>NC_064835.1:76233106-78633106 GCF_024166365.1 Elephas maximus indicus | reverse complement strand
GGGATTGACTCGATGGCAATAGGTTTTGGTTTTATGCTCCCTCCAAGACGTGAAGAATGTACATCTCTCCTTAAAGGGAACAATTGATTTTATTATCAACGGTAGAATAATATTCACCAGACTAGAATGACTGGTAGGCTCTTAGAGTTCAGGGCAAAAAAGAAGTTTTTTGAGATTAGCCTCCATATTCAACATGATATGAAGTGGTTTCTATATTTGAGTAATGGTTTAGTTTTAAAGCAAGGGGTGACAAACTACTGCCTGTGGGTCAAATCTTATCCATTGCTTGCTTTTATAAATAAAGTTTTATTGGAACAGTCATGTTCAATCATTAATGTATTATCCTGTCTGCTTTCATGCTACAATGACATGCACAGGTGGTGGCAATAGAAACCATATGGCCCACGAAGTCTAAATATTTACTATCTGATTCTTTACTGAAAAAGTTTCAGACCCATTAGTGTTTAACTTAAGTTGTTTTTCAATTACTGTTACTTAAATATGTACAAGCAAAGCTGCATATAAATTCCATATACTTATAGTATTCATATTAAGCAAAAATAAATCTAACAAGGGAAAAATAAAACTATAAAATCTATGTCTTTAAAATTAACAACTTTGATTTAATGTGAGGTTCTTTTGGTGAAACAAAATTGGTGATGCTGGCTTTAAGGCTTTAAGTAGAGAAGGTGTTTACCTTTTTTGAGTTCTTTCTGACTGATTTTATTCTATTTTTGATTGTGAAAATGATAGACCATTCCTCTGAGTCATGATTCTTATCATTTTCCTTTTTAAAAATGAGCTTACTAAAAGGGGTTGCAAAAATCTTTTACTTTGAAAGGCATCATTCTAATCATGCATTATTTCTTAATTTTGGGTCCCCAGAAGCAGGCCTTGAAATGAAGATTCTTGTGAAAGTGACTTATGTAGCGTTGCCGAGAGAATCTGACAAGGGAATAGCAGATGCAGGATGGGCAAGGGGAAGAAGCGAAGCAAGGGTGTGATTTCAAGCAAAGATCTAACCTTAGCCTGATCCCGTAAGGAGCTCTGAAATGTAACGTATACCTCAGAATTTGCACAGATTTGAGGCCAGGAAGCAGGGCTTTGTACTCATGAAACTACTCAGTCATTGCCTAAGGATGCCCCTGGGGGTATATGTTCCCGGCACCCCTGGCTCTCTGCAAGTGTGGGCAAATTGCCTCTAAGAGTCCAAGAACAGTTCTCCTAATAGAGTTGCAAGTGTCAACTCTTGAAAGAAAGAGTATTCAGAAGCCAGAGGAGAGTGTATTATGGGTTGAATTGTGTCCCCCAGAATTCCTGTTGAAATCTCAACTCCTGTACCTGTGGATATAACCCCGTTTGAGAATATGGTTTTCCTTGTAATGTTAATCAAGCCATATAAGCGTAGAGTGGGTTTTAAACTAACTACTTTTGAGATATAAGAAAAGACGATTAGGCACAGAGACAAGCAACCACAGATGGGGGAAAGATAGATGCCATACAGGGATTACCAAGGAACGCCAAGAAGAACACTAGAGAAGCTGAGGCAAGAATTTTCCCCCAGAGTAGACAGAGAGAGCTTTCCCCTAGAGCTGGCACTCTGAATTTGGACTTCTAACTTCCCAAACATGAGAAAATAAATTTCTGTTCATTAGAGCCACCTACTTGCAGTATTTCTGTTATAGCAGCACTAAGAAACTAAGACGAGGTGCACAGAAACATTGATAGAGATCTGAGGGGATCTTGGGGATCTGAACAGAGTACCATGTCTGCTAAACCCATACATTGCCTTCAAGTTGATTCTGACTCATAGCAACCCTATAGGACAGAGTAGAACTACCCCATAAAGTTTCCAAGCAGTGCCTCGTGGATTCAAACTGCAGACCTTTTGGTTAGCAGATGTAGCTCTTAACCACTACGCCACCAGGGTCCTTGTCTGCTGCACATCCCTAAATAAAATACTGAAAAAGAAAATAAAAGCCTTTAATGAAAAACTATCCATTGTGTAATTACTACTATATTATTGGTATTGTGATTGCAAGTAAATATGAACAATACAATATGTTGGTTTGCAATGTGAAAATAGTACTGATGGGTGTGGTGCAGGTTTTCACGGTGTAAGATGTCTATACTACCTTCTGTAAAGTATGGAAGGCTCAATTCCCCCACCATGTTTATCTATTCAAATGATTGCACAATTTCATCTGTAAAGTACACTATAATGCCATTGGGCTTTCACTTTGAGAGGGTGCATTGTTTACTTATTAAGTTCCTCTGTCCTTTTCTCATTAGTCCACAGCTATTAAAGTAATTCATTACTCTGACACATTATATGATTTTCATGGAATCAAAGCAACATTTCAATTCATTAAATAACTTAAGAAATTAAGTCTTAATAAATGAAATGTTTTTCAATTGCGAATTATCTCCATTATTTCCGTTATCTTTATATCTGGTAAAATAAGTTCATGAGTTCAAAGGCAAATAAAGAGGATGATTACGTCATTTTGTCAACAGAATATGACAGCTCAAATGTATCCAAACATGCTCATCAACATGTTAAAATATTATCATCACTCTAAGTGATCACGTGAGTTTAACACATTTATAAACACAAATTAAACATAAACACTGGGCTAAAATTGCAAGATGATACATGAGCTAAAGTGTTATTACCAAATAAATATATTTTATTAAAAAAATGTATTATCAAGAACTTGTGGCTTCCTTTAGAATACCCATAAGTCACACAGTCTGTGGTTTATCTATAGGTCTCATAGGGTCTGTGAAAATGATTTAGAATACTGAATAACTTTAGGCTTAGAAGTATGTGGCTTTGTCTTTGTTTTTGAATTGTGCCTGTATGTTTGGTTTCCTGACTGTTAGTTGCTGTCCATTTGATTCTGACTCATGATGATCCCATGTGTTACAGAGTAGAATTGCCCCATAGAGTTTTCTTGGTTATAAATTAATCTTAACAGAACCAGATCACAAGAACTTTTCTTCTGCAGTACCACCGGGTGAGTTCAAATCGCCAAACTTTTGGGCAGTAGTCAAACAAACCATTTGCACCACCTAGGAAATCCCAATGGCATAGTGGTTAGGAGATACGGCTGCTAACCAAAAGGCCAGCAGTTCAAATCCACCAGATGCTTCTTGGAGACACCAGGGACAGTTCTACCCTGTAACAGGTGGGATCATCATGAGTCAATCAAATGGACAGCACTATGAGTTGGAATTGACTCGAAGGGAATGGTTTTGTTTGTTTCTTTTTTTAGGGACCTTGGTCTCCTGATTAGAGTGTAATTATTTGAAAGAGTAGGTACTTTGTCTTCTATTTCTTTAGAATGCCCATAAGTCATACAGTCTGTAGTTTATCTATAGCAGATGCTCAATAATTTATAAGATGTCATAACTGGAGGACAAAGATACAGACTCTATGGGAAAGGAATTTGCCAGAGAGAAATTCAGAAACCTTATCCCAGATGGGAGAAAAAAATTCCTGCCAGCTCCAGCCTTCCTGTGTCACCTAAGGGGAAAAAGCAAGCAAGCAAACTAACAAAAAAAACTATAGTCAGCAGGGAAAAGAATGCCAAAGAAATAGATTGTAAATACTGTAGCCAAAGAATCCAAGAACAGGGGAGACTTGAACCCCTGGAGGAGGGGCAGAAACACATGTGAAGCCCACATCCCAGGACACAGGCCAACTAAAAGAATTGGACCTAATTAGAAGATTGGAAGAATGGTTCCACACCCCCACATTCTACCTCCACACCAACAAGCCTCCAGTATAGTAATAGTGGATTACAGGTGAAATAGCTACAAGGCACACACCCCTGATAAACAGTACAATGAGAAGCTGTAAAGACAAGAGGGAAGGTAAAAACAAAGAGACTTGAGAGATTTGAAGCCTCTGGTGATTATAGTTACAACAAACATTAAACACAGCCAAGCTCCTAGCCAACATAGTGTAAATCCTCACATTAAAAGACTATTTACCTCAGTACCTACTACCTAAGATGACACGTATGCCTTTTTACAAAAAATTACAAGCCATATCAAAAGGCAAGAAAAGAAAGTCTGAAGAGAGAAAGCAAGCATCATAACCAGACTCAAATATGATGCAGATGTGAGAATTATCAGACAAGGAATTTAAAATAACTATGATTAATATATTAAAGGATTTAATGGGAAAAGTGGACACCATGCAACATCAGATGGATAATGTGAACAGAGAAATGGAAACTCTAAAAAATATTAGAAAGGAAATGCTGAGGGGGCGGGGGAACAAAACCCACTCTAAGAGTAGTGATGATTGCCTTTGATAGGCTCATCCATCAGTATACTCAATATAGCTGAGGAAGGAATCAGTGAACTTGAAGACAAGTCAATTGAAACTTCCCTAACAAAAATGCAAAAAGAAAAAAGAATGATGGGGAAAAAGAGAAAGAAAACAACAGAACAAAACAAACAAAAAGCCAGAACATGACATTCAAGAACTGTGGGACAATGTAAAAAGGGGTAATATATATAAAATTGCAACACCAGAACAAAATAATGAAAGAATGGAGTAGAAGAGCTATTTTAGTAATAATTTTTGAGAACTTCCAAAATTGATGAGAAATACTAATCCACAAAACTAGGAAGTTCTGTAAACATTAATCAGAATATATATGTGTGTATGTTATTTTATATATATTACAAACAAGCCAAATAAAACTAGGCATCTCATATTGAAAAAAAAAATGTTAAAAGACCAAGTGGGATTTATTGTAGAAATGCAAGATTACTTTAATATTCAACAATCAATCAATGTAATTCTTCATATTAATAGACTAAGAAAGGGGGTGGGGCCAAGGTGGTGGAATAGCCAGATGCTTCCAGCTATCCTTCTTACAACAACAACAAAAAAAAAAACCCCAAAAAGTGAAACGAATATATTGATGACAAACTAGGAATCCTGAACATCAAAGGCAAAGTTAGAAAACGGGCCAAGAAGCAGGGGGAGGGAGAGATGGTTCAGAAGCAGAGAGGAGTTGCCAGACCTGAATTGCTGGGGTCCCTTAGGCACCATTCCTGGGAGAAGCTGCAGTGGACTGGTAGTAGTGTTTGGCTGCTGTTTCCTCAGGGAGAAGCAGTCAGCCGTACAGCCTACTCACACCTCTGGAACCAGAGAAGAACAGCCCTCTCAGCAAAAGCTAAGTATTTGCATGTATTTTACCACACCCTTGGAGAAGGAATAAATTTGCAATTGGGCGAAAAGATAATTTACCAGCTCTGCTAAACTGGGGCGTTCCAGACAGAAGTGTCTCCTGTCCAGGCACAAATGATCCATGGACTTTGAATACCTTTCCCCCCTGCATGGACTTGTGTGGGCCTATTTTGGGAGAATAGGCCCTTGTTGGCAGACTACAACTGTTTCAGCTGTGCGGTGGGGAGGTGGGTGTTTGATGTTTGACACCACTTTGCCTATTAAACAGGGTCCTAACTTACCCACATCAGGGGCCTAAGGACTGGTGGCTCCACTCAGGTCACCCAGGGGTCCAAGGAAAACTGGTACCTCCCAGTCCTTACAAACAAAAGCATTGAGGGTCCATGGTCCATCTGCAGAGCCCACCTACTGTATGCTCTAGGGAAGAGGGATGCACTTTCCTCAGAGACACTTGGGGGACAATTCTTAGCCCACTGCCTTGTTCAGAGCATGACCTCCTGCTGCAGCCAGATACAGGTACCTACACCAATCACCCCTGCCCTTCTAAGACTGTAGGACAGAGCCTGTACCACACACTTGATGATCAGCTACCTGGGCACCTGAACTGAATCCATACAAGAAAAGTGAATGGACTCCTAGACTGATATACTTGATAACAGCTCTAGCCATCTGGTGACAGGATGTCAGAGCTTCAAAGGCAAAAATAATCCAGCTAGCTCACTCAAGCAACCCATTTGGACATATCAAAACAAAACAAAGCAAGAAGCTACGATACAGTAAACAAACATAAAATAAACTAATATAATAACTTATAGATGGCTCAGAGACAACAGTCAATATCAAATCACATAAAGAAATAGACCATGATCACCTCAACAAGCTCTCAAAACAAAGAATCAAGGGATCTTCTAGACGAAAGTGCCTTCCTGGAATTACCAGATGCAGAATACAAAAGATTAATATACAGAACCCTTCAAGACATCAGGAAGGAGATCAGGCAATATGCAGAACAAGCCAAGGAACACACAGATAAAGAAATTAAAAAGGTTCTTCAAGAACATAGTGAAAAATTTAATAAGCTGCAAGAATCCAGAGAGAGACAGTAATCAGAAATTCAGATGATTAACAATAAATTATAGAATTAGAACACTCAACGGAACGTCAGAGGAACAGAATTGAGCAACTGGAAGGCAGAATTGGTGACCTTGAAGATAAAGCACTTGGCATCAATATATTTGAAGAAAAATCAGATAAAAGAATTAAAAAAAGAAGAAACCTTAAGAATCATGTGGGACTCTACCAAGAGAAATAATCTATGAGTGATTGGAGTACCAGAACAGGGAGGGATAACAGAAAATACAGAGAGAATTGTTGAAAATTTGTTGGCAGAAAACATCCCTGGTAGCGTGAAAGATGAGAAGATATCTAACCAAGATGCTCATCGAACTCCACATAAGGTAGATTTTAAAAGAAAGTCACCAAGATGTATTATAATCAAACTTGCCAAAACCTAAGATAAAGAGAGAATTTTAACAGCAGCTAGGGATAAATGAAAGTCATCTACAAAGGACAGTCAATAAGAATAAGCTCGGACTACTCGGCAGAAACCATCGATGCAGGCAAGAAGGCAACGGAATGACTTATATAAAGCACTGAAGGAAAAGAATTGCCAGCCAAGAATCATATATCCAGCAAAACTGTCTCTCAAATATGAAGGTGAAATTAGGGCATTTCCAGATAAACAGAAGTTTAGGGAATTCAAAAAAACCAAAACAAAACTACAGGAAATACTAAAGGGAGTTTTTTGGTTAGAAAGTCAATAAGATCAGGTATCAACCCAAGACTAGAACACTGGACAGAGCAATTGGATGTCAACCCAGACAGGGAAACCACAAAAATAAATCAAGATAAAAAAGCTCAGAACAGGGAAACAGTGATGTTATTAGGTAAAAGAAGACAACATTAAAATAATAAAGAGGAACTAAGAAATGTAGTCATAGATCTTTTTAATGGAGAGGAAGACAATGCGATAAAAAGAAATAAAAGTGAGGTTTAAACTTAGAAAAATAGGGGTTAATATTAAGGTAACCACAAAGGAGACTATCCTACTCATCAAAATAAAATACAAGAAAAAAAATAGAGACTCAGCAGAACCAAAATCAACAACAACAAATAAGAGGAAAAGGCAATATATAAAGATAACTTACTCAGCACAAAAAATTAAGTGGGGAAAAGAAACTGTCAACAACGCACAAAAAAGACATCAAAATGACAGCACTAAATTCATACCTACCCATAATTACGCTGAATGTAAATGGACTGAATGCACCAATAAAGAGACAGAGAGTGGCAGAATGGATTAAAAAACACGATCCATCTATACGTTGCCTACAAGAGACACACATTAGACTTAGAGACAGAAACAAACTAAAACTCAAAGGATGGAAAAAATACATCAAGCAAACAATAATCAAAAAAGAGCAGGAGTGGCAATAATAATTTCTGACAAAGTAGACTTTAAAGTTAAATCTACCACAAAGGATAAGGAAGGGCACTATATAATGATTAAAGGGGCAATATACCAGGAGGATGTAACCATATTAAATATTTATGTGCCCAATGACAGGGCTGCAAGATACATAAACAAACTCAATCTGCATTGAAAAATGAGATAAACAGCTCCACAGTTACAGTAGGAGGCTTTGACACACCACTTTCTGTGGAGGACAGGACATCCAGAAAGAAGCTCAATAAAGACACGGAAGATCTAAATGCCACAATCAACCAACTTAACCTCATACATATACAGAACATCCAATAGCAGCCAAGTATACTTTCTTTTCTCGTGCACATGGAACATTCTCTAGAAGAGACCACATATTAGGTCATAAAGCAAGTCTTAGCAGAATCCAAAGCATCAGAGCATTACGAAGCATCTTCTCTGACTATGAGGCCATAAAAGTAGAAATCAGTAACAGAAAAAGCAGGGAAAAGAAATCAAACACTTGGAAACTGAACAATACCCTGCTCAAAAAAGGCTGGGTTATAGAAGACATTAAGGATGGAATAAAGAAATTCATTGAATCCAATGAGAATGAAAACACTTCCTATCAGAACCTTTGGTACACAGCAAAAGCAGTGTTCAGAGGTCAATTTATATCTGTAAATACACACATACGAAAAGAAGAAAGGGCCAAAATCAAAGAATTATCCCTACTCCTTGAACAAATAGAAAGAGAGCAACAAAAGAAACCCTTAGGCACTAGAAGAAAGCAAATAATAAAAATTAGAGCAGAATTAAATGAAATAGAAAACAGGAAAATAACTGAAATTAACAAGAACAAAAGCTGGGTCTTTGAAAAAAATTAACAAAACTGATAAACCATTGGCCAAACTGACAAAAGAGAAACAGGAGAGGAAGCAAATAACCCAAATAAGAAATGAGATGGGCAATATTACAACAGACCCAGCTGAAATTAAAAGAATCACATCAGATTGCTATGAAAAACTATACTCAAACAAATTTGAAAACCTAGAAGAAATGGATTAATTTCTAGAAACACACTGCCTACCTAAATTAACACCAACAGAGGTAGAACAACTAAATAGACTCATTACAAAAGAAGAGATTGAAAACATAATCAAAAAACTCCCAACAACAACAACAAAAAAACCCTGGCCCAGATGCCTTCACTGCAGAGTTCTACCAAACTTTTAGAGAAGAATTAATACCACTACTACTAAAGGTATTTCAGAGCATAGAAAAGGACAGAATACTACCAAACTTATTCTATGAAGCCAACATGTCCCTGATACCAAAACCAGGTAAAGACAGCACAAAAAAAGAAAATGACAGACCTATATCCCTCACTGTTTTTTTTTTATATCCCTCATGAACTTACATGCAAAAATCCTCAACAAAATTCTAGCTAATAGAATTCAATAATATATCAAAAAAGTAACTCACCATGACCAAGTGGGATTCATACCAGGTATGCAGGAATGGTTCAACATTAGAAAAACAATTAATGTAATCCATCATATAAATAAAACAAAAGACAAGAACCACACGATTTTATTAATTGATGCAGAAAAGGCATTTGACAAAGTTCAACACATATTCATGATAAAAAGTCTCAGCAAAATAGCAATGGAAAGAAAATTACTCAACATAATAAAGGGCATTTATACAAAGCCAATAGCCAACATCACCCTAAATGGAGAGAGTCTGAAAGCATTCCCTTTGAGATGGGGAACCAGATAAGGATGCCTTTTATCACCACTCTTATTCAACATTGTGCTGGAGGTCCTAGACAGAGCAATTAGGCTAGATAAAGAAAGAAAGGGCATCTAGATTGGCAAGGAAGAAGTAAAAGTATCTCTATTTACAGATGACATGATCTTATACACAGAAAACCCTAAAGAATCCTCAAGAAAACTACTGAAACTAATAGAAGAGTTCAACAGAGTATCAGGATATAAGATAAACATACAAAAATCATTTGAATTCCTCTATAACAACAAAAAGAACACCGAGGAGGAAATCACCAAATCAATACCATTTACAGTAACCCCCAAGAAGATAAAATACTTTGGAATAAGTCTTACCAGAGATGTAAAAGACCTATACAAGGAAAACTACAAGACACTTCTCTAAGAAACCAAAAGAGAACTACATAAGTGGAAAAATATACCTTCCTCATGGACAGGAAGACTTAACTTTGTAAAAATGTCTATTCTACCAAAAATGATCTGTGGATACAATGCAATTCTGATCCAAATTCCAATGCCATTTTTTAATGAGATGGAGAAACAAATCACCAACTTCATAAGGAAGGGAAAGAGGCCCTGGATAAGTAAAGCATTACTGAAAAAGAAGAACAAAGTGGGAGGCCTCATTCTACCTGATTTTAGAAACTATTATACTGGCACAGTAGTCAAAACAGCCTGGTACTGGTAAAACAACAGATACATAGACCAATAGAACAGAATTGAGAATCCAGACATAAATCCATCCACATATGAGCAGTTGGTATTTGACAAAGGCCCCAAAACAGTTAAATGGGGGAAAACACAGTCTTTTTAACAAATGGTGCTGGCATAACTGGATATCCATCTGCAAAAAAATGAAACAAGACCCATACCTCACTCCATGCACAAAAACTGACTCAAAATGGATCAAAGACCTAAGTATAAAATCTAAAATGTTAAAGATCATGGAAGAAAAATAGGGACAATGTTAAGAGCCCAGATACATAGCATAAACAGTATACAAAACATTAGCAATAATGCAGAAGAGAAACTAGATAACTTAGAGCTTCTAAAAATCAAACACCTATGCTCATCCAAGGACTTCACCAAAAGAGTAAAAAGATTACCTACAGACTGGGAAGAAGTTTTTAGCTATGACATTTCTGATCAGCGCCTGATCTCTAAAATCTACATGATACTGCAAAAACTCAACTACTAAAAGACAAATAACCTAAATAAAAAATGGGTAAAATATATGAACAGGCACTTCACTAAAAAAGACATTCAATAGCTAACAGATACATGAGGAAATGCTCATGATCATGAGCCAACAGAGAAATGCAAATCAAAACCACAACGAGATTCCATCTCACTCTAACAAGGCTGGCATTATTACAAAAAACACAAAATAATAAATGTGGGAGAGGATGTGGAGAATCTGGAAGAATTATACCCTGCTGGTGGTAATGTAAAATGGTACAATCACTTTGGGAATCAATTTGGGGCTTCTTTTTACTAAAAAGCTAGAAATAGAAGTACCATAGGATCCAGCAATCCCACTCCTTGGAATATATCCTAGAGAAATAAGAGCCTTTACAGGAACAGATATATGCACATACATGTTCATTGCAGCACTGTTTACAACAGCAAAAAGATGGAAGCAACCAAGATGCTCATCCATGGATGAATAGATAAATAAACTATGGTATATTCACTCAATGAATACTACGCATCGATGAAGAACAATGGTGAAATCGTGAATCATTTCATAACAGTGAGGAATCTGGATGGCATTATGCTCAGTGAAATCAGTCAGTTGCAAAAGGACAAATATTGTTTAAGTCCGCTATTATACGAGAAATTGTTTAAACAGTGAAGAAAATATTATCTGATGGTTATGAGAGTGGGGAGGGAGGGAAAGAAGGAGAGGAGTTTTCACTAATTAGATAGTAGATAAGAACTATTTTAGGTGAAGGGAAAGACAACACACAATACAGGTGATGTCAGCACAACTGGACTAAACTAAAAGCAAAGAAGTTTCCTGGATAAGCTAAACACATCGAATGCCAGCATAGTAGGGGCAGAGGTTTGGGGACCATGGTTTCAGGGGACATCTAAGTCAATTGGCATAATAAAATCTATTAAGAAATCATTATGCATCCCACTTTGGAGAGTGGCAGCTGGGGTCTTAAATGCTAGCAAGTGGCCATCTAAGATGCATCAATTGGTCTCAACCCACCTGGATCAAAGGAGAATGAAGAACACCAAGGACACAAGGTAATTATGAGCCCAAGAGACAGAAAGGGCCACATAAACCAGAGACTACATCAGCCTGAGACCAGAAGAACTAGATGGTTCCCAGCTACAACTGATGACTGCCCTGACAGGGAACACAACAGAGAACCCCTGAGGGAGCAGGAAAGCAGTGGGATGCAGACCCCAAATTGTTGTAAAAAGATCAGACTTAATGGACTGACTGAGACTAGAAGGACTCTGGAGGTCATGGTCCCCAGACCTTCTGTTAGCCCAAGATAGGAACCATTCCAAAGCCAACTCTCCAGACAGGGTTTGGACTGGAGGATGGGATAGAAAATGATACTGGTGGAGAATGAGTTTCTTGGATCAGGTAGACACATGAGACCATGCTGGCATCTCCTGTCTGGAAGGGAGATGAGATGACAGATGGGGTTAAAAGCTGGCAGAATGGACATGAAAAGAGAGAGTGGAGGGAAGGAGTGTGCTGTTTCATCAGGGGGAGAACAATTAGGAGTATATTGCAAGGTGTATATAAATGTTTGTATGAGAGACTGACTTGATTTGTAAACTTTCACTTAAAGCACAACAAAAATTAAAAAAAATTTAAATTAATGGTGGAGAAAAGGAAAAAAAAGGCTAAGAAAAAAGGTATGACTATTTGGAGCCCTGGTGGTGCAGTAGTTAAGAGCTTGGCTGCTAACCAACGGGTTAGCAGTTCAAATCCACCAGCCAGTCCTTGATAAGTCTATGGGGCAGTACTACTCCGTCTTATAGGGTGGCTATAGGGTCGACTTGATGACAAAGGGCTTCGTTTTTGGTTTAGATATGAATAGATGTGTGAAAAGTATTTGACAAAATTCAACACCCATTCCTGATAAAAACTCTAAAAATCTAAGAACACAAGGGATCTTCCTTAACTTGTAGGTATATATGAAAAGCAAACAGCTAACCCCATACTTACTGATTAGAGAATGAACACTTTTCTCTAAGGCAATTATGTCCTTTTTCACTGCTCCTATTCAACAACCTACTAGAAGGAAGTTCTATCAAGTGCAAAATAGAAGAAAAAGGAACAAAAAGGATACATACTGAAAAGCAAGAAATAAAAATGTATTTATTCATAGATGATATGATTATCTATGTAGAAAACCTAAATAATCTACCAAACAAACAAACTCTGAAACTAATAAGTAATATACTAGGTTTTCAAGGTACTAGGTCAATAGGGAAGTCTTTTTCTTTCCTATATACCAGCAATGAATGACTAAGACTTCAAATTAGAAATTGTGCCTCCCGAAAAAATGAAGTACTTAGATATAAATGCTCACTTCATTTTTCACTAGGCAGACCTCCTGTCCACCTAAGACAGT
The DNA here is from genome assembly GCF_024166365.1 of Elephas maximus indicus. Classification (NCBI taxonomy): domain Eukaryota; kingdom Metazoa; phylum Chordata; class Mammalia; order Proboscidea; family Elephantidae; genus Elephas; species Elephas maximus. Next base: position 78,620,017 of record NC_064835.1, on the reverse strand, counting down.
TGTCCTTTTCCTCTTGCTTCAGAGGTTTTGCTTAAAGGGACATGCATCTGGATAGTATTAGTCTCTTACTTCTGCCATGCCCTGTTAATCCGTTCTTTACAATGTCACTTAACACTAAATCTTTCATCTTATTTAAAACACTTTTAATTGTCATGACACCATTTAGCTGCTGAAAACAGTTTTATAAATACACACTAGGAATAATATGAAGCTTCCTGAAAGTAGAGGTTGAATTTACATTCCTTAAATTCTCATATTGCCTAATGAGAGATGAGAGTCTGATGAGCCCTCACAGTCCATGTAGGCGGCTACTGATAATTAGCACAGCTCTTAACAATTTTAGTGGGGTCGTCTTTTTTTGGCAGTCAATGTCATTAACAATTTTAGATTTGATATTTATGTTATGGTGCCCCGCCTCTGGCTAAACTGCGAACTATAAATTCTAACTTAAAACATTTGGCATGTCAGGCTAAGAAGGCTCAATAGGATCAGACACGGATGTTCCCCACCTCCCACCCCTGCTGTTTTCACCATCTTCAACATTTTTTTTCAACACAGTAATAGTCAATACTGTAGTATAAATATCACTCTTCTATAAAGATCTAGGCTGTATTGATCCTGTTCTACTCTCACAGGTTTCTGATTTCACTCCTTTAAGAAACTCAATAGCACAAGAACTGGTAAACTGCTGAGCCAAGTTCATGATGGGTTCTACCTTCCTTTACAACATTCATTTGCATCCTTAGGCATGTTTCATAATCAGTCCAAGCAGCTGTTTCATTATCTGTGGAATGGAGGTAATTATTATCTCACAGAGCTATTATGAGGATTAAATTAGATAGCATGTATAAAACACCTGGCATACTGCGTAGTGAATGGTCACAGTCCCTGGAGACACAGCAGCTTTTGTGTGACGTGAAGACCCTCATCTGGGCCTTCATTCTCTAATAAGTAGTTACGTTCCTTGTAGTATGCTTCTTATCTGTTCACCTCTTCTTCATCCACAGTGCCTGACACAGGACAGCTAGGTACTCGTAAAAGCTGCTCAACAGATGTTTTATCTCTCACCAGAATACGAGCTCCACAAGGACAGAAGTCAAGTATTGGATTCATCTCTGTATCTTTGGCATCTAGCTCTGTTGCAGGGACAAAAGGAACTTTCAATACTTACCCACCCTGTCCCAGTGGTGCAGTGGTTAAGAGCTCAGCTGCTAACAAAAAGGTTGGCAGTTCGAATGCACCAGTGCTCCTTGGAAACCCTATGGGGCAGTTCTACTGTGTCCTATAGGGTCGCTATGAGCTGGAATCAACTCGATGGCAGTGGGTATCCCTGTCGAACGTGAGCTAAAGTTGCCCTGGCAAAGCAGACAGCTGTGGGGGTCTCCTGGTTCTCCCAGCCTTGTGTTAGGAGAGTGTCTAAGGCTTAACTTGGGGAAGAACAATGTAGAGAGAAAGGAGAGAACTAACAGGGGACTCCAGAGCCCAGTCCAGATCACCACCTTCTGGTATCCCAGCTGCAATGACTGAAGAACCCAACAAGCTCACAATAAATTCAAATTGCCTGACAATTTATACAGCTACAGCAGCTGTTATTTGACTTCAAAGTGACTCAAGGTGAAGGTAAATATTCCAGAGCTCTTTTACCATTCTATTAATCAAATTACCTAAACCTACTTTGCCACTTCCCACTCTCTTGATAATTTTTGTATTCAAAATTTGCTCGTTTGCCCAGCGTTTATTTATTTTTTTTTAACATTTTTAAAGTTGAGGGTCCTTGACAATCAAAGGAAAGCTATAAATCTCTTTCTAGAAAATTGTATGTGCACACATACACACAATTGGTATATAATTTAATTAATTAATTAACAGATCCTCTATAACCAGTTTTTGGATCCGCCTTTAAACAGACTCTAAATTGAGAAACCTAGTGTGGAATATTTCGTACATTCAGCCAATAATAAACATATACAGTAGGCCTCATGCAAGATGCTGGAGATCCAATCCCTTTCCTTGCCCTCATGGAATTTTAGTCTATCTTTTCTTGTAAGTAAGACCGAAGAAGAATTGACACATTTGAAATATGGTGTTGGTGAATATTGAATATACCATGGACTTCCAGAAGAATGAATAAGTTTGTCTTGGAAGAAGTACAGCCAGAGTGGTCCTTGGAAATGAGGATGGTGAGACTTTGTCTAACGTATTTTGGACACGTTATCATCAGGGGGAACAGTCCCTGAAGAAGGACATCATATTTGGTAAAACAGAGGGTCAGCAAAAAAGAAGGATACCATCGGTGAGACGGATTGACACAGTGGCTGCACCAATGGGCTTAAACATAACGATTGTGAAGATGGTGCAGGACAGGGCACTGTTTTGTTCTGTTGTACATAGGGCCGCTATGAGTCAGAACTGACTAGATGTCACCTAACAACAAAAACAACATCCTTGTAGTGGACAACACCAAATGGAGATGCTAGAGCAGAGCAGAAACCAAAATGATGTTAGATGAATGATCAAATAGATTAGTTCTCAGGAAAACTAAATTCCTGGGAAAAGTAAAAGGCAAGTGTACTTAAAAGGATTTTTTAGAGAATCGCACTTCATCTAAATGTTCTCTTACCAGATTCTCAGGTGTGGTGCAAAGTCTATTCATCAGAATGCCTGCTCTTAAGTAGACATACCAAAGAGCTCATGGTGCACGGGGTCCATCAGAATCTTAACGGATAAACTGGTGTGTAGTGATAGCCTTGAGAATAGCCCAAGAACGTGAGTAAGGAATCTCTCAAGAAGGAAAATGCCTTTTTATGGTCCTAGCTACCTGTTTTTGAGAGCCATAGTACCAAGGAGAGCAAGATGTGTGTTTTCATAAAACATCGAAAATTCTGCAATAACAAAATACCCTTTTATATTTATCAATCTTGTATTTTGCTGTAGTTTAAGTTATAGCTATATAATGTGTAGTTTCTACCAAGCCTGCACATCCATGCTATATATATGTGTCCACACATGTACACACACACATATTCTAGTGAACTTTCTATTGAGGTTTAATACAAACAGGATCCCTGGTGGCACAGTGGTTAAGCACTCAGCTATTCACTGAAAGGTCCGTTGTTCAAACCTACCAGCAGCTCCACAGGAGAAAGATGTGGCAGTCTGCTTCATAATGATTAAAAATTGCAGCCTTGGAAACTCTATGGGATGGTTCTACTTTGTCCTGTAGGGTCGCTATGAGTTGAAATTGACTCAGTGGCATTGGGTTTGGTTTTGGTATAACACAAACTGAAAATCTTAAGGTTCTGACTTCATGAATTTTTATAAAATAAAAACATCTATTTAATCTTACTCAAACAAATAGAACACTGCCTGCATCCCAGAAGTCATCCTTGTTCCCCACCTGTTTGCTATCTACCCACCTTCTTTCACATAAAGGTCAGGTATGCTTGTTTTTGTAAATGGATAACAAAAACAAAACATCCTGTAGCCTTTTCTGTCAGGCTTCTTCCATCCAGTATTATGTTTCTGAGAATTATCCACGTTGAGTGTAGCAGTAGTTTGTCCTTTTTCACTGGCGTGCAGTATTTCATTCTATAAGTGCCGCTATAAATATTCTTGATATGTCTTTTGGTAAACATATGATGCTTCTTTGTTGAATCCATACCTAGACGTGGAATTGCTGTTTCATAAATACATATGTACATATATCTGTAATAGGTGCTCATGGATAACTTTTATGGATAAGAACCAGCCTGAATCCAAATCCCAAACTGTGGAGATTGATCCAGTCCCCACCTTCTTCCCACTTCTCAATCATTTCTGACACCAGTCACCTAAGCGGCACACTGTCTGGTCCTAGCCACCTGGAGCTAGGGAAGATCTCCTTGGTTAAAAGGATACTGTCCTTTAGATGGACAGGCACCAACTACAAGGCTAGGAGTTTCCACGACACCCTCTCTTTCACCTACTGGCTCCTCCTTCTCCTCTGAGTTTGATAATTCACTGGAATGACTCACGGAACCAATATACTTTCCTTACAATTATAGATTTATTATAGCACCAGGATACAAATTAGGATTTTCATAGGTAAGAGAGGCACAGGCAAAGTCTGGGAGGGTCCCCAACTCAGAGCTTCTGTGTCTCAGAGAGTGTGTGTCACCTTTCCTTTGCCAACCAAGAAGGTCCCTGAGCCTCCATGTTCAGGGCTTTAACTGGCCAGTCATAACTGAGCCCTCATTGCATACACATGATAGTCTAAATCATACTTCTGGAAGTACTCACATTGGCCTATCGGGTGAATCTTTTCTGATCAGACCAGCGCCCACTCATCAGCACAAATCCTCATATGTGGCCTGGAAGTCCCAGCTCAAGGCATCTCAATTACTCCAATGGCTATTTCTCAGGAACCAAGACAAAAATCACCTGACTTTGGATAAAGCCAAATTCTTTACACCACAGATGTTATCAAGCAAATTTCCAAAGTTGTCATACCAATTAACATGCATATCAGTAGTAGATAAGTATTCTAGTTGTGTCATATCCTCACCATTATTTGGTGTAGTCAGTATTATAGGTAGATTTGTGTCCCCCAAAAGGATATGTTATGTTCAAGTCCTACCCCTGGTACCGGTCAATGTGACTTTATTTGAAAATGGCATTTTTTTGGATATAATTAGGTATCATGAGGTCATGCTGGCATAGGGTGGGTTCTAATGCAGTATAACTGGTGTCCATATAAGAAGAGGTGAACAGGCACGGAGAAGAGAATGCCATGTGAGGACACAGAGGCATAAAGAAAAGATGGCCATGTGAAGGCAGAGACAGAAATGAGAGTGATGCTGCCACAAGCCAAGGAGTGCCTGGAGGTGCCAGAAACTGAACGAGATGAGGAAGGATCTTCTCATAGAGTGTTCAACATCTTGAACATCCTGTTAACATCCTGAATTCAGCTGGCTAGCTTCCAAAACAAACCTGTCTTGGAAGAAGTGCAGCCAGAATGCTCATTAGAAACAAGAATGGCCAGACTTTGCCTCACATAGTTTGGACATATTATCAGGTGGGTCCAGTCCCTAGAGAAGTATATCATGCTTGGTAGAGTAAAGGGTCATCAAAAAAGAGGAAGATTCTCAAGGAGAACGATTGACCCAGTGGCTGCAACAATGGGCTCAAGCATAGCAATGATTGTGAGGGTGGCTCAGAACCAGAATTGTTTATTTCTGTTATATATAAGGTCATTATGAGTCAGAACCGACTCAACGGCACCTAACAACAACAACAATGGCTTTCAGAATTGTGAGAAAATACATTTCTGATGTATCAAGCCACCTCTTTTGTGATACTTCCTTACAGCAGTCTTAGGAAATGAATAGAGAATTTGCTATTGAGATGTGGGATGCTGCTGTAACGAATACCTAAAACTGTGGATGTGGCTTTGGAATTGAGCAATGGGTAGAGGCTGGAAGTACTTTGAGGTGCTTGATAGCAAAAGTCTAGATTGCCTTGAAGAGACTTTTGGTAAAATTACAGAATTAAAGGTGATTTTGGTGAGGGCCCAGAAAGAAGTGAGGAGAGCTGTAGAGAAGGTTTCTATCATCTTAGGGAATACCTAGATCATCATAAACAGAATGTTGCTTGAAATGTAAATGTTAAAAGTGCTTTCGGTGAGCATGGAAATGAAGAATGTGTTACCTGGACACCTGTCCCACAATTGCACTTTTAAAGCAGATAACTTGTTGTCTAGGTTTCATAGGTACACAGATGGGGAAGAACTTTGCTCCAGGATGGACCATACCTAGAGCCTCACTCATGCCTGATTTTGATGACTTAGAAGATGAGATTTGGGACTCTTTGAGTTGATTATATTTAGATCAGATGAGATGGGACCTAGAGTTAATGCTGGAATGAGTTCTGACTTTTCAGGTTGTTGGGCTAGGGTAAAGGTATTTCGCATATGGAAATGACATGATTTTGGGGAGCCAGGGAATAGCTTGTTATGTGTTCGCTTATATCTCCTAAAAAGATATTTTCAAGTCCTAATCCCTGGGTTTTTTTGAATCCCTGGTACTTGTCAATGTGACCTTATTTGGAAATAGCATCTTTGCAGATATAATTAATTAACATGAGGTCATACTGGAATATGGTGTGCTCTAATCCGGTATGACTGGTGTCCCTATAAGAAGAGGAGAAGAGAATACCATGAGAAGACAGAGAAACAGACACAGGGGGAAGATGGCCATATGAAGATGGAGGCGGACATTGGAGTTATGCTGCCACAAAGCAAAGATCACCTGAGGCTATCAGAAGCTACAAGAGATAAAGAAATATCCTTCCCTAAAGTGTTGAGAGGGAACGTGGCCTTGCCAACATTCTAAATTTGGTCATCTAGCTTCCAGAACTGAGAGAGAACACATTTCTGTTGTTCTAAGCCACCCATTTTGTGATACTTTGTTCTGATAGCTTGAGGAAACTAATGGAATCAGTTTTTGTTATTATTTCTATTTTTTAATATTAGCCAATTGAGTGGGTGTGAAGTGGTCCCTCAGAGTGGATTTTTTATTTGCATTTCAGTGATTATACCGAGGTCATGCGTTTTCATATGCTTATTAGCATTTTGATATCTGCCTTTAAAAAGTGTTCAAGTTCTTTACCCATTTAAAAAATCAAATGACTGTAAAGATTTCTTTATATATTCTCACCTGGGGTCTTTGATTGCATACATGTAGAGGCAGTACCTCCCTCATTTTCTGACTTACCTATTCATGTTTGTAATGTTGTCTTTTAATAAAAAGCTCATAATTTTTAAGTCCAATTTATTAATTTTTTTTTTGCTTGTGCTTCCTTTCCATTCTACTAAAAATAGAATTGCTTGCTTACCCCGAGATCATGAAGATATAGGGATGTTACTTTATAGCATCTTCTGGAAGTTTTCTTGTTTTTACCTTTCATGTCTAGGCATACAGTCCACCTGGTGTGTGGTAGGGGTCAGAATTCAATTTTTCCTTAAGCGAATATTCAATTTATTCAGTATCATTTATTTAAAAGAATATTCTTTCCCACTGCACAGTAGTAGAAGCTTTGTCAGAAATCAAGCGACCACTTGTGTGTGTGGCTGTTTCTAGACTATTTTATTCAACCTGTCAATTTGTCTGCCTTGCCTTAATTCCACACTATCTTGATTCCTGAAGCTTTATGATATGTCACTGTATTTGTTAATTTAAACCCTATATATGAAATTTAAAATATGGAGGATTCTGAAATTTTCAATTGGCTTGTTAATTGCCCAATTCTTGATGAGAGGAGTTGACATCTTTGGGGCAAGGATGAACATCTCTGGCACATTGAGTCTTCCAAACTATAAACAAGGTATAAAAAACAAACAAACAAACCCAGTGCCGTCAAGTCGATTCCGACTCATAGCGACCCTATAGGACGGGGTAGAACTGCTCCATAGAGTTTCCAAGGAGTCCGTGGCTGATTCGAACTGCCAACTCTTTGGTTAGTAGCCATAGCTTTTAAGCACTATGCCACCAGGGTTTCCTAAACAAGGTATATCTTGTATTTATTTAGAATTTTTTTTTCAAAAATGTTCTTTTATTTTTTTTTTCGTTTCCTGTGGTGTAGTATTTCATATTTATTCCTAGATATTTGAGGGTTTTCTTTTTTTTTTTGCTATAGTAAATGGTATCATTTAAAATTTTCCATTTAATTATTCCTTGCTGTTTATACACAAAAATCTATTAGATTTTTTAAAGTAATTAATTTAATTACTTTTCATTGTTGCTGAAATACATGAGATTTTTGATGGTTGAACTTGCATATAGCAAATGATGTATTGCAATGGACAAATTTGCTGCAAAAGACCTCTTTAAAGTATTTGAAAGCAAAGATGTCACTTTGAGGACTAAGGTGAGCCCGACCCAAGCCATGGTATTTTCAGTTGCCTCATATACATGTGAAAACTGGACAATGAATAAGGAGGATTGAAGAACTGACGCCTTTGAACTATGGTATTGGTGAAGAATATTGACTATCTCATGAACTTCCAGAAGAACGAACAAATCTGTCTTGAAGAAGTACAGCCAGAATGTTCCTTAGAAGCGAGGATAGTGAGACTTCATCTCATGTGCTTTGGATATGTTACTAGGAGGGACCAGTCCCTGGGGAAGGACATCATGCTTGGTAAAGTAGAGGGCTAGCAAAAAAGAGAAAGACCCTCAATGAGATGGACTGACACAGTGGCTGCAACAATGGGCTCAAACATAGCAACAATTGTAAGGATGGTGCAGGACTGGGCGGTGTTTCGTTCTGTTGCACATAGGGTTGCTATGAATCAGACCCAACTTGATGGCACCTAACAACAACAGCAACAACATAGCAAATTTGCTGAATTTACTTATTAATGCTAATAGTTTATCTATGGTCTTATTGGAATTTTTTCTTATTGTATTGGCTAAGGCTTCTAGTATAATATTTGTGGTGCAGGCCCTTCCAGCCATAGTCTTTGTGACTCACACACAATGACTGATTTTTTGATTGAGTGGGACTATGCAAATAAGGTATATGGAACCCCAAAGAGGGGATTGGTCAGTTTTGCCATTTCGCTAGGCTTAAAATGAGCCATCCCAGAGGCAGAAAAGAGAGGATTCTTCACTACCAAGAAAGAGGAGCCAGGAGTGGAGTGCATCCTTTGGATCTGGGATCCCTGCACTGAGAAGTTCCTGGAATCAGAAGACTGAGAGAGAGAGAGAGCCAGCTGAAACACCAAAGATGGTGGGAAGCGGCGGCAAAGAAATGGTGGCAGCAGAGGTAGGAGACAGGCAGGAGACTGGCAGGAGATGGTGTGGTTTATTTCCTGGCCCACTGAGCTAGAAAGCTGAGTGTCTTCAAGCAGGAGGCTTGCTGGTGGAGTAGGGTGCCTCTGGATGTTTGTGGAGCTAGGTTTGCTGACACACACTAGAGCTGAGCACCTTTGGGCCGAGGCTTGCCGGCAGAATGGGTGCCTCAGGGCCCTTATCGGCAGAGCTAGGAGAGCTCTGTAACACTTGCCTGAGCAGGGCACAGGCCCAGGGCCAGAGAGAGGCTTGCCTGCAGGCACAGCTGAGAAGAGGCTGTACTGAATGAAGAACTGTGTCGTGAGCGTTTCTGAACCTGCATTGTAACCTCTTATTTCCTTATTAAATCCCGTAATTGTGAGTATTTTCTGTGAGTTCTGTGTGGCCATTGCAACGAATTCGGACTCAGCAGAGAAGTAGAAAGTGCCATGGGAGGTATGGTTGGTGTCAGGATTGGTAAAGACCGCAGAGAGAGGAGGCATGTCTTACTTACCTTCACCACATGGAAATCAGCCTTGGGCTATAGATGTTGATTCTCCTCCCTCCTTGTGAAGTTACAGGAGGTAAGACACCTTCACCATGCCATTTCTCTACTATTGATTCTGTTAGTTTGCTTGATATTGCCCCTTCGTTACCCAACATTTCCACCCTATCACCTTCCTTAACCAGTGACAAAATGATTACTTCGATTCAGCTTTCCTCATCCTCTCGACCTTATTCATATTCCAAATCACCTCCTCACCTGATCAGGAGAGCTCATCGTGAGGACAGCGCAGGACTGGGCAGTGTTTCGTTCTGTACGTAAGGTTGCTATGAGTCAGAACCGATTTGACGGCACCTAACAACAACAACAGCAGTTCGTTGCATGAAATTGCTTTTTTTTTTTATCGTAAATTTTTGTCTGCAGTTTTTCTAATTTATTTCTTATTGTCTGGTATTTGCCTTTCTGTACTATAATGATAGTATTTGTGGTTTAGCACGCAAACTGTACATGTTACTGCATACAAAGCAACTAATTTTTTAAACATCAATACCATATTCATTGTTTTGTGATTGGGAAGCAATGTTGTAAGTAGCTTAATCCTAACATAATAGTTTGTTATTTATATAAAATGTTGTACAGTATTTTCATCTTGCTTTAGGAAATTTTGACTTAACATGTAACACATTATAATTTTTTCTCATTTATGAGAATGAAGAAGGGTTTCTGGTTAACATTTTTGCAAAGAATGCCTGATTTTCAGGAGCTGATTCTTCAATTTATACTGTATTGCATTCCTGGAAAATCCAGTGGAAAATAAAAACATGCAAAAATTTTTATTAGCTTCTAGCACAGGTAATTTTAAATAGAATTTTCACCTACATGAATTTGCCCTGGGATGTTTGAAATTTGTGTAGACTGCAGGATAATTCTTCACTTTATGGGGCTGTTTGTGTTTTGCAGGAAGTCTAGGGTACCTGGATCCTAATCACTGAATTTTAGTAATGTCCATAATTATTGAGACTGCCAACACCCCCCTCTAATTTTCTAAACACCTTATTAAGAATGACAAGCAAAATGGATTATTAAATAAGTAATAGTTGATTGTCTGATTTATTGCTAATAAATTATTTATGCAAGTTTAACTTCAAATGAGTGTTTGCAACCATAAGTGATAAAGTGCTAGATGTGCTAGTTATAATTTTTAGCTGTTTGAAGGCAACATCAGAGTCCCACCTTAATTACAAGAGTATCTAGGAGTATGGACATTGAAGAAAGTAAGGAAATTCACAGCCTAGTTTAGAGATCTATTGGGAGTTGGCCCTTCAAAGGCTGGATCACTACAGAAGCAGGAGTGGGTCATTTTGCCAATATGAACTTAATCTTCTAAATAGTGAAAAAGGGATTGATTTGTGAGTTTACAATCTATGCGTCCTGCATACTTCGTTTTTTAAAATTGCTTTTGCTGTTAAGATTTCACAGATGAAAGTTTTTGTCTTAAAATACTTTTTATATCAGCATTCACCTGGCAATAAACATTATATCTGCTATTAACCAGGAGATGAATGAATCGGCCTCTCTGATGACCCAGTTTTTCATAAACCTCCCTCCAGCTTGGTCCTTCTTTGTGATCTGCCTGTGTAACCAGGTAGTACCCAGGGGGAGCAGGCATGTCTGCTTGGAGTATCTTTGCATTCGGTATTCTGTAAAGCTTTTCAGTGTCCTCTTGCATACATTAGCCAACCCTTGAATTTTAATGATGAATATTCTAAATATGACTTCTGCTCTGTGCTTCTGCAGCTCCATGAATTTTTATCTGCTGCTACTGTCAGTTCCAGTTACTCCATTTTAAATAGCCTGTCTTGTCTGTGCTTCCATCTCTTTGGCATCGCCAGTAAGATGCTTCGAGTGGCAGATATTCGTTCCGGATTTCTTTTTTTCTCTTTATAAATGTAACACTTGCAAAATTTGAAAACTATAAAGTAAAACAAAAGAAGGAGGAGAAAGAATAACAGAAAAAGAAGAAAAGGGTCGAGAAAGAGGATTAGAAGAAACACATAAGGGAAGGGAATAGAAAAGGAGATGAAGAAAAATACCGTCATAAAAGTATGTTTTGGTAGATGTCCTTCTTCATTTGATTTATATTTGAATATAGTCTTAATAGCGCTGAATATATAATTTTCTGTACCACCCCTACACATACACTCACACACCATGGCAGTGTAAGAATTGTCTCAAAGGATCACTCTTTATGACAATATTTAATGACCACATAATTTTTCACTGCTGAACAATATCATAATTCACATAGTCATTTCCTTTTTTTTTGAGCATATCAGATTTTGAAAGAACAAAGTGTCTTTGAAGCCAAAGCCTGATTCTTCTACTTTTGGGTAAGGCTGACACAGAGGTTTGCCTCTGATCCTCACATAGTCGCAGGGAACGAGCAGGAAAGTTAAAGCAACAGGTTGCTAGGTCATCAGGAAAAAACAGGTGTAGTAGGAGGAGCTCAGGACAGTGGTCAGGCAAGGGCCACAGGCAATTGCTGGACTAGAACGTTTTAGAAAGGCCCTGGATTTTCTTCCGTCCTTCTAAAAATTCAGTAGCAAAGACTGAATGGCAGAGACTCAGGAGAAAGTCATCACCAAGTCTTTTCAATAGAAGAATATCTAATAGAAAATGCTACATAAATATGTTCATCACCCTGAACTTTTGAGTTGGGATCAGTTTTGGAGATACTAATCCTCTATATTAAACCACAATGCTCGTACAACCAAGGAAGGTGTTGAATTGTAGATAGGTAAACAACAATTAAGCTTCTTTTGCATCGCACAGATTACGGCATGTAGTATTCACTCTGTAAATTTGTTTTTTTAAACTAACAACTGATTATTTCTGTTAGTACTGTGTTTTTTAGCAAGTGATTCCCACTATTAATTTATTCAATGAGTATTTACTGAACACCTACTAGGTAAGGATATAATACCCTTTGTCATCAAGTTGATTCCACCTCATAGTGACCCTACAGGACAGAGTAGAACTGTCCCACAGTGTTTCCAAGTAGCAACTGGTGGATTCAAACTCTGACCTTTTGGCCAGCAGCCTAAGCTCTTAACCACTGTGCCACCAGGGTGCCAAGGGTGTAATGGGGACTGAAATATGGATCTAGGAGAGGATATTCTGTCAGGGAATAGAAGCTATAACCATAAATAATTTTTGCTTTGATAATATGCAAATATTACCTTATTTTTCCTCACAATGCCGTGAGGTTAAGAGAACACACCACAGCTGCTCAGCAGTTATTTGTTTACTAAGAAATGGGTTTCTGTAGGGGGAAAAGGATGTAGGAAGCTGAGGCTCACAGATATGATCAAAGGCATCTAGAGACAATATTAATTACTTTTCTCATTTCACAGATAAAGAAACTCAGGCTGAGTGAGGTAAGCGGTTTCTCAAAAGTCATATAGATGCTATGTGGGACCCACTCAGATCTTCTAATTCAAATTTCAAATGCTACACTACTTCATATTGCCATAAGAGAACTTTGGGCAAAGTAATATGAAAACAGGAAATTGGAAATTATTTACATGCCCCAAAAAAGGAAAAATGAGTTTGTGAGTCACGATGTGGTTCAGTAGCGAAAAAGTATGTAGTCATTAAATATTACGTTACAAAAAGTGATACTTTAAGATAGTTCTTATACTGCCATGGTGTGTGTGTATGCATGTAGAAAATTATATATTTAGCACAATTAGAACTATATTCAAATATAAATCAAAGAAAGAAATCTATCAAAATATATTTTCACGATGGCATTTCTTTTTCTTTGCCTTTTCCTTAAACGCTTTTCTTTTCTCCTCTTTCTCCACCTTTTTTCTTCTCCTTTTTCTTATTCTTTTTCCTAATTTGTTTTGCTTCACAGTTTTCAAATTTTGGATAATAAACAAACATATTATTGGTCCAGTTGTGAGGATGTTTATGTTCTTTATGTTGAGGTGTAATCCATTTATAAAGAGGAAGAAAGAAATCCTACAGAGAGAAATTACTTCAACTGAAATGATCAAAATGAGGAAAGGCTCCCGGTGAAGAAAGCAGCATTTGAAATGGTGGGTAAAGAGATTTGGAAGCACAAGAAGATGTGTAGGGACACCGTTCCAGGAGGATGGGACAGTGACATCAGAGATGTGGAGGTCGCAATGCACAGACTTTGAAAAGAGACCATGGAGTAGTTGAGCTCATTGAAGCAAAAGACGCAGAAAATAAGGTTGGTGAAGCAGGGTGTAGCCAGGCTTGGAGTTTGTGAGGGGAGTGATTTTCAGCTCTCTGTGCTGTGACCTGGTTTTATGTAATTGAAAAGGAGCCTTATATTTTTAGCACCATCCCTATGAACAAACTCGCTAAGTCTGTTCTGTTGAATGCACAGAAGGCACAACTCTTAGTTTTCGCGAGACCAATAAAATCGTGAGAAATAGTTATGTTCAAGAGTAGATGTTAAATCTAGGGCATGTACTTGCCAAAAAACATAGAGCACTTGGCAAGCTCACACTAGAGCTATTAAACATTAGGGCCTATTACTGAATATTTATGGTCTGCACCGTTTTTGAATGGTGTAATTTGACTGTCCTCCAGCAGTTTATGGCAGGTATTTCTGTACCAATCATGAATACACTAGCGAGTTTCGGTAGCATGGAAGACAGCACTATTTTTGCACTGATGCATTTTCATGCTTCACCAGTAACATATGTATGCATTTCAAATGATAACATAAAAATACTATTTTTTAAGAGTATTTTTAAACTTCAAATAGTTTGACCTAGAATTGATTTTCTCTTTTGTGGAATGTTCTACTTCCATTTTTATAGGTAAAAACATAAAATAATTAATTGAGCTATTACAGGAATGAATTTCCACCGTTGAGTCTACCTAGGCCTGCTCTTTTTCTCTGATATAGCCCATTCTTTAACATGTTGTTGTTGTTAAGTGCCACTGAGTCAGTTCCAACTCATGGCAACCCTATGTACCACAGAACGAAACACTGCCTGGTCCTGCACCATCCTTATAATTGTTGTTATGCTTGAGCCCGTTGTTGCAACCACTGTGTCAATCCATCTCGTCAAGGGTCTTCCTTTTTTCAGCCAACCTTGTACTTCACCAAGCATGATGGCCTTCTCCAGGGACCGATCCCTCCTAACAACATGTCCAAATTACATAAGACGCAGGCTCACCGTCCTTGCTTCTAAGGAGCATTCTGTTTGTACTTCTTCTGAGACAGATTTGTTTGTTCTTCTGGCAGTCCATGGTATAGTCAATATTCTTCACCAACACCACAATTCAAAGGCGTCAATTCTTCTTTGGTCTTCCTTATTCATTGTCCAGCTTTCACATGCATATGATGTGATTGAAAATACCATGGCTTGAGACTTCAGGGTGACATTTTTACTTTTCAGCACTCTAAAGAGATCCTTTGCAGCAGATTTGCCCAATACAATGCGTCTTCTGATTTCTTGACTGCTGTTTCCGTGGGTGTTAATTGTGGATTCAAGTGAAATGAAATCCTTGACAACTTCAATCTTTTCTCTGTTTATCATGATGTGGCTTATTGGTCCAGTTGTGAGGATTTTTGTTTTCTTTATGTTGTGGTGTAATCCATGCTGAAGGCTATGGTCTTTGATTTTCTTCAGTAAGTGCTTCAGGCCCTCTTCACTTTCAGCAAGCAAGGTTGTGTCATCTGCATAACGCAGGTTGTTATGAGTATTCCTCCAATCCTGATGCCCCTTTCTTCTTCATATAGTCCAGCTTCTCGGATTATTTGCTCAGCATACAGATTGAATAGGTATGGAGAAAGGATACAACCCTGACACACACCTTTCCTGACTTTAAACCACTCAATATCCCCTTGTTCTTTCTGCACAATTGCCTCTTGATCTATGCACATGTTCCTCATGAGCACGATTAAGTGTTCTGGAATTCCTATTCTTTACAATGTTATCCGTAATTTGTTATGATTCACACAGTCGAATGAATGCCTTTGCATAGTCAATAAAACACAGGGAAACATCCTTCTGGTATTCTCTGCTTTCAGCCAGGATCCACCTGACATCAGCAATGATATCCCTGGTTCCATGTCCTCTTCTGAATCCAGCCTGAATTTCTGGCAGTTCCCTGTTGATATATTGCTGCAGCCGCTTTTGACTGATCTTTAGCAAAATTTAACTTGCATATGATATTAATGATATTGTTTCATAATTTTCACATTTGGTTTGATCACCTTTTTGGGAATGGGCATAAATATGGATCTCTTTCAGTCTTTTGACCAGGTAGCTGTCTTCCAAATTTCTTGGCATAGACAAGTGAGCACTTCCAGTACTGTATCTGTTTGTTGAAATGTCTCAATTGATATTCTGTCAATTCCTTGAGCTTTGTTTTTTGCCAATGTCTTCAGTGCAGCTTGGACTTCTCCCTCAGCACCATCGGTTCTTTATCATATGATCAGGAAACGAATTATTTAACATGGGCTCTGTTTATTGGTACCTTAACCAAGGGACGGTAATATCAGGGTGTTTTTTGGGCTTATTTAAACCTATTCCTTTAGTTCTTACCTTGAAAGAACATGGACTTTTCCAATATATTCTGTGGCTTAGGCAAGCCCATTGTTATCTCAATATACCAAGCCCTGATTACTTTGGGGATTTTCCTAGCTCTAGTTTTGCTACCCACTGCCATTGAGTTGAATCCAACTCATAAGGACCCCATAGGACAGAGTCGAACTGTCCCATAGGGCTTCTAAGGCTGTAATCTTTATGGAAGCTAACTGCCACATCTTTCTCCTGGTGAGTGGCTAATAGGTTAGAACCACTCACTTTTCAGTTAGCAACTGAGCACTTAACCACTGTGCCACTGGAGCTCCTTTTGTTGTTATTGTTAGCTGCTGTCGAATTGGTTCTGACTTATAGTGACCCTAAGTACAACAGAAAGAAACACTGCCCGGTCCTGCGCCATCCTCACAATCGTTATGCTTGAGCTCATTGTTGTAGCCACTGTGTCAATCAGTCTTGTTGAGGGTCTTCCTTTTTTTCACTGACCTTCTACTTTACCAAGCATGATGTCTTTCTCCAGGGACTGGTCCCTTTTGATAACATGTCCAAAGTACATGAGACAAAGTCTCGCTATCCATGCTTCTAAGGAGCCAGTTAATACCATGATTATTCAAATTTACTCACCAACCACTAATGCCAAAGGTGAAGAAATTGAAGATTTTTACCAACTTCTGCAGTCTGAAATTGCTCAAACATACACTCAAGATGCATTGATAATTACTGATGATTCAAATGAGAAAATTGGAAACAAAGAAGAGGGATCAGTAGTTGGAAAATACGGCCTTGGTGATAGAAATGACACTGGAGATTGCATGATAGAATTGTGGAAGACCAATAACTTCTTCAGAGCAAATACCTTTTTTCAACAACCTAAATGGCAATTATACACATGGACCTCACCAGATGGAATACACAGGAATCAAATCGACTACATCTGTGGAAAGAGACAATGGAGAAGCTCAAAATCATCAGTTAGAACAAGGCCAGGGGCTGACTGTGGAACAGAGCTTGTATGTGAGTTCAAGATGAAGCTGAAGAAAATTAGAGCAAGTCCAGGAGAGCCAAAATATAACCTTGAGTGCATTCCAGGGCTCCTCTTAAGGGTAATCAACAACTGATGCCATGCTGGCAGGGGCCACCAAAGGCGGATAGTGGATACAACTGGGGATAATGGGAGAATCCACGTCACAGAGAGATGTGTGCTTTATTCTCTAATATCAAGTCCCCCCTGTAAACATCAAAACTATTAAGATTCTAAGATTTCATATCTAGGCCAAGGACATTACAATTTTCTCTATCAGTCTGTTTTTTCATGATTATCTATCATTGATGCCAGGAAATTCTTCCATTTACTTGAATTTGGCTCTAATAGCTAATTAAACATGAAGATTATATAAGAAGCAAAAATATTCCAAGTGTTGTGTCCAAATTTAAGCAAAAATTGCCCACATCTTGGTGCAGATTCAGGAGTGATTAATTTGTTGCTTCTTATTACTGCTTCTTATAGATCCTATATCTGAAAAATGAACGGTAGGGTATTATTATGGATTGAATTCTGTTCCAAGAAAAAAATATGGATTGTAAATCCTAACCCCTATGCCTGTGGTTATAATTCCATTTGGGGATGGTTTTCTTTGTTATGCTAATGAGACAGTATTAGTGTAGGGTATGTTTCAAGTCAGTCTCTTTTGAGATATTAAAAAAAAAACAAAAACACAGTAGCCATTGAGTTGATTCTGACTCATTAAAAAAAAAAAAAGGACCCTATATAAAACAGCAGATTAAACAAGCAAGCAGAGATGGGGGAAGATAGATGCCATGTCATGCTGAGGAACAGAAGCTGAAGAGACAAGGACCTTTCTCCAGAGCAGGCAGAGAGAAAAAGCCTTCCCCTAGAGATGGCGGCCTGAATTCGGACTTCTAGCAGCCTAAACTGTGAGAAAATAAATTTCTGTCTCTCTCTTTTTTTTTTTTAATTGTGCTTTAAGTGAAAGTTTACAAATCAAGTCAGTCTCACACAAAAACTTACACACGCCTTGCTATGTACTTCTAGCTGCTGTCCCCCTAATGAGACAGCACACTTCTCCTCTCCAACTTGTATTCCCTGTGTCCATTAAATCAGCTACAGACCCCCTACCTTCTCATCTTACCTCCACACAGGAGCTGCCCACGTGTGTCTACTTGAGCCAAGAAGCTCACTCCTCACCAGTATCATTTTCTGTCTTATAGTCCGGTCCAATCCCCATCTGAAGAGTTGGCTTTGGGAATCTTTCCAGTCTTGGGCTAACAGAGGGCCCGGGAACCATGACATCCAGGGTCCCTCTAGTCTCAGTCAGACCACTAAGTCTGGTCTTTTTACGAGATTTTGAGATCTACATCCCACTGTTCTCCTGCTCCATCAAGGATTCACTGTTTTGTTCCCTTACAGGGCAGTCACCGGTGGTAGCGGGGCACCATCTAGTTTTTCTGCTCTCAGTCTGTTGTCTCTGATTTATGTGTCCCTTTCTGTCTCTCGGGCTCATCTTTACCTTATGTCTTTGGTGTTATTCATTCTCCTTTGTTCCAGGTGGGTTGAAACCAATTGATGCATCTTAGATGGCCACTTGCTAGCACTGAAGACCCCAGATGTCACTCCCAAAGTGGGATGCAGAACGTTTTCTTAATACATTTTGTTATGCCAATTGACCTAGATGTCCCCTGAAACCATGTTCCCCAGACCACTGTCCCTGCTACTCTGGTCTTCCAAGCATTCCCTTGTATTCAGGAAACTTCTTTGCTTTTGGTTTAGTCCAGTTGTGCTGAACTCTCCTGTATTGTGGGTTGTCTTTCCCTTTACCTAAAATGGTTCTTGTCTACTACCTAATTAGTGAATTCCCTCTCTCCCTCCCTCCCCACCTTCATAACCATCAAAGAATATTTTCTTCTGTGTCGAAATTTTTTCTTCAGTTCTTATAATAGTGGCCTCATACAATATTTGCCCTTTCGCAACTAACTAATTTCACTCAGCATCATGCCTTCCAGATTCCTCCATGTTATGAAATATTTCACAGATTCATCCTTGTTCTTAATCATTGCGTAGTATTCCATTATGTGAATATACCATAATTTATTTATCCAGTCATCTGTGGATGGGCACGTTGGTTGCTTCCATCTTTTTGCTATTGTAAACAGTGTTGCAATGAATATGGGTATATACATATCTTTTCGTGTAAAAGTTCTTATTTCTCAAGGATATTTATATTCCACGGAGTGTGATTACTGGATAGTAGTATGGTAGTTCTATTTCTAAACTTTTTAAGGAAGCACCAAATAGATTATCAAAGTGGTTGTGTATAAGTATTCCAGTCTCTCCACAACCTTTCCAACATTTATTATTTTGTGTTTTTTGGATTAATACCAGCCTTGTTGGGGTGAGATGATATCTCATTGTAGTTTTGATTTGCATTTCTCTAATGGCTAACGATCATGAGCATTTCCTCATGTATCTGTTAGCCACCTGAATGTCTTCTGTTTTGAAGTGCCTGTTCATATTCTTTGCCCATTTTTTAATTGGGTTATTTGTCTTTTTGTTGTTGAGTTTCTGCAGTATCATGTAGATTTTAGAGATCAGACACTGATTGGAATTGTCGTAGTCAAAAACCTTTCTTCATTCTGTACGTAATCTTTTCACTCTTTTGATGAAGTCTTTGGATGAGCTTAAGTGATTTTTAGGAGCTTCCAGTTATCTTGTTTCTCTTCTGGTGTTTGCGCATTGTTAATGTTTTTTATACTGTTTATGTCATGTATTAGGGCTTCTAGCATTGTCCTTATTTTTTCTTCCACGACCTTTGTTGTTTCAGATTTTATATTTAGATCTTTGATCCATTTTGAATTAGTTTTTGTGCATGGTGTGAGGTATGGGTCTTGTTTCATTTTTCTGCAGATGGATATCCAATTATGGCAGCACCATTTTTAAAAAGACTGTCTTTACCCCATTTACAGATTTGGGGCCTTTCTCAAATATCGGCTGCTCATATGTGAATGGATTTATGTCTGAATTCTCAATTCTGTTCCATTGGTCTATGTATCTGTTGTACGAGTACCAGGCTGTTTTGACCACTGTGGTGGTATAATAGGTTCTAAAATTGGGTAGTGTGACACCTCCCACTTTGTTCTTCTTTTTCAGTAATGCTTTACTTATCTGGGGCCTCTTTCCCTTCCATATGAAGTTGGTGATTTGTTTCTCCATGTCATTAAAAATACCATTGGAATTTGGATCAGGATTGCATTGTATCCATAGATCACTCTGGGTAGAAGAGAAATTTTTACAATGTAGAGTCTTTCTATCCATCGGCAAAGTGTGTTTTTCCACTTACATGGGTCTGTTTTGGTTTCTCACGGTATTGTCTTGTAGTTTTCTCTATATAGGTGTTTTACGTTTCTGGTTAGGTTTTTTCCTAAGTATTTTATCTTCTTGGGGGCTATTGTAAATGGTATTGATCTGATTCAATGTTCTCTTTGTTGCTGTAGAGAAATCCAACTGGTTTTTGTATGTTTATCTTGTATCTTGATACCCTGCTGAACTCTTCTATTAGTTTCAGCAGTTCTCTTGAGGATTCTTTAGGGTTTTCTGTGTATAAGATCATGTAATCTGCAAACAGAGATACTTTTACTTCTTCCTTACCAATTTGGATGACCTTTATTTCTTTATCTAGCCTAATTGCTCTGGCTAGGACTTCCAGCACAATGTTCAATAAGAGTGGTGATAAAGGGCATCCTTGTCTGGTTCTTGTTCTCAAGGGGAATGTTTACAGACTCTCTCCATTTAGGGTGATGTTGGCTGTTGGCTTTGTATAAATGCCCTTTATTATGTTAAGGAATTTTTCCTTCTATTCCTATTTTGCTGAGAGTTTTTATCATGAATAGGTGTTGGACTTTGTCAAATGCCTTTTCTGCATCAGTTGATAAGATCATGTGGTTCTTGTCTTTTGTTTTATTTACATGATGGATTACATTGCTTTTTTTTTTTTCTAATGTTGAACCATCCTTGCATACCTGGTATGAATCCCATTTGGTCATGGTGAATTATTTTTTTGATATGTTGTTGCATTCTATTGGTTAGAATTTTGTTGAGGATTTTCACATCCAAGTTCTTGAGGGTTATAGGTCTGTAATTTTCATTTTTGTGGTGTCTTTACCTGGTTTTTGTATCAGGAAAATTCTTGCTTCATAGAATGAGTTTGTGAGTATTCCATCCTTTTCTATGCTCTGAAATACCTTTAGTAGTAGTGGTGTTAACTCATATCTGAAAGCTTGGTAGAATTCTCCAGTGAAGCCTTCAGGTCCAAGGATTTTTTTTTGGGGGGGGAGGGGGATTTTTTAATTACCTTTTCAATCTCTTCTTTTGTTATGGGTTTATTTAGTTGTTCTACCTCTCTTTTTTGTTAGTTTGGGTAGGTAGTGTGTTTCTAGAAATTTGTCCATTTCCTCTAGGTTTTCAAATTTGTTAGAGTACAATTTTTCATAGTAATCTGATATGATTATTTTAATTTCAGTTGGGTCTGTTGTGATATCACCCATATCATTTCTCATTCAGGTTATTTGCTTTGTCTCCTTTTTTTTTTTTTGGCTGTTTATGTGATTGGTTTATTGATTTTGTTAATCTTTTCAAGGAAGCAGCTTTTGGTCTTGTTAACTCTTTCAATTGTTTTTCTGTTCTCTTTTCCATTTAATTTTGCTCTAATTTTTACTATTTGCTTTCTTCTGGTGTCTGAGGGTTTCTTTTGTTGGTCTCTTTCTATTTGTTCAAGTTGTAGGGATAATTCTTTGATTTTGGCCCTTTCTTCTTTTTGTATGTGTGCGTTTATTGCTATAAATTGACCTCTGAGAACTACTTTAGCTGTGTCCCAAAGATTCTGATAGGAAGTGTTTTCATTCTCATTTGATAAATGGGAGAGAGTTCTTTCAAAAGGGGTGATTTTTGATCCCTGTGGTACATTAGACACACACACTTATCTTTTGCCGAGAGTGCTGTTCTTTGCTGATTCTGGAGATGTGAGTAGACTCTGTGCCACTCACTCTCTCTGGCTGTGGAAAACATATCCTGAATGCTACCACCAACCCCACTGTGGTTACACCAGGGGAACAGAGCTGAGGGGTGCTGGTTCCTGCTGAGTTAGGTCTGGCAACTCCTTGCTGCTTCTGAACCATCTCTCCCTCCCTTTGCTACTCAGTCTGATTTCTTAACTTTGCCTTTGATATTCAGGGCTCATAGCTTGTCATATATATAATTGACTTACTTGTTTTTTTCGGGCCTGTAAGAGGGATCACCAGAAATGTCTGACTGCTCCCCCATCTTGGTGCTGCCCACCAAATTTCTGTTTCTTAAAGCCACCCACTTGTGGTGTTTCTGTCATAGGAGCACAAGATAACTATGACAGGTATTATATCATCTGGCAGAATTTATTGAATCAAAAAACAGAAATACTTACATTTATTGGCAGTACCATTTAGCATTCATTTCTGGAATACTTTGTATATGGGGAAATAAGTAAGGCATAATTCTGAATCAGTTTCAAGAGATAAGGTTAGTATTAAATGGCTGGTGATTGGATTAATTTCCTTCTTTCATTAAGAGGAACCCTGGTGGTGTAATGGCTAAGAGCTACGGCTGCTAACCAAAAGGTTGGCTTTTTAAACACAACAGACACTCTTTGGAAACCCTATCGGGCAGTTTTACTCTGTCTTATAGGGGTACTCAGGGTCAGAATCTACTTGACAGCAATGAGTTTGGTTTTCCAGTTTTCTTATTAAGAGCCTAAAGTGAGGGTAGAGCTGTTACCTAAATTCAGTTGTGAAACTTCTGACACCTCATTTAACACCCCTCCCATAGATGGTCAGTGTCATGCCCAAGTGTAAGGGGTGAAAGAGATTTGTTTTAGGGGCACAAATACAGGGCATTAACAGGAAGGTATATGGGATCCTCTCAATAAGTTGATTGTAAAGTAGCAAAAAGTAAGTAAAATTTGACTGCTACCTTCTCCTCACCTCAAATCCGTTTTATTCCTTCCTACTTCATTTCATACCCTCTGTTTCCTTTCACACACACATACACGCACACACACACTCACACACACGTCAGCCTATAAGGTGTAGTACTGTCACAATCTGGAATCACTTGTCAAGAAATATTGAGGGCTCAGCATCCTGGAACAGCAGAGAAGTTAACTAAGAGTTCTGACTCAAATGTACAACTGCCTTTCCACTGTGGGCTGGGAGTAGAGAACAAATTGCACAGGATCATGGAAACTTTGGTTTCAATTTGAGCTGATTTTAATATCCAACAGGGTCTTATCTGGGGATTGGAGTAGGTGATAGTCTTTTAATATGAAATAGTTATGTTTCTGGACTGTCCATGAGATTTGACACAGGTCTTCAACCAATTCTTAGATCCCCAAAGGACAAGGTCAAGCTCCTAAGACATGGCAAGGACGCAGTGCCTTAATTGTTCCAATATGTTTTAACTATGCTCTGCTATTTAAAAAAAATTGAGCACCTTCCTCTATATACGTGCTTTTATTTTGTATAAAAATTATATAAACGTTCTGTTGTTGTGTGTCATCAAGTTGATTCATAGTGATACCACAGGATGCAGTAGAACTGCCCCTTAGGGTTTCCTAGGCTGTAATCTTTATGGTATCAGATCGTCAGGCCTTATCCCCTGTAGAGCAACTGGATAGGTCTGAACTGCCGACCTTTTAGTCAGCAGCCTCATACTTAACTATTGCACCACTAGGGCTCCTTTATAAAATGTCCTACCATACATCATGAAACAAAACACAAAGACTGAACATTTTTAAAAAGAATGAGATTAGAGAATAAATAGAAATAGAAGTTATTTTGTTTTCTTCTTGTGTTTCAATAAATCACTTTGAAAATCTGCCCTGGATAAATGGGCTAGGGATTATGGCAAGTCTGAGTCTCCAGTAGGAAGATGGGATTGTTAATTAGAAGCTAAAGTTTAAGCCAAGCATAAAACCTGGGAGAACATAGTCGGAATAAGGGAACATTCCAGCTTGCAGGGGGAAGGGGTGGCAAACAGACACTGGAATTGCCCCCAGAAAAATGGATATTACATTTATGACTGCAAAACTGGTTCTATTTGCCCCACATGATCAGAGCTGGAATGTGAATATACTCCTTTTCTCAGTGACGATTGCTCTAGAAAGTGGGTAGAGCTAAATGTGTCATTAGAAGACAAAAGTGTTACAAGGTGAAAAATATTTGTATTTATAATATAAGCCAACAGAATATATCACTTTTTAAGGATGGACTCTTGGAGATTGAAGAGGTCTTTTGGGGGAAAGAACCAGTATCATCCCCTTTCTCTCACCATCTTAGGGTGAATGCGGGGAGTGAAAACTTGGAAAGTCATACCAGAGAAGTGATCAATGCCTGACTTCAGGAATTCTTTGGGATTCCAGGACATGAGGTACGTACACAGTGGGCTGAAATTCAGCAGAGAGGTTGGTCCAAAGGGGTACTGGGTACTGAGAGCATGATTTTCTCTCAGCCAGAGAGGCAATATGGATTTCTTAGAAAACACATGCTTTAGCCTGTAATGTCTAAACAAGAGGACCCTGTCAGGGAGGTAAATTGTACTTTAGTGGTTTGAGAGCTGAGACAGTCTTTGAAAAGAATGGAGGAATCGGGCTGTGCTATTCTTTTTTTTTCCCTTCCCTACAGAGCAGGCTCCATGGGCTTGCAACCTATGCAATTACACAGGACCCCATGCTTAGAAGGGCCCTGTGGTCAGTTTAATGCTCTGTTATCATCTTGACATCCTTAATAATTCTTGAATGAGGGGCCCTGAATTTTTATTTTGCACTCCAAACCAAAACAAAAACCCATTGCCATCCATTCCAACTCATAGTGACCCTATAGGACAAGTAGTACTACCCCATAGAGCTTCCAAGGAGTGGCTGGTGGATTTGAACTGCTAAGCTTTTGGTTAGTAGTCAAGCTCTTAACCACTTCATCATCAGGGCTCCTATTTTGCACTGGGCCCTACAAATTATATAGTCAGTCTTGGGTCCCCACTATCCTGCCTCTACGCTCTATCTTCTTATTGCTCTCTGATGCCCTTAGCAGTTTTTTGTTTGTTTGTTTTTTAATCTCCACTCCCCCCTTTATTACCTGCTAACTCTAAATTTTCTTTTTGTTTTACATTCAGACAAGACCGTATTATATATGCAACCAATTTGAGCACAGTAATCAAATCAGTAAAAAAAAGTTAACTGGTTCGACTTAGTTTTGAGCCCGATGTGGCAATCCTAACAGTTAAATGTGTGAGAATGACAATATGGATAATAAAAAGTTCAATCTTTATCCAAAAGACCAAGGAAACTTTATCAACTGAAAGACTATGGTTAATATTTGGTTGCTTTTTGGCTGAATTATACTCATTCTAAATACATACATATATACATACATACATACATATATATATATACACACATGCATACTTATTTTTGAGAAAATGCATTATTTGGGGGCTTTTAAAAATATTAAGGAGCCCTAGTGGCACAATGGAGCCCTGGTGGTGCAGTGGTTAAGAGCTCAGTTGCTAACCAAAATATTGGCAGTTCGAATTCACCAGTCGCTCCTTGGAAACCCTATGGGGCAGCTCTACTCTGTCCTATAGAGTTGCTATGGGTTGGAACCAGTTCAACAGAACCTAACAACAACAACAACAGTTGTGCAACGGCTAAGCACTTGGCTGCTAACTGAAAGGTTGGGGGTTTGGACCTACCCAGAGGCTCTGCCGGAGAGAGAATTGGTAATTTGCACCCGTAAAAGTAGTCAAGAAAACCCTATGGAGCAGCTCTATTGTTACATGGGGTTACTATGAGTTGGAATCAACGGATGACACCTAACAACAATGACCAAAATATTCAGTACCCCGGCTTATCCAGTATCACTCCCCTAAGGCTGCCTCTGCAATGCATTTACTATTAAATTCCCTGTCAAAATAGTTTTGTTAGAAAATTAACCCCTCTGTTTATACCACAGCAACACACAAGCCATCACAGTATGACAAACTGACAGAGACGTGCAGGTTATAGAACACAGGTAAGATAAACAATGAAAAAGCAAAGGAGATTACCATTAGGAACCAAGAAAACCCAGGTTTATGTACTGCTCACCTTTAACACAATAACCTTCCCTAATTGCAGTGTTAGAGATCCCTGGAGAAAAAGAGCAACAGAGAATGTGTCAAACTGTGTAACTTTTCTCAAATAAATAGCCAGTGCCATCTCTCTTCTCATTCAAGATGAACTGCCATCGAATACTAATGGCCGTAAGATTCGCATCATTGATCTTCACCAGGCGAGTGTATTATCCTTAGAGAAGTGCTGCTGTGCTGCCTCGGACACCCACCTTCCCATGCAACCCACTGCTTCCTCTTTCTCCTGCCTGCAACTTCCATTTTCACATTTGAGTCATTAATCAAAACAGTGACCTTGACTATGAAAGCCTAAGTTTGGTGAGCATATAGAATGGAAATCTGAAGATGTACAGCCCCAAGAAACAGGAGACTGTACACCATTTCTTGACGATATCTGTTTGCTTGGGTGTGCTGGGGCCACGATACCATATACTGCAAACTTCTAACACCCACCATAGCATCTCAGTCTGACACTGACCTTGAATGGTGGAACTTAGAAAATGAATGTTAGCCAAAAACGCCTTCTACGAAACCACTTATAAGAGTGATTACATTCTCTGCAGATGAGATTTTGCATAACGATGTGAAACAACTCTCCCTGTTCTTCTGTCAACAGATTTCTTCTCTAGAAAATTCATTGGCTTTGGAGTCAGGCAGATTTAGGTTTTAATTCTGGCTAGCCCTGGTGGCACTGTGGTTAACAGCTTGGAGGCTAACCAAAAGGTCAGCAGTTCAAATCCACCAGCCACTGCTTGGAAACCCTATAGGGTAGTTCTACTCTGTCCTATAGGGTTGCTATGAGTTGGAATTGACTCGGATGGCAATTTTTTTTTTTTTTTTATGGCTTTAGATTAAGCAAATTTCAGCCAGTGACAGAGTCCAGGGGTGATTCGGAGGACATAGCCTCTTTCACCTCAGCACCCATCATTCAGCAAGCTATCCTAAATCAACTGGCAATCTGCATAAAAGCTTGTTTGCTGTGTAAACAGTTTCTAGGTAAATTCTTAGTCTCACCTGCAACCAAAACATTGCCCCAAGGCTATCCTTTATGGAAATCCCCAAGTCACTCGTACTGTGGATTTAATGTTTAACTGATATAAGTTTCAGGCTCATGTTTGTTTATTTGTCTATCATTTTTACTCCTATAGCACACTCCCCACCTACCATGACAACCTATTCTAATGTGTTTAATGTCATTCTCATTGCTTTGCTTGCATTCTTACAAGCTATGTATAATTGTATCGTGCATAAACCTTAAATTTGTGTAAATGGCCAATTGATGTTAAATTGATTGATCTGAATCTCAATGTTTCCCTCAACACTATGTGTTTAAGACCCAACTATACCAAGATGCACAGAGCCCATCTATTATTTCTAACTGCATAGCACACCATGATGCACCTCCTTTTGTACCTGTGCCCTCTCCCACACATGGGCACATGAGCTGCCTGCACCTCCCCACCTGTTATGGATTGAATTTTATCCCCACAAAATGTGTGTCAACTTGGCTAGGCCATGGCTCCCAGTACTGTGTGATTGTCCACCATTTTGTCATCTGCTGTGATTTTCCTATGTGTTGTAAATCCTACCTCTATGATGTTAATGAGGCAGTTAAGTTAATGAGGCAGGACTCAATCTACAAGGTTAGGTTGTTTTGAGATATAAAAGAGAGAATCAAGCAGAGAGACTGAAGGAGCTCATAAAACCAAGAAAGTAGTACCAGAAGCAGTGTATATCCTTTAGACCAGTGTCCCTGTGCTGAGAAGCTCTTAGACCCGGGGAAGATTGATAACAAGGACCTTCCTCTGGAGCCAACAGAGAAAGAAAGTCTTCCCCTGGATCTGGTACCCTGAATTCAGACTTCTAGCCTACTAGACTGTGAGAAAATAAATTGCTGTTTGTTAAAGCCATCCACTTGTGGTATTTCTGTTACAGCAGCACTAGACAACTAAGACACCACCGAAGCCACAGTAAACGTCTATGTACACCCTAATTCTGGTTTTGTAATACGTTAGAATACCTTCTTTCTCATTATCTCAGGTCTTTTCTGAAATTCTCAAAGAAAAGTTACTTTTAGTTCAATTTAGATTTTATAGGCCTTCAAGTAAAAAATAGTAAGTAGAACATCAAAATTTTAAAGATTGGCAAGAAGAACTCAGAATATATGAACATACCCCTGAAGACCATTTAATGTAGTATTTGGTCCTAACAACAATTCATCAGTCCTCAAATTTGGCTTTATCCCATTCAACCTCATTGAAAGAGAAGCTATAAGGCTTAAAAGGGTTAGTTTTCAGCTTCTTCATCTTTGTTTGGTCTGACTCCTTTTGGTGGGGTTTAATGTCTACCCAGGAATTCCCAGGTGATGTAAACGGTTAAAGTGATTGGCTGCTAACTGTAAGGTTGGAGGTTTGAGTCCACACAGAGACACCTTAGAAGAAAGTCCTGGCAATCTACTTCTGAAAGTTCGCAGCCATAGAAAGTCCTGTGGAGTGCCGTCCTGCTCTGAAACGCATGGGGTCACCATGAGTCATAATGGTTTAATGTCTGCTCAGGGAGCCTCCTCCTTTTGCCAGTATTCAAATACTTAGTTTTTCCTTCTCACCACTGTTAAGATGTTCTTTTCTTAATTTGTTCTCTCAGATCTATTCTAGGTCATTAGAGACTAGAGTGGCTAAGAATAATGCTTTTGAGATTGAAAGGGGGCACTCTTAATAATGAAAACAGGGCAAAATCCTTGGCTGTTCTAGGCAAATGAAGACATGTGGACATTCTATTAAAAGCTAAAAGGCTGATTTGAGCCAAGGGTTTATATATTTAAGTTTTGACAGCTTGGCTCACGATAGGTTGCACAGCAGAATGTATGAAGGGGAAATTTCAGGTGCTGTGACAAAGTCAGCTGGAGGGATATTTTGGGCAGACAGGGCTCATTCCTTCAATCACCACAAAGGCAGCTGCCAACTCTCCTATCTTATCTACACGTGTCGCTGCCATCTTCCTCCCTTCTGAGTCCTCCAGCTTGAACTTTTCATTTTACCAGCCCCAGGGAGCACAGGGCTCTGCTTACATACTGTCCTCCCCAGAGAGAGAAAGAACAGCTGGCTCCCAGAGATGCACAGCTGTTGCATTTTCTAACACCTGTAGCTTTGTGTGTGATTTCTGGGCCCAGGGATGAGTGGAGTTGGGCTCATTTATAGGCCTCCACATATACTTCCTTTTGTCTGATCTCCCTGATTAGAACTGTGGGGAGATTAACAGAGGTTTTAGAAGCTGCAGATTAGTCTGGGGTAGGTCTGATTTCTTGCCAGAGTAGTTTAATCTCTCTCCAGCTAGACTATGAGTTTCTAAGGGTCTCATGTCTCTTCTCATTTCTTAAAACCTTCTTCTCAATACTCTGTTCTTCTCTCATCCTCTCAAAACCAACTAGGATAAGGTCCTAAAACAGCAGATACTTGATAAATTATTCCTAACTGATCAGTGCTTTCTGATCTACCTACATTTGTCAAAGGTCAAGCAAGGTACTCCACAGGAATTTACTTTATTAGATCTTTGTCTTCTCAGACAAAAATTGGCTTTCCTGTCAAGTTCAAGAAACAATACCTGTTTTTTAAAAGGTAATTTCTTTACCTTGAGAAAGGCCTTTGGATAATACCATTTCTATTTTCTATGTTGATTTAGAGAACCAAAGCTTTATCAACCTCTTCTAACCTTAGGACACGTTTATTTGTGTGTTTGTTGGCATTTAACACTGAATTGGAGAGTGAAGGAGACAGTGGTTCCCTCAGTTTCCTTGAAAAGACACAAAAAGAGCCCCTCAACTGTAGATGCATGTTCTCTGTGACGGTATAAGATTATTGACCAAAGTGTAGGTGACAACTGCTTTCTCTTTTTTTCCATCCTGATAGCCATTGTGTGACTTCTTGTTTCACCCTCCAAAGTCTTACCAAATACAGGTGGAAGTACCCAAGAAGTACCCTGTGGGTGTTCCTGAGCAAGCACCCTCAGACAACATGAAACATCCGCTGTTTCTTACCCTTCCCTTTGGCGATGTCATCCAGCAAGCTCTGAAGATGCCTCCTCATGGTACTGCAGCTGGTGCTGTCTCTCCCCTCCCTATTGCCACTTCCTGTTGGGGCTTCTGGTGTTGGATTATTTCCAAACCTCTGCTGCAGTGAGAAAATGCCATCCTTCCCACAGGCAAACTCACCTTCCTGCCATCCTGTCTCCAGGATCCCAAAGGAAGACTGTGCCCAGGCCCAGAGTCTCACAGAGATTTTTGTGTGGACACTGCAACTTCACTTTCTCATTGCAGCCCTTCATTTCACAAAGCTCAGCTGCAAGTCTGTGAAGATGGGCCCAATGGCCATTCTTCCTGGCAGAGTCCATGTTGTTCTCTGAATTTTCTCCCCTAACACACATATATATACATGCATATATTAGTTAGTTCCATTAAAAGTCCTTTGTCCCATTGGTGGATCACAGTTCACACAGTGGTTACCCACACAGATCTGGAGCACTGCACCTGGGTTCACTCCTAAATTTGCCACTTCACCACCGTAAAGCCTTCGGTGAGTTTCTTAGCTATTCTGGGTTTTTGTTTGCCCGTGTGTAAAATGTAGATAATAATAATATCACTTATCAGGTTGTAGCAAGTTTTAAATTGATTATCAATGCAAAAAGTACTTAGAACAATGCCTAATTCATAG
Source organism: Elephas maximus indicus (assembly GCF_024166365.1). Classification (NCBI taxonomy): domain Eukaryota; kingdom Metazoa; phylum Chordata; class Mammalia; order Proboscidea; family Elephantidae; genus Elephas; species Elephas maximus. The sequence continues at coordinate 78,589,199 of NC_064835.1, read as the reverse complement.
TAGGCACTGAATGAATGAATGTTATCCACTATTGTTTTCACTTGCACATGCATGTTTTCTTAGTTTCAAAACGAACCCATTTGCATTATTAAACAACAACAACAACAACAAAAACAGTTGCTGAAAAGTCAATTTCAACTCATGGCAACCCTATGTGTGTCACAGTAGATGTGTGCTCTATAGCATTTTCAATGGCTGATTTTTTCAGAAGTAGATTGTCAGGTCTTTCTTCCAAGGCACCTCTGGATGGACTGGAACCTCCAACCTTTGGTTAGCAGCTGAGTGGCTTAACCATTTGCACTTCCCAGGCACTCCATTTGTATTATAAAATCATCATAATAGAACTTGGCTTTACAATGCAAATTCTGGAAGATTTGACTGGGAGAGATTTGCTGAAAAGCCAAATGAATAAACAAAGTCATTTTCAGAGGCTTCTGTTAATTTCATGACTGCAGAAACTGGAGGTAGGGAAGAATTACATTTACCTTGTTTAACAAATAATGCCAAAAGTATGGCAGCAAATATTACAGAATAAGGAAAGTATCAGTGAGAGGGTGGGGCCAAGATGGCGGAGAAGTCAAACACTTCCTGTTGTCCTTTTTACAACAAAGACCTGATAAAACAAGTGAATTGATTATATATGACAGTCTAGGATCCCTGAACATCAAAGGCAAAGTGGAGGAATCGGACTGAGTGGCAGGGGGAGGGAGAGATGGTTCAGAAGCAGTGAGGAGTTGCCAGACCTGACCTGGTGGGAACCAGCACCCCGCAGGCCTGATCCACTGGTGCAAGCATGGTGAGGCAAGCAGTGGCATTTGGGACATATTTTCCACACCAGGAGAGACCCAGCAGGAGACAGTCCATGTATGCCCCCACAATCAGTGAAAAGCGGTGCTCAATCTGCAAAAGATAAGTACACGTCTAACCTACTACACGGATCAAAAAACACCCCTTTGGGAAAAGCCTCTCTACTAATTTACCTGTCCCCTTTCTGCTCAGTACTGGGTCTGAGCTGGCTTCAGAGATTGCCACGCCCTCTGGGCCGGAAGTAGAACCAGTCACACACTCCGAGCTACTTTCCCGGCCTTGGAGAGGGAACAAATTAACAAATGGGAAAAAATAATCTGCCAACTCCCCTAAGCCGGGAACTCAGGGCAGAAACAGCTCATTTCCCTAGGCGCAGGCATTAGGGGCCCACAGACTTTGCCTTTCACCCCTGTATAGAGCTGTGTGGGCCCATTATAACAGCATAGACCCTCATTAGCACAGTACAAAAGGGTATATACCTGACGTCTAACATCAACTGTATCAGCTATATGGTGGAGAGGCAGATTCGTGATCTTTTACACCACTCTGCCTATTAAGCAGGGTGGGGCCTGAAGACTGGTGGCTCCACCCATGCCACCTAGCCACCCACATAAAAAAAAAGTAGGGGTCCGAAAATAAGTGGTGTCTTCCTATCCTTACAGCCCACAGTACTGGGAGCCCACGGTCTGCCTGAAAAACCTACCCACCTATGTGCCCTAGGGAACAGGGACACACTTTCCTCACAGACACTCAGGGGTGACTGTCAGCCTCCTGCCTTGCTCAGCATGTGACCCCCTACTGAAGTCAGTTACCTGTGCACACACCAGTCACCCCGCCCATCTAACTGTAAGTGAGAGCCTGCATGACACACTTGGTGACCAACTACCTGGACACCCGAGCTGAATCCATACAAGAAAATAAAGGGACTCCTGGGCTTATATACCTAGCAACAGCTCTAACACCTGGAGACAGAATGTTAGAGCTACAAAGGTGCCAATAATCTAACTAGCTCACACAAACAGTCTATTTGGGCATATCAAAACAAAACAAGAAGCTAGAACACAGTAAGGAAACATAAACATAAACATAAATAAATACAATAACTTATTGATGGCTAGGAGACAAGTTAATATCAAATCACATAAAGAGGCAGACCATGATGGCTTCAGCAAGCTCCCAAAACAAGGAATCAAGAAATCTTCTGGATGAAGAGAACTTTCTGGAATTACTGGAGGTAGAATACGAAAGATTAATGTACAGAACACTTCAAGAGATCAGGAAGGTGATCAGGCAAAAAGCAGAGCAAGCCAAAGAGCAGACAGATAAAGAAATAGAGGAACTTAAGAAGATTAGAGAAGAGCATAATGACAAATTTAACAGGCTGCAAGAAGCCTTAGAGAGACAGCAAACAGAAATCCAGAAGATTAACATAAAATTTCAGAATTAGGCAACTCAATAGAAAGTCAAAGGAGCAGAATTGAGGCAATGAAAGTCAGAATTAGTGAGATTGAAGACAAAGCACTTGACACCAACATATTTGAGGAAAAATCGGGTAAAAGAATTAAAAAAAAATGAAGAAACCCTAAGAATTATGTGGGACTCTATCAAGAGGAATTATCTACAAGTGATTGGAGTACCAGAACAGGGGCAGATAAAAGAAAATACAGAGAGAGTTGTTGAAGATTTGTTGGCAGAAAACTTCCCTGATATCATGAAAGATGAGAAGATATCTTTCCAAGATGCTCATCGAACCCCCCACAAGGTAGATCCCAAAAGAAAGTCAGCAAGACATATTATAATCCAACTTGCCTAAACCAAAGATAGAGAATTGTAGGAGCAGCTAGGGATAAATGAAAGGTCATCTACAAAGGAGAGTCAATAAAACTAAGCTCAGACTACTCGGTAGGAACCACGCAGGCAAGAAGGCAATGGGATGACATATCTAAAGCCTTGAAGGAAAAAAATTGCCAGCCAAGAGTCATGTATCCAGCAAAACTGTCTCTCAAATATGAAGGCGAAATTAGGGCATTTCCAGATAAATGGAAGTTTAGGGAATTTGCAAAAACCAAACCAAAATTATGGGAAATACTAAAGAGAGTCCTCTGGTTAGAAAATCAGTAACATCAGATAACAACCCAAGACTAGAGCGCAGGACAAAGCAACAAGATATAAACCCAGATAGGAAAATCACAAAAATAAGTCAAAGCTAAAATGGTGAAAATAGGGAAAAAGACTTCAATATAAAAGATGACAACATTAAAACAAAAAAGGGGGACTAAAAAATGTAGTCATAGATCTTTCATATAGACAGGAAGTCAAGGCGATACAAAGAAATAAAAGATTGGTTTAAACTTAGAAAAAGAGAGGTAAATATTAAGGTAACCACAAAGGAGACTAACAATCCTACACATCAAAATAAAAAAAACAAGAAAAACATAAAGCCTAAACAAACACAAAATCAACAACAATGAAAAAGAGGAAAAGAAAGTACGTAAAGAAAAATGACTCAACACAGCAAATTAAATGGAACAAAGAAACTATCAAAAAAAAAAAAAAGGCATCAAAATGACCGCACTAAATCCATAATTACGCCGAATGTAAATGGACTAAATGCATCAATAAAGAGACAGAGAACAGCAGAATGGATAAAAAAAAGCACGATCCATCTACATGCTGCCTATAAGAGACACACCTTAGTCTTTAAGGGATCTCAGAGGTCATCTAGAACTAACTCCTCTGGGTGTCGGCAATTGTTCTAATGTAAGAGAGGTCTCCATGTTTCAAAACAGTCATTGAATCATTGGGCAGCTATAATCACAAAAAGAGTTTCCTCCTGTAGAACAGAGTTCTTTCTTGGTTAAAAGGCCCTAGATCTGTCCTTTTAAATAAAAGTGAATCCTTTTCACTACTCCTTTCTTTAGCTAAGCTTTTCAAATAGCTGAAGGTGGCCATAAAATCTCTTATTATATTTTGAACCAGATAATTAATTAAAATAGCAATAATGGTAATAAAAAGAAGAAGAACAACAAAGATAAGAGCTAACATTTGCCGAGTGTATACTGTGTGCCCGGCAGTCTGCTAACGGCACCTCATGTATGAAGTTTTTAAATCCCCAACATAACCCAGTCTGAGGACCTGACCTCCAGGAGTCCGTTGTCATCAACATCTTTCACCTGTCAGTGGGCCTGAAAATGAACATAAAATGAAACCCAGGTATGAGGAGAGAAGCAGTAGAGGGTAGGGCTCAAATTCCCTGTGGACTCTGATAGCTATTACCACCAGCTATGTTTGGACGGAAACCCTGGTTGCACAGTGGTTAAAGAGTTCAGCTGCTAACAAAAGGTTGGTAGTTCGAATCTACCAGGTGCTCCTTGGAAACACTATGGGGCAGTTCTACTCTGTCCTATAGGGTTGATGTGGATTGGGATGGACTCGACAGCAATGGGTTTGGTTTGTTTTTCATGTTTGCATGGGCCATAGTATGGCCACTTGAGTCAGAACCATCTTGATGGCACTTAACATGTTTGTATTAGCCTCCCTAAGGGGCACATCACACATTTCCTAATTAAACTCAGCCCTATGCTGATCTCTGGCCAAGCTCTTTATTGCCAGGCACTGTGCTGGGTGAGCTTTCCAGAGACTTCCTCAATTTCTGCATTTTACAAATGAGAAAAAAAGGCTCCGGAAGATTAAGGATGCAGCCTGAGGTGACGTAGTAGGCCACAGATCTGAGTTCGAAGCCTGGCCTCCCTGGCTGTCTGAGAAGCTTGTCCTCTTCCTCCGCTGGCACTGTCGAGCTGTCAGGCTCAAAAATGACACATCCATCGTAAGCCTTATATTGTTTTCTAACTACTTCCTGTATGGAAACATCTCCATCAATCTGAAAGACGTTTCTGCACCTTGCAGACGGTTCCTTGATAGCACTTTTTTGTTCTACCCACACCAAGCACAGTGGTAGGCATGAAACAGGGCCGCACTGAGATGAAGGATATAACAGACTTCCCTGTATTCCTTTGATTGTACATGCAGGAAAAAAGACACTATCTCAATCTGTAGCTTAATAATTTATGCTTAGAAGGATGTAAGCATATTTTTTAATCTAATTTTTTTAACACAGGCCAGTTTCTCCAGAACATGAGTGGGCTCTTTTTTGCTGTATTAATAACTTGATATTATTTGAGAGGAAACAAAGGGGCGCTAATGAGGCACTAATCACCCCCTCCCCACACACATACCCTTTTAAACAACTCATTGTGACGAACAGCTGTGAATCTATAACAGCTTTAAAACCTAATGAATTCAGCCTTATGAAGAACAATGATTAATGAACATGGTCTGTATGTAACAAGAAAAGGTCAGGGAAGCTGATGGGAGTAAGATGTTGAAAATGTTGCAAATTGTGGGATGGTTTTATTCCAATCTGTTATTTGAAATAAAAAAAAGGGAAGTCTTCATATTTTTATAAGCAATCTGGAGGTTCAGCCAGAGCTCTTAACTCCCCGGGTCAGGGGAGCCTTTGAAAATTTAAGCATCTCCCTTCTTGGAATAGTCAAAGGCTTTCTTTCTCTCCATAGGGTTGGTACCTCATTTGCAAGTTTTCAGAGAGCTTTGCAGGCTTGGAGGATTTGGAACTCGCGGGCAGGAATGAACCAGGAGCTCACGTTTGTCCCTGTTGGTGCTGCTGTCTGGATTCTGTGCCTGTTTAATGTTCTTTTCAGTGACTAAATGCGTAACTGCCCTTTGGCTACGTATGAACTTTTTTCGACTTTACAGTTTCTCTCCGTTTTAGCTTCAAGTTCATCTTTAAGTTTTTGCAGTGGTCTTGCATGAGAACATAAAAACAGAAGGCAAAAATTAATAGGGAATTATTTTTGAATTGAGTAAATGAGTCCTTTTAAACTTCAGATTTCGTAATCGCTTCCCTGTCAGCCTGGTCACGGTCTATATACGTGCACATCCGGAGCTAACAACACAGAGCACCTTCATTTCTTTTGCCTCACTCCAATCTGGAACAATTCAAATTTCACTCACTTTCACCAACTTCTTACCATCTTATTGCTGCTAGCTGTGGCTGAGTCACCCCCGACTCACAGTGACTCCATGGCTAATGGACAAAGTGTTGCCTAGCCCTGCGCCATCCCTATGACTGGTTGTGAATCAGGGCTGTGATCCACCGGGTTTTCACTGGCTGATTTTTGGAAGGAGACTACCAGACCTTCATTCCTAGTGTGGAAGCTCTGCTGCACCTGTACAGCGTCATAGCAACAAGCAAGGCTCCATTGACAGAATGGTGGTGGCTGCACCTGACATGCCTTGGCAAGGAACCGAACTTACCAACTACTAATGTGGGATCTCTGTACCCCAACGTATTTGCGGATTCAAAGAAGGGTGTTGTATAAATACACAAACAAGGCTGTTCTTGATGAGTATGAGTCTTCTGCAGTGACTGCCACTTGCCAGGTGCCACGACTGATGACTGGGAGCTCCCACAGTGTTGAAGCTATGCAGTCAGTGGTTTCTGTTTAAATGGGGAGAATGTGTGCATTTGGGTTACTCTCCATTCGATGACTCTGGAGCAATGTGCCCTAATATTATAAAAAGGAAGTTGTGGTCCAGTGGTAGAATTCTCACCTTTGATGTGGGAGACCAGGGTTCGATTTCCAGCCAGTGCACCTTAAGTGCCACCACCCGTCTGTTCGCTGTCGAAAAGTAAGAATGCTCACTTCTCTTAAAGTAAAAGCAAAGAGATTTACTGAGAGTAATATGATTCTTGAGTTGGGGAAACACAGGGCAGAGAGGAATCTACCAAGGGCTCCCACCTTCTGAGAGAGAGGGGTAAGTCTTTCATATGTTTAACTCTTCTGTTCCAGCCAAGTGTTTCAATTTGGAGTATTCCTACACACAGTGGAGGCTTGTATGTTGCTATGATGCTAACTAGGTTTCTGTGGAGCTTCCGACTACCATAGGCTGGGAAGAAAGACCTGGCAAGCTACTTCCAAAAATCAGCCAGTGAAAACCCTATGAATCGCAATGGTCCGATCCTACTGTGCATGGTGTCACCAGGAATTCAGGATCAACTGTAAGGCAGCTAACAACAATAATGTTATAAAGAGTTCTAGCTCTTTCAGTTTTGATTATAGCCTTCTCCTTCGCAAGAGTCTAAAAATATAACCATGGAGCTAAGACGGAGAAGGACATGAGTTTTAGCTAATGGGCAACATTCCTCCCTTCTAACGGTTAATTTTTGGATACCGCTTTCATGTGGCGATTCCTAAGTTACAATATTCGTGGTGGTCCCCTTCTACTGGAGCTCGATAGTTATGACCAGGGAACAAATGTTAGGCCCATTTATTTTGTGAGACCCAAGCCAATAAACTTTCACTAAAAAACATTTTCCTCTATATTATAGATTGAATTATGTCCCCCCAAAATATGTGTTGCAAATCATAACTTCTATGCCTGTGGTTATCCTTCCCATTTGGGAATAGGTTTTCCTTGTTATGTTAATGACATAGGATTAGTGTAGGGTGTGTCTTAAGTCAATCTCTTTTGAGACATAAAAGACATTAAACACACCAGGGAGCAAGCAGAGATGGGGGGAAGAGAGATGCCAAGCCACAAGAAGATCGCCCAGGAGCAAAATCTCAAAGAGACAAGAACCTTACCCCAGAGCCGACAGAGAAAGCCTTTCCCTAGTGCCAGTGCCCTGAATTCGAACTTCTAGCCCCCTAAACTGTGGGAAAATAAATGTCTGAAAGCCACCCATTTATCGTATTTCTGTTATAACAGCACTGGATAACTAAGGCAATCCACACCCTTAAAAAAAAAAAAAAAATTTTTTTTTTTTTTTTTGGAGTCCATTAATTAGTATTTTCAGATACTATGTTGTTGTGTTTGGAAATACCTGATTGGCTCCTTCAAAATCTGATAATATTAATTACCATGCTCTGCTTCTACTTAATTCATTTTCCGTGTTAACTTGGAAGATTTTGGCAATGACTTGCATGTGAGTGCATGCTATTTGGTCTTCAGTCAAACGTTTGAAGGCCAGCTTTTAAGAAAACGTCTTTACGACAGCTACGTTTCTTGATTTGTTAAACACACCTGAATGAGATTATTTTCCTCCCCTTTACATTGTAATCTACTTTCACATCATTAAGATCTCTAAAATAATTAGCAAATTGGAGGACCAATCATCTTTCAAAAATTGGCCCAGATGCGTTTGAGGGTGCGTATTTTTATGCACCTGTATGTAAATATGACATACCCTCTTTCTCAATTTATGCTAACCTTACCTTTTTCCTTCAGGTTTACTGTGTAGCTATCCAGCAGACTGTTAAATTCTTCAGTGTGGATATTATGTTTAACTCTTTAATTTTTTTTTTTCTATAGCACTGTGGGATGTGTTAACACTAGAGACTATTGTATAAAAAACATGTTAAATGAAATCTTTGACTCTTTCCCAAGTTACTGCCTTAAGATAAAGAAAGTTTCACTCTTGCTTTTATGGTATTAGTTAAGATCATGAGTTAGAGCCAAATGTTCTAGCTTTGAATTCTTGCTCTGCCCTATATTAACTGAATGACCTTGAACAATTTACCATACCTCTCTGTGCCTTAGTTTACAGATCTGTAAAATGGAGGTAATATTGGTACCTATATCATGTTGTTTGTTGCTGTTGAGTCGATTCTGACTCATAGTGACCCTATAGGACAGGGTAGAACTGCCCCATAGGGTTTCCAAGGAGCAGCCAGTGAATTTGAACTGCCAAGCTTTTGGTTAGCAGTTGAGCTCTCAACTATTGAGCCACCAGGGCTCCTATATCATAGAGTTGTTTTAAGAATTAAATGATTTAATACGTGTATAGCATTTAGAACATTACCTGTATAGAATGAGAGCTCATAAAATGTTAGCTTTTGGGTTATTAGTTCTGTCATTGTACTGACTTTGTTTATTTTATTTAGAAATTAAAGCTGAGCCGTCCCCAAAAACAAAAATAAAAACGTGATACATTGAACAGAGATTTGTTCAAACCAAGCAAAAACCAGAAATGAGTATCAGGATCGTAATTATCATGATCAGAAACTACCACATCAGGTGAATTGAGTTTTTTCCCAGGATACTCCTGATTTTGTATATTCGTTCTGGTTATTTCTATACATGTATTTGAAATGATATCCCCTGTACTTGCGTGCAGAGACTCTGGTGGTGTAGTGGTTAAGTGCTATAGCTGCTAACCAAAAGGTTGGCAGTTCGAGTCTACCAGGAACTCCTGGAAAACTCTATGGGGCAGTTCTACTGTGTCCTATATAGTCGCTACGAGTCAGAATCGACTTGACAGTAATGGGTTGCACTTGCATGCATTGAAAACTTTAGATTTAAGTGACAGCCAAAGTCAGAATTGGGTGATGATATTTAAATAAATGATATTGAGGATGCTGAACCAGATCCCCAGATCTTAAAGGCATTTGTTTTTGTTGTTGTGTGCTATCGAGTCTATTCCAACTCATAGTGACTCTATGTGACAGGGTAGAACTGCCCCATAGGGTTTCCTAGGTTGCCCCGGTGGCACAAGGTCTTAACCATTGCTTGGCTGCTATCTGAAAGGTCAGCAGTTTAAGCCCCTGCAATGGCTCAATGGGAGAAAAGACCTGACGATCTCCTTCTGTAAAGATTACAGCCTAAGAAACCTCAAATTAACGGGGTAGCATAAGCAGTCTGGTGTCAACCCTACAAAGTCCCCCTTTCTTCTCTTTTCTATGAGGATAATTAATCGATAGCTGTCAGGGGAGGTGGCTGCAAGCCAGAAGTCCCTCTCACCTTCTTAGTCAAAAGCTGGCCATTCGTGAGCCAAATAGACCCTGATAAGCAGGCCCTGACTGTGAATTAAGCTTCTGTTACCTGTTAGAAATTATCTCGTTATTTCACAACTAGCCTTCCTATAAACAAGTGTAATGAAGAAAACAGTTAAGCATTTAAAAAATGGAAACACAGATATTTTCCTATCTCACATTTTATTGGGAAGGAATGGCTGCTGTTTTCTCCCTGTAATGTATTTTCTGCATCGAAGCCACTAATCCACAATCCTGAAAAACTGAAAAATCTATTCTGACACGAGAAGCCTAAAACAATCAACTTTCTTTCAGAGCAAAATCAGTGGAGTGTAGTCTAATGCATATTTTATATCTTAGTTTAATCTATCTACTGGTATAAAACATTAATCCCCAATCCCCCTCTCTCATTTAGGAAGTGGTTGTAGAAAGTCGTCAACAACAGGATTATACGGCCTAATGCTAAAAGCAGCCGGTGCTCTAAAACATTTAGCTATTTGCACCATGAAAGAATTGGGTTGCATTAAGCACTCAATAAGTGAAAGATTCTGCAAATGCAGGCCACATTTTATGGGGCGGTTAAGTAGGAGATTGGGCCTCACTTTTCCTGGAGGCTCACTTGCAGTTGTTTGATAAAGCTTTACCTTCTTTGAGTTAATACAATAGTTTATAATATTTCAGTGCCTAACGTTTCATTCTTCCAGATTAAAGCAAATTGTTAGGAGAGGCTCATGAACATGTTCCGTATAAAAAGGTAGATGATTATATCTATAGAGACTCTCAAACGCAACCCCTTCTTGTGTCCCAGAGCTAATTTCACAATTGGTTCTTCTGTTTGGAATAATTCATCACGGAACATCTGGCCTACTCATAAAAGCTTTGCTGCTTCAAATAACTTTCTAGCCTAAATTGCTCTGGATGGATCAGCCTTTCTTTTGATTATTAATATGATGGACAAGTTTCATATTGTTCAGTGCCAACACGACAGAGCTGTGACAAATGAAATTTGTTCTCAAAGTGTCTAATGTGGCGTGAGTGAAGAACTCTCTTCTCCAGGGAGTGTTATCTCCCCTTTTGATGAACTTGGCAACATAAAAATTTGGGTCCTTATGATTACAGCATCTGGGTGGAATTACCAAACTCTACACTAATCCCTTAAAGGCCTTCTTTGTTTCTACATATTTTTATTGTTATTATTATTGTGCAGCCATAAAAAGGAGTTTGTGGTCGAATTCAGTTCAATAGAGAAGCGTTGGATCCTAAATGCACCAATTCTGACATAATTTGATAAGCAAATCAATCTTCCATGAAGAAATGAGCTCAGCAATTTTGGGATTGGTGTCTACTCAGAAAATAGTTCACAAAGCTTATAAAAACGTGCCTCATAGAGAATTTGCAAATATTGAAAATATTGTTTTGTACATTATGTAGTCACAAAAATTCCCTCAAAACTTTGAATTTGTTTAAAAGAACATAAAATAAAATAAAAATTGGAATAACAAGGGAAATGGATTAAAATAAGAAATAAAATACATTTCTCTTGTAATTATTAAATAGTAGATATATTTGAGCACAAACCTTGGACCATAAGCTTCCTTTCAGCCAAGACAAGTAGGAAATGTGGCAAATTATCTAACTCTAATGAAAAAAAAAAAAAATTTTTTTTTTTTTTTAAATGATCAGAAAAGAGAAAATACGGTTTTTCTTGAGATAAAGAGGCCAATCTCCTTCTCAGGTGGTTTCATGCAATCACTGAGAATTTAAATACTGGCCCCCCAAAAAATAACTCATATGAATACATACTGCCTTAGGCTGGGTTCTCTAGAGAAGCAAAACCAGTAAAGTGTATATATAGAGAGAGAGATTTATATCAAGGAAATGTTTCACGTGGTTTTCAGAGGCTGTAACATCCCACATCCGTGGGTCAGGAAAGAGAATTCTCCTGATTCATGTAGCCACAGGGGCTGTGGACCCCAAGGTCCACAGGCCGGAGAGCAGGGCTGTGGCAGGCTGTGAAGACTGCTGAGTCTCAAGATTGGCAGGCAAGCTGCTAGCTCAAGTCTCAAGAACCAGAGGTCAGAAGAACAGAAGCCAGCTGCAGGACCTAGAACAGGTCAAAACCCCAGCGAGGTGAGCAGGAAGGAACTAGGTAGCGGAAGGCAGAGAGACGAAGGCTGAGGGGCGGTGAACCACCACAGGCCCCACCACTGGTACCACTCAGCAGATCCCATCATGGGGGTGATCACTGAGAATCATGGCCCAGCCAAGGTGACGCACAATCTTAACCATCACACGTACGTTTCACTCACGGATTTGTCCTTTATACCACAGACTCCTATTTTTGCCTCAATTGCAACTAGTAGTGGAGAGTCCAAGGTGTTTCCGAAGGAGCTAATTAAAACAAGCTGGCAGAGTCAGGCAGTATGAACCTGAAAGTAAATACACACAATATTTTGTTTCTAATCTTCCTCATGAATCAGGTGGTATGGGCTGTTAGTTACAATATCATCATCTAATTAAGGCATACTTATTGCATAGTCATAATAAATATGTAAATATAATGGCAATTGCAACTGTAATCTTAGGTCATAAATGTGATATGAATTTATAGGGAGCGCCATGGTAAAGTATTTAGTTCCGATTTAAAGTTGGAGGTAACCACTAAGATGACTAGTCTCCTAAAGACATAAAAAAAAAAAAGACGTTTATTAATTCATTCAATTGCACATACAAAGAGTATGAATTGTAATTGAGCAAGTATGACGTGATCACTGGGGGACTTAGAATAACTGACAGCTCCAGGCTCGCCCAACAGAGTCACTGCCAAACCAGAATCCACACCTCTCTAGATCCATTCTCCACATTTTCCCATCTGTTGTGGGTCTCAGGAAACTGACTTTTATGTGGGTTTGGCCAGTAGGGAGCATTGTCAGGGGATCAAAAGCAGGGAGGATAGAGAGTTTGGACAACGTATGCCTTTGGACCCTTCAGTTGCACTGTGTGGCCTTGTCTCCTTGGCCATGACTCCTGTCAGGTGGCCTTTTCCACGTACCTGTGACCTACCATCTACCTGTTAGTAGTCTTGCTCCTTTGGGCCTCATTTAGTAATGGCTGCCTGGTATTACAAGCCCCAGGGTGCTGCACTGTGCCTTATCTCAGTATCCTTTTGTAAGCAGTCTTTTATTAAATTTTCCTCAAATTATCCAATATGAGTGAACCTTAGCTTTCTTCTTGGAACCTGACTGATTCACCTTGTAGACACTAATCAAGTCTTTAAACTTCATCTTGACATTTTTCTCTTTGAAAGCTGGCTTTTTAAAAATTGAAGTTTCTTCAATCTTAATTTTATAATAACTGAGATAATAAAAAATCAAGCAAATAAAAAGAAAATAACAACTAACGTTCAATAAGCATGCCAGACACTGTGCTAAGCACTTTACGCTCTTTTTTTCATCTAAACTTCACTAAAATTCTTTGAAGTATGTGCTATCATCATCCTAATTTTACACAGAAAAAAACTGAGCTTAAGAGAGTTTACATAGCTGGTAGGTGGAAAGGCCTAGATTAGCATCCTAGCGTATGGAGTCTATAATCCACATTCTTAAATAGGAGGAAAGGGCAGTTCAGATACAGGGAATGATGAGCTAGAAAAATGGGAGGGGCCAACTGAAAGTGAAAGGAATGCCCTATAGGAAATGTTTTGTGAAAAGAAAGATGTAAACAATGGTGAATAATAACTGATGAAAAGTAAACAACTGAAGGGTTGGAAGAAGGCAATGAAAGAAAAGCAAAATGGGAAAGAGAAGCAAAGGAATGAGTGTAGGGAAGTAGAAAAATTACGAAGATTATAGAAATGGTATATTCACTTAACTTGACCTTGAAGTTGTGGCCTCCTCTTACTCAAAACTGAAGAAACGGGAGAGAAAATGGAGAGAGAGAGAGAGAGACAAAAGTAAAGGACAAATTGTCAATCAGGGACATTTACATAATGAAAGTCAATGGTTTCTTTATTTTTATTGTGGTGAAAACATACACCTTCTCAACAATTTCTACCTGTACAATTCAGTGTCAATGGTTTGCCTTTATTAGTGGTATCTCTTTTTTTTTTTTTTTTTTAGTACCTAGAATAGTATCTGGGCCAAACTTTAGAATTTTAAATAAGAGAAGTTTCCAGAGGTAGGAAATGCCTTCTGTTTTGTATGTGTGTGTTTTATTTTTTTTTAAATTGTACTTTAGGTGAAGGTTTACAGAACAAACTAGTTTCTCACCAAGCAGTTAGTACACACATTGTTCTATGACATTGGTTAACAAGTCCATGACACGACAACACTCTCCCTTCTCAACCCTGGATTCCCTATCACCAGCTTTCCTGTTCCCTACTGTCTTCCAGTCCTGCTGCAGGGCTGGTGCACCCCTTTAAAAAAAAAAAAATAGTCTTGTTTTATTCCACAGGACTGTTCAATCTTTGGCTGAAGGATGAAATTCGGGAGTGACCTCATTACTGAGCTGAAAGGGTGTCTGGGGGCCATACTGTCAGGGTTTCTCCAGTCTCTGTCAGGCCAGCAAATCTGGTCTTTCTTTTTGAATTAGAATTTTGTTCTACATTTTTTTCCAGCTCTGCCTGGGACCGTCTATTGTGATCCCTGTCAGAGCAGTCAGTTGTGATAGTCGGACACCATCTAGTTTTACTGGACTCAGTCTGGTGGAGGCCATGGTAGATGTGGTCCATTAGTCCTTTGGACTAATCTTTCCCCTGTATCTTTAGTTTTCTTCATTCTTCCTTGGTCCTGAAGGGGCGAGACCAGTGGAGTATCTTAGGCTTTTAAGATACCAGATGCTACTCACCAAAGTAGAATGTAGAACATTTTCTTTATAAACTATGTTATGCCAATAGAGCTAGATGTTCCCTGAGACCATGGTTTCCACAGCCCTCAGCCCAGTAATTCAGTCCCTCAGGAATTATGGATATGTCTATAGAGCTTCCGTGACCTTACCTTGTACAGGTTGTGCTGGCTTCCCCAGTGTTTTGTACTGTCTTACCCTTCACCAAAGTTAAAACCAAAAACCAAACCCAGTGCCATTGAGTCGATTTTGACTCATAGCAACCCTATAGGACAGAGTAGAACTGCCCCATAGAGTTTCCAAGGAGCGCCTGGTGGATTTGAACTGTCAACCCTTTGGTAAGCAGCCATAGCACTTAACCACTACGACACCAAGGTTTCCCTCACCAAAGTTACCACTTACTATTAAGTGTTTTTATATCCCCATCCCTCCTCTCCCTCGTAACCATCAAAAAATTGTTCTTTTTTTTATGTAAACCTTTCATGAAATTTTACAGTAGTGGTGTCCTACAATATTTGTCCTTTTGTGATTGACTTATTTCACTCAGCATAATGCCCTCTAGATTCATCCATGTTATGAGATGCTTCACAGATTCATCTTTGTTCTTTATCATTGCATAATACTCCATTGCGTGTGTGTGTCACAGTTTATCCATTCATCTGTTGACGGGCATCTAGGTTGTTTCCATCTTTTTGCTATTGTGAACAATGCTGCAATGAACATCGGTGTGCATATGTCTATTCATGTGATGACTCTTATTTCTCTAGGATATATTCCTAGGAGTGGAATTGCTGGGTCGAATGGTATTTCTATTTCTAGCTTTCAAAGGAAGCACCATATCATCTTCCAAAATGGTTGTATCATTTTGCATTCCCACCAGAAGTGCATAAGAGTTCCAATCTCCTCACAGCCTCTCCAACATTTGTCATTTTCTGTTTTATTGATTCATGCCAGTATTGTTCGGGTGAGATGGTATCTCACTGTGGTTTTGATTTGCATTTCTCTAATAGCTGGAGATCGTGAGCATTTCCTCATGTGTCTGTTGGCCGCTTGAATGTCTTCTTTGGTGAAGTGTCTGTTTCCTTTGCCCATTTTTTAATTGGGTTATTTGTCTTTTTGTTGTAGAGCTGTTGGATTTTCTTGTAGATTTTAGAGATTAGACTTTGTCTGATTTGTAATAGCCAAAATTTTTTTCCTACTCTATAGATTCTCTTTTTACTCTTTTGGTGAGGTCTTTTGATGAGCATAGGTGTTTAATTTTTAGAAGATCCCAGTTATCTTGCTTATCCTCTGGAGCTTGTGTGTTGTTGGTTGTGGTTTGTATCCTGTTAATGCCATGTATTAGGGCCTCTAGCTTTGATCCTATTTTTTCTTCTATGAACTTCATAGTTTTTAGCCTTATATTTAGGTCTTTGAGTTAGTTTTTCCATATGGTATAAGGGTATGGGTCCTGTTTCATTTTTTTTGCAGATGGACATCCAGTTTTGCCAGACCCATTTGTTAAAAAGACTGTCTTTTGCACATTGGATGGACTTTGAGCCCTTGTCAAAGATCAAGTGACTGTAGGTGGATGGATTTACATCTGGGTTCTAAATTCTGTTCCATTGGTCAATGTATCTGTCATTGTACAAGTACCAGGCTGTTTTGACTACCATAGCTGTATAGTAGGTTCTGAGGTCAGGTAGTGCGAGTCCTCCGACTTTATTCTTTTTCTTCAATAGTGCTTTACTTGTCTGTGGATTCTTCCCTTTCCATATAAAGTTAATGATAAATTTTCTATCTCTTTAAAAAAGAATGTTGTTGGTATTTGGATCAGGATTGCATTGTATTTGTAAATTACTTTGGGTAGAATTGTCATTTCACAATGTTGAGTCTACTTACCCATGAGCATGGTCTGTTTTTCCAATTATGTAGATCTCTCCTGGTTTCTTGCAGTAGTGTTTTGTAGTTTTCTTTTTATAGGTCTTTTATATCCCTGGTTAGATTTATTTCCAAGTATTTTATTTTTGGGGGGGCTTTTATTATAAATGGTATTGTTTTCCTGATTTCTGTTTCATTGTTCTATTTATTGGTGTGTAGGAATCCAACTGATTTTTGTATGTTTGTCTTGTACCCTGCTACCCCAACTGATTTTTGTGTGTTGTCTTGTACCCTGTTACTCTCCTGAATCTTTCTGTAAGTTCCAGTAGTATTCTTGTGGAGTCTTTCGGGTTTTCTATGTACAGTATTATATCATCCACAAATAGGGACAGTTTAGCTTCCTCATTATCAATTTGGGTTCCCTTTATTCTTGTTTCTTGCCTTATTGCTCTAGCTAGGACTTCCAACACAATGTTAAATAGGAGTGGTCATAAAGGGCACCCTTGTCTTGTTCCTGTTCTCAAAGGGAAAGTTTTCAGCCTCTCTCCATTGAGAATGGTGTCGGCTGTTGGTTTTGCACATATGCCCTTTCTTATGTTGAGAAATTTCCCTTCTATTCCTATTTTATCAAGAGTTTTTATCAGGAATGGGTGTTGGACTCTGGCAAATGCCTTTTCTGCATCTATTGAGATGATCATGTGATTCTTTTCTTTCTTTTTATTTATGTGGTAGATTACATTGTTTCATTTTCTAATGTTGACCCATCCTTGCGTACCTGGTATGAATTCTAATTGGTTGTGGTGTATTATTTTTTTGATATGATGCTGAGTTCTACTGGCTAGAATTTTTTTTTTAATAATTTTTATTGAGCTTTAAGTGAACGTTTACAAATCAAGTCAGTCTGTCAAGTATAAGCTTATATACACCTTACTCCATACTCCCACTTACTCTCCCCCTAATGAGTCAGCCCTTCCGGTCTCTCCTTTCGTAACAATTTTGCCAGTTTCTAACCCTCTCTACCCTCCCATCTCCCCCCCAGACAGGAGATGCCAACACAGTCTCAAGTGTCCACCTGATACAAGTAGCTCACTCTTCATCAACGTCTCTCTCCAACCCATTGTCCAGTCCCGTGTCTGATGAGTTGTCTTCGGGAATGGTTCCTGTCCTGGGCCAACAGAAGTTTTGGGGACCATGACCGCCGGGATTCCTCTAGTCTCAGTCAGACCATTAAGTCTGGTCTTTTTAGGAGAATTTGGGGTCTGTATCCCACTGATCTCCTGCTCCCTCAGGGGTTCTCTGTTGTGCTCCCTGTCAGGGCAGTCATCAGTTGTGGCTGGACACCATCTAGTTCTTCGGGTCTCAGGATGATGTAAGTCTCTGGTTCATGTGGCCCTTTCTCTCTCTTGGGCTCAAGGTTGTCGTGTGACCTTGGTGTTCTTCATTCTCCTTTGATCCAGGTGGGTTGAGACTAATTGATGCATCTTAGATGGCCACTTGTTAGCATTACTGGCTAGAATTTTATTGAGAATTTTTGTGTCTATAGTCATGAGATATATTCATCTGTAATTTTCTTTCTTTCTTTTTTTTTTTGTGGTGTCTTTGCCTGATTTTGGTATCAGGGTTATGCTGGTTTCATAAAATGAACTCAGAAGTATTGCTTCCTTTTTTGTTATGAAATAGTTTGAGTAGTACTGGTGTAAGCTCTTTTCTGAATGTTTGGTAGAACTCTCTAGTAAAGCCACTTGGGCTAGGGCTTTTTGTTGTTGTTGTTGGGAGTTGTTTTATTATTATTATTATTATCTTTTCAGTCTCTTGTTATGGGCCTTTCCAGATTTTCAACATCATTTTGTGTTTGATTGTGTAGGTAGTGTGTTTCTAGAAATTTGTCTAGTTCCTTTAGATTTTCAGATTTGTTGGAGTATAGTTTTTCACAATATTCTGTTATGATCCTCTTTATTTCAGTTGGGTCTGTTTTAATGTCCCCCATTTCATTTCTTATTTGGGTTATTTGCATCCTCTCCTGTTTTTCTTTTGTCAGTTTGGCCAGTGGTTTGTCAGTTTTGTTGATCCTTTCAAAGAGTCAACTTTTGGTTTTGCTGATGCTTTCTCTTATTTTTCTATTCTCTGTTTCCCACGTACTTCGTACTGAGATCAAATTAGTGTGCACATATTGTTCAGTTGTCACACACCAAATGTACTGATGATACATTCGATTGAGGTGGAGGCAGCCAATTCTTGCCTTTTAAGAGGCATATTTTCTCTTTGCAATTAACAAGTCATTTTTAGGGTAATCCTTTAGTAGTGTATGAATATCGCTTCTCTATCAACCTTTCACATTACAATGATTTTAGCATCTGTTGGTAATCTTCATCTAAAATCAACTATTTTATGGCTATTTTCAAAATGGTTGTTTCCTAATTCCACCATTCCTTTTATTATCATTAGCTGGCATTCTTCCATAAAAGAGAGCTTTATCTCAATCAAGTAGCAACGTACTACCGTTCCTTTTAAAAAGACAGAAAAAAATGTGTAAGCTTTTCCATCTATGGCTAAACTTCAAAACAAGGAGTTGGTATAATAATCTCCCCCAGCTGCTGGGAGCCAGGCTGCAAGGGCGGCCCCTCTGCACCCACTGCCCCCAGCATAAACATTGAAGAATTCCTGAAAAGTCAGGAATATCTCTGTCATCTGTGTTATGTTTCTGTTTCATTTTCAGCCTGTGTGTAGCAGAATGTATAAGCATAAAATTCCATTATAGATTTAGGGACCTTTGGAGGGGGGCGTCCTACTCATAATCCCCTGGTAAAATCCCGGGTAGGGACAGCCCGTGTATTACCTGGGGATCAACATGAAGTTGTCTTAGGGGGAAAACGAATAGCTCGACTATGGAAAACAAAAACAGGATGGTGGAATCCTGGTACTTACCGAGGCCCTTTTGTGATTAAACCACCACCCACACATGATCCCATAAAAGTGGAAAAACAATATTTTGAATTTCTATTGGCAAGAAATTGGGATTATGACGCTGATTGGAGACCATATAGAGTAGAAGGAAGTTTTATTACTCCAAAACCGGCTTGGGGGTGTAGAGATTGGGCTAATTGTCCTTGGCATAATCGTGGACAATATGATGTAACCCAAAGTGGCTGGACTTCAAGAACTTGGCCACCCTGGACAAGATGGACAAAGCCTATGTGGCAATGGTTTTGCAAAAAGATTAATTGTTATAAAAACTGTGGAAGGTATTGCAAGATTAAGCATAAGTGTAAAGCAGTATGAAGTCAATTGTTACTTTGTGTAAAAATAAATCAACAAAATGTTCTCTTCAATTAAACAAAAACTCATTGTATTTGTGTGCGTATGCGGAACTGTACTATGTGTCACTTGGAAAATTATGTCTCTGGAAAATGATGTTATCTATGATGATTATATCTTGTACTGCCCCTTTGTTGATCATACGATGTTATGCTTATGTAAGCTTATAATATAAAAGACCATGTAAAAAATAAAGAAGAGGCTTTTTTTTTTTCTGCAGAATGAAAATATAAGACACACTACGTCTCATTCTTTTTCGCCAAACTCTACCCTTCCTCTGGTGACCCTGTTCTTTGCTGAGGCTGGCCCCCGGCACCCAGCGGTAGCAAATGACTCTGCTCTTGCTCTTTCTTTTTCTCAATTTCACCTTGAACATGTGTTTCAATAAATTAATATATCTTCTTTGTGACACTATAATTTATCCAAATTTGGCAAGTGGAAGCCTATCCAACATGGCTTCTGTGAGTGTAAGAAACATCCCCCGTTAGTCTTGAAGCACTTTCTTGATTTCTGACCTATCAAGATGTTTCAGGCTTATATTATACTTTCCTTTTTCCAAACCTGAAATCAGCCATTCCTCCAAGGAGTTCTGGTTCCTTTCAATGGGGAAAGGTATTTAGAAACCAGTATCTAGGAGCTAGGTGCCCCCAAAAGACCCCTGGTGGTGCAATGACTAAGCACTCAGCTGCTAACTGAAAGGTCAGTGGTTCAAATCCACCAGCAGCTCTGCACAAGAAAAGACCTGGTGATCTGCTCCCATAAAAATTACAGCCTCAAAAACCCTATAGGGCAGTTTTACTCTATAGGGCTCCTGTGAATTGGAGTCGAGTCAACAGCACACAGTAACAGGTGTGCCCAGTGCCATTGGGATGTTATGGCTAGACCTTTTCAATAGAAAGGTCTTGGATACACACACACACACACACACGCACACTTCTTTTTGAGATTTTCATTACATATGACAATTTAAGGATGGTGACAATCAGCATTAGAGAGTCGTTAATTCACTAAATATTTACTGAGCAATTGAGCATCTACCATGCTATTGGCACTGGGGACATAATCATGAATGCAGAAAAGTCCCTGCTTTCATGAAGTCACATGGAAGTATGGGATAGAGACAATAAACTAATAAATATATGATGTTAAATAATCATAGGTGTTTTGAAAAATATAATAAGGCTGTGTAAAAGAATAGGAAGTACAGTTTTGCAAAGGGAGGGAATTGTATTTTAGATTAGATGGTCAGGGAAATTAAAATTTGAAGACAGACTGGAATAAAGTGAGAGAGACAACCATGAAAATATCAAGCTAAGAAATTGTCAGACAGAAAGAACAGCAAGGGGGAAGGCCGAGAGGTGTAAAGAGCTTAGCATGCTCAAATATTGGTGAAAAAAACAATGCTATTGAAATGGAATAGGGGATGGAGGGGCACTGATAGAAAATTAAGTAAAGGAAGTAAGCAGGGCCAAACCATTAAAGATCCTATAGGCCGTGGGAAGGACCTTGAGGCTTTCTCCAAGTGTAATGAAAAGCTCTTGGGTGACTTTGAGCAAAGGAGTTACATAATTTGTTCTTCCTCTCGGAAGACCACTCTGGCTGCAAATGGGAGAATACACTGTATTCATAGCAGAAAAATGGCTATATGGCTACCATAATAAAAAAACTAAAAAAAATTTTTTTATTTTTATTTTATTTTTATTTTTTTAGTTTTTTTATTAGTTCAGGCAAAACAATGTCAGCTTGAAAGCATAGAGTAACAGTGGCTTTGATGAGAAGTGACCAGATTCAGGATGCATTTAGAAGGTAGAGTTGTTGGATTGTGCTAATGGATTAGATGAGGGTTATGAAAAAAAGAAAGAAATTAAGAATGATTCCTGGGTGTTTGGTACCATTTATTGAAAAGGAAAATTCTGGGAAAAGAATGAACAGTGGAGCACATCAAAGAGTTTGGGTTTGAACATACTGAATTGAGATGACTATATTAAGCATCCAAAGGATGATACAGAGTGGACAGCTGTATTTGTGAGTCCGGTGCTCAGGAGAGTGGTTGGAGATAGAAACATGAACTGGGGACTCACAGGCCAGAGTTGGCATTTAAAGATGTGATACTGGACAATGAGTGCAGAGAAGATAAGATTTTAAGAACTAAGTTACAAGGCATGGCAACATTTTGAAGTCAGAGTGAGGAGAAGGAGCCACTAAGGGAGAGTCAAAGAAAACAAACAGTGAGGTGGGAGAAAAATCAAGAAAGTGTGGTGTCCTGGAAGTGAAGAGAAGAAAGTGTTTCAAGGAGGGAGTGATAAGACGTATCAAACGGCTGATAGGTCAAGTAAGGTGAGAACCGAGAAGCGAACTTTCGATTGGGCAGGATGTAAGTCACCCGTGACCTTGACAAGAAAAATGTCAGTGATCAGTGGGTGCATATGTCCCAATGAGAAGGCAGAAAAAAGAGGTGCAGATGTGTAACAAAACAACCCAGAAGGATTCTGCTATAAAGTAAAACAGATAAATGAATGAAGATAATCAAGCAGGGTAGAAAAAAAAACCTGAACAGATTAGTGGAAATAGGAGATGCCTCTTGCAATCATCAGTAGATGGCACAATTCCAAATGGGACATGGACTAGAGTTGCCAGATGGTTCCAATAAAAATACCTGGCATATTTTGTAAAGGTCTATTATGTGCCAGTGAAGTTCACACTGTTTTACTTAATAAGCAAATTGTCATAATAACAAATGGTGAAAGTCAAGGCAGTGAACAATGTAATTTATGCCCAAGTCATATTAAAATACCATAAGAATAAAAACTTTCTTAATTTGAAAAAAAAAAAAAAATAGCAAGTGTTAAATACTGAGGATTTAAAAAAAAATTTCTGCAGCAGGAAGCTCAAATACCAGTCTGGCTCAAAACTGGACAAAGTGAAATACTAATATTAATTGCTCCCAGCATGACTTCCTGAGTAGCAATATGTGCAATTTTGGGAGTGAATGTATAGCTGCTTGAGGTGACTTATGCTTCATTTGAAAAGGTGTTTCTGAGAGTCCACTCACCATATACAGAAGCACCACGTGGTCCCTCCACGGCAAAGGCCTGAAAAACTGAGTAAAACAGAGACAATCTGTAAATGACACCAACGTCAGAACAACAAAAAAGGGACTAAATGGTATAGGTATAGAACTTTCTAATGGAGAGGAAGGCAAGGCAATACCAAGTTAATAATAGACTGGTTCAAACCTAGGAAGATAAAGGCAAATTTCAAGGTAACCACAAAGAAAGTTAACAAACCTACTCATCAAAATAAAGAAAAACATAAAGTCTCAATAAAAGCAAAAGACAAGAAAAAGAAATCCACAATCAAAAGGAACTCAGCACAGGAGAGCAAGAGGAACAAAGAAAATGTTAGCACCACAAAAAACAAAACTAAAAAACGACAGCAATAAACTCACACTTATCAGTAATTACACTGAATGGAAATGACCTGAATGCATCCATAAAGAGACAGAGAGTGACAGAATGGATTAAAAAAAAAAAAAAAAAAAAAGGATTCATCATTACGCTGTCTACAAGAGACACATCTTAGAAACAAAGATGTAAATATATTCAAAATCAAAGGATGGAAAAAAAAAATCAAGCAAATAACTACCAAAAAAGAGCAAGAGTGGCAACACCAATCTCAGATAAAATAGACTATGAAACAAAATTCACCATAAAAGACAAAGCAGGGCACTATATAATGATTAAAGGGATGATCAATCATGAAGACTTAACTATAATAAACATCTACACACCTAGTGAGAGGGCTCCAAAATACATAAAACAAACTCTAACGGCACTGAAAGGAGAAATTGACAGTTCCACAATAATAGTAGGAGACTTCAACACACCGGTCTCATTAAAGGACAGAACATCTAGAAAGAAACTCAGCAAAGATACATAAGAGCTAAATAGCACAATCAGCCAACTCGACCTCATAGACTTATACAGGACACTGCAAAGTACACATTCTTTTCCAATGCACATGGAACATTCTCCAGAATAGACCACATCTTAGGCCACAGAGCAATCCTCAACAAAATCCAAAACACTGAGATAATACAAAGTATCTTCTCTGAGCACAATGCCATCAAAAGTAAAAATTAACCACAGGCAGAGCAAGGAAAAAAATCAATTACATGGAAACTGAATAACATTCTGCTTAAAAACCACTGGGTAATTGACAAAATCAGAGATGGAATCGAAAAATTCCTAGAATCAAACAAGAATGAAAACAACTTATACCAAAACCTTTGGGACACAGCAAGGGCAGTCCTCAGAGGTCAATTTATAGCAATAGATGCACACATCAAAAAAGAAGAAAGGGACAAAATCAAAACAATAGCTATACAACTTGAACAAATAGAGAACAGCAAAAGAAGCCCACAGCCACCAGAAGGAAAAGATAAAGATCACAGCAGAAATAGATGAAATAGAGAATAGAAAAACAAGAGAAAAGTTGGTTCTTTGAAAGGATCAACAAAACTGACAAACCACTGGCTAAACTGACAAAAGAAAAACAGGAGAGGATGCAAATAGCCTAAATAAGAAATGGTATGGGGGACATTACAACAGGCCCAAATGAAATGAAAAGGATCATAACAGAGTATTATGAAAACTATACTCCAGCAAATTCAAAAACCTAGAGGAAATGGACAAATTTCTAGAAACATGCTACCTACCCAAACCTAACACAAAAGATGTTGAAAATCTGAGCAGACCCATAACAAGAGAAGAGACAGAAAAGGTAATAATAATAATAAAAAAAAAACTCCCAACAAAAAAGCCCTGGACCAGATGGCTTCACTGGAGAGTTCTGCCAAACATTCAGAGAAGAGCTTACTCCAGTACTCAAACTATTTCTGATCATAGAAAAGAAAGTCATACTTCTGAATTCATTGTATGAAGCCAGCATAACCCTGATACCAAAACCAGGCAAAGACACCACAAAAAAAAAAAAAAAAGAAAATTACAGACCAATTTCTCTTATGAATATAGATGCAAAAATTCTCAGCAAAATTCTAGTCAAAAGAATTCAGCATCATATCAAGAAAAGAATACACCATGACCAAGTAGGATTTATACCAGGTATGTAAGGATGGGTCAACTTTAGAAAACTGAATCAATGTAATCCACCACATAAATAAAAAGAAAGAAAAGAATAACACGATCATCTCAATCAAGGCAGAAAAGGCATCTGACAAAGTCCAACACCCATTACTGATAAAAACTCTCAATGAAATAGGTATAGAAGGGAAATTTCTCAACATAGTAAAGGGCACCTATGCAAAACCAATGGCCATCATCATTCTTAATGGAGAGAGGCTGAAAACATTTCCCTTGAGAACGGGAAAAAGACAAGGATGCCCTTCATCACTACTCTCATATTTAATGCTGTGTTGGGAAGTCCAAGCTAGAGTAGTAAGGTAAGAAAAAGAAAAAAAGGGCATCCAAATTGGTAATGAAGAAGTTAAACTGTCCCTATTTGCTGATGTTATGATACTACACATAGAAAACACAAAAGAGTCCACAAGAAAACTACTGGAACTAACAGAAAGATTCAGCAGAGTAGCAGCATACAGGATAAACATACAAAGATCAGTTGGATTCCTATACAACAATAAAGAGAACAATGAAAAGGAAATCAGGAAAACAATACCATTTATAATAACCAAAAAAACCAAACCCAGTGCCTGTCTAGTCGATTCACCATTTATAATAGTCCCTAAAAAATAAAACACTTAGGAATAAATCTAACTTGGGATGTAAAAGACCAATACAAAGAAAACTACAAAACACTACTGCTGGAAACCAAAAGAGATCTACATAAATGGAAAAACAGACCATGCTCATGGAAAGGTAGACTCAACATCAAGAAAATGACAATTCTACCCAATTTGCAAATTACAAGGCAATCCCAATTCAAATACCTACAACATTCTTTAAAGAGATGGAAAAGCATATCATTAACATCATACGGGAAGGGAAGAAGGCCCAGCTAGGTAAAGCATTATTGAAGAAGAAGAAAGTAGGACTTACACTACCTGACCTCAGAACCTACTACACAGCTACGGTAGTGAGAATAGCCTGGTACTGGTACAACAACAGATACACTGACCAATGGGACAGAATTTAGAACCCAAATGTAAATCCATCCATCTGTGGTCACCTGATCTTCAACAAGTGTCCGAAGTCCATCAGATGTGGAAAAGACAGTCTTTTTAACAAATGCTGCTGGCAAAACTAGACGTCCACCTGAAAAAAAAAAATGAAACAGCGTGTACAAAAACTAATTCAAAATGAATCAGAGACCTAAATATGAAGCCAAAAAGTATGAAGCTCATAGAAGAAAAAATAGGATCAATGCTAGAGGTCCTAATACATGGCGTTAACAGGATACTAACCGCAACCAACAACACACAAACTCTAGAAGATAAGCTAGATAACTGGGATCTTCTAAAAATTAAACACTTATGCTCATCAAAAGACTTAACCAAAAGAGTGAAAAGAGAACCTACACAGTGGGAAAAAAAAATTGGCTATTACAAATCAGACAAAGGACTAATCTCTAAAATCTATAAGAGAATCCAACAGCTCTACAACAAAAAAGACAAATAATCTAGTTAAAAAATGGGCAAAGGAAATGAACACACTTCACCAAAGAAGACATTCAAGCGGCCAACAGACACGTGGGGAAATGCCTGTGATCACTAGTCATTAAAAAAAAAAAGAGAAGTACAAATCAAAACCCTAATGAGGTACCATCTCACTCTGGCATCGCTGGCAGAAATTAAAAAACAGGAAATTACAAATGCTGGAGAGGCTGTGGGGAGGTTGGAACTCTTATGCACTTCTGGTGGGAACGTGAAATGATATGTGGCACTTCCTTCGAAAGCTAGAAATAGAAATACCGTATGATCCAGCAATCCCACTCCTAGGAATATAACGTGGAGAAATAAGAGTCATCACATGAATAGACATGTGCACACCCATGTTCATTACAGCATTGTTCACAATAGCAAAAAGATGGAAATAACCTACATGCTCATTAACAGGTGAATGGATAAACAAACTGTGGCACACACACACAATGGAGTATTATCCAACGTTAAAGAACAATGAAGAACCTGTGAAGCATCTTATAACATGAATGAATCTGGAGGGCATTACGCTGTGTGAAATAAGTCAATCACAAAAGGACAAATATTGTATGAAACCACTACTGTACTGAAAAGGTTTACACACAAAAATTAACAACCTTTGATGGTTACAAGGGAGGGGAGGGATGAGGATGGAAAAGCACTAAAAAGACAATAGAGAAATGGTAACTTTGGTGAAGGGTTAGACAGTACACAATACTGGGGAAGCCAGCACAACCTGTACAAGGCAAGGTCATGGAAGCTCTACAGACACATCCATAATTCCTGAGGGACTGAATTACTGGGCTGAGCGCTGTGCAAACCATGGTCTCAGGGAACATCTAGCTCTATTGGCATAACATAGTTTATAAAGAAAATGTTCTACATTCTACTTTGGTGAGTAGCGTATGGGGTCTTAAATGCCTGTGAGCTGCCATCTAGGATACTCCACTGATCTCACCCCTTTGGGAGCAAGGAAGAATGAAGAAAACTAAAGGTACAAGGCAAAGATGAGTCCAAAGGACTAATGGACCGCATCGACAGTGGCCTCCACCAGACTGAGTCCAGTACAACTAGATGGTACCTGTTTACCACCACTGACTGCTCTGAGAGGGGTCACAACAGAGGGTCCTGGGCAAAGCTGGAGAAAAATGTAGAACAAAACTCTAACTCAAAAAGAAAGACCAGACTTACTGGCCTCACAGAGACTGAATAAATCCTAAGAGTATGGCCCCCAGACACTCTTTCAGCTCAGTAATGAAGTTACTCCTTAGGTTCACCTTTCAGACAAAGATTAAACAGGCCCATAAAACTAAATGAGACTAAAGGGGCACGCCAGCCCTGGGGCATGGAATAGAAGGCAGGAGTGGACAGGAAAGCTAGTAAGAGGGAACCCAGAGTTGGGAAGGGAGAGTGTGGACACGTCGTTGGGTTGTTAACCAATGTCATAAAACAATATGTGTGCTAACTGTTTAACGAGAAGCTAATTTGTTCTGCAAGCCTTCATCTAAAGTACAATTAAAAAAATTGTAAAAGAAAAAATGATTGCTAGTGTTTAGAGGTTATAATGGTATTGTGGTTAGATAGGAGTATGCCCTCAGTCTTAGGAGATGCAAAACTGCAACATTTAGGGATGAAATATCATATTGTCTGCAACTTATTTTTAAAATTTTTTAAACACTAGCAATCATTTTTTAAAAGTTTCAGCAAAATGAAAATACAGATACGTGTGTAGATAGGAGCCCAAGGTGATGCAGCAGTTGAGAGCTCAGCTGGTAACCAAAAGGTGGCAGTTTGAAGCCACCAGTCCCTCCTTGGAGAGCCTATGGGGGCAGTTCTACTCTGTCCTATAGGGTCGCTATGAGTCAGAATAGACTCAATGGCAACGGGATTTTTTTTTAAATTATGCATAGATAGCGGGAGCAAATTTGTCAAAAAGTGTTAAGAATTACTGAATCTAGGTGGGGAGTAAATGGGTGTTTATTATACTCTTCTTTCGTCTTTTCTGCATTTTGAACTTTTTCATAATTAGTTGTTGCTAAAATAAGTTGATTACAATAATCACGGTAGGATGATAGTAAAAAAGCTGAAAAGCAGAAAGTGTTTTCTAAATGAGGACTCGATAATATAATTTTAGAAATTGTTGAAGAAGAGCCCTTCCTCATACCTCAGCTAGCCACCTCTCACCAAGCAGGATGAACCCTGGTGCTATGCCAGCCACAAATCTCAGAATCTGTCTGTGTGCAGTTAGAGTTGGGAGGGTTAAAGCCAGGGGTTGGGGAAGCACTGCCGGCTGGGCTGTGAAGCAGCAAATCCATTAGCTGTGGAAATATCCTTCATGAACCATAAAAAGAAGGTAAAAGTCACTCTGGGACTCTGCCAAAGGTAGGGTGAAGCTTGAGATGTTGAAGGTTCATGTGTTTACCACTCACTACTATTGTTGGGAAGTCTCTGGGTGGTACAAAGAGTTAATGTGCAAACAGTTAAAGTGCTAACTGAAAGGTTGGGGTTCAAATCCACTCCGAGGCACCTTGGAAGAAAGGTCTAGCGATCTACAGAAAAATCAGCCATTGAAAATCCTGTGAAGCACAGTTTTACTCTGACACACGTGGGATCTCCATGCGTCAGAGCTGACTCCACCACAGGCGTTTTTACTGTTATTAGGCCCATGTTCCAAGACTCAGTTCTTCCAAGCTGATGATGCTTAAAACATGGAAATTCCCAATGGAGCTGTGTAATAATGTAGCATTGAGACTGAAGACTTGTACTTCTTTGCCTGA
Organism: Elephas maximus indicus; assembly: GCF_024166365.1. NCBI lineage: Eukaryota > Metazoa > Chordata > Mammalia > Proboscidea > Elephantidae > Elephas > Elephas maximus. The sequence continues at coordinate 78,560,091 of NC_064835.1, read as the reverse complement.
AACCTGAGGGAAAATACATTTTCCCAGGGGTATCACCCCCCAAAATTCGGATTTCAAGGAGGTAGAAGGAAGAAGCTCATGGTGGTGGTTAAGGGACTGTATGAGTTACAGCTTCTGACGACAGTGTTTCCTCATTATATGCCAGCATTATCTGGGTGAATTTAAAGAGATGATAATTTGCTCCTTTCTTCAGTCTCCGTAATTCAAAGAACAAGCTCCTAGAGCTAGGCAAATGCGTTATGCATTATCTTAAAATGGGGGACCAAAAATAACTCAGGGAGTAACCAAACAAAGAAAGTAAACATTATTACGAATTCTTTTTTTCCTCTACACAAGTGCAATTTTTAAAAGGGGGAAAATTGACAGCATTTTTTTTTTCTTTGCTGTTAATTAATAACGGCTATTTTAATGGCATGGTGCACTATTTAGGAAAAGTTATCGGACCAAGGAACATGACCAAATGGAATGAACACCCACATATCTTTATAATGTAATCCCAATTTTGCATGAAGATTTTAAAAAGCATCTTGTGAGCAAAACTCTAAATTGCCCTTATCTGTACTGAAACATGCATTAAAACCATAATGAAGTGGAATTCTCAGGATATAAATTGGTCTTATTATGGGCTATTTTGGTAAACAGAGCCCCTTTTTCTTTCTTTCATTTTTTTTTTATAGGGTGATTATAGTGTGGTAATCACTGTAAAAAAAAAAAAAAAAAAGTGCTCTGAAGGTAAGTATGGCGTCTCCCAATGGTCATTGATTTCATTCTGACTCACGATGACCCCATCTGTATCAGAGTAGAACTGTGCACCATAGGGTTTTCAATGGCTGATTTTTCTGAGTAGATTGCCAGACCCTTTTGCCAAGGCCCCTCTGGGTAGACTAAAATGGCCACTCTCAAGTAGTGGCTGAGTGTAGTAACCATTTGCTCCACCCAGGGACTTCAAGTATGATATAGAGACCTTAAATGGGTCTTGTGAAGCTTCAGGATCTTGTAATGTCCTAAGGTCACCATTGCTTATATTACACGTGCAGTGATTATGCAAATGTGTGACTGTGGAAGGCATATGACATAAAAACTAATGACTAAAAGAAAAAAAATTTTTTTTCTTTTTTTCTTTTATGGAACTCAGGAGAAATCACGGTTGTCCATTTCTGATATGAGCTGGTTTTGCAGCCATTTATCTCTTTCTTCAGGTGAGTCAGACAATTAAATTACTTCTGCTGAAACATAGCGTTCCATTCTTGCTGGTATTTACCCGCTGGTCCTGCTCGTTGTATCTGTCCTAAAACCAAATAATAAAGAAAAAAAAACAAATTTGTTGCCAACAGGTTGATTCCGACTCATAGTGATGACCCTATAGCGCTGCAATCTCTGCTGGGACAGTTTCTACAAACATCTTCACATCCCCACGCATCTCAACTTATCGATCCTTCACACTGTTGGGAGACTCACACCCAACGTATAGGATTTCCACCTCGAATTCCTGCTTCCGGAAAGCTTTTTACTACTTCATTCAATTTGGTTATAAGAAAAATGCCAATTCATTCTATTTGTTGTAATGATATGTCAAATCCCACCAGAAAAAAACTAATAAATTGTTGATCTCCACTTTGCTGTGTTATTAATAGCCATGGTTTTTCTTCAGCAATAGTGCAGATTTAAGAAACAGAGGCACAGTTCTGTCGTGTTATAGGACCAAAGTCCCTGCTAGAGAGTGACGTGTTGCCTGGCACTGCCAGGCAGAGCCAACAGGGGTCTGTCATTTGAAGTCAGTCATTCTGCCATGATAAGCTTTGATTTTGCTGTTAAGTTTTATGAGGCCATGAGAACCTACTGGGGAAATGATGACTTTTATATATTAGCAGCATAATGTACTCTACTATCATTGCCAGGACTGATTCCAGAGAGAATAATTCCCCATCTTTCTCTTCAATGTTCTCCATGACACAATGCGTCACTATGCTGTGACAGTGTACTGAGATTGCTGAACCATGCCCCTGATCAGTCATCTAGACCAAACGTAGGTAGGCGAAGTGTCTGTTTAGGGTCTTCTAGGTCCTTCCCTCTTGGACTGTCTCCAGTCAAAAGCAATTGGGCACAAAGGTGCTTACCACCTCAGATGGCTCACCCCGGGCATATAGGGTAGAGTCGGGCAGGAATTTTTCTTCTTGCTATATAAGTATATATTTTTTTATACAAGTATCTACATACTATCTTCGATTTTGCCTCTCGACCAGAAAAGCCCTTTACAGAAAAAGAGTGCTGACTCCTGATCGGGTGAACCAAATGCCTGTTTGACAGGGCTAGTGAACTTGAGCAATTCTTAGGCCACTGAGCATCTTACACGTGGGCCAGGCATTCATGTCTGGACTGAGCAGCTGCTGCCAAGGGTGGTTGTTGTTACTGTTACTTGCCACAAGTTGATTCTGGCCCACGGCAACCTCGTGTGTGCAGAGTAGAACTGCTACGCAGGGTTTTCAAGGCTGCGACCTTTCAGAAGCAGATTGCGTGGCACCCTAAGAATAAGAGGCTGACAGGTGAATTGTAGTCGGGGCAAGCACTCTGAGGCTTTCCAACAGGCCCCAAAAAGGGGCAAGCAGGCTCATTGCTTGGCCTCCACAGCATGGGTTTTGCAGGTGGAGGCTGTTTCCGAGATATCATTAAACCCTCTTTTTTTTTTTTTTTATGTAACACAGTGGATGGCACAGAGTAAGAACACAACAAAGATTTATTGAGCGCCTGCTCCGTGCCAAGCTCTGTTCTAGACGTAGCGGGTACAGGGCAACCAATCGTCTCCGCCCTCCTAGTGCTTACATTACAGTACCAGCTGCCGTTGGTTCGTTCCAACCCACGGCAACCCCGTGTGTGTCAGAGCAGGACTGTGCTTCACGGGGTTTTCGGTGGTTGATTTTTCAGAAGTAAATCACTGCGGCTTTCTCCTGAGGCACCTCTGGGTGAACTCGAACTTCCAACCTTTCAGTTAGCAGTAAGTGTGTTAATTGTGTCACCTGGGGACTGCATATTACAATAAGTTACCACCAATAAAGTATTTCACTTAATCCTCACCATTACCCAACATAAGATCGCTCGTCCATCCAGTGAATGGCAGAGCGGAGGCATAAAAGCAGGTCTAACTCCAACATCCATGCACTTTCTCCTGTTTTTGTCATTTTGCAGAATAGGTGCTCTCTATCCCTGTGACACCCAAATCCTGGTGGGACTCCCCGGAGAGCCTGGCCGTCTCAATTTAGTTAGGCTGGCTGGAGGCAGGGTGATTTCCTGAATAACACAGTGAGTTCCTAAAATGAATTCCATCCCTTAGTGCCCTGCAGTTGCACAGCTGAGTCCCCAGTGTGTAGGCGGAATCCCTGCAAGCTCTGGGCAGCAATGGGGAAGCAGGAAGCTAAGGGGGCAGCAGCGGCAGAGGTGGATGCCCTGGATCTGTCTTTGCAACTCACAAGGCAAGCCTGCTGGGGCAGTGCCCAGGGATTATACAGCTTGGCTGGATTTGGCCTGGAGGCTGCAGTTTGTCAGCCTCTGCACTAAATGATGGTGGCTTTCTAAACCTTCAGTTGCTCCTTCGTGGGGAAATTTGAACTAAAGTCATGGACAGAGAAAGTCCATTATTTAGTCTCCCTGTGGAAACAGAGTCACCATGAATATGAAACACTGGATCAGGGACAATGGCTCTTGCTGCTGAAGGCAAGTCAGGATAAACTGCTCTCTCGATGACCTTCCATTCCTGTATGATGCTTCATGGTGGGAGTGGAAGGGAGTGGGAGACCTGGCTCAGTGGTATCAGAGATTTTTTTTCCTGGCTTCCTTCCTTCTTTTTCTATCCTTGCAATAACTCAAATCACCTCTCTGTGTTCCTGGCAATCCAAAACACCCTAACAAAGACAAAGTATTGCCCTTCCATGGATAAGGAAGGCCGAAGAAGAATTGATGCCTTCGAATTATGGTGTTGGTGAAGAATATTGAATATAACATGGACTGCCAGAAGAATGAACAAATCTGTCTTGGAAGAAGTACAGCCAGAATGCTTCTTAGAAGCGAGGACAGTGAGACTTCATTTCATTTACTTTGAACATGTTATCAGGAAGGTCCAGTTCCTGTGGAAAGACATGGTTGGTAGAGGGCCAGAGAAAAAGAGAAAGACCCTCAACAAGATCATTGTGGATTGACATAATGGCTGCAACAACGGGCTCAAGCATAACCATGATTGCGAGGATGGCGTGGGACCAGACAGTGTTTTGTTCTGTTGTACGCAGGGTCGCTATGAGTGGGAGCTAACTCAACAGCACCTAACAACAACATGGAACAATAAACATCAAGTTCTCTTTTTGTTTCCTTCCCTTCAGAGACAGCTGACCAATATGTGGGTCTTTCCTTGATCCCTTACTTGGGAAGGTTGGTGCCTTTATTGGAACTCCTACAACACCGCATTTCCCTTGTGACAAAGACCCCTTGTGACACAATTCCTTTGGTAGAAATTGAGGAGACACTTTAGTTTGAGAGTTCTTAAAATTTTTGCTTTATGGGCCTCTTGGGGTCCCTGATGAGTGCTCCAACTTGTAGCCCCCTCCACCCCACATTGGCACACACTTCCAGAGAGTTCTGGACACCTGAAGCTCATTTAGGGATCTCCTTGACCAATCTCAAGTCTTTCAATACACTGTGGCAGGATATCATTTATCATTGGTAAATAATCCATAAGATAAGTCACTTGCGTATTAAAACTTTAATAATGTACTTTATCAGTTTAAACTGATATTCACTCTTTTCTCAAGATGGATAAAGCTAATAAGAAATATTTGCATGGTAATACTTCATTTTTAATATCAGCAAGTTATAATTGATAGCACAGTTGTTAATGTGGTTAGTTTATGAGTAAAAGAGACACGGTTGGTTCTAATATTTCTATTTTTATGCATTTCTCTAGTTTGTTCCAATTGTGAAGCCCTCTTAGGAAGCAGAGAGTCAGATTTAACACTGGCCGATGCCTTGTGTATAATGCAATTACCTAACATGGATTGAGAGCTGAGTCTGAGGTGCTGCGCTTTAACAGTTTCCGTGCCTTACTTCGCCTTATCCTTAGAACAACCCTTTGAGCTGGGTACTACTATCGTAGGCTCTTCTGAGCACGGATTTTGTGTGTGTGTGTATGTGTAATCCCCATGACTAGTGGACTTCCTGGCTCACACAGGTATCTGTTATGGATTAAATTGTGTCCCCCCAAAATACATGTTGAAGACCTAACCCCTGTACCTGTGAATATAGCCCCATTTGGAAATAGAGGTTTTCTTCTGTAATGTAATAGGCCATACCAGAGTAGGGTGGGTCCTAAACCTCATTCCTTCTGAGAAATATCTTATAAAAAGAGTGGAATAGAGAGAGACGTGCACACAGGGAGAAGAAGAAACCAAAGAATGCCAAGAAACACTGAGGAGAGAACCTTTTCCAGAGCTGATGTTCTGAATTTGGACTTTCTAGCTTTCAGAACTATGAGGTAATACATTTCTGTTCTTCAAAGCCACCCACTTGAGGTATCTCTTGTTATGGCAGCCCTAGGTAATTAAGAAAGCATCCAACACATTTTTTGTGGCATCATCCCAGTGAAAGTGAGGCTTAAGAGAGTTTAAGTTACTTGCTGAAAATGAAACCACTAGTGAGGGATGAAACTAAATCCAAGTCTAGATTCAAGATTTAACCAGTAGGCATTGCTCTCCCTCCAGCTAGATAAGGAGAACGATAACGACCTCACATTTTCCTTCTGTTGTGCTTTAATTCTCTAGCGCCTGTCATGCATTCTATCTTTTGGTCTTCGTAACTACTAGATCGGATATGATTGCCCCTTTTGAAAGATAGCAGACAGTTGGAGTGGTGCACACAATTGGAACTAAATGAGGAAAGGCAAGTGCAGCCTCATGGAGAAGGTAAGGTTTTAGTACTGGAGATCAATCTGCTAGTAGCTCTGACATAATAATGCAGAAAATAACAGTAGACCCCAAATTTTCATCTGCTTTCTCTGGCCCATAAATTCTAGTGCTTTGCAGTCTTTTAATTTTCACACTGTTCAAGTTCTTGTGTGACCTGGTCCATTGCCATGGTTTTAACTGCCTCCTACATGCTAACAACCTACAAATTTGTGCCCCCATATCTCTCTTTTGAGACACTAACTTATTATATTTCTAAGTGTGCAGGAGGTGCCTAGTAGATATCTCTTACGTGAAAGATCTGTAAGTATTGGAAATTCAGCCTGTCTCCTGTTGAATTTCTTATATCTGGTCTCTTTACTCCCTGTTTCCACGTTGACTTCCATCACTTACTGATTTGACTAATGCCAACAGCATCCACCCAGTCTTCCAAGACAAAAACCTCAAAATCATCATTAACCAGTTCTCCACCCATCCAAATATTTCCCAAATCCTGCTTCTGTCACCTTCTAAATATTGCTCCCTCCTCTGCATCTCCACTGCCACCATCTAATTCAGGCTGTTTTGGTCTCCTACGGACAATTACAAATCTCCTGACTAGTGTACATATCTCTAAACCACTCTCTTCTTGCCCGACCTCCATGTACCATCTTCCTAAAGCATGTACTGTCTACAGAATCTCTGTGGGGCACCTGGCTTCCTAGAGAGTAGAGTTCAAGTCATTAGCCTCACTTTCAGAATTCTTCACAACAGGTCACAGTCAACCTTACCAGGTTTTTCTAGAGTTAGACACCTAATGTGGGGTTGTTTCAGACTTGTTGAATGTTGCATGCTCTGGTGTTGTCTTTCATATCTCTGTGTTTCAGCCATTGCCATTTCTTTTCCTTTGTCTCTTCCAGATTCTTCAGCTTAAATGCCATCTCCTCTGCGGAGGTTTCTTCAGCCTCTCTGTGTAGACACAGGCATTCCCTCTATTGTTTCCCAATAGTTCTTTTAACATTTTTGTAATCACTCATTTTATTGGGACTGTCCGTGCATCCGTTTCTTTTGCCTTTCCCCCATCTTAGTCATGTTTCTTAGCATGCTTAGGAAAAATTTTAATTAAATTCTGGACATTTTCTTTAAGTTATAGAAGCTCTGGACGATGTCGTCTTCTTCCAGAGGGGTCCTCTCTATCACCTGGAAGGCAAAGAGACTAGGGATGCATTACCTGACTCCAGTTAGGAACTGAACTGATTGAGACTGGGTTATAGTTTTGTAAGGCCACCTTTACCTTTAGTTCATTCCTACATCTCTCCAGGGATTCAAGGTGAGAGCCTGAGGTGTTTACACTGGCCTGTTGTCCTTGGTGTGATTCTGGTGAAAAACTTTCTGCCCATCAACAGCTTTTGCCTAGTTTTTCGTGCTCATACGCTTTACAAGTCAAGATGTTAGCGAATGCCTCAAGGAGAAAGAATTAGTGCAGGAGCTTTCCCTGCGTTTTCTTTCTCACCCAGATTTGGTTTCCCTAGTCCTGCTCGAAGGAGACTCGTGGCACAATTGTTAAGTACTTCCCTGCTAACTAAAAGGTTGGTAGTTCAAACTCCAAGGGAGAAAGACCTAGCAATCTGGTTCCCTAAAGACTGCAGCCTAGGAAATCCAATAGGGCAGTTCTTATTTTGTCACATGGACTCACTCTGAGTTGAAAATTGACTCTGGCAGCTAACAACAACAACATCAGTCCTGTTTGTTTAGGCAACCTCACATTCCAATTTGTGTCTCTCTAGTACCATGAGGGAGCCCTGGTGGTTCAGTGGTTAAGAGCTCAGCTGCTAATTAAAAAGTCGGCAGTTCAAATCCACCAGCGGCTCCTTGGAAGCCCTATGGGGTCAGTTCTACTCTGTTCTAGAAGGTCTCTATGAGTCGGAATCAACTGTATGGCAATGAGTTTGGTTTTTTTAGTACCAGGAGATTGCCTAATGTTCTATTGGCTTCTTTTTCCCCTAGCAGCAGACTGGTGCCCAGGTCCTCTACCTGCATTCTCAGCATCCTACCTCCCACCAAGAATTGGCAATGCCCCTGGGATGGGGAGGCAGCTGAAAATATAAGCTCACCTCTCTGAGGCTCCTTTTCTTAGAGTCTTTGCCCATTTAAGCCCTGGCTGCCTCAGTGAAATCACCAATATCTTCAAACAGATATTTTTCTTCTTTCTTTTTTGGATTTTACCTGGCTTTTTTAGCTGTTCTCAATGGAAGTGTTGGTCGGCTGCAACTACTTCATCATAGCCAGAAATGGAATCTGAAGACAATTCTTTTTTTTTCATTTCAAATCAGAATGTGCTATACTTGGTAAGTTACTTTTGAAAGAGTCTACTACTTGGTTTTATAGACAGAAGTTCTCTACTTCATAAATTTGTAATGTGTGACAGCTAACAAACTAGACAAATGGTGAAAGCTCTGTAGTTCTTTATGCTGTATTACATTTTATATTAATCTGGAAGACTTTTGTGTTTGCGCATTGTGTTAAATATCCCAAAGGTCACTGAGACAAGCTAGGCAAATTAACCTACTGAAATTATGTTTATATATTTAAATCTATTCTATCACACAGAAGTAAACAAAATTGTACAGCAAGCGTACATATCATATCACTCATAGCAGCATCTATATCATCGGAAATACAGGTAGCCCCCGACCTACGATATATTCAAATTAGGACAAACTGCACTTAGGACTGTCCTTTTTTTTTGTTTTGTTTTGTTTTTGCATCTTATTGTTAGTAACGTACGGCAGCTTGTAATTTGCTGGTGTTTTCATTCTCAGAAGTCCACATGCAGATGTTCAATTTTATGCTTTACTGTTCAAAACACTGGCAGATGCTGATGATAAAAGATGTTGATAATAAAAGGCAATAATAATGAAAACGACAATTAAAAAATGGGGTACTCAACTTATATCAGAACCAACTTATGATAAAGTCATCAGAACGGAACCCCGCATAAGTAGGGACTGCTTGTACAGTTCAATTAACAAAAAGTCGTGATATGAACATCATTATAGATAATTCGTGTTTAAGATTCATCAGTTAAAATAGATAAAAGTCTAATTATTCAGTTATAGAGCTCAGCCCAATAAAAAAAAATACCCTAGATTAAAGGAAGCAATATCTGGTTTCCTGGGTTAAAATTCAGAAGACCTAGGTTCCTGTCCTGGTTAAAAAATATGCCTAAACAAGTCGTATTTTCTATAGGCCCATTTTCTCTGTTGTAAAATGGGCCAGTATTATTCATATTGCTCTCTTTATGTGGCTGTTTAGAGAAGAAAATTAACTCATACATAAAAGTGCTTTGAAAAATTAAATGCATCTATACATATGTAGTATTACAAGTTTTTAAAAGGTCTGAGAGAATAGCAATACATGAATAGAAAAGTTCAGACAAATTTACACCTGGGCATCTGACTCAGGAAAGAATTTTAGAAAAAGCAAGCTGGAGCGCAAACCAAAATGAGGATCTGGGGCTTGGTTCTAACTTAATGAATGAGTTCATATACCTGTTCTGATTTCAGAGTGTTGTTGCTGTTGTGTGCCGCCAAGTTGATTCTGACTCATAGTGACCCTATAGGACAGAGTAAAACTGCCCTGTAGGGTTTCCTAGACTGAAATCTTTAAAGGAGCAGACCGCCAGGTCTTTTCTCCCACAGAGCGGCTGGTGGGTTCAAACCACTGACTTTTGGGTCAGCAGCCAAGTGCTTAACTCTTGCACCAGCAGGGCTCCTTTTGATTTCAGAGTAGCCAGGAATATTTCTGATTCTCCCCATGGTCCCCTTCTCTCTTCCCTCACTCCTAATTTCCCTCCAAACATACATACACACCACATGCACACACACTCATCGCATGCCCTATTCTAGGACTTGAGCTTAAGATTTCACAGGTCACTAATGCTATGGGAACAGGTATGCTTGAGAAGGATGGGATTTTTAAGTTGTTTTAGTCATTTAGTCACTTCATATGAAGAAAGCTTACACTCTTTCCTGAGAACAGCATCTGTGATACAGGATTACTGAAAGACCCTAAGAGCTCTGGGCAACTAGGAGGTACAAGTGGAACACAGGATGTGAGCAGGAAGAAAGAAAAAGGACTCGGGAGGAAACTATGGAAATAATGACTGCTTAGCTTGACATTAGGAGTCCCTGGGTGGCACAAACAATTAAGTGCTTGGCTACTAACTGAAAGGTTGGCAGTTCATATCCACCCAGAGGCACCTTGGAAGAAAGGCCTGGTGATCTACTTCCTAAAGATCACAGCCACTGAACACCCTGTGGAAGGCAGTTCTACTCTGAAACACAAGGGGCCAGCATAAGTCAGAATCAACTAGGCAGTAACTAACGTCAGTTTTTAGCTTGACCTTAGTTCTGGGGCCACCCTCAGTTGTGTGGAGGGGAGGAAAGGGAAAAAGAACCTGAAGAGTATATGATTTTAGTCCTGTCTGCAAGGTCATGGAAAAAATAATTATTTGGAGCCCTGGTGGTGCAGTGGTTAAGAACTTGGCTGCTAACCAAAAGGCTGGCATGTTCAATCCACCAGCTGCTCCTTGGAAACCCTATGGGGCAGTTCTACTCTGTCCTATAGGGTAGGGAAAAAGCAACTGGAGAGTATAACTTTAGTCTTGTCTGTAACGTCATAGAAAAAATAAATATTAGCCACTATTTGTTAAACACTTACTCTGTGCCAGGTTATCTGTTAATGTGCTTTGCATGCATCACCCCATTTGATCTTCACGATAATCATGACCTTTCTTCTACGCCATATCATATAGCAGAAAAAGTAGCTCAGATATGTGGGAGGAGAGAGAGACACTTGCCAGGGCCTTTTTAATTCCTTGCTGGCAGTACATATAAATATTGGAAAAATACTTCTTCATTTTATTGTTTATTTTGAATAGATGCTTCTATTTAAGCTTTATAGCTAAAACAAAGTAGGTTTTCTCATCCCTTTAATTTACGATGCCTTGTAAACTAGCTTGGCTTTTATTGGTAATCCCTTTTTCCTTTGAATTTAATCCTCTAACTTTTAAGTTAACAGAAGCGTTCACAGTAGAGTCTTCTCAGCCCTCCTCTATTCATTACTATAAGAATTAGGCTTAAGTTTAATACTTGTTTTACTATACTTACCTAGTATTCTCTTAATTTTCCTCTAATTAAATTCATCGATAATAGTAATACAGTGATAATAGAGACTAATATTATTGGGCACTTACTATATGCCATTTACTGAATGCTAGAAGAATTTATCTCAGGAAAAGAACATAGTTTCTAAATATTTCTATACCAAAAGAGCATTTGAGGGCATGTCAAGTAGGGTAATTGAGCTTTTAAAGGCAAAGAAAACATTTGCCTGCTCAGGAAATGGCTGCTGTGGCTCTATTCTCTTCTGGGAATGAAAGAGAAACATCAAGAAAAAGGATGCTTTTTATGAGCTACGAGCAAATAGAATAAGGTGCACCTGACCCACCAAAAAAACCAAACCCCGTGCTGTCTAGTCGATTCTGACTCATAGCGACCCTATAGGACAGAATAGAACTGTCCCGTAGAGTTTCCGAGGAGCACCCGGTGGATTTGAACTGCCAACCCTTTGGTTAGCAGCCATAGAACTTAACCACTATACCACCAGGGTTTCCACCTGACCCAAGCCATGGTATTTTCAATTGCCTCGCATACATGCAAAAGCTAGACAATGAATAAGGAAGACCAAAGAATTGATATATTTGAATTATGTTGTTTGCAAAGAATATCGAGTACACCATGGACTGCCAAAAGAACGAACAAATCTGTCTTGGAAGAAGTACAGCCAGGATGGCCTTTAGAAGCAAGGATGATGAGGCTTCATCTCACTTACTTGGGACATGTTATCAGGAGGGACTAGTCCCTGGAGAAGGACATCATGCTTGGTAAAGTAGAGGGTCGGTGACAAAGAGGAAGACCTTCAACAAGATGGATTGACACAGTGGCTGCAACAATGGGCTCAAACACAGCAACAATTGTGAGGATGGGCAGGATCGGGCAGTGTTTCCTTCTGTTGTACATAGGGTCGCTATGAGTAGGAACCGAGTCCTCGGCACCTAACCACAACAGCAGTAGGGCACACTTAATCACAGCTAATTGAAGGACTCCACATAGATTTGGGCCAACATCTGCCAGAGCTGGAGGTGTTTATGAAGAGAGGAAGAGCTCTTCAAAGAAATGAGCAACTTCTCTGTAGTACCTAAGCAGCTGTGGTTTCCATTCTTAGCAGAAATATTAAACAGGGGGATAATTTACCAAACACAAATATATCCAGACATTGAGGCACCCAGGCTTCACAAGGTGAAGCATTATTGTAATGACAACTTTATTGCTTTCTTTTCTCTCACTCTGAGATGAGTTTCCTAGGGACGAGGACTGGTGCTTTTAGTACACCAGCTGCCATGTGCCCTATCACACGAGTGACAATTAAAATTACCTAGAAGACTGTGACAGAAATAATCTGATTATGACTTATTCGTTTTGGAGGTTGAGGAAGCTATTAAAATTTCTTTGAGATGTGGGGTGAGGCTGACAACCTGGTTTGTCTCAGAGGCACTATTGGTAACCAGTGGTTTAAGATCGTGCTTTCTGAATGAATGGCGTTATCAGAGACACTGCCTGTAAACAAATATATGTCCTGGATGGAGCCAGAAGCAGGCTGAGCTAAAAGTATGAGTGTTGCAATCTGTAAACTCTCAAGCTTTTTTCTGCTGTCGGGAGAGTTTTGTAAGTGGCAAAGTGAGCAGCAACAGGCTTAAAAATGATCTTTTGTTTTATTTATTATTTAAAAAATTTTGTATGGATAGAATTTCAAACATCACAAAAGTAGAAAGGCTAGCTCAACAAAATCCCATATATGCATCACTCAGCTTCAACAATTCATTCTGATAATCTCACTTTCTTTATAAATCCCATCACACCCTCCTCCATGACCCCAAAGGGTTTAAAGGAGATCTCAGACATAATATCACTTCATTTGTAATACTGAATTATGTTTCTTTAACAAATGGTGATATCTTAAACATAAACGTAATAACATTTTCACACACAACAACACTTAAAACAATTCCTTAGTAGTATCATATACCCTCTCTGTGTCCAAATTTCTAATATTCTCAAAAAATGGCTTTTTTAGAGTTGGTTTGAATTAGAGTCCCAAAAGGTTCCTACAGCTCATTGGTTGGCATGTCTCTTAACTTTTTTTGTCTATAATAGCTCCTCATATATCTTCCTCACCCCTTCCTTTTTTTTCTGTGCCACGTATCAGCTGATGGAAGCCAGATGAGTTAAAATAGAAGTTACCACATTTTGCATTGACCGACCACACCTTTGAGATATTTGACATTTCTCCTCATGGGTAGATCTGGAGACTTGATAAGAATTGTTGCTGGGTGTCATTGAGTCAGTTTCGACTCATAGCAATTCTATAGGAGAGAGTAGAACTGTCCCATAGGGTTTCCAAGGGACGGCTGGCTGGTGGATTTAAACTGCTGACCTTTTAGTTGGCAGCCAAGCTCTTGACCACTACCCCACCAGGGCTCCTCGTTAGAGTTAGTCACCTTCTTATTTGTTTTCAGCAAGGCTACGCCTCAAGTGATGCTTTACACTTTCTGTTGCATTAAAGCAGGAGGGTAACAATACCTAATTGTCTCACCTTTACCGATGTGTGTTTGAGTAGTGAGTTCAAATGTTGTCAGTCTAATCAAACATGATAAAGTTTCTTCTTTAACTTTTCTCTTTAACTTTCTACTTAATGGTTTTAACAGCCATTGCCTAGATCATTATCTCACTTAAAAAAATTGCCATCGAGTTGATTCCAACTAAAGTAGTACCCATATGCGCACAGTAGAACTGTTCCATATGATATTCAAGGCTGTGACCTTTTGGAAGCAGATCACCAGGGCTGTCTGTTAAGGTTTCTCTGGATAGGTTTGAACCTCCAAACTTTTGGTCAGTAGGTGAGCACTTAACTGCATCACCCAAGGACTACCATTATCTCTTTAAAAACTCATTGCCATGGAATCGATTCTGACTCGTAGTGATGCTATAGGAGAGAGTAGAGCTGCCCCATAGGGTTTCCAAGGCAGTGAATCTTTATGGAAGCAGACTGCCACATCTTTCTCCTGTGGAGCGGCTAGTGGGTTGGAACCTCCAACCTTTCGGTTAATAGCTGATTGCTTAACCCACTGCACCACCAGGGCTCCTATTATCTCATTCCAAAACCAAAACTAAACCCGTTGCTGTCCAGTAGATTCTGACTCATAGCGACCCTATACGACAGAGTAGAACTGCTCCATAGAGTTTCCAAGGAGCATCTGGTGGACTCAAACAGCTGACCTTTCAGTTAGCAGCTGTAGCACTTTATCACCTATGCCACCAGGTTTTCCATTATCTCATTAGGGACTGAAAAGTGGTGATGTTCTAAACCTGCCACTCCTTCATTACTTTATCATTAGAATTCTTCTATAAATACTTTTCCACCATCAACTTTGGATACACATAAACATGTTTGCATGGGAAATGTAGGGTAAATGCTTGATTCTTCACTTTTATTTACCAGTTGTCAAAATAATGAGCTGATATCTTAGTAACTTCTTCTAGTGACTGAAGTTTTTTTTTTTTTTTAGATCATTAGTGTATGAGTTTTTATGTGTTTGATATATTTTAATCAATTGCGGGCATTCTTTTTGATGCTCAAAATAGCTTGTCTCATGATAGTCAAATATTCTTTCAAGGTGAGTTCTTGACACAACCCTGGTGGTTTTTGGTAGCCGTCTATTTTTTGTCTATGAAAGATGTTCTGGTTTATCTTGCATATTTCTGTGCTGAAACTTGGAACATGGTTCCTTTTAGCGAAAAATGGCATTCCAAGGCCATAGTTGTGTGCAAGAATTATTAAATGTTTCTAGGTTGTCATACATCTACCAGGCCTTGACAGTGAACAGAGCCAGAAAATATGTTTTTGTTTTTTAGGAATGAAAAAACAATCATGAGTTCATAGTAATATTTTTAATTGATATTTAATATGGTAGAATTTTTACTTATGTCATTGCTTTTGTATTTATAACTCTTTTGTCTTACACTGAAAAATTTAAACACAATTGCTTATATACATATGAACAAATGTTAATCACTAAAATAATTTGAAAATCTTTAATAATTTTATAATACCTGAGTAATTAATATTTGCTCATATGTGTATATATATCAATTTCAAAATAACCACATCAATAATATCAATAACTGTCATTACTAAAAGTTTAAATTTTCTACGTGTATGTGTATGTTTTGTCCCTACAATGTTTCCTATTGAGACTGTTCAGTAAAATCACTGTATTTTAGAGTCACAGGAAAGTTTCTTTTCTTTATGGTTACGTCACTAACTTGATAAACAGTGAAGGTAATTTGTCTCATTTAATTCTCAAATTTTGATTTCAAATTATTGTGGGGGCTGGAGAAAGGACTCCTATTTTTCAGGCAATCTCCATCTGTGACCAGCCAGTATTCCTTTGACAGGAGGGTCCTGCTGGTCGGTGACATCTCGGGTTTCAGCAGTTCCCCAGGTCGCACTAAGAACAGTGCTTTGCTTGCCACCTCGTCCACTCAAGGATCACCTGGGATGCATGAGGCAAGGCAGAGGAGAGGGAGCCCTCAGTACAGGATCGTTTTCTTATATTGCTCTTTCGTAGCCTATTTGTACCTACATACTGCGTGTCAGTTTGGATACCAAGGCTAATCTTATTTGCACTTCCAAATCAGATCAGTTGGAAATCTCAAGGTTTTATGCAACAAATTTAACACACTGTCTGCTTTGGGGTCTGCCAACAATCCATCATCTGTCTAGACTTTCTTCTGTTACCCAAACAACCTGAACCTAAGTCACTTTCAAAATTTCTATTCCAGCATCTCGGTGGGACCTCACCAAACCTAGGCACCCTGGTGACGCAACCGTTATGCGCTTGACTGATAACCAAGAGGTCAGTAGTTCAAACCCATCAGCTCCTGTGCGGGAGAAAGATGTGGCAGTTTGCTTCCATAAAGGTTACATACAGCCTTGGAAGCCCTATGGGGCGGTTCTGCTCTGTCCTATAGGGCTGCCAGGAATCAGAATCTACTCGATGGCGATGAGTTTTACTCCAGCATGGATATAGCCCAATTGGACTGCATACCAAATTTTATAACCCAAATCCCCTCAGAGTTTCACTGATTCAATCCTTTCTACCAATGCAAGTGGTTAACACAATTGGCTGCTAACTGAAGGGTTGAATGTTAAAGTCCACCTAGAGGCATCTTGGAAGAAAGGCCCAGAGACCTACTTCTAAAAAATCAGACACTGGTAACTCTATAGAGCACAATTCTACTCTGGTGTACATGAGGTCACCATGAGTTGATACCAATGCCACTGCAACTGGGTTTTAATCCTTTTGCTACAAGCCAAGTTTACTAGACTGTTGGCACCATCCTTTGGTTTCTTGTTTTCCTCACCCTGTTAGTGGAGATTCCCTGGCCAGAAGTTGGATCATTTATGTGAGAACCTGCTTTCATCTTTCCCCTTCCTGCCCGTTTCTCCTCAGCTTTTTGTATGAAAGAGTTTGGCTGGTAACCAAAAAGCAGCAGTTCCTATCAACCGGCTGTTCCTTGGAAACCCAATGGGGCAGTTCTACTCTGTCCTGTAGGGTCACTATGAGTCAGAACTGACTTGATGGTAACAGGTTTGTTTGTTTGTTTGTTTTTCTGTATAAAAAGTTCAAGTTCCTCTGTTTTCTCGCTCCCAGCAGAAATGCTATAAATTTCGACTGAGTCCCAACGCTGCTGATTTCGCTCTCAGCGCCCAGTGTCATCTACTTTGCCATTTATGCCTACAGTTCCTTTTCAGATTCTTTTGTGGCTATTTTATTTCACAGAGGCTACCGGGCAACTCTGGCTCCGTGCTGCTGTAAGGTAGACACTCTCTGGGTCTCTGAATTCACCCTGAAAATACCTTATGAGGCTGAGAGAGGTAGAGGACAGCAAATGGCTGGACACTGTATAGGGATTGCCTGGAGAGTCATTTTATTTCCAAAAATTTAGAATTTCTTAGGCGTATTTGCCAAACATAAAAATCTCGGGTGATAAATCCAAAACCAACCAAACCCATTGCTGTCGAGTCATTTCCAACTCATAGCGACCCTAAAGGACAGAGTAGAACTGCCCCATAGGGTTTCCAAGGAGCACCTGGTGGATTCGAAGTGCTGACTTTTTGGTTAACAGCCACAAGGCTTAACCACTAGGCCACCAGGGTTTCCTGGGTGATAAACAGTCCTTTAAAATGCTCAAGCTTTGCATGATTCATATCACAGGAAAATAACTTCGCTAGCTGAGTAGTCACCAGTTTACACTAAGCATTGCTTCTGTTGGCCATAGGTAGGAGACATTTGTCATTTCTTATCTTTAGACCCTCCCCCCTTCCCTGCTCTAGAATTATATTTCAGCAAAGAGCTGTCCAATTAAATGGATGATGTTTCCCTGTGTTAAATTTATGGCCCAATTACAATCAATCTTATGCTATCAGCTTCAAGTGTCTGTATGTCATTAATATAAACAAAGTAGTGAACCATCATTTCTTATGCCACCTTGTTTCATGCTGGTAAAAAATTAAATCAATGCCCACTTTATAACTAATTGGCTCTAGCATATGGTCTTAGATTATCCAGGCAGGCATAACAGGAAACAGAATTATTCCTTTGGGCACAATTTATTCCAGTTTTGTAGGTTTATAAATGGCATTCACCTTGCTTAAATGTACAACTCAGATCTTTTTTTTTCCTAGTGTGCCACAATCGCTACTATGTTAATTGAGTTGGGGGGATCAAACCCACAGAGGTCAGCTTCTAATGGTCCCACCGATAGCATACAAAAATGGTGTAGTGTCTAAGTGAGCTTTGTCATCTGAGAATGTTTGACCGTGCTTATCCAAGTACAACTCCTGGACCAATTTAGAAGATTACATACGAAGAGTATCTAGATCTTGCTACACATTTATCACAACAAATCATTAAAGCAAAGTCTTGTAAATTATTTGCTTTTTAAACCAAAACAATACTATGTATTAAACCACTTGAACACATTTCTCTTATTATAACAAATAATTATTATTCAATTAAAACAAAATGGCTCACAGAACTGACTTGCTGACATTTAGATTGTACTTAGCATCTTAGATCCATATGTGCTGTGAAGCTGACCTGTGTACCACTCACGGTTTATGGCCTTTTAAAGTTTGCTGAGAGAATTGAACCCTGATTTCTCAGTTGAAAACTATATTAAGCATCCTTTTGCTTCATTGGATAAACATCTGTTTTTCCAGATTAATGTACTAAACACCCAGATTAAAAAAAGAAAATGTATTAGACAGTTTTAAATCCTAGAAACACATTTAGCTGCTTTGCAGAAATTTCAATATGTGCCCAAAGGGTTATCACAGATCTATAGAGGGAGTATTTTTTTTTTTTATATAGAGGGCATTATTACGTATATTAATTTGCTTGTCCTGGAAATGATTGAGCCTTCTGGCAAATCTTTATGAAAAAATAGCAGAGTTAGTGTATTTTGGCAATGCTCCAGATTGTTTGATAAAAAGTGTCACCTTGACACTTCATTCAGAGAGTTCTTCTCTAAATATATTTCCCCCTGAATTTAAATTGCTTATGTATTCAGCGTGATTATATTCATGCAGCCTTAAGAATAGCAGAACGTTTAACGGCACAAAATTAAACAATTTAGTGTTAGTGCAATTATATGGAAATGGAAGTCAAATAAAACACTGTCATCAGATTTTAACATACTAGGTAGTGTGTTAATTTCCCTCATCTATAAAGAGTATACATGAATTAAGAAATTAATGCATATCGTAATTTGCAGTTGGGCAAAGGCATGAACAAGAAGCTTGTAAAATAAAGGCGAGTAGGCAACAAGTGTAGAAAAAGTGTTTAGCCTTGTTGGAAACCAAGAAAAGGCTGATTAAACAATAAGAACCAATTGTGTCCTCATAAGATCCCAAAGATGAAAAGGGATGGAAAGGCCACTGTGGGAGGGTGTGGGAATATGCTCCAGTGCTGCCAGCAGGACTGAATGGGAGAGCCCTTCCAGAGAGCAAAGTGTAAAATGTATTTAAAGGTCTAAATTAGTAAATATTCCCTTGAGCCACCAATTAAGCACACAAAATATGTATGAAATATTATTTATCAGCATGCTTTTGAAAGGAGGGAAGATAAAAAGGAACAACTAAAAGCTCCTATAGGCAGCTATTAAAATGAACTTATGGAAATATATTTATTGACATGGAAAGATGTTGATTGTATATTTTACTGGAAAACATTAAGTTACAAAATAGCTTTGAAGCACAAAACATTTTTAAATAAATTGCCACATCAAGAATATTAAAAATGCCAAATGGGCATACACCAAGTCATTAGTGACAAACTCTGAATAGTAGGCTCAAGGGTGAATTTTTTTTTCCTTGGCTTTCTGTATCTTGCCCCCCTCTTTGATAAACAAGTATTACTTTTGCATACTTGAAAAATAAAGCTACATATTTGAAAAACAGAATGCACACATCTAAATGAGTGTTGTCTCTTATTGTTACCTTGGGAAACTATAAAGATCTGGTTGGTATAGAACTACTTCTGTGCCTGCATACTGAAAAATAATCATTTTTTTCATCAGTGTGGATAAAATGGCATATTGTATTTCTTATTTCCTGTGTTTTCTTGAGAGAAGCCCTCATCCCCTGGAAGAACCTGTTAACGTACCTGTCCTTGACGTGAGGCTGGACAGAACTTAAAACACATTTTTAACCTGATTAAGAATGATGAGTTTTAATGATGAAACCGCGAATAAGATTCCCTTGATAAAGTCTCATATATTTTCAAGTTAATATGCTGTTTTTGTAGTAAATGTACAATCATGTAAGATACATTTTGAAGTATGCCACATATTTTGTGTGAATTTAAAGAATTAATATAAAGAATGTAAGTCTATCTCAATTCCAAGGATACACGTGCCCACACATACACATACACATAAATTTATGGTTGTCATACCAAATGCAGCAAAATGATGTCACCCAAGGAATTTTGAAAACGGTATAGTACAGGAGCATAATGAAAATATGGAACATAGAAAATCAATGTGTAGTACATCTGTCTTGGATAAAAGATGAACAGACTAGTATTAAAAAAAAAAAAAACTACCGTTTATTGACCATATACTCCTCTGTGCCATGACATTTACATCCATGATCTTATTTAGTCCTCATGGTGATCCTATGGGGTAAATAGTGTGGTCCTTAAAAGCTGAGGCTCAGGGAATTCCAGTGATTTGCCCAATTTACTTTCTATTAAGTGGCAGAACCCAAGACTATCCAACTGCAGAGCTCTTGCTCTTCACACTAGATTAAATTGCTGGTGATGAGGAAAACACCATTTAAAACACCTCTAATCTGCAATTTGTGTCTCTGCTGTGGAAGTAAGTCACTTTTTTTTTAATAAGGGAATAATGTCTGCCTTTCTTTTAAAGTTAAAAGTGCCCATGAGTAAATGACAGAGTAGGTACATTCCACAAACATATTTGAATTTCAAATGTTTCCATTTTCTTAGAAAAGACTGAAGATAAGTCAATTATTTGTTACAGATACAATATTCTGATACCTATTTTTTTTTTTTTATAATCAAGGCAAAGAATTTTCAGCAAGCTGACAAATGATTATATTTTGCATTAAGAAGATTCTCTGGGGTCCTATAGAACACTCCTTGATTGTCTCTAGTATTTTACTAAAAATATTCTATCTTGAATTACAATGATATTAGACAGTAAGTTTTGGAAAGATAAGACTCCCAGTTGACTCACTTTTGTATGTCCAGTGACATTCAGTCCAATGTTCTTCCTAAAGAAGATGAGAACTGAGATGTCTCTTGAAAGTTAGGCATCATCCAGATGGTATATAGAATGGAGAAAGATTTCTCACGGTATGGAATTGTGGGGAAAAAAGGCCCTGTAGTGGGAAATTGAGTGGCATTTCAGGGAAGTGTGGGTAAATCTGTCTGATGGAAGCTAAGGGTGTATCATTTGGGACAATTGCAGACCTACAGCCTGATCAAAGATCCCAAAGAAAACTAAGGGTTTTGGAAAGGTAACACTGAGCATATTGCTGTATTGTTATACACACATTTTAAGTACATGCCTTTGTGATTGATTATAAACCAGAAACTTATGAGATATGGAATAGATCAATAGATCATTTGGAAGAACCATGATGAAACAATGAACCCATTCAAGTATAGGTCTGAACATCTGTTGTGTACCACGAACATATACTCGATGCACTGCCTCTGGTCCAAACAGCCAGGAGGCTCCAAGCCACCCTGGTAAGTGGATGTTTCTGGTATTCGGGGATTTTTTTTTTTTTTAAAGGGATCTGTAGCTACTCAGGTTGGAGGCAGCACATTAGCCCTTTAACTTTAATGTGATCAGTGCTCTAAAGTCATGTTGATTCATTCATTGAGCAGATATTTATTGAGCTGACACTATCAGCACATTAATTATGTCATGGATACATCCTAACTTTTGTAGGCCTCTGGCATTTTTGCCTTCATGGGCCACTATATCTTTAAGAAAATATAATACACACAAATATATATCCCCGAAATACACATATTTATATAAAACTTAAAAACGCATTGCCATTGAATCAATTCTGACTCGTAGTGGCCCTATAGAACAGAGTAGTACTGCCCCATAGGGTATCCAAGGATCGGCTGGTGGATTCAGACTGATTACCTTTTGGTTAGTAGGCTTAGCTCTTAACCACCATGCCAACAGGGCTCCTGTATTTATTTATATGTTATACACACACACACACACACACACACACACACACACACACATATATATAAGGCCCCCACGAGTCTATCAATTTGTCATACTGTGGGGGTTTGTGTGCTGCTGTGATACTGGAAGCTATGCTACTGGTATTCAAATACAAGGAGGGTCACCCATGGTGGACAGGTTTCAGTTGAGCCTCCAGACTCAGACAGACTAGTAAGAAGGACCCCTCGGTCCACTTCTGAAAAGAATTAACCAGCGAAAACCTTATGAATAGCAGCCGGACATTGTCTGATATAGTGCCAGAAGATGAACCCTTCAGGTGGATGTTACTCAAAATATCTCTGAGGAAGAGCTGCCTCCTCAAAGTAGAGTTGACCTTAATGATGTGGGTGGAGTCAACCCTTCAGAACCTTCGTTTGCCAATGTGGCACAACTCAAAATGAGAAGAAACAGCTGCAAACATCCATCAATAATTGCAACCTGGAATGTACGAAGTATGAATCTAGGAAAATTGAAAATCATCATTAATGAAATGGAATGCATAAAGATTGATATTCTAAGCATTAGTGAGCTGAAATGGACTGGTATTGGCCATTTTGAATCAGACAATCATATGGTCTACGATGCCAGAAATGACAACTTGAAGAGGAATGGTGTTGCATTCATCTTCAAAAAGTATACTTCAGGATCTATCCTGAAGTACAACGTTGTCAATGATAGGATAATATCCCTATGTCTACAAAGAAAATGAGTTAAGCGGACTATTATTCAAATTTACCCACCAACCACTAATGCCAAAGTTGAAAATATTGAAGATTTTTACCAACTTTTGCAGTCCGAAATTGATTGAAGACACAATCAGCATGCACTGATAATTACTGGTGATTGAAATGCAAAAGTTGGAAACAAAGAAGGATCAGTAGTTGAAAAATGTGGCCTGGTGATAGAAACAATGCTGGAGACCACACGATAGAATTTTGCAAGACCAACGACTTCTTCATTGCAAATACCTTTTTTTAGCAACATAAACGGTGACGATACACTTGGAACTCACCGGACAAAATACACAGGAATCAAATAGACTATTTCTGTGGGAAAAGACAATGGAAAAGCTCAATATAATCAGTTAGAATAAGTCCAGGGGTCAAATGCAGATCAGACCATCAATACTTATATGCAAGTTCAAGTTGAAACTGAAGAAAATTAGAACAAGTCCACGAGAGCCGAAGTATGACCTTAAGTATATCCCACCTGAATTTAGGGACCATCTCCAGAATAGATTTGATGCATTGAATACTAATGACCAAAAACCAGAAGAGTTGTGGAATGACGTCAAAGACATCATATATGAAGAAAGCAAGAGGTCGTGAAAAGGACAGGAGAGAAAGAAAAGACCTAAATGGGTGTCAGAAGAGACTCTGAAACTTGTTTTTAAACATCTAGTAGCTAAAGCAAAAGGAAAAAAATGATGAAGTAAAAGAGCTGAACAAAAGGTTTCAAAGAGCAGCTCCAGAAGACAAAGTAAAGTATGATGATGACGTGCACAGAGAGCTGGAGATAGAAAACCAAACAGGAAGGACATTCTCTGCATTTCTCGAGCTGAAAGAACTGAAGAAAAAATTCAAGCCTCAAGTTGCAATACTAAAGGATTCTATGGGAAAAATATTAAATGACCAAGGAAGCATCAAAAGAAGATAGAAGGAATACACAGAGTCACTATACCAAAAAGAGCTGGTTGATGTTCAACCATTTCAGGAGCTAACATATGATCAGGAACCCATGACACTGAAGAAAGAAGGCCACGGTACATTGAAGACACTGGTGAAAAACAAGGCTTCAAGAATTGACAGAATACCAACTGAGATGTTTCAACAAATGGATGCAGCACTGGAAATTATCAAACAATATCATTAATATCACATGCAAACAAAGTGTTGTTGAAGATAATTCAAAAGCCGCTACAGCAGTATATCGACAGGGACCTGGCAGAAATAAAAGCCAGATTTAGAAGAGAACGTGGAACCAGGGATATCATTGTTGATGTCAAATGGATCCTGGCTGAAAGCAGAGAACACCAGAAAGATGTTTACCTGTGTTTTATTGACTATGCTAAGGCATTTGACAGTGTGGATCATAACAAATTATGAATAACATTGCAGAGAATGGGAATTCCAGAACTCTTCATCGTGCTCATGAGGAATCAGTACATGGATCAAGAGGCAGTCGTTTGAACAGAACAAGGGGACACTGCATGGTTTAAAGTCAGGAAAGGTGTGCGTCAGGGTTGTATCGTTTCCCCATACCTATTCAATCTGTATGCTGAGCAAATAATCCAAGACGCTGGAATATATGAAGAAGAAAGGGGCATCAGGATTGGAGGAAGACTCATTAACAACCTGCATTATGCAGATGACACAACCTTGCTTGCTGAAAGTGAAGAGGACTTAAAGAACTTACTGATGAAGATCAAAGACCACAGCCTTCAGTATGGATTATACCTCAAAATAAAGAAAACAAAAATCCTCACAAATGGGCCAATAAGCAAGACCACAGTAAACAGAGAAAAGGTTGAGGTTGTCAAGGATTTCATTTTACTTGGATCCACAATCAACACCCGTGGAAGCAGCAGTCAAGAAATCAAAAGATGTATTGCATCGGGCAAATCTTCTGCAAAGGACCTTTTCAAAGTGTTGAAAAGCAAAGGTGTTACCTTGAGGACTAAGGTGTGCCTGACCCTAGCCATAGTGTTTTCAATTGCCTCATGTGCATGTGCAATGAATAAGGAAGACTGAAGAAGAATTCATGGCTTTGAATTGTGGTTTTGGCAAAGAATGTTGAATATAGCATGAACTGCCAAAAGAATGAACAAATCTGTCTTGGAAGAAATACAACCAGGACGGTCCTTAGAAGCAAGGATGGCGAGAATTTATCTCGTGTACTTTGGAAATGTTATCATAAGGGATCAATCCCTGAAGAAGAAGGTTGTCATGCTTGGTAAAGTACAGGGTCAGTGAAAAAGAGGAAGACCCTCAACAGGACAGATTGACACGGCGGCTGCAACAACGGGCTTAAACATAGCAACAATTGTGAGGATGGCACAAAAGCGAGCACTGTTTTGTTCTGTTATGCATAGGGTCGCTATGAGCCGGAACTGACTAGACAGCACCTAACAACAATAATAACATATATATAAAAGGAGCCTTGGAAACCCTATGGGATTGCTATGAGTCATAATGAACTTGGTGGCAGTGGTTTAATATCTATGAGGAACACTGTTGACACAGTGGTTAAGTGCTCAGCTGCTAACCAAAATGTGGGCAGTTGGAAACCACCAGCTACTCCATGGGAGAAAGATGTGGCAGTCTGCTTCTGTAAAGGTTACAGCCTTGGAAACCCTGTGGGGCAGTTCTACTGTGTTTATAGTGTCACTATGAGTTGGAATTGGCTCGATTGCAACAGGTTTGGTTTTTTGACCACATATATATGTATGTGTGTGTATATATATATATATATGTTGTTGAAAAAAAATTTTTTTTTTTATGTATATAATATACATAGGATTGCTATGAGTCGGAATCGACTCGACGGCACTGAGTTATATATAAAGAGAGAGTTTTTTTTTTTTTTTCAAGTACATCCACCAGGCGCTCTTTGGAAGCAATATGGGGCTGTTCTACTCTATCCTATAGGGTCGCTATGAGTCGGAATCTACTCAACAGCAATGGGGTTTGTTGGTTGGTTTGTACATTGGTATAAAAACAAACAAACAAAAAAACAACTCCACTGCTGTGGTGGTGCAGTGGTTAAAGCACTTGGCTGCTAACCAAAAAGTAGGTGGTTGAAACCCACCAGCCACTTCAAGGGAGAAAAATGTGGCAGTCTGCTTCTGTAAAGATTTACAGCCTTGGAAACCCTACGGGGCAGTTCTAGTCTATCCTATAGAGTCATCATGAGTCAGAATCAACTCAACGGCAGTTGTTTTGTTTTTGTGTAGGATTCATTATTATATATTCATTAGTATTGTCTTAATTTTTTTTTTATTTTAAAAGCAATTAAAATATTTTCATGGGACCTTAAGTACTGTGCCAAATGAAGTTGGCCCTGACTACATCATTTTGCCTGCTGGCTCTATGCATGGGATCTGGTCTCTTGTGCACTCAGGGGAGGAATGGTAATACCTAAATATAGGTTCATTATTTCTTGTGTCCAATAAATATTTAATTCAGCAAGTAGGTCATATAAAATTTGAATCAACTCTTACTCTTCACTTTTAGGAATAACTTCCTCCTGTTGAAACAGTTACACTCCTTGTGGGATGTAAGTTTTGTAAAGGTAAAATCTGGGTTGGTATTAGGTCATTTGCCCCAGCTTCTTTTATAGTTAGATGTTCAGAGAGATAAAGGGAGTGGGCTGGGGCAAGGCAGCACCAAGTGTTCCCTTGTGATATCCCCATCAGATCCAGTCTGATTTCCCAAACTGGGCAGATACCAGGGTCAAGACATAGAAATGATCACTTTCTGGGGGAATGATTTTGACTATTTAAACTCACAGGAAGTTGATGCATAAACCAGACTATTTCACAGAATGGAGTCAATTTTCACAGAGGATTTTGACCAGAACATTTTTTCCTATAGGAAAACTTCTAGGGAAACCAGATTGTAAGTGGATGCTTGCTCTGGGAATAAGCATGCAGCCAGAACAAAAGGAGTGAGCTGGAAGCTTTAATGGAGAACCTACACCTACAATAATCCCTGTATTTATGCCTCTGGGCCTCAGAGTCAAGTTTATGCTCTGGGGATCCCCACTCGTGGATTGTATTGGGTAGAGAAATGTCAAATTTGCTTTTCTGATCTCATCTTCATGTATTTCCAAGCTGACCCTTTCCATTTGGTTAATATATATTAATCATTGATTTGGCTATAGTAAAACACTTCCTTTGATTATTTTCATTAATAGATTATTTCTCAGAGTTCTTTGAAAGGGGTAAGCTGTAGGGAATGTCCCTCCTACAGCTTCTCACAAAGACTTTCATGAGAACACATTTTGTGACCAAAATAACCTGAGTTAGTTGTAGATACATATCCCCTAACCTTCACTCAGTTTCACAAGAATGAAGTCCTTGTATGTCCTATATGAGGCAACTGAGAGCCCATGTAATGAGTTATGTGAAAGGATCAGTGTCTCCACTAGACTGATCTAGTCAGACAAGCTTAGCATCTTCCATGTAATAAGTCCTTATGATGTGTCAGATGCAGTGGGGAACACTTTATATTCTTTATCTCACTTACTATTATAATAATCTCATGATGAAGGGATTTACAAATGAAGAAACTGAGGCTCAGAGAGATGACATGATTTAACCAAGTGTACAGAAGATGTGTCAGAGCAAGTATGTGATGACAGGTAGTGACAATACCAAATGAAGGTGAAGATGCAGAGAAATTGGATTTCTCAGATATTGCATGTGGGGATGTAAAATGGTAAAGCCACTCCAGAAAATATTTTGACAGTTTCTTACAAGAGTATACAGGCATTTACTATTTAAAAAAAAAAGAAAGAAAGAAACTCGCTGTTGAGTCAATTCTAACTCATAACAACCCCATAGGACAGTGTAGAACTGCCGCATAGGGTTTTCAAGGCTGTAATCTTTATGGAAAGAGAATGCCACATTTTTCTCCCATGGAGCAGCTTGTGGATTCTAACTACCCACATTTTGATTAGCAGCTGGGCACCAGCAATTTCACTTCTGTGAATTTATCCCAGAGAAATGAAACCTGTACACAATTGTTCCCACAGCTTTATTCGTAATACTCAAAACTGGAAAAAAACCAAAATACCCCTCAACAGGTGAATTGGTAAACTATGGTACATCCATATCATGAAATACACTCAGCAATAAATACGAATGAGCTATTGATACATGCAACAAATTGGATGGACGTCAAAGATACTTCGCTGGGTAAAAAAAGCCAATCTCAAAATATTGCACAAGGCAGGGACTAAATGGTGGAGCAGTCAGATGCTTCTGGTGGTCCCTCTTACAACAAAGACTTGAAAAAACAAGTGAATTGATTATAAACGACAATCTAGATGCTATGAACATCAAAGGCAAAGTTAAGGATTTGGACTGAGTGGCAGGGGAGGGAGAGATGGTTTAGAAGCAGTGAAGAGTTGCCAGGCCTGACCTGGCAGGAACTGGCATCCTGCAGGCTGTATCTGCTAACGAGCGTGGAAAGGCAAGCAGTGGTATTTGGGACTCGTTTTCCACAATGGGAGGGACCGAGAAGTGGAGAGTCTGCTCAACCCTCCAGAACCAAGGAGAAGTGGCCCTCAATAGGAAAAAGATAAGTACATGCGTCTAATGTACCACGCAGATCAAAAAACACCCATTTGGGAAGAAACTCT
Source organism: Elephas maximus indicus (assembly GCF_024166365.1). NCBI lineage: Eukaryota > Metazoa > Chordata > Mammalia > Proboscidea > Elephantidae > Elephas > Elephas maximus. The sequence continues at coordinate 78,531,839 of NC_064835.1, read as the reverse complement.
CTCCCTGCTCTGCATCGGGTCCCAGGCCGGCTTCAGTAATTGTTGATTGCTGCTTCCCCTGGTCCAGAATTAGGGCCTGTCACATGCCCTGAACCATTCTTGTTGCCTGAGAGAGGGAAAAAATTAACAAGCAGGAAAAAATAATTTGCCAGCTCCCCTAAGCTGGAACTCAGGGCAGGTACAGCTCTTTTGTCTAGGTACAGGCATAAGGGGTCCATGGCCTTTGAATGCCTTTCACCCCTGCATAGACCTGTGTGGGCCCATTTCAACAGCGTAGGCCCCCATTAGCACAGTACAACAGGGTATATGTCTGAAGCCTAACGTCACTGTATCGGCTGTATGGTGGAGTGGTAGGTTCACGACATTTGACATTGCTCTGCCCATTAAGCAGGGTCCTCACCTACTCACATCAGGGGCCTGAGGACTGGTGGCTCCACCCATGCCAATTAAGCTAGATGTTCCCTGAGACCGTGGTCCCCACAGCCCTCAGCCCAGCAATTTGGTCCCTCAGGGAGTTTGGGTGTGTCTATGGAGCTACTGTGGCCCTGCCTTGTACAGGCTGTGCTGGCTTCCCCAGTATAGTGTACTGTCTTACCCTTCACCAAAGTTATTGCTTATCTACTGCCTAATAAGTATTTTTCCATCCCTACCCCTCCTCACCCTCATAACCAACAAAAATTGTTTCTTTTTGTATGTAAACCTTTTCATGAGTTTTTACAGTAGTGGTCTCATACAATATTTGTTCTTTTGTGATTGACTTATTTCACTCAGCATAATGTCCTCCAGATGCATCCATGTTATGTGATGCTTCACAGATTCATCATTGTTCTTTATCATTGTATAATACTCCATTGTGTATATGTACCACAGTTTGTTTATCCATTCATCTGCTGATGGGCATGTACATTGTTTCCATCTTTTTGCTATTGTGAACAATGCTGCAATGAATATGGATGTACATATATCTGTTCATGTGATGACTCTTATTTCTCTAAGATATATTCCTAGGAGTGGGATTGCTGGATCATATGGTATTTCTCTTTCTAGCTTTCGAAGGAAGTGCCATATCATTTTCCAAAATGGTTGTATCATTTTGCATTGCCACCAGTAAGGCATAAGAGTTCCAATCTCCCTGCAGCCTCTCCAACATTTGTTATTTTATGTTCTATTAATTCATGCCAGTAATGCTGGGGTGAGGTGGTATCTCATTTTGGTTTTGATTTGCATTTCTCTGGTGGCTAGAGATCGTGAGCATTTCCTCATGTGTCTGTTGGCTGCTTGACTGTCTTCTTTGGTGAAGTGTGTTTTCATATACTTTGTCCATTTTTAAATAGGATTATTTGTCTTTTTGTTGTAGAGGTATTGGATTTTCTTATAGATTTTAGAGATTAGACCTTTGTCTGGTTTGTAATAACCATAATAAATATTTACACACCCAATGACAGGGCTCCAAAGTATGTAAAGCAAACTCTAACACCACTGAAAAGAGAGATAGACAGCTCCACAATAATAGTAGTGGACTTCAACACACCACTTCCAGTAAAGGACAGAACATCCAGAAAGAAGCTCAATAAAGATAAGGAAGATCTAAATGCCCCAATCAACCAACTTGATCTCATAGACATAAACAGGACACTACACCTAACAGCAGCCAAGTATATTTTCTTTTCCAGTGCTCATGTATCTTTCTCCAGGATAGACCACATATTAGGTCATAAAGCAAGTCTTAACAGAATGCAAAAGATCAAAATATTACAAAGCATCTTTTCTGACCATAAAGCCATAAAAGTAGAAATCAATAACAGAAAAAGCAAGGAAAAAAAAATCAAATACAAGGAAACTGAACAACACCTTGCTCAAAAACTACTGGGTTATAGAAAAATTAAGAACGGAATAAAGAAATTCACAGAATCAAATGAGAATGAAATCATATCCTGCCAGAATTTTTGGGACACAGCAAAAGCAGTGCTCAGAGTCAATTTATAGCAATAAATGCACATATCCAAAAGAAAGACAGGGCCAAAAGCAAAACATTAACCCTACAACTCAAATAAATAGAAAGAAAGCATCAAAAGAAGCCCTTGGGCAAGAGAAGAAAAGAAATAAAAAAAAATTAGAGCAGAATTAAATGAAATAGAAAGTAGAAAAACAATTGAAAGAGTTAACAAAACCAAAAGCTGGTTCTTTGAAAAGATCAACAAAATAGATAAACCTTTGGTCAAACTGGCAAAAGAAAAACAGGAAAGGAAGCAAATAACTGGAATAAGAAATGAGATGGGTGATATCACAACAGACTCAAATGAAATTAAAAGAATCATAATAGAATACTATGAAAAATTGTACTCTAACAAATTTGAAAACCTAGAGGAAATGGAAAAATTTCTAGAAATACACTGCCTACCTAAACTAACACACAGAGGTAGAGCAACTAAATAAACCCATAACGAAAGAAGAGATCTAAAAGGTAATTAAAAAATTCCCAACAAAAAAAAAGCCCCAGTCCTGACAGCTTTACTGGAGAATTCTACCAAGCTTTCAGAGAAGAGTTAATACCACTACTACTAAAGGTATTTCATTGAAAAGGATGGAACACTCACAAACTCATTCTGTGAAGCAAGCATAACCTCTGATATGAAAACCAGGTAAAGACACCACAAAAAAGAAAATTACAAACAAACATCCCTAATGAACTTAGACACAAAAATTCTCAGCAAAATTCTAGCCAATAGAATTCAACAATATATCAAAAAAGTAATTCATCATGACCAAGTGGGATTCATACCAGGTATGCAGGAATGGCTCAACCTCAGAAAAACAATCAATGTAATCCATTGCTTAAATAAAAGACAAGAACCACATGATCTTATCAATTGTTGCAGAAAGGGCATTTGACAAAGTTCAACACCCATCCATGATAAACACTCCCAGCAAAATAGGAATAGAAAGGAAATTCTTCAATATAATGAAGGGCATTTATACAAAACTAACAGACAACATCATCCTAAATGGAGGGAGTCTGAATCATTCCCCTTGAGAATGGGAACCAGACAAGGATGACCTTTATCACTCTTATTCTACATTGTGCTGGAGGTCCTAGCCAGAGCAATTAGGCTAGAAAAAGAGATAAAGGTCATCCAAATTAGTAAGGAAGAAGTCAAAGTATCTCTATTTGCAGATGATAGGATCTTATACCCAGAAAACCCAAAAGAATCCACAAGAAAACTACTGAAACTAATAGAAGAGTTCAGAGAAGTTTCAAGATAAAAGATAAACATACAAAAAGCAGTTGTATTCCTCTATGCCAACAAAGAGAACTTCGATGAGAAAACCACCAAATCAATAACATTTACAATAGCCCCCAAGAGGATAAAATACTTAGGTATAAATCTAACCAGAGATGTAAAAGACCTATACAAAGAAAACTACAAGACACTACTGCAAGAAACCAAAAAAGACCTACATAAGTGGAAAAACATACCTTGCTCATGGATAGGAAGACTCAACATTGTGAAAATGTCTATTCTACCCAAAGCAGCCTACAGATACAATGCAATCCTGTTCTAAATTCCAGTGGCACTTTTTAATGAGATGGAGAAATAAATCACCAACGTCATATGGAAAGGGAAGGGGCCCCGGATAAGTAAATCATTACTGAAGAAGAACAAAGTGGGAGGCCTCACGCTACCTGATTTTAGAACCTATTATACTGCCACGGCAGTCAAAACAGCCTGGTACTTGTAGAACAACAGATACATAGACCAGTGGAGCAGAATTGAGAATCCAGATGTGAATTCATCCACCTATGGGCAGCTGATATTGACAGAGGCCCAAAGTCTGTTAACTGGGGAAAAGACAAGCTCTTTAACAAATGGTGCTGGCATAACTGGATATCCATCTGCAAAAAAATGAAGCAAGACCCATACCTCATACCATGCACAAAAACTAACTCAAAATGGATTAAAGAACTAGATATAAAACCTAAAACGATAAAGATCATGGAAGAAAAAATAGGGACAACTCCAGGAGCCCTAATACATGACATAAACAGAATACAAAACATAACTAACAATGCACAAACACCAGTAGATAAGCTAGACAACTGGGAGCTCCTAAAAATCAAACACTTATCCTCACCAAAAAAGACTTCATTAAAACAGCAAAAAAGACAATCTACAGATTGGGACAAAAATTTTGGCTACAACAAATCCGATCAGCTTCTAATCTCTAAATTCTACAAGATAGTGCAAAACCTCAACAATAAAAAGACAAATAAACCAATTAAAAAATGGGCAAAGGATATGAACAGGCAATTCAAAAAAGAAGACACTCAGGTGGCTAACATACACATGAGGAAATGCTCACGATCATTAGCCGTTAGAGAAATGCAAAGCAAAACTAGAGTGAGATACCATGTCACCCCAACAAGGCTAGCATCAATCCAAAAAACACAAAATAATAAATGTTGAAGGGGTTGTGGAGAGACTGGAGCACTTATACACTACTGGTGGGAATGTGAAATGGTACAACCATATTGGAAATTGATTTGGCACTTCCTTAAAAAGCTAGTTATAGAATACCATTCTATGCAGCAATTCCACTCCTTGGAAGGTATGCTAGAGAAATAAGAGCTGTCACTTGAGTAGATACATGCACACCCTTGTTCATTGCAGCACTGTTCAGAATAGCGAAAAGATAGAAATAACCTAGATGCCCATCAATGGACGAATGGATAAACAAATTATGGTATATTCACACAATGGAAAGCTACGCAACAATAAAGAACAATGATGAGTCTGAGAAACATAACATGGATGAACCTGGAAAACATTATGCTGAGTGAAATTGGTTAGTTACAAAATGACAAATATTGTATGAGATCTTTATTAAAAGAACTCAAGAAATGGTTTAAACACAGAAGAAATCATTCTTTGATGGTTATGAGGGTGGGAGGGGTGGGAGAGGGGTATTAACTAACTAGATAACAACAACAGCAACAAAAAAAAACAAACAAACCCACTGCCGTTGAGACGATTCCAACTCATAGTGACCCTATAGAACAGAGTAGTCTGTTGTCTCTGATTTATGTATCCTTTTCTGTGTCTTGGAAACCCTGGTGGCATAGTGGTTAAGTGCTACGGCTGCTAACCAAGAGGTTGGCAGTTCAAATCTACCAGGCACTCCTTGGAAACTCTGTGGGGCAGTTCTACTCTGTCCTATAGGGTTGCTATGATGACTAGCCTAAGAATTATCTTAGGTGAAGGGAAGGACAACAAACGATAGAGGGGAAGCCAGCACAACTGGACTAATCAAAAAGTAAGAAGTTTCCTGTATACAAGCAAAAACTTCGAGGGATTGAGTAGCAGGGGCAGGGGTCTGGGGACCATGGCTTCGGGGACATCTAGGTCAATCGGCATAACAAAGTTCATTAAGAAAATGTTCTGCATCCCACTTTGGTGTCATCTGGGGTCTTAGTCCTGACTGCTACCATTTTTTAGCATTTCTAACTTTACAGTTATCCTTCAAGCCATCCTAATGTCTGATTAGGACAACACTACTCTCCCAGCTCTCACACACAGAGTTTATTTTCTCCAGAGTAGCTTGAGGGATTTTTCTAAACCATGTATAAATCATGTTCCTGTCTTGGTTAAAACTCTCTAATGATTTCACATTATACTTAGAAAAAAATCCCAACTCCTCACCCATCCTACTGGGTCTTACCTGAGTTGCTCCTTACCCAACTCTCAAACCCCACCTCCCCTTTTTATCTCCTGTGCTTTATTCCTCTTTAGCTCCATGAAGAGTTTGCTTATTAAAATTGAGTAAGGACTTTTATACTTACTGACCGCTCTTCCTGTAATATTTCCTCATATCTTGACGTGACTGCCTCATTCTCAAATTTAGATCTCAACTAAGTTTTCTTCCTTAGAGAAGCCTTAAAGCAGCTCTGCAAATACCCTCTCTACCGCATTGCTCTCTTTTATCTTTATCATGGCACTCAGCAGCACCTGAAATTATCATCCTTATTAACACGTGGAATCCCTGCAGGGTGCAGACAGGTAATGCACTCCAGAAGGCTGGAGGTACAAGTCTACCTAAAAAAAAAAAGGCACCTGTAAAAAAAGGACTGGCAATCTACTTCCCAAAAATTAAGCCATTGAAGGCCCGACGGGCCATAGTTGTAATCTGACACATACGGGGTCACCATGGTTTGGAGTTGACTTGATGGCAACTGGTTACTTAAGTGATTAGTTCATGTGATTTCCCCGGTAGGAATGTCGGCTTCTGGATGATCTTATCTTCCTGGCTTCTAAAAACAATGCCCCGGAAATAGTGACTGATGATTATTTATCATCCGACTCAGATATTGATGTCTGAAAATGTTGACAATCTTTTTGAAGTAATTTATACAGTTCATTCTGTGTTAATCAGGGCTTTGTCAAAATAAAGCTCTGTGTCTGGGATCCTTGCAAATGCCATCCTTCTGAAGCACTAGGAAATTCCACAGGCTGCAGATACTTTGGGCTAAAGACGGGTAACCACAGTGTGCCTTGAGCGGTGATGATTGTTGGAATTCTTGAAGTAGCAGCATCAGAGATCAGCTGCTCGAAGGTTGGGCTAGGTCGAGACTTGCAAAGATGTGATGTCCTGCAGGAACAGCAAACTGGTGACTATAAGCAGTAAAGAGGGGCACAATTTGTGAGCCTCTTTATGGGTTTTACTGGGTTTTTATGGGGCATTTGTGGTTTCCGGAAAACCTTTCCCTGCTCATTAGAGTTTGCACTGGCAGATCAATGCCATCTCAGGACAAGAGTGGGCTGGCCCAGTTCTAACCTCAGTGGGACACAGCAGGTTAGGAAAAGCCAGAACAGGCTTACTGAGGTGGGCAGAGTCTGAAAAAACAGAGCCAGTAGTAGATTTTGTAAGGATGTTGTTGTGGATTGAGTTGTGTGTCCCAAAAACATGTGATGGAATTCTAACCCTTATACCTGCAGATATAATCCATTTGGGAACAGCTTTTTTGTTAGGTTAATGAGGCCATATTAGTGTAGGGTGTGTTCTAAACCTAATCACTTCTGAGTTATAGAACTGCATAGACACAGAGACAAGGAAGCACGACTGGTGAAGACAGATGCCACATGAAGATTGCCAGGGAACCCAGAAACACTGGAGAAGACAAGGATCTTCCCCCAGAGCCAAAAGGGAGAGAGCCTTCCCCTAGAGCCAGTGTCCTGAATTTGGGCTTCCACTCTCTTAAACTATGAGAAAATAAATTTCTGTTCTTTAAAGCCACCCACTTGTGGTATTTCTGTAAAGGCGCACTAAGAAACTACAACAGAAGCCTAGCTAGAAGGAAAGGGGATGAGAATAGGTAGGAGGTGGGGACCCTCCGAGCAGGAGGCCTCAGTGAAACTCAGCACTAGTAACCTAATTTCCTGACAGATGGGCAAGCATAGGAAAATCCCACATGACCTCAACGGGACAATTAAATACTAAGACAGGCGCTTGCCAGCCCTTATAATTCACAAACAAAAGACAACAACAAACAAACAAAAATATCCAAAGGAAAACCAAAAGAAAAATCATCCCAGTGAAGAACACGTGGGTGCTCCCTCAGAAATTGCCCCAGATGGAGGTTGGTGGACGGGGGAAGACTTGCCCCTATCGTGGAGTTAACAGAGACGACAGGACTGCCTTTGTTAGCGCAGGCCCTTCAGGACAAGCTGTCTCTGTTGTAGAGTGCGTGCGACTCCGTGTCCCCGAGCAGACCACGGCAGACAGCCCAGGATTTTGTATGCCCTTCCCTTGGTTCCTGTTGATGTACTTTGCTCACTGCTGTTTCTATAGGACTCTCTGGAATGTGTTGGCTCATTTAGTTGTCTTCTTCTCCAGTGTCTACTGGGGACTTGGGGACAAACCTTTGTTTTCCTAGTTGCAAGTACAGTGCAAATACTCTGCAGGGGTGAATGACCATCCTTGCTGGAGTGGCTGCTCTCTCTGGATTTTGCAAGGACCTCATCATTTGTGCAAATGCTTCTACTGGCCTGCCAAGGAGTGGCCTGGTGGCTCCTGACTCTGCACTGGTGTAGTCCTCCCCTCTGATATCAACAGTTGTCCATCTGCCCACCCTACGGGATTTTCTAATTAATTCATGGCCACCTTTGACTATTTTTTAACCTTAAATATTTTATCAATACTATGGGGGAAAGAGTAATATTATTTTGAATTTTAGAATAAAACAGGCCTGGTTTGAAGTCTGATTGGGTCTTTTCCTAGCTGTAGCCTAAAGTAAATTATTTACCTTATCTAGGTTTGAGTCCCTCACCTGTCAGGTTGTACTGGGGTGGCTTGCATGCCACCAGTGTTTCTGTTACCAGCAGGGTCACCCATGGTAGACAGGTTTCAGTGGTGCTTCCAGACTAAAACAGATCAGGAAGAAAGACCTGGCAATCTACCTCTAAAAATTAGCCAATGAAAACCTACTGACTGCAACAGAATGTTATCTGACACAGTGATGGAAGATGAGTCTCACAGGTTGGAAGGCACTCAAAATACACAGTGGCTACAACAGCGGACTTAAGCATAGCAGTGGTCATGAAGATGATGTAGGAAATGGCAATATTTTGTTCTATTTTACACAGGGTCACCAGGGGTCGAAGTTGACTCAAAGGCAGCTAAGAACAAGAAGTTTCCGTTTCCTGCTAAGTAGAGGTAACGGTACTTTTCTTGTGGGGTTATTGTGAGGAGCAGATAAAACAGAGAATGTGAAAGTCTTGCTTTCTACCTCGTAGAAACTCAGTTAATGCTAGAGGCCTTCTCCTCCGCCTTCATTATCCCAATACAGCAGTCTGAATTAATTTTGATAATTTACAAATATTAAATATATGTCAAAGGATAGTGACCCTATAGGACAGAGTAGAACTGCCTCATAGGATTTCCAAGGAGTAGCTGGTGGATTTGAACTGCTGACCTTTTGGTTAGCAGCCAAACACTTAACCATTGCACAACCAGGGCTCCAGAGATCACTGAGAAAATGTAAAAGAACAAACAACAAGTTTCTAGGTATGACTTTCAAGTAGGTGTTCCAAGCACCCACGTAATAGCAGCTCCATTAGAATGAAACACAGTCTCCTCAAGGAGACCCTTGGAAGGGATCAGAATCCTTTTGGTTGTGTGAACTGGAGCCCACAGGTTAAAAAAAAAAAAAAAAAAAATCAGTTATGCTACTTTATGACGTGTCTCATAGATTTGACATCTCAAACCTCACTTATACCAACAGGTAAACGTTTCTTCGCAGCTCTCCAAAAGCGTTTTACCGAATTTGAATACCGAAGTTTAGCTCAACCCACCTTTCCACACAACTTTCTTCCACATGCATTAGATGAAAGTGAAAATTATGTGGTCCAGTGTTTGACATAAATCCAATTTGGATCAAATAATAGAATTAAAATTTCCTTTCAAATCGTGAAGTAGGACAAACTGCTTAAAATTAGCTTCATATTTAGAACGAAACTTTTATCCATGAAATGCAGATTCATTTGTAGCCTGGTCAGGGATCAGTGCTTCTGCGTCCTTTTTATCTGTTCCCCTAGCGATCCTTTGCTGTTAAAAAAAAAAAAAAATCCTTAGAAATTGAAGTGCTTTCAGCCTAATTCCTTCCCAATCATCTCTGCTTGCCCACATCCCTCCCACCCGTCCATCCTTCTATTTTCCAGCTCTGTTTCACCTCCCTCAGGGGAATGGAAGTCAAACAGAAACCGGAAGGTGGAGAACACACCTGACACAAAAGATGTGTCCTCGGCCTGTACCGATTTCCCATGCCTTTAATTATTTTGAATAGCTAACGCATTTACATGATTTAAGCATAAAAAAATTATAAAAGGGAAGACAATGAAAAGCCCCCTTCCCACCCACCCCACGTTCCGTCCCTGTTCAGCTTCCAGTACCCACAGCAGGTAGCTACTGTTTTTTTTTTTTTTTTACTAGCTTCCTATTCAGCCTTCTGGGGAAACTGTATGTATACGCAATGTACAAGTCTTTACAGATGTATACATGTGCATGTGCATACAAACACACACAAATATGCATGCCTCCGTTTAGTTTTCTATAGCTGCAAACTTAGCAACTTAAAAAAATCACATTTATTATCTCACAGTTTCTGTGGGACAGAAGTCTGGATACGGTGGAGCTGGGTGCTCTGGTCAGAGTTTCCCAAGGCTAGGATCATGGTGTAACCTGGGCTGTGGTGTTGCTTTCCGGAACTCAGGGTCCCCTTCTAAGCTCACTTGGTTGTTGGCAAAATTCAGTTCCCTGTGACTACAGGTGACTACAGGACTGAGGCCTCCAGCTCCTGGAGGAAGGTGTAGTCCCTGCACATGGCCTTGCCCCCCGGGTACCTTATATCATAAGAGCTTGCCTCCACAAACCCAGCAAAGTCTCTAACTCTCAGGAAGGCCCGGCTCCCCTTTTAAAGGACTCAGCTGAATAAGTCAGCCCTGGTGGTGCGGTGGTTAAAGCGCTCAACTGCTACCTGATAGGCAGTGCGAAACCACCGGCAGCTCCCAGAGAGAAGGATACGGCAGTCTGCTCCTGTGAAGATTTGCAGCCTTGGAAACCTGTGGGGTCGCTATGAGTCAGAATCGACTGACGGCAGTGGGTTTGATTTGATTTGGAACCAGGGTAGTCTCTCTTTTGGTAGACCCATATCAACTGATTTGAGACCCTAATAACTTTTGTCATAGTCTTCATCTTTGCCACATTCTGCTGGGTAGAAATAAGTCCTAGGTCCCGCTTAAACAGACCGCGGAAACGGGGATCACGGAGGTCACTTCAGGATTCTACATAATATGTGTGTGTGTGTGTTTGCATACACGTATTTAAAAAAAAAAGCTGCTATTGAGTTGATTCCGATGCATGGTGACCTACGGGTGTCAGAGTGGGACTGTGCACATACGTTTTCAGCGGCTCATTTTTCAGAAGTAGATGGTGTAGGTCGCCTGGCTCTTCTTCAGAGACGCCTCTGGTGGACTTGAATCAACAACCTTTGGGTTAGCACCTGAGTGCATTCACCCTTTGCTCCACTCAGAGACTCCCCTCTCTTCGTACACACACACACACACACACACACACACACACAATTGTTTTCTCTTTCTTTAGGTATTAGTTTCTTATTTATCCTTCTGGGGAAATTGTATGTAAATACAACGCACGAGCCTTATTAAATATCGTATCATTGAAATCACATTTCTTCATTTTGATAATTTTTACCTACAGATATGTCTTAGGTAGCATTCCAATTGAATACACAAAGCATTTCCTCATTCTTTTTTTGTGGATACACTGTAGTTTAAATAACCAGTCTTCTGTTGAAGGATACTTAGATTGCGTTCATTTTTTTTCCTATTAAAAACAATGCTGCAATAAATAGCCTTATTTCACACTTGTGTATTTGTAGGAAAAATATCTAAAAATGGAGCCTCCGAGCAATGATGTAAATGCGTTTATGATTTTGATTGATATAGTCTAAGTGTCTTCTGTTTGATTTGCACGAACTTAAACTTCCCACCAGTAATGTATTGAAGCCCTAATGTATTAGTGTGCCTATTTCTCCATAGCCTTATCAACATTTTGTATGATTAGATTTTTGAGTTTTTGGAATGCTTCTAGGTGAACAATATATTGAAGTGTATGGGTCAAGATAGGCTAAATTATGCTATGGTAGCAAACATCGTACAAAACTCAGTGCCTTGACGCAAGTGTATATTTTACTCACGTTACACGTCCCATGTAGGTTGGACTGGTCTCCGCCCTACTCATTCACTCAAAGATCCAGTCTGATGGGGGCTCAACCGTCTTGTACCTACATCATCTGGACTATGAAATCTCTTCTTGGCCACCTGGACAGAGGTAGAGGGAGTGGAGAACCAAGCATCCTTTTCTGCTTCAGCCTGGAGACCCTGCTCACTTCTCCTTACAGCCTATTATGGTAGTCAGAAATACTCATATGGCCCCACCTAACTGGTCAGAATACTGCATATGTGATGTTGTGGCCTTCTCAAAGTATTACATCTGGAGGCACATGATACAATTAAAATTCAAAATTTAAAAGGGAATGAATAAAATGATATTTAAAAGGGAAGGTGGGAAGCTGCCCCAGATCCCCTGGTTCTGACCTCCACCCATCTTCTCATAGTTGCCAGAGTTATCTTTTAAAAATACTAATCCCACTAGTTTCCTTCCTTCCTGGAAAGCCTTTCCACGGCCTGATTCCACAGTTTCTGTCAGGCAAGTTCTGCTTTGCCCAGACCTCTATTCCCTTGGTCCTCCCCAATCTTTCACCGGGCTTTTTATTCCCTGAGAGCTTTACTTTAACCACGACAGGAGAGTTGCTTCATACTTCCATATCTTCACTCCTATAGTTCTCTCTGCTGAAGGAATTTCCCTCTGGACACTCTTTGCTCTGTTGGAAATAAGGAGAGACTGATTCAGATCCCAAAGTCCTTTTTGTATTATCATCCCTCCATAGAACCTCCCCTCTCTAGCCCTCAGATGGATGTGACCCGCAATTCCTCCATGCTCTCTGATATCCTTTATTGGCCTTCTTAGTTCACATGTTTATCTTCCCCTACTAGGCCATGAATTCTTTAAGAATAAGGACCATGCTTAACTCATCTTTGTCATTTCGGTATATAGGAGCAAATATTCAATACATTAATGTCAATGGTAAACTTTTTCATTTGGCTCAGGGTAGGCTTCCTTTATTTAAAGGCAGTACAGGGTAATCTGATATTATCATTGTGGCCAAAAAGAAGGAATCTTCAAAAAGCAGTCAATTCAGCAACTGGATATATAATTATTACCTTCAAATTATTTCATGGGTTTGTAGTCTTACATTTGGTGGCAAAAACTTTTTATGTTTTTTTTTTTTAAGAAAGCATCATATATTCACTACTAACCCTGTTCTCTGGAACTACCATTGTAACAGACACTTTATTAGATAAGAAGTACTTATATTGTGTTGAATTTTCATCCAACCCCTTCTTCTAATGCACTATAACCAAGTTACATAAAGAGCAAGGAGACTCACTCATTTACAGATATCTTATGCAGCAACTAACTTTATTATTTAAAAATTAAGCAATTTTCTTCATTTTTTACTTTAAAATAGCCCATATCTTCATATTCTTCTCCAGGGTTCTATATCTCCCAAGTTGTTTTCTTATTGTAAGCTCTTATCACATAATTTTATCTGGTATAATGTGGTTTGTCTGTCAGAAATTTGATTAACTCCAATACCTAGAATTTGTTGGCCACCACAACTGATTATCAAAAGTCAAAAATGGCCAAACACAGAAAAATAGACCCTTTCCTATGAGGCATTATTTAAGGATGGAGCTTTAATTTTTTTTCCCCACAAGTAAATTCATTTATCATTTCAAGTACAGTAACAATTCACTCACTCCAACAAGCATTTATTTAGCAACCAAAAAAAAAAAACCAAGCCCATTGCCATCAAGTTGATTCCAACTCCTAGTGACCCTATAGGAGTAGAACTGTCCCATAGGGTTTCCAAGTAGTGCCTGGTGGATTTGAACTGCCAGCCTTTTGATTAGCAGCCATAGCTCTTAACCACTATGCCACCAGGGTTTCCTATTTAGCAACAATTAGGCCCAATATGCCAGGCATTGGGTCATGCCCCAGAGATACAAAAACTGAATCAGACGTAACATTTGCTGTTGGGAGCTTATACTCCATTGAAGGGAACATCCATGTAAACCAATCATTTGCTAATCGATTTTCCTACCATTACCTCATCTATCCTATGATTGTTCTAACAAGACTCTCCTCCTGCCGAGCATCCACCATTTAGCAAACTTACAGACTATTGACTAGTTCTTTCTTCTGGGACTGTGATTTCTTTGAATCACAACTATCCTGGCCTAGTTAGATGTTCCTCCATAGGACCTATGGTTTCCTCTATCTCAGCATCTCTCTTACTGTGCTTAATTGTCTATTTATTGCCTCTCTCCTAACCTAAATGAAGAACAATGAGAGGAGATAACTGTCCTTTTTACTTTTGTATCCCAGGTGCCAAGCATAACACTTGGCATAATAAGTATTGGTTGGTAGACGGATGGAAGCATGAATAAGGAGGGATGTGAGTGGGGTCTTCACTGAGAGTGGAGGTAGCTTGCCAGAAAGGGGGGAAATGCAGAAGACAAGTACAGAGGTTCCTTTTTATTGAATCCCATAATCCCTATAAGCGGCATGGCTTTAAAACAGATAATTATTGTGCAAAATAGTTGCCTAGAGAGGCTATTTACTCCAGGGATTCTCTCATGTCTCCACACAGTTTTGAACACTTCTAGAAGTGGTGCTAAGCCTGCAGAATATTCTAAAAGTTCTTGATGTTGGCAATTCTTCTTTAAAATTTTATTTAAAATCTAGAAACAGGTTGTTATAGATTGAATTGTGTCCCAAATTGCATCCCCCAAAAAGTGTTGGAGTCCAAAAATCAATATCCAATCCACTAGCAAATTCTGTTGATTTAAAAATATATTAGATCACTTTGAACACCTTTCAATCTGATTTATCAACTTCACTCTTTGTTTTCATGGCTACAAGTTTGAAAAACCCTTCTCTCTAGACTAAGCACTTCATGGAATTTCTTTTTTAAAAGAGACTTTTACCCTTTGACCAGTTGTCATGTTTTTATTTTGTCATAAACATCCTTTATGCCTATTAGTCATTTCTTGTATTCAAACAAACATGAGCTAATGGGCATCTCTGGCTAATCTTTAATACTGAGTCAATTGCCTTCATGTTTATATTTTTAAGATTTTCCACATGAGAATGTTTTTTGGTGGTTGTACAAAGGTACACTGAGCTGATTCCTCGCATTTTCCCCTAATGTTCAGCAACCCAAGACCGAGTAACTGAGTCTGTGCCTTTCAGTCTGTGGAAAGTAACATTTGGTGCAGTCTTTCAGATCTAATTATAGCTTTTTTCCCCCATTACTCATCATTTGTTTGAAAAGAAGATCTTCCCATTGTTTTCTATATTGAAATTACTTGATGAATGTTTCAGTAAAGGAAAATATTTGTTTCACCATTTGTTGGTCTGAAACTGCCCCTCCGACTTGGGAAGATTTTAATTTGCTTTTTTCCTGCTTTGTAAATAACCGTTTTGCCTAGTATTTGTGAAAAATGCACCACTTTAAAAATAATTTATGGAAAGTAGTTTAGTGGTATTTATTGATCTAAAACCAGGGTTGTCTCAGCCCAGTACACTGGTGTGGTTGATTCATTTGTGTGCCTTAATTCATGGCTATTCAGGAAGCTGGTGAAAGTTTGAGCCAGTTGGTGAAATTTATTTTTTGAATAGAAATAAGCATTGGTTAGGGTTGATTGGTGAGGGAAAACTTTTTTTTTTTTTTGGTTATCTCTGAAGAAAAAGGATAAGTAGCCAAGATCAGGACTATAAATTAACAATAAAAGGTTATTTCTATTTTTTTTCTATTAGAAACTTACTTTGCATGTATTTTATTTCCCCTTCTGTACCTCTGTTGTTGTTAGGTGCCGTTGAGTTGGTTCCGACTCACAGTGACCTTACAGAACAGAATACAGATTCTTGTAAGTAACAACTGAAGAATAAGAGAAGAGAGGAAAAAATGATACAGGTAAGAGAAAGAAAATGATTAGTTTAGAAACATTTTTTTTAATGTCCAATACATCTTAGTTGAAATAACATTCTTTATGATGATAGGTATATAAGGGAGTGTCATAAATTTCCACCCCCAATGAGCCAATTTAGTAAAAGACAAATCAGAATGCCCACCCAGGTGGGTGTCAAGCTTGTCTCTGTCATCCAGAAGTTGACTGGCTCCTGGTGGAGATTCACTGCCCTTTCACTTTTGTCCATGTAAACCCTCCACACCACTCTCTGCCATTCTCAATAACCTTCAAGTTCCAGAACAGGCTCGTTAGGGCATGTAATGTCTAGCTCCTGCTTTGCCCTCTCAGGTTCAAATCAATAGGCCAATCTCACTTCCACCTGCTCCATCAGGCCTTATCTCTACTACTTTAACCTCCACATCTCGGTGGCATTGGCAAATTTCTGGCTCAGCTTTGCCCAGCTCTGTATTGGTGCCTGTTCTCTGTATCTTCCTGCTCCAGGCTGGCAAAGTTGTGCTCAGCCCACTTTGGGACATGCTGACTCAGTTGGTTCCTTTATCTCCTAGACACATCTCCTCCTGTCAATTCTTAAAATCACCCTTTAAGGTAGAATTATAGTAGAAGCAAACAAATGTAGAAGACCAGCAGTGTTGGTATCTGTAACCTCACCTGCCCCAGAGAAGGGCTCTTGTGAGTGGAAGGCACTGGAATATACCACGACCTTCACTGAGAAGTGTGTAAGTTTAGTAGCACCAGTGAGGAGAATTTGTATAAAGCAAGGGATGAGGATTAGAGAGGGGAAGACAGGAGGTCAGGAATCCAGAAAGATGGAGAATGGCAGAGGGACTAGTGAAACTCCCTGGTTGTGGAGTGGCCAGCAAGTGTCTCCAATGGTAATGCCCATGATGTCAATGTTTTCATTTCTGTTGAGTTACTCTTTTTTAGGACTCCTCCAAATAAATAGTAACTGTACTCTACATTCCTTAGAAATGCTTTGAGTGAATGGATTACTTGGGGGAAATACTGCCTATAAAACATAGGCTCTTTTAAGAAAGTAAGCATCAAAAATAAAAAATAAATAAATAAAACAAAACAAACCTGCTGCCGTTGAGTTAGTTCTAACCCCCATGACTTTACTTGTTACTGAGTAGGACTGTGCTTCGTAAGATTTTCTTGGCTGTAATTGTTATGGGAGCAGAACACTAAGCCTTCTTCCAAGGTGCTTCCGGGTGGATTCAAACCTCCAACCTTTCAGTCAGTAGTGGAGTGCTGAACTCTTCGTGCCACTCAGGGACCTAGCAAGCATCCAGAAGTTTGCAAAAATCAAACAGGAGAATTCAAATTTTTATAAGACCTGGGATAGGTGGCTGGGGGTGGGGAAGTGATCAAAGCTAATCAAATCTAGATTTCTGAGGAATGATGGTGGCTCAGCTGACATCTGGATTATACGTTTTATCTCACCAAGTACTCAGGGAAGTCCACTCTCTCTGACCTCCAGGAATTTTTAGTGTGAGGTTGAGTTTTAAGGTGTAATTTTCTTTATGTTAAAATAGACACTAGGTCCTAATGTTTGAAGGGCCATTGGGGTCTTTGAATCCCATTGCTTTCGAGTCAATTCTGACTCATAGTCTGGTGTTATTGAACATCATGGTCTCAATCTGTTATTAGCTGTAAAATGAACTTAATGGGTCATTTAAACAAGTAAAGCATAAAATAAGAAATGTCAGGGCATAACACACATAGTAAGTATTGTTTAAAGGAAATTTTTTTCTGTGTGTGTGTATGAGTTAAAAAAACACATTATTTGGCAAAATACTGAATGTTAAAAATCAATATTTAGCTGAAAGAGATAATAAATTTGGGCACCACTAAAAATTAAATGTCTGATATGTAAGGATAAATCTAAACATTTTAAATACCTAATTCTCAATTTTCCCACCAACATTTTAGTAGTCATATTTTTAAAGGTGGGCATTAGAGCGGATCAACAGTAACTGTTGAGCATAGCAGTTGCTAGACTGCTTGTAAATTCATTCCACTGCCCACCTGCAACACCATAAAAGTGCTCACTTTACTTGA
Organism: Elephas maximus indicus; assembly: GCF_024166365.1. NCBI lineage: Eukaryota > Metazoa > Chordata > Mammalia > Proboscidea > Elephantidae > Elephas > Elephas maximus. The sequence goes on along the minus strand of NC_064835.1, from coordinate 78,514,089 downwards.
GGTTAGTGGAGGGCAAGATATTTTTTTGGTAATGAATTTTCTCTAGCAGTTCTTTACTTGTGTTTTCATTTTTTTAATTATTTATACTATATCTTTCAACTGAGTGATAAAATGCAACATGTCTAGCTCTTAAAGACAAGTTATATCTATGTACCTAGAGCACAAATTATATTACAAAATTGGTCTCACCTTGAGGTAAGGGATCTGGACTCTGTGCCAGTCATGGGCTGCAGACTTGCTCCTGGAGTGACAGTGAGCATGGGAGGGAGGAGAGGGAACAGGGGAGTGGTGGGATGAACCTTTACAGGTGAGGAGCTCCTGTTTGGTTAAGTGCAATTCAAAGAAGAGGGGTCAGAGGACATCTGTAACCCTTAGTAGTCGGCGCTCAGTAGAACAGGTGTGCTGGCCAGGTAAAGGGGACTAGGAGGGGAACATATAGTTTTCATCACAACATCCCTTGGTGTTTATCTTCATACACCTTGATTTTGAATCCTCCTATCTTCCTGTTCACTTGGCTCTGAACCCTTTGTTACTTACTACCAGGTACGAACTACTCTCCTAAAGGTTATGTGAAATCTGTGCAATCATGTGAAGGAGAATTATGATGTCTGTTGATGAGGTGCTAGATTTTAATTAATGCAATCCATAAGCTCATTATCTTCTTTGGCAGTTGCACCTCACCAGTGATTTGTACGAATTTTGTCCCTATGTGCTGCAGCGAAGCAATATTTGTTCCATCTTCCTTTTCAAATGTTATTTTTTGGACCCAAATGCAGGTCCTGTCATCTTTCTCTATTAAATTTCAACTTGTCAGGTTTAGTCTATGATTTTGTCCCATCCGGTTATTTTGGAAGGGTGTCCCGATTCAATCAAAGAATGCATTTATTCTTTTGCTGAGCTTTAAAAAGGCCAGGCGTTTGATGATCACGTCTCTAAATTTGAATTCGAGCCCTTCAGTTTGTCTCTAGAAACTTCTTTGCAGATCGACATAATTTCCTTCATCATTGTCTTCATGGTTGCAAAGCCAACTGCAGTTCACTCAACGCTGTCATTCAGCTCATGCATCTTGATGTACCCTTAAAGATATCATAAAAGACCACTCCACATTAAATCATGAACTAGAAATATGTAATACCCACAGCAAGTCTGCAATATACCAATTTAAAAATTCTGTTAAAATGAAATGAAGTTAGTATGACATGACTTGTTCTGGATCTTAGCGATATGCCTTCCTTTTATACATACTCCTAGAGTGTCCTGGACAAAAGCTGAGTTAATTATAGCTTATGCCCATCTCACTTGCTGCTTTTAAAGGTAGAGCCACATTTATTCTGCCTACTTATTCTTTATCTGTCTTGCTCTTCACCATTCATTAGAGATCATTGATGGAGGATTGGTGATTTCATTCATAATTTCCTCAGTGACTGGCATATAATTCATTTTTTGGCATAAGGCAACTCATATGGGCATATAGGAGTCACTGGGTGGTGTAAACAGTTAAGCACGGGACTACTAGCTAAAAGCTTGTTGGTTCGAACCCATTTAGAGGCACCTGGGAAGACAGGCCTGGTAACCTGCTTCCAAGAAGCCACATCATTAAAAGTGCTATGGAGCAGTTCTGTTCTGCACTTACAGGGTCACGATGAGTCACAGTTGACGGCAATTAATAATAAGGCATGTGTGTGTGTACACATGCAAATATACATACATGTGTACACAAACATACATACACACACATTTTCATGTAGCTTATGCTTCAGTTCACTCTTATAAGTGGTTGTTTCATTCTCTTCAGTCTCAAAGCTATTTTCCTCCACATTGAAGCTAGCAACAAAATAGCAAGATCCAACTTTCCCTTGTCATCAGTCAGATTGTTTCTAACAATGGGACAATTCTCTCTTTGTTGTCCTTGCTCCAAATATAATTTTTTCAAAGTGTTTTGATCTGCTGATTTGGGTAGTTTTTCTAAACCAAAATCAAACCAAACCCATTGCGGTGGAGTCGATTCCAGCTAATAGCGACCTTGTAGGACAAGGTAGAACTGCCCCATAGGGTTTAGAGTAGAACTGCTGCACAGGGTTTCCAAGGGCAGCTGGTGGGTTCAAACTGCTGACCTTTTGGTTAGCAGCTGAGCTTGTAATCACTGCACCAGGTCTCTTTCTAGTTACTTATAATTCCTCTTCTTCTTATGGTCTTTAAGTTCCTGAATCCTTTACAGTCAAGACACTAGCCTTTTCATTGTTTATCTATTTTTCTATGTATTCCTTCTAGTCAATTTTAAAGCCTTCATTCCCTTTCATTCCAAGTCTTTCTTCATACTTTTAATGCCCTCTCTTAGGTGTCCTCTTTGGATCAGTCTCTACACTCCCCTGTCAGGATCTTTCCCAGCCCATGTACCTTGCCGGTGGGCACACACACTCACTCATGCAGATGCACGTACACACACACACATACACAACTCTGTAGAACTGTAACCTGAGAATTCAGTCATCTCTCATTTGAAAGCATTTGCCTTTAAAAATGCATCATTTTTTTCTGCTGTACCTGATTTTTCCCACCACTTGATCTTCTAAAATAACGTAACCAAAACCCGTTGCTGTGGACTTGATTCTGACTCATAACAGCCCTATAGCACAGAGTACAACTGCCCTATGGGGTTTCCAAGGAGTGACTGGTGGATTCAACTGCCGACTGTTTAGCAGTGGAGCTCTTAACCACTGCACCACCAGGGCAATCCAGTGTTGTTGAGTCGATTCTGACTCACAGAGACTCTATAGGGCAGGGTAAAACTGCCCATAGGCTTTTCTAGGCTGTAATCTTTATGGAAGCAGGCTGCCACATCTTTCTCCTGCTGAGCGGCTGGTGGGTTCCAACCACAGACTTTTGGTTAGCAGCCTAGTACTTAACTACTGTGCCACCAGGGCTCCAAATAAACATTAGTAATAAAGTAAAAATTTAAGTACTACGTTAATCTTTTTTCTTCCATTGCACTTGTTATATTTAGGCTATTCGTTTGTGTTGATGTTGGAAATAAATGAGAGTTGGGGAACAAAACAGGGAAAAACTTCAAGGAAATCCATTAATTAGAGTCAAGTTTACATTCTTATTGCCAATTTTATTTGAACTGAAATCTCCTAAGTTTAATGTGATTCTTACACTTTCTTATTAAATAATATGCTGAACTTTCGACTATGTGTGAACACAAGAAACTTGCATTCCTCAGAGGAGATTAAATGAATTAACTAAAATAAAGCACTTAGAACTACCCCTTGCACATGGCAAGTACTCAATAAATGATGGTTTTTATAAGATAATTCATTTTTATTTCATCAGTATTTTCACATTATGAGAGATAGTCACAGGGTTGTATTTGAAGAAGTATACGGTTATTTTCTAAACAATAGAATAGGAATCTACACATAAATTTGCTGACTGACGCATTCCTGTTTATTTTATGTTACTTATGATCCCTTGGCACAACATTTTCAGGATCTACATGAAAGTTGAGTGTACCGTATTAAAATTTCCACTGTTACGGATGCATCCTCATATATGAAGGCCCTATTACTAAATCCACAGAAGAATCATTCACAAACAAATTTACTTTCGGGTTTCTTTAAGTAACCAGCCAGTCCTTGAGTTCTTTGGTACTGAATCATGTCGAGATAACCAACTTGGGCTAGAAATGAAATCAACACAATACTTCCTTCATCGAGGAAGTCTCGCTATCAGAAAAAATGCCAGCGGAATAAACACTGTGCCTAATAGCTGATGAACTTGGTTTATATTCTAGCCCAAACTCAGTATCTGGGCAAGAATTGGCATCCGCCTGCAGAATATACTTTGAGTAGCATTGTACTGGAATATTTGAAATATGTCAGTTAAAAAATTTTTTTTCTTCTTAAATAATTCAACCATCGTGTAAAATGTGTGTTACAAAAGGGACAATGAATACTTTGCAATAATAATTACGGCATAAATTATGGGGGGACTCTATTCTTTCTTTGGCAAGATAGCTTTAGACTATGGGTTTTATGACTGCTATTCCAGATTTGCTGATGACTACTATAGGTAGGTTTGCCAGACATATCAAATAAAAATACAGGACAGCCAGTTAAATTTGAAAGAAATGATCAATAATTGTTTAGTGTAAGTATGCCCCATTCAATTTTCTTTTACTAAAACATGATTTGTTATTTATCTGAAATTCAGATTTAACTGGAAGCTCTGTATTTTATCTGGCAACCCTATACACAGGCCTAGGAATTAATTCCTTGGAATTACTTTATCACAATATTGTAAGTGGCCCATAACTACGAAAATGCTTTTACTTGCCCCAAAATCTCTGACTTTAATTTCCTGCACCAACAAGAAAGGTTAATTAGTTGATGTTAAAAGTTGAGAATGATGGATAAATTTTGAAAACTTTCATGAGAAGGAGTTGACGACTCTAGTATCCGCTAATCTTGATATGGCAGGCAACTAAAGAGGTTCTTTTCCAATATTACTCAAGCATGAAATGACAAAGCTGAAAGACAGCTGAAGCAAATATCATTTTTGATTGCACATAGAGTTGGGGGAATATGATTAATAATCATTTTATCTACATTAATTACAGGAGCTTTATTTCTGCTGCCGGGTTTCAGAATAGATTATATGCTTTAGCGTTTTTTTTTCTTTCAATTTAAAAATTCATTTGAAATGAAGTACAGAACATAAAAATTTAAGCATGACTTAAACTAATTGTATCAGTTAATCATAATTAAGAGTAAATAGACTGTGTTAACTAACTTATTTGTATTTATTTATTTAAAAAATATTTTACGTATTTTTGGTGGCAATACACACAGCCAAACACACATCCATTCACAATTACTACATGAACAGTTCAATAACACTGGTAACATTCTTCACACTGTCACCATTCTCATTATCTCTACTCATGCATATTGTTTTATCAGCATTAATGTAGCCTCCCTGCCCTTTAAAGTTTTCTTCTGTGCTTTGGATTAACTGTTGTCAATTTATGCTCATGTAGATAATTTTTTTTTCTTCTTTTTTTATTGTGCTTTTTTTTTTTTAAGTGAAAGTCAGCTTCTCATACAAAAATTTATGCACACATTGTTATATGACCCTAGCTGCTCTCCCTACAATGTGACAGCACACTCCTCCTTTCTACCCCAGATTTCCCGTGTCCATTCAACCAGCTCCTGTCCCTTTCTGCCTTCTCATCTTGCCTCCGGACAGGAGCTGCCCATTTAGTCTCATGTATCTACTTGAGCTGAGAAACACACTCTTCGTGAGTATCATTTTATGTCTTACAGTCCAGTCTAATCTTTGTCTGAAGAGTTGGTTTCAGGAATGGTTTTAGTTTTGGACTAACAGAGAGTCCAGGGGCTGTGTCTTCTGGGTGTATATATTTATTTAAAAAAATTCTACTATGTGCTAGATAGTTTCACATACAGTATTTTTATATAAAATTCATAACAATCCACGGAATGTAAATAGCCAATACTTGGATCTGAATTCAGGTCTGCCAACTTATAGCCCACACTTTCCGCCATGTTGCTTCCCCAAGTCCTTTCGTAGGTTAGACCAGCAGCTGTATTTGTTGTTACTAACGGCAGTAGTCGATAGTCTTCATTTCGTATCTCTTTCCCCTGAAAGTTATCCCACTATTCTTCAGAACTTCCTGCACTTAATTTTCTATCTCTTCCTGTATCTTCAAATTACTTACTTTATTCAAATTATTCTTTGAGTTTACTCTTTAAAAAAGATTAAAATCTCATGGAAGCCTTTAGAAAAGGAATCTGCGTCTTCCCACTGTTTATCAAGAGAAACTAAAGCCCATAATATCTAACTCTATTAAAAGAGCATCAACAATAACAGGAAGAATAAAATCAATGGATTGCATTTACTTTTTATTTGAAATAATTTTTATTATAGAAAGTGTGCCCAGTGAGTTATCAGTAAGTGAACAGATTGATTCTCACATCAAGAAATGAAATAACCAGCATGCCGGAAAGTTCCCCACGTATTCTCCTAATTCCTACCCGTTCAGCTTCTCCAGAGATAACCTCCTACTTAGATTTAGCTCCATAGATTAGTTGCTTCTGGTTTTGAACTTTTTTTTTGATGTTGTTGAAAATATACACATCAAAACATACATCAACTCAACAATTTCTACATGTACAACGCAGTGGCACTGGGTACACTTTCCAAATTTTGCAGCCGTTCTCACCCTCCTTTTCTGAATTCTTCCTCCCCCACTGACATATAAATTCATTCCCCTCTAAACTTCCTTTCTAAACTTTTAATTTGCTGTTATCAATTTGATCCCATATACAATGTTATCTAAAAGAGTGCAATGCTCATGGCAGATATTCTTTACTAGTTAAGCAAGACTGTTGTTTGGTTTAAAGAAGACTTCAGAGGATATTTTGGGTTAAATTATTAGGGTTAATGACTATCTCAGGACAATAGTTTCAGGGGTTCTTCTAAAGTCAATGGCTACAGAATATTTGGATTCCATAAAAATTATAATTCTGTTCTGTATTTTTACCCCTTTTGATCAGGATTCTGCTTTAGAATCTTTGATCAGTATGTACCGTATTGGTAGTAGTTCTTATGGACTAATGGCAAAGGGGGTAATTATTCATGGAGACAATCAGCCATGCATTCCATTTCCTCCTCCCGTTCCTGACTTTCCTTCTTCCTCTATTGCTCCAGGTGACTAGAGACCAATTGTACCTTAGATGGCTGCTTGGTTTTGTACTTTTTATAAATGCAATCACACATTGTATATTCTTTGTGAATAACTTCTTTACTCAACATTATATTTGTGGGACTCATCCATCTTATTGAGTGTAGTGGTTATGTGTTCTTTTTAATTGCTGCGTAGTATTTTGTTGTAGTAATTACCACCACCTCTAATAAATCTGTTACACTGTTTCCAGTTTTTAGCTATTATAAGTAATGTGGCCGTGAACATTCTTATCCCATTCTTTTGGGGCGTAAGTATATTTCTGTTGACTTTATATTTAGGGATATAATTGCAGGATGAGACAGAATGAATGAGTGTCTTAGTTATCTAGTGCTGCTGTAACAGAAATACTACAACTGGATGGCTTTAACAAAGAGAACTTTATTTTCTCACGGTTTATGAGGCTAGAAATCTGAATTCATAGAGCCGGCTCAAGGGGAAGTCTTTCTGTCTGTCAGCTCTGGAGGAAGGTCCTTGTCTCTTCAGCTTCTGCTTCCTTGGAGATATCCATGTGTCTTGGTGTCTCTTACCCCATCTCTGGTCTGCTCACTTGTTTAATCTCTTTAGTATCTCAAAAGAGATTAACTCAAGATAGATTTACACTAATCCTGCCTCATTAACATAACAAAGAAAACCCATTCACAAATGGGCTTATAACCATAGGCATAACCCAAAGAAGTTAAGATTTACAACACACATTTTTGGGAAACATAATTGAATCCCTAACAGTAAGTTAAGGTCCCAGCAAGAATAAAAGGTGGCACAAACTGATAATTCTTGGCTTTTCATTTCCGTATAAATTTTAGAATTCACTCATCAAAATAATAATCCCTGATAGCGTTTTGATTAGGATGGCAGGACTCTGTAAAATAGCTTGGGAAAAGTTGACACTTGTACAATTTTTAGTTTTTAAACTCATGAACACAAATTATCCCTCCTTTTATTTTGCTCTTTTTTAAAAAATAATATTTTAGTGTTTTCTCTGTAGGGAGCTAACATGTCATTCATTGAATTAATTCTTATGTATTTAATGTTTTTTGATGCTATTGTATATTGCATCTTAAAAAATTTTCATTTTTAAAATAATTATTTCTATTTTATTTAAGTGTAATTGCTGTTTGTATACAGTTGCTGTTTTCTGTATCTAGCATGCTTCTTAAACTGATGCATTAATTCTAATGGTTTACCTATAATTTCCTTTGGAATTCCTATATATACGCATTTGATCTCTGAAAAATGACAGTTTTATATTTTTCCCTAAGTGGCATTTCTTTTTCTTGCCTTATTTCAATTGCTATCACCACCAGTAGAATGTTGAACAGAAGTGATAAGGCAGGCAAACTTGTCTTACTGCTTATTTTAAAGGGAAATATTTTAATAAGTTATCATCAAATGTATTTGCTGTAAGGTTTTTGTATACACTTTGCATCAAATTAAGAAAGTTCCCTTTATCAAAATGTTTTCTTGCATCTATTGGATTCATAATACTATTTTCTGCTTGAATATGTTAGTGAAAAACTACGTTTATTGATTTCCAACCTTGATCTCCAGGAATACATCTAATTTGGCTAGGATGTGTTATCCTTTTTATATTACAATATACTCAGTTGGTTAATATTTTGTTTAGGACTTTTCCATATACTCCTTGAAAGAGCCTGGATTTAGGCATTCTTGATGTTCCTATGATGGTCTTCTTAGGAACTGGTATCAAGCTTAAGTTGTACTCAAAGCAAGTTGAGAAATGAGCCCTTTTCTTCTATTTTCTGGATGAGATGGGGGTAAATCTAGTGGTTTTTCTCCTAAAAGAGTTTGGTACAATTCAGTAATGGTGAATTGGTGGGTTTATAATTTTATTTATGGGATTGTTTTAAATTACTTATTTAAAGTCTTTAATAGATATGACACCTTTTAGATTTTGTTTCATTGTGTTATTTTTAAGAATTTATTTTATTAAAAATTTCATCAATCCTGTAGATTGAAGTTATTCATAATATTATCTTACAGTATCTAAGATCTGTGGAATTGGTAGAATATCACTTTTTCATTTCTGATATTCGTAATTTTTCAGTTTCTCACTTATTCTTGATCTGTCTTAGCGGTGGTTTATCAATTTTGTTAGGCTCTCCAAAAATTGAGTTTTTGCTCTTCGGTGTACATTTGTTTTCTCTTCCATTATACTCTGCTCTTATCTTTATAATTTTCTTTCGTCTACTGTTGGGTGTATTTATTTATTTATTTTAACCACCTTCTTAGAATGGTTGTTTAAGTCACTGATGACTTTTTTATTATCTAATATATGCAGTTAAGGCTACAGGCTGACTTCAGTTACATCCATCAATTTTTGTTCTGTCTTGTTTTCATTATAATTTGCTTCAAAATTTCTATTGTGATATTGCTTGGCCCTTGGATTATTTAAAACTGCTTTGCATTATTTTCCAAAACATAGAGAATTTCTTGTTAAAATTTTGTTATTCTTTTCTTTTTATTAATTTTGTTGTTGTAATTTGGTCAGAAACTTTACTTTGCATAATCCAATTTTTTAAACTTTAATGAAGCTTGCTTTATGGCTGAGTGTACAATTTCAGTAAATGTTTCATGCACAGATGAAAAAATGTATATTCTATAGTAGCTGAGTACGTATTCTATGTATGTCAGTTAGGTCAAGTTGGTTAATGGTGCCCTTCAAATCTTTAATGTACTTATTGACTTTTTTTCCCTCTGCTTGTTCTTGCATATACTCAGTGATGTGTGTTAAAAATTTTTCTATTGTGATTTTCGATTTACCTGTTTAATTCTGTGAATATTTTTGAATATATATACAAACAAATTTAGAATTTTGTATCTTCGTAGTAATTTGAATTTATCATTGTGAATTTTCCTTCTTTATCTCTGGTAATGAGTTGTTGACTTACTATTCATTTTGTTTTAAATTAATTATAGCAACACCAACTTCCTTTAATTTTAACCTTCCTGTATACATTAAATAAAGTGTGTGTTTTTTTAAGTAGCCAAAAAAAAAAAAAAAAAAGACCATTGCCACCAAGTGGATTCTGCCTCATAGTGATCCTATAGTACGGAGTAGAACTGTCCCATAGGGTTTCCAAGGAGCAGCTGGTGGATTCGAACAGCTGACATTTTGGTTAGTAGTGGAGTTCTTAACCACTGAGCCACTAGGGCTCCTTTTAAGTAGCATAAGGCTGTATATTTTAAAATTTTAAACTCAATCTGACAAATGTTGCCTTTATTTATGTTTTATTGAAGTATAACTTAAGTACAAAAAAAGGGCTCACATTGTAAGTATATAGCTTGATGAATTTGTATAAATGAACTGTATCTATGTTACCACTACCTGGATGAAGAGGCAAAATTTTAACACCACTCCAGCTGTCCTTTTGTGCCTCCTCTAGTCTTTACTCTCCCAATAGTACCACACAGTAAGATAAGCCACAGGTTGCCAATGCCAATTCATCATTTGTTCCAGCATTTTCTACATTCATCTAGTTTTTTTCTCAGAGACCCCATCCCAATGGGAGATCTTTGTCTCATCAGCACTGTTAAACTAGAGAAAATTTCACTCTAGCCTACTTTTAGTCTCTCTTTTTAGCCAACCAGCCCATACAGCTTCAGACCTCATCAATCATTTGAGAGAGGAAACTGGCCCCTCCAGCTTCCCCTTTGCCATTCCAGGTTAACACTCTGTCCTTGGTACCAAAAAACAAACAAAACAAAACAAAACAAAACCCACTGCTGTCGCATCGATTCCGACTCATAGTAACCCTATAGGACAGAACAGAACTGCCCCATAGGTTTCCAAAGAAAAAAAAAAAAAAAGAGCAACTGGTAAATTTGAACTGTAGATTTTTTGTTTAGCAGTTGAGTTCTTAACCATTATGCCAGACCTCCTTCTATTAGCAAAGCCCAGTTCCTCAGCCTCTACCCCTGCTCAGAGTCGGCAAATGATTCCAGTGACAGAATAGCTGAAGATCCTCAACTAATCTCTGGAAGTTTTTTCTCCCTCTGGAAACTGTGTTCCTCTAAATCTGGTGGAAGCAACTTTTAAAATATGATTTTGTAATGTAATGAGTTATTCTCATACTGTTAAAGTGCCATCTTCCCAGAAAGCAGGAGTAAGACTACATCCCCATCCTTGTCCTTTAATTAGAACGTTTACGTTGTCTACATCGAATGAAATGACATACATTCTGTTTTAAGTCTTCCATCTTTCTATCTGTTTTTTATTTGTCCCACATATTTTATATCCCACTCACTCTTTTCCTTCTTTTGAAGTATTGAAGTATTTTTTTTTAATCATTCTGTTTGTTTTTTCTCTTTTTTCCTAGGTCTGTTGACTTGTCAGCTATATACGTTTTTACTATTTTTTAGTGGTTACTTTAAGGGATTACCACACGTACTTTCACTCTGCTCTGAAGAGTATTGTTGCTGTTGTTAGTTGCCATTGAGTCAATTCTGACTCATGGCAATCCTGTGCTCACAGAGTAGAATGCTCCATAGGGTTTTCTAGGCTGTGACCTTTTGGAAGCATATTGCCAGGTCTGTCTTCCAAGGAGAGCCCGGGTAGCACAGTGGTTAAGTGTTATGGCTGCTAACCAAAAAGTTGGCAGTTCAAATCTACCAGCTGCTTTTTGGAAATCCTACGAGGGCACTTCTACTCTGTCCTATAGGGTCTCTGTGTGTGGGAATTGACTCAAAGGTAACGGGGTTTTTTTTTTTTTGGTCTTCCACGGTGCCTCTGGGTGGTTTCAAACTGCCAACCTTTTGGATAGTAGTCAAATACTTAATTGTTTTCGTTACCCAGAGATGTTCTGAAAAATACAAGGAACTTAATAAACTTAAGCACGTTTACTCACCTCCACCAACTCATGTGCTATGTATGTGTCTTATAATTTAGATCCCACAACATTATTATTGTTGTGTCTCCTATGTTGTGTCTCCTAATGTGCGTATAGATTTTCACATATATTTATACTTTCAATTGCTTCTCATTACGTATCTGAACTGCCATCTGGGAATATGTTCCTTCTGTCTGAATTTCATCATTAATGTATTCATTAGTGCAGGTCTGCTGATGACAAATTATCTTACTTTTTTGTTTGCCTGAAAATGTTCTTATTCCATTTTCAATTTTAAAAGATATTTTCACTGGATGTAAAAATCTAGTTTGGAATCTTTTTTTTTTTTTTTCCCTCTTGCAGTTTGAAGATACTTTATTGCCTTCTGATTTACTGGTTTTTCTAGAGAAGTCAAGTCTTATTGTTGCTCTTTTGAGGGATAATGTATTTTCCCTTGAAAATTTTTGCATTTTTTTCTCATCTTTGTTTTTTAACAGTCTTACTATGCTATGCCTATGGACAGGATTTTGTAGTTGCTGTCGTTGTTGTGTGTGCGTGTGTTTACCTTACTTGGACTTAGTAGAACTTATTCAATCTATTGCTTTGTATATTTTGTCCATTCTGGAAAATTTTCAGCTATTAACTCTTCAAATATTGCCTCGTCAATTCACTCTTTCCTTTCCTTCTGAGTTCCCACATTACAGAGCACTTTACCATATTCCATGTATATCCTATGTTCTTTTCTATATTTTTTCATTCTTTTCTTTAATAATATGGATTATTTTCTTTTAACCTATTTTTTAGTTCACTCTCTTTTGAGGAGCATTAATCTATTTTTAAACCCATTCAATGAATTCCTAATTTAGCCCTTTCATATCTGAATTATTTTCCATTTGTAATTTTCTTTTTTCATTAATGGAATGCATGCTGAAAAATTCAAAGTGCCCGAATTTTTGGTAGGTAATTAATATGGATTTTAATATATACCATGTGGGACACATATATCCCTCCTGCCCTCTGCATTGACTTTTAGGTCCTTTGACTGGTGCATACAATATATGGAACCTGAAAATGCAGTATTCACACAAACATGGAACCATCATGAGAAACACAAACTGTACAAATGCCAAAAGATGCAAAAGTTTTGCACAATCACACCTCCAGGATGCAACACCTCACACAATACCCTGTAAAAATGGTAATTTGTGGCACATGCCTACTTTTTCCATTTCTAACAGTTATACAGGTTCCCACTTGCCAGCAGTATGTACTGTCAGTGGGAAAGTAACTTCCCAAGAAACCTGAGAGGTGGAAATTGTAGATGGATGAATGTTTATCCCATGAAAGGGTAAGGTTTCATTATAGTATTTCTTAGGTTGCAGAATTTCATTTTATCCTTTTTTTATGATAGTTTTCAATAACCAGTCAAAATATTCCACCTTTTTAAAAAATATTTCTTGAACATAATGTTATGCTCCGTTCTATCTCATTATTTAAATGTTTTGTGGATTTGTTTCTGTTGCCTGCTTTTCTCTTGGTTTTTATCCTTTTTTTCTTGTTATTTTTAAACTTTGTTATTTTTGATTGAATGCAGATCTTGTATGTGAAAATGGTAGAGACAATTTAAGCTTTTGAATAATCTTTTTCCTTTATAAGATTTTTGCTATTCTTTCTAATAAGCATTGAGAAAATAAGACTAGAGATTCTAAATCATCTTATGCTGGTCCTGAGGTTACTGAAAGCTAGGCTTTGGTCCCTTGGAGAGTTGGTGTATTTTTGGTTCTCACTTACTCCGAGGTAGCATTTCTTGTCCCAGCTGAAAGTCTGCCATATTTAAATGGCCCTTCTGCTTTGGCACATTCTTATCTCTAATCTGCCTCTCCAGCTGGAAATTCTGCTTAGCTTCTAAAACTTTTAAGACTTCATTCAGAATTGACAAATGCCCAAGAGGAAGAAGCACCACAAATCTCATCTTTCCAATCTCACTCCTGCAAATTCATTCTATAGATTTTTTTTTTTTTTTTTTAGGGTTGGGGGGTCTAGTTTATTGAGTTGTTCTCTTTAGGCTGGGTTGGGTTCAAAACAACCTGGTCCAGAAATTGACAGTGTCATAGAATGTCTGAGGAACAGGTTTGAAACAATGGAAAAGAGGAGCAATGATATTGAAGACAAATATTTGGATGCCACTTTCAGGAAAAACCAGAAAGAACAAAGAAAAATGAAGAAACCCTGAGAATGATGTGAGATACAATCAAAAGCAAAATTTGCAAGTAATTGGAGTTCCATAACAGGGGGATAAAATGGAAAACACAGAAAAGATCACTGAAGGATTACTGACAGAAAATTCCCCTAATATCATGAAAGATGAAAAACTGACCATTCAAGAAGCTCAACAAACCCCATATAGGATAGACCTCAAAAGAAAATCACCAAGGCATATCATAATCACACTCACTAAAATCAAAGACAAAGAAAGAATCCTGAGACAAGCTTGAGAAAACTAAAAGTCACATACAGAGGGAAAACAACAAGACTAAGCTCTGATTATTCATCAGAAACCATGTAGGCAAGGAGGCAATGGAACGACATGTATAAAACCTTGAAAGAAAAAAAAAATTGCCAATCAAGAATAATATATGCTGCAAAACTCTTGTTCAAATATGATGGTGAAATTAGGACATTTCCAGATAAGCAGAAATTAAGGGAATATGTAAAAACCAAACCAAACTTACAAGAATTATTAAAGGGAGTCCTTCTGCTTGAGAACAAACAACATCAGATCACAGCCTGAATCTAGGAGGCAAGATTGCACCAGCCAGATACCAACCCAGGAAATGAACTCTCAAGGACTATTCAAAGTGAAAAGATTTACAACGGGGAATCCAAAGAGGTTAATCTGTAAAAGACAACAATGCCAGAACAATAAAAGAGGGAATAAATGGTGTAGGTGTAGAACTTTCTAATGGAGAGGAAGGCAAGGTGATACCAAGTAATAAAAGAATGGTTCAAACCTAGGAAGATAAGGATAAATTTCAAGGTAAATGAAAAGAAAGTTAACAAACCTATTCACCAAAATAAAGAACAAAAACATAAAGTCTCAGTAAAAACAAAATTTATAAAAATAAAAGAAATAGAAAAAAATGCTTAAACAAAAGGAATTCAGCACAGAAGAGGAACAGGAACAAAGAAAACATCAGCACCACAAAAAAAAGGCACTACAAAATGACAACAATAAATTCATACCCATCAATAATTATGCTGAACCTAAATGGTCTAAATGCACCCATAAAGAGACAGAGAGTGACAGAACTGATAAGAAAACAGGACCCATCAATACGCTGTCTACAAGAGACATATCTTAGAAACAAAGATATAAATTTATTAAAAATCAAAGGATGGAAAAAAATATATCAAGCAAACAGTTACCAAAAAAGAGCAGGAGTGGCAATATTAATCTCAGATAAAATAGACTTTAAAACAAAATCCAACATAAAAGACAAAGAAGAGCATTATATAATGATTAGAGCAATGATTCTTCATGAAGACATACCCATAATAAATGTCTATGCACCCAATGACGGGGCTCTAAAATACAGAAAACAAACTCTAACAGCACTGAAAAGAGGAACTGGGTTCCATAGTAATAGCGGGAAACTTCAACACACCACTCTCGGTAAAGGACAGAACATCTAGACAGAAACTCAAAAAAGATACAGAAGAGCTAAAGGTCACAATTAGTCAACTTGAACTCATAAACATATATTGAACATTCCACCCAACAGATGCAAAGTACACATTATTTTCCAATGCACATGGAATGTTCTTCAGAATAGACCACATCTTAGGCCACAAAGCAACCCTCAACAAAATCCGAAACATTGAGATAATACAAAGTGTCTCCTCTGATCACAAGTCCATAAAGTAAAAATTAACAATAGGAAGAGCAAGGAAAAAAAAATCAATTAAATGGAAACTGAATAACACCCTGCTTAAAAACCACTGGGTAATACAAGAAATCAGAGATGGAATCAAAAAATCCCTACAATCAAATGAGAATAAAAACACATCATACCAAAACCTTGGGATGCAGCAAAGGCAGTCCTCAGACGTCAATTTATAGCAACAGATGCACACATCAAAAACAAGAAAGGGACAAAATCAAAACATTAGCTACACAGCTTGAACAAATATAGCACAGCAAAAGAAGCCCATAGCCACCAGAAAAAAGGAAATAATAAAGATAAGGGAAGAAATAAATGAAACAGAGAATCAAAAACCGGGGAAAGAATCAACAAAACCAAAAGCTGGTTCTTTGAAAGGGTGAAGAAAATCGACAAACCACTGGCCAAAATGACAAAAGAAAAACATGACAGGATGCAAACAACCCAAATAAGAAATGAAATAGGGGGTATTACAACAGATCCAACTGAAATAAAAAAGATCATAGCAGAGAATTATGAAAAACTATGCTCTAGCAAATTTGAAAACCTACAGGAAATGGTTACATTTCTAGAAACACACTACCTACCCAAACTAACACAAAAGATGTTGAACATGTGAACAGACCTATAACAAGAGAAGAAATCGAAAAGGTAATGAAAAAAAAAAAAAACTTCCCCCCCCCGCCAAAAAAAGCCCTAGCCCAGATGGCTTCACTGGAGAATTTTACCAAACATTCAGAGAAAAGCATACACCAGTACTACTCGAACTATTTCAGAATATAGAAAAGGAAGGGATACTTCCAAATTTAATCTATGAAGCCAGCATAACTCTGATACCAAAACCAGGAAAAGAAACCACAAGAAAAGAAAATTACATACCAGTATTTTTTATGACTATAGATGCAAAAATTCTCAACAAAATTCTAGCCAATATAATCCAGCATCATAGCAAAAAAAATAGTACTCCACAACTAAGTATGATTCATACCAGGTATGCAAGGGTGGTTCAACATTAGAAAATCAATCAACGTAATACAGCACATAAATAAAAGAAAGAATCATATGATCATTTCAATTGACCCAGAAAAGGCATTTGACAAAGTCCAACACCCATTCCTCATAAAAACTCTCAATAAAATAGGTATAGAAGGGAAATTTCTCAACATAATGAAGGGCATCTATACAAAGCAAACAGCCAACATCATTCTTAATGGAGAGAGGCTGAAAACATTCCCCTTGAGAACAAGAACAGGACACGGGTGTCCTTTATCACCACTCTTATTTAACATTGTGTGGAAGTCCTAGCTAGAGCGATAAGGCAAGAAAAAGAAATAAAGAGCATCCAAACTGATAAGGAAGAAGTAAAACTGTTCCCATTTCCAGATGATATGGCACTATACATAGAAAACCCAAAAGACTCCACGGGACAACTACTGGAACTAATAGAAAGATTCAGCAGAGTGCAGGATACAAGACAAACATACAAAAATCAGTTGTATTCCTATACACCAATAAAGAGAATGACAAAAAAAAAAAAAAATCAGAAAAACAAAACCATTTATCATAAAAAAAAAAAAATTTTTTTTTTTTTTTTAGCCCCCCCAAAATAAAATACTTAGGAATAAATTCAACCAGGGATGTAAAAGACCTATACAAAGAAAACTACAAAACGTTCCTGCAAGAAACCAAAAGAGATCTATGTAAATGGAAAAACATACAATGCTCATGAATAGGTAGACTCAACATTGTGAAAATGACAATTCTACCCAAAGTAATCTACAAATACAATGCCATTCTGAAAATACCAGCAACATTTTTTAAGGGGAGGGAAAAACTAATCATTAACTTTATATGTAAAGGGAAGTGGCCCTGAATAAGTAAAGCACTACTGAAGAAGAATAAAGTAGGAGGCCTCACACTACCTGACCTCAGAACCTACTAAACAGCTACAGTAGTAGTCAAAACAGCCTGGTATTGGTACAATGACAAATACATTTACCAATGGAACAGAATTGAGAACCCAGATGTAAATCCATCCACCTATGGTCACCTGCTCTCGGACAAGGGCCCGAATCCATCAAATGGGGGAAGGCAGTCTTTTTAACAAATGGTACTGGCAAAACTGTATGTCCATCTGCAAAAAAATGAAACAGACCCATACCTCACACCATACTCAAAAACTAATTCAAAACGGATCAAAGGCCTAAATATAAAACCAAAAACTATAAAGATCATAGAAGAAAAATTAGGATCAATGCTACAGCCCCTAATACACAGTATTAACAGAATATAAACCATGACTAACAACACAAACTCCAGAAGATACACTAGATAACTGGGATCTTCTAAAATTCAACACTTATTCTTATCAAAAGACTTCACCGAAAGAGGAAAAAGAGAATCTACAGACTGGGGAAAAAAAATTGGCTATTACAAATCCGACAAAGGTCTAATCTCTAAAACCTACAGGAAAATCCAACACCTCTACAACAAAAAGACAAATAATCCAATTTAAAAAAGGGCTAAGGAAATGAACAGACACTTCACCAAAGAAGACAATCAAGTGGCTAACAGACACGTGAGGAAATGTTCACAATCACTAGCCATTACCAAACCAAAATCAAACCCAGTGCCGTCTAGTCGATTCCGACTCATAGTGACAGAGTAGAACTGCCCCGTAGAGTTTCCAAGGAGCACCTGGCGGATTCAAACTGCTGACCCTTTGGTTAGCAGCTGTCGCACTTAACCGCTACACCACCAGGGTTTCCTCACTAGCCATTAGAGAAAGGCAAATCAAAACCACAATGAGATATCATCTCACCCCAGCATTACTGGCAAAAAAAAAAAAACAGAAAATAACAAGTGTTGGAGAGGCTGTGGGGAGATCAGAACTCTTATGCACAGCTGGTGGGGATGCAAAATGGTACAATGATTTTGGAAAACTGATATGGTGCTTCCTTAGAAATAGAAATACCATATAATCCAGCAATCCCACTCCTTGGAATATATCCTAGAGAAATAAGAGCTGTCACATTAATAGACATATGCACACCCATGTTCATTGCAGCATTGCTCACAATAGCAAAAAGATGGAAACAAACTGGATGCCCATCAACATATGAATGGTTAAACAAACAATGGTACGTACACATAATGGAGTACCACACAAGGATAACAAACAATGATGAATCTGCAAAGCATATCATAACATGGATGAATCTAGAGGGTATTATGCTGACTGGAATAAGTCAATCACAAAAGGACAAATATTGTATGAGAACAGTACTGTAAAAACTCATGAAAACGTTTAAACACAAAAAGAAACAATGTTTGATGGTTTCGAGGGAGGGAAAGGGTGGAGATGGAAAAACACTAAATAGACGATAGATGAGTGGTAACTTTGGTGAAGGATAAGACAGTACACAATACTCGTGAAGCCAGCACAACTTGTCCAAGGCAATGTCATAAAACTCCATAGATACATCCAAACTCCTGAGGGACTGAATTACTGGGGTGAGGGCTGTGGGGACCGTGGTCTTGGGAACATCTAGCTCAATTGACATACAACATAGTTTATAAAGAAAATATTCTACTTTCTACTTTGGTGAGTAGCGTCTGGGGTCTTAAAAGACTATCTATCTAGGATACTTCACTGGTCTCACCCCTTTAGGAGCAAGGGAGAATGAAGAAAATTAAAGATACAAGGGAAAGGTTAGTCCAGAGGACTAATGGACCACAACTACCATGGCCTCCACCAGACTGAGTCAGTACAACCAGATAGTGACCAGTACCACCACTGACTGCTCGGACAGGAATCACAATAGAGGGTCCCAGACAGAGCTGGGGGAAAATGTAGAACAAAATTCTAACTCACAAAAAAAGACCAGACTTACTGGCTTCACAGACACTGGAGAAACCCTGAGAGTATGTTCCCTGGACACCCTTTCAGCTCAGTAATGAAGTCACTTCTAAAGTTCACCCTTTATCCAAAGATCAGACAGGCCCATAAAACAAAACAAGAATAAAAGGGCACACCAGCCCAGGGGCAAGGACTAGAAGGCAGGAGGGGACAGGAAATTTGGTAATAGGGAACCCAAGGTCAAGAAAGGAGAGTGTTGACGTTTCATGGAATTGTTAACCAATGTCATAAAACTATATGTGTACTAACTGTTTAATGAGAAGCTAGTTTGTTCTGAAAATCTTCATCTAAGTACAATAAAAAAAAGAAAAAAAAATATATGTTCGTGGTAGTCCCTGAGCTCACAGTATAATATTGATACTGGGGTTGCATTAATAAATATTCTGTAAGGAAAAATGAGTAATGGTTACAATAAAATTATTATAAAGTACGTACCATAAGAGAGGTACAATCTGGATGCCACTATGAAAAATGAAAAAGGTCAGAGAGGAGCAAAAAGTACCAAGTACTAGAGTGTATTCCAGAAGGGCCTTGGCATGCGTATAAGATTTTGACCAGTGAAATAGATGGGAAAGCCCAATTCATGTCTAGGGAATGCTTTATCAGAGCCTTGGGCTTATGTAGAGGTATAGTGACAATTGAAACTGGAAATGTATGCTGCAGTTGAAACCTTAAATACAAGATGGATGAGCATGATCTCCATTTGGTGGTAGCCAGGTAAAGCTAGTGAAAGTTCTGGGCGTGTGTTTATATGAACAGACTGTGCTTTAGGAGGATAATCTAGCAGCAGCTGTTAGGATGAACGGCTGTGATGGGAGAATGAGGTAGAGATTAGTTAAGAGACTAATAAAACCAACCCACTGCCTTTGAGTTGATTCTGACTCATAGTGACCCCATAGGACAGAGTCGAACTGCCCTGTAGAGTTTCCAAGGAGTGCCTGGCAGCTTTGAACTGCCGACCTTTTGGTTAGCAGCTGTAGCACTTAACCACTGCACCACCAGGGTTTCCGTAGGAGACTAACATGGCCTGCCAAATGAGAAGCAATGATACACTGAACTTATCAGTTAGACTATGACTGTGCATATTGTGTCTGCAACATGGATACTCTGTTAAGCAGTGAGTGGCCGTTGAACACCATCCAGCTCTCTGCTCTCCAAATGACACCCCTGGAAGAAGAGTCTTTTCCTTATTTGCACAATGGTGTAGTATGGGACTTTGGTCTTAGTGAAATATTGAACTACAGCCAAAGTTTAGAGTTTCGAGAGAGGGATGAATCAAAGATTCCTTGGAGAATCTGTGTCAGGGAGTCCGTGAGAATGGGGATGAAAATAATAGAAATTGGGAGATTAGGAGGTGATATGTGTGGTCAGGTGTGTATGTTTGTTTAAGAGAATGTTCAGACTGCAAATATTGCAAAACAACAAGAACAAAATATAACAGAAACATTTTACAATGAGGCGCATATATTATAGGATATTAAATATTAATAGAGCTTTCTAGATAGTTGGTAAGAACAGTGCTTTGTACATGATAAAAGACCACCTTTTGCCCACTTCTTTTCCCCCACGCTTGCTAACATTGGAGAGATGTTAGATAACCATTTACAAAAAAAATCCTTCCATAGTATTATTTTACCACTGAAATAAATTATAAATAGAAGCATACTTTGTTTACAATTTATGTGAATTATAAAATTTATGTAACTTAGTTTATAGCAGCACGAGAAAAAAATGACAAAAATGGAAAGAATGCCCACAAAGGTGCTTAGTATTTCAAGTAATATTACCCCAGCATTTTGCCAAAAAGAATGTTATTTTCTTTTAATTTAATTAAATTTTTTATTTAGAAAAATCCAAAAGCAGGAAAATTGCCAGAATATTATAATGAACTTCCATATACATGTTACCTAGATTTACATGCTTTTAACATTTCTCCACACTTATTTGATCTCTCTCTCTCTTACCTATATCTCTGTCTCTATCTCTATATATTTTTTAACTTTTTTCTGAACAGTTTGAGAGTAAATTGCATAGATAATGACCTCTCATTTCTAAATATTATCTTTATTTTTAAAACACATTCTCTTACGTGTAAATGCTTGTAAAAAGGAAAGGAACGGAGGGAGGAAGGAAGGGAGGAAAGAAGAGATGGAGGGAAGGGAGAAGGAAGGAAAAAGAGAGAAATATAAAATTTAAATAACAGAGAACACTCGTCTGCTATTTTAGTTATCTAGTGCTGCTAAACAGAAATACCACAGGTGGATGGCTTTAACAAACAGAAATTTATTCTCTTACAGTCTAGGAGTCTAGACTTTCCAATTCAGGGTGCTAGCTCCAGGGGAAGGCTTCCTGTCTCTGTTGACTCTAGGGGAAGGTCTTGGCACCAATCTTCCCCTGGGTCTAGGAGTTTCTTAGCACAGGGACCCCAGGTCCAAAGAATGTGCTCCTCTCCCAGCTTTTCTTCCTTGGTGGTAAGAGATCCCTCTCCTCTCTGCTGGCTTCTCTCTTTTATATCTTAAAAGAGATTGACCCAAAATACAACCTAATCCTATAGATTATGTCCTTTCTCATGAACATAGTTGCCTCTAATTCTGCCTCATTAAATCATAAAACCAAGCACATTGCCATCTGGTCGATTTCAACTCATAACAACCCTATAGTACAGAGTAGAGCTGCTGCATGAGGTTTCCGAGAAGTGGTTGATGGATTTGAACTGCTGACCTTTTGGTCAGCAGCCAAATGCGTATCCACTGTGCCACCAGGGCCCCCATTAACATCATAGAGGTTAGGATTGACAACACATAGAATAATTACATCCATCACAAAATGGAGGACAATGACACATTACTGTAAATCATGGCTTAGCCAAGTTGACATATATTTTTGGGG
The DNA here is from genome assembly GCF_024166365.1 of Elephas maximus indicus. NCBI lineage: Eukaryota > Metazoa > Chordata > Mammalia > Proboscidea > Elephantidae > Elephas > Elephas maximus. The sequence goes on along the minus strand of NC_064835.1, from coordinate 78,491,727 downwards.
GATACAATTCAATCCATAACATCTGCCATTCTACATAATGAACTTCTATCAGTGTGAACTTCTACCCGAGTGAGATGGAGATGTGTCTAATGTCTCCTCATAGAGTCTCAGGGTCCATGAGGCCCCTCAAGGCTGCATTAAATCTAAAGAGTCATATTTTTAAAGAGTAATTTTGGCTAAAAATGATTTTTGCCTTGTGCACTGTCTTTAGAACCTAACCCCTATGAAACATGTGACTCTACTGTACCAACTTATACAGTAGGACATTACAGCAATTTTGTAAAAAAAAACAAAAAATCTAATCATACTCCTGTAGATAGTGTTTTTGTTTGTTTTTTTTGCTTCTTTTCTTTTTAAACTTTTGGTATTGAATTAGGTTCTTCTATAAAATTGACTGAAAGATCAAAAAATCAGAGATCAAAAATGAGTTTATTATTAAATGAGAAAAAGAATTTCGGTGACTCGAATGATAATCCGTTTTATATCAAAAAGAAAAGAATCAAGTTGACAACAGGAAATAGAAAACACGATGTGCCTTTCTTCTACTGAAACCAAAACTGTTGGTTTTATTTTAGCAAAATAAGGTGACCTTAGATTTTGTAAAATGGTGATTTAAGTTGTATTGGTTGTGTCATTTTATTTACATGGAATTTGTAAACTAATATCAAATTCATTACTGTATAGGAGCTAGATACATTACATATTCTATACCCAGTTTTTGTTTTGTTTTGTTTTTTTATGTATTTAAGTAACCCCCCTATAGGACAGAGTAGAACTGCCTGATAGAGTTTCCAAGGAGCACCTGTTGGATTCAAACTGCGTGATAAGTAACATGATAAGTAACAGCATGATAAAAATAACATTGATGTTTGGTGAGAATTGTTCCCCCTTAAAGGGAGAATATCACTCAGATTTGATACACACAGTTCTGGGAGCCTGACTTTGAGCATGAACTCTGCTGTGCAGATTCAAACTTGTATCTGTCTTTGTGTAAACTTGCACCACTCTCTGGATTTCTCTGAGTCTCAATTTTTTGTTGTTAGGTGCTGTTGACTTGATTTTGACTCATGGCAAACCCATGTAATGGAGTAGAAACACCCCAGAGGGTTTTCTTGGTTGCAGTCTTTATGGGAGCAGATTGCCAGGCCTTTCGGCCGTGAAGATGCTGGGTGGGTATGAACCATCAACCTTTCGGTTAGCAGCCGAGTGCTTTAACCATTGTACTACAAGGGCTCCTTTAGTCTCAATTCACTCATTTGTAAAAGAGTGAATATATGTTATTGGAATATTGGGAGGATTAAATAAAGTAATATAGATGAAACTTTATAAAACAAAGTCTGACACATAGTAGGCCATCAGCATATCCCTGCCCTCTCTCCTCCTTCCTGCCATTGTGCACCTGCCAATAGTTGGCTGCCCACTCTTCCCAAGACACATACGACCATTGCAGAGGGCACAGTTTTCTGGGTCCTGCTCAGCAGTTTTAAGTGTTGCTCCTGGAAGTATCCGTGAAGATCTATGTGTCCCCTTCTGTATGAATCTCCTGTTCTATCTACTAAGTCTCTTTATTCCATTCCCCGCTATGGTCTTTTTAGATTGTTTAGTCATTTTCCTTTCTCTCTGCCTATATGCCCATCTTCCCGTGTGTGCCTTCTTGTTTCTCTCCATTTCTCCCCCACCCTTGCTTGTTCATTCATTCATTTAGTTATTCACTCATTCATTTAGTTAAGCTGTGTGGTAGGCAGAATTCTAAGATGCCTTCCAAGATTCCTACCCTGAAACGTGCATGCCTCATTTAGTTCCCTTTCTCTGAGTGTAGGTGAGCCTCACCTAATCAGGTAAGCCTTTTAAAAAGAGGTTCTGGAGGTCAGAGATACGGAAGTCAGAGAGATTCAAAGCTGCAGCAGATGTTGTCCTACTGGCCTTAAAGTAACAAGCTGCCATGTTGTGGAGAGGGCCCCATGGCAGGAAATGACAGGTGACCTCCAGGAGCTCCGAGTCACCCTCAGCTGATGGCCAGGAATAAAGAGAAAATCTCAGTCCTACAACTGCAAAGAACCAAATTCTGTCAACATCTGCACGATCTTGGAAGAAAAGCTACAGCTTCTGAAGGAGTGCAGCCTGGCCAATATCGTAATTCCAATTACGTGACACCCTGAGTAGAAGAGCCAGCTAAACCAAGCCCGTAACCCTGGTCTGCAGAAACTGTGAGATAATAAATGGGTATTTATTTTGTGGTCTAGTGTGTGGAAATTGTCACACAGCAATAAAAATCTAATACAGCTGCCCCTGATTCCTTTTGTCTCTGGGCCTGCTTTAGAGCTGTTAGTCCCTCTAACCCAGTTCTTCCATGCCAGCACCACTTGTCTCATGTTCTCCCAGTCCATAGCCAGGATCCTTCCTTCCCTGGCCCTGCAAGATCTCCTCTGTTGGGGTATTACTTCTGGAAGATTCTTCTGTGCTGCTTTCCTGGGCTCTGAGCCCTTGTTTGGACTGAAACACTTGACTCCTTAACCAATCTCTGTACTAACTGACCTCCTGTCTGTTTCATTTTTTTGCATACAAACTTGACATCCCTTCTTGCCATTTACTAGGCCAACTTGTCTCTCAGTTTATGTCAAGCTTTTTCCGACTGCTACTCTGAGAACTGCTGTTAAAGAAGAGCAAAAGAGTTTTGATGAATCCCTAAAAGCAAAATCATCTTAGAAAAATAAAACTTATTTTTTTTGCCAGGATAATCATGTACTTAATGCAGGGCAACATGTAAATGCTTCATAAACCATGAATAATCAGTTCGTTAGCAAGGCATACAGGCCTTGAGCCCTTCAAGGGATGCCTGAGAAGATCTTGCAAGTAGCAATACTTAGAGGATAAATTCAGCTTTGCTGGGACAAGACCTCAGTTGGTAAGGTGGGCCGCAAAGCATGACGTCCTCCAAGGTACACAGCCACGCCAGATCCATTACTGAGACCTCTACTAGAGCCTTTATCACCCAGCTTTGCAGCTGCTCTGTTGGATCTGAGGGAGGGGAGATGGTTACCCCTGGGAGATAGGTCTTTGAGAAGTTCCAGGTAGAGGCAGGAGTCAGTGGAGAGATAATATTTGTCTCCTGCAGGAATTTCAGTCTTAGATATCCTTTACTTTCTCAGCTACTAAAGCCCTAATTTGCAATTTTCTCTTTCGATGCTGTTTTCTCTCCCTTCCTGTTCTCTTTTCCCTCTGTCTTTGCTTTCCCTTTTTTTGTGTGTGTGTGTCCATACGAGAATACCGTCTGTGTCTCAGGTGGTGAGTCATCTTTCATTTACTATCATGTCTTCGGGAGATTGTGCGATGCTTCACATGGTAAATGCTGCATAAAATAAATTGCCTGATGACATTGGATAAGAAGCCACAGTTCTGAAAAATAGCTACTACTTTGGAATAAAAATTCCGGACAAATCTCTGCACAACTTCTCCTGGATTGTCTTGGAGGAGCGGATAACATTCTAAGACAACTGAAGTGAATGATGAAGAGGGTGAGTGTTTTTTCTCAGAGCCTTTTAGCACAGAAGCCTTTCTAGAAAAATAAAAACCATGGGATGTTGACACTTTTTTTATGAGGAGAGTCATTTTGAGACACATTTGCACCAGTTACCGTGAAATAAGCGTAACAGGAAGATTAGAAATGTGTAATATATTTTCCAGATTTTCTGAGTCTCCAAAAGCTTCATTGAAAGTAATCTGGAGTGGACCAAGTTCACCTTTGTGAGAACAAAACTTGAGGGGTTGAGAAGGCTGTAAATGTATCCTCCAGCCCAGCTGCGCACGCACACCCTTACACCCCTGTTCACTGGCAGAATGTGCTGAGAAAACAACCCTGAATTTCGTTAAGCTTTGGAGAGCCTGCTTTTCTGATCAAAGCCCGCGGCAGGGTTTTTAAAACCAATTTCCCCTAAACTGCAGCTTTTATCTCTTCCTGAAAACAACAGCCAAAATTCAGTTAGATTTGAAATAGACTAAAATTAATAACCCTGAGTGCAAACTTCTTAGATGGCCATTCCTTATCAGGTCTTGGATTACGATAAATACAGTTCCTGGATTTAGCCAAGGGAAGGGTTGGACAGTTATCACCTGGATCAGGTACATCATAGATGCAAACATAAATGTTGATATACTGATTGTCTGATCAACTTACTTTGAGAAGGTCCACAGCTACTCCAGACAAATCATATTTACGTTTCGAACTATCCCGTTTAGTCGTCTTCGTTGATGCAGGTCTAGACGCCGGCCTTTTCTCAGGCTGTAGAGAATTTACTTTGTGCCTCAGGCTTTTGCAAAATGAAGAAGCAACGGGAAAGAACCTAGAAGTCAGAAATAGGGACGAGCTCGCCTTGCCTTGAACCATGATCCTATTTCTATGAGGAGCTGTTGACTTACTCTTTTTCCTTAGGCCGTTTGCAAGATTTGTTTAAAAGTAGAAAGGCGTCTGTATCTTAAAGAAGCAACAAAAGCAGAGATAGCAAACACTACATAACCCCAATCTGTATCTCCCCCGACCTGCCATTCTACTCTCTTACATTTCAGTAGCTTGGAAATGAGTCTGCAATTTATTTTAAAATGCACTAAATGCAACTTCCTTGAACTGCAGAACAGTTCAGCTCGGAGCAAGCCAGGTTCTGAACCACCGAATACGAAGATTTGGGATGGGTTTGCTGACATATCCTTCACCGCATAGCAGAGCACGCTGAACGGTGATGATTATTCTTTGGTTATTTTCAGCTCTTAGGTATCATTTTGATGATTAATATAACAAATCTGGTTCTCTTTCTCCTTTAATCATAGAAAGGTGATTTTTTGAGCTATTACAGTTTGAAAAAAATTCTTTTTTTCCCCTGATGGAAGAGAAAAGGCAGCCAAAAGTCTTAGTTCTGTCCATTTGAGTGGAGCAAAGCCTCCATCTAAGGGGGAGGGCAGTTGCTGGGAAGTGGTGTGTGCAGCAGGCTATTGGCCTCTAATGGGCATTATTATTTTCTGGAAAATGGTTGAGTTCTCTAGGACCTCATTCTTCCTCTCTCATTTTTGTATCCCTGGCCATTTCCACAGCCTTTTCCCAAATGAAAATCATTTGGGGCACCATTTTAGCCATTTACACAATTCGCTTTCCAAACATGTTGTTCTTTCCTTAAATACTTTATTCTTAAACTCCCCGCCTGTGCTCCTCCTTCAACGGCCTTTTTACCCAACACCTTGTTCTTCCTCAGCAGCGTTTTCATCCCGTTGATGGCCGTCTTACTGTGTTTGTATCCCTCATGCCGATTAAGCCTATCTCGCCCCATGTAATATGCATGTGAGGTTAGATATACTATGTGGCCTTCTCTTTGGAAGCTATCAATCAATAAACTTGCAGAAGGCCTGCTACTTGAAAACAATTCTCGGGATCCCTCAGGGTTCTTTTGTTCTATATGCTACTTTTAAAAGAACTTCTGGTTTTCAAAACCTGATCGGTGGCTGTTTATTAACACAAATTAAATAGCCGTTACACATTTTATTGTAACCCGGCACACTGTTTGCATGCTTTTGGGAAGTGTTTTACTTTTAAAAATTCTCCAGCTGGCTTAAAACAAGCCAGATAACCTATAAATTTCTGCACATTCCCGACATGATTGTTTGTGCTTCCCACTGTTTAGAGTTAGAAGTTAAATAATGATTCTGGGCATTTTTGTGATTTACATTTATTGTCATATTGTATCAGTCAGACACACTTAGAATCTAGGACAGAGATAGTAGGGAAATATATATACGTGTGTGTATGTATATATTTTAATTTTTAAATATATATTTAATAAAATAAGCATTTAATTTAATATATATCATTTATGTATTATCTATATATTTAATAAAACAATACGTAGTACATATATATATCTATTTTTTTAAGTTAATGTTATCCAGAAGCCTGATTCTAATTCCAAGTCTTAATAGCAAATTTAGATAAGATTCCTGTGGAAACTTCCTGTAGTTAATATCTTTTTATTCTTATATATAAAACTCTTTGTCATCAAGTCAATTCCGACTCATAGTGACCCTACAGGACAGGGGAGAACTGCCTCATAGGGTTTCCAAGGAGCGGTTAGTGGATTCAAACTGCTGACTTTTTGGTTAGCAGCCGACCTCTTAAACACTGTGCCACCAGGATTTCCATTCTTATATCAAAACAGAAAGAAAGAAAACATCATCTCAGTGCTAAAAGCGTTGTTCTTTCTTGTAAATTCTACTGAAGTCTAAAATCTTTGTAACATGCTGGGACTATTATCTGCCTGAGGAAAAAACTAAAACTATCTATAATTAGTAGATCCTATCCTGAAATGCAACCAGCATATTCAGGGGATGTTTAAGCTGCTGGAGATTGAAGAATTGGTTATAAGCCATAAAAGAGTTTGGGAGAAAACATCTCCATATTGTGAGTCTATTTCTATATATATATATATATATATATTTTTTTTTTCCTGAAAAGGCAATCCTATTAAAAATGGGAAATGTAAGACTGAGATACAATTGTATAAGTATATGGACTCCTAAGAAGGTCAATTTTTATATTTAGCTTCACCGGTCACTCTGATTTTGATATTTTACATTCTCTATCTCAAACATACTCATAATCAAGTCATCTCTATAATCAAAGAAAAACACCAGTTCTATTATCAGAACTTCTTTTAAGTATGAGAGCCATAACACTTTAGAAAAATTGCCACTTTAACTGTAGCATGCTGACTAACCCATTGAACATATATGAGTGTGTGTGTTGGTTTGGAGCCCTGGTGGTGCAGTGGTTAAGAGCTTGGCTGCTAACATAAGGTCTGCAGTTGGAATCCACTAGCTGCTCCTCAGAAACCTATGGGGGCAGTTCTACTCTGTCCTATAGGGTAGCTATGAGTTGGAATTGACTCGATGGCACTGGGTTTATGTGTTGGTCTCCGGGCGATTCCATATCCAATGCTGTTAGAAAAAGGCACATATTCTCACATATGTGAGAGAGAACCCTAACTCATATCTTATGAAGAACTTAACCTTCAGATAATTTTAGGATTTAGGATCTGTCCAAAACCACCAAACCCTCTGCTGTCGAGTCAATTCTGACTCATAGTGACCCTATAGGACAGAGTAGAACTGCCCTGTAGAGTTTCCAAGGAGTGCCTGGCAGATTTGATCTGCCAACCTTTTGGTTAGCAGCTGTAGCACTTAACCACTACTCCACCCAGGTTTCCCTTAGGATCTGACATGATGTCCTAATGTAGCTTCCCAGCCCTTGGCTTGAGCCCTAATAATGCAAATGATCTAGGGCATTGGGAATTTGCACCAGATGCAATCACCGGCTGCAAATGGTATTAATGGTTCCGTTGAAATAAGTCAGGGTAGATTTTGAGACCCTGAGTTTGTCCTTCCAACTCTGCCATGGTTTTGTGTAGTAGCGTGTGAAACATGTGCAGTAAAGAAAATGTCCTTGTAACATGTAATTAAATATGAAAAATGACCAGTAATAATCTGTCTTTCTTTTGCTGGCCATTTCTGGTTTTATAATAAATAACTACCTCCTTTCAATGCCAGTATTCAGCTGCTCACTGATGCAACCAAGCAGGTTGAGACATGGGTGACTAGGGAAGGCTTATTCTTTCTGGTCTTGGGTGCTGGTGAGAAAAGTATTCAACTCTTCTCCTGTGCTAGCATCAGTAGTGCTAGGGCTTTGCCAGTGAGAAGCTGGGGGAATTATTTACTAGGTCCCATGAAATATGTGATGGAGATAGAAACTGAGCAGTCTGCTTATAAAGAGTGTAAAGAACAAATACAGCCTCTTTCTATAGAGGTGTGTCTTGTATGTGTGGTACAGAACTTCATTTATTTGATTGTTTGTGTTTTTGTTTTGCAATCAATCCTTACAGCAGTCATGAATTTGGCAAGTGAAAGTGACAGTATAATGAAAAATAAAGATTAAATTTTTGTTTCTAAGAGAATTGGACATGTTCATGTTACAGAGCTTTTTAAAGCATATTTGCTAACCACTATCAGTGTGTCTGGAAACCCTGATGGCATAGTGGTCAAGTGCTATGGTTGCTAAACAAAAGGTCAGCAGTTCAAATCCACCAGGTGCTCCTTGGAAACTCTATGGGGCAGTTCTACTCTGTCCTATAGGGTCACTATGAGTCAGAATTGACATGATGGCAACGGGTTCAGTTCATTCGTTATCAGGGTGTCTATGGGTTGGAATCAATTTGGTGGCAATGGGTTTGGTTTTGGGGTTTGGATTAGGGTGTAATGATTTCATGGAACACTTGCAACAAGAAGACACTAATCTGTTAAAGAAACATCAGAACCTGTTTTATAAGTTACACTCACTCTTCTCTTATCAACATGGTTAGGTTCCAGAGACCAGGTCATTATGCAAATATTGGCATTATGCAAAAATGGAGGATGACCACATAAGCTCACAAAATGGAGGATAACTACATCATTACATAATTGCTGAATTACATCATTACATAACTGCCAAACCACTGAGAATCATGGCTCAACCAAGTTGACACATAACCTTAACTACTGTAGCTAGCATTACTCTCACCTCACACCTCAACATTGGTTACTGCCAGGCGTATGTCTTTAACATACAAAATAGTTGGATAGTAAATTTTTTACTATTGTAAATGTGAAATGTCAGATAACGAGACAGTCATTTAGTGAGGAGTAGATGTTTTTTTTTAGATGTAGTTATTAAAGAAGTCTGTGCTCAAAGATGATGCTTTATTAAGTGCAGTTGTAGAAGGTGTGTTACATATTACTCTGTGAAGCATGGCATTTCATTTAGATCAAACTTTGATGTTACAATCAATTGTGCACATTTTTATTGCAAGGTATTTTATGAATGTATGAAAAAATGAGCTGATAACTATTAGTATATTAGCTGCATTAGCAGAAGAAGAACTTGGCAAAAAGCTACATGATTTCAGCTTTAATCAGTAACATCAGATGCTTTAAATATAAAATCAGTTAAGACAGCGCTGAACATAATTTGATTTTTTTAACCCAGTTTAAGAAGCCAAGGTAAATCTTTTGGACTTTTTTTTCTTTTTTTTTTTTTTTTTTATGACCAAAGATGAAATATCTGGCGTACTTTGTGAAATATCTGGCATAATTTGTAAAAAAAAAAAAAAAAAGTCCAAAAGCTTTACTTTGGCTTCATAAATTAAAATTAAATATTGAAGATAAAATTATTTGTTTTCGTGATAACTACATGGATATAATTTTTACTGGGGCATAGAAACCAATATACTTACCCAAGTTAAAAAGTCTATAGAGTAGAAATGTATTTAAAACTAGCTGTAGCAGAATATAGATCATGATTTTATCCAACCAGGATGTGTTATTCTACCCATTGAAACAGAAAAATGTAGTTGCCAAAATTTACAAAATTTTATATATTTATACCTTTATATATTTGTGAATATATTTATAAAATAGTCATACTTTTTTATGATGAAGCTGATTTTGACTCTAAACCAACAAATTAATTAATTAATACAACTTTAGCCTTGCAATATGATCTTTCTTTGCTGCTCATTATGCATCAGATTTTAGAAATATTTGAGCCTTTATAAAGAATTATTCTTTAAATCAACCTAAGTGTCCTGGATGATATTGATTTTTTTTTGTAAACAAGTCATCTAAAGTTTGATTGTGCCTTTCATGTTTATTTGCCATCCACATATCTTTTGTGGTCTGTTCAGGTCTTTTGCCCATTTTGTAACTGTGTTGTTTCTTTTCTTATTGTTGAGTTTTAAGAGTTCTTTATATCTTTTGGATACATACCCTTTATTAGGTATGTGTTTCACAAATATTTTCTCTCACTTTGTGACTTGTCTTTTAATTCTCTTAACAGTGTCTTTTACAGAGAAGTTTTTAATTTTAATGAAGTTGAATTTATTAATTTTTTCAATCATCAATCATGCTTTCAATGTCATATATAAAAAGTCATCACCAAACCCAAGGTCATCTAGATTTTCTGCTATGTTATCTTCTGGGAGTTTTACAGTTTTTTGTCTTATGTTTAGATATTGTGGTTGTTGTTCGGTGCTATTTAGCCAGTTCCGACTCATAGCCACCCTATGTACCACAGAACAAAACACTGCCCGGTCCTGTGCCATCCTTACAATTGTTATGCTTGAGCCCATTGTTGCAGCCACTGTGTCAATCAATCTCATTGAGAGTCTTCCTCTTTTTTGCTGACCCTGTACTTTACTAAGCCTGATGCCCTTCTCCAGGGACTGATCCCTCCTGACAACATGTCCAAAGTGTGTAAAACACAGTGTCACCATCCTTGCTTCTAAGGAGCACTCTGGTTGTACTTCTTCCAAGACAGATTTGCTCATTCTTTTGGCAGTCTACAGTATATTCAATATTCTTCGCCAACACCACAATTCAAAGGCATCAATTTTTCTTCGATCTTGCTTATATACCTTATATTTAGGTATGTATATGTATATGTATATGTATATGTATATGTATATGTATATGTATATGTATATGTATATGTATATGTATATGTATATGTATATGTATATGTATATGTATATGTATATGTATATGTATATGTATATGTATATGTATATGTATATGTATATGTATATGTATATGTATATGTATATGTATATGTATATGTATATGTATATGTATATGTATATGTATATGCATATGTATATGTATATATATACTAGTTAGTTTTTGAGAAAGATGTAAGCTCTGTGTCTAGATTTACTTATTTTTTACCTTTACATGTCCAGTTGTTCCAGCACCATTTCAAAGACTATTCTTTCTCCATTGAATTTCCTTTGTTTCTTTGTCAAAAATTGGTTGACTATATTTTTTTATATTTATGTGTATATATTTCTGGGCTTGGTGATTCTATTTTTAATTGGAATATTTGTATTCTCATCCAACATATAATAAAAGTGAGGAGAGCTACAATTTTGTATTTCTAAATTTGGCACAACATTTCAAAGAATAATAAACATAACTTTCATATTGTAAAAATATTTATTGAAGAAAGATTCTGAATGGAATATTCTTTTAGATATGAAAATAATTTTAATTGAGAATATTCTCCAGATAATAGAATTTCCTCTAAGTTTATCAGGTGCCACGGCACTAGTAGTAGAAAGAGTGTTTTCTCCTTTAAAAATATTACCGTCTCCAGAGGAGAAAAGGTGCCAACAATTTCGAATGCATTAACCATTAAATTTTATAGGAGAATATTGCAGGTAATTTTGTAAAAAACATTTAAAAACAGTAAGACTATATTGAAATCATCTCTAAGCTGATTAAAGTATGTGACTATGTTCTAAGCATGACTGTCTTGTATATACATATATATAATATGACTTTTTAAGATTCAGCTAAAAATTTTACTTAAGATATATATATATATATATATATATATATATATATATATATATATATATGTATGTGTATTGTCATGGATTGAACTGTGTCCCCCCAAAATATCTCTCAACTTGGCTAGGTCATGATTCCCAGTATTGTATGACTGCCTACCATTTTGTCATCTGATGTGATTTTCCTGTGTGTTGTAAATCCTATCTCTATGATGAAATGAGATGGATTAGTGGCAGTTATATTGATGAAATCTACAAGATTAGTGTCTTAAGACAATCTCTTTTGAGATATAAAAGAGAGAAGTGAGCAGAGAGACATGGGGCTCTCATATCACCAAGAAAGAAGTGCTGGGAGAAGAGTGCATCTTTTGGACCTGAGGTTCCTGCGCTGAGATGCTCCCAGACCAAGGGAAGACTGATGACAAGGACCTTCCTCCAGAGCTGACAGAGAGAGAAAGCCTTCCCCTGGAGCCCGCGCCCTGGATTTGGGCTTCTAACCTGCTGGACTGTGAATTTTTTTGTTGTTGTTAAAGCCATTCACTTGTGATATTTCTGTTATAGCAGTACTAGATGACTAAGACATGCATATGCATGAATATATACACATATATAATTTTACTTTAAAAATAGTTTTAAGATATAATTGTTCTATAGGTTGACATAATAATATAATAAAACCAGGTTACCATTCAATTAATAAATATACCAAAAGTACTTAAATGGGATAATTTTACTCTCAAGTGTCTCACAGCTTGGGCAATAAGTTACACGTTCACCCGGCTCTGATGGCTGGTAGCCCCACAAATGTCTGGCTACTTGGATAAGCAGCACAAGATGCTCAAGCTTGCTGCATGCATTAGACATTCCTGTTTGTCTTTGCTGCCCAGCACCCGCGCTTACTTCTCCATCTATAAGAAAACCTGCACCTTGTGAGTTTTGATAGAGGCATAGCCTGCCTCCCACTATTTTGTTGTTGTTGTTGCTAGGTGCTGTCCAGTTGGTTCTGACTCACAGTGACCCTATGTACAACAGAACGAAATGCTGCACCATTCTGCACCATCTTCACAGTTGTTGTGATGTTTCAGCCCATTGTTGCAGCCACTGTGTTCAATCCATCTCTTTGAAGGTCATTCTCTTTTTTGATGATCCTCTACTTTACCAAGCATGATGTCCTTCTCTAGGGACTGGTCCCTCCTGATCACGTGTCCAAAGTACGTGAGACAAAGTCTCACCATTCTCACTTCTAAGAAGCATTCTGGCTGCACGTTTTCTAAGACACTTCCATCACAGCAGGTGAAAATGTCAGCTGCTGGCTTTCCTGCCTCCTTTGCGGTTAGAGCCAAAGCATGTGACTTGGCTTGGCCGATCAGAGCTACCACCATGGATTTTGAACTGGGAGCCAGTGACTCAACGATGTAGGACAGCAGAGAAGCTGCCTTGGTGGTGGGTGGTGGTAGCAGCAGCAACAGCAAAGTCCAGTTTTCCAGGGCAGCACTGGCTCCAGCAGGAGGGTGCAGGTTGCTGTCCCAACAGCCTCTGCGTCAACTGAGGCATTCAGTGTTCCACAGCATCTTCACAGCACTGGCTTTGTGGGCAGATTTTGACTGTGACTGAGTCTTCTGCCCAGACTCCCTTGTTCCTGCTCGTTTTCTGAGCCTGATTCTCCTGGCTGCTCTGTGACTCTGGAAGCTACCCAACATTTAAAAAAACAATTTCCTTTTCTGCTTTTATCAGCCAGAGTCCGTTTCTGTTGCCGAGAACATTGCTAGGAATCTTGGCTAATACATTTCCAATTGTTCCATGAGCAGCCACCAGGATCAACTGAGAAAAGTAGCTTGGGTAAGCACTGGGCTCAGAATCTGCTCCTATGAATCTTGGAGCTTCTCAGACCGGAAACAGTAACTTGGCAGAAAGTAGAAGTGGCCCCAGCCCTGAAAACATCATGGTGGCCAATAAACAACATGGCTGCAAGTCACCCAGATATCAGCTGAAGTGACCTGGTCCGCTTAGATTCATATGAAATTCACTGTAACATGTAAAGCGAGACACCTAGCATCCCAGCCTTTCTGGGGTTGGGTGGTTTTTCTAATTACTTATGGCTCTGTGTGCCTGCTTCTACCTACTTTAGTTTATTTGCCTTTTAAATTTGACAAAACTTACAATAGGCCAGGCTTTGCCAAAATTAATTTATTTAATACTCATAACAACCCTATGAATTAGGCATTATTATGATGACCGTTTTATAAATGAGGAGACTGAGGCGCTAAGAGGTTTAAGTAATAACTTGTTTAAAAACAAACAAAAAAGTTGCTGTCAAGTCGATTTGGACTGATGGCAACCCCGTATGTTATAGAATAGAACTGCACTTCATTGAATTTTCAAGGCTATGACCTTTGGGAAGCAAGTTGCCAAACCTTTCTTCCAAGGTGCTGCTGGGTGGGTTGGAACCACCAACGTTTTGGTGAGTAGTCAAGTGCTTGAGCATTTGTATCGCCCAGGGACTCCTTACTTAGAGTCACAAAATCACTAATTGGCAGAGCAGGATTTAAACATGAGCAGTCTGACTCCAAAATTCGAGTAGGGAGCATGCGTTATTAAACGTTGCTACGCTGCGCCAAAAGGAACAAGATGACATCACAGAATCTTCAAATCTGATTTTAGACACTCACATTCCTAAAACGCCCCTTGGTCATTATTGCTGGCCTAAACCCTCTGTAGAACCTTTGCTTCTGCTTTGTTGCTGGGCATCTCCAATTCTTCGCTTCCAGAAAGCCCAATGTATCACTTTATCATATTGATCGAACAGCTCTTATTCCTCCATTTTCTGAGCCATGTCCTGAGGCTCATCTTTTCATAAGGAAGCGACTCATTCATGTATTTGCAAAACCAAAAGCTATGTAGTCGAAAGGATAATGGTGCCGCTCCCTCAGAAGACGGACACAGTATGATTATAAATACAAGTTTTCTTCTCTTTCTTGTACTGATTTAGAATAATAAGCAAAGATATTACCCTCGCTCAAGGAAAAAGGTAGTCCAGCTACTGATAATGTTTTAGGCAAGTTATGTGGAATAATAGACATGGAGAGGGGTAATAATTAGAGAACTTGTAGGAGGGTGAAAAGAGTTCGAAGGTGTAGTTTTCGGGGTCTTTACGGATGGGTTTCTCTCTCCAACGTGTTGGGGGCCAGGACAGGATTCAGAGGAGCTAACGCAGCCACAGCATGAGCCAAGGCTTACAGTGTGGGAAACAGGTATGGAGTTAGGTAAAAATACCCAAAGGGAGGATTGGAAAGCTGGTTCTTGACTGGATTAAAAGCCCTGCCAGCTCTAGCAGCCAAACCATTCCAGAACTGCTCAGGAAATGGTTCAATTAAGTCATGGTGCCCAGATAAATGAACCAGGGTCTGTGAGCCTTCAGTGTTGCTTGCCAAGCCAAACTGTGTCTACTCTTTAGCTATCTCTGGATATGAATGTGTGCTGCAACACTATCCATCCCTATGGTTTGTAAACTATTTCTTGTATTCTTGTATATAATGCTGCTTCTCTGAAATTTTTTGATTTCAGCAAAATTATATCGAATGGTTATTTATCCATGTAAGAGTACAAGTACTGGGGGAAACAGAATAGGCAGGAGGTAGAAGGCCATGATGGTACAGTGTAGGCAAAGGCAAGCTGGAGTTTTGGGGGCAGGTTATAGGTAAAGAAAGGAGCCCTGGTGGAAAGTGGTTAAGTACTCAGCTGCTAACCTGGAGGTCAGTGGTTCGAATCCATCAGCTGTTCTGTGGGAGAAAGACGTGGCAGTCTTCTTTTGTAAAGATTACAGCCTTGGAAACCCTCTATGAGTCAGAATCAACTCAACGGCAATGGGTTTGTTTTGGGTGATAGGTCCTGGTGTTGTAATGGTTAAGCATTTGGCTGCTAACCGGTTCAAACCCACTAGCTATTCTGTGGGAGAAAGATGTGGCATTCTGATTCAATAATGATTTATGGCCTTGGAAACCCTATTGGGGCAGTTCTACCCTGTCCTATAAGGTCGCTATGAGTTGGAATCAACTCAACAACAATGGATTTAGTTTTTATTTTTATTTTTAATAGTAAAGAGAGAGGCAGTAAGCAAATGAGAAGGCAAGAATGAGGTCAAGAGGTAAGATACAGATGGGTTGCTAGGCAGAAAAAGGGAGAGAGACTGACCCAGGGATGGGAATGTTTGGGCACTGTTGTATTTTGGAGTTCCTTTCCCCACTGGGAATCTTAGCTTTCCACTCAGACTTGCAACTAGAGCAAGAGAGCACATGCTTACATTGAAACAATCAGTTGTGACTGACCAAAAAATGGCTAACTGGTGGCCTTATAGAGCTGGATTGAATAGTTACCTTGGATTAATGTGCAAAACTTGAAAGAAGAAAAAAGGTGCTCAAACTCTCAATCAGGGCTGTGGTGTTGGATTTCTAGTGGGGATGTCAGAAATGTCTGGGTGTTTTGAATTGTCATACTAACTGGAAATACCATGGGCAATTGTTGGGTAAGTTCGCTTTTCTTAAATGCTCTGTAATCCTGGATCAGTCCTACAAATTGAGAAATTACCCAATCCCTTCCCCTTCCAAAATACTAATTGTGGCCTCAGTGAGAAACCCTGGCAAAAACATAATACATAGATTTGGAGTGAGTAGAGAAAGAACACTAAGGGAGGAGAGATGTATAGAGGTGAGGAAAGAGAAGAGGATGGATGGGTGTGAAATGTCGTTGCATTTCAATGGATGTTCTGACATACATCACTCTTCAATCATAATGTTGAAAATAGGTCTTTGAAGTATTTTTTTTTACAGAAATGAGTACTTTAAATGAGGATGAGGGAGGAGAAGTGAGAGCAAGGTGGAGGGGGGAGAGTGGAGAATTAGACAAGGGAGATTCAAGCGCTGGCTGTGTTTATCATCATTTTTCCTTGGGCTCAAGATAATTTTGTAATAGAGCATTTCCTACTAAACTCCACTTGCTCCTTTTCTCCACTTTCCCTCTGTCTAAGCCCTTCAGGGAAACCCTGGGGGTGTAGTGGTTAAGTGCTATGGCTGCCAACCAAAAGGTCAGCAGTTCGAATCCACCAGGTGCTCCTTGGAAACTCTATGGGGCAGTTCTACTCTGTCCTATCGGGTCACTGTGAGTCGGAATCAACTCGACAGCAGTGGGTTTTTTTTTTTTTTTAAGCCCTTCAGGTCCAGGTATTGAGACTCAGGCAGAATCAGAAGGGTTCTCAGGAACATGCTCACTGTGGAAAATCCACATTCCTCGTTCAGCACTCCTAGAGTGATATGGGGCACATTCCGTGTGCACCTGCTGTCTGGCTCCAGCTTTGCCAGCCAAGCTCATGAGTATCAAGTTGCCAGATTCCACAGTCATATTAATGTCATTGGTGACATGTAAACCTTAAGATACTTATTTCCGTTTTCCTCAAACTTCATTAATTCAACAGGCGTTTCCTTAGCATCCAGACATTGAGTAGGTACTAGAGATAATGTCACAGATAGATTAAATCTATGGCCTCACTAATGACTATCTATAGCTATGACCTTTATAAAGTGACTTTTCAGTTTCTCTCATCAAGAGGAGGAGTCTATTACTCCTAGGTTGGCTTTGTGTCTTGCTTTGGTCAAAAAAATGCATCAGATGTTCCAGTTCTGATATTAAGCCTCAAGGTGCCTTGTGTGTGTCTGCTCTCTCTAGACCTTCACCTGCACCATGGCAACAAGCCCAAGCTAGCCTGCTGGAGAATGAGAGATCACGTGGAGCAGAGACAAATTGTCCCAACTGTGGCCATTCTAGCGAATCACCTCCTATCTAACCTCCCAGCTGATCGCAGGTACATGAGAAAGCCCAGCCAGGATCAGCAGAACTGTCTACCAAGCCTAGATTTGTGAGCAAAAATGAATGTTTCGTATTGTATGCCACTGAGGTTTTTATGGTTGTTTGATATGTAGCATTATTTGGGGGAAATAGATAACCGATACAAAATGTGTAGGTGAAAGACAAAAGCCTGATCCTCGAATGTTTCCCAAACAAACAGTGGAGACAGATATTTTCAGAGCATTGTAGAAAGTGAGGGCTCTATGGGATCATGTAGAAGGCGTTTCTAACCTAGACTGATGGGTTCAGGGAGCTTCCTGGAGGAGCTGGAATAGAAGGAAAGATAGAAGATAGCCAGTGAAAAAAGGTGGGTCACGTGATGATGTAGGTGGAGGGAACGTGTTTATAGGCTCAGGGAGATAGAGCAAGATTATTGTAACTGCAAGAACTTTCGGATGGCTATGGTTTAACAGACTCGGTGTGTGTGTGTATGTGAGTGTACGTATAAGGGGTGAATCAGAGTTGAAGTAAGGATCAGTCACAACTTGAGACACTGTCATACTAAATAAAAAAGAAATGGTATGAACTTTATCCACAAGTCAGTGGGCAACCACTGAAGGTGTTAAGATAGGATCAATTTACATTTTGAATTTGATTTTCTGCAAATGTAGAGGCTCTATTGAAAGTGGTATTGCTGGTACCTGGGAGACTGATGAGCAGGTTATCGCTCTAATTGGGGCAATCAATGCAGGAAGCCTGATATAAGGCGATGCCAGTGGGGATGAAGAAACTTAGGGGGTGAAACAGATTCGCAAAATATGCCCTCTAATGATAACGAAGTTCATTATTGCTGATGCAAGTATCGCCGGCCACTTCTGACTCTTCTTCTCTCAAGCAGATTTCATCTCAGGGACAGGCATATTTTGGTTAGCTGCAGAGCTAACACTTAACTGCAAGAATGAAATTCTTTCTGGCTGGCTTCTCCTGGCTGTTATCTTTGTCACCAAGTGGTGGCTGTCACATTACTTTGGCAGTCCTCAGGTTTTAGGCTCCAAGGAGCTGCTGAGGCAAATGCCTACCTCAACTCTTCACACACTAGTGCAACTTGTAAGCGTGGTTAGAATGGTACCTCAGTCACTAGGTGATGGCAGGAAGGCTTTCACACCTTAACCTAAAGCTGATGTCACTTCCACAGTGGTGGCGTGTGCACAAGGCTGCAGATGTGAAGACTTCAGTGACTCTGTTAGAGTCATAGGATCCCTTAGCATTTTCGTTAGAAACCTATCTTCATATGAGTGTGCCATGATCAGGAGCTTGGTAAGCAAGTCCCTGCCTGAGTGTCCTTTGTCTTTTGCCATTGCAAAGTCATCCATAGAGGAAAGCAACCTAATTGAAGAATGAGCCGAATTGTAAGTGTTACGTTAAACAATGACATTTGGTATTTGCATGAACCAAAAATCAAGCCTGTTGCCCTTTGAGTCAATTCCAATTTATAGCGACCCTATAGGACAGAGTTGAACTGGCCCATAGGGTTTCCAAGGAACGACTGGTAGATTCAAACTGCTGACCTTTTGGTTAGCAGCTGTAGCTCTTAACAGCTGTGCCACCAGGGGCGTTTGCTTTCATTTTCCATTTTAACTTTACTTGTTAAAAAACAAACAGATAAAACGTGAAAAGACTGCTCCAGAGATACTTGGTGAGCTAGTCATTCTCCACTTGCCTCTTCAAATCTGCTTTTCCACCCTTCTCAGTTCTATGCTCCAAGGTGGACTTTCAGGGATTATGCCACCTGGATTCCCCTGCTCTCTGACTTTGATTAGATTCAGCCAAGGGGAAATAGCAGCAGGGGTTTTGAAAGCAGTGGGGTGTTTATTCTCTCCTCATTTTGTGCTTCTTGAGCCATGGCTGTGGTCCTCTATTCTGGACCCAGACCCCTGTCTATGGCCAACGGGAGTTCTGATAACACTGTTTCCTCTACTTGGTCTTTAGCCCTAGACCCTGAGTGTTCTATTGACGTCTTTTTTGCTCCCTTAATCCTGATGACACATTTGTAAATCGTTCCTTCATTAATGTGCCTTTAACTTCCCATTGAGTATGCAGTCTGTTTCCTGTCAGCACTGTGAACCGATATATCTGGTTTATAGGATTATGGTTAAGATTAAATAAATGAAGGTATGTAAATTGTATGTACCTGGTTTACAGAAGTACCTGACACATTGTTGCTAAGTGCTGTCCAGTCAATTTCGACTCACACCGGCCCCACGGCACAGAGTAGAACTTCCCCATAGGGTTTTCTAGGCTGTAATCTTTATGGGAGCAGATCTCCAGGTTTTTTCTCTTGTGGAGCTGCTTGGTGGGTTCAAACTGCCAACCTTTTGGTTAGCAGCTGAGCATACATAATAAGAGCTAGTTCCTATTCCATAATATAAAGTAACAAGGATAAGCGAAAGAGCCACTTGGGAAAAGTGAATATTTTAGGTTAAGGTCATTGCATTAGTCTTCTTATTTTATATATTGTGATCATCATTACGAGGTTAAGGGGTGAAGGTATTTTTCTACGATACTGTTCAAAATTATTTCAAAAAAGCAAAGAACTCTATATTAAAACGACAGCAAGAGCAACAGGCTAGGATTTCAGGAGACGGTCTCAAAGGCCCTTTTCAGCTCTAGAATTACATGAATTAGATGCACTTTTATGGTGTTTAAGATGAATTCAGTGTGGCTTAGAGTAATTGGGGGACACCTTTTGAAGGTAATAGGATTTGAACTAGACGTTGAAACACAGAAATAATTTAGAAAACCACAGGATAGAGCAAAGTAAAGTTCACTTTGTGGTATGGAAAAGGGGAGGGACCTTGTCAAATTTTAATATTAGGATTATGTTGACTTAAAAAAAAGATTGGAAACTGTTCTCTTTTGTTTATTCCCCGGAAGAGTTTTGTATAATTGGTGTTATTTTTTCCTTAAATGTTTCACATGATTTACCAATGAAGCAAGCCATCAGGGCCTACAACTATTTTGTTGTAAAGTTATAAAACAAGGACAAATTTTATTTAATAGATACAAAACAATTCATATTTTCTGTTTCTTAAGGTAGATATGATAGACATTATTTTTCTAAGAATTTGATGATTTCATCTAAATTTTAAATGCATTGGCATAAAATTCTTGATTATATTCTCTTATTAATTTTTAATATCTGTAAGATGTTTGGGGATGGTTCCTTTTTTCCTTACCACTAGTAGATTTTTAAGTCCCTACGTTTTTTTTCTTGGTTAGTCTCACCAGATATTTATCAGTGTTATTCAGTTTTTCAGAGGGCTAACTTTAGGCTTCGTTAATCCTATTTATCGTATGCTTGTTTTCTTTTTTTTCCTTAAGTTTAATTATTATTTTTCCTAACACTTTGAGATGAATTCTTGCTCATTGATTTTCAGGTTTTCTTTTCTAATATTTGATTTAAAGTTATTATTTCTTTATACACATGATCTTTGCTGTATCTCACAAGTTTTTATATATTACATTGTATTTATTAATTAGTTTAGAATATCTTCTGTATTTTATCATGATTTGCTTTTTGACCCATGGGTTATTCAGCATATTAATTTCCAAAATATAGGATTTTTTTCATTTATCTTTTTGTTATTCATTCCTAACTTTATTGTTTTGTGGTCAGCTACATACTTTATGATTAAAACCCTTCATATCCCTGAGATATTATTAATGGCCCTTCAGATGGTCAATTTTTATAAATTTTATGTGTATGCTTGAAAGAACATGTGTTTTGCAATAAATGAATGCAGTGTTCTATAAATGTCAGTGAGGTCATTTGTCAGTCATGTAGTTCAAATTATCTATGTGAATGTGCAAAAAATCTCAGATCGTGTTATAAATTACTGAGAGATTACTGAGCGGTTATATATTTGTTTATATATGCTTTTAGATTTGTTGAATTTTGCTTTATATTTTTCGAGGCTGTATTAGTAGATGCATACAAATTTAGAATGTTGTTCTTTACTTGAACTTTTATCGTTATGAAACATGCCTCTTTATCTGTTGCATAGTTTGCCTAAAACCTGTTTTATGTCTCTGCCTACTTTCTTTTAGTCCTTGTAGGGTATGCTTTTCCATTCTTTTATACTCAACTTCCATGTAGCTTTCAGTTATGTTGATGTATCAATTATAACCAGCATCTTGTAACTTTTCAAAGAGTGGTCTTATACTTTTTTCCTTTAATTGCAGCATATAGTTTATTTTCAATTACTCTAATTACTGATAAATTCATGTAAACCTACCATTTTGCTCTTTGCTTTTTGTTGTTGTTGTTCCGCTGGTCCTATGTTCTTTTTTCCTCCCTTCTTGCTTGCTTATGTATTGAATATTTTTAAAATCAATTTCTTCTCATTGGTAGTTCTAGTCCCTTTTGTTGTTCTTTCAGTTGTTACTGAAGATCACAGCAGGTATCCTTGAATTATCAAGCCAACTTCTCCTTTGTACTTTTATCCTATCCCTGAAAAAGTAATTTAGAACTCCTTAACTTTACGTATCCCCTTACTAAGGTTTAGTCCCTGCGTGGTGCAAACAGTTAAAGTACGCGGCTGCTAACCAGAAGTTTGGCAGTTCAAGTCTACCCAGAGGCATCTCCAAGGAAAGGCCTGATGATCTACTTCAAAAAAACAGCTATGAAAAACCTATGGAGCACAGTTCTGTTCTGACATTCATGAGGTCATCATGAGTCGAAATTGGCTTTTTTTTTAAGCTAAGCTTTATACTACAGTTGTGTATTTTAATTCTATGTATATTTTAAGCCTTCAATATGTTATAATTTTATATAAGTAATATTTGTGTATATGTTTATTTTTTGAAGATTTTACTTGAGTCTTAGTAATAAATAAGGCATTGGAATTGTCATTAAAAAGAGTAGCATCTTCCAGGATCTCTGATTCGTTATTGCTTTCTGTTGTTTTAATTGTTTGTCTCTGTTTTGTTTTGTATTTTTTCTTTTAGCTTTTCATTTTTACATAATTTCAGAACTATAAAATAGATCTATGGGGCAGTTCTACTCTGTCCTATAGGGTCGCTATGAGTCGGAATCGACTCGACGGCACTGGATTTTTTATAAAATAGATTTAAAAAAAAAAAAAGGACAAATAATTCCCATATGTCCTTCACACAGATTCCTCAAACATGTACTTTTTACCACATTTGCTTTATTCTTCTCTCTCTCTCTCTCTCAAGCGCACACACACAGACACGCACACATGCCTCATTTTCTTCTGAGTTGTTTGAGAGTCAATTATTTACTGATTATTAGTTATTGCTCATTTACCTCTGAATAGTTCAGTGTGTCCTTAAAACAAGGACATTATCTTACAAAACAACAGTACAGTTACTAAAAAAATAGGAAAGTAACATTCGTGTCATACTATTACCCAATCTATGGACCTTAATCAGATTTTATCAAGTATCCCAGTAGTTTTCTTTACAGCAAAAGAAAACACTGGATCATGTGTTCCATTAAGTTCTCATGGCTCCTTAACCTCCTTTGATCTGAACAAGTTCTTGTGTCTTTCTTTACATTTTATGATATCAACAGTTTTAAAGAAAAGAGGACAGGTATTTTGCAGACTATCTTTCCCTTTGAATTTGTTGACTGATTTCTCATGATTAAATTCAGGTTATGCAGCATAGGCAGGATTACCACAGAAGTGATGTTTTACTATTCACTGTACATCATATAAGGAGACCAAAGCAAACAAACAAACACAAAACAAAATAAAGCAAAGTAGTTGCCATTGAGTCAATTCTAATAACTCATGGAGACCCATTGTGTTTCAGAGTAGAACTGTGCTCCATATAACCTTTCAGAAGATCACCAACCCTTTCTTCTGAGATGCCTCTGGGTGGATTCAAACCACCAACCATTTGGTTCATAGCTGAATGCTTAACCATATATATGTACCACCCAGGGACTCTATTATGAGGGGACACATGATGTCAGTTTGTCCCATTACTATAGATAATAACTACAGTCACTTGGTTATAATGGTGTCTCTGAGGTTTCTTCACTGCAAAGTTATTATGTTTCCCTCTTCTATCAGTAAGTCTCTTGGGTGAAATACATTAGAAAACCGAAAAAAACAACCCTTTTCTATAGAGCCAATTTTGACTCATAGTGACCAAAGAGGACAGAGTAGAACTGTCCCATAGGGTTTCCAAGGATTCAAGGTAGATTCAAACTGTTGACCTTTTGGTAAACAGTCTGAGCTCTTAACCACTTCCCCACCAGGGCTCCAGATACATAACAGTACATATGCATTTTGCTACTCCTCATATTTTTTTTTATATTAGACAGACAGCTCTCTTCTCAATAGAAACAAGGAAAGCCAGAAGACAGTGGAATACATCCTTAGTGCTGAAAGGGCTAACTGCCAACCCAGAACTCTTTAATGTGAAAATATCCTTCGAGAATGAAAGTGAAATAAAGCCATTTTAAGAAACAGCAAAATCTGGGGAAATTGTTCACCTGCAGATCCTCACTACAGGAAAAACAAAAACAAACAAACAAAAAAAACAACTCTCATTTACCTCCTGTCTCAGAACTCACAAGTAACACAATCTTTTTGCTGCTTTCATTCTGTTACTGCTAGCCTGCTAGCCTGATTCTGCCACTTGCCTCACCCTAGTCTTTGGGACTTCTGTATTGCTTAATTCCAGGCTGATGTCTTGGCTTTTGACTTCTGCTTCCTTTTGGAATCCCTGACCTAAAGGTCGGCCCCATCCCTTATTTTTCATTCCTGGGCTTGTCATGGCCCTCCTAATGGAGCCTCGTGTGCCTGATTCAGTAATCCACAGCTCCTAGGCCTTAGACATAACAATTTAAGTTTGATATACAAATATCGATAATTAAGCAGAGAATTTCAGAGTACATTTTATCTCCAGACTCTGTTAATGTATGAATCGTTCCATGCAGGAATTTGGTCTTCAGACCTCATTTCCAAAGAGCTGTCCCAATCTTCATCTAATAAATGTGTTATTGCTGGAAAATCCAGATGGTTGCTGATTTAATTCAATTGCTAAAAAGGAAAAAAAAAAGTGTAGTCTACTCACAGCCGAGACAAAGAAATGTTAATTTAGGAAGCAATGTTTACCTCAAATATTGAAAGCATTTGGTGGTATGATGAGATCAGTGGCATCTGGAAATTACCTAAGAGGGGCAGTTTTGCAGGGCATATGGCTAACGTGGAACATCAGAGCCCTCTCAATTCCCTTTGGTAGTAATTTCATACGCCCCAAAGCATGTGTGGGGAAAATTTCCATGCATGATATGGGCCGTTAGCCCTGGTCTGGATAGACCTGAGTGCAGTTGATGACACTGTGACTATCTACTTGTGTGACTTTGTTTCTCCAGCTAAGATAGGGATTGGAATAGATGATTCCTGCAATCCATTCCCTTTTAGAAGCCTGAAGCCTTTAATAGTCTTACCATTTAATTAATAACCCACCACTATCTCATTCATATATTTAAACTAGTATTTTATAAGTGTAGCAACTCCCCTTCTCAAGCAAGGCATAGAAGAGCAACTACCTTGCAATGACCTTGAGTATCAGAATAATTTGCTGTCTCTTGCACACACACCGGCACCAGGGTTTTACAAGTCAGAGAAGTATGTGCAAGGAGGATGAAACAAAAATCCTTATATCAAAATGCAGTATCATTTTAGCCCATCATTTGGCATGAAAACTCATTCCTCAGATCAGAGTCATGAGAGATATTAAAAATGTCAAGTGAGAAATGGCAGTGTAAAATGCAGATTGATTTAGCTTTTCAAAATTGATTAGCAGTTTAGGGCCATGAGAGCAATGTTTGTGGTGTTTTCACTCTACTAGTTGCTAAAATTGATTAGCATTTCTTGAGGAAGGTATAGCAAATTGCTACGCTAATCAAGGTAAATGAAATCATGAAGTGACTTGATTGCCAGACTCTTTGCACTCTCAGAAATGTTTCAACAAGACTGGCTTGGAAAACAGCCTTCAATCAGGGCAGCAGGTAAACCTTACTCTTCTCTGTTCTTTCCTCTTGATTTGGGGATTTGGGTAGTGGAGAAAAATCATTCATGCTTTTCACTTTTCTGATCTCTCAGTCTTTCAGAAAAATATATCCCATCATTTGAGAAGGTACAAGCATCTCTACTACTCTACATTGAAAAAAATATGTATATGTATGAGTCAGAATCGACTGGACATCAACGGGTTTAGTTTGGTTTTTATATATACATTTGCACGTAACCTGTTTGGTATTAAATCACTTTTTTTGGTAAACAGCTTTAACTGTTGCCCTGTATGCCTAGTGCAACAATACAATCTGTAGGTTACAGTCTGGAATGTTGGTATAGCTTCCCCGTCAGATTGGGTCTGGGTGTGTCAAAAAACTCAGGATCCTTTACTACTGGCTTGGACAAGGTTCTGTGCTATAAAGAGTAAGTTCTTTCACAGGTACATACCTTGTCTCATGTTTTATTTTCATATCTTTAGTACCTTTAACACAGTTCATGGAATATTAAAAGTCAATATTCAATTTAAATCAATGCCATAGAACTGAATGACAGTATTACATTTTGTTCTGATGGCAATTCAAATCAAGTTAATTAAAAAAAAAAAAAAAAGTATTTTTAGGTTTGAGCTCATCTGAGACACCACCTGGTTGTCTGACTGTTGTAAGGCTGGCTGCATACAATCCATCATTTGTTAGGTGTATGGCTTCTCAGACTCCGGTTCTCTCTTCCCGTCTTTTTCTCTGGAGAAGTTTCAGTTCATTGGAATTGTGGTGCAGATTAGTGAATCTGTATTTTCAACGACCTCCTCACATCTTGCTGATTTGTGACAGGTTTCAGAACTAGTGATTTAGTCCAATTTCCTCATTTAACAAGTAAGAAACTAATGTCCACAGAGATAAAGTGCAATGACTAGGAAAAGTTGATGGTAGGAAAAACCTAAATATAGATAAGATCATCTCAGAAAACTACATACAGAAGGTGACATTCAAAAGTAGGTCTTGAAATTTAAATAGCATTTTTTGAAATATCTGAGTATTTAAGGAAGAACTGTGGTGGGAGGCAGATACTCTAAGCACAGAGTACAGCGAAAGGGGACTCTGAAAGGGCTTATTATGTTCAGGGAATGGGGACTACCTGGCAGAGTTGGGGAAGCCAGGAATAAGAACAGAGTAGAACTGCACCATAGAGTTTCCAAGGAGCGCCTGGCAGATTTGAACCACCAACCTCTTGGTTAGCAGCCGTAGCACTGAACCACTACACCACCAGGTTTCCGGATATTACAAAGGCAAAAAAAAAAAAAAAAAAATAAGTCCCCTTTTTCCTGTCCTCCTGTATCCTGCTGGTATCTCCCTTTGGGAACCAGCTGAGCAATGAGTCTGAGAAATATAGCTTAAGCCATCCCCTTTGTGATCTGAGCACAGCACAGAAAGGGGGAGGGATGTTTCTGAGAAAAATTAGGTCATGGATTCACATGCCACAAGTCTTACCATGAGCTTAAAAAGGGTGCAGATCACTTGAGCCCCACAGATTTTACATTTTAAGGTTCTTGCTGCAAAAGGAGACTTTTCTTTTTGGATTCCTTTCTTTCTATTAACGAAGATGAGGATGATGATGGTGGTGGTGGTGATGATGGTGATGAAGATGATAGCAATAGCAGTCAATTATCGAGCCTGTGAAGTTACTATTCTAGGTACTTTACATATTCTGTGTGTATGACAAAAGTATTATGCCAGTTTTAAGGAAGGAAGGGGATTAGAATGGTGGAGGGACTTCTCAATGTCAGCTAGTAAGAAGCACTCTTGGTAGTGGGAACCAGGTCTCTTTGGTACCAAAGCCTTTGCTCCTTCATATACATTGCCTGGGATCTCCCCCAGCCTCTTGTTGTCTTCCAGCCTACTGGTCCCTTCTTAGTCTACTCAAAGCCTAAGGTATGACTGTCATATTCACCTGGAAGTAATTTCTTGCCCATTGACAGGACCATAGAAAACCTCTCCCTAACTTTAGCAGCTTTCATTTGAAAATATATACTTTATATATATTTATAGATCTCTTAGTTTTATGTTTATATGATCCTTTCATTTTCATAGTTGTGTTCAGGAAATATATTTTTTTAAATGTCATTACAATAGGTAATGTATTTGAACTGGACTGTAGCGAGGGCCCGTTTCGTAAAATATATTCTCCGTTCAAGCTATAGTTTATCCCATTCTGGTGTCCTTTAATTCACACTGTAGAATAGAGTTGGAAACTCTAATGGATCACACCCTACCTGTCCAACCATGCAAACTCTTCTTCAGTTTAGTCCCATGAGACACTGGAAAACGCTATACAAGTTAAGCATACCTCATTAGGTTTTTGCTAAGCTTCTTTCCTCATTTCTTTTCCTTTGTGGCTACTGCACAACGACCCTGAATAATCAGAATAAGTCCATTTAGTTTGATTGCTCCACTCTTCCAGGAGAAAATTACCTGGCACATGGTATAATCAAGTTAGCTAAAATGGAGCATGACAGGTAAGGATTTTTCTTTCCTTCAAGCCCATTCAGTAAGTAGTCTTACTTCACGTCTAATCAGTCTGTATTTCATGTTAGACTTGAGCTTTTGTTGTCGGTCCCCTTTGTTTATCTCCTTGGCAATTCCTTCATTAACTCCCAGGCTCAACTACAAGTAGGTTGAGTCTTCACCAGCAGCAGCTTCCTGTTTCTCTTCTGAAGAATTAACCAATTAGTAGCTTTCTTGATAAAAGACACCTCAACTTCAACTTACTCAATTTTTCATGGGTAAGATAAATTGAGGGTTGATTATTTGCATACTAAAATAACTCTTTGCTTAATAAATGGATTTCCTTGAGCATTCTTTATTTAAATATTTATTGAATGTTTTTCATGTGCTAGGTACTCTTCTAGGCTATGGGCAATGGAGGTGACAAAACTGTAAAAGTCTTTGTTCTCTTGCAGTTTATATTCCAGTAAGAGAAAACAACAATTATCAAATAAATACATATATATTGTGTTATCATGATATGGTAAGTGTTTTGAAGAAAAGTAAGGCAGGATAGAGGGTTAGAAAGTGACAGGCTATGAGATGCTGTATTAGTTTGGATGAGAAAGTCTGTCTGAGGCTGTATCCTTGGAGAGGAGAAACAAATGGAATGAGGTAAGAAGAACCATGTAAAAGGTCTGGGGGAAGAGCCTTTTGTCTAGGGAAGAGTAGTGCTAGTTCCCGAAGCAGGTACATAGAATGTAAAGGAAAAGTCAGCGTGACCAGAGTAGTGTATTTATTTCAGACCAAGTCTTTCATACTACTACTCAGTAAAGTTGAATAAGAAGTAAAAACTGTTAATCTCTGGAAAAAAATTAAATCAAATCAGTTTTGATAGATTAGGAAACAAAAGTTGAAAATCGAGAGACCTTAGGATTCCAGTTTTCTATTAATAAGTGGAGAAGAAGGGAGAAATAGAGTGAAATAATTTTTCAGTACAGAAGTTTTTCTCCTTGGGAGCGAAGGTCATAGTTCCAAGTGATGCTGCACAAGTGATCATTATCAGTCATCATCTGTTGTTGTTGGACACAGTTGGGACTTATTTTTTTGCCTTTGTAATATCCGGAAACCTGGTGGTGTAGTGGTTCAGTGCTACGGCTGCTAACCAAGAGGTTGGTGGTTCAAATCTGCCAGGCGCTCCTTGGAAACTCTATGGTGCAGTTCTACTCTGTTCTATAGGGTTGCTATGAGTCAGAATCGACTTGATGGCAACGGGTTTTTTTTTTTTTTTTTTGGTTTTGTAATGTCTATATCTACATCTACATCTACTCTATGTATTTATTCAGTGAAAGCTTATAGGCGAAAATCTCCTGAACTAGGAATTGGTGCTTAAGTGAGGCAGTTGCCATTACAAAATATAACTGCAGTAAGTCCCTCTCAAATTGCCCTGTGAAGCAACTAGAAAACTAGCAGTAAAGACTGCCTATGATTTTATCGTTGAGAAGAGATGAAGTCTACCCAAAAATAGTCAATGAGAAAACTCTTCTGTTTCAGAACATAACCCCTAGTCTTTAGCTCATAAACGAATCCATCTAAATTGCTGCTTTAATTATTTAGGTTCCTCTTTTGTTTGTATTTTCCAAGGAATAGATCTCAGGTGGTTTCTCCTGACCTGCAGGAGAATCCTGAACCCTTTATCCCACAGAAGGCCCCCACATCATTTCCCCATTCTACAGTTTCAACCACATCTCTAAGTCTTGCTTCCAAAACTTGCATTCTGGCACAACTGACTCAACCTGTCCCCTTACCTGTATTTCTGTCATTTTGCTTTCCTCACCTTCTTCCATGAATAAGTATCTATTCCTATATATTCATGCTGCTGAGAGTGAGAGAGAGAAAGAGAACAATGGACAAGGTGACTCTTCTCGACCACTCACCTTCGATGAAATCACTGTCTTCAGTTCACTGTTTCTCACCTGGAAAGAAGGATTTGGGTGGTAGGACAAAATAAGTTTCAGGATCAAAGTCAAACTCTATCTTCTTCAAAAATCTTAATTGTACATCCCAATGAAGTGTTACTGCCACCTGTAAGCCTGATATATTTATTGTTTTTGAAATATGTTTGGCAATTGATCACACTGCTGTGTGAACTTTCAGCTTTCCTTTGTAAGCCTTGTGTGCTCCAGGAAATGCCATCTCTGTGAATGGTCCTGTTAGTCACCCACTTACAGACATCTAAGCCTGAACCCTGGCTTCATCCCATACTTCTCCTTGTCCAACCACTCCCGCTCCCCTAGCTTATCAGCCACCAAATTCTATGCTTTCAGAGTCCTAAAGATCTCTGAAACTCTCTCTTCGATTTGATTATGCTTAGAAGCAGGATGGTAAGACTTTGTCTCACATACTTTGGACGTGTTATCAGGAGGGACTAGTCCCTGGAGAAGGACATCATGCTTGGTCAAGGAGAGGGTCAATGAAAAAGAGGAAGACCCTTGATGAGATGGGTCGACACAGTGGCTGCCACAATGGATTCAAGCAAAGCGATGATAGTGAGGGTGGCGCAGAACAGGGCAGTGTTGTGTTCTGTCGTACATAGGATCTCTATGAGTCAGAATTGACTCTATGGCACATAACAACAACAACATGTAGACTTGTACGTAACTAATAATGATAAAGGATGTGTGCTGTCTACTGAGATGAGTCTCTAGTTCCTTTCATTTCAACTTATGGAACAATCTTGGCGATACAGATCCTCTTCTGTTTGTTCCCAGTTGCTCAGGTCTTACACCATGTATGGTAGTATGTTGAATTTGTAGTTCAGGCTTCAGGTCCCTACGTCTAGATTTTGCTTTTACACTGTCTTCAAATGGTGAGTCTTATGGACTAATTGTTAGGAAGTCTTTGCTTCCTTCCATGCTGGCTATGTCTGTGTTGGGCAACAGCTCCCTGTATCCCTTCCTTTTTGTAGAAAAATTTTTTCCCCTGTACAAAGAGTTCTCCTGTGTTGTGCTCACTGTTGAGCAGTGGGTTTTTCCATTGCTCAGAAATAAAGGTCCCCATAATTATTTTAGTTACAATACCGTGAAGCAATGTCCCTGAGTCTGAGCCAATCTCCTCCCCCGCATCAAGCAACAGAATTAACTTGCACATTAGGTACTCATTTATATATGTGTTAATTTTATTTTTATATGGGATACAGTGGAGTGCCGTCCATCATCCCTGTTTATCATAATTTCTGCAGTGATGGAAATACACCATATCTATCTGTCTACTATAGTAGTCACTAGCCACACATGTGGCTATTAAGCACTTGAAATATAACTACTGTGACTAAGGAACTGTATTTTTTATTTAATTTATTTTCAACTAATATAAATTTTAATAGCCACATATGGTTAGTGGTTTCACAATGGACAGCAAATATTTGAAGTACCCATGTGTCTCTTCAGTACTCAAAACTTTTTAGAGTTTCTCTTTCCCTATTTCTCTCTGTCTTTGTCTCTCTCTCTCTTTTAGTACTTCACCCTGTTTAGGAATCTCCTGCTTTCCTTTATCTTCAGATATGCAGGGCCTGGTTACTTGGTGGCTGTCTTTTCTATTGCCGTACATTGCCTGCTATCCATCCAGTGCTTTTCATGCCAATTTATTTTCTGTCCAGACATAAATGTACCCTGTTTCTTATTTAATTCCAATAGGTCCTCTGGGTGTCGTAATTGAAAAAAAAAAAAAGGTAATTTGGTAATGTCTAGGGTTGTTAGATAGTTTCAACAAAAATACTGGACATGACAAAAATGTGTCAACCAATTAGACAAATACACCTGATACTCAAAAAAAAAGTTTTGCAACCTATAAAAAACCACATCCTATATTTTAATATATGGGACAGCTTTTTAAAATCATTTATCTATTTAAAAATAACTGCTTCCCCATTATATACAACAGAGAAGCATACTTAAAAATATAAAAAGTTCACTTCTATTTGACTTAGTATTTACAGTGCTATGACGATTAGCCCCAAATTATACATGCCATTAAAAATTCTTTCTGTGCCATATTTTGCCACATAAATTAAGATAAAATTTCAATCAGTTTTAAAAAGATTCAGAGCACTATATCTCATGCTGGAAAACATCCAAAAGAGATATTTTTTGTTTTAAGGGAAGTGAGCATCATGCCAAAGGCATTGAGTTTCCCGTAAAGAGAACTTGAATCTGGAAGTTGTTCTTATTTCTAAAATGACAATATTTAAATGTCACATACTTCATCGAAGGAAACAGATTTCTCAGGTTAGGCTAATTGCAAGGCACTAGGAACATCATTTGGTGAATTTAAAGGAGAAAACAACATCTTGAGGTGTTAGAAGGCTCTTTACCCACATCTCAGTGTTTCCGCTTCATTGATCTTAGGAACCGGAAGACCTTCCACAATTTGAATCCAGCATGCATCCTGAAACAGATCACCGAGTGTGTTTCCCAAGGAATTTAAAAACTAAATTCTGTCCAGAAGTCTTGATTTAATTTGTCTGGTCCTTGTTATAATCAACACATGCACCTTATGTTAAAGACAGTATCATTGAGCCTGGCTGGTTGGCTCGTGGTGCTATTCAAAACAAACAACTGCACTAATATACAAGTAAAACTCACCTAATTGTACCCAAGTGACAAACTGGCAAAGCACACAGTATTGGCTGAGAGAGTGAGCTAAAATACTTGCCCACAAGCCACATATAACATGTAATGATGCTACTCCCCTCTCTGGTTCAATTTTGAACACCTGGAAATCATTTCACGTCTCATTGGAAAAGAGCTCAACAGAACCCCAGGAGGTCTTGAGGCCGCCTAGAAAACCACCAGTGAATGTTCAGCAACTGTTTCCACGAGACAATTGCCCCAAATGTTGATGTATACCTGTACAAGAAAATTTGGGGAAACTCAAGCCAGGCTGGAAACTTGGGCAGGATGAGAGATACACGAAATGTAGACAGAGTTAGAGGTTAACACTTTGAAGTCTTCCAAATTCCGGCTGGCTGCAGACCTAAAAGTGGCTTCACTGATCCTTCCCCATCCTGACAAATGCTAATGAAACACCATCCAAGCATTTATTTTGGAAAGAGAGAAATCAGTCCTTAAGCAACAGTTCCTGACAAGTAATTATCTCTTCCTCCCCTTTTCCTGTGCCCACTTCCCCCTGCCCTCCTCCTGCTTCTCTCCCTTTTTCAGTTACTGAGTGCAGACAGTGTGACAGGTACTACGCTAAGTTTTAGATACATTACCCCATTAGATATGCTTCTACAGAGGAAAGAGAGGTTAAGTAAATCCCCATTTGAGCTAAAATATAATGAGACTAAAATTTGTACTTAAGGTATGGCCTTAACCACAGCTCCTTCACTTGAAAAAAAATAAACATTGAGAAAAATCCAGGGCACAGTTGTCAACTTGACTCCAGCTCATGGCGACCCATGTATTTCAGAGTAGAATTGTGTTCCCAAAACAATGCTGATTTTTTTGAAAGTAGATCGCCATGTCTTTCTTTCAAAGCACATCTGAGTGGACTCAAACTTCCAACTTTCTGTTAGCAGCCGAACATGTTAACCCTTTACATCACCCAGGGGCTCCTTATGAAAAGTGCTCGCCTACTAATACTAGTTTTGAGTTGCATATTCTGTGTCCTTACACAGCATGTCCTTATGCCTTTTCTCTTCCCCTGAAATGGCTCACCTTGCTCATCCTTTGAAGACTAAATGTAATGTACTCTCTTGATCCCAACTCTAAGGATTGAGTTCTCCATATAGCATCATAAACCTTGGTGGCATAATGGTTAAGTACTGCGGCTACTAACCAAAAAGTCAGCAGTACAAATCCACAAGGAACTCCTTGGAAACTCTATAGGGCAGTTTTACTCTGTCCTATAGGGTCACTATGAGTTGGAACCGACTCGATGGCAATGGGTTTGGTTTTTTTAGTTTGTAGCATTGTGCATGGACCCCTGTTATATGGCAGTCACCCAGTCTGCCCTGGTACAGACCTGTCCTGTACTGTAGATAGTGAGCTTCTTGAGGGCAGAAGCCATCTCCGACACGTCATTGTATCTACCAATAGCTAAACGTAATTGCTAGTGCAGCAGGGTGGACACTTGATAAAAGTCAGTTGAATTGGCTACTGAGGCAGCATGTTTTCAGATGCTTGTAATGAATGACAGCTTCCCAAAGACTAAGTTAAAATATGTATTTTGTTTGTTTTTCATAAGCACTTGTCTTCCAATCCGCAGTGTGCTGGAGCCAGTTTTTAGTGACTTTCAAGAGTACTCATTAAATTTTCAGGAATGTTGTGTGTGGGTGTTAAACATGGTCATTATTAAAAATTAAATTGCAGTTAAATCCATTTTATTAAAAACGCAGCTAATGAGTGCGAAAAAGTCATCACTTGCTAATTGTTTTACCTTTTACTATTACCTATGTTCTTGAAATTATTTATATATATATTTTTTATCATACACGTATACTAAAAACTCACTGCCGAGTTGATTCTAACTCATAGTGACCCTATAGGACAGAGTAGAACTGTCCCATGGGGTTTCCAAGGAGTGGCTGGTGAATTTGAAAATGATATACTTTTGTTCGTCTCTTCCCAACTCGACATCCAGTGACATCCTGGATAGTTTGAATCAGCCACTGTGGTAGGATCTACCCCAGGAAACAGTCAGACTGTAATCAGGGTCTCCCCACCTCCTCACTCTGAGAGCTCGCTGTTAAATATTGACAAGCGTGAGCACACTGTTAACTTATTCCGAGGTCAATTATCCCTTATCCAGTAGATGCTCTCCACCTCAAGTTTTCCCATTAACTAAATATTACAACAGTATCCTGCACGCAGATTGATACTACGCAAAGATTTAAAATATTGGGGAAAAATGCATTTTAGAACCAAGGAGGCACTGAATACCATTATCTTTTTGTACCGATTTTGAAACCATTACAGCATCTTGCAACACCACAAGGTCATGATAATGGATTCAATTATTATCGTACAATCTAGAAAAATAATCTCAGTCATTTGAGGTTTCAGGTTCTCTATAGTTGAGGAAAACAGGAAATCTATTTATAATTTTCCCTCAGGTTACAAAATAGAGAGCATTTGTCTGTTAGTCGAATCACTACACTGAATAGTTTTTAAAGGAAAACTGCTCAAATTCTGCATTTCGTAGTTTAATACAGAGTGAAGACAAAACAATAAAAAGGCCAGTACACTGCCACACTGGATTTTGTTCTGTATCTGAGTTTATTTTACCTCTCTTCCTTTCCTTGCCTCTCCTGTGTCTTCTTTGCTCTTTCTTTTTAAGAAAGCCTTTCTCTAAAGCTTGAATAAAGCAGGTAGGATTTTAAGAGAAGCAATGAGCCCCTAGCAGGTTACTTGTTGAAATACGCTTGAAATGCTTGTGTGGGGGTTATTTGGGATTAAGCAAAGTATGAATCATTTTGTGTACAGTAAAGTTTTTCCTTTGAATCTGAACTTAGCGCCTACAGCAAGAAGCCAAACAAAAAACCCTTTGCCGTCAAGTCTATTCAGACTCACAGCAACCCTAAAGTAGAACTGCCCCGTATGGTTTCCAAGGAGCAGCTGGTGGATTCGAACTGATGACCTTTTTTGTTAGCAGCCAAGCAATTAACTACTGCACCACTGGGGCTCCACAACAAGAAAAACAAATAAACAACAAAAAAAGCAAGCAGTCCTAGCTTCTTTCCATAAATTGACAGAAACAGAAGAATTCAAGAATTGCCATCTCTGGTGGTCATTTTTGGTCCTTTACTCCCCTTCCTTTTCCCTAGTTAGATCGTTTTTGCTCTATCTCACTCTTTTTTGGCAAAAACTCTTTCCGTATCCAAATCTGCTTACTGAAGTGTGATGTGACTCAGTTTGGGGTTATAATCTGGACTGGAATTTTATGAACATTGTTTACTGTAAAAAAATATATGATGAGATGTATGCTTTCCATACAAGGCTTTTGTATGAAGTGAAAATAAGATAGTTCTCCCAAGAATTCATCTGTTTAACCAGCCTTGAACTTTTTAACTAAAAAGAAATATATTGATCTAATGCCTTTCTTCATAATGGAACAGTGAAGGAAACTTTAGTAAACAAATGGTTTTATTTTTCTATTTCTACACTTCTCTAATCACCATAATATTCTTTCATTTTGTTCCTTATCGAACGGTTCACTGGTGAATAACCAAAGGTATTATGTTTCATAAAATTGTCCTATTAGTACGTTTCTGAGGAACACATTTTGCTTGTGTCTAATACAAGAAGTTATTTCCTAGGCTTTAAGAAAGTCATATAGTTAGGTGTTCCAGTGGGGAGAGAAGGGCACTCAAATAAAATGGATGCTTTGGGAAAAAATCTAACACTGAAGAGAAGCTGGCTAGGCAACCCTCTCACAGGTGACATTCTATTTTCCAGGACCATGGTCTGTTTTGGACGGTTGAGGGTTTCCTGTGACTTCAGGGGTACAATGCTAAACGGCGTGATTGGTGTGTTCTACCTCATTCGTTTCCATATGTGATTAGAAGCCAGTTTTCACTGGCTTAAAATTGTTGAGGTACACCAGGGACAATTGTTAGAGAGTGGAGTTCCTGTATAAAAGGAGAAAGAAGTAAGTCAATTCACACCAATGGCCTTTCCATGAATATTCATTCCTACAATACTGGGGTTAAAGACAGACAACAGAGAGACACATACTAATAGCAAGAGGGTTAGAGACTAAACAGGCTAAATTGTCAACAAGTCACATACTCTCCCTAAGCCTTAGTTTCAACATCTGTGAAGGGAAGACAACAGCTGTTACCTTAAATCAGAAACCTAATGAGAGGAATTTCCTGAAAATTCTTTGAAAACAATATACCTCCCCCAAAACCAAACTCACTGCTGTCGAGTCGGTTCCGACTCATAACAACACTATAGAACAGAGCAGAACTGCCCCATAGAGTCTTCAAGGAATAGCTAGTGGATTCAAACTTCCAAACTTTTGGTTAACCACTGCACCACCAGGGCTCAGCACCCTCAAATCATAAGGTGTTAGCAATAGTTTGGAACTCGTCTTCTAGATGCATAGCATTTGGCAAAGCAAACAAACAAAAAGTTAACATGACCTTGAAAATCTGGAGAGAGATTGTATTCCTTCCACATTTCCTTCCATGTGACTAGGTAAGTTACCCCTTTAAGTGCAATTTCAATGAAACAAGACCAAATAGAAAGTCTTACAAACTCAATAGCCACTGAAATAAATTCTTGATCCTAGTGAGCTTCTTCTCATAAAATTAGGATGTTACAATATGTGCAAAGTATCAATGCCATGAAAGGTCCCTTTTGCCCCAACTCTTGTAAAGTGAGCAATTGAGAGGGTCATGGCAGTGCCAAGGACAATCACTTTCATCATTGCAAGGTTGTACAAGTGTACAGTCTAAAGAGGGCTACACCAGAGAACAGAAATGAAGCCCTCTCATAAGACAGAAATGACAGGGAGCCGCCAGCCATCACCTGGAGCAGCATTTGGTGGTTTCTCTAAGTCTCAACCTTCTTGCTTCAGAAGGGGATCTCGGGAAAGTGAGAGGTAATTGCCTTCATACTCATCTTGAGTGGATTCTTATTACCCCTTTTCTCAGAGAACTGTCAGGAAAAAGGGGAAAAAAAAAGCTATTTCCTGGAAAGATAAAAGATGTGTCCCCTCCTATGTGCTGAATGTTCTTGACATGGAGATGTTTAGAAATATACCCAGTCCAGTCCAGGGGGCTGTTGTAAGAGGTCAGAGCAGCTTCTTCAGCCTGAACGTGGTGTGCTGAATGTTTGGTGGGGTGGTGTACCGGCAGTTACCAGTGAGTAAAGCAAGAAGTGAGCAACTTCACTTTTGGCAGCCACTCAGCATGGGGAGGAGCCAGAGGAAATAACCCATTTCCATCCAGGCCTCTGTCCGTTTCTGCTGGGGAAGTATACCACCCGGGTAGCTTCTAACTAGCTAACCACGGACACTTTCCATCTCACTATAACACTGCTGAGGACTTAGGGAAAAATTGATTTTCTATTTTTCGTTTTTAAACATAACACCACACCTCTTTTCTAGCTCCACAGCTAAGCTTTATAAAGTGCTGATATAGATGACTATTCCGATAAACTTCACTTCTCAACAATTGAAGGTAATGGCTACGGGGAATTCAGTCAATAAATATGCTCCATCTGCCCCTACTGCTTAACACTTTCACTGCTAAATAACTCTGCTAAATGCGGTGAACCTGGCATGCTGCGCCCTGTCTTGCGAGTGAGAATATCCAGGCCAGGAAGAAGTCTATAAGGAGACATCCACTCAAAAAATGTCTCCAAAATACCAATGACGGACTGCTTATCAATCCCCAGTGTATCATCTAAACAAAAGTGGAAAGAAGAAAGTGATCCCAGTGTATTCAAAGAAAGGTTTT
The DNA here is from genome assembly GCF_024166365.1 of Elephas maximus indicus. Taxonomy (NCBI): domain Eukaryota; kingdom Metazoa; phylum Chordata; class Mammalia; order Proboscidea; family Elephantidae; genus Elephas; species Elephas maximus. The sequence goes on along the minus strand of NC_064835.1, from coordinate 78,453,470 downwards.
ACACACATGCACCCACATACTCTCACACTCACACATACTCTCACACTCGCATACACACTCACACTAGCACACACACTCACATATGCATGTGCATGCTTTAAACACAGTTTTCTAAATCTCAAACTCAGCTTCGTTGAAAAAGAGAGGGGGTATAACAGTTGGGTGTAATATCGTGCGGATGGGGCAGGACCAGGCAATAATTCATTCTGTTGTACGTAGAGTATCTTAGCCACCTAGCGCTGCCGTGACAGAGCCACAGGTGGACGGCTTTAGTAAACAGAAGTTTATTCTTTCACTGGCTAGTAGACTAGAAGTCCAAATTCAGGGTGTCAGTTCCAGGGGAAGGCTCTTTCTGTCTGCTCTGGAGGAAAGCCCTTGTCATCAATCTTTCCCTGGACTACCAGCTTCTCTGTGCAGGAACCCTGGGTCCAAAGGACGTGCTCTGCTCCTGGCACTGCTTTCTTGATGGCATTAGCTCTGCTCACTTCTCTCTTATATCTCAAATGAGATTGGCTCAAGATGCAATCCAATCTCGTAGGTTGAGTCCTGCCTCATTAACGTAACTGCCGCCTGTTCTACCTCATTAACATCATAGATGGTGAATTTACTGCACATACCAAAATCACATCAGATGACAAAGTGGTAAATATCACTCAGTACTGGGAATCATGGTCTAGCCAAATTGATACACATATTTTCTGGGGACACAATTCAATCCATGACATTCCACCCTTTAAAAAAAAAATTTTGGACCCCCAAAATTCATGTCCTTGCCACATGTAAAACATAGCCACCCCATCATATCACAGCAAAAGTCTTAAATCAACTCCAAGTCCAAAATCCAAAATTCCTCTTCATCTATGAAATCTAGGATACAAATCATCTGCTTCCAAAATACAATGTTGGAACAGGCACAAGCTGGACATTTCTATTACAAATGAGAGAAATTGGAGAGAAAGAAGGGATAACAGGCACCAAGCAAGTCAGCAGAGAAGACTCGATGGCCCCTAATTATAACAGCAACAACAAGGCAGTTGTGAAGCATTTAGTGTGATATTTAGGTTAATTAGGAGTTTCTATAATAATGAGTCTTCCATATGCTGATTTTCTCTCTTTATTTTTCAAATCACAATTTCTTGCCTTAGTTGTCTTGTCTTTCTTGTCTTCCTTTCATAATTTCTTGAGCTAACCAGATAGGCCTGCCCGGCGTGGCTCCAGGCTTTTTCTGTGAAACTGTGCTCCCAATATTGGTCCTTCAATGACCTTCCAAACTGTAACAAAGAGCCTTTGTCGGGAGGGTAGGAGAAGAGGCACACAGGCGTGAATCTAACAATCAACCTCCCTCTCTCAGCCCATCCTTCCCTCTTGATCTAATACCACCTGAATTACAGTAACATCTCATTATAAATGAGTTTGGCAAAAATAAAATTTTAATCATTTAAGGGGAAGTGCATTTCTAACCTTTTTCTGAAATGTACTTTTATGTGGGAAAAAGTGTACATATTATAAATAAAGTTTCACAAACACAAAGTCCCTGTATTACCAGCACCTAGGTCAAGAAACAGAACATATCAGCGGCTCCAGAATTCCCCCTCATGCCTCCTTCTAGACGCTTCTTCCCACCAATGGGTCCACTATCTGACTTTTAACAGCTTAGATTAGTTTAACCTATTTTTATACCTTTTATAAATGGAATTATACCCTATGTAGTCTACTATGTCTGCCTTCTTTCATTTGCTACCATGTTTGTGAGATTCACCTACATTATTTATATTCACATTGTATTATAGTATTCCATTGTGAGTATGGGACACACTGTTTAACCAATTCAGTGTTAATGGGCATTTGGAGAGTTTCCAGTTTCTGGATATCATAAATAGTTATATTGTGACCATTGTTATACATGCATTTTGATGAAAACATGTACACATTTTGGAGACCATTCTTCTAAAGAGGTATTGCTGGGGCATGGAGTATGCAAGTATTTAATGGTCTTAATGATGACCTTTGGTGAACTGAAGTTGTTTATTTTAATGTGGTCCTTTTTTTTTCTTTCTTTCTTTAATGATTAGCACTTCTTGTGCCCTGCTTAAGTAATTTTTGCCTTCTCCAACATAATGAAAAAAGTACTCCTAAAAGGTCAGCAGTTCAAATCCACCAGCCTCTCCTTGCAAGCTCTATGGGGCAGTTCTACTCTGTCCTATAGGGTTGCTCTAAGTCCAAATCAGCTCGACAGCATTGGATTTGGTTTTGTTTGTTTGTTTGTTTATGTTGTCTTCTAAAACTTGTATTTTTTTCTTTCATATTTAGATCTGAAATACTTATGGAATTGATTTTTATGTATGGTGTGAGGTAAAAGTCAAGGCTATTAGGTTTTCCATATAAATATCCAATTAGCCCAACATTTTTTAGAAATCACCATCTTTTTCCTACTATGCTGCAGTGTCAGCCCAACACATTTTATTTTATATTATTTTTTTGAAGAAAATATATACAAATAGTATTACTTAGTTCCTAAATTTTTCAAACAAACAACTGAGCATAAATGAATTATTTCTTTATGTCTCTGGACCAATGTTTATTATCATTGATAGTTTATAGCGCCTTAAAAGCCTAACGCACTGCCGTCCAGGCGATTCTGACTCAGAGCAACCCTGTAGGTCCATGAGGGTTCCAAGGCTGTTAATCTTCACAGACGCCGGCTGCCACATCTTTCACCTGCAGATCCACTGGTGGCTCCGGTTAGCAGCCGGGTTCTTCAACCACTGCACCACCAGTGTGCCTTAGGGGGTACTGAATTATAGAACGTTATTTATAACTACACTGAATGGAGCCATATTGCTATATAATTTTTGCCTGTCCATTTTTTTTTTTTTTTTTTTTTATAGTTTCTGGCTTCTTAATTACTGTCCTGCCCTTACCCACCAGGATTTTAGGTGACTAGGTGTTCTGCTTCTAGCAGTTCTGACTTAGCCATTCTAATATGCTGCTTCTGATTCGATATGGGCTGGAAGCCAGATGCTGTAGGTCAGGTGTTCCAGAAAGCAGATGCTGGGGCAGAGACTTGGGTGCAGGGAGTTTATTGAGGAGTGTTGTTGGGATCAAAGTGTGGAGAGGATGAAGGCAGCAGGATTGGGCAAAGGGAGAAAGAAGCTGGGTATGATCACAGTCACAACAAAGGCCTCAGCGGGTCCTGCAGGGAGCCCTGGGGAGGTTTGCAGTTATCCCAAATTGGATCAAGAGGACTAAGCCATTATCTGCTCTCATTGCTCAGTCATTGGATGCAGACTGACCACCAGAGAAGGAGGCGTAAGCTGCTTCAGCTGCGGGTAAACAGGCTCAGGAGAGCTGTGTGGGCCACACCCTGGCATCTGGGGGCCTGAGTGCCTCTGTCCTGGGGTTCGTCTGAGAGGGCACGTGGCATCTGCCTTATCAGAAACCTGAGTTTATATCTGTGATGTCTAGAATAAGAGTTCATGGTACCTGTGCGTGGATTTCAAATTTTGTGAACGCATTTTTGTCCTGATTAGTTGTATTTGTGCATTATTGTGCATACCTTAGGTCTTAGCTATGCATTTAGACAATGAATGTTGCCTCAGAATATATGGGCATATACATAAATGAGATATTAAAAAACCAAAAACCCAGCCAGTTGCCGTACAGTCAATTCTGACTCATAGCGACCCTATAGAGCAGAAGAGAGCTGCTCCATAGGGTTTCCAGGAAGCTACTGGTGGATTTAAACTGCTGCCCTTTTGATTAGCAGCCAAAATCTTAACCAATGCATCACCAGGGCTCCAAATGAGATGTTACACCAAGTATTTACGTATTGATATTCTCTATTTAATTTGTATTTTAGCTTGTTTTGTTTTTGTGGTTAAAAACAAACCAAAACAAAATAAAACCCATTTCTGTCAAGTTGATTCTGACTCTTAGTGACCTTATAAAATAATTAGAGTGCTTCATTCATTTACAGAGAAATCTACTCTTTTAATTATCCTTAAATTTATTCTGAGAGCCAGGCCCTGATCCCACAAGGCCATAAGTGTCTTCATGTCTCACCTCTAAGTTTTGTCTTGTTTGATACTGTGGTGGTATGGGATGCTCCTGACCCCACTGCAGTTATCAGAACTGGACGGAGCTCTTTCTTAGCTGCAGTCCATTACTTTCTAGCTGCCCACGTGGCATGTGCTGTGTTACTCCATCTTCTTCCACAACATCTCACCCGTTGGGGTCCCTGCAAGAAGTCAAAGCAGGAGGAAAAGCCAGTCAAACGAGAACATGTTCAAGAAGTTTGTTCGAGGAGAAGGAGGAATAGTAAGAAGCAGCACTGACACCCTGGTCACATCCACTGTGGCTAGCAGTCCACGACCAGCCTGATCCTGGTGCCTCCTTGTCTTAGTCATCTAGTACTACTACAACAGAAATACCACAAGTAGATGGCTTCAACAAAGAGAAATTTATTTTCTCACAGTCTAGTAGGCTAAAAGTCCAAATTCAGAGCATCGGCTCTAGGGGAAGGCTTTCTTCTGTTGGCTCTGGAGAAAGGTCCTTGCCGTCAATCTTTCCCTGGACTAGGAGATTCTCTGCGTAGGAACCCCGGGTCCAAAGGACACTCTCTGCTCCTGGTACTGCCTTCTTCATGGTATGAAGTCCCCCCTGTCTGCTAGCTTCCCTTTCCTTTTATCTCTTGAGAGATAAAAGGTGGTGCAGGCCACACCACAGGGAAATTCCCTTTACATCGGGTCAGGGATGTGATTTGATAAGGGTGTTACAATCCCACCTTAATCCTCTTTAACATAAAATTACAATCACAAAATGGAGGACAACCACAGAATACTGGGAATCATGGCCTAACCAAGTTAATACACACATTTTGGGGGGGACATAATTCAATTCATGACACTTCTAATCGAAATGACAGAATGATAGAAATACAAACTTGCTACGAACCAGGTATTATACTCAACACCTTACATGCTTTTCAAAATAACTTCTTAATACTTATAGTTATTCCAGTTTTTCAGATGGTCTTGTCTGGGATTACAAAGTCAGTGTAAGCAAAGGAATGATTACAAAGGGTACTTTCATTGCATTTTTGTTCAGCTGTCTTTTGTCCGTTTCCTCAAAACACACACACACACACACACCCCAGATTCTCTCTACAGTAGGTTACAGCATACTTCATTTTGTGACTTTAAGGTGGCCTAGAAATCTGTGGAAAAGAACCCAGGTTTAACTTTGTACTTAGTGTTTATCCTTTAATATATGCCAGAATATGATTCATTAAGTATCAATGGAAGATTTATTTTAGGTAATGATTTTCTTATTAGAAAAGTAGTAATACTCTCCATATAAATTTGGAAAATAATAAGATCAAAAGGAGAAACTACAAATCACTACAATTGCATTATCTAGAGATATTTGCTAATTGGGTTTATGTTCTTTTAGGGTATTGCCTTTTTCGCTGCGCATGGTCCCCAGAGTTTGAATACCATCTTTCACTTAATATTGCATAGGAGCATTTTCTATGTCATTAAATATTCCTGGAAGGCTATTTTAATGGCTCTATAATATTTCTTTATATGAATATATCACAAGTAATTTTATTGTTTACCTATTTACTGCTGTATATTTTAGTTGTTTCTATTTTTTGTTATAATCTAAATACAGATGATAAAGCTGTTGGCTCATAAATCTTTATTCACATTTCTGATTATTTCTGAATGATGTATTCCTAAGAGTAGAATGGGTCAAAGTGATAAGGCCATTTTAAGGATCTTTAGTGCGTGGTCAGAGACATAGTCTTCACCCATATGAGATTTGAACCTATGGTCTCAAAAGAGCTTGCAATAACTTATACCGCCCATCTAGTCCACAAAATTCACCTCTGTTGCAGCATCAAACCATGAAAGTGGGAAATCAGTCATATGACTATAGAAAAGATAGGTTTTGGGGAATTAAGCAGACTCTTCAGTTAATGAAGCAAAGGAAAAAACAAAACAAAACAAAAACTTTATTTCTAAGCCACTGAAAGAAAAAGGGAACCTCTCATTCTGCATTAACCAGCTCTCCCAACCCCCTACCCAGGAAAGTTTCTATCTTCCCAGAAAATAAAATCTTGTAAGCATGACTCCTGAAGAATTATTTTCTGATTTTATAGCTAAGGAGGTGGTATGAGAAATCTTTCAGAAAGGATAAGGGCAATGCTTCTCATGCCTACTTTCTGTGTGTGTGTGTGTGTTTACGTGAAAGTTTACAAATCAAGTCAGTCTCTCATACAGAAACTTATACATACCTTGCTATGTACTCCTAGCTGCTCTCCCCTAGTAAGACAGCACACTCCTCCTCTCCACCCTGTATTCATCCTGCCCATTAAACCAGCTCCAGACCCCCTCTACCTTCTCATCTCGCCTCCAGACAGGAGCTGCCCACATAGTCTCGTGTCTACTTGAGCCAAGAAACTCACTAGTCACCAGTATCATTATCTTATAGTCTAGTCCAATCCCTGTCTGAAGACTTGGCTTCAGGAATGGTTTCAGTCTTTGGCTAACAGAGGGTTTGTGAACCATGACTCCCGGGTCCCTCTAGTCTCAGGTGGACCATTAAATCTGGTCTTTTTATGACAATTTGAGATCTGCATCCCACTTTTCTGCTCCATCAGGGATTCACTGTTGTATTCCTTGTCAGGGCAGTTATCGGTGGTAGCCAGGCACTATCTAGTCCTTCTGGTCTCAGTCTGATGTGGATTCTAGTATATGTGGCTCTTTCTGTCCCTTGGGCTCATCTTTACCTTATATCTTTGGTGTTCTTCATTCTCCTTTGCTCCAGGTGAGTTAAAACAAATTGACACATCTTACATGGCCACTTGCTAGCGTTGAAGACCCCAGAAGCCACTCTCCAAAGTAAGATGCAGAACGTTTTCTTTATACATTTTGTTATGTCGATTAACCTGATGTCCTCCGAAACCATGATGCCCAGACCCCCATCCCTGAGCTCACTTGTATTCAGAGAACTTCTTTGCTTTTGGTTTAGTCCAGTTGTGCTGATCTCTCCTGTATTGTGCGTTGTCTTTCCCTTCACCTAAAATGGTTCTTGTCTACTATCTCATTAGTGAATACCCCCTCCCTTGTTCCCCACCCTAATAACCATTAAAGAGTATTTCCTTCTGTGTTTAAACTTTTTCTTGAGTTCTTATAATAGTGGCCTCATACAATATTTGTCCATCTGCAACTAATTTCACTCAGCATAATGCCTTCCATATTCATCCATGTCATGAGATGTTTCATGGATTCATCCTTGTTCTTAATCGTTGCATAGTATACTGCTATGTGAATATACCATAATTTATTTACTCATTCATCCGTTGATGGGCACCTTGGTTGCTTTCACCTTTTTCGCTATTGTAAACAGTGCTGCAATGAACATGGGTGTGCATATATCTGTTCGTGTAAAGGCTCTTATTTCTCTAGGATATATTCCAAGAAGTGGGATTGCAGGATCATATGGTAGTTCTATTTCTAGCTTTTTAAGGAAGCACCAAATCGATATCCAAAGTAGTTGTACCATTTTACGTTCCCAACAGCAGTGTATAAGTGTTCCAATCACTCCACAACCTCTCTAACATCTATTATTTTTGTTTTTGGAGTAATGCCAGCCTTGTTGGGGTGAGATGATACCCCATGTATTTTTTATTTGGATTTTTCTAACAGCTAATGATCTGGAGCATTTCCTCATGTATCTGTTAGCCACCCGAATGTCTTCTTTGGTGAAGTGCCTGTTCATATCCTTTGCTCATTTTTTAATTGGGTTATTTGCCTTTTTGTAGTTGAATTTTTGCAGTATCATGTAGATTTTAGAGATCAGACACTGATGAGAAATGTCATAGCCAAAATTTTTCCCAGTCTGTAGGTAATCTTTTTATATTCTTTTGATGAAGTCTTTGGATGAGCATTAGTGTTTGATTTTTAGGAGCTTCCAGTTATCTAGTTTATCTACTGGTGCTTGTGCAATGTTAGTAATGTTTCGTGTACTGTTTATGCATTGTTTTAGGGTTCCCAGTGTTGTCCCTCTTTTTTCTTCCATGATCTTTATCATTGTAGATTTTATGTTTAGGTCTTTGATCCATTTTGACTTAGTTTTTGTGTATGGTGTGACACATGGGTCTTGTTTCATTTTTTTGTAGATGGATATCCAATTTCCCCCACGTGTCTGTTAGTTTGTCATACTGTGGGGGCTTGTGTGTTGCTGTGATGCTGGAAGCTATGCCACCGGCATTCAGATACCAGCAGGGTCGCCCATGGAGGACAGGTTTCACCTGAGCTTCCAGACTAAGACCGACTAGGCAGAAGGACCCAGCAGTCTACTTCTGAAAAGCATTAGCCAGTGAAAACCTTATGAATAGCAGCGGAACATTGTCTGATATAGTGCTGGAAGATGAGCCCCCCAGGTTGGAAGGCACTCAAAAGATGAATGGGGAAGAGCTGCCTCCTCAAAGTAGAGTCGACCTTAATGACATGTATGGAGTAAAGCTTTTGGGACCTTCATTTGCTGATGTGGCATGACTCAAAATGAGAAGAAATAGCTGCAAACATCCATTAATAATCGGAACCTGGAGCGTACGAAGTATGAATCTAGGAAAATTGGAAATCGTCAAAAATGAAATGGAATGCATAAACATCAATATCCTAGGCATTAGTGAGCTGAAATGGACTGGTAGTGGTCATTTTGAATCGGACAATCATATACTCTACTATGCTGGGAATGACAACTCGAAGAGGAAAGGTGTTGGATTCATCGTCAAAAAGAATGTTTCGAGACCTATCCTGAAGTACAACGCTGTCAGTGATAGGATAATATCCATATGTCTACAAGGAAGACCAGTTAATACGACTATTATTCAAATTTACACACCAAACACTAGAGCCAAAGGTGAGGAAACAGAAGATTTTTATCAGCTGCCGCAGTCTGAGACTGATCGAACATGCAATCAAGACGCATTGATAATTACTGGCAATTGGAATGCAAGAGCTGGAAGCAAAGAAGAAGGATCCGTAATTGGAAAATATGGCCTTGGTGATAGAAACAATGCCGGAGATCGAATGATATAATTTTGCAAGACCAACGACATCTTCATTGCAAATACTTTCTTTCAACAACATAAAAAGTGACTATACACATGGACCTCGCCAGATGGAGCACACAGAAATCACATAGACTACGTCTGTGGAAAGAGATCATGGAAAACCTCAATATCATCATTCAGAACAAGGCCAGGGGCTGACTGTGGAACAGACCATCAATTGCTCATATGCAAGTTCACGCTGAAACTGAAGAAAATTAGAGCAAGTCCACGAGAGCCAAAATATGACCTTGAATATATCCCACCTGAATTTAGAGACCATCTGAAGAATAAATTTGACACATTGAACACTAGTGACTACAGACCAGATGAGTTGTGGAATGCCATCAAGGACATCATCCATGAAGAAAGCAAGAGGTTACTGAAAAGACAGGAAAGAAAGAAAAGACCAAGATGGATGTCAGAGGAGACTCTGAAACTTGCTCTTGAGCATCGAGCAGCTAAAGCAAAAGGAGGAATTGATGAAGTCAAAGAACTGAACAGAAGATTTCAAAGGGCCTCTTGAGAAGACAAAGTAAAGTATTATAATGACAGGTGCAAAGAGCTGGAGATGGAAAACCAAAAGGAAAGAACACGCTCAGTGTTTCTCAAGCTGAAAGAACTGAAGAAAAAATTCAAGCCTCGATTGCAATAGTGAAGGATTCCATGTGGAAAATATTAAACGACGCAGGAAGCATCAAAAGAAGATGGAAGGAATAAAAAAAAAAAAAAAGAATTAGTCGATATTCAACCATTTCAAGAGGTGGCATATGATCAGGAACCAATGGTACTGAAGGAAGAAGTCCAAGCTGCTCTGAAGGCATTGGCGAAAAACAAGGCTCCAGGAATTGATAGAATATCAATTGAGACGTTTCAACAAACAGATGCAGGGCTGGAGGTGCTCACTTGTCTATGCCAAGAAATATGGAAGACAGCTTCCTGGACAACTGACTGGGAGAAATCCATATTTATGCCTATACCCAAGAAAGGTGATCCAACCAAATGTGGAAATTATAGAACAATATGATTAATATCACACGCAAGCAAAATTCTGCTGAAGATCATTCAAAAACGGCTGCAGCAGTATATCAACAGGGAACTGCCAGAAATTCAGGCCGGTTTCAGAAGAGGATGTGGAACCAGGGATATCATTGCTAATGTCAGATGCACCCTGGCTGAAAACAGAGAATACCAGAAGGATGTTTACCTGTGTTTTATTGATTATGCAAAGCCGTTTGACTGTGTGGATCATACCAAACTATGGATAACACTGCGAAGAATGGGAATTCCAGAACACTTAATTGTGCTCATGAGGAACCTTTACATAGATCAAGAGGCAGTTGTTCAGGCAGAACAAGGGGATACTGATTGGCTTAAAGTCAGGAAAGGTGTGCATCAGGGTTGTATTCTTTCACCATACCTATTTAATCTGTATGCTGAACAAATAATACGAGAAGCTGGACTATATGAAGAAGAATGGAGCATCAGGATTGGAGGAAGACTCATTAACAACCTGCGTTATGCAGATGACACAACCTTGCTTGCTGAAAGTGAAGAGGACTTGAAGCACTTGCTAATGAAGATCAAAGACCACAGCCTTCAGTATGGATTACACCTCAACATAAAGAAAACAAAAATCCTCACAACTGGACCAATGAGCAACATCATGATAAACGGAGAAAAGATTGAAGTTGTCAAGGATTTCATTTTACTTGGATCCACAATCAACAGCCATGGAAGGAGCAGTCAAGAAATCAAAAGACGCATTGCATTGGGTAAATCTGCTGCAAATGACCTCTTCAAAGTGTTGAAGAGCAAAGATGTCACCCTGAAGACTAAGGTGCGCCTGATCCAAGCCATGGTATTTTTAATCACATCATATGCATGTGAAAGCTGGACAATGAATAAGGAAGACCTAAGAAGAATTGAGGCCTTTGAATCGTGGTGTTGGCGAAGAACATTGAATATACCGTGGACTGCCAAAAGAATGAACAAATCTGTCTTGGAAGAAGTGTGGCCAGAATGCTCCTTAGAGGCAAGGATGGTGAGATTGCGTCTTACATACTTCCGATATTTTGTCAGGAAGATCAGTCCCTGGAGAAGGACATCATGCTTGGCAGAGGACAGGGTCAGCGGAAAAGAGGAAGACCCTCAAAGAGGTGGACTGACATAGTGGCTGCAACAATGAGCTCAAGCGTAACAAGGATTGTAAGGATGGCGCAGGACTGGGCAGTGTTTTGTTCTGTTGTGCATAGGGTGGCTATGAGTCAGAACCGCCTTGATGGCACCTAACAACAACAACATCCAGTTATGCAAGCATCATTTTTTAATGAGACTTTGGGTCTTTGTCAAAGCTGCTCATATACGGATGGATTTTTGTCTGGATTGTGAATTTTGTTCCATTGATCTAAGTATCTGTTGTTGTACCAGTACCAGGCTGCTTTGACTACCGTGGCAGTATAATAGTTTCTAAAATCAGGTAGTGTGAGGCCTCCTACTTTGTTCTCCTTGTTCAGTAATACTTTACTTATCTGGGACCTCTTTCCCTTCCATATGAAGTTGGCGATTTGTTTCTCCATCTCATTAAAAAATGTCATCGGTATTTGGATCAGGATTGCATTGTATCTATAGATCACTTTGGGTAGAATAGACATTTTTACAATGTTAGGTCTTCCTATCCATGAGCAAGGTATGTTTTTCCACTTCTGTAGGTCTCTTTTGCTTTCTTGCAGTAGTGTCTTGTAGTTTTCTTTGCATGGGTCTTTGATGTCTCCAGTTAGATTTATTCCTAAGTATTTTATCTTCTTGGGGGCTACTGTAAATGGTATTGATTTGGTGATTTACTCTTTGAAGTTCTCTTTGTTGGTGTAGAGGAATTCAACTGATTTTTGTATGTTTATCTTGTATCCCGATACTCTTACTAAACTCTTCAATTAGTTTCAGTAGTGTTCCTGAGGATTCTTTAGGGTTTTCTGTGTATAAGACCATGTCATCTGCAAATAGAGATACTTTTACTTCTTCTTTACCAGTTCAATGCCCCTTTTTTCTTTATCTAGCCTAATTACTCTGGCTAGAACCTCCAGCACAATGTTGAATAAGAGTGGTGATAAAGGGCATCCTTGTCTGGTTCCCCTTCTCAAGGGGAATGCTTTCAGGCTCTCTCCCTTTAGGATGATGTTGGCCGTTGGCTTTGTACAAATGCCCTGTATCATGTTGAGGATTTCCCTTCTATTCCTATTTTGCTGAGAGTTTTTATCATGAATGGGTGTTGGACTTTGTCAAATACCTTTTCTGCATCAACTGATAAGATCATGTGATTCTTGTCTTTTGTTTTATTTATATGATGGTTTACATTGTTTTTCTCATGTTGAACCACCCTTGCATACCTGGTATGAATCCTACTTGGTCATGGTGAATTACATTTTTGATATGTTGTTGAATTCTATTGCCTAGAATTTTGTTGAAGATTTTTGCATCTAAGTTCATGAGGGATATTGGTGTGTGATTTTCTGTTTTTGTGGTGTCTTTACCTGGTTTTGGTATCAGGGAAATGTTGGCTTCATATAATGAGTGTGGGAGTATTCCATCCTTTTCTATGCTCTGAAATACGTTAGTAGTATCGGTGTTAACGCTTCTCTGAAAGTTTGGTAGAATTCTCCAGTGATGCTGTCAGGGCCAGGACTTTTTTTGTTGGGAGTTTTTTTTAATTACCGTTTCAATCTCTTCTTTTGTTATGGGTTTATTTAGTTGTTCTACGTCTGCTTGTATTAGTTTAGGTAGGTAGTGTGTGTCTCTAAATTTGTCCATTTCTTCTAGGCTTTCAAATTTGTTAGAGTACAATTTTTCATAGTAATCTGACAGGATTCTTTTAACTTCAGTTCGTTCTGTTGTGATATAGCCCATCTCAATTCTTATTCAGGCTATTTGCCTCGTCTTCTGTTTTTTTTTTTTTTTTGTCAGTTTGGCCCATGATTTATCGATTTAGTTAATCTTTTCAAAGAACCAGCTTTTGGTCTTGTTAGCTCTTTCAATTGTTTTTGTGTTCTCTATTTCATTTAATTCTTCTCTAACTTTTATTATTTGCCTTCTTCTGGTGTCTGAGACCTTTTGTTGTTCTCTTTCTATTTGTTCAAGTTGTAGGGATGATTCTTTGATTTTGGTCCTTTCTTCTTTTTGGATGTGTGCATTTATTGATATAAATTGGCCTCTGAGCACTGCTTTAGCTGTGTCCCAAAGGTTCTGATAGGAAGTGTTTTCATTCTCATTGGATCCTATGAATTTCTTTATTCCATTCTTAATTTCTTCTGTAACTCAGTAGTTTTTGAGCAAGGTGTTGTTCAGTTTCCAAGTGTTTTATTTCTTTTCCCTGACTTTTCTGCTTTTATGGCATAATGGTCAGAAAAGATGCTTTGTAATATTTCGATGTTTTGGATTCTGTTGAGGCTTGCTCTATGACCTAACATGTGGTCTATTCTAGAGAAGAAAGTATACTTGGCTGCTGTTGGGTGGAGTGTTCTGTATATGTCTATGAGGTTAAATTGGTTGACTGTGGCATTTAGATCTTCTGTGTCTTCACTGAGCTTCTTTCAGGATGTTCTGTCCTTTACCAAAAGTGGTGTGTTGAAGTCTCCTACTATTTATTGTGGAGCTGTCTATCTCGCTTTTCAGTGATGTTAGAGTTTGTTTTATGTATCCTGAAGCCCCGTCACTGGGTGCAGAAATATTTACTATGGTTATATCCTCCTGGTATATTCTTCCTTTAATCATTATATAATGTCCTTCCTTATCCTTTATGGTGGACTTAACTTTAAAATCTATTTCGTCAGAAATTAGCATTGCCACTCCTGATCTGTTTTGATCGTTGTTTGCTTGATATATATATTTTTCCAACCTTTGAGTTTTACATCGTTTATGTCTTTTAGCCTAAGGTATGTCCCTTTAGGCAGCGTATAGACAGATCATGTTTTTTTTATCCATTCTGCCACTCTCTGTCTCTTTATTGGTGCATTTAGTCCATTTACATTAAGCATAATTATGGATAGGTATGAGTTTAGTCCTGTCATTTTGATGTCTTTTGTTCTGTGTGTTGCTGATAGTCTATTTTTTCCACTTCATTTTTTTGTGCTGAGTAGTTTTGTCTTTTCCTCTTTTTCATTGTTGTTGATTTTGTATTTGCTGAGTCTTTACGTTTTTCTTGTATTTTATTTTGATGTGTAGGATTGTTAGTCTCCTTTGTGGTTACCTTATTATTTATCTCTATTTTTCTAGGTTTAGCCCAAACTTTTATCTCTCTGTATCACCTTGACTTCCTCTTCATCTGATAGATTTGTGAGTACATTTTTTAGTCCCTCTTTATTGATTTAATATCATCTTTTATATATATAATGCCATCGCTGTTTCCCTGTTTTGAACTTTTTTTTATCTTTATTTGTTTTTGTGATTTCTCTGTCTGGGTTGATATCTGGTTGCTGTGTCCTGTGTTCTAGTCTTGAATTGTTATCTGATGTTATTGATTTTCTAACCAGTGGACTTCCTTTAGTTTTTCTTGTAGTTTTGGTGTGGTTTTTGAAAATTATCTAAACTTCTATTTATCTGGAAATGTTCTAATTTCACCTTAATATTTGAGAGACAGTTTTGCTGGATATATGATTCTTGGCTGACAATTTTTTTTTTTCCTTCAAGGCTTTATATATGGCATCTAATTGCCTTCTTGCCTGCATCATTTCTGCTGAGTAGTCCAAGTTTATTCTTATTGACTGTCCTTTGTAGAAACTTTTTGTTTATCCTTAGCAACTATTAAATTTCTCCCTTTATCTTTGGTTTTGGCAAGTTTGATTATGTCTTGTTGACTTTCTTTTAGGATCTACCTTGTGTAGGATTCAATGAGCTTCTTGGATAGATATCTTCTCATCTTTCATGATATCAGGGAAATTTTCTGTCAACAAATCTTCAACAATTCTCTCTTTATTTTTTGTTTTTTTCCTCCCTGTTCTGGTACTCCAATCACTCGTAGGTTATTTCTCTGGATAGAATCCCACACGATTCTTAGAGTTTCTTCATTTTTAAAAAACTTGTTTTATTGGATTTTTTCATATATTGGTGCCAAGTCTTTTATCTCACTAATTCTGACCTCAATTTCCTCAATTCTGCTCCTCTGACTTTTTATTGAGTTGTCTAATTCTGAAATGTTGTTAATATTCTGAATTTCTGATTTCTGTCTCTCTATGGATTCCCGCAGCCTATTAAATTTTTTATTATACTCTTGAATAACCTTCTGAATTTCCTTGAGTGGTTTATCTGTGTGTTTCTTGGCTTGTTCTGCATTTTGCCTGATCTCCTTCCTGATATCTTGAAGAGTTCTATATATTAACCTTTTATATTCTACCTCTGGTAATTCAAGGAATATATCTTCTTCTAGAAGATTCCTTGATTCTTTGTTTTAGGAGCTTGTTGAAGCTATCATGGTCTGCTTCTTTATGTGATTTGATATTGACTTACATCTATGTTATTGTATTAATTTATTTTACGTTTGCTTACTTTGTCCTAGCTTCTTGTTTTGTTTTGATATACCCAAATAGGCTGCTCAAGTGAGCTGGCTTGATTTTTGTCACCTTTGAAGCTCTAATCCTGTCATCAGATAGCTAGAGCTGTTACAAATTTTATGAGCCCTGGAGTCCACTCACTTTTCTTGTATGGGTTCAGCTCAGGTGTCCAGGTAGTTGGTCATCAAGTGTGTAGTACAGGCTCTTACCTACCATCTTAGAGAAGCAGTGGTGATTGGTGTATTCACAGGCATCTGGTTACAGTGGGGGGTCAAACTCTGAGCAAGGTAGGGGGCTGACAACTGCCCCCTGAGTGTCTTTGAGGAAGGTGCATCCCTGTTCCCTAGAGCACACAGGTGGGTGGGCTCTGCAGTCAGACCCAGCTGTAAGTACTGGGAGGTACCACTTACCCTTGGACCCCTGTTGCTGGTAGCTAGGTGGCATGGATGGAGCCACCAGTCCTCGGGCCCCTGATGTGGTTAGGTGAGGACCCTGCTTAATAGGAAGAGCAGTGTCCAGTGTCAAAAACCCACCTCTCCACCGCACAGCCAAAAGAGTTAAGGTCACACCTTAGGTACATACACCCTTGCACTGTGCCAACAAGGGCCTAGCTGCTGAATTGGGCCCACATGGGTACCTGCAGGGGTGAAAGGCATTCTAAGTCCGCGGACCACTTGTGTCTGGAGAGGAGCCACTTCTGCCCTGAGTTCCCAGTTTAGGGGAGCCAGCAGATTATTTCTTCTCCATTTGTTACTTTGTTCCTTCTCCAATACTAGGAGAATGGCTCAGAGGATGCAACAGGACCTATATCTGGCCCAGAGACTTTGACTGCCACTGAATCCAGCTCGGGGACAGGTGCAGATGGAGGAGGTATCAGATAAATGGGAGAGAGTTCTTTCAAAAGGGGTGCTTTTAGATCTGCACAGTAAATTAGACTCAAGCACTTATCCTTTGCCGAGAGCACTGTTCTTTGCTGATTCCAGAGGCATGAGTAGATGCTGTGTTGCTTGCTCTCAGTGGCTAAGCAAACAGTGTCCCGAACACTACCACTGGCCCTGCTGCGGTCACACGAGGGGATCAGGCTAAGGGGTGCCTGTTCCTGCTCAGTCAGGTCCAGCAACTCCTCTCTGTTTCTGAGCCATTTCTCCCTCCCCTTGCTGCTTGTCTGATTTCTTAACTTTACCTTTGATGTTCAGGGCTCCTAGCTCACCATATATATAATCGATTCACTTGTTTTTTCAGGTCTTTGTTGTAAGAGGGAACACTGGAGGTGTCTGACTACTCCACCTTCTTGGCCCTGCCCCTGCCCCTGCCACGCAATTTTTATTAACGGTTTATTTTTGAACTAGGAAGCACACCGTTATGACTTACAGCCTTCTGGCATTGTGACACAGGATTCATCTCAAGGATGATGGTCACCAAGTAAGTAAATCTCTATTGCTATTTTTCTATTTACTACACCAGAAAAAATCACATGTGTCTATTCGGATTAACAGAAACATATAAATTACTGTTCTTTTTTTTTTCTTTTATTATTATCATTATTGTGGTAAGTAAATTTGTAACAAATAATTTGTCTTTTCAACACTCTTCATACGTACAATTCAATTTTAGACTGCAGAAGTCGGTAAAAATTTTCAATTTCTTCATCTTTGGCCTTATTGGTTAGTGCATAAATTCAATTTCTTTTTCTTTGGACTTAGTGATTGGCCCATAAATGTGAATAATAGTTGTTTTAACTCGTCTTCCTTGTAGGCACATGGATATTATCCTATCACTGACAGTGTTGTACTTAAGGATAGATCTTCAAAAGCTCTTTTTGGTGATGAATGCAATGCCATTCCTCTTCAAGTCGCCCTTCCTGGCATAGTAGACCATATGATTGTCTGATTCAGAACAGCCAATACCAGTCTATTTCAGCTCACTAATGCCTAGGATATCAATGTTTATGCATTCCATTTCATTTTTGATGACTTCCAATTTTCCTAGATTCATGCTTTGTACATTCCACATTCTGATTATTAATGGGTATTTGCAGCTGTTTCTTCTCATTTTGAGTCGTGACACATCAGCAAATGAAGGCCCCAAAAGCTTGACTCTGTCCACATCATTAAGGTTGACTCTATCCTGAGCTCTTCTTAGTCATCTTTTGAGTGCCTTCCAATCTGGGGGGCTCATCTTCTGGCACTATATCAAACCATGTTCTGCTACTATTCATAAGGTTTTCACTGGCTAAATCTTTTGAGAAGTAGGCTGCTGGGTCCATCTTCCTAGTCTGTTAGTCTGAAAGGTGACTCTTCTGGTATTTGAATACCAGTGGCATAGCTTCCAGCATCACAACATGCAAGCCCCTACAGTATGACAAACTGACAGACACGTACATATATTTATACATATATATGTATGAATATATGGTATATATAAGTATGTGTGTGTGTTTGTGTGTTTTTTATGACTAGTGAGAAAAAAAATGTTAAAGTTTGAAATGTTTGCTCACTCAGCTATTCCAGGACATGAGGAAATAGGAAAGCATTCATTCCACATTTCAAAAGAAACAAATGTAAGAATTCCTCTCAAAGTTCTTGACTGGTACATTGCCATTCTTTGTGAAGGAACCTGGACTTGTACCTGAATATGGAACTGTCCTGATTTGTCCCCAAATTCTGGAGGCATGATGAAAAAAACAGCAGCAGAATCCTTGCTTTGTTCTAGTGGGATGCTGGCCTCCTTGCTAAAGTCGGGTAACAGCACATTAATGGATGTATATCTCATCCCAGGGCTATTCCAAGAAATGTATACATCTCCAAGTACAGCTGTGGCCTTTTTGCCTACCCTCCAGGTTTAAAGATTTTATAGATTTGAGAAAATTTGTGGTTGAGATGTATTCAGTACCATGTATGTACTAATGCTGAGTTTTTATTCTGAGAAGAGCACATAAATAAACAGACTGCAATCATCTCATGAATTGAGCCTTGGTTGATAAATTCATTTAGTTCAGGATATGTAAAGCCAATATGTATTAGAAGTAAACATTTTGAAATTGTTTAATATCTTATTCCTCACTTGCCTAACTGTAACAAATAATTTAAGAATTATAACATAGTCAGAAATCTCCCCAGTAAAATGCTTTCAAGATACAAGCTAGTAACAAGAACTTTTATCATCAAGGTTGAAGACAGAGAATTAAAATGAGCTTAATTCCTATTATTATGGGTTTGGCACAGTGACAGATATTTTACAAAGGATTGAAATATAAGAACTATAATTAACAAATATTTGGTAGATTATTATTTTATCTAGTGGATCTGAGTTGGGACAAGGGTCAAATATCTCCAGGTAGTTTTCGGTCAAGTTGTGCCTTGGAAGGGTTTGCTTTGCACTCCTCAAGGGAGGAAGACCCAGAAACTTCTCAATTTCCGAGCGCAGGCAATGTAAGCCATTAGAGGAGATATTTGCTGATCTCTGGATTTTGATGCTGGTATCTTACCGTAAAGGAGCCCTGGTAGAGCAGTGGTTAAGCGCTCAGCTGCTAATCGAAAGGTCAGCAGTTTGAACCCACCAGCTGCTCTATGGGGTAAAGATGTGGCAATCCGCTTCCATAAAAATCACAGCCTTGGAAACCCTATGGGGTAGTTCTACTTTGTCCTACAGGTGGCTGTGAGTTGGAATTGACTTGATGGCAGTTGGTCTGAGACCTTACACTAGGAAGTGCTCTTGTTGCTGCCACTATGATTTAGGATTGATATTTGTTGTGTGTTGGGTTGAAAGACCTACAGTTACCTAGACTTCTATGAGAGGATCTCCCACATCATGTGATTCGGTCTTATGAGAAATGGTGCTATGGATTGAATTGTGCCCCCCAAAGTTATGTGGAAGTCCTAACCCCTATACCTGTAAATGTGACCCTGTTTAGGAATGGGGGCATTCTTTTGTTATGTTACTGAGGTCATACCAAAGTAGACCCATTGAACTCGTTGCTGTTGAGTCACTTCTGACTCATAGCGACCCTATGGGACAGAGCAGAACTGCCCCATAGGCTTTCCAAGAAGCAGCTGGTGGATTCAAATTGTTGGCCTTTTGGTTAGCAGCTGAGCTCTTAACCACTGCACCACCAGGGCTCCTCCCAAAGTAGGGTGGGTACTAAACCTAACTCCTTCTCAGTGCTGTCTTATAGAAAGAGCATAATGGGCACAGTGACACACGCAGGGGGCGACATCACAGATGCATCTAAAAGTAGCAAAGGAGCACCAAGGGTTGCTGGCAATCACCAGAAACTAGGAGAGAGGTCCACAGAAGGAATCAACAAAGCTGAGACTCTGATTTGGCTTTTTAGCCTCCAGAACTGTGAGAGAATATGTTCCTGTTCTTTAACGCCATCCACTTGTGGTATTTTTTGTTATAGCAGCATTTAGAAACTAAGACACGTGTGTAAGTGTATATGGCAGCCAGAAGTATCACCTGAGAGGGGAATCATCTCCCCAAACTTGACTATAGATTTCGTCACCCCAACTCCCTGATTCTCTTCTGTTTCTCCTATTCTTTTGTTCCCAATTGCTCAGCCAAACATAACGTTACTCCTTCACACGTGAACGTCTTTAAAACTCTCACAACTTAGAAACCAAAAGGCCTGCACTTATTCAGGCATTTACTTGCAACAAGTACAAGTCATCTGAAAAAATATCCTGTGATGGTTCTTTTTTCCTCAATATATTGTGTGTGCTACTCTCTAAACACTCTAGAGGTTAATGTGATTTGAACCATTTCTTTTTTCTTTTCAAAGTTGACAAATAATACCATAATTAATGCTCCCCCCCCCACTAACAATGGGTTCCTTTTGACTTATTTGCCCTCCAATCACAAGTCAGAAGTTTGTAATTAAAACAATTATAAGAATGCACAAAATTATGTTCAAGTTAAGCTATACTAAAAACCTTGCTTATTGCAATATCAATAAAGAAGAAATAGCTTGCTACCAAAAAAAAAAAAAAAAGAGAGAGAGAGATACCAAAATAGCAAATATTATCTAAACTGGTTGCTACAAACTCTAGCTGAACTAAATTGATAGTCAACATGGCAGACCTAAAAGTTGACCCATAAATCCATCATATTTAGTTCTTTTGGCAGGACGAAGAAGTGTAGGACAATAAACATTCCTTACATCATCAGTATACACTCTCTGAATACAAGCAACAGGTCCCTTGACAGTTATAAATGTGTCCCTGTCAGCCATGAATGCTGATACACGGCAGTGCCCCAGAGCTATGCAGGCTGACAGCATATGATGAGTCAGCTCTACTGACCCCTTGAGGTCAGACACATTCTTTGTCTTCGGAGAAGCTGAGGTTCTCCAATCATTTCTCCCACGTTGCACTTATGCCCCACAACTTTTCTTGGGGCTCTTATTGGCATATGGCCTCAAATTGACAAAGTGCTAGTTAAACAGCAACTGGATAAACACACCATACAGCTCTGTTCTGAAAATGAACTTCTTGCTTCAGCCTAAACTTTGTACTGAGGACAACTCTTACAGCAGCCCCGACCCACCACTGTGAGAGTCACGGTGAGTCCCCAGGTAGATGTAGCAGATGCCACACCTGCCGGTGCACATGGTACATTGCGAGATTCCCTCTGCACAGTGCATGTGCACCCTCATGACACATGGGTGTCAGAAAAAATGTCCTGTATGCAACTCTGTATGCACAGACTTCTCAGCTGACGTCCCTCTTCTAGACTAATGAAATATGTAGAGTAGCCTTGTGAGCAAGCATGCAGAGCGGCCCTTTTAAGCAAACATTCATAGTCACCTCATCACCCATCTGTCTGTTTGACTCACTATGGTGGCTTGCGTGTTGCTGTGATGCTGGAAGCTATGCCACCAGTATTTCAAATAACCACAGAGTCATCCATGGTGGATGGGTTTCAGCAGAGCTCCTGGGCTAAGACGACAAGGAAGATGGATCTGGCGATCTACTTCTAAAAAATATCGGCCAGTGAAAACATTATGAATAGCAGCAGAGCATTGTCTGATATAGTACTGGAAGATGAGCCCCTCAGGTTGGAAGGCACTTAAAATAGGTTACATTGGGCTCAAACATAGCAACAATTGTGGAGATAGGGCAGGACGGGGCAGTGTTTCCTTCTGTTGTATATAGGGGCTGCTATGAGTCAGAATCGACTCCATGACACTTAATAGCAACAAGGTAAGAATAGTGTATACACTTTAATGTGTTGTCTAAGAAAGAAAGAAAGAAGAATTCCAAATAATATATGTAGATACTCCACCCTCAAGGAGATGGAATATACTCTTTACTCCTTAAGTGTGTGCTACATATAGTAACTTCCTTCCAAAGAAAACAGTATAGAAAGTGGGAGAAAAAGAGTAACTTTGCAGTGAAGAAACCTAACAAACCCTACCTCAGCCAGGTGATCAGTGATATTATATTGATTGTATGGACCCTTATTATGAGGTGAGGGAAATAGCAATTTAACTCTGTGGTCTTTCTTTCCAAAACATATAATCCCAGTCTATTGATGGGAAAAACATGAGACAAATTCCAGTTAAGTTCATTGATTGACAAATGGACAAAAAAAATATAGCATCTACACATACCCATTGCTGTTGAGTTGATTCTGACTCATAGCCAAATCGATTTCCAAAGTGGTTGTGCCATTTTACATTCCCACCAGCAGTGTGTAAGCGTTCCAGTCTCTCCACAGCCTCTCCAACATTTATTAGTTTGTGTTTTTTGGATTAATGCCAGCCTTCTTGGTGTGAGATGAAATCTCATTGTAGTTTTGATCTGCATTTCTCTAATGGCTAATGATCATGAACGTTTCCTCATGTACCTGTTAGCTACCTGAATGTCTTCTTTAGTGAAGTATCTATTCATATCTTTTGCCCATTTTTTAATTGGGTTATTTGTCTTTTTGTAGGTGAGTTTTTGCAGTATCATGTAGATTTTAGAGCTCAGGCGCTGATCAGAAAGGTCAGAGCTAAAAACTTTTTCCCAGTCTGTAGGTAGTCTTTTTACTCTTTTGGTGAAGTCTTTGGATGAGCATAGGTGTTTAGCAGTGAGCTCTTAACCACTATGTCACCAGGGCTCCAAATCGCTTTTATTTAAGTTTTGTTTAATTTTTCCTAGCAGTGTTTTATAGTTTCCAATGTGAAGGTCTTGCATATTTTTCGTTAAATTAATTCCTAGGCATTTCATGTTTTTTGATGCCATTGTAATTGGCATTGCTTTTATGTTTTATTTTCCAAATGTTTGTTACTAGAATATAGAAATTTAATTGATTTTCATATCAAATTTTGTATCCTGTCATCTTATTATTTCTAAAACAGATTGTGTACATCCTTAAGGGTGTTCTATGTAGATCATAATGTCGTCTGTGAGTAATGAAAGTTTATCTTGTTTCTTTCCCGTATTTATGCAATTTATTTCTTAACTCACTGCATTAGCTAGGACCTCAGGTACAAACATTGAACAGAAATGTTGAAAGCAAATCAAAACAAAAACCAAGCCCATTGTCGCCGAGCTAATTCTGACTCATAGCCATCTTACATGTTACAAAAAAACCCACCGTAGGGCTTTCTTGGCTGTAATCTTTGTGGAAGCAGATTGACAGGCCTTTCTTCTGTGGTGCCCCTGGGTGGGTTTGAACCACCAACCTTTAGGTCAGTAGTTGAGTGCAAACGGTTTTCACCACCCAGAAACCTTGGTGAAAGCAAACAACCCTGCCTTATTCCCATACTCATTGCCATCGAGTCAATTCCGACTCATAGTGACCCTATAGGACAGAGTAGAACTGCTTCATAGAGTTTTCAGGGAGTGGCTGGTAGATTTGAACTGCCAACCTTTGGTTAGCAGCCGAGCCCCTAACCACTATACCACCAGGGCTCCATTATTCCCAATCTTAGGGATAAAACAGTAAATACATTGCCATTAAGAATATTTTCAGCTGTAGATTTTATGAACATGCTTTTATTAATTTGTACAAGTTCTCTTTATTCCCTGTTAGCTAAGAGGTTTTACAATGAATAGGTGTTGGGCTTCTTAAAATGATTTTTCTGCATAATTTGGGATAATGATGTGGTGCCTTAGTTTCCCAGCGTTGCTGTAACAGAAATAGCCCAAGCGGCAGCTTTAAAGAACAGAAATTCACTTTCTCACTGTTCTGGAGGCTAAAAGTCCCAATCAGCAGCTCAGTCATGGCTATTCCTTCCTTGCTGATAGCCCTGGGCATTTCTCAGTTCTTTGCAATCCTCATCTGGCACCTGTCTCTCCCAGTTTGTACCTGCTTCTGTGTCAGATCTGTTCTTTTTATAACTCAGATATGACTGGGTTTGAGACACACCCTACACTGATATGGCTTCATTAATGTAACAAAGAAAGCTCTGTTTCTAAACATTATGACACCCACAGGTACAGGGATTCCAACAGGCGTTTTGGAGGGTGGAGGACACTATGCAACACATAACATGTGGTTTTTCTCTTCATTCTGTTAATGAGAATTATGTTGTCTGATTTTTAATATGTATAACCAACTTTGTATTTCCTAGATAAATGCTCCTAGGCATTGATATAAATAAGCAAACAAACCAATAAAAACATACATAGATAGATAAAGTAACATTTATTATTTTATGACATTTACTTTATACATACATATTACATTCCTGAGTTTAATTTTCTAAGATTTTATTGAGCAATTTTATGTCTGTATTTTTTTTTTTTTATTTATGAGGGATATTGGTCTGTAATTTTTTTCTTGTAATTTCCTTGTCAAGGCTTTATATCAAGGTTATTCTAACTTCATAAAACAAGCTGAGAAGTCTTTTTTCCTCGTTTATCGGCAGTAAGATTAGTCTTGATTAGGACTACAATAGAAAGTCTTGTTACCATAGAAGTGACAAAAGATGCAAATAAAATTTTGTCCATTTTGTTTCTCAAAGGGTAAGGTGTTTAAGTAATTATGGCTGGCAGCTTGCAGCTGAGCCCCTTTTCGCAACAGTCATTCTCTGCTAAAGAGTTGCCTTGCTTCAGATCACACTTTCATTTCAGGGGCAACCTGCGTTCTAAGTTTATTTGATGTGAGGGTTTAAGGCCTGGTACCTTCGCCCCTATGAGTCGGAATCAACTTGATGACGCTGGGTTACTGGGTTTACCTTTGCCCCAATCTAGAGTACTTTCGGGGCCATTTCAGCTCCGGTGCTTCCGGTGGGATTGGCTGAGCTTTCTGACTGCACTGCAGCCTATTTTTCCCTCTGCTCTGTGCTCTTCCACAGGTGTTGATCTTGAGAATACTCACCCATAAACCTCGTCCACACAAACTTTTGTCTTAGAATCTTCTTCTGGTTAACTGACCCGAAACACCATGCCAGTGAGGGATCAACTCATACTGTTCTTTTGTTTTGCTTATTTGGTTTAAGAATCAATTTTGTATTACATAAGACCCAAAGGGATGGAGATGCCTATTCTCAAAACTATTACCGTATAACTTGGAAAATACTAATAATCATCTGTGAGTAGTGAATCTTATCTTAATGAACAAAGAGTCTTCTTGTGGGGCCCCATTCAGCATGCTGTTTTCCATATGGTGTGCTTCATTAGTGTACACAGATGTCAAAGGGTAAAGTTATTACAATTCAGAGCTTAAGCATTAATAGTGGTGTTGCCTGCAAAATATGCTGGATCTTTAAGGAATGATTTTCTTTCTATGATTTAAAGAAATGCTGCTTATTAAAAAAAAAAAATCAATGGAAAAAACATTTTTAGTACCAGATAAATGACTATTTCTTATAATTCAGTTCATTCTACAGATTCAGTTTGCTTGAACTATATTTTTAGGTTTCTTTTCCTGTTTTTGTATATTTAGTCATAAAAGAAGCTCTAACAATACCTGAAAACATAGATATTGGAATATAAATCTTGTAAAGAGAAATAATTTCATATGAATAACTATAAAATGAATTTTTTTTTTTATAGCAACAGAAAAAAACAAAAGGAAAGGAGAAAGTTGTAGTCATCCTGTCTTGGGGGGGAAAAAAGATTGCAAGCCATTACTGGATCAGATATTTGAATTAAAAATCTTATTTAATTACTGAAGCATTACAGATCTTATATTTATTTTTTCCTCAATGAGGCCTGCTCACAAATAAAAAAAGAAACTTTACTTGTTTTACAGCTTGGAATTAAGAGAAGCTCACTGAACTTTGCTGTTATCTTTAACACATGATCTTTACCCTGAATCTGGGAGAGAATTAAGGGTGCCTGTGAACTTGAATATTGTTGGGAGGCATCTTTATTTTCACTATTTGCTTTATGTTGTTGTTGTTGTTAGGTGCCATGGAGTCAGTTCCGATTCACAGTCACCCTATATACCACAGAACGAAACACTGCCTGGTCCCGCACCATGCTCACAATCGTTGTCATGCTTGAGCCCACTGTTGCAGCCACGGTGTCAATCCATCTCATTGAGGGTCTTCCTCTTTTCTGCTGACCCTGTACTTTACCAAGCATGATGTCTTTCTCCAAGGACTGATCCCTACTGGCAACATGTCCAAAGTATGTATACCAACAGGGTCACTCATGGCAGGTTTCAGCTGAGCTTCAGACTAAGACTAGGAAGGACTCTTGGCAGTCTACTTCTGAAAAGAATTAGCCAGTGAAAACCTCATGAATAGCAGCAGAACATTGTCTGATATAGTGTCAGAAGATGAGCCCCCCAGATTGGAAAGCACTCAGAAGACGACTGGAGAAGAGCTGCCTCCACAAAGTAGAGATGACCTTAATGATATAGATGGAGTCAAGCTTTCAGAATCTTCATTTGCTGATGTGGAATGACTCAAAATGAGTAGAAACAGCTGCAAATATCCATTAATAATCAAAACCTGGAATGTACAAAGTATGAATCTAGGAAAGTTGGAAATCATCAAAAATGAAATGGAATGCATAAACATTGATATCCTAGGCATTAGTGAGCTGAAATGGACTGGTATTGGCCATTTTGAATGGGACAATCATGTGGCCTACTATGCCGGGAATGACAACTTGAAGAGGAATGGTGTCGCATTCATTGTCAAAAAGAACATTTCAAGATCTATCCTGAAGTACAATGCTGTCAGTGATAGGATAATATCCTTACACCCACAAGGAAGACCAGTTAATATGACTGTTATTCAAATTTACACACCAACCACTAAGACCAAAGATGAAGAAATAGAAGATTTTCACCAACTTCTGCAGTCTGAAATTGATTGAACATGCAATTAGGATGCATTGATAATTACTGGTGATTGGAATGTAAAAGTTGGAAACAAAGAAGAAGGATTGATAGTTGGAAAATATGGCCTTGGTGACAGAAATGATGTCAGAGACCCCATGATAGAATTTTGCAACACCAATGACTTCTTCATCGCAAATACTTTTTTCACCAACATAAATGGTAATGATAAACATGGACCTCGCCAGATGGAATATGTGGGAATCAAATCGACTACATCTGTGGAAAGAGACAATGGAAAAGGTCAATATCATCAGTTAGAATAAGGCCAGGGGCTGACTGCGGAGCAGACCATTAGTTGCTCATATGCAAGCTCAAGTTGAAACTGAGGAAAATAAGAATAAGTCCACGAGAGCCAAAGTACAACACTGAGTATATCCCACCTGAATTTAGAGACAATCTTAAGGATAGATTTGACTCTTTGAACAGTAATGACCGAAAACCAGAGCAGTTGTGGAATGACATCAAGGGCATCATACGTGGAGAGATCAAGAGGTTGTTAAAAAGACAGGAAAGAAAGAAAAGACCAAAATGATGTCAGAAGAGACTCTGAAACTTACTCTTGAATGCAGAGTAGCTAAAGCGAAAGGAAGAAATGATGAAGTAAAAGAGCTGAACAGAAGATTTCAAAGGGCGGTTAGAGAAGACAAAATAAAGTATAATGACATAAAAGCTGGTGATGGAAAACTAAAAGGGAAGAACATACTCGGCATTTCTCAAGCTGAAAGAATTGAAAAAATTCAAGCCTCGAGTTGCAATATTGAAGGATTCTATGGAGAGAATATTAGACAACTCAGGAAGCATCAAAAGAAGATGGAAGGAATACACAGAATCACTATACCCAAAATAATTGGTCGACATTCAACCATTTCAGGAGGTACCATATGAGCAGGAACCAATGGTACTGAAGGAAGAAGTCTAAGCTACATTGAAGGCATTGGAGAAAAACAAGGCTCCAGGAATTGATGGAATATCAATTGAGATGTTTCAACAAACTGATGCAGCACAGGAAGTACTCACTCCTCTATGCCGAGAAATTTGGAAGACAGCTACCTGGCCAACTGACAGAAGAGATCTATATTTATGCCTATTCCCAAGAAAGGTGATCCCAGCAAATGTGGAAATTATCAGAGATAATTTTATATCACATTACAGTTGCTTCAGATATCTCAAAACATTATTGACAATCATCACCACTTCAAAATCATAGTAGTTATTTGGCCCTCTGCTAAATCTCATTTAAAAAATTAATAATGAAGCAAACTATGTCAATCTGTTTTTTTAAAAACACTTCAGTAACATTACCTTAATGTGATTTGTTTTCTTGACTTGCAGCTCTCTGTTTTCACACTAAATTGCCAGATCCATTGAGAACTTTGAGTCAAACAACCAGTTTACTTCTTGTACTGAATCAGTGGTTTGATCTTATGCCTTGTGAGTAAAGTCTTGGTCATTCTGTTTTACGCATATGATACTTTGGTGAGGCAGTGGTTAAGTGATTGGCTGCTAACCAAAATGTCAGCAGTTCAAACCCACCAGCCACTCCATGGGAGAAAGTTATGGCACTCTGCTTCTGAAGAAACTCTATGAGACAGTTCTATTTTGTCCTATAGGGTCACTATGAGTCAGAATTGTCAGCAATGGGTTTGGTTTTCACCAAGGTTTTTGGAAGAATAAAATGAGTGGGCCTATGTGAGCACCCCACAGAGGCAAATTTCTGGGTCAGTGGAGGGTGCTATGAAATTGTTTTTTTAATGGTGAGTTTTTCCTCTCCTATGGGAAAGAAAGAAAACACCAAGATGGATGTCAGAAGAGACTCTGAAACTTGCTCTTGAGCGTCAAGCAGCTAAAGCAAAAGGAAGAATTGATGAAGTCAAAGAACTGAACAGAAGATTTCAAAGGGCCTCTCCAGAAGACAAAGTATTATAATGACAGGTGCAAAGAGCTGGAGATGGAAAACTGAAAGGGAAGAACACGCTTGGCGTTTCTCAAGCTGAAAGAACTGAAGAAAAAATTCAAGCCTCGAGTTGCAATAGTGAAGGATTCCATGGGGAAAATATTAAACGACGCAGGAAACATCAAAAGAAGATGGAAGGAATAAAAAAAAAAAAAAAAGAATTAGTCGATATTCAAACATTTCAAGAAGTGGCATATGATCAGGAACCAATGGTACTGAAGGAAGAAGTCCAAGCTGCTCTGAAGGCATTGGCGAAAAACAAGGCTCCAGGAATTGATGAAATATCAATTGAGATGTTTCAACAAACAGATGCAGCGCTGAAGGTGCTCACACGTCTATGCCAAGAAATATGGAAGACAGCTTCCTGGCCAACTGATTGGAAGAGATCCATATTTATGCCTATACGCAAGAAAGGTGATCCAACAGAATGTGGAAATTATGGAACAATGTATGAGTGGGAATCGACTTGACGGCACTGGGTTTCTGGAATCATTAGTATCACACGCAAGCAAAATTCTGCTGAAGATCATTCACAAACGGCTGCAGCAGTATATCAACAGGAAATTGCCAGAAATTCAGGCTGGTTTCAGAAGAGGACGTGGAACCAGGGATATCATTGCTGATGTCAGATGGACCCTGGCTGAAAACAGAGAATACCAGAAGGATGTTTACCTGTGTTTTATTGATTATGCAAAGGCATTTGACTGTGTGGATCATACCAAACTATGGATAACACTGCGAAGAATGGGAATTCCAGAACACTTAATTGTGCTCATGAGGAAACTTCACATAGATCAAGAGGCAGTTGTTCAGGCAGAACAAGGGGATACTGATTGGCTTAAAGTCAGGAAAGGTGTGTGGCAGCGTTGTATTCTTTCACCATACCTATTTAATCTGTATGCTGAACAAATAATACGAGAAGCTGGACTATATGAAGAAGAATGGGGCGTCAAGATTGGAGGAAGACTCATTAACAACCTGCGTTATGCAGATGACACAACCTTGCTTGCTGAAAGTGAAGAGGACTTGAAGCACTTACTAATGAAGATCAAAGACCACAGCCTTCAGTATGGATTACACCTCAATATAAAGAAAACAAAAATCCTCACAACTGGACCAATGAGCAACGTCATGATAAACGGAGAAAAGATTGAAGTTGTCAAGGATTTCATTTTACTTGGATCCACAATCAACAGCCATGGAAGCAGCAGTCAAGAAATCAAAAGACACATTGCATTGGGTAAATCTGCTGCAAAAAACCTCTTCAAAGTGTTGAAGAGCAAAGATGTCACCTTGAAGACTAAGGTGCGCCTGACCCAAGCCATGGTATTTTCAATCACATCATATGCATGTGAAAGCTAGACAATGAATAAGGAAGACCGAAGAAGAGTTGACCCCTTTGAATTGTGGTGCTGTTGAAGAATATTGAATATACCATGGACTGCCAAAAGAACGAACAAATCTGTCTTGGAAGAAGTACAACCAGAATGTTCCTTAGAAGCAAGGCTGGTGAGACTGCCTCTTACATACTTTGGACATGTTGTCAGAAGGGATCAGTCCCTGGAGAAGGACATCATGCTTGGCAGACCCTCAAAGAGGTGGATTAACACAGTGGCTGCAACAATGAGCTCAGGCATAACAACGGATTGTAAGGATGGTGCAGGACCGGGCAGTGTTTTGTTCTGTTGTGCATAGGGTCGCTATGAGTCAGAACTGACTCGATGGCACCTAACAACAACAACATGGGTTTTGCATGGTTAGTATGCCCATGGGTGGATTATCCCATAAGCAAGGTAAGCATGGGCTTACTTGTGCTTATTTACTACTCTGTAGAGAACAATTTCACATGGGTTTCACCACACCACATCAAAGTAAACTCCATGTGAAACTGTTTACTACAGATTAGTAAATAAGCACAAGTGAGCCTGTGCTTACCTTGCTTGTTGGATAATCTGTCCCTGAGTATGCCTCCAACTGACTGTTAGTTCATGTACCTGCAGGAGCCCAGCAAACAGTACAGCTCTCCTAAGGGTTTTCCAGAATTATACCCAGCTGTAAGAGTTAGAAGAGCATCTAGTTCATTTGCATATGGTTTGCATAAGAGTTGGTATTTGTTCATAAAATTATATTGGCCACTTTCAAGTAATTGTCACATTCATTTGTTATTGCTGTACTTAGGGCTGTGGCATTTGATTCCCCCCCACCCTCTTCCTTTTCGCTACCAATTTAATTAACATAAGGAACTGAGTTTGACACCTGAGAGAGGAGAGAAATCACAGGCCAGGGAAAGATGAACCAGGATTTTAAGCCTTTCTTCCTCCTCTATCCAATAACATACTATGGGCCACTAACAACATACAATAGTACATTATACAATACAATGTACACCAGGCATATTCTTTCTTGGTATTCCTTAGCTTCACCTAGTATGTTCCCATCTAGTTAGCCTCTGTACTTGCTATTTGCTCTCACTGATATGTTCTTCCCCCAGATATTCATAAGGTTTTCATGTCTTCAAATGGGGGTTACCAAATTTAGCGAATAAAAACACAGGGAACCCAGCTAGATTTGAATTTTTCAGATGAACAACAAATCATTCTTTAGTATAAGTATGCCCCATGCAATACCTGGGACATATTTATACTGAAAAAAAAAAAAAAAGAATTGTTTATCTGAAACCCAAATTTAACTGGGCACCCTGTATGTTATCTGGTAGCCTGTTAAAACCTAAATGTGCAGAGAAACACCAGAGATTAGTGTAACAGAATATACTTATTGTAAATAGATACGATTTGAGTCACGCGGTCCACAGAGGTGATAGTGAAAGCAGGTTATATAGGTGGGTCTTGGCATGGTAGTCCAGGGTAGTCTTCTGAGGGTCATTGTAAATTCCTTTCATTTTGGTTTCTCAGGAGATAGAGTCAGAGCAAGTGCACAGTTTCAGGGCCAGTCAGATATAAAACAGAATCATTCTGGACATGCCATATAGCAAAGGACATCTGGAAATTTAATCATCAAGAAATTTTGCTGTGAGGGAGGGTGCTTCTTCTTGACCTCAAGTCACCCTCTTCCAGCTACGGCCCAGAACAGTCTGATTAGGACTTTAGGGTATCTTCAAACCCTATTTCAAGTCATTCACGGCTTTCCTAAAATGTCACCTACTATGATAGGTCTTCATTGACCACTCTTTTCTAAGAGAGCTCTCTTACGTAATGTCTACCCTGCTCTGCTTAATATTTTAATTCACCACAGTCTGACACAATATTATAAATATCTTTGCTTAGTGTAGTAGTCAGGGCTCTAGCAGTAAATGATGGCACATTCAAATGGGTTTACTTTAAGAGAGCGTAATAAGGGACTATTTAAAAATGTGGGCAGGATAAAAGGAACCCAACAAGGAATGATGAAGTAATTGAGGGTAGAAAGACTAAAGCATTATCACCACAGTGAGGCCTAAAGGGACAAGGGGAGAGAGAAGTTGCCAGAACCCACTGAGAGCTGTAGCTATGAGAGCTGCCGGACAGAAGTTGTGGCTGGAGTTAAAAGACTTAGAGGAATGTAGTCACCGAGAAATGGTGGCCTGGAAGGGAAGGAGCTGAGGGGATAAATATCCCATCTTTCTTTTCCTTTTCCTCTGTGCTCCTGCCTGTGCTTCCTATTGTCCAAACCCATCTGGAAGCCTGAGGCAAAGGAGCTAGCTGAAACAGTCCACAGAGTTCAGTATCAGGGACATAGGGTAGATTTGGATGGGCTAACGGCAAATACCCAACATATTTGCCTTTTGTCAGTCTCCCCCGCTAGAATGTAAGCTCCGTGGTGGCAGCGATTTTATTTTGTTCCCTGCCCAGAACAGTGTTTGGCATATAGTATGTGCCTAATAAACATTCGGTGAAGAAGTAAATATATATGCCTGGTATATCCAGCAAAAACGTGGTTGAATTTGGCGAAACAAGGCACTCTAGAAAGGGCTGGTTCCAGTCTTGCCTGCACTGGTGTGGGAAAAAAGCAGCATTAATTTCTAGGAATATATCCAATCCAGCTATCAGAATCTGGTAATCAAAGGGTAAGAACATAGACAGAAGGTATTGGTCTAGACAGACTGTTAACGTCAGGCCATTGGACAGAAGTTGTCATCACAGAAGGTGAAATAGTGCCAAGCAGCACATAAGAGAAGTCATACTTAGAAATTTAGGCAGGTGCCTGACATCGAGGAGGTTTGACACATGTAGCGTAACCCTAGTCCCTGGGAAATTTCCAGGAGTAGGACTTCAGGATGGAGATATGAGGAAGAAATGGCTAAGACAATGGAAGACTGATGTCCCAGATTGAGTAGCATGGTCACTACTGGGACTGGAACTTTGGCACTGTGATTAGGAATCTGGTTATCAGAGCTAGCTAGAAAGAGGAGACTGGACCTGAATAACCAGTTAGGAATGAGGTTATTTGGCTTAGAATTTGAGGTCAGGAGTGGCCTTGCAGTGGGGGTGACTTCCTAATGAATCTCAGTGTTGGCCTTGAGTACGTTATGCTCTCCCCTAAGGTTTAGATGAGGGCTGAATCTCTAGATGAGAGGGTTTACATCTTAGAAATGCAAATGAAAGAAAGTTATTAAGGAACATAACTAATATTTTTTGAGTACTTGCATTGTGACAGATACAGCCCTGAATTCTTTATATGTTGCCTCATGAAATCCTCATAATAACTCTGTAAGGTACATAATATTTTCCCATTTTATAGATACGGAAACCAAGATTTAAGTTCAGAGACTTACACAAAGTCTATTGAGTGGCTCTCTTTAAATATCTACCCAAAGAAAGAAGAATCTAAAGAAAAATTTCTCATGGTATTTACTTATACCCATTGTTGGTTCTGCTGAAGTGGAGCTACTCCTTTCATTATGTCAGTCAAACCCAAAACCAAACGCACTGCCTTCATTAGTGACCCTATAGGACAGAGCAGTACTGCCCCGTAGGGTTTCCAAGGAGCGGTTGGTGGATTTAAACAGCTGACCTCCGGTTAGCAGCGGAGCTCTTAACCACTGCACTACCAGGGCTCCTTATTATGTCATCGGGCTGGAAAACGAAGGTCTCTTTTTTCCTGTATGTATTAAATAATGGCACGGTGTAAAAGTGCGTACATTCAAAGGCATACCTTAAAAGATTTTCTGCCACTCCCTATAAGTGATTTATGCAAAGAATGTTCTCCCTGTAGTAAGGAGATAGCAATACTCAAAAATAACCCAATCAAGTAACTATTGTCAGGGAAGGGGCCTGACATTTGGTCATGGGCCTGACATTTGGGATCCTTGTAGCTATACACATTGAATGGTGGCTTTCGTAACTTAGAACCTCAGAAACACCATGTGAGTGGTTTTATAGTTAGCTCAGAAAATAACCTTCCAAATCAATCTTTAATTCTCCAGATCATGTTTTAGAAAGTTTCTATTTTCCATCTGCCTCTAAAACAAAATAATCATGTGATTTTTTTCTGGGCACTTTTACATCTTCACTATCCCACCCCCTATAAAGAGAGGAAAGCCTCAGTTGAAAGGGAATTTTTATTAAAATGCCTGTCCAAGGTTTGAGCTGTCCCATAGGGTTTCCAAGAAGCAGCTGGTGGATTTCCAACTGCCGACCTTTTGGTTAGCAGCCAAAAGCTCTTAAGCACTGTGCCACCAGGTCTCCTATCTTAAAGTAGCCATCCTGAACTCTCCATCCCTCCCATGGCTTGTAAATAATTAAACACAGCACTGACAGTGGCAATGATGGAAACAATGATTATTTCATCTTATAGAGAACCATTCATCTAAGCTCTTTTACACTAATCAAGATAGATTGTTTTTTTAAAAGAACTCTAATTACTTTCCTGTTAATAATTTATTTTCACCAAGTGTTTTGTGATTCTTCCTTAGTTAGTGGACCCCTGAGGTATGTCAGGGCATTAAATATGGACTTACAAATCTGGCGGTGGTGAGACTGCCTGCTCCACTTGACCCTTGGCCTAAGTCACTTATCCCCAACATAGATCTTTGTCTATAGTGGCTCATCATTAACAACAGTGTTAAAAATGGAATAATAATATAGCGTATTTCCATAGCACCTTCTACCTAAAAATTCTTGTTTTTAATCAGAGGTGCATGAAATTTATGTTTTTGAAAGGTCATTTAATATAATTCTACCACATGCCACATAAAGCATATCTTTAGCATCACTGGCCCAGGTAAGCCAATTGCATGGCACCATATCCCCCACTTCTTATACTCAGGGCAGACATTACTAATCCGCATTGGAATTGTCTGGCTGATCCCAGATCCAACTATAATGCTTCTTAACACAGCTCTCCAAGCAATTTTCTCAAGCTGATTGGTATTTATCTCCAATGCCAACTCATACTTATCATCGACCATCTGCAATTAGAAGAACACCTTAGCGAAGGTGAGCGTATTCTCTCGAGATAGCTCATTCCACTACTAACCCTAATCGTGAGAACAGTTCTCTCTATATACTCTTCAACAATATAACCTAGTAAGCGACATGCTAGAATTTCTGTCTTACTCATCCACCCTCTTACCTTTTTTTTTTTAACCTCTATTTATGCCTTCACTTGAAGGTGTCAACTGTAGTGACGGTGGGGGAAAAAAATCCAACTGTTGATATTTTACAGGTTCTGTTTCATTTTCCAATCCATTCAAGTTTTTAGAATGGGTAATTCACATTGTCGGTGCTAAGGATACTGAGGATTACCCGATGGAAGAGCCTGGAAAACAAAGGCTCTCAAAGTACTGCTTAAGAATTGTGATAGGTGGTCATGACGAGAGCCCCAAGGTCTGAGACTTTGAAAAGAATTCAGAGTTGAAGCTTGAGCTGGGCTCTGAAAGGTCAGGAGGGTTTTTTTTTCCCCCCCCAAATAGATAAAAGGGGAAGTATACTCCAGGAAGAGAAATAGAAGAGAGATGTTGTGACTGTATGTAAAAGGCCTTGTAGCTTAGTGGTTTTCGAACTTAAGCTGGATGGCCTTTTAGAACACAGATTGCTGGACTCCAGGGTAAGGCCTGAGAATCTGCATTTCTAACAAGTTTCCATGTGAAGCTAATGCTGCATGCAGGTCCAGGGACCATGCTTTGAGAACTACTATTTCTAGCCTCAACATACCTGTCTGTACCTGCATCCAGCCTCAAAAGGCTATGTCTTCTTTTCTATATGGCTTATTTTCTGAACAGTGAGAGTGGAGAAAGTTCATGATGATCACATTGTTGAAGCAGAATCTTGAAGCTTTGTCAGTCTGGCACGATCATGTGTATCGACTGGACAAATGTGTGCTCACAACATGAGTCAAGTTGGCACTTGTCAGCAGTGGAGCTTCACGGGTGGAGATGGAAACCACGACTAGTAGGGGAGGTGGTGAGGAGAGTCCAGACGGCAGCGTCTGGTGGGTTGGGGCAGGGTGGGATGGAACATTGTGGGAGAGGGGTGCGGAGATCCAGGTAAATCTCCCCACAGCCCCTCATCCATTGCCTGCAGTGGGGTGTATGGACGTTCTTCCTGGTGACAGAGATCCAGGGCTCTGAGTCAGCAAGGGCAATTAGTGTAGTCAACTCCTCACAAAAGTCATCACCGCCACTGCTAAGAAAATCAATCCCTGTAGCTGCTCTGGCGAAGGCAGGGCCACCTTCATAGTTAAAGGATGGCACTTGCCTTCAACTTCAATAACTGGTCACATTATTGACTCAACCTAAAATCCTTTGTGTTCCTTCCTCTATCTCCCTAGCCACCTTCCTTGTTTCATTTCTCCATCGTACCTGCCCTATAATGAGATTGCAGATGAAATGATCCTAATATTTCAATTCTATAAGCTATCTCCATTTTGCCAACACTAAGGCAATGAAAAACATTTTGCTTTAAATTAAGACCATTCTGTGCGTCAGCCTGGTGGTTGGTATAATGGAGCAATTCAAATGCAATTAGCCCTGCCTTTGTGAGTCAGTCTGTGTTTGCAAATCTGTGGGACTGGCTTCACTCTTTATGAGCCTCCTTGCCTGCCAATACCACCAGAATCGAATTTTGCTCAAATAATTTTTTCCTTCCTAATCTGGTCCTCGCTTCAGAGACCACAGTACACTTTATGCTGCTCTGGTATTTGTGGGTGATTTCAGGATAAAGAAGATGATGTCAGATTGAAGAGAGGGAGATTAAAGGAGGGGTAAAATCTACAGAGGAAAGAGGAGCTGGCTGAGTTGAAGCACTCGTGATGTTTTGTTATATTTGCCCAGGCGAGACTTTTTAAGCACACGCTTGGGAAGTTCCTAACGGACAACTTTTGCAAGGCCTTACTCTTGCTGTGGAGCCCTGGTGGCGCAGTGATTAGGAGCTTGGCTGCTAACCAAAAGGTTGGCAGTTTGAATCCACCAGCCATTTCTTGGAAACTTTATGGGGCAGTTCTACTCCATCCTATAGGGTCGCTATGAGTCAGAATCCACTCCATGGCAACAGGTTTGGTTTTTGGTGTTCCTGCTGTGCTTTTCCTAGAAGGAAACTGTTGGAAGCATGTTAAGGCCTCCAACTGAGGCAAGTTTGAGAAGCCACCTGCCCTCTAATTGTGGGTTTGGAGCTGGGTCCTGTGTGTTCCCAGGGGGGTTTGTCCTCTCAGCCCAGATTGAGGAGCTTTCCCTTGGAAAACTCAGTGAACTTCCCATAATACTGCTAAGGCTTTTCCCATCCACAGTTGATTTGAGCAAGCATTCTCAAAATCTGTCCTTCCTCCTTAATAGTCAAACCAGGAAAACCAAACCAATTACCATGGAGTCGATTATGACTCATGGTGATTCCATGTGTGTGGCACAGTAGAATGTGCTCTATAGGGGTTTCAATGGCTGATTTTTAAAAGCAGATTGCCAGGCCTTTCTTCTGAGGTTCTTCTGGGTGAACGTGGACCTTTCAACTTTATGTTAGTAGCAAAGCTCTTAAGTGTTTGTGCCACCCAGGAGACCTTCCTTAATACCCACCATTTAGACAGAATGATGACATATTTACAAGTCAAGAGCATAAAACAGCCATGAAAGAGTTGGACAAAGGAGAAAACTGTCTTTAAAATTTGCAGAAGCATTATCCACGCTTTTTTTTTTAATAGACAGTTGATTTAGTTTGTGGCTCAACAGATTATACGTGTGTTCCTGTCAACTTGCACATTCTCCTAAGTTACTTACATACTTATCTACTAATTACTCCAATCTAAATGAGTTTTAGAATATTCCAGCATTTTCCACTTATGATATTTTATTATTACTTATTGTTTTCACAAGACCTGGTTCCCTTCCCCAAGTATTAAAGTGATATGAGGTATGTTTTCCTTTAAAATTAAAGTGGATTTCCTTGGTTTTGATTTCAGAATTTGTAACATCCCTTAAATGAACTCAGGGTGCTCTGAGGTAATGCAAATATCCCGTCAGGAATTGCTAATCAATGTGGTGCACTTTTTAAAGCTCTCCTTTTTTATCCCTTTTGCTTGGCTAACAACAAATTGGTCTTGCAGGCCAAAGGAATTAGAACAGGTCAAAGACCTCTGACAAGAAGCTTCTTTTTTTACTTCTCTCAGTCGCTGGTCCTTTGTGTTAGAGGACAGCTGCTGGAGAGAAGAAACACAAGACATCCTGGGCCTCAGGGGTAACGTCAATTGGAATACATTAAACTTTTTGCTTAAAATTCAGCAGCTTATCTTTTTTGAAGGCTCTCTTTTTTTTTTTTCCCTGGGTAATAAGAAGTGTGCTTAATATTGCAAATTCGGCTTGAAGTCCTTTTGTCTTGTATCATTTTATATTGTGTGAATTTTCTTTCTCTTCTCATTACCACTCCCTCATACCAAGCAAACCCAGCACATGCTTGGCTGCCAGTCAGTTCTTCTTTGGGAATAAAAGTCTTGGCATTTCTGCCTCAGTTTTGGCGGTAAGATAGAATATTTTTCAATAATGCTGCTGAAATAGTGCTTTCTCTACTCCAGTGTGTTATCTGGCAAAGGGATTTGCTGGGACCAGACCCAATTAAAAGAAAAGAAAAAATGTCCCTGGGAGAATAGATGCCAGCTCCCCTACTCTTATGATTCTGAAGCTCATCTATTCTCTTTCTAATCCCCACCCCTTCACCCTAGAGCATCTTTGCATTTCTCATGAGAGGAGCTATTCTTCTCTACAACAAACTCTTGAAACTCCCTTTGACTGAACTGTCTTCTCATGCCAAACTTTTGCGAAATGTGACTACCCTTGCGCCCAGGAAAAAGCAATCATCTCTGTACTGTGTCTAACAAGAGGGCCAACCTTGACCAGGTTCTTGTTGGTAATTTTCCCTATAGAAACTGGGTTCTCCAGAGATCATGTATAAAATAATATAAGCTACCTTCCCATATATTTGTTTCTTGTGTATTTCACGGTGTCTTTGTTTTATGCCTCTCTCCACCCCCAGGTATTCCCTATCTTTATCTCGATTTCTTTCAAATGAATGCAAGTCGTACTCTGAAAACATTCTTCTGCTTCCCAGCTGTTTTGGATTGCTTATCATAGGAAGTGTCGGAAAGAGAGAAGAGTAGTGGAGGTGAGGCCCTATAGACGACCCTCTCCTAGTTTTCGTGAGAAATCCTAGGTTATCTTCCAACGTGAATGAGCTGAGACCTCCCTGCCACCTCTTCCTTTTGTCTTTGAGCTCCAGAGAAAGGTCTACTTTTATTTCTATTTTTACAACCTGAGCTATTTTCCCAGCTGAGTCCCCTCCCCAATGACCCTCCTTTCACTAATCAAGTGTAATACAGGCTCAAGTGAGTCAAGGACCTTTTTATGTTTTCTAAGGGGTTTGATTGCTAGTTCATCAGGCAACAAGCAAGGACATGAAAACAACATCATCTTTTGCTGAAGTTTCAGAAAGTCTCATCTCACAATAAAATCATTCTTAATGAATATAGCTGGGCATTGATGTTATTTGCAGGTCAGAAACTTAATTTTTTCCCCACAATTTCTAATTAAATAGTTGTTCACTACAATGTATGGAAACAAACTATTGTATTCCATTTCCAAAACATTATATTTTAAATCTCATCTGAAGACTATTTCCGTAAATATGTCGATATATTTTTAGCCATTTATGCAGTGGTTATGTTATGGAAAATTCTGGCTGGAGGCTAGAAATGGAACATAAAGCCTACCAGTATTACTATGAATTTTCCTCTGATTATAGGTTTGTCTTTAGCCCGTATTCATATCTAAAGAGCTGCAATTATATATTTCTTTAACTTAGGTTATTCAGGAGAGTTAGGTGTGTTTCAGGTTTCTAAGTGGTTGAAACTTTGGGGGTTAGACATGTGTTATAAATTTCTAGTTTTTGTGGGGTATTTTTTTGCATTTTAATTAAATAAAATGTCATAATTTTCTGACTTGCATAATTTATTGAAATTATCCTTGTAGTCTGATACTTGAATAAATAAGGTGCATAAATATTCCATAAACCATTGAAAAGAACATACATTCTCATTTGTAGGATACAAGGATCAAAATATATTTATTAAACAATCATTATTAATGATGCTATTATAACTCTCTATGTCTTTGTTTATATATTGTTTTCTTGAGATATGAGGCTTGGAGTGATGTTATAAAGACTTTCATCATTATCATTTCAGTCAATGAATCCTTCCATTTATAACTTTCTCTGTTTTACTTAATTACTAATTTAATTCATGTTATATATTACATATATAGCCATAAGGCCAAAGATGAAGACATTGAAGTTTCTTACCAACTTCTACAGTCTGAAATTGATGGAACATGCAATCAGGATGCATTGATAATTACTGGAGATTGGAATGCAAAAGTTGAAAACAAAAAAGAAGGATTGGTAGTTGGAAAATATGGCCTTGGTGATAGAAACAATGTCAGAGATCCCATGATAGAATTTGTAACACCAGGGATTTTTCATTGCAAATACCTTTTGTCACCAACGTAAATGGTGACTATACAGTGGACCTTGCCAGATGGAATACACAGGAATCAAATTGACTACATCTGTAGGAAGAGATGAGGGAAAAGCTCAATATCATCAGTCAGAGCAAGGACAAGGGCCAACTGTGGAACAGATCAAACTGGAACCAAAGAAAATTAGAACAAGTCTCTGAGAGGCAAAGTACGAACTTGAGTATATCCCATCTGAATTTAGAGACCATCTCA
Organism: Elephas maximus indicus; assembly: GCF_024166365.1. Classification (NCBI taxonomy): domain Eukaryota; kingdom Metazoa; phylum Chordata; class Mammalia; order Proboscidea; family Elephantidae; genus Elephas; species Elephas maximus. Next base: position 78,412,365 of record NC_064835.1, on the reverse strand, counting down.
AGAATAGGTTTAATACATTGAACACTGATGACCAAAGATCAGATGATTTGTGGAATGACATCAAGGACATCACCTATGAAGAAAGCAAAAGGTCATAAAAAAGACAGGAAAGAAAAGACCAAAATAGATGTCAGAAGAGACTCTCAAACTTGCTGTAGAATATCAAGTAACTAAACCAAAAGGAAAAAATAATGAAGTGAAATAATTGAACAGAAGATTCCAAAGGACAGCTCGAGAAGACAAAGTAAAGTATTATAATGACATGTGCAAAGACCCAGTGAAGGAAAACCAAAAGGGAAAAACATGCTCACCATTTCTCATGCTGAAAGAATTAAAGAAAAAATTCAAGCCTCAAGTTGCAATATTGAAGGATTCTATGGGGAAAACATTAAACGACGCAGGAAGCATCAAAAGAAGATGGAAGGAATACCCAGAGTCATTATGCCAAAAAGAATCGGTAGACATTCAACTATTTCAGGAGGTACCATATGCAGGAAGCATCAAAAGAAGATGGAAGGAATACCCAGAGTCATTATGCCAAAAAGAATCGGTAGACATTCAACTATTTCAGGAGGTACCATATGAGCAGGAACCAATGGTACTGAAGAAAGAAGTCCAAACTGCACTGAAGGCATTGGCAAAAAACAAGGCTCCAGGAATTGACAGAATACCCCTTGAGATGTTTGAACAAATGGATGCAGCACTGTAAGTACTCACTTATCTATGCCAAAAAATTTGGAAGACAGCTACCTGGTCAACCAACTGGAAGAGATCCATATTTATGCCTATTCCCAAGAAAGGCGATCCAACCGAATGCAGAAATTATCAAACAATACCATTAATATCACACACAAGTAAAATTTTGCTGAAGATCATTCAAAACTGGCTGCAGCAGTGTATCATCAGGAACTGCCAGAAACTCAAGCCAGATTCAGAAGAAGTTGTGGAACCAGGGTATCATGGCTGGTGTCAGATGGATCCTGGCCGAAAGCAAAGAATACCAGAAAGATGTTTACCTGAGTTTTATTGACTATGCAAAGGCATTTGACTCTGTAGATCATACTGAATTATGGATAACGTTGCCAAGAATAGGAATTCCAGAACACTTAATCGTGCTCGTGAGGTGGTTCAAACAGAACAAGGGGATACTGCGTGGTTTAAAGTCAGGAAAGGTGTGTGGCTGGGCTGTATCCTTACACCGTACCTATTCAATCTATACACTTAGCAAATAATCTGAGAAGCTGGACTATATGAAGAAGAACAGGGCATCAGGGTTTGAGGAAGACTCATTAACAACCTGTGTTATGCAGATGACACAACCTTCCTTGCTGAAACTGAAGAGGACTTAAAGCACTTACTGATGAAGATCAAAGACCACAGCCTTCAGTATGGATTACACCTCAACATAAAGAAAACAAAAATCCTCGAAACTGGATCAGTAAGCAACATCCAGATAAACAGGTGAAAGATTGAAGTTGTCAAGGATTTCATTTTACTAGGATCCACAATCAACACTCTTGGAAGCAGCAGTCAAGAAATCAAAAGATGCATTGCATTGGGCAAATCTGCTGCAAAAGCCCTCTTTAAAGTGTTGAAAAGCAAAGATGTCACCTTGAACACTAAGGTGCACATGATCCAAGCTGTGGTATTTTCAGTCGTCTCCGGTGCATGCAAAAGCTGAACGAAAGATAAGTAAGACTGAAGAAGAACTGATGCCTTTGAATTGTGGTGTTGGCGAAAAATACTGAATATACCACGGACTGCCAAAAGAATGAACAAATCTGTCTCGGAAGAAGCACGACCAGAATACTCCTTAGAAGCAAAGATGGCGAGACTACATCTTACATACTTTGGGCATGTTGTCAGGAGGGATCAGTCCCTGGAGAAGGACATCATGCTTGGTAGAGTGTCAGTGAAATAGAGGAAGACCCTCAATGAGATAGATTGACACAGTGGCTGCAACAATGGGCTTAAGCATTACAATTGTGAGGATGGTGCACAACCAGGCAGTGTTTCATTGTGTTGTACACAGGGTCGCTGTGAGTCAGAACCAACTTGAGGACACCTAAATAACAACAGTATTATATATATAAAATGTATATATATATATATATTAAACAAACCACCTTCAAAACATTTTTAAATTCTTGAAGCTTTATTTTAGGAAGGGTCTTTGTTTTGCATTTACATTATACTGGTGATGTTTCAATAACAGGAAACTGTCTTTTCTTTTTTTTTGATCAGAGATTTTTTTCCTGAGTGCAGAATGATAAATTTTGTTTTTCAAACAATTCTATATATTACATGTGTGTGTACGTGTGTGTGTATACATATGTGTGTGTGTGTGTATATATATATATGTAGTCCCTGGGTAGTGCAAATGGTTAACACACTCAGATGCTAACCAAAAGGTTGGTGGTTTAAAATCCACCTAGAGGCACCTTGGAAGAAAGGCCTGAAGATTTACTTCCCCGAAATCAGCCACTGAAAACCTTATGGAGTACAGTCCTACTCTGATACACATGGGGTCAACGTGAGTTGGAATGGACTCCATGGCAACTGTAACCTCTGTGGAGGTGATTGATTGGTGGTGGGGTTATGAAAAGGACATATTTGTACTCTGTATACAGTTTTTTAATTTGTGAAAGGAATACATTAAAGATTTACTAATAAAAAATTAAAAATATCTTTAACAAACATCTTTTAGCTTTGAATAAAAAAATTTATGTTTTCTTTTTTCTAGGTTTACCTACCAAACTTTCAAAATCGTAGGCTCTGCATTGTTGCTTGGCACTGAATGCCCATTTCAGGGGCTCGTCACATCCATGGGGCCCCCATAAGAGGCATAACTTCCTGGTCCATATCTCTCCACCTGCCGTCTTATTCCCTCAGCACCTCTCTAGCTCCTAATCCTCTATTCGTGAATAGTAAAGCCTGAAAAAAATAAATGTGATTACTGTGCCATCCAGTAATACAGGGATTCTGTGAGTTAAAAGCTGTTAAAAACGTTGAAGCTTGTCTAGAGAATTTGTGCTTTCAAAAGTGGGAAAAGAAGAAAGGCTATTAAAAGTAGGGATAACAACTTGAGAGAAACTGACTCCAGATGGCCAGAAAATGATCTTTCTTCATCTTTGGGACCCTGCCTGAAATCCCATCAATTAAGAGGTGAACTAAGAGGTGGAGGAGAAAATCTGATGTGCTGTTTGGCTACCGTGGAGTAGAAGCTCTGGAGCACTGTAGAAACAGTTACTGGGGGTGAAGGTCCTGACTGTGGGAGCATGGGACAAGGAAGAGGAAACGCAAAGCAGGGTAGACTTGAGGATACAAAGAGGTGACCAGGCAGGGGAGGAGAAGCTTCTCTTTCCTGTAATAACCAATAAATATAGATGATAAAGGAGGATAACATGAGGTGTCCTGTAGATTCTAAACAGAGTGCTGGTGTCAAGTCAGAAACGTTCACAACTATCTCAATATCAAATTGCTATTTCTGGTGTTGTGTTTGGACAAGATGAGATGTACTCGGTACCTGTAATTTGCTGTTGTTAAGTGCTGTCAAGTCAGTTCCGATTCATAGCGACTGTATGTACTACAGAACGAAGAGCTGCCTGGTCCTATCCCATGCTCACAATTGTTGTTATGCTTGAGCCCATTGTTGCAGTCACTGTGTCAATCTATCTCATTGAGGTCTTCCTCTTTTTTTCTGACCTTGTACTTTACCAAGCATGATGACCTTCTCAGGGACTGATCCCTTCTGAACAACATGGCCAGATTATGTAAGACATAATCTCGCCATTGGAGCAATCTGGTTGTACTCCTTCCAAGACAGATTTGTTCATTCTTTTGGCAATCCATGGTGTATTCAATATTCTTCGCCAACATTATAATTCAAAGGGGTCAATTCTTCCTCAGTCTTCCTTATTCATTGTCCAGCTTTTGCATACATATGATGCCATTGAAAAAGACCATGTCTTGGGTCAGGCACACCTTAGTCTTCAAGGTGACATATTTGCTTTTCAACACTTTAAAGAGGTCTTTCGCAGCAGATTTGCCCAACACAATGCGTCTCTTGATTTCTTGACTGCTGCTTCCATAGCTGTTGATTGCAGATCCAAGTAAAACGAAATTCTTGACAACTTCAATCTTTTTTCCATTTATCATGATGTTGCTTATTGGTCCAGTTGTGAGGATTTTTGTTTTCTTTCTTTCTTTCTTTTTTATGTTGAGATGTAATCCATACTGAAGGCTGTGGTCTTTGATCTCCATCAGTTGAGTGCTTCAAGTCTTCTTCATTTTTAGCAAGCAAGGTTGTGTCATCTGCATAATGCAGGTTGTTAATGAGTCTTCCTCCAATCCTGATGCCCCGTTCTTCTTCATATAGTCCAGCTTCTCGTATTATTTGCTTAGCGTACAGATTGAATAGGTATGGTGTAAGGATACAACCCCGATGCACAGCTTTCCTGACTTTAAACCACACAGTATCCCCTTGTTCTGTCTCTTGATCTGTGTATAGGTTCCTCATGAGCATGATTAAGCGTTCCAGAATTCCCATTCTTGGCAATGTTATCCATAATTTGGTATAATCCAGGCAGTCGAATGCCTTTGCATAGTCCATAAAACACAGGTAAACATCTTTCTGCTATTCTCCGCTTTCAGCCAGGACCCATCTGACATCAGCGATGATATCCCTGGTTCCACGTCCTCTTCTGAATCCGGCTTGAATTTTCAGCAGTTGCCTGTTGATATACTGCTGCAGCTGCTTTTGAATGATCTTCAGCAAAATTTTACTTGTGTGTGATATTAATGATATCATTTGATAATTTCCATATTTGGTTGGATCACCTTTCTTGGGAGTAGGCATAAATATGGATCTCTTCCGGTCAGTTGACCAGGTCTAGGCCAAATCTCTTGGCATAGACAAGTGAGTACTTCCAGCGCTGCATCCATTTGTTGAAACATCTCAGTGGGTATTCCATCAGCTCCTGGAGACGTGTTTTTCACCAATGCCTCAGTGTAGCTTGGACTTCTTCCTTCAGTACCATTGTTTTCTAATCATATGCCATCTCTTAAAATGTTTGAACGTTGACCAATTCTTTTCGGTGTAATGACTCTGGGTATTCTTTCCATCTTCTTTTGATGCTTCCTGCGTCATTTAATATTTTCCCCGTGGAGTCCCTCACTATTGCAACTCAAGACTTGAATTTTTTCTTCAGTTCTTTTAGCTTGAGAAATGCCAAGCCTGCTCTTCTCTTTTGGTTTTCTATCTCCAGATCTTTGCACATGTCATTATAATACTTTACTTTGTCTTCTCAAGCCACCCTTTGAAATCTTTTGTTCAGTTCCTTTACTTCATTATTTCTTCCTTTTCCTTTAGCTGCTCAAAGTTCAAGAGCAAGTTTCAGAGTCTCTTCTGACATCCATTTTGATCTTTTCTTTCTTTCCTGTCTTTTCAGTGACCTCTTGCTTCCTTCATGTATGATGTCCTTGATGTCATTCCACAACTCGTCTGGTCTTCAGTGTTCAACGCATCAAGTCTATTCTTGACGTGGTCTCCAAATTCAGGTGGGATATACTCAATGTTGTATTTTGGCTCTCGTGGACTTGTTCTGATTTTCTTCTGTTTCAACTTGAACTTGCATATGAGTAATTGATGATGTGTTCTTCAGTCGGCCCCTGGCCTTGTTCTGACTGGCGATATTGAACTTTTCCATCGTATCTTCCCACAGATGTAGTAGATTTGTTTCCTGTGTATTCTGTCTGGTGAGGTCCACGTGTGTAGTCACCATTTATGTTGGTGAAGAAAGGTATTTGCAGTGAAGAAGTCGTTGGTGTTGCAAAATTCTATCATGGGATCTCCGGCATCATTTCTATCACCAAGGCCATATTTTCCAACTACTGATCCTTCTTTGTTTCCAAGTGTTGCATTCCAATCACCAGTAATTATCAATGCATCCTGATCGCATGTTCCATCAATTTCAGACTGCAGAAGCTGGTAAAAATCTTCAATTTCTTTTTCTTTGGACTTAGTGATTGGCCCATAAATGTGAATAATAGTTGTATTAACTGGTGTTCCTTGTAGGCCCATGGATATTATCCTATTACTGACAGCATTGTACTTCAGGATAGATCACGAAATGTTCTTTTTGATGATGAATGCAACATCATTTCTCTTCAAGTAGACATTCCCGGCATAGTAGAACATATGATTGTCTGATTGAAAATGGCCAATACCAGTCCATTTCAGCTCATTAACAGCTAGGATATTGATGTTTGTGTGTTCCATTTCATTTTTGATGATTTCCAATTTTCTTAGATTCATACTTTGTACATTCCAGGTTTTGATTATTAATGGACGTTTGCAGCTGTTTTTTCTCATTTTGAGTCATGCTACATCAGCAGATGAAGGTCCTGAAAGCTTGACTCCATCCATATCATTAACGTCGACTCTACTTTGAGGAGGCAGCTCTTCCCCAGTTGTCTTTTGAGTGCCTTCCAACCTGGGGGGCTCATCTTCCAGCACTATATCAGACAATGTTCCACTGCTATTCACAAGGTTTTCACTGGTTAATTCTTTTCAGAAGTCGACTACCGGGTCCGTCTTCCAAGTCTGTCTTCGTCTGGAAGCTCAGCCGAAACCTGTCTGCCATGGGTGACCCTGTTAGTATCTGAATACTGGTGGCACAGCTTCCAATACCATGGCAACATATAAGCCCCCACAGTATGACAAACTGACAGACACCTGGAACTAGCTGTGTTTAAGTACATAATCACCCTGTATAGGCTCCGGTTTGTCTTCCTTAAAATGAAACTCTAACACGAGTCAGAATCCACTGGACGGCAACTAACAACAAGAAATGAACTTTAGATTTGATCCTACTCACATAGAGAAGATTGGAATTAAACACTTCTAGCGCTGAATTTCAGAAAGCTTAGAGATTTGAGTCCATCCATAGGTACCTTGGAAGACAGGTCTGGTTATCGATTTCTTAAAAATCAGTCACTGGAAACCCTATGGAACAAACGCCTACTCTGACACACATGGAGTCCCTGTAAGTCAGAATCGACTCCAGGGCAATGACAACAACAACAAAGTCACATTAGCTCTTTTGGCGGGGGGGCTGGGGGGGGCTTACATCATTGCAGTAACTCATGTTAACTTTCTTGTACACTGAAATTTCTCATATGAAGCAGTTGAGTTTTGTCAGGGGTCGATAGGTCGGACCCAGAGTCAGAGTGATTGGTTTGAATTTCAGTTTACATGCTGATTTTAGTTTCCTGATTTGCAAACTGGAGAACGATAATAATAGTACTTTCATACAGGTTGCGGAGATAAATTACTCGAGTAAATACTTAGCACAGTGCCTAATACAGGTTTCCTACACCATTGAAAAATACAGCATTCCTATGAAACTTTTTGTAAGCTGAAATGGTGTAAAGAGAGGAAGCAATTAGCATTAATTTATATGGGAAAAATTTTTGAGCATTCTCCGACCCAAAAAATAACCTACCAAATCATTTCAAATAACACATATAACACTACCATCTAGTAAAATCAGGAATGATATGATAAATATACACCCTGTATAATGCAGAAATAATGTATGTACAGCATAGTTTCACTTACCAGGATCAGGAAGATGATGAGCAAGTTAGAAGACTGAGAGATGGTGGTTGAGATGATGGGAGCTCCGGTAGCCTGGCTGGCAATGGCACATGGGGCTGGGTTGAAGGGCCAGTCTCCCTGCTCCAGGGTTCGCACTGCCTCTTTAATGGCTTGCTGCAAAACAAATGCTGAACACTATGTCTGCTTTTTGCATTGTTTCTTAAAAGGGAAAACCCTCTTCTGATTTGTTTCAGTTAGTGAAAACAGGTATTAATGTAGGTCTTTCGTAAAAGTGAAGGGCGTGAATTGAACTTCTAGAAAAGTGGGGGATAGGTATACATGGTAAACCAAAAAACCCATTGCTGACTCATAGCAACCCTATAGGACAGAGTAGAACTGCCTCGTAGGGTTTCCAAGGCTGTCATCTTTACAGAAGCAGACTGCCACATCTTTCTCTTGAGGAGCCACTGCTGGGTTCAAACTGCCAGCCTTTTGGTTAGCAGCTGAGTGCTTAACCACTATGCCACCAGGGCTCCTTAACACATGGAAAGGACTCTAAACATTAGCTATTATTACCGTTACTATTAACATTATTACCCCCTTCTCAAAGTAATCTTTTGAATCTAAGTACAGCATGTGGCCCTTTGTTTAAGCACACAGAGAGGCTTTTGGATAGTCATTTACTTCTACGACTCGTTGGTTATTCTGCCAACTTCATACAGGTCACACTGTTGCAGAGCATTCCTTTGAGTTTTTCACTACAACATTTGGCACCCTGGTGGTGCAGTGGTTAAGATATCAGCGCTAATCAAAAGTCGGCAGTTCAACCACAAAAAAAGAAAATTACAGACCTATATCCTTCATGAACATAGATGCAAAAATCCTCAACAAAATTCTGGCCAGTAGAATTCAACAACATATCAAAAAAATAATCCAGCACGACCAAGTGGGATCTATACCAGGTATGCAAGGTTGGTTCAATATTAGAAAAACCGTTAATGTAATCCACCATATAAATAAAACAAAAGACAAAAACCACATGATCTTATCAATTGATGCAGAAAAGGCATTTGACAAAGTCCAACACCCATTTATGATAAAAACTCTCAGCAAAATAGGAATTGAAGGAAAATTCCTCAACATAATAAAGGGCATCTATACAAAGCCAACAGCCAACATCATTCTAAATGGAGAGAGCCTCAAAGCATTTCCCCTGAGAATGGGAACCAGACAAAGATGCACTTTATCACCTCTCTTATTCAACATTGTGCTAGAGGTCCTAACCAGAGCAATTAGGCTAGACAAAGAAATAAAGGGCATCCGGATTGGCAAGGAAGAAGTAAAATTATTTCTATTTGCAGATGACATGATCTTATACACAGAAAACCCTAGGGAATCCTCAAGAAAACTACTGAAAGTAATAGAAGAGTTCGGCAGAGTTTCAGGTTACAAGATAAACATACAAAAATCACTTGGATTCCTCTACATCAACAAAAAGAACATCGAAGAGGAAATAACCAAATCAATACCATTCACAGTAGCCCCCAAGAAGATAAAATACTTAGGAATAAATCTTACCAAAGATGTAAAAGACCTATACAAAGAAAACTACAAAGTACTACTACAAGAAACTAAAAAGGACCTACTTAAGTGGAAAAACATACCCTGCTCATGGATGGGAAGACTTAACATAGTAAAAATGTCTATTCTACCAAAAGCCATCTATACATACAATGCACTTCTGATCCAAATTGCAACGAAATTTTTTAATGTGATGGAGAAACAAATCACCAACTTCATATGGAAGGGAAAGAAGCTCTGGATAAGTAAAGCATTACTGAAAAAGAAGAAGAAAGTGGGAGGCCTTGCTCTACCTGATTTTAGAACCTATTATACAGCCACGGTAGTCAAAACAGCCTGGTACTGGTACAACAACAGGCACATAGACCAATGGAACAGAATTGAGAACCCAGGTATAAATCCATCCACATATGAGCAGCTGATATTTGACAAAGGCCTAATACCAGCTAATTGGGGAAAAGACAGTCTTTTTAATAAACAGTGCTGGCATAACTGGATATCCATTTGCAAAAAAATGAAACAGGACCCATACCTCACACCATGCACAAAAACTAACTCCAAGTGGATCAAAGACCTAAGCATAAAGACTAAAACGATAAAGATCATGGAAGAAAAAATAGGGACAACCTTAGGAGCCCTAATACAGGGCATAAACAGAATACAAAACATTACTAAAAATGACGAAGAGAAACCAGATAACTGGGAGCTCCTAAAAATCAAACACCTATGCTCATCTAAAGACTTCACCAAAAGAGTAAAAAGACCACCTACAGATTGGGAAAGAATTTTCAGCTATGACATCTCTGACCAGCGCCTGATCTCTAAAATCTATATGATTCTGTTAAAACTCAACCACAAAAAGATAAACAACCCAATTAAAAATTGGGCAAAGGATATGAACACGCACTTTACTAAAGAAGATATTCAGGCAGCTAACAGATACATGAGAAAATGCTCTCGATCATTAGCCATTAGAGAAATGCAAATTAAAACTACGATGAGATTCCATCTCACTCCAACAAGGCTGGCATTAATCCAAAAAACACAAAATAGTAAATGTTGGAGAGGCTGCGGAGAAATTGGAACTCTTATACGCTGCTGGTGGGAATGTAAAATGGTACAACCGCTTTGGAAATCTCTCTGGCGTTTCCTTAAAAAGTTAGAAATAGAACTACCATACAACCCAGAAATCTCACTCCTCGGAATATATCCTAGAGAAATAAGGGCCTTTACACGAACAGATATATGCACACCCATGTTTATTGCAGCACTGGAAGCAACCAAAGTGTCCATCAATGGATGAATGGATAAATAAATTATGGTATATTCACACAATGGAATACTATGCATCGATAAAGAACAGTGAGGAATCTGTGAAACATTTCATAACATGGAGGAACCTGGAAGGCATTATGCTGAGTGAAATTAGCCAGAGGCAAAAGGACAAATATTGTATAAGACCACTATTAATAGTATAAACTGAGAAGAACACATACTTTTGTGGTTACGAGGAGGGGAGGGAGGGAGGGTGGAAGAGGGTTATTTACTGATTACATAGTAGATAGGAACTACTTTAGGTGAAGGGAAGGACAATACTCAATACACGGAAGGTCAGCTCAACTGGACTGGACCAAAAGCAAAGAAGTTTCCGGGATAAACTGAATGCTTAGAAGGTCAGCGGAGTAAGGGTGGGGGTTTGGGGACTATGGCTACAGGGGACATCTAAGTCAACTGGCAAAATAAATTCTATTAAGAAAACATTCTGCATCCCACTTTGAAGTGTGGTGTCTGGGGTCTTAAATGCTAACAAGCAGCCATCTAAGATGCATCAATTGGTCTCAACCCACCTGGATCAAAGGAGAATGAAGAACACCAAGGTCACACGATAACTATGAGCCCAAGAGATAGAAAGGGCCACATGAACTAGAGACTTACATCATCCTGAGACCAGAAGAACTAGATGATGCCTGGCCACAACCAATAACTGTCCTGACAGGGAGCACAACTGAGAACCTCTGAGGGAGCAGCAGAACAGTGGGATGCAGACCCCAAATTCTCATAAAAAGACCAGACTTAATGGTCTGAGTGGGACTAGAGGAATCCCGGCAGTCATGGTCCCCAAACCTTCTGTTGGCCCAGGATAGGAACCATTCCCGAAGACAACTCATCAGACATGGAATGGACTAGACAATGGATTGGAGAGAGTTGCTGATGAGGAGTGAGCTACTTGTATCAGGTGGACACTTGAGACTGTGTTGGCATCTCCTGTCTGGAGGGGAGATGGGAGGGTTGAGAGGGTTAGAAACTGGCAAAACCGTCATGAAAGGAGAAACTGGAAGGAGGGAGCAGGCTGACTCATTAGGGGGAGAGTAAATGGGAGTATGTAGGAAAGTGTATGTAAGTTTATATGTGAGAGACTGACTTGATTTGCAAACTTTCACTTAAAGCACAATAAAAACTATTAAAAAAAAAAAAGTCAGCAGTTCAAATCCACCAGCCACTCCTTGGAAACCTTATGAAGTAGTTCTACCCTGTACTCTGGGGTCATTATGAGTGGAAATTGACTCGATGGCAGTGGGTTTGGTTGTTTTTTTTTTTTTCTGTCTCAAGTGTAGAATGTTACAATAGCATTGTGGGTGTGGTTGTTCAACATTTATCAACGGTTAAAGGCATGACAAAATGCAGACAAAAAACCTGGCCACTCATTTCTTGAGTATAAACAACCTGGTTTGGGGGGATGTTAACAACTTTGCATAGAATGATGATCTTCAAGAACCCGGGAGTCTATGATCCGTACTTCACTTAAATTTTTAGGGAACAAAATCTCACCTTTAGTCCCTTGTTGTACGCAGATAATTCTGCAAACTTACAGAAAAATGAAATTCAATGATGCCTATGCTCCCACTCTTCAGTGATTCCAAATCCTGATTTTCAGGTGACTTCTATTTCCACTTGATAAATCTAATTGTTTTTCCAGGAGATATATATATATATATCCCCCAAAAATCCAAATCTGTTGCCGTCGATTCCGACTCATAGCAACCCTACAGGCCAGAGTAGAACTGCCCCATGGAGTTTCCAAGGAGTGCCTGGTTGGTTCGAACTGACGACCTTTTGGTTAGCAGCCATAGCTTGTAACCACTACACCACCAGGCTGTTGTGTGCTGTCAAGCAATTCTGACTTATGGCAAAACTACAGGACAGAGTAGTATTGCCCCGTAGAGTTTCCAAGTCTGTAAATCTTTGCTGAAGCAGGCTGCCACATCTTTCTTCCACAGGGCAGCTAGTGGGTTCTAACCTTGACCTTTCAGTTAGCAGCCAAATACTTAGCCACTACTCTGCCAGGGCTTTATATATATATATATATATATATATATATATATATACCTATTATACACAGACACATATATATATCTTAATATCATGGATAGTTTTATACATTTTCTTCAACTCTCCATTTGACAAATCCCTACATCTCTTTCAAGGTCTAGGCCAAGTGTTATTCCCAACTAATTATGTTTTCTTTGGTTCCTTCTTAATATTTTATATATGCATTGACTTTAGGACTTACCATGTTATACTGTGATTTTTCTAAGTATTGCTCACTAAACTGTGGGTAGCTTAAAAACTGGATCTTTTCTTACTCACTTCTGTATGCCCAGCATCTAGCATTTGGCAAGGGCTTAGATAATATTTGCTGAAGGTAGAGAGGAAAGAGGAATATTATGAATCACTTTGGCCCAGTAAATACATTGTTCACCATCACCACGAAGCATAAGAAATAATTGAATACATAGTCCATCATTTCTTCATTCTTACTAGATTCTTTAAAATACAAAATACAAAGATTAGCAGGAAAGCCAAGGCAGAGAATTTTAAGTAGAAGGAAATGAAGACCATCAATTGTGGAATTTTGCCAGAGTAAGTTGGTTTTAAAAGACTTGATACAATAGGTGAGTGGTGACAACTGATTAATGACAACATAGCTTCAGATGGGAACACTTAAAACCTTTATAGTTATGTAAGTACCTGAAGGGAGCACAAAAAAACATAATAAGTAGCTGACATCCTAGGGATGAACGTTAAATAAATAAGAAACTCATGTTCTATATATTTTTTTTTGTCTGCCAAGGATGTTAACAGTGAGAATGAAAATTGATTAAAAACTAAGCCCCTTCAGCACTTCACTCAAAATAGTAAGAAAATAGGTTGATTCAAAGGCCCAAGAAAATCAAGAGTCATTTTATAATTTTCTCTGCATATTTATCAAGAGAGAAATGGATTAATTCTTAATTTGAGCCATGAAACAAAATTAATCAAATCCCAAGCCTGGTGTTGTTTTTACCCTTTTGCTCTTGGTGGTGGTTAAAATGTAAAATGAGCTCCATTAAATAAAATGAGCTAAATTTAAATATTGCGGCTTTCCTATTTTATTTATTTTGACTGCTTGGATAAACAAGCAGCATGGGTTAATATTTGCACACCTGCATAACATTAATAATTATGAAGACGAAACAGATCAGCGAATGTTTCAGTAGGCAGATAAACCCTAATAGATGCTAAGGCGGCATCGACTCGACGGCAGTGGGTTTGGTTTTTTTTTAAGGCGGATTATATGCTGAGTTCTTTGCCTTCTTTATGACCTTAGGAAGTTGCTTTACTCTTTTGGGACGTCATTTCCAGTTCTTATATATATAAAAAAAATCTTACCTCAATTACAAAATAATAATATGCAATATGATCAAAACTCACTTTATGGAAAACTCAAACATAAAAATCCAGTGTTAGAGGAAACATAAGTAACATAAAAATAAGTAAATGGATGATTTCTTACTTTATAAAATAATTTAATACTATTTATTGACATACAGAATCTTTTTTTTTTTAATTTCTTAAAATCATGATCTAGGTGGAAGTTTACAGAGCAAATTAGTTTCTCATTAAACAGTTAATACACAAATTGTTCTGTGACATTGGTTGACAACCCCGTGATTCACCAACACTCTCGTCTTCTCCACAGCAGATTCCCTTTTCCATTTGTCCAGTTTTCCTGTCCCTTCCTGCCTTCTCATGTTTGCTTTTGGCCTGATGTGTCCATTAGCTTCATTTCCATGGTTAAACTATGAAGCATGTCCCTCACATGTGTTACCATTGGCCCTATATTCCTGGTGATGCAATGGTTAAGAGCTATGGCTGCTAACCAGAAGTTTAGCAGTTCGAGTCCACTAGTTACGGCTTGGAAACTCTATGGGGCAGTTTTACTCTGTCCTATAGGGTCACTATGAGTCAGAATTAACTCTATGGCAGCAGGGTTAAATACAAAGATATTGCTCAGCTGCAGATTAGAGCCTATTTTGCATGTTTCCCTCAAGAATTTGGGGGTTTCATGGATGAACACTGAAGTTAATTTGCATAGTAACACATGATCTATGTAAAATACAGAGAGATCCTGGCCTTGGCAGTTCTCTACTTCTGAGTCCCAAGAGAATGAGACTTCCAGCCATTTCCCCTCAGTACTGCATCTTCTCATTCCTGGTGAGAGAGAAGGGAGACCGTGGCTAAACTAAAGTTGAGAAGGCCATTGAAGGTTTCAAGGACCTGGGAAATCAATATGTTGAATGGAGTGTTCTCCATCCAACATTACTCTATCAATGGCATGACTTGTGGTATAGAAATGATTGTTGACCTTGGGCCCAAGTGTTCATTGAATGGGGTAAATAACAGGGAGTCATAGAAGTCCAAGATGAAAAGGAAGATAGAGTGATATAGAATGACATAGGTCACAAAGGAGCACTTTTTCTCCCCCCAAGATGGGACTGTCAAATATTTCTTCATGTAATTAGTCTTTATTTTACAATAAGGACTTGTTACATGAAGAATTCCTGTACCACTGTCCTATAAACTACTATAAAGCAGAGAAGGAAAAGAGCACTTTCCCCTTGAGAGAATAGAGTGGATATGGTTTCCTCTAGAAAGAGCCAGTTTTCTACTGAGGTCAGAAGGTAAAAAGAACAGTTAGGGAAGAATTTGAGGATGTAGATACCAAAAAAAAAAAGAAACCCAAACCTGTTGCCTTCAAGTAGATTCCTACTCATAGCGACCCTATAAGACAGAGTAGAACTGCTCCATAGGGTTTTCAAGGAGTGGCTGGTGAATTTGAATGGCTGACCTTTTGGTTAGCAGCCAAACTCTTAACAACCAGGGCTCTTAGGATGCAGACGAGAGTGTGTTAATCACAAAACACGTATTCTACATGGTATTGTGGAATGTTTTGAAAGGAGGATAGCAGTGGGAGATAGGTCAAAAGAGAATAATATGGCAGAGGGGATTCCATCTTGAGGTAAAACACAAGAAAAATAGATTTTGCTGCACACAAGGTTACAAAAACAATAATCACCAGTCCTTAAGTGTGAAGAGAGATACTCAGCCTTCTTTGGAGTTAGCTGTGGCCAAAGAATATTAGCATTGGAGAAGGTTCAGTTCTGTTCATCAGAAGTTCTTGTTTTTCTGGAATGCGTCAGTTGTGGACTTGATTGTACCATCCATTCATCACAGATGGATGTAAATCAAAGAGTTACTAGGCTTAGAGTCAGTCCATGGAGCCTGGGTGGGGCCACAAACAAAAATCTCTTTGATTGTATCCCAGACCCTTGATTCTCCTCTCTGGTGTGACTGGTAAAGAAGAGTTGTTATTGTCATGTTCTTGTATTTTTATGGAGAGTCTTATATTTTTTATGGGGAGAGAAAGGTAGATTTTTAAATGACCTCTGTAAGGCTTTTCTGTGCTATATTTTAACTCAAATAGTTTTAAAATTTTTATTTGGTAGGAAAAAAAAAAAAGCTTGTGTTCTAAAATGGCTTAGGAAGGCTATTTTTCCTGAGAAGGGGAGGAATGTTGAAAAGATTCTGAAGTTCTTAAAATATTGATATACTTATTTATCCCATAGGCATTACTAAAGATAATAAATAAATAACATTGCATTCAAGTCGATTCTGACTTACAGCAACCCTGCAAAACAGAGTAGGACTGCCCCATAGGGTTTCAAAGGTTGTAATCTTTATGCAAGAAAACAAAAATCCTTACAACTGACTAATAAGCAACATTATGATAGATGGAGAAAATAATGATGTTTTCAAGGATTTCATTTTACTTGGATGCACAATCAATGCCTACGGAAGTAGTAGTAAATAATTAAATATTGCATTGGGCAAATCTGCTGCAAGAGGCCTCTTTAAAATATTAAAAAGTGAAGATGTTACCTTGAGGACAAAGTGTGCCTTATGCAAGCCATGGTTTTTTCAATCACCTCATATGCATGCGAAAGCTGGACAATGAATCAGGAAGACTGAAGAAGAATTGATGCCTTTGAATTATGGTGTTGGTGAAAAATATTGAACATACCATGGACTGCCAGAAGAACGAACTAAGTCTGTCCTGCAGGAAGTACAGCCAAAGTATACAGCCAAAGTGCTGCTTTGAAGCAAGAATGGAGAGACTTCATCTCATATACTTGGAACATGTTATCAGGAGGGACCAGGCCCTGGAGAAGGATATCATGCTTGGTAAGGTAGAGGGTTAGCGAAAAAGAGGAAGACCCTTGACGAGATAGATTGACACAGTAGTTCCAAGAGTGGGCTCAAACATAGCAGCGATTGTGAGGATGGTGCAGGACTGGGCAGTGTTCTGTTCTGTTGTACATAGGTTCGCTATTAGTCAGAACTAACTCAACAGAACTTAACAACAGCAATCTTTATGGAAGCAGACTGCCACATCTTTCTCCGGTGATGAACCTGGTGGGTTCAAACCACCGACCTTTTGGTTAGCAGCTGACCACTTAACCATCACATCAAGGTTTCTTAAAGGTCAAATAGAAGTCCAAAGACTATTTTAGGGAGTGGAGAACATTGTTATTTGCAATAAATGTTCCTTACTTTAGCCAGACAAAATAGCTTGTAATCTAACAATGGTTCAGCTCTCCAAAGATTTTGTTTTCTTTCAGTCAAATAAAATTGGATATACAGCTTCCTAGGCTTCCCAGGGGGTCCTAGATAAGTGCCTTATACAACCATGTTTTTTCAGGCATAAACAATGGGTCTAAGGAAGGATACCGCCACTTCTATTTGCCAAAAAAGCAAAGGAAAAAAAAAGTTTAACTCCTGGAAATTCTATTTGTTTCTGCAAAATTCTTGAAGAAAATCTAAAGGAAATATGCTTCCTCAGTCTCCTGACTTATAGAGATGGAATCCATCCAAGTTCTGCTTTCTTTTTTTTTTAATAGAGATGTCACTGAAATCAGTGTCTGAGTGCTGAAATCATGTCTCTAGTGGAGAAGGTGAAGATGTCTTCTTTTGAAGAAAGTGGTTATAAAACAATAGGTATTGATGAGTCATTTGGCAGTATGGGATCTTTAAGCTCTACATCTCCAATCTCCTAAACTGTTTTAGTCACTGAGATACCCTAACTGACCATGTACCTTCCTATAACTTCAAGTCCCAGTAGTCCCACAGTGATCCTTCTTCTAAAATAAACAGATCCACAGACACACATGTTAATACACACGTACACACAGACACGGAAACCCTGGTGGCGTAGTGGTTAAGTACTACGGCTGCTAACCAAAGGGTTGGCAGTTCGAATCTGCCAGGCGCTCCTTGGAAACTCTATGGGGCAGTTCTGCCCTGTCCTATAGGGTCGCTATGAGTCGGAATCGACTCGATGGCACTGGGTTTGGTTTGGTTTGGTTTTATACATGGACACATACCACTCTTTGCTAGTTTCAGTGTAGAAATCTGATTATACACAAACAAAGTGAGCATATTTTACAATTTAAAACATGTTGTTCAATTGTATACTTCTAAAATGACTACTGGGGTTGACAACCTCTATCAGTGATCTAGTCCTTTTTTTTTTTTTTTTTTTAAAGAGGAGAGAACAAGTATTTCTAAGGAGGAGATAACAACAGCAACAACGATAGTAAGTAGCTAACGCTTATTGGTATCTACCACATGCCAGTACTTATAATGCTGTTTCATTTAATCGCCAGGTAAAAAAAAAAAATCACCATCAAGTTGAATCCCAATTCATGGCGACCCCGTATCGGACCAGAGTATAACTGCTCCATAGGGTTTCTTTATGGAAGCAGACTGCTACATCTTTCTCCCATGGAGCCATTTTGGTAAGCAGTTGAATACTTAACTATTGTGCCACTGGGGCTTTCTTATGAGGCAGGTACTAATATGATATCCATTTTTGCTTCTAGTCAATATGAGGGCCTCAGAATCTCACAGGAATTAATATATATGTGAAAAAATACTTAGAACCAAGCTTCATGAGAACTGAAAGGAACTAAGGCCATTCTTTTACTATTTCCTGATGAGTTTCACTGCTCACTCATTTGCCATGGTACATAATGCTTGCCCCAACGGCCAAAGCCAAGTTTACAAACTCTAATAGGCAGGATTCAGTACAGGAAACAGAGCCTACTTGTGGGAGGCTGATAATGTCTTTCAAAGATATGTATACATCCTAATCCCAAGAACCGGTGAATGTTACCTTATTTGGAGAAAGAGTCTGCAGATGTAATTAAATGAAAGTTCTTAGATAAGGAGATTATCCTGGATTATCTGTATGAGTCCTAAATGCCTTTACAACAGTCCTTGTAAGAGAGAACCAAAGGAAGGTCTGACACACACACAGAGATGAAGGTGAGGTCAAGATGGGGACAGAGATTGGAGACATGTGCCCAAAAGCCGAGGAGTGCAGGAAGTCACCAGAAACTGGAAGAAGCAAGTAACAAAGTCTCCCATAGAGCCTCCAGAAGGCATGAGGCCCTGCTGAAAATTTTATTTCAGACTTCGGACCTCTGGAACTGTGAGAGAGTAAGTTTCTCTTGTTTTAAGCCACCAAGTTTGTGGTAATTTTTAACAGCAGCCACATGAAACTAATGCATTATTCCAGTTATTTCAGGCAGAAAGTTATTCAATATGGGGAACTAAGTGCTTCCAAAGAGGAAGATGGTAGGGGACTTCCAGTAGGTTCCCCAGAATTCTCCAAGAGACTGGTGCTTAAATTCTGCAATTCTGGAGCTGGTGTTAGGTGATGGAACATGGAATCTAACTGCTGCAAATGTCACAAGCCATCACTACAAAGGAAGAGACAATTAGAAGAGATTAATAGAGAAATGAGACATACAAATACGAGAAAGGACAGAGAATGCAACAGACAACATCCAGTGCCACACAAGGGATATTAGTCAACAATAAATAGCTATGGACATCACAGGTCAGAATGGAATTAAACCTACCAACACCCACTGCTGTCTAGTCAATTCTGACTCATAGCCACCCTATAGGACAGAGTAGAACTGCCCCATAGAGTTTCCAAGGAGCACCTGGCAGATTTGAACTGCCAACCTCTTGGTTAGTAGCTGTAGCACTTAACCACTCTGCCACCAGGCTTTCCAGAATGGAATTAATCCTAGACAAAGAGTATGCATATAATAGTATGTGCTAATTTCAATTCAGTAGGGAAGAGATGATGACTTGCACAGCTCATTATTTTGAGTGAGGCCATGCAATTTTGGGATTTGTTTATTCATGGACCTCCTCTTTTTGAGATGTGCACGCTGAACAATGCAGCTCTGGTCAGAGTAAAAAACCAAAAAAAAAAAAAACCACTTATCTGGGTCCATATATGTGAGAAATTCCCCTAAAAGTGGGTAATTGTGGTGCAAGTATCTCAAATATAGTCCATCTTTCATCCTTTCGGAGATGCCATCAATTTTGAGACATTATTATTTTATGCACCACTGAGGAAGAAAAAAAAAATGCTGCCGACTTAACTATGCTATGACATTGGTTAAAATATACATTCCAAATCAAGAGATGTTAAAATGTGCAAAGATGTTTGTCTTTGAGTCAATGAACTATGATAATTCAGAGGACAATGTAGAATGTCCCAATAATATGACTCACTCCTTGTGGGCAGGTTCTCACCAGAGATTTTGGCAATGGAAAAATCACATAGAACAAAAAAGTATATGGTTCTGTTTTTATTTTCCTTTAAATTTTATTTTTTATAATTATGAGTGTAATAGCTTATTGAAGAAAATGCAGAAAAGTACAAGGAAGCAGCCAAAACCAGACAAAACCATGTGTACATGGGCACCATAGGAGTACATTTTAACGCAACAAAAAGCTGGGGAAATACATATACCACTCATACTGGCTGCTTCTCTACCATTACAGAGAAAGATTTTTAAAAAATTTATATAAAGTGAAGATTGTTGCTACTTTCAGTTTGGCTTAATAAATTCCTCTTGACTTCTCTGATGCTGTGTAATGTACGTTGCTCTTCAGGTTATTTTTATTTTAATGAATAGCTGAGTTTATAACACATTTATATTATACATGAATGAATGGGACTTGACTGTATTGTCCTTTCTGAAACATTTGCTAACTTGCACTTTTTGCTAGAATTATTTTTACATATTGTGTGTTTTCCCTTATCTCTGCCTAGTCATGCTGGAGTTTATTTATAATCTATTAGTGAAATAATTTCTAATTCTATGTCTACTGCCTTGTGCACATTCAGAAAATTCTAGTTA
Organism: Elephas maximus indicus; assembly: GCF_024166365.1. Lineage (NCBI taxonomy): Eukaryota > Metazoa > Chordata > Mammalia > Proboscidea > Elephantidae > Elephas > Elephas maximus. Next base: position 78,391,578 of record NC_064835.1, on the reverse strand, counting down.
GTCTTCAAATTATTAACAAAAATGTAGGATTTTAACTTAGTACAACTTCTGCAAATGTGTCAGGTAGAAACAAGAAAAAAAAAAAGACAGATCTGATTTGGCTTGTAGGTCGGTCATTTATTAGCCAATGATACTTGTAAAAGCCACTACAGCTTTATTAGCCTCAGTGTCCTTATATATGAAGCAGGGACACTAATTTTCTTATAAATCTCAAGAGATTGTTGTATTCATTGAATGAAATACATGAAAGTGCCTAGAACAGTACTTGTTAGAGTTGACATTAAAATATTAGGTTCCTTCCCTTCCTTTCTTTTCCTTATTTGTCTCTTCCTTTCTCCTCAGTAGAGGTGCTCCTAAGTTTTATAGCAAATGGTCTGATTGACTGTAAACACGATATGGGTTGAGACTTGTTTATTTCTACATGAGCATCAGTTGCCTTCGAGTCGATTCCTACTCATGGCAACTCCGTATGTGTCAGAGTAGAACTGTGCTCCATAAGATTTTCAGTGGCTGATTTTTTTGAAAGTAGATCATCAGGTCTTTCTTCCAAGGTGCCTCTGGGTGAATTCAAATCTCTAGTCTTTGGGCTAGTAGCCAAGAGCATTAAGTGTTTGCATTACCCAGGGACTCTTCATCTCTAGACACCTCCAGATAGACAGACAGACAGATAGATAGATACCTCTAGATATCTCTAAAGGGGCCCTGGTGGTGCAGTGGTTAAGTGCTCGATTGCTAAACAAAAGGTCAGTAGTTCGAGCCCATCAGCCCGCTCCGAGAGAGGAAGATGTGGCAGTCTGATTCCGTAAAGATTTATAACCTTGGAAACCCTGTGGGGCAGTTTTACTCTGTCCTACAGGGTCACTAGGAGTTGGAATTGACTTGACAGCAATAGTTTTTGGTGTGGATTAGATACCTATATAAAAAACCAGGATCAGGAGAAAGTAGAATAAATGAATAAACGAATGACATGCTTGCTGCTTTTACTCTAAGGCTATGTCACAGAACTAAATGAAGACAGTCACAGTGACTGGTACATTCATTATCAATTGCTACATAACAAATTATCTCAAAATTTAATGACTTTTAGTAAATGTTTATAATCTCACAGTTTCTATGGGTCAAAAATTCAGGTTTGGCTTAGCTGGATGTATCTGGCACAAAATTTCTCATGAGTTTGTAGTCAAGCTCTTAGCCCGAGCTGTGGGCTCATCTGAAGGTCACGTTTAGGGGATCTACTTCTAAACTCATTCAAGTGGTTCTGGGCAGGCCTCACTCCTCCACCATACAAAACTTTGTACAAAACTACTTTATGACATGGCAGCTGACTTCCCCCAGGGCAAGTGAGTCAAGAGAAAGCAAGAATGTTTCAGAGGTGAAAGCCACAGTCTTTTAAAACTTAATTGCAAGAATGACATCCCCTTTGAGATATTCTATTTATTAGAAACATATCAATAATTCCAGCTCATATGCAAGAGGAGGGAATTAGAAGGTCATAAGTACAAGGAGGCAGGGGCCACTGAAAGGCTTCTTATCATGCATCATGCTCATTTGGAATATGCTGAAGGTGAAGAATTATATAGCCTGAAGATCTTTTAACCAATCTAAAAAATTTTTTAAAGGTGTACAAGATGGCAATTAGAGGTCAATGTTGTATCCCTCTTAGAAAAGCTGCAGAAAAACACCATCCATTGTGACCTTGGAGCTATGGCTGCTAACCAAAAGGTTGCCAGTTCAAATCCACCAGCTGCTCCTTGGAAACTCTATTGGGCCATTCTACTCTGTCCTATAGGGTTGCTATGAGTTGGAACCGACTCAGTGGCAACCGGTAATGTGCAAAGATTAAGGTTTCATTTCAACTAATACCACTCTTGAGAGAACTGAAGCTACCTACAAACTCTTTATTTTGCTTTAGATATGGGTTCCCGTTTCCCAGCCACAGATCTGGAACCATAGGGATCCCAACAGCATGGCTACGTCTAATAAAAAAGACAGAATTGCTAAACTTTGTGTTGGTGAATCTCACTCCTTTAAAGTCAAGTTCACAAAATCTTGGCCTTGGTCATCTGTCATAAGATTTTGATGAGTAAAGAATCCCATTATGCCTTTTATTATAATGGGAATATACCCAAAGGGAAGGGGCTGTAAAAGCAATGGAATTAATTCAAATTATACTTTTCTGGAACTAAAAAGAATAGTAAAGAAGGAGTGAGTGGTAAGAGGAATGACTGGGCACATGGAAACCTTTCTAAAAATATCTGCAGATGCTCAATTTTTGCATGAACTTAGCTGGTACTCAGTGCCATTCTTTTTTCTTCATAAGTCCATTGCCTGTGAAAGAAACCAAATGAAGCCCATTGCATGATCTAGCAATATCACAAGTGCAGGAAGGTGTTCCCCAGTTTGTCAGTCACAATAAGCAGAGAACAGGCTCCAGAGAACAGGCTTCTTTCTTAACTTTTTTAGAACAACTCCACAAGAGCCAAAGTACAAACTTAAGTATATCCCACCTGAACTTAGAGACCATCTCGAGAATGCATTTGACATGTTGAACACTAATGACCAAAGACCAGACGAGTTGTGCAATGACATCAAGGACATCATACATGAAGAAAGTAAGAGGTCATTAAAAAGACAGGAGAAAAAGAAAAGACCTATACGGATTCAGAAGAGACTCTGAAACTTGCTCTTGAATGTCAAGTAGCAAAAGCAAAAGGAAAAAATGATGAAGAAAAAGAGCTGAACAGAAGATTTCAAAAGTCAGCTTGAAAAGACAAAATAAAGTATCATGATAACATGTGCAAAGATCTGGAGATAGAAAATCAAAAGGGGAGAACATGCTCAGCATTTCTCAAGCTGAAAGAACTGAAGAAAAAAGTTCAAACCTCAAGTTTCAATACTGAAGGATTCTACAGGAAAAATATTAAATGATGCAGGAATGATCAAAAGAAGATGGGAGGAATACACAGAGTTACTGTACCAAAAAGAAATGGTCAATGTTCAACCATTTCAGGAGGTAACATATGATCAGGAACCGATGGTCCTGAAGGAAGCAGTCCAAGCTGCACTAAAGGCATTGGCACAAAATAAGCCTCCAGGAATTGATGGAATACCAATTGAGATGTTTCAACAAACAGATGCAGGGCTGGAAGTGCTCACTCATCTAAGCCAAGAAATTTGGAAGACAGCTACCTGGCCAACCAACTGGAAGAGATCCGTATTTATGCCTATTCCCAAGAAAGGTGATCCAACCAAATGTGGAAATTATAGATCAATATCATTAATATCACATGCAAGCAAAATTTTGCTGAAGATCATTCAAAAACGGCTGCAGCAGTATATCGACAGGGAACTGCCAGAAATTCAGGCTGGTTTCAGAAGAGGATGTGGAACCAGGTATATTATTGCTGATGTCAGATGGATCCTGGCTGAAAGCAGAGAATACCAGAAGGATGTTTACCTGTGTTTTATTGATTATGCAAAGGCATTTGACTGTGTGGATCATAACAAACTATGGATAACATTGCAAAGAATGGAAATTCCAGAACACTTAATTGTGCTCATGAGGAACCTTCACATAGATCAAGAGGCAGCTGTTCGGACAGAACAAGGGGATACTGATTGGTTTAAAGTCAGGAAAGGTGTGCATCAGGGTTGTATCCTTTCACCATACCTATTCAATCTGTATGCCAAACAAATAATCCAAGAAGCTGGACTACAGAAGAAGAACGGGGCGTCAGGACTGGTAGAAGAGTCATTTAAAACATGCTTTATGGAGATGACACAACCTTGCTTGCTGAAAGTGAAGAGGACTTGAAGCACTTACTGATGAAGATCAAAGACCACAGCCTTCAGTATGGATTACACCTCAGCATAAAGTAAACAAAAATCCTCACAACTGGACCAATGAGCAACATCATGATAAAAGGAGAAAAGATTGAAGTTGTCAAGGATTTCATTTTACTTGGATCCACAATCAACAGCCATGGAAGCAGCAGTCAAGAAATCAAAAGATGCATTGTATTGGGCAAATCGGCTGCAAAAAAGACCTCTTTAAAGTGTTGAAGAGCAAAGATGTCACCTTGAGGACTAAGGTGCGCCTAACCCAAGACACGGTGTTTTCAATCGCCTGCTATGAATGGGAAAACTGGACAATGAATAAGGAAGACAGAAGAAGAATTGACACCTTTGAATAGTGGTTTTGGCAAAGAATATAGAATATATCATGGTTTGCCAAAAGAATGAACAAATCTGTCTCAGAAGAAGTACAACCAGAATGCTCCTTAGAAGCAAGGATGGTGAGACTACTTCTCACATATTTTGGACATGTTATCAAGAGGGATCAGTCCCTGGAGAAGAACATCATGCTTGGTAAAGTAGAGGGTCAGCGAAAAAGAGGAAGGCCCTCAAAAAGGTGGATTAAAACAGTGGCTGCAACAATGGGCACAAGCAAAGCAACAATTCTGAGGCTGGTGCAGGACCGGGCAGTGTTTCCTTCTGTGTTGTTGGAATTGACTCGATGGCACCTAACAACAAGAAGAACCTTATTTGGATCTTTAGGAACCAGCCAATTTCTGACATGCTGTCTCTCAACTCTTTCTTTCTTGTAAGGAAATACAGATATAGCAATATAAACCAAACCCACTGCCATTGAGTCTATTCCAAATCATAGAGACCCTATAGGACAGAGCAGAGCTGCCCAATAGGGTTTCCAAAGACCAGTTGGTGGATTCAAACTGCTGAGCTTTTGATTAGCAGCTGAACTCTTTCTTAACCACTGTGCCACCAGGGTTCCAAACAATATAGGTCTCCATAATAAAAGAAACAGAAAAAATAATTATGCATGAGGAGATGCTGCAGTTCAAAAAGAGAACATTCTGAAAACTTAGAGTAAATAATTCTCTCTGAAATAGACTTATTGTAAGAAATGTAGAAAATTTTGGATTAGTACTCCCACCAAGAAAGTTGAAGAATCATTAATATTAAGGTAAACAAAAATCTGTGAAAAGAGAAGTTTAAATGAAAAGTATTTATATATATAGACACATATATATACCAAACCAAACCCAGTGCCGCCGAGTCAATTCCGACTCATAGCGACCCTATAGGACAGAGTAGAACTGCCCCAGAGAGTTTCCAAGGAGCGCCTGGCAGATTTGAACTGCCGACCCTTTGGTTAGCAGCCGTAGCACTTAACCACTATGCCACCAGGGTTTCCCATATATATACATACATATATATATATCACATATAATATGGTGTTTACATTAAAATATTATAAAGTTCTCTCTTCTAGGACACAATTGAGAATTTAAAGGAAAAAAAAAAGAAAAGAAGAAAACAGGGGAAAACATGAGAAAAAGGGCAGAAATATCCTGGGAACACAATCTAAAATTTTATAGGGCTCTTAAAAATGAGAGGACATGGAGCAAAAATAATTCTCAAAATAATAGAAAAAACCTTTTGAGTAAGTCTACAGATCACAAGGGCCACCAAGAATCAACTAAAATGAATAAAAAAGATAATACTTACCAATCTGAAACTTTTTCATTTTAAGGCAGAAAAAGAACAATCCATGATTATTCAACTACGATTGGACGGTATGGCCTTGGACCTCTCTTCAGTACTAAATAGTGTCCACATCCTTCAAAACTGACCTGTTACAACGCAAGTTTTCCAAGTTGCTATTCATGTGCAAATGTACAGTAAAAGAGCTTTTTGTCAGAGGAGGATTCATAAAGAGGTCCATCAATAAGGGCTTCCTGGAAAAACGTATATTTCAGACAACTGAAGTAAGAATCAAATAATTCAATAGTGAGGAAATACAGTATAAAAAAATTAAGAGAGACTAAAAAAGCAGCAGTCAAGAAATCAAAGTACGTATCGTATTGGGCAAACCTGCTACAAAAGACCTTTTTAAAATGTTCAAAAACGAAGATGTCACCTTGAGGACTAAGGTGCGCCTGATCTAAGTCGTGATATTTTCAATTGCCTCTAGTTCCTGGAGAAGGACATCATGCTTGGTAAAGTATAGGGTCAGCAAAAAGGAGGAAGAGCCTCAACGAGACAGATTGACACGGCGGCTGCAACAATGGGCTCAAACATAGCAGCGATTGTGAGGATGGACCAGGCGGTGTTTCATTCTTTTGCACACAGGATTGCAATGAGTTGGAACCGACCTGACAACACCTAACAACAGCAAGAACAAAAAAAGCTAGTTAACAAAAATGAGTTATAAGCTTTTGCTGTTCTAAAACCTTGCAAATACAAAAACATTTTGAAAGGGAACATGCATAATTTGGTATCAGTGATACTGCTCTTTATTAAGCGTTTACAATGGGCTAAGAACTTTAATTACTTAATATTATGGAACAAGTTAGGTCTAAAATCCAAGATGATAGAAGCGAAACAAGGGAGGGGAGGCAGAGGAATTGGGAAAAATGACTTGCTAAAATTCTTTTCACACATATGGAGAAGACAGTAGATATTAATTCCTTGATATTGCTAATCAGCAAAAAACATACATTTTCACGCACATACTGGATGTGTATATTCTAAATCACTATGTAAAAGAAATGATCTAATAGATGGTTCTGAAGAGACAAAATATAAAGCAAGAACCATTTTGGGGGCCACTCTCTCTGTAGATGCCCATCTATTCTCAGAACTGCTCCCAGACTCTCCAGTTCAGAAGCACCCACATCTGTAGTAATTCCTTTGCACTAGAATCTACACCAACAAAATATTAAGGAACTACTGTTCCCTCCATATTTTCTGAGAAGTACCTAGTTGCTGGTAAGGTATTTCACTCTCAGTTTTCTGTGTAGCTTATACTTCTGGTACAGCCCAGAGGCCCTAAAAAATAAGAGATTAGTTTTCATTAAGTCAGATTAATTTCCAGCAGAGATGGTGTAATGATTAGCTAGGTAAAATATATATATATATATATTGAATTATATCAAACAATTAAAAAAACCCATGTCTAAAACTCCAACAGTGCAAAATCAACAGTCAGGCAAATGGAATCCAATGTCAGCAAATCCGTTAGCACATATTATATGGGGTTTTGAAAGTAAGCCAGTCTATTTCCAGATAGAACTATACTTAAACCATCACTAAATAACTGAGGCTAAACTATGTTGAAAGAGATTTCACAATACTGCAGTGTCCAGAAATATTTGTATTGAGAATTTCAAATATTTTATGATGTATCTTAAACTAAGCACTTTATTGTCAGGGGAGGTGAAGAATGGCTAACTGTTATTTTTGGAGCCAAAATTCATCTCTGAATGAAGTTTGATTATTATTTTTATCTTTCATTTACCGGTGGGGTGAAACCTTATAGTCCTGCCTGTTTGGTTTAGTTTTTAGGGATGATAATAATACATTCTTCGGGAGAAGTAGAAAGTATTTGAGGGAATTCACCCTCCTTTTCTGCTTGCTAATATTGTGTTTATTTTTTTTAACTCTTGCATTGGGCAAATCTTCTGCAAAAGACCTCTTTAAAGTGCTAAAAAAGCAAAGATGTCACTTTAAGGACTTAAGGTGTGCCTGACACAAGCCATGGTATTTTCAGTCACTTCATACGGATGAGAAAGCTGGACAAGGAATAAGGAAGATGGAAGAATTGATGCCTTTGAGTTATCATGTTGGTGAAAAATGCCGAATATACCCTGGACTGCCAAAAGAACGAACAAATCTGTTTGGGAGGAAGTACACCAGAATGTTCCTTAGAAGCAAGGATGGCAAGACTTCATCTCACATACTTCGGACATGTTATCAGGGGGAACCCATTCCTGGAGAAGGACATCACACTTGGTAAAGTACAGGGTCAGTGAAAAAGAGGAAGACCCTCAATGAGAGGGATTGAAACAGTGGCTGCAACAATGGGCTCAAGCACAACAACAATCATGAGACTGGTGCAGGACGGGGCAGTGTTTCTTTCTGTTGCACTTGGGGCCTCTACGACTCGAAAGCACCTAACAACAACAACTGTTGGTATATGATAATCTGTCTTCGTAAAACTCTGAAGATAAGCTGTGGGTGACTGTATGAATAGGAAAGACAAGGTGGAGCAATGACTTCTTTAGACGGCTCCATGCAAACACAGAGAAGGGTCTGAGCTTAGCAACCTGAGTCAAGAAGTACATACCTTTTCACCTAACTCAGGAGACATTTGCTATTTCTCCTTTTTTAGTGAACTGGGAACTAGGAGTGTCCTTCAAACCCCAAATAGAAAATTAATGGGAACCCCAACAAGAGGACAGAGCTTTGAAATAAGAAGAGGCCGATATTGAAACAATTGGTTGATTAAAGAAGTCAGAATCCCAGGATGCCACATAGATGGTAGCAAAATAAAACCATAGTAGAGACTTATCAATATTGGAAAAAAGCCAACATCCACCTATCAAAAACCTGCACATTAGAGAAGAAACTAAGTTAAAGAAAAGTAGACTTCAAAGGTCTTCCAGAAAATAACCGCAGTATCAGTTTAGGAAACCCTAAAGACAGGGAATTCTATTCTGGGGCCAGAAAGGTATCTCCTTCCTCACCCAAGGAAGTATCTGCTGTCTTAATTCCTTTTGACTTTCCAGTGCTTAGCATGGTGTCTAACACACAGTAGGCATTTGGTACTAGTTTATAAATAATTCTAAGAGTAAGATGTTTGCATCAGGAAGAGATGGTGCTATCGCAGATGGAGGTGATTATCTGAAGATCCCTTATCACTGCCCTGTCAAAGTGCCAACCTGAACCAACAGAAACAGGGTTAGTCAGGTTAATCACAAATAGCTTAGAAATTATCGTTATCACAGAAAAGTGTTTAAGAAGGGAGACTCAAGAATCCAGCTGTAACCATGCTGGCATTACAACGAAGAACAGAGTGCAGACTCACTGATACTGTCTTAAGTTTTTCTGTAATTATCTCAGTTTCACATTCTCAGTTTTGATTACCAAAGAGTATTATCTCATTTAAATTCAAGAAACTCCCCTAACAGCTTAAAAAAAAAAAAATTTATACTTGTTTTAGAGGAATCCAGTTGGGGGAAAACTGGAGAGTCTCTTATTCTAATCTGTGGGGACAACCTGGGATTCAAAGAATCCAGATGGGAGAGTAGGTCACGGAAGTGAGAAAGAGAAGCAAGTAGGGCAAAATGTGAGTACCTACAGGAAAAAGAAGCAAACTAGCAAATGGCTCCAAACAAAAATCAAACTGAAATTTTACTGTAAGAGGCCTGACTTCTTCAGTAAACCTGCAAACGTGTTTTACTTCCCCTCCTGTGGCCTGTGAAATATTTGGTGACAATAAGTTAAGGGAGGGTGATGGTTAATCACTTGGCTGCAAACCAAAAGGTCAGCAGTTTGAATCCACCAGCTGCTACTTGGAAACCCTATGGTGCAGTTCTAGTCTGTCCAATAGGGTCACTAAGAGTTGGAATTGACTGCAAGGCAACAAGGAAGGATAATAATTAAAATTAAATACAAAGAATTCCAGCCCAGAAATACCTTAGTGATTTATGCATTGAAAGCCCTCAGATTCTCCTTTCTTGTTGAATAACAGAAATGCCTTATTTTTATGCAAATGCACATGCTATATATACCTATTTTTTGCCAACCTCTCCCTCCCCCTCTCCAAACGTTTTCTTAAGCATGCTATACTTTTTTTTTTTTTTTACAGCAACATGTAACATTATTTGTGTAAAAATATGGTATTGATAAGAAGGAATGGATGACTTAAGTTTATACCAAATAAGGTATTTCTGAGACATGTATAATTGGTGGCTCTTGGTGACAGTAAGTGACTTCTTTCTAAGTATTCCTTGCTTGGTATTTAGAAGCATTGGACCAGCTATTATTGTGCCAAGCTCATCATCAGATGTCAGGGATCCAGTTGAGTTTCCAAATGATTGCTCTGGGTGTGTGGCATGTGTGGCATGGGGAACAGTGTTGGGAAGTAACGAAAAGACGTTATCGAGAATAATGAGATAAACCAATTCAAGGACCTGAAGATCATGGATTTTCTTTTTTCATTAGTCTCCAATCAATGAATTTTTGGTGACTTTCAAATCCTCATCTTGCTTTGAGGATGAATTTTAGCTTCTAGAATATGAGGTGGGTGTTGATATTGTTGTTAGGTGCCATTGAGTCTATTTTTGACTCATAGCAACCTCATGTGACAGAGTAGAGCTGTCCCATAGGTTTCCTAGGCTGTAATCTTTACAGGAGAAGATTGGGAGGTATTTTTCCTGCAAAGCCACTGGGTAGGATAGAACCACCAACCTTTTGGTTAGCAGCCAAGTGCTTAAACATTGTTCCACCAGAGGTGGGTGAGAGGTGGCTATTTATTTGGGGAGTCAATCATGCAACTTTTCTGGAAGGTTCTTATTAGACTGGCCTAGACATGGGAAGTCAGACTCACTCTCTGATGAAGTCTCATCCCAAGATGGGGAGAATTACAGAAGCCAAGCTGTACCGAGAGGCTAACACAAAGCCTCAAGTCTTCGGGGTGGCAAGTCTACTTGCTTTTCTCATTAACTCTGTTGGAAGAGAGACTGGGCTTCTAATTATACACAGTGGTTAAGAGTTGGCTTCCAAAGTGAAATTCCATCCTGGCTGCTTGGTTAAATGTTTGGAAAATCTCTCTACCACTGAATATTAAGATCTGGTTTAGAGCTTGTCTTTAGGGTCACAAAGAAGAATTTGTTCTTTTGTTGTTCCCTTCCACATTAAAAGAATGATCAAGTACAACATTTAAGAGTATGCTTATGTCTTAATGAGGGTCACTAGAACCTTCTAGTGTTAATAAGTAATATTTACCCCCATAATGAAAGAATAATAGGACTACATGTCTAGGGCATTGGCAATCCTGCAGCCTGTCTGAAGTGGTTGGGCCTAGAACTTGCCCACTTTCTCAGTTTAGCTCAAACGGGCTATGTTGGCTTTAAAGCTTTGAATGTGACCTACCTGAATTTGAACTTTCATTCTATCAGTAACAAGATTTGTGACATAGTATTTCTTGAGATCTCAAAAAATCTTATTTTTTAAGTACAGATAATACTATACTATAGATTATCTTAATAGTAATCTTGGACATTTAGTAGGTATTTGATACATTCTTGTTTTCTTTTGCATATTTCTAAAAAAAAACACACGGACCCAAACCATCAATATTATTTTCCCTCAAGTGAAATAATTCTGACAAGTTTATGTTTTTTTCTTTGTTAGATTTCTGGATAGTTTTTCCAGTAGTGTGTAATGTTATTCTTTCTAATTGATGATGTCTCTGAATAGTTGCTGAACATCCAGATAGATTTATGTTTCCTCCTAACTTTATTTTCTAAATCGTACTGATTTTTTAGGGTCCAAATCATAGTACCTTCCCTGGCCAATCTAGTTCACACAGGTTTTGTTCTATCTTGTGACCTTGACAGACATGACTAAACACTGAAGGACTGCTTAGCTTGGACTTCATAGAGTGAGAAGGGCTAGAACCTGCAACCTACTCTGCCTGGTAGTTTAGGGAAAATGCCAGAGGGCATTCCCAGCTATTGGTCTACCTGAGTGTTGCTCAGAAAGGAAGAGGTGATATCCAAGACTGGCAGGCAGGTAGTATGAGGGAAGCCCATCAGTAGTGGTTTCCAGCAAAGGAAATCAAGAAGAAGACAACATGAAGAGGCCGAGACAGACCATCGGCATTAAATGGTCAAACAGCAAATTTCAGAGTCTCCTTCCCAGTTCTGGGCTTTAGTTCAAGTCCATGGAATAGGTGTAGGAAAGGATTGCTGAAATATTCTCAAGCCCCGTTATAGAGGCAGACAGGCAGGCATAGTGGAATAGGGTCCTTGCAGTATCAGGAGGACACCCAGTTCTACAACTTCAGTATAATGTCAAATTTGGAGGCATGGCAAAGGTCACCCAAAGACAGATCCTAAGAAAGAGAAAAAAGATTGATAAAGTAATATTGTTGTTTTTCAGGTCTGCTGAGTTCATAATGCTCACTGATCACAATTTGGTTTACAGTATTTCTGACACGTTATTCCAAAGATAAACACTTATTTATTGTCTAATGTATTGCTTCCTTGACTAAAGAGTAATCTTTTTTTTTTTTTTTTAAACCAGGGATTTTGTCTTAGCCTTCGAACATCAAGTACCTATGACCAGCTTGGTAAATATTAGTTTTCTTAAAAAAAAACTGAGTTTTACTAATATTTGAATCACAGCTAAATTTCAGCCCAATTCAAAGTGCATGAACAATTTTTTTTAAAAAGTCGTCATGGGCTTTTTCTTTACAAATCCATATCTGTGTGATCAAACTCTAAAGCAAAAGATTGTGAGTCTTTCAAATTATGGGAGATGAGTATAAAAGAATCCTGTTTTGAGTAAGAACTTCTCTTAGGCTTCTTTTACAAGATTAGCAGCAATTTTGTGTCTTTGGGAAAGCTGCATTGAAGGAGTTTTATTGAACTGTGAAAGCTCATGTTTCTATGTCTACAGATCCAGTTCCGGGGTAAGTCACAGTTTATATGTGGCTGTTTTTAAAGCATGTACGTATATACATGTGTATGTATACCCACTGAGGCCAGCAGAGCAAAAACAAACAAAGCGATTCTGTGTACTTAAACATTTTTGTCTTGTCACCTGTCATTGTTGTTATTGCTGTTAGGTGCCGTTGAGTTGGTTCTGACTCATAACAACCCGTAGAAAGAAACACTGCCCAGTCTTGTGCCATTCTCACAATCATTTGTTTGAGCCCACTGTTGCAGCCATCTTGTTGAGGGTCTTCCTCTTTTTTGCTGACATTCTACTTTACCAAGCATGATGACCTTCTCCCGGGACTGGACCCTCCTAATAAGGTGTCTGAACATGAGATGAAGTCTTGCCATCCTCACTTCTAAGGAGCCTCTGGCTGTACTTCTTCCAAGACAGATTTGTTCATTTTTCTGGCAGTCCATGGTATATTCAATATCCTTCGCCAACACCGTAATTCAAATACATCCTCTCTTCTTTGGTCTTCCTTATTCCTTGTCCAGCTTTCACATGCATACGAGGCAACTGAAAATATCGTGGCTTGAGCCAGGCACACCTTAGTCCTCAAAGTGACATCTTTGCTTTTTACCACTTTACAGAGGTCTCTTGCAGCAGATTTGCTCAATACATCATTTGATTTATTGACTGTTGCTTCTATGGGCGTTGATTGTGGATCCAAGTAAATGAAATCCTTGACAACGTCAATATTTTCTCCATTTATCATGATGTTGCTTATTGGTCAAGTTGTATTTTTGTTTTCTTTTTGTTGAAGTGTAATCCATGCTGAAGTCTGTGGTCTTTGATCTCCATCAGTAAGTGTTTCAAATCCTCTTCGATTTCAGCAAGCAAAGCTGTGTCATCTGCATACCACAGGTTGTTGTTAATGAATCTTCCTCCAATTCTGGTGCCCCGTTCTTCTTCATATTGTCCACCTTCTCGGATTATTTGCTCAGCACACAGATTGAATGAGTATGGTGAAAGGATACAACCCTGGCGCACACCTTTCCTGACTTTAAACTATGCAATATCCCCCTTTTCTGTTTGAACAACTGCTTCTTGGTCTAGGTAAAGGTTCTGCATGAGTACAGTTAAGTGTTCTGGAATTCCCATTCTTCACAATGTTGTCTATAATTTGTTATAATCCATAGAGTCAAATGCCTTTGCATAGTCAATAAAACACAGGTAAACATCTTTCTGGTATTCTCTGCTTTCAGTCAAGATCCATCTGACATTAGCAATGATATCCCTCGTTCCACGTCCTCTTCTGAATCCAGCTTTAATTTCTGGCAGTTCCCTGTCGATGTACTGCCACAACCATTTTGGAATGATCTTCAGCAAAATTTGAAGTCTGTGTGATTTCATCATATTGTTCAATAATTTCTGCATTCTGTTGAATCAGTTTACTTTGGAGTGGGCACAAATTTGTATTACCTGTTAATGACTTTAAACTATAATCCCTACAGCAGCAAATACTGGAGCATCTCCCTGCTTTCCAGAAATTGTTACTTAGAGATGGGAGCAAAATGTCACAAAGACTGACAGAAGCTCATTTCCCAGCCAAAAAAAACCACTACCTGCCAAGCAGCTCCTGACAGCAACAGCTGTAGGAGTGACAGAGCCCAGGGTCCTGGCTGGTGCAGTACGGAAGGAAGGGGTGTCTCAATCTGAATAAAACCTCAGGGTATCTTAACCCTCACGACAGTATCCAATGCAAAGGCAAGGTCAATTCAACTTGCTAAGCCAAGGTCTAAGATTGTACTTTGTGAAAAAAGACAGAAATTGTCCCATATAGTGCTTTTAAGATACAACAATAGTCTCAGGAGTATAGTCTCTAAAGCTTCATGTATTATAAAATATTAAGATAAAATTTATAAATAGGCGAATCTATTAACTAGCTAGCTAGCTTTGCAGACAAAGCAAGAGGTAAAGACCAAACCCATCTCTGTCTCCTTTAGCCAGGGCATTAAAGCATAGAATCACTTTCAGCTATGATTACCACTTGGCTAAAACAGGATAATCAAACACCAAGCTAGTTGTCATCCACTCCGATTCATAAAGACCCCATGTGCGTCAGAGTAGAACCATACTCCAGAGGGCTTTCAATGGCGGATTTTTCTTTTTTGTTTGTTTTTTTGAAATTTTATTTATTCATTATTAAATGGCTAATTTTTCAAAAGCAGATCACCAGGCCTTTCTTCCTAGGTGCCTCCGCGTGGACTTGAACAACCAAACTTTTGGCTAGTAGTCAAATATATTAACCATTTCTACCACCCAGGGACTCCTTAAAACGGGATAAAACAGGAAAGAGTAAAACTGAATTTCTAGCTCAGTCACTGTCCTCAATTTTCTGGGTGATCTTGTACGAAGACATCTTTTGCCAACACTAGTTCACACTATCACTCCAAAGCCGTGAACTGCCTGCCCCTTCCAAGCATTTGTGGAGGAGCATAGTCAGTGTGAGGAAGAGAGACGATAGACTGATACAAGAGGCAGGTGATGGAAATCAAAAGGAAAGTAAGGCTCCCAGCATCATGTGACACTAGTGACAAGCTGTATCTTCCTTCAGCTTTAATTGTCCTTTTCATATGGATTATTTTCTGACTCCTTTGTATGTTTGTGTCTGTGTGAAATGCCAACAGTAGTAGTAACATCAGGACCTGTCTAATTTCAGGGGGGAATAATGGCCGGTATCAGCCCAAAGCTGATTCCCATGAGGTGGAGTTCATAGTTTTTTTTTTTTTACCAATTTTGACACCAGCCATCTCTTCCAGCCTTTTTACCAATTCTAATACCAGCTTTCCCTTCCAAGGCACTCTCTACTTCTCTGCTGGGTTCAATAATTCATTGCAATAGCCACACAGAACTCACAGACCACACTCACAATTATGGGGTTTATTAGGGAAGTAACAGGATACAGTTCTTCGATCAGGACAGCTTCTTCTCAGTCGTGCCTGCAGGCAGGCCTCTCTCTCGGCCCTCAGCCCTCAGCCCTCGGTCCTGCTTGGGCAAATGTTACAAAGCTCTTTAGCTCTATCTATAAATCCCCAGAGTCACCCCACTCTACCAGGAAGCCTCCTGCCCAAGGACATTCAGCTCTCTCCATAGGTTGGCACACTTAGCTCCACCAACATGTGCCCACAGGCACCCCACTCCACCAGGAAGCCTCCTGCCTGAAGGCTTTCTTCTCTTTTTCTCTGGTGGGCCAGGAAGCCTACCATACAGTCTCACACCAGTCTCCTGGCTGTCTCACACTGCTGCCACCTACAGCATTACAGCTTTCTCTGTCTCCTGGGTCTAGGAGGTTCTCAGCACAGGGACCCTGGGGCCAAATGACATTCTCTGTTCCTGGCTCTTCTCAATGGTAATGACGCCCCCCCCCCCACCACACACACACCAAGTCTCTGAGATTGGCTCCCTTTATGCCTAGTGGGAGGCAAAATGACCAATCCCCTACAAGGGTCCCAGGAGTACCTTATTTACATAGTCCCACCCAATCATTTTGTGAGAGTTACATGATCATGGCTAGAAGGGCATATAATAGTAACTCACTACGCTGCACTCTGTATTTTTTTTTCCAAATGCTGGGTCCTGCTCAAAGAGGTGAATAGTTGGTATCCTCACCCTCCCCAGTTACAACCAACAAATATGTCTCCAAGGCCCAGTATCTTACCACTTCCTCAACAGTTAAAAAAGCAAGCTGTATGTGATGGTAGAAGTCAAATGAATGACAAATGTCAACAGAGAAAAGGACCTTAGTTTGAGAGCAGCTTATACTTGATGACACAGGACTTGGGCTAAATGAATAAGCATGCAGCTGCACAGTAGTTTCCTGGGAATAGCGAGTGTTTTTTAAAAAATCAGTATAATGTTCAGCCTCTTTCTTTAAAACCTTAGCAATGGACTTAAGAAGGTCCATTTTCATTTATCACCTAATTTCCAAAGCTGGTTGAGACAAGGTGTAAAAACACAAAACTCAGCCAATAATTGGACTATTTAAATTGAGACCATTGACCAACGGTTGTAGTCAAAACATACATAAATTATTTTAGGCTATTTACCTATTGATAGATAAGCACTTTCACACTGAACCTGTTTAATACTTATGAATATAAGTGGTAATGTACATAATATTTCCTCTTTTACTGTCAATACCTGGAAGGCCAACTGCACCTGAGATGCGTGTTAGAAAGCAGATTCCTGGGCCCCACCCCAGGTTTCCTGTGATGCCCAATGAGTTTCAGAAACATTACCCCTGCTTTCTTCCCTCAGAGCAACTTGTACAGTTGTTAACCTTCAGGAAGAACCATCTTGAATTGTTAATTTCATATTCATCATACTGATTTTGCCATGACAATGAAGAAATGAAGATAACATTGCCTAGTCATACCGGTAACAACCCGGAACTACAATATCCAAGGAATCCTTTCATTATCCATGAAACATCCATTCTCAATGCAGTTTCAGTCTAACAATTCTTTCTTTCCCCTTTATTTTTAGTTGCTTTGTTTGCACACATGTTGACTAAGGTAGTGGCCAATACAAAAACCCACATAGCACCCCATTTGAGCTCTTATAACTGACTTTTCCTTTGACACCCCAGGAATGTCCTTACCTTAGTCTCTGTGGATAAGATATCATTTCATCATAAATATCCACGCTATTTCTTGGACTATTGTGGTTAGAGAAGTGAAGGAGCTTATGGAGAATTGATTCAGTTTATGAATTTAATGAATTTTTACTCCTGGGTTCTTCTCTGCCTCTCAACTAGCGTTAGATCTCGTCCTCCAAATAGAATCATCAGCTCAGTTGTCCTCCAGCAATACGATTATCCTCTCCTGTATTGACACCACCAGACCTCTACTTACACTTTTTCTGAGCATTAACAAGTCCTCTTCCCTGTTTACCTAAATTACACTCATCCAGTTCCCCCCACAGCAAAATTGTTCTCTTTTAAGTTGCTGCACTTATTCTCTATAGCCTATATGATTTTGTTGGCATGTAATCATATTTTCATTCGTTACACCACTTGCACTGTTACTCAACTGTTCTACATTCTATAAACCCTGACTGGAGAAATCGTATGTTCTATGTCTTTATTTTCCCCCTAAAGCTATAACACAGCGTGCAGCGCATACAGACTCTATATAGTAAATGGCTATTCACAGTTTTACCTCTGCAAATTATATTTCAATGCTGGAAGACTGGAAGCATTTAAATAGACAACATATTTTTGGAAATCAATAGAGTTGTATGAAATGACAGAAAAGAAAGGCATGCTCCTGAATATTCTTAGAAATTAAAAATGTTCAGACTCTTTAGAAATCCTGAACGATACATTTTCCTCCCATATGTCAATATATTTTGTGCACACATATGTATATGCAGGCATGGATTACCTAATAAGCCAGGTATACACGGGCTTCTTGTGCTTATTTATGAACCTGTAGAGCACAGGTCAAACGGTGCCCTAAAGATCAGTAAGTAAGCACAAGTAAACCTGCGCGTACCTTGCTTACAGGTTAATCCCCCGTGTGGGGGGTTCAGGATTACTTCTTCAAGAAGAAGATTCCTTTGCTTTATGGGATAATACCTGCTTTCTAAAAGTAAATAAATGTTCAGAAATGCTTCGCTCCGTAAAGGGGAGCTGCTGTTAGCACATAAGATCTGTCTTCAGTCCCATGGCAACTATGGTTTATGTTTAGTGATTTTCACATCCACCTCACGTTTTTCTTCTTTCCTTTCACTATGTTCCTGTTTTCCCCTACAGATTGCCTCCCTCTTATAATTTCCTTATTGTCCCTGATTTTGATATTCCCGGTTGGTTAATTAGCTTCTGTGAATAAACCTTTGGGCTGTGTTAGCATTTCTGTATTTCTGTTTCGTATTTTTGTCAAATGAATTGCACCTAGTATTTAAATTATTTTTGAAATATTTTTAGGAAAAAAAAATGAAAAATAATTTGTCATTTCTCCAAAAGAGGAAGGAGGACACATCTACTATACCATCAGGGCCACTGTTCAGGAATGAACATTCTTAAAGTGCCCCTTACTAGGTCCTCTTTCCTTCTCTTTAGTGACCATATTTCTCTTGTTGTTCTTGTTGATGTTAGGTGCCGTTGAGTCAGTTCTGACTCGTAGTGACCCTGTGTACCACAGAATGAAACACTGTCTGGTCCTGCGCCATCTTAACAATCGTTGTTATGCTTGAGCCCATTTTGCCTCCATTGTGTCAATCCATCTCGTAGAGGGACTTCCTCTTTTCTGCTGACCCTGTACTTTACCAAGCATGATATCCTTCTCCAGGCTTGATCTCTCCCGACAACATGTCCAAAGTATGTAAGACACAGTCCCGCCATCCTTGCTTCTAAGGAACATTCTGGTAGTAATTCTTCCAAGACAGATTTGTTTATTCTTTTGGCAGTCCATGGTATATTCAATATTCTTCGCCAACACCACAATTCAAAGGCATCATTTCTTCTTCCACCTTCCTTATTCCTTTCACATGCATATGATGTGATTGAAAATACCGTCGCTTGGGTCAGCTTTCACATGCATATGATGTGATTGAAAATACCGTGGCTTCGGTCAGGCGCACCTTAGTCTTCAAGGTGACATCTTTGTTTTTCAACACCTTAAAGAGGTCTTTTGCAGCAGATTTGCCCAATGCAATGCATCTTTTGATTTCTTGACTGCTACTTCCATAGCTGTTGATTGCAGATCCAAGTAAAATGAAATCCTTGACAACTTCAATCTTTTCTCTGTTTATCACGGTGTGGCTTATTGGTCCAGTTGTGAGGACTTTTGTTTTCTTTATGTTGAGGTGCAATCCATACTGAAAGCTCTGGTCTTTGATCTTCATCAGTAAGTGCTTCAGGTCCTCTTCACTTTCAGCAAGCAAGGTTGTGTCATCCGCATAACACAGGTTGTTTATGAGTCTTCCTCCAATCCTGATGCCCTGTTCTTCTTCGTATAGTCCAGCTTCTGGGATTATTTACTCAGCATACAGATTGAACAGGTATGGTGAAAGGATACAACCCTGACTCACACCTTTCCTGACTTTAAACCAATCAGTATCCTCTTGTTCTGTCCGAACAGCTGCCTCTTGATCTATGTACAGGTTCTTCATGAGCACAATTAAGTGTTGTGGAATTCCCATTCTTCGCAGTGTTACCCATAGTTTGTTATGATCCACACAGTCGAATGCCTCTGCATAGTCAATAGAACACAGGTAAGCATCCTTCTGGTGTTCTCTGCTTTCAGCCAGGATCCATCCGACATCAGCAATGATATCCCTGGTTCCACGTCCTGTTCTAAACCCGGCCTGAATTTCTGGCAGTTCCCTGTCAATATACTGCTGCAGCCACTTTTGAATGATCTTCAGCAAAATTTTACTTATGTATGACATTAATGATATTGTTCGAAAATTTCCATGTTCAGTTGGATCACCTTTTTCGGAAATAGGCATAAATATGGATCTCTTCCAGTTGGTTGGCCAGGTAGCTGTCTTGCAAATTTCTTGGCATAGATGGGTGAGTACTTCCAGCTCTGCATCTGTTTGTTGAAGCATCTCAATTGATATTCTGTCAATTCCTGGAGCCTTGTTCTTCATCAGTGCCTTCAGTGCAGCTTGGACTTCCTCCCTCAGCACCATTGGTTCCTGATCATATGCTACTTCTAGGAGTGGTTGAACGTTGACTAATTCTTTTTGGTATAATGACTCTGTGTAGCCCTTTCATCTTCTTTTGATGCCTTCTGCATCATTTAATATTCTCCCCATAGAATCCTTCACTATTGCAACTCAAGGCTTGAATTTTTTCTTCAGTTCTTTCAGCTTGAGAAACGCCGAGGTTGTTCTTGCCTTTTGGTTTTCTATCTCCAGCTATTTGCACATGTCACTATAATACTTTACTTTGTTTTCTGGAGCCACTCTTTGAAATCTTCTGTTCAGTTCTTTTACTTTATCATTTCTTCCTTTTGCTTTAGCTGTTTGACATCCGAGAGCAAGTTTCAGAGTCTCCTCTGACATCCAACTTGGTCTTTTCTTTCTTTCCTGTCTTTTCAATGGTCTCTTGCTTTCTTCTTGTATGATGTCCTTGATGTCATTTCAGAACTTGTCCGGTCTTCAATCATCAGTGTTCAAGGCGTCAAATCTATTCTTGAGGTGGTCTCTAAATTCAGGTGGGAAATATGCAAGGTTGTATTTTGGCTTTAATGGACTTGCTCTGATTTTATTCAGTTTCAACTTGAACTTGCATATGAGCAACTGATGGTCTGTTCCACAGTTGGCCCCTGGCCTTGTTCTGACTGATGATATTGAGCTTTTCTATTGCTTCTTTACACAGATGTAGTCGATTTGATTCCTGTGTATTCTATCTGGTGAGGTCTAGAAGTACAGTCACTGTTTACGCTGGTGAAAAAAGGTATTTGCAATGAAAAAGCTGGTCTTGCAAAATCCTATCATGTGATCTCCAGGACTGTTTCTATCACCAAGGCCATATTTTCCAATTACTGAACCTTCTTCTTTGTTTCCAACTTTTGCATTCCAATCACCAGTAATTATCAATGCATCCTGATTCCATGTTTGATCAATTTCAGACTGCAGAAGCTGATAAAAATCTTCAATTTCTTCATCTTTGGCCTTAATGGTTGGTGCATAAATTTGAATAATAGTCATATTAACTGGTCTCCCTTGTAACTGTAGGAATATTATCCTATCACTGAGTGTTGCGCTTCAGAATAGATCTTGAAATGTTCTTTTTGAGGACAAATGCAACATCATTCATTTTCAAGATGTCATTCCTAGCATAGTAGACTATATGATTGTCCAATTCAAAATGGGCAGTACCAGTCCCTTTCAGCTTACGAATATCTAGGATATCGATGTTTATGAGTTCCATTTCATTTTCGACTATTTCCATATTTCCTAGATTCATACTTTGTACATTCTAGGTTCTGATTATTGATGAACGTTTGCAGCTGTTTTTTCTCGTTTTGAGTCGTGCCACATCAGTAAATGAAGGTCCTGAAAGCTTGACTCCATCCACGTCATTAAGGTCGACTCTACTTTGAGAAGGCAGCTCTTCCCCAGTCATCTTTTGAGTGCCTTCCAACCTGGGGGGCTCATCTTTTGGCCCTATATCAGACAATTTTCCTCTGCTATTCATAAGGTTTTCACTAATTTTTTCAGAAGTAGACTGCCGGGTCCTTCTTCCTAGTCTGTCTTAGTCTGCAAGCTCACTGAAACCTGTCCTCTGTGGGTGACCCTGTCAGTATCTGAATACCAGTGGCATAGCTTCCAGCATCACAGCAACACACAAGCCCCCTCAATATGACTAACTGACAGATATGTGGGGGGTATTTCTCTAGGCCCAAATAAACATAGGATCCCTAATTTTTTTTTCCTAATCTGTTTAATTATGTTAAAACTTTAGCAGGGCTATGAAGTGAAATAACTTGTACTGTGATAATAAATAGGCTATTCTACAAAGAGAACCAATTTAGAAAATCCAAGCTGTATCATCTCCAGGTGTACGCAATCAGCCAAAGACAAAAATTTCCTGCTGTAGAAAAGTATGATTAAGGGATAGTAATACTACTCAATGAAAAAGACGAAAGACAACTAGATAAAAAATAAATCAAGGTTTACATTAAACACTGAAAACTTTACTCCAGACAAGTTAACAGCCATGAAAATAATATTTAGACAAGGTGTATAGGTACAATTACGGGCAATCCATAGTTTGGAGTTGTTGGCAGGGACAATGTGATGTTTCTTTGTCAGTTTAACATTCAAAGATTAAGATTTCATGGGTTTGAGTCACGGCCATATGCTCAAAGCATGAAAAAAGCCTGAAGAAGTCTTGGTGGTAAGAAGAGATTTATTAGTCAAGGGGGGCATTACAAGTAAAACTCAAAACCCAGTGCCCCAAGGATTTGGGGAAATGTTCAGTCTGATAAAATCAGAGATGTTGAACTTGCATTCAGTGAAGAAATGCTACCGGATGTGAAGATATCTTACATGAAGAAACTAAAACAAATGCTCTCCCAAGACTGGGCCGTGTGGAAGTGTGATGGAAAGTTAGTCAGGAGACCTGATAGGCAAGATTAGGAGTAAAGCCATTAAAAGAGTGAACAATTTTAGAGAATTTGTGTGTTAAGCAAGAGTCCCTGGGTCTTGCAGTTAACACACTCTGCTGCTAACTGGAACACTAGAAGTTCAAGCCTACCCAGAGGCACCTCTGAAGAAAGGCCTGATCTTATGTGCTTCTGAAAAATCAGCCACTGAAAATCCTATGGAGCACAGTTATACTCTGACATTCAGTCTCTGTGGGTTGAAATCGACTCGGCAGCAATTGTTTGTGTGTTTAGCCAGAAAAGTTCTTAGAAACAAAGGTAGGAAAGAGGAAGAAAGAAAGCTTAGATGAAGCTCCTTTTGACTTCCCAGGTGATAGTAGTGGCAAATTATCAGATAAACAGTCTACAAGACTGGGGAGTTCTTGGTTTGGAGGCTACTACATGCCATGGTGTCACAGACTAAATTGTGTCCCCCTAAAATAACTATCAACTTGGTTAGGCCATGATTCCCAGTATTGTGTGATTGTCCGCCATTTTGCCATCTGATGTGATTTTCCCAAGTGTTGTAAATCATGCCTCTATGATGTTAATAAGGCAGGGTTAGAGGCAGCTGTGTTAATAAGGCAGGATGCAATCTACACGATTAGATTGTATTTTGAGTCAATCTCTTTTGAGATATAAAAGAAAGAAGCAGAGAGGCAAGGAGACCTCATACTTCTACGAAAAGTAGTACCAGGAGTAGGATCCAGGGCCCCTGAGCTGAGAAGCACATCGACCTGGCAAGATTGATGACAAAGACCTTCCTCCAGAGCCGACAGAGAGAGAAAGCCTTCCCGTGGACCTGGCACCCTGAATTTGGGCTTCTAGTCTCCTAGACTGTGAGAGAATAAATTTTTCTTTGTTAAAGCCATTCACTTGTGGTATTTCTATTGTAGCAGCTCTAGATAACTAAGACACATGGGTTTGCATGTATGTGCTGAAGAAATAAGAACTAGAAAGAGACCACAGGGGAGATGCAGGTCTCATGCTGAGTTCTCAGCAGGGAGGGGAAACTTGGCCCTGATTCTTGGGGACTTGGCAAATCAGTGTGGAGCCTGGGATCACAGATAAATGAATTGGCAAAACTGCAGCTTTATAAATAAACAAACAGAATTTTCCAGTGAAAGCATTTTTTTTTTTTTTTTTTTTTAAATGATAGGAGTGCATGACATGGTTGGGTTTTATTTTGAGGACATAAGGCAAGAGATCAAGAGAAGGTTTTCCTGGGGGCTGACCTGCCCTAATCATGAGAGTGGCTATTTATGGTTTGGGCTGGAGGTTCCAGAGCTGTGTGCTGGATTCCAAGTGACAAAAGCAATCATGGAATCTTGCTTCAGTGTATTGAAGTGCGTGTGTAATAAGTGGAGTCCTTAAAAGTAGGTGGCCCAGGGCAGAGGACCCTCTTACTTGGGTCTTATGGTGGTACTGGGTATCACATGGAGAAAGTTGAAGGACCTACATAACTTGAATAGAAGCTTTGTTTTAGGAAACAATAAGAAATAAACTAAAAATAAGGAGTCAATGAGGTTCTGATTTTTGAAAAACTGAATATCAGGCTGAGTTAGTGAGGATTCAGTGCAAGTTCATTTGTTATAACTGGCACACAATAAGTTATACCATGTAAAATGTACAATCTGATAAGTTTTGACATATTTATATGTCATACAACTGTGAAACCATCACCACAATCAAAACAGTGAAAATATGTGTAATCTATAAATGTTTCCTTGAGTCCCTTTATAATCCCTTCTTCATCCGCCTACCACTCTCCCACATCTTGTCCCCACATAAACACTGATTGGCATCCTGTCACAATACATTAGTTTGCATTTCTAAAACTTTATATAATGGAATCAAACAATAAATACTTCTTTAAATTTTTTGTCTGACTTCTTTTACTCAGTGTAATTATCCTAAGATTCGTCCATGTGGCTGTGTGTATCAGTACTTTGCTCCTTTCTTATTGCTGAGTAGTATTCCATCGTACCATACGTCAACATTTGTTTATCAGTTCATCTGTTGATGGATATTTCGGTTGTTTCCAGTTTGGAGCTACTACAAATTAAGCCACTGTAAACTTTCCGGTACATGTCTTTGTATGAACGTAGGCTTAATTTTCTCTTCGATAAATAGCTGAGAATGGGCTGGCTGGATCATATCGTAGGGGGATGTTTAACTTTTTAAGAAACTGTTGAACTATTTTCCAAGACGACTGTGCTATTTCACATTGCCACAGTGTACTAGCGCTCCCATTCTTCTACATCTTCACCAACACTTGTTATGACCAGTTGATTTTAACCATCTGTACTGGCATTTCCCTGTAGTTTTAATATCCATTACCTTAATGACTAATGCTAAGCATTTTTTCATGTGTTTACTTTTCATCTGTATGTTTTCTTTCATGATGTGTCTGTTCAAATTTTTTATTGAGTCGTTTGTACCATTTTTGTAGATTTTTTTTAATGTTCTTTATATATTCTGGATACAAGTGTTTTTATCATATATATGTTTTTCAACTATTTCATTCCAGTTTGTAGCTTGTCTTTTCATTCTCTAACAGTGTCTTTAGAAGAGCAGAAATTTCCAATTTTAATCAAGTCCAATTTATCAATTATTTCTAGTAGATTATGCGTTTGATGGCATTTTTAAGAAAGCTTTCCTAACCCAATGTTACAACTTTTCTCCTATATTTTCTTCTAGAATTTTTTTTTAATAGATTTTAGTTTTATATTTCGGTTTAAAATCCATCTTAATTCGTACATGTGATGTGAAGCAGGAATTCAAGCTTTTTTTTTTTCCATATACCTATGAAATTTTTCTAGCACCATTTATTGAAAAAGACTATCCTTTCTCCACTGAATTGTCTTTGAATTCTTGTCAAATTTCAGTTGTCCATGCATCATGTGTGAGTGCATTTATGGACTTCCTGTTCTGTTCCATTGATCTATTTGTCAAGTTTATGTCACAACCACACTATCTTGAATACTGGAGCTTTACAATAAGTCTTAAAGTCAGGTGGTGTTTATCTTCAGATTTTGTTCTTTTTTTTTTTTTTCAAAGTTGTTCTGGTTACTGTAGGTCCTTTGCATTGCTGTATGAATTTTATAATCAGCTCTCAATTTCTATAAAATGTATAAAATGCCTGCTGGCATTTTGATTGGGATTACATCTAATTTATAGATCTACCTAGGGAAGATAGTCATCTTAACAGTATTGTCCTCTGGCCCATGAACAAGGTACAACTCTATTTATTTAAGTATTATTTAATTCCTCAAATATTTTGTAGTTTTTAGTATGTAGGTCTTCCACCACTTTTTTTAGGTTAATCCCAAGATATTTTATATTTTGATGCTATTATAAATCATATTTTTTTAATTTCAGTATTTCGACTGTTACTAATACTTAAACTCACTTATTAGTATTAGTAGCTTTTTAGTAGATTTCATCAGGTATTCTACACAGACCATCATGTCATCTGAGAGCAAAGATAGTTTACTTTTTCTTTTCCAATCTGGGTGGCTTTTCTTTCTTTCCTTGCCTTATTGCACCGGCTAGAAGCTCCAGTACAATGCTGAATAGCACAGGTAAGAGCAGGCATCTTGACTTGTTCCTAATCTTAGAGGGAAAGATTAATTTTTTCATAATTGTTCTTTATCAAGCTGAGGAAGTTTCCTTCTATATTGCTTGGATAAATCACACTTTGTTGTGATGAATTATCCTTTTTGTATACTGTTGAATTAATTTGTCAAAATTTTGTTTAGCATTTTTGTTGTTATGTTCATGAGGGATACTGATATGTTGTTTTCTTTTCTTGTAACATTTTTGCCTGGTTTTGGTATTAGGGTAATACTGGCCTCACAAAATAAACCTGGATGTGTTCTTTTTTCTTCTAATTTCTCAAAGAGATTGTGTAGAGCTGGTTTTATTTCTTCCTTAATGTTTGATAGAATTTGCTAGTGAGGCCATCTGGGTCTGGAGGTATTTGTTGTCCTCTTGGTTGTTTCCAATATTTTAAACTACAAATTTCATTTAAGAGGTGTATGACTATTCAGCTTACCTGCTGTAGGGTCGCTACAAGTCGGAATCAACTCAATGGCAACAGGTTCAGTTTGGCCTGTCTTCTCGAGTTGGCTTTAGTTAGTTTGTGTCTTTCAAGAAATTCTTCCATTTATCAAGGTTGACAAATGTATTGGCATACAGTAGTTGATAATATTCTTTTGTTCTCTTTGTTAGAATCTTTAGTAATATCACCTCTCTCATTCCTGATATTGGTAATTTAAGTCTTCTCTTTTTTTTTTTTTCCTAAACAGTCAGGTTAGAGTTTTATTGATTTTATTGACTTTTCTCAAAGAACTAGCATTTGGTCTCACTGAGTTGTTGCTTTTTTTTTTTTTTTCCCCAACTGATTCTTCTGTGATATTTATGGTCTTATTTTGAATATAACTTGTTCTTTTTTTCTTGTATTTTAGGTGAAGGTTTACAGAACAAACTAGTTTCTCACTAAACAGTTAATACACATATTGTTTTAATCATTGGTTATCAACCTCATGACGTGTCAGCACTCTCCCTTCTCAACCTTGGGTTCCCTATTACCAGCTTTCCTGTCCCTTTCTGCCTTCTAGTCCTTGCCCCTGGGCTGGTGTGCCCTTTTAGTCTCTTTTTGTTTTATGGGCCTGTCCAATCTTTGGCTGAAGGGTGAACCTCAGGAATGACTTCATTACTGAGCTGAAAGGGTGTCCAGGGACCATGCTCTCAGAGTTTCTCCAGTCTCTGTCAGGCCAGCAAGCCTGATCTTTCTTTTTCAGTTAGAATTTTGTTCTACATTTTTCTCCAGCTCTGTCAGGGACCCTCTATTGTGATCCCTGTCAGAGCAGTCAGTGATGGTAGCTAGACGCCATCTAGTTGTACTGGACTCAGTCCGGCTAATTTGTTTTTTTTAAGACACAGGCTATGGTCCTTAGTTGAAGACCTTTCTTTCTTCTTTTTTTAATATTGATACTTAAACAAACAAAAAAAAACAAATCCATTGCCATCGAGTCAATTCTGACTCATAGTAACCCTACTAGTTGTATACCTGTTGACACTGAGAAAATTTTGACTCATAGAAACCCTACAGGACAGAGTATGACTGCCCCATAGAGTGCCCAAGGAGCGGCTGGTGGATTTGAACTGCTGCCCTTTTGGTTAACAGCTGAACACTTAGCCACTGTGCCTCCAGGGCTCCTTTATATAGTGACCCTAATGTTATAAAATTTCCCCTAATTACCGCTTTAGTGGCATCCCACAAATATTCAAATGTTGTGTTTTATTTTTATTTAGTTAAAAATAATTCCATTTTATCTTTTGGTTTTTTTTTTTTTATTATTATTCATGAGTTATTTTGAAGTGGGTTATGTGATATTTTTCAATGCTTCTCTGTTACTGATTTCTTATTTAATTCCACTGTGGTAGAATAACATACTTTGTATGACTTAAAATCTTCAAATTTATTGGGATTCATTTCATGGTCCTGAATATAGTTTATCTTGGTATGTTTCACGTGCACTTGAAAAGAATGTTTATTCTGCTGTTGTTGGATCAAATGTTATATAAATGTCAGTTAGGTCAAGTTGGCTGATAGTGTTGTTCAAGTTTCTATATCCTTACCAATCCTTACTTGTTCTATCAAATATTACGAGATCATTGCTGAAATTGATGACTACAATTATGAATTTCTGTTTTTCCTTGCAATTCTAACAGTTTTGCTCATGCATTTTTGAACCACTATTATAGATGCAGCAGTGTTTAGGAATATTATTTTTCTTAACAATTAGATCTTCTATCATTATGGAAACCCATTGCTATTGAGTTGATTCCAACTCATAACTATTCTGTAGGACTCATAAGAACTGCTCCATAGAGTTTCCAAGGAGCTGCTGATGGATTTGAACTGCTCACCTTTTGGTTAGCAGCAGGGCTCCAGGGCTTATCATTATGGAAGGACCTTCTTTATCCCTGGTAATTTTCTTTGATATTGATATAGCCACTTCAGGTTTCTTTTGATTAGTGTTAATATAATTTTTTCTATCCTTTACTTTCAATCTATTTGTGTCTTTATATTTATTTATTTATATTTGGGTCTTGCTTTTTAAACCCAATCTGACAATTTAAAACAATGTGATTGCTGATAGGGTTAGGTTCAAGTCTATAATTTTGCTGCTTATTTTCTATTTCTTTCATTTATTCCATTACTTCCTCTTCTTTTTTTGTGCTACCTTATATTATTATTATTTTTTTTAATTTTTAGGATTCTTTTTTATCTCTTTTGGTGGCTTATTAGCTATTATGCTTTGTTTTATTATTTTAATGGCTGCTTTAGTATTTTTGGAAACGCTGGTGGCACATTGGGTGGTGTAGTAGTTAAGAGCTATGGCTGCTAACCAAAAGGTCAGCAGTTCAAATCTATCAGGAGCTCCTTGGAAAAACTCTATGGGGAGTTCTACTCTGTTCTATAGGGTCGCTATGAGCTGGAATCAACTTGACGGCAACAGGTTCGGTTTTGGTTTTTTAATATTTTTAGTCTATATATTTTAACTTTTCACAGTGTATCTTTAAGTACTATTATAGCACTTAAGGAGCCCTGGTGGTGCAATGTTTAAGTGTTCAGCTGCTAACCGAAAGGCTGGTGGTTTGAACCTACCAGCTGCTCTGTGGGAGGGAAAAAAGGCCTGGAGATCTTCTTCTATAAAGATTACAGCCTAGGAAGCCGTACGGGACGGTTCTACTCTGTCATATGGGATCACTATGAGTCTAAATCAACTCAACAACACACAGCAACAGCAACATAGCACTTCACATACGGTGTAAGAACCTTTTAATAGTATTACTCCGTTTCTTCCCTGTAAGCCTTTATGCTACTTTTGTCATACATTTTACTTATACATATGTTATAAATCCCAAAATACCTTGTTATTATTTTTTAAAACAGTAAATTATATTTTAAAGAGATTTAAATATTAAGAATATATATACAGGTACATATATATAGTTATTGTTAGGTGTTGTCAAGTTGATTTTTGACTTATAGCAACTCCAAATGAATTTTACCTTGTTTTGTGTTGGATATTTCTGTATGCCTATTAATAGTCTTGAGATTTGTTCTGGCACATAATTAAATAACTTGGAAACTGTTTGAACTATTTGTGTCTTGCTTTTAAGATAGCATATGTAGAACCAGAGTAGCTTTTTTATTTTAATTTTTTACCACAATATTACAATTTTTTTCCTATATAATACTTTTTATATCTGTGTGTACAGTTTATTGTGGTGAAATGTACATAACAAGACATTTGTGTTTTTAACCACTTTTACGTGTGCAATTCAATGGCATTAATGACATTCGCCATGTTGTACAGCCATCACCACTATCCATTTCCAAATTTTTCCATCACCTTTAACAGAAACTCAGTGCCGCCTAAATAATGACTCCCCGCTTCCCCTCCCTTCTACTCCTTGTAACCATTAATACATTTGCCTGTTCCAGATATTTTGCTTAATTGGAATCATGCAGTATTTGTCCTTTTGTGTCTGACTGCTTTCACTCAGCATAATGTTTTCAAGGTTCATCTATGTCATAGCATGTATCAGAACTGAATTCTTTTTTGTGAATAATATCCAGACTACCTTTTAGTCCAGGGACAATTATTCCCCATTACTGAGGCAAGTCCCCTTTGATTATTATGCTACTGAATCCTCCATGAATTGTGAAGTTTCCAGTCTAGATGGTGGGAATATGTTCTATTCCCATGCCTACGCCAACTTTGGGAACGGTTTCCTCTATTCCTTCTGGCTATTTCTTTTCACGGTCTTGAGTAGGTTCCTCATGTGATCAGAATTCTGCTGAATACTCAGGGGAACTCTTTGCAGGTCCCTGGGTTTCCTTCTCTGTGCAGTCCCCTATTCCTTGGCATCTGTCCTTTGATTTCTAATTGCTCTGGTCTTCGCAGACTCTCAACTCTAACTTTTCAACTTAGGGTATCTGCTGGTTTCCACTTGGGTTTCCCTTCTCAGGACTGTAGCTTAGAAACTCCTTGTAGGCAATAAACTTGGGCAATCCTAAAACTTATCTGTTTTTCATCTCTCTGGGAATCATTCCCACTTGTCACCTGTCATGGATTGTACTGTGTCCCCCCAAAATATGTATCAACTTGGTTAGGCCATGATTCCCAGTATTGCGTGGTTGTCCTCCATTTTGTGATTGATATAATTCTCCTGTATGTTGTAAATCCTAATCTCTACCTGTGGTTAATGAGGCAAGATAGGATTATGTTGGAGAGGATTAGGGAAGGATGTAACATCCTTGCTCAGGTCACATCCCTGATCCAATGTAAAGGGAGTTTCCCTGGAGTGTGACCTGCACCACCTTTTGTGTCAGGAGAGATAGAAGGAAATGGAAGTGAGGAGAGAATGGGGGACCTGATGCCACCAAGAAAGCAGTGCCAGGAGCAGAGTGCGTCCTTTGGAAGACTGATGACAAGGACTTTCCTCCAGAGTCAACATAGAAAGCCTTTCCCTGGAGCTAATGCCGTGAATTTGAACTTCTAGACTACTAGACTGTGAGAGGAGAAATTTCTCTTTGCTAAAACCATCCACTTGTGGTATTTCTGTTATAGCAGCACTAGATGACTAAGACGTCATCTAACATCCAGTGTCCTGAAAACCATTGTTACATATATTTTATCTCATATTTTCTGTTGTTGCTGCTTCAGGCGGGGGGCAGGGGGGAGTACATCCAGTCTCTATCAAATTAACTTAGCTGAAGCAGAAGTCCCTCAATGCAGGTACTTTGTTGCTGACGTTAGGTGCCATGGAGTAGATTCTGACTCATAAAGACCCCAAATGACAAAGCAGAAATTCGCCATAGGGTGTTCTAGGCTGTAATCTTTATGGTAGCAGATCACCACATCTTTCTCCCTTGGAGCTGTTGGGTGGGATCAAACTACCAATCTTTTGGTCAGCAGCAGAGCACTTAACCCAGGATCTTAATTAAGTAGGAGGTGAATCCTTAAAGTTTTTTTTTTTTTTTTTTGTGGAGGTCTGGGCTGAGTATCTTTTCTTTCCTACCAAAATTGGAACTTACGGCTCTGCTCTCTTCATATTTACAAAAATTATGCTGATATTGGAATGAGACACATCATTTAAAAGAAATAATATGATACGTACCTCATGAATTTAAGTTAAAGAGTTTCTTCCCCGTAACTATTTACAACATAAGATTTACAACTATTTTGTAATAAAAGACTTGGTTTCTTGTTAAAGGAATTTCAGAATGGTGCAGAGGAGAATTTTGGTCAGATTTTCTTAGAAGTTCTGAACCAATCATTAAAAAGCAGCTATTTAATCCTGCCTCTGGGTATGGTTGCTTAGTGGTTAGGTGCTATGGCTACTAACCAAAAGGTCAGCAGTTCAACCATATGGGGCAGTTCTATTCTGTCCTATAGGGTAGCTATGAGTCCGAATCAACTCGACAGCAACAGGTTTGGTTTTTTGGTTTTTGGGCGTGGTTAAGATTTTTTTTTTTTTTTTTAAGAGGAGCCCTGGTCACACAGTGGTTAAGCATTCAGCTGCTAACTGAAAGGTCAGCAGTTTGAACCCACCAGTCTTGTAGGTGAAAGATGTGGCAATCTGCTCCAGGAAAGATTATAACCTTGGAAGCCATATTGGCCAGTTCTGCTCTGTCCTATAGAGTTGCTATGAGTTGGAATCAACTTGATGGCAATAAATTTTTTGATTTGGGGGGTAATAAAAACAGTTTATGTGCTCAGCTGCTAACCAAAATACCAAGAAAAGGAAAATTGGGCTATGTGAGCTATGTCTCTAAGGAACTACCTGAGCCTGAAAATAGAAATATTCCCATGTATTTAATCCTGCAATTCTAATTTTAGAAATCTATTATAAGGAAGTAATTGAAAAAATGAGGCAAGTATTTATATTTATATAAATTCTTATGAAAAAATTCTTTATATTAACAAAAAAAGAAACAATTTAAATATCCATAAAAGAGGATATTCATGAAATTCATACTGAAATAGCCACACAATGGTGTGTACCTAATGGAATGTTGTATAGACTCTAACATCAATGTTGTAGAAGGATATAAGGTAGTGTAGTAAGTTACTCCCCTGTAGAGGGCTATGGCTGCTGACTGAAAGGTTGGAGGTTTGAGTCTCCATTCACAGGTGACTCGGAAGAAAGTCCTGGCTATCTATGTCTGAAAAATCAGCCACTGAAGACCCTGCGGAGCACAGTTCTTCTCTGACACACATGGGGTTGCCATGAGTTGGAGCTGACTTGACAGCAACTGATTTTTTTATGGGGTTAAATTAAGAAACAATGATCAGAAACTCTAATACTGATATTTAAAAACAAATAATAAATGATTGGAATAAAATGCATCAAAATGTTCATTGTCAGGGCGTACTGGTGGTATCGTTACAGGTTAATTTTAGATTTATTCATTTTTATACTTTGCCGTTTACACTTATTTCTGTAATGAGCATGCATTACGTTTATAATCAGTGAAAGTAAATTAAAAAAAAAATGTTGAAAAAAGCGAGAACTGCTGAGCCAAGACAGCACTAAAGTCCAGGGCTGGTGCTGTCTCCGACAAGTTGTTACCACTCACGTTTACCCTTTTTGCTTCCTTCTCCCTTCCTGATGGAGGGACTATGCATCCTCTTTTTCAGAGCTACAGATCCCAGGAACACAGCCATTAATTACCGTCCCCCCCCCCTTTTTTTTTTTTTAGAAAAGACAGAAATATGCCTGCCCCGCCACTCTCCTTGAAGAAGTACGGTCTTTTCCAGATGTATATTTGCCTTTCACTTTTCTGAAAATTGTCTCAAAGCAAAAGAAATAACCGCTACCCACTGATGAGGTATGAAGATCTGTACTTAAAAGAATGCCTGAGGAGGCACTGTGCTTTGGGGACCCAATTAAGAACAGGGAGAGGCAGTCTTTCTGCGCGTGAGTCCCACGTGCCTACAAGCCCA
Organism: Elephas maximus indicus; assembly: GCF_024166365.1. Lineage (NCBI taxonomy): Eukaryota > Metazoa > Chordata > Mammalia > Proboscidea > Elephantidae > Elephas > Elephas maximus. The sequence goes on along the minus strand of NC_064835.1, from coordinate 78,357,914 downwards.
GGGGATGGGTAATGCAAGAGACAAGGGAGGTCCCCGGGCATCCAATCCCCTGGCCATTGTCACTTACATTGGATTCAACTTAAACTTTACAGGTTTATAAATAACCTGCTTTGATGAAGCAGCAAAGGCCATCTTTAGTAAGATTTCAGGCATTTGCTATTTCAGATATTAAAAATGTGTCATGTTCTCCCCAAGCTGTTATGTAAATTCAGCCTATGTCTTCATAAATAGCTTTCTTAAAAGGATTTCAACGCCGGTACAGCACAGGTGAGGTGTTAAATTCCATCGTGACTGACTGAGGGAGGTGAGGAGACTGTCTCCACGGCCCTCCACCCCCCTCCAGTGCTTCCTAAGCTTCACAAGGAAGACAGCGTAATTCCTTTTTTGACACAGTCTATTCAGGGTCTCGCATTTCTGCAGCTGTCAAGTATAAACAAATTCAAGTGCCTTTATTTTCCATCCCAAACCAGCTGCCTTGGGATACCCTTGGCTGCCTCACTTTCCCTCACCTTCCATTTCCCGTCATTCTGTCCTCCTGCTTCTGCGTTCCCTGTGTCCAGAGAAAGGCCTGCACACTCTGCGTTTGCATGTGGGAGCGAGGAGGAGAGGGTGGAGGGAAGGCAGGCACCTGTGATGAATTTCTTACCACGGGTAATCCATACCCAGGCGGTGCAGATACTGCATAATTATTCTCTTCTCTTCGAGAACTATCTCTGGGCCTCGGCCTCGGCTCCCTCCGGTCTTCCCCTCCTGTGCGCGCCGCCATTCTGTACGTGGCTCAAAAGGCAGGCGCATGCGCGCACCCGCAGAGGCTGGGGGAACAGTCATCTCCCTGCAAAGAAAACGTTAAAAAGCATTTTGTTTTTTTCCTTTTCACAGTTTAAATCCTTTGTCCTCATCTTCTGGCCTAGTCACGCACCACATCTTTTCACAATTCTTTAAATCCACAGCTTCATCGATGGCATCTTTTAGGATCATTTAGCAGGATTTCTGTGAGGATCAGATGGTATAAGAGAAACGGTTCTGTTTTGAAAACTAGCAAACAGCGCATAAAGGAATACGGTGCTTGTATTGTTATTTCATAGCTAATGCATTATGGGATGTTCAATGTTCTGCTGCTATCCATAAGGTTTTCACCGGATTCTTTTTTTTTTTCAGAAGTAGATCGCCAGGCCTTATAGTCTGTCTTAGCCTAGAAGCTCCTCCAAAACCTGTCCACCATGGGTGGCCCTACTGGTGTTTGAAATACTGGTGGCACAAGTTCCAGCATCACAGCAACACGCAAGCCACCAGAGTACAACAAACTGCCAGGCACATACTGGCTTGAATGTACCGTAGACCGCCAGAAGAATAAATAAATCTGGCTTGGAAATGTACAACCAGAATGCTCCTTAGCAGTGAGAATGGCAAGACTTTGTCTTGCTTACTTTGGACATGTTATCAGGAGGAACCAATTCCTGGAGGAGGACACCATGCTTGGTAGAGGGTCAGTGAAGAAGAGGGGGCCCCTCAACAAGATGGATTGATATAGTGGGTGCAATGATGGGCTTAAATATGCCTACTATTGTGAGGAAGGCACAGGACTGAGCGATGTTTTGTTCTGTTATACACGGGGCTCTACAAGTCGGAACTGACTCAATGGCACTTAACAACTACGACAATGCATTATGTCCAGCATCAAATCACAATAAGAAATTCTTCTCTCACTCACCTTTGGGATTCCCACCTAATCAAGAAAGCTGGGGAGAGGAGGAGAAAATAGGGGGTCTAAGATACATTGAGCATGGTGTTTTACATACACTAAAAAACCAGTTTCTGTCCAGTCAGTTCCAACTCACGATGACCCCATGTGCGTCAGAGTAGAGTTGTTCTCCGTAAGGCTTTAAATGGCTGATTTTTTGGAAGTAGATTACTAGGCCTTTCTCCGAGGTGCCTCCGGCTGGACTGGAACCTCCAACCTTTTGGTTAGTAGTCAAGTGCGTTAATCATTGCACCGCCCAGGTACTTCTTAAATACACTACTCCCATACACTCGTCATCACAATCTTAGGATGTAAATATTATTTTCTTTTTTTACTGACGAGAACAATAAGGCTTGAGGGAGGGAGTCCAAGGTCACATGCAGAGTCAGAAAGTGGCAAACTGTGACAGGGAAAGATAATTCTTCTGCAATTATCATTATTTGTTTTGAACAACACTTTTCTAAAAGCCCCCAGAGTTTTACCTCTGTGATCCCACCTGAGAGAGGTATATGAGTGTTTGGCCAGAGGAGGCACCTGGGCAAATTTCTCCTTGCTGTTTCTCCTGAGAGTGCCCCTATCTGAGTGTTTCTGTATCTGGACTGGCTGGAAAAGTTATTCCTGGCTCCCATATTTGAAGAGAGAGGTTGAACCCAAGTAGTACTGAGGCTGTCAATGGACCCTTCAGTTACAGAATCTTCTTCCAGTTGCTGTCACCCTTGAGAGCCCAGATGAACTCTAAGAGGACAAGATGTTGGTGACTTTTGTTAAATGGGTACTTAATTTTAAAACTGTTATAAAGAGATTGCTTGAAAATTGAACAAAACAATGTTTTATTAATTAAATGTTTGGATAGGTATGAATATACCCATTGCCATCGAGTCAATTCCCACTCATAGTGACCCTACAGGACAGAGTAGATTTGCCCTATAGGGTTTCCAAGGAGCGGCTGGTAGATTCAAGTTGCCAACCTTTTGGTTAGCAGCTAAAATAAATGCTTAACCACTGTGCCACCAGGGCTCTATACACGAGTAGGTTTTCCTTATCAAAGTAAACATTTTAACTTTGAATGCTCCTGTAAGGGACCTGAAAATTCTAAACTACATTGCATGTTGCAATTATATGTAAAATAAATCATTTTTCAAATATGTGGGTCTCTTCCATGTGGCTTTAAAAAATATTTTCCGCCTTCTATGTCATTTTTGTCTTATCTATAACACATTAAAAAAAAAAAAAAAATCCAGCTTGGTTTTCCCTGCCTCCTTCTGTTAACTGATGACTATTGAGTGGATAAGCAATTGATTTAAATATTAATGTACAAGGAACATGTACTAAAAGAGTCAATTATCTTAAGATTAACCAGAATCCTCTATTAATGACACATAAATGTATATTCTGATTTTTTTTCCATCCTTTGATTTTTAATAATTTATGTCTTTGTTTCTAAGGTGTGTCTCTTATAGACAGCATGTTGATGGTTCCTGATTTTTTTTATCCATTCTGTCACTCTCTGTCTCTTTATGGGTACATTTAAGCCCTTTGCAATTCAGTGTGGTTATTGATAAGTGTGAGTTTATCGCTGTTATTTTGTAGGGCTTTTTTTTTGTGCTGCTGACATTTTCTTTGTTCCTCTATTCTGATTTTTTTTTCTTTGTTCCTCTGTTCTGATTTTTTCGTGTGTGTAGAAAGAGCTATCTTCTAAGAAAAAATATTGAGATGGATTGATATAGTGGCTGCAATGATGGGCTTAAATATACCTGCTATTGTGAGGATGGCACAGGACTGAACGATGTTTTGTTCTGTTATACATGGGACTCTGTGAGTCGGAGCTGACTCAATGGCATCTAAAAACTACAACAATGCTATGGCTCACAGGAAAGTGCCTGTCACAGTGTAGGTTTTATGAATGAACTGATGGCAAAAGTGATGACCCAGGATCCTGACCGATTCTATTGATTTAAAATAAAAATGAATCAATTTCTTGTAAGTGTTCAGCTATTAATGGAGGAAGTGGTAGTTCCGTAGTAGAATTCTCGTCTTCTATGCAGGAGAACCAGGTTCAGCTTTCTGCCAAAACATCTCATGCCCAGCCGTCAGCCATCTGTCGCTGGAGGCTTGTGAGTTGTTATGATGTTGAATTAGCATCCAGACTAAGAAAGACTAGGAAGAAAGGCTTGGTGATCTACTTCTGAAAATCAACCAATGAAAACCCCATGGATTACAGAGGCCTGATCCACCACCGATCGTAAGGACCAGGCAGCATTTTGCTCTGTTGTACATGGGGTCGCCATGAGTCAGGGGCAACTGGACAGCGGCTAACAACAACAACAATTTTCCACTATTAAGCCAGGCGGAAACATCATTACAAGGAAAGCTATAAGGACACATCAGTTTATCAGGGTAAGAGTCCCTGGGCATTGAGGACCTAAATCTCTCTGGGATCTGACCTGATGAACGCAACAGTTCTCAGCCATTTTGTACCCTCATCACTAAGGGCTACAACACAGTCGGATGGACTCTCGTGACTGACCACGGCAGTGAGTGTCAGTGAGGAATGGGCCGTGTGAGCCTGTAGGTGGTGAGGGGGTGCATATTCTTCAGTGTCTCTTGCAGTAAAAGAAAGTTGTTAAACACTCAAGCCATGGACTTGGAATGCCTGGGTGCAAAACTCAGTGTCCTGCCAATTACTAGCTTGTCATATAGGTGTCAGTGAACTTTTCTGTACTTCTGTTTGTCAATTGGAAAATGGAGACAGTAATTTCAAAGAGTTAGTGTACAGATTAGAAGAGATATGCCTTCTAAAATGCCTGGCATATGAGTGCGCGGTGATTGCCACATCTACCTAAAGAATCTTTTCAATACACGGGCCAGTCAGCTCATGGAGCTCCTCAGCTAATACGTGGTGGCTACCACCATAGAGAAGTTCTAAATTTGCAAGAGGGTAAGGGTGTCTCAAATGATTAAATAATCATATTTTTCTTGAGTACCTCTTCACAAATTGGATTGTGTCCTAAGACTAGATTCTCTGAAGTAGACTTACAGAGTCAAAGGTCAGGACCATTTCAAAAGCTGCTTCCCCAAAAGTTTGCTTTGATGGGTACTCCGACCAGAGATCCCCAACTTTCTGCATCCTCACTGTACCCTTTATTTCCCCTTTCTCTGAAACTGAGAGTATTCGACATGAAAATGTGAAAAAAAAAACTTAAAACTCTAGGCACAAAATCCACTACAAAACACTGGGAGACTGTGCAGAGGTGAACGGTACCAGAGGTTAGGCAGGGCAAGTGGATGTAGATCCTGGTGAAGCATGAGGGACCCACAGTCTGGTTCTAGTACTCTCGTACAATTGGCAGGCTGTGAGATGGTAGGAGCCTAAGAAATGGCACTGTCCCTCTCCTTACTTGAAGTGAGAACGTGCTGTAATGCATAACACTTTCTGACTCTAGGTATTTTCTTTTTCTTCTGTCTTAACTTTATACTTATACCAACTCCTTGGAAGAGGACTGAATGAGTGTTTCTGGCCCAGAGTCACATGAAACTCCTTGTCTCCCTATGTTTCCATCAATACAAGGGAAAAAAGAATGTAAAAGACTATTGAACTTCTTTGTTGTTTGCACAAATTATTTTCATCTGTCTTATGTTTCCAGCCACAGTGGTGTTTTAAAAAAGGAAGAAAAAGGTAAAAACTATATTTCTGCTCTCACTAGAGTGTCTCCGTTGCAATAGTTCGTGTATTTGCCTGCCGAGAATACACGCTATAGCTCTTCACACAGGAATGAAGATTTATATGTCTTGTCTTTTTCTGTGCACACCAGTTCCAGCTCAGGGTTTCCATAAGCTACATCACTTTGAAGCTTTAGAAATGGCCAGCTGGAGGCAACAGAGAATTTCTGAATTCAATCAAAAGACGGGCTGATCAGAGGCATTTGGAGTTCTCCGAAGCTGGTACAAGATTTCCCAGATTGTGCAGAGCTGATAGAATAATTTCTCTCCAAATCCAGTAGGCCAGAGTCCTTAAACTACCAAAGGCCATGCCTAGGGAAGCCCAAGAACCCTTCATAAGGCACTTAGTGGCTAATTTGTAAGTTAACAAGCGTGGCTTCCAAGGCCTGTCAGTCAAGTGTAATCACAGGGTGCCTGACCATGGGAAGGAAGAACTCAGGATGAAGTTAGCAGAAAACTTTCAGCTCATAATCGAAGACACCATCAGCTGCGTTCTGTTTTTATGTCCGTGGTTTTATAATCAGGCTTTTTGTTCCAAACTGTGCTCTCATGGAGAAATGGGCAATCAATCATTTTTGCTCATGCTGTCAGCTGATACTCACTGGCATCATGAATATGCAGTTTCCATGAATAGCCCTGTGTCTAGACAAAGAGACTAGCTGACTTGGGTTTCTGCCTCCCCAAGTATTCACAGGTTGGTGCTGTCACCGCCTGATGGGTGAAAAGAGCAGACTAGAGTGGACGGGAGAAGCCTACCTCTGCTTTACAAATCATGCGGGAAATCCCAGGTTTAGGAAACCCTACTCTGCCTGACAACGACAGCGAGTGACTAATGCAAGTTACCTATATTTCAATAAGGTTTTCGATGCCTTATTCATGTTTTCGCTAAGCAGGACAGTTCTGAAATTAATAAGTTATTTTTATTCTGCATATCATAGTGAGCCTTGAAGGATTTACTGAGTCCAATTTCATTCAATGAGTATTTACTGAGCAACTACTATATGTAGGCTGCTCTATAAGGTTCAGGAGGGATTTTAGAAAAGATGAGAGCATCGAACTCATTCTAGGGAGCCTCCAGCCCAGGCAGAGGGATAGGTTAGTGCGCAAATAACCAGAAGAGCAGGTAAAAAAAGCAGGTAGGAGGTAATAAATCCTCATAAAAGGTTATGAGGATTTGGAGAGAAGGGGGATCAGGTGGGATCACAAAGGTTTTATGAAACAGTTGGTGTTTGAGATGGGGTTTGAAGGATAAGGCAGGCAGGATTTGAAAAGATGGAAGGATGGCAGGTTGTCTGGTGGAACAGGCGGGGAGGCCCTCTGGCTGCAGATGACAACAGGGACAAAGGGACAGGCATGACAGAGAAGTGTTCGTTTGTGGTATGTATAGAAATAGGTGGAAGCCAAGACTAGAAGGTGTGTGAGGAGACACAATGGATGACACTGTGTGGAGAAGCTTTAGGTTAATTCCACAGGCAGTGAAACTGCGTTAAAAGTTCTCCGTCTGGGGAATTACATGCTTGGAAGCACTGAGAATTACCATAAAATTGGTGGATATGTGTTTTTTCATAACGTCTGAGAAGTAGTGAGATTTATTATCTGTGTTTCATCGCTAGCAGGGCCCAATTTCCTGCTTCCAGCTCAAAGAAGAAAATCCCAGACTATCCACCATGCCACCCACCCTTCAGTCCTCTCGGGAAAAGAGGAGTGAGACCGAGGAAGGCCTGGATCTATTCCCAAATCGGCTTGGCAGTGCTGTCTTCAAAGGTCCTCATCATGCCTTGCTTTTTCTTCTTAACATTCTCAAGTCCATTTTCAAGCAGTGCTTATCTCCACTTTGCTCACGCTCATGGCCTCAGCATCAGCCCTGAGTATAAGTAAGTACACCAGGGATGGGCAGTACAACTTCCTCATCAGACTCACTCTCTGCCTTCCCACAGCTTCCATCTCGTTTCTACAGACCTGCACGTGTATCTTGGTCATTTTGCCAGCAGTTCTCAAACCTTAGTGCAGTTAATAATCACCTGGGATGATGTGTTAAAAATGCATATTCCCGGAATCATTCAGTGGGTCTGGGGTGGGACTCAAAAGTCTGCTTTTAAAAAGAGACTGCCCCAGATGATAAGGGTACACATGGTCCTTGACCACATGTTGAGGGAAATGGTGTTCTAAGCTCATCTCTTACCTTAAGCTTGATACTTCAAACAAGCCTTGCATAAACTTCTTATTTCCATCACCTGGCTCCCCCTGCCCACAATAAAGAGCTCTGAATCCACCTTCCCTATGAATCCCACCCTCTTCCCTCTAATAAACCTTTACCACTCACTGATTGCTTTTTCCAGTGAAGGTTGTGCCTCGGTCATTATTAAATTCAACTGTAAATGTTTTCACTAATACTCCCTGCGGCTTACCACCCCACCAGACTGTAAAGCATGCTATGTTGGCATCAAGTCCTCTGTGACCTTTATGCTCTGTGATGCCTGCACACTGTGGGTGCTCAGCAAACCTGCTTTTGAGATGTCTCGCCATCAAAGACACAGGAAGGACACTAAAGAAAAGCCAATGCTGGAAAACAGATTGCTCCAACTTAAAGGATCATTATGTACAAGAGAATGACCTTTAAATTCAGATGAGCTTCTCAGTGATCTACACCCCACACTGCTCAGTGATCTATAACATACATTGCAGAGTGATCTACTCTCTAGAAGGCACAGGGATCTATTCTCCACACTCCATAGGGACCTACATCACACAGTGATCTCCTGGCCATGTACAGCTATCTACATGCTACGCTCACCAGTGACCTACTCCCTACACTACACAGGGATCTATACCATATACAGTGACATGCTTCCTACAGTATACAGCAATCTACACCTCACACTGCACACTGATCTGCTCCCTATGCTGTACAGTGATCTACATGGTGCTGCACAGCAATCTACAGCCTACAGTGCCCAGTGTACACCCAGTAACCCACTCACTACACTGTAACCATCTACACTACCCAATGATCTACACCCTACCATGCACAGTGGTCTGCACTGTACACCACACAGTGATCCACCCCCTGTGATAGATGCATTCTCTCTTTCCTCAGTTAAAAGTATAAAAGCCATAAATGGAATACTAGTCAAGTTGTTTCTGACTCATGGCAACCCCATGTATGTCAGAGCAGATCTATGCTCCAGGAGGTTTTCAGTGGCTGATTTTTCAGAAGTAGATGGCCGGGACTTTCTTCCAAGACACGCAATGAAATACTAAGCAACCCCAAAAAGAAAAAAAAAAAAAAAAAAAGATTGAGGAATTTATGAACTGATACGAAAGTATCTTCAACATATACTAAGTGAAAAAAAAAAAAAGGTATAAAACAGTGCATAGAGCATGATATTATTTGTGTCCAAAGCAAGTGTGGGAAGAATGTTTTTCATTACCTATGCACACACTCTGGAAGGTCACAGAAGAAACTGATAACGTTGGTTGCTTCCAGGGAGGGGAACAGAGTGGTTGGGAAGCATGGAAACTTCTCTATGAGATCTGTATTTTTTACATTTTAAACGATATGATAACAAGAGGGCTCCGTGGGTATTTTATAGTACTGTCTACTTTAGGGAGAGCACACATTTTATTGGTTCTATACACCTTGTTGGGATGCCCCATTGAAAGATAAAAAAAAAAAGATATAATAGAAACGATAATTCTTTAAAATAAGAACCCCAACTTTTCATACCTCTCTTGACCTTGAGGAAACCCTGGTGGCGTAGTGCTTAAGTGCTATGGCTGCTAACCAAAGGGTTGGCAGTTCAAATCCACCAGGCACTCCTTGGAAACTCTATAGGGCAGTTCTACTCTGTCCTATAGGGTCGCTATGAGTCAGAATCGACTCGATGGCACTTGGTTTGGTTTGGTTTTCTTGACCTTGCACTTTTGAATTTTCCAAGAAATTTAATGACCTCAGGTTAATAATCTCAAGAATATAAACCAGTTTCTCAAAGAATAGGTCACTAGATCTTCTGGAAGGAGGGGCTCAGGAACCTGTTTTTACTCAACTTGCTACATGCCTCTTACTTAAATTTTGAGAATCGCTGGTGTAAAGCCTGGTGCCGCTTGGTTTGTCTGCTTAGATAAGGATGTCAGTAAAAGCTCTCTCATTCTTTCCTCATCATTTCTTCAGAAAGGGCTTACAACTTGAATTCCTATTTTTCAGATTTGAAAATTTAAAAATCTATAGATCCATAATTATAGCCAACAATATTCATGTGTTACAGAAAATGTGAGAAATAACTCTGTTTTCAAGTTGAGTCAACGAGTCCCCTAGATTTCAAAATCATTTTGAAGGTTGGAAAGGTATAATTTCCCAATCTTTGTATATAAAAACAGTTTTTCATTTTCTTTGTTTCTAGGTATTCCTCTTTCCCCCTCTTGCAAACTCTAGAGGCAACAACCTTGGATCCTTTTTATGTAAACTGGCTGGAAATAAATGAAGTTATATTTCAAGCAAGAATTTGCATTGCTGAAAAAGAGTAGAAATGGAGAAATGCCGTTAACATTTTAATTGAAAGCCATTTCTGAAAATGGCTTGAAATACTAGTAATACGCTTTCAGATAAAGTTTTAGTTGACATTTGAAGTCTGTGATACATGTGAAAAACTCAAAATTGTGTTGGTCAGGCTTTGCCTACCCTCCCTAACAACTTTTTTTATAGAACTAGAAGGCATTGCTTATTTTGACTTGTGCTCTGCTGCAATGCTTGCTAGTTTAAATCAGATCTACTTACATTTCCATTACTTCTATAGCCTACATTTTAAAACAAAGAATGTTATTATTTTATGGGGTTTTGAAAGGAACACAGAAACAGGTCGACTATAAAATATTGAGACTAATGTTTGGAATCAATTTATGAAAATTATGGTCATTGTTTATAGTTAAATCACATAACCCTCATCATCATCTATCTGCCTATCTATCTGTCTGTCTATCTATATTTTAATGGTGTATGTCCCTGTGCTTAATGCTGCTGGGGGTCAAAAGAGGTTCATGAAATGGTCCCTGCCCTTAAGGAGATAAAACTTTATTTGGTGATATAGAAAAGAAAGAAAAATTAGTGACAATAAAATGCCCAACCCACGTGTAGTATTATATGGATGACAGAAATGTGGGTTGGGTGGGAGAGGAGTAGGTAATGCAGGACTGAACTTGCTGGGGAAAGGACCTCAGAAGACAGTCGTGGACAGTGCTGGGGAGAGCCAACTTGACAGCACCTAACAACGACACAGGTATCTGCGCACTCTACAGACACTTCACTCTTTCAGACAGATTTCAAATCTGAACACCAAGAAGAGAACAATGAAATTAATTATCCAACAGAACACACAATCTCAAGGTAATTTCTGTAGAGTTTTCTAAAGGAGAAGATTGTTGTTTTAATTTTACTTATAATATTTTTTATTGCATATCAACCTTCCTGAATGTAGTTGTTAGTCTGAGTAGTAAAGTGAGAAATATACTTATTGAGTTAAACCCAGGTTAACTGCAGAAGGAATTGGCTGAAATGTTCTAGGTGGCGGTGAGAAGTTGTCCTGAGTTAGAAACCCCCACAGATAGACTAAAATTTATTACACATCACCATTTAATCTTTGGTTCTTGATAATATATTTCTAATTGAATAAATAACAGCACTTCCCCCTTCCCTCTGTAGATAAGAAAGAAATGTCAAGAGGTTCTCCAAACAGTATAAAAATTCAGACCAATTTCTCCAATTATCAGCTTTGGCTTTCAGAGCAAACCTTATGTTCATTTTTGTACTTTTGAATCATCAGTGGGTTTTTAAAGATTGTTAATTACAAGAAGCATAAATGTTAAAGTGTTGAAAATATTATAAGTGAGCAATCTTCCAGAAAAATGTTTTCAATTGAATTTCTCAGCCAACTAACGACAATGAAACTGTTGGTGTTATTTAGTTGTCTATTCTAACTGACAAAGACCTAAGAGCCAATGACATGGGAAACACAAAAAAGATTGATGAAATATGAGAGCTATTGAACAGAGGAAATTGGACATGGATGGGACGGTTTTATAAATGGTAGAAAATGTTCATTTAGGGACAAGATAATTGCTCTGTCAATCAAGAGCCTGTTCCTTTAATAATCTACGTGGGTATTTTAGTTGGTGTGATATTTCCCTCTTTGGCAATTGTAGCAACTTCTAAGTACATAGAACCATTTAATAATCTGGATATTAGAAGTTAATATTAACAGCCACATATGGGAAAAATATTACTTCAAGCTGCAAGTGACTGAATGTTAAAGCTATTAATAACAGCTAACACTATGGGGCCAGGCATATTTTAAAGAGTTACTTATATTAATTTATTTTATCCTCAAAGCAGTCCTCAGGAGTAGGTACTATTATTATCCATATTTTACAGATGAAAAAAGTCATTACTCATTTCCTTTAATAATTGCGTTCAGTATGTGTTTGTATGTGCTTTAGAATGTTCGGTGAGGGTGTGTGTGTGCATGCATGCTCACGTGCACACATACATGTGTGCACCAGCTACAGAAGATTAGCAGAAAGTGGATTGTAGAAATAAAAGAAAATAAATGCTAGAGGAGAAGTGTCACCAGGAAGTCAGTTATAATCCTAAAAATGTGGTTGCTTACATGTTGAAGGGCATCCTGGCTAAGATATGGGGTCAATGACTGTTCTTCATTGCAGGCCAAGAACAGGCTTTGCTGAAAGAAATTAGAAGTAGTCTCTTTACTGTGGAATGAAGTGTGTCCCTGAGCTGCTAACCAAAAGTCAGCAGTTTGAATCTACCAGCTGCTCCTTGAAACACCAATGGGGCGGTTCTACTCTGTCCTGTGGGGTTGCTATGAGTCAGAATCGACTCCACGGCAATGGATTTGGTTTTGTTTTTTGATTAAAACATGTGCTGTGAATCCTAACCCCTGTACATGTGAATGGAGCCCTGATGGCATAGTGGTTAACAGCTCAGCTGTTAGCCAAAAGATCGGCAGTTCGAATCCACCAGCTGCTCCTTGGAAACTCTATGCGGCAGTTCTGCTCTGTCCTATAGTGTCACTGTGAGTCTGAATCAACTGAATGGCAATGAGTTCTGGTATACATGTGGATGTTATCCCATTTGGGAATAGGGTTTTCTTTGTTATGTTAATGAAGTTTTATCAGTGTATTCTTTGTCTTAAGCAAATTATTTTTGAGATACAAAAAGAGCTGATGAGGCACAGAGACAAACAAAAACAGGGAAGGCAGACACCGCATGAACACCAAGAAATGCCGAGAGAGCACTGGAAAAAATTGAGACAAGGAATACCCCCAGAGTGAACAGAATAGCCTTGCCTAGATCTGGCACCCTGAATTCGGACTTCTAGCCTCCTGAAATGTGAGATAATAAATTTCTGTTTGTGAGATCCACCCACTTGTGGTATTTCTGGTACTGCATTAAGAACATAAGTCAGTCTTCTTAAAAGAAAGGACACCCTGGTAGCAGTAATAAAAGTGAGAAGAGGAGGAGGAAGAGACAGAGTAAACAATAGGTAATGTTTAGTAGAGTGCTAAGTACGTGGCAGACACCATGCTTGGCAATGACAGGAAGGAAAACGAGACATGGAGAGGTTACTACCACTGAGGACATGGCCAGTTTGTTGTAGAGCAGGGATTCCTCCCCGGACCTGCTGACCTGCTGAACAACACTTGGGAGCATGTTAAGGTGTCAGTTAATGGCTAACTGACATTGATGACAAGCAAGGAGCAGCTCAAAACTTCTCCCCATAAAGCGACAATATCAATGTCCTACGATGGTTCCTTCACTTTGAACACCTGCGGACCGCGTTCCACGAGCAGGTCCTTGCTATAGCCAACCTCTATCATTTTTCTATTGTTCCATACATGCATGGCTTGTCTTTTCAGAATAGAACCCTTATTTTAAAGAAGGTAGCAAGTGCTTATTTAAAATAAGGATTCTCTTTTCTTCCACTTCAGTTTTTTCTGCACAGAAACCCCAACTCGTAGAGACACTATAGAGATTCTACATAGGTTTTTTTAATAGACCTATAGTAGAACTGCTCTATAGGGTTTCTAAGGCTGTAATCTTTAGGGAAGTGGAGTGGCTGGTGGGTTTGAACCGCTGACCTTAACAAGCACTTAATCACTGCGCCACCAGCAGCCTTGGTATGAACTCTTAAACAAAGGCTTAGTAAAGTAAAATGAAAATAGTCATATGCACGTTGCCACAGGTAAGCGATATGTTATTTCTCTGCCCCCACTTTCCTGAAAGTTGGGGCAAGTCCTGCAAATTCCTTTTCTTTGTTCCTGAAGCTTCCTTGACCTGAAATAGCTTTCCAGTCCCTTAAAGTTCTTCAAAGTCCTTTTTAAATGTTATCTCCTCTCGGCAACTTTCTCAAGCCCTCAGAGGTAAAACAATCTCTCCTTCTGTTGTTCTCCAAGTTGCTAAATAATGCTTATCTCAGTCTTCTTTGATTCTTTTGTTTGCCTCCTCCTTTGGACTGTGATTTCTGTAAGGCCAGTTTCCACTTACTGATGGCTTCTGTCACAGCCCCTGGCATCCTGCCTGTCCACCCTCTCACCTCAGGGTCTTTGTCCACCCCCCTCTCTCTGTCTGAGAAGACCCCATGTAGTAGCGTGGTCACTCACTTGAGTCAGGTCTCTGATCAGTGAGGTCTTCCTTTCTGGGTTTCCACAGAAGCTGACTGGATTAGAGTTTAAGTAGTTCTATGTGGATAAACCATTGGTAGTTTAGTGGTAGGCTTCTTGCCTTCCATGCAGGAGACCTGGGTTCGATTCCCAGCTAATGCACCTCATGTGCAGCCACCACCTGTGTGTCAGCGGAGGCTTATGCTCTGACGCTGTACAGGTTTCAGGGAGTTTCCAGGCTTAGACAGACTAGAAAGAAAGGGCTGGTGATCTGCTTCCAGAAAATCAGCCAGTGAAAAGCCTGGGGAACCCAACTGACCTGATCTGTGCTCGATCATGGCGATGGCCCAGGGTTGGGCTGCATTTCGTTCCCCGTGCATGGAGGGCAGGAAGCACATGTAGAGGAGGTGGGAAGGAGACAGGAAGGTGAAGGAAGGTAATATAGGCTGTGTTATCAGTCAAGTGGGCAATTGGAGCTTAGCCACCAGGGAAAGTCTGGGAGACAGTGGAGAACATAACTCAGAGTTAATTTTGCCTTAAAGGGTGAGTAAGCTAGAGTGTTTATTCAAAACTCCCTGACTGTCCTTGGCTGCAGGCTGCTTTTGGGATCGTGAACTCTCCAGCACGTGTGGCTTGCGCTGTGAGAAAGCCTCACGTGCTACTGTAGGGGACGAAAGGCCTGTGAGAGCTGCAGATGCTCCCAGCCATTGGCCTTTGGAGTGCAGAGGAAGTGCCGAGAGGAGATGGGTAGGGAGCACCACTTTGATACAGCAACCGCACTACCTAAAAAGGCTTCCTCTCCACCATTATTCATATCCTTACCTTACTTTCTTTTGCTTTAAAGCAGATATGTCTGCTTGATAGGTGTGTATAGGTTTATCTATTACCACCTTTCTCCCACCGGAATTCAGACTCTGTGAGAGCAGGGACTTATTCTTTATAATTCCCTGTGGTATCCCCAGCACAGCAACCAGCACATAGTATGGAGTGAATACATATTTGCTAAATGAATATATTAATAAAGATGTGTTAAGTTAAAAATCAACTGGCTACCTCTTTCTATTCATTTTTCATTTGTTGTTGCTGTTGTTAGGTGCCGTTGAGTCAATTCTGACTCATAATGACCCTATATACAACAGAAGGAAACACTGCCCCCTCCTGTGCCATCCTCACAATCATTGCTATGTTTGAGCCTATTGTTGGAGCCACTGTGTCAGTCCATCTGGTTGAAGTTCTTCCTTTTTTTTCTCTGACTCTCTACTTTACCAAGTCTGAAGTCCTTCTCCAGGGACTGGTCCCTCCTAATAGCGTGTCCAAAGTAAGTGAGATGAAGTTTACATTTACAAATAATTTTTGCATCAGATATGAATTTTAAGGAAACCCTGGTGGCATATTAAAACATTTATTCAATCTTGTATTTCAATAATCTATTTTTTAAAGTGTTGAAGAGCAAAGATGTCACCTTGAAGACTAAGGTGCACCTGACCCAAGCCATGGTATTTTCAATCGCATCACATGCATGTGAAAGCTGGGCAATGAATAAGGAAGGCTGAAGAAGAATTGACACCTTTGAATTGTAGCGTTGGAGAAGAATATTGAATATACCATGGACTGCCAAAAGAATGAACAAATCTGTCTTGGAAGAAGTACAACCAGAGTGCTCCTTAGAAGGAAGGATGGAGAGACTGCATCTTACATACTTTGGACATGTTGTTAGGAGGGATCATTCCATGGAGAAGGACATCATACTTGGCAGAGTACAGGGTCAATGGAAAAGAGGAACGCCCTCAGTGAGGTGGATTGACACAGTGGCTGCAACAATGAGCTCAAGCATAACAAGGATTGTTAGGATGGCTCAGGACCGGGCAGTGTTTCATTCTGTTGTGCGTAGACTCGCTATGAGTCGCAACCAACTCAACAGCACCTAAAAACAACAACATTTTTTAAATGCACAGCAAAGTGTCATCAGTTGATAGGATTTGAAAATGACCTCAACCAAGGTACTTGTACATTGGTGGCAATCACTTTAAACAAAACTCATTGCTGACTCATAGTGACCCTATAGGACAGAGTAGAACTGCCCCATAGGGTTTCCAAAGGGCAGCAGTGGATTAGAACCCACCTTTTGGTTTGCAGCTGAGCTCTAAACCACTGCACCACCAGGGCTCCTGCAAAGACTTTACGCAGTATTAATTTTTATTTCATCTCTCGACATATTTAATGTTTGTCAATAAAATGGAGAATCTTTATGTAAAACACTTCTTCATCTCACCAGATTTCCAAAGACCATCTGTCTGTTTACTTGACTCTCTCTCTATCTAAGGATCCCTGGTGGCACAATGATTAAGAGCTCGCTGCTAACTGAAAGCTCAGCAGCACGGGAGAAAGACCCGGAAACCTGCTCTTGTAAAGATTACAGCCTAGAAAACCCTTGGGAGCAGTTCTACTTCGTCACATGGGGTTGCTATGAGTCCAAAATCGATTCGACAGCTCCTAACAACAATGACATCTCTCTGTCTCTCTCTCTGTGTGTGCATGTGTGTGCACTGGTCAAAGCAGAAGAGTATGTTAGCATAGACACGTCCCTGAGATATGGATGTTTTGCTTTATAGCTGAGGAAGTAGAGACTCAGAGTGTTTTAGTGACTTATTCAAGATTCTGCTGCTAACCAGTGGCAGAGCTAAGACTGGCAGTCAGATCTCCTGCATGTTCTTTCCACACTGGGGAGCCTGCTTTCACAAACTGCTGTGTTGCATGTAGGATCTACTTTCCTTTTGCATAGCACGGCTCTTAGAAGAAGAGCTTTTGAAATGTTAGTTAATTCCCCAGGTGAACATCTGAACTTGAGTGATATGATTATTTCTTCCAGGTCCATGAAAGGAAACATCTGCGTGAGGCTGAGAGATGGACCAGAGGTCACAAGCACGACTTGTTTGAATTCAGAAGCCTCCCTTGGATGTGGGAATGGCCTCCATGTGGCCCAGAGAGAAAAAATCTATGCAAATCAGGGAGCCAAGTTCTGACTTCAGCCCATCTGGACCCTGCCAGAATTAAAGCAATTTCTCCATACTTCTTATCTTAGTATTTTCTTTCTCTCTTGACTCTTGGGCCACTTCTACATGAAGCCAATTGAGTTTGAGTAATTTTCTTCCACTTGAATGACTTCTCTTCTTTTTTTTGTCCTGGATTGACTAGATATTGAGGAATCATTTCGCCTCAGCAACATGTGAGAAGATTTTCTGGAGTAGAAACGTGGAAACCAATGTGTTTTTACAGGGTGTTGCAGTAACGCATAGACATTGTCTTAGAATTGTTGTTTCCCATCATCTGTATCTCCCTTTCTAATATAAAGGAGGAAGTCAGCTAAACAAACTGAATGGTTATATTTCTGTTTCCAGAGACATAAGCACCAAACTTAAAGCATACCACCCACGTCGCCCAGATGGCAAAACGCTTCAGCCTTCAGTCAGCGGTGTAAAGTGCTGCTGAGGCACGTGAGTGTGCTGGCTCACTTGGGCTTGGCATGAGTGGCCTTCTCCTTCCTACGATGTGAAGGAAAGTCACGATGAAGCTTAGCCTGCTGGAACAAACACATTTGGATTTAAGCAACTCTTCTCTAAGATTACATTGATTATTTATGGACATTTCTATTTTTCTACATTTAAACATTGGGAAGTAGATCAGAGATGGTGAATTCCCACCCATAAATGAGGAACAGCCGGCTTTCAGGATGTGAGTGCGTGTGTGTGTCTGTATATGTGTGCGTGGGTGTGTGTGGAGTTTCTGAGAGCACGTGTACTTGAGGGAAAAGAGAGACAAACAGATAGACAGACAGACAGATAGAAGTCTTTCTGCTGAGTCCTTCGTTGACCCAAACTCGCTTTTTCTGACTAGGTGAGTTTCATCTGTATTTACTTTCTCACCTTATCTTGAGTCCATATGGCTGTTATTTTAATGAATTCCTGAAATAAATGTTTAGCCCATTACTTTGCAAACTCTCCCTTTTTCTATTAGAGGCATTCGAGGGAGTCTAGTGGCCTCTAATCTTTGAGCCACGACCAGTCATCTCCAAATGTTCACACAGGAGGGTTGAGTCCTTGGGGGACCTGAGGAGTTTTGCACAGGCCCAGCTGTTTTAGGTCCATGGAGATCCTGGCAAGCACAGGCTTACTCAGTGCCACTTGGATAACTTTGTCTCAGACCCTCACTGCTGCTAAACTGCTCCCTGTTCTTCTTGATATATAGGCTGTGCCACAAAGGCGCCCATCACAGAAATCAGCTTCCTAGAAGTGGCAGCAGCAACAACAACTACTACTCCAGGTTGCCACTTAGGATTGTGCAGGCTGTGCGTTGCACAACTCCAAGGAGTACTGGGTGCTTCATAGTCATCGGAGATGTGTATGCTTATTATAGGAATCTTTCAGCTATTGAGGAGGAAAAATGTTCAGGGGAAGCAGCACCTCTTTCTAATTTGCACAATATTGTCAGATGGGCTGTCAGTGGGGCTGCTTCCTTTAGCTCAGCAGGGAAAACCCCCTCACTCTTACCCACTGGCTTGCCTAGTCCTCCGGGGTCTTGCTACCAAGCAGCTTTTCCTCACCAATGATCCTCCACCTCCAGTGTTGCTTCCTTGTTCCTGGCTAGGTTTTTGCCTCTGCTTTGGATAGCAGTGACTCTGACCCCAACATTCTCACACCCTAATTCATGCATGCATCACACACATACACACACCAAAATCCTATGATTGTACCTCTGTATTGCGTGCAGATAATGCAAGTCCATATCAGCTTCACTCTGTGATTCCAGCCCATGGTTCTGACAGTTTCACTGGCCTTGGAGTGGCAAGTCTCTGCTCAGCTTTTCCTTTGCAAAGAGCTCCACCACCCTTGCTGCTGAGCCCTGTGCTCCTTCTTCTGGGCACCCCTGGACCACCAAAATAACCCTCATTCTTAAAATTCAGGTGCAGTCAGGGTTGTGGCAAACAGTCAAAGCCACAAAGTCCTAAGACAGGGTGGTTGCCATCTCCCCACTCTTTGTCCATTCTTCTATGTTCCTGGTCTGGGTTTGACCTTGTCCTCATTTAATATCAAAAAGTATAGATATAAGACTTGGGGTAGTTGTGTAGAATGGCCTCACATGGATATCTGAAGTAAAAACCAGGGTGTTCAAGTTTATTTTCCAGAAGAGCAAATCACAGAAAGGGAAGGAGAAAAGTCCCAATACATGCCTATGAAATGGGGTGTGGGGACAGAGTTAAAAGCCAGGATGTTTATGAAAACACTGAGTTGACAGAGAGGAATATTTTATGCCCCAGTTGTCTGCAGGGCCATGGGGTTGCTTGAGGTCACAAAAGTCCACTGAACATTGGGCTGAATCAGTTCTGCTAGAACTCTTTTAGAGCCTGGCTGATGGTTCTGCAAAAGTTATACACCCATACCCACCCCCACCCCCACCCCACCCCCACACACATGAGATGGCTGCAGAGCAATATAGAGCCATGGACATGCTAATCTATTGGGTTCCTTAATGCAAAGAGACATCCTGTCTTCCCATTATTGTCAGCCATAGGCTAAAAAATATTGCAGATGACTCGTCTTTTTTGCTACCCTGCTTATCTATGCATTTCTATGGTAACGATCAGTGTAGCACCTAGATCCTCATTAATCCTCTCCATGTCCCTATTTGGTAGGCAGCTGACAGGTAATATAATCACCATTTCGTAGATAGAATGAAATTTTACCATCATCTGTCAATAGTCCTGGGAAGGAAGAAATATTTCACATGTCTACAGGCAGGCAGAGCACTGCGGTAGTGCGGGTGAACGTTTTTTTACTGTCATTTTCTTCGTTTCTCTTGGTCTTTTGGGGGAAGCAGCTTGCCTGATGCTTTCACTTCAGCCACATCCGCCTTTCAAAAGCCTCCATCTCTTCAATTTTAATCAGAGAAATGGAGCAATATTGCTCCCGATTTCCCATGTTTGCAAATAAGCAAATGCCTCCTGACTGCTGGAGATAAAATAACCCACTGCTGAGTTTGAGATCCGCTTCCTGGCTCTGACTAGGTGCTCCACAGAGGTAATTTGTTTGCTAGCATTCACTTGCTCCTTTTAGCAATTTAAAAATATTTTATGTATTTATTTTTAATCCCTACCTGATTCTAACTCTTAGCATCAAGTCAATCAAGCCTAATATCACTAGAAGAGTTCAAGCAATGCTCTGTTTGGAAGTATACACCTTATCAAAGGAGCAAAGAAAGGTGGGTGATTTGACATCCCTGAGGGCGAGGGGCAGAAACACCCTTAGGCAAGCTTAGTACATTAGGGACAGCCCAAGGGCAGTCTGGAGGTTTTTCAGTGGCTGATTTTTAGAAGTAGATCACCATGCCTTTCCTCCCCAGAATAATTTAAGAAAAGACATCATTTTGAAAGAAAAATTTATGTGGAAGAATATTACCAACTTGCTAGATTTATACATTAGTTCTAATTCCCACTCTATTTATTGTGATATTAAGTAATGTTAACATCATTTGAAATGTGGGAAGCTGTAAGCTAACCAAGGAAGACCTGTTCACAAAGGGGAAAGAAGTTTTAAAAGCCAGTATTCCAGGAGCTCATCCATCTGCTCCAAGCAAACAGTAGCTATCATGGATTGAATTGTGTTCCCCAAAAATGTCTGTCAACTTGGCTAGGCCATGATTCCCAGTATTGTGTGTGTCCATCATTTTGTCATTTGATATGATTTTACTGTGTGTTGAAAATCCTGTCTCTATGATATTGATGAGATGGGATTAGCAGCAGTCAAGTTAATGAGGCAGGACTCAATCTACAAGATTAGGTTATGTCTTAAGTCAATCTCTTTTGAGATATTAAAAAAAGAAGAGAGCACAGAGACAGGGAAACCTCATATCACCGAGAAACAAGAGCGAGGAGAATGGCACGTCCTTTGGACCTGGGGTCCTGCACTGAGAAGCTCCCAGACCAGGGGGAGATTGATTACAAGGACCATCCTCCAGAGTCAACAGAGAGAGAAAGCCTTCCCCTGGAGTTGGCACCCTGAATTCAGACTTCTATCCTCCTAGACTGTCAGAGAATAGATTTTTCTTTGTTAAAGCCATCCGCTTGTGGTCTTTCTGTTAGAGCAACACTAGATAACTAAGACAGTATCCTTATAACAACTGGATATCATGAAACATGATTGGTGGTAGAGTTTTTGAGGTTTTTCTACAATATATAAAAACACGATAGCAACATTACATTTCTACTTTCTGACAAAGCCTACTTGTCTGTGTTACCAACATTAATATATGTTAAAAAAAAAAAAAATCAGAGACTAGTGTAAGCAATTAAAGTGATCTGCCAATGAGTTTAAATATGCTCCCAGCTCAGGAACATAGAAAGGACTTCAATCAAATCAGAAGATTATGATCACACCTTCCAGTGACTAAAAAAAAAAAAAAAGTATCTGTAAACGAGCATAAGATAATAATGTTTAACATTAAGGAAAAAAGGGATTGATTTCCTTCTGTATTATAGTTTCTGTGTTTCTTTGTGAAACCCTTATTTCCCTGAGCCTAACTGCACTGGGAGAAAAGACTCAAATGTAAGTAATAATTATAATAGAAATTTAAAATGTGTATGTATTGAACTCCAATTCCACATACAACAGAATAACTGGGACTTCAAATCTTCCAAGTCTTTCCTCTTTCCTTAGTCTGGTTGCTGCGTCTTCTTGGTGGTCATTACACGTTTGGTACTAGTAGACCTCATCCATTCCTACCTCCACCACTCCAGGCTTATCCATAAAAAAAAAAAAAAACCCTTTGCTGTCGAGTCGATTCTGACTCATAGCGACCCTACAGACCCTAGCCATAGCCTGTGTATTTGCCCCTCCTGGTATTCCACTGTAAATGGCACACTGGTGGCCGCCTATGCCCAGGATGAACTTTTCATCCTATAATTATTTGTGCTTCTCTCAGAGAGACAAGAGAGCCTTCTTCCCATCAGGTGTCTGCCCTGTTATTAAAAACCAGTTACCCTCGGGTTGATTCCAACTCATGGCGACCCCTCGTGTGTTGGAGTAGAACTGTGCTCCACAGGGTTTCCAATGGCTATTTTTCGGAAGTAGGTCACCAGATCTTTCTTCCCAGGTGCCTTTGGGTAGACTCAATCTTCCAACCTTTTGGTTAGCACCCAAGCACATTAACTATTTGCACCACCCATGGACTTCACCCCTCTGATTAACTGCCCTCCCCCCTTCGAAAACCACCTTCAAGTCAATTTTGACTCATGGGGTGACCCCATGTATTACAGTAGAACTGTTCTGTAGAGTTCTCCTGGCTGTAATCTTTACAGAAACAGATTGCCAGTCCTGTCTTCCACAGCACTGCTGGGTAGGTTCAAACTGCCAACCACTATGTTAGTAAAAAAGAGCAAACTGTTAGCACTACCCAGGGACCTTTGGGCTCCCCAAATTGTGGCTTCAGTTTTTGCATTTTATTGCCTTACGTCTGTCACCAAAACTGGGTAAAAAATCCTATAGGGCTGAAGAGAACATTGACAGGAATCATTGAGTTTGAACCCTGAGGTTTCCTACCCCACTGGTGATCAATGGCTCAAGATTGAGCTTTGATTTCAATTGATTCAGGGTTCTTGATGATGGAATGATCTAGGGTACCCTCCCCAGAGGCTCTGCATGTTCCCTCTTGTTTGAAAGTCTTCATCCTAGCAAGCCTGATGCCATTGTAAGTCTCAATCCTGTCTGTTGTTTGGTCAGAGAAAACTAAGTCTTCTCTTGCCCTTCAACTCTTGGTGGTCGGTTACGATCTTTATTCTCTTGTGATCTTTACAAAATAGAAACGTAGGTGGACGTGTGATATGTTGGTTAAGTATTTTGTTAGATGATGGAGGTTCTTGGGTAGGGTGACAATATATTCCATCATACAACCCAGGACACTTCTGAGAGTGAAAAAGGGTGCTATAATAATTACTCTGGAAAAACAAAACCAAAAAACAACAGAGAAAACCTGTGTGATGTTAAGATTGTGTGTCAACTTGGCTGGGCATGATTCTCAGTGTTTCGGTAGTCTTGTGATGTTGTGGTCACCTCCCCATTGAGCTTTGATATGTGATCACACCCATGATGGGATCTGCTGTGAGTAGCCAACTGGTTGAAGAGGAGTTTCCTTGGGCGTGTGGCCTGCATTGAGTGTGGGCACACATTCTAGTAGGGCTCGGGGGCTTTTGCTCATTCTGGATCCTCCTGTTCACATGATCTCTGGTTTCTGGGACTTAGCCTAGCAGCTCCCCTGCAGTCTTGCCTTCCAATATTGGGATTCATCTATCTTCACAGCCTGTAAGCAATAACTATGCTCTCTGACCTGCCGATCTTGGGTTTGCCAGCCCCTGTGGCTACGTAAATCAGGAGAAACCTCTATCCTGACCCATGAACTTGGAATACTACAGCCTCTACAACTGTGTGAGCCATTTCCTTGATATAAATCTCTCTCTCTGTATATATATATATTTATATGCTTTACTGGTTTTGCTTCTCTACAGAAGCCAGCCTAAGACAACCTGGGGCTATCCTACACAAACAGGAGGATTATTTACCCCACATAGGGAACTTGTACCAATAAAATGACTTGATCGTCTTTATTATCTTCCTCTTCCATTCCTCCGTGTAGCTGTTGAAGAAATCAGGTCATTTGCCTTATGAAATTTTTCACAATGGGATTTTGCTAATTTCATCCCTGTGGTGACATTTAGTATGTTCTTTTTATCCCATTCGTTGCCTTTAAACTAGTAGCCACATTCTATAGGCTTTATCAGATTGAGGTTCATTTTTTTATTTTATATTTTGCAAGGATACTTCATAGTTGGTACTGTGCATTTTCTATAGCATACCATTAGGAAGCACACGATGTTCAGTGTCTCTTTTTTTGTGTTATTAAGGTTGTTCAAGAGATTCAAATACTAACCAGCTTGATTCATCTTCTGTGAAGTTCCCGTCAGCCTTTCTTCAAATGGTATTGTGAGCTACTGATGGCTGTTGCTGTTGGTCCGTTATTTTTACTGAGTTTGCACAATGGTGATGTTTTGTCCTTCCTTCTTCATTTATTATCTGAAATTTTATAAAGAAGAATCCCCATGATCACATGTTTTGTTACTCTGCTGCACAATTGTACAGGAATGGCAAAAAACATCCTCGATGCTTTCCTTTTACTTGACAGTTTTCAGAATACGGTGATGACCTAACAACATCAGTCACCTGGGGAGTTCATGTTTATGTGTTTTAATTCTGATCTCTCTAAGCCCTGGTGGTTCAGTAGTTAAGAGCTCAGCTGCTAACCAGAGGTCAGCAGTTCATATTCACCAGGTGCTCCTTGGAAACCCTATGGGGCAGTTCTACTGTGTCCTATGGGGTCGCTATGAGGTGGAATCGACTCAACAGCAATTTTTTTTTTTTAATCTCATGGATTTTAACATATTTGATGTTTCAATTCATTATAGTCACTATTCCTTTTAATGCTCTACTTGTCCCAGCTTTGGCCAGTTAAAATCCATTCAAGTTGGCTCCTGTGTGTTTTTTACCTCAAAAACTTTCATAGCATCCTCTTTCAGTTGGAGCCTTGGTGGTGCAGTGGTTAAGAGCTAGGCTGCTAACCGAAAGGTCGGCAGTTTGAATCCACCAGCTGCTCCTTAGAAACCCTGTGGACCAGTTCTACTCTGTCCTGTAGGGCAGTTATGAGTCCGAATCGACTCAATGGCAGCAGGTTTGGTTTTCCAGTTCTCAGTTTTTTGTTTTGATTCATCTTTTAAATGGATTTCATCATGTAGTATTTCTATCAAAATGTGCTCACTGGGGCTGTATTGTCTGAGGTCTTACCCTTTAGCCAGAACTTGTTAGGGTTCACCCTAACTGTAAGGGAAGCTGGGAATGTTTGGCACCACATTTAGACATTATAAACATCTGTAATTGTGGGTGAATGACATTACTCTTCACTCAGAAAATGATATTTAGAAATTGAGAACAGTCTTGTTCTGCTTCCCTCAGCTTAGTTTGTTTTTATTTCCCAGAGGCCTAGAAAAACTTTCTTTCTTCTTAAAGTTTAGACAGTAAGTAGAATAAATATTATGTAAGTAGTTCTTCAATTTATTTTTCTAGAACAGAAATTTCTTTTGAACAGAACTTAGTTTTTTCATTTATTTCAACAAATTTTTATTCTATTACATATTTGTAAATCTTTCTCCTTCGTATGTTTTCTACATGTTTGAGTTTTTACATTAACGACACAAATTATCCTATTTCAGATTCTTGTATTTTATCTTCCTATTTTATTTTTCATTTCCCTTGATTTGCTTGTCTGTTTTTCTTCTGAAATCACCATGAATATCTCATCCTTCTTACAGCTCACTAGATTTGATTTTTCAGTGTCTCTTTTTTATTTCTAGTTGTTTCAAAGTTATTTAATTATTGGTGTAATAGTCTTACTGTAAGTATTTAAATTCTCTAAAATCTCTACTTAATATCATTCTCTTATTTAACTCTATGACTTTTTAGCTCTACTTTTCATGGTACTATGTCTTTATTCTTCAACATGAAACACTCAAGGAAGTATTTTCATTTTCCCCAAGACTGGATGCTTGATCTATATTCCAAATGCTATGTCCCTTCTTTTGTCTTTCCTCTCCTTCTCTTTCTTTCCGATAGCATGCGAGCAGATTTGTCATGACACTTCTTTGCATTTTGGCCATGCTTTTTTTTTTAATACAGGCTTCTCTATTCAGACTTCCTATTTTCTCCAATTTAATGAGAGCAAATTTATCTTTCTCCTTGTAGCTACGGTTTGGGGGCTAGCTATTCTTGTTTTTTCTATTATTCTGGGCTTAAGCTGTGAGGTTGGGGTGGAGAAGGGGGTTTGGGGAATCCAGATAAGATAGTGTGTATCTTTGTTGTTAAGACTGGGCTCAACATTCCCTTCTGAGATTTTGTTAAGTAGATCAGCGTTCATGCTACCAGTTGGGATGTATATCTTATTCTCAAGCAGGGGTACCTATTAGCTTTGGATCATCCCCCAATTCAATGACTTTGCTTCCCTAAGAAAGAGTCAGGTATGTTGATTATTGAGTATCGCTTCCTTCGTTTCACCTCGCTTTCATCAGCACCATTTCCATGTAGCCGCATTCAGAAGATAAAAAAAAAGAAGAGGGTATTCCCTTAGTTTCTTAAGTTTACTTTAGATTACTATATTTATAAATATCCATCATCACTCTCAACTTTTGTTTCCTTTCATTGCTGCCAGTTTTGGAAGTTCATAACACAAGTTGGTGGTGCTCCTTGTTTGCATGTTCCTGGCATATGTTGTAAAATGTTGTCATTGCTGCTTTCATTAAGTATTGGGGAGGGGATTCTGTGATCTGGATTTATCCCACCATCTTTATTCAGAAATCTTTGAGGTTGTGTTTCTGAAAATGTGGTCCTAGAACAACACACAAAAGAATCTCCTTGGATTTTTCTTAACATACAGATTTCTGGTCCTCATCTGAGACACAGTGAAAAAGAATCTCTGGGAATGTGATCAAGTTATATGCATTTTAAATAAAGTTCCCAACTGATAATCATCATCCTAAAATTTGAAAATCCCTGGCTTTGAAATCTTATGAAAGCTACTACTTTTCCTCTTTTCAGTTAATTAAGGATTCTAAAGGCAATATATCCTTTCCCTTAATTTTGCAAAGTAGTAAAAACACTATATAAATAAAACGGCTAAGGAGATTCCATTTTGGTATTCTGGGCTTCCCACCATTCCATACATATCTTCTGTCTACTTTAGTGGAACATGGTCTGCTGCTTTTATTCCAAATAGCTTTTTAGATAAAAGGGGAGAAGAAAATACAAAGTGCTGATGTCTGTACACCCAGAGGCCCTGTTAATGCTAAGTAATCATAACTCCAGTTAATGTTTGGATTTTTACACAGCAACAATATGTAATAATTAGTGCTTAGCTTTAAAGCCTTTCTGCTTGTAGGCTTCTCAAGAAATGAAGCTGAGTTGTATCACTGTTGGGTGAACCACAGGGAGCTCAGGCAGAAGAAAATGTTTCAATATGTTTATTTCCATTTGAGAAAATTGCAATATTGTTCATTAACATTCACTCCATTTACAGAGCAACTAATCCTCTGATATGTGTTTTTCCACACAAAAAGGGTCAGATTACATTGCTTACATACGTTTTGAAATAATAAAATATTAAAGATGGAAGCATAAAACAAGGAAAGCAAACACAAATGTAGGTTTTCTCCTTGTCGAAATTAGAAGGGAAGCCATAGCTGCATGAAGAATATTCGCCTTTCTCCCATCCATGGGTGTTCATCTCTTCTGCTTGCTTCTAGAAACCCTCTTTATAAAGATTACTATCCATACAGGATTAGATTTTTTTTTTTTTTATGGCTCACTCTGAATGCAATTCCATTGTGCCGCCTTCCCCTAGAAATATTAGAATATAAATCAAATTAGCTTAGGTATTACAGACCTTTTGGTACAAATGAATTTTCTAAAAAGACAAATTCAAATGAAAATATTATCATAGTGTGATGGGATTGTTAATTTATACAGAAGTAAAATATATAACAATATTATCACATAGGATGAGTAAATGGAGTTATACTTTTCGAAGTTTGACATGTACAATATTAATCCTAAGTAAAAAAGTGGTGATAATTTAAGAAGTCATATTTTAATCCATAAGGTAACCTCTAAAACATAAAAAAGACACGTAGACCTTAACAAAAAAAAAAAAAAAGGAGCCCTTGTGGCACAATAGTTAAGTGCTTGGCTGCTAACTGAAAGGTCAGAGGTTCGAACCCACCCAGTGGCTCCACAAGAGAAAAGACCTGGTGAGCTGCTGCTGTAAAGAATACAGCCTAGGAAACCAAGTGGGGCAGTTCTTCTCTGTCATATAAAGTTACCATGAGTTGAAATCGACTCCACAGCACACAACAACAACTAAAAAACAATAGAAGAAGTAAAATGGAAGATTAAAGAAAAACATTTGACTAATTAAAAATAAGACTTGAAAAGAGGAACAGAGACATAAAAAACAGAAGGGACAAATAGAAAATACCAAGATGACAGATTTAAACCCAACCATATAGATCATTACCTGAAATGTAAATTGACTAAACATTTCAATTAAAAGGTAGCTATCACCTGACTAAGGGCCTAGGTGGTGCAAACAGGTAAGCACTCAACTACTAGTTAAAAAGTTGGTGGTTCAAACTCACCCAGAAGCGGCTTGGAAGACAGGCCTGACGACCTACTTTTGAAAGATCTCAGCCTTAAAAACCCTTTGGAGCAGTTCTACACTGTATACTTGGGGTTGCCATGTGTCAGAATCAATGTGATGGCAAATAACAACATTACCTGATGCGATAAAACAAACAAACAAGCTTTAACTATAACCTATCTACAGGAGATGCACTATAAATATGAGAACACAGGTTGAAAGTAAAAGATTGGAAAATAATAAATCATGCATATAGTAAGTATAAGCAAGTTACCCAAACCCACTGCCGTCGAGCAGATTCTGACTCATAGCGACCCTATAGGACAGAGTAGAACTGCCCCATAGGGTTTCCAAGGAGCTCCTGGCGGATTCGAATTGCTGTCCTCTTGGTTAGCAGCCATAGCACTTAACCACTATGCCACCAGGGTTTCCATAAGCAAGTTAGCATGGGTATATTAACGTCAGACAATGTAAACTTCAAGACAAGGAGTATTACCAAAGATAAAACAGGACATTTAATAATTACTAAAAGCTCAATTCAATCTAACAATTCTAACTTCGTATGCACCTAATAACAATCTTAACTCTGTATGCATAATAATTCTCACGTAACAGTCCTAACTTTGTATGCACCTAATAACAAGAGTTTCAAAATACACAAAGCAAAAATTGAAATTTAAAGGAAAAATAGATGAAAATTTTAATATCTCTATGTAACATGTAGAACAATTATATGAAAACAAAAAATCCTTAAGGAAATAGAAGAGCTGAACAACACTAGAAGCAAATTTTGACCCTATTAATTTTTTTTTCAAAAAACTAGAATGACTGAATGCACATTCTCTCTAACTATACATGGAAGACATATCATGAGGAAAAATATATTCATGAACTTTTTAATCTACATAATCTGAAAATAAATCTCAAAAAAATTTAAATTATTGAAATCTTACAGAATAGATTCTTTGGTCACAATGGAATTAAACTATTTTTTAAAAAAGAGAGCAACACAATGTCTAGCAAACATCCAAATATTTAAAAAGTAAACCAAGTTATTTGTAATTCATCCAGGATATCAAAATTGACATTGAAAGTTTAACGTATTAAAATTTGTGGGATGTTAGTAAAGATTTGTATAGTGGGAAAATTATTATTTAAATACATTAGTAAAGAAAGGTTTAAAATCAATGACTCTAAGTTTCTACTCTAAGACGCTATAGAAAGAAAAGCCCATTAAACACAAAATAAGTAAAAAAAAGAGAACACAATAAAGATAAGAGCAGAAGCCAAAATTAACTTAGGCTATTCTTTGAAAAGATTAATAAAGTTAATTCACAGCAATTTCAAACAATTAAAAAAATTAAGTTATACACAAATCGAAAATATAAGTAATTAAAAAAGCAATATCACTATAGATATTAAATGGGCAATAAAATAGTGTCAACCTTATGCCAAGAAATTTTTAACTTAGAGAAAATGGACAGTCTTTGAAAAAGTATTTTATAAAACTGATGTAAGGAAAATACCTGAATATCCTTTTGTTTATAATAGATACTGAATTTTTAATTAGTAACATTCCCAAATAGAAAATTCTAGGAGCAGATTGTTGCAATGCTGAATTCTATCAAATATGTAAGGAAAAAATAGTATCAATCTTATGCAAACTCTTACAGAAACTTGAAAGGGGAAGAATGATTACCAGCTCATTTGGTACAAATAAGTACAAAGTCATTTGGTGCCGTTAGGTTCAAACCTAACTGAAAAATCTTACAAAGCCATCACAAAAAAAGAAATTCAGATCAATAAAGCTCATGAACATAGACAAACATCCTCAATAAAATAATAGCAAGTTAAATTTAACCACACATAAAATATTTAAGGAAGGCATCATGATCAAGTATAGTTTATCTTAACTCAAAAAGTTGGTTCAGCATTCAAAAATCAATCTATATAATTCATAACATTAAGGGAAATAAAAAAAAATTTTATCATCATCTCAAAATGTGCAAAAAAAAAGTATTTGATAAAATTTAACACCTAATTATAACTTTTTGGCAAACTAGAAATTGAATAGAACTTCATCAGTTGGGTAAATAGCATTGTACAGTGTGGAATTACAATACCTAAAAACAATTTGACCTTTTGGTCCTGGTTCCAAAGCTTCACCAGGTCTGATCTTTACAGGAATTGGTTGAGGGGGGTCTCCCTAGTAAAAAAAAAAAAAAAAACAGATAATCTTTATTGGAGTTAGCTGGGAGGCCCCACACAGTCTGACCTTTACTGGGATCAGCTGGGGGAGCCTGCTCAGAAAAACAGTTGACTTTACCCTTTCGGGCTGATAAAAATCTTAAAATGCAGAGCCTCAGATGGGGCCTCTTGATCAACAAGATCCAGGAGGGGAGCACATCCTTTAGACATGGGGCCCTGGGCTATGAACCTCCCAGACCAGGTAAACCTATGACAGCAATGAAGGCAGTGGGTACAATGGTACCAGGAGAGGTAGAGACCAGTGGACGCAGACAGTGGCAGCAGAGTGTAAAGATCAAACCCCAGCCAAAAGCTGAGAGGAGTGACCAATAGCCAAACCTTCCAATTGAATTAATTGAGTTTCCAGTTTGAAAGTTTCCTGGTCAGTGAGAATGAACACTGGTTTCCAGGAAGGGTAAGGGGCCCCCTTTGCAACGTTAAGAGGGTCTCCTTGAGATGTGGAAGCCCTGTGCCAGGACCTCTCCCAAACCTTGCCCTATGAATATCTTTGTTTCTGTTTATATCCTTCTCTGTTATATTAGAGTTGTTATTGCAGTTATGGCATTTCTGTGAGTTCTATTGCAATGAATTATTGAAATTAACAGAGAAGGAGTGTCACGGGGGAAATAGCTGGTGACAGAAATGGCGGAGAAGTGAGAGAATCGGTGTATATTTGACCTCCTTCTCATAGCAACCAGCTTCATGCTGATTATTATAGTCAGAGTTGTTATTTCAGTTGGTTCCAAGAAGTTTCTTCTATTTCAAGGATCTAGGAAAACCTGTTTTTTAAGAAAACCTGTTACCTATAATTTTGATACGTAAAGATTAATACCACTTTATAATTCTTTATTCATAAACAATTTATAATTCTTTGTAGATTTATCTATTAATTGTATATCCTTTTTCCTAAGATGGTGTCTCTTTCTGTCTTTTTGAATGATTTCTCTCTTGAAATCAATCTTTGATGAATCTCTATTTTGTTACCATTTTACTGTAATATCTTTATAAAATTTTCTTTCTTTTAACCCTGATCTGACTCAATTAATTACCATTTCTTAGGTACAAGGCTTTTTGACACTTCGTATGGTGTCTTTTTCTTTAAAAAGATGATTTGATCTCATTTACTTTTACTAATGGAATATTAATAATTAACTAATATTAATAATTAACTAATAGAATAAAAATAGAATACATATTTCATCTTTCTTCTAAAATGATATATTTCCTATTTTAAAACTTCTTTGTTCTACTGGAATTTTTATGTTCCATGTGGTTGTGTGTTTCATCTATAACCTTGAAAGTTTTGTATTTAGTGTTTTGTTAATTACACCTCTCAGTCAAGTTTCATTTGCAGGAAACGGAAACCACTCTAAGGTGGAATGGTTCTAATGTAGAGAATTGAGTGCTAACAAAACGGGCTAAAGGATTGTGCTCCGCGGCTTAATACTGGCTTGCCTGAGGAGAAACTGACTGATTCACTGAGTGCTGAATACTGTTCACGCCCTTGGCTGCTAACAGAAGGGTTGGTGGTTCAAACTGAATCTACCTAGAGGTAACCACAGAAGAAAGTCCTGGCAACCTACGTCTGAAAATCAGCCATCGAAAACACTTTGACTCATAGTTCCACTCTGATCCACATGGGATTGCCGTGAGTTGAAATCAATTCATTTGGCAACTGATAAAAGAATGGCGGGCAGTTAGGAGTTCTCATTAGAAATAGTCACTTTAAAAACACTGTTATCACAGCAATGCCAGAATCAGGAAGCCCTCTTGTCACAATTGCTGTTTGACATCTAAGAAGAGAGCAGGGGAGACTGGAACCTGGAACACTGCGCAGAAAAACCCAGCATCTCTGAAACCATTCTTGCCAACAACAACTACCAAAAGAATAGAAATCTACATGGTGTCCAATTTCCACCTGGGCAAGCTGTCCAAGCTTCATGGAATTTTGGGAAATGTAGTTTGCAGCTCTCTTATGCATAGAGAGCACAGAGAAATAGTTGGCACAGTACTGAGAGTGAATCTACCACACCATTTTTATTTTATTTGTGTATTGGGTATAGAATCAGCACATGGATTGTTTTTTAATTGACAATTAACTAATCCTTAAACCAAAACCAAATGAAACCCACTGCCGTCAAGCCGATTCCAGTTCACAGCAACCCTACAGGACAGAGTAGAACTGTCGTATAGGGTTTCCAAGGCTGTAATCTTTATGGAAGCAGACTGTCACATCTTTCTCCCACGGAGCGCTTAGTGGGTTCAAACCGCCGACTTTTGGTTAGCAGCGGAGCACTTTAACCGCTCACCACCGGGGCTCCTAACTAAGCCTTACAGGTCAGATTTTCCATGGATCCTCTAATTAATTTATGTAATTTCTCTACAGCTATCACTATACACTATAAGTCAGAATGATTTATCTGGTTCAACTCTCCAGAGATTTTCAGACAAGAATTCTGGCCTGAATTATTATAACTGACCTCATCTCAAACTATATAGTTCACGGTGGGTTCAGGCTACATATTTGAAAGCTATTATTGGGTTATTACTTAATTTTTCTGTTATTTCAAGGGACACTTACCCACAACTCCATCTCTCCTTCTTTCCTTATAATTAACACAGTTTTATGTTTTAAGAAATTTTTAATCTACATAATCTGAATTATTTCTTTCATACAACTATGCAGCTCATTTGCAAGAGACAGAAAAATTCCCATAAGACATAGGTGAGATGTATCCTCTTAAAAGTGTTATAAGCTGGAAGGGAGATGTGAATATGAGCCAAATATTACACTCCATTTGGAGAAAATGCTCTTGAACCACTTGATTCAGGACCTGGGTAAGGACAGTGGACTCTAGGCTGTCAGTTCAGTAGCATACTGAGACCAGGCACATTCTGAGTACTAGTTCTTAGAAAGAAATAAAAGGCAAGAAACTTCTGCTTCAGGTAATTCTGAAATGTATGTAGTATAGGAACTCTGCAGCACTTCTGGGATAATAGCTAATTGGCATGAAAAAGAATTAAAGAGTTTCTCTCATACCTGTGTGCAATTTTGTCTAACTACTCTATGAAGCTTAAATGCTATTAAAAATGCCTCAAAGAGAATCAGGGACAGTTTGTGCAGGCAAGAAAAGACCCCACCAAGCTTAAGAAAAGGCTTGTATTTTGCATTAGCCTAATGTTTGTCTAAGAATCTATAAATTTGGGGAAAAGGCAGGAAGAGCGAGAAATCAAGAATCTATCAATTTTTTTTCTGCATTTTCCAGTGAAATCCATATTTCTGCTGTCAGTTGATGGAAAACGTTTGGTCATGAGCATTTTTGGTAGCGTATTATGAACCATTCAATGCTTAGTTAGCATTCATTAGTTTTTATCTGTCAAAGCCTGATGACATTGACATGTGTTTTACGTATGCCTCAAAAATTAAGCCAAAATAGTATTTTGTAACTACTGAAAAGCCCCCTTTTGAGCATCATTTAATCCCTGCATCTCAGTAAGTATTGACGATGCCCTTGTGCATGAAATGGTCCCACATTAAGAACAGCAGACAATTGTTCTGCCTATTTTAAGATCAATGCTAAATATTGTATGATTTAAGGCTGCCATAAGAACAATTAATGGCCAGCAAGGAGGCTAAAATAATCAGATTCGCCATAGATATGGGCTTGGGGGGGAAGGCAGCACCATTATTTCTATTCTGTAATAGACACGCTAAGCCAGTGCGAAGGAGAGTTTACAGTGCAAAAACTGGTCATGGGTCCCAGCTCACTCAAAACCTACTTATTCTCTTTGGTAGAACGGCCAAGATTCTTATGACAAGTTTTGAATTATGAGTGAACTCTCTAATGAGAGAGATTTCTACCTGTCTTATCCATTATTTATTTCATTCACTGAACAGATTCTGTTTTTTTAAATTGAGCCCCAAAGAAACCTTAGGGATATTTTAGGATATACCCAAGAAGTGATTGCAAAGATTTGTGCTGAAGGCTAGGCTGAGCGTTAGAATGAGGAGAGAGAAGCATGAATCCGGAGGAGGATTACATTCTAGTAAGCACCAGCTGTTGTCAGAGGATAGTTCTCAAAGGTCAATACCACCCAGTCTTCCCAAGAACCTCTTTCCTTGCAACAGGCCTGACACTTGGACATAATTGGATAGAGTTTTATAAGATGCTTTTTCTCCTGTGCATTGTATTTAAAGTTTCTTTCTTAAAAGAGGAGAAAGATGTGTATCTCTGTGTCCTGAGTGGCTTGAAACAAGCATAAAACCAAGAAAACCAAACGCTTTGCCGTCGAGTTGATTCAGACTCATAGCGACCCTATAGGACAGAGTAGAACTGTCCCACAGAGTTTTCAAGGCTGTAGCTCTTAACCACTATGCCACCAGAGCTCCCTGAAACAAGCATAGCAGCCATAAATGCTTCAACGATGTACTTGACTGATGGTCCTGGAGAGAAGAAGGTGGATTAAGACTGTTGATGAATTGCTACCCTCCCTTTTTTATTTTTACTTCAGCTCAGCACGTGTTAATTGAGCACCACTTGTGTGACATGTTTTTATGTGGCATGCACCTTGCTGTGTGCTGGGTGTCCAAAGGTGAAGAACCCATGGCCTTTACCTGAAGGCGGTAACAGTCTGGTACATAAGTCTGTCACACAGACAAGAGGATGATGGTTTCAGAACTATGTGGTAAAAGATGAGTGGTTTGCTCAGAGTTCTAGGGAAGATGAGAGGCAATCCACATAGCCCTACCAGGAGGTACAGGATAGGCTTTGCAGAGGAGGTGCTGAAATGAGCATGCCAGAATGAATTAGCCAGGTAAAAAATGTTAAGAAAGGTGATGCAGGAAGAAGAAGGAGCCTGAGGAAAAATCAGAGATCAAAACAAGTTCTACAGGCAGCTTGGTATTACTAAATTTAAAAGTGTAAGGTGATATTCCAGGAATTGACAGAATATCAATTCAGATGTTTCAACAAACAGATGCAGCACTGGAAGTGCTCACTCATCTATGCCAAGAAATACAGAAGACAGCTTCCTGGCCAACTGACTGGAAGAGATTCTTATTTATGCTTATTCCCAAGAAATGTGATCCAACCAAATGCAGAAATTACCAAACAATATCATTAATATCACAACCCAAAACAAAAAACAAAAACATGCAAGCAAAATTTTGCTGAAGGTCATTCAAAAGCGACTGCAGCCGTATATGACAGGGAACTGCCACAAATTCAGGCTGGATTCAGAAGAGGACGTAGAATCAGGGATATCATTGCTGATGTCAGATGGATCCTGGCTGAAATCAGAGAATATCAGAATGACATTTACCTGTGTTTTATTGACTATGCAGAGGCATTTGACTGTGTGCATCATAACTAATTATGGATAACATTGTTAAGAATGGGAATTCCAAAACACTTAATTGTGCTCATGAGGAACCTGTGCATAGATCAAGAGGCAGTTGTTCGGACAGAACAAAGGGATACTGAGTGGTTCAAAGTCAGGAAAGTGGTGCTTCAGGGTTGTGCCCTTTCACCATACCTATTCAATCTATATGCTTAGCAAATAATCCGAGAAGCTGGACCATATGAAGAAGAACAGGGCACCAGGATTGGAGGAAGACTCATTAACAACCTGCGTTATGCAGATGACACAACCTTGCTCACTGAAAGTGAAGAGGTTTGAAGCACTTACTAATGAAAATCTAAGACCACAGCCTTCAGTATGGATTACATCTCAACATAAAGAAAACAAAAATCCTCAAAACTGGATCAACAAGCAACATTGTGATAAACGGAGAAAAGATTGAAGTTGTCAAGGATTCCATTTTACTTGGATCCACAATCAACAGCTATGGAAGCAGCAGTCAAGAAATCAAAAGATACATTGCATTGGACAAGTCTGCTGCAAAGGACCTCTTCAAAGTGTTGAAGAGCAAAGATGTCACCCTGAAGACTAAGGTGCTCCTGACCCAAGCAATGGTATTTTCAATCACATCATATGCATGTGAAAGCTGGACAATGAATAAGGAAGGCCGAGGAAGAATTGATGCCTTTGAATTGCGGTGTTGGAGAAGAATATTGAATATACCAGGGACTGCCAAAAGAACAAACAAATCTGTCTTGGGAGAAGTACAACAAGAATGCTCCTTAGAAGCAAGGACAGTGAGACTGTGTCTTACATACTTTGGACATGTTGTCAGGAGGAACCAGTCCCTGGAGAAGGACATCATACTTGGTAAAGTACAGGGTCAGTGAAAAGAGGAAGACCCTCAACGAGATGGATTGACACTGTGGCTATAACAATGGGCTCAAGCATAACAATGATCGTAAGGATGATGCAGGAGTGGGCAGTGTTTCATTATGTTGTACATAGGGTCGCTATGGGTTGGAACTGATTCAATGGCACCCAACAACAACAGGGAGCAGGTCCTTAACAGTAAGCTGTTTATAGGATTTTATCTAGAAATTGTTTTGATGTGTAATTTTTGCTATATAATATATTTAAATATTTAATTGCTTAATGTATGGAGTACTTGCATTATAAGATGATATGTTAGTGACAAGGTAGGGTGGATCCTAAACCAAATCAGTTTTTGAGTTATAAAAAGACCATGATAGAAACAGGGAGACAAACATGGGGAAAATAGATGCCAAGGAGTGCCAAGAAACAATAGGAGACACCAGAAACTGGGAGAAAGGCTCAAAGACAGAATCAACATGGCCGAGGCCCTGATTTGAACTTTTAGCCTACAGAACTGTGAGAAAATAAATTTACTAAGACAATCATGTTAATCCATGTTTACTGACTTTCATTTAAGGGCTAAATGCTAAGATAAAACTCAAGATACTTGGTTGTATCTATTGTTTTTATCCACTAGAGTACAAGTAGGACCTTTCCGTATATCATATTGTATGGTTGGGATAACCATCATGCACCGATTATGCTTATCTTTGAATAGGTTAAATTGCTAACTACATATTAGTGAGCATGTCTTGAAGTTACTGGGAAGGAAAAAAAGAAGGCATAAAATATACAGGGGAGAAATAAAAGTGCTGTCACTCATGGATTGTCTCCTTTCAAGAAGAATAGAAAAAAAAAATAATAAACAAGGGGAAGGAAATATATGAAGAAATAATAACTGATAGCTTCCAAGAAATAAATATAAGTGCAACTTCAGATTGAAAGGACTCACAGAAGACTATATGGGATAGATAAGAAAACACTCACACGTCGATACATTAGAGTGAAATGTAAGAACATGAAAGACAATGAGAACATTTTAAAAGCTTCTATAAAAACCACACAAATTACCTGGCAAAAAGAATCAGATTGCCAATTGAGTAATAGTCTCAAGTGTTGAAGAAGAGAAATCTGAGCCTAGTTACATATGTATAATTATATTTACAAGTTTTTTAATTAAAATAAAAGTATTTTGAGGCATACAAAGTCCTGTAGGTTGAGCACAGAAAGACTCCCTTTGAAAACATTCTTGAAGAATTCTACTTTCGGTAATATGGGGACTAGGTTTTTTTTTGAATGGCCCTCAAGGGCCATATATATAAAGAAAAATACTCAAAAAACACTCCTATCTCGAAAAGAGTAATGAGCCGAAATCTAATCTAAGAGATGAGCTATACGAGCCAGATAAAGGTAAATGTGCCATCTGGGCAAGTGCCAACATCCTTATTGCAATCAGGAAGCTAGACTACAGGCTAATGACCATATAGGGAAGATGAACCTGAACAACATCATTGTTGGGGTC
Organism: Elephas maximus indicus; assembly: GCF_024166365.1. Taxonomy (NCBI): domain Eukaryota; kingdom Metazoa; phylum Chordata; class Mammalia; order Proboscidea; family Elephantidae; genus Elephas; species Elephas maximus. Next base: position 78,319,494 of record NC_064835.1, on the reverse strand, counting down.
TTGAAAAGAGGCTAATACAGGCCCTGGTTGCTAACACCTTGGATCCTAGAGCAGGAAATAGAGCATTATTGCCAGGGTCTTAGAAAGAAGCTAATGTAGGCCCTGGCTGCTAACACACCTTGGATCCTAGAGGAGGCAATGCATATCCTGTCTGAAGAAAATCATCCTAATTTTATGGCCCCAGATTTTCCACTGATTAAGAGAATTCAAAAAAGATCACCAAACACACAAAGAGACAAGACACATGGGTGGGAAGAAGCTGAAACAAGAGCAACAGATTTAAGACCCCAATAATTTCAGATAATCATAATGATCAGATATACAATATAAAATCATTCCTCCAGAAATATATTTAAATGGATGAAATTACATAAACTAACAAGGAATAAAACCTAAAACCCACTGCCGTCTAGTCGATTCCAACTCATAGCGACCCTCTAGGACAGAGTAGAACTGCCCCACAGTTTCCAAGGAGCACCTGGCGGATTCATACTGCCGACCCTTTGGTTAGCAGCCGTAGCACTTAACCACTATGCCACCAGGGTTTAAGCAATAAAAAAACTATAAAAAATAATCATGCGGATTTGAAAAAAAAAAACCAGCTAGAACTTTCAGAAATGAAAAATAAAATTGGTTAAACAACAGGAACAAAATATCAGTGGGTGAATTAAACAGCAGATTAGATACAGTTAAAGAAAGAATTAGTGAATGACTAAAAAAGTAGCACAGAGAGATATGAAGAGGTAGGCTACTAAGCTGGTTACCATCATGGGCAGCTAGAGCTCAATCCTCTTGGGACCTCTAAGGAACTTTGTAGAGTACACATCAGAATTGTCTCTTTAAATGATCAGAGCTTGGGGACTTTGTCCACTGACTTTCATTTCCCATTGGTTTAGGGTTGCCCTTAGAATGTTAGCTCCCATGTGCCTCTGGATCTCGTGGCTACAGGACAAGCAGCTTCCTTCCGCTTTGCAGAAAGCCCTGAGGCAGTAGAGTGGAGAGGAGCTAGCTGTTCATGTTTGAGGAGGGATGCTGACAGCCTGCTTGGAGGTGTCCACCATTGCTGGCGGAAATGGGTGGACTGAAGGATTGTGGTATGGGACACAATCAAGCTGAAATAGGCTGAATAAGAATTACCCAAGATGCAAAGATAATAATACAAGTGCTTTGGCCACATTTCAGGTTTAAAGAATCAGAATCTCTGTAAAGATGACTTAAGAATAAAAATTTTTAAAACAAACTTCCATTTTGATTTTTTATGCTCACTGAAGTTTGGGAATCATCCTAAAGTCCATTATCCACAGTATAAAGAATTTAAACTCTTTTTTTTTTCTTCCTAATAATGTTTCCTTTAAAACATTGCTATTGTGATGGCCTTGGAACAATGTACTGTATTACTATTTATTTTGTTTACAGTAAGAAAATAAAAGGAGCTTTTTTAAAAAATTTCAGAACCTAAATTCTAGTAAATACCCCCAATTGTGCTGCCTTCTCTGCTTTTGTCCCACTGGGTATTGCAATAAGGTGGCAAGGGAGTAAGCAGCAAACACTATATTAGTTGTTAGAAAAAAATTGGGAAAGCTATTCCACATTTTTCTTACCTTTTTCTTTTAAACTCATTTTTACTACCCACTCACATTTATAGACAAAGCAAAAACTGTCACCACGCTAACCTCACTATCATTAAAAAAAAAAAAAGTCACCTACAGTTATTTACCTTTTTCTTTGTAGGTGAGTGATTTCTTTCTTTAGACAACTTTTATCAGAATATCCTGATATCTCAGCTTCTTAGCTCATCCCAAACCTCAGATCTTCTACCCAAAGGCACTCGAACCTACAGATATATGACATAAAAGAAGCCAAAAACCACTCTCATAAAATACATTACACATATTATTTACACTTAGGGGCCTTTTCTGGCTTGCTAAATCCCTTCTCAATTGCTTTCTTTCAATTACTTTGAAGTCTAGAAATAAAGGTCAAAAGACATTTCATTGGACATCTCAAGCCAAAACCGGGTTGAAAGAGTTTCTCTGCCCCTGCTCAGCTATGGCTTCTTACCTGTGTGTTGGTACTTGATTTTCTTAAAAAACCTAGTGCTTTCTTTCACTGAGCCACCTGCAAATTTTCTCTGTGTCGTATAGACCCTGTCTTTTGATCACCTGCTTTTCTATTTAGCATTTGTGGGGAAAACTTCTATTTTAAAATCTTGCATTTTAAATGCTACTTTCTGAATGTGAGTACAAAAAAAAATTTTTCCATGATTAATTGCACCTTCCTCAAAAAAAAAAAAGATAAAGGTATGTTATGGGCTGAATTGTGTCCCCCCAAAAAGTTTGTCAACTTGGCTAGGTCATGATTCCCAGTATTGTGTGATTGTCCACCATTTTGTCATCTGATGTGATTTTCCTAGGTATTATAAATCCTACCTCTATGATGTTACCCAGTTCCGTCGAGTCGATTCCGACTCATAGCGACCCTATCGGACAGAGTAGAAGTGCCCCATAGAGTTTCCAAGGAGCGCCTGGCAGATTCGAACTGCTGACCCTTTGGTTAGCAGCCGTAGCACTTAACCACTATACCACTAGGGTTTCCATTATGATGTTAATGACGCAGAATTAGAGGCAGTTATGTTAATAAGGCAAGATGAGCTTGTATCTTGAGTCAATCTCTTCTGAGATATAAAAGAAAGAACAGAGCAGAGAGACAGGAGGACCTCTTATCACCAAGAATGAAGAAACAGGAGAGGAGTGCATCCTTTGAACCTGGGGTCCCTGTGCTGAGAAGCTACTAGACCAGCGGAAGATTAATGACAAGGACCTTCCTCCAGAGCTGACACAGAGAGAAAGCCTTCCGCTGGAATTGGCATCCTGAATTTGGAGTTTTAGCCTCCTAGACTGTGAGACAATAAATTTCTCTTTGTTAAAGCCATCCACGCGTTTGGTAATTCTGTTATAGCAGCACTAGATAACTAAGACAAATGTAGTCTCAAATGCCTTCTGAAAAGGTACTTTATGAAAAAGAGAAATTTTACTTCTGATTTATTTTTTCTTTATGTTCTCCTGCTGATGGAGAGCATTATACCAGAGGCTTGACTTTCTACTGATGTCTCTGCAGGGTGGATGTTTGTGGAAAACAGTCAGGTCTATTTGCTTTCTCCTTTCCTGCCTCCCTCCTTTCCTGCTTCCCTCCTTTCCTGTTTCCTTCCTTCCTGCCTTCCTGCCTTCCTGCCTGCCTGCCTCCTGCCTGCCTGCCTGCCTGCCTGCCTGCCTGCCTGCCTGCCTGCCTGCCTGCCTGCCTGCCTGCCTGCCTGCCTTCCTTCCTTCCTTCCTTCCTTCCTTCCTTCCTTCCTTCCTTCCTTCCTTCCTTCCTTCCTTCCTTCCTTCCTTCCTTCCTTCCTTTCTCTTTCTTTTGTATTTTCTTTTTGAGAGCGTTTTGTAAAGGGTGGAATGTGCCTCAAAATGTTTGAAGAACTAAGATGGTAAGTAAAGGGGACAAGTATCCATCATAACACAGAGAAAGGGCAAAATGCCAAATTAAGAACAAAACTAGCGAACAGCAGAGGACATGCATGCATAGTGAAAGCTATATGGAGTAAATCTAACAGCAGTTAGACCAGGAAAACCTTCCAGGGTTGTTAATGTATATGGCACAATCTTTATTTTTGACTTCATAGAAACTGAACAGTCAGTTACTTAAACACTACAGGAGAGGGGATTTAGCAAGCTAGAAAAAATGTTTAGCATACACAAAAAACTTGTAACTTATTTTTCTCAAAAATACTGTATGTAAATAATGAAGATAATCTATTTGATGGGAGCAGTGGCATGGTTTCTTTCATGCCATATATCCATAAGCTAACAATATGCCCTGTTTCATGCAAGATGGTTCTAGCTTTTGCCTGTTGTTGCAGTGTAATTATTTATAGACCTCCTTGTTATTGCCAGAATTTATCATCATGGTTTGGATGATAAATTATATGGTCACACAAAATATCAGAAAAATGTTTACACATAGGTATACTTAAATTTGGAGTCCCTGGGTAGTACAAATTGTTAATGCTCTTGGCTGATAACTGGAAGGCTAGAGGTGTGGGTCCACTCAGAGCTCCCTCAGAATGAAGGCCTGAGGATCTACTTTCAAAAAACCAGCCATTGAAGAGCACGTTTCAAAAAACCAGCCTGCAGAGCACGTTTCTCCTCTGACACACATGGGGTCATCATGAGTCAGAATCAGTTCGAAAACAACTGGTAGTGGTGGTGATTCTTAAGTTATTTCAGACTTTCGGGGAGTCTTGGAATCGTGATTCACCCGAAGATCTTTAGGGTAAACAGAATTTCAGAAACCTAATCATGCTATCTAAACGTGAGAGCATGTTTAGTTAGCATGCAGTTGAAACTATGTCTCTCAACACATTATAAACTAATGGTCTGCACGAGCTGGGCTAGCAGACCAGAATAACTACTCTACAAGTGATAGAGTGGACGAGATATTTTCATGGTGGAAAAATACAGTGTTTCGTGAAAAGACTCTGAATAAAATCATGGACAAAATAAGGCGATGATTGTACAAATCAGATTCATCAGCCTGATAGTTAGATAGGGAGAAAAATGATCTCTGTGCCACAAATCTTTAGTTGAGCTTTTTAAAATATAAGAATACAAAACTAGTCTCCATATTGAACAAAATTAACCCAAAATGTCCAAAGGAGCAAGGAGGAGAGAAATACAAACAGTGCAAGAGTGCTGAGGTCTATGAATAATACCAGTTAGAAAAATAGAAAAATCTAGAACGATTTTAGCACGAGTGGCTCACAGATCCAGAATTTGGATTCACCTGATAGTATTATCATCATAAAAGAAATACAGGTAATTTTTATAAGAGAAGAATCTTATTGTCAGCTTCAGAAGAAGGAATTTTAAGAAGTTTTCAGAAATTTAGTCTACAGGGTACTAAGGAAAGTGAGGTGTTATGGTCAAGATGCTTGCAAGCATCATTATGAAACAGGAGCTCACGGTAAGGTGTAACCAAGAACATTGTCTTCTACATTGTAGTGAAGATGCTAAGTTTTAAAAGTGCACCTAGTTTTCAGCTCTCTCAGATGCTTCTCAGTGAGAGCTGAGAGAGAAATAAAGAAAAACATTTGGAGGGGCTTATGTCAGGCAAGCCTTTTTGTTGTGCTTTTAAGAATCCATGTGCGTGTGTGTGTGTGCGCACACACGCGTGAGTATGTGTTCATTTCTTTTTTCTTCTGACCTCTATACTCAATCATAAGTAGCAATGACAAATTTTAGGCAAGTATCGCTGTATAGATTGGAGCTGACACTGAAAATTTAGTAACCACCATAAAGTGTATCAGATGTAACTGCTTCTGTCACATGGATTTGGTAGAAATGTCAGCAGAAAAAGGTAAGTTCACTGTCACTTTATCATCTGATGTAAAAATAGTAGTGTTTAATAAAGACTTTTTTGATATGTTCAACGGAATCTTTGTCAACAGTATGGATGCAGTCCCTTACTTGTTCTTATCTGGGAATTTTGAGCAATTTTCCGACCTAAGTACACCTACTTCTCGCTTACTGACTCTCTCAGTTATGACAATAGCAAAAAATCTACTATCCAACTATTTTGTGCATTAACAATGTAAGTCTGGCAGTACAATTGCCAAGGTTCAAGGCAAGAGTAACACTGGCTACGATGATTAAAGTTACGAGTCAGCTTGGCTGGGCCAAAATTCTCAGTGGTTTGATAGTTATGTAATGATGTAATTTGATAATTATGTAATGATGGAGTCATCCTCCATTTTGTGACCTGATATTGTCCTCTTTCATTTTCACATAATGACCTGGTCTTTGGAACCTAACCATGTCAATAAGTGAGGAGTGGGTGTAGTTAATAAACATAATTCAGTCTGAAAGTGAGTGTTTAAACTACTTGTCTTGATATTCTAGACTGTCCAAAATTCACTGGCCTAATAATTCAAAATCTTTCTCTTGGCATTGATTATATAGTCCCCAAAATTATAAATGCTAAATCCTTTCAAATTGGACAGGAGATACCCCTCAGGGCTAAGAAATTTAATAAAAGAATATTGGAATCTTATTTTGCACATATGGTATAATAAATCTGGATCAAAAAAATTTTATCCTTTATTTCCTTTAAGAAGATTTGATATTCTGCTCAAGGGTCAAATATTGGAAGAAAAAAATTAAATAGGGATTTCTAAAAAGCTATCTGATAAAATTTAGAACATTTTTCTGACATGAGTGTTGCATCTTCTGTTCGCTAACCTAAAACTCTCCAAATCATTGTTCTTGATGAGTCCCTAAGCAATGTGTAGACTTAAATCTGGATGTAAGATGCAAAATCCGCCAGATAAGGAAGAATATATGAAAACAGACTTCTGTAATGGCTAAACAATACCAAGAATTACATATTGTTTTTTCAAGCATGTAGTCATAAGAATATTTTCGTTCGATTCTAGAAAGCATATGAATACAGTGCTACTCAGAGTGTGGTCCATGGGCCAGTGCAGGCTTGTAAACTGTTACCATTCTGAGATGAGATAAGTAAAGAAACTGAGCCTTAGAAACATTTATAGTCATTTGAATGAATAATTGTGAGTTATTTTATACCTGTTGACTCTCATAAAAAAGTTGGGGCTTTATTATATATTTTTGAGTTTCTGTTTTATTTTTCCAGTAATTCGATTTCAAGTATTTTAAAAAAGTATAAATCCCAGATGGCATGGACATTTAAAAAAAAAATCTGATCTTTCAGCACACATAGTCTGAGAAATTATTTTTAGTATACACAAAACACTTCTGATTTTCCAGAAATGAAGAATTCCAGTGACTTCCAAATGCCTTTGAAAATTACAACTCATTTAGGTTAGAAGGAACATCCAAGCTAGTAATGACAGTAGTATTTACAGCTTATTCCCAAGTTATTTTTTTAATGGCGACAACAGAAATAAAAAATGATTGAGAGTATGTTTTGGAAGCATCTATAATTTATCATTTCATTAACATGAAACTAGTTAAATATTTAAGGATATTAAGTTTAGACAGCATAAAGAGTAGCCCAGTTAAAATCGTAAAATTAGGAAATCTAATTTGAGCTTGAACTTTCTTTCAGTGTTCATCTAGCCAAGATCTATGATTTTTTTTTGCTTGGGATTTAGATAGGCCTGTTAACCAGCATCAGATCACAAACACGAAGGCCAAAATAAAGTTGTCACTGACTTATTCTTTGAGTGTAAAGTACATTTCTTCAAGAGTTCTACAGGATGTTACTAATGTCAACATTGGCGGTCTATACACAGATCAATCAGTATTGCTCCCTACATGGCCCCATGGAACACTTGTGTTCAACAAGCTGAATCAAGGAGTTAAGGCTGCTAAATTGAAGAAAGACTTGTTTTCTCTAAATGCCTTATATGTACACTAGGCTCTGGGCACCAGAGCTTAAACAATATATCATAAATTTACAAGGAAAAAAAAAAAACACTAGATAAACATTTCCCAATTTTAAGCTTTCCATTTCCCATTATTTTTAAACTCTCAGTGTTTCCTCCCGTGCATCTGCTTTCCAGCAGAAGCAAATATATACTCTAAGAAAACTTGAAGGGCAATTTATCTTTCCTTTTTTAAGTGTGATTTTTAAAAAATATTTCATGTGTTTAAAATACATAAACGAAAAGATACATACTGTATTTTTACACAAATAATGTGCACCGTTTGTGTTTGCCGCCTGCCCCCTCCCCCATGAGGTATTTTTGTAAGCACTTCTGTGTCAGTTTTTTTTTTAATGGTAATACACGGAGTTACTTTTTTTTTTTTTTTTTTGCTAAAAAAAAGTCTTGTTAAAGCATAAAAAGGACTAAGTTGTTCTACACTAAATGGCAACATGTCATCTAGGTATTCCGCTACTTGAATAAATTTTGGAAGTGGTTGGGTTTACTTGGCTTACATACATCCATGCATGATCCTTTCCTACTTTGAGCACATGGACCATCTTATAAATGAAATCTTCAGCTTTTCGTTTTAGTGACTGGGGTTTTGAGGGATATTTACCTCCCTGAGTCATTCTCTTTTTGAAAACATATGCAGCACCACCTAATTACTTTATTGCCAGGTATTTTAATTGACTTTATCTGTTCATTCATCAATAAATACTTATTATCATCTATGAGCCGAGAATTGGGCTAGGTAATCAGTGGAGAATAAACACCAAGACCTGGGCTCTCATATAGATAACATTCCAATGGGAGAAACAGACAATAAACCAGAAAAATGAATGAACAGATAAATATTTAATTACAAATTGTGCTAAGTGCTAAGCAGAAAACATGAACAGGGTGCAGTGATAGAAAAGTTGTGGAGGACTTTACCTCAGTTTGCCTTCTCTCTTTGCTCAGTTCTTCTCTAGAGATGGTTTGCAGTTTATCTCCTCTCACCTCATGGCCCAATACTCAAAATCAAATCAAATGTGTTGCTATGGAGTCAACTCCAACTTATAGCTGCCCTATAGTACAGGGTAGTTTCCAAGGCTGTAAATCTTCGTGGAAGCAGACTGCCACATCTTTCTCTGACAGAGTGGCTGGCAGATTGGAACCACTAGCCTTTTGGTTAGCAAGCAAGCACTTAACCACTGTGCCATCAAGTTTCCATGGCCCAATAATGCCATGAAAATCCCTTTATAGTCTAACCAGTAGTTTCCACTTACTTAAAAACGAAACAAAACGCAAACCCAGACCCCATCCCAGACTTATTGAATTGGAATCTCTGTAAGTGGGACCCAGACATGAATATATTTTTTAAAGTTTCTCATATGATCACACGGTACAGTGAAGGCTGAGGAGCTTGGCTCCCACTCTGACCAAATTCCATCAATGGTGCCATGGCGGGTACTGGTTTAGCCCCGTCTACTGTGTCCCATCCCTTGGCTCACAGGAGAGTCCTACATTAGTGAAAAACAGCCCTGTTGACTAGACTAAGTGCAGCAATTTCAGCCCTGTGGAAACCAAAGTGCTTTAACTTCTCACTGGTCCTATTTAGTTTCTCCTGCAGTGGGATCCCACATAAGCTTCACACTGTATCCCTGTCCTTCGATCTGCAGCAGAAATGAGGAGGTAGGCTGTGCCTTGCCAAGATAATGACAATGTCTAAAAAAAAATTGTCCTTCCTCCCAATAAGAATACACTCCTAGGTTTTCTATTATTGTTCTTGTCACCAGTTTTCTCCCTGGAATTTGGACACGAGGTTTGGAATCCTTCCTCTCACTTTGCAAATTCAGTCTATTGTGAGTTCCTGTATATTCTTTCCTTGATGTGTCTCAGGAGCTTTCCCTCCCTTTTCATGCTCATTGCTCCTAACCAGAGCCAGTTGCTGTTGAGTGAACCCCAATTCATGGTGACCCCATGTGTGTAAGAGCGAACTGTGTTCCACAGAGTTTTCAGTGACTAATTTTTTGGAAATAGATAACTAGGACTTTCTTCCAAAGTGCTTCTGGATGGACTCAAACTTCTCAACTTTCACCCTCAGAGCATCTTATTTGCACATTCATGGCCTCCCAACTGGCCTCTCTTCCATTCATTTCTGGGAGGACACCTTTTAAAGTGTGTCCCCAGGTTTCCCGTTATAAAAGATTATCTTTCTTCATGTCATTTCTTTATCCTTTGATGTCCTCTCCCTCCATTGACCATAATTTCTAGATTTCCTGAAATGGTTTTGATTTCAAATATTCTGTTTCTTAATTCCCATAAATTAAGCAAATGTCTTAGCATTCCAGTGATGGAGCATTAAAACTGTATTAAAAAAATCGCTCCTTGTACCATGAATAGAAAAAAAAAAAAGGCATGAAAGGTCCACCCCCGCCCCCTACACACAGACCCAGTTATGTCCCTCTATTCCTCTTCCATTTGTTACCTATTGAAATCCTATCCATTTTTCAAGGTCCAGTTCAGGTGCAACTTTCTCCATGAGGTCTTTCTGGATCAAATAGCAAATATAAAATTCTGTGCCTCTTCTGAATTCCTAAGGCATGTTGTTGGTATATCTTTAGGAACTCATCACCAACTGCTTCATATTGTAGGTATTTCTAAAGGCATAAGACATCTCTTAGCCTCCCTACTCATTGGTATGTTTCTGAAGGCACTATTTTTTACCATTTGTCCAGGATTTGTCACTGTTCTTTTGCAAATAAATGTTTTTGAAATAAATAGGTCAATAGATAAGTCAATGAATGAAAACGTTAATCCCAAACATTATTCTACCTATAATCAATTGCTTAAACCAAATAAATCTCGTATTTTAGCAATGTGCAAAATTTTGATACAATTACTTATGAACTTATGTACAAACTGTTCGTTTGATCAGTTAATCAGTATTATTGATCAGTGACTATATGTCAGGCACGGTGCTAAGATGGGAACACCAAGAAGCAATAATTGTCCTTGCTCTCAAAAAACGTATACACCAGTGAGGGACACAGACAATAATCAGTTTATTATACAAAGGAATAAAGGGATGCAAGCATGAAAACCACTTGGAAGGAGATACGTATTACCTACATAGAAACTGTTTCTATGTAATAGAAACTGAAAAAAAAACAAAGATGCCAGTGTGGCTGGAGGTAACCGTGAGAGGTAAATGGATAGTGTAGACAAGGATTAGGTTGGGATGTGACACGATCAGATGTGTATTCTGACTGTGGTGTTGAAAGTAGATCAGAAGGCAAAGTAGGATACGTGAGTATAAAAGGACCATTTAGGAGAGCGTTGTTGGTGGGACATGATGTCGTTTGGACTAAGGAGGTAATGAAGGAAAGAAGTGGATAGATTGAGTGATATTAGGAAATACTAATGGCATGAGGTGGTAAGAGCTTGGACATGAGAAGATGAGGGGCAGGGAGGTGTTGAGGCTTCCAGGTTTCAGGTCTGCTCGTTTGTTTGGGGGTATCGCCATTCACTGAGACAGGAAATTCTGGACCCGAAACTAAATGTGGGGAGGAGAGAGAGAGTAGTGAAATACCAGGAGCCCAATTTTAGACATAGTGAAAGTTTATGCCTAAAATACTATTTTTCTTTGTTGTATTTATTCTATTTGCTTTATGTATACACTAGGTTCTGGGCACCAGAACTCAAAGAGTAAATCATAAAAAATCCAGAGAATCAAGTAACATAGTGTCTATCCAGTGACAGATTACCCAATAAGCAAGGTAACCACATGCTTAGGGCATCAGCAAAACAGGGGCACCAGTTGTCTAAAGCAAAGACCCATAGATGCCAAGCAAACAGGACACAAGTAAAAGAGAGTGCCAGTGGAAGGGAACTAGCAGAGCACTAAATGAAAGGGACACCAGCTCCCGTGCTTGAGAATGTGCCCTTTGGAAATGACGTCCACGCAGGGCCACAAGGGCAGTCATGCACAAAGTTGTTTGAACTGTGTTTAAAGACATATACAAATCACCCCCAGTCATTAACAGGATACCTGCATACTGAAGAGGAGATTTTGGAGACGAAACAAAGCAAATACCATCGAATACTGATTATCAAGCGTTCACCGTTGCAGAGGCGTTAGAAAGAAACAAGTAAATGACCGAAGTGTTCTAGAAGCACTGAGTACCAGAGATCAATTTCCAGTAACCACACACGCTACCATCATTGATGCACTTTGAATCTTGTGTGAAAAGAAGGATGAAAAAGTGTATGAAGTTCTTTCAAATAAATTTTCCTTCTTAAACAATGTGAATACACCTGATGAAGAATGCATGAAGGCACGCAAGAAATTAGTGTAGACTTAGCTCAATGACTTAAACGCAGACCTTAACAGAGAAGTGCGATAATTTCATTGTTACATGAGAACTAAGTTACAGATTGAAGAAAGACAAATTTTACTCATGTAGACACGCATGATTCCATGGTAGAAGATAAAATACGATGCGTATTTCCCAATGTCAAAATTGCTTTCTGCATATTCCTAACTTCAGTGATCACAAACTACACAACAGAGTGCTCATTTTCATCCCTGAAGTGACCCAAAAACCCTCAGTGTATGACAAAGATTCAAGAAAGACTCAATTCATTGTCCTAATTATGTCTGGAAACAGATAACGTTCAGCAGCTTAATTGTGACAAAATCACTGAAGAATTTGTAAAAGCAAAGACTAGAAAGAAATGTTTTTAATTATAACATGTTATAGATGAAAGATCTATCTAAAAATAGAATATAGTAATTTGTTATAATATTTGCTTTCTGATCATTAAATTTTCTTTTATGACATCTTTTCATTTGTTCGTTTATAATTACAGCATTTATTACAAAATAAGCACCAAACTTGACGTATGAGCTGTTTAAAGCAAAATTGGTGAGAGTCAGTTTTTCATTGTGGGAGATCAATAGAATTTTACACTGATTATTGTAAATTTTTTTTTTTTTTATTGAAACTGCTAAGCTCACTGACTCATTTTCCTTATTGCAGTATATGCGAAATATTATTTTTGTAGAAAACGTAGCCCACATCCACTAAAAATTTTACAATCCGGTTCATCGCATTCCGCTGCAATGGCATACACCATTTTGTGTTCAATTGCTAATAGTACAGTCGCATTTAAAAAGAAGTTCCATCATGGATAGCTAACACACACACAAATATATATGTATATATATAACTCACGTATCCCTCTGAACGTGTGAGTAAACAGAGGGAGCAATACAGATTATCAGTGTTGAGTGCCCTCCCATGACTTAACCTGGTTGGCTCTGTGTCTACTTCATTGATAGTTAGCATTTCAGTCGGAGCTGATGTTCACATCTCCAGTGCTGACACACCTAGGTGTTTTCAAGAGGCTAATAACCTTGAAGAGAGAGATGCTATAAGAGAGTTTAGTAGCTTAATTCTGTAGTTATAGAAAGATGCTCCCAAATCTCTTCATTGTTAAAAAGGCATTCGAGAACATAGAAAAATTATTGAATCCAATCTAACCATTCTGAATGAGGTGCCTTGGATGCAAACAGATTTATTTCTAAGCTCTGTGAAATTTGAACTTTACAAAACAATCGACACTAGAAAAGAGTAAAAAACCAGAAACCGGTTGTGATTCTGACTCATAGTAACCCTATAGGACAAAGTAGAACTGCCCCAGAGGGTTTCCAAGGAGCACCTGGTGGATTCGAACTGCCTACTTTTTGATTTAGCAGCTGAGCCCTTAACCACTATGTCACCAGGGCTTCCAAACCCACTGCCATTGAGTCAATTCCGACTAGACGCTTTTTAAATCTAAATTTTAATAATACTTTTATCCATTTAATGAGATTTCAGGAGAATTTTTATGTGTTCTCATTTGTGTGTGTGAGTTCCAAATTTGTTTAAATTGATGTATTTTATTTTCATAATTAAAAATATAAAGTTTTTAAACTAAGAAGGCTCCTTGTTCTAGATCAGGTTTTGCACAAATTTTCTGTTGAAGAGATAAATGTACTGTCCTGTGAAATGCACAGTGGGAGGGGTGATGTCAGATGCCGCAGTTGAGTCGGCTTTTATGTTAGGATATTACAATGGAGGTGGTTGTGGATGGTATCACAGCAGCTCTGCATTTAACAAAGAGTCAGAAACAATGGAGTGGCTAATCAGTGTATGCCTGGGCTTGTCCGATGACTCTTCTGCATTAAATTTGCTGAGCCAATAAGCAATTAGAGGTAAGCAATGATACAAAAAGGCCCTAGGACTAGAAAAATCTCTTGGCTGCTCTAGGCCAACACAGCCCAAAATGATTTGATTTTCATACACAGGAGAGCGCTTCATTTCTAAATTGGCCTGTCCAGATTGCAAGCCTGTGCGTCCTGTGCTGTTTTATGATGTTCACTCTTGTATTTTTGTTACCATGTTTGCTGTGTACCAGTATAATATTGAAACAGAGTTTTCATCAGGCAACTTCCCTGAGGGTCCTTTTTTAAACCGAAGGCCCCACTTTGAAAATCCAATCAATACATAATCAGATCTGTGCTCTGAGGACGGAAGAGAGGATAGTGTTTACCACTTGGTGAACTGCTTCCGGATACTGATATTTGCATTTGTTACAAAATATTACCTGAACTTCCTTATTTGGAGGCTACTACCATCACAACCCGGGTTGGGGCCAGTTGGGGGTGGGGGTGGAGATTCCTTACTGTACTCTGGAAACCCAGGCAGCTTTTGAGTCAGTGTGGCCCAAGTTTCAACTTTCTAGGGTCAACAAACTGGCCTTCTTATACAATATATTTTATACTTTCTGTCTTTTTATTATTGCCAACCCTGTGTGTAGACCTTCTGGCGGTAGACATACTTGTTTATTTTATCATTAGTTACCAAGGAGCCAATTCAATTTGAACTTTAATTTCTAAAAATGCTTCATAAATTATTTAAAAAAAAAAAAAAAACGTTGCTGTCTGGTCAATTCCTACTCATAATGACTCTATACAACAGAGTAGAACTGCCCCTTAGGGTTTCCAAGCAGCGGTTGGTAGTTTCAAACTGCCAACCTTTTGGTTAGCAGCCTGGCTCTATTTTTTTTTTTTTTTTAATTTGTTGTGCTTTAAGTGAAAGTTTACAAATCAAGTCAGTCTTTCACACAAAATCTTGAATACACCTTGCTATGTACTGCGAGCTGCTCTCCCCCTAATGGGACAGCACAATCCTTCTCTCCACTGTGTATTCCCCGTGTCCGTTCAACCAGCTCCTGTCCCCCTCTGCCTTCTCATCTCGCCTCCAGAAAGGAGCTGCCAACATAGTCTCATGTGTCTACTATAGCCAAGAAGCTCACTCCTCACCAGTATCATTTTCTTATAGTCCAGTCCAATCCCCGTCTGAAGAGTTGGCTTAGGGAAAGGTTCCAGCCTTGGGCTAACAGAAGGTCCATAACCTCCTGGGTCTCATTAGTCTCAGTCAGACCATTAAGTCTGGTCTTTTTACAAGAAATTGAGGTCTGCATCCCATTGCTTCCCCGCTCCATCAGGGATTCTCTGCTGTGTTCCCTGTTAGGGCAGTCATCCGTTGAAGCCAGGCACCATTTAGTTCGTCTGGTCTCAGGCTGATATAGTCTGGTTTATGTGGCCCCTTCTGTCTCATGGGCTCATATTCACCTTGTGTCTTCGGTGTTCTTCATTTTCCTTTGCTCCAGGTGGGTGGAGACCAATTGATGCATCTTATATGGCCACTTGCTAGTGTTTAAGACCCCAGATGCCACTCACCAAAGTAGGATGCAGAACATTTTCTTAATACATTTTGTTATGTCAATTGACCTAGATGTCCCCTGAAACCCTGGTCTCCAGACCCCCAACCCTGCTACTCTGGCCTTCAAAGCATTTGGTCTTATTCAGGAAACTTCTTTGCTTTTGGTTTAGTCCAGTTGTGCTGACCTTGCTGGTATTGTGTGTTGTCTTTCCCTTCCCCTAAAATAGTTCTTGTTTACTATCTAATTAATGAATACCTCTCTCCCTCCCTCCCCACCCTCGTAACCACCAAAGAACGTTTTCTTCTGTGTTTAAACTATTTCTTAAGTTCTTATAATAGTGGTCTCATACAATATTTGTCCTTTTGCAACTGACTAATTTCACTCAGCATAATGCCTTCCAGATTTCGCCATGTCATGAGATGTTTCATGGATTCATCCCTGTTCTTAATTATTGCTTAGTATTCCATTATGTGAATATACCGTGATTTATTTATCCATTCATCTGTTGATGGGCACCTTGGTTGCTTCCATCTTTTTGCTATTGTAAACAGTGCTGCAGTGAACATGGCTGCACATATATCTGTTCGTGTAAAGGCTCTTAATTCTATAGGATGTATTCCAACGAGTGGGATTGCTGTATCATATGGTAGCTCTATCTCTAGCTTTTTAAGGAAGCTCCAAATTGATTTTCAAAGTGTTTGTATCATTTTACATTCCCACCAGCAGTGTATAAGTGTTCCAGTCTCTCCAAAAACTCTCCAACATTTATTATTTTGTGTTTTTTGGGTTAATTTGTTGGAGTGAGATGAAATCTCATTGTAGTTTTGATTTGCATTTCTCTAATGGCTAATGATCGTGAGCATTTCCTCATGTATCTGTTAGCTGCCTGAATGTCTTCTTTGATGAAGTGCCTGTTCATATCCTTTGCCCATTTTTTAATTGGGTTATTTGTCTTCTTGTTGTTGAGGTTTTAAATTATCATGTAGATTTTAGAGATTAGATGCTGATCAGAATTGTCATATCCAAAAACTTTTTCCCAGTCTGTAGGTAACCTTTTTACTCTTTTGGTGAAGTCTTTGGATGAGCATAAGTGTTTGATTTTCAGGAGCTCCCAGTTATCTAGTTTCTCTTCTGGTGTTTATGCATTGTTAGTAACGTTTTATATACTGTTTATGCCGTGTATTAGGGCTCCTAGCATTTTCCCTCCATGATCTTCACCGTTTTAGATTTTATATTTAGGTCTTTGATCCATCTTGAGTTAGTTTTTGTGCATGGTGTGAGGTAAGGGTCTTGTTTCATTTTTTTGCAGATGATACCCAGTTACGGCAGAACCATTTGTTAAAGAGACTGTCTTTTCCCCACTGAAAAGACTTCTTTGGGCCTTTGTCAAATATCAACTGCTCATATGTGGATGGATTTATGTCTGGATTCTCTAGTCTGTTCCATTGGTCTATGTATTTGTAGCTGTACCAGTACCAGGCTGTTTTGACAGCTGTGGCAGTATAATAGGCTCTAAAATCAGGTACTGTGAGGCCACCTACTTTATTCTTCTTTTTTAGTAATGCTTTACTTATTCAGGACCTCTCTCCCTTCCATATGAAGTTGGTGATTTGTTCTCCATCTCATTAAAAAATGTCGTTGGAATTTGGATCAGGATTGCATTGTATCTATAGATCACTTTGGGTAGAAGAGACATTTTTACAATGTTGTGTCTTCCTATCCACAAGCAAGGTATGTTTTTCCACATACGTAGGTCTCTTTTGGTTCCTTGCAGTTGTGTCTTGTAGTTTTCTTTGTAAAGGTCTTTTATGTCTCTTGGTTAGATTTATTCCTAAGTATTTTATCTTCTTGGGGGCTATTGTAAGTGGCATTGATTTGGTGATTTCCTCTTCAATGTTCTTTTTGTTGGTGTAGAGGAATCCAACTGATTTTTCTATGTTTATCTTGTATCCTGATACTCTGCCGAATTCCTCTATTAGTTTCAGTAGTTTTTTTTTTAGGATTCTTTAGGGTTTTCTGTGTATAAGACCATGCCACCTGCAAATAGAGATACTTTTACTTCTTCCTTACCAATCTGGACGCCCTTTATTTCTTTATCTAGCCTAATTGCTCTGGCTAGGGCCTCCAGCACAATGTTGAATAAGAGTGGTGTGATAAAGGGCATCCTTGTCTGGTTCCCCTTCTCAAGGGAATGCTTTCAGACTCTCTCCATTTAGGATGATATTGGCTGTTGGCTTTGTATAAATGCCCTTTATTATGTTGAGGAATTTTCCTTCTATTCCTCTTTTGCTGAGAGTTTTTATCATGATGGGTGTTGGGCTTTGTCAAATGCCTCTTCTGCATCAATTGATAAGATCATGTGATTCTTGTCTTTTATTTATATGATGGTTTACATTAATTGTTTTACTAATATTGAACCATCCCTGCATACCTGGTAAGAATCTCACTTGGTGATGATGAATTATTTTTTTTGATATGTTGTTGAATTCTACTGGCTAGAATTTTGTTGAGGGCTTTTGCATCTACGTTCATGAGGGATATAGGTCTGTATTTTTTGTGTGTGTGTGTGGTGTCCTTACCTGGTTTCGGTACCATGGATATGCTGGCTTTAAAGAACACAGAAGAAAAGCCTGGTGATCTGCTTCTGTAAAGATTACAGCCAAGAAAGCCCTACTCTGTAATACATGGGGTCACCAAGAGTCAAAATCAACTTGACAGCAACGGATTTGGTTCTGGTTTAATTCTGTAGGATGGTGCCAGAGCAGAGGAACTCGATGGTATGAGAATGCTCATGAAGAATGTTCTCTTCTTTTGGACTTAAATAAACTATTGTTGTCACCCCATAAAAAGCATGTCTGAATAAATTACAAGTTGAAAAGAAGGTTAGACTTCTGTGCCTATCTAGAGCACTATTGTGCTTGCTAATCGACTTGATGCACTTACAAATAGTTATTCAGTCTACTTCTAAGAAACATACAGGTGGCATTATACTAGCTACATCATGCAGGTTTTTTAGGGCTGCAGAAAGCAAGAGAACAGAATTGCGAGCTGTTAGAGAAAGTCAATCAATGTCACTGTGGTGGTGTGTGTGTGGTGGAAGCGGTTCTATACCTTAATGCTTTGTCTGCTCATTTTCTTAACATTAATAAACAGATGGATTTTTTTCCATCAGAGAATACTGTGAACTAAATGAAAGGTGCAGTCAGCTAAGCTTTTTCCTGCTTGAAAATTTCATAGGACACCGAGACACTCTCCTAATTCTAAAAGCATCCTAGGATAATCAGAAGTAATTTAAACAAAGAGAATGGATTAATGCTGAGGAGAGAGAACAACAACAACAAAATTACAAACCACTCAACAATATTTCAAGGATTTAGATTAGAGGCAAAGCTAAAGACTTAGAGCCTTATTGTACCAGTTTTGAGTAGGATTTTAAAATGCTAATTAAGGGCTCTAACTCTCCTTTGAGGCAGTTTGTTTTACTCAAAGGTCAGTTAGGAAGCAAAACTAGAAGTAAAAAGAGATTAAGCCTCTTTCTTGGCCCTTCTTCCTCATGTCACTCAAAGATAGGGGGAGATCAAGGGTGGGAATAAGTTTTATGACCATTTGGTGCTGGAGAGAAAAGCAGGTCAGGTTCCTGGAGCTGCAGACTGCATCTAGAACACTGTCCAGAATAAGACAGACAATCCCTGAGTGGACGAGATGAGAGGAGAGCCAAACTTCTGAGAAGCATCGGCATGATAGTTGACCTCAAGGAGGACTCCTGTTGGAATGACTTGCTTGGAGCTTTTATCCATTGAGTTAGACATAGGAATGATACGTGGCATTATACTCAGATGTTGGCCCATCAGCTTTAGCATTTAGACCTTCCAACCAGTGTCAAGTTTCTGAGTTTCCTGTCTGCCCTATGAGGCCACTCCACTGGTATACCACTATTCCTGTGTCCCTGTCTTCACAAATAATTCTTCTTTAATACTATAGACAATTTCCTCCATGAATTAAATCAGTCCCTCGATAATGCTCCGACAGTGTAATGCAGTGAAGCCTTCGAGAGCCAGAACTCGACAGGACTGCTTTGTTTTTCTGGGTTGCTCAAGTTTTCCAGCTTTGACAGGGTGCAGTCTTACCACTTTTCTATTGCTCATTTTAGTGGAAAATATTTTAGGTTTCCTTCTCTGATAGGTTTCTGCCCTACACAGCTTCCGGCTTTTGCAACTTTTACTGTATTCGCTGCTAACACCTACTTGGCCCTTCTTAGTTTGGATTTTGTCAGCACATAATTTCTAATTTGAATTGCATCTAGTTCCTATCTATTAAAATTTACATCTGTCCTTTGAGAAAAGGTGATCAGAAGCTAATCAGTGTATCCGATTTCTCACTGGCTGAGATGTGAACACCATTTTTCTGATGCCTAGCCTAGAACATTTTTATTATGCAGTCTGGGAAATGTCTTCTTCTGTGGAGTCTACTAGGACTCCCTGGTTGGCACAAATGTTCACAGCCTCATCTACTAACCAAAAGGTTGGTGGTTTGAGTTCACCCAGAGGCACCTTGGAAGAAATTCCTAGCAATCTGCTTCCAAAAGATCTCAGCCATTAAAAACCCTGTGGAACACGGTTCTATTCTGACATAATGGGGTTGCAATAAGTTGGAATTGACTAAACAGCAACTGTTTTTTTCTTTTGTGTGTGTGTGTGTGTGGAGTCTTTGGTGGGGGGGAGGTAGGGTCTATTACGGTCTCTGTTGAGTTCTACAATCCCTGCTGCCAGCTCAATGCCTCTGGAGTAACTTGTAAACTGAGTAACTTTGGAGCAAGGACTGACAAAGTAGAAGGAAGTGCCTGGAATCTATAATATTTGCAAGTGCAATATTTTATGGGGTTTTAGAGGATTCTTATAATATACTGTAAGTTGAAATAGCTAAAACTCTCAAAAAGTAAGCAGCCATTTTGATTTCTAAAATTATTTATTTATTTATAGGTTTTAACACATATCATTCATCGGCTTTAGATTTTAGCTGTACTCATGGTTGTCTGTAAAATTTGCTTTTGATTTAGTTTTTTGAGGACAGAGCTCTTTAAACCTATTTTTGCAGGGTTCATGTTTGAAGAAAGTAGAGTACTAGAAAATAAGAAAAACACCTAGCAACAGAGAATAATTTTATCCTGTTATTTTCACACTTACATACCCTATATAAAAGCTAATAATAGACTTCCATCAACAAGTTTATATTCTAGAACATCTCTAAAAATACAAATGCATTAGGTGGAAACACATCCATTCACTCTTAGGGTCTCTTGACTGTGCAGTTCTGATCACATTTTGTCTTTGCCTCTCAGATAGCAAGCATGTGCTATCCTGGTCAGAGCCAGCACTTTTACTGATTGATATCCAGATAATACCAGTGATAAAAACAGATATCAGGACCCCCATCACTGAAAACTTAGACATAATTACAGGAGGGGAAGAAATGTTTCCAGTACATGTAAAAGCCAAAAAGAGAGCACAACCCCAACATGATCCTTCAGAATTACCAAATAACAATAGCAAGACGTGAAGCAATTTCTCAGGAGCCAGCAAGATTTAATACAAGGGCCTGAGTGCTGAGTATTTTCTGAAATCACAACAGGTAGCATATTTTCTAAAATGGGGCAAAAAAGCAGCATTTTGTTTATATTAAGTATGCTCTGAGACACTACAAATGTGAAGTATGTATTTATTTGTACCTGTTTGCGTGAAACAAATCATTTTAACCAGAAAAAGACTAAACTATATAGTAATAGAATAAGTGAGGATAGATTGATGAGAAATGATGGATAAGAGTTCCAAAAGAAAACAAAGGAGAAAAAAGACTAGAAGAAATTTTCCAAGAAATAATGGAAACATTTTCAGTTCCAAGATTCCAAGGGCCAGTAGGAGGTCCTAAATTAAAAAAAAAAAAAAGTAAGGAAACATAAAAACCATCATGAACATCAGCTGTAACGATATAGTTCTGAAACATTTTTGAACGAAAAAATTGGTTACCTACAAAGAAATGATAATCAGACTGGCAGCTGATTTTGCATCAAAATTACTGGTTGTTAAAATTATGGAGAAATATTTCCTAAATTTTGAAAGAAAATGAGTTTTATCCTAGAAGATTATGTAGCTAACCTTTTCTGAAGATTGAGGTAATGACATTTTCAGATATACTGTTTGTTGTTGTTAAATTATTTTCCATGAACTTTTTCTTAGTAAGTTACTTGAAGATGTACTTTCAGAGAAATGAGGGGATCAAACAAGGCAGAGGAAGAAATGGAATTCAGGCTAGAGTATAGTCAGTAGAGTTAATGATGAAGAGACTTCCTGGAACTGCAGCTGTGAAGTAGCTCTAAACCCGAAAAACCCATTGCCGTTGAGTTGATTTCAATTCACAGCAACCCTACAGGACAGAGTAGAACTGCCCCATAGGGTTTCCAAGGAGCGGTTGGTGGATTCGAACTGCCAAGCTTTTGATTAGCAGCCAAGCTCTTAACCCCTCTAGGGAGGAGTAAGTCTTGAGAGGCTTAGGAGAAGAGCTCTTGGAAAGAGATCTCTGGAGGAGGAGTTACTCATGAGAAAAGATGATCTGATGGGACACAGTAGAAAATAATGTGTACAGAGAAAATTATGCATGTTAAAAAATTAGGCAGCTATTAACCATAGAGAAAAAGGAAATGCTTTATAAAAATTTCCTAAGGTACAATATCAGAGTGAAAATACTGTGAACCTTGATTATTGTTCAAGTAAAGAGATACATGACTGTACTGGGAAAATATGACATGGTCTTTGAAGGTTCCAATACATGTCATAATATTAAAATGTACGTATGTTACAAAAGACCTCTTTAAGAGTTGAAAAGTAAAGATGTCACCTTGAAGACTAACACGCGCCTGACCCAAGCCATGGTGTTTTCAATCTCCTCACATGCATGGAAAAGCTGGACAATGAATAAGGAAGACCAAAGAAGAATTGAAGCCTTTGAGTTATGGAGTTGGTGAAGAATATTGAATGTACCACGGACTGTTAAAAGAACAAACAAATCTGTCTTAGAAGTACAGCCAGGATGTTCTTTAGAAGCAAAGATGGTGAGACTACATCTCACATACTTTGGACATATTATCAGGAGGGATCAGTCACTGGAGAAGAACTTTATGCTCAGCAAAATAGAAGGTCAGTGAAAAAGAGGAAGACCCTCAATGAGATGGATTGACACAGTGGCTGCAACAATGGACTCAGGCATAACGAGGATTGTGAAGATGGTGCAGGACCTGGCAGTGTTTTGTTCTGTTGTACATAGGGTCGCTCTGAGTTGGAACTGACTGGACGGCACCTAACAACAACAGCAACATATTTCATAAGACTTACAGATAATTTCAAATACGTTTACAGTTGACTAATTAACATAATGTTAAAGTTTGCAATCAATTAAGCAGTTATTATTTTCACTTTTGCAGTTTTTATATTTGGGAACGAATCTTATTTTTCAAATTTCAAGCATAAGCACTTAAAAATCTCGTAGGACTCAGCAGATGTTCACAGTGCCTAATATATAACACATTATGAGGGTGGAATTAGAACAATACAGCCTCATGTTATAAAGTGAATTAACTAGAAAGAATAATAAAATTGTGATTAATAATGATGGCATCAATAACAAACAACATGTACTCTGTGCTTACTATATACCAGGAGGTTCTAACCACTTTCACTCTTGTTATTTCATTTCACGACCTCACCAGTTATATATGGTATTGATATTATTCCTTTTACAGATGAGGAAATGGAGGTACAGCTGTGCTAAGTCACTAGCCTAGTGCTGCTGCAATGGTTACTTTTAGGTGTTAATTTGGTTAGGCTAAGGTGCCCAATTGTTTGGTCAAACACTAGATGTTATTATATAGTGGTTACATGTGATTAAATCAATTGGCCTTAAGTGAAGCAGACTATCCTCCATAAGGTGTATGGGTCTCATCCAATCAGTTGAAGGTCTTAAAAGAAAAACTGGTTTCTCAAGGTAGGATTCTGCCTCCAAGCTATAAGTAGCCATCTTGCAGAGTTCTTCCTCTCCACCTTTGCCTGACCTACAGATTTAGGATACAAGGCTGCTAGAATTTTCAGTCTGTTACGTGACCTACAGATTTTTGGACTTGCTGGCCTCCACACACACATGAGCCAATTTCTCTCTCTCTCGCTCTCTATATATATATATAATTGACTCTGTTTCTCCAGAGAACCTAAGGCAGCCACCCAGGTAGTCTTTCTCCAGAACCTGATAATGTCTGAAACATACTTCAAGAAATAGCAGCAAAGCATATTATTTAAAAATATGAAGATTACACCAGAAGAAGCAAACACAAAATTTAAAATGGTCGTTTGAGGGATGGTTTTGGGGTGGGGCATGGTAAGATTAAAATCTAATTTTAATTGTAAAATTTTTAATTTTATTTAATGGTTTAACTGTGGAAACCCCTGGTGGTGTACTGGTTAAATGCTACAACTGCTAATCAAAAGGTGAGCAGTTCAAATCCACCAAGCGATCCTTGGAAACTCTGTGGGGCAGTTCTATTCTGTCATATAGGGTTGTTATGAGTTGGAATCGACTCGACGGCAGTGAGTTTGTTTTTTTGTTGTTTTGTTTTATCTTTTAACTGTGTGGTTGTATTACTTCATAAAAGGTTCAAACATTAAAAAAATAATTAAACTATGAAAGCAGCTAGTGGCTAATTGAGGTCCCAAAAAAACGTTGCCCACTGTGCTGTCCATGTGAAGTTGAAACTTGGGCGAGTGTTAGTTGGATGCCCGTGTGACAGCGGCAGAACATCCCAGCTACATCCTAAGGACTGAATATTCTCTGCCTTCAGATAGTGTCTTGTCATGCTATGACACTTTGCACTCAATTTCAGAGTACAACGAGAGTATTATTAATAGAACTGAGGTGTAGAATAGAACTGAAAATGTAGTGGGTAAGGGTGGAGGCATGGGGAAACTCAATAAACCACTTGCATTCTGAGCAACAGGAGGACACAAGCAAGGTCATTCACCCTTCCAAATATCTTTCCCTACATGTATATATTACAATCCTCATTCCTTTGTTCATTTTCCCGATAACATTTATTGATAAATGTTGGCAGATGTTAATGTTGTCATATTAGGTCCTGTTGGGCTAGGGGATAGCTAGGTCCATGAGTTAAATGGGGAGACAGAACAGTGAAGCCACTACTGGAAGTCTCAGAAACATGGCTGGATTGTGTGTGAGGAGAGGAGATTGGGAGTTTGAGCACAGAGACACCAATCATAACTACTGAATTAATCTAACTTAAATGTTTTGTTTTTAATGGTCCTGATTCAATAGTAAATGTATTCTAATGTAGTTGAGTCTATGTACTCAAAGACAGAATTGATTTAGACGATATATTGTAAGGAATTCAATTTGTCTTTTAGCATAATACCCAACATTTTGTCTCATGCTATAATAGTGTGTTAGAACAAGGGTATTTTAATGCAATCTGCCATTGTTCATTCTCTCTCAGTACTGTCTGTCTACGTCAAAACATTTCTCTCAGTGGGACATCATCTCTTACTGCCACTGACAAACTCATAGCTGGAGACTTACAAAGATAGAATGCAGGTAGGATGACAAAAATCATGATAAACATGATTGACAGTATCCTTTTTTCTGACAGGAACTTACTGCAATTCAGAATCTGAAAAGATGTGGTAAGGTTGAGTGAAAATTGAGATGTGTTAAGCTGTGATTCTCTTCCAGGGAAGGAAGGTGAGTTATTTAATAAGCCCAACTCATGATTAGCATTTTAATGCATGCAATAAACAGGGCAGACCACACACTACTCAGAAAATCTGGCAACAACAAAAATTAATCATTCAAACAGAAGAAAAGAAAGAG
The DNA here is from genome assembly GCF_024166365.1 of Elephas maximus indicus. Lineage (NCBI taxonomy): Eukaryota > Metazoa > Chordata > Mammalia > Proboscidea > Elephantidae > Elephas > Elephas maximus. Next base: position 78,294,356 of record NC_064835.1, on the reverse strand, counting down.
TGGGCATATCTCAGCTGACAAGTTGTGGAATACAGAAATGAGAAGATGGAGAAGGAACCAGTAATATCTGAGTGCTGAGACCAATGCTATGGTGTCATCAAAGAAGTTTGTTAGTAAATTGTGTAAAGTACACTTAATTATCCCAGTCTTTTCAATAACCCTGTCATCGGAGAGGGTGGTACAAACTGTTAACGTGCTCAGGTGCTAACTGAAAGGTTAGAAGTTCAAGTCCACCAAGTCTCTGAAGAAAGGCTTGGCAATCTACTTCTGAAAAACCAGCCATTGGAAACCTTATGGAGCACAGTTCTCTACTCTGACATACATAGGGTCACCAGGAGTTGAACTGGAACTGGTTCTGGTCATTGAAAAACTTTCAAATGTGTGTCTAGCTCAAGTCAAGACAGTTAAGTCTATTACACTGTCTTGCTCTACCAGTTTAGTAACTAACCATAAATAAAATCAAGATTTTCTGTCATTACTTGTTCTTATTGACCAATGTTTTGTTCCTATTGAACCAATGTTTTGTTCTAGTGATCTCTACTTTTGCCTATACCAAAAAAAAATCAAACCTGTTGCTATCGAGCCAATTCTGACTCATAGCGACCCTATATGACAGAGTAGAACTGCCCCACTGGGTTTTCAAGGAGTGGCTGGTGAATTTGAACTCTCAACCATTTGGTTAGCAGCTAAGCTTTTAACCACTGCACCATCAGAGCTCCCTTTTGCCTATACCAAAAAAAAAAAAACATACCAAACCCACTTTCCCAAGTCTTTCATCAAGTTGTCTGGACTTTAGTTGAGAGGATCTTCCTTTATTCATCATCAGTTGAACTGAGTTTTTTTTTTTTTCTTGAGGTTATAATATCATACCTCTTAAAAAACAAATATGAAAAGTTTTACAAGGGCAAAGATTAAAATAGGAAAGGTCGGAAGTATATGCCCAAATATGAGGGACTGCAGCAATTTTCAGGCTATTGGGGGGTGACAGACCAATAACACCTTGAAAACGTTTCATAGGATCACCCAGATTAACTTTTTGTTTTACTAAGTAAGCAAAAAACAAACAAACAAAAAGGGTCCCATGAATTCTCATCATCAATTTAAAAATAAAGAGTGTGGTCTCAGAATAAGAATTCTTAAATGACTTTAGCTTTATAGAGATACAGTACCTTTTCTTAATTTTTATAAATTCTTTCTTGTCTGATGAGAACTTCATCACAATACAGTCGGGGTGCTTTCATCAGTGTGTGGATGTCACTGATTTAAAGAGCTGCCACTTCATTCAGCATCATTAGTAGAAAGAGTTTAGATAATGAAAAAAGCATCTTCATTAGAAGCTTTAGCCTTTCAGATGAATGAATAGGGTTGTTGGGAATCAGAAAGGATTAAAAGAGACACATTCGATGCCACCATTCTTAACAGCAGCCCTAATCTGGAAGTTAAGATAAAAATTAAAAAGTAGATAAATATTTCCAAAAATATGTTACCTAGAATGCTACTTTCAGAAGTTGTTCAGAGAGAAAATCTTATGTAGGTCTTTTGGAGACTCACAGTGAATGTTAGTGTATCACATCTCTGAAAAACTGCAGCAAGAAACCCTGCTTGACTTTCTTCAGACCAATACTGTGCAAATATATTTACCCTCAGAACTCCCCTCCCACACCAATTTTTCTTTTGTGGTATAATAACTATAAATGTGAAAAGCATGGCATATTCTGCAGTGTTTCCAGTATTTCACTAATCTATGTGACAGTCATATGAGATCTTTCAGGAAATTAAGATATTAGCCTAGACATTGAAGTCATTCCTTCTTAGATTGTATCCAGTGACTAGAAAGAGGTTTATTCATTTCTTCACTCATCTGTCCAGTATACATTGAGCAGTCACTGTAAAAAAAAAAAAAAAATTTTTTTTTTTAGTCACTGTAGGCATGATAATATTATAAACAACATGAAGACTACAATAATAAATGTAGTAAAGCCTATGACATCTAACTTCAAAAATTACAGTCTATGAAAAGAAACAACACGGACATTCAAGACACAAAAGAAAATATAAGCATATTAAATATAACAGCCCAAATTATGAAGAATCATTGAAGGATGAAAATAGGGCTGAAGATATTCAACTACTTCCTAAGTTTTTTCCTTATTTTTTCTGAGCCAAATCTTAATGAATTAATTCATTTTATGACCCTGAAAAAGTCATTTAAACTCTCCCGACCTCACTTTCCTTATCTGAAAATGAGAAAATTGAGCTAAACCTTTCCTTCCTGCTCTAAAACTTTTTATTCCATGATTCTATGACACAATATCCAATCAGGCAAAAACAGCATTCAAAGAAAGACAGGAATTTTCTTTTATCGAAACAAGTAGATAATTCTGTCACACATATTCAGATCTCTACAGTTTATTGCAGATGAAAAATCCCATATGGCAACTGTGGAAAGTAATGTATTTGACGAATAGTTCCCAGCACCATTCAGAGCAGGAAGGGTCTGCCTCTAATTCATACTGCTCACTGGTGCCAGATTAATCTTCCCATAAGATTGTTTTGGTCACACTAGACCCTTGCTTAAAACCCTTTAATAGCTTTCAACTACATACAGAACTCCTTATCAGAGCATTGAGATCTCCAGTGTCTCATTTCAAAATGCCTTAAACTCTCGTCCCATGATTCCTCTCTTAGAAATGATTTGATTGCAAAGAAGATAACTTTTATTCACTATTTTACCCAAAAGAGAAATATGATATATCAGAAGGATGCAGGGGTAAACTACAAACCCAGAACTGTAAGTACAGCTGCCTTGATGAGCCCCAACACTAAGGAGAGAAATTCGTAAAGAACCAAGACGTAGACAGTCCCCAAGTTACGAACATCCGACTTACTCCCGGGCAACCTGTACTTGCCCCATTTCAGGTTATGTAAATTTGCCCTCACTTTGAAACGACTGAACCAACCTCTACTCACAACAATGTTCTATCACAGTCACCTTCACTTTATGCGCATGCAGCTTTTAAATCATTGAAAAGCCTTCAAGCATTTTCTTGCAGTAAAAACCTAAAAAACAAAACAAAACCTGTTGCCGTTGAGTTGATTCCAACTCATAGTGCCCCTATAGGACAGAGTTGAACTTCCCCATAGGGTTTCCAAGGAGTGGCTGGTGGGTTTGAACTGCTGACTTTTTTGGTTGGCAGCTGAGCTCTTAACCACTGAACCACCAATATAGTAAAGGTAAATAAGAACCCTATGCACCTGTTCTGACTCACCTACAAATTCAACTCAAGGACTTAGATACAGTTAGGAATGGATCTCAACTGCAACTCAGGACTTCCTACATTTGTCTATTTATTTCTTTTTATTGAGATTCAATTTTAATACCGTAAAATTTGCCATTTAAGTATATTATTGAGCAGTTTTTAATGTATTCATAACTATCACCATTATGTAATACAGAACATTTTTACTACCCCCAAAAGAAACCCATACCCATTAGCACTCACTTCCTACCCTGCCCTTCTCCATTGTGTAGCAATAACTAATTTACTTTACTGTCTCTGTGGCTTTGCCTATTCTGGGTATTTCATGTAAGTGGAATAATACAATGTGTGGTGTTCTGTGTCTGGCTTCTTCCATGAAGCGTAATGTTTTCACAGCTTACTCATGTCGTAGCATGTAGGAGTACTTCATTAATTTTTCTGACTGTGTAATATCCCATTGTATGTTTGCATTATATTTTGTTTATCCATTCAACTGTGGGTGGAAACTTGGGTTGTTTCCACATTTGACTCTTATGAATAATGTTGCTGTGAACATTCATGTGCCAGTTTTTATACGAACACATCATTTCATTTACCTTGAGTACATATCGACGGGTGGAATTGCTGAGTCATATGGTAACTCTAGGTTTAATTTTTGAAGAACTACAAAATTGTTTTCCAAAGTAACTGCCTCACTTTACATTTGTGACAGCAGTGTACGAGGGTTCCAACTTTTTCACACCCTTGCCAACACTTGTTATTGTCATCTTTTTAATTATAACCATCCTGGTGGATATGAAGTATAGCTCTTTTTACTTCTGTAGTATTTCCTATAACCCTTTTATTTCTGTAAGATGGACAGTAACGTCTCCTCTTTCATTCCTGATTTCAGTCACTTGAGCTCTCTCTCTCTCTCTAGCTCTCTCTTTGGACAGTCTAACTAAAAAAAAAAAAAAAAAAAACTAAAGATCTGTTAATTTTGTAGAACTTCTCAAAGAATTGCCTTTCGGTTTTGTTGGTTTTCTGTATTGCGTTTCTATTCTCTATTTCTTTTCACCCCAGTCTCCATCATTTCCTCCCTTTTGCTTGCTTTGGGCTTTGTTTGCTCTTCCTTTTCTAGTTTCTTAAGGTAGAAGTTTGGATTATTAATTTGAGGTCTTTATTCTTGTCTAAATTAGGCACTTACAGCTATAAATTCCCCTCTGAACACTGTTTTTGCTACGCTCCATGCTTCTTAAAAAAATTCATTTGAAACTATTTCCTAATTTCCCTTCTCATTTTTTCTTTGATTAATTATTTAGAAGTGTGTTTGTAATTTCCATATATTTGGAAGTTCCCCAAATTTTCTTCTTTTTATTTCTAATTTTATTCCATTGTGAGTAGGGAAGATACTTTGTATGATTTCAATTCCTTTAAACTTATTGGGACTTGTTTTATGGCACAATATATGATCTATTCTGGAGAAAGTTCCATGCGCACTTGATTAGAATATGCATTCTGCTGTTGTTGAGCAGACAATTCTTTAGATGTCTGTTCAGTGTAGTTGGTTCATAGTGTTGTTCAATTCTTCTGTTTCCTTAGTGATCTACCTAGTTGTTCGATTTGTTATTGAGAGTTGGGTATTGAAGTCTCCAACTATTATTTTTTAATTGTCTATTTTTCCCCTCAATTTTGTCAATTTTTGCTTCGTTTATTTCTGGGACTCTCTTGGTGGGCACATGTATGTTTATAATTGTTATATTCAAGGATTGACACTTTTATAATTACAAAATGTCCTTCTTTGTCTCTAGTAATAATTTTTGACTTAAAGACTGATATTACTATACCCCTTCTATGTTCTTCTGGTTTATTGTTTACATTGTATATCTTTTTCCATTCTTTTGTTTTCAACCTATTTTTGTATTTGAATCTAAAGTACCTCTCTTCTATACAGCATACAGTTGAATCCTATCTTTTTATCCATTCTGCCAGTGTGCCTTTTAATTGCAGAGTTTATTTACATTTACTGTAATGACTAATAAGATAGAATTTATGTGTATCATTTGGTCACACATAAGAAAATATTTATTATATTTTGTTAGTTTCTTATTTCCTCAACTAAGCCAAAAATCCAAACCCATTGCCTTCTAGTTGATTCCAACTCATAGCAACCCTATAGTTCAGGGTAGAACTGCCTAATAGGGTTTCCAAGAAGCGGCTGGAGGATTTGAACTGCTGACCTTTTGGTTAGCAGCTAAGCTATTAACCACTGTGCCACCAGGGTTCCATTTCCCCCATTACTGCCTTTTTTTGGTTTAAAAGATATTTTCTAGTGAAGCATTTTCAGTCCTTGTCATTTCTTTTACTACATATTTTTTAGTTATGGTATTAGTATTTGCTTTGAGGATTACTGTTAATATCTTAATTTATACCAATCAAGTTTGGATTGACATCAACACAATTTTAATGCCATACAAAAATTTTGCTCTTTTATAGCTCTTGTCCTCTTTCCCCTCTTTTGTTCTGTTACTGTCAAAAAATGCATTTTTAGGCTTTGTGTTCCCATAAATTTAGATTTAGGGCTATTGCATTATGTACTTATCTTTTAAATCAGGTAGAAAAAAGAATTAGAAACAAAAAATGCATTTATACTCTCTTTGATATTTACCTGTGTAGTTACCTTTACTTGTGCTCTTTATTTCTTGTGTGATCCAAGTTACTGTCTATGGTCTTTTCATTTTCAGTTTGAAGGACTTCTTTTATTATTTCTTGTAAGGCAGGCCTGCTAGTGATAAATCCCCTCAGCTTTTGTTTATCTGGGAATGTTTTAATTTAGTTTTAATTTTTGTTGGATAGTTTTGCTAGATATAAAATATTTGGCTGACTTTTTTTTTCTTTCAGCACTTTTAATATGTTAACCACTGCCTTCTAGCTTACATGGTTTCTGCCATTTTTGCTTACATCTAGCCAGAACCAAGGTGGTCAGACTTCTTGGTTTTATTTCTCTCTAATGTTGTTTATCTTTCTGTGTTTTACTTTCCCCCTTCCCTTCACAGAAATGGCTTTCATATCTGCTTTCTGTTTTTTTCTTCTCTCTCTGTCTACACTCTAGATTTCTCTGTTCCAAATGCCCATTTAAGCCAAACATTATCACCCAGTTCTTGGCGTTTACTTCATTTCCTGCTTTATAAACCCAACAGACTGACTAGCATCTCTATGTCATGATTCCAAATTGTCAGGACAACAAAAAAAAAAAAACTCACATCAGTTCAGGCCATTTGCGTATCATTCCCTGTTCCTGGTATTGAGGGTGTGGGTGTTCCTCACAACTACTAATATCCCACAACTCAAGCTGTCCTTTCTGTCTAAATATTTCTATTCATTTCATCATTTTTGTTGTAATTCACTGCATCTATTTAACACGCTGTACTCAGGATAGGCTATGGTAAGCTGTGGAAATAAATTAACCCTAAACTTTCAGTAGATTAACACACTAAAAAGGATTTATTCCTTGATTAAAGGGTGTTTGCTTTACATCCACTTGTTCAAGACAGTTTCGTTCTGACAAGTGATTCAGGAATCCAATCTGCTTCCATATTTCGGCACTATTTTTTTTTTTTGTATCATGGCTTCCTGTGCTCAGCAGCATGAGAAAAGAGATATTGGAGAATTCTCGCCCTCCCTTAAATGCCTTGGCCCAGACTTGGCATACATCACATTTTCTCATAGCTTATTAGCCAGAACTGGGCATGTGGACTTAACTACCTGCAAGGGGGCTTACATATGTGAGGGAGCAGCACTTAGATATTATGAGATAAATACATATGTCTGTGACACATAACATGGAACATCATACAACATTTACAGTTCTCCTGCCCCTTAAGAGATTGATAAAAGCTCTCATCCATTACAATAAAAAAGAATAATTTAATTCTCTGCATATTTATAAGCATTTTTCATGATTTCTTTGACACAAATGTGTGTCCTCTGTCTTCTCTTGTATTTCATTTTCTTACTACCTCCTTGCTGAATTATCCCTGGTATATTCTAATTCTTGTTTTTGTATGCCATGGAGTCGATTCCAACTCATAGTGACCATATAGGAAGAGTAAAACTGCCCCACAGGGCTTCCAAGGAGTGGCTGGTGGACTCAAACTGCTGACCTTTGGGTTAGCAACCAAGCTGTTAACCACTGCACCTCCAGGGCTCCTAATTCTTCTTAGACAATATAAACAAATATTAAATTATCTTCAGCTCTTATCCCAAGACTCCTCTACAGGCTGTCTGTTGTATATCCAAGCCAACCAAGATGTTTATACAAACATAAATGGCTTCTATTTAACCACCTTTAAAGACCATTATCAACTTAATATTAGTCTCCCGTTCCTTTAAATGTTCACATTCACATTTCTGTGCATGAGCTCACATGTTCTACCTCCTTATAATTGACTTCCTATGGTGCAGTGTTTAAGAGTTTGGCTGCTAACCAAAAGGTCAGCAGTTCGAATCCACCAGCCAGTCCTTGGAAACTTTATGGGGCAGTTCTACTCTGTCCTATAGCGTTGCTATGTGTTGGAATCGACTCAATGGCAAGGGGTTTATAGCACTTTTTGCTTATACCGTGCAATATTTTCCTTTTGGTGGGGTCACTTATCTTTTTCCTCAACAACACTATCAGTTTCTTAAGAACAAGAAAATGGCGTTTGGCATATAGTATGCAATTAGTAAATATTGGTTAATTATAATGACCTAGGTTATGTTTAACACACCTAGTAAGCTCACCTCAAGGAGCTCTGGTGGCGAAACAGTTAAGCACTTGGCTGCTAACCAAAAGGTTGGTGATTCAAACCCACTCAGCAGCTCTATGGCAGGAAGACATGACAATCTGCTCCTGTAGTGCTTACAGCCCAGAGAACCCTATGGGGCAGTTCTGCTCAGTCACGTGGGATCACTATGAGTCAACAGCACCTGACAACCACAAGCATACATCTGGGTTTAACGATGGATCTGAAAGACACAGGGAGGCCTCTTATGCGCAGCGAGCAGTATTCACAAAAGAAGTAAATAAGACAATGATAGGAAGTTTGTTAAAGACCTAGTCAACTTGATCACAATGCTCTACTCCACTGAACAGTGCGCAAGGCAAATATCTCCATTTTGATATCGACTGGTCTCTAGCGATCCTCTTCATGGAAAAGGCTGGATATGACCTTTCCATTCAGATCCTAATGATGAGGGTGTTTCATTAGTTTAGCTTTTTAATCCGGTTATGCTACTTACAGAAATTCCGGCACCACAGATCACAGCCAGAATGAATCGTTTCTTCTTTTACTCAGGCTTGATGAGTTTTTCATACACAAAGAGATGAAATAAAACTTTCAAGGAAAAATAAAAGACTCTTAGTGCAGCTTATTTTTATTCAAAAGTGGATTCTCCAAAATCCACTATACTGACTTTTAATCAAAAGGCAGATAAGATGGGAACTCTCTTTGCTACAGGGGACATTTCTTTCTAAATGGACCCTCCCACCATAGTAATAAAGTCTTATACAGTGACAGCACTTTATTCTCTATTTTGGTACATAAAAACTTAACTCATTTTATTCTAGATCAAAACACCCAGATAGGCAGGGCAGGGTATTTAATAAATTTTTTAAATAAGGAAATCCAAAATGACTTGCCATGGGCACACTAATATTAATAGTAATTCTGGTAGTGGGATTAGAGGTGATTTGCATCACGTTAACAGTCACTATGGAGCAGGGAATTGGTATAGGAAAGCCAGGACACAAAGTTTAAGTAGCTCCCTAAATATACATATGTATATTTTTTGGCTTCGTTCTTTTAACCATGAGTAATAAGTTTTGAATGAAGGAATTCATATCACGTCTGCAGCTTTTAGTGACGACGGAGAACCCACTGCTGCTAATGAAGGTGATGCTGATGACAGCATTAATATTTATTAGAAACTTAGTACACACCAGGAATAGTGTTTGTTAGGTTTTAGAATGGAGAAATTTCTTAAATTCTCACAAAAATAAACGTTAGAAGCTAGGTGCATCAGTGTGGGTCCAGTCGGGAGACAGGCAATACTCAATAATTTGAACAAAGGATGTTTAATATAAAGAATCATAAAGCTATGAGAGGAGAGTAACTATAAAGATATAGAGAGAAAGTTGAAGAACCTTGAATCCCACTGGGGCTGAGGGGAAGTAGGTGAGGAATGACTGCCTTGAGACAAGACCCCTTCCTCAAGGCTGGAGTTCAGACCTTATTTAACGAGATGTGGTTGCAGTACACTGGATGGTGGAAAATTCTGTTGGGTTGCCCAGGCCAAAGCTAAGCCACAGTCACTGCACAGGAGAAAACAGAAGGTCCTCCCATATGTACTTCTCCTTACTGCGAAGGAGAAGAGGTGGCCCTTGGTTGGGTATACAGAGGGAGTCAGGACATGAAGGGCCTGCTTGCTGTCAGGACAGCAGCATCATGTAGCCTGTGGGGCAGCGTCCACATTGGCAGGGACACGGGAAACAAATCTCTAGGGTACAAGTGGATAGAGGCTGGTGGGAGGTATGTAGAGGGAGTTGGTGCTGCTGCTGGCCCAAACACTGGAGTGCATTAGTGTCGACATCACGTGGGCTGCAGTGAGGCAGGTACGAGGCTCACAGAAGACTGCATGTTCTGGGGCACGGTTCTCCCAGAGCAGCATAGGATATCCCTGCACATCTGCAGTGCTGGCCAACCGTGCCTGTTGTTGTTGTTGGGTGCCATGGAGTCAATTCCGACTCATGACGACTCCATGTGACAGAGTAGAACACTTCCACAGGGCTTTCTTGGCTTTAACTGTTACAGAAACTGAGCGCCTCGTCTTTCTTCTTCCTAACCCTGGGCGGGGGGAGTGGGTTAGAGCTACCAACCTTTCTATTAACAGCACAGCACTTAACCACTGCACTACCCAAAAACCAAACCCACTGCGGTGGAGTAGATTCCGACTCTTAGCGACCCTATAGGACGGAGTAGAACTGCTCCATAGGGTTTCCAAGGAGCATCTGGTGGATTTGAACTGCCAACCCTTCGGTTAGCAGTCACAGTTTTTAACCACTATGCCACCAGGGTTTCACATTGCACTACAGCAGGTGCAAAAAAGGGCAAACTCAGTACACTAGGAAGAGGAACTTTTCCTCCTGCAATGTCTCTCCAGAGCCCTCTACTGACAAAGCATAGCAATTCCCTTACCGCCCCTCCCCTTCCACCAAAAATAAATAAATAAATACATAACAATTGCCAGGGAGCAGATTGACTCATAGCTACCCTATGGCAACACTACTGAACAGAACAGAACTATCCCATAAGTTTTCCAAGGCTGTAATCTTAAGAGCCAAGGGCTTAACCACTGTGCCACCAGGGCTCCTACATTTTGCTTAGTAAAGGAGAAATGTTTAAAGTCCAGTCCACTACTTCAGAGCAGGTACTGAAGGGTGAATTTGGAGCTGAGAGGCAATAAATTGTAACTGGGGGTGTGTAAATGTTAGTATTACAACTCTAAAAACCAAAATGAAACCCATTGCCATTAAGTCAATTCCAACTCCTAGTGACCCTGTTGGACAGAGTAGAACTGTCCCATAGGATTCCCAAGGAGCGGCTGGTGGATTCCAACTGCCAACCTTTTGGTTAGCAGCCAAGCTCTTAACCATTGCACCACCTATTCTACAGATAAGAAAAAGATTTAGAGAGATTAAGTAACTTGCTCAGATCATGCACTCAGTAGGTAGAGGAGCTGGCATATTCACCTGGGTATCTCAATCCAGAGGCAATGTTCTTGATGCGTAATATGATAGATGCACCAGGATGAATGTCTCCAGCTGTTCAGCAAAATTTATTCTCTCCTTTTTTCTAGCTAGAGACTATATTTCCCAGCCCTCTTTGGGCTAGATATAGCCATATGTCTAAGTTCTTCCACTAGAAAGTAAGAGGAGATGATATGGGCCCTGCTTTTTTTATTCTCCATCTGCCAATTTGAGAGCTAGGATAACGGTAACCAGAGTATCCCTGGAAGCAAACGTATTGAAGATGGAAGAACCTAACAATGGTTTGATTCTCAGCATCACTCTGAATGTGAAACAGAGCTTCCCATGAGAGAGAAATATATCCCAGCTCTTTAAGTCAGTTTTTTAAAGTTTACCCCTGGCCCACAGATTCATACACAGAGAATTATGTGTACACAATAGCAAAAATATATTGAGAGTTGGCACTTGCTTTATTTGCTGAGGCATATTTAATGCTCACTAAATATATGTTGAATGAGAATGAAAGAATGCATTAATCTTGAAGAAAATTGATAAAGTCTGTTAAGGATCTTTCCACGATGAGAGAAATAATATTTGTCACAACACGAAGACTCATTTCCCTTGACTTAACTTTGAATTACGTTTTTTTCTTTTTATTTGGCATCAATTAACTGCAAGCTCATTATTTGTTCTTCTTCCAGATGTGTTGTCCTTGAGTAGCTCTACTGAATATTTTCTAGCATTGATCTTAGTTGCTTAGTGTGTCTTCTCTTTAAGGACCGAGACTGTATGATGTACAGCTATTTTTTTCCCCCACTAGGTAGGTAAGCGTGCTGGGAAACAACAAGTTCTAATACAACTGTATAAGGATTTAGAGTTGGAGGACCTGTACTTGAGGCTAGATTCTGTTAGTCCCTAGTTGTGTATTTTGGAGCAAGCTTCCTAATATCTCTGAGTTTCTGTTTCTAAGCCAATAAAATTAGGAATATATGTCCTTTCTTGAGGCTTACTTGAAGATTATGAGAGGTGATATAAGTAAAATCGCTATGCCAATGTTAGTTCTGATTATAGCAGGTGGTGCTCACTAAATATTTGATGAAATGAATTGGAATTAAAGCAAGTCATCTACTAAGCCTGATAGTCGTGTATCTATGATATTTCCCAAGAAGCTGCTTTAACTTTTAAGTCCAGCACATTGAAGGAATTATTTATTGAATATACTGGAAGCCTAACATAGTTAAATCATCTTGAAAATATGTCCAGCTACTGCCAAGGCACATAACAGACAACGGAAAAGGAAAAAAAAAACACAATAAAATGAGAATGGTATAAAACGGTGAGTATGTATAATTAATGTTTTGTTTTGTTTTTAGAAGATATACTCAAGCTGAAATGGAATTGGTTCAAAATTTAACCTGTCAGGCACAGTCAACAGGGTACAAGGAGGATTTCAAGCCAAAACTAATTCGAAGTGAATTTCAAAGGTGCTTACATAAAAACAGACTGTTTAATAAGAATATAAATAATAGATGTCTTGAATGTCACCTTTCATGTGTTTCTGCAAGCCGTTTCAGTGTCACTTTGAAATGCTACAAAAGATGCAAAAATTCTTTTTTGAGTTTAGTACTCTCTATCTGCACCCCCAGCCACTTCCAACCCCATAGGAGTGGAGTTTAGAAAAGTGGCACAGGCTTTTTGTTGGCATATTTGATCTACATTTGCTAGGGCTAAATGGGGATTATTTTATTGAGAGAAAAAGAGTCAAGGTAACTCAGGAAACAGGGAGTAATGTCAAGTACCCACAGCAGGCTTATGAAAAACCAGAGAGTCCTTGGGAAAGCCTAGAACTAATCCCCCTTCATTATGCTCTCTCTTTCTTGGGGCCTTTCTGACTCAGCATGGTCTTTCTCATCCCTGTTTCTCATTGCGTATCTTTTCTGCTCTCCTTTCCACCTACTGACCAAGATTTCTTTGCACATGGACTCAATGGCAACCCTCAAAATCTTGACTTTAAAGGAATAGAAGAATGCTTAAATATTAGAAAATTTAGCAGCACAATTTACCTTACGAATATATCCAGAAGAAAGAAATCAAGAGTATCACCATAGATGCTGAAAAGGCATTTGAAAAAAATTAAACATTCCTTTTTTATTAAAGAAAAAAAGTCTTAAAAAATTGTAGTAGATTAGTACTTCTATAATATAATAAAATAAAATAAACCTAAAATTCTGCATAATTGTTAGTAAAGAAAGCTAGAAAAATTCCAATTTAAATCAAGAGTAAGACAGGGATGACCACTGTTAGTATTATTAGTTAACATTTTCCAGAAAGATGATTAGATAAGGCAAAGAAAACAGAGGTACAACATTAGAAATACAAGATAATCAAATTAAAAATTTTGTTAACTATAAATTTTTTTTTTTATGAGGAGGATTTGTACAAGAGTAATGTACAGAAATCAGTAGTCTTCCTGAATAAAACAACCAATAAAATAATGTAATGGGGGAACATACCCCATCTACTCTTGTTACAACAACAATAAAGATAAAATACCTCTCAGAAGAACTAGATGGTGCCCAGCTACCACCACTGATGGCTCTGACAGGGATCACAACAGCTTGTCCTGGACAGAGCAGGAGAAAAATGTAGAACAAAATTCAAATTCCCCCCAAAAAAGAACAGACTGGAGGAATCCCCGACACCATGGCCCATGGACACCCTGCTAACTCATAACTGAAGCCACTCTCAATGTCCACCTTTCAGCCAAAGATTAGAGAGGACTATGAAACAAATAATAACACAAGTGAGGAATGTGCTTCTAAGTTCAGTCAAGTATATGAGACCAAATGGGCAACATCTGCCCAAAAGCAAAGATGAGAAGGCAGGACAAGACAGGAAAACAGGACAGATGGACATGGAGAACCCAGAGTGGAACGGGAAAGGGAGAGAGTGCCAACGCATTCTGGGGATTGCAACTAATGTCACAAAACAATTTGTGTATAATTAAAAAAAAAAAAAAACTAATTTGCACTGTAAACTTTCACCTAAAATACAATAAAATAAAAAAAAGATAAAATATCTAAGAAGAAATTTATCAAGAATTGTTAAGGCAGAGAGTGATATGTACGTTTATTAAGAAAATGTTTGTACACTACCGAGAAGACCTAAACACATGTATAAGTACACTATATTCTTTTTACTGAGAAACAGTTCTTTGATTTATTTATAAGTGCTGTAATTTTCTTATTCTCGAACCATTAATGCCTGTCCTTTTCTTTAATTCATTTTTTAAAATATGTTTCAAAGGATTGTTTTAACTTTTTTCTAGACTCTTGAGTGGGATGCTTTTATTTTATAATTCTTTCTTGATCACTAATATAAGTAGTTAAGGAATGATTTTTCCTCTGCATGCTACTTTAGCTATATTGTTGTGTATTCCAATATGCAGAATTCCAATTAATTGTTTTCTGGATATTCTACAATTTTGATTTTTTTTACTTTTTCTTTGACCAAATAATTAGGAAGAGGCTTTTCAAAATTTCTTTTTGATAGCAGTTTTCTTTCTCTCTCTCTTCTTTCTTTATCTCTTTCTTTCTTTATCTTTCCTTTATTTCTTCCTTTTTATTTTTTAGTTCTGTTACATCGTAATCAGAGAATCTTTTTGTCAGTATTTAAATTATTTGAAATTTACTGCAATTTTGTATACGATTCTATAAAGACAGTGTGTATGTGTTGGTAAAATAAAGTTGTTTTCTATGTTTTCAATGGACATAGTTTTGCATTCACTAATTAGTTCTACCTTTTAAATTATTTTATATATATGTTCTATAGCTTTTGTTTTTTTTCTGACATGAACTGAAGAATAGAATTATCTTTGTGCATTACTCCTTATTTCTTCTATAGTCATAGATATGAATAAAATAAGGTATTGCTTAATGTAAGGTGAGATTGTTCACAAGAAAATACATCCTTGTCCAAAAAGAAATGGAAGTCACAAATAATACACCATATTCCTAAGTCTAGCTAGAAGTCTCTTCTACACGAATGGCCCAGTAGTGCAAACTACCATAACAAATGTGCCACTGTTTGTTAAACTTAGTCGCCAAACCCATTGACAGTTCACCTCTACTACCTGGTGTCAGCAAGATAAACCAATTCACAGTTGTTTCAGTCAATCATGGTATTTAGATAAACTTAATTTATTTCCATAGTAAAGTCATGGGCCATTAGAGCCCACAAGATGTTGGCTCAACTAATAGCCCAAGTAGACTTATTTATAATTGAGGGATTTCAGTTGGTACAGCCTGAGGTCAAATAGGTAATTATTGACATTTCCAAGACTGGTACAAAACAGCCCGGTCAATTTCCATCATGACATGTGTTCTAGGAAGGATTTGGAGTACCAATACCTTCTAAGCCTTGTCTCAGAAAATCTGAATCTACTCACAACTCCTAATGACTGGGCAATAAATCATCTAAGTCTACCCCTCTGGCCATGGCTTATTGAATCAGTGACTTGTATAGGCTATATTGGAAAAATGAGCATGGGAAAACATATTCTTTCCCAGGAATGTGAAATAAGAGACACAGAGGAAAGTTGCTGAAAAGCAGTGAGAACTGGAGCTTTAAAGTGTTCTGGAATTTCCATTCTTTGCAATCTTATCCATAGTTTGTCATGATCCACACAGTCAAATGCCTTTGCATAATCAATAAGACACAGGTAAACATCCTTCTGGTATTCTCTGTTTTCAGCCAGGGTCCATCTGACATCAGCAATGATATCCCTGGTTCCACGTCCTCTTCTGAAACCAGCCTGAATTTCTGGCAGTTCCCTGTCAATATACTGCTGCAGCTGTTTTTGAATGATCTTCAGCAGAATTTTGCTTGCATGTGATATTAATGATATTGCTCAATAATTTCCGCATTCAGTTCGATCACCTTTCTTGGGAATAGGCATAAATACGGATCTCGTCCAGTGAGTTGGCCAGGTTGCTGTCTTCCAAATTTCTTGGCAGAGATGAATGAGCGCTTACAGTGTTGCATCCATTTGTTGAAACATCTCAATTGACATTCCATCAATTCCTGGAGCCTTGTTTTTCACCAATGCCTTCAATGCAGCTTGCACTTCTTCCTCCAGTACCATTAGTTCCTGATCATATGCTACTTCCTGAAATGTCTGAACAATGACCAATTCTTTTTGGTATAATTTCCCTGGGTATTCTTTCCATCTTCTTTCAATGCTTCCTGCATTGTTTAATATTTTCCCTAATGGAATCCTTCACTATTGCAACTCGAGGGTTGAATTTTTCTTCAGTTCTTTCAGCTTGGCAAACGCTGAGCATGTTGTCCCCTTTATTTCTTTGCACATATCATTATAATACTTTACTTTGTCTTCTCAAGCCGCCCTTTAAATTTCTCGTTCGGTTCTATTACTCCATCATTTCTTCTTTTCACTTTAGTTACTCAACGTTCAAGAGCAAGTTTCAGAGTCTCTTTTGGCATCCGTTTTGGTCTCTTCTTTCTTTCCTGTCTTTTTAATGACCTCTTGCTTTCTTCATTTATGATGTCCTTAATGTCATTCCACAACTCCTCTGGTCTTCAGTCATCAGTGTTCAATGTGTCAAAGTTATTCTTGAGATGGTCTCTAAATTCTAATTTTCTTCAGTTTCAACTTGAACTTGCACAAGAGTAATTGATGGTCTGTTCTGCAGTCAGCCCCTGGCCTTGTTCTAACTGATGATATTGAGCTTTTTCATCACCTCTTTCCACAGATGTAATCAATTTAATTCCTGTGTATGCCATCTGGCGAGGTCCACGTGTATAGTAGCCATTTATGTTGGTGAAAAAAGGTATTTGTAATGAAGAAGTTGTTGGTCTTGCAAAATTCAATCATGTAATCTCTGGCATCATTTCTATCACTTAGGCCATATTTTCCAACTAGTGATCCTTCTTCTTTGTTTCCAACTTTTGCATTCCAATCACCAGTAATTATCAATGCATCCTGATTGCATGTTCGATCAATTTCAGACTGCAGAAGCTGGTAAAAATCTTCAATTTCTTCACCTTTGGCCTTAGTAGTTGGTGCATAAATTTCAATAATAGTTGTATTAACTGGTCTTCCTTGTAGGTGTATGGATATTATCCTATCACTGACAGTGTTGCCCTTCAGGATAGATCTTGGAACATTATCCCAATATTAATATTATTCAAGTAAGATGTCAAAAGGATTTTTTAAACTAGCTGACCCTAATTCATGCAGAAAGGTGAACAAGAATAAGCAGAAAAATTCTGAAATATAAGAGTGCTGAGGGAAGGCTAACGATAAAAAGTATTAAATATATTATAAATATATTATAAGGTTATAATCACTAAATTGTTGTATTGGTGTATAAATGCCTGCAAAATCAGTGGGATAAAATGGGAAGTCCAGAATGTGAAAAAAATAAAAAAGCATAATAAAATCTACCGTGTAATAAAATTTATGTCTTAAATGAATTGGAAAAGCTGGTGATTAATGGGTTTGAAACACAGAGAGTCATTACAAATAATATAAACTTTCTGTAAATCACATCTAGCACCAGGATAAATTCCAAATGATCAAACATTTTAATATAAAAATATAAAACCAAAAGAGTACCAGCTGAAGCCATGTGGGAACTATTTTATTAAACCAAAGCAGAGAGATCTCTTCTAAGTACTACACAAAACCCTTGAAGCTAATAAAGAAAATATTAATACATTAAATTACATGAAATGATGATATAAGGCAAAAGCTTTCATAAGCAAATTAACAAGAAAAAATAAACTGGAAAAACTATTTTCAATTCATTTTGGACAGTGGCATAATTTCCCTAATATGTAAGGAATCAGTAAGAAGCAAAGAAACAACTAATAGGAAAGTGGGTACTGGTTGGGAAAAGGCAGTTCACAGCTGAAGTAAAATGAATCTTCTTAAATATATAATGTTCAACCTCACTAATAAAAGGAGGACTGCAAATTAAAATGTCATCGAGGTATCACTTTCTTGATTGGTTTGGAAAAGATCAAAAGTGTGATAGTATACTAAATTGATAAGTGTGAGAAGAAATTGTCACTTCCAGATATTGTTGGTGGTAGTAGAAACTGGTACATATTACGTGAAGGATGCTCTGGTGGCAGAATGGTTACTAGCTCAGCTGCTAACCCAAAGTTTGGCAGTTTGAATTCACCAGCTGCTCCTTGGAAACCCTATGACGGAATTCTACTCTGTCCTGTAGGGTCATTATGAGTAGGAATTGACTCAAAGGCAATGGGTGTTTTTTATTTTAGTTACAAGAAGGGCAATCTAGTCATAGCTTTCGAATTACAAATGCTAATACTCCTTGATCTAGAAATTCCTTTTCTGATTTTTTCCTATGGAAAAATTCACATACTTGCAAAATTATTCTTGCATCATTATTTATAAGAGCAAAATATTGGAAACAACCTCAATATTCATGGATAGAAAACTGTCTCTATTATACCACATTACGTGATAAAATATTATGCAACTATGAAAAGAAATGATGATCTCAGCAAGC
Source organism: Elephas maximus indicus (assembly GCF_024166365.1). Taxonomy (NCBI): domain Eukaryota; kingdom Metazoa; phylum Chordata; class Mammalia; order Proboscidea; family Elephantidae; genus Elephas; species Elephas maximus. The sequence goes on along the minus strand of NC_064835.1, from coordinate 78,275,772 downwards.
TTCTTTGTAGCTACTGGAAAGCTGACCCTAAAACTTACATGGACTGAACTTACAATAGTTAGAGCAATTTTGAAAACAAAGAATAAATAGAAGTCACACTACCCAGTATCAAAACTTACTCTATCAGGACACTGTGGTGCTGATGTAAGGGTAAATTTAGTGATCAATGGAACAGAGTAGAAAAATCTAGAAACAAACTTTTACTTTTATAGTCAGCTGAGTTTTTACAAATATTCCAAGGCATTTCAAAAGGAAAAAAGGATAGTCTTTTCAACAAATAGTGTCGGAACAATTGGATATAAATTTGCAAAATAATAGAGTTAGACCCTTACCTAACACCATACACAAGAAATCAGCTCAAACTAAAACATGGACCTAAAGGTAAGACCTAAAACTATAAAATTTCTGGGATAAAACACAGGAGGAAATTTTTGAGATCTTGAGCTAGGCAAAGGTCTCTTGGATATGACTCCAAAAGTATGCTCCCCAAAAGAGAAAACATGATAAATTGTACTTTATCAAAATTAAAACTTTTTGCTTCAAAACATGCAATTTTAAAAAGACAAGCCATGGACTGGGAGGAAATATCTTCAAAGCCTGTATCTGATAAAAGAGTTGCATACCAAATAATTACTACAATTCAATAATAAGAAGTCAAACAGCCCGACTGAAAAATGGGCAAAAGATTGTAATAGACATTTCACCAAAGAAGATACGTGAAAGCTAAAAGCAAATAGGAAAAATCATGAAAATAGTCATTAGAGAAATGAAAATTAAAACCACTATATATCTATTTGAAAGCCTATAATCCAAAAGATTGACAAAACCAGGTGTTGATGAGTGTGAAGAGAAACTAGAACTCTAATACATTGCTAAGGAGCCCTGGTGGCGCAGCAGTAATGCGCTCAGCTGCTAACCAAAAGGTCGGTGGTTCAAACCCATCAGCTAGTCTGCAGGAGAAAGAGGCAATGGTCTGCTTCTGTAAAGATTACAGCCTTGGAAACTGTGCGGGGCAGTTCTACTCTGTCCTACAGGGTTGTTACGAGTCAGAATCCAATGTAAAATGGTACTGTCACTTTGAAAAACAGATGGGCAGTTACTTAAAAACTTTAACATAAACTTACCATTTGGCACAGAAATTCCACACCTAGATATTTACCCAAGATAAATGAAAACACAGACTTCCCAAAGAAAGACTAGACTTGCTGGCCTGACAGAGACTGGAGAAACCCTAAAAGTATGGCCCCCGGACACCCTTTCAGCTCAGTAATGAGGTCACTCCTGAGGTTCACCCTCCAGCCAAAGACTGAACAGGCCCATGGAACAAAATAAGACTAAAGGGGCGCACCAGCCCTGGGGCAGGGACAGGAAGGCAGGAGGGAACAGGAAAGCTGGCAATAAGGAACTCAGGGTTGAGAAGAGAGAGTGATGACATGTCATGAGGTTGTTAACCTATGTCATACAACAGTGTGTGTACTGTTTGATGAGAAACTAGTTTGTTCTGTAAATCTTCATCTAAAGTACAATTTAAAAAAAGTAAAAAAAACCGAAAACATGCACACACACAAAGACTGTATACAAATGTACATGAATATACATAGTAGCTTTATTCATAATACCCCCAAAAAGGAAACAATCCAAATGTCCATCGACAGGTGAGTGGATAAACGAAATACGGTGTATCTCTACGATAAAGTACTTACTCTTTTACAATAAGATGGAGCAAACTATCCATGCACAGACTGATCTGAAAAATATTTTCTAAATGAAAGAACCAGATACAGAAGAACACATACTGTGTGATCCCATTTATATGAAATTTCCAAAAAAGACATATCTTCAGAAAGAAACCAGAACAGTGTCGGTCTAGGGCTGGGAATTCAAGAGGAAGGTGAGTGCAAATGGGTATGAAGGAAATGTTTGGGGGTAAGGGAACAGTTCCAAAGGTATATTGAGATGTTGATAATACAACTCCACTAACTTATTAAAAATAATTGCATTTTACACTTACTATGGACACATTTTATGGCATGTAGATTCCACCAAGTACCGGTGATAAAAAAGGAAAAAGAATGACACAGTCCTTGTTGCCCCTGTGCCCCGCAGATTGGGAGAGGGCAGTCCATGGTCCACACTTGGGAGTCTCTTCTCTCATTCTGCCCTGGGCCCCTGGGACGTTTCTTGAATGGAAGCCCTGCAGCCCTACCTTCCATTAGGTAGCAGAGTGGGAGGGTTGCTGCCTCATAGTGGGCAGACTCCCCCCACCCTTACTGCATTGGTTGTCAGATAGTTACTCTGGCCTCTTTCTCTTGCGACTCCTGGGTCCCACATGTCTGAGAGCTAACCGAAGCTAAATTCTTGCAGTAGGGTACCTGTACCTGTTGAATTTCCTGTAGGTCTTGAGTCCCTCCAAGCATATCTAAACATTACGGATGGTGGTTTGCCTGCATGGAATATAGACTGACAGAGAAATGCCTTCTTCCAGAAAGACAAAGGAAAACAAAACTCTTACAACACCCCAAGTTTTAGCAGACATTTCTGAAATGCCAAGCCTCTTGGCCCCAAGCTGGCCTGTGGCATTTTAACATGCCAAATTGGGGTCTTTCCACTCATAGTCTCTTTGATTGTGCCTTGCACCATTTCCTGATGGCAAACTAAATGGCATGTCCTCTTGACTGAGTAGTCAGGCCTCCTCCCCTTGGTGACTTGCTTTGGTAAGGGCTGTACACGTCCATACCTGAGTTCCTAAAAGTCTACAAAGTGGCTGTAAGGGCTTTTAATTTCTGTGTCAAGGGCCAGCTTGCCCTAGCTGACAGAACATGGGCTGGTTCCTGTGAAATCATTGCTGTTATGTCTGCCTTTTCTCATGCAGGAGCCATGGTGGTGCAGTGGTTAATGCACTCAGCTGCTAGCCAAAAGGTTGGCAGTTCGAATCCATCAGCTGCTCTTTGGGAGAAAGATGTGACAGTCTGCTTCAGTAAAGATTACAGTTTTGGAAATCCTATAGGGGCAGTTCTACTCTGTCCTTTAGGGTCTCTATGAGTCGCAATCAACTCGATGGCAACAGGTTTTTGGTTTCAAATTTACACATGGAGCCCTGGAGATGCAGTGGTTAATGGTACCGCCTGCTAACAAAAAGGTTGGCAGTTTGAATCCACCAGCCACTCCTTGCCCTATGGGGCAGTTCTACTCCATTCTACTCTATGAGTTGGAATGGATTCGATGGCAGCAGGTTTGATTTTTTTGTTTTTTGCTCACTCAAATGTTGACAACTAGTTTCTTTTTCTCTCCTTCCTTCCCCAGCTTCAGTAATTCAAGGGAGCTGAGAGGAGCTTAAAATCTCTCTCATTTGAACTTAGACTGGAAGGCAGTACTTTACTGAAAGCAGGTTTTTCCTGAAGCAGCTCCGCATGGGCCTAACCAACATTGCCAGAATCATATCTAAGTTTCTGAACTTAGGATACTTGCAGATATGATTTCTGTGCCTCTTCTAAGTAGTTAGGAAGTTAAACCATGGTACCTTATCTACGCTCAAACTCTTTTCTAAAGTACTCAAACATTCAGCCAGCCACTAGATTGTTCTTCACTTTGAGAGTTTCTAACATTTTGCCAACCCTCTCATTTCCAGATCACGCACTTGTTTTACATTTCTTCAACAACCTGTGAGATTCCTCGTTACTCCGCAACCCCTTTCCGTGTGCCTACCCAGCTTCAGACCTGAGCTGTCATTGGCGTGGCCAGACTTACTTCAATAGGTACAATTCTTATCCTTCCCCACGCCTGACCCTACTTTACAGAGGAGGAGGGAAGTATTTTTATAAAAATTCAACACGGAAATGGAGACCTTAAAGATTACTTTTCATGGCCCTCCCTTTCTCAGTGTTTTTCTGGGAGTTGCGTACGTCCTGGAGTTCCTGGGTAGTGCAAGCGGTTAACACGCTGGGCTGCTAACCAAAATGTTGGAGGTTTGAATCCATCCAGAGGTGCCTTGGGAGAAAGGTCTGGGGATCTACTTCTGAAAGATCAGCCATTGGAAACCCCGTGGAGGACAGTTCTACTCTGCCATACATGGGGCGGCCGCCAGTCGAAATCGGCTTGACAGCAGCTGGCGGTGGGAACCCTAATGTCACCAGCAACACAGAGCAGAGCATCATTCCCTATCTCCATTCCAGAACCTTCTGCATATAGAGCATCTGAGCATATTCAGGGGACTTCAATGCAGTCTGTAAAAGCCTTTTAAACACACTCTCACCAAAGCCTGTGTTTTTCCCCAATCAGCGGTGATTTCTGAAAGTCTTTTTCTAATCCCTGCACATCAATTTTCCAATAGAATCATAAGTCATTATTTCAAAATAAATATGTTCTAATCCTAAAGGCTATAATTAGTCCATGATTTAGGCGTTGATGTTCTGGATGAGATCTCATGTGTATCAGGTATGAATTTTACTCCAAAATACCTTCTTTCTCTAACCTAGGCAATCTGTTCCAAGAGCTCGCAATCTCAGTCTGGGAGCCCTGAGAGGAGAGTTTATGTGTCAGTACATCCACAGGGAACTACCAGAATCCAAGCCAGATTCAGAAGAGGATGTTGAACAACAGATATCATTGCTGATGTCGGATGGATCTTGGCTGAAAGCAGAGAATATCAGAAAGACGTTTACGTATGTTCTACTGACTATGTAAAGGCATTTCATTATGCGGATCATAACAAATTACAGAATAACACTGTGAAGAATGGGAATTCCAGAACACTTAATTGTGCTCATGAGGAACCCGTACATATAGATCAAGAGGCCGTCGTTTGGACAGAACAAAGGGATACTGTGTGGTTTAATGTCAGGAAAGGTGTGCATCAGCGTTCTACCTTTTCACCATACCTATTCACTTAGTATGCTGAGAAAATAATCTGAGAAGCTGGACTATATGAAGAAGAATGGGGCATCAGGATTGGAGGAAGACTCATTAATAATCTGCAATATGATTTTGTTAAGGTGAGTTAACTTATCCCCCAAATCAACTTAGTCAAATGAAAGACTTAGAGAAGGCGGTAAGGTGTGGAGGGAGAAAAAAAAAAAAAAGCTCCTGTAGCCACTCGCTCATAACTCTGTTTTTTTACATTTCCCTCTTTTATTAGATTAAATACACCTGGAGAACAGAAAATATATTCAATGAATCCCTGGATATCTTGCTGCATGCAAAGGGCCTGGAATACAGTTGTTGTTGTTGTTAGGTGCCTTTGAATTGGTTCCTACTCATAGTGACCCTGTGTACAACAGAAAGAAACACTGTCCTGTGCCATCCTCACAATCATTGCCATGTTTGAGTCCATTGTTGCAGCCAGTGTGTCGATCCATTTGGTTGAGGTCTTTCTGTTTTTCACTGACTTTCTACTTTACTAAGCCTGGTGTCCTTCTCCAGAGACTGGTCCCTCCTGATAACGTGCCTGAAGTAAGCAAGAAGTCTCACCATCCTTGCTTCTAAGGAGCGTTCTGGCTGTACTTCTTCCAAGACAGATTTGTTCATTCTTCTGGCGACAGTCCAAGATATGTTCAGTACTCTTCACCAACACCATAATTCAAATGCATCAATTCTTCTTTGATCTTCCTTATTCGTTGGAATACATTAGAGACTTAATAAACATTTATACAAAGAAAAGTAAATATCTATGGAGAGAGACTCTTCTTTTTATAAAGAATGTCGTGTGGGGGAGGAGGGGAGGATGGATCCAAAAGCAAGATTAATTGAAACCCCAATGTGACCATGTGAATATGGAAGGCAGGGTCGTTCATGTAAAGTGTAGAGTGACAACTTCCAATGATGTATTTAGTGCTAAACTTCAGAAGAGTGCCAGTTTCAAAGTAATAGGATTTTTAGTAATCTCAGTGGGATTTGAAATTTAGATTCTAATTCTATCACCACTCACAAGGTGAGCTTAACCCCTTTGGGCTGTAGGCTCCTCTGTGGATGGAAACATATGATTAATATGAGGACTGATAAACTGCTCAAATTACAAAGGATTTTGGTACGGATGTCTTTTTTTTTTTTTTTTTTGTACTTTAGATGAAGGTTTACAGAACAAATTAGTGTCTCATCAAACAGTTAGTACATGCACTGTTCTTTTACATTGGTTAACAACCCCATGACACATCAACACTCTCCTTTCTCAACCCTGGGTTCCCTATTACCAGCTTTTCTGTTCCCTCCTGCCTTCCAGTCCCTGCCCCAGGGCTGGTGCACCCCTTTAGTCTTATTTTTCTTCCATGGGCATGTTCAGTCTTTGGCTGGAGGGTGAACCTCAGGAGTGACATCATTACTGAGCTGACAGGATGTCTGGGGGCCATACTTTCAGGATTTCTCCAGTATCTGTCAGCCCAGCAAGTCTGTTTTTTTACTTTTGAGTTAGAATTTTGTTCTACATTTTTCTCCAGCTCTGTCCGGGGCCCTCTGTTGTGATCCCTGTCAGAGCAGTCAGTGGTGGTATCTGGGTACCATCTAGTTGTACTGGACTCAGTCTGGTGGAGGCCGTGGTAGATGTGGTCCATTAGTCCTTTGGACTAGTCTTTCCCTTGTATCTTTAGTTTTCTTCATTCTTCCCTGGTCATGAAGGGGTGAGACCAGTGGAGTATCCTAGATGGCCTCTCACAGTCTTTTAAAACTCCAGACACTACTCACCAAAGTAGAATATAGAACATATTCTTTATAAACTATGTTATGCCAATTGAGCTAGATATTCCTCAGGATTATGGTCCCTACAGCCCTCAGCCTAGTTATTCGGTCCCTCAGGGAGTTTGGATGTGTCTATGCAGCTACCGTGACCTTGCTTTATGCAGGTTGTGCTGGCTTCCCCAGTATTGTGTACTGTCTTACCCTTCACCAAAATTTCCACTTATCTGTTGTCTATGGTACTTATAACTTTACCTACACAGAGGCGAAAGATCAAGTAAGGAGCTGAAAGCAGGAATCTCCTCTTTGTAGGCAAGTAAGCAGAACTGTCACAACATGCCTCTGGGAGCGCACGGAGTTGGCTGGTCAAAAGCCAGCCTGTCAGGGTAGAAGTGTGGTGAAAGGTTCTCTTCCTCTACTGGAAATGTTGCAGTATCACTGAGGCCCAAATATTCCAGGTGCTGGGCAGATGGTATTTCTAGTCAATTCTAGAAATAGCTGACACCCCAAAATGCAGATTGTCTGGCCCCAAGCATCTGCTCCACCACTGCCAAGTGTCCTTACTCATGCTTGTGGTATAAGAAAGGGAACTTCCAGATGGGAAGGTGCCCTTGTATTAGAAATAAACCCACAGTGTGCCCAGCAGATGCCTTAGCCCAGATGTGAATCTCTGTGGAATGATAAGACACTGGACAGGGAGGGGAAGGTACTTTCACCTCTACTTTGCTGATGTTGGCAGTGATATTTCCCTTTTCCCAATAAAGCCTATTTCTTCATCCATCCTATGTGATAGTGCGATGTTGAAGAATTTTTTTGGCCTCTTGCATGACAGATGGTAGCCCTGGAGGGATCCACCTGGCACAATATATATTAAGCCTTCCCCTGGAGTTATAGTCATCAGACACTGTATGATATTGTATCCGTTCCTATCAACCTCCATCCTAGTGCGGGTTGCTACTCTTGACAGAGTCTGGCAACCCATGGGTGTTTTCCTAAATTAGGTAGCTGTTCAATGAAATTACAAGTTCTGACCACATCTTCTCATGCAGAGGCTCTCTGGTGCATATATACACGGCCTCCATCCAGATGGAAGTTAAGGTGGAAAGCCATAGCCTTCCTGGTCTATTTGTCACTGAAAACATCAAAGCTTAATGGAAGGAAGCTTTTGATTGCTTCGTAGATTGTTTAAGAAATCTGTGAGTTGAGTTGAAACAAATATTCATTTATTTAGTTTAAAGCACTTATAAAGCAGAATATTTTCTCTCTACTGCTGTCATTTGTGTTTTATTTGAATAATATAAATACGCTATCACTTTAAAGAACTACCAAATTCAAGCTTTAGGGTTTGAAAGGAGATTTATTTCATTATATTGTAAAAAGATAAGGTTTTATACTAATTCAGCCATCATCAGTTTTCTTCAACAAGAAAACAGTAGAGCAGCCACTGCTTGAGAAACTCTTCAGATAGTGGATTTGAAACTTTTCTCTTTCAAGATTTAATAGAAAGACTCCATTTTTCCCTTTGATCAGTCATGGATAACTTAGCCAGTTTTTTAAAAGTCTTTGAAAATCCTTCAGTGTAATTTTGGTTATATTCTTAATACCTTTAGACATTAAAGAGATTAAAAGAAAGATGAATTTTCTCTCTTCTCTGTATCAAGCATATTAGGTTGTTTGGGAATAGCTTAATAAAAATAATTGGGAGAGACAACATCTACCAAAGTTAAATAACTTAGCCATGATGTAATTTTCAACAATAGGCTATTTAAATATTTGACCCATTACCATAGGTGTAAGTTGGATTTAGTGAAAAAATAAAAAGATACATAACCCCTTAATAAGATCAGTTGGCCAGGGAAGACTTTTCTCTCCCTTTAGGAACAGGAACAGAGGATGACGGTAACACCACTAGAGTTCTCGGAGGCTTTTAATTCATACGGTCTTCCTAAGTTCGAAGTCAGCATCGACCTCGCCGATTCAGTGACACGTGACACGCCACGACGAGTTTATTTGCTATATTTAGGAACAGAATAGAAATTTAGTTTTAATTTCATGAAGTTTGAAACAAAGCGAGTGGCTGGCTCACTGGTTTTCCTTCTTCTCCCTGTTCTTCTACTGTTCCTTTCTACTTCTCATGTCCATTTTTTCTTCTTTTTTTTGTGTATGTGTCTTCTGTGTTATCCTAACTAATAGATTATTTTACTAAAAAGCAACCAAATACAGCATATCATTATTTTGTTATTAATTTAACAAAGTGCATTTTGTTTTAACATGTTTCATAGCAACACTCCACAATATCATCTATGTAAAAGTTCTCTGGAGTCCCTGAGCGGTGCAAACGGTTAACAGGCTCAGCTGCTAATGGAAAGTTCAGAGTTTCAAGCATACCCAGAGGCACTTCAGAAGAAAGGCCTGGCGCTCTACTTCCAAAAAAGCAGCCGTTGGAAACTCTACGAAGCAAATTCTCCTCTAACACACACGGGATTGCCGAGTAGGAACGGACTCGACGGCAGCTGGTGAAAAAAAAAAAAAAAATTAAGGAAACCGGTGCATTCAGCTTCATTGCCCAAACTAATTTAAGTCTCAATAGGAAATGCTCTTCAAAAATGTAAGGAAAAAGGTTAGTAGCCTTTTATATTAACCTTTTTATTACCCTTTCTTACAATATTGTATATATAAGAACAAAAACACAAATTATAAGAGTACAGCTCAAGGAATATTCACAAGGTGAACACACCCATGCAGTCAACATCTCCGAAGATCTCTTTTTCCCCTCCCAGAATACACCCCCACCCCTCCTCAGTGCTAAACCTGATTTCAACTTCTTTGGCATTTAGACTACTTTTGTCAGTTCATGAAATTCGTAACAGTGGAGTCATACAGTATGTACTCCTTAGTGTCGGAATTCTTTCACTCGTGTTTGCATGAGATTCATCCATTCGGTGTTTGTAGCGGTAGTTCACTCTCTTCCTTTGAGTTATAAGACTTCATTTTATATATTGTTTATATACCACATTTTATATATTGTTTCTACTTAATGCACAATTTTGGATATTTCTAGTGTTGGGTTATTAAAAATGTATATATGCATATCAGTTGGATATATATGAAGTCCTTGGGTGGTGCAAAGGTTAAGGGCTTTACTACTAACCAAATGGTTGGTGCTTCATACTCACTCAGAGGTGCCTCGGAAGACAGGCCCAGTGGTCTGTTTCTGAAAGATCACAGCCTTGAAATCCCTATGGAACTCTTCTATTCTGCACACATGGGGTCGCCATGAGTTGGAATCGACTCAACGGCAACAAACAAAAATAACAACATTGGATATACATCAAGAAATGGAATTATTGGGTCTTAGAGAATGCATGGTTCAGTTACTTGATATTGTCAGTTTTCCAAGTGACTTTAGTAATTACACTCCCATCAGCAGTATATGAGAGTGCGATTGTTCTATGTTCTCACCCACACTTGGCACTGCAGTCTTTTTACTTTTAGCCAAGCTTCTGGTATGGTAAAGAAAATATATATATATATATATATATGTAGTGGTATTTCATTACCATTTTAATTTGCATTTCCCTAATGTCTAAGGAAATTGATCACATTTCCATATGTTTATTAGTCATTTAGATATGTCTTCTGCCTTTTTTAAGTTCTTGTTTAAGCTTTTTTTCCCCCATTTTTAATTGTATTATCTACATTTTACATAATGATCTATAAGAGTTCTTTTAGATTCTCAGTATGAGTCCTTTGAGCAATATATGTATTGTAAACATCTCCCTTCACTTTGTGGATTGCTCTTTAACTCTTTTAATGGTGTATTTTGATAAACAAAAGTTTTCATTAAGCTCAGTTTATTAATATTTTCCTTTATGATAATGTTTTTTATGTACTATTTCAGAAATTTTTCCTATAGTAAGGTCATAAAGGTAATGTCTTATTTTATAGAAGCTTTATTATTTTACCTTGAATCTTTTTGTATGTATGTGAATAAATTAAGATTCAAGGCTCATTTGTATGTGTATGAATAAAGCAACATTTAAGATTCACTTTTCCCCCGTATGTATATCCAAGTACCCAGCACCGTTTATTAGAAATAACATTCCTTCTCTACTGTACTTCAGGGTCACCTTTCCGAGCAATGAAGTAATAATTTATGTTGTTAGATTTTATTCTTTTCTATTGACCAATTTAGAAATGCTGGAGGTGTAGTGGTTAAGCGCTATGGCTGCTAACCAAAGGGTCGGCAGTTCAAATGCAACAGGCACTCCTTGGAAACTCTATGGGGCAGTTCTACTCTGTCCTATAGGGTTGCTATGAGTCGGAATTGACGGCACTGGGTTTGCTTTTGGGTTTATTGACCAATTTTATATAGTCTTGGCTTGAGAAACCAGTGGATGGTTTCTGGGGCAAACAGGTGTGTTGGGGAGTGGGGGATGAGCCCAGAAAGGACAAGAACAGATAAGAGGAACAACAAATTTTCCGTGTAAAGATCTACTTAAATGTCAAGCTGACCCTTGACTCACTCATGCATGGGGCGGAATGAAAGTGGCCAGCTAAAGATAAGAAAAACTGAACTGAGGTCTGAGCTCCTGCAGACTAACAATGAAACAGGGTTGATTCTAACCGAGATAACCGGAAGAAAAAAATCAACACTCTTCTGGCTATCGTAGAACAGTCTCTACAACTAACATTCACAATGTCCAGGACACAATTCAAAATTTCTTGACATAATAAATACACAGGAAATTTGATGCATTTTCAAGAGAAAGACAATCAACAGAGGCCAAAATTGAGATAACACAAGACTATCAGACTTATCAGACTAGGCCTTTATTGCAGCTATTATAACCACACTCAGTAAGAAAAAGGAATTTATTTTCGTTATTAATGGACAGATAGCAAATTTTAACAGGAATGTAGAACTATAAAAACAGAGCCAAATGAAAATTTTATAACTAAGAATATATATCTGGAATAAAAAATTGACTGAGCATAACAACAGAATGGAGATAACAGAGAAAATAATTAATGAAACTGAAGTTAGATCAATAAAAATACCCAATGTTAAAAAGAGAGAGAAAAAAAATGAAAACAAAATGATCAGCATCTTAGGAAACTGTAAAGTAATCCTAGAATTTCTGATATACAGTTAATGAACATTTCAAAAGGAGAAGATAGAATGGAGCAGAAAATATATTTGAAGAATTAATGAACCTACATGGTTGAAGGCTAATGTATTTTACCATAATATTAACTATAAATAGACTGTGAAAAAATGTGATGTAATTGCAATCTCTTGAACAACCACCACAACCAATGAAAAGAGGTGTAGCTCAAAGCTAAGAGCTAGATTAAAATGAGATTCTAAAAAAATTTAAGATAATTTCAAAGAAAGCATGAGAGGGATCACAGAGAAACAAAGCACAGGAACAACAGCAAGAAAAAAATTACAAAATGGAAGATCTAACCCTAACAATACCAATGATGACATTAAATGATATTGGACTAAACGTTACTTGGGACATTTTATTTTTCCCTCTAGTGCTGTTTTGTTATATGTTTGAAATATTGTTAAATTATTGTGTGTGTGTATGTTTTAATTTAGAGTTTTCTCCTGCTTGTTGCTCTTATTTTATTTATGTTTTGAGTATATACATCATTGACTTGGCTACAAAAACCAGGAAGATATACTCACGATCACATTCCATGTGACTGCACTCCTGCCATCTTGCTGAATCACGATTGCGAAGTGCAATGTGTACAGACCACGGTTCTCAACAGCATCACTATTGACTCTTTGGCCCAGATAATTCTTTTGTTGTGGGAGCCGTCCCGTGAACTGTAAGATGTTTAGCTTCTACCTACTAGATAACCTTCATACGCCTCCTCCAGTTCCTGTGTGGAAAGCAAAGTTATTATCTCCAGATCCTACCAACTGCCTCTGAGGGTTAAAATCAACCTTGGTTAAGAACCACTGCAAATAAAAGCTTGATGAGCCTGGATATTCGAATTCCTTATTTCTTTTTTATTGTTTGTTTTTAAATGAAAACTGCTTCTGCCTTTGATGGGGAAGGATATTTCACTTGCGTTCTTAGGTCCAATATTTTCAGCTGGGCTACATATTAACCCCGTTTTCTTACCCAAATGTATCAACATGTGAGAAATTGGGCTTTTTCATCCTTCTGCTCCAAGGCTTTTTACAGACATAATTGTAAAAAGAAGGGCTCACTAGGTTTGTGGATTTGAATATTTTGTAGCTAGGAAACCTTAATCCAATCTAGACATCTTTACAGACGAGAAGTAGAGGGGAGAGATGAGAAATTCATGGAGGGATTTTAAATCCAAATTAGATTTTTAAAAACCAAATCTTCAGAAAAATATCTAGCATTCGTGAATGATAAAAAGTTCCTTGAACAAATGTATTTTCCCCAAACTCATTTTGCTTTTACCACTAATAAATGGTGCCCCTTTACTAGTCAATGTAGCCTCTATATTTGAACATTCCATTATTACCAAATGCTGCCTTTCTATAACTTAAAATTTAGAATCAAATTCTGCATTGAAGGAGAGATTTACATTTTTTGTGCATTTGAAAGGCATGCACTGTCCTGGTTCTGTTTAGGAGTTCCCTCAGTGTCTTCATCATAATTGGTTAAAATATTTTTTTCCCAGAATCCTGATCCAGGCTGAATTTGACAATGCTTGAGTTTTTTTTTTTTTGAGTTGCAGAACCGCTCTTCTTTATCCAAACACTTGTCAGTCTATGGGAATCAGTGCAGTTTGCGGCTAAGTTAGATCAGAAGGTTAATGCTCAGACCCTTAACACTGTGGACATTATGACTCAGGCATCCCTGGGGTGTAAAGACAGAGGCCAGGAATCTCAGCAGGACCTTTAGCGAACACTTGTCCTAAAAGTATGATTTTTCTAGGCATTTAACCCCAAAGAAGAAAGAGTCTGAAGGGCCTTTAGAACTCAATTTTCATTTTAAAGATCAGTTGGCTGAAGTCCAGACAGAATAAATGACTTCCTCATAGTCCCGTAGGTAGTTGGTTAGAAAAGAAAAATCGCTATTGAGTCAATTGCAACACAGGGCAACCAGGTGTATGTAGAGTAGAACTGCTCCATGGGGTTTTCATGGCTGTGACCTGTTGGAAGCAGATCTCCAGGCCTTTCTTTCAAGGTGCCCCTGGGTGGGTTTGAACTGCCAACATTTCAGTTAAAAGCTCAGTGTTTAACCATTTGAGCCACCCAGGGACTCCTGGTAAAAGTAACAGGATCATAATTTGGATTTCCTGACTCCCAGAGCATGGCTCTTTCCACCGGACCTACGGCAGTAGGGCATAGAAGGGAGTGGGATGGGCGGCCCACCCCCAGGCAGAGAGGTTAGGTCTGAGACTTGCTCAAGCAGAGCCATCCAGAGCCAGAAAAGGCCAAACAGAGATCTTCAAGGTATACCGTTACTTTTCCCTGGAAAATATGAAGGTGCAATTTATCAAGAAATGCAACTTTCTTTGGTAAAGGACTAAGAAAAAAGGCAGATGATCATAATAAAATGACTTTGTAATGGATATCTGGACCTCTTTAAAGTGTTAAAAAGCAAAGATGTCACTTTGAGGACTAAGGTGCTCTTGACCGAAGCCACAGTATTTTCAGTTGCCTCATATACATGCAAAAGCTGGACAATGAATAAAGAGATGGAAGAATTGATGCCTTTAAATTATGCTGTTGAATACTGAATATACTATGGACTGCCAGAAGATCAAATAAGTCTGCCTTGGCAGAAGTGCAGCCAGAATGCTCCTTGGAAGCAAGGATGCCAAGACTTCACCTCATGTACTTTGGACATGTTATCAGGAAGGACCAGTCCCTGGAGAAGGACACCATACTTGGTAGAGAGTCAGCAAAGAAGAGGAAGATCCTCAAGGAGATGGATTGACACAGTAGCTGCAACAATGGGCTCAAGCATAAGAAGGATTGTAAGGATGACGCAGAACTGGGCAGTGTTTCCTTCTACTGTACATGGGATCGCCATGAGGTGGAATGGACTCGATGGCACCTAACAACAACAATAAATCTGGGCAACTGGAATGTCAGGAGGAATGGGAAGGTGACTGCTGTAATTACCTTAGGTCACCAGGCAAGCTTAAGTAACAGAAAAAATATATGCTCATACAGAAATTCATTTAACAGGAGATTGTAGGCAAATAGCAACGTGCCTGCTTCAAGACACTTATATCAAGGTCTTGTTGGTCTATTAGAAAATGGAGGAAAAGAAAGTGACTCCAAAAAACGGCATTGCTCTTAAATATAAAGCTAACATGAATGTGTCTTTAATCAGACCAACTCTATTGTATGCAGCTCTGCCAAACTTTAATAATCCTCAGCAGACAACTGTAATTTAAAAATCCCCAAAAATGCAACAGATAAAAATGTTAGAAACTTTGTAATGAGGAAGAAAGAAAATGACTTTACATTGGGTCTCCATAATGCCATGAATTCTGTGTAGGAGCTAAAAAAGAATATACTACAAAAAAAAAAAAAAGACTAATGCATATTAATACAAATGCCCCAAATGTTTCCAAATAGATGAATGTTTGATATAAGGTGACAAGATGTCTGGATATTTGACCGTATTTTCTCCATTGCTGAAATCCTATGTAAATCACAGGTATGATGAAGCAGGTGCAAAACAAGTGTTCATGTTTTTATTATCATCATAGTCAAACATATTAATCAGCTCCTATGATTTTTTATGATTGGAGCATCAATCCCCCGTATCAGGTTTTGAAGGTGATTGATCTTTGGCAGGCTATTGATTGATGGAGCTCACTGATAATGATTCATCTGACAATAAGGTATTAATTTAAAATGTTACAATTACCTTAAACATCAGCAGTCTCTGGGTAGCACAAACAATTAAGCACTGGACTACTAACAGAGAGGTTGGCAGTTCGAACCCACCCAGAGATGCCTTGGAAGAAAGGTCTGGTTAACTGCTTTCCAAAGGTCACAACTATTGAAAGCCCAATGGAACACAGTTCTACTCTGACACATACAGGATCTCCATGAGTCATAATCAACTCAATGGCAACTGATAAAAAACATCAGGATGTTCCAGTCACGGGTAACGCTTGGGAGAGTTGTCTCCAAAACGATGAAAGAGGGCAGGGGAAGTAAATGTCAAATCAGTATGCTTAAAACCAAACCCTTCTGCTCCTTAGAGTCACTAAGTTTGATAATGGGGCAGGGCTGTACCACTAGTGAAGCACATACAATTATTATTGAAAATATTCTAAATATTTGCACTTAGAATTAAAAAAAACTCTCCCATACAGTGCCTATTTAATATTCTCTGTAATTCGGTATGGAGTCACTGAGTGGTGCAAAAGGTTTATGCGCTCGGCTGCTAACCAAAAGGTTGGAAGCTCCAGTTCACCCACAAGCAGCTTGGAAGACAGATCGAGCAATCTACTTCTCAAAAATCAGCCACTGAAAACACGACAGAGTACAGTTCTACTTTGACATGCATAGTGCGGTGTAATGGGTCGCTTTTCTGTGGCCTTTCTAGCCATAATCTTGTAACTTCCACCGAAGTGAATGGGCAGGACTGTGCAGATATGGTAACTGTGGCCTACCAAAGGGATTGGTCACTTTTTGCCATCCTGCTGAGTTAAGGTGAGCCATCCCAGAGGCAGGAGAGAGAAAATACCACCACCACCAGGGAAAAAGAGCCAGTTTGTCCTTTGGACCTGGGATCCCTGAGTTGAGAAGCTCCTAGAACCAGCAGACAGAGAGACAGAAAACTATAACACTAAAGGCAGAGAGAAGCAGCAGCAGAGACCCAGCAGCAGAAACCCAGCAGCAAGAGACTGCCCATTGGACTTCCCAGTCCACAGAGAAAGAAAGCTGAGTGCCTTTGGGCAGAGGCCCAGGGTCAGGGAGAGATGTGCCTGCGAGCACAGCTGAAAAGGCACTGTTCTTATGGAAGAACTGTATTCCGCGTGTTCCTGAATGGTAACCCATTACTTCCCTGAGAGTCCCCATAATCGTGAGTACCGTCTGTGTGGCCACTGCAATGAATTATTGAACCCAGTAGAGGAGTACAAAGAGCCTTGGGAGGGACAGTTGGTGTCAGAATTGGTACAAAAGGCATGCCTGGCCTCAGCCTCATGGGGATCAACCTTGGGCTGTTGATCTTCTCCTTCCCCTTGTGATGTTGGAGGAGGTCAAACACTGCAACTTTACTTTTTTTTTTTTTTAAATAATTCTGTATGGTTTAGGCAGGGTAATATTACCTTTATTTCACAGGTAACAGAACTAAAACTTAAAAAGTTCAAGTGATTAACCTAAAGGATAATCCATGGTTTGGACCTAGGTGCCCTATAACAAATTTATGTCTCATCCTTGACCGCAATAACCTCTCCTTTCTCTCCTCTCCCTTATTGTAAAGACTTGATCGCTGTCCACTCACAGGGTGACATGCTTGGATGTCAAAACTTCAGAAACCTGACTGACACCCAGAAAAATTGTAGATGCAGAAAAAATCAGGCAATCAAGTCAATCTAAGCTATTTTTCTTAGAGATTGGCTTACAGAACTACACTTCATAGAAAATTTTGGGAAGCTGTTTATTAAAATCTTTATCTAAATTCTCATAAAAGCAACTTCTATTTTTCCATCAGCGAGATCCTGAAGTAGTACAACAGCTGATCTCAACAAAAGAAAATTCATCTGTACCACCGCCTTATTACAAGAAAAATGCTAGATACAAAATCAGAGACACCATGAAGAGAGAAAGAGAAGAAAGGGGGGTGGGGAGAATGGAGGGAGAAAGAGCAAGAGGCAGAGGCAGAGACAGAGAGAGTCATCAGTATAATTTTATTAAGCAGGAAATTAGCAAAGACTTGACAACCTCTTGCTATTAATGGCATCTTCCTTCAGATGACAGACCCAAAGGTTAGCCTGAATTGAAAAATGGCAGGATGGCAGTGATGTGCGTGTGTGTATGTGTGTGTGTGTGTGTGTGTGTGTGTATGCTTAGGGAGGGGTTATGGGCCATAAGAGGAAAAGATTTAGGCTAATTAGGAAAGAAAAAAAAAAAACAGTAAAATGATGATTATGTCATTTAATATTTGGCTACTATAACTACATTAAACACCAGCAAGCTCAAGTTTTATGGTTAATATTTGGGAGAATTTTCTCTCACATGTTGAGGAGAGAATAGGGGAAATAAATGTCAGAGCAGTAAATAATCGTCCATTGCTGCTAAATAAATGTTAGCAGCAATTAACACCACAGGCCAATAGTTTGTTGAGCGTCAAACTCATGTATTACTGGGTCATTATGGCATGAGCCAGGGTCATCTGAATGAAGAGGTTGTGTGGAAACAGAACCCAGAACTAATAGATAGGGTGGTTTCCATCATCCTTAAAAAAAAAAAAAAAAAAAGCTTGGAATAGAAAATCCCAGTGATTGTCCTCAAACATTTTTTATGGTAGCTGCATTTAAAAATATGCAAATAGTTTCTAATGGTGTTAGCTTCATCTTCCTTAGCTCATCCATGTATGACACCGTAAGTGCTGTCTGAACTGATAAATCTGGGCTGTAATTTCAACACGGCGGTCGCTTGTGCATTTCCTTTCTTCTGAAATGATCTCAGAGAGCTTCAAATGCAATATAACTCTCAGCAGAAAGTTGGATAGATAAGTTTTGAATTCATTTCCAAAATCTGAGTATAAAGATAAAAATTTTACCCTGATGCATGGGCTTCTTTGAAAACTGTAACGTCACATTCAAAATGCAAATCTGACTGATGATTGCTCTTAATATATTCAATGCTTTTAATGTAATTAAAGCTTACCATTCTTCAACAGCTCCCAATCGTCTCGGTAATAAACTCCAGCCTCCTCAGTGACCCCCAGAAAACCTTTGCTCTCGGGCCCATGCCTATGTCTCCAGCCTCATTGTTTGTCCTTCCATCCCATATGGAGCTAATTACATTCCCCAGCCCTGCTATGCTCCCATATGCTTCCTAAGTTTTGCAGACTTCATCAGAATGTGTGCCTGGAATGCCCTTCTGCCACCTTTCCGCCTCGCTAAGTTGCAGCCATGATAACAACCCAGTTCAGGTGTCATGTCTTCCAACCTCCTCTATCCCTCTCTCTGTCAGACTGGGTCTTGTGCCCTTCATCTGTCTCATACAGTAGCCTGCACTTACATTTATTACAGTCATTCTCCACACTGTATTACCATTGTCTGTGTTCTTGAATATGTCTCTCTCTAGATTGTGGGTCCTTGCAAAGCAGACACTGTGTATAATTTTTATGACCTTGGTGCCTAGAAGTATGGTGGCATATAGCAATCCATGAATGGGTAAGTGAATGAATGAAGTCCATACAAAACCGATTCACAGCCTTTCTTTTTGACACAGGTATATTAGAGACATGCTTTACAGACCTGTTGTAAGTCTCTTAGGTCATTTAAAAGTGGTGTTGATCAAAGAGAGAAATAGGCTGCCTTAATTTCACAAGTATATTGGGAAAATGTCTAATGTGTATGGCACATCAAATTTAATAAAATTTAAGGTCAAGGCATGAGAAAAGTGGCATTTATTATGATTTTATTCTACCAATTTTGGGGGAATTAGTTATATCATACATTTTTATATCCTACAAAGAATCCCAAAATTATGTTCTCACTTAATCTCTTCTTCTGTTTTCTATTTTTCTGAGTTGGAGTAAGGATATGGAGTGGCAGTAGGGTAAGGGCTAGGAACAGAGAAGTGTTGGTTGAAATTGTTAAGGTTGTTTTTACAGGAAGGGATAAATCCTACCAAACCATGTGAACGTATGACAATTTTGCACTACACTTCTCCAGTACAGTTGTTCTCTAGGTGAATAATTCCTGATTTTTCCTCTCATGACAGACTCCACATGTTCCTCTCTCAGAAGACCTTGCCTTCTGTTCTACCAACAAATAGAATCAATCAAAGGGGGATTCCCTAGTCTCCTGCCACAGAATCTACCAAGCTTCCTCTCCATCTGCCTTCTCTCCTGTAACAAGGGACAAAATCATGAACCTACTGTTAGTGCTGTTGTTGTTGTAAGGTGCCGTTGAGTTGGTTCCAACTCATAGCGACCCCATGCACAACAGAACGAAACACTGCCCGGTCCTGCACCATCCTTACAATCGTTGTTATGCTTGAGCTCATTGTCGCAGCTACTGTGTCAATCCACCTCGTTGAGGGTCTTCCTCTTTTCCATTGACGCTGTACTCTGCCAAGCATGACGTCCTTCTCCAGGGACTGATCCCCCCGACAACATGTCCAAAGTATGTAAGATGCAGTCTCGCCATCCTTGCCTCTAAAGAGCATTCTGGTCACACTTCTTCCAAGACAGATTTGTTCGTTCTTTTGGCAGTCCGTGGTATATTCAATATTCTTAGCCAACACCACAATTCAAAGGCGTCAACTCTTCTTTGGTCTTCTTTATTCATTGTCCAGCTTTCACATGTGATTGAAAATATCATGGCTTGGGTCAGGCGCACCTTAGTCTTCAGGGTGACGTCTTTGCTTTTCAACACTTTGAAGAGGTCCTTTGCAGCAGATTTGCCCAATGCAATGTGTCTTTTGATTTCTTGACTGCTGCTTCCATGGCTGTTGATTGTGGATCCAAGTAAAATGAAATCCTTGACAACTTCAATCTTTTCTCCGTTTATCATGATGTTGCTCATTGGTCCAGTTGTGAGGATTTTTGTTTTCTTTATGTTGTTGTTTTTTTTTTTTTTATGTTGAGGTGCAATCCATACCGAAGGCTGTGGTCTTTGATCTTCATTACTAAGTGCTTCAAGTCCTCTTCACTTTCAGCAAGCAAGGTTGTGTCATCTGCATAACGCAGGTTGTTAATGAGTCTTCCTCCAATCCTGATACCCCGTTCCTCTTCACATAGTCCAGCTTCTCGTATTATTTGTTCAGCATACAGATTAAATAGGTATGGTGAAAGAATACAACCCTGACGCATACCTTTCCTGACTTTAAACCAATCAGTATCCCCTTGGTCTGTCCGAACAACTGCCTCTTGATCTGTGTAAAGGTTCCTCATGAGTACAATTAAGTGTTCTGGAATTCCCATTCTTCGCAGTGTTATCCATAGTTTGTTATGATCCACACAGTCGAATGCCTTTGCATAATCAATAAAACACAGGCAAACATCCTTCTGGTATTCTCTGCTTTCAGCCAGGATCCATCTGACATCAGCAATGATATCCCTGGTTCCAAGTCCTCTTCTGAAACCAGCCTGAATTTCTGGAAGTTCCCTGTTGATATACTGCTGCAGCCGTTTTTGAATGATCTTCAGCAAAAGTTTGCTTGCATGCAATATTAATGATATTGTTCTATCATTTCCACATTCGGTTGGATCACCTTTCTTGGGAATAGGCATAAATATGGATCTCTTCCAGTCAGTTGTCCAGGAAGCTGTCTTCCATATTTCTTGGCATAGATGAATGAACACCTTCTGTGCTGCATCTGTTTCTTGAAACATCTCAATTGATATTCCATCAATTCCTGGCGCCTTGTTTTTTGCCAGTGCCTTCAGAGCAGCTTGGACTTCTTCCTTCAGTACCATCAGTTCCTGATCATATGCCACCTCTTGAAATGGTTGAATATTGACTAATTCTTTTTGGTATAATGACTCTGTGTATTCCTTCCATCTTCTTTTGATGCTTCCTGCGTCATTTAATATTTTCCCCATGGAATCCTTCACCATTGCAACTCGAGGCTTGAATTTTTTCTTCAGTTCGTTCAGCTTGAGAAACGCCGAGCGTGTTCCTCCCTTTTGGTTTTCCATCTCCAGCTCTTTGCACATGTCATTATAATACGTTACTTTGTCTTCTGGAGAGGCCCTTTGAAATCTTCTGTTCAGTTCTTTGACTTCATCAATTCTTCCTTTTGCTTTTTTTGCTTGACACTCAAGGGCAAGCTTCAGAGTCTCCTCTGACACCCATCTTGGTCTCTTCTTTCTTTTCAATGACTTCTTGCTTTCTTCATGGATGATGTCCTTGATTTCATTCCACAACTCTTCTGGTCTTTGGTCACTAGTGTTCAACGCATCAAATCTATTCTTGAGATGGTCTCTAAATTCAGGTGGGATATACTCAAGGTTATATTTTGACTCTCGTGGACTTGCTCTGATTTTCTTCAGTTTCAGCTTGAACTTGCATAAGAGTAATTGATGGTCTGTTCTGCAGTCAGCCCCTGGCCTTGTTCTGACTGATGATATTGAGCTTTTCCACCATCTCTTTCCACAGATGTAGTCAATTTGATTTCTGCGTGCTCCATCTGGCGAGGTCCATGTGTATAGTCACTGTTTATGTTGATGAAAGAAGGTATTTGCAATGAAGAAGTCATTGATCTTGCAAAATTCTATCATTCAATCTCTGGCATTGTTTCTATCACCAAGGCCATATTTTCCAACTACTGATCCTTCTTCTTTGTTTCCAACTTTCGCACTCCAATTGCCAGTAATTATCAATGCATCTTGATTGCATGTTCGATCAATTTCAGACTGCAGCAGCTGATAAATATCTTCTATTTCTTCATCATTGGCCCTAGTGGTTGGTGCGTAAATTTGAATAATAGTCATATTAACTGGTCTTCCTTGTAGGCATATGGATATTATCCTAGCACTGACAGCGTTGTACTTCAGGATAGATCTTGAAATGTTCTTTTTGACAATGAATGCAACACCATTCCTCTTTGAGTTGTCATTCCCAGCATAGCAGACTATATGATTGTCCAATTCAAAATGGCCAATACCAGTCCACTTTAGCTCACTAATGCCTAGGGTATCGATGTTTGTGCATTCCATTTCATTTTTGACGATTTCCAATTTTCCTAGATTCATATACTTCATACGCTCCAGGTTCCGATTATTAATGGATGTTTGCAGCTATTTCTTCTCATTTTGAGTCGTGCCACATCAGCAAATGAAGGTCCTGAAAGCTTTACTCCATCCACGTCACTAAGGTCGACTCTACTTTGAGGAGGCAGCCCTTCCCCATTCATCTTTTGAGTGCCTTCCAACCTGGGGGCTCATCTTCCAGCACTATATCAGACAATGTTCCGCTGCTATTCATAAGGTTTTCACCAGCTAATGCTTTTCAGAAGTAAACTCCCGGGTCCTTCTTCCTAGTCTGTCTCAGTCTGGAAGCTCAGCTGAAACCTGCCCTCCATGGGTGACCCCACTGGTATCTGAATACTGGTGGCATAGCTTCCAGCATCGCAGCAACACATAAGCCCCCACAGTATGACAAACTGACAGACAGGTGTTCCAACATGGTGGAAATCTCTCCTCATCTTCTCAAAAATTTTACTCTTGTATAATACCTGAGTATTACTGTTTTTTACATAACCAATTCACTTCTATTGGTTTATTCCAATTATGGTATAGTATTCCCCATCTTTAAATAAATACATAAGCCCTTGATTAATTTTACAACCTTTTCTAGGCATTGCCCCATTTCTCAGTTCCACTTTATAGCCATATGTCATGGATTGAATTATGTCCCCCCAAATATGCATGTATCAACTTGGTTAGGCCATGATTCCCAGTATTGTATGGATGCCCTCCATTTTGTGATTGTAATTTTATGTTGAGAGGATTAGGGTGGGATTGTAACACCACCTTCACTCAGGTCACCTCCCCGATCCAAGGTAAAGGGAGTTTCCCTGTGGTGTGGCCTGTACCACCTTTTATCTCTCAAGAGATAAAAGAAAAGGGAAGCAAGCAGAGAGTTGGGGACCTCATACCACCAAGAAAGCAGCACCAGGAGCAGAGCACGTCCTTTAGACATGGTGTCCGTGCACCTGAGAAGCTCCTCGACCAGGGGAAGGCTTCCTCCAAGGCTGACAGAGAGAAATCTTTCCCTTGGGGCCAACACCCTGGACGTGGGCTTGTAACCTACTAGATTGCGAGAAAATAAATTTCTCTTTGTTAAAGCCATCTACTTGTGGTATTTCTGTTATGGCAGCACTAGACAACTAAGACACCATATTTCTTGAAAGAATGATCTAGAGTTGCTGACTCCACTTCAAGAGAAATGATGTAATTTCAACAAAAGCATTTTCAAAAATACTACATATTTGTTGATGATGTCCAGATTTATGTTTCCAGTCTCTAACACAGATCTCCAACTCACATATGCCACTAGTCTACTTGAGATTTCCATCTGAATGGCTAACAGGCAACACAAATTTAGCATGTCAAAATAGTCACTTGATTTTACACCTGCACAGTTAAGTATGCCTCTCCTATGGTCTTATCTATCTCAGTAATAGCCTTACCATTTATTCAATTGCTCAGTTCAAAAATTCAGAAGCCAATCTGCTCCTTCTCTTTCCACCTTCCTCAAGCAGCCAATTCATCATTAAATCCTTCAGGTTCTACCCATATGTCTCACAAGTGACAACTCTCTCTCTCCGTTGCTACTACCCTAGTCTAAGACAACATAGAGTTTTATAATAGCCTACCTGATCCTTCTTTTATTCTTGCTCTGCATAGCTGCTGGATTGATATTTATAAATGCAAGTTAGAGAGTGTCACCTACCTATTTAAAATTTCTGAGTGTTGGCTTTGCACTAGGAATGAAAACCAAATTCCTTAAAACAACTCCACGGTCTTACATGATCTGGCTTCCATCTGTTTCTTCAACATCATCTTTTTCAGTTCTGTCCTTAATCATGCTCAGCCTCACTGATCACCTCTTTCTTTATTGAGCTTACCATTGTCTTGTGCATCAGGACTTGTGGCACAGTTTCCTCTGTGTGGACGCTCTTTCTACCAGATTGTCACACAGTTGGCTGTTTCAGTTATGAGGGTCTCAGATCAAATTTAACATTACCTAATTGACTGGTAACCAAAAGGTCAGCAATTCAAATCCACCAGGCACTCATTGGAAACTCTACAGGCCAGTTCTGCTCTGTCCTGTAGGGTCACTATGAGTCGGAATCGATTTGTTGGTAATGAGTTTGGTTTGTTTGTTTGTTTGTTTTAAATATAATCTGAATCTTCTAAACTTCACTTGTTCACATTCAGCCACTAACAAAACACCAAGTTTCTCTTTTTCTTCACATAATTACCCATATGTACATATATGCATAAACCCTACTTTGTGATAACTGAAGATAAGTGATACACACCCACACACACACACACACACACACACACGACACACCCCAAACAAATTTCAATCCTGAGTAGAAAGGACCCAACTACTCTGCTTCTCCCCTCTAATCTCAAATGTTAAAAGTTTCCCATCTTCTATATGAAGTATCTGGATCAGGTAAAGAAGATAATGGCTAGAACTCACCATCCGCACCAGAGATGAGGAAAATTTTCATGATACAAGAAGACCTTTGAGGCTTACTAATTGCTCAGGGAAAAATTACAACCTGAGAAAGGTGGAGGGGCCCATAGCTTTAACAAGAAGTAAGCATTTCAAGCTTCTAAGAGACTGAGCGAAGGAGAAAAGAGAATAGCATGAAGAATGTAGAAAAAGACCCAAGTGGGACATTCTCAGTAGGGCTTGGACAGTTAATATGGACCCATCACAATGCCTGCAGGGTGGAGCAATTTGGTCTTACTCTTCTGTTTTTTATTCTTTTGACTCCAGCCCAAAATAGGTGGATGTATATATAGGGGAAATATTTACCTCCCTTGGCTCTGATCATGTGTGTGAGATGAGCTGGAAGCCTTCCCCAAATCAGCCGATGTACCATTTTGCCTGTGAGTAATTGGCTATTTACCTTGTGGTGAGATAAAGAGTGTTCATTCTGCCAATTTCAAGGCAATCCCACTTTCAAACTTTTTTTAATTACTGAATACCTATAGACACTGCACTCAGTCTGCTCTGTTGAGCATTCTCAAACCTAATACCAAGGGACCATTTGATTATCTCTAAGGGTTCTGCTCTGTACTATAGGGCTGCTGTGAGTCTGAATCGATTTGACGGCAGCAGGTTTTTTGTTTTTTTTTAAGAGGCTGCTTGCCAAGGGCAATGATAACATTCTGGAGGCATGCTTTTATCTTATCAAGTGAGCAGAAGAGAGTATTTCAGCAGTCCAAGCACAACACTACAGTAGGTCGATAGATGACAATAAGCATAGGATGGCCCATTGGTTCAATACATTGTTGGAGTTAACGGATATGCACCAATTGTCCCTTGAGTTGTAGCTTGAAGCACCCCAGAAATCAGGAAGTAAGAAGTCAGCAGAAAAGAAGGTCAATAATAAGACATTAGACATATTATAGAATGAGATTTCATTTCATTTTTTGCCCTGGAGCCAACTGTGTAATTTCAATGATCTTGCATAAACTGCTCTATTTTTGCGCATCCAAAGTCAAGGCCATTTAGGAGTGGGGAGCTGGCAAGGACCCTCATAGCTTGAAAAGAAATGCATATACTTCTAGGCTTTGAAATGATTTGCCCTGCACAGTTTAGGGAAGCATCTCCCCCTGAGAGGAGAAAGGTTTACGAAGATTGGTAAAATAGCACACAGAAGCTGCAAAAACCCAAAAACAGGGAAAACCATGATCAGAGAATAAGCACATGTTAAATGAGCATAAAGGGTCGGTATGAGTCCGAATCCGCTCAAAGGCAGTGGGTTCTGTTTGGTTCAGTTTTAAATGAGTGTAACACAGGGCAATCAGCATCAGCACACTGCATGCAAATATGCCTCAGGTAATGGTTTTTGTTTAATTTAGCACTAGTTACAAAAAAGCTGTGTTTTCTGACCTTCTCTTCAGCTTTCCCTTTGTTTATATCGTTTCAGCTTTCCTGTATATATTTTTCTTCAATCAAGCTTTTATTGGGTCAGCTGGGAGGGGCACAGCACTGGATAGTAACTATAGAATGAAACATTAGGCTTCTCTTGGGATTTCCATATAGACAGCTTTACACTAGTCCAGCAATTCCAGTCAGTAGTGCGGGAAGCCTTTTCAACACACGGTGTACACCCTTGTATATATTCGTGTGTTTATTGCTCATAATAGCAGCTGTATCATGGAATTCACTGGTATGATCATTTCAACTGTGATTTGCCTGGAAAGTTAATAGAACAAAATCCAAAGAAAAAAAGTGAAAGTTACAATTTATTTCACGTGATCCCCATCTGCCGCTACAGAGTCAAGTTGCCTGTGACCTTCAAGAGGGAGTCTTTGCCAAGAGGTAAAGCCACAGAAGGCGGGTCAGGGGCCAAGTAACCTTGCTAATTCATCTCTGTATACCTTTGTAGATAGCTGCCATTTTAAAGACTAAAAAGAAGACTTAGATCTGCAACACTCTTGTAATAGTTCCCATTCAGTTATGCCTTCTTTGCTTACTTCCTCCTCCTTTAGACTCTCTATGAGCTTTCAGTGGGGATGAACCACTAATTCCTGACTCCCACTTGATCATCTCACGCTCAAGCCCTTCATCACATTGGAAAAGAAGAATACTAACTGAAAGCTAAAGTTACTTTTCTCACCAATTGCAGTGGGGCCCTAAATAACAAGAACAGGGACCAGATATACACTGACTGAAGAATACAGCAACCTACTCTTCCGCTACATCTTAATATTTGTTTGTTTGTTTATTTATTATGCTATGTATTAAAGCCCTCGTGGCCCAGTAGTTAAGAACTACAGTTGCTAATCAAAAGGTTGGCAACTTGAATCTGCCAGCTGCTCCTTGGAAACCCTACCGGGCAGTTGTACCCTGTCCTACTGGGTTGTTATGAGTCAGAATTGACTCAATGGCAACATGTTTGTTTATGCTATATATTACTTGTCAGTCTCATCCACTACTAGACTATAAAATCCGTGATGACAAAGACTGAATTTTGATACGTTTGATTTCTAGAATCTAGCAAGTGTCTGGCAAGTGATAGGCACACATTAAATAGTTGTCAAATGACTTAAAAATATCATCTTGGAAGGATTCTTGAAGGATCTGGGTTTTAATCTGTCTATTAATCTAATACTAAGATTATTGGGAAGTTAAGAATATGGATCACCACCCATTTGTCAGATGGTTATGCTGTTGTAAACTCTGCCACTGGTGTTCCAAATATCACCAGAGTCATCAATGGTGTACAGATTTCAGAAAAGCTTCCAGAGTAAGAAAGACTAGGAAGAAAAGCCTGACAATTTACTTCTCAAAATTAACCAATGAAAACCCTACAGATAACAATACAATATTATCTGATACAGTGCTAGAATATAAGCCCTCTAGGTTCAAAGTCACTCAAGATACACAATGACCACAACAATGGACTCAAATATACCAATAATTGTGAAGATGGCACAGGACATCTGTTGTACATGGGGTCACTGTGAGTCAGAGCTGACACAATAACAACAACTAAGAAGAAGATGGAGGTGGAGTCTGCTTTGCTACAATAGTCCAGGCCCATGGTATTAACAGGTAAAGACAAATTTGAACATTGTATTTATTCAATAATTATTAAATGTCTATTATGTGCTGGAGTCTCTGGTTGGCACAAACAGTTAATCTCTGGGCTACTAACTGAAAAATTGGTTGTTCAAACCCACCACAGTTTCCTTAGAAAAAGCCCCTGGAGATCTTCCTTCAAAAGGTCACAGCCATGAAAGCCCTACTCTGAAACGCATGGTGTTGCCATGAGTCGGAATCAACTTGACTTCAATCCATTTGGTTATCATTTTTATTATGTGCTAGGGAAACAGCAGTGAAGAAAACACAAAAATATCCTTACCACAAATAGCTGTAGTGGGAGAGTCAAAAAAGAGACAGAAAAATTATATATATTTATGTAATATTTCACTTAGTAGTAAGTTCTAAGGAGAACAAATAAGGCTGGAAAGGCGGTTAGAAAGTATTGGGGGGTGGGGCATGTGGGTTGGCTCTTTAGATACAATGTGCCTGGAAGGCCTTACTTAATTTAAGGTAACTCTGAGTACTCACTAAAAGAGTATGTGAAAGTGAGAAATACACATATCTGAGGGCAGAACGCTCGGTGCAAAAGCTCTGAAGTACGTTCTAAAATATCTGGGGAAGTTGGTCTGGCTACGGCAGAGTGAATAAGTAGGGAAATAGGAGGTGAGGTCAGAGAGCAGATTATGTAGGATTTTGTAGGTCGTAGTAAGGACTTTTATTTATTTACTGGATATATGAGGAGACATTGACCAGGTCAATGACATGATATGATTTGTATTTTAAAGGGGTTACACTAGCTGGTATGTTGAAAATATACTGGCAAGAGCAGAAGCAAAGATGCTAAAAGAAAAAGCTATTGAAATATTTTAGGCAAGTGTGGTGGTTGCTTAAACTATGCTGGTAGTAACAGAAGTAATAGAAACTAGTAAAATTCTGGGTATATTTTGAAGGCAGAAATAATAGAATTTTGTGATATGTGATCTGAAAGAGGAAAAAAAAGCTAAAGATGACTTCAAGGTTTTTGTTCTCAACAACTGGAAGGATGAATTTGCCATTAATGGAGCTAGAGAAGACTGCAGGAAGAATATTCTAAAGATTGGGGTGGTAAGGAGAAAATGAAATACCAGAAGCCCAGCTTTGCACATCTTATGTTTGAGAAGTTTATTAAGCATTCAAGTTGGATGTAGGATGGGCAGTTGGATATATAAGTCTAGGAGATGGGACCAGAGACTTGAATTTAGGAGTCATTAGCATGTAGATTTATAAGACTAGAAGAGATCACCTAGGGGGTGAGTGTTGATAGGAAGAGCTAAGGTCTAGATGTACACCCAGATTTAGAGGATCAGGTGATTAGGAAAATCTGACAAAGTAGGATGAGAAGGAGTAGTCAAACAGCTAAAAGGAAAACCAAGAAGTCAATAGAAGAAATATTTCAAGAAAGTGAGTAATCGACTACTTCAAATGCTATGGATAAATGAAGGGAGATAAAGTCTAAGATGTTACCACTGTATTATATTTATTTCTTTTTCTTTTAAAGCAAAAGAATGTTTTATTCTGCATATTTGAAAAAAGGCAAAAGTGGGAAACAAACAACCATGCTACCGCAGCCATGTCTGCCCAAGTTCAAAGAAATATTACAGAAGCAAGAATAGGAAAATGGACAAGCATGCTGCCACAGCCATGTCTGTCCAAGCCCAAGGAAATACTCCAATAGCAAACCCTGAGGATGGGGGAGAATCAGATTTCCTGAGCTGACACATTGAATTATTCAAAATGTTCAGTTTTCAAGAAAAATTATGAGACATACAAAGAGACATAAAGTATGGACCATCCCATTGCCATCAAGTTCAGTCCAACTCATAGACAAGGAGAGAAAAAGAAAATAAAAATCAAAAGAAACTGTTCCTGAGGAAGTCCAGATATTGAACTTACTAGATAAAGACTTTAAATAGACTGCTTTAAATATGTTCAAAGAATTAAAGGAAATGATATCTAAAGAATTAAAGGAAAGTATGAGCACAAGGCCTCACCAAATAGAGAATATAATTGAGATATGAATTACAAAAGAGCCAAATACTAATTTTTGTGTTTAAAAGTGTTACTGCAAATCACAGGTTTGAGCAGCCTGCTGCAAACCCAATACTGAGACAGGAGGAGGTAAGCAGTAAGAGGGCTTTATTGAATACCGGTATTCAAGAGACAAAGGGGGTTAAATTTCTCCCAAATTCTATCTACCCTAAAGGGTTAATGGGAGGGTTTTATATGGGGAAGATCAGGGTTACCTAATGTGTTGAGCACGTAGTCCACAGATGGTCTTATACATCACAAAACAACTACAAAAAAACTCTTTATTAAACTAAAGATATGCACGTCAGGCATCTGGGTTCTAATCAGTATATTTGTAACAGGCTGAAAAACTCACATAAGAATCTCTTCACTAGAGGAACTGTTTTGCCAAGTCCCCTGTGGCTGAGAAGGGAGCAAGAAAGAAAGTTGCAGATTAAAAACACCAGATAGCTTTCCTGTCGGTTTGCAGGCTGAAGGCCATTTCTCAAGAGAACAAAGAAAGAAGAAGAGAGACCAAGGCCACAGAAACTGAGAGAGCTCCACACCACTTTGGAAGAGGCTGGTGCAGCTGGTACAATTAAAAAATGTTTAGAGATTACTTAGAGCATCATTATGGGGTTAGTCATGTCAAGCTCTCAATCACCTATTTTAAATAGGGGAAAACATGTTGTAAGGTATTAAGGTGTTTGTTATGTTTTAAGAGTGGAACAGACTGCTCAGCTATATTATGAATAGAGCCTGTACCACTTTCCAAGGACTAGAGATTAATCACAGCTTATACAGCTATACTAAAACAAATGAGAAAATATATTCTCTTTAATATTAAAACACTAAAGAAAATGCATTTTCCCTCTTTGAAAAGTCTAATAACCAAAATTTAAAAATCACTAGAGGGACTCAGCAGCAATTTTAATCAGGTGGAAAGAAGAATCAGCAAATTATAAGAACCTTGATTTAAAATATACAGTCTGAGGAGCAGTAAGAGAAAAAAATGACAAAAAATGAACAGAGTTTCAGAGATCTGTGGGATAATATCAAGCGTACTAACATACGCACAATAACAATCCTAGAAGGAGAAGAAGATAAAGAAGGAGAAGGAGTATTTCAAGAAATAATGGCCAAAAACTTCCCAAACCTGATGAAGAATATTACCGTACACAATGAAAAGCTCAACGAGTATGATAAACTCAAAGAAATCCACACCTAGACAAGTAATCAAATGTCAAACACTGAGACAGAATCTTGAAAGCAGCAAAAAAGAAGAGACTCACCATATACAAAGAATTCCAAATAAAATAAATAGTTGGTTTCATATTAGAAACTGGGAAGCCAGAGGTAATGGGATGATGTATTCAAATCAAGTAAAGAAAAAGACTGTCAAGAATTCTATACCCAACAAAACTATCCTTCAAAAATAAAGAAGAAATTAAGAAATTTATGTATAAACAAAAACAGAATTTGTCACTAACAGACCTGTCCTACAACAGATACCAAACCATATCCTTCAGGCTGAAATTAAAGTACACTGACAGTGATTTGAATCCACAAAAAGAAATAAAGAGCACCAGTAGATGTAAAGACATAACTAAATATAAAAGAACGTATAAATGTATTTTTGTTTGTAACATTTTTTTCTCCTATTTGATTTAAAAGTGATTGCATAAAGTAATAATTATAAATCTATGTTGATATGCATACAATGCATAAAAATGTAATTTATATAACAATAACAGCACAAAGGTGAGGAGGTAACAAATATATAGAAGTGAAGTTTTTGTATACTATTGAAATTAAGTTGATATTAATCCATAATAGATTGTTATAAGATGCTAATTGTAATACCCAGGCAAGTACTAAGAAGGTAAATAAAACATATACAGAAAAAGAAATAATAAGACAATGAGATTGCTCACCAGAAAATATTTAACATAAAGACTGTAGTAATGGAAGGACTGAGGAACAACAGAAAGACGATATATAGTAAAAAATCAGGAAAATGTCAGACGTGGATCCTGCCTCATCACTAATCACATTGAATGTAAATGACTTAAACCCTTTAACCAAAAGGCAGAGATTGGCAGAATGGATGTTAAAACAAAATCAACAAACAAAAAGATCCATCTATGCAAGAGACACAGTTTAGATTCAAAGACTTGAACAGGTTGAAACCAAAAGGGTAAAAAAATATATTCCATGCAAATAGTAACCAGAAGAGAATTCAAGTGACTATACTAATATCAGACAAAACAGTCTGTAAGGCAAAAATTTTCACTAGAGACAAAGAAGAAAATTTTATAATGCAGAAGTGTCAATCCTTCAAGATATTATTTAAAAAAACCAAACCAACTCTGTTGCCGTCAAGTTGATTCTGACTCGTAGCGACCCTATAGGACAGAGTAGAACTGCCCCATAGGGTTTCCAGGGAGCAACTGATGGATTTCAACTGCCGACCTTTCAATTGGCAGCCGAGCTCTTAACCACTGCACCATTAGGGCTCCTTAAGATGTTACAGTAAGTATACACTTATATCCACCTAATAACAGAGTCCCAATAGACACGAAAAATTGACAGAGTTGAATGGAGATAGAGACAATTCAACAATAACAGTTGAAGATCAAAACCCCACTTTCAGTAACAGAACAATTACACAGAAAATCAAAAGAAAAATAGAAGACTTGAAAACACTAAAAACTGAATAGACTTAACAGATATCTATACAATAAAAACAATATATATCCTTCTCAAGTGCACATGAAACATTTTCCAGGAGAGACCACATGGTAGGCCATAAAACAAAATTTAATAAATTAAAAAAATTAAAACAATAAAAGTGCTCCCTAACCAAAAGGGATGAAATTTGAAATCAATAACAGAGGAAAATTTAGAAAATTCACAAATACGTGAAAATTAAACAAGATGCAACTCTATAACCAATGGATCAAAGAGGAAAACGCAATGACAGCTAAAATGTACTTTGCTATGAATTGAAACAAAACCACTATACAAAATCTTATGGGCACCTAAAACAGTACTTAAAGACTCGTTTATATCTATAAATGCCTATATTAAAAATGGAGAAAGATGTCAAATCAATATCCTAGCCTTCCATCTTAAGAAATTAGAAAAAAGAAGAGCAAACTAAGCCTAAAGGAAAGAAATAACAACGAGATCAGAAATTAAAGAGAATAGAAAAACTATAGAGAGAATTAATAAAACCAAAAGCTTGTACTTTGAAAAGGTTGACAAAATTGCCAAAACTTTACTTTGACTGATCACAAGAATATTCAAATTACTGAAATCAGGAATGAAGGAAAGAATGTTACTACTGATTTTACAAAACAAAAAAAGGTTCATAAGGGATACTGTGAATGATCATATGCAAAAAAAAAAAGTAGGTAACATAGATAACATAGACAAATTACACCACTATTAAAACTGATTGTTGAAGATATACATACACACATACATACATGGTGTCATAGTGGTTAAGGCTACAGCTGCTAACCAAAGGGTAGGTGGTTTGAATCAACCAGGCACTCCTTGGAAACTCTATGGGGCAGTTCTACTTTGTCCTATATGGTCGCTAAGAGTCATAATTGAATCGACAGCAACGGTTTTATATATATATATATATATATATATATATATATATATATATATATATATATATTTGATTTTTTTGTATTGCCCTTGAATTCTGTGTTCTTGCTAAATTCACTCATTTGTTCTGTGGCTTTTTTATAGATTACTTATGATATCCTACATAAGATGATGCTATCTGTAATTAAGGCAGTTTTACATCTTCCCTTTTCAATCTGGAGCCCTGATGGCACAGTGATTAAGAGTTTGGCTGCTAACCAAAAGGTCAGCAGTTCCAATCCACCAGCTGCTCTTTGGAAACCCTAAGGGGCGGTTCTACTCTGTCCTATAGAATCTCTATGAGTCAGAATCGACTTGACAGCAACAGGCTTCAGGTTTTCTGGTTTCTTTCCAATCTATATGTCTCTCATGTACTTTTCTTGCCTTACATTGCTTTTAAGAACATCCAATGCCTTGCTGAATAAAAATGGTGAGGACAGACATCCTTATCTTAATATCAATCTTAAGAAGAAAACAGTCAATTTTTCAGTATTATGTAAAATATTAATGTAAGTTTTTCATACTGTTCTTTATCAAATTGAGATTTTGTTCTCTTCCTAGTTTCATGAGGATTTTATTGTTATAAGCAATAAATGGGCACTGACTGTGGTGAAATGCATTTTCTGCATCTCTTGAGATGATCATATTTTTATTTTAATATTTCTTAATATTAAAAATTATATTCATATTCAATTGTTAAACCGATCCTGAATTCTTGAGCATTATGCATTTTTAAAAAATAATTTATCAGCTTTTTACTTTACGGATCAGGCTTTTGGTATCACCTAGAGTTTCTGTTTCTTAAAAGTTCTGCGGTTTTATGTTTTACTTTTAAGCTCAGGATCCATTTTGAGTTAATTTTTGTATAAGGTGTGAAGTTTAGACTGAGGTTCGATGTTTTGCCTGTGGTGGTCCAGTTGTCCCAGTGCCGTTTATTGAAAAGCCTATCTTTCTTCCATTGAACTGCTTTGTCACCTTTGTCAAAAATGAGTTTCGAATATTTGTGTGGGTCAACTTCTAGATTCCTTTTTATGTCCCATGGAACTATGTCTATCCCTCTGCCAATACTACACTGTTTTGATTTCTGTAGCTATATGTTAAGTCTTAACAGCAAGAAGAATGGTTCTTGTCATTTTGTTTTTCTTGTCAGATTTGTTTTATCTATTCTAGGTCCTGTGCCTTTTCAAATAAATCTTAGAATAAGCTTCTTGTCTATGTTTACCAAACAAACAAAAGCAACTCAGAAAAGGGAAGTGAGAATATTTATAGCAACAACCAAAAAAAAAAAAAAAGTAGCTGCTGAGACACAATCAAACACCTCATGGGATATTGTTCCTTGGTTTAGGGTTATGGTTTCAGGGAGTTTCCAAGTTAATTGGCCCAATAATGTGTTTAGTTCTTCTGTTGTACCTCCTAGTTTGTTATGTAGTATCTGGGGTCTTAGAAGTTTGTAAGTGGCCATCTAAGGGACAACAGTTGTTCTGTATTTGTCTGTAGCAACAGAGAAAGAAGGAGTCAGGAATGGGAGGAGAAAATGGAATATGTGGCTAATTGCCTCGATGAATAACTGTCTCCTTTGCCTTGAGACTAACAGAAGTGGATGGTGCCCAGCTAACATTACTGGATGTTTTGATCAAAGGTTCTAGAGAGGAATCCTGAGGGAAACTGTAGAACAGAATTTAAAATTCTTATGGACTCCAGATTTTCTGGAGCCATGGTAGCTGGATGAACCCCTGAAACTATTGGTCTAAGATAACCTTTAAACCTTAAACCAAAAGTATCCCCTAAAGCCTTCTTAAAACCAAACAGTAGTTTAGCTTAACTAGTAAAGAATGTCTGCCTTCAACATTGTGCTCTTTTGAGATCTATCTATATAGGATTAAGTTGACAACAGCATTTCAAAAGATTAAGATAGAAAATTTAGGTGGCAGTGAGTTTATGTTAATGGGATAGGAACAATTCCAAAAAGGAGGATGAGAATAGTTGCACAACTTGAAGAATGTAATCAATGTCACTGAATTGTACATGTAAAAACTTGAATTGATATAAGTTTTCACTGTGTATATTATCATCAACAACAAAAATAAAATAAATTATTTAAAAAACATATGCCCTATTGTGGGATTAGCAAAATTCTATGTAAAGGGCCAATCAATGGTTGCTTGTGTTCCTATTGCGTATTAGCTTTTTTATTAATGTCCCACACATCCCTGAGACTGTTTATTTCTTTTTTTAATCCATTTTCTCTCTGTTGTTAAGATTGGATAAATTCTATTGATTCTACCTTCTGTCTTCTCTGCTCTACTCTTGAGCCCACCCATCAAGTTTTTTATTTGTTACAGCATTTTTTAGTTCTATAATTTTCATTAAGCTCTCTTTTATAACATCTGTATCTTTACTGAAATTTTCTAATTGTTACTTTCTTTCAAGTGAATTTTTAATTGCTGTTGAAGTATTTTTATAATGACTGCTTAAAAATCCTTGCAGTATAATTTCAATTTCTGATTCATCTCAATGTTGTCATTTATTGATTGTTCACACTAAAATTGTGATTTCTCTTGTTCTTGATATGATGAGTGATTTTGATTTTATCCTGGAAATTGTGGATATTACTTTATGACTCTGGATGCTGTTTAATCTTCTCTTAGCAGGCAATCCCTCTGTTAAGGTGTAGCTTGAGGGTCTTGTTTGTGTGTATGTTCAACTTTCTGCTGAGCCTTATCAACACTACACCAGGAAAAGTGAAGTGCTGACTCATACAGCTTCATTGCAGGTGGCTGTAGTACATGTTCCATTTCCCCATAAGCCCCATTGATACCATACCTTGCCAGCAAAAATGGGCATTGATTCATACCATTTGCTTGTCTCCAAGCAGTTCTCCACCAGATCTACCTGACACCAGGGGAAGCTGAAGGCTGACTCATGCAAATTTTTTGCTGATGAATTGGAGCAGACACCCTGTTTCTGACTGGGCCTTGCTGACAACAGGAATAGGGAGGCAGAGAAGTGTCAGCTAGCTTTGTCTCACACTGCCTTGTTCTACCATAGTGATGCAAGAAGAATGAGCTGGTTTATCTGACACTGGATCTCACTGACACCAGTTGTGGAGAAAACGTAGAGTGCTTACTAGCTCCACCTCACACTGTCTTCTTTGGTCTTATAAATAAATGTCAGGTGGGATGTAGGTTCAACTTTTCATTGGCTCTTCTGAATGCTGAAAGCTCCCTTGGGCTGAAGACAGCTGACCTGTTAGGTGTGAGAGTAGCCTGTTAAGACAACAAACCAAATTCAAAGTAACTGTCAAGCTTTTAATCACAGGCTGTGATAGCGCAAGCAAGAAGCTAAACCAGAAAAAGCACTAACCCCCTTACTGTTCTATTTTCCCCACTGAATTGTTCCTGCAGGGGTGCCACTGCCAAAACCAAACTAAACCCCTTGCTGTCAAGTGGATTTCAACTCATAGGGACCCTATAGGACAGAGTAGAACTGCCCCATAGGATTTCCAAGGAGTGGCTGGTGGATTCATACTGCCAACCTTTTGGTTAGCAGTTGAGCTCTTAAGCACTGTGCCACCAGAGCTCCCCCTCACGGCCCAAGGATCCCCAAATAAACTGTTTCTGAAGTTTTATGGACCCAGTAATAGGGGGAGGGAGAGGGGAAAGGGCTAGGAATGGAAACACACTAAATACTGAATCAGAATGGAGAAAAATTCCTTCAAGGTTTTCTCGCCCTTTCTACCCACATAAAGAAATTTGCAGCAGGGACACCTGGGGAAGGCCTGTGCTGAAGTCCCTCAATAAAGAGAAGTCCAAGTGGAAGTGCCAGGGCTAGGAATACAGGTATGCATAAGAGCATGGCTGGTCAAGGAAGCCTGAGTCTTTGACTGCAACAAGTCTGGTGTAAGGAAGGCAACTTTTCCCCCATGAGGCCCGTCAGGTAAAGACATTGTAATTTCCTGAGATCAAGTCTGAAAAATCACACACAGGACTTTGGCCAAGAGGCTGGCTCTTCATTGAACACTGAGCGTGGATAGTGCAAAGTGGAGAGATGACTAGCCTCACCTCGCACTACCTTGCTAAATCTCCTTGCTGCTGGGTAAGGGTTATTTTGCCGTTGGATCCTGCTAACGCTACTCACCAACAACCTGCATTATGCAGATAATGCACCTTTGCTTGCTGAAAGTGAAGATGGCTTGAAGCACTTACTGATGAAGATCAAAGACCACAGCCTTCAGTGTGGACATAAAAGAAAAAACGTAAAGAAAACAAAAATCCTCACAACTAGACCAATAAGCAACATCCTGGTAAACAGAGAAAAGATTCCTCCATCAAGGATTTCATTTTGCTTGGATCCACAATCAACACCCATGGAAGCAGCACTCAAGAAATCAAATAACACATTGCATTGGAAAAAATCTACTGCAAAAGACCTCTTCTGAGTGTTAAAAAACAAAGATGTGATCTTGAAGGCTAAGGTGCATCTTACCCAAGCCATGGTGTTTTCAATCACCGCATATGCATGCAAAAGCTGGACAATGAATAAGGAAGACCAAAGAAGAATTGATGCCTTTGAATTGTGGTGCTGGAGAAGAATACTGAATATACCATGGACTTCCAGAAGAATGGACAGGTCTGTCTTGGAGGAAATACAACGAGAATGCTCCTTAGAAGCAAGGATGGTGAGGCTACGTCTCACATACTTTAGACATGTTATCAGGAGGAATCAGTCCCTAGAGAAGGACATTATGCTTGGTAAAGTCAGCAAAAAAAAACACAGCAGCTGCAATAATGGGCTCAAGCATAATAACAATTATGAGGATGGAGCAGGACTGTGCAGTGTTTTATTCTGTTGTACATAGGGTTCCTATGAGTTGGAACTAACTAGAGAGCACCTAACAGCAACAACACTAACTACACGTGAGGAAACACTAACTACCCTGGTGGCTATATTTGAGCACCACCTGCCTCTACCATGCAGGGGATGGAAGCTTAGCTCCCTAATCAGCCCACTGACACTACATAGACAGGAAACAAAGCACTGCTACCTGCTTCCATTGGGCAGAAGATGGATGAGCAGCTTCCTGCTGAGCCTGCCAACATTACCCGGAGGGAGAATCAGAGTACCGCCAGTTGAATCCTGTTCAAGGGTTGGGAGAGTGAAGTGCAAGATCAGCTCCCCTTTTGGCACCACTGGAACTGTGGCTGGGGAGTGGGGTGTTGGTTGGTATTTTATTGCGGTATGAAGCCCTGGTGGTGCAGTGGTTAAAGCTTGGTTGCTAACCAAAAGGTCAGCAGTTTGAATCCACCAGTTGCTCCTTGGAAACCCTATTGGGAAGTTCTAATCTGTCCTGTAGGGTTGCTATGGTGGTGATGGCAGATATTGTCAAAGAGATTGTTCTGTTGGGCCATTGCATTTCTGGTCCTTTGGATAAGGGAAAAAGGCTTTTTTTGGAGCTTTATTTTGCCTGTGCTTGTTTGTGATCCCATGTTGGAGGCTTCTACAAGACCCTGTCCAGAATCTATGGGAGGCAATAAGGAAATACAGGGAATTCACTACCCTGTCATTCCTCAAGTCTCAAGGTCTCTAGGCAGGCTGCATTCTTATTTCCACCTTCCAGAGTCTTCCTGTGTTTGCTTGTCATGTTATGTCCAGGGTTTTTAGTTGTAAGAAGGAGAACCTGGGAGGAATGGGGCTAGTCCATTTTTTAATTTTTTTCTTATTTTCTCTCTTGCCACCCCCCATCCCCCACGGCATGTCAACACTTTGCCCTTTTCGACCTTGGATTCCCATTACCAGCTTTCCTGTTCCTTTGTGCCTTCTTGTCCTTACCCCTGGGCTGGTGTGCCCATTTAGTCTCATTTTGTTTTTGTTTTAGGGACCTGTCTAATCTTTGGCTGAAGGGTGAACCTCAGGACTGACTTCAGTACTGAGTTAAAAGGGAGTGCAGAGGCCATACTCTCAGGAGTTCTCCAGTCTCTGTCAGACCAGCTAAGTCTGGTGGGGTTTTTTTTTGTTTGTTTGTTTGTTTTGTTTTGTTTTTTGTGAGTTAGAATTTTGTTCTACATTTTTCTCCAGCTCTGTCTGGGATCTTCTATTGTGACCCCTGTCAGAACAGTCAGTGGTTGTAGCCAGGCACCATCTAGTTGTGCTGGACTCAGTCTGGAAGATGTGCACTTTTAAAAAACCCTTTTGTGAATATCAAGATCTCAGGGCTTTGAGGAATTACATTACAAATGCCTTTCAAAGAACGTTTAAAAAATAGTTAAATAGAGGTGATCTATAAGCAAGAAAGAAATGAAGTCCTTTTACATTTGAATAAAAATGACATCTTCTCTCCCGACTCCAGGGCACTGGGTTTTTTTTTCTCCTGGAGGTGGCAATAATTTTTTTTCTTTGCATTTTGAAATTACACTGAACACCTCAGTCAGTATTTAGGGAATAAAATGATCTACATTTTATATTCTTTCACCTTTCAAATAATTCTATTTTGAATAGACCTCAAAAAATCAAATGATGGGGTAGGGGCTAATTTGCAATCTCAAATTCTTTTTATAAAATAAATTCTTCATTACTCAAATAAAGGACATTGTAAGCCATCTTTATTGTTTTGCTCCCTATTTCAAAAACAAAAACCTTATCAAGAGGGAAAAAAAGTGATTTCCTTTTCCCTGACATTATAACATATTTATAACATAGCACCACTTCTTTCCAAAAAGAGTTAAATTGAAAATGCATTAGGATGCTGAAAATTCAAAATATAACTGCTATATGACCTTGACAGAGGAAAGTGAACAGAAGCAAACTTCAGAAGGTACCATTCTGATCCCAGAATTAGACCACTAATTTAGCAGTCAATGTTTTTTTATCATATAGCCAAGTTGTCCCAAAATAAATTATTCTAGCTCCAGTACTGCCGGGACCTATGCTATTGCTGCGAAAATAGATTGCATTCTTATGCAAAGGAAGTGTGTGTACAGTGACCCTGAATATCATTTCTTATTCTGAGACTAGAATATTAAAAATAAATATTTGCATCCTGTGATAATAAAAGAAATACAAACAACATGAACTCCAATGAAAATGTAAGGCAAAGAGAAAAAAAAATTAAATGCTTGATGTATAAAAAAAAGAAAAGAAGCA
The DNA here is from genome assembly GCF_024166365.1 of Elephas maximus indicus. Classification (NCBI taxonomy): domain Eukaryota; kingdom Metazoa; phylum Chordata; class Mammalia; order Proboscidea; family Elephantidae; genus Elephas; species Elephas maximus. The sequence goes on along the minus strand of NC_064835.1, from coordinate 78,234,810 downwards.
ATTGTTTGACATTTTAGAACACACTGGCTTAAAATAAATAATTTGCTGATTAGGAGGGTTTTATTTTTTTAAACTAATGAATAGTGTCTACTTAGAACAGCAAATTTATTCTTTTAGATTAAAAATACCCCATATGATATAATAGAAGTTTATTAATTAATTCTCTAATGCAAATAAATGTCCTTCACACCCAGCAGATATAAAAGTTCACCAGTGAAATCACGGCTCATGTAGTTATTTTCTTAATAACAGCTTGGAATCAATATATCAACCTTATACCTACTGCTGGGATTCAATCTTCAGCATGCTCACTTGCTTTTATATGGTTTCAAACAATCAGAAGACAGTGCAAAAAGAAGAAAGGAAAAAAATTTATGTATATTATAATGATAGTTTTAACATATTACAGATTTAATAAGTTTCAAAGGAGCAAAACAGGAAAAAGCCAATTTGAATAAAGAACATAAACCCTGGTGTGTCTCGCCTCTCTGCCACTCCCATCCAGTGCTAAGAAAAGTAGAATTAATCCTCAGATCACACCTGGACTCCAACTTCACCTCCAAGATAAACAAAATAGCTGAATCCAGACTCCTGAATTTTCTTCCTGATTTGGTCACCAATTGGCTGCGTGACCTTACAAAGCTTACTTGGCTTTCTTATCTTTGTAGTTCTTTTTATATTTTCAAAATAGAGATAATTGAGTACTGTGTAGTCTTTTGGGTAAGTGTAGTGTGACCCCAGCTTCCCCTTTTTTGTAGTTGGGGAATCACTAAATTATGCTTTATAGAAGAGGTATAGTCCTTAAGTTGTTTATAAAGCATATTTCTGCAAAACAAATCACATTTTATTATTAACTTTCATGATGCAATCAAAGTTGTGTTCTTGTAAACAAAAAAACTAAATTCCTCAGAGACAATATCGAGGTTCGGATTTCACTGACATTTATTTGTTGAGTGCTGGCAGTGTGTAGTTTTCATAGATTTCATGAAATTTAACCCTAACAACAATCAGTTATTAATTTTCCATTTTTTCTTACAACAATAATGTAGTTACTACTTAAAAAAAAAAAAAATCAGGCTTTTGAGGCTCTGAGTAGTTAAGTGACTTGCTGACAGATCTAGGAAGTAGCTATACCAAGGTTTAAAACTAGAGCCTGCTGTTGAATCCAGTGCCCATGCCTTGACAGTAAATGCTCATTGAGAAAGCAAAGGCAGCCTCACCACAACTCACAAAAGATTTCTGGCCCAGTAACCAGAAGCTCTACCAGTGGCTGCCTGGCAGTAGTTTGACTTTGCAGCCTTTTCCTGCCTTGGTGCTACTACTATGCCCCTTTACCTCCACTCCTCATATCATGTGTTTCTTCATGTGTTCAGCCAACACTTATTTTTTGAGGAGTCATACGTGCCAGGCACTGCATTAGATACTGGGAATACAGCCTAGCTTCCACCAAAAACAGTATGGAGAGAGAGATATCAGTAAATAATCACAATTGAGCTGGGTGAGTCCCACAATAGGGATATATATAATAATCTGTACCTACACAAAGAGAGGGCTTCACTAGGCCTTTATGGGTCACTGAATTGACTTGACGGCAACAGGTTTTTTTTTTTTTCTTTCTTTCTTTCTTTTTTCTAATGGGATCAGTTCAGAAAGGCTGTACAGACAAAGCGCCTTGGGGTTCTTGGAGTTCACAATCAAAATGAATATTTTCATTGCTCTGAAGAGTCTCTAAATTTGAAACTCTGAAAAATTAATATTGTACTTTATCGACTTACAATTTTGATATTAAGAAATGAAATATATTACCATTGTCCAGAAATGCTAATCATAGGAATGACAGGCAAAGTGGCTCATTGCACACACTTCCTTAGTGCTATGGACTGGATTGTGACCCCCAAAAATATGTGTGGTAAATCCTAACCTCTATGCCTGTGATTATAATCCCGTATGAGAATAGATTTTTTGTTATGTTAATGAGGCAGGATTAGTCTAGGGTGTATCTTCAGTCAATGTTTTTGAGTTATAAAAGAGACTAAATGCAAGCTAGCAAGCAGAGATGGAATAAGATAGTTGCCAAGGCACATGGAGATCTCCAAGGAACCAGGAAGCAGAAGCTGAAGAGACAAGGACCTTCCTCCAGAGCCAACAGAGACAGAAAGCCTTCCTCAAGAGCCGGAGCTCTGAATTCAGACTTCTAGCCTCCAAAACATTGAGAAAATAAATTCCTGTTTATTAAAACCATCCATTTGTGGTGTTCCTTTTATAGCAGTGCTAGATGACAGAATTCAGTACTGCGAGAGTGGGGTGCTGATGTGGAAGTGGTCTTGGTATTGGGTAATGGGTAGAGGCTAGAAGAGTTTTAAGGTGCCCAATAGTAACAGCCTAAATTGCCTTGAAAAGACTGTTGGCAGAATCATGGAGGGCGAAGGCAGTTCTGGTGAGGGCCCAAAAGGAAGTGAGGAGAGCTATGGAGAAAGTCTCTATTGTCTTAGAGAATACGTACAGCACCAGAAACAGAATGTTGCTAGAAATGTGGATGTTAAATGTGCTTCGGGGGAGGCTTTAAAATAAAATAGTGAACATGTGATTGGACAATGGAGGAAAGGTGATGCTTTTTATGCAGTGACAAAGAACTTGTCTGAATTATGTTCAAAAGTTTGGTGAAAGGTAGAAATTCTTAGTGATGAACTTGGATATCTTGCTGATGAGATTTCTAACCAAGATCTTAATGGGCCATGTGATTTCTCCTTGTTGCTTATGGTAAAATGTGACAGGAAAAGACGGATTTGAAAATAAACCGCAAAATGAAAACAGATCTTAAAGATTTGGAAATTTCTGTTGCACAAACTAGGGACACAGGTCCTAGAATTTTCATCAAGGATGTGGCTGCACAATCTTTTGTTAAATAGATAAGCCTGTGACTGATGGATCTAACCAACTACCACAGCAGAAAACCTATCAACTTAGACTGAAAGGGACAGAGAAATAACAAAAGGAAAGAATGTTGTCTGCCTCTTAGAATTGTACAGGCAGGAAACAGACCAAAGGAACTACATCTGTTGTCCTGCAAGAAAAGAAAAGAACCATACACGATGCATCTCAGAGATCAACAGAACTGTCAGAAGGAGCACAGGAAGCACGGCCTTCTCGGTTTCAAAGGGTGGGGCCACAGTCTCCTGGGTCTCAAAGGGTAGGGCCAGTCTCCTAAGTTTCAAAAAAGTTGGATCTTCTCCAACTCAGTTCCAGAGGGTGGAGCTGCTGTTAAGGTGTGCCAGGGGGATGGGGCTTCCAAAGTTGAGGGAGTGGTGCTGCCATTCCCCAGGGGCAGAAGAAATGGGCCTGCCAGGGCTGAGGGGTGAGGTCAACACTTAGATGGAGTAGGAGAATGGGGCCACCTATAACTGAGGGAGCAGAGTTACCATCCCAAAGGTCATGGAAGGCCTAGCTGAAGCCCAGGGCCAAGGGACCTCCACCCAGAATTTAGAGGGCATGGCTAGCCCCCAGCACATGAAGGGCAGAGTCATTACCCAGTTGGTCTTAGAGAAGAGAGGATTTTTTTCAAGCCTTGAGAGGTAATGTAATTTTTTCTGATGGGCTTTGGACTTGCTTGGTACCTGTTATCCCTTCTTTTCCTCCTATTTCTCCCATTTGTAATGGAAATGTCTGCCTTGTATCTGTTATACCATTGTATTTTGGAAGCAGATAACCTGTGTTACAGATTTCACAGGTTCTCAGGTGAATTTGCCCCAAGGTGGAATACGCCTAATTTCTCACCCATATCTGATTTAGATGATTCAGAAGATGATATTTTGGACCTAGAGTTGATTTAGGAGTTTTGGGATGATGAGATGGAGTTAATGTGTTTTGCATGTGGCAAGGATGTGGATTTAGGGGGGCCAAAGAGTGGAATGTTTGGATTGAATTGTGTCCCCAAACAATATGTGTTGTGGGGGACAACTTAGTCAATTGGCATAACATAGTTCACAAAGATAATGTTCTACATCCTAGAGTGACGAGTAATGTCTGGGGTCTTAAAAGCTTGTGATCAGCTAAGATACAACTCTTGGTTTCTACTCATACAGAGCAAAAGAGAATGAAGGAAATCAAAGGCTCAGAGAAGAATCTAATCCTTGGGGTTAATAGCCCACACGAACCACAGCCTCTTCTAACCTGAGACCAAAAAACTAGAGGGTGCCCAGCTACCATTACTGGCTGTTCTGACCAGAGACACAATAGAAGGTCCCAGATAGAATGGAAGAAAAATGTAGAGCAAAACTCATATTACTAAAAAAGGACAGACCTACTAGACGATAGAGAATAGAGGAACCCCTGAGACTATCTCCATAAAATAACCTCTGAGTATGGAATTGAAACTATTTCTTCAGATTACCTTTCAGCCAAATAATAGATTGGCTTATAAAATAAATAGTATCACCTGTGAGTTATGTTCTCCCTTAAACAATGAACTATAAGAGACTAAATGATTAACATTTATCCAAAAGCAAAGGTGAGAGGCAAGGAGGAAGGGAAGCTAGATCAATGGAAAAACAGCAAACAAAATAGAAATAAGGAGAATGCTGATACGTTGTAACCAATGGCATGAAACAATTTGTATAAAAATTGTTAGGGAACTTAATTTGCTTGATTTTGCCTAAAACACAATGAAATATTACATGTATGTATGTATGTATATGTATATATATGGTAAATCCTACCCTCTATGCCTGTTATAGGTATAACTAAGGCATGGCAGGTAGGGCATATCTCCTGGGCACCACTTGATAGGGGTGCTAATGAGCATTATTATTGACTATCACAGTTTCCATCACCAGCTGAGAGAGATCATTCATTAATTTAGAACTAATTGCCATAAGCATTATTTTCTGTAGATAGACATGTGATACCTGTAGTTATAATCCCATTTCAGTTTGGGTTGTCTTTGCTATGTTAATGAGGCTGGGTAGTGTAGGGTGTATCTTCAGTCAATCTCTTTTGAGATATAGAAGAGATTAAACACAAGCTAGCAAGCAGTGATGGGGTAAGATAGACGCCAAGACACATGGAGATCTCCAAGGAACCAGGAAGCAGAAGCTGAAGAGACAAGGACCTTCCTCTAGGGCTGACAGTGAGAAAAAGCCTTTCCCTAGAGTCGAAGCCCTGAATTCAGACTTCTGGCCTCGTAAACTGTCAGGAAATAATTTCCTGTTTGTTAAAGCCAGCCACTTGTGGTATTTCTGTTATAGAAGCACTAGATGACTAAGACACTTAGCACGCTGTCATTTTCTTCCTGATTACTTGTTTGTCTTCTCAACCATAAGGGGACGAGACTGAAGACCAACTGACTTCATCGCAGATTTCATTGAGTTTATAAATCTTACTAAATCTCAGTATGATAATAACTGTTGCACACTTCATGTCAATCAACATTAAATATTACCAGCTTTATCAAAATATCTTTATAATGCTTTTTGTTTTTTTTTTTAAACAAAAACAGTTGCAGTTTAGTCAACTCCGACTCATAGAGATCTCATGTGTGTCAGAGGAGAACTGTGCTTCGTAGGGCTTCTGATGGCTGATTTTCAGAAGCAGATCACTGGGCCTTTCTTCTGAGTTACTTCTAGGTGGATTAGAACTTCTAACCTTTCAGTAGCCAGGAGCATTGACAGTACCACCCAGAGACTCCCACAATGCAATTAATAAATTTTACTTATTGATAATAAGATAAAATGGTTGCAACTATTAATCTGAAGAGAAGCTGCTAACCTACCCTGAGTTCCCTTTTTGTATCTGGCCCACTTCCCAAATAATACAAACTTTCAAAATACCATTCCTCTCTACTTCCTTCCCAGGTTTCTCTTCAATGCTTACAATACTGACGAACTTCAAAAAGTTCGTAATATCGAAAAAAAGGTGAAGATGTAAGGGGAGAGAAGACTTAAGCATTTTAACTTTTAGATTCTCATTTACAGACTAGAGGCCCTCCAGATTTTACAGAATGCATGCTTATGAAATCAGGGAATCGATTCGATGGCACTGGGGTTAGAGTCTGGGAACCAAGAAGGAAATAGCTGCAGGCTGGATATAAAAACTATCATTTTGACTTCCAAGTTCTAGATTGATCCCCTTAGCCATTTGAAGAAAGAGCTTGGGCAGAAAGCTGATCCGATATTTTGAAGGCTACTTTGCTCAACTCAAGACATCACAGGTCCCTAGGTGGGCAGAAGAAAAAGAAGAACTGAAGGAAGAAATATTTTGACTTGGGACCATGGTGTTTCTGACAGGATGGTGCAGTCAGAGTGATGCTCCTAAGCTACCCCTGAATAAAGGGAGAATAAGTCCCAAAGTGTATTCAGTATCTGATAGATTTATAGCACAACAAAGTGTTCTGATTTTAAAGCACAATTCTCCTACAGTCTATCCACATGGGGGAATTTTGGTATATCCAGAGGGAGTTAGCTGTAGGCAAGTAGCTCTGGCGATCCCTGGGATCACATTTGTACTTTGATTAACAATAGTCCTAAAAAAGCTTGCAAGCCAGTTTTGTTCTTACAGAAAAGTCCTATCTGGTGCTATGGGACAATCTTAACATTAAGATAACACAAAGAAATAAGTTTTTTTCTTTCATTGTATTTAGGAAAGAAAACAGGTAAATTCTTTAGCTGAATTTTGTGAAATCTGCTGGAAAAGAACTAAACAAATAGGAGCAGGAGTGGATTATCCAACAGGCAAGGTAAGTGCAGTGCTTACCTTGCTCACCAGATTGTCTGCAGTGAACAATTTCACTTGGGAAACCCATGTGAAAACAAAGATGTCACAATTTCACTTGGGAAACCCATGAGAAAACAAAGATGGGGTGAAACCCATATGAAATTGTTCTCTACAGGTTAGTAACTAAGCACAAGAAAATCCATGCTTACCTTGCTTCCTGAGTTATCTGCCCCTGTCAGGGACTGCAAATTTGAAAAGAGGCTTTGATTCTGTAGGAAGGTGCTGTAGGATTGGGAGAGAGACAGATGCCAGCCATACCTAGAAGCAGACTCTTTGATGTGGTGAAAAAAAAATGTGACATCGTTCACTACAGATGATCTGGTAAGCAAAGTAAGCACCATGCTCATGTCGCCTATTGGGTAATCTGCCCCTGCACAGAAGAAGGACCAGAGGAGAGGGGTGAGCTATGGGTCTGCCAGTGACTATCTTCTTCCCCTCTGAATTCCTAGTGCTAACGTCAGGGCTTATATGTATTGTCTGAGAAAAGAAGGGAAGAAGAAAAGGTGGGAGGAAAGAGAAAGGGAGGGAAAGAACCAAGGAAAGGAAAAGGACGGGGTAGGAAATTAATCAGGGAGTGTATATGACTAGAATAAAGAATAAAGCAAGAAAAAATAAACCACATAACTGGACTGAAGAGGAACTTTGGGAAAGGGATTTAATATAGCACCATATCATAGTCAGTGAGAAAAGGATAATGGGTCCATAGACTATCCTAATCATATGGTGTAGAAATTGAGGTTTTGAAAACAAAACCATGAGGGAAGTATATGAATAATTTTAACTTCTTGGATAAGGGAAAGTAGGAGGTAGCCATTCAGAACTGTGATAAAATGAATTTAAAAAAAAAAAAGGTTAGAATAAGGTAATGTCTTTTGTTTCTTTATAAGCCAATTATTATTATATTATTATTATGATTCCATGGAGGATTAAGTTGTCATCTTTGGGACCATTCTTGATTTGGGGATGAAAAAGGGAGAAGTTTAAAAAAAAAAATCCCCATTTGAATTTTATAGACAATCGAGAAATATCCACCGGCAGCCTTGGAATGGGAAAGGACAGTCCTCATGTCAACCATTCTGCCAAGTGACCAGGTTGGGAATTTTGTCCTCTAATTCACCTGTTTGTAGGAGGTAACATCAGAGGAAAAAGTATAGAAAAAAGTCTAAGGGAAACTGGATTCCAGTTTCCTTTCTCTTACTAGCTATCTTTGTGTCCTGAAGCACTCACTTCCTCTCTTTGAGACTTAGTTTTCTTATCTTGAAATTGAGAGGGTTGACATAAGGTCCTTCCAGATCTAAAGCTCCTAGAGTTAATTTGCATTATTATATCCATTTAATAACCCATTATGTGTCTTCTTAAAAAACTATCTCTAAGGGCTCAGTTCCATTACAGTTAGATTTTAACAAGCTACTAAATGTTAAGGCAAAATAATAAGGAATGAGATTTGGTTATTAATGGGCTCTTGAGGAGCCCTTGTGGAGCAGTGATTAAACACTGGTCTCCTAAAGGTTCGTGGTTCAAACCCACCAGCTGCTCAGTGGGGGAAAGATGCGACAGTCTGCTTCTGTAAGGATTTACAGCCTTGGAAACCCTATGGGGCTGTTTTACCGTATCCTTTAGGGTCTCTATGAGTCAGAATGGACTCTACAGCAGTGGGTTTGGTTTGTTTCTTGGTTAGCAGACTTTTAGAGTCTTCTGATGTGCGTGTGTGTCCACATGCATGTGTGCTCGTGTGAATTTATTATTTTTGTTAATGTGATTTCTGCTATTTGTATTCATCTTTCAAAAATATTTTTTCAATAGTCTAATTTTGGCTGATATTAAGCATAATACCACCACACATAGTACTGTGGTGGCTTGAGTGTTGCTGTGATGCTGGAAGCTATGCCATTGGTATTTCAAGCACTGCCAGGGTCACCCACGATGGATGAGTTTCAGCAGGGCTACCAGACTAAGACAGACTAGGAACAATGACCTGGGGGTCTACTTCTGAAAAAAATTGGTCATTGAAAACCTTATGAATAGCCTCAGAACATTGTCTGATGAGCCCCCCATGTTGGAAGGCACTCAGAATGTGACTGGGGAAGAGCTGCCTCCTCAAACGACTCGTAATGATCCTATAAACATAGTAGAACTGCCCCACAGGGTTTCCAAGGAGCAACTGGTGGATTTGAACTACTGACCTTTTGGTTAGCAGCCAAGCTCTTAACCACTACACCACAGGGCTCCCTTAGAACATTAGCAGAGCTGATATGCCTGTTTCAGGAATATATCTTTTTACAATAACTGAAAGTGTATATGGCTTCTCCCCATAGGAAGCTGTCCAGAATTTCATCCAGAGGAGAAATAGGAGTTTTGAACAGTTGTAGATAGACCTTAGGAAGATACAGAAAGTGTTAAAAAACAAAATTCAGGGGTAAATTCAAGGGATTTCCAGATGATGCAAGTTTATGAGTTTCCAGACAGATCTCTGGAAACCCTGGTGGCATAGTGGTTAAGAGCTATGTCTGCTAACCAAAAGGTCAGCAGTTCGAATCCACCAGGAGTTCCTTGGAAATTCTATGGGGCAATTGTACTCTCTTCGATAGGGTAGATATGAGTCAGAATCAACTCAATGGCAATGAGTTTAACAGATCTCTAAGGTCAACAGACCTAAATCTACCGTTTGATTTAGCAGTAATACAGACTAACATAGAAAGCCCTTTCTAACCCTGTAACTAGCAATTTAGATATGATAAGATACAGGTGCTCCTTGGAAACTCTATGGGGCAGTTCTACTCTGTCCTATAGGGTCGCTATGAGTCGGAATCGACTTGATGGCACTGGGTCTTTGGTTTTTTGGTTAGGATACAGGGTGACGTCTTGACAAATCTTTCCCACTGTGGAAGGGCAGGTTCCCAGTGGTTAGGGCTGTACTTCCGCCTGCAAACACAGAGGCCTGCCTTGTTAAAGTTCTTATGCAGGTGCCTGGCCTGTAATGTTATGGCCACTGTGAGTCTTACAGCAGGAAAAATGTAGCCATTGGATTGGACTCCATTCCTCAGTCACCCTCTGGATTTGGCATTGGTGACAAGCTGTTGGTAATTTCTCTCTATGTTCTTTTTATTATTATCGATATAAACTTTTCACCTCCAGGAAATATTCATATAGGTGCATTGCCTAGGACAAAAGTAAGCACAAATAGCTGTGTGAGGGACCATCAAAAAATGTTAAGAAAGCCACAAACCATGCAAAGAATGGCTGATTCCTTCTCACAAATAATGTCTGAAGACCCTGGAAGACTCACGGATCTCAGAGTTGGAAGGAAACCTAGATTTCACTTGTGTGACTTCCCATCCAATGGACACATTTTTCCATAGCATCTGCATCAGCAAAGTCTAATATATTAACATGGTTTTTGAAGTTAACATGTTCGTCCCTGGATGTTCATCCCTGCCCCACTACTTTATAATTGTGTGATCTTGGCCAAATTACTTACATTTCATCAATCATATAATAAGGACAATAAAAGTATGCACCTCAAAGTTTTCTTGAGCAGACAAAATTCGATAACATGCCTAAAGTGTTTGGCCTAGTGTCAAGCCCATGTTACAAAACATTAACTACCATTATTATTACCTCTGTGTCCAGGCACTCCTTCCATCCTGAAGCCATCCCTATAACTTAGAGGTGAACTGCAGTTTAGGTCTCTGAATTCATTGGCATCAGCTATTGAGCCGAAAGTACAGAATTAAGCACTTCAAAGGTTAATTCATTTTGCTTCTTTCTTTGACTATTGACTGAAGCCACCATTTCAGAAACATGTTTCATTTAGAGCATGCCCTGGGCAAAACTAGGAGACAAAATGAACAATTTGAAAAGCTCTTTCCTACTAAACTCGTAATGGGTGATAATGGTTTAATGTGTCTTCCTTCCCATATAATATTTTTGTCATTTTAAAAAGAGTGCATGTTACCTTGATGCTTCATTCTAAGGGCGTGATTAACAACGGAATTCCTGTGTCCCAGGAAGGCTGTATGTAGAGACAGATGTGAGTAATGGGGTTTTTCTTGATATTTCCATCACATTATATAGGCATCTGCATTGGTGTACAGAACATCTGCTTTTTTGTCTACCCAGCTTCTTGGATCAATTTTGAGAGAATATAATTCATCTTTCCCTTTTAGGAACTACCCCCCTAACCTGGTGGGACCATCAAGCTCATGAACCTTCTCTCCTTGCCAATCAGAACTCCCCTTGATGGGGAACCAGACCAGAGGTAAGCATATGACCCAAGCCCAAGCCTGTTGCCATTGAGCCGATTCCGACTCATAGTGACCAGGTCGCTATAACCCAAGCAGAATTCTTCATTATGCATCCATATAAGCCATGGATAGAGAAGATAGCTCATGCTGGTCATGAACACCAAGGACAAGATAAGCTGGGGAAATCGTCTTTGCCATGACCTGAGGAAAGCAGAGCCAAGAGATGGAGTGAATGAGAAACATATTCTTCTCAGTATCTTTTGGACATCTAGACACAGGGATGTCTGAGGCTAATCAGGGGCTATTTAGTTGCATGACACAATAATACCTCCAACCCACCCATACCTGTGGCCTATTTTTCTCCTTTGTTTAAGTGGGTTTGAGTGGGTTCCTATTACAACAACTAAAAGAGTTCTGATTAATACAATTGGGTACAATGCAGCTCCAACTGAGGAGTGATGAGTTACAAAAATCTGTTGCGATTAATGAGCAGAGAACTTGAAATTTAAGTTACCAATAGCACTAAAAAGTAAAACACTGAGAAACCAAACCAAACCTGTTGCCATCGAGTCAATTCTGACTCATATGACCCCATAGGACAGAGCAGAACTGCCCCATAGGGCTTCCAAGAAACAGCTGAAGGATTGGAACTGCAGACTTTTTGGTTAGCAGCAGAACTCTTAACCACTGCACCACCAGGGCTTATCAAACACAGACATTAATATATACCTCCACTGCACCCAAATCTTACAATCAATTCAATTTGCTTTCTTATAATTGCATATAATTCCCTCTGAATCAGACTAAGTCCCTACCCTTGTCATTCTCATTCCCATTTGTGCCCATCCACTTCCATGCAGTTTCATCTCCATGCTGTTCCATCCATCTGTAATGCCATTACCTAATTTTTCTTTAGTTAATTTGAAGTTGAAAAGCTTGGTTTCTGGCCTCCCAAGACCTTGATTTTAAATTACCAATTCATTGCCTTTGAGCAAATGGCTGAAACTATTTTCAATTTTTTTTAACCAAATGATGTGGAAAGTAATAGTAACTACCACATAGTGTTGTTGTGAAATTTAAAAGAGGAAATAAATTAAAGTTTCTGGCCCATAATAGGAGCCCTGGTGGTGTAGGGTTAAAAGTGTGGCTGCTAACCAAAAGGTCTGTGGTTTGAATCCACCAGCCACTCCTTAGAAACCCTATGGAGCAGTTCTACTCTGTCCTATAGGATCATTATGAGCTGGAATTGACTCAACGGCAACAGGTTTTTTTTTGGCCCATAGTACAGTCTCAATGAATATTAGCAATTGCTACCATTATTATTTTGATAGTGTCTAAATAAATGTGTGGTGAATGAATAAATAAATATACTCCCTAGCCTTGAAAAATTACTCAATACATAGTCTTCAATGAGTGGAAAATTCACTGTGTTACGGAGGTATGGCAGTAATGATTAAGACAGTGACTGCAAAGTTAGGCAAACTGATTTCAAGTTTGGCTGTGTAATTGTTTATTTGTGGGATTTGAGCAAGTCAAATCCACTAGGAATCTCAGTTTTCCTCACCTGTATTGGTGATGAGGAAAGTTCATAACTCTTAGGGTTGTTCAGAGAATTGAATAAGATCATTTAATAAGTAAGTAGCATGAGGCAATAACCTATCCCTTCTCCTCACTTCAGTGGCTTCTGCCTAGCACTGCTTGTCATAGTAATCACTAATATTCACTAATAGGTAATATTAATATTAAAAAAAAATTTTTTTGCCTTGTCTGAAAATAGCAGGTGAAAGACAAAAAAAAAGACAAAACAAACTCACTAAGACAAGTTCAGCTTGTCTATGAGTATCTGTATGTGCCCAATGTTAAACCTTGTTTTTTATTAAATGGGAAATGGAGTAGCAGAGCTGCTGCAAACAGTCACTGAAAAGATCAGCTACCTTTCATGGCTGCCTGAAGTCACTGACTATCAGCTTTTCACTAAAGGGCTTTCTGGAAAACTATTCTCCTTGTCTCTACTTTGCTTCTTTTCAGCTATACAAATCACACCAGAGCTTAAGTCATTTCAAATCTTGATGACCACCCCCCCCCACCTCCCAAGTACTTCATTTGTATTTAGTTATGCAAAGAATCGCCTACATTCAGTATTCCTGTTCCATCAATAGCATAACAAGGTCAGGATGAATGAGCCCTATTCATTCAAACACACAGGCAGAGTAACCTGAATGTGTCTCTCAAGGAAGGACAAATATTCAATGCAACCCATAGTCAATTAAGCGTGCAGTTCCTGTGGAAACCCCATTACAGGTATGAAGGCTGGGAAATGCTGGAGAAAAATGGTTCATACCATCCTTAAAAGGCTTGGATCACGTGCTTAATTTTCAAAGGGATTGCTACAGAATAAACAAGATAATTGTACCTGATGACATACCATGGGTCCCTAGCAGCTTACTTCCATTGGTATGATACCACACTTTTTATATTTTCACATGTGAAGTGGCATTAAAACTCCACAAGCAAGTAATTTATGAGATCTCTATCACCAAAGCTGAGCACAATTTGAAGCTCAGTGAATAGTCATTGATGGTGATGATGATGATGTGAGTGAGGGTATTTTTTTTTTTTTTACAGAAGCGCAAGTTTCTAGAGAAATGTCTGCTGAGGGTCGTTCAATATTACGGAAAGTCTAACCCAGTGTAGCCAAAATAAGCACCAAAAATAACCTGAAGATTTTTTAAATCAGAATGTAAATATTGAAAAATTAAAATCACAGCATTTCATTTTTTGTAAATGTAAGATTAATTAATGGAAGAGTATGAAGTTGTAATGACAGGAAATTCAGTGTGGTGACCCACAGCATGAGTTCTAAAGTCAAATTCCGTAGTTTATTTATCCTCCCCACGCAGAGTAATTTCTTATTCTGTAAAATGAGAATACTAATAATATCTTTTTATACTCATATTGTGAATATTAAATAGATGAAGATAGCTAGTACAGGATGTTTGCAGCTGTTTTTTCTCATTTTGAGTTGTACCACCTTAGCAAATGAAGGTCCTGAAAGCTTTATTCTGTCCAGGTCACTAAGGCTGACTCTGCTTTGAGGAGGCAGCTCTTCCACAGTCCTGTTTGGAGTGTCTTCCAATCTGAGGCATTTATCTTCCAGCACAATGTTCTGCTGTTATTCACAAGGTTTTCACTGGCCAATTTTTTCAGAAGCAGACCACCTGGTCCTTCCTCCTAGACTGTCTTAGTCTGGAACCTCCACTGGTGACCCTGCTAGCTTTTAAAATACTGATGGTATAGCTTTCAGCATTACAGCAACACACAAGCCTCCATAGTACAATGAATTGACAGATAAGTGGTGGTAATAATTAATAATCAGAACATGGAATGTATGAAGTATGAATCTAGGAACACTGGAGGTAGTCAAAAATGAAATGGAACGCATAAAGATCGATGCTCTAGGCATAAATGAGCTGAAATAAAATGGTATTGACCATTTTGAATCAGGCAGTCACATAGTCCACTCTGCAGGGAATGATGTATTGAAGAGGAAGGCATTGCATTCATTGTCCAAAAGAACATTTCAAGATCTATGCCGAAGTACAATGCTGTCAGTGATAGGATAGTATCCATATGCCTACAAGGAAGACCAGTTAATACAACTATTATTCTAATTTATGCACCAACCACTAATGCCAAAGATGAGGAAATTGAACATTTTTACCAACTTCTGCAGTCTGAAATTGATCAAACATGCAATCAAGATGCATTGATAATTACTAGTGATTGGAGCACAAAAGAAGAAGGATCAGTAGTTGGAAAATAAGGCCTCGGTGATTTAAAAGATGCCAGGGATCACGTGATAAAATTTTGCAAGACCAGCAACTTCTTCATTGCAAATACCATTTTTCAGCAACAAAGATGGCAGCTATACACAAGGACCTTTCCAGATGAACACGGGAATCAAATCTACTACATTTGTGAAAAGAGATGATGGAAAAGCTCAATATCATCACTCAGAACTAGGCCAGGTACTGAATTTGGAACAGGCCATCAATTCTCATCTGCAAATTTAAGTTGAAGCAGAACAAAATTTGAACAACTCCATGAAAGCCGAAATACAACCTTGAATATATCCAACCTGAAGTTAGAGACTATCTCAGGAATAGATATGATGCATTTGACACTAATGACCAAAGACCAGACGAGTTGTGTAATGACATCAAGGAAATCATACATGAAGAAATCAAAAGGCTATTAAAAAGACAGGAAAGAAAGAAAAGACCAAAATGGATATCAGAGGAGACTCTGAAACTTGCTCTTGAATGTAGAGTAGCTAAAGTGAATGGAAGAAATGATGATGCTGAGCAAATAACCTGAGAAGCTGGACTATATGAAGAAGATTGTGGCATCACGCAGATGATGCAGACTTGCTTGCTGAAAGTGAAGGGGACTTGGAGCTCTTACTGATGAAGATGAAAGACTACAGCCTTCAGTACGGATTACACCTCACCATAAAGAAAGAAAACAAAAATCCTCACAACTGGACCAATAAGCAACATCATGATAGGTGGTGAAAATATTGAAGCTGTCAAGGGTTTCATTCTACTTGGATTCACAATCAATGCCCATGGAAGCACGGGTCAGGAAATCAAAAGACACGTTGCATTGGGCAAATCAGCTGCAAAAGACCTCTTTAATGTGTTGAAAGTCAAAGACCCCTCTTTGAAGACTAAAGTGCGCCTGACCCAAGCCATGGTATTTTCAATCACATATGCACAAAAAAGCTGAACAGTGAATAAGGAAGACCGAAGATGGATGCCTTTGAGTTACAGTGTTGGTGAAGAACATTGAATGTGCCATGGACTGCCAGAAGAACAAATAAGTCTGTCTTGGAAGAAGTAAAGCCAGAATTCTTCTTAGAAGCAAGGATGGCGAGACTCCATCTCACTTACTTTGGACAAGTTATCAAGAAGGGCCATCCCTGGAGAACAACATCATGCTTGGTAGAGGATCACAGAAAAAGAGGAAGACCCTCAATGAGATCAACTGGCACAGTGGCTGCAACAATGGTCTCAAGCATAACAAGGATTATGAGGATGGCGAAGGACTGGGCAATGTTTTGTTCTTTTGTACATAGGCTGAGTCAGAACCAATTCGATGGCACGTTACAACAACAGCAACATGTAGTACAGCACGTGGCACTTAGTAAGGAACCACAGTGACACTTTAGTACAGAGTAGAACTGCCCCATAGGGTTTCCAAGGACCAGCTGGTAGCTTTGAACTACTAACCTTTTGGTTAACAGCTGAGTTCTTAACCACTGTGCCACCAAGGCTCCCAATAAATGTTAGCCATTGTTATTTTTGAATTAAGGACTTAATAACCAACGCTTGATTATTATGGAAAACTAGGTTATTCTGCATGCATTCTCGAGATGAGGTACTTTTCCTGAAGATAATTATGCCTATCATTCACTGCCCTTGTGATATTAGCATGACAGTATGGACTAGATAGGTCAGCCTCACTGATCCTCTGACAACTGATTTTAAGCAAATTCTCAAATACAAGGAAACATTATACAGTCCTCATTTACAAAAGCATTATATGTGTTAATCAAGAGAAGTTTCCATGGCCTTTGATGGTTTCCCATTTGTCGATTTATCTTCATCCTTAGTGAAAATACTTAGAGCAAATAGAACTGCTGTGGGGAATTTTTCAAACATGTCTTTTATTCTTATTTTAGATAGTGAAATGCATTGAAATATGAGCATTTTGGAAGAAATCCCATGCATTCAATACTGTTTGGGTTCCAAGTGAATAGCTTGCAAAAGCCTTTCTCTCTGCTCCACCTACTTTGTATATCTTCCTATTGTCATTCCCTGTGTCTGGCCTGTCTGTATTAACATAAAATGATGGGCCTGTCTTCACTCAACTCAGTAAGCTAAACTTGAAAGCTCATTACTATGCATGAAGTCTGATTTCACACCAATTTAACATTAATAGTCTAATTTGTAGACTCCCTAACTGAACGACAACATTTTAAATGGCTATTCTGTTTGCTTATGTGCGTTCCTTCCATTTTCATGAACATGCCAACATCAGCTACCAGCTGGTAACCAAGGGGGCTGACACCCCTTCTTTGCATTGTGAAAGAAGTCGGTAACAGCCTTTCTCTGCCATGGCCAAGTCTGCGGCAATACACCTTTAGAAACCAATGTTAAAGCATATTTTACTGCCCTGTGAGCCTGATGGCCTCCCATCCCTTAGGCTACCGGGGAGCAGTCGATAATAGGGTTGCCAGCGACCTTGAAAATGACCAGGTAATGTGCAATTGTTGCCAATATTTCCTTTTATTTTTGAGGAAACAGGCCTGCTGTCTATTTGGAAAACACTGGAGATGAGGTGAAGCTTAGTGATTGTATAAAAGCCAGTCAACGGTCATGCACAATTTCTGTTCTGGGATATCTTTATAGAGCCAGTCAGGGATTTGGGCAAAGGGTAGGCAGAGAGAGGATTTCGTGCAGTGCAGCGTTCAGCATTTCTCTTCATTTTTGTCCTTCGGGGGAAAGAGTACTCAGATTCAACGCCTATCATTTTCTTTTTGTGTGTGTGTGAAATAAAATTTCATGTGGAAAGGAGAGAAATATTTTTTTAATTAATTTTTTTTAAAATCAAATGGAAGACAATAAAAGCAACTAAATGCCTTTAGGAGACAAAACAATTTCTGGAGAATTCCAGTTTGCAGGCTGAAGCAGGAAACTGTCATGGCAGTCCAGAGAATGTGTGTGCAGGATCTTTGCTGTGTGATTTAATTCACCATTTTCGAAGCAGGACTAAATGACAAAAAGTAAAAATAAAAATGAGAACAAAACCAGGCTGAAGTATCTCGTAACTCCCTGACAAAGGATTCCAGTTCTGAGGCTGTTAAAGCAGCTTTCCACAGTTTCCCTTCTCCAAAGCCCTTTCCTTCCATCAAAAGAAAAAACAAAACAAAACAAAAAAAATAAGAATGACGGCCAAAGAACTCCCAGGGTCCTGAAGCAAACACTGAAGTCTTCAATCCTTTCAATCCGCTTCAGCAGCTCTTCAGTTTGCCGAGTCCCCTTCTTCAGAGTCCGCAGCATTAGTCATTTATTCTTTTGTATTCCATGGACGAGCAGCTTTATACATGTTCTGTTCGATCACTAGAACAAAGGACTTTATTCCTACTCCCTTAGCAGCAGCACATCTGCTTGCAGGGTAGCTAAAGACAAAAGAGATGGCTTCTACCTTCTGAGTTTCACAAATGATGGAAACATGGAATTTATCTAAGTCGATACAGGAGACTTCAGAAGAAAGCAGAGCTTCAAAGACAGAGAAGAAAGGTGATGCAGAGTTTGACGTGGGGCCGAAAGTTTTCTCTGTGTCGCAGCTCTGACCCACAGCACAATGCCCTGCTGGCGCTGGCTGGGTCCTGAGGTGAGCTGTTGCTCTAAAACTCTGCATAGGGTAAGATTGTCACAAGATCTTTGCCCGACAAGCAAATGCACTGAGAATAGGAGGACGAACGGAAGGTAGGCTTGGCCACAGACATTCGTAAGATTATTAGTCTTCAGCCCTGGAGATGGATTAAGAGGCCGCCGCAGTCCGATAGGGTCCTGATCACACTTCACGCTGCCTCACCAGATGAGGCACGCTTTCACACGAATGCCACGTGGGAATGAGCAGGGAAACCATATTCTTGGCAGCTTGAAGTGCTCTCAGAGGGACATCTCAGCTAGTCAGGACATGACCCAGACTGTTATGAAATGGAAGTGGAGAGGAGGGCAAATGTCACTAGGCCTTTCGGAAGCAGATCACCAGGACTTTCCTGCTCGGTGCTGTTAAGTGGGTTCAAAGCGCCCACCTTTCGGTTAGCAGCCCAGCTTTTAACTCTTGCACCACCAGGGCTGCTTAAGCAAATGACTCGAGTGTTGTTCTTTGACAGGTGAGAGAATATTGTTTTCAAATAAATGAAACAAAATCAGCTTTATTTTTTGAGGCAAGTCAGATGTATGGAGTAACCCTGAGAGAGAAGAGACACTAAATCAAAAATGCTGCCTTATTACAAAAACATCCTTGAAGAGAGAAGTATTGGGGAAATATCATTTCCCTCTTGTCACTTTAAAAGAGCACATCTGAGCAATTATTTCAGGTGCTTAAATACATTCACTTTGTGCCAATAATTGGAAGCAACCTTTTAAAAAGCAGAATGTCAGACCCATTAAGCTTGAATACGGACAGCGATACAAACATCATGTAAGACGCACTATTTGTGAAGTATAAAATGATCACATTAACTGACAAAATAAACAATTCAACAATACAGGGACATTGATGACAGCAAATGGAAAATACATCATGGAATGATTCACTACTCTTGTACTAATACCAGTGGGAAGTATACGTGGGGATTTAGATTTCACAGTAAATTGGGTCTCAAGATAAAAGGTGATCCTGAAACACCAACTTGTATTATTACCAGCATTCATAATCATTATGAAGCAGTGTGTGGGTAAATATCATTGTGGATTGCTGTGGACATGGTTATTAACAAGCAACTGTAAGGATGTAAACCATTTGCTACATTTAAATCTAATCCTAGCCTTCTCAGTTCGCTACTTTGGTAACATCAAGAGGATGATAATTACCTGTTAGGAACCCTGGTGGTACAGTGGTTAACAGCTCAACTCCTAACCAAAAAGGTCGGCAGTTCGAATACACCAGCCACTCCTTGGAAAGCCTATGGGCAGCTCTACTCTGTCCTATAGGGTCGCTATGGGTCAGAACCAACTCAACAGCAATAGCTTTTTGTGTGTGTGTGTGGTATTGCTTTACGGTATAGGAGAATAAGAAACATGAACTTGTAATCCGGCACAAAACTTCAGTTCACATCAAAATCTACCACAAGCCTTAATCAAGGGCATAAACTTTTTTTTTTTTTTCAGTTGTGCTTTGGGTGAAAGTTTACATTTTAAGTCAGTTTCTCATACAAAAACTTATACACACATTGGTACGTGACCCCAGTTGCTATTCCTATAATGTGACTGTACATTCCTCCTTTCCACCCCGTATTTCCCGCATCCATTCAGCCAGCGCTTATTTCTTTCCATCCTCTCATCTCGCCCTGGACAGGAGCAAGGGCATAAACCTTTTTTTAAAAAAATTACGTATAATAAATAATACACCTGAAAAATGGACTGTGTTCTATATATTTCTTTCATTAATTGCAGGAAAAAAAGAAGGGAGGGAAGAAAGAAGGAAAGGATAAACTACTCAAGCACAATGAGGGCAATGACTGTATTAAAAAAGCGGGGATGATGTTAGTGCCACCATGCTCAAATCATCTTGCTCACCTCTGGGAATATGCTCCTGTCACTGAATAGCTTTTTCTCTGAACAGTTGTTGTTATGTACAACAGTTGTTGACCTTATGTACAACAGAACAAAATGCTGCCCGGTCCTGCATCATCCTCACAAGAGCCAGCACGTTCAAGTCCATAGTTGTGGCTATGGTAATCCATCTCACCTAGGGTCTCCTATGCCCTCGTTGGCCCTCTACTTCACCTAAAAAGATGCCTTTCTCTAGCAATTGACCCCTTCTGATGATATGTCCAGGAGCTCTGGTGGTGTAGTAGTTAAAAGCTCAGCCGCTAACCAGAAGGTTGGTGATTCAAACTTATCAGTTCCTCCTTGGAAGAAAGATGTGGCACTCTGCTTCCATAAAAATTACAGTCTTGGGACCCTATGGGACAGTTGTACTCTGCCCTGTAGGGTCTCTATGAATTGGAATCAACTGGATGCAATGGGTTTTTTGGTTGATGTGTCCAAAGCAAGCGAGGCAGACACTGTTCTGTTATGATCCATAGGTTTTCATTGACTAGTTTTCAGAAGCACATCACTGTGACTTTCTTCCTAGTCTGTCTTAGCATGGAAGCTCTTCTGAAGCCTGTCCACCATGGGTGACCCTGATGATATTTGGAATACCAGTGGCATAGCTTCCAGCATCACAGCAACACACAAGCCACCACAGTAGGACAAACTGACAGACATGTGATGGCTTTGAACAGTAGACTGCATAACGAAAGGTTAAAAAAATCCCTTGTAAGAGCCCACTCTTCCTACTCCCTTCTGTCATCTCTTGGAGGACTGAGGAGTAACTATCACTCAATATCAGTGGAGAGATGACTAAGGGAAGGTGAGGCCATGAGGTTTGAAGCAAACTTTTAGGTTTTTCATCTTAGCGGCCCCTTGGAGATTATTTTAACTGAAATTCTCAGCATAAAATTCAGTAAAAAAAATTGTAGTGAGCACCGCGTTGAGACTGTATCACTGGTCTCTTAAGGCCAAATCCTGAGTTCTTCCCTCTCACAGGTAGTTTTCTAAGGAGAAAATTTGATTTGATTCTCTTGGCCCCTTGATATCATTACTCAATAACCACTTCTCTAAACTTCATTTTATCCAAGTAATCAGAGTATTCCATCGAACAGATAGAATGTACCTGTAGGCCTGGGGCCCTATGGCCACCTAAACAGCTGGTAGCTGCAAGGAGGGCTCAAGACTTAGAGTTGAGTTAAAATCAGGGCTTCTTTTCTCCTTTTAAGAGTGTGCTTAGTGAAGCTGCGGGCTCACTCTGCCTCGTTAGTGTAATGGTATTTCTGGACATCCATGGAAAATTTGACCTCGCTCCCATCTGGGAACAGATTTTCTCCATTCTCTGCAATTCTAGAAGGCACCTTTCCACTTGAGAATTAGAGGCTATGTTAACAAGCATCTGCTTTCCATCATCCTAATCCACGGAAGCCCTTTCCTATTACTGTGACAGCGTTAATCATTTTACGTATACTTTCTCATGTTTTCACTAAGGCTGTATTTCCTGTTTTCCAAGAACCCCATGATAGCTTGTGGAGAATGAAAGAAATGTTCCGTTTTCAAACGACTTTGGGAGTCATTGCGTATTCTACCTCACTCTTCCAGCTGAATTATGTATTTAGCATTTTAAAGGCTCTGAGAACTCCTGCAGAAAATAAATCAGTTTACCTCAGCATTTCCCAAATACAGATGACAAATCCTGTGTTCATGTAACACTACCCACTTCTCCTGGTACTGATGAACTCTGGGGCAAAGTATACACCCTAGCTGTAAGGTTTATAAAAATGTTCCAAAAGAAAGGGCCTCATGAACCAGAGACCTACATCATCCTGAGACCAGAAAAACTAGTTGGTGCCCGGCCACAACCGATGACTGCCCTGACAGGGAGCACAGCAGAGGACCCCTGAGGGAGCAGGAGATCAGTGGGATACAGACCCCAAATTCTCATAAAAAGACCAAACTTAATGGTCTGACTGAGACTAGAGGAATCCCGGCGGCCATGCTCCCCAGACCTTCTGTTGGCACAGGACAGGAACCATCCCCGAAGACAACTCATCAGACATGAAAGGGACTGGTCAGCGGGTGGGAGAGAGATGCTGATGAAGAGTGAGCTAATTATATCAGGTGGACACTTGAGATTGTGTTGGCAACTCTTGTCTGGAGGGGGGATGGGAGGATAGAGAGAGAGGGAAGCCGGCAAAATTGTCAAGAAAGGAGAGACTGAAAGGGCTGACTCAAGAAGGGGAGAGCAAGTGGGAGTAGGGAGTGAGATGTATGTAAACTTATATGTGACAGACTGATTGGATTTGTAAACGTTCACTTGAAGCTTAATAAAAGTTAATAAAAAAAAAAAAAAAGGTTCCAAAGACCCATGTTTTCCAAACCCCAAACTCCTAGATTTTCCACTAAGCCAAGAAAAGAAAAGCTTTATAATTTCTTCTCCTGAACTGGTGAATGGACAGGCTGGCTGGGGTTTTCTTCTTCATTTTAAAGTGAGCTGGATGGAAATACACAAGACTGCATTCTGGGGACAGAAATGTCATACCCAGGGTGAGCAGCCTCTCAACCATAGGATTCTTATACCCTCACATGAGACTAAAATCCTTGTTTGCATAGCTCCCTCCCCTCGGAGAAGCCTATGTGGAAGGATGGCTGATGGAACGCCAGGAGTACATGAAGGAACACAGGGCTTGCTCCTGGCGCCCTAGCACCACACAGATTAAACGTAGGCTGCTACAATGTCTTCTCAATTACACCTAATCTACAGAAAGAAACGGGAGTTTGGGGCATTATCATAGTTTACCACAACCAGAGATGGGGGGGGAAAGGCCTTTCAGATATTTCAAAGCAGTGTTTTGAGCATGTGTATTTTGGTCACAGTTTGTGAAAGGAAAGAGGAAACTGTGAACAGTGCATCGCCTCATTTGTATTGAAATGCCACCTCAAACCAGCCCGAATTTCACACCTCCAGGTGTGCGACCCTTGACCCAGACACAGTATGATTGCTACCACCGACCCCTGTGGAGCAGAGCTCCCTGTGGGTGCCCCATTCATCACTCCCAGACACAAAGACCATTTATTCTGAGCCAACAAAAGTCACCTTTTAGATATTAAATATTTTCTGTTTGAAGAGGCTCATTGATTTGCCCCAATGGAGTGGTGGAGGGTTTGCGTAACCCAAGGACTTTTGGCAGCCACCTTTGTTTGAAGCACAGGCGGCTTTTTATAACTCTGAGCAGTTCCATCTCTTGTGCCAAGCCACCTGATCATTTTGTTTGAGGAGCAGACTTAAGGGACCAACTTCTTTGAAAACGGATGCTTGTGTACCGAGAGAGAGGTGCTTGGGCACGGTTTCAGCTCAGATGACTTGGGTTTTAAATGAAGTGTGACTGGAGACTTACATCTCCAAAATGACTCAAGGCAATACGATATGGAATAACAGAAAGTCGTCTGATTCTCTGGGCTCCCCTTTGAGAGAGCTCTTAACTTTCCAAAACTGAGGGAAATGGCTAAACTCTGAATTTGATCCACTTTTCCGCCTCTTTTGTAAATTCAGTTTCCATGTATGACAAGCCTCAATTTGGATTGGCATCAAGGAAAAAACAGCAACGGTCTGGCAAAAATAATCATTTCTACACATTCTCTTTGTATTTCTGCAGAATTTGGCAGTCAGCTTTTTGAGTTGGTCTACATGGAAACTCTCTGAGGCAGTGGCATTAATTCTATTGCCATTAATAGCCAATATTTTGGAAGCATGTATGCATTTTCAGGTGCTCTAAGCCCTTTGGATGAGTTATCTCATTTAATCTTCTCCACAACCCTTTGAAATATAGACTGCAGAGATTATGTAAAATGCCAATGATGAACATGTATCCGTTAGTTGCTGTCTCATAACCTATACACGGAGTGGTCCTTCTGCTCTTGTCTGAGCCCACTCACGCATCTGTGTTCAGCTAGGGGTCAAAGTGATCTTGGCTGGGCATGCTTACATGTATGGGGGTTAGTTGGCTCTTTTATGGTCTTGGCTGCAACAGTTGGACTTTCCTCCATGTGTACAGTCATTCTCAAGCCAGCTAGCCTGGAGCTGTTCATATGAAGGAGGCCGGTGAAAGGAAAATTACCTCCTGAGGATCTGGGCTTGGAACTGGGACACCATTATTCCTGCCACATTCTTTGGGCCAAGGCAAGTCACAAAGCCAGAGCAGATTCAAGAGGTGGAAAAATCTACTTCATCTCTTGATGGGAGGATATGCAAAGATATAGGAAGATTATTATGAAAAAATTTAAGAATACAGGGAAGTTGAAATAATATTACAGTGAACACCCATATGCACACCACCTAGTTTCTACAATTAATATTTTACCATATTTGCTTTATTTTTTTTTTTTTATCCATCTATTCATCTTTCTATCTGTTTGGCAATCCACATTTAAAAAAAAAAAAACACTTTGAAATTGCAGACATAAGTACCCCTGCCTTAAAATATTTCATTGACCAGTGTCCAATATTTGTTCTTATTTCCTTTTATTCTTTGGAGGTAAGATGTATAATACAGTGCACAAATCATAAGGATATTATTTGATGAGTTCCAACAAATCCATACACCTTTGCTATCCAAACTCTTATCAAGATACAGGGAGATCAATCACTCCATACGTTTCCCTCACGTTCTCTCTCACTAAACCTCTGCTCTACAATCAAAGAGGCAACCACTCTTCTTTTCCATCATAGATTAGTTTTGTCTTTTCTAGTAAGAAAGAGAATCATACAGTATAATCACACGGTATGCACTTTTTTGTGAAAACCTTTTTTCACTGAATATATTTCTGAGATTCTTCCATGTTAATTTTTGCATCAGCAGTTTGCTCATTTTTATGGATGAATAGTATTCCTTCATGTGTACACTCTTTGTGTGTGTGTGTGTGTGCGTGTGTGTGCTTTAGGTGAAAGCTCAAGTTAATTTCTCATGCCAAAATTGATACATATATTGTTATGTGACACTAGCTGCAATTCCTATGACAGCACACTCACCCTTTCCACCCCAGACAGGAGCTGCCATTTTGGTCTCGTGTATCTGCTTGAATTAAGAAGCACACCCTTAATGAGTATTATTTTATGTTTTATAGTCCGGTGTAATCTTTGAAGAGTGGGCTTCAGGAATGCTTTTTTATTTCTGGGTTAACAGGGCATCTGGGGGCCATGGCTTCAAGGGTTCCTCCAGTCTCAGACCATTAAGCCTGGTCTTTTTACATGAATTTGAGTTCAACTTGACACTTTTCTCCTGCTCTGTCAGAGACTCTCTGTTGTGTTCCCTGTCAGGGCTGTCATTGGTGGTAGCTGGGCACCATCTAGTTCTTATGGCCTCAGGATGATGGAGTATCTGGTTTATGTGGCCCTTTTTTTTTTTTTATCTTGGGCTAATATTTTCCTTGCGTCTCTGGTGTTCTTCATTCTCCTTTTTTCCAGGTGGGTTTGGACAAATTGGTGCATCTTAGATGTACATAGCAAGCTTTTAAGACCCCAGATGCCATTCACCAAAGTAGAATGTAGAACATTTTCTTAATAAGCTTTGCTATGCCAGTTGACCTAGATGTCCCCCAAAACCATGGTCCCCAGATCCAAGCCCCAGCTACTCTGTCCCTCAAAGTGTTTGGTTGTGTTCAGGAAACTTCTTAGCGTTTGCTTTAGTCCATTTGTGCTGATTTCCCCTGTATTGTGTGTTGTCCTTCCCATCACCTGAGGTAATTCTTGTCTACTATCTAGTTAGTGAATTCCCCTTTCCCTCCCTCTCCACCCTCATAACCATCAAAGAATGTTTTCTTCTGTGTTTAAACCTTGAGTTCTTATAATAGTGGTCTCACACAATATTTGTCCTTTTGCAACTGACTAATTTCACTCAGCTTAATACCCTCCAGATTCATCCATGTTGTCAGATGTTTCAGATTCATTATTGTTCCTTACCATTTTGTAGTATTCCACTGTTTGTATGTTCCGTAATGTGTTTACCCATTCATCTGTTGATGGGCATCTAGGTTGCTTCCAACTTTTTGCTATTGTGAACAGTGCTGCAGTGAGCATGGGTGTGACGGCTCTTATTTCTCTAGGATATATTCCAAGGAGTGGGATTGCTGGATCATATGGTAGTTCTATTTCTAACTTTTTAAGGAAGCGGAAAATCTATTTCCAAAGTGATTATACCATTTTACATTCCCACCAGCAGTGCATAAGTGTTCCAGTGTCTCTACAACCTCTTGAACATTTATTACTTTGTGTTTTTTGGGTCAGTGCCGGCATTGTTGGGGTGAGATGGTATCTCATTGTAGTTTTGATTTGCGTTTCTCTAATGGTTAATGATCTGTATATACACTCTTATTTGTTCATACATTCTTCTGTTGATGGATAAATGGGCTGTTTTCATGTTTTGGCTATTATGAGTAAAGCTGCTAGGAAATTCTTTTACAAGTGTTTTGGTGGACATGTAATTTTATTTCTCTTGGGTAAATACCTAGAAGTAGAATTCTGGACCATAGGTTATGCAAGTGTTCAGTTTTTTTTGTTTTTTGTTTTTTTTTTAGAGCTTTATTGGTTAATATATGACTGCCACGGTTAATTTTATATATCAATTTACTATATGTATTTGGTAGTGCCCTTGGATGTATGTATATTCTAATGGTCCTGTTTCTCTGGAGAACCCTCGCTGATTTTGGTACTGAGAGTGGTTCTAGAGGAACGGAATCTTAAGGATGAGTTTTCTGACTTGGCTCTGGGTTTTCTGAAATTGATTCTCTAATCCGATTAGATTTAAAGCACCAGTGAATTATTTCAGTGGTAAAGAGGACACTGATAGTCTGTGGTGTGATGAGACAATAGAGATATTCAAAATATCACCGTTGGTCACTCCTAAGCAAATACAAGAGACAAGGTTCTGTGTAACCATGCATTTAATAAACAAACAAAAAAACCCAAAAGCCAAGCTCCTTGTGGTCAAGTTGATTCCAACTCATAGCAACGCTTCCTTAGAATATTTTTGTCAAACTGAAAAGTATAAAGAAGATTTGCTCATTGCTCCACATTTTGTCAGCCAAAGTGGGGAACTGTTTTGACCCAGGAAAACAGAACATCAAGGGAAAAACCACATTCCTGGAGGGATTACAGAGATTAGTGCCACCATGAAGGTCTTAAAGGATTCAGGAGGTGAGTTCCTCTACATTCCCATTCAACTCTCCTATTCGACCTATGTGGATTTTAGAGAATGATAGTGGATTGTTGTAAATTTAAGCAGGTGGTGACTCCAATCGCAGCTGCCATTCAGATGTGGTATCATTGCTAGAGCAAATTAATATTTTTCCTTGTACCTGGGATGCAACTGTTGGCCTGGCAGTTGCTTTTTCTCCATACATGTTTGTAAAGAGCATCAGAAGCACTTACACAGTCTCATGAGTTGTTTGAATATACAAATCTCATGAGTTGTTTGAATATACACAAGCAGCCACAGCAGCTGCTCTTTTTATTGTAAATACATCTATCGCGTGACTTTTGCCAATTATTACAACTTACTGACAATTAGATTAATTGTCAGTGCAACTCTACCCTTAATCAATGACATTTTTCCATCACTGTACACTGAAACTCAGTGCTCCATAAACAATAACACCCCCTTCGCCCTTCTCTCCTGCCCCTGGTAACTACTAACAAACTTTCATCTCTGTATATTTGCCTGCTCTTGTGTTTTTATATAATGAGGTCAAACACCATTTCTCCTTTTGTGATTGACTTACTTCGCTCAGCATAATAACTTCAAGCTCCATGCATGTTGTAACTTATATGAAGACTCCATTTCTTTTCCCGGATAAGTAGTATTCCATTGTATGTATGTACCATATTTTGTTTATACATTCATCCTTTGAGGGCATTTAGGTTGTTTCCACCTTTTGGCTGTTATAAAAAATGCTGCAGTGAATGTTGGTGGCCATAGGCCTATTCATGTCACTGCATTCAAAGCTCTTGGGTATATTCCTAGTAGTGGAATTGCTATTTTTAGTATTTTGAGGAACCATCACACCGTTTTCTACAACAGCTGTACCATTTTGCATTCCCACCAGCAATGGACAAGGGTTCCAATATCCCTATATTTTCACCAATATTTATTATTTTCTGGTTTTTTTTTTTCAGTCTTAGCCATCTTACCCCAAAACCCCACTGTCAAGCCCCACTGCCATTGAGTCAATTCTACTCATAGAGTAGAACTTCCCCATAGGGTTTCCAAGGAACACCTGGTGGATTTGAACTGCCAATCTTTTGGTTAGCAGCCATGCCACCAGGGTTTCTTAGTGGGAGTGAAATGATATCCCATTGTGGTTTTGGTTTACATCTTTCTGATGGCTAATGATGTTGAGTATCTTTTCACGTGTTTGGCGGCCATTTCAATGTTCTCTTTGGTGAAAAGTCTATTCAAATCATTGCCCATTTTTTGATTGGGTTGTCTTTTTGTTGCTGTAGAAGTTTTATATATATTTTGGTTATTAGAGTCTTATTAGATACATGGTTCCCGAAGATATTCCCTAAGTTGGTACCTTTCTTTTCACTTTTTTGGTAAAATCTTTTGATGAACAAAGTTTTTAATTTTTATGTGATCCCATTTATTTATTTTGTCTTTTGCTGTTTGTGCTTTTGTTATTACATTAGATAACCCAATGTTAAAAGCTAGACCCAGCAGCCTTGCTCCTGCATTTTCTTCTAAGAGTTTTATGATTTCAGTTTTCACATTTAGATCCTTAATCCATTTTGAATTTGTTTTGGTGTAGTCTTTTCACTTTCTTGATAATGTCCTTTGACGTCTAAAATGTTTAATTTTGATGAAGATCAGTTTATTTATTTAATTTTGTTCCTCTGTATATAATGTGTCTTTTCTTGGTTTGTTTTTAAGATTTTTTTCTCTTTATCATTGTTTTTAAGCAATTTGATTATAATGTAACATGGTGGAGTTTTCTTCAAATTTCTTTTGCTTGTGGTTTGATCTCTTAGATCTTAGATCTGTTTTCATCCAATCTGGGGAAAAAATGACCACTATTTCCCTTAGTATTTTTTTCTTTCTCACTCACTTTCTGTCTATGTGGAACTTCAACTATACATATATTAGGCTGCTTGAAGTTGTCCCACAGCTCACTGAGACTCTATTTCATTTCTGATCTATTTTCTTTCTACATATCTTTTTGGATAGTTTATATTGCTGTGTCTTAAAATTCAGTAATGTTTTCCTCTACAGTGTCTAATTTTCTGCTAATCTTTTCCAGTGTATATTTCATCTCTAGAAGTTCAATTTGAGTACTTTTAATATCTAACATATCTCCACAAAACATACACATTGTGTCTTCTACCTTCTTGAACATATAAAGTATATTTGCAATAGCTGGTTCAGTGTCTTTCTCTAGTAATTTTATCATCTGAGTCATTTCTGGACCTGTTTCTAATGATTAATATTTCTACTCCTAATGGGGCATATTCTTCTGCCTTTTTGACTGATAGTTTACCTTGGACACGAGACATTGTAAATTCTACATTGTTGGATGCTGGGTTTATTAATTTTATTTTTTGTGTATTTCTTCAATTACTTTTTGCTTTATTCTGAGATAAAATAAAGTTATTTATAAATAGTTTGATCTGTTTAGAGGCTTGCCTTGACGATTCATTAGCTGGGACCAGAGCAGCCTTTAGTCCAAGCCTAATTTGGCCCTACTATTGATGGACAGATAGAATACACAGGAATCAAATCGAATTCATCTGTGGAAAGAAATGTTGGAAAAGCTCAATATCATCAGTCAGAACAAGGCCAGGGGCCGACTGTGGAACAGATCTTCATTGCTCATATGCAAATTCAGGTACAACCTTGAGTATATCTGACCTGAATTTAGAGACCATCTCAAGAATAGATTTGACTCATTCAACACTAATGATTGAAGATCAGAGGAATTGCAGAATGACATCATGAGCATAATACATGAAGAAAGCAAGAGATCATTAAAAAGACAGGAAAGAAAGAAAAGACCAAAATGGATGTCAGAAGAGACTCTAAAACTTGCTCTTAAACGTCATGTAGCTAGAGCAAATGGAAGAAATGATGAAGTAAAAGAGCTGAACAGAAGATTTCAAAGAGCAGTTCGAGAAGACAAAGTAAAGTATTACAATGACATGTAACACTTTTGGAGCTAGAAAACCAAAGCGGAAGAACATGCTAAGCATTTCAAAGCTGAAAGAACTGGAGAAAAATTCAAGCCTAGAGTTGCAATATTGAAGAATTCTACAGGGAAAATACTAAATGATGCATTAAAAGAAGATGAAAGGAATACAGAGCCACTGGATTGAACACAAAAGTGTTCAATCATTTCAGGAGACAGCATGAGATCAACAACCAATGGTACTGAAGGAAGAGGTCCAAGCTGCATTGAAGACTGGCGAAAAATTAAGCTCCAGGAATTGATGTAACATTAATTGAGATGTTTCAACAAATGGATGCAGCACTGGAAGTGCTCACTTGTCTATGCTAAGAAATTTGGAAGACATCTACCTGGCCAGCTGCCTGGCCAATGAATTCCCCAGAAAGATGACCCAACCGAGTGTGGAAATTATTGATCAATGTCGTTAATATCACACACAAGTAAAACTTTGCTGATGATCATTCAAAAGCGACTACAGCAGTATATCGACAGGGAACATCCAGAAATTCAAGCCAGATTCAGAAAAGGATGTGGAACCAGGGATATCACTGCTGATGTCAGATGGATCCTGTCTGAAAGCAGAAAATAACAAAAGGATGTTTACATGTGTTTTATTGGCTATGAAAGGTCATTCAACTGTGCGAATCGTAACAAATTATAGCTAATATTGCTAAGAATGGGAATTACGGAAGTCTTAATTATACTCATGAGGAACCTGTACATAGATCTTGAAGCAGTCGTTTGAACAGAACAAGGGGATACTTCATGGTTTAAAGCCACGTTTTTAAGGTGTGCATCCATATTTACTTACTCCTTATAGCTCTCTCTCTCTTTTTTTCAATTTATTGTGCTTTAAGTGAAAGTTTATAGATCAAGTCAGTCTCTCATACAAAAACTTTTATATACATCTTGCTATGTACTTCTAGCTGCTCTCCCCCTAATGAGACAGCACACTCCTTCTCTCCACCCTGTGTTCCTTATGTCCACTCAACCAGCTCCTGTCCCCCTCTGCCTTCTCATCTCACCCACATAGTCTCATGTGACTACTTGAGCCAAGAAGCTCACTCCTTACCAGTATCATTCTCTGTCTTAGAGTCCAGTCCAATCCTTCTCTGAAGAGTTTGGCTTTGGGAATGGCTCCAATCTTGGGCTAATAGAAGGTCCGGGAACCATGACCTCTGGGTCCCTCTAGTCTCAGTCAGACCAATAAGACTGGTCTTTTCATGAGAATTTGAGGTCTCCATCCCACTGTTTTCCTGCTCTCTCAGGGATTCTCTGTTGTGCTCCCTGTCAGGGCAGTCATCTTTTGTAGCCAAGTACCATCTAGTTCTTCTGGTCTCAGGGTGATGTAGTCTCTGGTTTATGTGGCCCTGACTGTCTCTTGGGCTCATAATTACCTTGTGTCTTTGGTGTTCTTCATTCTGCTTTGCTCCAGGTTGGTTGAGATCAAAAATTGATGCATCTTAGATGGCTGCTTGCTAGCGTTTAAGACCCCAGGGACTACTCACCAAAGTGGAATGGAGAACCGTTTGTTAATACATTTTGTTATGCCATTTGACCTAGATGTCTCCGGAAACCACGGTCCCTAGACCCCTGCCCCTGCTACTTTGGCCTTCAAAAGCATTTGATTGTAATCAGGAAACTGCTTTAGATTTAGTCCAGTTGTGCTGACCTTTCCTGTATTGCGTGTTGCCTTTCCTTTCACCTAAAATAGTTCTTGTCTACTATCTAATTAATGAATACCCATCTCCCTCCCTCCCCACCCTAATAACCATCAAAGAATATTTCCTTCTGTGTTTAAACTTTTTCTTGAGTTCTTACAATAGTGGTCTCATACAATATTTGCCCTTTTGCAACTGACTAATTTCACTCAGCATAATGCCTTCCAGATTCCTCTGTGTTATGAGATGTTTCACAGATTGATCATTATTCTTAATCATTGTCTAGTATTCCATTATGTGAATATACCAAAATTTATTTATCCAGTCATCTGTTGATGGGCACCTTGGTTGCTTCCTTCTTTTTGCTATTGTAAACACTGCTGCAATGAGTAAGGGTGTGCATATGTCTGTTCGTGTAAAGGCTCTTATTTCTCCAGGATATAGTCCAAGGAGTGGGATTGCTGGATCGTATGGTAGTTCTATTTCTAGCTTTTCAAGGAAGCTCCAAATCTACTTCCAAAGTGGTTGTACCATTTTTCATTCCCACCAGCAGTGTATAAGTGTTCCAGTCTCTCCACAACCTTTCCAACATTTATTATTTTGTGTTTTTTTGATTAATGCCAGTCTTGTTGGAGTGAGATGGTATCTCATTGTAGTTTTGATTTGTATTTCTCTAATGGCTAATGATCCTGAGCATTTCCTTGTATATCTGTTAGCCACCCAAATGTCTTCTTTGGTAAAGTGTCTGTTTATATCCTTTGCTCATTTTTTAATTGGGTTATTTGTCTTTTTGTTGTTGAGTTTTTGCAGTATCATGTAGATTTTAGAGATCAGATGCCGATTGGATTTGTCGCAGCCAAAAAATTTTTCCCAGTCTTTAGGTAATCTTTTTACTCTTTTGGTGAAGTCTTTGGATGAGCGTAAGTGTTTGATTTTTAGAAGCTCCCAGTTTCTTTTCTGCTGTTTGTACATTGTTAGTAATGTTTTGTATACTGTTTCTGCCATGTATTAGGACTCCTAGCACTGTCCCTATTTTTTCTTCCATGATATTTATCATTTTAGATTTTATATTTAGTTCTTTGATCCATTCTGAGTTAGTTTTTGTGCATGGTGTGAGGCATGGGTCTTGTTTCATTTTTTTGTAGATGGATATCCAGTTATGCCAGCACCATTTGTTAAAGAGACTGTCTTTTCCACATTTAACAGACTTTGGGCCTTTGTCAAATATCAGCCACTCATATGTGGATGGATTTATACCTGGATTCTCAATTCTGTTCCATTGGTCTATTTATCTGTTGTTGTACCAGTATCAAGGTGTTTTGACTACTGTGATAGTATAATAGGTTCTCAGACCAGGTAGTGTGAGGCCTCCCACTTTGTTCTCCCTTTTCAGTCATGCTTTACTTATCTTGGGCATCTTTCCCTTCCATATGAAGTTGGTAATTTAGATCTTCCATGTCTTTATTGAGCTTCTTTCTGGACGATCTCTCCTTCACCGAAAGTGATATGTTGAAGTCTCCTACTATTACCATGGAGCTGTCTATCCCACTTTTCAATGCTGTTAGTTTGTTTTATGTATATTGAAGCCCTGTCGTTCAGTGCATAAATACTTAATATGGTTATATCCTCCTTGTATATTGTCCCTTTAATCATTACATAGTGTCCTTCCTTATTCTTTGTGGAGGATTTAACTTTAAAATCTTTTTTGTCAGAAATTAGTATTGCCGCTCCATTTCTTTTTGATGTTTGCTTAACATATTTTTTTCCATCCCTTGAGTTTAATTTGTTTGTGTCTTTAAGTCTAAGGTGTGACTCTTGTAGGCAGCATATAGACGAGTCTTTTTTTTTTTTTTAATCCATTCTGCCACTCTCTGTTTCTTTATTGGTACATTTAGTCCATTTACATTCAGTGTAATTATGGACAAGCATTGCTGTCATTTTGATGTCTTTTTATGTGTGTTGATGATGGTTTTTTTCTCCACTTAATTTTTTGCCCTGAGTAGTTTTTCTTTGTGTATTGTCTTTTCCTGCTTTTCATTGTTGTCAATTTTGTTTTTGCTGAGTCTTACGTTTTTCTTGTGTTTTATTTTGATGTGTATGATTGTTAGTCCCCTTTGTGGATACCTTATTATTTACCCCTATTTTTCTAAGTTTAAATGAAAAATTATCTCTTTATATCGCTTTGACTTCATCTCTACCTGAAAGATCTTTGGCTACATTTTTTAGCTCCTCTTTACTGATTTAATGTTGTCATCTTTTACAT
Organism: Elephas maximus indicus; assembly: GCF_024166365.1. NCBI lineage: Eukaryota > Metazoa > Chordata > Mammalia > Proboscidea > Elephantidae > Elephas > Elephas maximus. The sequence continues at coordinate 78,200,270 of NC_064835.1, read as the reverse complement.
AATGACTTCACTGTTTCCTTTTTTTGAGGTTTTTTATCTTGATTTATTTTTATGATTTTCCTATCTGGATTGAAATCTGTTTGCTCTGTCCCTGTGTTCTAGTCTAGTGTTTTATCTGATGTTATTGATTTCCTGACCAAAGAACTCCCTTTAGTATTTCTTGTAGTTTTGATTTGGTTTTTATCAATTCCGTAAACTTCTGTTTACCTGAAAATGTCCTAATTTCACCTTCATATTTTAGAGACAGTTTTGCTGGATATATGATTCTTTGCTGGCAATTTTTTTTCCTTAAATCTTTATGTATGTCATCCCATTGCCTTCTTGCCTGCATGGTTTCTACCAAGTAGTCTGAACTTTTTATTATTGACTCTCCTTTGTAGGTGACTTTTCGTTTATCCACAGCCGCTCTTAAAATTCTCACTTTATCTTTGGTTTTGGCAAGTTTGATTATAATATGTCTTGGTGACTTTCTTTTGGGATCTACCTTATGTGGGGTTCAATGAGCATCTTGGATAGATATCTTCTCATCTTTCACTATATCAGGGAAGTTTTCTGCCAGCAATTCTTCAACAATTCTCTGTGTATTTTCTGTTCTCCCTCCCTGTTTTGGTATTTCAATCACTCGTAGGCTATTTCTCTTGATAGAGTACCACGTGATTCTTAGGGTGTTTTCATTTTTTTTAATTCTTTCATCTGATTTTTCTTTGAATATATTGGTGCCAAGCATTTTATCTTCAGTCTCCCTAATTCTGCCTTCCATTTCCTCAATTCTGCTATGAGTTTCTATTGAATTGTCTAATTCTGAAATTCTATTGTTAATCTTCTGAATTTCTGATTGCTGTCTCTCTATGGATTCTTGCAGCCTATTAAATTTGTCATTATGGTCTTGATTAGCCCTCTTAATTTCCTTGACTGCTTTCTCTGTGTGTTCCTTGGCTTTTCCCGCATTTACTTGATATCCTTCCCAATCTGTTGAAGAGTTCTCTATATTAATCTTTTTGTATTCTACCTTTGGTAATTCCTGGAATATATCGTCATCTGGACAATTCCTTGGTTCTTTGTTTTGGGAGCTTGTTGAAGCAATTGTGGTCTGCTTCTTTATGTGATTTGATATTGACTATTGTCTCCAAGTCATCTATAAGTTCTTGTATTAACTTATTTTTTGTTTGCTTACTGTGTCCTAGCTTCTTGCTTTGCTTTGTTTCCTTATCCCCAAATAGGCTGCTCAAGTGAGCTAGTTTGATTATTGGTGCCTTTGAAGCTCTAGCATCCTGTCACCAGATGGCTTGACCTCTTACCAGGTATATGAACCTAGTAGTCCATTCAATTTTCTTGTATAGATTCAGCTCAGGTGTCCAGGTAGTCAGTAACCAAGTGTGTGGTGCAGACTCTGTCTTACAGTCTTAGAGGAGCAGGGGTGATTGGTGTAGACACAGGTATCTTGTTGCAGCAGGTAGTCATGCTCTGAACAAGGCAGGGGACTGACAACCATCCTCCGAGTATCTTTGAGGAAAATGCGTCCCTGTTCCCTAGAGAGCATAGGGTGGGTGAGTTCTGCACCCAGACCATGGGCACCCAATGCTTTTGGCTGTAAGAACTGGGAGGCACCACTTATCTTTGGACCCCTGTCGCTGGTTGGTAGGTGGTGTGGGTGGAGTCACCAGTCCTCAGGCCCCTGATGTGGGTAGATGAGGACCCTGCTTAATAGGCAAAGTGGTGTCAAACATCAAAAATGGGCCTCTCCACAGCACAACTGAAACAGCTGAAGTCAGATCTTAGGCACATACACCGTTGTAGCCTGCCAATAAGGGCCTAAGCTGCTGAAAGGGGCCCACACAGATCCAGGCAGGGATTAAAGGCATTCAGAGTCTGTGGGCCATTTGTGCCTGGACAGGAGTCACTTCTGCACTGAGTTCCTAGCTTAGGGGATCCAGCTGATTATTTTTTACCCATTTGTTAATTTGTTTCTTCTTCAAGGCTGAGAGAGTGGTCTAGGATGTGCAGCAGGACAGGGGCAATCAACAGTCACTGAAGCTGGCTTGGGGGCTAGGGCAGAGGGAGGAGGGATCAGATAAATGGGAGAGAGTTTTTTCACAATGGATCCTATTAGATCTGTGTGGTAAGTTAGACACAAGCACTTATCTTTTGCTGAGAGTGCTATTCTTTGCTAATTCCAGAGGTCTGAGTAGACCGTGTGCAGCTCACTCTCTCTCCCTGAGGAAACCGTATCCTGAATGCTACTACCAGCCCCACCACAGTCTTGCCAGGAGATCGTGCCTGAGGGGCACCAGTTTCCACAGAGTTGGATCCGGCAACCCCTTGCCCCTTCAAAAACCATCTCTCCCTCCCCCTGCTGCTCAGTCCAATTTTGTAATTTTGCCTTCGATGCTCAGGGCTCCTAGCTTGTCATATATATAGTCAATTCACTTGTTTTTTTCAGGTCTTTGTTGTAAGAGAGATCACCATAAGTGCCTGACTACTCCCCCATCTTGGCCTCACCTCTCCTACAGCTCTCTTTATGTGCAGCTCTCTCTTCCTTGTACAGCTCTCTTATCTCTGCTACTCTCCCTTGTAAATCCTGTCCAAAAACCCATTGTCATTGAGTTGATTCTGACTCATACCAATGCTATAGGACAGAGTAGAAGTGTCCCATGGGGTTTCCATGGATGTAATCTTTTCAGAAACAAATTGCCACATCTTTCTCTGGTGGAGTGACTGATGCTTCCACCTGCCAACCTCTTGGTTAGCAGATGAACAATTAACCACTGCACCACCAGGGCTCCTTTTTCTAAGAGTGAAGGTGTAATAAATATATTTTCAGATAAAAGAGTATTGAAAATTCATAGCAGGTAGACTTGCACTTTAAGAAATACAAAATAAGTTATTCAAGATGAAGAGAAAAGAAACCAGATGAAAACTTAGATCTTGAGGGAGAAATTAAGAGAATTAAAAATCTTGAATATATGATAAATTTGGAAAAATTATTTTTCTGTAATTTCTTTATAAACCATATGATTCTTTTTTTTAATTGTGCTTTAAGTGAAAGTTTACAATTCAAGTCAGTTTCTCACACAAGAAGTTATACATACATTGTTATATGACCCTAGTTGCTCTCCCTGCAATGTAACAGCACACTCATCCTCCCCACCCTGTATTTCCCATGTCCATTCAGCCAGCCCCTGTCCCCCTCTACCTTCTCATCTCACCTCCAGACAGGAGCTGCCCACATAGTCTCATGTGTCTACTTGAGCTAAGAAGCACTCTCCTCACCAGTATCATTTTAGGTCTTATAGTCCAGTATAATCTTCATCTGAAGAGTTGGCTTCAGGAATGGTTTTAGTTTTGGGCTGAGAGTCCAGCAACCATGACCTCTGGGGTCTCTCTAGGCTCAGTCAAACCATGAAGTCTGGTCTTTTTACTAGAATTTGAGGTCTGCATCCTGCTTTTCTCCTGCTCCATCAGAGAATATAAACCGAATGATTCTTTAAAACAAAACATTGTATGTAAGACTTAAGTTTACATAGATATAATGCAAGTTATAATTATAGCGTACAGGACTAGGCCCAGGAAATGGGCCTTGACAGTTGTAAATTTTTTAATTTTATGTGAAGTGATACAATATTAATTCTAAGTTTACTATGAAAAGTTAAAAGTTGCCTTCCTAATCCTTTGAGCAAACAGCAATACAAAATGCAAGATGGTATACCCAGAAAACCAACAGACATATTAAAAAGGAATTTAAAAATATTAAATTCATTTAAAAGAAGGAAAAAAGTAAAAAACAAAAAAGGAACATAAAAAAGAAAATCAAAAAATAAAAGACAAAATTGTTGACATAAATCCAGCCACGTCAATAGCTACATTATATATTAATGGACTACATGGTCAGTTAAAAGGCAGATATTGCCAAAATGGATTTTAAAAAAAGTTTAATTAAATGCTCTGTATAAGAAATTTACTTTAAACGTAATAAAATAGGTACAATAAAACTAAAGGGATGGAAAGTGATATATCATGTAACCAATGAACAAAAGAAAGCTGGAGTGGCCATATCAACATCATATGGAGTAGACATGAGTACAGAAAGTATTATTAGAGAAAAAGAAGAACATTTCATAGTGATTAAAAGGTCAATATATGAAAAAGACATCATAATAATCAATGTATATGTACCTAACAGCAGAATATCAAAATACATAAAGAAAAAGAGGGTAAATTTAAATGAAGATATAAACATTTCCACAATCATTGTTAGAGATTTTAATAACTATTTCTCAGCAATTTATAGAAAAACTAAAGAAATGAGTAAAAATTTACAGTATCTGAACACCATTATCAACCAACTGACATTCATATAACACAATATTCCTTTGCAGAATGCATCTTTTTAAAGAGTACATAGCACATTGAACAAGATAGACCAAATACTGGGACATAAAATAAAGGTCACACAACCTATAAGAATTGAAATCATTCAGAGTATGTTCCCTCAGAAAAACAGAAGAAAACTAGAAATTAATAAGAATGTAATATCAAGAATACCTCAACTATTTAAAAAATAGTTTATCCTAGTATACATGTTTGGTGCCATGAAGTCAATTTTTGACTCATAGTGACCACATGTGACAGAGTAGAGCTGCCTTATATGATTTTGTAGGCTACAATCTTTATGGATAACATTGTGAAGAATGACAATTCCAGAACACTTAATTGTCCTCATGCGAAACCTGTACATAGACAAAAAAGAACAAGGGGACACTGCACGTTTTAAAATCAGGAAAGATGTGCATCAGGGTTATATCCTTTCAATATGCTTATTCAATCTGCATGCTGAGCAAATAAACCAAGAAGGTGGACTATATGAAGAAGAATGGGGCATCAGGATTGGTGGAAAACTCATTAACAACCTCTGATATGCAGATGGCACACCCTTGCTTGCTGGAAGGGAAGAGGACTTAAAGCATTTACTGATGAAGATCAAAGACTACAGCCTTCAGCACGGATTACGGCTCAACATAAAGAAAACAAAAATCCTCACAACTAGACCAATAAGCAACATCATGATCAACGTTGAAGTTGTCAAAGATTTCATTTTACCTGGATCCACAATCAATGCCCATGGAAACAGCAGTTAAGAAATCAAATGATGCATTGCATTGAGCAAATCTGCTGCAAAAGACCTCTTTCAGGTATTAAAAAGCAAGGATGTCACTTTGAGGTCTAAGATGCACCTGACACAAGCCATGGTATTTCCAATTGTCTCGTATGCATTCAAAAGCTGGACAATGAATAAAGAAGGTGGAAGAAGAGCTGATGCCTTTGAATTATGGCATCGGTGAAGAATATTAAATATATACCATGGACTGCCTGAAGAACGAACAAATCTGTCTTGGAAGAAGTACAACTAGAATGGACCTCAGAAGCGAGAATGGCCAGATTTCGTCTTACTAACTTTGGACATGTTATCAGGAGGGACTAATCCCTGAGGAGGACACCATGCTTGGTAAAGCAGAGGGTCAGTGAAAAAGAAGACCCTCAGTGAGATGGATTGACACAGTGACTGTAACAATGGGCTCAGGAATAACAAGTATTATGAGGATGGCACAGGGCTAGGCAGTGTTTCTTTCTGTTGTACACGGGGTCACTATAAACCAGAACTGACTGGAGGGCTCCTAAAAACAACAACAACTATCTTTATGGAAGCAGTTCACCAGATCTTTCTACCTGGAAGGTGCTGAACGGGTTTGAACCACCAACCTTTCTGTTAGCAGCTGAATGCTTAACCATTGCACCATGAGGGCTCTTAATAAATGTTAATTATTATTATTATTATTATTTAATTTCTGACAACCTGAAGAGTGGAAAGTACTATTTTCCTATGTTTTTTTTAAGATTTATGTTTCTTTGATTACTTGTTTGTTATTAGTGTGTTGGTCCTTTGTATTCCTTTAGTGAATTGTGAGTTTATACCATTTGCCTATTTTTTAAATTTTTTTCTTTTGCTTATTATTTTCAGAAGCATTTTGTATATTTTGTTTGTATATCCCTTTGCCTGTGTTTCTTCCTACTGCATCCTGAAGGACATTATTTTTAGCATGCTTTTACTTTTCCTTCTGAATCACTGCCTTCTCTGTTTTCTTAAAATCAAACAGAATTTTAGTTACAGATGATAATTAGTTTTATATTATGCCTCTAAGTACACAGGAATCATTTCTTAGTAGCTTTTGTAGGTTTTTAGTCATATTATCAGACCATACTTGATTCCACAAGTGATATGGATCTCATTAGTTTACTCTTTTGGACTTTCATTCTAAAGGTAAAATTATTTCCTCTGCTCTATGAAGTTTTCCCTTTTTTATTTCTCTGATGATTGAATATTTTATGTCTATTTTGTCTACTCCCTTTCTAGAACTCTTATTAGGTGGACATTGGATCTTTTAGATTTATCTTCTGCATCTCCATATTTTTCTTCAATATCCATTTTTTATTTCCTTGGCACAAATTTCCACCGTATAAATTAAATTCTTACCAAGTCTCTTAATTATACCACTCATTCATCTCTAATCTTTTGTTTCTGCAATGATATTTTAGACCTCCAAGGTTCTTAAGTGTTTTTTTCTTATTAACTACTTCCTTTCCATCAGTTTCTTCTTTTTCTTTACCTTCTTCTTATCTTCCTTCTCTTCTTTTATAATGCATTAGGTATTATCTCAGTTATTGATGAGAACTGTTTATTGCAAAGTTCTCCTTTTCTACTCTATTAATTTTGTTTCCTTAGAGTTTGTTCTATTGTTGATTGCATTTGGTACTCTTTTCTCAGGCTGTGATTCTGGTTTGTCTATAAATATTTGCAAAGATGAGTCTAAAGTGAATATGTTACTCGACGGAGCCTATTTTCTCATTCACAGTGGGGATCCCCGTTCACCTAGCAAGAAATAGAGAATATCAGATTTGGTGATTTTAGGAGTCCAATGGGATGGGAAGTAAGTAGAACTTACGTACAGTTTACTTTCTAGGTTTGGAGTCTCCCACACCTCCTGTGGCCTTATTTTACCTAGGATTGTTCCCTAGACTAAGAGACTCCAGAAGACTATATTCTTGGCTTTATCCTGGAGCAATTAGTCCCTAAAAAGGCATGAGTATCTTATTGGTAGTTGTGATAGTGAGAACAAGCTCAGCTACTCTCCTTGTGTGACTACTGACATATATAAGAAAATTATTATAAGTAGCTGGATTGGGAAGTTAAATAATGACATCCATTTTGAACATGATATTTCAAGCCTGTTGAGCATCTAGGTGATAAGCTCAGCAAGAATATAAAAATATGTATCTATAGCTCTTGTGGGAATTTGTGCCTGGAGATATGGACCAGAGGTCATCAGTATAGAGATGGATGATATCCCTGAGAAGGAAGTCCAAACAAGAAAGAATCACTTAAATACACTGCTGGTGGGATTGTAAAATGGTACAACCACTTTGGAAATCCATCTGGCGTTATCTTAAACAGTTAGAAATAGAACTACCATACAACCCAGAAATCCCACTCCTCGGAATATACTCTAAAGATACAAGAGCCTTCACACAAACAGATATATGCACACCCATGTTTATTGCAGCTCTGTTTACAATAGCAAAAAGCTGGAAGCAACCAAGATGTCCGTCAACGGATGAATGGGTAAATAAATTGTGGTATAGTCACACAATGGAATACTACGCATCGATAAAGAACAGTGACGAATCTCTGAAACATTTCATAACATGGAGGAATCTGGAAGGCATTATGCTGAGCAAAATGAGTCAGTTGCAAAAGGACAAATATTGTATAAGACCACTATTATAAGATCTTGAGAAATAGAAAAAACGGAGAAGAACACATACTTATGTGGTTACAAAGGGGGGAGGGAGGGAGGGAGGGAGGGAGGGAGAGGGCTTTTTATTGATCAATCAGTAGATAAGAACTCCTTTGGGTGAAGGGAAAGACAACACTCAATACAAGGAAGGTCAGCCCAATTGGACTGGATTAAAAGCAAAGAGGTTTCCGGGATAAAATGAAAGCTTCAAAGGTTAGCGGAGCAGGGGCTGGGGTCTGGGGAACTTGGTTTGAGGGGACTTCTAAGTCAATGGGCAAAATAATTCTATTATGAAAACACTCTGCATCCCACTTTGAATTGTGGCGCCTGGGGTCCTAAATGCCAACAAGCGGCCATCTAAGATACATCAATTGGTCTCAACTCACCTGGAGCAAAGGCAAAGGAAGAACACCAAGGTCACACGACAACTAAGAACCCAAGAGACAGAAAGGGCCACATGAACCAGAGACCTACATTATCCTGAGACCAGAAGAACTAGTTGGTGCCCAGCCACAATCGATGTCTGCCCTGTCAGGGAGCACAACAGACAACTCCTGAGGGAGCAGGAGACCAATGGGATACAGACCCCAAATTCTCATGAAAAGACCATACCTAATGGTATGATTGTGACTAGAGGAATCCCAGAGACAATGCTCCCCAGAACTTCTGATGGCACAGGACAGGAACCATCCCCGAAGACAAATCATCAGACACGAAAAGGACTGGTCAGTGGGGGGGAGAGAGATGCTGATGAAGAGTGAGCTACTTAAATTAGGTGGACACTGGAGAGTGTGTTGGCAACTCTTGACTGGAGGGGGGATGGGAAGATAGAGAGAGAGGGAAGATGGCAAAATTGGCACGAAACGAGGGACTGTAAGGGCTGACTCAATAGGGGGAGAGCAAGTGGGAGAAGGGAGTAAGATGTATGTAAACCTACATGTGACAGACTGATTGGAATGGTAAATGTTCACTTGAAGCTTAATAAAAATTAAAAAAAAAAAGAAAGAATCACTTAAGAAGAGCAGAACCTGATAAAATGTGTCCTTTTGGAAACAGAAGAAGTCAGAAAAATGTGGTAAGCAATGTGGAAACAGAGACAGAATTACCATAAAATTTAAAGGAAAGGAGGGCATCAAGCTAGAAGAGATACATATGCAAATAGTGACAACTCTAGGTTGGTGACATCTCACCTTCAAAATATCGTGTAGAAATTAAAATCTGAAATTATGATAGGGCAATATTTGACTTTCCTCTTCTCAGATCTGAACATTCTGTCTTATACCTCTGGTTTTTGTTTCTGCATGTGTTTTGTTTTGTTTTTTGTTCTGTCTTTAAAGGATTTATTTCTCCTACATTTTGATTTAATTTGATATTTCTTTTATTAAATATTAAAAATCTATGGATAAAATCCACTTTTATCTGACACTTTATTGACAATTTTCATTCTGAATTCATTAAAAATTCTTTTTTTTTTTAAATTGGTGATGGGAAAAAAAAAAATACAGATGAGCCAACCCAAGACAGAGAATGTCTCTTTCTATAAAAAAATGAGAGGCCTAAAACTAAAGACAAACAGAAAACACTTTTCCATATCACATATAACACCATCTGTCAATTTATACCTCCATGGGCTAAGACAACTGCAGATATAATCACTTACGGATGTTATGGGCTAATAGAAATGATATTTAAAAATATACAAAGAAAAATTAGAAATGATAGGCACATTTTTTTCTCTGTAGTCCATATTCAGCTACGAGCAGTTAATGTAATATTTGTAGCAGCAGAAAGAAAGAGTTGTACAAAGCACCATGGCTGATTCACAGTGCCCTCAAAGTTGCAGGCAAGGTGGCTATGACCATGGGCTAAACAGATGGTGTATATGTGTGTGGAGGTCTATAAAACATGAAGAATGATAAGGGAAGGCTGAGGAAGTTTGTTTAGGGTTAGTCCTGGAACTTGAAAAATATGTCGTTGTTGGGTCCTGCGGAGCTGATTCTGACTCATGGTAACCCCATGTGTTACAGAGTAGAACTGCCCCATAGGGTTGACTTGACTGTAATCTTTACAGAGGCAAATTGTGGACAGGGCTATTTTCCCCCATTCTAATACTCCAACAGAAAGCATTTCTAGAGAACTTCTGTTCTTACTGCTGAGATAAGCACATACTTGCAAAGTTGCACAATGGGCTGATAAAAATCCAGGGCTGTACTGAAGATGAAGTGCACTGACCAGTTCCAGAGGTACTGATTTGAAGTGATTTTAGAATGTTCTTTTACTGAAGCAAGACTACTAGACTAACAGATCTGGATGGGCATTGCAGAGTGTGTAAAAATCAGAGACTCGGTTTTGGACAGGCCAGTTTAGAGATGCCTATTAGATACCCAAGAGTCCCTGGGTGGCACAAATGGGTGAGCCCTCAGCTACTAACAGAAAGTTTGATGATTTGAATCCACCCAGAGGTACCTAAGAAGAAAGGCCTGGTGATCTACTTTCATTGAAAACTCTGTGGAGCGCAGTTCTACTCCGCAACCCATGGCGTCATCGTGAGCAGGAATTGACTCGACGGCAACTGATCAAGCGGAGACGGCACCCAGGCCGTTAGGGTACGAGCTCAGAGAGGTAGTGCGCAGTGCAGGAAGACGGCACCCAGGCCGTTAGGGTACGAGCTCAGAGAGGTAGTGCGCAGTGCAGGAAGACGGCACCCAGGCCGTTAGAGACACGAGCTCAGAGAGGTAGTGCGCAGTGCAGGAAGACGGCACCCAGGCCGTTAGAGATAGGAGCTCAGAGAGGTAGTGCGCAGTGCAGGAAGACGGCACCCAGGCCGTTAGGGTACGAGCTCAGAGAGGTAGTGCGCAGTGCAGGAAGACGGCACCCAGGCCGTTAGAGACACGAGCTCAGAGAGGTAGTGCGCAGTGCAGGAAGACGGCACCCAGGCCGTTAGGGTACGAGCTCAGAGAGGTAGTGCGCAGTGCAGGAAGACGGCACCCAGGCCGTTAGGGTACGAGCTCAGAGAGGTAGTGCGCAGTGCAGGAAGACGGCACCCAGGCCGTCAGAGTACGAGCTCAGAGAGGTAGTGCGCAGTGCAGGAAGACGGCACCCAGGCCGTTAGAGATAGGAGCTCAGAGAGGTAGTGCGCAGTGCAGGAAGACGGCACCCAGGCCGTTAGAGACACGAGCTCAGAGAGGTAGTGCGCAGTGCAGGAAGACGGCACCCAGGCCGTCAGGGTACGAGCTCAGAGAGGTAGTGCGCAGTGCAGGAAGACGGCACCCAGGCCGTCAGGGTACGAGCTCAGAGAGGTAGTGCGCAGTGCAGGAAGACGGCACCCAGGCCGTCAGGGTACGAGCTCAGAGAGGTAGTGCGCAGTGCAGGAAGACGGCACCCAGGCCGTCAGGGTACGAGCTCAGAGAGGTAGTGCGCAGTGCAGGAAGACGGCACCCAGGCCGTCAGGGTACGAGCTCAGAGAGGTAGTGCGCAGTGCAGGAAGACGGCACCCAGGCCGTCAGGGTACGAGCTCAGAGAGGTAGTGCGCAGTGCAGGAAGACGGCACCCAGGCCGTCAGGGTACGAGCTCAGAGAGGTAGTGCGCAGTGCAGGAAGACGGCACCCAGGCCGTCAGGGTACGAGCTCAGAGAGGTAGTGCGCAGTGCAGGAAGACGGCACCCAGGCCGTCAGGGTACGAGCCCAGAGAGGTAGTGCGCAGTGCAGGAAGACGGCACCCAGGCCGTTAGGGTACGAGCTCAGAGAGGTAGTGCGCAGTGCAGGAAGACGGCACCCAGGCCGTTAGAGACACGAGCTCAGAGAGGTAGTGCGCAGTGCAGGAAGACGGCACCCAGGCCGTTAGAGATAGGAGCTCAGAGAGGTAGTGCGCAGTGCAGGAAGACGGCACCCAGGCCGTTAGGGTACGAGCTCAGAGAGGTAGTGCGCAGTGCAGGAAGACGGCACCCAGGCCGTTAGAGACACGAGCTCAGAGAGGTAGTGCGCAGTGCAGGAAGACGGCACCCAGGCCGTTAGGGTACGAGCTCAGAGAGGTAGTGCGCAGTGCAGGAAGACGGCACCCAGGCCGTTAGGGTACGAGCTCAGAGAGGTAGTGCGCAGTGCAGGAAGACGGCACCCAGGCCGTCAGAGTACGAGCTCAGAGAGGTAGTGCGCAGTGCAGGAAGACGGCACCCAGGCCGTTAGAGATAGGAGCTCAGAGAGGTAGTGCGCAGTGCAGGAAGACGGCACCCAGGCCGTTAGAGACACGAGCTCAGAGAGGTAGTGCGCAGTGCAGGAAGACGGCACCCAGGCCGTCAGGGTACGAGCTCAGAGAGGTAGTGCGCAGTGCAGGAAGACGGCACCCAGGCCGTCAGGGTACGAGCTCAGAGAGGTAGTGCGCAGTGCAGGAAGACGGCACCCAGGCCGTCAGGGTACGAGCTCAGAGAGGTAGTGCGCAGTGCAGGAAGACGGCACCCAGGCCGTCAGGGTACGAGCTCAGAGAGGTAGTGCGCAGTGCAGGAAGACGGCACCCAGGCCGTCAGGGTACGAGCTCAGAGAGGTAGTGCGCAGTGCAGGAAGACGGCACCCAGGCCGTCAGGGTACGAGCTCAGAGAGGTAGTGCGCAGTGCAGGAAGACGGCACCCAGGCCGTCAGGGTACGAGCTCAGAGAGGTAGTGCGCAGTGCAGGAAGACGGCACCCAGGCCGTCAGGGTACGAGCTCAGAGAGGTAGTGCGCAGTGCAGGAAGACGGCACCCAGGCCGTCAGGGTACGAGCCCAGAGAGGTAGTGCGCAGTGCAGGAAGACGGCACCCAGGCCGTCAGGGTACGAGCCCAGAGAGGTAGTGCGCAGTGCAGGAAGACGGCACCCAGGCCGTTAGAGACACGAGCTCAGAGAGGTAGTGCGCAGTGCAGGAAGACGGCACCCAGGCCGTTAGAGACACGAGCTCAGAGAGGTAGTGCGCAGTGCAGGAAGACGGCACCCAGGCCGTTAGAGTACGAGCTCAGAGAGGTAGTGCGCAGTGCAGGAAGAGATCTAGGCTGTGGACATGAATCTGAGAGTTGTTGGTATAAAAATCCTATTTATGGGCCCCAGACTGGATAAAATCATCTTAGTAGCAAGTACAGTTAGAGAAGAGAGTAGGCCTGGGGCATTTAATGCATAGAGGGGAGGGAAGTGAAGACCAGCCAGTGAAAGAGACTGAGAAAAAAGCATTAAATGAGGGAGAAGGAGAGCCATTAAAGAGTGTAGCCAAGAGAAGAAAGTACTTCAAGGAAAAGGGCATAACCTACTGTCTCATATGCAATTTTGGACTAGTAAAATAAGCCCTGAAAATTGACCACTGGCTTTGGCAAATAGAGGCGGTTGGTGAGCTTGATGAGAATTGTTTCAGTAGAGTGTTGGAAACAATGCCTGACAGAAGTAGACTCTAGAGACACTGGAAGAAGCCAAGATGGAGACAGTGAGCGTAGACAAATCTTTGGATAGATGACATGATCAGGCATCCAGGTGGAGATGCCAAGTAGACAAGGGAAAGAACTGTTCTGGTAGAAAATAGGCAATTAAGAATGCTGGTGTTTCAGGAGCTACATTCGGTTTGAAGACATAAGTATAGTCCATTGGAAAACAAATGAAGTCCTCAAAGGGGTTATTGAATATCATTTCATTTGAGAAACAAAGTTAGGGCAAAACAAACCAGAGACCTTAGGGTGGGATGGAGGTTTCCAGAAGTCTGGGTGAAATATTCAAAAGGTAGTGGAAATCCAGCCAATTTGATACTAACTGCGTGTAGAATGAAGAGAAATTCAGCAAGATGCTAGTAGGCAAATTGAATTTGTCCTGGAAGGCATTTTAATGAGACTGAGTTTTAAATTTCCAGGCCAAACACTTGTTTGCAGTCCCTTTGGAGCTAAAGAAACACTCTCCCAAAGGACAAAGTTTTAGGTGTTATAGTAGCTCTAAAAGGATAAGTACTTGGTTAGAGAAGGCAGCTGTTATCAGCTAAGGATGAAGGATCCTACAGCAAGGTCCTGCCAACACAATTTCCCTGAGCACCTGTCACACATGTCATTTTGAACTCATTTATTTCTTTGGTCTTTAAAGCACCTCCTGGAAGCACCTTGATCTTTTACCAGGTAAAATCTTAGTGAGATTAATTTTGTTTTGGTGGGAACTTCTTTCTAACTAGTACTAAATCCCTGGGAAGAGATTGATGTGGAGAAAAGAAAAGGGTAGACCTTGGATCATCCATGTCTTGATTTTGCTAACCACAAGCAAAGCTCTCCAGAGCTGCTGTCTGTCTTAAGGTTTGGATGCGTAAGAAAAGGCCCAGTAAAGCAGAAATCTTCTGTGGAAACTGGGTCAAAGCCTGGGAACCATGGGGATGTCAGTGACAAAGTACAGGAGAAAGACACATTGTCTGTTGCATCATGAAACTTTTAACCTTCCAGCTGGATTTTCTCATGATTTGAAACGAGTCTGCCAGGAAAAGCATTACTTTTGCGTATGATTGAATTAGATGACTAGGGATTTTCACAAATAAGTAAGCAAAGAATAATATTATTTATCATTTTTATACTTTTCTTTCCAAATTGTTGGGGAATTTTTTGATGTTTGGGAAGAAACCTTGAACCAGACAGAGAAAGAAAGAGAGAGAGAAGCAAAAAAATATATATCATACTCGATAATAAACAAATATAGCTAGTTTCTAAGAAAAACAAAAACTTGGATCATTTATTTCATCTGTGGAGCTTTTCAATATATTTTATACTTCTAGGTCCAACTCACCCACTACTTCTTCCTGACCCACAGGTCAGTTTTTCTTTAACCCTTTCATGTTTTCCATCACCCCATCACCCTCAATATCCATCTTGAGATGTTCCTTCCCCAATGTTCACTCTGACTTTAATTTTATTCTTGATTTTTCATTACTGTGTCCAACTCTTACTTCCTCTTAGGTGATCTATTTTTGTCCTAAACCTCTAATGCTTCAACTAACTACAAGTTATACTCCCTGATCACAATAGGGACTGAAAATGACACCCAGTCATGTTTTTGCTTATTTTCATCTGTGATGCAGAGTTTCATTACTTTTGTTTATACATAATGACTACTAAGCACCCACAGATTTATATTCCTTTATTGTGGTGACAGCATACTTTGGGGGCAATTATATCCATAGATTTTTAAAATTCTCTTTTATCACTGTAGAAAGAAAATAATCTTGCCAAGGCCCAAAGCTATGAGTGATAAGGGAAAAATCCTGATAAGCTTTCACCTTTTTGTAGCTATCAACCTTACTGCGAAGTGCCACAAAAGCCGAGCCTCACCCTCCTAAGGAGACAGAAAACAGCACTCAGTGGGCAGCAGTTCCATTTCTGGAATCCCCACAGGTATCATAACTTATTACCTTTCGCATAAAAGCAGCACAGAGGAAAGAAGTTTCCAGTTAGACTTACCAGAGAAAGTTGTTGCTAGAGAGAATTCCAAGAGTTATTCCAAGCAATTGCCCTGTCTTCAAGAATGACTCCCCTGTAAACTACTCCTGTGGAAGACAGCATTCTCTAATTTAACTGTTTCCAAAGAACAGACAGGTCCATATTTTCCCCAGGACAATAAGAAAATTTGCATTCATAATGTCTCTTTATTTCCATAGGATGGAAACAAAATAGATTTTACTATAAGGCTTTCATGGTCAGAATGTTCATAAAAGCTAAGTCAATTCTACCACCTGTTAATAGCCAGAATTAAAAGATTTTTAAAATCTGTGCTACTTATAGCTAAAACATGTAAAATCAAATACATTGCTGTATTAGAGCCACATCTCTAGTGCCATGCACTTTATTTGGCTTGGCTGGGTATAGGAAGCAGAAAAATACAATAGCGATGTTGACACATGGCCATTTCTCTCTATGGTTTTTAGGACAGTCTTTGTCCCTGGGATCTCTTCCTTTTGCCTCATAAGCTGAGATGTTAGTCCATATATTAATTTCAACCCATTCTTATACAAAAATAAGGTGAAGCTAAGATCCACGTGGGACAACCCCTTATTAAAAATGTACAAGCCAGAAAGTGAGCTCATTTGTTGATGTTATAAAAAGGCTACTTTATTCTGTCCGCAGCTTCACAAAATTTTTTCCCAGAGCTTTGCCAGTCATCCAGTCTATTTCCTGATTTATTTTCAGAAGTGAGGCAAGAGCAGAACTCGGGTTGATACAATGTTTGGGCTTTCTTAATTAACCACTAATTACCTCTGTGCTGGCCTGAAATACCCCACCCTGTCTCAGAATAATTCAATTCACAGTAAGCATCTGTGTAGCATCTCTTTACAGTCCTCTGGCTTCTATCTTTTTGGTGTTCATCAGTTTAGTGCTTCACTAAGACAAGAATAAAGGGACTTTGGCACAAGCTATTATTGAATGGATGACAGTTAACACAGTACCTTGAAAAGTCTACTAATGAAGATAAAACTACTTGAAGTTCATTCATTTTTCTTTTATAAAAACAACACATAGTAGATGTTCAATAGTAGTGACTAAACAAATGAGTGAATAAATGCATGATTGTTGAAGAAGTGATGCTCTTTTATCCTTAAATACTCTTTCCCCTCCCCGCCCCCCAGGGGATTAGTTGATTAACTGCTATGGCTGCCATCTGAATAGAGACTGACACTGGCTGAGAAAGACAGACCCTCTGATTGCACATTATTTGAGGAATGGAATGAATTCCAAGTAGTTCTTCTTTGCAAAGCTCAAGTCAGCTGCCTTTGCAGAATTTGGTTCTAGAGAAATGTGAAATGATTTTGCCTAGCTGATCTGATTCCACTAAGACTGTCGTTTCCCAACAGCTTTAAATATTTTAAAAGAGGGAAATACAGCTTATCGTGTTTAGCCATAGCTAAGTCCCCGTGTTATGCAAATGGCTAATGTGCTCAACTGCTAACCAAAAGGTTGGAAGTTCCAGCCAATCCAGAGGTACCTTGAAAGAAAAGCCTGGTGGCCAACTTCTGAAAAACAACCATGGAGCACAGGTCTACTCCTGTATACATGGGGTCACCGTGAGTTGGAACTGACTCCAAGACAACTTTATTTTTTGGGGTGGAGCGGAGGAGACAATTAGAAGACATCTACATTGTTTTCGCTGGAAAGAAAAAGCTGTCAATGTGAACCATTTTGATTCCTTTTCCTCAGCCTCTCTCTCTAGTGTAGAACTCTATACTTGTTTCCTGATTAAATAGAGAATAAAAATTGAGAAATGGCTTCTCCTCTTAGACCCTGCCTACTTTCTCAGCCTCATTTCACATCACTCTTTCTTTTTCTGGTCACTTTAGTCACCCTGATCTCTTCATACTTTCCCCAGACCCAAGCCATCTTTTCCATCTTGCCATATCGTTTTCCAAAGTGGTAGAACTATTTTAAATTCCCACCAGCAATGTATAAGTGTTCCAATCTCCCCAAGACCTCTCCAACATTTGTTTTCTGTTTTTTTGATTCATGCCAGTAATATCTGGTTGAGAGGGTATCTCATTGTAGTTTTGATTTGCATTTCTTTAATGACTAGTGATCACAATCACTTCCTCATGTGTCTCTTAGCGGCCTGAATGTCTTCTTTGGTGAAGTGTCTGTTCATATCCATTGCCCATTTTTTTTAATTGGATTATCTGTCTTTTTATTGTGGAAGTGTTGAATTTTCCTACAGATTTTAAGAGATTAGACCTTTGTTGGATATCACAGCCAAAATTTTTTCCCTGTCTGTAGGTTCTGTTTTTACTCTTTTGGTGAAGTCTTGTGATGAGCTTACGTGTTTAATTTTTAGAAGATGCCATCTATCTAGCTTATCTTCTGGTGTTTGTGTATTGTTAATTATGGTTTGTATCTTGTTTATGCCTTATATTAGGGCCTGTAGCATTGATCTTATTTTTTCTTCTATGATCTTTATAGTTTTAGGTTTTATATTTAGGTCTTTCGTCCATTTTGAATTAGTTTTTATGTATGGTGTGAGGTATGGGTTCTGCTTCATTTTTTTACAGGTAGACATCCAATTTTGCCAGCACCATTTGTTAAAAAAAAACCCTTTTCCCCATTTAATGGACTTCTGGCATTTGTGAGCCATCACACAAATAGACATATCCACACCCATGTTTATTGCAGCATTATGGGCAATAGCAAAAAGGTGGATCCAAACTAAGTGCCCATCGACAGACAAATGGATAATCAAACTGTGGTAAAAACACACAGTGGAATACTATGCAAAAATAAAGAATAATAATGAATCTGTGAAACATCTCACAATATGGATGAATCTGGAGGGTATTATGCTGAATGAAATAAGTCGATCACAAAAGGACAAATACTGTATGAGACAACTATTATAAAAACACTTGAAAATATTTCCACACAGAAAGAAACAATCTTTGATGGTTACAAGAGAGGCGGAGGATGGGGGGGGTGGAATACTAACTAGACAGTAAATAAGTGGTAAATTTTGTGAAGGGTAAGACAGTATGCAATACTGGGGAGTCAGCACAGCTTAACCAGGGCAAACGCAAATGCCTTGAGAGACCGAGCAACTGGGCTGAGGGCTGGGGACCATGGCCTCAGGAGACATCTGGCTCAATTAGCATAACATAGTCTATAAAGAAGATGTTCTACATCCGACTGTGGTGAGTTGTGTCTGGGGTCTTAAAACCCTGCAAGCAACCATCTAAGATAATCATCTGGTCACATCACAGCTGGAACAGAGAAAGAAGAAACCCAAAGACACAAAGAAAAGATTAGTCCAAAGGACTAATGAACCACAACTACCATAACCGCCATCAGACTGACCCCAGAGCAACTAGAGGGTACCTGGTTACCACTACTAACTGCTCTGGCAGGGATCACAATAGAGGGTCCTGGACAGAGCAGGAGAAAAATGCAAAACAAAATTCAAATTCACAAAAAAAAAAAAGACCAGGCTTGCTGGTTTGACAGATACTAGAGAAACCCTGAGAGTATGGCCTCCAGACACCCTTTTAACTCAGTACTTAAGCCACTCCTGAGGTTCAACCTTCAGCCAAAGATTAGACAGGTCTACAGGGCCAACAATAATACACGTGAGGAACAGGCTTCACAGTTTCCAATTCATGTATAAGACACTAATGGACACACCAGCTCAAAAGCAAACATAAGAAGGGAGGAAGGGACAGGAAAACTGGACGAATGGAAACAGGGAACCCCGGGCAGAGAAGGGGAGAGTGTTGACTCATCACAGGTTTGGAAATCAATGTCACAAAACAATCTGTGTATTAACTGTTTAATGAGAAATTTAATTTGCTCTATAAACTTTCTCTTAAGGCACAACTAAAAAAAAAAAAAAAAGCCCCTCTCTTTTCATGTTAGGAATATAGGATGGCTCCCTTTTTATCCAATTCACTGGACCACTGTACTTCTTAGGGCTGGTAATTAGTAATTTTTTTCCTGCTTGTTTTACACTCACACACAAACACACGTATATACACATACACATATATAGACAGAGAGGGAGAGAGAGAGAGGGAGATCTTAAAAGTAATCAGGAGAGAAGATATCCTCTACAGAAGAAAGTCAGTGAGAATCACTGCTTTCTTCCTCATCATACTGGCAGATAATTGATAGCAGAATACTATCCTCAAATGTGCTGAGAGAAAATAACTGTCAACCGAGTAAGTTTTTCTTTCAAGAATGGTGTAATAAAGACATTTTTGTGCAAATAAACACAGAGAACACCAAAAAACCTTCTCTAAAGGAATTTTTAAAGAATGTGTTTTAGACAGGCAGAACATAACCTAAATGAAAGGTATGACATACAAGAAGCAATGTAGATACACACACACAAAAAAAGCAAACATTTATTGTGCAGTTACTGTGCACCAAGGAGCCCTGACGGCACTGTGGTTAAAGCAATGGACTGCCAACCAAAAGGTCGGTCGTTTGAAACCATCAGTGTCTCTGCAACAGAAAGATGTGGCGTTCTGCTTTGGTAGAGATTTATAGCCTTGGAAACCCTATGGGGTCACTAAGAGCTGGAATCAACTCGATCACAGTGTTTTGTTTGGGGTTTTTTTTTTTTTATTACTATGTACAGGCAATTTTCTAAGTGCTCTATGTATTTTAATTTATTTAATCCTCATTAGCACAGTGTGAGTTAGAGTCTACTGTTGTTCCCAAATTCAATCTATCTCAGATGACAAAATTAGTACGGGACAAAGGGATTCAAAGCCAAACAATGTACCTCCGAAGCCATGTTGGTAACCAGTCTGTCATTGTGTATAACAAATATTGATCCTATAAAACTATAATGACAATGTCTAGTCTGCAAGAAAATTAATTGATTATAAAAAATACTGGAAAATGACAAATAATCTATCAGAATTAAAGTAGTCTAAGATCGTTGCCTTCTTCTTAAGTAAGGTAACAGTACTGGACTTTGGTAAGCACGTGTGGTAAATTTGCTAGGTTAATCACTAAAACAATATACAGAGAATAATAGTTTCCCAGGGTGTAGAGAAAAAGCAATTGAATAAGAAAAATAAAAGCGTAAAATATATCAATTAAAAAAATTAAGAAAGGAGATTGAAAAAAGTGGAACAACAAACACAAAATAGCATGAGAGAAATAATTCCAAATATATCAGTATTATAAATCTAAAGAGACAAAATCCACCCAGTGGTACTGAGGAAGATAGGCCTGGAGATCTGACACCATTAAGATTACAGACAAGAAAACCCTATGAAGCAGTTCTACTCTACGACACACAGAGTCGTCATGGGTCAGACTCAACTCCGTGGCAAATAAAAACAACAAAGTCATAAAAGAATCATAATAAAATATAGAAAATACTCATAAAAATTTATGCACATGTAACTTAAGGGTGTGGAAAATGATATTTAGAGAGAAATCAAATTATTTTATTAGAAAAGAAGGCTTACCTTAAATGTCTTTTATTGAAAAAGTGGCTTATGATGAGCTAACACAATAGCAATAGGATAAGAGAATAAATGCAAAGAAAATATATATAATAATAAGAGTAGAAATCAACAAGATACAGTATGTATTTGTACTGGATAGCATTGGCGTAACCAAAAAATAATTTTTTTCTAAAAAAATTAATAAAATAGAAATGTACCTGAATTACAGAAACTTGAATTGTGACGGAGATAGCATTGCAGATCACTGGAGAAGCAATGAACTAGTCAACAAATAGTCATGACACCAACTACACATATAAAAATGAAATGACATCATCATCTATAAAACGCCGGGTAGATAGTATAGGGAGATACTTTAATAACCTTGGCATAGCGAAGAAGTTTGTAAATAAGAAAGCACGTTGCAAACGATGAGCAAAAGATTGTTAAATTCAAACCTTTTATAAAACTTCTGTTTGAAAAAAACACCATAACTTGAGTGAGGATATAATAAACCGGAAACAACTCAAATGTCTATCAACAATAGAATGGATAAATGAATTCAAGTATATTCATAAAAATGAATATTAAAAAAGACAAGAGAGCTAACTCCAATAACATTGGTAAATATTAAAAATATAAGTGAAAAAGCATATCATAAGGCTTATACACAAAATGATTATATATAAATAAAGTTCAAAACATACAAAATCTGTATAGATCGATATAGATACATAGATGGATAGCTGCCACTGAATTGACTCTGACTCGTGGCAACCTTATGAACAACAGAATGAAACGGTGCCTGGTCCTGAGTCATACTCACAGTTGTGGTGTCTAACCTGTCATTGCAGCTATGTGTCATCCGTCTCACTGAGGGTTTCCCTCGCCTTCATTGACCCTCTCCTTCACAAAACACGATGTCTTCCTCTAGAGACTGATCTACCTTATGACGTGTCTGAAGTAATTGAGTTGGATAATGTTCTGTTGTGATCTTTAAGGTTTTTATGGACTAATTTTTAGAAGTAGATCATCAGGTCTTTCTTCCTACCTATTGCTGTTAGGTGCCATTGATTTGATTATGACATATAGAGACCTTCTATGACTTAGAACAACTGCACATTAGGGTTTTCTTGGCTTTAACCTCTAAGGAAACAGGTTGCCAAGTCTTTCTTCTGTGCAGCTGCTGGGTGGGTTCGAACCACCAACTTTTTGGTTAACCATTTATGCCAACAGGGCTTCCTTCTGTCTTATGTGGAAGCTCCACTCAAACCTGTCCACTATGAGTGACCCTACTGGTATTTGATATATCAGGGGTATAGCTTACAGCATCCCAGCAACCTGCAAACCACCACAGTACCACAAACTGACGGATGGGTGGTGGGTATACATATTTTTTGACATATTCAAGACATTCAAGAGTACCCCTCTTTTTGTTTCCAGGATAGATATAAATAGTAGTGTGCTGGTAAATATTTAACAACCAACTGTCTGAAGAAAAGTCGTGCCCTGATATGTAATATTTGTCCATGGTATAAACACTCCCACCATGGTTTATGTCAACTGACTCAGAATATTCCCTAAGATTTGAAAATTTGCTCTCGCAAATTAGTATGAGCTGGCTTCAGCACACCACTGGATGTAAATAGCTAATGTATGCAAGTCAAATTACTTGCCTCATATTTGTAAAATACCTTTTCAATTCATAGTATATTGTATAGATTTCCTGGTAAAGCCAAAACAAAAACAAACCCATTGCTGCTGAGTTAATCTCAACTCATGACAAGCCCTTGTGTTACAGAGTAGAGCGCGGCTTCATAGGGTGTTCTTGGCTGTGATCTTTACTGAAGCAAATCTCCAGGCCTTTCTTCTGCAGAGCTACTGGGTAACTTTGAACCACCAACTTTTCAGTTAGCAGGCAAGCACAAACCATTTACACCACCCAGGGACCTTGATTTTCTACTGGGCAGGGCATTATTACTTGTGTTTTATAAATTAGTAAATTTAAACTCAAAGAGATTAATGACTTATGGAAACAGGAAGGATAATTTGGCTGCCAGTAATACAAAACTCTCCCTTAAACTGACTTAAATAAGGAATTTAATATCTTTCATAATAGGGAGACCAGGTGAGGAACAGGCTTCAGAATTTTTTATGTGGCTCATGATGCGCTTAAATAGCCAACTTCTTTGCCTCTCTGCCCTCTGACATCTTAGTGCTGGCTGGCTTTTCGGTATGGTAGCATAATGGCTGATGCTGGTTCAGGCAGCCCAACCAGAAATGACAATGTCCAGTGCAAGGGCAGAGAACGTTTCCTCCTTGTCCTACAACTTTGGGTCAAAGAACCTTTCCCAGAAACCCCACCATCAATAGATTGCCCTCATTTCTCATGGCCACAACTGGATCACTTGCCCATGGCTAGAGTATTCCAGGGCAAGAGGAGGGGGTGTCTTGACTGACTTTGACTAAACAGGATATAAGCCTAGTGTTGGGTATAGGTCACCATCCTCTGAGATTCCTGGGAGAAAGGAGGCTATCCAAACACTTTTGGTGTTCTGTTAGGAAGGGAAAGATGGGAAGTGGATTCTGGGTAAGCAACTAACGGTGTCCATTTACTTGCCAAAGCCACAAGCTAATTGGTGGGAAATTCTAGAATCAAACTTCATAATTAAGTACTACCTTCCCAAACATGACAAGCAGCTTCTTTAGAAAGATGTTGATAAAGTCGTGATTTCCCTCTTTAAACTCCTATAACATTTTTTAGTGCTATTATGCTATCTGCGTCTATTCATTATTCCAACAATGGTCCACAGATGGCCTGTTACACTTCAGGTTTTCTGGAAGTGTGTGTGTGTGTGTGTGTGTGTGTGTGTGTGTGTGTGTGTTGTATGAGCATATATATAAATGCTGTGTTACTGAGGGAAAACGGCACTTCCTTTACCAATTTACACTCTCACAGTGCCTTACTTGGAAAGGAACTAAACACCTAACATATATATTTTACTGACTAAAAAAGAAAACTGATTTTTCCAGACTTCTCTTCCACCAGTGTCTCTGAACTATTTTTTCTCAGACTTTCTGATATTATTCACTGTTCAACTGAGATCAACTTTAAGAATTAGAGCCCTGAATGAGAATTTTTCTGAAAATTATTGCAAGCAATGGAAAATAAGGAGTTACAGCCCCAAATATCCTACAACTGTAACTACAGTGTTCACCACAGTGATTACTGTAATGTGCCTTGTGGCAGAGTTACAGTTGCCATGGGAACCATAAATTTGATTTTCTGGGGTTTTGTGCGTGCAGTCTCAACTATAATACTGCCTTCACATATTGTCTTTTTCATTTGTTCTGCATGTTCTTGAGTCCAAAGAAGGCCACCTGAACTAAAGGCAGAAATGTTGGTTGCCTTCTTTAAGGATTTCTTTAATACCTCGGCAGTATCTGAGTTAATTTAGAAAGTGAATCTATCAAAAATTATTTTTGACCTTACTTTAATGATAGCAGATTGATCTCTTCCCCCAGCTTACACTATTTTCTATCTCTATTTTTATCTTTTGATCTATTTACCTTAAAATGTTTATGTGAGTTGGTGTTATTATGTGCATGACATATGATCCTGTCTTCTCAATGATCTGTATGTTGGTTATCTTTACTAATAATTCTTTTGTTTTCTAATAATTCCTTGGCATACTCACTGGGTATATATTATCTGTTGGCCTCAAGTCTTTTAATGGAATGAAGCTCTTCTCATTTCCTAAAACAGGCTTTTTTTAACTAATACCCATGATACAGCAAACATAGTTCTCTCAACCAATCTTCCTCTTCTGTTGTTCCTCCCTATTTCTACCTGCCACTTGAAACACTGTGAGCTCACGTATCTATTGCTTTAATGAAGAGAAAGTTCGAATTGCTGTGAATATAAAGTCCTGGTTGACTCTAGGTTTAGCCTTTATACCCTATGGTAGGTCCGTCTTGACATAGCAGGAAACTATGTTAGAGGCACACAAAATGTTCCAAGTCTATATGGCTACAGTGAATCAGAGGATTGCTTTCATCTGATTTTCTCTTGAGAGAGGTCAACAAGCATTTCCCATGTCACTGCTTTGTCATGGCCAAGAGCAGCCACTAGTACTTAGCTATCGCTTTTATATCTCATATTATGGATGAGAAATGTTCAGAACTGTTTGCCCAGTAAACATGGACAACATGCTGTTTTACCTTAAAGACTTCACATTGTCCCAATTTTCTCATTTTCTTAATGTAGGTAGACAAAACCTAAATTCTACCACTCTCTACAGAGTTCTGCAGCTGTTGACTACAAGGCTTTACTTGACACAAAGCACTTTTCATAAATAATTGTCAGAATATAAACATAGATTCCAGTTTCAACAAGAGATTAACGTGCAGTGTGATGTGCTGCACTAACTACAACAAAGTCAAAACTTCAGAGACAGGATGGCATATTTAGCAAACGCAGTCATTTTGTAATGATGAGGTGATGACTCACCTCTTTGAAGCTCATAAAAGACAAGGTGACATTCATTGCATCAATGCTACTGCAGGCATTTGGTGGTGTCAGTTGTCTGCAAGCTGCAGGTGTAATTCACCTGAATTAATCTTCAGAAGCCTGAGTACTCAAGACAAGTTTAAATTATTCAGTGTACGATAAAGAGCCGAGGAAAGAAGACAGGATTTTTTTTTTTTTAAGCCTATTATTGTATTTAGTAACTAGGTTACTCAGCAAACACTTCTTGATAAGCTTTTAGAGAACTAGGTACCATATGAGTAGCAAATACTCCTAATGGTCTATTTGGAATATGTCTGTCAATGAACTTCTGGAGCTATCAGAAGTTTGGAGTGAGGCATGGCACAGATTCTCCTTCAAAGCATCAGAAACGATTAACATGGCCAGCACTCTGATCTCAGGCTCCAAAACGGTGAAACAATAAATTTCTGTTCTCATAAGCCACCCAATTTGTGGTATTTTCTTTCTTTCTTTTTTTTAACGGAAACCAATACAGTGGTCCGGGGTTACAGAGTTGGCGTTTCTCTTTTAACCACTCACCTTTAAGCCCCACTCCCCCACTCTGGGTCTGCCACCAGACTGACTCTAATTGGTCAGGGCTGTGCTCAGACTGGAGTTCCTGGGTGGCATAAATTGTTAATGCTCTCAACTGCTAACCAGAAAGTTGGAGGTTCAAGTCTACCGAGGGACTCCTCTCAGAGAAAAGGCCTGGTGATCTACTTCCAAAAAATAAGCCAATGAAAACGCTTCGGAGCACAGTTATACTCTGAAATACATAGGATTACCATGAGTTGCGATCAACTCAAGGCCAGCTGGTGCTTAAGTGAATTGCTTGCTAACCAGACTTACCTAGGTTGGGTTCTGTTCTCATTAGTATCATTGTCTTTGTAATCCATTTATTTGGAAGGTTATCTGATTAAAGAGTTGATAGAGTTTGAGCATGGGAGATGGCTTTAAAGGCTGACTATATCTGAGGTTACCAAAGTCAACTACAGAGATTTTTAAAATCACCCTCAGCTTATTTTCTCACTATTGGTTTGCAGATAAGCTTTAGGGAATCAAAAATTTAATTCAACTTTCGTGATTTATATGTAAAGATACTAAAAGCTGGAGAGGCCATATGATCAGGAAAGATTGCACAGTTACTGAATGGTAGGTTCTTTAAGAAAATCCCAATCCCTTGATTCATTAAGAGTTAATGACTGTAGAGTTTGGTGCTTTATGCATCACAAGAGTGTTTACATTTAAACACATGTGTTTAAAAAAAGATTAAAAAATTGACTCTTTCTCACTCTCAGCTGAAGTCTTGAAAGGCCTAGGCTGACTCAGGGGAGAAAGGGATTTTCAACACAGTCATTCTTCATGTTGTGTAGTTCTCATTCCAGAGTTGTCAGCTTGAGGCTTTCCCACGCATGGACCCCGCACAGGCATTTGTGCCCGACAGACTTCCCGAAATGCGGGTCTTCCTTCCCACTCGGCTTAGACATAGAAAAGGGGGATTCAAAGTCTTCCAACAGCTTTCTCCAAAGAGACTCTCTCACTCTTTTCAACCTCAAATTGTTTATACTTGGAAATACGTGTTGGCCAAGAGTCACAAACCCAGTCTTTGGTCACCTTAATTTCAAGGCCCAGACACGTGATCTGTCACCTCACTTTAGATTATGGGGGTATTTGGCATAGTTGTATACTCGGGCTTTGGAGGCTTCAGAAAACTTTCCATTTTAACATCATGATCATATACGTAATCCATGCAGTACATTAAATCAGGATGAATTTATACTGGAAAAGCTCTGAGCTGGCGGGAGCCAATTTTGGATTGAAGAATTCCTATTCCTCATTAGTTCCTTTCACTTACACAAAATCCTGTCTGGCGCTGGTCTTCCTACTATGCAGAACCACAAACCCAACATCATGCGGTGTTTTTTTCTCATGTCTAAGTTTAAATTAGAGCCATTTTGTTCTCTAATCCTAGAATCATCTCCAAAAGTCTCCTTTCTTATTTCTCACCATCTTTCTCCTTCACAGGAGCCCTGGTGGCAAAAGATCAGCAGTTCAAATCCACCAGTTGCTCCTTGGAAACCTTATGGGGCAGTTCTACTCTGTCCCATAGGGTCACTATGAGTCAATGGCAATGGATTTTTATTTTCCAACCGTGTGATGCTGTATCAGATCAGTCGGATAAACCCTTTCTGATGTTACTCTGCTTTAGTGTTCACTGTGTTTCTTCTTATTCATAGTCCAAACTTAATAGAAACAGCATGATCGTTTACCTCTTTCTCTATTATGGTGTTTTTCAAACTTCTGGGAAATGAAGAATCACAAGAACATTGGTTTTTGATTGATCAGTGGATTTTGGGGGCTACCTGAGATCTACTTAATCAGACTCTGGTGGTGAGAACAAGGTGCAATATCTTAATACACTCCCCAGGTAATTATGGTTCCGAGCTGTCCTGGAGAAGCATCGCTCTTTTGTGAACCTGCACATTCTCCTTCCTGCAAATTTTTCATCAACTTTCCATTATAGACCTGCACTTCACTTTCTATTCAATGTTTGTCTCCTCAACTGATGTTTCCAAACAACCAGTCAAAAGAATAAGCTTTTAGGTAGCTCAGCTTTCCAAATTGTGAAACGGCTTAATCAATTGTGCTAGCCGCTTACTTGCCTAAAAGAGATATTGTGAATCACGTTGTGCTAATACTGATCGAGCATTTGGATTCTTGAACATGAAAAGTACATCATGAAATATTGATGACCTATCTGTTTCACAAAACTTAACTCTCTTGTCGTGAGATTTTCCTCCTTTGTGTTCTAAGACATTATTATTTCTGAAGAGATAAGCTTTTCTGATAACAATTATAAACATATACTAATTTCGTAAACAAAATTTGTGCAGCAATTTCCTCCCAAGTTTTCCCAAGCACTTTACCAAAAATCAACAGAATTTGAGAAGATCTTATAGGAAAACTAATCTAACTCTTTATATCAGGTAGAACTATTCCCAAATCATTCTGGAAAGAGATAAATGAATTACTTTTTTAAAATATTTTTTAAAAAAGTAAGAAGAATATTTCTGCTAATGTATGAGAAGTGTCCTAAGTCCCCCGTCAGGAAAAGACACCACTGTGTAGTAGAAAGAGTGACATTCTGTAGGTAATAGGCAGAGAGAAAGTAAATTGTTAAAGAAGGCAAAGTATGTTACGCCAGTGTTTCCAAAATGGACACTGATGCATTATAATGAACTACTGAACATTAAACCCAACAGTGTTCTATAATAAAACAAGTTTGGAAAGCACAGGCTTAAATACAGTGAGATGGGATTCTTAGCAGAACTCTCCAGAGCCTACAGTACGTATCGTGTGCATTGTGAATCTCTGAGAGGGGGCGGTATAGACAGCACTGGCTGTCTACATTTCCTAAAGTTAGAGCAGCCTGGTAACCTACATGTACATAGTAATTAGTAGAAAATTTGAGAGTAGCTGATGGACAGGAGAGAATTAGACATGTATCTCCTCGTGTCAGTGGCCATTTCACTGTGGCATGTGGCTATCTGCCTACTCTATTCTACTCTATTCCTTTTCTGTAAGATATATAAGCAACCGCTAAAGAAAGGGATGGTAGCAGCGATCAGATAAAGAAGGAAATGCTTACATATGCACACTTCTCCAATGTCGTCCTCAGAACACCTCTCCTACAAGATGTTCCTTTGATAAAGGACATTTCAGTTCTACCGCAAGATGAAGCAAAGACTCTGAGTAATTTAGAAAAAAATATGCTACTTCCTTGGGACAATTTACTGTCATCTGCGACAAAAAAAAAAAAAAAAAGTCATAATAACTATCTTCTTCAATGCCTGTATGGTGAGGTTACCCCTGGAGTTGATCAATGCAACTTTTTCACAACTGTAAATGCAGCCCCAACTGCATGTGATAATGGAATGACTCATGTTGGTGATTCATAATAGATACTCCTGGGTCTGAGAAATCTTTGCATAAAACAACCATTTCCATGGGCTTTCTCTCTTATTTCCCAAACGTGTGTGAATCTCCTTTTCTGAATAACACTTACACTAACGACTTGTGAAACATTAGTATGTTGCTGGCCATGCTTTAGAGAACACACCCATTGAGAGATCAGACAGAGAGTCAACCACTAGGGCAGCAACATCCTCGGAAGAGAAATTCATAGAGAGCCTCCAAGCACTGAGTATTGTCAGAAACAGTGAGCGACCAAAACGTAGCACGTAATGTGAAATAAAGGTTAGTTTCACCAAGATCAGAGAGAAGGAATCTCACTGGCTGGAAGGGGATATAAAATTACATCTCACTTCAGGGAAGGTTGAGACAGGTAGGATAAGTGGCATGGACAAGAATGAGAAACAAGAGCAAATCACAAAAGGGAGTGCGAGGAAGAAGTGGCAGGGAAAAGAAAAGGGAAAAGAAAAACGCAGAGCAAAGATGATGGGCGGCAGAAATGACAGTGATTAGCACAGGAAATAGTAAGTTAAAAACCCTTTCGTTACTACTTTTTTTTTTTTTGGCACGTGTTTTCAGTATTGGAATGCATGCTTGCTAATTGAGTGTCTTTAAATTTTTCGTTGGTAATATGGATTTTGAGAAATATGATCTGGTGATACAAGCCACCAGTGAGGCAAGTGGCACTGTGGTGCCACCAATCTGCAGTATGACAATATACCAATGAGCTACATAAATAATTTATTGCAGGCACCTTTCCATTAGGTCACATGAGCAACCTTTGGTTTTCCAAATATGACACAGAAGAACCAAAACAAACCCATCAGTTCCCTGACTATCACACAAAAAAGGAAAGCCCTAATTATGCTTGCAAGCCTCATCTCACAGAAATAAAGGAGAAAAAGGCAAAAGTTTATAAAACTAACACATCCAGGAAACATTCCTTAATAGAAATGCTCAACCTGCACAACAGTGAGGCTCCAGCTCAGGTCTGCTGAGCTTCACACACTTCAAAAGGGACCCACCTTGGTGCTAAATGCATTAGAACCAGAATAACGCCTTACGTTTGAGGTCTGGAGACATAAAAAAGTGGCTGGTATATCATTAATTCAATGTTAACAAAAGAGTTAATTAAGCTGTTAGTGCTGGTAGTGGCGAGAAATTGCGGTAGAGGAAAACAGCAGGTCTATGGAAAAAAAAAAATCCAAACTAACACAGCAATCTACCACCACAACTATACATATTAGGAGCAAATAGCGCTAACATGCTATTTGCATGTCTTTCCCACGTTCGTTACTGTGCTCTGTTGGGTGAACTTAAGGGTGAGCAATGGTTCCTGTTTGCCCAGGTATATCCCAGTTTTACCACTGAATGTCCTACATCCCTGGAAACTGCACAGGATGAGGCAAACCGGGACAGTTGGTCACTGCGGTTAACATTCATTCAAAATAGCAGTTTGGTTGGGGTATTCTGGAAAGCATCCCCTTAGTGGTACTTGGGGCTTTCATTATTTGACATCGATACTACTTAAGAAACCCCATAGCCTATGGTGGCGGTAAGCGAAAGTCCTCGCTTTTCAATAGCCTACGAAGGAGGTATCATCGCTTCAGAACTCGGTCCTTGAATTGATGTCCATAATTATGCTTTCTGTTCATTAACAGATTGAAATTCTTTCTAAACTCAACAGTGCACAGAGAGTACATTATTGTAATGTGTTTTGGGGAAGAATAAATAAAAAAAGGTTAAATAGACATTTCTATGCTCTTAATGTCTATCTTCAGTTATAGAAAAATTAATCTATATGGAAGAGTAGATTTTCTGAGGATATTGCATAAAGAGCATTATTCTATGAATACATACTGTTCAAATGAATTGATGCACTTTCCAACTCACCTTTTTAGTTACGTTTTAACTAAACATTAAGATTGGTTTACAATCCTTGATCACTCAACAATTCAGATCTTGGGAGAGGTCTCCCCACAAATGTGCTAAGTGATATGGAGAAGTTAGGCTAGGTTGAGTTTGCCACAATATGCCACAGATATCCCACTGTGGGGAATCACTTTCCCTGTGTCCTAGGCCAAGAGAAGATTTATGTGTGAAATCTGAATGTGTTCTGCCATACTTGAAAGCAATCAGGAGAAAAGGGCACATTCAGTAGAAGGGTTCTGATTTGTTTTTTTGGGTCACCAGTCACAGGGCAGAAACTACTGCCTTTCCTTCACGTTGGAATGACACTGAGATATTGCCTTATCTCCTACATTCAACCTTTCGTTGCTGAGATAAGGCAGAAACCCCAGCCTGGGGAACAACCATTTCCTACTTTCTGCTTCATCCTGAAAGGTGGATAGAGAAGGGTCAATGGCAGGTGAACCGTAGCCCTAGGAGAGCCAGCTGAGCAGTTTTCAGTTCCCTGAAGTCAGCCTCCAGGAATAATTGCACAGCAAGAGCTTGATGCTCCTGAGAAGGTCATACAACCCACCGGAGCCTCACGGCTCCTGAATTTCCCAGCCACTCACGCATTCACCACTCTAAATCTTTAGTTTCCCTTCTAAAGCGCTGAGCTTTGCACAGTGATTAATCTGGAGAGAAAATCCTAATATTATGGGGAAGATAATTAGCAATTTGAGTAGCCCTACCAGCTATAGACTCCACGGCAGTGGGTTTGGTTTTTTGGTTTTTACCAGCTACAGGGCCTCTCTGAGTCGGAATCCACTCAAAGGCAGCAGGGCAACCAGCTCAGAACTTATCTTCTAATGAAACCCTGGAGAACACACTTCTGACTTTCTCTCCAAAAATATTTTGCGTCATTTTTAATTTTAAATATATTATAAAATTATATTTTATATTTAATTAATTGTATACTGTTATAGAATAGGTAATTTCAGAGACAAATAAAAATTAGAGAACCCAAAAAATTGCAAAGATGAAAGTAGGAACCATCCACAACTCCACCACCCTTAAATAACCAGTTTTCAATAAGACATGTTCACATATCACAGCCAAGTTTTCTTTTACACTTATTATGTTATTCCCAGACTATGAAATTACTACAGCTTTGAAGAACATTTAGAGAAATGAACAAAATAATATACAGATAAAATTAAATCACCATAACTCTATAACCCAGAGATAATTGTTCTTAGCAGTCTGTTTATATTATTTTAGTCACTCATTCATAAATATACACGTTTTGTTCCTTCATTTTATAAAATTAGGCTTATATTATCCATTATTTTAGTAATCATCTCTCCTCACTATCAAAATATTAGATGATATAGTCATCTTTAGGAAGTTTGGCTATATTCAAAATTATAATTGGCATTATATTTTATCACATTCAGGATACTAGTAAGTATTGCCAATAATAGTGAGTATGTTGATATTCAATATTAGTGACAATTTTTAGCAATTTAATTTTTTCTGTTAGCATTTATTGGTACCTACTACCTCATCACTTTTTTGTTTTTACTATCTCATCTCGACGGCACTGGGTTGATCCAGGGCAGCAACAGGGTCACCATGAGTTGGAATGGATGCAGTGACAACTAAATAACGACGACAAAATGTAGGGTAGCAGGTTTTGACTGTAGTCCAGAAGGCAGCATCATAAGAGGCTAAAAGACCATCAGTAACTACAAAAGGAAGTGGTTGGCCTTGGTGACAAAAGAATGCTGAGAGTAGGTCTTGGGTAGACAGCAATCCAAAGTCAGTGAAACAAAATCTTTAGCTAAAGAGACTAGATATATTTTCAAGACAGAAAAGAGGGTTTGTTTTCTTTCCCTCCTCCCCCGCAGCAGTTAAAATAATTTGTTCAAATACATTCCTTGACATCTTGCAGCATGAGAGGGATGGAGGAAGGAATCATCAAAACTGCCAGTACGGGTGTCAGATTTTGCCCCGGTCTTCTCAAAAGCCATTTAGAAAGGCGGATGGCATAATTCAATAAGTGTTTAAGAAAGAACGTGCTGGCAGTAGTGTGGCAAAAGGCAGTGCAGTGTATTAAGTCCAGGAGATCAGTTAGGAGGCTCTTTCATGATGGTCTAGGCAAGAGTAGATAAGGAATCAACTAAACAGAGGAAACGGGGATGGAGGAAGATTTGAGTAACATTTAGGATGTCGAAAGGACATGAAGGGGTGACTAACTAGATGCATGTACAAAGTGGGTAGATTGGAGGATGCCAAGCTTATGGCTTCAGGAACTGGATAGATGGTTATATCATTAATCAAGAAAGAAAGCAAAATATTTTTGTTCTTAGGGATGGAGGTTCTGAGATGTAACAGATTTAATTTAGACTAAATGGTTCTGGAAGGAAAAACAAATTGGCACAAGAAGAGAGGTTAGAGGTAGAGATACAGCTTTAGAAATCACTGGTATAACCAGAAGGTCGGCAGTTCGAATCCACCAGGTACTCCTTGGAAACTTTATGGGGCAGTTCTACTCTGTACTATAGGGTTGCTATGAGTCGGAATAGACTTGACAGCAACGGGTTTCTTGTTTTTTGTTTTGGTAGTATATAGATGGAGCCCTGGTGGTGCAGCGGTTAAGAGCTATGGCGAGCTATGGCTGCTAACCAAAAGGTCAGCAGTTCAAATCAACCAGCTGTTCTTTGGAAACCCTATGAGGACTAGACAGCAATAGGTAAGGGGTAAGCGTATAGATGGCATTTAAAGCCAGGGCTTAAATGAGATAACTAGGGAGTTACAGAAAAAAGCTGAAGATGGAATCCTGGAGGGAATGAATACTAATCTCCAATAAGATCTGAGGACTGAGAGAAGATGACTCAGGAAAGAACGATGTCATAAAATCTAAAGAATAGCAAAGAGAGGAAGATAAACAGTTCAAAGGCATAAAGAAGTCATAAATGGTAAGAATTAAACATGCTGTCTCTATTTGGCATCGTAAAGGTCAACAGAGGATTTTGCAATAGTGTTCCTGTAGTGATGGGAATAGACACCAAATTTCAATGGTTTGAGGAATGAATGGTGGATGCTGGAAAATTGAAATCTGCCAATGTACAGAATCCTTTTAAGAGTTTTAGCTGTTGAAGGAAGAAGTGAGCTAGGGTCTCAGCTAAAATGGGCTTTGTAAATGATATTTCTTAATCTAGTGCTATATGAGGCACACTCCTTGTAACTGGCAATATACCATTTTAAAGACGTGAGGCATATTTATAACCTAAAAAGAATAAACCAGATGTGGTAGAGAATAAGGATACAGGAAGCAGAATGGATAATTGATGAACAAGCAAGGACTGAAAGGGGATACAACAAAACAGTAGTTTCCTGAGCATGATCAAACGTTGCAATTTGTCTTGGGCAGTGGAGAACAGTCTCTAAGATAGGTTAGAAGGTGGTAAGAATGGGTCATACAGATCTATTTAGAAGTGAGAAGATATGGGTATGGGAAATCGAGAGAATTTACACCCTCTATTTTCTCTGTAAAATATTAAAAACAAAAACCAAACCCTTTGCCGTTTAGTTGATTCTGACTCAGAGTGACCCTATAGGACAGGATAGAACTGCACCACAGGGTTTCCAAGTTGTAATCTTTATGGAAGCAGACCGCCACATCTTTCTCCCAAGGAGCAGCTGGTGGGTTTGAACTGCTGACCTCTCAGTTAGCAGCTGAGTGCTTGTCATGGATTGAATTGTGTCCCCAAAAAATATGTGTATCAATTTGACTATGCCATGATTACCAGTATTGTGTAATTGTTCACCATTTTGTCACCTGATGTGATTTTCCTATGTGTTGTGAATCCAATCTCTATGATGTTAATGAGATGGATTAGCAGCAGTTACCTTGATGAGAGATTTACAAGATTAGATTGTATCTTAAGCCAATCTCTTTTGAGATATAAAAGAGAGAAGTGAACAGAGAAACATGGGGACCTCATACCACCAAGAAAACAGTGCCAGGAGCAGAGCAAATCTTTCGGACCCAAACTTTTGCACATGGAAGCTCCTGGATGGAAGATTGACGACAAGGAACTTCCTCCATAGCAGACACAGAAAGAAAGCCTTCCCCTGGAGCTGATGCCCCGAATTTGGACTCATAGCCTACTGGACTGTAGGGGAATAAATGACTCTTTGTTAAAGCCATGCACTTGTGGTGTTTCTGTCATAGCAGCACTAGATGACTAAGACAGTGCTTAAACACTGCACCAGTGTCAATTGGGTAGTAATCTGCTTTGGAGAATAGAAAAGGCCTTGGTTGATATTAATAACAATAAACCTGTAGTGTCCAATCTACGTGGCCAGAAATCCACCATTTTCATTTGAGAAGCAGTCAAATAAGAATTCTAAGACAAGGAAAAAGGACAAATATTTTCAGCTTTAATATGTCTTGTTTACTTACACTTGATATTCTTTCATGCTTGCAGAAAACAGTCAACACATGTTCTTTATATTGTTCTAGTTACTGGAAATACACACATATTTAAACGTACCTGTAACATGGATTTCACAATGCTGTTGTTGTTGTGTGCCATTGAGTCGATGCTAACTCACAGCAACACTCTAGGACAGAGTAAAATTGCTCCATAGGGTTTCCAAGGAGTGGCTGGTGGATTTGAACTGCCAACCTTTTGGTTAGCAGCCTGAGCTCTTAGCCACTTCACCACCAGGACTCTGGATTCCACAATACCATTTTGTAATAAATATCAACTCTGCTGGTATATTCTTCTTCCAGTATTCCTGGAACTAAGTGCATTCAAAATAAGACAGAGCACCCAAATCTTTGTTAGAAGTAACCACAGGATGTGTTATTAAGTCTCATCACAGCACTCAGTCTTCTGACTTATTTCTTTTGACACAGTCTAAGCTTCCCCTCCATCTTCACTGAGGCCATCGGGTACTCTGCCGGAGCAATGAGGTCGTGATGGATGTAATGTAATGCTTCTGTACTTGCACAGATTTTTCATTTGGGAGTTAGAGTGCCAGTGTATCCTCCTGGAAAGAACTTTGGGCCAGATACATCATGTAGTGGCTTTCCTGATACTGGAGCAGCTACTTCACATTCTGGTATGAAAATGGCTTAGGATAGGAATACACTTTGGTGGGGTTGTCTTTGTTAGTTATCGTTGTTTTTGTCAGTTGCCTTTGAGTAAGCTCCAACTCATGACAACCTCATGTATGACAGAATGAAACATTGCCTGATCCTTCACCATCTTCATATTTAGAGCTATATTTGAGTCCATTGATTCCAAAGGAAGAAAGTCCTGGCCATCTACTTTTGAAAATCCACCCATGAAAATCTTATTGATGGCAATGTTTTTACTAGTAGGGACTCAAAACGCACAGGGAATGCTAGACTCAGCATCCTCAAGTTAAAGTGAGCAGTGTGGGTCTGCCAAGCAGTGGTGGAATTGAGGAGCTCCACTCTGGAAACACTAAGGATCAAGGTGAAAAGTGGGCAATTGTTGATGGACAGCACCAGCTGACAGGAGACAACAGTAGTAGGTGGACTGCATCTAGCTCAGATGTCCACCTAGCTTCCACAGCTTCACAAGTGCTTTGTGCTAGACCTGGAGGCAGGTGCTTATGACTGACAGTGCCACAGTGATAGTAAACACTTCCTGGGGACTGTGGGTGAGCTTTTACTGATGGTGCCAAATGAAGCCTGTCTGATTTCCTCTACTAGAGAAAAAAATGATTTTCCTAGGGTGGGCATAGCGCTCAGTGACCCAGGAAATTACAGTGTCCAGCCTCGTTCTGATACTCTTCCATTCTCTCTGTTAACCATTCTGTAACCATAAAACAAAGAATGTGTGCAGGTATTTGAGTCTCAGTTCTAATTCCCTGTAGTATCCATGGAATCAGAAGGGGAAGGGAAGCTGACATGGTGAAAATGCAGTGAGTAGATCCCAAACAATGCCTTCAGCCTTATTCAAAGGCTTTTGAATTTAGAGAGATGGAAGAAGTTTCTACTTTCTGGTCCAGTCTAATTCCCATGTATCCTATGTAGACATCTCAGAATCTTGCAGACAAGGTCAACTTATTCCACTTGAGCTATTGGCAAGGATGATAAATCTAGTGCTACATGTGGCCACAGTCCTCATAGCTGGTAACATAGCACGCAAGCCATGTTTTGTTGTTTGGAAACTGGAACTATCATTCGGTTTTCCTGCAGACTCAAGATGAGAACACCATTCTCTTGGGTTTCTCCTAACCATCATCATTTCTTTCCTTAGCAGCAAGTTTCCCCGGAGGTGGTTCTTATGCCAACCAATTCTGGGAGGAGGAGATATATACAGAGTACTTACAAATCAGAACCTTGAGTATAAAAACAGTTTCTTTTCTTTGAGGAGAAAACAAAAAGATGGGGAGATCTGGCAGAGAAGATGTCTCCAACCTACCATTATGAGTTCCAGGCTCTCTTCTTCAGGGGGTACCTTCCTATTACTGCTTCCCCCTTCAACACAGCAGCATCACTGTGTCATGGCCCCATGCTAATTACCACAATACTGTAGCTTGTTGTTGTTGTTGTTAGGTGCCTTCAAGCCAGTTGTGACTCATAGTGACCCTATGCACAACAGAACAAAACACTGCTTGATTCCGTGCCGCCCTCAAAATCATTGCTATGCTTCAGTCCATCGTTGCAGCCAACGTGTCAGTCCATCTCACGGAGGATCTTCCTCTTTTTCAGTGACTCTCTACCAAGCATGTTGTCCTTCTCCAGGGACTGATTCCTCCTGATAACACGTCCAAAGTACATGAGACAAAGCCTCACCACCCTAGCTTCTAAGGAGCATTCTGGTTGTGCTTCTTCCAAGACAGATCTGTTTGTTCTTCTGGCAGTTCATGGTATATTCAATAGTCTTCACCAACACCATAATTTCATAATTTCAGGAGGCAGCATATGATCAAGAATGACAGTACTGAAGGAAGAAGTCCAAGCTGTGCTGAAGGCATGGGCAAAAAAACAAGGCCCCAGGAATTGACAGAATACCATTGAGATGTTTCAATAAACAGATGCAAGGCAGAAGTGCTCACTTGTCCATGCCAAGAAATTTGGAAGACAACTACCTGACCAACCAACTGACACTTATTTGTGCCCATTCCAAATAAGGAGCCCTGGTGCTTCAGTGGTTAAGAGCCGTGGCTACTTGCCAAAAGGTCAGCAGTTCGAATCCACCGTCTGTTTTTTGGAAGTCCTATGGGGCATTTCTACTCTGTTCTATAGGGTCACTATGATTTGGAATCAACTCGATGGCAATGGGTTTGTTTGTTTTTATTCCAAATAAAAACAGAACGCAGAAATTACTGAAAATCATCATTAATATCACACTCAAGTGAAATTTTGCTTAACACAATCAAAAGCAGTTGCAGCAGTGTCTTGACAGGGAACTGCCAGAAATTCAAGCCCAATATTGTAGCTAAAACACCTGAAAATTTTACAAAATCAATGGCTTTAAAAACACTGGCAACAATGAAGACAACAGTGTGTGCTTGTGTCGCATGCAGATGAAACCACAGGATTCTAAGCGTCGCTGTAATTGAGTAATCATGACAGCTCTGACGGGAGCACATTAGAATGCTCAAAAAGTAAATTAGCATAAAGTTTTAGCCTTGTAGGTACATGGAAGCATGTAAGCTGGGCTTACGAAATTGTTTTTTATTGTCGTTATGACTAATGGCAGGGATATTTTTATAAAAAAATAATGACTATCTGCAGAAACACTGCATATAAATTTTATAGACAGTTATTTTGGTGTCACCTCATCTGACAGTGTCACCCGGTGTGGTCCAAACCTGCCCCTCTCTAGTGACACCACTTCTCCAACATTTTATCCCACCTTAACACCCCCACCCTGCCCTTGACCTCCAGGACCCAGGAGGTCACACACCATCTCCTCCCATAGCCAGAAGCCTCAGACTGTGAAACCGGCATAGCTTGCCTCACTAAGGGAACCTTTCTCTCCTGCTTTCACCAGCCGGAACCATTCCCTGTGCTTGATCCTCCCAGGCTTGCATCCTCAGTGCCACCCCTCTTGTATACTTGAGTGTGTCCTGTGTCCCCAATTCTCTGTGTTCTGTCACATGCCCTCGCCCTGCCTGGAAAGTACAGACTTCATGCTGAAGACAGGCAATATTACTTCACAAATCGATGCTAAACTAAGCTGCCCCAAACACAGGCTATATTTGGTCTGTTTCAGGTTAAAACCTTCCCTGGGGAAGGCTAACTAAGTGTTTTGATTTAAAAGATCTCTTACTGGGACACAGGCCAAGTAGTGGTGAGTAAAAGTAAGCAAAAGCTAGTGAATAGTGTTAAAAAGACTTTTCAACTACTTAGCTTTATTGCGTTCAAAAGGACTTGACAGTTCTTTTCCCTCCTATAATCTGCAGTATGGATGAGCCAACCACAAGTAGTCAGTCAGACTGGTTTGATGTTAGAGGGTGAAGGGAACTGTTCCACTGAACCAAATATCCCTTCCAAGGACAAGTACTTTGAAAATTTTATATATATATATATATATATATAGCCATCAAGTCGCTTCCAATCCATGAACGGAGACCCCATTGGGTATGGGATTCAAAGTAGAACTTATATCCACAGGGTTTTCAATGGCTGGTAAATGTATGAAGCAGATCACTAGGCCTTGTTGCCGTGGTGCTGCTGGGTGGATTCAAACTGCCAATCTTTCACTTAGTAATCAAGTGCAAGCCATTTGTGCTACCCAGGGGCTTTATATATCTCTACCTCTCTCTCTCTATCTCTGTATATAGTCTTGATCGATAATCTTTCAACGCACACAGTCAAATGTGGTGTTTGTGTCTGTCGAGTCTCAGTGAAGCCTCCTGCAGGGGGAAGAAAACTTGTTTAAATTCCACGAGAAACAGAAAAAAAAAACCTCAGACTCTAGGTGGCAAGGGAAAGATCTAAGTTAAGAAAGGAGAATACAACGATGTGGCATTTTAGAGCTCAGGTCTTAGAGCAGACACTCATTACTTCTCTCTTTCAGACTGGAAAGCCATCCATTGTGTTCATTTCCCTCAG
Source organism: Elephas maximus indicus (assembly GCF_024166365.1). NCBI lineage: Eukaryota > Metazoa > Chordata > Mammalia > Proboscidea > Elephantidae > Elephas > Elephas maximus. Next base: position 78,160,020 of record NC_064835.1, on the reverse strand, counting down.
ATGATGCTGTGGGTTTATATGTAACTTGCCAATTATGCCATACCACTAAGCAACGCATTCTACTAAAAGCCCCCATAACTGTCAGGGTTACTCACTATTTGTGTGAGTGCTACCTACACACGAGGTAGCTTTTCCCCCAAATTTCTAAGCCTACTTGCTTTCAAACCAAAATGGCAGTACATCTTGGGCATCTTCTTGCAGAACATGGGGTGAGGGAGGTCTGGTAGGCAGACTTCCTGCAAACCAGCCAAAATGTATGAGTCACCTTGTTTGGAAACTGGTGTCCTTGGGAACTTCTACAGAAATTGAGAAACTGACCAAATCAAGGTGATTTATTATTGATAAAATGGAGAGTGCTTTTTTTTTATTATTTATTTTAACCACAAATAGGCCCTTTGTGGTTACCTACCTCAATGGCTTCATGATTTTCTTCATATCTTTCACGGTGATAAACTGGAATAAAAAAGATTGCTATAGAGACAATGGTGGCATTTTCAAAATGTTGCTCCAAAGCATTAGTTTCTCAGCTTTTAAAAGTTATTGCCACAACTAACAAAAATCCCAAAGATATTATACCTTCTAAGATTTTAAGATAGAGTTCTCAAACAAACGTCTCCTAGAATATATTTAAAATATCCAATATGGAATGCTTTTAGCCTCACCCCGAGGCTGCTTCATTTCTAGAAGGTCTCTGTCATTCATAATAAAGCATAGAGTACTCCCAGGAAAAATTATTAAAGGAGTTCTTATGGTATTGGGTCTTAATTTGATAAAGCTAAGTATGTTTTCCATTGCAGAGCATAGTCAAGGTCAAGTGCTTATTCATATAAGTTTTGAAACCTCTTTTATTCACGTAACCCTAAATCATTAGCTTAAATAACTACATTCGTTTAGAATGTTTATATCAGTTTATCCATTGCTAGTTAGGCTTCTTGGATCTCAGAACATAAGACCTAAGATCGCCCCATTAATGCTGCTAACGCAGGGCCCTCTGTGCTCAATGGATACGTAAATCTCCTTCTCTACAAAGCTTTACTCCAGGAAAATCTTGTTGAGGAGAGGGGCATGAGGAAGAAGTGGGGTCAGAAGGTTACTGCAAGAGACAAAGAGTAATATAACTGAAAGGGACCATAGATAAAGTAGAAACTTCTGCAGCAGGCTCTCACCACTTCTCCTCTGACCAGACGATGTGATCTTGGAATGCTGATCCTCAACCACCAAAAAAAAAAAAAAAAAAGAATTGCCATCGACTTGATTCTACCTCCTGGTGACCCCATGTGAGCCAGAGTGGAGCGGGGCTCCGTAGGAGTTTCACTGGCAGATTACTCGGAAGTGGATCACCAGGACTTTAATCTGAGGTGATCTGGATGGACTCAACCTCCAATTTTTCTGTTAGCAGCTGAGTGAGGTTGCTGTTTGCATCACCCAGGGACTCCCATCCCCAACCACAATTCCTGCATTTAAAAATCCTAGCGGTGTCCCATGTTACGGAGGGGAAAAAGCTAACAAGCACACATTCACAGAAGAGGAGCTCCTGGTGCTTTCCCTTCCCTGGCAGCTGCTAAAGCTGGGACGAGGTGTTGCTGATAATGCAGCCTCTACTTGATGGGAAGAGGGTTTTTCTATTTCACTCTTAAGTGATCCCCTGGTAAAGTATAGGCTCACCTTGGCCTGGCTGCCCTGCACACAGAGTTGGAAGTTTCAGCCGCAGGCTTCATACCCTCACGCGTTAAAATTGCCTTGAATGGCTAAAAATAAATATATTCCTTAAAATACAAACATAGCATGTGTGTGTGAGGCAGTTTGCCCTTGAAGATTCTGTGGAAGGACTTTAGGGAACGGTAGAGATCGATTTGTAAGATAGCAGAGACTTTTCACTAACTCGGGTGACAAAGACACCCCAGCCTCAATCTTAGCAAGTGAAAAAATTAGGGAAACCTGAATCTTACAAACGTTTAGTGAAACCATTAAGATCTCGATAGGTCAAAAACAGTCAAATACAGGTAATTTCAAATGGTTCAACTCGTTAGAAAAGTTGTGTAAGTTATAGCCTGTAGTTACCTAGGTTAGACCTAAATCTAGGGAACTCTCAGAACCCCAGTGCTGTGAAGCTGTGACAGGCAAAAAGGGTGACAGGAGCCCCTACAGGTGAAGGGCCTCAAGCCAGTTCAATCAGATTTTTGTTTGGTGAACGATGGCAGAAAAGCAAAATCCATTAAAGCCATTGTTGTCAGGAAATGCTCTTTACAAGAGTTGTGTGAAGTTAGTGGAATTACAGGTATTTGGAGAGTAAAGATTTGCCTTCAATCTCTAATAAACAATAATATTTAGTGTCTGCAATGCATGCCAACAGCTTCAGAGGTGATCAAATAGCCTTCAAATTTCAGCATTTGAGCATCAACTTCACCGCCTTGGGGAGAGTGGCATTTCTGCCTGCATCTCTAAGAGGAGTTCAGGTGATCCTTGTCCCCAAAGCCTAAGGGTACTCCGTGCTTTGCTGGCATCGCTGCAGATCCCTTCCTTCTGCACACCAGCGAATGAGATGAAAAACAGATCAGCTTCTCAAGGCACACCAGACTGCTGTGTACTGAGAATACTCATTAAATAGGTTCCACAATAGGATTCCATTTTACTCATTATAAATTCATAACACGTGGAACTCACTGTTCTTTGATGCTGACTCCAGCTTTATACTTGTCAGAGCTTTTTAACTCTGGTACATTTCCTCAGCGCCATATTCTGCTACAGCCTCAGTACATTTCACAGCTTGTTCTGACAGTTACTTTAAAAAAGCAGAAAGCAGCCTCGGTGTCCACAAAATCAGCCTTAAGACCAATCTACCCTAGCATACATAACAAGTTATAAGTCAAAATATGTTTTCTTCATCAACTGGTTATTGACCTTAAAAATCTTCGGAAATATTTATGAATTAAATGTCTGCAAAAACAAGTAATGACTGTTGTGAAGTGTTCCTTGGGCATTCCTTTCATCTTTCGGCCAGAGAAAATGGCGACAAGCATCCAATCTAAAGGCGGAAGGCCAAGGTCCAAACCTTGACCACTCATGGACCAACTACCCATGGCTGAAGCATTTCATTGCTCTGAACCTCAGTCTTCTCTTAGGTAAAATAGGAATGATAAGCAGTATCTACATCACAGAGTTGCTGGAAGTATGAAATGAAATAATTCAATAAACAACATTCAAGAAATACGAGTCATCATTATCGTTAGTATGCTCACTATTCTTATTATTAACCCTGATTCCAAAAATTGTCTCTTGTAAGAATCTTTCTTATATATTGCTTTTCAATGCCTTTATTAAGTGAATTCCTATACTATTCTCAGTATAGTACTTTTCAGCGGTGGGTGACTAGTAATTGTTGTAATGACTTATTCCCATCAGTATATGTTAGGTGGGAATATAGTCACCCACTGAGCACCAAATGAAATATCTCATTTTATCTAAAATCCTGAAGACTAAAACTTTAAAAAAAAGAAAAATGGATGCTGACAGAAAATGATGGATTTCACAATAATGTTTGACCCCGAAGAGAGGATTAATTTCTTATATCTCTCCTGCAACTGAGCTTACAAACCACTTTCAGAAGAGCTTTTATGCATGTGAAAGACACAAAGCTGGGAATATTATTCTCTTTAGTTGAAGAAACTGAGGCTCCAGGGATGATTGGGTTTCATAGACTTGGTAAGTTCTACTCCTTATCTAGCTGTTTTTTCCTGTAGCCACCAGCCTCTGTGAGCTAGAAATGTACTTTTGCCTTCTTAATACTATCTTGCTGGCTGACACCAAGGTCTATCACTCCTGTGCCCTTTCTCATCTCTGGTCACCTCTGGCTCTGTGTTGACCAGCTCTGCCCATAAGTCTCAATGAGAGGGTGAAAGCTACAGGCGTCTAAAATCTCAGCTGCTCTTGGTAATTGCTAGTCATGTCTCATCTACTTCATTGAGTTTGAATTATTTTTGCAGAATTCCCTTCTTCATTTACTCCATTCAGCAAAGGCATTTGAATTTCACCCCCTCACATTTCTCAGCCCGATTTCTGTTATGCATTTTCTGAGTATTAAATTGCCTGTATCACCCATTGCTTTCTGACAAGGTGACTCTTGAACCAACCTCAATGGAGAGAAGCATGTTCCCAATTTTAGAAAGCCCTGGAGCGAAGGCTATTTCAGTAACCCCTTCAAGATATTACTAAATTTTCCTGGTAGGAAGGAATGAATTTCTTTTTTAGCCTGAGTCCCGAGAACTTTAAATGCTACCGACCGTTCCTCTCAAATTCAGGGATTCTCCTGTATATTTGAAATACATTAGTTCATTCAGCAAACAATTATTGAGTGAAGACCCAAAACAACAAAAAGCTTTAGTCCTAGAATTCATTTCCACTTGTTTCTTTTTTTCTATGCAAATCCTAATATCTTAATTAGGATTGTCAGATTTATCAAATAAGAATACGGGGTGAACAGTTAAATACGAATTTTGAATAAATGACAAATAAAAGTTAAGTATGAGTATATTCCGTGCAATATTTGGGACATACCTATACTGAAATATTGTCTAGATTCAAATTTAACTATGTTTTATCTGACATTAAATTTTATATCCAATGCTAATATTTTTCCAGACTGCACCCTAATTCACATTACAATCAAGACATAGTTTTCTTCTGAGTCCCTTCACCTTCCTACTAAGCCAGATTTAAAATTGTTTCCTTCCCATTCCTTCAGTTATCTCTTATGTAAAAATTAATGCTCCAGATGTCTTTTTCTCACAAATTTTCATAAGAATGTGAATCAGTATAGAAAAGACAAATTCATCCTGTTCACTTAAATATGTTCAGTCCTTGAATACCTGCTTTCAATTCCGGTTTGAATTTCATGACCTTTCTCTAGCCGTATGTGGTAATAGCCAAAGCACATAACAGTGAAAAACGAATACAGAAAAGTGTTAAGTTGGATGTAAGGCCTATTGATATAGTACTTTCATTCATCTCTCCCTATTGTTCCATGAGATTTGCTGATGGCCAGATCATGTTGGACCAATGTCAAAGTGAATTATGAGGCGTCATAGGAAAAACACAAAGTAGTTCAGAGAAACTGATTTAAGTACGAGTAAACTCAATTAATTAATACTAAATAAACTGCAAAATATGGTGATAAGTTTTTCCTTCTTGATTTATAATATTTAGTATTAGAGGAGTGGAATGGGCTTCTCACTGATTTCAGTTGAGGTCATTTGTTTCAACATCTTCTTACAGTGTGTGATAAGCACAGTTCATATTTAATCAAAAGTCTCCTTCTCAAGAAGTCAATCTAAAAACCCTTGAAATACCCTGGAAAAATAAAGTAAAAATTATTTTTAGAGATTTATTTTTATTTTAGTGGAAGAAGATATATTAGGAACACTGAAAAGCTGCTTCTGATACAACCAGTTTTTATCTGCAGGCACATACAAAGACATTAAGGGCCAGGTATTACATAAGCAGTGCTAGAGTTTGTCTTACTTTTGGCAGGGGACAATCACCAAACCACTGAGTTCTAATTCCTCAAGATTCCTCTTAACTTTTGGCAACTTCAGTCTAATATGGAAACCTTGGTGCCACAGTGGTTAAAAGCTATGGCTTCTAACCAAAAGGTCAATAGTTCAAATCCACCAGGTGCTCCTTGGAAACTCTATGGAGCAGTTCTACTCTGTTTTATAGGGTCACTATGAGTTGGAATTGACTCACTAGCAATGGGTTTTGGTATATTATAGCTAAGTGTGTAATATTATACATTTATCTAATCTATAATACAATACATGAATGAGCAACACTGGCACAGAAAATGTTGTTAAGGGTGAAAAAAGACTCAAAGTTCTTATTAGCAAGAGGCTAGGAAAACACAGGAGAATGGCTTTATCAGTGAGGCACATGGGATGCTAAGCGTACAATTAGACAAAACCTTTGTATTGTACTTTTTCTAGAAAATTAAAAAAATAATAATAATTCACTGTTTTATTTCCTAGTATTTATTTTGGTCCCTTAATTAATTAAGTAGATGTACTAGGTACAAGGGACATGTCTAAATTTTCTTTTCCTTAAACTACATTAACAGCAGAGAAGAGCTTATACCAGTACTACTCAAACTATTTCAGAACACAGAATTCATTCATGAAGCCAGCATAACCCTGAAACCAAAACCAGACAAAGGCACTGCAAAAAAAGAAAATTACAGACCAATATCTCTCATGAATATAGATGCAAAATTCTAGCCAATAGAATTCAGCATCATATCTAAAAAATAATACACCATGACTGAGTAGGATTCATACCAGGTATGCAAGGATGGTTCAACATTAGAAAATCAATCAATGTAATCTACCACAGACATAAAAGAAAAAAATCACATGATGATTTCAATTGATGCAGAAAAGGCATTCGAGAAAGTCCAACACCCATTCCTGATAAAACTCTCAATAAAATAGGTATAGAAGGGAAATTCCTCAACATAATAAAGGGCACCTATGCAAAACCAACAACCAGCATCATTCTTAATGGAGAGAGGCTGAAAACCTTCCCCTTGAGAACATAAAACAAGACAAAGATGCCCTTTATCACCATTCCTATTTAACATTGTGTTGGAAGTCCTAAGTAGGCAAGAAAAAGAAATAAAGGGCATCCAAATGGGCAATAAAGAAGTAAAACTGTCCCTATTTGTGGATGACATGATACTATGCATAGAAAAACCAAAAGACTCCACAAGACAACTACTGGAACTAATAGGAAGATTCAGCAGAGTAGCAGGATACAAAATTAGCATACAAAAAAATACTACGCATCGATAAACAACAGTGACGAATCTGTGAAACATTTCATAACATGGAGGAACCTGGAAGGCATTATGCTGAGCGAAATTAGTCAGAGGCAAAAGGACAAATATTGTATAAGACCACTATTATAAAATCTTGAGAAATAGTAAACCTGAGAAGAACACATACTTTTGTGGTTACGAGGCGGGGAGGGAGGGAGGGTGGGAGAGGGTTTTTTACTGATTAATCAGTAGATAAGAACTGCTTTAGGTGAAGGGAAAGACAACACTCAATACATGGAAGGCCAGCTCAATTGGACTGGACCAAAAGCAAAGAAGTTTCCAGGATAAAATGAATGCTTCAAAGGTCAGCGGAGCAAGCGCGGGGGTCTGGGGAACATGGTTTGCGGGGACTTCTAAGTCAATTGGCAAAATAATTCTATTATGAAATCATTCTGCATCCCACTTTGAAATGTGGCGTCTGGGGTCTTAAATGCTAACAAGCGGCCATCTAAGATGCATCAATTGGTCTCAACCCACCTGGAGCAAAAGAAAATGAAGAACACCAAGGCCACACGACAACTAAGAGCCCAAGAGACAGAAAGGGCCACATGAACCAGAGACCTACATCATCCTGAGACCAGAAGAACTAGTTGGTGCCCGGCCACAACCGATGACTGCCCTGACAGGGAGCACAGCAGAGGACCCCTGAGGGAGCAGATCAGTGGGATACAGACCCCAAATTCTCATAAAAAGACCAAACTTAATGGTCTGACTGAGACAAGAGGAATCCCGGCGGCCATGCTCCCCAGACCTTCTGTTGGCACAGGACAGGAACCATCCCCGAAGACAACTCATCAGACATGAAAGGGACTGGTCAGCGGGTGGGAGAGAGACGCTGATGAAGAGTGAGCTAATTATATCAGGTGGACACTTGAGATTGTGTTGGCAACTCTTGTCTGGAGGGGGGATGGGAGGATAGAGAGAGAGGGAAGCCGGCAAAATTGTCAAGAAAGGAGAGACTGAAAGGGCTGACTCAAGAAGGGGAGAGCAAGTGGGAGTAGGGAGTGAGATGTATGTAAACTTATATGTGACAGACTGATTGGATTTGTAAACGTTCACTTGAAGCTTAATAAAAGTTATAAAAAAAAAAAAGATAGCACAAAAAAAGAAAAAAAAAAAAAAGCAGTTGGATCCCTATATGCCGATAAAGAGAGTGATGAAAAGGAAATCAGGAAAAAAATACCATCTATAATAGCCTCTAAAAAAAGAAAATACTAGGAGTAAATCTGACCAGGGATGTAAAAGACCTATACAAAGAAAACTACAAAACACTACTGCAAGAAACTAAAAGAGATTACATAAATGGAAAAACATGCCATGCTCATGGATAGGTAGACCCAACGTTGTAAAAATAACAATTCTACCCAAGCAATCTACAAACACAATGCAATCCCGATCCAAATACTAACAACATTCTTTAAAGAGATGGAAAAACTAATCATTAACTTTGTATGGAAAGGGAAGAAGTCCTAGATAAGTAAAGCATTATTGAAGAAGAAGAAGAAAGTAAGAGGACTCACACCAACTGACCTCAGAATCTACTACACAGCTACAGTAGTCAAAACAGGCTGGTAGTGGTACAACAACAGCTACACTGATCAATGGAATAGAACTGAGAACCCAAATGTAAATCCATCCACCTACAATCACTTGATCTTTGACAAGGGCGCAAATCCATCAAATGGGAAAAACACATTCTTTTTTAAAAAATTGTGCTGGCAAAACTGGATATCCATCTGCAAAAAAATGAAAGGACAGATAACTCACACCATATACAAAAACCAATTTGAAATGAATCAAAGACCTAAATATAAAACCAAAAACTATAAAGATCGTAGAAGAAAAAATAGGATGAATGCTAGAGGCCCTAAAACACGGCATTGACAGGATACAAACCGTAACTAACAACACACAAACTCCAGAAAATAAACTAGACAACTGGGATCTTCTAAAAATTAAACACTTATGCTCATCATAAGACTTCACCAAAAGACTAAAAAGAGAACCTACAGACTGGGGAAAATTTTTTGGCTACTACAACAAAGTTGCAATCTCTAAAATCTATAGAAAAATCAAACAACTCTGCAACAAAAAGACAAATAATCTAATTAAAAATGGGCAAAGGAAATGAACAGACACTTCACAATAGACATTCAAATGGCCAACAGACACTTGAGGAAATGCTTGCCATCACTAGCCATCAAACAATGCAAATCAAAACCACAATGAGATACCATCTCACCCAGGCATTACTGGCACGAATCAAACAAACAGGAAATAACAAATGTTGGAGAGGCTGTGGGAAGACTGGACTTCTTATGCACTGCTGGTGGGAATGCAAAACGGTGCAACCATTTTGGAAAATGATATGGTGCTTCCCTAGAAAGCTAGAAATAGAAATACCATATGCTATAGGGATCCCACCCCAGGAATACATCCTAGAGCAGTAAGAGCCATCACACGAATAGACATATGCACACCTATGTTCATTGCAGCATGGTTCACAACAGCAAAAAATGGAAACAACCTAGACGCCCATCAACAGATGAATGGATAAACAAGTTATGGTACGTACACACAATGGAGTACTATGCAACAATAAAAAACAATGATGAATCTGTGAGGCATCTCACAACATGTATGAATCTGCAGGGCATTATGCTGAGTGAAATAAGTCAATAAAGAAAGGATGAATATTGTATGAGACCACTAGTATAAAAACCCATGAAAAAGTTTACACACAAAAAGAAACAATCCTTGATGGTTATGAAGGAGGGGAGGGGTGGGGATGGATAAACAATAGGTAAGTGGTATCTTTGGTGAAGAGTAAGACAGCACACAATATTGGGGAAGCCAGCACAACCTGTACAAGGCAAGATCATGGAAGCCCCAGACACATCCAAACTCCCTGAGGGACCGAATTGCTGGGCTGAGGGCTGTGGGAACCATGGTCTCAGGGAACACCTAGTGCAATTGGCAGAGCTTAATTTATAAAGAAAATGTTCTGCATTCTGCTTCGGTGAGTGGAGCCTGGGTCTTAAAACTCTATGAGGGGCCATGTAAGATACTCCACTGGTCTCACCCCATCTGGAGCAAGGGAGAATGAAGAAAAGTAAAGACACAAGGGAAAGGTTAGTCCAAAGGACCACAAGTACCACAGCCTCTGCCAGACTGAGTCCAGTACAACTAGATGGTGCCCAGCTACCACCACTGACTGCTCTGACAGGGATCACAGTAGAGGGTCCTGGACAGGGCTGGAAAAAATGTAGAACAAAATTCTAATTCACAAAAAAAGACCAGGCTTACTGGCCTGACAGAGACTGGAGAAACCCCTAAAGTATGGCCCCCCATACACACTTTTAGTTCAGTAATGAAGTCACTTTTGAGGTTCACCTTTCATCCAAATATTAGACAGGCCTATAAAACAAAACAAGACTAAAGGGGCACACCAGCCCTGGGGCAAGGATTAGCAGGCAGGAGGGAGCAGGAAAGCTGGTAATAGGGAACCCAAGATAGAGAAGAGAGAGTGTTGCCATGTCATGGGGTTGTTAACCAATGTTGTAAAACAATGTGTACTAACTGTTTAATGACAGACTAGTTTGTTCTGTAAACCTTCATTTAAAGTACAATAATAAAAAAAGACCCTGTGGATGGGGAAGTTAGCAAAAGAAAAAAAAGAAGACATGAAAAGATAATATCAGTGAATAACCAAATGCAAGATGCACTTGGGCAGAAGGAGTAGGATGGGGGCTATTCCCCATACTTTTCTTTTATAGAATAATTTATAGAGAGATTGAATCCTGGGATAACCCTTAAAGGATGAGCCTCAATAGTCAGTGAGCATATGAGGAGCATGTTCCAGGATGGGAGACCAGGTGGTAAGGCTGGGGAACATCTTCCATGTTAGATAAGCGATAAATTGTCACACTGACTTGTTCAAAAAGGCAGGGACCATATCTGAGTCTTCCTAAACTCAATGCTTGACATAGGTAGATGTCCAATGTATGTTCTTCAGTAGGAATAAATGGTGTAATTTGAAGACCCATGCTTGGGAAAAAGACTAAACTTAAACTAGAAATTTATTCCTTAGAGTTAAGGTTTTGCAGCCTTCAAGATTCTCTTTTAAAATGGAAGAAGGCTGTCCACTTTTTATTTTATTGTGGTTAATACACATGTAACAAAATATTTGTCATTTCAACATTCTTCACGTGTACAATTCAGTGACACTGACTATTTTCATCACGTTGCACAACAATCGCCTTTATCCATTCCAAAATTTTCCATCACCCTTGAAGAAGCTCAGTGTCTCCTAAGCAATGAGTTTCCCTTTCCCCTTCCAACCCACCTGCCCCTTCCAACCCACCTGCCCCTGGTAACCACTAATAAACTTTCATCTCTATACACTTGCCTATTCCAGATAATTCATGTAAGTGGGATCATACAGTATTCTTTTGTGACAGAATTATTTCACTCAGCATGATGGCTCCAAGGTTCGATCATGTTGTAGCATGTATCAGAGCTTTGTTTCTCTTTATGAGTTAATAATAGTCCATTGTATGTATATACTATATTTTGTTTATCCATTCATCTGTCATTGGACATTTAGGTTGTTTCCACCTTTTGGCTACTGTGAACAGTGCTGCAATGCGCATGACATACAGGTTTCTATCTGTGTTCCTACTCTCGAATCTTGGATACATATCTAGAAGTGGAATTGGTGGATCTTATGGTAATTCTACTTTTAACTCTTTGAGGAACCAGCAGAATTTTCCAGCGTATGTAACAACAACAACAATGTAACATTTTACAACCCCACCAGCAATGGTTAAGCATTTCCATTTCCCTACATCTTCTCCAAGACCTGTTGTTTTCCATTTTTTCAATCACAGCCATCTTAGTGAAAAACCATAAAACTCTAGGAAGGAAACTTAGGGGTAATGCTTCAGGATCTGGTTTACAACAATGGATTCGTAAATATGACACCCAAAGCAAAGCAACAAAAGACAAAATTGATAAATGGGACATCATCAAAATTAAAAAGTTTTGGGTATCGAAGGACTTCATCAACTAAATGAAGGGGCAACCTACAGATTGGGGGAGAGTTTGGGGGGCCCATGTATCTGATAAGGGTTTAATCTCCAGAATGTATAAAGAACTCCTATAACTTTATGACCAAAAAAACAAACAATCCAATCAAAAAATGGCAAAGGTCTTTAAACTATGTCATAGAGGTATATATGTGTGCACGCCCACACAGGTTGCAGGTTGTACTCTAAACTATGAGACCACTAGGATAAGGATCTACTATCCAATTTGAATGGGTCACACATACAAAGATACTTCACGAAGTGTTGGCAATTGAAAGTTGTTTCTATTATTTATAGAAGGTAAACAGTAGACAACAGAAATGGATTACTTATAGAAAGTAAACAGTAAACAACAAGAAAAAATACGAGGTGAACCCGTCCCCTCCACCCTCATGAGTACCCCACTTAGCCTCATAGAAGAGGAACTCACTTTTGTCTGAAAGAAGATTTGCTCACCCTTCCCAAATTACCCATGCCCATTTCTGTCGCAGGATGGGCACACCTGGGATCAGGTGTCAGCAAGTGTCTCTATTGTCTGCTCAAATCAGGTGCAGTATGGCTGTGTTTGTTCTCTCTCTTCCTCTGTCTCTCTCTGTGGCTTTCCTTGGCTGAGTCTGGCTCCCTGTGCTTATGAATCAGCTCTCAACCAGCAGCTTCAGGACAACCCTGGGCTGGTGCCAAGGTTTTTGGTTGGCATTATGACAGCTCTTGAAGCAAAACTGTTTTACAGGCAACTCTTGTATGGTGTATGCTCAAGGATCTCCTAGACATTACGGTTACAGCTCTTAACACGGCTGGGGCATCTGCTGCTGCCAAAGGAGGCCAGCTCAGCCCTCTCACTGCCACTTGCTCTGCTGGGCATCCGCCTGCCCGAGCTTGGACTGTAGCTTCTTCCCCTTTATGGGGCGCCCAACTTCACTGGCCACCTCCTGCCCAGAGGCTAACTCTGCCCACCACCTTCTCTGTAGGTCAACTTTGGTCACTACCACCATCAGCTGTTGTTGTTCCTGCCGCTCATGCTGCCATTTTTCTGCCACTTGAGTCTGCTGTGCTTGCCACTCTTTCTCTGCCACTGGGCCGTACTGTGCTTGAGGCTGTTTCTCTTGGTCTTCAGTGTCATCAGCTCAGTGTTACCGGCTCAGTATAGCCCTTTCACTCAGATCTAGAAGGTTCTCAGTGCAAGGACCCTGGGTCCAAAGGCACCATGCCTCTTGTTGATCAGGAGGTCCCCCAAAAACCTCTGTGAGATTGACTGCTTATGTAGGAAAATGTGTTAGTTTCAAAGCACAGCTTTTGTAAACTGACCAGTCCTACTGATGGATCGTAAACCAATCAGTCTTATTGGGTAGTTTGCAACCCACTTATGTGGATAGAAAACTAACCAATCCTTGCAAGGCTACTTATGCAGATGAGCATAACCTTTGGCAGATTGTGGCCTGATTCTCTTTCTGGAAGAATGGCAAACCCAGGGTCGGAAAGACCATGTACAGAAACCCACTACACCATAGTCTTGAATAGACATTTCTCCAAAGAAGAAATACAAGTGACCACCAATAACTACATGAAAAGATGCTCAACATTGTTAGTCCTTAGGGAAATGCAAATCAAAACCACAATGAGAGGGCCATCCTTTTGATTCTTATCAGCTGTTCATGTTTGTTTGGAGATTAATCTGCTGGCATTTCATTATGGTAGCCCAGAGCAAGAAAGGAGCAGACTTGTGGTTTGGTGATTTGCTATATTATTCTCTTATTCTTTTCATCTACATTTTACAAGTCAGCAATCAGTAGCTCAGAGCCAATAAACAAATGACAAATTCAAGCAGTGGTTCTAAGCCTTTTTTTCGTAACTCTTATTCTTTTCCTTGCTCCATGCTTCTAGCAAAAAGCTGGCCTCAAGAAAGGTCTGAGTATATGATAATCCTGGCTACCTGCTGAATGGAGCTGTTGGGGAAAACAGCCCAAAATAGAATAGGAAAGAATCTAACCCAGTGTCTGTCACGTTGGTAAGCTCTCAGCATCTATGCCTTGTCTGAGTTAGCAGCTGCCAGCAGAGGACAAATTGAAAGACAAGCCAGCTCAGCCTTGCTCTTCATTTTGCCTAAGGCTGGTTCTACTTCATCTTCACGTCATACATGTATAGCAAATAAATTTCACCAAAGAATTTAAAAAAAAAATCATAGATTGATTGAACCCCAGTATGTTTCTGATGAGGTGCTGGTTCCACACTTCCTAATTCTCTTATCTTACACAACATACTTGAGAGGAGGCAGTCCTTCAGATGGCCCACACGGCTAAAATTATTTCCCATTCCTTCCCCCATGCTAATATCTTTGGGCTTTGGAACAGACTGTTGCACCTCCACCTCTGAAGCCTAATGGTCTGTCTAAGGAAACCAGCAGCTGGGCTAAAGAGATACAATCCAGGCTAAGAACTCTGGCTGGTGCCTCCATATCTAACTACCGCCCTCTTTGGGTGATCAGGAGATAAAACTTCCTTTGCACTCTGTGCAGTGAATTATACAACCTCTGGAATGGAAAACCAGGTGGGGGAAGATCCTTAGGGTCCTTCATCCATGGTTCAAAGAATGAGTTCGCCCACGGTAGTTTTCTACCCCACCCAGACAGCTTTTGAGCCAGGGAGGACTGATCGTGATGGAACTTTTCCTGTTGTACACTGTTGTCAGTAAGTAATTAAAACAGCTTCCACTTTTGCTGACACCTTGTGCATGTTTCCTGTGTATGACTTGATCAGGATAAATGGACATAATACCCATGGAGCGGTTGGTACCACTGGGTAGAATTCTCATCCCAGTACTCTGGTGGACACTTGGGATATGGAGACAGCCTTTAAGACAACCTGTGTGTCCAGTGCAGTACTTCAATTTTAAACCTCCCCTAATCCCTCATATGTTAAATGGGGAGTCCTGGCAGTGCAGTGGTTAAGAGCTCAGCTGCTAACCAAAAGATCAGCAGTTGGAATGCACCAGCCACTCCTTGGAAACCCTATGGGGCAGTGCTACTCTGTCCTATAGGGTCGCTATGTGTCGGAATTGACTCGACAGCAATGGTTTTTTTCTGTTTGGTTGTTTTTGGTGGGGGGCCAGGTGTGTTAAATGGAATACGAAACAGCTGGGGTTAATGTTAGTATTCACTGCAATAATGTATGTGATATTTTGTAATATAAAGTGATCCTGAAATACAGGGTGGTACTAATTATAACAAAAATATATATCTGAACTAAATGACATCAAAACAAGATAGCACATCACCATATTGGTAGATTTCTTCCAAAGGGGACAGGACAGCTTCAGGTGTCCTCCAGATGGTCAATTCATTTTGAAAATGAATAAGGGTTTTTCATGCAGAGAATATCTATTGTCCTGGACAGACAAAAAATACATACTTAGTAATATTGAAGGGAAAAAAATTTATTCAAATCTTTCTCTTTTTTTAGATCCAACATCTACCAAACCATGAAAACACCACTAATTTGAAACCAGCATTTCACCAAGGTGCAAGGATTTTATCACATTTGCTTAGGGTTGCTTTTTCATGGTACTTTAAAAATTCCGACGCCTTTTCTTCTCAAGACTCTCAGATGTACCCTGTGGCAGTCACATGACCACCTTTAGGACCTTTGTTTGGATTTTAACTGAGTTAGAATTCATGATCCTTATAGTCATTGAGAATCTTCTGGCAAGTTGATACAAAATCCATTTAGGTAATGCTTCTCCTGTTCTAATGTTGGTTAGTTATTCATACGAGATGCAATTATTGTGTTTACTTCTTCATGTGAATCCAATCCATTCATGACAGAATCCAATCATTGTAGAGGGATATTATGATAATTTGAGGGGGTTCTCTGCTGCTGCTTCCCACTCAGGCTTTGTACACTCAGAGGAGAGCAGAACAACATTATGGATCTTTCCTTTAGCAGAAGTTAGCATAAGCAAGTTCCAATTTTAATCGGTCAATGTGTTTAAAATGTTTCAACACAGAATCTTCCAATAAAATTCTCATTTCTCTCTGGAAAGTTAGCTTTAAATTGGTTAATAGATTGTTAAAAACTTTTCAGGTAATAGATACCACTTGTTGGCAAAATGAAACTCAAACATCAAATACTTGGTAGAAAAGAGATAAAGGAGGCAAGTTGAAAATACACCAGGTGGATAACTTATTTTCCTATGTTGCTTTGGTATGATGAAGTTTCTTAAATTGTGTCTTACTTACCTAGTGCTGCTATAACAGAAATATCAAGATTGGATGGTTTCAACAAACGGAATTTTATTCTTTCACAGTCTAGGAGGCTAGACGTCTGAATTCAGTGTGCCACCTCCAGGGGAAGGCATTCTGTCTGTATCGCTCCTGGGGGAAGGTCTTTGTCATCAATCGTCCCCTGGTCTAGGATCTTCTCAACACAGGGACCTTGGATCCAAAGGACATGCTCCACTCCTGACTCTCCTTACTTGTTGGTAGGTGCTCCCTCTCTCTTTGTTGGCTCCCGTCTCCTTTTTCTTGTGAAATAAAAGGTGATGCAGGTCACACTCCCCTTACATCTGATCAGGGCTGTGACCTGAGTAAGTGTGCTGCATCCCACCCTAATCCTATTTAAGATAACCTAATCTTTCTTCATTAACCACAGGCAGAGATTGGGATTTGTAACACATAGGACAGTTATATCAGAGCCCAAAATGGAGGACAAACGCAATACTGGGAATCATGGCCTAGCCACACTGACACATACTTTTCAGGCACACAATTCAATATAGAACATTACATCCTTTCATGCCCCCAAATTCATGTCCTTGCCACATTTAAAACACAATCACCCAATCATATCATCCCGAAAGTCTTAAATCAACTCCAAGTCCAAATTCCATCCTGGTGAAAAATTCCTCTTCATCTAGAATATGTTATTTGCTTCCATAGTGCAGTGGTGGAACAGGGACAAGGTAGACCTTTGCATTATGAATGGGAGAAACCGGAAGGAAAGAAAGGATAAGAAGCATCAAGCAAGTCAGCAGAACATATTACATTAGCTCTCAAGGCTTGAAAATAATCCTCTGTCCTTTGAGACCATTTAGGTAATGGCCCTGCCCTCTGCACTCTGGGTGTTGAACACACTCTCAGCATTCTGGGAAGCCTAGTAGCTTCTCCGTGCAGGAACCTCATACCACCAAGAAAGAAGAGCTGGGAGAGGAGCATGTCTTTTGGACTGGGGGTCTCTGTGTTAAGAAGCTCCTAGACCAGTAGAAAATTGATAACAAGGACCTTCCCCCAGAGCTGACAGAGAGAGAGAGAGCCTTCCCCTGGAGATGGTGCACTGAATTCAGACTTCTAGCCTCCTAAACTGTGAGAGAATAAATTCCTGTCTGTTAAAGCCATCCACCTGTGGTATTTCTGTTATAGCAGCACTAGAAAACTAAGACACACTATGTTTGTCAAAAGAGGGGTATGTGGAAAAACAAGTAACTTTCTTTGCTTGCACAATAAGAACTTGAACAACTCATCTCTCTAAACTTATTCTTAAGGGCAGCAAAAATATTTTGATATTTCACCGCCCAAGGTGGATGAGAGTATAAACCACTTTCACTGCCGTCGAGTCTCTTCTGACTCATAGTAACCCTATAGGACAGAGTAGAACTGCCCCATAGGGTTTCAAACTGCCAACCTTTTAGTTAGCAGCCAAACTCTTAACCACTGCACCACCAGGGCTCCATAATGTTAGACAGCAGTAAGTGACAAGAAGAAAAAGTTATCAGGATTAAAGAATAGAGAATGACAGGGGTAACGTTTTAGATAACAACTTGGAAAGGCTTCTCTGAAAGGGAGACCAGGAATGCACTGAGGGAGGAAGTCATTTGATATATGACATAAATTTGTTCTAGGCAGAGAAAACAGCAAGTTCAAAGGGCCTAAAGTAGGAGTACTCTCTCTGTGTCTGAGAAACCAAAAACTGCCAACGTGATGGGAGTAGAGTGAATGAATAATGAAGATAGGAGATGAGCTCAGAACAGTAGCCACATCATGTAGGGGCTTTGTAGGCCAGGATGAGAAGGTTAGATTTCATTCTAAGAGTAGTGGGAAACCACGAGAGTGTTATGAGCAAAAAGGCAACATATTTTGTGTTTCTGAAGGACTGCCCTCGCTGCTTTGTTGAGACATAATTGGAGAAGGATAAGGGTCAAAGTAGGGAGAACTGTTAGAAAGGTGTAATGTTCACAAAAGATGATGGTGGCTTAGACCAGGGGAGCAGCAATGGAGTTAGTGGAATTCTGAACAAGCTGTGCTGGTAAAGTTAGTTTATAAATTGGGTGTCGAAAAGAAAGGATTCAAGGAGTGTATCAAGGGTTTCATCTAGCATTCAGGCTTTTGGACGTCTGTTTGGTCTTAACTTCTCACATAACTAATAATACATTTTTATACCCTTTAGACCATTGGATATTGGATACTATCGCAGAAAAATTGGAGATCTCCGAGAGAAACTACATGTCCTCCGAACTGGGGGAAAATATCCCAATACTGATACAAAATGATACTTATAGCTCTTGGTTATTGAAGAAGTTATGGTGGAAGCTATTATTACAAATGTCTACTTTTAATAAGGAAATGAAAAATATTCATTCAAGGAGTAAGTCCCAGTTTAGGAATAGTTCATATAACATAGTTTAGAACATCATTTCAGCCCTTTCTCTCCATTAGCATACTCACTACTGCTTATTAAAGATATTACAAATATATATCATAAATATGTATATCCAATCACCATCAAAGATGACCAGAATCTAAAAATTTCTTCTCCTCAGTGAGTCATTCTTCTTCCCCAACCTCTCTTCAAGATTCAGTTAACTCTTCGAAGACATATGTTAAAATAGTGGCCAATTTGATCGTTTACCACTTCCAAGTTCACAATATGTAAACTATTGTTTATGTTGTGGGTTTTGTGGGTTATGTTTTTCCTCTCAAGAAGTTCGTTTTTATATGTAATTCTAATAATCCCTGCTGCAATTAAATTTTATCATTTTGTTTTTCTTTTAAACAGATAATGAAAAATTGTTGGTCATCATTTTCGGTTTCCTTTCTAAAGCACTGGAAAAAAATGTATCTGCTGTATGTCTGTTTGACGACTTCCACTAAGATACCCTGAATCTTTTTCTTATATGTTCAACCATCTCAATTTCTCTTTCTCACTGTTCTCTTTTGACTACTTTTCAAAGTCTCCATCTATTTCATAAACTCTAAAATAATTACCCAGCAAGACTATGAGTCTAAAATAATTAGAAGATAATTATAAAAGATTAATTCTATTCTAAGCGAATTACATGCATTATCTCTTATTATCATGCTCATCTTCAGGAGTCCCTGGGTGGCACAAATGGCTCATCACCCAGCTACTAACCGAAAGGTTGGGAGTTTGAATCAACCAAAGGTGCCTCCGAAGAAAGGCCCGGAGATCTACTTCAAAAGGTCATAGCCATTGAACACCCTATGACGTGACCCTCTGCTCTGAAACACATAGGGTTGCCATGAATCAGAATTCATGTGATGGCAACGTGTTTGATTTGATTTTTTTTTTCTTTTTTTGTATATATGAGAGAATTTAGAGAGGCTAAGTTATTTGTCCAAAGTCACAGTTAATAAGTAAGGGCCAGGTATAGATTGAAGCCTAGTTATCTGACTTCAGGGATTGTGCTCTTAATATCTAGGTTGTTGTTTTTGTTAGGTGCCCTCTAAACGGTTCCAACTCATAGCGACCCTACGCACAACAGAATGAAACACTGCCCAGTCCTGTACCAGTCTCGCAATATTTGCTATGCTTGAATCCATTGTTGCAGCCACTGTGCCAATCCATATGATTGAGGGTCTTCCTCTTTTTTTGCTGACTTTTTACTTTACCATGCATGATGTCCTTCTCCAGGGACTGATCCCTCCTGACAACTTTTCCAAAGTATGTGAGACATAGTCTTACCATCCTTGCTTCTAAGGAGCATTCTGGTTGTATTTCTTCCAAGGGAGGTTTGTTCAATCTTTTGGCAGTCCATGGTATATTCAATATTCTTCTCCAGCACCACAATTCAAAGGTGTCAATCCTTCTTCAGTCTTCCTTATTCATCGTCCAGCTTTCACGTGCATATGAGACGATTGAAAACACCATGGCTTGAGTCAGGCGCACCTTAGTCCTCAGGGAGACATCCTTGCTTTTCAACACTTTAAAGAGATCTTTTGCAGCTGATTTGCCAATGCAACACGACTTTTGATTTCTTGACTGCTGCTTCCATGGCTGTTGACTGTGGATCCAAGTAAAATGAAATTCTTGACAATCTCAATCTCCTCTCCATTTATCATGATGTTGCTTATTGGTCCAGTTGTGAGGATTTTTGTTTTCTTTATGTTGAGGTGCAATCCATACTGAAGGCTGTGGTCTTTGCCCTTCGTCAGTAAGTGCTTCAAGTCCTCTTTACTTTCAGCAAGCAATGTTGTGTCATCTGCATATCCAAGGTTGTTAATGAGACTTCCTCCAATCCTGATGCCCCGTTCTTCTTCATATAGTCCAGCTTCTCAGATTATTTGCTCAGCATACAGATTGAATAGGTATGGTGAAAGGATACAGCCCTGACACACACTTTCCTGACTTTAAACCATGCAGTATCCCCTTGTTTTGTTCGAATGACTGCCTCTTGATCCATGCGCAGATTCCTCATGAGCACAATTAAGTGTTTTGGAATTCCCATCTCCTCAGTGTTATCCATAATTTAGTATGATACACACAGTTGAATGCCTTAGCATAGTCAATAAAACACAGGTAAACATCTTTCTGCTATTCTCTGCTTTCAGCCAGGATCCATCTGACATCAGCAATGATATCCCTGGTTTCACATCCTCTTCTAAATACGGCTTGAATTTCTGGCAGTTCCCTGTTGATATATTGCTGCAGCCGCTTTTGACTGATCTTCAGTAAAATTTTGCTTACATGTAATATTAATGACGTTGTTCAATAATTTCCACATTCAGTTGGATCACGTTTCTTGGGAATAGGCATAAATATGGATCTCTTCCAGTCGACTGGCCAGGTAGCTGTCTTCCAAATTTCTTGGCATAGACGAGTGAGCACTTCCAGTGCTGCATCCATTTGTTGAAACATCTCAGTTGATATTCCGTCAATTCCTGGAGCCTTATTTTTTGCCAATGACTTCAGTATAGCTTGGACTTCTTGCTTCAGTACCATATCTAGGTAGATCCCATTAAAGCTTTTGTTTGTTTTGATTTGTTTAGTTTTACCATTCTCTAATCTGCTTCTGGGGAGCCCTGGCAGTGCAGTGGTTAAGAGCTTGGCTGCTAACCAAAAGGTCAGCGGTTTAAATCCACCAGGTGCTCTTTGAAAACCCTATGGGCCAGTTCTACTCTGTCCTATAGGGTCGCTATGAGTCAGAATCGACTCAAGAGCAACAGGTTTAATCTGCTTCTAAAGTCCCTGGGTGGTGTAAATGGCTAAATGGTTGGCTGCTAACTGAAAGGTTGACAGCTCCAATCTACCCAGAGGCCCTTCTGAAGAAAGGCCTGACAACTGACTTCCGAAAAATCACAGCCATTGAAAACCTTATGGAGAACGCACATGAGGTCACCGTGAGTCAGAATCAACGGCAGGGCAACAAGTTCGGTTTTTTATTTACCCTGCTTCTACTCATAAACCCCAGTGAATGTTTCAAACTATCACTAATCTCCTTAAACTAACTCTTTCATTCCCATAACTTTCTTTCTTATGTTACAGAGAAAATAGAGCTGTTGGCTGTGAGCTTCTCCAGCTCCCCTTCAAAGCTAGACTTAGGAGTAACAAACCCATGTTTATACCATCACACCTGTTTGAGCAAGAGTTGTACCCATTGTTGCCCAGAATTGACACTTTCACAATGCCTTACTGTCCAGCCAGGACCTTCAGGGCCTCACTCCATCACTCGGTCCCTTTCTGTTAATTGTTTAGTCTTTTTCTTTCTACTCATTTTGTAGCCTTTTCTAAAAATGTACTCAAATATCCCTCATCTAAAATTTCTTCTTTAAAATCTGCTTCCTTAAGAAATTACCTTAAATTCATCTTTCTTTCACCAACAAATTTTTTGAAATGTTATTTTACACTTTGTTTCTACTTTCTTGAAAATAAACTCCTCTTAATTAAACTTACCATCGAAATCTGACTTCCCTGCTGCCAATCTAGTGTAAGTGATTCTCTAAATGACTTAAGACCAAATACGAACCATGAGCTCATCCTGTCTCTCAAACTCTCTCCTCCTGTGGCCTTTGTGGCATGCTTCTCATGCTTTCCTCCTCTAACTATTCCTTTGCAGTCTCTACCTGTGATTTTGGCTTTCGCTTAGCATTCTCCTCTGGTTTACTCTACTTAATTCCCTTGTATAATCTCATACTTACCCATGACTCTACCACTCATATATGACCCTGACTACCAATTCAGAATCTTCATATTTCATCTTTCTCCTGAGCTTCAGACCACATTTTCAGCCACCTACTAGATGGTATTGCTTGAAAGTCTTACATCATTTCAACTTTAATGCACTCCAACTGGACACAGCAACTTTCTTCCCTCATTCAAACTTATTCTTCCCTATCTTGACTAAAGGTGTCACTTTCCGCTCTTATTTCTCAAGATAGATTTCCTGGAATTAATTTTTTCATATTGCTCATTTTGACTGTAACTCCTCATTCCCTATGCCCTGTCTCCACGCTTTTATACTTGAAAAATTCTAATTTGACCTGGAACCTTCAAATATCTCCTTTATAAATTTTCCCAGATACTCAAAGCAATTAACAGCTCTATCTTCAGAATTGCCTCAGAACTCCAACAAATAATTTGCCAAATTATATTGTTATATTCATGTTTACATGCCTCGCTTTCTCCACCAGGCTGTGAGCTTCTCAAGAGAAGTGGCCTTGTTAAATTCATTTGTTATCTCCAGTACCTGGCACTGAGGAGATTCTCAGTAAACATTTGTAGGCTAAACGAATGGTCTTCTATTCCCAAACTCCTATTATTATATCTCACTGTGTTCACGTTCACTTCTCTATTAAACCAGAACTTTTCAAATACAGGGCTTCAAAACCTTTTGTGATTTTCTGAGATAGCTTTCAGAATGGGATTCAAGTGCCTTAGCATGGCACAGACCAATCGCCATTCGTCTCTACCTCCTTCATAGCTGTATCTCCACCCTTTCCTAGCCCTAGATCCAATAAAATAATTTGGATCCCCTAATTTATTATGCTTTTTTGTGTCCCTGAATTTTACCCAATCTGTTTTTGTTTCATATCTTCAGTGCCTGCTTTCTCCCTCTGAACATTTCTCCTCCTCCAAAGCCAAGCTGAATTTCATTTCCACTGAGAAAATTTTTCTCACGACCTTTGACAAAATACAGTATACATATTTTATTTATCATGTGTATATTATGATTTTTGTTTTGTGTTTCCACTCACACATGTTTATGTACAAATTATACACATTATGTCCACATTAAGCACATTATATAGATTTTATCATAGTACATATATTATGATTTTGGTTATGTGTTTCCATTCATGCTTATTTATACATTATTTATGGAATTCTATTTCATCACTAGTTGATGAGCCTTTGGGTACAGCAGGTAAGTCTTACTCATCTCTGACCCTTGGTATGATGTACATTTGCTGATAAATAATATGTATTTAGCACTTGTTTATCAGCTTAAATTGAATAGAATGTAATTATAATTTTAGATATGATAATAAAGGTAGCGAGTCAATATTTTACTTACAAAATAAAGCATCTTTCTTTATTATGTTTCCCATGATATTTTGCAAAAAAAAAAAAAAAAAAAGACATCAGAAATATTCTGGCAGATCCTTTGCTCCATGATTGAAAACTCTCTCTTCCTCCTTCTTCAGATAGACGGAAAAATAAAAATGAAGGAAGAGCTGTTGCAGCACACCTGTGTTGGCAAGCTGTCAAACCCTCCATTCCTGACATTAATTGGATCATCCACTGAATGGGGGAATTGATGGAAAACGTAATGAGAGAAGATGACTGGGGGAGAATAAATGCTATCCTACCTGTCAACACTGATGAAAGTGACACCTGAAGAGTTATCTTTTATCCCATAAAAACAGGTGGCTTCAAACAACACAAGCTACATACAGAAAGATTTCTGATGCTCACCTGTGAGCACTTAGGCCAGCTTGAAAAATCAAAAATTAAAATTTAAACAACAAAGAGCACTTCCTGGCAGGGTGAGTCACTAAGCTGAAAGCAATTACCAACTGATTTTAAGTGTCTGCCTGCTGTTTTCTTAAATGACCTGCGATAGGAAAGCAATTTTATGATGGGGGAATAGCCAAAAACTAGGCAGAAATGCTCCTAATTTCTGCTTTCACTGGTTACAAAGACAACAAAGAGAGGACAAGTAAAAAGGCACATTCATTGATTGTATTCACCCCCTACTGCATTAGGAACTGATTGTCCAAAGAAATTTCTATTCAGATTCATGCAATCCTATTCAAGAAAAATAACTGACAATGTGCCCCCAAGTGTCCACGTGAGATGATGTAAGCCTAGAATAAGAAAAAGTGGTAGTTAAACAAAAAAAGAAGACACTGTCCCAGTTTTGCAAAAAATCAGATTCCTCACGTAGTATTTGATGAGTTTTAACCTCTCACACAGGCAATTTTAGCCAATCCTATTTTTTAAAAATCCAAAGTATGTGCTACCAAGAAAACAAAGCACCCACATTAATTTGCAGTCCTCAGTGAATATGTGGATAAGACAAACGTATTAATTTATGAGTTCTCCTCACCCACATCTTGGAAAGTTGATGCCAGTTTGGTTCCCAGATTACGTGTAATTTAGGATCAGGAGACAATGGAAGAAAGGGAAATGGGTGGAAGGTATTAAAAGAGCAAAACCGTTCTATACAAAAAAGTCCTTCAGAGAGGACATAGCTGTTTCAGGGAGGAATAAATATTAGGAAAGTGTTATAAAGAATTGGGTTGAATACGTGGAAGACTGGGATGAAAATATTTGGGAAGAAGACACACTGATTTGAGAAATGTTGCTCTACTATGAATTAAATTCTCTGTACTTTTCTCAAAGAGATTCAGCTAGAGGTTAGCATACATGCCAGTTTGCTGCATTTATGTTTCCGTATGGTGCTTCTTTGTGTGCAACTCCTTGCATAGACTGAGTCACACAGAGTCTCAGCATTTATTGGGGTTACAATATAAGGGTCACAATATTTTTTCTAGTTTTTTTTGATAGAGGTTAGGGGTTTTTATATGTATATATATATATATTTTTTTTTTCCTTCAAACTATTTCATCTGTGTATCATTTTCATTGTGACATAGGGAAAAGGCTAGATGAGAATTTGGGAAAGAATTTTCCAGCAGATTCCCCCTTCCTACCAAACCAAGAACAAACCCATAGCCATCAAGTCGATTCTGACTCACAGCGACCCTATAGGATACAGTAGAACTGCCCCAGAGGGTTTCCAAAGAGCACCTGGTAGATTCAAACTGCCAACCTTTTGGTTAGCAGCTGAGCTCTTAACCACTGCCTTACTGGAGCTTCTTCTAATCTTATATTTTTAATCTAATAAATACACATTATTTTTTATTTCAGGTCAGCAAAAGAGAGGAAGACTCTCAATGAGACGGACTGACACAGTGGCTGCAACAATGGGCTCAAACGTAGCAACAATGGTGAGGATGGCACAGGACTGGCAGTGTTTCGTTCTGTTGTGTATAGGGTCGCTATGACTAGGAACCGAATCAATGGCACTTAACGACAACCACAACAGGCATTCAACTGGCAGAGTAATGAAAGACAGATCATTGAAACTGAATATTTATACAAAGATACAGTAATGTTAAAGCAAGTGGTATGCCCAGGAAATAGAGCAGTAAGTTGCGGGTGTACATATAGGGTACATTAGGTAAAGGGGAATGACCTGGGAAAAAGAATTGCAAAACTTGAGAGGTACATTGCATATAACCCTGGGGAGTGATTTGATGCAGAAGCATGGGATCATCAGATTTCCCTGGGGAAGACCCCGAAGATGAGACCGGCTAGGACACAACAGAGTGACCTAGATGAGAGTTGATGAGAGCAAAAGTACAAGTAGAGAAAAATACATGAGATTCTTAAGTGTTTAAGAACAAAAATAATAGAATGGTTGCCAAATTGAATTTAGGTAGCTGAGAGGTAAAAAATCAAAAACCCATTTCCTCTGACTCATAGCAACCCTATAGAACTGCCCTATAGGGTTTCCGAGGCTATAATGTTTACAGAAGCAGATTATCACATCTTTCTCCCACGGAGAGGCTGGTGGGCTCAAACCACCAACCATTCGGATAGCAGCTGAGGGCTTTAACCACTGTGCCACCAGGATAGATAAAGTCAGTAATAACCAAAGCTTCTAGATTGGATGCTTTTATTTATGCATGGCAGTAGTGCCTCTAAGGAAAAGAAGACTGGAGAGACAGTTGGCTTGTCAAGGGAAGATACCAAAGTCGTGTTTAAACAGGCTGAATTTTAGCTGCGGATAGAACATTCAGATGAAGATCTGGGTCCAGAGCCCAGGAGATGGTCAGAGCTGTAAATGCATATATGCAGGGGTGGATTATTTAATAAGCAAGGTAAGCACGCCCTTACTTACTAATCTGTAGTGAACGATTTCACACAGGTTTCATGTCACCTGCCCTTGTCAGTGTCATCTGTCCTTGTTAGGGATTATAAATTTGAAAAGAGGCTTTGATTCTGCAGGAAGGTGCTCTGGGGTTGGGAGACAAACAGATGCCAGCCATACGTAGAAGCAGAATCTTTTTTTTTTTTTTAATTCTACTTTAGATGGTTTACAGAACAAACTAGTTTCACATTAAACAGTCAGTACCCATATTGTTTTATGACATTGGTTAATAACCCCACAACATGTCAACACTCTCCCTTCTCAACCTTGGGTTCCCTATTACCAACTTTCCTGTTCCCTCCTGCCTTCTAGTCCTTGCCCCTGGGCTGGTGTGCCCCTTTAGGCTCATTTTGTTTTATGGGCCTGTCCGATCTTTGGCTGAAGGGTGAACCTCAGGAGTGACTTCATTACTGAGCTGAAAGGGTGTCCAAGGGCCATACTCTCAGGGTTTCTCCAGTTTCTGTCAGGCCAGCAAGTCTGGTATTTCTGAGTTAGGATTTTGTTCTATGTTTTTCTCCAGCTCTGTCAGGGACCCTCTATCATGATCCCTGTCAAGAGCAGTCAGTGGTGGTAGCAGGACACCATCTAGTTGTACTGGACTCAGTCTGGTGGAGGCCGTGGTAGACATGGTCCATTAGTTAGAAGCAGAATATTTGATGAGGTGAGAAAACATGAAATTTTTTGCTACAGATGATCTGGTAAATGAGGTAAGCACTGTGCTAACCTTGCTTATTGGATAATCTGCCTTTGTATATATGACTCTACCATCTTTGGTGTAGAGCCCAGACCCAGTGCCATCAGAGGCAAATACAAAATCCCAGGAAAGATGTTGATATCACTCCTCCTCTAATTTTCTCATCAATATTTGCCTTGGTAGACCCATATTTGTAAAAGACGTGTCTTTTTACCCCAAAGTCTTCATATAGTCCTGAAAGCACTTATATCTGGCCTTTCCATGGTTGGCTTCTTTGCATCCTTTCAGTGTCTGCCCAAATGCCTCTTACTCAGGAAAGATTCTATTTACCACTCACACACCAGCTCACTAGTCTCTAATTCTCTGCCCTGTTCATTTTCTGCGGAGCACATATTGCGATGAATTATCTGTTTGTCTGAGTGCTATATGTCTTTCTCCTCTGATTACCAGGTCTAGGAAGATGTGGGCTGTGTCTGGTTTTCCTACCATTTTATACTTCATCTCTGGTACATAGTATATTCTCAATTGATAGGTGTTGATTGAAATAACAGGTTTGCAAAAGAGGGAAATAAGAGAAAGCTAAGCCCTGGCAGCACAGTGGTTAAGCACTCAGCTGCTAACTGAAAGGTTAGTGGATCAAACCCACCAGCTGCTCTGAGGGGGAAAGATGTAGCAATCTGCTTCCATAAAGATTTATACAACCTTGGGAACCCTGTGGGGCAGCTCTACTCTGTCCTATGGGGTCACTATGAGTTGGAATCGACTCTGAAACATTGGGTTTTGTTTGATTAGTACTGTGAAGACATATGTAAAAAAAAATTAATCTATACGAATCACAAATAAAGGGAATCTGAATTTAAGGATGCCAAAAAATGTGTGAAACAGGACAAAAGGAGAAATTGACTCCTAGAGATTGTATTTATAAGAGGGTATAAGTGTGACAAAGAAAACGGGAGCGGAAGATTGAGGAAATAGAAGTTGCAAGAAAGCATACAAGGTTAATGAGGATGGAAATAAGATGGAGAAATGTCGTTGCTAGAAACCCACACGTGGCTAGGAGGGGTACACTTTCTCTGTTCTCTTCAGAACCTAAGTAATGTCCTGTTCTTAAATTAGATATTTATACCAAACATTTCATGCAAGGAAGAAATGTTCAAACCACTCTAATAGTAACTCATACTGAAAACCTTCTTGGAGATCCTGGAATTCAGAGTGGAGTGGCAGCTAGTTTGACACTTGTGGTTTACCGATTAGCAAACTAAAACTCAGAGGCTTTAACGAATAGTGTAAAAACAGTACTGGACTAGGTCTCTAAGTTACAAGTGAGCATTTGAATTTTTACTGTGTGGAGGGGTATCTTTGACCTTGAGTGTGTCTTAATGAGTTTTCACCATATATCTGCTGTAAATTATGACCCTTGTTGCGGATTGAACTGTGTCCCCCAAAACTGTGTATCGATTTGGCTAGGCCAATTCTGATTCCCAGTATTGTGTGATGGTCCACCATTTTGTCATCTGATGTGATTTTCCTATGTGTTGTAAATCCTACCTCTATGAGGTTAATGAGGTGGGATTAGGGGCAGTTATGTTAATAAGGCAGGACTCAACCTACAAGATTAGATTTTGTCTTAAGTCAATCTCTTTTGACATATAAAAGAGAGAAGTGAGCAGAGAGATAAGAGGGAGCTTATACCCCCAAGAAAGCAGCGCTGGGACCAGAGCGAGTCCTTTGGACCTGGGGTCCCTGAGAAGCTCCTAGACCAGAGGAGGATTGATAGCAGGGAACTTCTGGATCCGATGGTGAGAAAGGGCCTTCCCCTGGAGTTGACCCCCTGAATTTGGACACAGTCTCCTAGACTGAGAGAATAAATTTCTCTTTGTTGAGGCCATCCACTTGCGGTATTTGTGTTATAGCAGCACTAGATAACCAAGACACTCCTTAAGGCAACTCTGGTCTTGAGCTTCTCCTCTGCTCTTCACTTCCCCGATGTATACATTTACAGCAAGTGACCTTGGGAATCAATCCTAGATTCTGTGGGGAGGGCTGGAGATGCCCAGAGCAGACAGAAGTCTTAGGGTTTACCACTTTAGATTCATCCAGGGCTAAACATGATGGGTCCAGATGGTGCCTCTCTTGGTGAGAGGCCTAAATGTTAGCGCAACAGGGATCTGGAATCTAGGGTCGAAAGGATGGTCCTTGAGAGTTAATTTTTTGCCTATTCTGAAATTTTCTCCAAAATATCTCCAGTGACCTACAAGACCTAGTTCCATTGGCTTCATTTCTCCATACACTCAGCCAGAGCTGTCTCAAATCCCTCTATTCACTTGGGTTTCACGGCACATCACAGACACCAGGCCATCATCCTGCTTTGAGTTCCAGATTGAGTCTAACTCTGTTAGAAAAACTTCAATCCAGAGCTCAGGAAGTCTTGTCCTCCTTAGGATACTGGGAGAAAGGGGATGGACAAAAGCCAATGCTCTATTGGAAGAAAAGTATCCAGACACAGAGGTTCTGGATGGGCCTGCTGGAGTCAAGGTATGTGGTCTGCATGGCCTGCATCCAGACTAAATCTTGGTATCTCCTTCTTCCCATTCTATCTTTCCCTCTCACTTTTTGAGCCATCCTTTCCCTTTCCTTCCCCTCCCCCCCCCCGCCCCCCCACTTTATTCCCTTTCATTTATTCTTCAGCCTCACATACTCTCTCCTCTCTGCTGTCTGGTATTGGCAGGTTATTAATACTGTTATTTTGTTTATAAATTGGCTGTCTGGTTCCTAATTAAACACAAGGTTTCTCCAACCAACAGGGTCCCTACTAAAGAGAGTATTCCTTAAAAATTCCAACTGCCACATGGAACCTAACCCATTGCCGTCTAGTCAATTCTGATGCATAGCAACCCTATGTAATCTATATAGAAGCAGACTGCCACATCTTTCTTCCACAGAATGGCTGGTGAATTTGAACCATCAAGCTTTCAGTTAGCAGGTGAGTGCTTAACCACTGTGCCACCAGGATTCCTTAGATAGGCTCTAGTGATCAGAAATTTCAGAGTCTTTGTGGAATTATGGCATGAAAATATTTTCTTAACATCTAAGATATTGAAGATTGGATTTCTTTTTTTCCATAGTTGGGAAGATCTGAAGTCATATAGGGAAGATTACCAAATAAGAATTTGAAACCTTCATTTCAAATCTCACAAACTCCATTTGGTATGTATCTTCCTCTCAAAGTTATAGGCCTGTTAAGAATCCCAAAATATCATGTAGTACAACACTTCTCAACCCTGGTTACACATTATATGTACAGTGTGTGTCATTGCTTTGTTTTGTTTTTAAATACTGATGTCTGGGCCCCATTTTCAGAGCTTGATGTAATTGATCTGCTGTGATTCCCAAGCTTCCATATGTTTAAAAGCTTCTCAGATTATTCTCAAATTTGGCAATGATTGAGAGCTACAACTATCATCCTTTCCCCAACCTCTGGGGAGGTACATGATGTAAGAGCATGCTTTTTCTTTTTTTTTTAATTATACTTTAGATGAAGGTTTACAGAACAAAATAGTTTCTCATTAAACAGTTAGTACACATATTGTTTTATGACATTGGTTAACAACCCCACAACATGTCAGCACTCTCCGTTCTCAACCTTGAGCTCCCTATTACCAACTTTTCTGTTCCTCCCTGGCTTCCAGTCCTTGCCCCTGGGCTGGTGTGCCCCTCTAGTCTTGTTTTGTTTTATGGGTTTGTCCAATCTTTGGCTGAAGGGTGAACCTCAGGAGTGACTTCATTACTGAGCTGAAAGGGTGTCTGGGGGGCATACCCTCAGGGTTTCTCCAGTTTCTGTCAGGCCAGCAAGTCTGATCTTTCTTTTTGAGTTAAAATTTTGTTCTACATTTTTCTCCAACTCTGTCCAGAATCCTCTGTTGTGATTCCTGTCAGAGCAGTCAGTGGTGGTAGCCAGGCACCATTCAGTTGTACTGGACTCAGTCTGGTGGACGCTGTGGTAGTTGTGGTCCATTAGTCCTTTGGACTAATCTTTCCCTTGTTTCTTTAGTTTTCTTCATTCTTACTTGCTCCTGAAGGGGTGAGACCGGTGGAGTATCCCAGAAGGCTACTCACAGGCTTTTAAGATCCCAGACTCTACTCACCAAAGTAGAATGTAGAACATTTTCTTTATAAACTTTGCTATGCCAGTTGAGCTAGATGTGCCCTGAGACCATGGTCCCTACAGCCCTCAGCCAGCAATTCGTTCCCTCAGGGAGTTTGGATGTGTCTATGGAGCATCCATGATCTTGCTTTATACAAGTTGTGCTGGCTTCCCCAGTAATGTGTACTGTCTTACCCTTCACCAAAGTTACCACTTATCTATTGTCTATTTAGAGTTTTTCCATTCCCACCCCTCCCCAACTGCCCCCTCCCCCGTAACCATCAAAGATTGTTTCTTTTTGTGTGTAAACCTTTTCATGAGTTTTTACAGTAGTGGTCTCATATAATATTTGTCCTTTTGTGATTGGCTTATTTCACTCAACATAATGTCCTCCAGATTCATCCATGTTATGAGATGCTTCACAGACTCGATGTTGTTTATCGTTGCTTAATACTCCATTGTGTGTGTGTACCACAGCTTGATTACCCATTCACCTGTTGATGGGCATCTAGGTTGAGTCCATCTTTTTGCTATTGTGAACAATGAGGAGCACACATTTTTGTCTGTGTTGTTCCATTCCTTCGCATAATTCCAGAATCTTGGACAATACCTGTTGTGTAGTTGAAACTGAACAAATATGTTGAATAAGTGAATCTTTGATATTTCTTAAAAGGACCACCTCCAAACCACTTCAGTAAGTTAGCTTAGTGTTACAAATTATAACAAGAAAAGCCCTCTACTATAAAAAGTTTTAAATGACATTCCTCATAGCTATAATTAGCCTAGGCTTTACCAAAAGTGGCTGTGACAAATATTAAGAACCCTCCCAATCCTTACAGTGTTACAATCCCCACCATGGAGAAGACCCACATTTAGATACTACTTCTGCCGCTAGGTTCTGGTGAAGGTGCCCTTTCAGCAGCTCCATCACGTAGCACTTGTGTTTCTGGATAGTTCTGATTGTTGCTGTATCTTAGACACCAGGGGCACATGTCCAATCATATTTACACATTGTATTATATACATTACAGAAAATGACAGGAAAGATTTCTAAAGCACAAAGAAGACAACCTGGCTGTCAGGTCTTATCCAGATGATAACAAGCACGTTTGGAGACAATGTGTTTGAAACAATGAAGCTTTCCAGTAAGCATTCCATTCAGCAAAAAAAACAGGTGAACAGCACAAAAGGCTGTGTGACATGCACCCTCCTTCCTCGCCGTTTGTGATACAACAGAGCATTGTGGGGCTGAAGAGCACTTTGGGAGACATCTTTGGGATGAGATGACTCATGGAGCCTCGCCACAGTTGAACAAGCAATAGCTTTTAAGGGTTAGTGCTGTTTCACGTGGTTAAGTTAGATTGAAAAGAGGATTTAGCCATTCACTTCTGCTTGGAACTGAAGATCCTATGTATGGGGTGGAGAATGGGGAGGGGGAGCAGGCAGCGGAGTGGCCATGAGGTTCCCTGGGAAGGGGATGTCCATCCATCCCAGGTGGTTTCTGCAAAGTGCAGATGGCGCATGCTGGAAACAGCAGCTGCCTTGGGAACACTGAAGTATTCAACATACCTTGCCAAGTTGTCTATTTGAGGGAAGCAGCATGAAGACTGTGGTGCTTCTCAGAGTTTAATGTCCATAGAATCACCTGGGATAGAGGGCTGTTAAAAAGTCGAGTCTGATTCAGCAGGTTTGGAAGGAGCCAGAGATTCTGCATTTCTAACAAGCTACCAGGTGATGTCCAAACTGCTGGTCTGGACCATCCTTTGAGGAACGAAATATTGGACAGCCCTTCTTACAGCAGCAGAGTGTGAGTGTGCGTGCTTTAGCTCTGCCGTTTGCTTGAAATGTGACCACGGATAAGCCACGTGGATTTCCTGACACGGATTTCTCAGCTATAGAACGGATACAGAAATAGTTGTAGTAAAGTATTTTCATTAGGATTAAAATGAATTCAGACAATGTTTCCTAGCTGCAGGTCCTTGAAAATATCAGGGAGCGTCTCTGAGCTTCACTTTCTTCAGCTGCAAAGTAAGGATTGTCCACCTGCTCTGTTCAGTAAGGTGTGTAAGTAAAGCATTTAGAATTTTGTCTGGCACACGACAAGTTGCTGTCATTCCGACTCACGGTGATCCCATGTGTGGGAGAATAGAAATGTGCTATATAAGGTTTTTGATGGCTAATTTTTCAGAAGTAGTTTGCCAGGCTTTTCTTCTGAGGCATCTCTGGGTGGACTCAGCTCTCCAATCTTTCCGTTAGCAGTCGAGCATGTTAATCATTTGTACTATCTAGGGACTCCTGCCTGGCACGTAGTAGGTGCTAAATAGATACTAAGTTTTGTATTTATTGTGTGTGAGTTTTGCTTTGACACTGATACTAAAACTGAAAACCCAAAAATACACATGTTACAGCGACGACACCCTGAAACATTCTTCTCAGGCTACTAAGTTTAAAGCAAACTATTAGATTTTCTTTCTTTCTTTTCTTTCCTCGTGCATTTACAGTGCCTTGGGAGAATGCTCCTTGTTTTACCTGGAGGAAAATACTGTTTTTACAGCAGCAGAAAAGATTCCCATGTTGTGTGAGAATTGCTCTGTTTCTGTCACTCATGTTGCTCCGCTTCAGTGTTCTATATTTTTCTGCTTGTTTTCACAGGTGATAATATGCACCGATAAAAAAAACACTAGCAAAAGGCCCACCTGCAGTTGCCCTAAATACTCTGAGGTAAAGTTGAAATTCCCTTAAAAGGAAAAAAATGCCCCGCTAAGCAGAAGATAGCTGACATTTGGAAATATATTTTTGATCCTTTTTAAAAGTTAGGGAACAATTATTTTTCCCTCAGAAATTAATTCTCCACAGATATGTATTATGAATTTTTGCTACTTTCCCACTGCTTGTTTTATCGGAACAACAGAGTGACAAAAAGGAACCAGTTGAACTCTGGAATCCCATATCCCCTAATCTGCAAAGAGGAACCTTTGTGAAGTGACCTTATGAGGATCATAGCAAATAAGTGAAACAATAGACACGAAGGGGCCATCATAGTGCCTAACCATTGTTGCTCTAGTAAGTGCTTCTTGATTTACTGTTGTATCTCATGAGAAAATCTTCCTTGACTGCTCATGGATTTTTTTTTTTTTTACTTACCACATAAATTTCTGGATTAAAATATTAAAGGATGAGTTACCTAACCTTTCTATGCTTCCGTTTCCTCACCGATCAAAAGGTTCCACCAGGATTACCTTCTCCGGCTTTTATGAGGATAGCATGAGTTGATTTTAAAACCCCTGGACAGTAGTGTCGCATCAGTTGTTCTCAAAAAAGCTAAGTAAACAAAGCCTGGCTCCTAAGAGGAACCTCTGCAGGGACTCATTCAAGTTGGGAAGTCCTCAGAGACAAGCACGTTATAGGCCAGCCCTGGTCTGCTTTTGCATGTTTTTAAAATGACTCAAGTGGCCACGTGGGCTGGGTGCTAGACACCCACAGGCAGATTGTTTGTTGATTGGGTCTATTGGCATAAGGACTAGGAGGCTTTTGGGAGGGGGTTATGCAAGAGGGAGTGAAGTAAGTTATGACCAACTTATTCCAGGAGAACTTATGGTCACCTAAGGAGGGGTGGGGGCAATTCTAAGTATAGCATGGGTCTGCTTCTCAGAGTTCTCCTGACCCAGCAGCACCTACTGGACTCAATAGGTGGTGAGGAGTGGGGAGACTGACTGAAAGCTATGTGGAAAAACTGAAAGTTATTTCATAAAAACTCTGGGACTTTGGATGGGTAGCTGCTGCATGGGAGAAAGACACTGCCCCTCCCCCCAGGAGAAAGCCATATTTCTTCAAATAATGTAGAAAAGACAATGCAATGTGGTAAATACCAGGCTAGGCAAGCCCTTTAGGGTAAGGCTAGCAAAAGAAAATTGCAGAACAAAATTTCTCTTATCAGTCATAATTTCTAAGCAAGCAGTTATAGTGATGAACTCATTTACACGTGGGTATTCTTACTTGTTATTAAGAATTTGTCCAAACTATAGTTAAAAAAAGTGACTGGCTTAGGCAAGAAAGATAGTCATAATGCCATATCCTCAGCAGACTAACAAAAAATTGTAGGCAATTAGGACTTTGAACTGATTTGAACTGGTAGCCTCATGGCCAACAAAGCGAAAACAGAAGAGACCCAATGTTTTAAAATGTGGGTGACCTGGAAACATAACTGGAACAAGAAAAATAACAAGTCAAACCCTTGGAATGGGAGACTCGGAAGAGGCACTGTAAGCCCTTTCAGGAGCTGATGAGTAAAACTGGATTATTGCCATATCTGATCATAGTGACACACATTCAGAACAGTGCCACTGGCCACCATCTTTGAATCAGGCACTGTTGTTTCCTTCTGTGCAGAAGCCGACTGGCAAGAGATCTGGTTGCTATGCAACATGTGGGCTGCCTTTGTTTTCTAAGAGGGAGATTAAGTTTCTAGCAGGGCTTCTCTCTGTAATTCTTCCCATTCTGGTTATGGTTTCAGTTCACCCAAATTTTAAAAATTCTTGTCTGTTCTGGTGTTGCTTCCTCGGCCATGGTTGAACCAAAGAACCAGTTTGAACCCCTGAAGGCAACAGCTCTACCCCTATTCATACTCTGAGGACAAAAACCAATTTTTTTCTATAGTGCCCTGATTAATATATTTTCTTTTGATCTTTCTGTTCCCCTATAGAGGCTATATAATCTCTGCAATCATTTGATTTGAATACCTTTGTTCAGTGATTTTAAACTGTATTTGAATTACTCATCAGCACTCACTATTTATCATTAGTATATTATTCCTAGTGTTAGTAAAAATACTTTATACTTTGGGAAGTACAAAGATTCATAGAATATATTCCTCTTGTATGGCAGAATGTGAGAAAAATAAATCTCAAAAACGTGTGAACACATCAATTAGCAGAGCATCTCTAATGACAAGTTTCCATTTGCCCACTGCTGAAAAAAGCAATAATCCCAATTTTGAAATTGGGAATTTAAGAGTCATCTGTACCCCCATCTGTTTCTTTCTAAGCACCTCAGTCTTCAAAATACCACCATTTCATGATTAAGAAAATCATTTGATGGTATTATTCCCCTCAGCTAGTTTCTAAGAGATGTTAAGGGAAATCATAAAGAAACTCCTGCAACAAAG
Organism: Elephas maximus indicus; assembly: GCF_024166365.1. Taxonomy (NCBI): domain Eukaryota; kingdom Metazoa; phylum Chordata; class Mammalia; order Proboscidea; family Elephantidae; genus Elephas; species Elephas maximus. Next base: position 78,123,343 of record NC_064835.1, on the reverse strand, counting down.
AAGGAAGGTCATGAGGCTTATCAGAATGAACCATCTGGCTCTGCATGGAGCTGGAGACTGTGACTTTCTGGATATTTTGATTTGTCTGACTAGTGCTTTCTCTGTGGCAGAGAGGTTTATCATTTCTGAAACCAGTGGGAAATACCTGTTGTTAGCTGCCATCGAGTCAGCCCTAACTCATAATGACCCCATGTACATACAGGATCAGACCGTTGTGATCCATATGGTTTTCACTGGCTGATTTTCAGAAAAAGATGGCCAAGCTTTCTTCCTAGTCTATCTTAGTCTGGAAATGCCACTACAATCTGTTCAGAATCATAGCAATAAGGAATCCTCCACTGACAGGTGGTGGCTACACATGAGGTGCACCGGCAAGGAATTGAACCTGAGTCTCTGGCATGGAGAAGATGAGAATTCTACCACTGAACCACTACTAGTTCGTGGTTTATACCTAGAGGGTACAATTATCTATCCTTTCCAAGCACTATTAATATTGATTGGTTTTTAATACATCATATGCCACATAACATCAGTTCAGGCAGTGTCCAACCTCATATATGTTCATGGTCCTACGAATAACCAAACCTAACCCATCGCTGTAGAGTTGATTCCGACTCATAGCAACCCTATAGGACAGAGTAGATCTGCCCCATAGAGTTTCCAAGGAGCAGCTCATGGAGTTGAACTGCTGAATTTGTGGTTAGCAGCCAAGGTCTTAATCACTGTACCGCCAGGGCTCCAAATAGAGGCAGTCAAACATGTAAAACCCTGAGAACTCTTAATGGTAGGTTAAGATTCGTGATTTTTTTTTTCAGATATGCACTTTGAAACGTTCCTGAGAGATCAGGCAATATGAAAAAATACATATACATTTAACGATATAGTGTCCATGCATACCTTGGCATCTGGTATTTTCTAGGCTCTCCTGTATAGTGTAAATCACCCCCGAGAAGATGAGAGGAGCTGGCGTTTAGAGTGTAGGTGAAGGAACTGGCCTAAAGCAGGAGGAGCTGCATCTCTTTCACTGTAATTAGAGGAAATATATGCAATTGTTGGTTTCATGGCTTCTATCTACTCTGAGAAGTGGAAGAGAGTTGAAAACAGAACATTTGAGGAGGGGAAAGGTTTGGAATTTCCACTGAAAATTTTGCAGCTGCAAGAGGCGAAGGAGAAGTATTGATCTGGAAGTGCAACAAAAGGTTATTAAACCACCCAAAAGGGAAAATCAGTGGCCGCCATTGTTCCCAATTTAGGCGTGTTCGCACAAAGCCCGTAACGTCTTATTTCACAGAACTCATCGCGGACATTAAGCAATGCAAGACTATATATGTAAACAATAAGGTGTTTCTGGCTGATGAATGCCTTTATGTTTTAAAGGCTGTGTTTTTATGGAGAAAAATGCAGCTGAATATGACTTTATGCCGTCGGTAAGATCCTGAAAATTTACTATGTAAATCAGTCATTGGTAACAGGGAGCCATATTGTTTTAAAATGTCAATAAAAGTTACTTTTTAAAGGCATATGGCAATAGGCTATTCTGTGAGGGAGATTCACTTATTTATTTTTTAGAGGATTTGATTTATTATGCTAGATATTTGAGAGTAAAATACACATAATTATTTTAAACCTAAATGAATCCATTCCTGCATACTCATTTCTTTTGTCTTAGGAGTTTTATTGAGATATAATTCACACACTAGAAAATTCACCCATTGTAAGGTGTACGATTGAATGACTTTTAGTATGTTCAAAGATATGTGCAACCATAACAACAGTCAATTTTTCATCACCTCAAAAAGAAAACCTATAACCTTTAGCATCCCCTGTTCTCTCATTGCCTGCCTCCCACCCCAGCTCTAAGCTACCACTAATCTGCTTTCTGTTGCTATAGATTTTCCTGTTCTGGACATTTCATATGAATGGATTAATATATATGTGTTGTTTTTTATTGGATTCTTTCACTTGGAATAGTGTTTTCAAAGTTCAACCATGGTGTAGTTTGTGTCATTACTTCATTCCTTTTTATGGCTGAATAATATTCCATTATATTGATATTCCATGTTTTGTTTATTCATTCATTATATGATGGACATTTGGGTTGTTTCCACCTTTTGGGTTTTATGAATAATGTTGCCGTAACATTTGTGTACAAGTTTTTGTATTGATATTTTCATTTCTTATGCATATATACCTAGGAGTGGAATTGCTGGGTCATACGGTAACTCTATGTTTAATTGTTTAAGGAACTACCAGACTGTTTCCAAAGTGATTACATCATTTTATATTCCCACCAGCAGTGTATGAGGGCTCCCATTTCTCATCAACACTTGTTATTTTTTTTTATTCTAACCATCCTAGTGGGTATGAAGTAGCATCTCACTGGGGTTTTGATTCGCCTTTGCCTAATGACAAATGATGTTCAACATCTTTATGTGCGTATGGGCTATTTGTATATTCTCTTGGAGAATTGTCTATTCAGAGCCATTGCTCGTTTTTAATTGGGTTATTTTTCTTCTTATTATTGATTTCAAAGACTTCTATATATATTCTGGATACAAGTCCCTTATCAGATATATGGTTTACAAATACTTCCTCCCATTCTGTAGGTTGTCTTCAGATTTTCTTGATGGTGTTTTTAAAGCAAAAAAGTTCTCAATTTTGGTGAAGTACAATTTATCTTTTTTCTTTGTTGCTTGTGCTTTTGTCACTGTATCTGAGGTTCCTTTGCTGAGCTGGGAGAAAGAAGAAAGAAGTGGTCTTCGTTCAAATACTACAGACTCTTGCCTTTCTTATGGATTTCATCCACTTCTTCATTTGTTAGTTGCTCTTATGACCATTTCCAAAGGTTTGAAATGGCTTTTTTTTTTTTTAACCTATTTCCCTTGTTTCCCTGAGGAATGAGTCAGCAGAGCTCCTCAGCCTGCCATGCTGGAAGTCAATCTTCTTACTACTTTTTGAGACATGCTGTTCTTAAGAGAAATACAGTTAAAATAGCTATAGTGCAACAGCAATTCTTCATTACCAAGTTCCATGGTGGGCCACCTTACTTGACAGCCTCTCTACAAAACCATAAAAAATTTAAAGCGGTGGCATTCTTGGGGAGAGACAAAAAACCAGCAATAAACAAAAGACAGTCCCGCTCCACTGCAGGGTACCTTTCTCTTACCTTGACTATGTGCACGAAATGAAATGTGAAACAGAACATGCATTTAGCTTTATCATGTTCTCATATAGATTAATACCCCTAAGGGACAGATCCAAACAGTGACCTGTCTGCCAAGACATCATCAAACATGTTAAAACTCAAAGATATAAGCTCTATCAGAATCCTTTCCTGATATTTCCAATTGTTCCTCTCCTGAGCCTTTCCCCTTTAAATCTAGAGAACTTATCTGACTTGACTGCAGTAGAATTATTCTCAATACGTTGTCTCCCTATAAACTATAAGCTTCTGTAGGATAGGGATCAAACCAAACAAGCCTGTTGCCGTAGAGTCAATTCCGACTCATACCAACCCTATAGGACAAAGTAGAACTGCCCCATGGGGTTTCCAAGAAGTGGCTGATGAATTCGCACTGCCAACCTTTTGGTTAGCAGTCGAATGCTTAGCCACTGTGCCACCGGGGCTCCAGGATAGGAATAATGGCTATTTACTCTTATATTTTCTGTGACATTAAGGATATTTCTGCATATCCGGGAGCTCGAAGATGAATTAGTATTGGCCTTGAAGGTAGCCCAGATAATTGATTTAGCCATGATATAATCTATTTTAGGGAAGAAAGGATCCGGCAATCTACTTCTGAAAATCAGGCGATGAAAGCCCTATGGATCACAACGGTCTGATCTGCAACTGATCGTGGGGATGGTGCAGGATCAGGCTATGTTTTGTGCATGGGGTCACTATGAGTCAGGGGCCAACTGGATGGCAAAGAAAACAACAACAATCTATTTTAGAAGATACTTGTTCAATCACAGGATTTAAATTTCTACACAGACGTTCCCACTCCACTACCATATCCCCCTAATACTTGCCTAATATATTCCTCGAAACGCTGTTTCTAATCTAAGAACAGATGGTTGAACAGAGTTAATAGACTCTGCTGTAATAAGCAATTATTGATTAGTAATTGATAAATAGCTACCTACCTATATTTATGGTGGGATAGTGGGACATTAGCTAAACATGTGTCCTTGGGAAAACACCAAAACACATTCTGGACCTTAGTTTCTATAACTGTAAAACAGTAGAATTAATGATCCTTATCATTCTTTACACAGCTTTAATTTTTATATTCTGAGGAAGTTTTGTAGTAATGCCTAGTTCCAAATAAAATAATTTCTAAATCCTTAAAAAAAAAAAGCTTTTTGCAGCTTTTGCAAAAATCTGCACAGTGGGATGATACAGAGTGTTGGCATGAAAAGTTAGAAAATACAAGGCTGTGTAAGAGAATAAATTATAATGAAGCCCACAGGGCAAGATGTATTGGTCTCAGAACCTAGAGCACATTCCAAGGTTCGTATTGAGAATGAGTTTGCCCAAATTGGAAACAATCTTCTGGTCATTGGTTATGTGAGCCTGGAGTAAACAAAATCATCACAGGTACTTAACATTTCATTGGCGATATTTTACGCATTTCTTTGTGCTTGTAAGAATGAGAGGATATTTTTCTAAACCTCATGGACACATCAAGTGTAAGGGAGCTTATTTGATAAACCGATCATCAAATCTCTCAAGAGCCATACAAAATTAAGTGTAATTATGGCCAAATTAATGTTGGTACTTAATGGCAGTGAGAAATTAATTTTCCGCTGTCTCCTCCATAGAACCAAATAGAAGTGGCTTTCAGATAAGGTTAAACTCCTTGTGAGAGTTGTTGCAGAACGTTTTTTAAAATCTCTCACCACAGCCGAATAAAAGTTTATGACTACATTTGTTAGCCACAAAAAAATACTGTTAAGTCTCCACAAAAAAATTAGGATAATCACACTGAAAATGTTGGTTCCAAACTCAAAAAAGGTACTCAGGGAAATTTTCAAGAAAATTTTTGTTTGTTTTTCTAGAATTATTAAGAGAATCATTTTAGCTACTTTTTCTGATATTTGGAAAAATAGGACTTTTGTAAATGTCTTAGGCTGGGTTCTTTAGAGAAGCAGACCAGTGAACACATATATACATACCCTAGAGAGAGGGAGAGAAATTTGTATCAAGGAAACAACTCCCATAGTTGTAGAAGCTGGAAAATCTCAAGTCCATGGGTCAGGCGTCAGGCAGGGGGCTTCTCCTGACTCAAGTAACTGCAAGGGCTGACGAACCCAAGATCGGCAGGTCAGATGGCAAGCTGGGGCTCAAGTGCCAAGAACCAGTGTTCAGATAACGATGAGCCTAATGTGGGATCCAGAACAGAGCAAAAGCCAGTGAGCTTTGCCAGAAAGTCCACATATATTGGATGCAGGCCTTATCCACAAGGGAATTCCCTTTCAACTGATTGACTGCTTGTAGCAGATCTCATCACAGAGGAGATTACATTATATCAGATTTTATCATAGAAGTGATTACATCATTACATAACTGCCAAACTACATCTTTACTCCCAAGCCACTGAGACTCACGGCCCAGCCACGCTGACATACAACCTTAACCGTCACAATATATAATAAAATAAATAGTGTTACTAGGTAGACTTAACCATGACCAGAAACCCTAATGCTATATTTTTAATGTCAGTGACACAAAAGATCGAAATTTTTAGGTTCAATGGTTTTCCCCTAATCATTCTACCCCCTCTGAAAAAAAGACCACATTGTATTTTTTAAGGTTTGGATCAGAAACAGAAGGAGAAATTTAGTTGTAATATTTGCCAAGCTTACTGTTTCTTAATCAGAAGACTTGTCCTATAGTTTTTCAATATTCAGTGTGGACTTTTGCCAAGAAAATGACAGCAATTATGAGAGTATATAACGCTCTGGCTAAAGAAAAACTTTAGCAATTATTTCCAATACGGCAGTTTAAGTAGCTCAAAAATGCTTTTAATTTGAATTCTCAAAGAGGAAATTCAGAAATATCTGTTTCTATCTTAATGGAAGTGTTAAATCTCTTACAATAATCACATTTACATTGTCATAGCCCATTTCTTCAAATGGGTGTGGAGAGATATAAATGAACTCCATTAACCCCTGACTAGCAATCTTTGCCAAAACCACATCTAGAAAGGGCAATTTTGTTTATCAGTAAGCTTAGGCACAGAGAAGTGATCCATGTAAGGTCCTCAGTAAGCCAGGAGAAAGACCAGAACTGGAAGGCATTTAACTTTGCTCTCACTAGCCCAGAGTGCATCCTGTTAAAGATGAATACTTGATGATCCCTTTTCCACAATCAATTAAAACAAGATCCATGTTCATGCTTTTAACAAAGAATTAGTTCATTTTAAACTGCAAAGCACATTTCTTTAGAGTCGAACAGCACTCCCCAAACTGGAGTCGACGTAGCTGAGAATGACGGAGGTGTCCCAAATCTGTTAAGACAACTGCTGTCCCAGCTTCTGAGGATGACATCTTGGTTTCTCCTCTGCATTAAACCTTGTGTTTTGCATTCTTTTAAGTGGAAATAAATGGCTGAAGTCTGCAAAGGCAAGATTATCGAGGATTAAAGGAAACCAAAAGAAAGGACAGTTGGTTGACTAAAAGGAGGAATGCCTGCAGTAAATGGAGGAAAGACTTTTTCAAAAGAAGTTACTATAGCTTATAGAAATCTGTTTGCATAAAGTAGACTCTTTGTACCTGAAATAGTGCTTGGGTTAAAAGGAAGAGCTGGGTACAGCCAGTTGTGTGCTGGTAAACTGCCAGGGGAAGGGGAATCCTTGCTCTGTAGTGTTTGCTGATTTCTGTGGTGTAAATGGTCCTTGGATGGTGCAAAGACTTAAGAACTAGGCTACTAACTGGAAGACTGGCAATTCAAATCCCCCAGAGATACTTCAGAAGAAATACCTGGTGAGCTGCTTCTGAAGGGTTTACAGCCTTGAAAACTCTGTGGAGCTCAGTTCTACTGTGACACATGTGGGGTCACCATGAGTCTGAACTGGCTCGATGGCAGCGTGTTGGTAGACCAATTTCTGTTGCAAATGTGGAATCCCTGACCACAGAGCTGGGAAGAGAGGCACACAATCAGCTGTCACTGGTAGGTAGGCACAAACTCCAGCAGCCCACTGGGTACAGCCCTATTTCAGAGCAGACATCATGTGAGTGAGTGGAAAGCAGGAAAAAATGTTCACATTTTAACTATTGTCCTATTTGCCATTCTCCAAAGCAGATGGATGACTCAGTTTACAAGCCAAGGTAATAAATGAACAAAAGTTGCATCAAGAATTTAATCTAGATCTACTTCTTGCTGTTGTCATTAGGTGCCCTTGAGTCAGTTCTGACTCATAGCTACCCTGTGTACAAGAGAAGGAAGCATTGCTTAGTCCTGCACCATCCTCACAGTCCTTGCTATGTTTGAGCCCATTGTTGCAGCCACTGTGTCAAGCCATTTCATTGAGGGTCTTCCTCATTTTCACTGACCCTCTACCTTACCAAGCATAATGTCCTTCTCCAGGGAGTGGTCCCTCCTGATAACATGTTCAAAGTACGTGAGATGAAGTCTTGCCATCCTCGCTTCCAAGGGGCACTCAACGTTATTATTTTAACGAGGCACTTCTTCATATGAATACAATCTATTTTCTTCAAGGTGAGTGGTAGAATACTATATTATAGTGTTATAGTGGAAAACTATAAGGCATTTTCTGTTAGACAGCCTTTTCACAACATGGGGTTCAAAGTTTTTGTTTCCTTTTTCAAAAACGAATTGTATATTACAGATTATTTTTGAAATAGAACGAATCAAGCTATGGTCATGAAATATAGTTACAGACTGTAAGCACTTTATATTAGCTTTCTTCTGAAGAAATCAAATCTGTGATGCTTCCGATGACACAGAAATGGAAAAAGATCACCTTTCAGTGCTTTTCAGAAAAGGAAAGCGAAGATTGATGGCATGAGTGTACATACATTGGTAATGTTCAGGTGTGTTTATTTACAACAAGCATCTTCCCTCACCGCACCAGCCTCGCCTCTCCCTTCCACTTCAGCTCCCCTGTTCCAGGCTCTTAACTGCTTGAGTCTCACCTACTACCCCAATCAATGAACCATTTCTCACCTCTATCAGGGAGAAGGAAACCCTGGTGGCTTAGTAGTGAAGAGCTATGGCTGCTAACCAATAGCTTAGCAGTTTGAATCCACCAGATGCTCCGTAGAAACTCTATGGGCAGCACTACTCTGTCCTACAGGGCTGCTATGAATCGGAATCGACTCAATGGCCATGGATTTGGTTTTTTGGTTATAGGGGAAAAGTTAAACTCACAGGTATCTGGTCAGACATTTTAGACACCAACTTTAGGGTTGTTTTAAAAAAAGGAAATTCTGGAGATAAAAGTGGGATTGTCATTCAACTCAGAGAAAGGGAAACTCATCTTGAAGACACTATGTTCTTTAAAGCAGAAAGAAGATTTCAATTTACACTGAGCATTTATAGAATTATCAGCCTGATTTTATGGACTTCTCAGAAAAGGAAATGTCTTGCATAAAAGGTTAGAATAGCTTCTTATGCTCTAGGCTTTTACATCAGGAGGAACACTTTCAATTTCCTATTGGCACATCTGACTTAAAAAAAATATATATGAAACCAACCGACCATAAAAATACATCTCACCATTTCTTCTTGGCTCAAAGCCTCAAGGTATTAAAGTCTATTTCTGTTAGTGTGCTTGCTTCGTTAAGAAACTTTCCTAACAGCATTTTTTTTTCCAGGTCCTATAATACCCTTTTGTGTTCAAGTAGTGATAGGGTGGGGACGAGCGAGTTAGAACAGGCTTAAACAATTGTACTGCCTAATGAAGAAGGAACAGAAGAGGGAAACATTTGAACCCCTTTGAATCCAGCAGAGATTGGCCAGAACAAGACAGTGGTTTTATCTGATACACATAAAGGCTCTTTTCTAGCAATTAAAAAATGTAAATCAGGTGCATATGTGGGGAGGAATGGTATGCTTTAGTCCTCAGCCATCTTCAGCTCTTTTACAGAAAGAAGACTGGGCAGGTTTCTAACTCTCTTTCTGTTGTTAAGTTAGACATCGAGGGAAATCAGTTCAAGTAATGAACCAGCTTGTTAACCAAGACACATCAGGAGATATTTTTTTAAACTCTTAATTTCGCTTTTCTTCTCTTTCCTATGAAAATACCTGCCTTGTAATTCAATTCCTGTGATCCATGTGGCAAGCTGTCATTCATATCACACAAATGATATTCCTGGGCTTAACAGGCTTCCCCAAGGTTTTTATCCTATTCTGGTTCTTCTCTCAAGGAACAATATTAAATTTTAAATATTCAAACCATGGTATTTATGTATGAATAAAGGCTTACATACTTTAAAAACCAAAAACCCATTGCCATCGAGTCAATTTTGACTCATAGCGACCCTATAGGACAGAGTAGAACTGCCCCACAGGGTTTCCAAGGAGCAGTTGGTAGATTCGAACTCTGGTTTTTGGTTATCAGCCAATCTCTTAACCACTGTACCACGAGGGCTCTAAATAAATCCTTAAGTATAAATAAACAGAGCACAACAAAGCCCAACTGTTTACCCCAAAGTAAATTCGAAAATTCCCCCTTCCAAATAAGAAAAACAACTTTTGCAAAATTCATGTGCTTTAATACAAGGAAGAGACAGCCTAGAACTGTGAGCAAAATAAGGTGTGTTTAGAAAGTAATACTATACAGAGTGATGAGAGACGGAGAGGGAGAGAAGAACTATTAGAAGTCAGAAAGAGGACTTCCCCAAAAAATTAAAATTATATAGGTTACATTATGCCTTGTTAAAGGGTAATTTTCAAAAAGGGGTAAAGTCACAATTCTCATATAAAATGAACATATGTAAAATATTTTATTAAACTCATTAATAATGAGGAAACTGTTAAGATGTTACAACTAGAACAAAGGAGACATTAAGAGGCATAAACCCATAGCGTAAAGGAACGTTGAAAAGTAAATTTAAAAGTAGGTATAAAACTGGCTTTTTCATTATGGGGAGGGAAATTAGAATTTATTTGTATGTCTATCTAGAGACAAGACTTTGCATTGCTATCCGTTGTCTACCACTTAAAAAGTTGGAAAATAGTTTAAAGGCAAGGAAAGGCTAAAAACCAAAATCAAACCTGGTGCTGTCACTTCCGACTCATAGTGATGCTACAGGACAGAGTAGAACTGCTCCATAGGATTCCCAAGGCTGTAAATCTTTATGGAAGCAGACTGCCACATCTTCCTCCCACAGAGCAGCTGGTGGGTTTGAACCACTCACTTTTCAGTTAGCAGCTGAGTGCTTAACCACTGCAACACCAGGGCTCCTAAGGAAAAGCTAGGGCCAGGTAATACATAATTTTTCATTGAAGCACAAATTCTTTACTATGGTTTACTACTCATTTACCTAGTACAAACTGGCCTTCAATAGGCTATTAAACTAGATTATTAACTTGCATAAATATTGAGATAATTTACATAAAATATTTAATGCAGAATCTGTAATGTAGTAAGAGCTCCATAAATGAGTGGCAGCTATTTTTTTTTATTGTGCTTTAAGTGAAAATTTACAAATCAAGTCAGTCTTTCATACAGAAACTTACATGCCCCTTGCTATGTACTCCTAGTTGCTCTCCCCCCCCAACCCCGCCACGAGACAGCACACTCTCCCCTCTACTCCATATTCCCGTGTCCATTCAGCCAGCTCCTGTCCACCTCGGCCTTCTCATCTCTCCTCCAGACAGAAGCTGCCCACGTAGTCTCATGTGTCTACTTAAGTCAAGAAACTCACTCCTCACCAGTATGGTTTTCTGTCTTATAGTCCAGTCCAATCCCTGTCTGAAGAGTTGGCTTTGGGAATGTTTCCAGTTCTGGGCTAACAGAAGGTCCGGGGACAATGACTTCCAGGATCCCTCCAGTCTCAGTCAGACCATCAATCAATCTGGCCGCTTTACGAGAATCTGACGTTTGCATCCCACTGTTCTCCTGCTCCATCAGGGACTCTCTGCTGTGTTCCCTGTCAGGGCAGCCATCAGTTGTAGCCAGGCACCATCTAGTTCTTCTGGTCTCAGGCTGATATAGTCTCTGGTTTATGTGGCCCTTTCTGTGGCAGCATTTTTAATGTTAGCAAGTGCAATGGCTTTTTAAGGGAATGCATAATTGACTGTCTAGTAAATTAAGAGCATACGCTATAGTCTTTTGGCTATTCTAGTACCTTATTTCTATTGATTCATTTTTCAAGAGATATTCAAGGTAGTAGAGCTGAAGGTAGGTAATCTCTTTGAATATAGGAATAATGCCTTTTTCTGCATATTCTCTTAAGAGAGGAGGAAAACATGTTTACAAAATTTTGGAATGATTTCTCTTAAAAAAGAGTGAAATAAATATCTAAATGATTAATGTTTAAGTACCTGAAAATTTAGATAATTCTTCAGCTAACTGAAAATTTAGGAAATTTCTTTGCGACACTGACTCAACGATGTCAATGAAATGAAGCATTTCTGTATATTCTGCAAAGTCATCTTTAAGAAAAAAAATCATGATATATATACCTTGTATCAAGGAGCCCTGGTGATGCAATGGTTAAGGACTTGGCTCCTAATCGAAAGGTTGGCAGTTCAAACCCACCAGTGGCTCTGAAGGAGAAAAGACCTGGAAATCTTCTCCCATGAAGATTTCAAACAGAAAAAACCAAACTCATTGCCATTGAGTCAATTCCGATTCATTAACCCCATAGGGCAGAGTAGCACTGCCCTATAGGGTTTCCAAGGAGCAGCTGGTAGATTCAAACTGCCAACCTTTAGGTTTAGCAGCCATACCTCTTAACCACCATGGTACCAAGGCTCCCAATAAAGATTACAGCCTAGGAAACCCTATGGAAGACTTCTACTCTATAATATAGGTTCTCTATGAGTCAGAATCAACTGGACAGCTTACAACAACAGCATGCCTTGTATTTAAAAACAAACAGCAAGTCATCCTGACACATCATTGATTAAGACATATTAATTTGGGGGTTAAGGCTAATCTAGAGTATATAGATTCAGTGGATGTCTGTTATGCATTGTATTTTGTCCCTCAAAATTTACGCTGAAGTTCTGACTCCTGTACCTGCAAATATGAGTCTGTTTTGAAATAGGGCTTTTCATTTGTTATGTTAATGAGGCCATGCTGGAGTAGGATAGGTCCTAAGCCTAATGGCTTCTGAGCGGGTTCTTATGAAAAGAACAGAATAGACACAAACACACACAGGGAGAAGAGACCAGGTGAGGAACCCTCTACAAGCTGGGGAATGCCAAGGAATGTCTGAGGCTACTGACAGGGAAGGACCCTGCCCTAGAGTCCATGCCCTGATTTGGACTTCTAGCCATGAAAGCTGTGAGACAATAAATTCTTCTTTTTTAAAGCCACCCACTTAGTATCTATTTTGCTACAGGAGCACTAGGTAACTAGGACGATGTTTAAGAGTAAAACCTAAAGTTTGGAAGAGTACTCAAGTGTCTTGAGAAAAGAAGGCAACTCTGGAAAGTTTAAGACCAGGGTAAACCCTCTGGAATAAAGAGATAGGGTTTAGGAGCAGATAGGCCTGGAATTGAATTTCAGCTTATCTACTTTCTCCCTACCATGAGTTGGGGCAAGTTATTTTTCATTCCTAAAGCCTGTTTCCTTTCTCCATGTATAGCATTGGGTTGCATAGAAGTTAAAGGAGACCGGTAGAAGTATAGCATTTCTATTTAGGAGGAGTGTAGGAATCACAATATACTCCCCAGCTTGAGGTAAAGCTCTGTGTGACTGTGTTTACTTAGATGACATGTATTTAGATTAAATACTTAGATTAGTCAGGGAATTTGTTGACATTGATGGAGACTGATGGGGGAGAGGAGGATCCAAGCCACCCCTAGCCTGGTCGGGAAATAAGATAACATGCCAAAAGGCCAAGAAGTATCCATCATAATCTAAAAACTCCATAAAAATATACTGCAGTAGATGTGCTATTATCTGATGTGGTACCAATCATCAGTTGGGTTAGCTAATCAAAATTCATTAAAACAGAGACTGTTAAAAAAAAAAAAATACATCACTTTAAACATTTCATTTTATGACAAAGCACTGCTTTACATTTATTTACCAATCTTTCATTGTAGGGTCAAGGCTTATGCTTTAACTGTCTCTAGCTGATCAAAATTTCATAAACCTAAATAGAATAAAAGCTTATAAAAACCATTAAGTATTCTGGATACAGATGCTTTCAAAATGGTATATTTTTTATTTCCAAATATTTACAATCATCTTACAAAGAGAGTGAATGCAGGCTCTGTGGGTCTTCAAGCACACACAATTGTGTGATTTAAGAAAAATAAGAATTTATAAATACAAAGATTAAAGGGAATTTGCTTTTTATTATTAAGCATTTAACTTACAGCTTATTATCGATAATATCACCAACATATTTAAACTTATTATCAAATTTATATAGGACATTTTTTAGATTTTTTAGTTTTCTCTTTGAATTGATGACACACATCAACCAGCTTTTTTTACATACGCTTTTGTCCTTGTGGGATTATATGAGTTTTGACAGGTCTGAAGATTTGGAAGACTTTCCACAGACTAGATTCTGCCTTCATACATTTCAAATCTACTCACATAGCCCTGGGGCCAAGCACAAGAGGACATGTTCCCATCCTCATACAGTCTTCCCTTCTCAAGGTCTTGTGACTCTGCTCAGTGGACTGTAGTACTCTTCTTGGAAGTCATTCTTACAGAAGGATAGTCAACAATAACTCCACTGTGTAAACAAAATATTGACTACAAACAATGCAGGCAGAGCGCATGCAACCCAAACTAATGCTTCCCCAAGTAAATAACTCCTTAGCTGGGCCTCCAATACCTGCCCCATTTCATCACCACACAACTGGAGGAGAAGCACAATGGAAAGTGAGCAAGAACTTAAAATAGCCATTTTAGCATTTCAGTCATCAGTAAAATTTTGACGTGACGTTAAATCAGCAGAATAATAATCTAATAAAAAATTGGGCGTTTGTTAAGAGGACGCTGGGCAGGTTACGGAGCCTGCACTGGTGGTGTCGCCACGTTCCTAACTGCCCTCTCCTTTGCCAAGAGCAAGTCAAAAACTATCCTGGTGAAAATGAGGAGCCAAGCTGGAACAGGCTGTGCCTTCAACACCAAGAGAAGCTGACTACAGGAGAAACTGAGTCTCTTACGTTATAACACCGCTGTGAACACAAGAAGTTCCTCTGTGGAACAGAAAAAAATACGCTTCCCCTAAACCATGGATCGGAAATGAATCTGATTTATAAATGAGAAGACTGGAGGGAAGGATACTGATTTAGAAATGCTGCAGCATGTAATAAAAGAAGATGAAGTGGCGTGGAATCACTGCCTCCTGTGATTTGAAGGCCATTGTGAGAGAAAACGATACAGTGAAAAAAAGTTCTTCATGTTAGACCATAGATCATTGCACCACATTTATTTATCTTCCTAGATATTTTTGTAGTCCCTAATAAAAAATATTAAAATGGAAAAAAAAATTTTTAAGAAATTTTGTTTTCCTTGGTGATAATACAGCTTTCTTTTCATGAAGAGGAGGTAAAGGTAACTAATGTCTAGAAATCTCAAAAAGAAACATTTTTGTAAATGCTAAGTAAATAAAATACTAACTACCATCAAAAAAAAAAACATTTAATCAGTGACTTAGCTCTTCCCAAGGGAGCACAGAACCCTTGACTTTCTGTGTGGGGTGATCTGCTCTTCTCCCCTACCCAGTCAAATGTGTGTATGCCTGCTGTCTTAAGGGAACCAGACCTCACTGGGGCCTACCATTCACATGCTATTCAAAAGGATTATTTATTTTTCCAACAATCTGTCTCAAAAATTACTAATGAGGTATGAAAAACACCCCATTATAATCTATTTGCACAATGCAGTTTGAAAATGATTTTAGATACCGTGATAGCAAACTAAGTGGATCAAGATCTCTATAAAGCCCATCAATTTTTACCTTTTGTTATCAAAGTGAAAATCAGAAATAGAGCAAATGTTTAATTAAAGTAGATTTACTTAATAAATTAAGATAAATTCAATATGATCCAGTATTTCCTGGTCATTAAAATCATGGTATGAAAGAATATGTAATGATGTGGGAACACTATTGAGTGGGAAAAGCAGGTTATAAAATGACATTTACACCTTTATTTCTTTACATATAAAAATAAATTATAAGGTTTGTACCTATGTCGGTGTATATGTGTGTGTTTATGTCTATGCACACACATGCACCACGTGTCTACATTTTTAAAGAGCCTTTTTTTAATCACTTCTCCCTCCCTTCCCATACCTCCCAGTGACTCAACCCTCTCTTTCCTTCACACCATCCTATGCTCATAAAAAGGTCGTAAAATATTAGGTTGAAAAGATTCCTAGAGATTAGCTGTTCTAGTTAATGTCAAACATGTAACGTGGACAATTTGATCTCAGTGAACCTTCTAGTAGCAGAAAGTGCAAAGCTTTATCGGGAAGGATCTCTTAGTAGCTCTTATTATTTCTTTTTATTATTACTATTGATCAGAAATCTGATTTCCTATTATTTGTTTCATTTAGTCACAAAATTTTGTACTCAGAAGTCCAACAGCTTCCAAAAACATTTCTTGAAATGTTCGAATGTACAACATTAAAATTTCTTTTTTTTCCATCAATTGTTGTTGTTAGGCGCTGTTGAGTCAGCTCCAACTCACAGCAACCTTATGTGTAACAGAACAAAAGGTTGTTCAGTCTTGTACTGTCCTCGCAATTGTTGGCATATTTGAGCCCATTGTTGCAGCCATTGTATCAACCTATCTCCTTGAGGGTCTCCCTCTTTTTTTCTGGCTCTCTGTTTTATCAAACATGAGGTTCATCTCCAGCCACGATCTCTCCTGATGATGTTCAAAGTAAATAAGTCAAAATCTCACCATCCTTGCTTCTAAGGAGCATTTTGGCTGCACTGCCTCCAGGACAGCTTTGTTCATTATTCTGGCAGTCCAAGGTATATTCAATATTCTCCTCCAACACTACAATTTAAAAGCATCAATTCTTCTTGGGTCTTCCTTTTTTACTGTCCAGCTTTTATATACATATGAGGTGATGGCTTGGGTCAGGAGCACCTTAGTCATCAACATCAAGGTGCAATCTTTGATTTTTAAGATTTTAAAGATGTTTTCTGTGGCAGATTTGCCCAAATGCATTAGGTCATTTGATTTGTTGACTGCAGCCTCTTTGTGCATTGATTGTTAATCCAAGAATGATATCCTTGAAAACATCAATATTTTCTTCATTTATCATGGTGTTGTTTATTGGTCCTATTGTAGGGATTTTCATTTTCTTTATGTTCAGATGTAATCCATGCCAAAGTCTGTAGTCTTTTACCTTCATCAGTAAGTGCTTCAAGTTGTCTTCACTTTCGGCAAAGAAGGTTGTGTTATCTGCATACCGTAGGCTGTTAATGAGCCTTCCTCCAATCCTGATGGGCCATTGTTCTTCATATACAGTTGCCCAGCCTCTCTTATTAGTTTCTTAGAGTACAGATTAAATAAGTAGGATGAGAGGATACTACCCTGACACACACCTTTTCTGATTTAAACCACACGGCGTACCGTTGTTCTGTCCGAATCTCTGTCTCTTGTTTCACGTATGGGTTCTGCATGACCACAATTAGGTGTTCTGGGATTTCCATTCTTCTCAATGCTATCTATAATTTGTTATGATCCGCACAGTCAAACGCCTTCATGTAGTCGATAAAACACAGGTAAACATCTTTGTGGTATTCTCCGTTTTGGGCCCAGGTCCATCTGACATAAGCAGTGATACTTCTTGTTCCTTGTCTTCTTCTGAATCCTTTAAGCTGAATCTTTCAGATAGACATCTGTATTTCCTTTAATACATCCTAATAGATCTTTGTTCCTCTAGTTGAACTAAGAAATAAAATTACATCCGAAAACTTGTGAGGATGAGAGACATAAGTTAACTGCCAGGGGGAAGTGTCAGAAGGTTATTTCATTAATACTGTCTGTGGTAAAAAGCCTGAATTGACATGAAAGCAGTAGAGGGAAGGAGAGAGGGGGGAAAAAAGAAAGATCTATGAACCTAAAACTAACTAATAATTTAAGTAATAAAGGAAACGATTAATAACAGATGGCCATAGTACTCAAAAGAAAGTTACATTTGGAAGGAAACTTTTGGAACTAGGCTAATAATACCCCTGAAGTTATTTTACTCGTCGGCATTCAGATACTTGCTGTAGTTAACTTAAGAAAAAGTAAACGTTAGGGAAGGATCCCACTCCTGAGTAGGAGGAAGTTGATTGCAGCATACAAGTCTCCCTCTCCTCTGCAACATTTAGGAAAAGGACAGGTAGTGCACAAATATTATGTAATTATGGAGTTATCAGATAGTTATGGAATAAATGAAGATAAGTTGAGATAAAATTCCAGAAGGAGTGAAAGCTTTCAATGTGAGCTGTGAGTCAACTGTTGCTAGTTCATTTTCCCTCCAGGACCATTTGCCAAGAGTGGACAAGAGTCGTGCATCGGGCTTTGCCCAGAAAAGCTCCAGGTTGGGGAAAGAACAAACTAAATTTTAGCAGTCAAATGGAACTAGAGAGGGAAAAAAGGGGGGGAGGGGAAACATGAGCAGCTTCAAATATACAGCCTCTTTCATTCATGAGATATTTGCTAAATTCTGGCAATGTACAAGAAGCTAGTGAGTTAGGCGAAAGGGTACTTGTAGACAGAATTCCGAAGACCCCTCCCACCCCAAAATTCCCATCCCCTGGCTATTCAATCAAACACTAATCTAGGTACTGCTGTGAAGGTTACAAGTCAGCTAAACTCAACATAGAGAGAGTCTCCTGAATTATCCTGATAAGCCTAATGTAATCACATAACCATTAAACCAGTTGCCCTGTGGTCAGTTCTGACTCCTGGTGACTCCATGAGTGTCAAGTAGAACGGTACTCCGTAAGGTTCTCATGGCTAATTTCTTGGAAGTAAATCTCCAGACCTTTCTTTCGAGGAGCCTCTGGGTGGAGTCAAACTGCCAAACTTTTAGTTAGCAGCTGAGTATGTGAAATGTTCACATTACCCAGGAACTGCAATGTAATCACAGTAAGCCCTTAAAATTAGAAGAAGAAGGCAGAAAAGAGTCAGACAGAGAAATGTGGCAAAAGAAAAAAGCAGAGAAGAAATAAAGCAGAAGGGGAGGTAAGAGATTCTGAACACAAAAATGACTCAACGTGCATGCTGGCTTCGAATATGGAACAAGGGAGCCACAAATCAAGGACTGCGTGCAGCCTCTAGAAGCTGAGAACACCACCTGGATGGGAGCCAGCGAGAGAACGGTAACCTTAGATCTACAACAGCTAGAAACTGAATTCTGCCAACAACTTAAATGAGTTTGGAAGCAGATTACTTCCCAGAGCTTCCAGAACACAGCATGATCCTGAAGACACCTTGATTTGGGTTTTGTGAGACCCAAGACAGAGAGCAAGGTAAGCCACACTGTGCCTGGACTCAGGGGTGGATTATCCAATAGGCAAGGTAAGCGCAGCACTTACCTTGCTTACCAGGTCATCTGTAGTGAAAAATTTCACATGGGGAAAGCCTCTAGTTTCTCACCATTAGGTGTGAGGGTAGCGGGAGGTTTTTGTAAATGTTATTTATTAAGTTGAGAAAGTTCCCCTCTACTTCAGGTTTGCTGAGAATTTTTCCCATGAATGAGTGTTGGCTTTTACTGATGCTTTTTAATTTCCGTTGATATGATCATATGATGTTTCTTATTTAGTCTGTTGATGTGATGGAATACACTAACTGATTTTCAAATGTTGAACCAGCCTTATATACTTGGAATAAATCTCACTTGGTCATGGTGTATAATTCCTTTACATTGTTGGATTCATTTGGTTAATATTCTGTTGAGAGGTTTTTGTATTTTATGTTCATGAGAAATATTGGTCTGCAATTTTCTTTCCTTGTAATGTCTTTGTCTGGTTTCAGTATCAGGGTAATGTTGACCTCATAGAAGTGTCCCTTCTTACATATTTTGGGAGAGGTTGAGAAGGATTTGTTTAAATTCTTCTTTAAATGTTTGGTAGAATTCACCAGTGAAATTATCTGTGCCTGGTGCTTTCTGTTTTGGAAGGATATTAATTGTTAATTTGATTTCTTTAATAGATACAAGTATATTAAGATTATTCATTTCCTATTGTGTGAGTTTTGGCAGCTTATGTCTTTGGTAGATTGTATACAATGGAATTGATCCATCTTATCTAAATTATCACGTTTTCGAACATTTATTTTTCATAGTATTTATTATCCTTTTAATGTTCATTGGGTCAGTTGTAATGGACTCTTTCATTTGTAATATTACTAATTTGTGTCTTTTTTTTTTTTCCCCTTAACTGGCATGGTTAGATGTTTCCCAATTTTATTAATCTTTTCAAAAAAGCTGCTCTTGGTTTCATTGATTTTCTCCATTGTTTTCCTGTTTTCAATTTTATTAATTTTTGCTCCAATTTTTTTTCTTCTGCTTACTTTTGATTTAATATTCTCTTTTTTTATAGTTTCCTAAAGTAGGAACTTAGATTATTAATTTTAGATCCTTCTTCTTTTCCAACACATGCATTCAATGCTCTAAATTTATCTCTAAGCACTGCTTTCACTGTATCCCACAAATAGTTATAAGCTGTATACCTATTTTCCTTTAGTTCAAAATAGTTAATTTCTCTTGACAATTCTCCTTTGACCCATGCGTTATTCAAAAGTGTGTCATTTAATCTCCAAACATTCTGGAGTTTTCCAGGTATTTTTCTGTTATCGATTGCTGGTTAAATTCTATTGTTGTCTGAGAGCGTAACTGGCATGACTTACATTCTTTTCTGTTTTTAAGGTGTGTTTTATGGCTCAGAATGTGATGCATCTCTATGTGATCTTGAGAAGCATGTGTATTCTATTGCTGGATGAAGCAATTATAAATGTCAGTTACATCGGTTGATAGATGATGCTATTCAGTTCAACTATATCTTACTGATTTTTTGCCTGCTGCATTTGTCACTTACTGAGAGAGGAATGCCGAAGCCTCTGACTATGATATTGGGTTTGTTTATTACTCCTCGCGGTTCTGTTTTTGCCTCATATATTTTGATGCTCTGTTTCTGGGTGCATACACATTAAGGCCCGTTATGTGTTCTTGGAGAACTGACCACTCTATCATTATGTAATGCCCCTCTTTATCCTTGACACTTTTCCTTGCTCTGAGGTCTGCTTTGTCTGAAATAATTAGAGATAATCCAGAATTCTTTTGACTAGTATTACCTTGGTGTATCTGTCTCCATCCCTTACTCATAATCTATGTGTTTTTATATTTACAGTGAATTTCTTACACACAACAGTTGGATCTTATCTTCTTATCTCTATCTTTTAATTGGTATATTTAAACCATTCACATTTAATGGTGGATTAAAAAAATTTTTTTTTCTTAATATCTGCCATATTTATATTTGTAACTGTTTTCTCTTTGTTGCATTGTTCTTTGTTTCTTTTTCTGTCCACTACCTTTTTCTGCCTTCTCTGGCTTTAATTGAGCATTTCGTATGATTCTATTTTCTCTCCTTTTAGCATATCAGTTATACTTCCTTTTAAAAATGTTTTATTGGTTGCCCTAGATTTTGAATCTGAGAAGCTGGACTATATGAAGAAGAATGGGATATCAGGATTGGAGGAAGACTCATTAACAACCTATGTTATGCAGATAACACAACCTTGGTTGCCGAAGTGAAGACAGTTTGATGCATTTACTGATGAAGATCAAAGTCCACAGCCTTCAGTATGGATTACACCTCAACGTAAA
The DNA here is from genome assembly GCF_024166365.1 of Elephas maximus indicus. Classification (NCBI taxonomy): domain Eukaryota; kingdom Metazoa; phylum Chordata; class Mammalia; order Proboscidea; family Elephantidae; genus Elephas; species Elephas maximus. The sequence continues at coordinate 78,102,338 of NC_064835.1, read as the reverse complement.
GAAAACAAAAATCCTCACAACTGAAACTATAAGCCACATCATGATAAACAGAGAAAAGATTGAAGTTGTCAAGGATTTCGTTTTACTTGGATCCACAATCAACATCCATGGAAGCAGCAGTCAAGAAATCCAAAGACGCATTGCACTGGGCAAATCTGCTGTAAAGGACCTCTTTAAAGTGTTGAAGAGCAACGATGTCACCTTGAAGACTAAGGTGCACCTGACCCAAGTCATAGTATTTTCAATCTCATCATATGCATATGAAAGCTGGAGAAGAATAAGGAAGACCGAAGAAGAATTGGCGCCTTTGAATTGTGGTGTTGGCAGAGAATATTGAATAGACCATGGACTGCCAAAAGAATGAACAAATCTGTCTTGGAGGAGGTACAACCAGAATGTTCCTTAGAAGCAAGGATGATGAGACTGCACCTTACATACTTTGGACATGTTATCAGAAGGGATCAGTCTCTGGAGAAGGACATCATGCTTGGTAAAGTACAGGGTCAGTGGAAAAGAGGAAAACCCTCAATGAGATAGATTGACGCAGTGGCTGCAACAATGGGCTCAAGCATAACAACAATTCTAAAGATGGCGCAGGAGCAGGCAGTATCTCATCCTGTGGTTCATAGGGTCTCTATGAGTCGGAACTGACTCGACAGCACCTAACAACAACAACAATAGATTTCAAAATATACATTTACAACAAATTTAAGTCAACTTGAAAATAACACTGTATTACTTCACAGGTTGTGCAGGTACCCCATCCATAAAAGCATATTCCCTATTCCTCCAACTCATTCCTTATTACATTGGTGTTATTCATTTCACTTATCCGTGAGCTGTAATTACCCAGTACATTGTTACTACTATTATTTTTAGCAAACTGTTATCTATTAGATGAGTTAAGAATGAAAAAAATAAAAGATTCTATTTTTCCTTCTTTAATTCCTTTTATAGTGATCTTTCTTTCTAAATATAGATACAAGTTTGTGACCTGTATCATTTTCCCTCTTTCTGAAGAATTTCTCTTAACATTTCTTGAAAAGCGGATCTACTGGCAACACATTTCCTCAATTTCTTTTGGTCTGAGAAAGTCTACTTCCTCACTTTTGAAGGATAATTTCATGAATTATAGCATTCTAGGCTGGCATTTTTCTATTCTTCTAACATTTTAAATAGTCCACTCTACTCTCTTTTATAACATGGCTTCCAAAAAGAAGTCTCATGCCATTTTTATTTTTGTTCCTATTCTATAGTTAAAATGGGAAACCCTGGTGGTATAGTGGATAAGAGCTACAGCTGCTAACCAAAACGCTGGCAGTTCGAATCCATCAGGTGCTCCTTGGAAACACTATGGGGCAGTTCTACTCTGTCCTATAGGGTCAATATGAGTTGGACTCAACTCAACTCGACAGCAATGGGTTCTTTTGTTTTTTTATAGTTAAAATGTTCTCCCAACTGCCTTTTTTCAGGATTTTCTTTTTGTCTTTGATTTCCTACAGTTTAAACATGCTATGCCTAGGGGTAGATTTTTTTTTTTAAATCTGGCTTAGAGCTCTCTGATATTCTTGTATCTTTAGGATTACCATTATTCACATGTTGCAGCTTTTGTAAACGTCCTGCAGTTCTTAAATATCTATTCTGTTTCTGTTTGTTTCTCTCTTTTTTTTTTTTTCCTCTTTACTTTTCTGTTTGAGAAATTTTTATTGATCAATCTTATCCTCATTAATTTTTTCCTTGGCCATGTCCAGTCTACTGACTAACCCATTATAGGCATTCTTCATTTCTGTTACAGTTGTTTTTGTTTTGTTTTGTTTTTTATCATTTTCTTTTGTTTCTTTCCTAGACTTTTGATCTCTCTGCTTACTTCATCTATCTATCATTGTATGCTTTCTACTTTTTCCATTAGAGCCTTTAATATTTAATCATATTTATTTTAAATTTTCTGTTTGGTAATTCCAAAATCTGTGCCCTATCTGAGTCTGATTCTGATGCTTGCTTTGTCTCTTCAATATTTTGTGTTTATAATTTTTTGTTGAAAACCAGATATGTTACATCAGGTAATAGAAAAGGAGGGAAATAGCCCTTTGTGTGAGGATTTATGTTAACCTGGCTAGGGTTTGGGCTGGGTTTAATGTTTCTTGTAGCTGGAGGTGCCAGGGGCTCCACATTCCTCTTGGGCCTTTATTTTTCTCTCACTTTTTGACTTTGGATTTCCTTAAGTACCCCACACCCCAGAAGAGAGTTTGAGTCTTACAACTCTTTCTGCTATAATAGGCACCCTGGTGGTATGGTGGTCAGGTGGAAGAGAAGGGAATTCTTCTATAATCTTATGACTAACTCTCAGTCTTTTAATAAGACACTTTCCCTGGGCTGAGACCTTCAACGTATTTCTCCAGTGGTGTAGTTTTTTCGTTTGTTTGTTTTTTTCATTCTTGGGTGAGACTGAAAGGAAAGGGGGGATTAGGGTAGGAAGAATGCATTTCTCCCAGTTGGAAAAAAAAGGCTCTGAAAGTAGGTCTTCATTATGGAGAACGTTTTGGGCATACTTCACAGTGGTTACTTTTCCCTTCTCTATTCCAGAACCACAAGAGAATCTTTCTTGACTCTTTATCATGAGAACCTGATGAGGTTCCTGGAGGTAAACCCTACAAGAGTTTGGAGCCCCCTAAGACTGTGGCCCCCAGGGGTTTCTCACCCTCAAATTAATCAACACTCAGCCTCCAGCAAGTCTTCAAAATTGTCGGTTGGGTGTCCTTAACAGTTTATGGCTTTAGTGGCTTCTATTCCTGTTGGGTAGATCTTGACTATGACTCTGGATTCACCTGTCTCACCATATTTGGAAATTTCATTTGACCAGCAACCTCAGTTCTCTGGTAGGTCAAAAAAAGTTGTTGATTTTCAGTTTGCTCAGATTCTTCTTGTAAAGACAGGAGTTTCAAATTCTGTATACTTGTCAGAGCTTAAACCCATAGTCACATAGCTTAAAGTTTTCAGCATACCAAAAACCAAGACTGTTGCCACCAAGTCAATTTCGACTCATAGCGTACAAACATCACAAATTCTTAAAGAGTTTCCCTGGGAGTAACAGCAAGATAGGCTATTCTTGCTTCTATCCCTTGGTTGCTGGGCCCATGTATTATAGGAGCACTGGTTCATCATATGAACCTTATCATATGTACCGCATTCTGGAGGACAGTGCCCCTCTCCCATAGCACATTGCTCCCAAATTGAACGCTGAGCTGACTTACTAGTATTCCATTAGGCAGGCTGCTTCTGGGTATGTGATAAGTCTGATGGATCCTAAAGTTATATCACCATTTTTGCACCAGCTTTTCACTTCTTCTCAGACAATATGCAGGAAATGAGGCCATATATTAGGTACTTTGTAAGCCGTAAGAGTTTTGTGCTAATGGAGGCACTACAGACAACAAAGGCAGACCTATATCCACGCTGTGTATCGATTATCAGAACAAATGCCTGCCCCTCCAAAATGGTAGGGGAGTGATATAACTGACTTGTCATCAAGAGGGTGGGTTTGTCTTCTTAGGAAAAGTTCCATATTCAGGGCTCAGAATCTGTCTCTGTTGCTAGCTAAATTAAATATTTAGCAGAACTAATAGAATAACCTTGCATTAAAAAAAAAAAAATTTTTTTTTTTTTTTTTATCACACTGGGTTTTTATCAGGCCCATGAATAGCCTCCACCCTTGATTCCATCCTTGACACTAAATGTGGTCATAGTGGTCATGAGACCACTTTAGGGACAGTGGATTGTTGATAGCATCTCCTCTGATGAATGCTCTCTCTTCAGCCTTAACTTGAGATATAAAAAGCTGCAGGCTTTGTACCCGTTCTAAAAGTTCATCCATATTTCTCTTCTCCAGGCCTACTTTTTGCTAATCTTTCCACTTATTTTCTCCAGCTTGCTTATCAACAAGCTAAACTGCCATTTTAAGGGGAGATGTATCTTCATGCCTCAGATCACATCTTTTGCCGTACCAAGTGAGTGACCACTGGGAAGATTTTGCTTCATCTTTGTACTTTAGGACTATCACCAGGTAAGGCTGTGATTTAGCTGCAGACTGTATTAAGCTAGCACCAACATGTGATGCCTCCACCATCTGTGAACCAGACCTGAGCTCTTTCCTAGTCCATCAGTGGGGTTGAGGGATCGTCTCACAATGTTATAAAGGAAAAGAGTTGGTGCAACAGAGGCAGGCTGCATGGAATTCTGGTCACCCTAACAATGAAAACCTGAGCCTGGTTTTCAGTATAGTTTGCCCTTGTTGCAGAAGATTAAGCACCCCCCCCCCCCCCAATGCTATATTGGTCCACTAGATTTCACAGCATGACATAGGCTGGCAGTTGACGGTCCTAAATGCATCATTTTATTTTTTAAAACTTCCAGTGTTGTCACTGAAAGCTAGCCTACTCCACAAATATTAAAGTGATCATTGCTCCATGCCTTTAAGCGCCACAGCTGCTTCATACCACAACACCTCACTTTCCACATGTATTTCTTCACCTGTCCTTCCACAAGGTGAAAATCTTTGTGATTGTGATTCCAGGCATCATCACTAGGCCACTTATCACCAGCAACAGGCTCACTCTGGTATCCAAATGGTAAATAACACAACTTGAAATCACATACTAAGTCTTTCTACGACTAATCCTTGTACCAACTGTATTAGCCTGTTTCCTTCCAGAAAACACAAAAGTTTACATGCTACTAATGTATTATGGAATTAAGTTATAGAGAAATAGTAATGACAGAAGAGGTGAGTAAAGGGGAAAAGGAGGGAGAGTAAATACAAGCTGGACACTATTTCATATCAAGAATTACTGATTACTAAACCTTGTGGGACAATCTTATGCAACAACTTAAGAATTTTTCATCTCACAATAGTCAATCTGGTGGGAGAAGAAAAGGAGGACATTCATCTGCCAGCTCCAGGCTTCACTGGTCACCTTGATATTTGGTAGTTCTTCCCAAAGTAGAGATTACAGATTATTTTTCATAATATATGTGACATGTATCTTTTCAGTTAACAAGATTTCTAGAACATGGTAGAGTTCCTGACATGTTTGTTGTTAATTCCAGACAAGCTACTACAAATGGAGGAAAAGCCAATTGTGAACAAATGTATTTAAGACGCAAAATAAACTTGAAAGTGACCTGTCTTAATCATTTCTAATATGAGTACAACTTTGTGCAAAATAATAAAAAATGTGAAATAGAAAAAAAAATATTTGCAAATTATCCGAGAGTAATCATAAAATTCCATGCGAGTGCAAATGAAGTAAATTCTTTATTAATATTATTTTGACAGTTTCTATCACTGAACACAAAAATGTTCTTTTTCCAAACTGAAGCTAATTAAAAATATTTTTAAAAACTGTATGCAACAACAAAACTTAACAGAATTAGAACTACTCAAAACAGAAGCTCAAGCAGCCAAAAAAAAACAAAAAGTTGAAACATGTATTCTAATTACAATAGCAAATCACCATAAACATCATTCTGACCTTTTTTATAATTTAATGTTTGTGTTGACAGAATATTCTCTTTATTACCTATCTTTATTTGGATTTAGATTTTAAGCTTCAAGTTTCTCCATACATGAAATAATACTTATTAAAATAATGTTACTGAGTTACTAACAAGGTTATGTTATGAACCTGTGTATAAGATCACAAACCCTTTGCTTTGTCCTGGGTTTCTACACTGGGCTTCACACTAGAGCTTATTTTTGCTAGTTAGGTCATTGACTTAGTTATCTAGTGCTGCTGTAACAGAAATACCGCAAGTGGGTGGCTTTAATGAACAGAAATTTATTTTCTCACGGCTAGAAAGCTAGAGGTCCGAAATCAGGGCACCGGCTCCAGGGCTTCTTTCTCTGTTGGCTCTGAGAGGTCCTTGTTTCTACAGCTTCCAACCCTCAGCCCCTTGGTGATCTCCATGTGGCATGACATCTATCTTCCCCCATCTCTGCTTGCCTGCTCAGTTGCTTGCTCCTTTTATATCTCAAAAGAGATTGACTTAAGACACACCCTACACTAGTACTGTCTCATTAGGATGACAAAGAAAATCCATTCCCAAATGGGATTATAACCACAGGTATAGGGTTTAGAATTTACAACGTGTATTTTGACAGGAAAAAGTACAATCCGTAATAGTCATTTTCCCACCATTTTCTAGGGTCCCTCCAGATGGAGATGATATCCAGCACACGACAGCACAACCACCCCAGGCCCTACAATTTGATGGTATTAAGACTCCTGAGGGACTTATTTCCCTGCCTATTTGGAACTTGAACATGGAAGACATCAGTGGCTTTAGTCCAGAGGAGCTACAAGAACTGTAACAAATGCAGCCGAGTTTCACGAGTAAAATACCCCTAAGTTACATGAGGCTAGCTATTCTAAAAATTGATCAAGAAGACTAACCCAGAGACACAAATCTACTTTGTAAAATGGTGACCACCTTACTTTATCAAATCCTTAGGTCCAAGGACAGCAATTCCTGCTCTTCTGACTTGAATGAGCACGCTTTCTCGTAAGCAAGTTGGAGACACCTGGCTAGTATTTCACATCTGATCGCTACAATTCCAAGTGACTGTTTATTCTAATTGCATTATTATATAGAGGATTAATCACACTAGGAAAAAATTGTGTGTGCACTTTTACCTTCAAAGTTGGTGACATTCTTTCCAAATAATGCAGTATAGAAAAAAAAAAAAAGTGAAGAAATAATGGCTAGAAATCTCCCAAATTTGTTTAAAAAATGGCTTACAAATTCAAAAGTTTAAGAAACCCTAAGTGGGATAAATTCGAAGAAAACCACTGGTAGGCAATCATAGATGAACTGCTAAAAGCCAAAAATAAAGAGAAATTCCTGAAAGCATCGATAGGAAATTACATATCTCATGTGAGAAAACAACTACATGATAGTGGATTTCTAACCAGAAAAAAAAAAACAGAGGCCAGGAGACATACAAATGATATGTTTGAAGTACTAGAAGAAAATAAAACTATAAACTTTATTACCAAAGAATTCTATATGTATATATCCTAATATATACATAGCCTAAAAAAAGAAAAAAAATTTTTTTTCGTATGTATAAATTATCCTTCAAAAATGAATACAAAAGAAATGTCTTTTCAGCTTTAAAAAATTCATTGTCAGCAGACCTGCATCACAAGTAATGCTTAGAGAAGATTTTTCAGGCTGAAGGGAAATAACACCAGATAGCAACTTAAATCTACATAAATTAAATAGAAGACAAATCACTCTATGAAAAAATGCAAAATTTTAATAGACATTTCACAACAAATATACGGACTGCCAACAACCACATGAAAAGGTGTGTAACATATTTTAGTCATGAGGGAAACGCAATTTGAGATCACAGCGAGCTACCACTATATCCTCAGTATAAAGGCAAAAACACAGAAGCCTGATAATGGACTAGGATATGGAGCAACTGGGACTCCCACGCGTGGCTGCTGAAAAACTAAAATGTGCAATCACTTTAGAACCTGTTCGGCAGTGTCTGTTTCCTATTGTAGCTAGAACATATTGCCACAGACTTACTGGCTTAAAATGACACAAATGTATTATTTCACAGTTCTAGAGATCACAAATCTCTGGGTTTCACGGGACTGAAATCAAGGTGTCTGCAGAGCTGCAATCCTTCTGGAGGCTCTAGGGATAACCCGTTTCCTGGCATTTCCCGGCTTCTTCAGTCTGCCTACATTTCCTCGCTCCTGGCCCCGCATCCCTCCAAACTCTGCTTCCATCATCATATCTCCTCTGACTCTGCCCCTTCTGCCTCCCTGTTATAAGGACCCTTGTGATTACAATGGGCCATCAGGATAATCTGGGATAATCGTCCTATCTCAAAACACTTAATTATACCCGTAAAGCCCCTTTATGCCATGAACGGCATATTCACTGGTTCTGGAGATTAGGACATGAACAACTTTGGCAAAGGTATTATTCTACCTACCACATGCAGTATCTTATGTGATCCAACAGCTCGACTGATTGTTGTTGTTAGCTGCCTTCCAGTCATCCCCTGACTCATGGAGACGCCACGTACAACAGAATGAACTGCTCTCCAGACCTCCACCAACCATCATGATCCATAGGGTTTTCACTGCTAAGTTTAGGAAGTCAGTTGCCAGGCCTTTCTTCCTAGTCTGTCTTAGACCGAAAGGTCTTCTGAAGCCCGTTCGTCATCAAAACAACATGCAAGCCTCCACTGTCAGACGGGTAGTGGTTGTGCATAAGTTGCATCAGCCAGCTATCAAACCCAGGCCTCCCGCATGAAAGGCAAGAATTCTACCCATGAACCACCACTGCCATCTCTGGGTATATACCCAAGATAACTGAAAACACATATCCACAAAAAGACTTACACATGCATGTTTTCAAATTGCTTTATTTGTAATACCCCACACTGGAAACAATCATCAGTGGATTCATCAAAGGGTAGATGGACAAATTTTGGTTCATCCATAAAATGCAGTAAAAAAAAAAAAAAAAAAGCACCCTATGCTATGCACAGTAAGGATACGTCTCAAGGAAATCTTTACGCTGAGTGAAAGAAAACAGATTAAAAAATAATAATAATAACTTGCTGTATGATTCCATTTATAGGAATTTCTAGACAATTTAAACTCATCTGTAGTGGCTGAAAGCAGATCAATGGTTATCTGAGGTTGAGGGGAGGAGTGATTGACCAGCTGAGTTGCAAGGGAATGCCTTGGATGATGATAATCTGTGTATCTTGATTGTCATTATGGTTATGTAAGGGTCTGTGTTTGTCAAATTTATCAGACTATATCCTTAAAATAGGTGCATTCGTTGATGTCAATAATTCCTTGATAAAATCTATTTTTAAAAAAAGAAATAAATAAACCTTGCAGACTGTGAGCAATTCTCCCCCCACCCCCCACCTTGGAGATAAAATAAAAGCAATATAGTTGCCACCGTTTGGTGGAGGATTCTCAGAAGAGATTCTCTAACTTGTCATTCCTCTGACTAAGCCCTGGAGTGTCTGGAGCAGCTTGCAGTCTAAGTAACCTTGTGGGAGAATTCCACATCTGAACCTTTCTTCCCAACTATGGTTTAGGGGAAAGACAATCTCCTCAGAGAAACACCAAATACATTCTGGGTTGAAGCAGAAGAGTAGCAGTGGATGAGAGAAATGTCTGTGTAGACAGAGCTGAAACAGCTCATGGTCTTTGCACCCCAGCTCTGTTCGAGTCAAGCCAGCTTAGAGTTAGTGATCCCCGAGCAAGAACACAGCGGTGAAATTGAGGGTTAGAGGACAAGAAAGGTGCTGGCAACTGAAGCCAGGAGGGGACTGTGGACGTTTTCCATGCCTGACAGTGAGGATAGATGCCAGTTACTACCAAGGAAGGGCAGGAGGAAGCACACCTCGGTGGGTATCATAGAAGATGATCATGACAGAGGTTCTGCTACACCCTCCTCCAACGCTGTGATGGTAGCTCCTTTCCCCTTGACTTAGACACAGCTCCCGGGAAAGACGGAATGGGAAACCATGAATTTCCTGAGTTGAAATGCTAAAGTAACAGGATTACCTGGGAGAGGCTAGATTGTGTGCCGTCTTGTGCTCTGGTGGTTTAAGACAGCACTTAATTTTCGGAGTAGAAAATAAAGTTGTATTTTTAGATAGGCATGCTTTGTAACTTGAAATTAACACTGTTAAGTAATTCAGTCAAGTAATTCAGAGAAAATATAAAAAATATTAACACAGTTACTAGCCCTCAGTGGAGTATGAACGAATTATATGACATCAGGTTAGTTGATAGAAATAACAAGTCAAAGGGCTTGAACGAATGACAATGTAACCTACGTGTGGTCAGGATAAGGATATGTGCTTAGTGCTATTCTGATTTTAGAAATCAAGTTACGAACAAGAGTAGTTAGAAAATATTTATAAGCTTAAGAAAAGTGTTAGGTACCTTATTACATGTGAAACAGTAGGAGGTTCTGACATCGAGAAAGGGTAGATTCATTTTTTTCTCCATCCAACAAATCAGTGTGCACCTACTATGAGACAAGCCCTGGAAGACATCAAAACCGAAAAGAAACAAACCCACTGCCATCGAGTTGATTCCGACTCGCAGCTACCCTATAGGACAGAGTAGAACTGCCCGATAGAGTGTCTGGTGGATTCGAACTGCCGACCTTTTGGTTAGCAGCCTTAGCTCTTAACCACTACACCACCAGAGTTTCCCTGGAAGCCATAAGGAAATGACAAACAGCCCAAACTTGCAAGAGTGGGCAGAGGGAACGAGGAAGACAGTAGCCCACCCTGGGTCAGAGAATTCATGAGTCAAGGTTCCTGCAACAAAAGGTTTTTTCCCTACTGGCAAGGATAATATCGCTGAGGCCTAATCCCTTCTTCTCTTAGCTGTATTTCAACAGCTTTGAAGGCTAATTCTGATTTGGTCTGCAGCCCCTTCAGAAACACCTTCCGACAAATCCTACCGCACGTTGTGCCTTTGTGGAGCGCTCAGGCATTAATTATCACCGAGTGGGCTGATTGAGAAACTGGCTGCATAAAGGCAGGAGAGGAAAATGCCGCTCCGTTAGAGGACGAACTTTAAGGAAAGCTAAAGGGCTATGAAACTCTGAATGCTTTTCTGAGAAAGAGCTGCCTGTCAAAGAAAAGGAAAGCAAGCTTTTTGCCTTGTCCTCTCGCTATTATCTCCAAGCGTCCTGACACAAGTGCTCTAGGCTCCAGGCTGTTTTCTCCGCTCTGTGGTAAGCCAGCAGGCGAAAGATGAATGAAAAGGCGCACTTAATACTTGTCTGTGATTCCTGAGAATGACACTTTTTCTGCTGGTATATAAAAGAAAGTCTTTTCACAGCATATGCTTAGGCTATGGCCGACGTATAAACACAATTAATTCAGCTTTTTAATATACAATGATTCACAAATCTACATTGATCCATTTGAAGCATAGAACTAAATGGTGTGAAACGCAGTTTCTTAGACGCCCCCCAGATTTCCACCTACTGGTATGCATTGCCCTAGGTAATTCCCTAGTTTTGAATAGCAGGCTCCTAACCCCTAAAATGGAACCCTGGTGGTGCAGTGGTTAAGCCATATGGCTGCTAACCAAAAGGTCAGCAGTTCAAATCCATCAGCCACTCCTTGGAAACCCTATGGGGCAGTATTGCCGTGTCCTCTAGGGACACTATGCTTCAATATTGAAGGGAGAGCCCTTACATAATTAGATTACAAAAAATCTTGACTTCTACCTTGCCAGCAGACTGTCTCCCTTGTTGCTTTTGAGGAAACAAGTGGTCATGTTTGGGAGGATCACTTGGTAAGCAACTGAGGGCAGACTCTGGCCAACAGCCGGCTAGGAATTGAGGCCCACCATTCAAGAACCCAAAAGGTACTGCATGCTGCCAGCAGCCACGTTGATCCTTCCTCAAACTTTCAGATGAGATACTAGCCCTGTAATAAGGTGATTACAGCTTGCAGCCTCCTGAGAAACCCTGAAGCAGAGAACCCAGCTAAACTCCACCCAAATTCCTAATCCACAGAAACTGTGATAGTGTGGGTGTGCTGTTTTTAAGCCACTAAATTTGTCATGATCTCTTACACAGCAATAGATAAGTAATACAAATGACAATGATAGCAAGCCTCCCCCTCCCCCCCCCAAAAAAGCACAAAACAAAAGCAAAAAACAAACCCAAAGTCATTTACTTCTCCTTGTTTTTACTACAGTTTGCATTAGGGTAATCAACATGTTTATACAAAAATCCAGATCTTAGTAGCATTATCATTCCTTGATAAATAAACCTACATTTCATTTGAATCAGAGTATTGCATGATGTTGTTGTTAGCTGCTATCCAGCTCATGGTCCCCAACTCATGGTGGCCCCATGAGCACAACAGAAGGAAATGTTGCCCAGTCCTGTGCCATCCTCATTATTGGTTGCAGATTGGGCCTTTGCAATTCATAGGGTTTTCCTCATCTGAGTTTCAGAAGTAGATCTCCAGGCATTTCTTCCTAGTCTCTTTTAGTCTAGAAGCTCTGCTAAAGTCTATTTGGCATCACAGTAATGCACAAGCCTCACACTGTATCTAATCACTGATTTTTTCGGACCACAGGTGACTTTGAAAGATTGTGTTTATTTTTCAAATTAGAATTGGCCAGTGTGAAATAGTCCAAAAAGAAAGAATAAGGGTGAAAAGTGTGTTTTCTCTTTTCAAAGCAACCAAATACATCAGACTAATAAGAAAAAAAAAAAAAGTAGGCAATGTCCTCATCGTGTCATGAAGTCTTTATAGAGATGGAAAGGACATTAAAGATAATCAGATACTGTCTCAGGTGACAAACTGGGCCCCAGAGAATCTGTTTGATTGTGGCCCACAAACCAAGACTAGCTTTTACACTTTTAAAAGGTTGTGAACAAACAACAAACAAAAAGAATATGTGACAGAGTCAATACGTGCACTGCAAAACCTAAAATATAAACTATCTGGGCCTTTACAGAAAAACGAGCCCAAGCCCTGCTCTGCATCATTTTGGGGGTTCAGGTTACTCAGGTGTATGTAATTTTATGACTCAGAAACTGTGCAGTTAATACCTTCCCATCTCATTTTTATGTATATTTACATCAAATGAGGGTTGGGAAGACTCCAAACAAATTTTGACCTCTAGATAATAACACAGATGCTGAAATAAATATTTAGGGAAAATTACACTGATGTCTGCACCGTACTTTTTAAAAATTGCCAAAAATAAGACATATTTACGTATGGTTTGAAAAAAAAAACAAACCAAACCCATTGCCATCAAGTCAATACTGACTCATAGCAGCCCTATAGGACAGAGTAGAACTGCCCCACAGGGTTTCCAGGAAGTGGCTGGTGGGTTTGAGCTGCCGACCTTTTGGTTAGCAGCTAAGCTCTTAACCACTGTGCTACCAGGGCTTCTATGGATGGGTAGAGGGATGAACGAATGGATAGATATGGATAAAACAATTACACTAGAAAGTTAATGGTAGAATCTCAGTTGTCAGTATGTGTATCTTCATTATAAAATTCTTTAAACTTTACTGTGGATGTTTGAAAATTTTCATAATAACATGTTAGGAAAAAACAAAATTCTACATGGTGGCTATTTTCACGAAGCCTATAGAGCAGCATGACTTATGCAGGTACAACAACCCCCCAAAACATAGGTGTGCGAAGTTATGTTTGTATGTCTCTAACTCATTTTAGTTTTTAGCTGTAGTCCCTGACCTACCTAATGGCAAACAACTTAATCAAGTCAACTTCAGATTTGCCCTCAATCCAATTCAGTGTCTCCTCAGTCAATTCAGACCTAGAATTTAGTCACATAGCCCTTTCAAAGAAAAAAAGAAAAGAGATCTCCCATTTTATTCCTTTTTCCCTGGAGTAGATTCTAAACTTCCAGTGGTTTACGTGACCCCTCTCTCCTCAAATCTATGAAGTGGGAGATTCCGGTTTTTAATGTTGGTGCCTTGCAGGGATCCCCTGCGGAAACGCTATTCCAGCCTGTACCCTAAGCATAGGTGGCAGGCAGGCTCCTTCCAGCAGGGCTGGGCAAGCTGCCCACCCCCTGCCAATCCCTCACCTCCAACCACCACCTTGTTTCCTTGGCATCACTTACACTTCAGGTTGGAATGGGTTTTCTTCTCTTGTCGCTTGATGGATAGTTCGCCCGACATGTTTTTGATGCATTTTCTCATATTCCTGCCAAGTGACCTCTTGATAAGACATTTGCATGCTCTCTCTCTCCCTCTCTCTCAGTTGATTTCAGTGCCCTACTGGAACAGACTGCTCAGCCATGTCTTGAACAGAACCTGTGCCATTTTTCCTTCCCTAGCCTGTCTCTATCTCCAAGTATGATTTTGTTGTTTTTGTAGCTCAGTTCCACTTTTATACTGGAGCTCTGCTGGTGTGGTAATCACGTGGCAGGGAGGGAAAGTGTTTTGTAATACTGCAATTAAACCTCAGTGTTTAGTTGGCCTGTGACCCTCACACATGTTTCTTAGATTTCCCTCCCTTCCCCTTAGGTGAGACTGGAAGGCTAAAGAGAGCTGGGGTCAGAGAAATATCTTATCCCCAGGTGGGATAAGACTCTGCTAGCCTTTGTCTCTGCAGAGTAGACCTTCATTATGGAGAAAGCCCTCGGAGCATTTTACAATGGTTGCTTTTCTCCTCCCCCTGCCAGATACAGGAGGGGATCTTTCTTGGCTCTTCACTCTGAGAATCTGGTGGAGATCCTGGAGGTAAAACCCATGAAGGTATTGGAGTTCACCTAAGAATGAAGTCCCCAGAAGTTTCTCACTCTCAACGTAGTCCTTGAGTATAATAAATATTGTAATTTAATTTTTATACTTCAATAAGTGCTATATGCATGCTACATATATATGTGTGAATATATATGTATGGAAACCCTGGTGGCATAATGGTTAAGAGCTACAGATGCTAACCAAAAGTTCAGCAGTTCAAATCCACCCGGCACTCCTTGGAGACCCTATGGGGCAGTTCTACTCTGTCCAACAGGGTTGTTATGAGTTGGAATCAACTCAGCGGCAATGGTTGTAGGGTTGTATATATACAAGTATATATATATATATATATATATATATATATATATATATATATATATATATATATATATATATATATATGGAAACCCTGGTTGCATAGTGGTTAAGTGCTACGGCTGGTAACCAAGGGATCGGCAGTTCAAATCCGCCAGATGATCCTTAGAAACTCTATGGGACAGTTGTACTCTGTCCTATAGGGTTGCTATGAGTAGCAATGGGCTCGATGGCAGTGAGTTTTGGATATATATATACATACATACGTTTATATATATACATACCCCCAAGCTAATCTAAAACCAAATATTGGTTATTATATATATTAATATCTGTCAAGCCTACCCACTTTTCTCCATCGTTACTTCTCTTAACCTATTTCAAAACCCACATAACTACGGGAGTTTTCCACTTTTTATCCTTATCTCCAGTTTTGCCTCTCTCCAATCCATTTTCACATTCCCCTTTTAAAGAGAACCTTCTAAAATGGAAATCTGAATATGTCATTCCCTTATTTAAATCCTTCAATTCCTCTTTCCATTAGCAAAGGAGTAAACCCCTTAACATAGCATAAAAAGTCTACCTTAATCTGACTTCTGCTTAACCCACTTTTCAAGGACCCTGCCTATACCTTTGATCTGGTGGATGAATGGGAGCAGTTGAAGATTGCACTCACCTGGCTAACTCATTGTTCTCTCAGTTCAGGGCTTAGCTATCACTTCCACCAGGAGGTCTTCACTGGCCACACCCATAAGCCTGGTTTTGATGCTGCCTTTATGTTTTCCATTCCAACTGTATTTCCCATATTATATTATGTTTCAATTGACACTTACCTTTATTCCCATGCAGTAGAGCTGGTAATTTGATTTGGTCAATATCTGTTTCTACTTCTTTCAAATGTGCCTTGATGTAAAGGCTTGAAAGCCGAAAATCTATGCTTCTTGGACTCCCTTGCCTCTAGATATTGGGATATGTTTTAGGTCCCTCCATTCAGGGCTTGAATTATGAACTGATTACGTGCAAAGACAACAGTTGTGCTGGTGCATCACTAGCATGGACAATTGGCTTTGAAACTGTACCTGTGTCTCAGATAAGGTGGCATAATCCTGGAGCCAGTAGCTGGTACAGCAGCTTCAGGATCCCCAGCTTTCCGCTTGTGGCAGAAGTAGAGGCTCAGTTGCCCGGCCAGTTTTGAGGGTGTTATTCCAGTGTTAAAAAGCAAAGATGTCACTTTGAGGTCTAAGGTACACCTGACCCAAGCCATGGTATTTTCAGTTGCCTCATATCCATGCAAAAGCTGGACAATGAATACGGAAGACCGAAGAAGAATTGATGCATTTGAATTATTGTGTTGGTGGAGAATATTGAATATACCATGGACTGCCAGAAGAACAAACACATCTGTCTTGGAAGAAGCACAGCCAGAGTGGTTCTTAGAAGAGAGCATGGCAAGGCTTCTTTTCACATACTTTGAACATGTTATCAGGAGGGACCAATGCCTGGAGAAGGACGTCGTGCTTGCTATAGAGTCAGAGAAAAACAGGAAGGCCCTCAACAAGATGGATTGACACAGTGGCTGCAACAATGGGCTCAGACATAGCGATGGTTGTGATGATGACGTAGGACCAGGCAGCATTTTGTCCTATTGCGCATAGGGTCACTATGAGTCAGAACCAACTCGACAGCATCTAACAACTACAACAACATTCTAGCAGTAAATTCTGGAGCATCAGCATTGATTCCTATGCTTTAGTTCTTTCAACTGTCTCACAAGCATCTAATCCTCCATATTACATTTCTTTCTGTGTAAACAGCTGAGTGATGTATGCTACCCCTCCAGAGGTCACTGCCGTTCCTATCCTGCTCATCCCACATTACCAACAGTGTCTGACACATAGTAGACTCTTAATAAATGTTTGTTCATTAAATGAGTAGACGTGTATTGAAGAACTTATTACGCTGCTCTGAACTATGTCATGAGAAATGCTGATATTTCAATGAAGTAACAAAAATATAATTAATTTGGCAGTCATATCTAATGATAGCCAAATTAATTATTCTCATTGCCTAAAGAAAATTCATAGCAACAAAAAAAGAATTCCTTATCCTACAGGAGATTATTAGGAGCTATTTGTTTATGCAGTCACTGTAGCAGGACAGTTATTTTGGAAACATGTCCTACTAGTTCTGCATGAACTCATTTCTATCAAAGTCAAAGCTCCATATTTTCTGCCATATATGCATTTGGAAGACTTTAAATATTTGAATAAAAAATGTTACTCAGTTAATTAGATTTCAAATAAAAGCAATAAGCTATCCATCACGTTTTTACTTCTTTGTCTAAATATCTAGACCTACGAGAGATGGCAAATAAATCTCCACCAGAACAATCATTAGAGGTTATTTTTCTCAGCTTAAATTCTCCTAGTATCAGGCAAAAGAAAGAACGTAAGGAAATCTCAGACAATGTGCCTACGGAAGCAAAGGGTTTATAGAAACCACGCAGACAGGTGGTCTTTCATCCAAATCCCACTCCAATCCAATCTTATATTAGTTTCTCAGACCAGGCAACAGCTGGCTCAGTCACATCGCTGTGTGACCACAGGCACTGGACTTTAATCTTCTTAGGTTAACTGAATTTCAGTAAAAAGAATATTTGAGCAATAGACCAAGCTACCCAGGGAACCACTGAGATAATATTAATTAAAAGTTTTGAAGCGAGGCAAGGGTTTTTGATGGGAAGTTTGGGCAGAGGGAGAGGTGGTAAGCTTCTGTGTGGAAAAGATAATTGAAGAAGACTAAGCCAATGTTTGGAAACAATTATAGCTTAGAACAGAATCCATTGCAGTGGACTGGTTAGTAACTATTTTTTATTTTCATCCATGGACCCCAACTCTTGTTGGAAAGAAACTTTTTCAAATGTGACAGGATCAGAGGTCCAGGAAAAACATCCAATATTTAACATTTGTTCACAATTCAACAGATATAAAATGTCACTCTTCCCCCGACAAACTCTCTCCTCTTCTCTGCTCTGCCTCGTGAGTCATGACACCAGGGTCCCCCATATCACTTGTATTAGTTAGCATAGGCTATATGGTTCCATTAAGCAGACATAAAATGGACATTGGCTCAAATACAATGGAGATTTATTTCTCACTTATCTAACCTCCAAGGCTAGTGATCTTGGCGGGCAACTGGTTCTCCGCCAAGTATTCCAGCTGCTCCCATTGAACCATGCCCTAAGATCTGTGTTCTTCTGCATCCAGCTGGCAGAAAAGAGAACATGAGGAGGGGCGCCTGAATTCTTCCAAGTCTCATCCCAGAGGTGGATGTCCTTTGATACCCTAAGCAGCAACAGTAGCTGAAGCTCATGTCCTCCCGGAGTATTTTGATCTTCTAGCATATTTCGTGCCGTGATCTTAACCGTGGGAATTACCCTCCCTCCCAGGGGATGTTTGATCACATCTGAAGACATTTAAGTTTCACAACTGGGCACGAGCTGCTACTGACATTTAATAGAGGCCAAGGATGCTGCTAAACATCCTACAACGCACAGGATAGACCCTTACAAAAAGAATTATGTGGCCCAAAATACCACTAGTGCACAGGCTGAGAAATCCTGGCCTCGTGCGTATCCCATGGTGTTATAGAAAGATAGATACGATTCTGTTTCATGTGCTAGTCTAGGGATACCTTTACGGAAACATTTGTTTCGTATTTTTCTTTGCATCATGCAACATCCATAGCACCTTCCATTTATGATTTAGGAAATGCTTATTGAGTTCCATTGTACAGTTTCTAATCTTGAAGTAATTCAGTCACCACCAGGGAAGATAATGGACTGAATAAACTCATTTTAAAAATGAAGAGATTGTCAAATATAAATAATTTATTTTGCTTAGTCTTTACATTAACTGATCCTCACTCAATATTAGGAAATAATTTGAAGAAAATTTAAACTGGGCTGATGGCAGCACTTAAAACTTTATCATCTATGGGGTAAAAATATACACCTACTTGTGGTTTAATATCTGACTTGTAAAGGGTTTGGAAGTCATCACTCCTATTGTTACAACCACCATGCTGGAGTTGCTGTATTAATTTCAGATTACAAGATTTCAGAACAAGGAAAATTATCAGGGATAATAAAAGATAAAGGAGTCAATTCACCACGAAGACATAATAATCCCTAAAGTGTATGTTCCCAACAACACAGTGTCAAATTACGTGAGGCAAAAGCTGAGAGAACTGCAAGGAGAAACAGCCGAATCCGCTAGCGTAGTAGGATAAGTCAACCGCCCATTATTAGTAGTGACTAGACCAAGCAGACTGATGATCATTAAGGATATAACTGATCTGAACAGCCTTATCAATCGGCTTGACATTTATAACATAATTGGCCCAGCAACAGCATTCTTCTCAACCTTGTTTGGAATATTCATCAAAATAGACCATATTCTGGGCCAGAAAGCCGTGCTTTAACTAATTTAAAAAATACAAATCTTTCAAAGTAAGTTTTATGGCTGTCAGACCACAAGGGAATTAAAAGAGAAATCAATAACAGAAAGACAAGGGTAAAGTCCCAATATCTGGAGATTAAACAACAGATGTCTACATAACACATGAGTCAAAGAAGAAGTCTCCAGAGAAATTTTAAAATATTTTCAATTAATGAAAATAAAAACTTATCAAAATTTGTGGGGTGCAGTGAAAGCAGTGTTTAAAGGGAAACTTACAAAGTGTATATATTAGAAAAGAAGAAAGACTGGAAAACAATCATCTAAGCACCTACTTCAGGAAATTTAGGAACCCTGGTGGAGCAATGGTTAAGCATTCTACTGCTAACCAAAAGGTTGGCAGTTCGAACCCACACAGTGGCTCCATGGGAGAAAGACCTAGTGATCTGCTGCCATAAAAGATTACAGCCTAGAAAACCCTATGGGGTAGTTCTACTCTTTCTCATGGGGCTGCTATGAATCCAAACCGACTCAACGGCACCCAGCAACAACAACTTTAGAGAATTAGAGAAAAAAACATCAACTTACACCAGAAGCATGCAGAAGAAAGGAAACAAAATTAAAACAGAAATCAATGAAATTGAAACAGGAAATTAAAAAAAAAGAAAAAATCATTCAGCAGAACAGAAAATCTCAGAATGGGATATAGAGAGTAACAAAATAATCTAACTGTATTACAACCACATGAAACACCACCACCAAAGGGGGTAGGAGGAAATGGGGCTGACCTAAGGAGCTTTGGAATGAGTTGAGCCCTACAACTAAAGAAAAAGGAAAATACATATAAGCCCTGCACTCTGGTTGATAAAGTTGTATCCTACAAGAGTAAGGGTTACTGATTTTGATATTGCTATACATGTATACTGGAAATGACAATTATGTAAAGAGATGGCAGATAGAGCCAGTTTTCTCACTGTTGGGGGGTTGTTTACAGACAAACAAGGGGAGGAAGCTAGAATGGTCCATGTGATGACACATTAGAGTTGGGGATGTCAGTATGAACTCAGGCTTAGTATAAACACGGGTGGTTACAAATAGAAATGTTTATAAACATGTACATACACACAGGTTAGTATACACACGAATATAATTCCTTGCTCTGTCAGCAGAGAGAGCTTGAGGCAATGATACCCCAGTAGTAAAGAGCATACCTAGTGCCCAGATCTTGGTTTCTACTTCTGTTCTCCAGTAAAAGAAACCAGCGTTTCTGGGAGAAATGGCTGTAGGGCAAGAAACACACAAGATGAACCTTGAACAGCTTATAGTGCCAGAAAATAGAAAATCTTAAAAACAAACAAATCAGCAAACAAGCAAAAAGCAAAACAAAAAACTCACAGTGATGAGGGTATGTCAAAGGGAAATACAAGCCAACTGAAAGAGGTCACGATGATTGAAGCTAGAACAATTTGAACACAAAATAAATAAAAAATTAACAAGGTAGTATTGGGTTACGACTCAAAGTGTAAAATACATATTCAAAAGTTCATACTTATATAAATATATAAATAAAGTAAATAAATAAGTCGGGGGGACTCTCCCATACAAAAGAATTTCAAGTAATTTCTGAATACCATCCCCCCGAAAGTGGTGGATCCTAACTCCTCAACGCTTATGTGAGCTGCATAGGGTAACTTTCTTCCAAAGAGTATAATACAGAAATAAGGAGGGGAGGAAAACAACTTTACAGTGGAGAAAGCTGACAAACATCACCTTAGCCAGGTGATTAAGGTCAACATCAACAGATACATGTTGCTAGTATGTACCCTTGATATGGCATGATGAGAACGACACTATACCTGTGCGGACTTTTTCGAAAAACAACACATCCCTGGTTTAATCATATGCAAGACATCTGAGAAATTCTCTTTAAGGAACATTCTATTAAAACCTCCTCTAAACTGTCAAAAAAAGGAAAGAAAGAAAGTCTGACAAAATTTCACAGTCAAAGAAGCCTAAGAAGACTTGATGGCTAAATGTTATGTGAAATCCTGGTTGGGGTCCTGGAACAGAAAGATGACATTTGGTAAAAACTAAGGATGTCTGAATAAAGCATGGACTTTGATTAATAATAACATATTGATTTTGATTTACTGGTTGTGACACATGTATCTATACACATAATATACATAGCATGTAAGATATTAATAATAGAACATACTAGGTACAGGGTATATGGGAACTTGTGTGTTCCTCCCATTTTTTTTGTAAATCAAAAACTGTCCTAAAAAAGTAAAGTCTGCTAAAAAATGTCAGAGGCTATAAAATAGTAATAAAATGTCAATATCTTTATAAAAAATATACATCTAATCAATGCTATATGGTATCCTTGAGATTATGTTTGATTCTGTTATTTAAAAGGTCAAATTGAATTATTTATTTGTAATTTTTTTAATCTTCACATTGTTCATGCGATACCAAGAAATTAAATATTAGCAAAACGATGGTTAGAAATGTAACATGGTCTATTCAGATTACCAATTCCCTAATAATGAGAATACTTGAGAGGCTTATGTCAAAAGCAATTATGCATCATTAATTTTCCATGGTTAAAATTCTGTACTGATCTTTGTAAAGATTTCTCTGGCATTAAATAACTGAAAGGTCATCACATACTCCTTGGGTATTTATTTAACTTGGCAACTTAAATTGTGCTTTTTAAAAAAGTTTTTATTCATAACTCAACTCATCCCTCTCTATTTGTTCTCTATACTGTCCTCTCATGCAGTGTTTGTACAACGGTCTTACCATTGTTTAATGAAAAGGAGGTATTACCACACTGATTCAGGAAACAGTTTGGACATGTGCACACTGAAACTACATTGACTATTTTTAACTCTAAAAACCATAAGCCTACCCTCCAGTTTATTGCCCATTATCGCTTTCGGGGTTTTTTTTTTGTTTTTTTTTAAACAGTGTAACTGTTTCTCAAGAACCTCTTTTCTAGTGATATCTATGTTTGGAAGTTCAATTCTCAAGGTGTGCTAACTTACATTTTTTGGGGGGTTAAACACGATTTCATTTTTCCTAGAAACATATAATCTCAACAAACTTCACTTTGCTACAGAGGCCCCAGAAATAATAAAGTGAATGCCTCACAGCTTGGTATAATCTGAAAATGAATTAATAGTGCTTTCCTTTCTCTCTGAAAGTGGTTTAAGGGTAGCACTAAATCCACCTTTCAGTGCCTTAACCAGAGACCCTTTTTCTTCTGAAACATATAGAGTTGACTTCTTTGTTATTATTAAAAATACAGATCAATTAGTCAGAAGGAAGCCTTTCCTTAGTCATAGAAGCATGTCGGTAGTCTCCCCAGCGGCGCCTCTTTGTTTCCCATGTCAGCTATAGCTGCTATGCAATGGACCAGAGATGGGAATACGATAGACACGTGAGACAAATCGCATCAGCAAAGATCACATGGCCTCTGTTGGGGAAATGTTTGCTGCGCAGGCTTTGCCAAAGAACTGTTCCTCTGGGTGCTACCATCTGTGGCTTATCAATGAGAACATAAATCTTTAGATTGGGATAAAGGACACATCTAAGCAGCCTTCTGTTGCATTAATTTATTTATCCAACGACTCCTTCCTTCTACTGAGCGCATGCTATGACTCAGATTATATTTTATTTACAGGGGATACAGTCATGGATGGCAACAACTCTCTTTACCTGAGGAGCTCAGTGAATTGTGGAGGACACAAACAAGTGAACACTGAGAGTCTAAGTGCTGTGAGGAAGGCAATCCCAGGGGCTGTGGATAATGCAATGGAAGCATCTAACTTGAACCAGAATGAGGGAAAAAATAGTCTTCTCAGAAGAAAGAGATAACAACTCTAAATTGCATCTTGAGGATTGATGAGATGATAGCCAGATGAGGAAGAGAATTGCACTCCAGGTAAAGGGAGAAGCATAAACAAAGACTTGAACATTACAAAATAATTTGGGAAGGATTGAGCATGTGTTGGGAAATCTAGGAAGGTGTGTTTTTGTTTCAAGATAAAAGAAACTTGAACATACTTATATATGTACGTGGAAAGTAGCAAAGGACAAAGGTTAGCAAAGAGAAGAATCCAAGAGAATGAATGAAGACTTCTAGAAAATCAGAGCAGATATATCTAAAGTAGTCTTAAAGTAAAGAGATAACCAAAACCCATTGCCATCGAGTCAATTCCTACTCATAGCGATCCTATAGGGCAGAGTAGAACTGCCCCATACAGTTTCCGAGGAGTGGCTGGTGGATTTGAACTGCCGACGTTTTGGATAGCAGCTATAGCTGTCATCTACTATGCCACCAGCGTTTCCAAAGTAAAGAGATAAAAAAAAAGCAGATGTAAAATAACCTGGTAGCCTCCCATGGAGAAACATTATCTTCAGCTTGCAGCTAATAATGTAAACATCAGTCTTCGCTTACATAAGATTAGTAGAAAACTAAAATTTTAATGTTGTTGTTGTTGTTAGGTGCTGCCGAGTCAGTTCCGACTCACAGTGACCATACAGGACAGAGTAGAACTGTTCCATAGGGTTTCCAAGGAGTGGCTGGTGGATACAAACTGCCAAAATTTTGGTTAGTACCTAAACGCTTCACCACTGTGCCACTAGGGATCCATAGTATATTCAACATTCTTTGCAAACACAAGTTAAAGACATCAATTCCTCGCTCTTCCTTATTCATTGTCCAACTTTCACATGCATAGGAGAAGAATGAAAACACCAACGCTTAGGCGCACCTTAGTCTTCCTTTGCTTAGTCTTTCTTTGCATAGTCAATAAAACACAGGTAAACATCTTTCTGGTATTCTCTTCTTTCAGACAAGATTCAGCTGATATCAGCAATGCTATCCCTCATTCCATGTCCTCTTCTGAATCTGGCTTGAATTTCTGGCAGTTTCCTGTCGATGTACTGCTGCAATAGTTTAATTACCCTTAGCAAAATTCTATTTGTGTGTGACATTTATTACATTGTTTGATAATTTCCACATTCTGTTGGATCACCTTTCTTTGGAATGGGTACAGATATGGATCTCTTCCAGTCAGCTGGCCAGGCAGCTCTCTTCCGAATTTTTTGGCATAGGTTGAGTGAGCACTTCCAGTGCTGCCTCCATTTGTCAAAACATCTCGATTGGTATTCTGTAAATTCCTGGAGCCTTGTTTTTCATCAATGCCTTCAGTACAGTTTAGACTTCTTCCTTCAATACCTTCAATTCTTGATCATATGCTACTTCCTGATATGGTTGAATGTTGACCAATTCTCTTTGGTACAGTGACTCTGTGTATTTCTTCCACCTTCTTTTGATGTTTCCTGTGTCATTCAATATTTTTCCTTCAATAAAAATTTGTCATTCAATAAAATCCTTCAATATTGCAACTTCAGGTTGAATTTTTTCTCCAGTAGTTTCAGCCTGAGAAATACCAAGAGTGTTCTTCCTTTTTGGTTTTCCAACTTCTGGTCTTTGCACATTTCGTTATAATACTTTACTTTGTTTTCCCAGCCACCCTTTGAAAGCTCTGTTCAGCTCTTTTACGTCATCATTTCTTCAGTTTGCTTTAGCTACTCGACGTTCAAAATCAAGTTTCAGAGTCTCTTCTGACATCCATTTTGGTCTATCCTTTCCTTCATATCTTTTTAATGACCTTTTGTTTTCTTCGTGTGTGATGTCCTTAGTGTCATCCCCCAACTCCTCTGGTCTTCAGTCATTAGTGTCCAAAGTGTCAAATCTATGCTTGAGATGGTCTCTAAATTCAGATGGAATATACTCAAAGTCGTACTTTGTCTCTCTTGGATTGTTTTAATTTTCTTTAGCTTCAGCTTGAACTTGCATAAGAGCAACTGATGATGTGTTTCACAGTCAAACCCTGGCCTTGTTCTGACTGATGATATTGAGCTTCTCCATTGTGTCTTTCCACAGATGTAGTCAGTTTGATTCTAGCCTATTACATCATGTGAGGTCCACATGTATAATCGATGTTTATGTTGAAAAAAATATTCACAATGAGTAGGTCGCTGGTCTTGCAAAATTCTATTATGCAACCTCCAGCATAATTTCTATCACCAAGGCCATATTTTCCTACTACCAATCCTTCTTCTTCATTTCCAACTTTCTTATTCCAGTCACCAGTAATTATGAATGCATCTTGTTTTTATGGTAAAAATCTTCAATTTCTTGAACGTAGAGCAGCTAAAGCGAATGGAAGAAATGATGAAGTAAAAGAGATAAACACAAGATTTCAAAGGGCAGATCAAGGAGACAAAGTATTATAATGAAATGTGCAAAGATATTGAGTTAGAAAACCAAAAGGGAATAACACGTTCAGCATTTCCCAAGCTGAAACAACTGGAAAAAAAAAGAGAGAGAGAGAGAAAGAAAATTAAGCCTCGAATTGCACTTGACACTTTGGCTTATCATTGCTACTTAATTACCCATTCAAGTCCCCACCTTTTGACCTTAAAGTTCAGATTTCTGGTTTGTTAGTTAATGGTACACAACAACAATTAAAATAGTAGTCAGTACCTCCTCGTGTGATCTTTCATCAATGCTGGCTCCTGAATCTTCAGAATAAATAAATAAAATCACTAATACTAGAGTATATATGCCTGCTCTGCCTCATTTCAATGCTATCTCCCCTTAATTCTCATTTCAATGCTATCTCCCATGCTGTCTCCCCTTTATATTCACTTCCCAAACCTGCTTGTAACTTTGAGCTTAGGCATTACCTCATCCAAGGGTATTTTTTTAAACCCACACTCCTACTCTAGCTAAATTATTTGCCACTTCTCTTTGCTACTAAAGCACCCTGTGGATACTTCTAGCAACCCATGTTTCCTGTAACACTGCATTATGACTATCCTTTTATGCAAGGGTCTCTCACATGAATTGCAAGAACCTTAAAGAAGTGACTAACATTATTCACTTTATAAATTCAAATTATAATTTATTCACCCTGCATCCATAGTACATGACAGTTGCTTGACAAATATTCATTCAAATATTCATTAACTGTGCTACACTGACAAATCCCTATGCTCTCTCTCTCTATATATATGTGGGTTTCAATCACTTTTTCTACCATAATAAGAATAACAATAGCTAACATATGTTGATCACTTACATGCCAGCCACCCTAGATGCAGTATATCACTGAACACTCACAATAATCCTATAATTTACATAGTATTCCCCACTTTACTGATGAAGAAAACAATGCTTTGCATATTAAATGCTTTACATATAATCACAGGGATTCTCAGTCTAGAACCACTTGCTTGTATGTGCTGTTCATGGGTATATCATCTGAGGAATACCAGCTATGATCATCAGTACCTATGGCTCACAAAAAGGCAGAGACCCTTCCTGGAAATAGGAAAGGTGTGTTTTGTCCCAAGAAAATTAAAAAAAAGAACATTTCAGTGAATGGAGATATGCTACTTAGTAAACACCACTCAGATAGTTTTGAAACTTCTCACCATTGAAAATTATTTGTTTATGGTAGACCCACATCATTAGTATTCTAAAGATGAAGAATAGAGAAAACTTGGCTCATTACATGAATTTAAAACTACCAGTGAATCAAGGAAGAAATCACAATTTTCTTGGAGTCAAATGAAAATGAAATCACTATAAACCAAAACTTATGGGAAGCAGCAAGGGCAGTTCTCAGAAGGAAATTTATAGCAATAAATGCCTACATGAAAAAAGGAGAAAAATCTCAAATCAACAGCTTAACTCTACAACTTGAGGAACTAGAATTAGGAAAGCAAACTAAGCCTAAACCTACCAGTAGAAAGGAAATAACAAAGATCAGATCAGAAATAAATAAAAGCAAAAACAGAAAAACAATAGAGAGAATTAACAAAACCAGAAGTTGGTTAACAAATCTTTAGCCATGCTGACAAAGAAAAAAAAGAGAAAAGATGCAAATAAACAAAATAAGAAAAGAAAGAGGGGACATTACAACTGACTCAATAGAAATAAAAGGAATTTAAATGGATTATTATGAACAACTGTACGGCAACAAACTGGATAACCTAGATGGAATGGACAAGTTCTTAGAAGCGCACAACCTACCCAAACTGACTCAAGAGAAAATATAAAATCTCAACAGACTCATAACAAGTGAGATTCAATCAGTGATCAAAAATCTCCCAACAAAAAATAAATCCTGGACCAAACAGCTTCACTTGGGAATTTTAACAAATATTTACAGAAGAATTGACTCCAGTCCTGTTTAAACTCTTCCAAAAGATAGAGAAAGGAGGAATACTTCCTATTTCATTCTATGAAGCCAACATAACCCTAATACCAAAACAAGAAAACAACGCTACAAGAAAACTATATGCTAATATCTCTTAGAATATAAATGCAAAAATTCTCAATAAAGTACTAGTGAAAAGAAATTTTCAACATTAGAACATTAATCAACATAATACACATAAATAGAAGAAAGGAAAAGTAGGTGCAGAAAAAGTATCTGATAAAATCCAACACCCTTTCTTGATGAAAACTCTCAAGAAGACTGGAATAGAAGGGAAGTCCCTCTCTATGATTAAGGGCATATAAGCAGTCCCTGGAACAAGTTCTATTCCTAAAAAAAACTGTCTTTAAATCAAATTTGTGCATAAGTCATAACAGTTAGGTACAGTTCATATCTAACATTAGTTAGTCAAATGTTTGTCTTAGTGTATAGTGTATAAGGTATATTTCTATGCATTAAAAACATTTTTTAAAAACTTCTGGATACACTAAAACATCTTTAACATAATAATACAGTAACAATAATAATGTTTTGATGTGTGTCACAAAGTAGCACCTGTTTGTTATTGTGAACCATTGTATGTACCGTGAATTTTTAATATAACAGGCTTTATGGGGCTTGGCTCATAACTGCAAGTTGTACATAAGTTGGATGCCTATAACCCAGGGACTGTCAGTATATATAAACCAACAGCCAAAATTATACTTAAAGGAGAAGGATTGAGAATTTTTCTCATGAAAATTGGGAACAAGATAAGGGTTCCCACTCTCACCACTTCTGTTCAATATTGTATTAGAAATCTTAGTCAGAGAAATAAGACATGGAAAAGAAAAGGTACCCAAATTGGAAAAGAAGAAGTAATCTCTATTTGTGGATGGCATGATCCTGTATACAGAATATACCAAAAATCTGCAAGAAAGCTTCCAGAGCTAATAGAAGGAGTTAGCAAAGTTACAGGGAACAAGGTCAACAAACAGAAATCAGTTGGGTTCCTATACACCAGCAATGAGAAAACTGAAACGGAAATCAGGGAAACGATTCCATTTATAATAACATCTAAGAGAATAAAATACCTCAGAATAAATTTAACCAGGGATGTGAAAGACTTACACAATCAAAATTATGAAACACTACTGAAAGAGATTAAAGGAGACTTAAATAAATAGAAAGATGTTCTGTACTCATGGATTGGAAGACTTAATATTGTTAAGATGTCAATACTACTTAAATTGATCTGTAGATTCAATGGAATCTCAATCAAAAATAGCTAAAGCAATGTTGAAAGAGAAGAACAAAGTAGGAAGACCCATATTTCCTGATTTTAAAACATACTATGTATATAGCTACAGTAATCAAAACTTCCTGGTACTGGTATAACAATAGACACATAGACCAATGGAATAGAATTGAGATTCCAGAAATAGAACCACACATCTATGGCCAACTGATTTTTGACAGAAGTGCTAAGTACATTCAATGGAGAAAGAAGAGTCTCTTCAATAAGTAGTATTGGGAAAATTGGATTTCCACATGCAGAAAAATGAAATGGGACCCATTGCTCACACGATACACACACCAAAAAAGTGCAAAATGGATTACAGGTTCAAATGTGAAAACAAAAGCATGAAATTCTTAGAAGGTAACACAGGAGCAAGGCTGCTGGGTCTAGCTTTCAACAATGGATTATCTAATAAAATATATAATAAACAAAAAGCAAAAGACTAAATAAATTTGACCTCATAACAATTAAAAACTTTTATTCATCAAAAGGCTTTACTCAAAAAGTGAAAAGACAAGCTACCAACTTAGAAAATATCTTTGGAAAGCATGTATTCAATAAGAATCTAATAATCAACATATATATATAAATAAAACTTTTACAACTTAAAAACAAATAGACAAATAACCCAATCAAAACACAGGAAATGGCCTATAAAGTCTATAGAAAAATCCTCATCAAAAGGGGTAAGCTTCAGAACCCAATTTCAAATTCTTATGGAATACAGACTTGCCAGAGTTGTTGAAGTTGGTTGAATCCTTGAAATTATGGCCCTGAGGTAATTTTTAAACCTTCAACCAAAAATATCACCTGAAGTCTTCTGAAAACCAAACAATAGCTTAACTGGTATAAATGTATCCCTTGAGTACTGTGCTCTTTTAAGGTCTATCTACATGGAATCAAATTGACAACAGCAACTCGATAGGTTGGGTAGAAAACTTAGGGGGCAGTGAATTTATATTAACAGGGGAGGAATGACTTGGGAAAGGAAGGTGAGAATGGTTGCATAAACTGAAGAATGCAATCAATGTCACTGACTTGTACGTCTGGAAATTACCGATTTAATATATGTTCTTCTGCATCTATTCTCAACAACACAATAAAAATAAATTAAATTATTAAAAAAAAAAAAGGAACTTTGTCAAGCGAGGCTGATGGAATAAAACGTAGCTTTATCTTTTTTTTTTTTTTTTAATCTTACTAGAAAATGGGTCAACCTTTCTTCCTGATACCCAAGTTGAGGAAATGAAAAATGGCCTTGAAAAGCAAATGGTTGGTAGATTCATCTCCTGAAGAAAGAGGCAGGTGGCCCTAGAATATACACTGTAAGAGGTTGGGCCATTGGGTTAAAAGGTAGACCATGCATTCTAGGTTGCACATAGAACTCATAACTGGCCACTTTCTATGCTTAAGAACAGAATAAGTAGGATGATACTGAGCCAGTGCCATGGCTCTCAATCTCAACTGCCACTTGGCCATCGTCTACAACAGAGAAAATCACAAAATATTCCTGGGGTAACGCTTCTTCCTTTTCTGTATAGATTTTCCAAAGTAGTTATTAAATTGCACTGACAGTAAGAAAAAAGATGATTGAGGCAAGCTGTATACATCTTTGAGGAAAATAATATTAAATTTCTAAGTCAAGATGAATCAAGTAGTTAAGGGTATCCTCCCTTTCCCCAAAACCCTATCAAATTATGATAAAGGAGATATGTGCGCATGTGTGCACATACATACACACTCACACCCCACAAAGAATGGAGAACTGTAAGAAGGTAAGACATGCTTTAAAAATACTATAGAAGATGAGGATCTGATAAAGAAGTGATAGAGAAGCTACCCAGAGAAGTTCACTACCTTGAGTAAGTATCGTCAGGAAAACAGCAAAGGTGGCAGTTGGTCATCCCGGCAGAAAGTCAGAGATGCTCTGAATTTTGAAATGCTGAAGAAAACAGAACGTATCGTGAAATGTTGGTCTGAAACAGGGGTAATACGTGAAAACCTATGTAAATAAAGCCCATCTCTCCATCATTTTTCCTTACCCTCACTCAAGGAAGTTCAGCACCTGTTCCCATCCAAAAATTGGAGGAGGTATTTTCAAACACTTTGGTATGGTCCCCCAAAAAGACCTCTGCAATCACTCTCCCTGAGATAAAGATTTCCCCATGCATTGTGCTCATGTAAACAGAGACCCAATTCAACTTTTATTGCCCTTTTTTTTTAAAATAAATGCTTTTATTTTAGAATAGTTTTAGATTTATGAAAGTGGCAAAAACTGTTGAGAGAACCCCCATATACCCCCACTCAGTTTTCCCTATGATTAACATCTTTCATGGGTATGTATGTTTTTTCAGAACTAATGAACCGATATTAATATGTTAGTGTTAACTAAAGTCCATAATCTATTGACATTTCCTTTTTTTTTTTTTTTTTTTTACCTATTATCCCTTTTCTGTTCCAGGGTCCCACCGAGGATGCCACATTACATTTAGTCATTAAGTGTCCTCTGAGTCCTACTGGCTATGGCAATTTCTCTTTCCTTGTTTTTGATGACTTTTGCAGTTTTGAGAAGTACTGGTCAGATATTTTGTAGAATATCAATAAAAATTTGTCTGATTTTTTTCTTATTAGTGCACTAGGGTTATGAGTTTTTTGGAGGAAAACTACAGAAATGAAGTGCCATTCTTCTCAGGTCGTATCAAGGGCAGGTACTATCAATATGACTTACTGCTATTGATGTTAGTCTTGACCACCTGACTGAAGTAGTGGTTTTCAGGTTTCTCCACTGTAACGTTATTGTTTTTCTTTCTTTATATACTGCACTCTTTGGAGAAAGTCACTGTATACAACCCACTCTTAAGGAGTGCGAAGTTATGTTCTACCTTCTTGAAGACAGAGTAGTTACATAAAATATTTGAAACTCATGCACGGGAGATTTTCCCTTACCCCATTTAGCTGTTCCTTTGTTTCTATTTTGTACTTTTTTATTGTGGCAAAATACATATAATATCAACTTTGCCAATTCAATCATTTTTAGTGGGATTAATTACATTCAAAATGATGTACACTATTACCACTATTTCCAAAATCTTTTCATCAGGGCAAACAGAAACTCTGAACCCATTAAGTAACATGCCCCTGCCCACCACCACCTTCTAGCCTCATGTAACATCTAATCTACTCTCTGTCTCTGTTAATTTTCCTATTCTAGATATTTCATATAAGTGGAGTGATATAATGTTTGTCCTTTTGTGTCAGGCTTATTTCACTTATAAAAACGTCTTCAAGGTTCATTCACGTAGTGGCATTTAGCATGTACTAGAATTAAATTTATTTTTATGCCATTGTTGTTGTCAGGTGCCAGAAAGTCATTTGAAACACACAGTGGCCCTATGTAAAACAGCATGAAACACTGTCAATGGAACTTTCCAACGAATAGGTCGTCGGTCTTGCAAAATTCTACCATGCATCATTTCTATTACCAAGGCCATGCTTTCCAGTTACTGATCCTTCTTCTTTGTTTCCAACTTTCGCATTCCAATCACCAATAATTATAAATGCATCTTGATTGCATGTTTGATCAACTTCAGGCTGCAGAAGTTGGTAAAATCTTCATTTTCTTCATCTTTGGCATTAGTGGTTGGTGGGTGAATTTGAATAATAGTCACATTAACTGGTCTTCCTTGTAGGTTTATGTATATTATCCCATCACTGACAGTGTTGTACTTCAGGATAGATCTTGAAATACTCTTTTTGACATTGAATTCAACACCATTACTCTTCATTTTGTCATTCCTGACATAGTAGACTATATGATTGTCCAATTCAAAATGGCCAGGACTAGCCCATTTCAACCACTAATGCCTAGGGTATCTATCCTCAAGTGTTCCATTTCACTTTTGAAAACTTTCCAATTTTTCTAGAATCATATTTCGTACATTCCACATTCCAATTATTAACAAAAGTTTGCAGCTGTTTCTCCTCATTTGGAGTCATGCTACTTTAGCAAATTGAGGTCTCAAAAACTTGACATCATTAAGGTCCACTCTACTCTGAGGAGGCAGCTCCTCCCGGTCATATTTTCAGTACCTTCCAATCTGAGGAGCTCATCTTCCAGCCAGTATCAGACAATTTTCTGCTGCTATTCATAAAAAAAAAAAAAGTTTTTTTTTTTGGTTCATAAGCTTTTCACTGGCCAATTGTTTTAGAAGTAGATCTCCAGGTCCTTCTTCCTAGTCTGCTTTAGTCTGGAAGCTCCTATGAAACCTGTCCACCATGGATGACCTTGCTGGTGTTTGAATACCGGTGGCATAGCTTCCAGCATCACAGGAACACAAGCCACCACAGCATAGCAGACTAAAAGATGAGTGTTGGATTTATTTTTATACCTGAATTTTATACTTGTATGCATATGTTCATAGCGCCATTATTCGTAATAACCAAAGGTAGAAACAACCAAAGTGTCCATCAACAGATGATGGACAAACAAATGTGGTATATTCATACAATGGAATATTATTCAGCTATAAAGATAAGTGAATAATATTCCACTGTATGGATACACCACATTTGTTTATCCATTCATCTGTTGATAAACACTTTGTTTCTACCTTTGGCTGTTGTGAATAATAGTGCTATGAACATATGCATACATATGTCTGCTTGAGTTCCTGTTTTCAATTCTTTTGGGTAGATAGCAAAAAGTGGAAATGATAGGTCATATGGGAATTCTATGTTTAGTATTTTGAGGAGCCACCATAATTTTTTCCACAGAGGTGGCACCATTTTATATTCCTACAAGCAATGTATGTTTATCCTAATTTTTCCTCATCCTCACCAACACTCGTTACTTTACATTTTATTATTATTATTGCCATTCTAGTGGATTTGAAATGGCTTCTTATTGTGGTCTATTCAAGTCATTTGACCATTTTTTAAATTGGGTTGTCTTTTTGTGTTGAGTTGTAGGAGTTCTTTACATAGTCTGGATATTGAACCCTTATCAGGTATATGATTTGCAAATATTTTCTCCCATTCTGTGGGTGGTCTTTTTATTCTCTTGATGGTTTTTAATGAACTCCAATTTACCTATTTTTTCCCGTGGGGCCTTACTTTCTATGTCATGTTTGAGAAACCATTATCAAACCAAAGTCATAAAGATTTGCTCTTATATATTTTTCTAAGAATATCATAGTTTTGTATCTTAAATTTAGGCCTTTATCCATATTGAGTTAATTTTTATATATAGTGGAAGGTAAGGAAGGAAGGGTCCAATTTCATATTGCCAGCACTATTTGTTGAATATTTGTTGAATAGACTAGTTTCCCTATTGAATGGTCTTTGCACCCTTGCCAAAATCATTTGAGCATAGATATGAGGGTTTATTTCTGGGCTCTCAATTCTACTCCATTGATTTGTATGTCTAGCCTTATGCCAGTACTACACTATTTTGATTATTGTAGCATTACACTAAGTTTTGAAATTGGGCAGTTTTAGTCCTCCAACTTTGCACTTCTTTTTAAAGATTGCTTGGGCTATCCTTGGTCCCTGAAATTCTGTATTAATTTTAGGATGGAGTTTTCCATTTCTTCAAAAAATGCCATTTGAATTTTATAAGGATTGTATTAATCCGTATATAACTTTGGGTAGTATTGTCATCTTAACAATATTAAATCTTTCAATTCGTGAGCACAGGAGGTCTTACTATCTATTTAGGTCTTCTTTAATTTCTTTCAGCAATGTTTTATAGTTTTCAATGCATCGACTTAGCTAAATTTATTCGTAAGTAGTTTGTTCTTTTTGATGCCCTTTTAAATGAAATTATTTTCTTAATTTCCTTTCCAGATTGTTCATTGCTGGTGTATAGAAATACAATTGATTTTTGTATGTAGATTTTGTATTCTGTGACTTTGCTGAATTCATTTATTAACAGTTTTCTTGTGGATTTATTAGGGCTTTCTACATATAAAATTATGTCATCTGTGTATAGAGATAGTTCTGCTAAGTTCTTTCTGACTTGGATGTCTTTTATTTTCTTTTTATGGCCTAATTGTTCTGACTGGAACTGCTAGTACTGGTTTGAATAGAAGTAGTGAAAATGGACATTGTTGTCTTGTGCCTAATCTTAACGGAAAGCTTTCAGTCTCTCACCATTGAGTATGGTGTTTGCTGTGGACTTTTCATATATAGCCTTTATCATGTTTAGGAAGTTCCTTCTATTTCTAGCTTGGTAAGTGTTTTTTATTATTAAAGAGTGTGGGATTTTTCAAATGCTTTTTCTGCATCAATTATGATAATTACATGTTTTATTCCCTTTTATTCTGTGATGTATTACTGATTGATTTTCACATGTTGAACTTCTCTTTCATCCTTTCATTCCTGGGATAAATTCCACTTGGTCACAGTGTATAATCCTTTTAATATGCTGATGATTCCATTTGCTAGTATTCTACTGAGGAGTTTTGCATCTATACTCATAAGGAATATTTGTCTATAGTTTTCTTTTCTTGTAGTATCTTTGTCTGGCTTCAGCATCAGGGTAATGCTGTCTTCAAAGAATGAGTTAGGAAATGCTCCCACCTCTTCACACTTTCGGAAGAGTTTGAGACAGGTTGGTGTTTATTTTTCTTCAAATGTTTGGTAGAATTCACCAGTGAAACCACCTGATCTTTGGCTGACAGTTGGTTCTGACAGTTTCTGCCTGTGTTTTGGTGTTTCTATGTAGGCACAGGAGTTTAGAGTTCCCCTGGTGATGCAGTGGTGAAGCTCTTGGCAGCTAGCTGAAAGTCAACAGTTTGAACCCACCAGCTGCTCCATGGGAGAAAGATCTGGCAGTCTGCTTGCATGAAGGTTACAGCCTTGGAAATCCTATGGGGCAGTTCTACTCTGTCCTATAGGGTTGCTAGGAGTCGTAATTGACTCGATGGCAGTGGGTTTGGATTTTGGCTTATTCTCTCATTTTACCGATGTTATTCAAAATTTAAAAAAATAAAAAATAAAAGCCTGGCCTCATGGATAGTTATTTTATACCTCAAATTATAATCCAATACTGTGTTCTTTATTTTGTTGCTCAAAATGTTCTAACTTTGGCCATTGGAAGCTCTTTCAGTTGGCTCCTGTTTCCCTTTAAAATGCCCCCATTGTTTTGTTGGTTTACTTTTTTTTTTTTAGCACTTTCTTGTTTTCTGGCACTACAAGATGATGCTTCTATATATTCCCTATTCCAACCCTAGAATCAGCCATTTTGCTAAGGAACTCTGGTTCTTTCTATTGGATAATGGTATTAGAAACCAAGATCATGGCATAGGGTGCTATTATCTCATTTAAAATATGAATAGAAATCAAGAATCACCAAACATTTAGTAAATCAAGAAATGTGAAAGATAAACATCAAAATAAACACATAAATAAGTGATCCCCAAGAAAATAGTACTAACCCAGGAAATAGGAAAGAATTTAATTAACTGCAAGGCTTTGTAGAAAGGGTTAGGTTATTATAAAAAAAAAAAAAAACTTGTTGCTGTTGAGTTAATTCTGACTCATAGCAGCCCTATAGGACACAGTAGAACTGCCCCACTGGGTTTCCAAGGAGCAACTGGTGGATTCAAACAGCTGCCCTTTTTTTTTTTTTTTTCTTTGCTAGCAGCCAAACACTTAACTGCTACTACATCACTAGGTAATGGTAGAAAAGTGTTATCTGTTTTTTATTATAAACTCCATTTTTTATAAAATGATGTGTATTATTTGAATATAGAACTGAAATGTAGTGAAATTAAACATGTAGACACAAACTCAAGAAATGAGTTACGCATTCTATGGGTGAAGAAACTTCTTTTCTACTTCTTCTCCACAATGAGAGAGAGAGAGGGAACAAAGAGACCCTTGCAGCTGTAGGATAGGACACTCATTTAAACAGGTCTAGTGTCTTCTCTCACGGCTACTACCACTGCCTGGGTCAGATCACCAAGAGCACTAACCTAACTTACTGCAATCAAGTCTCAACAGAACTCTGACACTAGACCTGTTTAAATGAGTGTCCTATCCTACAGCTGCAAGGGTCTCTTTGTTCCCTCTCTCTCTCTCATTGTGGAGAAGAAGTAGAAAAGAAGTTTCTTCACCCATAGAATGGTTAACTCTGTTGAGACTTGATTGCAATAAGTTAGGTTAGTGTTCCTGGTGATCTGACCCAGGCAGTGGTGGCCGTGAGAGAAAGAACTAGATAGGGAGATTGAGAGAGAAAGAGTGTCAAGGATCACACTTGGTTTTCCCAGGTTTGACCGCTGAATAAGCAGTGGTTCATTCAATGAGGGAAGGACTATGGGAGTGTTTGCAAGCCAGAGAGGAACATGATGTGTGTAGTCTTGCCATGTTACATTTTGGGGGCCTGCTATGGGGTCACTAGGAGTCGGAATCTACTCAACGGCAATGGGTTTTTTTTGGGGGGGGGGGGGTTGTTTACACAATTGCATTTAAGGCTCTGAGCTTAGGCAAGAGACTCTGGCTGGACCTTTTGATTTGGGAACCATTAGCGTATGGATGGAATTGAAGCTATAAAGGTTTTGAACTCGGCCAAAGAGAGCATGGAAGGAGAAAGAAAGAATGCCTCAGAAGGAACCCAGAAATGCCCAAGAGATAGATGCCATAAAGGTGAGGGAAGAAAATTCGTAGGATCGATTGAATGATCGGTAATCATAAAATAGTTAACATTTTTTTAATTCTTGGTATGTTTCAAGGAATGTTCTCTTTTATATACATTAACTCATCTAATCCTCCCAATAACTCCATGAGGTTGATAGTATTACCCATATTTTCCAAATGGAGAAAATAAGTCTTTGATAGATTATATAAATTATATGAACCTCATACAATAGATTATATTATATAAGGTTCATACAGTAGATTATATGAGGTTCATGTAGTTTTTAAGTGTAGGATCTGGAATTTAAACCAGATAAATTCACTCCAAAGCTCACGCTCTTAGTAACTACATTATACTATCATATGAAACACTGCTGAGAAGTCAAGAAAGCTAGGACTGAAGGATTCCATAGACTTTAGGGTCCATTGTAGCAATTTCTTACCTCAAAGAAGTACATTTCTGCTTGAGCAAGGTCAGGGACAGGGATTTAATCAACACATAATAATCAAATATCTAAAATAGTCAGATCTCTGTCTTGGGAAACCTGAACACATATCAGGAACAAAAATATATATGGCTTTTCTTTTCAAGGAGCTGATACTTGAGCTGAACTCTTCATTCATGACATCTAAGGTCTAGAGAAGTGTTACAGTTAACACTTCCTTCCTTCTGTCCCACAAATCCCATTACAAGCAAAGGATGTTTATTTCTGCCCTCACAGCACTATCTCCTCTAATTAAGAAATAGGTGTTGTTTTTAGTATCTTTTTTTAGTCTCTGTGTGCATAAAGTTGGCTTGATTACACTAATCAACATCACTGAGTTTCTAGGTTAAGCAAATGCCCTCATTTCAAATATAGGAATACTGCAGATAACTGAAGTGGGTTAATATGGCATGTTTTTGCACGTGTGTGTGTGTGTCTGTGTGTGTGTGTGTCTGCACCCGCATGTGCAAGTGCTTGCACACATGCACACATATACACACATTGAAACAGGAGCTCTCAAAACAGGATAATGCAGAAAGAGAAAGAGAGGAAAAAAAAAAAAAAAACTTTTGCTACTTTACAATGACTCCATCTTGAGAAAAGAGTCCTTTTGTTTCTGGACTTTGTCCCTGGTATAGTTTCCTGAGATTGGTTTTGTTTTGTTTTTTTCCTTCCTTTGTTTTCATTTTCTCACATCTCTTCTTCTCTGAGAGTCTTTTCAGGGTCCCTGAAATGTACAAAGGGCCTAAGTTACCACAGCATAAAAAAATCAGGAGTTTGGGAACTGACGAACAAATAAAAGGCTGAGGCACAAGCAAACACTGGCAAGAGACTTTTCTGTCCACTTTTAGCCTTTGGGCAGATTCATCTCGCTCGCTCTTTTTTTTTCATGCATATGGGTTCCAGGACTGTTCTGTGTAGATTATCAGCTGCGTCTCCTCTCAGAAACAGTGAGGGCACACAGCTTTACAACTACACTAGTTTAGCAACACAGCGTGATGTATTCCGTGAACGAAACACTCCTCATTGGAGATTTCAGACGAACTGAGCTGCCACCAAACAAGAGTGCCCTACTTCGCCCTAACGTTCTGTCCTCTGAGTTCTCCGGGTGATCAGCAGACAACCGTGCAAGGGGCTCCAGCTGAGCTGAATGGAAGCACAGAGGATTCAAAGCACATTAGCCTTAAAGCAAACCCCTTATTAAAAAACATGAAATGCCATATTGACTCTGATAAAGACGGAGGCAATGAAACGTGAATACAGCATGGGCAAAGCAGTGCACATTCGCTCCAAACACCAGTATTTAATCCATTATGAAGTCATTTTGTTTCCTTTTTCTGATTCAACATTCTTTGCAAAGCCCTCCTCTGATTCCGCTCAATAAAAGCAGCTCTGATTACTTCAGTAGCAGGTCACAAAGTCTCAGATGCAAAGCAGATGATTCATCTGGTGGCCTTCCTGTAATGTCATGAGGGCACTCTACGATGCCTTCTGAGACCCGGTTTCTCTACTATCATATTTAATCTTTATGCAAAGTGTTCACTCTCATTTAAGTGAACTGTGAAATAAGAGGCTTCAATAAATACAGCATCTGCCTCAGGTGGGACTAGAGTGTATCAATTTCTCCAAATATTCCTCATTAGTAGTAGCCTGGCGCCACTTTTGTGGCAGCAAAGCCCTCAAGTCTAATGAATGATAGCAATGGCAAGAAGTGGTTATTTGGTCTTAATTTCACCCTCTAGCAACATTCTCATTGAAGTTATCTTACTGAGGCATTATTCTAAGCATATATGAAAATATTCTCTCAATCACAAACATATAACTGAACCAAAAAATTCAGATTAAATAGGCTTTGCCTTGATACGGCAGTGTCTTAGCTATCTAGTGCTGCTATAACAGAAATACCACAAGTGGATGGCTTTAACAAAGAGGAATTTATTTCCTCATAGTAAAGTAGACTAAAAGTCCAAATTCAGGGTGTCAGCACCAGGCGAAGGCTTTTTCTCTCTGTTGGCTCTGGAGGAAGGTCCTTGTCCCCAAACTTCCCCTGGTCGAGGAGCTTCTCAGGCACAGGGACCCCAGGTCCAAAGGATGCACTCAGCTCCTGATGCTGCTTTCTTGGTGGTATAAGGTCCCCAACTCTCTATTTGCTTCTCTTTCCTTTTATCTCTTAAGAGATAAAAGGTGGTGCAGGCCACACCCCAGGGAAACTCCCTTTACATTGGATCAGGGAGGTGACTTGAGTAAGGATGGTGTTACCATCCCACCCTAATCCTCTGAACATAAAATCACAATCACAAAATGGAGAACAACCACACAATACTAGGAATCATGGCCTGACCAAGTTGACACACACATTTTTGGGGGGACATAATTCAATTCATGACAAGCAGAATTGACAAGCTTTGGTGACCTGTATTGAACAGATTTCATAGAAGGTATTCTACTCTGGTGTGAAATATTGGCTGAAATATTGGGTCTCAAGTTTTTAAAAAAATAATGATTGCTACTTTCCATTAATCTCATAATATTTAATAATTAATATTTTAGGACCTGGAATTATTGATATATTGCTCCAGGATTGTTCGTGTTTTTTACTGCTGCTTGTACACGGTCCAGAGAGTGAGGGAGCAAAGGACCTATCAAGGTGCAATTCGTGTATGTGATATAACGGGTCCCTCCTTGCCGCTTTGTGCCTTTTCTTACCTATTATCTGGGTCTGACTCTATTGTAACAGTTTTCACATTGGTCTTATATTCTCTTGTTGCTCTTGTTTCTTCCAGCAAATTGCTCCTTTCCTGGGAAATTTTCTGCCTTAATTTTTCTACAGCCTCAGTATATGGACAATACCTGTCACACATCAGTACTAGTTGTCATCAAGTTGACCGTGACTCATGGTACCCCCATGTGTTTTAGAGTAGACTTGTGCTCCATAGGGTTTTCAATGGCTGATTTTCAGAAGTAGATAATCTGACCTTCTGAGGTACCTCTGGGTGAACTTGAGCCTCCAACCTTTTGTTTAGTAGCCAAGCACGTTAGCCACTGGCACCCCTCGGGGACTCTCTGTCACACATTAAGCACTTAATTGTTGCTGCTATATGAATGTTTAATGAAAGTCAAACCTAAATTTTTAGAACCACTGAACCAGCTGTGAGGAATCTTAACCTACTCCCTATCTGACTGATAAAGAAACAGTGATTTGCCCAATAACTTCATGTCTGGGTTGGCAGAACTCAGACCCCCTGTAACCATGCTTCTTTCTCAATTCAGCTCCCTTACTCCCTTGGTATTGCCTCTCCTTCTTCTTGACTTTAAATTTCCTTTCAGGTAAGCATGCTTCTGAGTTGGGTAAGTGGTGTGAAGTCAGACATTGGAATGTTGACTCAGAAAGATGGGTTCGTAGGAATTTCCTGACCAGCAGGGATTTTAAAATTATGCCAGGGTTCAGAAAGAGAGAATACCAATATCAGCTGGTGATGACTATGTCATGAGGGTACGAGTGTGTTGGAATGAGGGTAAGTTGAGGAAGATCCACATTTACTGAATACCTGCTGCGAGCAAGTCATTGTAGCAGATTCTTAAGTGAGGGATGACATTTAAAATGAATGAGAAGCTTACCTGGCATAAAATGTTAACATTAACCAAGGTGGAAATCTGTTGTGGCTTCATAAAAAGGTCACCAGACTCTGCACAGAAACGTAGAGGGGAGAGGAGAATCATAAGAAAAGCAATGAGAACTTAGAGGGTGAGGGTTTTTACTGCTGTGTGTGCACACACAAGCACGTGCACACACACACACTCACACCTTACTACCACCTTCACAACTACCCAAAACTGATCCTGAATTTGGGTAACCATACTCTCAATTCGATTTGTGGTAAATAGAGTGGACCCGTTTCCTCTTTCCTAAGAAACGGTGTAAGAATCTAGAAGAAATGCCTGTAACTAAATAGAAAGACTCTGGAGAGTCTCTTTAAGTTCCCTCTACCTTCACATGTCATAAGAGTAGAAAAAAATTATCTCTGTGTACCCAAGCGATGTATGACAATAGTAGAGAGAACACACTTACTGAGCCTGAAGGGATCCAACAGACAGGAGTGAACCGATGACTGAGGGCTGTAAAAACCTTGGACGTCTCTACAGATGTCAGCATGTGCAGATAACTCTAAGGATCAGATCTACACCACAGAACAATAAAACCCCTTTCCCTTATATGCAAACCTAAGTAAGACGCAGGAAGGGAGTGACTGAGATTCAGTTTTGATAACCCCAGTGAAATGAGGGTTTGAAACAGAAATGAGTTTCAGAAAGTAAATAATATTTCTGGCATATACGAGTTTATGAACTGAGATTTATAATCACTCTTTCAATAAGTTCCTTTTTATGCTTAAGGAAACTAGAGTGAGATTTTTGTTGTTGGTGTTTTCAATTTTTCTTTTGTTTTTAATTCATTTTACTTTCAATCAAAACAACCAAAATTAATACCACCAAACATCTCATTGAGCATCTAGAGCACCCTAATTGCAGGCACTGGGAAAATAGACACTTGAATGGTAGGAGGTTTTTAAAAAATAAATTTTGTATTGAAGAATAACATCCATACAGAAAAGACTATAAATCATAATAACCCAGCTTAATGGTTTATCACCAAATAAATCACACAGGTAGCTAATACCCAAGTCAAGAAATAGAGCACTACTAAAACCAAAAGACCAAACCTGTTGCTGTTGAGTCGATTCCCACTCATAACGACCCTCCGGGACAGAGTAGAACTGCCCCATGGGGTTTCCACGGAGAAGCTGGTGGATTCAAACTGCTAACTTTTTGGTAGGCAGCTGAGTCTTAACGATTGCCCCACCAGAGCTCCAGGACACTAATAAATCCTTCAAACCTCCTCCCAGTCAATCCTGCATTCCTTGTACCCAAAGGTAACCACTACCCAGATTTCTAACAGCTTCGCTGTAAGGAATTTTATGTCAATGGGATTATATATTATGCTCTTATGTCTGACTTCTTTCACTCAACATTGTGTTTGTGAGATGTTCCTGCATTTTTTTGTATACCAATAGGTCTTTCATTGTCATTGGGACATTTTATTTCATTGTATGAATATACTATTTATTTTTCAATTCTACTTTTCAAGGGTAGAAATATTATTCATTTTCCAGTCAAAAGACAGAAATGACACCAGTAATTTAAGTAGGAAAAAATTAATATAAAGAATTATTAACTAATAAAAAGGTAGTTAACTTCTACAGGGGGCAAAAGTGGATTCTAATGAATGTAAAAGTAACAACTGCAGAAATCAGCTTGTATCAGCCAGAGTCTAATCAGGAGACAGGAACCACTCTAGTAATTTTACGCATGCACAAAAAAAATTAATATAAAGGGTTATCCCAGGGCTCTTCAAAGAGGGTATGGTTTCCACGTGAACCTGTAGCCTGCTGCTGACGAAGAAACTTGCTAGTGTGTGAGCGGAAGCTGGTTTGTAGAAGTAGCCCATCAGAAAAAGTCAACTGGAGCTCCCTCAAAACCAGAATCTAAGAGGAGAGAGCACAGCCAGAGAGAATAACTGGATGTGGTCCATGAGGGTAGCTGAAGTGGGCACTGCTGAGCCTTGACTCCATGCTGAATAAAAGATATCATGGTAGGAGGA
Source organism: Elephas maximus indicus (assembly GCF_024166365.1). Taxonomy (NCBI): domain Eukaryota; kingdom Metazoa; phylum Chordata; class Mammalia; order Proboscidea; family Elephantidae; genus Elephas; species Elephas maximus. The sequence continues at coordinate 78,058,890 of NC_064835.1, read as the reverse complement.
CCAAAACCCAGACAGATGTGTCATCCTGCCACAGTTGCCTTGCAGTATCACTTAAGTGCCCTCTACTGACAAGTCTAACATTTTATCAGCTAACGAAAGAGAAATGTCTATAGGATCCAGCTCTAGTATCAAAAAGTAGGGCAAAGCAGTACAGATTTGGAAATGAAAAGCAAAATATTAATAACCAATTTGCCCTTCCCCTTGCAGTGTATGGAATGAAGGGAGAGATTTTATAGGAGAAAATGGGGGCACATAAGGAAGTTTGGTAAAAGGGACCTGTCAAGAAACATGGCTTTTAGTAAGTTCCCAGATGAATGGGGGAGGCTAAAATAATCTTTGCCTAGTTCATAATTTTACTCAGTTCTAACTTTAAATCAGGACCCCTGGTGGTGTAGTGGTTAAGAGCTACAGCTGCTAACCCAAAGGTCGTCTGTTCAAATATACCACCTGCTCCTTGGAAACTCTATGGGGCAGTTCTACTCTGTCCCATAGGGTCTCTATGAGTAGGAACCATCCTGACAGCAACAGGTTTGGATTTGATTTTTTTAACTTTAAATCATGAGAAAGGACCAAAGCAGGAGTGGCTGTATATACACCTTGGCTTTCCTTAGCAGATACAGATTTATTGCAAGTTAGAGATGGAAGAGATTTTAGGGAGAGTGTACTCAAAACTTCTAATTTTGTAGATTGGAGATTGATGCAAAACAGGGAAAAACTGACTAATCCAGTGCCAAAAAGTTAGCCAATATTTGGCCCCAGGACACCATCCATATTAGTCTTTTCTTACTTCATGGCTTCCTTCTTTTCTATGACCTTTCTTGTTTCTCCTCCTTTTCCCAACCTAGCATCTTGAAGGGGTTCATGGCTCAGTCTTTGGACTTCTTCTCTTTTCTATCCACACTTACTTCCTTGGTGATCTTATCCAGTCCCTTTCAGTTCCTTGACATCCAATACCAGATTTATATGATGATGTCCAAGGGTTCATATATGCAGTTGCAAAATCCACATCTACAGATAAATGTCTAACTGGCTTCTCAGACCTAACATGTTCCCTGGCAAACTCTTTATAACTCTTCCACAAAATTGTTCCTCTTGTAGTCTTCTCTAACTCCGTAAACGGAAACTTGTCTCTACCAGTTACTCATGTCAAAAACCTTGATCCTTCCTTTTATCTTACACCCACATCTAATCCACCTCATGCCCATATCCATTCCATATAAAAACAAGCCATGTTGGTTTTACTGTCACAAATATCCAGACTTTGGCGTTTTCTCATCATTTCTAACACTACCACTCAAGTCCAAGACATCATCACTTCTTATCTGAATTATTGCAGTAGCTTCATCATGGGTCTCTTGGTTTCCACCTTAGTCCTCTTACAATCATAAGGTTCAAAACAACCTTTAAAATTTGTCAGGTTATGTTATTCCTCGGCTCAAAAACCCCCAAATTTCTTCCCAGACCTTCCAGAGTAAAAGATGAAATCCTTACAATGGCCTACAAGGCACGACTTGATCTGGCCTCCTTCTATCCCTCTGTCCTCATCAGCTGCTAACATTTCCTTCGTTCATTCTGTTCAGCAATGCTGATATCTTTTCTTTTACCCAAATAACCTAGCATGCTCCTGCCTGAGGGCCTTTGAACTGTGTTTTCTCTGCCTGGAACATCTACCCCAGATATTACAAAAATCTACTCCATCTCATCCTTCTGATCTCTGCTCAGATATCCCCTATCACATAGGCCCTTCCCTTTCAGCCTTTGAAAATATCACACACCAGAACTGTCACTAAGATGTATGGTGCCCCAGGTAAATATTTTCTACAGGGCACTGACCACATAAAAACAAGTTGACTAACCCAGCACCATTCTAACAATCCAGTCTCATGCAATCCCATGAAAGAAATACTACCCTGACCAGTGACAGCAATCTTCTTACCAGCCCACCCTTGTATAACCAGGACCTGGACAGGAGATGACATCATAGGCGCAAGTCCCAAAGTTCCTAAGGGCATCTGGTCTACTCCATTTAAGAGTAGACAATCAGAGAACGTTCCAACTGGGATAAATGGGCGTAAGATCTCTTTTCAGGTTTGAGACAGTCTACCTGGTTGGCATTTCCGGTCCCAGCTTTTCCCAGAGACCAGAGAGGAACTTACAGAATTTTAAGAGAGGTACAATTGGGGGTGCTATGAGTCGAAATTGACTGGATAGCAACTAACAACAACAACGACTCTAAGTTACAGGGTTCCCAAAGATGCTCAGCCTAAGGCACTTTCACACACACACACACAACTACACATGCACACATACTCCACATGTACAGCCGATCAATACCTCAAACATGTCCTATCAACTCCTCAAACAGTATAAATTTATTCACTTATGGTTTTGTTTTGGGTCTAACTGTATCATCATTTTGGACAAGAGATTTTTTTGTTTTATGCACAAAAGTAGAGGTCACACAAAGAGAGAGTCAAATAAAGCTGAAGACACTGGGATTAAGCAGATTTCGTTAGCCTTGGACTTTACAGAACCTTAAATATGCTCAGGTACAGTGTGAGTCCGCAAGAGAGGACTGGGATCAGAAGCATTTCCCAGATCAATTTGACCGCTGAATAGGTTTGATTCAGGGCTTCAATTGGTTCGTTCCAGTTCGAACCCCTGCCGAGAATTTGCATTTCTACCTCAGCTATACTGAACCAGGATCTACAGTTTATCAAGATCCCCGGCTGATTCTTATGTATAATAAATTGTGAGAACCACTGCTCTGCCAGTGGCTCTCAGAACTGGTCCCTAACCAGCAGCATTAGCATCTCCTGGCAACTTATTAGAAATGCAAATTCTCAGCAGGGGTTTGGATCTGAACAAACCCGCTAAAGCCCTGGTATCATTTTTAAGAGTATCTTGGAGTTCCCCAGAACACTTTTTGGTCAATGCTGTTGTAGAGAATAACTGGGAGAAATTCTGTATCAATTAGCAACTAATATAATAGCCAGATAGACCCTCTTTCACCTTTCTTTGTATAAATTAGCATTAAAAACCTCTTTTAGTTAGGAAGCTTGTATTTAAACAGGTAAGAAAACAAAGATAAGGAACCAAAAAGAGTTTGAATAGTGATTTTAAAAGTTTCTGTTTATTGAGAATGACCTCCCTTTGCAAGTTTCAGAATTCCAAGGGAAGATGGCCAGCTGATATTACAGCTTCCTTTCATGATCAAGGTTTTCCTTTGTCCATGTTCACAGAAGTGAAAAGATAACAGGCGAACACTCACTTGGCTTCCTATCTACTGGACTGGTTAAAAGGAGGTGAAATCAAAAGGGCAAAGATGACACAGTACAAGGGAGAGAGCTTGCAAGAACTTTAACTCTTCCACCCAAGATCTGACAAGGGATTGCCTGCTGCCTCATAATAAAACTGTATTTACCTTAACAAGACATGATGAGTTTCATGGAGATTCCTGCTAGAAGCAGCAGTTGGTACTTCAAAGCAATTAGATTAGTTAATTATAACTAAGATCTAGTCAACCTAAGAAAATTGGCAATGCTCTTATCTGCATACCATTCTTTACAGTCCTGTATTACTCTTGGTCCCTCAGTTAATAGTTACTTATTTCTGATTGCAATGCCATAGTGTCTTAGTGTGTGTCTTAGTTATCTAGTACTACTATAACAGAAATACCACAAGTGAATGGCTTTAACAAACAGAAATTTATTCACTCACAGTGTGAATTTAGGGTGCGTGCTCCAGGGGGAGACTTTCCCTCTCTGTTACCTCTGGGGGAAAACTCTTGTCACCAATCTTCCCCTGGTCTAGGAGCTTCTCAGCACAGGAACCCCGGGTCCAAAGGGCATGTGCACTTCTGGCTCTTTTTTGCTTGGTGTTAGTGAGGTCCCTCTGTCTTTCATATCTCAAAAGAGATTGACTCAAAATACAACCTAATCTTGTAGATTGAGTCCTACCTCTAATCTTGCCTCATGAACATCATGAACCTGCTGCCATCAAGGAGATTCTGATTTATAGAGACCCTACAGGACAGAGTAGAAATGCTCCACAGGGTTTCCAAGGAGCTGATGCCTTAGAAATGCTGACCTTTTGATTAGCAGCCTGACCTTTTAACCACCGTACCACCAGGGCTCCATTAACATCTATAGAAGTAGGACTTACAACACATGGGAAAATCACATCAGATGACAAACTGGTGGACAATCACACAATACTGGGAATCATGGCCTAGACAAGTTGACACATTTTGGAGGCCATAATTCAATCCATAACAGTGTGCTTAAATAATTTGAAAGTATGTTTATATCACTTTTCTACCTTAAAAGTTTCAAAATGTTATTTGTGTAACAAATCAAAATTTTCCAGTGCCCACAAAATAATATTAAAAATGTGTCACATTAGAAGCATAGAGTCAAACATTTATAACATGAGGATTCTTAGAGATAATCATATTCCCATATTTTACCATTGGGAAAATGAGGTCCAGGCATGACCAGACTATTAGAACTTCATTTGGAAACATCTTCAAATGTGAATTCACCCCACTTCTGTCTTACCAAGGCTAGTCCCACACTGGATCTGCTTTTCTTGTAGGATAAACCCCATTCGAATCCTTATACCCACCTGGACTTCAGACAAGAAATGCATAGTTAATGGCATGTCTCTTGTTAGGTAAAGTTTGAATCAAATGATTCTTCTTGGATTATGTATTAAACGGTTGGGTTAAATCCTCAATGTCGTTTCTGATAATATCATTCAGGAGGTAATTTCCCATGGTAACCACTGAAATTCCTTATTTCCTAAGCACCAATGCATCAGACTGTGGTGCCATGTTGTGATAATCTGCAGCAACGAAGACACTCAAATACACACACAAATACACACCACATGTTTGCTCATCTATAGTAATAGGCCTTGAACGCAGACATTTGTCTTTTGCCAGCCAGGTGCTTAGTGATCCCACTTTTGATTACTTTTATTCTGGTTTCTTAACCTTCTCCTGTGCCCACCTCTTGGTTATATGCCAATGTTTTATTTTGGAGAATCCCAGGACCTAAACCCTGACAGAATCCCATAATCCAGAACCCAAGGCCTTGTGTATCCAAATGAACCTTTGCTATTAGCTAGGCCTGTCCCCACAAGAGAACTTGGTTCTTACTTGGTCTCACTCTGTCCACACCCTCACTTCACATGTTAAGTCAGTCTGCAAATACTCAAACTTGCTATAATGGCCAGTTCTGAAACATTTCAATGTCTATCTCTTTTGCTTTACATTGGTAAATTCTTTCTCCCGAATTCTGTCAAATTTAATGACTCACAAAGACACAGTTAACAAAGATTACTGCTCTTCTAAGAAATTATATAAGAAATTGTTTGGCAGGCCAAAATAATTTTTGCTATGTGGAGAAAATTTAAATAACTGATGTTTTATATGTGATGTTTTGTTTTAAGAGGCCTGTTCCTGTAATTTGACAGATTTCTGAGACAGAAGCATATGCTGAGCTGTGAGGTGCCAGGATGAAGACTGATTAGCACAAAAAGCAATGCACAGAAGTGTGCCTAAGATTCATATGTCTACATGTCTTCGACTGAGGTGAAGTAGCATTATTCCATGGGAAAAAATCATTCAAAACAGAGCTGAATATATGGAACTGTTATTCCATGACAGAAAGTTAATAGACAGGCAGACAGGTGTTGTTTGGTGGCTGTGACAAGGAAGTAGGACAGTATTGTGAATTTTTAAGAGTGGCTTTTTTTTTGTTTGTTTCCTTTTACCAGCCAGAAATTTCTCCCAGAGAGTAGAGTTGAGAATAGGTTATTCCTCAAAATCCTCAAAAAAGAGGAAAAAGGAACACGAAAGCAGCATCACTAGTTTCATCTGGCAATTGTAAAGAGCTTGGACAAGCTTAATGCATTATTCACCAGAAAGTTATGGAATCACAGAGCGAACAGATGTAAAAAATTCATAGTACAAGACATTCAGCTGCTTAAATGAAAGCAGGTTGAAGATTTTGGGAGGTTGCATTAAACACACCATGGTGCCAAAATACAAACCAGGCAATATTCTAGAGGAACTTGACTTGAGACTATTTTAGCTTTAATATTACAATTTAAGCTGACATCTGAATGTCACCATATGGAAAAGCCAAACATTAAATTGCAGCTCACCCAGGTCACTTAAGGCATATAAGCAAGGTATAAGTTTAAAGGCTGATGTAACTCTAAATATTTTAATCAAAATGTTACTACACCCCATAACTCACTGCTGCTAAGTTGGTTCCAACTCATACCCAGTGCCGTCGAGTCGATTCCGACTCATAGCGACCCTATAGGACAGAGTAGAACTGCGCCATAGATTTTCCAAGAAGCGCCTGGCGGATTCAAACTGCTGACCCTTTGGTTAGCAGCCGTAGCACTTTACCATAGGGTCCAACTCATAGGGACCCTATAAGACAGAGTGGAGCTGCCCCATAGGGTTTCCAAGGCTGTGAATCTTTACAGTGGCTGGAGAGTTCAAACCACCAACTTTTGGGTTAGCAGCCAAGCGCTTTAACCAATGCACTACCAGGGGTCCTCTCTACATTACATAACTCATGCTCTTCATGTTCAAAGAGACATTAGGGGGAAAGTGCAGGCAGCAATGCCCCCACACAGAATGAGTCCTATGTCAACCCACCCCAATCTAGGATGGATTAACAGAAGGAGAGGCACTTATTTAATATGCTTGCCTTCGGGGGTCAGTGAGGTACAGTAGAAAGAACATGAGCTAAATAGAGAGGCCTGTTTGTCCTTGGGCAAGTTACTTAAATTCTCTGAGCTCCAACATCATCACTTGTAATTTAGGAACAATAAGCTTCAGTTCATTTAGAAACACGGTGATTGACAAGAAGTGGGCACTCAAAAAATCAGAGTTAGTTGCTTTCCCTATCTTCTTGAAAACTTACGTTTAAATAAATAGTTCAGTAGTATCATTGAAAATTTCAAACGAGGCCTAGTGCCCTTTTGATTGCCTCCCTGTACTCTAATTTAACAGAGGCTGTTCAGCATTTTAATTGTATGTGCGGCTTACTCAGGATAATGGAGAAAGACCCAGAAGGAATTTTGCTCAAAGCTGTATCCTGAGACATTGTTGGGTTTCTGAATTCTGGGGGGTGAGAGTTCCCTCTCAACTCTGTTTAAACATTAGCACAATTCAATGAAGGCTCTTAGAAAGCCAGTTTCTCAGAATTCTTGCCTAGCCTCATAGAGGTTAAATGAATTTTTAGGTCAGTTTTTCTTAAAGCAAAACTCATATGTACTTGTCTGAGACCTTGCCATGCATTTATTCATCCTTTTCACCATTATGACATTCTGGGGTGATCCTGGACTAGACCAGACCAACCAGTAGTAATGAAGATTAATGTTATCGTGGTGAAAAGTATAACCCTGCGTATAAATATCGAAAGAAATATTTGCTATTTTGGAGTTTGATTAACCCTTTCAGAACAGATGGGTTCCATTTTTTTTTACCAGGAGGTTGAAGTACAGCCAGAATACTCCTTTGAAGCAAGGATGGCTAACCATAGTCTCATGTACTTTGGGCATGTTATCAGGAGGGACCAGTCCCTGAAAAACGATACCACGTTTGTTAAAGTAGAGGATCACTGAAAAAGAGGGAAACCCTTGTTATGGATTAAATTGTGTTCCCCCAAAACGTGTGTCAACTTGCCTAGGCCATGATTCCCAGTATTGTGTGATTGTCCACCATTTTGTTATCTGATGTGATTTTCCCATGTGTTGTAAATCCTACCTCTATGATGTTAATAAGGCAGGATTAGTGGCAGTTATGTTCATAAGGCAGGACTCAATCTACAATATTAGGTTGTATCTTGAGTCAATCTCTTTTGACATATAAAAGAGAGAAGCAAACAGAGAGACAGAAGGACCTCTTACAACCAAGAAAGAAGAGCCAGGAACAAGAGTGGCCTTTAGACCTGGGGTCCTGAGACGAGAAGCTCCTAGACTGGAGGAAGAGTGATGACAAAGACTTTCCCCTGTACCCAAAAAAGAGAGAAGGACTTCCCCTGCAGCTGGCACCCTAAATTTGGACTTCTATCCTCCTAGACTGTGAGCAAATAAATTTCTCTTTGTTAAAGCCTTCCACTTGTGGTATTTCTGTTATAGTAACACTAGATGACTAAGACAGCCCTCAGCAAGATGGACTGACACAGTGGCTGCAACAATGGGCTCAAGCATAACAACAATTGTGAGGATGGCGCAGGACCAGGCAGCATGTCATTCTGTTGTACATAGAGTAGCTATGAGTCAGAACTGACTCCATGGCACCTAACAACAACAATAGCATGAACTTAAAAACAGTGAGAAATTGAGGCTCAGAAATTTTATGGTCCTAGGTTCACCTGGGTGACAGAAAGAATCCAACCCACTAACAGTATTGAGTAGGGTGAGACTTCAAGGAATATGAGTTTCTCCTTAACATTCCCCTTCCAGAACCATCTTGCAATTATAAAATCAATTGATGCAGACAATTCACATGTCAAACAGTTCCGTGCCTTCTACTATTTTCAGTACATAAATAAAAGATACTTAATTTTCCCAAACTATGTTATGACAGTAAGTGAATAAAAGGTAGCTCCAAATGGACCCTGACGTAACCTATAAGGATTTGTCTCTACAATTGTGAGGTATTTCCCCTTTAAGATTTTACTAGCTACGTTTTTTTTTTTTAACCAAGACCACTGCTGGATACTCAAGAAAATGTGGAGGTTTATGAAGGAGGTTTATAAATTCCTTGTATTTTGTTGTTTTAAAAGTTGGACATTGCCTGAAGCCAGAGAGAGAAGGTAAGGTGTAAATTTAAAGGCTCATATACCTCTAAATATTCTGAGTTGATTCTAAACCCACATTAAATATAATCAAAATGTTACTACATCATATAACTCACAACGTTCATGTTCCTGGCCTTTCCTGAAAGAAGACAACCAGCTGTGATGAATTGTGCTGAACTTCAGGGTGGTTTTGTGACAACAACAAACCAGAACTAGAATGAGACTGCAAAGCATATACCTACGTGAGACTTGGGGTTAGACTTCAGGACTTGATTGTTAACAACTTGAATGCCTGGTTCAGAAACTCTGGTGGCATAGAGGTTAAGAGCTACAGCCGCTGAAAAAAACGTTGGCAGTTCAAAAAGGCACTCCTTGGAAACTCTATGGGGCAGCTCTACTCTGTCCTGTAGGGTCAATATGAGTCAGAATCAACTCGATGGCAACGGGTTTTGTGCCTGTTGAATTCTTTAATCTCCAGATATGATCGCATTGGGTAGATATTGTCTGGCTTGGGTACCCTATTGCATTTCTGCTTTTTCAATTCCTCAGCTTGTGGTGGATTTCATTTTTTCCCTAGAGCATCTCAAGAATTATAATCAGACCCATTATTGTTGATGGCAGAGGTGGGTTACAAAGACCTTATAAATTTTAAAATGTCTGAATAAATAAAACCAATGGCACCATGCTTAAGACAAAATTCAATAATGAAAACATTGTTTCATACCCAAAGTCCCTTTTAATTTTTTTTCTTCTTTGATACAGTTCAACTCTTTCAAAAAAAAAAAAAAAGGAACAGAGACTCTTACACCTGTCTGAAAAGTTCTTTGATTGCCAAACACATGTTATAGATTATAAACTCTAAAAGATGACCCATTTCCCAGTGCCCCACACACTCAGAACAGCATCTCACTTCTAAGGCTTGTCAGGCTCTACAATAAGGCTTCATGCTGCCCTCAGGTCATTCCTTATCTTCTTGAAAACTTATTTTCTTTGACTTAGTCTTCCTGCTGAGAAATGAATGACCTTAATCTCTTCTGGATAACAAGGCACAGCAGGCATCAGTCATATGATTGAATATTTCTGAATATGTAATAAAAATGCAATGTCTACCATACAGAGATAAAGAAAAATAGTGCTAGACAGAAAGCAAGCTTCAGATAGCAAAGCTTCAGATATCTGATAGCAATTTTATAATGTCTTCACAGCCTCTTAAAAATTAGAGCAGTCTCAAAAGACTAGAGATTTTATTTTTATTTTGTTTACATTCTTGCTGTTCATGTAGGGATTTGTTTGTTATTTTTTAAAAATTTTCCTGGTATGTGATATCACAATTGTTTAAAAAGAAACCTAACTTATAAAAAAAAAGTTATATCAGCATCTGAATAATATTTTTTATTCTTAATGACTAATAATAATTCTGGGTTTGTAATACCATGATGAGAACTTGTATTTTTGTTTTCATTGATTACATTCGGTTCCTAGTACTAACAGGTAGTGCTTTGAGAATATAAAATTTATAATCAAATCGCATTTATCTGTGTGTATGGAGGATGGCAGTGGTAATCTTACATGTCATCCTGTCTCCTAAGTCATCTCTGGGTGGCTTTTTATGGAGCTTACCTTGTTTCTACAGATTTGAGATAAAGCAAAAAAAAAAAAAAAAGCTATGATTAAACAGAAAAAAAATGGGTTAATGGTAATCATCCTTATGATAAAAAATCAAAAACCAAACCCATTGATTCCAACTCAGAACGACCCTGTAGGACAGAGCAGAACTGCCCCTTTAGGTTTCTAAGAAACAGCTGGTGGATTCGAACTGCAGACTTTCGGTTAGCAGCTGAGCTCTCGACCACCGTGTCACCAGAGCTTCCCTTATGATAACAATACCTGATAAATGTGGAACGCAATAAATCCCACCACAGAGACAAGTAGAAGTTCACAGAGAAAAATGCCAAAAAGGAGTTCATAAATGGTCAAGAGAGACTCGAACTTATTGTGCTGTTCCATTACCATGTAAACAGCACATTAAATAGACTTTGTATTCATCTGCTTACTTCCCTTAGGTTTAGGAACAGAGAAATAAAATCTCTTGTAGCCTAGTGGTTAGACTGTATGGAGGGGTATGAGAATTAAGCTGGAGGTCACCACAAGGTGCTTTTTCATATTAGAGACTCCCAGTTATAGCTGAGACCCCTGAAAAGTTATTTGTCGTGTGGGTAAACTAGGAGAAAATATCCTATTCCCAGAATACAGTAAAACAACAGTAGAATAAACGTTCTTCTCCAATGCACATGGGTCATTTCCCAGGATAGACCATATGCTGGGTCACAAAACACATCTCAATAATTTAAAGATTGGAATTATAAAAAGTATCTTCTCCTACTACAATAGAGTTAAAATGGAAATCAATAAAGGAAGAAAAATAGGAAATTACAGACATAGGTGAAAATTAAACAACACACATTTTTTATTGTGGTGAAAATATGCACAACAAAACATAGTAATTCAACAATTGCTACATGTACAATTCAGTGATATTGATTACCTTCTTCAAGTTGTACAACTATTCTCATGTTCTTTTTCCCAATTATCCCAACACCATTAAAGTATACTCAATGTACCCTAAGCCAAAACTCTCCCTCCCTCCACCTCTGGGTAAAGGCTAATAATTTTTGGTTTCTACATATTTGTTTGGAAACCCTGGTAGCTGCTAACCAAGAGGTGGCCAGTTCAAATCTGCCAGGCGCTCCTTGGAAACTCTATGGGGCGGTTCTACTCTGTCCTATAGGGTCGCTATGAGTCAGAATCGACTCGATGGCAGTGGATTGGGTTTGGTTTGGTATATACGTGTTTGCCTGTGAAAGATGTGACAGTCTGCTTCCATAAAGATTTACAGCCTTGGAAAGTTTGTAGGGTCACTACGAGTTGGAATTGACTCAATGGCAGTGAGTTTGATTGGTTTGGTATATATTTGCTTAGGAGCCCTGGTGGCAGAGTTGGAAGAAAAATAACATGTGCATTAGTAGTTTTTTGCCAAACATGAACCCCCGCACGTTGTGTTATTTTCATAAGTGTGCTATACCAATTTGTTTTAACATGTTGCTAACTTCAATTTCTATTTCTAATCACATGGGAACACACACATGCATATATGTGTATATATATACAAAATAAAAGAATGGGTATAAAAACAAGACTAAACTAGAATACCACATGTCTTCGTTATCTAGTACTCCTACAACAGAAATACCTCAACGGGGTGGCTTTAACAAACAGAAATTTATTTTCTCACAGTTTAGGAAGCTAGAAGCCCAAATTCAGGGTGCCGTCTCTAGGAGAAGGCTTTCTCTGTTGGCTCTGGAGGAAGGCCCTTGTCTCCTTTCATCTTCTGTTCCTTGATTACTTGGAGATCTTCCTGTGGCCTGCATCTATCTTCCGCTTTCCATGCTTGCTCGCTTCTGGGCCTAATCTGCTCTTTTATATCTCAAAAGTGATTGGTTTAAGATACCCCCTATTCTGACATGGCCTTATTAATATAACAAAGAAAACCCTATTCCCAAGTGGGATTACTTCTACAAATTGGGGTTAGGATTTACAACACATGTTTTTAGGGGACAAAATTCAATCCATAACAACAGACATCAATAGCATATAGTTTGGTCAGGGGGGAGGAGTGAATGATTCTGAGGTCAACATATTGTTTTGAAGAAGCGATATTGCTAAAATTATTAAATTGTTTAAAGTAACTCCCAAAAGAATAGAAACAGTGGGTACAACTTCCAGAGTAACAAAGGGGAAAGAAATGTGAAGGAAATGAAGCTATCTATAAGTAGGCTTGAAAGGAGAAATCGTAGAGAGGTAAAAAAAAAAAAAAAAAAAAAAGAGGGAAAAGAGAAATCACAAAATACTATGATAAAAATTTAATCAAAATATCTTAGGAATCATTAATTACTCTTTGACAAAATGCTTTCATTAAAATGCAAAGATTGTCAGATGTGATTTTTAAAATTCCAGCTTGATGAAAATAGTCACATCAAGCCAAAAAGTAATCAAAGTAAAGATGATGTGTCTACATTACTCTGAGATAAAATAGACTTTTAGAAAAGAAAAAGACTGCTATATGCTGATAAAAGTTTCAAAGGATTAGAATGATAACATAAGCTTCACGTAAGTGTGGACAGAGCTCCAGGAAGATTTTATCACGGCCACCATTGGAGTGGAAGACTGCCACGTATTTATCTCAGTGCCTGAAGGTTTTATCAGACAAAAACTCACACTGGGACAGCACAGAAGATTTGGACTGTAGCGTTAACAAACTTGATCTAGCATCTGGTAGAAAATGTATAAAGTTCTGCACCCAATAGTGGGACATTTAAATTCATTCCAATTGAAAAATAGAATATTTATGAATACTGATTCTAACTACACCATGAAGCAATTTGAAACACATTTTAAAGTTTCATTATTATGCAGGAAATGGTCTCTAAAATGCAAATAAATTAGGAATCTATTATAAAGTATTTAGAATAAATTATTCTTGAACATTTAAAACCGTACTCCTTAATAAGTAATGGATCAGAATAAATTGTAATGGAAAATATGACATACTTAGAACTATATGTCAAAATTGCAATACCTAGGCATAAACAGAATACGTCCAAAATCAATCACACTAGCAAACTCTCCAAAAGGTGACAAACGACACAGGAACAAACAGAAGGGACTCCCAGGCTCCTGGGCTGAAAAACTCAATATCAAAATCGTGTCAATTCTCTTCAGCTTAAATAGAAATTTCAATCAATCCCCCAAAAAGTAGCCCTTTTTTTTTTTCTTTTCTGGTACTGCTAACTTTGATTATTAACTTCATTTGGACACGCGTAAATCCCTCTAGAACTCAGAAAAGGGGAAAACTTCCTGATCATGAATCAAAATCCATAGGCAGAGAAAAAAAATTGCCAAATTTAATTGCATAAAAGTCATTTTAAAAATAAACCCTATTGTGTGTCATACACCCTGTTTTATACTGTAAAAACTTTTTTTCTTTAATTTTTATTGAAACCTTAAAAGGTAAGTTTAATCTTTATCCACTTTTACCAGATGAAGAAACTGAGAAATAGAAGTTTACATAAAATCTGTTCAAGGTCACGTGCTAATAAATTGATAAAAGTTAATTCAACCCTAGTATTTTTTTTAACCCCAGATTCATTCTCTTAACTTTTCATAGATTTACCAATAGTGTACGAAATGGGCTGAACAGTGTGAGGAAGGGAGCTGGAGAATTTCATTACTCTAGAAGTAAAATTTCCTTGGAACCTTCAGTAAAATATAGCAGAGTAAAAATATTGTTCCCCTGATTTATTTGCTTAAATAAACCAGTAGCAATGAAAGGAACAGGCAAGCAAGTAAACATACAAAAGAATGAAAGAATAAACAAACAAGCAAATGTATTAAAGAGACAGTTACAACCACAAAGACATTAAAAGAGAGTGCCGAAACTTAAACACGAACCAGTCAGAGTGTCTGCCAGTTGCAGCAACAACTGGAAGATGTGTGTATGTGTGTGTTTGGGACAGGGCGTGGATTGGGAGTCACAGGTTGCTTACTTCTTCATATCAAGCTGAAGATCTCAGCCCACAGGCACCAAACTCAAATTTGTATACTTTCGGTTGTTTTAAAAATAGCCCAAATTAGCAGATCTTTACCCACTGAGAGTCTGCCTAAGCTCTTTAGAAACAAGCATACTGAGACTGTCTTGTTTACTTCGGACACATCCTCAGGAGAGACCCGTCGCTGGAGAAGGACATCATGCCTGGTTAAGGAGAGGATCAGTGGAAAAGAAGGAGACCCTCAGTGAGATGGATTGACACGGTGGCTGCAAGAATAGGCTCACCTGTTCGAACACACCAGATGCTCCTCGGGAGAAAGACATGGCAGTCTGCTCCCGTAAAGACTTACACAGTCTTGAAAACCTTATGGGACAGCTCTACTCTGTCCTGTAGGGCTGGTATGAGTCAGAATCAACTCCACGGTAATGGGTGTGTTTCTTTTGGTTCCAGTTCAAAAAATCATTAGTAGGAGGGTCAGTAACTTCATGCCAAACAATGCAATCGCAAAGTGTGTGCAGCTTTAACAGTTGCAGCAAAAGGTCTCAGCAAAAGGCTTCCTTCCAGAGTACTAAGGTGAGTGTTCGGAAACCTAGAATGTTTTATATTCAAAGGAGATAGCAATAGTAAGAAATAGAAGAAAACGGGAATTGAAAGAGAAAGAGAATGGCCATATGCACGTATTTGTGACCAGGTCTTCCAACTGGTTCAATCTGGTTCTAACCCCTGCTGAGAATCTGCAAATTTCTAACAAGTTCCCAGGGGACGCTAATGCTTCTGGTTAGGGACCAATTCAGAGAACCACTGGTAAGACAGTCGTTCTCAGAGTTTGTTATACATAAGAATAAACTCAGGATCTTGTTAAAATGTAGATTCTGATTGTATATCTGGGGTGGAAATGGACATTCTCAGCAGGGGTTCAAACCAGAAAGAAGGAGTTCAAAGCCCTGTTTGTGACCTGGGCAGTAAAAGCCTAATAATGGGCATTGGGAAAAATGACAGCAGAATACCATAAGCTCTTGCAACATGCATGAAAAGAGGAAAGGAAAGGACAGCTGTATTAAAACACTGAGGACACGAGGACAGGAGTAAGACATTACCAAGCCATTCTTGGCTAAAGTGTCTAAGTCAAAGATAATTATAAAGTAAAAATAATACCTAGATATCACATGCCTGGGTTTTTTTTTTTTTTTTTGTATGAATACACAAAGGAAAAAAAGCTTAATGTATTTACTTATTCTAATAAAGGGGTCAGCTAATCTCCTGTGTTAAAAATTCCAGGTTTATTCACAGTAGCAAAAAAATGGAAACAATCTAGGTGTCCATCAATCAACAGGTGAATGGAGAAAGAAATTATGGTACTTACACACAATACACTACAATGCAAGGAAAAAGAACAGTGATGGATCTGCGTCACACCTCACAACGTGGATGAACCTGGAGGGCTTTAAATGGGTCGACCACAAAAGGACAGATACTGTACGAGACCACTGTTATAAAAACTCATGGAAAGGTTTCCGTGCAAAAAGAAACAATCTTTGATGATTATGAGGGAGAAAGGAGGGGAGGGGTAGGGAGAGAAAAACGCTAAATAGACAATAGATAAGTGGTAACTTTGGTGAAGGGTGAGAAGGAAAGAAGTTTGAGGGAAAAAAATTCCAGTTGAAGAATTAGAATCACATGTGATCTGAAATATTTGACATAAATGAAGACTGCCAACTGTCTAGTCTGAGAACTAGATCCCAGACACAGATGACTGTGCCTGCTTTTCAAAAACAGGTGAGGTGACCCTATTAGCAACCTTCACAGGTGGCAGATTTACATGGTGCTCACCGAATTTTTTTTTTTTCACCGAATTCATTAAAATTTCCATAGTAAGTTTTTATGCCCTTCCCCCCATGTAGATGCTGATCTGGGTTTGGGTTATTTATTGGTAAAATATTTTTATAAGGAATAAACTAAAAAAAAATGTTTTTAAGCAGTTAAAGGGTATTCTGCTCTTAAATTCCCTATACCTATTATATATATGGATATTTATTCAAATTTTAAAAATATTTTAAGTCCTAAAAGATTAATCAATTTCCACTTTCCACTTTTTCTAACTAGAATATTTTATATTCAAAGATCATTATTTCATTATACTCTTTTTATTAATATAAGGGACAACTTAAATCTGGTAGTTTTTTTTCAGAAATCATCAAACTGCAAATTAATTAAGCAAATTCTTAGCGTTCTTAAATATTTGAAAAAATATGTCAAAGAATCTCAGTAAAGTTATAGGCTGTAAACATTGTATTATCTTATTATCTTTCTGTAATGAACATTGTAGTACACATGGTAACAATTCAAGAGAACCATTTACTATTAAGTATTACTCAGATGCCCTGGGAAAGTTAACATTCTGGATCTAACTGAAAACTTTAATGTGGTGTATTGACTTCATGTGCAGGTGAGAATCGCAATTATCTATTTTCTGTCCCTGCCTTTTATAACATACACCTTCAAACAAGACAGGTTTGTACTTAGAATTTTAATTCCAATGAGGCCTTGAAGGAATAAAAGCCAGACAATGTCATATTTGGAATGCCCTCTGATGGGGAGGCTTGGTGGTTCAGTGGTTAAGCGCTCGGCTCCTAACCAGAAGGTGGGCAGTTAGGACCCACCAGCCACTCCACAGGAGAAAGATATGGTAGTTGCTTCCATAAAAGTTACACCCTTGGAAACCCTATGGGGCAGTTTTACTTTGTCATATAGGGTCACAATGAGGCGGAATCCACTCAACTGTAGAGGGTTTGGTGGTTTTGGTTTCTTTGGTTTTATTGCCCTTATAGGGGAGCTCGATGGCACAGTGGTTAAGAGCTCAGCCTGCTAACCAAAAGGTCAGTAATTCGAATCCACCAGCTGCTCTTTGGAAACCCTGTAGAGCAGTTCTACTCTGTGCTATAGGGCTGCTATGAGTTGGAATCAACTGGACAGCAATGAGTTTTGGTTTTGGTCCCTAGAGAAGTGGGAATAAGTAAGAGGAAGGCTAGGAAATAGTCTTCCCCTACCTGGGATGCATGGAGCTACAATACACATCACCGGCCACAGAATCTCCGACAGAATCTCCGAGTTCCCCTACTTGACATGCCTCCTGTCCTTGTTCCTGGTTTTTGCTGCGGGGCCTGACTTATGATTGCAACCCCGCCTTGAACAAAAACCTTCAGGACAGACTCCCAGATGTCCTTGACCATTCCCTGCCAGTATCATCACCCAGAAGGCTGGTCCTTGCTTTTGGGATCCCTTAATTTAATTTGAATGGGTCTACTGATCAATGCTCCCAAAATTCATTTGATTCCCCCAA
Organism: Elephas maximus indicus; assembly: GCF_024166365.1. Taxonomy (NCBI): domain Eukaryota; kingdom Metazoa; phylum Chordata; class Mammalia; order Proboscidea; family Elephantidae; genus Elephas; species Elephas maximus. Next base: position 78,041,113 of record NC_064835.1, on the reverse strand, counting down.
ACATTGCTACCTAGAATCTTCTGCCACCATGCTATGCTCTTCCCCCATCCTCTTAGGTGTTGATGGTTCAGATAAGCCTAGAGTTACCTCTTGGCTTTGTTTGTTTGAAGAGGGGAACATCTTATCCTGTGTTGTGCTAACTTCTTTGTATCATCTTGTATAAGGGGGTCACTCAATTTGCTGTGCATCTGAGTTCATGTGAGTTGTCACACAAAATGAAGGACATTGGAAGGCTTTTTTCAAAGATTGACCCCACTCTTACCCCTAACCCAATGGACTACCTATGTTATATGAAATTCTGGTCATTAATACTGTTCCTTAAAGTAATGTAATATTCTTGGATATATTCCAAGAGCATCGACTAAGAGGAATAAAATCTTTGTTAGCATCCATCTCACATTCTGAAGGAGCCCTGAGAAATGAGACACAAGGCAGAGGCGATTTAATTTCTTCATTCCAAAAATACATCTTGAACATCTGCTAAATGCAAGTCACTGGGCGAGACACAGTGGAGAGAAGATTGATTAGCGGAGGACACAGAATAAGCTGAAGCTTGATGTAATATACACTTGGTAAAGCATGCTAAAAAGTAAGTACACAGCAAGATGAATTTTTACATCCGATATGTACACAACTGTGTAAGTTTCACCCAGATCAAGGCATAAAATATTTAGAGCATGCCAAGGGCTCCCTCGTTCTCTCTCCCAATCAGTATCTACCTTCTCCCTCAAAGGTATCCTTTGTTTTTATTCCTATTACCATAGATTTATTTTATCTGTTCTTGGACCTATTCTAAATAGAATTAATTCATTATTTACTCTTTTGTGTCTGGCTTCTCTTCCTGAATACATCTATGAAATTCATCCATGTTGGTACGTCTAACAGCAGTTCTTTTTCATTGCTGTGCAGTTTTCCATTTTATGACTATACCACAGTATATTAATCTGTTTTACTATTGATAGATATTTGTGTTGTTTCCTTGGAGCTGTAATGAATAAAGTTGCCAAGTATAGTCTTATAAATGTCATTCAAATACATACTTCTACTTTCCCAAGAGAAATTAACTATGTAGGTCTAATTTTAAAAAGCCTATTTATTTATTCTACCCTTCTGTGGGAGAATAAACATCAATTATTGCAAGACAATGTATTACCAATTAAGATTAATGTTTAACCCTTTTTAATCTAATCTAGGAAACCTGGTGGCTTAGTGGTTAAGTGCTGTAGCTGCTAACCAAAAGGTTGACAGTTTGAATCCACCAGGCACTCCTTGGAAACTCTATGGGCAGTTCAACTCTGTCCTGTAGGGTTGCTATGAGCCAGAATCTACTTGATGGCTGTGGGTTTGGTTTTTTTGAAATCTCAAGGACCACTACCCATCTGTCAGCTTCTGGTTACTGTGGTGGTTTGTGTATTGCTGTGATGCCGGAAGCTCTGCCACAGATATTTCAAAGATCAGCAGTGTCACCCATGTGGACATGTTTCAGTGGAGCTTCCAGACTAAGACTAGCAAGAAAAGCCTGGTGATCCACTTCTGAAAATGAGTCAGTGGAAACATGGATCACAACACAATTTTGTCCTACATAGACCAAAAATCAAAGTACACAGTGGCTGCAACAATGGACTTGAGCATACTAGTGATCATGAAGATGGTGCAGGACTGAGCAACATTTTGTTCTGTTGTACATGGGATCGCCATAAACTAGGGCTGACTCGACAGCAATTAACAACAACAACCAAGTCTCTCATAACTAAGACAGATAATTAAAACACTAATTGTGTCCTTCCTTTCTTCCTTCCCTCCCTCCCTCCTTTCATCCTTCCTCCCTTTCTTCCTTGTTATTTATTTCTCTTTCTGTGACCATTTGAGATTATACTGCAGAGATTTTGCCTGACCAATTTCCTCTAGCAACCTCAGCATGAATCTCCTGCAAGCAAAGACGTTCGCTTACAAAATTACAGTGCAGTTACAACATTCAGAAAATTTAACACATATGCCACACCATTATCGAATATATAGTCCATTTTCAAATTTTGCTGATATTTCCAATACTGCCCTTTATGGCAACCCTTACTTTACCTCCCCCAGCCCCCCAGGATATAATCCAGTATCACACAGCTCCTTAGCGTTCTTTTTCCTTTCAAGGCATTGTCATTGTTAGGAGAATACAAGCCCATTGTGTTTTAGAATGTCCCTCATGGTTTTGTTTTTGTTTTTCAGATTTTTTGTCGTCATGATGGGACTTAAGCGTTTTTGGCAGGAATACATCAAAAGTTACGCATTGCGTTTCTCAGTGCAATACACCAGGAGGCACTTGATAATGAATTTCTACCATGATTGGTAATGTTTATGTTGACCACTTAGTTAAGGAGATGCCGTATAGATCATAACATGTATATTGTTATATATGAAACAAAATTAATGTTTAAAGATACACTAGAGAAAAATTTCTGTGCTAGAAAAAATAATCTCCAAATTTTTTATTGTAAAATTTGAAAACAAAGAAAAATAAATAAGAAAAAAACTCATCCGTTGTTATCCTTCTCAAAATAAAAAAAAAAAAAATAGATAACTAATATTATAACGATGAACAAGTATATCCTTCACAATTTTTTCATAGTAATTCAGGCTTAAGGATCCCTGGAGGCACAGTGGTTAAGCTCTCCGCTGCCCATCACTACTAACCAAAGGTCTGCGGTTGGAACCCACCAGCTACTCCTTGGAAGAAAGATGTGGCAATATGCTTTCGGAAAGATTATGGGCTTGGAAATCCTATGGGATAGTTCTACCTTGTCCCTTAGGGTCGCTGTGAGTCAGAATAGAATCAATGCCCTTCAACAACAACAGCAATACAGATATAGGTTTTTTAGTCTTCACAAAAACAGGGTGACATTTTAATATCAAGAGTTCAAATCAGTTTTCTTTATCTATTATATGGTGAATATATTTCAAAGGTAATAATTAAGCTTCTATAATATCACCCTAATGTTTCTATAGGGTCGCTGTGAGTCAGAATTGACTCTGCGGCAACAGGTTTAATGCTTCCCGATATTTCGTATGTTTTACTTTTATCTTTGAAGGTTAGGATAAAATATGTAAGAAGAAAGAAATATGAGATAATTTATGAAGCACGTAGACATCTATGTGCTTTTTTTTTTTTTTTCCTCTTTGCTTTGGCCTTATTTGTCTACACATTTTTTTGATCTCTTATTTGGGGTTTTATTGGATTCCCATCAAATCTTTTCCTCTATTTTATGATTCAGGTATTTTGGAGATATCATTTGGTCAACAAAAACAGAGTAACAAAGATAATAGTGAAAGTGAGAAAGGTGAGCATAAGATTGGCTAAACAGCATTAAAATGCTTTTCAGTGGGAAAGAAAATCTATACTTTTGTTCTTTCTTAGTAACAAGCCCTGGTCATGATTGCCATTGTCAGAATAGCAATCGTATTGGGTGCTTCATGTCACCATGTGTTTATGTTGGCCCATCTACAAGCAGAGAAGGTGGGAGCAGTGTGTTTGGGTCATGAATTTTGCTTCCTGTGTGGCAATATCTAGAAAATATCATAAGCACAATTTTCAACTTATGTTCTCAAAAGTAAATATTAATTTCAGAGAGAAACTCATTTTCTAGGAAAAAAATTAACAAATCTTAACAGCTGCTACAATGCCTTGACAAACTGGTTAATTATTTGACAACTGAGGGCATGGTTAACAGAACACAAAGACAAAAAAAATGTAAAACTACTCCAATTCAGAAAACAATCAGACTTCTGGGTGAGTGTAATCAGAGGAGAGAGGAGAAATAGAGTGTACCAGTACGTTACAAATATGGATCCAGAAGTAGGACACTTTTAAAAGATAATTGACTCAGAAGAAAAACATCATAGTAGGTAGGAAATCCATGAGCCATCACACCCACTTTGAAATGCCTAGTGAAACTGGGAATGTCTCAAGCCCCCTACTACATGTAAAATGGGGTTTGAGACAATTTAATTTAATTTTAAAATTCAGGCTGTCTTAGATGATGCCTGAGTTATAACAGAAAACAGTGTTCAAGTAGAAGTTTGAGTAAAGATGAAGTGGGTTGTTTTTACCACCAACCCTTTCTCTAATTACTTATGTGTTTGTGGGGAAAATAATAACTTCATTCCTCACTTACTTCATCTACAAAATAAGCGTAATACACTTAAGTCATCTAACCTAAAGAATCACATAAAGAACAAATGAGTACACTTGGAAAAGTGTAAATCCCTTTAGAATTAATGTAGGATTGACAAATATTGATGAAGACCAAAGATTACAGCCTTCAGTATGGGTTATACCTCAGCATAAAGAAAACCAAAATTCTCACAAGTGGACCAATAAGCAACATCATGACAAAAAAGAAGGAAATATTGACGTTGTCAAGGATTTCATTTTACTTGGATCCACAAGCAACACCCATGGAGTCAGCAGTCAAGAAATCAACTGACGCATTACATTGGGCAAGTCTGCTGCAAAAGATCTTTTTAAAGTGTTCAAAAGCAAAGATGTCGCCTTGAGGTCTAAGGTGCTTCTGACCCAAGCCATGGTATGTTCACGTGCCTGCAAAACATGGAAAATGAATAAGAAAAACCGAAGAAGAATAGATGCTTTTGAATTATGGCGTTGGCAAAGAATACTGAATATACCATTGACTGCCAGAAGAAGGAACAAATCTGTCTCAGAAGAAGTAGAGCCAGAATGCTCCTTAGAAGCAAGGAAGGTGACAGTTTGTCTTATGCACTTTGAATATGTTATCAGGAGGGACCAGTCCATGGAGAAGGACATCATGCTTGGTAAAGCAGGGGGTCAGCGAAAGAGAGGGGAAGACCTTCAACTAGATGGACTGACACAGCCAGCTGCAACGATGGGCTCAAACAAAGCAAGTCAATGGCTATATGTTAGTTTCTCTGATCCTAGATTGTAAAACTCCATGTTGTTATTGCCAAGTGTATTTTGTTCATTTCCACAGGGAGATATGCCAAAATCTGTGTGCATGAAAGGAGTTGACTTCCTGCCCTGCAGTCTGGATGGTGATGACTATCATTCGCCCAATATTCAATACAGAAACTCAGGAAGCCACCCAGACGCATCTTGCTCCTAACCTCCCACTTCCAACTGTCACTACTTACTGTCAATTCCACCTACCCAGTGTACTTCCTCCACCCCCATTGTCATTTTATTAAATGTTGTGACACCTTCATCTTGGATGACAATGATGGTGATGATAAATGAGATGTGTATACTACTATGTGCCAAGCACCATCCCAAGCACTTTCCATTTATTAACTCATTCAATCTCCACTAACCCTACTAAGTAGATGTATAAGTATACTAACGTTACTAAAAGAAAAAAAAAAAAAGGAGATATATAATTTGTTCTATTTCCCAAATGAGGAGAGTAAAGCATAGGGCAGTTAAATAATTTTCTCAAATTTAAGCACTTAGTAAGTAATGAAGCCAGTGTTTCAGTCTGGGCAACCTGGTAATAGATACCATGCTCTTAAACAAAAAACCAAACCAGTTGCCGTTGAATAGATGGCAAACGTGGTGACCCCATGTGTATCAGGGTAGAACTGTGCTCCCTAGGATTTTCAATGGCTGATTTTTAGGAAGTAAATTTCCAGTCCTTTCTTTTGAGGCTCCTCTGGGTGGACTTGAACCTCCAACCTTTCGGTTAGCAGCCAAGCACATTAACAGCTTACACCACCCAAGGATTCCTCTATGCCCTTAAATACCACACTATAACTGGGATAACTTCTGTTCTTTTTTTTAAGCCCTTCAAACTATTTCTCACACTAAGGCTAGATTATTATAATAATTTTCTCTTGTCCTCAGGGTAAAAATCCAAATTCCTTAGTGTGGCATAAAAGGTATGATTCTAGTTCAGTCCTCTGGTCTTATCTCTTGATCACTTTACATCATTCTCTACTTTTATTAAACTGCTTTCTTTTCTTTGATCACCTCTGCCTGTTATCTTGCTTCTAGCAGGCCATCGTGCATTCTTTTCCATCTACTCAATAAAAAATGGAATCACAAAATTTGCACGAATTTTGTTTGACTAATTTCTACTCATTCTTCAAACAGCTGTTATGGCATTCTTTCTCTGGGAAGTCTATCTTGACCCCTCCCCAAACAATTATAAGTATCCTTTTTTTCCATGGATTACCACTTCATTTTGTATTCTCTCCCAACTCATTCTGTGTTATACTGGTCTGCCTACTTTACTGTCTCCTCCAATGGACTTTGTACTTCTTGGGGGCCGAAAACAAGTGTTAATTAATTTTATACCCCCAACAAGTAGCAGGAGCCCTGGTGGCATAGTGGTTAAGAGCTCAGCTGCTAACCAAAAGTTGGCAGTTCAAATCCACCAGTCGTTCCTTGGAAAGTCTATGGGCCAGTTCTACTCTGACCTATAGGGTTGCTGTGAGTCAGAACCAACTCAATGGCACCTAACAACAACAATAGCAATTAGCAATATACTTGGCACATAGGACGCACTCAACTAGAGGTTTTTAACGTGACGTCATTGTATGAATTTCAGGAATTAAATTATTGTTGTTGTTGTGTGCTGTTGAGTTGATTCCAACTCATAGCAACTCTACAGGACAGAGTAGAACTGCCCGTTAAGGTCTCCTAGGCTGTCACCTTTACCAGAGCAGATCGCCAGATCTTTTCTTTTACAGGAATTCAATTAGTCCCACGAAATGCTATGGCAAATGTTGTAACCATATGGATGTGTACATTTTGGGATGTGAGAAATGATTACGTTCTATGATTTCCCACCAGGCTAGGGTGTGTCTGTAGGTGAAATGAATCGGAGTCCTCCAATAGAAGCTCTACAGCACTTCTCTCCTGATAGAAACCCATAGCCTTCCAATATTTCCAGCGTTTCTCTTTCCATACCGTTGACAGAGCGGCATCTCTCTACTCCTTATGTAGCTTTCTAATTTCTAATGCTTTCTAATTCCCATGATTTCGTTCACATGAAGGAACTGAGGGCCACAATCAGGAACCCCAAATCATAAAGCTTCTTATATACATTAAATACCACCATTTGGTCCAGTCAGGAAATGGAATTATTTTAGTTAACAAAATATTCTAATTATTGGAGGACAAAAACAAGTCAGATACGATCATAAGGCGATGAGATGGATTTATGTAAGTGGTTTGTAAGGAGCCCTATCACTTCATAATTCACCGTATCACTTTACAATTTTGGTTATATGTGGATTTTCAGGTTTCAAAGAAGCAAAATAGGAAAAAAGGCATGTTGCCAAGTGTCATTTCATCTTTGATGATTTGGCAAGAACTCACAGTGCTTCAGGGTCAGTGTTAGGAACATCCATCATCATTGCTGTGGTTGTGCAAGTCATAGAGATTGCTGGTTGAAGGGTCAGTTTTTACTCCTCTCATTTAGGCCCCGTATATGGTTGTTCTCATTAAGAATGGTTGTTAGGAAGAGAAAGGTGTTAAAAAAAATTTAGTGGATGACTTCAAGGAGAATAAATCAAATCTGTATTCATTGGTTGTGGTGGTTGAATTGTTTTCTGTTCTCTAACATGTATTAACCTTCCACCCTCCTTCTGTAGCCTCATAACGGATTCATTATTACTTTTTTAATGATAAAAGCATTTGGACCAAGTGTTTCATTAAAAGGACAAGCCTGAGCAGGTCCTAAACACAAAGCGTTCAGCTCTATGAAGTAGGAAGTTAATGTTCATAGGAATTCTCATGGCCTTTGTATCCAACAGAAGGACAATAACACATTAGTCGTTTTTCAACCTCACTGGGGTTGAGCATGTATAGGAAATAGAAGAAAAATAAGAGAAGCGAGGACTGCCCTTTCAAGGGAGTCTGTGGGGATCTTGGAGGAAGCATTATATTCAGTCTAGCATTAATCAGCCTTCTCTAAACACCTTGTAATTAATTCTGCATAATAATAGAAGTGTCAAAGAAATCCAAGGCTGGAAACAAATTTGAACCAGAAGCCTGGAGCTTACAAAGAACTCAAACTGTCTTTAATCACTTAAGACCTACCTTTCTAACTGCCTGATGGTCATCTCCAAAAGGCTGTTAAATTTATCATGACACAAAGGAAGTCTATCATCTTCTTCCGAAATATGATCTTCCTTTTTTCTACCTCATTTCACCCCAGGAGAAAGAATTAACCAATCTATCCTCTATACTTTGTTTATTGCACTGATAATTTGATTGTTGCACTCACTGATCACCTTGTTATATGTAAGTAATGTATAGTACAGATTATATACTAGTTTTTTCCCTGACAGTATAGGTTGACTGAACCCTTTGAGAGCAGGGACTGCCATTCATTTTTGCATCCACCACACTTTGCATAGCATTGAACTTTAGATAATATCTTAAAATAATAAGGGTAGCTAAGATATACTGAAAAGTGTGTGCCAGGCTATTCTATGAAATTACCTGCACTAGCCCACCTATTCAGCATAGCGGTCCTATGAAACAGTCACAGTTACTATCTCAGTTTTACAGGTGAACAAACTGAAGCACAGCAAGTTTAAGTAAGTTTTTTAGGATCACATACATAGGAATGGGAAGAGCCAGGATTCAAAACCAGGCAGTCTGCTTGAAATTTCATATTTCCTTGTATGCCTTCTAGTAGTTTCCCTATTATTAAACACTTTGGTGCTTCCTCTCTTGCTCTTTCTCTCTCACCCTTTCTCATTCTTGCTCTTATCCCTACCTTCTCTTTCTAATAAATAACAGTAATAATAATTTAAAAAAAACCTGTTGCTGTTAAGTAGATTTCAACTCATTGAGACCCTACAGGACAGAGTAGAACTGCCCCATGGGGTTTCCAAGGCTGTAAATCTTTACGGAAGCAGACCGCCATGTCTTTCTCCCATGGCGGGGCTGGTGAGTTTGAACTGCAGACCTTTTGGTTAGCGGCCAAATGTTTTAACCACTGTGCCACCAGGGACTCTCTTTCTAATAGGAGAATGTTATATACATTACCTTGTGGAATTACGAGGAAACACACATCATCAGGAAAGACCAATTTCTAGAAAAGGACATCATGTTTGGTAAATAGAGGGTCAGTGAAAAGAAGAGAAACCATCAATGAGACGGAATGACTTAATAGCCACAACAACGGGCTCAAACATACCAAAGATCATGAAGACGGGGCAGGATCAGGCAACTTTTCATTCTGTAATTCATGAAGTTGCTATTAATTGGAGCAAACCCAACAACAACTAAGAACAATAACAACCACCACCAACAGGATTACAACCACTTGGTTCTTAGCTAGCTGAGAGTCTCAACTCTTTCCAACTGAGTGTTGGGCCAATTAATAGGATAATGCCTACATGCTGACAGGTAATCCTGTCTAATAAAAACTTGTTTCACTTCCAACACTGGAATTTTGCACTGCACTCTCTCTCACTGTAGACATGATAACACAGCCCTCTGCAACATAGGTATTGGATATACATACACTGAACTATATTTCATGTCTGGCAACATGGCAGCCATGATCTTGTGAAAAATCCTCTGTCTATAAAACCCATAGAAATATTGTAAAATGTCAAAACAAAAACAAAAATTTTAAACCCTGTGCTTAATCAACAAAGAATTAAGATAAATATCCAGAAGCCAAAAACAAAAGAAAAGACAGGCAACTAGAATTTTTTAAGAGGGCATTAAAGACACAATTACTCCCGGTGGTATTTGCCAGTTTTGGTAAATTTAGTTACTGGACTTTAACAGTCATGAAGACGGTAAGAGACATAGGTTTGGGCTCAAGCAATGAAGGACTGAAAATTGAAATACCTGCATGTGGCTGGTATCATCAAAGAGCTAAAGCCTCTATGATAAGGTAAAATGAAACAAAAATTCAACCAACTCTGTGAACAAGAGACATGTCTCTCTCTCAGTCTGGGTGCCATGATCACAGCTCTGCCTACGTGAATGTTTGAACTTTCAATTTGTACTTTCTATTCGGTGCAGGAAACACAAAGCTGCAAAATTACATTAAGTGGGATGGGGGCTGTACAACGGCTGGCAGATGCAAATGCAAATTGTTCATGGAGTTCAGATCAACATGAGTTCCATATCTGAAATTATAAAACACCATGAACAATAGCTAACAAGAAGAATAAAGAGCAACAACAGAATCCCAAAGACATCATATGTTAGGACTCTTGTGTACAGAATAAAAATAAATATGAGTAAGTTTTTTCAAGGACTAAACCAGGGAATTGACAGCATGACCAAAAAATAAGACATTACCTAAGAAGGACAGAAATATTTGAAAAATTTCCAAATATAGCTTCCAGAAAAGAAAAATAATAATAATAATTAAAATTGAAGATTATGGATGACTTAAATGGCGCATTAGACACTGCTGAAGGAAGGACTAAAAATTGTCTTAAAAGATATAAAAAAAATATATTCAACGGGTAGAAAAAATTAAAAAGTATGAAAGAGATTTGATGGACAGGCAGAGAAGATAGAATATGAATTTCAGAAAAAGAGAAGAAAGAAATAGTAGAAGACAAAATACTCTGGAGGCATCAGCTGACCATGTCTGGGGATTAAAAATCTCAATGTTGTTAAGATGTCAATTCTCTTTCAAATTTATCTATCAACTCAATGTAATTCCAATCAAAATTTCACCAATTTTTTTAGGAAGAGAAATTGACAATCTAATTTCAAAATTTATATGGAAATTTAAATGACCTAGAATAGACAGGACAATCTTGAACAAGATAAACAAAATTACAAAATTTACACTCCCTGATTTCAAAGGCATAGTAATAAAGATAGTTTGTTATTGCTATAAGTATATACAAATAGATCCGTGGAAGTGAACAGAGAGTAGAAATAAACCCACAAATATGTTATAGGTTATTATAAAGAAAAAGAAAGTTGTCAAAACAATTTAACCAGAAAAAGAAAGTCTTTTCACCCAATAGTGCCAAATAAACAGGATACCCATTAGGGTTTATTTTTAAAGGTTTTTATTTCTTAACTCATTTTAACCCTCACAAACAGATGGGGAAAATACTACTATCTCTATTTTTACAGAGAGGAAACTGAGGCACAAAGGAGTTAAATAATTTGCTAAAGCCACACAGCTCACAAATAGCAAAGCCAGAACTAGAACTGACGAAATAAATAGGGTGGTTCAAACCAAGCTAGGATGACGGGAGAAGGTGTGCAGTCACGCCAGGGGAGCTGCATTTGACCTGGGAAAGACGAAATGTGCTCATTTGGCGACCACTTTTTCTTCATGATTCTTTCTGCACTGATTTTCTGCTCTATCTTTTCCCTGCTCAGAGGAGTCCCAGCTCCACTTACCTTCCATTCAAGAGGCAGTGTTCTTAGCCACCCTGAATGGGAGCTAACTAGAGCAAGGTTCCCTTTGATTCAGGAAAATATAGAGCAGAAAAGGAAACCTGAGGGAATCATGAAGGAAAATACACCCCCAAATGAACAATTTTCTTGTTTACCAAGGCAAATACAGCTTCCTCTGGCAAGCCTTCCTCTACCATCTTAGCTTAGTTTGAACTCATCATCTCATCTCTGCAACCAGTGGGCACATGACTGTCCTCTCTACCAGCAAGCGAGCTTCTTAAGGGCTGGACACAGGTGGCTCATCTTCACGCCCCAGAGCCTTGAACGGGCCCAGCACAGAGCAGCTGTCAACAAATGTGTGGGGAACAAAGGACTTCTGGAACTTTTCTTTTGCCTCAATGCCTGTTCCTGGTTTCTTTCCACCTCTAACCTTTAGGCTCAGGAAGCAATTCTGAGGTTTGGTGTTGGCGGTTTGTCAGAGCAAAGACAGTTTTCTCACATATTCACTGACAAATCCAAATTCAAACAGAATTCACTCTTGGGAGTCCAGGAAGGAGAGCTGTGGGCACCGGAGACCAGCCAGAGAAGCAGGTCCAGCTGCAGGGCAAACACAGCCCCTGTGCAGCCTCTCCTGGTCCTCATCACTCACTCCTCATTCATTTATTCCAATCTTTATGCATGTATTCATTCCTGCATCAAGAGTCATTTATTCAGGATGCCCCAGCAAAGCTCAGAGCTAGATGCTGCATCCCATGATGACGAGAGTGAACTACTAGGAGAGAAGTAGGATGGTCTACAGGGAGATCGTTAACAAGTTAGGCTGATGCACAGATGGAAAGATGAGAAGTGAAGAAGGGCATAGGAATGCTAGCATGAGGGATCAGAAAATTTAGGATCTGATACTAGCAATAAAAAAAATAGAGGGACAAACTGCAAATTGAATGATGAAATGTCTCTTGCTATTGATTGCCTCAGCATACAGGAATTGGTGGCTGAGAAAAGCAATGATATAACAACTTTTCACTGTATCATTTGAATATTGACCAGATGAGTTGTGAGATGACATCAAGGACATCATTCATGAAGAAAGCAAAAGGTCATTAAAGGACAAGAAAGAGAGGAGGCAGAGCCAACGTGGCACTATAGACTGAAGCACCACAGCATCCCTCCAGAGCAAAGACCTGAAAAACTAAGTAAAACAGAGACAAATGTCAGTCCTGGAACACTAAGTGTCAAATGAAATGATAAAGAACTCAACCAAGCACCAAATGGAATAAGAAACTGACAGAGAACAGAGAGCAAGGAGAGATACCAGCAGAGGTCCCCTATTAGCTAATCCGGCATGAATTCGCCAATTTGCACTCCTGTCCAAGATTGGTGGACAGGGAGTAGGGGAAAGCACCTGGTAACCAACAATATTTGTTTTCCCATCTCCCATCCTTCTCCCCTCTGCTCTACCTCTGCCACTTCCTAGCTGGCTGCAGTAGCTCCACTGGCTGGGAAGTGCCAGCTCGGTGCCACTTAGATTCACCTAGCCCACGTCAGAGATCAGCAGACAGGAAGTACAGGAAAGCAGCTTCACAGAGCTCCCAGCAGGAGACAGAGCACCTGGTGACCAGCAATATACTCTTTTCCACCCCCAACTCTTCTTTCCCCCACTTGGCCTCCACTGCTTCCCACAGGCTGCAGTCTCTTGGTGGGGAGGTACCAGTTCTGGCTCTGTGCTGCTTGGATTTGCTCCGCCCATACTGGCCAGCTCCCTCAGTGCCATTTCTTTGTTGCTGATCTTGCTTTTTTCAGCTTCTTTTGGTTTCTTCCCTGCCTCTCACATACTCTTCCTCTGTTCCTTCAAGCACCTGGCTCCATGTGCCATCTTTGCTTCTAGAAAGGCTGTAAAGTATTGTTTGGCTGGGGAATTGCTTCCCCCATCCCTGCCGCCACATTGGTGGGATCCCTGGGGCCTTTGTTGGCTTTGTTTTGTTTTGTTTTGTTCTGTTCTGTTCCGTTTTGTTTTTCTTGTTTTGTTGGTTTTCCTTTTCTTTTCATGGCTTCTCCCCTTCCAGCCAGGCTGTACTGTGTGGCTTGGGAACCACTCCCCTGGGGGAGTGGTTCATTTCTGTTTCCCATCTCTCTATACTTACCTTCTTTTCCTGTCTCCTGAATACTGGTGCTGCCCCTTCTAGCGAGACTGTACTGCGTGACCTGGGAACCACTTCTCCAGTCTGCACAGCCACACCAGTGGGATCCCTTGGGACATACCTTTTTTTTTTTCTTCTCTTTTTCTTTTTTCCTTTTGTTTTTCTCCAACTCTCAGGTTCTCGTCTCTCTACTCTAAACTGCCGACCTTTTGGTTAGCAGCCTTAGCACTTAACCACTACACTACCAAGGTTCCCATACTAAAATTTGTGGCTAAAAATATGATTAGACTCTTAAAGTCTCTCCTCCAAAATATTGATTAATTACAAAAGGAAATATCATAACTTTACAGTGGAGAAACCCTGAAGCCATTACCTTACCCTAGTGATTAACACCATTGGTAGTAAGGCTGTCTTAGTCATCTAGTGCTGCTGTAACAGAAATACCACAAGTAGATGGTTTTAACAAAGAGAAATTTATTTCCTTATAGTAAAGTAGGCTAAAAGTCTAAATTCAGGGTGTCAGCTCCAGAAGCCTTTCTCTCTCTGTTGGCTTTTTCATCCATCTTCACCTAGACTAGGAGCTTCTTCACACAGGGACCCCAGGTTCAAAGAATCCACTCTGCTCCCAGCACTGCTTTCTTGGTGGTATGAAGTCCCCCCAACTCTACGTTGCTTCCCTTTCCTTTTATCTCTTGAGACATAAAAGGTGGTGTAGGCCACACCCCAGGGAAGCTCCCTTTGCATTGGATCAGGGATGCGACCTGAGAAGGGTGTTACAATCCCACTCTAATCTATTTAATATAAAATTACAATCACAAAATAGAGGACCACCACAGAATACTAGGAATCATTGCCTAACCAAGTTGATACACACATTTTGGGGGGACATAATTCAATCCATGACAAAGATATATCAGCATCATATACCCCTTGATATGATGTACTGAGAAGAGAACAACATGATTTCTGTAGTATTCTTGCCAAAAATGTATAACCTTAATCTAATTATAAGAAAACATCAGACATATTCTAATTGAGTTACATTCTACAAAATAACTGGCCAGTATTCTTCAAAGGGGCTCTGGTGGCACAGTGGTTAAGCACTTGGCTGCTAACCACGAGGTTGGAGGTTTGAACCCACCAACAGCTTTGCAGAAGAAAAGACCTGATGATCTGCTCCCATAAAGATTACATTATTGAAAACCTAATGGGGCAGTTATAGGCTGTCCTATAGGATCACTATGAGTTCGAATTGACTGGATGGCACACAACAACAACATTCTTCAAAAGTGGCAAGATCATAAAAGGCAAAGACTGAGGAACTGTCCCATATTGGTGAAAAATACAGAAACATAACAACTACATGAAATCGGGGATCCTGAATCGGCTCTAAGAACAGGAAAAAAAGAAAAACAAAAAGGACATTAGTGGGAAAACTAATTAACTTGATTTAAGGTTCAAATTCTGTACATTAGTTAATAGTATCAATGTTGATTTTCTAGTCCCCATACTTGTACTATGGAAACCTTGGTGGCGTAGTAGTTAAAAGCTATGGCTGCTAAAGAAAGGTCAGCAGTTTGAATCTACCAGGTGCTCCTTGGAAAGCTTATGGGGCAGTTCTACTCTGTCCTATAGGGTCACTATGAGTCAGAATCAACTTGACGGCAACAGGTATACTTGTACAATGGTTATATCAGATGCTACTATTAGGAGAAGCTGGGTAAAGATTATATGGAAACTCTCTGCACTATTTTTACAATTTTTCTGCAAGTCTAAAATTACTTTTTAAAAGGGTTGGTAAGAAAAGAATTTGAGCTAGCAAGCAGCCATCTAAGATGCATCAATTGGTCTCAACCCACCTGAAGCAAAGGAGAATGAAGAACACCAAAGACACAAGGAAAATATGAGCCCAAGAGACAGAAAGGGCCACATAAACCACAGACTGCATCCGTCTGAGACCAGAAGAACTACACGGTGCCCAGCTACTACCAATGACTGCCCTGATGGGGAACAAAACAGAGAATCCCTGAGGGAGCAGGAGAAAAGTAGGATGCAGACTTCAAATTCTAGTAAAAAGACCAGACTTAATGGTCTGATTGAGACTGGAGGGACCCCAGAGGTCATGGCCCCCAGACTGTCTGTTAGCCCAAAACTAAAACCATTCCCAAAACTAACTCTTCAGACAAAGGTTAGACAGGACTATAAGACATAAAATGATACTGGTACGGGTATGCTTCTTAGCTCAAGTAGGCACGTGAGACTATGTGGGTAGCCCCGTCTGGAGGCAAGATGAGAAGGCAGAGGATGTCAGAGGAGACTCTGAAACTTGCTCTTGAACGTCGAGCAGCTAAAGCAAAAGGAAGAAATGATGAAGTAAAAAAACTGAACAGAATATTTCAAAGGGTGGCTGGAGAAGAAAAGTAAAGTATTATAATGACATGTGCAAAGAGCTGGAGATAGAAAACCAAAAGGGAAGAACATGCTTGGCATTTCTAAAGCCTAAAGAACTGAAGAAAAAATTTAAGCCTCAAGTTGTAATAATGAAGGTTTCTATGGGGAAAATATTAAACAACACAGGAAGCATCAAAAGGAGATGGAAGGAATACACAGACTCACTATACCAATGTTCACCCATTTCAAGAGGTAGCATATGATCAGGAACCTATGGTACTGAAGAAAGAAGTCCAAGCTGCACTGAGGGCATTGGGTATTCCAGTAATTGGTGGAATGCCAACTGAGATGTTTCAACAAATGGATGCAGCGTTGAAAGTATTCACTTATCTATGCCAAGAAGTTTGGAAGACAGCTTCCTGGCTAACTGACTGGAAGAGACCTATATTTATGCCTATTCCTAAAAAAGGTGATACCACCGAATACAGAAATTATCAAACAATATCATTAATATCACAGGCAAGTAAAATTTTTCTGAAGATCATTCAAAAGAGGCTGCAACAGTATATCGACAGGGAACTGCCAGAGAACTGCCAGAGATTCAGGCCAGATTCAGAAGAGGACATGGAACCAGGGATAGCATTGCCAATGTCACATGTATCCTGGCCGAAAGCAGAGAATACCAGAAAGACATTTACCTGTGTTCTATTCACTAAGCCAAGGCATTAGATTGTGTGGATCAAAACAAGTTATGGATAACATTGCAAAAATGGGAATTCCAGAACACTTAGTTGTGCTCATGAGGAGCCTGTACATAGACCAAGAGGCAGTTGTTCGAACAGAACAAGGGCATACTGTGTGGTTTAAGGTCAGGAAGGGTGTGCGTCAGGGTTGTATCCTCTCACCATACCTATGCAATCTGTATGCCGAGCAAATAATCCGAGAAACTGGATTATATGAAGAACAGGGTATCAGGATTGGAGGAAGACTCATTTACAACCTGCATTATGCAGATGACACAACCTTGCTTGCTGAAAGTGAAGAGGACTTGAAGCACTTACTGATGAATATCAAAGACCACTGCCGTCAGTATGGATTATACCTCAACATAAACAAAACAAAAATCTTCAGAACTGGACCAATAAGCAACATCCTGATAAACGGAGAGAAGACTAAAGTTGTGAAGGATTTCATTTTACTTGGATCCACCATCAAAATCCATGGAAGCAGCAGTCAAGAAATCAAAAGACACATTGCATTGGGCAAATCTGCTGCAAAAGACCTCTTTAAAGTGTTAAAAAGCAGAGCTGTCACTTTGAAGACTAAGGTGCACCTGACCCAAGCCCTGGTATTTTCAATCACATCATATGCATATGAAAGTTTGACGGTGAATAAGGAAGACCGAAGAAGAATTGACGCCTTTGAATTGTGGTGCTGGTGAAGAATATTAAATATACCATGGGCTGCCAAAAGAACGAACGTATCTGTCTTGGAAGAAGTACAACCAGAACGCTCCTTAAAGGCAAGGATGGTGAGACTGCGTCTTACATACTTTGGACATATTACCAGGAGGGATCAGTCCCTGGAGAAGGACATCATGCTTGGCGGAGTACAGGGTCAGCGGAAAAGAGGAAGATCCTTAACGAGATGCTTTGACGCAGTGGCTGCAACGATGGGCTCAAGCATAACGATTGTGAGCATGGCAAAGGACCAGGCCGTGTTTCATTCGGTGGTACATAGGATCGTTATGAGTCGGGGGAACTGACTCGACTGCACCTAACACAGCACAACAAGCAAAATATGGCAAAATGGTAACATGTGTTCAATGTGGATGGTGGATAACTGTCTATTATTTTTTAACATGTTTGAAACATTTAACAATTTAAACAATTTACTACCAGCTGAATTTTCACCATCTTAACAATTGTTGACCGTATGTAGTCTCATCAGACGAGTTCCTCTCAGCCCCAGCTGCCGTCCCTTCTTTACCAAACTTCAAGATCTATTTATCATATCTCATTTGCAAATTCACATTGCAGCCTCTGGCTGACCTTCAAAGCCAGCAAGACAGGCCTGGGATGAGTTCAGAGAGCTATTAACCAGCCAGGTATTTAATTCCCTTGCCAGGAAACAAGCTTATAGGAGACATTTTCCTGATGCACACAGCTGGAACGCACAAGTTGAACTGCGCCAGTACTTGGTTAATTGGGGGCACAACAGGCGTAACTCAATTGTGTGCTCAATATTATAGTGTCTATTTTTGGAAGGCAAAAATAAATAAATAAATAAACATGCATGTGGGTGCAGAGTAAAAAGCCCTGTGATAATTTTACCCCATCATTTCATTATGAACCCTTCAGCTCAGCTTCCTCTTTGTCAGCCTTGAAAGCCTGAATTTCATTATGGCAGCAACAAGAGTTTTCTTTTCTTTTTAATTAAGTTTACTTTTCGATTTAGAACTGATCACACTGACAGATGCTTTAATTCTACGAGAGGTCTACATTTGGCTTTGCATTTATCTCCTGGTTGCTTCTGGGAAATTGTAAATAAGAAAATGGTCCTGGGATGAAAGGGCCACATAAAGATGCTTGGGGAATACCAGTGAATTAGATTGGTGGGGAAATATCTCTCTGCAGGCATCATCCTCTCCTTTCTCCCACAGGGCAAATATAGATTATACCCATAGGCTAACAGATCACAGTCATTGATTTTATTCCAGTGCTACATAATATATTACTTTTAGAAACCCTTGTAAAAACTTTGCCTAGTAGATACTAGTATCTCCATTTATAGATGAGGGCGATGAGACTAATGAAATTCAAGCTCCCCTAACCAGTGAGTAGCAGACAGAGTGTAAATACAGGTCTGTCTGACTCTATAGCCACTGTGTCTACCCCACTCACTATCTAGCCTGTTTTAGTGGAAGGACAAATCAACTTATGGTACAACTAAGACAACTAGTAGGGGAAACCAGAATCTTTAATGAAGTACAGGTGAATACAGAATTCAATCAGCTTTAACCCGTCCTCAGCTTCCCCTAAATTAAAATGTAAGCCCCTCCATGCTGGGTGAAGTCAGGATTCTAGGTTAAGATAGTGATCTTTTTAAAATGGGATGTGGTAGGACAGTAGATATTTTACCAGTTCAACTATTTCACACTGAGGCCATGCCCTGAACATCAAAATAGGTTAGTGTCTGTTGTTGTTCTTAGCTGCCATTGAGTCGGCCCTCAACCCAGGGTGACCAGGACCATTGTGATCCATAGGATTTTCATTAGCTGATTTTTGGAAGCAGATTGCCAGGCCTTTCTTCCTAGTCCATCATAGTCTGGAAGCTCCACTGAAGCCTGTTCAGTATGATAGCAACTGCAAGCCTCTATTGACAGGAGGTGGCAGGTTACTACCTACAGAGTAGAATTCTAGGGGCCTGAAACAGTTCCTTATCTTTCCAGATCTGATCCATTATCACAAGAAATAAAGTTTTTTATTCTACACTGACAGACTTAAATGCAAACACTCTTGGGAGAGACAATGCCAATTGCCTAATAGTTGTTGCCTTAACCAGGTTTCAGTGTAGGTGGTGGGGAGAGCAAAAGTGCCCCCACCTTTGGGGTGAGAAAAGAGGGAAAGTAGCATCTTTATGTATCCATCCTTCAACAGCCTGGGAAGACTTTCAGATTCTTTTTTATATTGAGGTAGACATCTCTGATATCAGCAAAAATTTATCCTTCAACATCTCCACATACCACACCAAAAGCCCACACAATGAGTTAAAAGTAGATGAATAAGAAGTGTGTGTGTGTGTGTGTGTGTGTGTGTGAAGGCAAAGTCTTTATTGCATCTTTCAAATCAGGAGAAATGAACAGTCTCACGTTCAGCCAGTGAATGAAAATAGTGCTGTGGAATCCAGGTGTCTCTCTCCACCAGTGATGGAGCCAGCCAAAGGAATCCTAGCATCCAGGTCAATACCCAGCTCCTTGGTTTTCTCTGTCTTTGGCCTATCTTCTTGCATCCATGTGCACAGAGGCAAGATGGCAACTGTCACCCTGATGCCGCATAGGTCACCAAAAGAAAGAAACCTAATCCCTCACGTCTTCGTTGCTGAGAGAATATAAGAACATATAGGAGTGATGTGGGGCTTCTACCTTGCAGAGAAGACATGAGGACATCTTATCTCCAAGAGAGAAACATTGATAATGAGATATTTATACCTGGAATCGACTCGATGGCAGTGGGTTTGCAGTGGGTTTAGTCCATGATAGAAAGGATGGAAAACATCTTCACCTCTATCCTACTACTAAGACATTTTTTAATTCCAAAATGTGTAAAATAGGAAGTCCTGAGACCGTTCCCATGATGTAGCACAGATACCTCTTGTGATCCATCAGACAACATCTTGGTCTACCTTTTTAATCCAGTCAGTGCTCTGGCAACTAGCCGCACAAGTGTAACCTCACAGCACCCACATGAGATGTACTGCGTCTCTGCCACTGGTTGCTCAGGGGCTTCTCTGCCCCTTTCTGTGCTACCTTCAGGAACTCACTCAGCTATTCTGACAAAAGCTGGAGCCGGAAGGATAAGGGCACTACCAACCCATGGGCTCACCTTTTACCAAAGGAAGATGGGAGCTAGTTCGTAAGTACTTCCCCCTTCTGTGGCTGGATGGACAGTTATAGCTGCATTATTCATAGCTCTTCAGAAAGATCCCAAACAAACAAAAATCCTGTTGCCGTCCAGTCGATTGCAACTCATAGTGACCCTATAGGATGGAGAAGAACTGCCCCATAGAGTTTCCAAGGAATGCCTGGTGGATTCAAACTGCCAACCTTTTGGTTAGCAGCCATAGCTCTTAACCACTATGCCGCCAGGGTTTCCCAGAAAGACCCCAGAGGGATAAATGCCAGTCACTGATACACAGTGGTGATCAGCTCTATAATGCACTTTTGGATTGCCTTTCCCTCTTCCCCTATTTCACTCATCCTGATTTCCCACACCTGTGCTTTGGGACCACTTCCCAAAATAAACCACCAGCATGGAGCCCATTGTGTCAGACTCTGCTACTCCAAGGAATCAAGGATAAGACACATATGATATCAGACACATCCTGGGTTCTTATCGCTCATATTTTTGGTTTTTAAAGCTAAAATTTCCTCCACAATTTCCTCTACAGCAAGGACCACTGACCATATCTGGCCAATTCCACTCAACTGAGAAGTTGGTAGTTGCAATTTTGTGAAACCCCCCTGCCTCCCACCCTTAAGGTAAACATAAACATTTCACAGTTCCCAGCAGAGCTTTGCCATATGTCTAATGCCTTTGAGCTGATGCCAGAAGACAGCTTTCCCACATGAATTTCCTCTTTCATTTGTGCCTGCATTTGCAATTATAATGGTGTGTTGCAGGAGTGTTTCTCTGCTTATAAATTTCAAAATGATGTAATCATGTGCTCACCTAGGCCTCCGAATGCACCGCTCACATCTGAAACCTGGGCTCTTGGGCTGCATCTGTATTTTCTTTCCCTTATTCCAAGACCATGGAATGCCCATCAGCAAGTCCATTGCCTGATGGCACCAGAGGGGTGATTAATGTGTGTTATTTCTGCAATTAAGACTTAATGTTCCCTTAAGTGATTTACTCTGTTAGTTCTGGATGAGTTACTTTTGTTTTTATACTTTCTCATTACGAATTTGTATTTTTGCCAGCCTCCTTTAAGGGAGTGTAAAACAGAGCTGACACAAAGCAAATTATTGGTAGACATTATTCAAATAGCACCCTAGTGTGTATATTTTAATTTACAAAGGGGAGGACAAAGACGCACGAGGTACTTTTTGTTACATGGTGCAAGGGTCCCTTAATATTTGTAAAGTCAAGTTCCTTTACTCAGTTGGAGAGCCCTCTAATGGGAGGGGCCCAACAACACAACTGTGTATTCTCTCCAAGTTTTGTTGGGACCCTCTGGACTTTTTAATGTCCCATTATGGTGTGCTCATAAGATGCATTATTCCTAAAAAATGAGGACTTATTATCACCTGGCTCTCTAAAGGACTTAGTTACCACAGAGTTGAAAAGCCTGAATGAGAAGCTTGACCTGGGGTTTGTCCTTGGAGCCACTATTTCGAACATAAAACTTTATGCTTGTATCATTGCACTTCACAGAAGTCAAAGTAGAGGATTGTAATATAAATATTTCCTGTAAAACATAGGCAAAGAGTAAATGCATTCATCCCAATCTGAAAACATGCACTTTCTCTCTATTTACAGATCAATTCAAACAAGCCAACCCCTACTCTGCTATGGAGGGTCATACCAATTCTCTGCTTCTCAAGATTCTATAAGAGAAACAATAACATGAAAAAGAATACAACAACCTCAAACTCGTCATAATACAACTGAAGAACTGCCATGGCTTTTCTTATCATCTGGCATTAGGTGTTTTTGATGATCCATGGCAAAGTAACCCAGGAGTTGTTGTCACATTCATATGAAGTCCCAGGATAAGGTATATTAAACTACTGCACTATTTAAGTTAGAATTCGTTAAAGTTTGTGGTGTGAAGATGGGCTCTCCTGTTCATTAGTCTATAGACTTGACCTTAAAAAAGCAGCGCTAGTGGCTGAGTGGTTAAGCACTTGGCTGCTAACCAAAAGGTTGGCAGTCTGAACCCACCAGTCCCTCCAGGAGACAAAGATGTGTCAGTCTGCTTCTGTAAAGATTTGCAGCCTTGGAAACCTTGTGGGGCAGTTCAACTCTGTCCTATAGGGTCACTATGAGTTGGAATAGACTCAATGACAGTAGGTGTGGTTATGAGTCTCGTATGACTTCAAGGCAACCTGTGACCATATCAGTGGAATAGCGGAAAAAGGTAAGAAGTATGAATTAAGCAGAGCACTAACAAGGAATTTGGTTTCAATAGTAAGGCTTGACTTCAAGCCAAAAGTCTTTAATATACTGTGCAAAGAAGGCAAGGTGAACAGAGGCGTAACTAAGGTACATCAGCTACAGCACGAGCCCCGGCCACCATGTACATGCCCTGGGCACTGCTTGAGCTGAGGCACCAACAAGCAGTCTGTATTGTCCACCACAATTTCCGTTGACAGCAGTGAGATCATTCAGCAATTTAACACTAATTGCCCTAGGCGCTATTTTCCGTAGAGAGGCCCCTGATTAGGTGAACAAGGAATCTTAGTCTGAGCCAGCGTCTATATTCAATGGACTTCTATATGATGTGTTATAGCAACAGTTTGTAAGAAGAATTTTCTAGGAAGTGGTATTATTCAATATTAATGTCATGGTCCGACTTAGTACCTCCCATATGAAGTGAGAACCCAGCCTAAGATTGAAGGTGAAAGAAAAATAGTCTAACCTATAGAAGAACCGAAGAGGTGGAAAACAAGTCCAATATCTATTTTTTTTTTTAGCCACTGCATCAAGGTAGGGCTCCAAGCCCAGTGGGACATAAAAGACTAATCAGAAAACCAGAGAAGAAGCCAAGTAATACAGACAAAGCAGGACCATTGGAAGGCTGCAGCTTGTTGGGCACAGACAGATAAGATCCTGAGTGCAGAGCAATTTGATTAAGTTTATAATCCACACGTGCATTGGTCCAAGTCTGGCCTTTTTAATGGCTCACTGTCATTGAATACTGTCATTCTGGAAAGTGATATCTGGAGACATGTTTACAGCTTAGTTTGCTTGGAGAATCCTTCCCTGAAATCCCGAGGTAGATTTACAAAGAAGTAAGTGAAGCTTAAGATTCAGGGATGCTTAGTTGCGTGGGCCACTTCCAAGGCCTTGTATCTATTTTTAATTTATCATTTTGTCATTTAAAAGATCCCCCCAAGTGTAATACGCTTATTAAAATCTATATGCGTTACACTAGTGTTCTGCATTTAATAGGTTAGAGTGTAAATTTAAAGTGTAGCAATAGCAACAACATATTAATTCTACTGTAAATGACAATAGAAGAAGAAATTTAGCCTTGGGACATGCCCATTTTTACTGCAAATTGTGATTCCTTAGCTGACTTGTAGTGAGCAGTGTCTCTGTTTTGTTTTTGTTTTCTTGAATGTATTCATTCTTTTATCGTCCATTGTTTTAACCTGACTGAATAAAATACCAACAAGAGTACTGTATTTCTAGCAATTATTACATATGTTAGAACATGAATTTTGCACTTTAGACAACACTTAACACCAGTCTATGGGGTGCTGCATTGCTTTTTATAAAATTCAAAATAAAGATTTATTTTCAAACAAGTGACTTTGGTTTATTTCATACATTACCCTTTTTCTTGCAGAAAAAAATGAAATTGTACAGCTGCATAAATATAAAATTCTTTCACCATGAAAATGCTTAAGACATTCATAAAGACACAGCACCAGCTTGTGATGCCTCCAGAGAAAGGAAAAAAGGATAGCAAAAGAAAATGCACAAAACGAATTAACTAGCCTGATCACCAGCTCAAGCGACGGACTGAGCCAGATCTCACCATGAAGCTTCAGTTCTACTCTGTCATGTAGGGTCACTGTGAGTCACAATCTGCTGGACAGCAACAGGTTTGGTTTCTCGTTATGGTCCCCCATGACAGCCCACTCTCCCAGCCCCAGAAAAAAAGTAATAAAGTAACACCTAACACCTCAGGAAAAAGACTATGGAGTGTGTTAACAATGCTCGTTGATGGTCATTATCTTTGAAAGAGCCAAACTCAAAAAAAGAAAAAAAAAATTACCATGCCAGTTTTATTCCCATTGAATATTTACACTCTGGACAGCAAACTTTGCTCACATAAAGTAGAAAACAGATATAATAAAACGTGGCTTGAAAAATGACCAGAGTATGCACCTGTAGTACTGTACAACTAAATAAAATACACAAAGCCGAAATACTTAGGGGCCAGAAGCTAATTTAATTAGCATGTAGATTAAGGCCTCACAAAACCTGGATCTACTCCTGTTGAAACACCGTGCCAAAGCTCTTCAGTACAGTCTTCAGGATTATCACACCATACATGACCCTTCATGGAATAAATGGATCCGTCATAGGGAAGCCTCAAATTCACACAGCAAAGAGGGATCCCAAAGCCTTATGGAAGAGAATCTAGTTCATAGCACTCATAATACAGCTGTAGATATTGATATCAATTGAATAATTCCATGATAATGATCAGCATGAGCTCTATTACCAAAATGTGGAAATAGATCCAGTCCACATTCCCACTTTTCCATCCTCATGGATCCTAGTCCCCTAGATCTAGCTTAGAGTTCAGAAGTTAAAAGGACACAGTCCTTCAGACTGTCAAATAGGCAGATGCCAACTGCAAATTTGGGGAGTCCACACAACACCCCAACCTTCTGAGCTGCTGCACACAAATTTGGGGCTGGTTTTCTACTACCCCTTCAGGATGCCAGCCACCAACTCGAGAGGCCACACGACACCCTTACTTTTTGACCTGCTGGCTCCTATTGCCCTTTTCAGTTTGGAAATTGTGCTGGAATGACTCACGGAATTTATGGAGAGTATACCACACTAAGAAGGAGCCCTGGTGACTCAGTGGTTCAGCTTTCAGCTGCTAACCAGAAGGTGGGCAGTTTGAACTCACCAGCTACTGTGCAGGAGAAAGATGTGGCAGTCTGTTCCTGTAAAGATTTACAGCCTTGGAAACTTTATGAGGCAGCTCTACTCTGTCCTACAGGGTTGCTAGGAGTCAGAATCACCTCGATGGCAGTGGGTTTAGTATGGTTTGATTTTATGCTATAGTTACAACTACATTTACTACAACCAAAAAGGATACAAATGAACAGACATATTCGGTGAGATCTGGGAGGATTCCAAACAAGAGGTTAGTTGATATTGGCCTCCCAGATGAGTCTTTTCTGGTCTGGCTGTTGGCCACTTGCCAGCACAAATTTTCAGGTGTACCTCAATTACCTCAAGGGTTATTTCTCTGGAGCCAAGAACAAAGGCCACCTAACTTGGGGTAAAACTAGGTCCTTTATCTCACAAAAGTCCAACAGAAAGAAGTTGTAAAGATTTACAAGGTATTTACCAAATAAGAGGGAATTTAAAAAAGGAGACAGTATAATTTTATTTGTAAATTGGGATTTAAATAAATCACCCAAAACATAGAAATGAACCAACTACTGTATTGCTGTAATGGAAAAAAAAAAAAAGAGAAAATACTTGAGCCTTTTACCAAGCAAACTTGTCTTGGAACCAGTCATATATACCTAGTGGATTAAATCAACCTGAATTGCCAAATTATTTCTCCTTAATATCTAAAAGGTAAACAACAACAAGCTTAAAAAAAGCAAAAACAGTAAAAGTTTTTTTTTTAATTTAGTCAAAATTAGTTTCATTGCAGCAATAGACAAGGAAATTAGATATAACCTTATACTATACTTTTAAAAAGTTTTAAAAGTTACAGCCTAATAAGGAAACAGAAGATTCTGGCATTACTGTAAGTCTAGGGAGTCCCCTCTCCTCTTCTATTCCTCCTCCCAGAAACGAAATGAGGAAAAAAACCGAGATGACAAAATTCTGAGAAATTGTACTAATATCCCTCAATCCACAGAGAGCTGAACTGAATTATAGGTAAATAGCAGGGTAAAACCCTTGAAAATAGAGGCCCCTCTAATCTCATCAGTGTCTCAGCAAAGATAGATATGAATTAAACACCAACAAGGCTAGCCATAATCCAAGGCCTCATATGAAATTCAGGAATCATTTGAAGGCCAGAAATAGTCTATCATTGGGATAAAACCCCTTCTAACTGGTTGAATTAACCCTGTTAAAGAGAGAAGACAAAGGACCCATGCCCCTGTCACCCAGCTGAGCTCTCTTCTATGCCCGTCCCATTGGATTATAGAGGAGCAGATAGAGCTCAGTATTCAATCTTCAAGTTATAGTGTGGAGTGGAAGACAAATGGGCCTTTAGACAAGGTGTGAAGACAAGTCACCTACACTATATCTGTCAAAGTAAATACAATGTCTAGAAGAATCGGCTGCATTCGGTATGAGCTAGAAACCAAAAAGAAATAATGGCAGCTATGCAAATGTACAACAGTTAAAAAATGAGAAAGGGAGGGAAGAGAGAACATAAAAGACACAAGCCTTGCTGAGTAAAAATATCACCAAAGAATACAAATAAAATTTACCTCCAGTGCCTCACAGAAAAGAGTGATTTATAATTCAATAAAATATAATCTCAAGGACAAAAATGTTAAAACATGTTATCAGAAAAAAAGAAGATTTCAAAGTTAAGAATCCACACTGAGAGTCCAAATGACATAAACACAGAACAAATAAATAAATTAGCAATAGCAAGGAACAGAATAGACATGGCTAAAAAATTAAGTTTCTGATACAGAGGAAAGTCAAGATAATCATGGTAGATGCAGTGGAAAAATGATAGCTATTAATGAAACTTGAAAGACGATAATAGAAATGGAGAGCAAAGATGATTCAACCTGTACATGGTAAACTAGCTGAAGAAAACTCAACACATTAAAAATAAAAAAACAGAATAAAAAAATGTTGCCGTTGAGTCTATTCCAACTCATAGCAACCCTGCAGAATAAACTGCCCCATAGGGTTACTATGGAGCAGCTGGTGGATTTGAACTGCCGACCTTTTGGTTAGCATCTCTAGCTCTTAACCAGCTCGCCCCCAGTGCTCCAACTCAATACATGAAAGACAAAAATATGTAATAGCAGAAAACTTGTCAGTCTCCTAAAAATCCTGTTTATGTGATTGAAAGTCAAGAACAACGAAGTAAGTTTTTATGTAATGTAAAAAGCAACATCGTGATAAACGGAGAAAAGATTGAGGTTGTCAAGGATTTCATTTTACTTGGATCTACAATCAACAGCCATGGAAGCAGCTGTCAAGAAATCAAACAAGGCATTGCATTGGGCAAATCTGCTGCAAAGGACCTCTTTAAAGTGTTGAAAAGCAAAAATGTCGCCTTGAAGAGTAAGGTGCGCCTGACCCAAGCCATGGTATTTTCAATCACATCATATGCATGTGAAAGCTGGACAATGAATAAGGAACACCGAAGAAGGGATGACGCCTTTGAATTGTGGTGTTGGCGAAGAATATCGAATATACCATGGACTGCCAAAAGAATGAACAGATCTGTCTTGGAAAAAGTGCGACCAGAATGCTCCTTAGAAGCAAGGATGGCGAGACAGCGTCTTACATACTTTGGACATGTTGTCAGGAGGGATCAGTCCCTGGAGAAGGACATCAAGCTTGGCAAAGTAGAGGGTCAGCGGAAAAGAGGAAGGCCCTCAACAAGGTGGATTGACACAGTGGCTGCAACAATGAGCTCAAGCATAACAGTGATTGTAAGGATGGCTCAGGACGGGGCTGTGTTTCATTCTGTTGTGCATAGGGACACTATGAGTCGGAACCGACTCCACAGCACCTAATAATAATAATGCAAAATATATCTATAAGGAAGTGGTGGGAAATATGAGGATGTACAGAAAAAAGTTGAGTCAGGAGATGTAAATAAATGAATAAATGCAGGAAAAATTTGTCTCCAAAATAGTAGTGCAAGAAAACATTGGGGAACTCGTTATAAATTTCTGAATAAAGAAGACTATTACTTTGAAGGCAGTAATCATGGCTTTAAACCAGTGATTCTCAAAGTGTAGCCCACAGACCCCATGGGAGATCCTCCAGATTATTTCAGGTGTCTCAAGGTCTTAACCCTTTTCATGTTACTAAGACACTATCTTTTTCACTGAGTTTATGTTTGAATTGACAGTGCATAAACAATGGTGTGTAAACTGCTGGCACCCTAGTTATATCAAGGCAGTAACAGAACACTGTACTAGTAATCATTACATTCCTCACCAAACACTCAGAAGTGGAAAAAAAAATCACTTATACCCTTAATGAAGCCTTAAACATTATAAGTTTTATGAAGTCTCAACCTTTGAGTACAATCTTGTTATTATTCTGGTTGATGAACTGGGAGGTACAAAAACAGGGTGGTTTTCTTGAGGAAAAAAGCATTTGTGTAATTGTTTGAGTTGCAAGCTGAATTGTCTCATGGAACATTATTTTTACTCAAAAATAAGTCATTGACTGACAAATAATAATTTTTCAAAGGTGGGTACTTGGAAGACATTTTCCCAAAATGAACAAAGGGAATCTGTCCCTTTAAGGAAAACAACTCACAATGTTTGTTACAAATGATAAAATGAAAACTTTCATGTGAAAATTAATGTTTTGGAAAATATGCATTTGCTACCATGAACTTGACAGCTTCTCAGTTTTAAAGGACTTTTCTGTTGGTATCAGTGGCAATATTAAAAAAACATATTTTGTTGGTATTGCATAGTGAAATATGCTAACATGTTTTGTGGTATCGAGCATTGATTATTTAAAAAATTACCAGCAAACAATATTTTTGAAATAATCAATGCTTGATACCACAAAAATCAAGCATGGAAAAAGATTCATTCAAAGTGCAAGATGGGCCAATGGTTTTGATGTAACAGAGAATAAAAAGTTCATTAATAATGGTTTTCAGATTCCACTCTGCAACCAATCTTTAAGAAACTACCACTTGTCAAGTTTTGGTGTAGTACCAAAGAAGAATCGCTACAAATTATTCGAAAAGGCTGTTAAAATACTCCTCCCTTTTCAAGTATATATCTGTGGGGAGCAGGGATTTTCTTCATATACTTCAACCAAAACAGCATATCGAAACAGACTTAATGCAGGAAGAGATGTGAGAATCCAGCTACATTCTATTAAGGCAAATATTAAAAAGATTTGCAAAAAAATGTAAAACAATGCAACTCTTTACATTATTTCTTGTTTTGTTTTGGGAAATATATTTTTAATAAAATATTTATTTATGTTAAAAAGTGATGGGGTTTATTATTATTATTCGACGGGGTTAATATTTTTTAATATCTGTTTCAATTTCTGAAATAGTAAATATTGACAGATATAAGCAGCCTAACAAAAGCTCATTCTGATTCTCAATAATTTTGAAGAGTGCAAAGAAATGCTATTCTGGGCAATAGAGATGAAAACATAAACCAGACGGTGCCTACATTCTGCTGAGGGTGTCTGTCAAACCTAGACCGTGACTTTATAATCCATTTTTATTAAACTTTAAAGGGATGTCTTAAAAATGAATTTTGGTGGAGGAAAAAAGTATTTATGTGAAGTTTATTATATCTTTCAATTTCCGCTGCTCCTTTTTCTTCTGTAAAAGCGAGGCCAAAAAAAAATTTTCTGCTAATTTCATACGTTTTTATGAAAAATGATATATATAGTCCAGTACTGCTTTTGTAAAATTATTTCTTCCACTCATTTATTTATCAATCTAATGATACTTCAGCTTTCTAATGTGTACAGATAATCTAGAAATATTTTTACCTAATATTAACAATTTTTCTAGTTGTAGGGTTTGGAATGATTTTCTCTTTTTGCATTCTTCTTTCTCCTTTTTTTGAACAACTTGAAGTTAAAAAAAAATGAGCCTATAACATGAATAAAGACTAAAGCAAAGGATTGGCAAGGTTAGAATCCTGGAAATAGAATTCCTCTTACTTTGAGATAGCCTCCGTATTCAGTACTTTGTTCTTCCTATTAGGAGGAAATTCTTGGCTAAACTTTACCTGTCCAAAATTATGGTAATTAATCATTAAGCTTCTTGGATCATTTTTCTAAGCAAATAATCTGAGAAGCTGGTCTGTATGAAGAAGAACATGGCATCAGGATTGGAGGAAGAATCATGAACAACCTACAATATGCAGATGACACAACCTTGCTTGCCAAAAAATTAATATGATTTGAAGTACTTACTGATGAAGGTAAAAGACTACAGCGTTCTTTATGGATTATACTTGAAAGTGAAGTGAGCAAAAATTCTCACATCTTTGCCAAAAGTCAACATCGTAACAAATTGTGAAGAAATTGAAGCTGTTGAGGATCTTATTCTACTTAGGTCAACAATCAATGCCAGTGGAAGCAGTAGTCAAAGAATCAAATAACATATTGCATTGGGAAAACTGCTGCAAAAGTCCTCTTTAAAATCATAAAAAGCAAAAATGTCACTTTGATGACTAAGGTGTAACTGACCCAAGTAATGGTATTTTCAATTGCCTCATAGGCATGTGAAAACTGGACAATGAAAAAAGAAAAATTGAAGAAGAATTGAGGCATTTGAATTGTGTTGACGAAAACTATTGTATATGCCATGGAGTTGCAGAAGGACAAACAAATCAGCCAGAATTATCATTTAAAAATCAAAGTAAGATCTTCCTAGTTCTCTTCTCAAAAACTTCTGATGGCTTTCCATTTCACTCAGGAGAACAGTCAAAGATTTTACAAAGGCCCACAAGGTCTTAAATCATCTGCACTCCCCCATTCATTCCTTCTTCCTGACCTCGTCTTCTAACACATCTTCTATGCTCCTTCTGCTACCCCATACTGGACTCCTTGTTGTTCTAGAGCATGACAAACATGCCTACCTCTGAGCTTCTGCACTTGCTGTCTCCTCTCACTGAAATGCTCTCCTCCTGATTATCTACGTGATTCACTTCCTCACAACCTGTAACGGTTGATTTCCATGTTTTCTTCCCTTTAAACCTTCCATCCCTACTCCTTGTAAAATATCCCTACCCCTCATTTTTGAAAACTCTTGTCTACCTATCTCTGCTGTCTTTTCTCCATAGCACATTTTTCTTGCTTCACCCTGCCCCCACCCAACTCAAATACTCACTAGAATGTAAGTTCCTTGAGGCCCAGGCACTGTTTTGTGATGAATAAATGTTTGTTAAATGAATGAAAGAAAGGCCAAATGCAAGAATAAAAGAAATGGAGAAACACAGGTGGTCAGTAATACGGTGTGAGGCTGGGGACTTTGTGACTGAAGTGAAAAGTAAAAAGTCCAGTGATAAGATAAATAAGACTTTTGAACAAAATTTATCGAATGTTTAATTTTACTAACTTGTACGTATAATATAATCATCTTGCCTTTGCTCTTTTC
Source organism: Elephas maximus indicus (assembly GCF_024166365.1). Classification (NCBI taxonomy): domain Eukaryota; kingdom Metazoa; phylum Chordata; class Mammalia; order Proboscidea; family Elephantidae; genus Elephas; species Elephas maximus. The sequence continues at coordinate 78,009,205 of NC_064835.1, read as the reverse complement.
AAATATTCAGCAGTTGCTGCCCAAACATCCATTGTGAGGATCAGGTTTACTTACAAATCTAGGAAATTAATTTCCAACTGAAGTGAGGAAAAACAACACATACAGAGGGAAATAATACAATCTAGATACTGAACCAGTTGAGAGCAAGAGGAATTTCACAACTCTAGGTGACCAGGGCATATATGCCCTGTCTAATAGGAATTTTCAGAAATTTTGGAGAGTGTTTTGAACCTCACTAGAGTGAAGAAAGCTGGATTTGGGTTAACTTGGTTTAGGTCGTATGGGTCAGAAAGGTCCATCCAGATCAGGTTACATAAAGCATGAAGCTTATTTCCAAAAGACATGTGTTAATGGCTTCTCATTCTGTGCTAATGGAACCCATTTAATACTGAGTAGGTTGTAATTAAAGAGCTCTGCTGTAAAATAGGAGCCCTGGTGGTGCAGTGGTTAACACCTCAGCTGCTGAACAAAAGTTAGCAGTTCTAATCCACCAGCCTCTCCTTGGAAACTCTATGGGGCAGTACTACTCTCTCCTATACAGTCACTTTGAGTTGGAATCAACTCAAAGGCAATGGGTTTGGTTTTTTTGTTTAGCTGGTAAGTATCAACATATAACTGAAATATTGCTTTTGGGGAGGGGGAACAGAGGAGATGAAGAAGGACAGTGTTGTTGAAGAGAAATTATCAATTATTAATTTTTCTGTACAATAAGAACTATATTTTTAGTTTCATTTCCAAACAGAAATTATTATTTCTACCTTGTATGAGTAGAATGGTCTTCCCATCCTCCCAATGTTCATAAATGTTGATCTTACAGAGAAAATTACACTTTGAGTTAAAAAAATATATATATAATAGACCAGTCAAATGCTCTTGCCACCCCTTTTTTCTTAAAACACATTTGAAATTTTCTCAAAGAATAAATCTATAACCAAGTTTGAAAGCAAGAAAACAATAAAAGATGCCCTCAATGTATTATAATTTATTTAATTTCTGGAAATAAAAAGCAGGTGAGCTTACAGTGTTGGAGAAACAACACACAGAATCCTGCAAACCTCATGCAGAAATCTTTGTCAAAGAAGAACAAAAACATGAAGAAGAACAAGAAGAAAACAAAGAAGAAAAAGGAAGGGTAATAAATGGAAGAGGAGAAGGAGGAGGAGGGAAAGTGCTAGAAGAAGAGACCTATCATATCAGCCTGGATAATGCTTCTAGAGAGGGCATTGAGGTGTTATAGAAAAAGCAAAACAAATATTTTTGTAGCATGGCTTCCATAGAAGATAGGAAATTCTCCTATCTTCAAAATTAACATCCCAAATAAGAGAAAAAGGAGTGGAGAAGGAGGAAAATGGGCAGGGCAAGAGGAGATGAAGGGAAAGAAGTTGACTTTTCCCCATCTTAACTACACTAACCCCGAGCTAACTATTGGGGAAACCAGTTGCTATCGAGTACATTCCAACTCATAGCGACCCTATAGGACAGAGTAGAACTGGCCCATGGAGTTTCCAAGTAGCACCTGGTGGATTCAAACTGCTGACCTTTTGGTTAGCAGCCATAGCACTTAACTACTACACCACCAGGGTTTCCAACTATCCCAAGAGGTGTCTTTTATCACATTCCCATGAGATCTTAGCATATTGTGTCATTTTACCCAACAGCACTGAAGTTTTCTGAATTGTATGAGGTATCTTTTTGCTTAAGTGACTCTCGTATATCCACCATCCATAGATGAACCATGTCAACTAGGGAAGGAAGGAAGCAGGTGTAGATTGTCTGGAAATGGCTCCATCAGTGGATAATAAAGTCCTGGCTAGAAACAACACTGGCTTGGAGTTGATTTGATTTCAGACCTCTAAGACTTAAGTGTGAAATCCAAAGTATTTACTTCATTCTGACTGAAGCCCACCAATTTTATCCAATTAATGCGGAAACTGTAATTATTCCTTTTTTATAGGTGTGGAACCAGAAAATCATGGATGCACAGCAAATTGTTCAAGCCATATGGCTGGTATATGAGGGAAAGCATTTGAACACAAATGTATTTGGCTCCAAAGACTTGCACACTCTAATACACTACCACAACGTACATGCACACACACACACACCACAAAGGATCTCTTTTTTAATACAGAAGCTGAATTTTTCCATAGGCAGATCTATAATCTTGATGTAGTCCTCCTTAGTAGGCACATGTTTTGGAGAGTTTCCTTCTGGAATAAGCCCACAACCTTAATTATATCACTCTGTGGGAAGAGCTGGCTTCCTGTGTTCAATGACAAAATCAAAACTTTCTTGTGAGTCAAGGAGAACAATATAAAATGCTGATATATGGAGCTGTTTGCCTCTGAAAACCCCACACTGGGAAGTTTTATTTAGAAGAACTCCTTGATTTACTTCTTCAGTTGTATGAACTTGCACCCTGACTCATATTTTATGTTTGTAGAAAAGGTATCTGACATTCAAGCCACTCAAAAGTCAACAGTGTTTATCTACAAATAATGCCTTAATTTATATATATATATATATGTTTTTTTTTCCCCCAGAAATTATTTATCATGTAATCCTGCCCATACTGATCCATCATGGAATTGTTACAATAAACTCTCTGACTAACAAAAATATTTAGTGGTCTAAAATTAATTCTAGAATTGAAAATCATATCAGAAATTGTACTCCATTTCCAGTGAACTGGCATAATCTGCCATCATTTATTTCAAGGCAAATAACCAGGAAAACTTAGCCAAGACTCCATCTTGATTTTTTCCAGAATTCTTTCAGGGGATGAACATTTCCAACTTTGACTGACACCACAACAAGGAGTTACAAAGCCCATCTTGAAGCTCAATGGCAACAATCACAGTTTTGTACAAGTTACTAGAAACACAGGCTTGCCAAACTTCATTATTTGGAAATAGTAGATTATTGGAAATAGTAGATCTTTATTTACTTCTGCTTCTTTTAGGGAACCTGTGGATAAGTCTCATCACCATTTTTTCCTATCACCTTCTACCAAATGGCCAGAATAAAAGGACTGTGCAGACTCCTCAGGATTCTTTCACACATGCTGTCAGAGGCGATGGAGCAGTCAGCTTTTGGTTTCTCATGACAAGATAGCACTCCATGTTTGTCAACCAGATGGTCTTGTTGACTTTCTAACGAAGTACTTTCTAAAGACTTGCCTTTAACTTCTGAACCAACTTAAGACTTCTAGGAAAATAGAACATATTCTTAATGTTTGTATCTAGATGATCACTCCAACTTTAGCACATCTAGAATTAGATTCTGCTCATCTGTCCTCAAATGTCCATGGTGATAGTAGATTAGAGCAGTGCCACCATAATTGTCATCTGCAGACCTATTTGTCCCCCAGGAGAACTTCACAGAAAAAACATCGTTAGCCTCTTACCTAAATCCATGTAGCACTGAGATTTTCTCTAAGCTTCCTGATAATTTGTCAAAGCTTCAAAGTAAAGGAAGCAATGACTTTTGTCTTGGGGCTACAACAGTTTAAGAGAGTTGTATGAGTCAGGGCCCTAGCAGAAAACTAGGATAATTTGATGTAGATTTAATAAGACACTATTTACAATGTTATGGGCAGGACATAAGTATATTTTAAGAGATAGTGTAGTAGACTGAAACTAGGAACAGTGTCATCGTAACCACTGCTAGTCTCACAGGGATGAGAGGAAGGAGCAGTCACCAGAAAGCATACGGGAAGAGTTTGTAGAGATGGCCAGCATGAGAGAAGCAGCGATCTTCATCAAAGGACTCACGAGTCCAAGACAACCTTGGGTGGAACTGGGCAAGTACATATCCTAGCCTCACTCTCTTTCTTCCCCTTGATCTGCTGAATCCCACTGATTAAAGCAACCAGAAACCAGAAGGCAAGGGAGCCTAGTGATGTTGTCCATCTGGCAAGCCTATCAGAGTGAAATGGAGGGGTGAGAACAGTGGAGAGAGGATCTGGAGAGGCAAAAGAGATGACCTCACAGGTATAACAGAGACAGCTCTGCAAAAGGGTACTTCTTAAGGATTGAGCAGGAGGTGAGAGATTTGGGTTATTTTACCAGGATTAATGTTGGTCCTTTGAATTTACTTCCATTCTCTGTGTTTTGGGTGAAATTGCCTTCAGATATTCTTGTAATAATAAAGAATTGTCTTGAAGAAAGTCTGCTCAATGTTTCTCTACATTATTTACTAAGATCTTATCAAACACATCCAGGTGGGCATTTGGAATGCAGAGTTTGGTGCTTCTCCAGCCAAGAACAAAACAGGCATTAGTACCTGATTATATTCTGACTAAAAAACTAGAAAACCAAACCCATTGTTGTAGAGTCAATTCCTACTCATAGCAACCCTATGGGTGAATTGCCGAATGATTAAGGCCCAGGACAAGGTCAAAAAGAACATGCCAACAATTACGGATGTGTATCTGTAGCTCCACCTACATGTCTATATCTACAGCTAGATATCAAATATCTGTTTTCCCATTACTGTCTACTTATGATATAATTTAAAGACAGCTTACTTTCTTTTAAAAATACTTTGTCGTTCTTCACATGTATTTATTCATAATTATTACATCTTTAGGATATGTGTGTGTATGTGTGCTCCTTTTTGCCCTTTTGGATATGGGATAGGTAAAACATTTATTATTTTTAGACTCTAAGCTGCTGGAAGACAGGAACCATAGCAAACCTCTCCTATCTATACCACCAATACAGAGTTACTCTGTACTTAATACACCTAGCTACCCCTCTCATAGCCACACGATAAATTTCCATGGACTAACTTGTTTACCAGAACTCTCAGTACACATCTACAATACCCTGCCTGTTCTGGTTCCCAAATCTACCACTTACGTGATCTCTGACTTCTCTTTGGGATAAGTGAGACAAAATGTGACAACCAGTTTACTTATTACTCTAAATACAACTCGTAGAAAATGAAAAGATCAAACCATGTCTTGTGAATACAAAACAAACTCGCAGGGGTTTAGCAACCAGATTCTGTCTTGTTAAAGGAATAAATACATGTATAATAAATCAAATTCTGAAAGAAGTGAAAAAGATTCTATACCAGAAAACTATGTTTATTTTGCTCTGAGACATAAGAAGACTGCTTAGATTCTAGTATTTGACTTTCCAGTAACTAGCTGTCTTACCTTGGAAAAGTCATTTATTTAGTCTGAGACTTGGTTCTCCTGATGCTAAATCAGATAGGTGGGTGGTTGGGTTAGAAGATGAGCTTTAATGTTGTTTTCAGCTCCGAAGTTCTGCTTGTATCATAAAGTAAATAGCAAAAGGAGGAATACGTGCAAAAAAAAAAAAGCCAAAAGGCATTAGGGGATAACAAAAAATACTTAGGCATCAGATGTTGATAACTATAGGATGCCATCCAGAGCACTAGGAGAACGAGGCTTAATGGTGAGGGCTCAGGAAATAACAGCCTAGGGGAGTGAATTAATAAGATCTTCTCTGAGGGACATATCAAAAATCAAGAAACGAAAAAAAACCACTGAGTGATGGATGAGTCTGAAATTAAACCCAAGGTAATGCTGGAAGAGATGACTAATGATGCGAAGTTCTTCGGTTTTTGCCAGCTAAATGTCATGGCATCCCTGCAAGTGCACGCCTGGCATTTAAAGTCCACGAAACACACTGGCAAACGGTAGCTCTACCGCACCGCCACCCACTTCATCCGGAAAGAGTTAGGAGAAAACCGTGAAAGTTGCTCCGGCCACAGAAAGAGTAGAATCTGTTCACTGGGGGCTGTGGGATAGAGTCGATGGACGGGAAGAGGGGGAGTTGGAGAAACCTAAATTTGTTCAGAAAAAGTTTGCTACTGTAGAGGGAGAACAATGCCATTATCCAAAAATGAAGACCTTAGGCATCCAAAACACATAAGGTTCAATCATGGAGCAAAGTTTTAGGCCAAGAAACATATCGACCAACCGAAATAAGTTAAGACCTTCATATGGTTTCTAAAACTCCGTGAAGGGCAGGTAGTTTCAGAGTCTACCAAAAATCATCGCCATCGAGTCGATCCTGACTCATAGTGACCCTGTAAGATAGAGCAGAACTGCCTCATAGGGTTTCCAAGGAGCAGCTGATGGACTTGAACTGTCAACCCTCTGGTTAGTAACCTGAGCTCTTAACCACTGTGCCACCAGGGCTCCTCAAAGTCTATGACAAGTGTTAAATTCTTTCTTTCTTTCTTTTCCTACCTACTCTCTGAACACCCACAGTTTTCTCTTCACGAATCAAGCTTTAAGTCAGCACTTCTTTTCCAGCTTATTCCTTTTCTCTCTACTCCTTCAATACATAGCTAAGGGTAACTTATCCTAAGTGTGGAGAAATATCATCTTTTTAGGAGGTGGGAGAGATGAAATATTGGCGTGGCACTTCCAGGATTCTCTATAATGGGCTGGTTGAGGATGAAGGACTGAGAACATCGCTTCTTCCACCATTAGATGGCTCAAGTGAAGGGATATGATGAAAAGGACTTGCTAGGGAAGTATGGGTAGGTACAAGAAACAAACAAGGGACAGAGAGGCTCCCAGGGACCAGTAATTACCATCCCTTGAGTTGTAGCCACAGGGGATGAAATAGTTTTACTGGGGCATAGCGGGAGATGGATTAGGGAGTAAGGACTGCCTACCAGGAGCTATAATCAAAGAAGTACATAGCTACTGGTGGAGACGCTGATCAATGCAGAGAGTGAATAGGGGTGTAGTACACCCAATCTCTTTGTTCTCCTGCCGATGCCTCTCAGTGGTCAGCTAGCCAGAAAGCCTGGGCGATGCCATGGGCAGGGTCAGCTTCCCCAGGCACGGAGCAGGGTGAGCAGAGTGAAGAGCGGACAGAGCAGGAGGCAAAGAGAGAATAACCAGTAGAGCAATTGCCTGTCTCGCATTACAGTACCACTTAGCCAGAAATCCTGATGACTGCTATTCCATCAAGTAGAATTCTTTGTTCTTTTCCTTTATTTCTGTCTTAGACTATACCTGGACCCAGATCCCAGTCTGCACTTCACAAGTACCACAGGTATTCCTCTGAAGGAAAATTCTTAAGGCATTTCCTGTACACCCCAGATTGTGTGAACTACGTATCTGAGAGTTACTACCTGGTGGCACAGTGGTTAAATCACTTGGCTACTAACCAAAAGATCGGCAGTTCGAACCTACCAGCTACCACTCCAAGGGAGAAAGATGTGGCAGTCTGCTTCCATAAAGATTACAGCCCTGGAAACCCTATGGGGCAGTTCTACTCTGTCCTATAGGGTTGCTCTGCGTCAGAATCAACTCTCTAGCAGTGGGTTTTTTTTGGTTTTGCTTCCATCAGCTATCCTGTTGTTCTGCAGCCTGCCCTTGACTATTGGTAAAATAACTGCAGCCAAAGTGCCTGTGAGCCTCCAACTATTTACTACTTTTACATTTACTGCTTTTACATGCTTCTGTCTTTTAAAACTCTACTTTTTGAATGAGAATTGTGTATGACCCTTAATCAACTTCTATATCCTCCAGGGTTTAGGGCGGACAGAGCCCAGAGCTCAGCCCCTGTGGAATTTCTGTCAAGCATCAAGAGTGATTTAGGCTTAGGGCCCAGGGGGAACTCAGGGCTCACAGGACCCAGCTTCAGACTAACATCAACACTCTTTCATCTTACTATACGTGTGCTTAGCTCTGGGGCTGTTGACCTTCTACTCCAATGAAGGCATGCTATGAAAAAGACTTATTATGACCCTGTACTCCAACCATCATTCACAGTAATATTTCTGTGAAAAAAATGCATTCCTAGTTCAAAGCAAATGACATATAAGTGATGTTTTGCAACCACCTCCAGCTAGATCTAAAGTTGACTATTACCTGTTACACAATAAATAGGGTTAAAAAAAATGAACCTGAAAAAAAAATGGGGAAAAATACTTAAGCATACCAAATTTGTTTTACTTGCTGAATTCCACTCAAGAAAACCCTAAAAGTGGGCTCCAATTCACTAGAAATTGATTGCATGTAAAACATGATTTTTTCTTAAAAATTCACCTTGAGTTTTGAAAGTTTCTTTTCTTTTATTGGTGTTTGTGTCAAACGGTTTGCTATTCTGAAGTTAGAAAGAAACTGCTATAGCCCTTTGAGGCTCTTGCTGAAATTTCACGGGCAGGAGTCATTGTGTAGTAGATTTTGTTTTCCAACAACTGAGAAGCTTTCATTAACGGTAGCTATGACAAATGGGTATTGTGTTAATTGTTTCTCCACCCTGCTACATTCTCTGTCTCTGAAACTCTTTAGTTTAGTTTTCTGTTTCTTTTTTTTTCCTTTGTGTGATGGTTAAGGTTGTCTGTCAACTTGGTTGGGCCATGATTTTCAGTGGTTTCGCAGTTACGATGTAGTTTGGCATCTATGTAATGATGTAATCACCTCCATAATGAGATCTGATATAATGTAATCACCTCCATGATGAAATCTGTTATGAACAGCCGATCGGTTGAAAGGGAGTTTCCTTGGGCTGTGGCCTACATCCAATATAGGTGGACTTTCTGGCAAAATTCACTGGCTTTTGCTCACTCTGGATCCTGCCTCTGACCTACCATCTTGGGACTTGAGCTAGCAGCTTACCTGCAGATCTTGGGATTCTCAGCCTCCACAGTCTGAGCTAACGGCCTGCCAGCCTACCTTCTTACCTGCTGATCTTGGGTTTTATTGCCCTCCACAGCCTGTGAGCTAGAGGCCTGCTGCCTGACCTGCCAATCTTTCCAGCCTCTACAACCATGTGAGCCATTCCTTTGATGTAAATCTCTCTCTCTCTCTCTATATATATATACAGACACACACACTTCACTAGTTTTGCTTCTCTAGAGAACCCAGCCTAAGACATTTTATTTTGCTTTGAGAAGTTGATAATGTCACTCTTTACGAAAATCTCGCCTACCTTGGCTTTCCTCTTAGATCTCCAACACCTACTTGTTTCCTTTGCTGGGCCTTTTTTTCCTCCTAAACAAAAAACCAAACCAGTTGCCATGAAGTTGATTCGGACTTATGGTGATCTCATGCGTGAAGACTAGAACTGCTCTATATGATTTTCAAGGCTGTGACCTTTTGGAAGCAGATTGCCACCAGGCCTGTCTTCTGAGGTGCCTATGGGCGGCTTCGAACCACCATCATTTTGGTTAGTAGTCAAGCATATTACTGTTTTTTGTGCCATTCAGGGACTCATTTTCCCTCCTGTGGATCCCTAATGTGGACAACTCCTAAAGCTCTTTTCCTTTCCTTCTTCTTCTGCTTTTGATCCCCGTGCACCAACACCACCACCCCCTCACTCTCCTCCAACTCACACCCTCTGTTATTTCCTAGATGTCTAGCTCAGCCTCTCCTCTCTGCTCCGGTTCCATATTCCCGACATTCTGTGGATGTCTTTGGTGTTAGTTTCCAAGTGTTGCTGTAACAAATTACCATAAGCCTGGTGGTTTAAAACAAAAGAAACGTATTCTCTTACAACTCTGGAAGCCAGAAGTCCAAAGTCAGTTTAGCTGGGCCAGGACTCTTTCTGGACCCCTCTAGGGGGCAATCCATTTCCTTGCTTTTTCCGGCACCACCTTCTCTCTTCTGTGTATATTATATCTCCTTCTGCCTCACTCTTTTTTATTACTGTGCTTTAGGTGAAAGTTTATAGCTCAAGTTAGTTTCTCATACAAAAATTATACATACATTGTTATGTGACCCTAGTTGCTAGCCCTATAATGTGGCAGCATATTCTCCCTTTCTACCCCAGATTTCCCATGTCCATTCCACCAGCTCCTACCCCTTTCTGCCTTCTTATCTCACCTACAGACAGGAGCTGCCATTTAGTCTTGTGTATCTACTTGAATTAACAAGCACACTGTTCACAAGTATCATTTTATGTCTTACAGTCCAGTCTGATCTTTGTCTGAAGAGTTGGTTTCGGGAATGGTTTTAGTGCTGGGTTAACAGAGAGTACAGGGGCCATGCCTCCTGGGGTTCCTCCAGTCTCAGTCAAACCATTAAGTCTGGTCTTTTTACTAGAATTTGAGTTCTATACCCACTTTTCTCCTGCTTCATCAAGACTCTGTATTGTGTTCTCTGTCAGGGTGGTCATTTGTGGTAGCTGGTCTCAGGCTGATGGAGTCTCCAGTTTATGTGGCCCCTTTTTGTCTCTTGGGCTAATATTTTCCTTGTGTCTTTGGTGTTCTTCATTCTCCTTTGCTCCAGGTGGGCTGGGACCAATCGATGCATATTAGATGGCCACTCGCTAGCTTTTAAGACCCTAGACGCCATCCACCAAAGTGGGATGCAGAAATTTTTCTTAACTTTGTTATGCCAATTGACTTAGATGTCCCCTGAAACCATGGTTCCCCAGACCCCTGTCTCTGCTACCCTGTCCCTCAAAGTGTTTGGTTGTGTTCAGAAAACTTCTTAGCTTTTGGTTTAGTCCAGTTGTACTAATTTCCCCTGTGTTGTGTACTGTCCTTCCTTTCACCTAAGATAATTCTTGTCTACTATTTAGTTAGTGAATTCCCCTCTCCCTCCCTCCCCAGCTGCCTCACTTTTATAATGATTTCCTTTAGGTTTCATCCAGATAATCCAGGATAATCTAACTCAAGATCCTTAATTTTATCACACCTGCAAAGTCTTCTTTTTCTCTTGGCCTTCCTCTGTTCTTTCCTTCCTTTATTCATTCATTCCCTCCGTCTTCTTTTTCTTCCTCCCCTCCCCCCTTTTTGTCTTTTTTGCCATATAAGGGAAACATTTACAGGTTCTAGGGATTAGGACATAGACATATTGAGGTGCATTTTTCAGCCTATCACACGTTCCTTCAGGGTAGTTTTGAGCATCCCAAGCACAGTGTATATAGCTAATTTAATCAAAATTTAACTCTTTTCAAGACTTCTGTATTTCTGTTAATGGTATTTCAGTCTCCCAGTTTGAAAGTTGTTGCCTTTACTGCTCCCTGTTCCTTGATCCTCACATCCAGACACAAGTCCACATCTTGCTTCACGTTCCTCCTTCAATGCTTTCAATGTTTCTTTCCTTCCCATTGCTACCAATTTAGTTTAGGTCCCTAATTCTTCATTCTACGCCTATTGCAGTGAACTCTTAACTAATTTTGTTGCTGATACCATATTTTTTTAACAAACAATGTATGCTTTATACATTTTTTGCCAACCATGAACACCTCCAGCCCTGTGCCTTATTTTCTTAAGCTTGCTACACCCTTTTTTTTACATGTTGCTGACCTCATTTGACAAAATTACACTATGAAATACGCAAATTTAATGTAACCTAATGGTTTCACTGAAGACAGTCTAGTTTTCACATTCAACTGTTGAGTTAACATGCTAAAATTATCAACTTAAATTAATAGAAACAAACACACAGTTTTGATTGTTTATTTTCCAATTGCTGAGAAACTACCCAACTTGACCCATGACTTCTTGACCATGGCTTATACCTTTACTATACATTTGTGATCAACAGTAACATTTTCAGGCTATCGTTATACACATGAGCAGAAGAATAAGGAAAATGAACTGAAAGATATTATTTACTTTAATATAGGAGGATGAGTGAATGAAGCCAAAATTTACTTCTGGAAATTTAACAAGACACACGCAGTATATGCATGAGCATGCTATGCCAGAACTGTTTTATTTAAGTTAATCACGCGTTATATGTGTGGGTGTGTTTTTTATGGAAATACGGTAGTTTTCTTCATTATGGGAAACCCCGGTGGTGTAGTGGTTAAGTGCTATAGCTGCTAAACAAAAGGTCGGCAGTTTGAATCCACCAGACGCTTCTTGGAAACTCTATGGGGCAGTCTACTCTGTCCTACAGGGTCACTATGAGTCAGAATTGACTCAAATGCAACACATTTGGATTTTGGATTTCTTCATTATAGATGCCACTACTAGATAAAATTTTCATGTCACCATTTCAATCATGGCATGAAACAAACCCCCCAAAGTAAACTTGCCTGCAATAGTATCCTTTGTTGTTGTTTTTGTTAGGTGCCATCAAGTCAATTCCAACTCATAGCAACCCTATGTACAGCAAAACAAAACACTGCCTGGTCTTGTGCCATCCTCATAATTGTTGCTATGTTTGAGCTCATTGTTGTAGCCACCGTGTCAGTCCATCCCTTTGAGGGTCTTCCTCTTTTCCACTGACCCTCTGCTTTACCCAGCATGATGTCCTTCTCCAGGGACTGATTCCTCCTGACAACATGCCCAAAGTACGTGAGAGGAAGTCTCACCATTTCACTTCTAAGGAGCATTCTGGCTGTACTTCTTCCAAGACAGATTTTTTCCTTCTTCTGCAGTCCATGGTATATTCAATATTCTCCACCAACATTATAATTCAAATGCATCAATTTTTCTTTGGTCTTCCTTATTCATTGTCAAGCTTTCTCATGCATATGAGGTGATTGAAAATACTGTGGCTTGGATCAGGCACACCTTAGTTCTCAAAGTGATATCTTTGCTTTTTAACACTTTAAAGAGATCTTTTGAAGCAGATTTGCCCAATGTAATACGTCATTTGATTTTTTGACCACTGCTTCCATGGACGTTGATTATGAATCTAAGTAAAATTAAATACTTTACAACTTAAATACTTCCTCCATTTATCATGATGTTACTTATTGGTCCAGTTGTGAGGATTTTTGTTTTCTTTATGCTGAGGTGTAATCCATACTGAAGGCTGTGGTCTTTGATCTTCATTAGTAATTACTTTAAGTCCTTCTCACTTTCAGCAAGCAAGGTTGTATCATCTGCCTATCACAGGTTTTTTTTATTATTTGCATATTGTTAATGAGTCTTCCCCCCAACCCTGATGCCGTGTTCTTCTCATATAGTCCAGCTTCTCTGATTATTTGCTCAGCATGCAGATTGAATAAGTATAGTGAAAGAATACAACCCCGTTGCACATCTTTCCTGGTTTCAAACCACTTAGTATCTCCTTGGAAACTCTGGTGGTGCAGTGGTTAAGAGCTACGGCTGCTAACCAAAAGATAGGCAGTTCGAATCCACCAGGTGCTCCTTAGAAACTCTTTGGGGCAGTTCTAATCCATCCTACAGGGTCGCTCTGAGTCAGAATAAACTTGATGACAACGGGTTTGGGTTTTTTTTTTTTTTTTTTTCAGTATCTCCTTGTTCTGTTCAAACAACTGCCTCTTGACCTATATACAGGTTCTTCACGAGCACAATTAAGTATTCTGGAATTCCTATTCTTCACGTGCTATCCATAATTTGTTATGATCCACACAGTTGAATGTCTTTGCATAGTCAATGAAACACAGGTAAACATCTTTCTGGTATTCTCTGCTTTTAGCCAAGATCCATCTGACATCAGCAATGATATCCCTCATTCCATGTCCTCTTCTGAATCTGGCTTGAATTTCTGGCAGTTCTCTGTTGATACACTGCAGCAACCACTTTTGAAAGATCTTCAGCAAAATTTTTCTTGTTTGTGATATTAATTATATTGTACAATAATTTCTGCATTCTGCTGGATCACCTTTCTTTGGAATGGGCACAAATATGAATTTCTTCCAGTCAGTTGGCCAGGTAGCTGACTTCCAAATGTCTTGGCATAGATGAGTGAGCACTTCCAGTGTTGCATCCATTTGCTGAAACATCTCAATTTGTATTCTGTTGATTTCTGGAGCCTTGTTTTTCGTCAATCCATCAGTGCAGCTTGGAGTTCTTCCTTCAGTACCATCAGTTCTTGACCATATGCCACTTCCTGAAATGACTAAATGTCAACCAATTCTTTTTGGTACAGTGATTCTGTGCATTCCTACCATCTTCTTTTGATGCTTCCTGCATAGTTCAATATTTTGCCTATAGAATTCTTCAATATTGCAACTCGAGGCTTGAATTTTTTCTTCAGTTCTTTCAGCTTGAGAAATGCCAAGCTTGTTCTTCCCTTTTGGTTTTCTAACTCCAAGTTCTACAAAATAGGAGCCCCTGGGTGGCACATGTGGTTAAGCACTCAACCACTAGTTCAAACCCACCAGAGGCACATCAGAAGACAGCCATGGTGATCTGCTACAGAAAGGTCACGCCCATGAAAACCCTATGAAGCAGTTCTGCTCTTCATCCACAGGGTCACCATGAGTCAGAATTGACTGAAAGGAAACTAACCACAAGTCTGCCAGCTGAGGTTTAAATACCCTAACCTGGTCTTCAGTCATCATATTCTACCTTTCCAATCTTTTATAAACTTACTTCTCTACATAAACCCTTTATCAAACCAAACAGAAATTTCCATTTTCCAATTTTTGCTAGTGTTAAATAACTCATTTAACATGCCATCTCTTCCTTGACACCTCTCCTGATTATTTTAGCAGACAGTGACTTCTTCCTCTGAATAACCTTGTTCATATGGGCATATTTCTCACATTACTTTGCACTACAGTTATTTCTGTCCATTTATTTTCTCTGGTATTTGCTTTCAAGTTTTGTGAATGATGAGATTGTGTCATATTTTCTCAGCTGCCAATGCCCCTCTGTAGAATGCTAGCTTGCACATGTTGTTGTTATTGTTAGCTGCCGTTGAGTCAGCCCTGACTCATGGCCACCCCACGTGTTATAGAATAGAACAGTTCTGTAGGATCTCTGGGTGGCATAAATGGTTAAGCATTTGACTACTAGCCAAAAGGTTGGTGGTTCGAACCTATCCGAAGGTACCTCAAAAGACAGACCTGATGACCTGCTTTCAAAAAGTCACAGCATCAAAAACCCGATGGAGCAGCTCTACTCTGCACACATGAGGGTGCCAGGAATTGGGTCAACTCAATGGTAACTAACAACACCAATCTTTACAGAAGTAGCTCACCAGGCCTTTCTTCTGTGTAGCTCCTGGGTGGGTTCGAACCATCAGCTGCTTTAGGCTAGTAGCGAATTGCAACCCACTTGCCCACCCAGGCTCCTGGCACATAGTAAAGGTTTATTAAAACAATTTTTAGTAAACCTACGAGTTAAAAAAAAAAAAGGTTGGTTTCCTCTTCAGTTCTTTCTAGCGAAGTCCTAGTACTGTGTTTATGACTCTAGCTTCTTTAGTCTCAGAACAGTTTTATAACCAAGGCTAAAGAAATGCTATACACCTAGAAGTTCTTTGAATGTGGCCTTGAGCTCTTTAAGAAACTCAGAAGCAGAGTGAGGACTCTTCCAGCTACCCGGCTTCAGTTAGCAAGGTCTAGAGGCAAACTTCTTACTATTGATAGTCCCTGCATTATCCTAATATTGCATCATTCTCAGAAACAGTTCTTTGCTAAAATAGGACATGCAAAAATTACTTTTCCATTTGATGAACTTCAACACAGCTATCAACAGCAATTACAGTCACTTACGTGTGATGGCACCGATATTACATAGCTGTTCTTTGTAAATGAAAGCATATGACCAGAAAAGGGGGCCATTACACAAGAATTATACTCTAGGCTGCATGTTAAATCCAAAATCAAATTACAGTTTAATCGACTCTTTCATAGTAATTGCAGCATTTTAAAAAAGGAGTGACACAATTATTTAGGCAGAGTGATGTAGATGCTTGATAAATCCAATGCACAATTTAAGGGGAGAAAGAAAGGGAGAGAAATGTGTGTCTCTTTCTTTCTAACCCGGAAGTGATAAAAGCAGCAGTAGCACTGAGTACGAGTCCCCTGGTCCACTTGTTGCCCCTTTTGTAGGACAAAAAATTCCATATGGAATTTTGTAACAAATACATGCCTTATTCTGCCTAAGTGACAGGTGATGTGACTCTTGGTGCAAAGTAAAGAACAATGGAATTGGCCTCATGTAATAAACCCAGTCCTGCTCTGGCTAACAGTGGTCATTACATGTGGCTGTGGAATGCTCGAAATGTGGGCTAGTCTGAAGTGAGATCTGCTGTAAAAATAAATACACGTGGGATTTTGAAGACTTTGTTGGGAGAAAAGTATTTAATAGCTCATTAATATTTTTTACAGTATTCCAGTAAAACAAGAAACCAAACCGAACACAAAGCTGTCCAGTGGATTCTGAATCACAGGGACCCTATAGGGTAGAACAGCCCCATCGGGTTTCCAAGGCTGAAATCTTTACGGAAGCAGACTGCCACAGCTTTCTCCTGTGGAGTGGATGGAGGGTTCAAACCGCTGATCTTTCAGTTAGCAGCTAAGTGCTTTAGCCATTGCACAACCAGGCCTCCTTTTTACATTATTACTTCTGAAATTATAATATTTTCATTATATAGGATTAAATAAAATATACTATTAAAATTAATTTACCCTGATTCATTTTACTTACTAAGCATGGCTCACTTTTTATTTCTGTTTGACAGTGCTGACCTAGAGTTTGGGTATCTTTAAGACTAAGAACATACAGTTCATAGTCTTATTGAATTATAAATCCACGAGGTGCCTCAGGAACCCTCAAGAATGACCCAAACTTAACTTCATGAGAATAAGATACTAGTACTCAAGTAAGGTGAAACAATTAATCTTCCTAAGGTTAATCTCATCAATTAACAGAATTTTTCATTACTTTTAGCATATTCTTTCCATTTGAGCCACACAATAACACTAGTCAGGTATTTTCAGCCTCAATTTTCAGATGAGAACACCAAGGCTTAGTGAGGAGAACCAACTGAGAGTCATATAATAAGTGGCAAAAGCTATATCCCAAACCCAAATCTTTGTCTCCAGATCTTTTCTGTCTAAATTCTTTCTCAGTAGGACTAAAATTTAATCATATACTTTTAATGTACAGGTTAAACAGTTTACGATTGAGTAATTAGGGACTAGATTGTGTTATTGAAGGCAGAGCACCGTAAGCAGCAGGTAAAATGGGTTGTGATATTCTATTCTCTCCAAGTAATCCAGCTTTCTAGATTATGGTAAAAAGAAATTGGGAGCCTAATGCAGCTACTGGGAGCCCTGGTGGTACAGTGGTTAAGGGCTCAGCTGCTAACTGAAAGATCAGAAGTTTGATTCCACCAGCTGCTCCTTGGAAACCCTATGGGGCAATTCTATTATAGTATATGTACATTATATATATGTGTGTGTGTGTGTATATGTACATATATACACTATATATACTACATAATTACTGTATGTGTGTGCATATATATGTATGTGCATATATTATATATATACATTATATATCTTATGTATATTATTTATATTATATGTGTGTGTATATATATTAATAAGTTGTTCAGAAAACATTATTAGTAAAGTATTATTATGATCTCCAAGGTGGGGAGAAAATAATCAGAAAAGATAACAGCAAAAAACAAAACAAAAGGCTAGATACGACAAAACCTGGGAGGTATAATGTTTCCTTTGCCAAGAAGCGCTGCTTCTAGAACATAAAGATCATTAATACCCATTCTTGGATTTTGTTTGAGTAGCTACAGAAAGATGATGAAAATAAATTGTTGTTAGATGCCTTCGTGTCAGTTCCAACTCATAGTGACCCTTTGTACAATAGAAAGAAACACTGCCCGGTCCTGCATCATCCTCACAATTGTTGCTATGTTTGAGCCCATTGTTGCAGCCACTGTGTCAATCAGTCTCGTTGAGGGTTTTCCTCTTTTTCACTGACCCTCTACTTTGCCAAGCATGATGTATGACAATAAACAGCTCTGGTTTTTCTTCAAAAAAAAACAGTTTATGTAGGTTTTATTGAGATTTGTTCTATACTACAGCCTGACCTAGCTGTTCTTCCAAGAGACTTCCAGAAATCACCACTCAACTTTATTGAATTATGTGGTTCATGGAAAAAAGTTAGAGGTAGAAGCAGAGCCTTTAATGTCATTCTCTTTGACTCTGTATGGAGTTCTTCTCTACCATTTTTTGTTCTTTGTTGCCAGACTAGAGGTGTAAACTAGGTGTCTTATGTTCTATCTAGCAGTGAATTCACTCAGCTGACAGATGACAGTTTATTCAGCATCCAAACAGAAGCAGCCATATTTGGAAACTTCTGAGTGAAGGTATTCAACAGTGCCAAAATAGAGCTTTGCTAGTGTCACAGAGAGGCTTTTTTTCTGGGAATCTGACTACAAAGTACATGTAGGTCGTTAAATAGCTTCCTATATATATGAGATTTTGCAATCCTTTCACCAACTGTCAAGATACAATTTTGAGCAACTATTGTAAACAGAACATGCTACCATGTTGAAAGCTATAGGAATTCAAAGGTCTTTCCCCATTTCTCTGCCTGGCAAAACTATTTCATTAATCAAGATGCGTCTCAAACCTCACCTCCTTTATCAAGCCAAGCAACCTAGGAAAGCAATGCTTTCTTTCCAACTCTGTCCACCCACAGTCCTTGGCACCTCCCTTAAATATAGCATGACCATTCTGTAACATGATTATCAGATAACGCCAGTCTCTTCATTTGGGGACTATGGGTTCAGGTGCAGGAAAAAAAAAAATCAAGTCTTACTTATGTAGGCATTCCCAAGACCCAGAGCTCTTGGTTTCTCTCTTCTCAGAATTCAGATACAGTAGAATTATATGATATGTTTACATTAATTAGAGAATAAAGTAAAGAAAGGGTAGGGAGGTCAGAATGAGTGAAGAAAAATTTTTAATAATATACTCTCTACAAAATATGTGATTTCTTTCCTTGAAAAATATTAATATCTAACAGAGAAATAGGAAAGCAAGCTGTCCATTCTTGAGAAACTAGAACAAACACCAACAACAGTAGGAAATTAGCTGTTATTCATTTAAATAGTTACTAAAAATTCACTATGTGGCTTATACTAGTGTAATTCCTTACAACAATCCTAGAGTTATGTGCTATTATCTCAGTTTAACAAATAATAAACAAAGTCTTAGAGACGTTGACTCTTTTGTTCAAACTCACACGTGGAGTCACTGGGCTTTGAACCTAAATCATCCTATGCCTGAGTTTACGTGCTTAACTACCAAACAATACCTAGCATTTGAGAAGGGCTCAATTCATGTTTTGAATGAATTGCAAAATGAGAACACGTGAAATCTTTAGATGCATAGGTGAGCTAAATGGCTAAGCAGCAGTCTGTATTTCCATTCTATCCTTTTGGGGATGGGGCCAACACTGCTTGAAAGAAAAGAAGGTAACCCAGTCAAATCTCCTAGAATCAGGCTATTGACAGTTCTACTGACAAAGGAATTAATGGGATTTGCTACAAGAATTTCCTATGTAAGGATGTTTCTATCAGGATGTATCTGATTCTGCAGAATTGCTTATGGTAAGGAGCTTTATGAATTTATGGTGTATCAAATAGCTCCTCCCAAAAATGTAACTATGAATATATCTAAATATAACTTTAGCTGTGCAACTATCTGAAGATATTTTATAATCTAAAAATCTTCTGTGTGTAAGTGATGGGAACGTACACATCCCCTAGAGACCTCACATATTAATCTGTCCCAGAGCTTTATATAATTCTGCAAAGAAAAAGAGGGTGGGAGATGATTTGAAGGCCCCAGGCCTCTTCCCGCTTCGTCTATGTTTTTCACTTCCTTGGTTTGGGTTTCGTATCCTTGATATTATTAGTAAAGTTTCACGCTGGGTGTCATGGTTATCTAGTGTTGCTATAACAAAAATACCACAAATGGATGGCTTTAACAAAGAGAAATTTATTCTCCCACAGTCTAAGAAGCTAGAAGTCCATATTCAGGGCACCAGTTCCCGGGAAAGGTTTCTCTCTCTGTTGGCTGTGGAGGAAGTCCTTGTCATCAATCTTCCCACTTCAAGGAGCTTCTCAGCACAGGCACCATGGGTCCAAAGGATGAGCCATTCTCCTGGCTCTTGTTTCTTGGTGGTATGAGGTCCCATGTCTCTCTGCTCACTTCTCTCTTTTATATCTCAAAAGAGACTGATTTAAGACACAACCTAATCTTATAGTTTGAGTCCTGCCTCATTAACATAACTGCCGCTAATCTTACCTCGTTAACATCATAGAGGTAGGATTTACAATACTTGGGAAAATGGCATCAGATTATAAAATAGTGGACAATACTGGGAATCATGGGCCAGCCAAATTGACACACATTTTTAGGGGGAAACAATCCAATCCATAACACTGGATAAGATCTCTGATTCATGTGAGACTGATGTGACACTGAACTTTGTGTTTTCTCAGTGAGATAGATGACACAGTGGCTGCAACAATGGGCTCAGGCATAACAAGGACCGTGAGGATGGTGCAGGACCAGGCAGTGTTTCGTTCTGTTGTATATAGGGTCGCTCTGAGTTGGAACAAACTTGATGGCACCTAACAACAAACTGAATAATACATAAATGCAAAAATATTGCTTAAACTGCAAACACAAGTCTCAAGACTGCAAGAAATAGCTGATATTGGCCAAACCAGTTGTCTTAAATATCTAGTGCTACTATTACAGAAATACCACAAGTGGATGGTTTTCGCAAACAGAAATTTATTCTCTCACAGTTTAGGAGGCTAGAAGTCTGAAATCAGGGGGAGCACTAGGAGAAGTCCTTCTCTCTTTGTGGTCTCTGGGGGAATGTCCTTGTCTCCTACAAACTGTGGGCCTGGCATTCCATGGAGATCTCCATGTGTCTTGGCATCAATCTTCTCCCTGGGTCTAGGAGGTTTTCAGCACAGAGACCTTGGGTTGAAAGGACATTCTGCTCCTGACACTTTTTTCTTGGTAGTAATGAGGTCCTTCCCTCTCTCAATTCCCTCTCCTTTTATCTTTTGTAAGATAAAAGTGATACAGGCCACTCCCCAGGTAAACTCCTCTCATATTGGACCAGGGCTGTGACCTGAGCAACAGTGTTGCAGCCCACCGTACTCCTTACTAACATGGCCTAATCCTGCCTCATTAACATAACAGACAGCTTGCTTCCAAACAGAACGATAACCACGGGCATAAAAAAATAAAACCGGAGGCGGGGACAAGATGGCGGACTAGGTGGAAACTACCGCGGATCCCTCTTGCAACAAAGACTCAGAAAAACAAGTGAATCGATCACATACATAACAATCTACGAACTCTGAACAACAAACACAGATTTAGTGAGGGAGAACGAACAAATACGGGGAGACAGCGATTGTTTTCAGAGCCAGGAGCCAGCGTACCAGCGGATTTTCTGGAAAAACTAGTTTCCCAGTGATGGCTCGGAGACAGCAGTCCATATCAAACCACATAAAGAAGCAGACCATGACAGCTTCTCCAACCCCCCAAACAAAAGAATCAAAATCTTTCCCAAATGAAGATACAATCCTGGAATTATCAGATACAGAATATAAAAAACTAATTTACAGAATGCTTAAAGACATCACAAATGAAACCAGGCTAACTGCAGAAAAAGCCAAGGAACACACTGATAAAACTGTTGAAGAACTCAAAAAGATTATTCAAGAACATACTGGAAAAATTAATAAGTTGCAAGAATCCATAGAGAGACAGCATGTAGAAATCCAAAAGATTAACAATAAAATTACAGAATTAGACAACGCAATAGGAAGTCAGAGGAGCAGACTCGGGCAATTAGAATGTAGACTGGGACATCTGGAGGACCAGGGAATCAACACCAACATAGCCGAAAAAAAATCAGATAAAAGAATTAAAAAAAATGAAGAAACCCTAAGAATCATGTGGGACTCTATCAAGAAGGATAACTTGTGAGTGATTGGAGTCCCAGAACAGGGAGGGAGGACAGAAAACACAGAGAAAATAGTTGAAGAACTCCTGACACAAAACTTCCTTGACATCATGAAAGACGAAAGGATATCTATCCAAGATGCTCATCGAACCCCATTTAAGATTGATCCAAAAAGAAAAACACCAAGACATATTATCATCAAACTTGCCAAAACCAAAGACAAACAGAAAATTTTAAAAGCAGCCAGGGAGAAAAGAAAGGTTTCCTTCAAGGGAGAATCAATAAGAATAAGTTCAGACTACTCAGCAGAAACCATGCAGGCAAGAAGGGAATGGGATGACGTATACAGAGCACTGAACGAGAAAAACTGCCAACCAAGGATCATATATCCAGCAAAACTCTCTCTGAAATATGAAGGAGAAATTAAGATATTTACAGATAAACACAAGTTTAGAGAATTTGCAAAAACCAAACCAAGGCTACAAGAAATGCTAAAGGAGATTGTTTGGACAGATGACCAATAATATCAGGTACCAGCACAATACAAGGTCACAAAACAGAACGTCCTGATATCAACTCAAATAGGGAAAGCACAAAAACAAACAAATTAAGATTAATTCTAAAAAATAAATAAATAAATAAAATAATACACATAACAGGGAATCATGGAAATCAATATGTAACAGATCACAATAATCAAAAAGAGGGACTAAATATAGGAGGCATTGAACTGCCAGATGGAGAGTGATACAAGGCGATATAGAACGATACAAGTTAGGTTTTTACTTAGAAAAATAGGGGTAAATAATAAGGTAACCACAAAAAGGAATATCAACTCCATAACTCAAGAAAAAAGCCAAGAAAAACGTAACGACTCAACTAACATAAAGTTAAACATTATGAAAATGAGGATCTCACAATCTACTAAGAAAAACGTCTCAGCACAAAAAAGTATGTGGAAAAATGAAATGGCCAACAACACACATGAAAAGGCATCAAAATGACAGCACTAAAAACTTATTTATCTATAATTACGCTGAATGTAAATGGACTAAATGCACCAATAAAGAGACAGAGAGTCACGGACTGGATAAAGAAACACGATCCATCTATATGCTGCCTACAAGAGACACACCTCAGACTTAGAGACACAAACAAACTAAAACTCAAAGGATGGAAAAAAATATATCAAGCAAACAATAAGCAAAAAAGAAGAGGAGTAGCAATATTAATTTCTGACAAAATAGACTTTAGATTTAAATCCACCACAAAGGATAAAGAAGGACACTATATAATGATAAAAGGGACAATTGATCAGGAAGACATAACCATATTAAATATTTACGCACCCAATGACAGGGCTGCAAGATACATAAATCAAATTTTAACAGAATTGAAAAGTGAGATAGACACCTCCACATTCATAGTAGGAGACTTCAACACACCACTTTCGGAGAAGGACAGGACATCCAGTAAAAAGCTCAATAGAGACACGGAAGACCTACTTACAACAATCAACCAACTTGACCTCATTGACTTATACAGAACTCTCCACCCAACTGCTGCAAAATATACTTTTTTTTCTAGCGCACATGGAACATTCTCTAGAATAGACCACATATTAGGTCATAAAACAAATCTTTGCAGAGTCCAAAACATCGAAATATTACAAAGCATCTTCTCAGACCACAAGGCAATGAAACTAGAAATCAATAACAGAAAAACTAGGGAAAAGAAATCAAATACTTGGAAACTGAACAATACCCTCCTGAAAAAAGACTGGGTTATAGAAGACATCAAGGAGGGAATAAGGAAATGCATAGAAAGCAACGAGAATGAAAATACTTCCTATCAAAACCTCTGGGACACAGCAAAAGCAGTGCTCAGAGGCCAATTTATATCGATAAATGCACACATACAAAAAGAAGAAAGAGCCAAAATCAGAGAACTGTCCCTACAACTTGAACAAATAGAAACTGAGCAACAAAAGAATCCATCAGGCACCAGAAGAAAACAAATCATAAAAATTAGAGCTGAACTAAATGAATTAGAGAACAGAAAAACAATTGAAAGAATTAACAAAGCCAAAAGCTGGTTCTTTGAAAAAATTAACAAAATTGATAAACCATTGGCTAGACTGACTAAAGAAAAACAGGAAAGGAAACAAATAACCCGAATAAGAAACGGGAAGGACCACATCACAACAGAGCCAAATGAAATTAAAAGAATCATTTCAGATTACTAAGAAAAATTGTACTCTAACAAATTTGAAAACCTAGAAGAAATGGATAAATTCTTGGAAAAACACTACCTACCTAAACTAACACATTCAGAAGTAGAACAACTAAATAGACCCATAACAAAAAAAGAGATTGAAACGGTAATCAAAAAACTTCCAACAAAAAAAAGTCCTGGCCCAGACAGCTTCACTGCAGAGTTTTACCAAACCTTCAGAGAAGACTTAACACCACTACTACTGAAGGTATTCCAAAGCATAGAAAAAGACAGAATACTACCCAACTCATTCTATGAAGCCACCATCTCCCTGATACCAAAACCAGGTAAAGACATTACAAAAAATGAAAATTATAGACCTATATCCCTCATGAACATAGATGCAAAAATCCTCAACAAAATTCTAGCCAATAGAATCCAACAACACATCAAAAAAATAATTCACCATGATCAAGTGGGATTTATACCAGGTATGCAAGGCTGGTTTAATATCAGAAAAACCATTCATGTAATCCATCACATAAATAAAACAAAAGATAAAAACCACATGATCTTATCAATAGATGCAGAAAAGGCATTTGACAAAGTTCAACACCCATTTATGATAAAAACTCTTACCAAAATAGGAATTGAAGGAAAATTCCTCAATATAATAAAGGGCATCTATGCAAAGCCAACAGCCAATATCACTCTAAATGGAGAGAACCTGAAAGCATTTCCCCTGAGAACGGGAACCAGACAAGGATGCCCTTTATCACCACTCTTATTCAACATCGTACTTGAAGTCCTAGCCAGGGCAATTAGGCTAGACAAAGAAATAAAGGGTATCCGGATTGGCAAGGAGGAAGTAAAGTTATCACTAGTTGCAGATGACATGATCGTATCCAAGGAAAACCCTAAGGAATCCTCCAGAAAAATACTGAAACTAATAGAAGAGTTTGGCAGAGTCTCAGGTGATAAAATAAACATACAAAAATCACCTGGATTCTTCTACATCAATAAAAAGAATACCGAAGAGGAAATAACCAAATCAATACCATTCACAGTAGCCCCCAAGAAGATAAAATACTTAGGAATAAATCTTACCAAGGATGTAAAAGACCTATACAAAGAAAACTACAAAGCTCTACTATAAGAAATTCAAAAGGACATACTTAAGTGGAAAAACATACCCTGCTCATGGATAGGAAGACTTAACATAGTAAAAATGTCTATTCTACCAAAAGCCATCTATACATATAACGCACTTCCGATCCAAATTCCAATGTCATATTTTAAGGGGATAGAGAAACAAATCACCAATTTCATATGGAAGGGAAAGAAGCCCCGGATAAGCAAAGCATTACTGAAAAAGAAGAAGAAAGTGGGAGGCCTCACTCTACCTGATTTCAGAACCTGTTATACAGCTACAGTAGTCAAAACAGCCTGGTACTGGTACAACAACAGGCACATAGACCAATGGAACAGAATTGAGAACCCAGATATAAATCCATCCATGTATGAGCAGCTGATATTTGACAAAGGACCAGTGTCAGTTAATTGGGAAAAAGATAGTCTTTTTAACAAATGGTGCTGGCATAACTGGATATCCATTTGCAAAAAAATGAAACAGGACCCATACCTCACACCATGCACAAAAACTAACTCCAAGTGGATCAAAGACCTAAACATAAAGACTAAAACGATAAAGATCATGGAAGAAAAAATAGGGACAACACTAGGAGCCCTAATACAGGGCATAAACAGAATACAAAACATTACCAAAAATGATGAAGAGAAACCAGATAGCTGGGAGCTCCTAAAAATCAAACACCTATGCTCATCTAAAGACTTCACCAAAAGAGTAAAAAGACCACCTACAGACTGGGAAAGAATATTCAGCTATGACATCTCAGACCAGCGCCTGATCTCTAAAATCTACATGATTCTGTCAAAACTCAACCACAAAAAGACAAACAACCCAATCAAGAAGTGGGCAAAGGATATGAACACACAGTTCACTAAAGAAGATATTCAGGCAGCCAACAGATACATGAGAAAATGCTCCCGATCATTAGCCATTAGAGAAATGCAAATTAAAACTACGATGAGATTCCATCTCACACCAACTAGACTGGCATTAATCCAAAAAACACAAAATAATAAATGTTGGAGAGGCTGCGGAGAGATTGGAACTCTCATACACTGCTGGTGGGAATGTAAAATGGTACAACCACTTTGGAAATCCATCTGGCGTTATCTTAAACAGTTAGAAATAGAACTACCATACAACCCAGAAATCCCACTCCTCGGAATATACCCTAGAGATACAAGAGCCTTCACACAAACAGATATATGCACACCCATGTTTATTGCAGCTCTGTTTACAATAGCAAAAAGCTGGAAGCAACCAAGGTGTCCATCAACGGATGAATGGGTAAATAAATTGTGGTATATTCACACAATGGAATACTACGCATCGATAAAGAACAGTGACGAATCTCTGAAACATTTCATAACATGGAGGAATCTGGAAGGCATTATGCTGAGTGAAATGAGTCAGAGGCAAAAGGACAAATATTGTATAAGACCACTATTATAAGATCTTGAGTAATAGTAAACCTGAGAAGAACACATACTTTTGGGGTTACGAGGGGGGGAGGGAGGGAGGGTGGGAGAGGGTTTTTTATTGATTAATCAGTAGATAAGAAATGCTTTAGGTGAAGGGAAAGACAACACTCAATACAAGGAAGGTCAGCCCAATTGGACTGGACTAAAAGCAAAGAGGTTTCCGGGATAAAATGAATGCTTCAAAGGTCAGCGGAGCAGGGGCGGGGGTCTGGGGAACATGGTTTGAGGGGACTTCTAAGTCAATTGGCAAAATAATTCTATTATGAAAACATTCTGCATCCCACTTTGAAATGTGGCGTCTGGGGTCCTAAATGCTAACAAGCGGCCATCTAAGATACATCAATTGGTCTCAACCCACCTGGAGCAAAGGAAAATGAAGAACACCAAGGTCACACAACAACTAAGAACCCAAGAGACAGAAAGGGCCACATGAACCAGAGACCTACATCATCCTGAGACCAGAAGAACTAGTTGGTGCCCAGCCACAATAGATGACTGCCCTGTCAGGGAGCACAACAGAGAACTCCTGAGGGAGCAGGAGATCAGTGGGATGCAGACCCCAAATTCTCATAAAAAGACCATACTTAATGGTCTGACTGCGACTAGAGGAATCCCGGCGGCAATGCTCCCCAGACCTTCTGTTGGCACAGGACAGGAACCATCCCCGAAGACAACTCATCGGACATGAAAGGGACTGGTCAGCAGTGGGGAGAGAGATGCTGATGAAGAGTGAGCTAATTAAATCAGGTGGACACTGGAGAGTGTGTTGGCAACTCTTGACTAGAGGGGGGATGGGAAGATAGAGAGAGAGGGAAGATGGCAAAATTGGCACGAAACGAGAGACTGAAAGGGCTGACTCAATGGGGGAGAGCAAGTGGGAGAAGGGAGTAAGATGTATGTAAACTTACATGTGACAGACTGATTGGATTTGTAAATGTTCACTTGAAGCTTAATAAAAGTTAATTATAAAAATAAAAAAATAAAACCTCTTGCTGTAGAATCAATTCCAAATCATAGTGACCCTTTAAGACAGAGAAAAACTGCCCAACAGGGTTTCCAAGGAGCAACTGGTGGATTTGAACTGCCAGCCTTTTGGTTAGCAGCCAAACTCTTAACCACTGTACCACCACAGGCATAGATGCTAGGATTTATAACACATCACAAAACGAAGGAGAATCAGATCACAAAATGGAAGACAACCACACAATACTGGGAATCATGGCCTAGCCAAGCTGACACATATTTTGGAGGGACACAATTTAATCTGTGATGCTGGTTTATGCTGCCATTAATTTTTTCTCCTTTTCTCTCTCTTCTTCTCTCGTGCGTGCATACATGCATTTTGGTTCTTGCCCAAATCTAATTCTAATCCAAATGTGACAGCAGTAGATTCAAAGAAAAACTTACAGCAGTAAAATTTGGATAGACTCGTATTCTAAAAGAATAACATTATCAAAAAGGAAAGGGTTTTAGAAGTCAAGACAGAAGATTATTGGAGCAAAGTGCTGAGCTCATAATAAAATTTAATAAATATTTTATGATTGATTGATATATTAGCTCATGAATCCTTAAAAAGTGATAAAGCCATTTATTCAGTGAAAAGAAAGAAGACTCAGACAGAAACAATAAATCACACTGTCACTGGGTTCAACAATACACTAACTGGGCATAGAAAATGGGGTAGGAGAAAAATATTTGTTGTCGATAGGTGCTGTCTAGTGGGTCCCAACTCATAGCAACCCTATATGTACAGCAGAATGAAACACTGCCCAGTTCTGCACCATCCTCACAATCGTTGCTGTGTTTGAGCCCATTGTTGCAGCCACTGTGGCAATCCATCTCATTGAGGGTCTTCCCCTCTTTTGCTGACCATCAATTTTACCAAGCATGACGTCCTTCCCCAGGGACTGGCCCCTTCTGATAACATGTCCAAAGTTTGTGAGACAAAGACTCACCATCCTCACTTCTAAGGAGAAAAACATAGGGACCAGGAAAGGGAGACCAGAAAACATTCACAGAATTTCCAAGAAACTTGAAGTTGTGAGGGGATAAGGTAGTAATATCATCCTGAGGATAAGGATAGAAGTTGATGGTTAGAAAACATATTGGATAAGGATAAAACTAAGCTTGTTAAAATCTTGAAGCATATTTAAGATTATAACACATATAAACTTCCTTGCCAGGAAACCAGATTTTAGGAACTTTAGGAATGTAAAAAAATGTAAAAGACAGTCCCCTCTATCTCTGAAGACTTTGAAATATATGAATTGATATTCCAGTAAGGGCAGGATATGCAGATGGAGAGTAAAATAGGCATAATTTTTAGTTGATTTATGGAATACCTAATTCATTTGTGCAATAATAGCACCTTTTGATCCACATGCTTGGAAACAGTGCTAAATATAGATTATAATGAATTGGGAGAAACAAGGATGTGTCAGCAAAATTAATAGCAATAACAAAAAAATCTTGTGTTAGAACGTTTTTTCAAATTTTATAGATAGGTGAATATCAGAATTTCAAGGATTCCTATTTATTTATCTATTTATTTATTTTTAAGGCTTGAGATTTTTTGAGAAATACTACAACTTATGGCAAGATGATGGTATAAAATTGAAAGAATGTTAAGCCCTTGGGAATAATGTTATGCTTAACTAATTTTTTTTTTTTTAACTAATATACAGGACTGACACAGGACAGAATGAAAATGTCTTAAAACTGTATTTTTAAAAAAACGATCCTTCTTGTAAAAATGTATTTTATA
This sequence comes from Elephas maximus indicus, assembly GCF_024166365.1. NCBI lineage: Eukaryota > Metazoa > Chordata > Mammalia > Proboscidea > Elephantidae > Elephas > Elephas maximus. The sequence goes on along the minus strand of NC_064835.1, from coordinate 77,979,969 downwards.
TGCCCCACTGGAAAAGCTATAACTACAAAGGCACTCCTCAATTACCGATGTTATCACTGATAATTTTTGCTTTTCCTTAAGACACATGTTGTCATAGTTTGTTAAAGAGTCCTGCGCTTAAATTTCATTTGGAAGAGCGATTGCAGAAAGCCTGAGCTAATTTGAAGTTTGGGTTTACCAGTAAGTTAACTGCACCTGGACCACTACATAGATGGTTTCATTATTAAGCAAACTCTAAAAGAATGTTTCCTTAGCAAGTCAGAAAAAACGTTGGGGCTTTTAAATGTTTATGTTGTAATATTTTAGGCAACAAACAGAAAAAATCATGAACTAGGCCAAAGCCCAATGTTACCAAAAGGAGACATTTATCTTCATAGCTTTCTGAGCATTATTTATGAATACAAGTGACACTTTAAGAATGTTAAGTAAATATTCTTTCGAGGGAGTGATGATTCAATATCAATAAAATGCCTGAAAGTGACCTGGAACCTTTTTACAGATAATTTCTTCAACATCTATGTTTACTCACTCAACTTTCTCTTAAATATAGGTGACAAAAAGGCTGTCGGGTACTTGGGGGAACGGAAACAATTTCACTGAACCCAGACTGTTCTTTTATGAAGTCTTTTGTGTCTTGTTACATGATTTGTCTTCCTACAGGGACTAGTAATACTCACATCAGGTTTCCATGTCTTCTCCTCTGAATCTCTTTGTACGGCTCCTTGTCTTAAAGCTACTTGAAATGACATCTCTATTTTGTCAAAAGGCAAAATTTGATGCTGGTGAAGGTTTAGTACCATGTATTTTCTTGAAAGATAATATAGTAACAATTCAAGGTCAGGCCGCAAAATTCCTGCCACTCCCATCCAAATGCCTAGAGACTATCTCGCCAGAAGAGAATTTGGTTCTTCATTTGGATTCATTAAGAAAAGCTTTTTTTTTTTTTTCAGCTTATGATAAAGGAGCTAAAACTGCCTCTTTTTTGGCAAATCCAAGCAAATCTTCATTTTTTGTGCTATAGTTGTTGAATGTATTCATAAAATCCAAGTATATGTCAAAGAACTGACTCTGCATATCTTATAGCATAATAAAATGAATCCATTCATCATCGGCTCTCTTTATGAATCCAGTACGTAGCCAACAGGATCATCAAAGCAAAGACAGCAACTGGAGGTTAAATGGCACAGCTAGGATTTGTAAACAACCTTGCCTACCCTTTTGATAAAAAGGCACCTCCTGATCACAGGGCAGAGTGACACATTACAAGAAAGAGTACAAAAAATGAGCAAAAACCACTAAGTGATTTGGAAAACATATTCTCTGAAAAATTCTATATGAATTGAAATATCTTTTTCATATTGTTTAACCTTTCAGATTCTCAGGCCAGCTGAGCACCCAAACTAAGAAAGGTGGGGTAGGGGTCTTCTTAGTTTAACTAAACATTAGGAATCCCAAGAGTATTATTGGCCACATTTGGCACTTGTCAGCTCTGAAGGACACAGGACAGGAGCCACAGCTGGCCAGCAGGGGCACCCTTCTCCAGGCACCCTCTTAAGCAGAAGCAACCCACACAGCCACCCAACATGTTTTCTCTGGCTCTCCAGGTGACGGCTCATAAGCTAGACTCACTGTGACTAAATCCAAGGGCTGTCCCAGGTTAAAAGGCTCATGCCCGACAGGAGTTGAGATCTTTCTTAAGAACGCCACAGGTATAACTTCCCGGGTTTCTGCAAGAGACATGTCCATTTTCACCCAGGGAATCCCAAAGCTATGATTTCTTATCAGGCATTTGTAGTCCAAATGCAATGTTCCAATCAGGGGTCATATTATACTGCAAGAAATGTTGCTAACTGCATAGTTAATAATCCAACTTTTATCAAGTTGATGGGAGGACAGAGAAATTGAACTGAAGGTCAGATTCTTATATAGAACGGGATGAGATTTTCTGTATCTTTTTTACTCATGCCAACATTTCCTAAACTGAGTTCTGTGGTGAAATTGTTTCCTTTTTGTCTTAGTCATCTAGTGCTGCTATAACTGAAATACCACAAGTGGATGGCTTCAACAAACGCAAGTTTATTCTCTCACAGTCTCATAGGCTAGAAGTCCAAATTCTGACATCAGCTCCAGGGGAAGTGTTTTTCTCTCTCTGTCAGCTCTGAAGGAAGGTTCTTGTCATCAATCTTTCCCTGGACTAGGAGCTTCTCGGCACAGGAACCCTGGTCCAAAGTACATGCTACGTTCCAGTGCTTCTTTCTTGGTGGTATGAGTTCCTCCCAAAATATTTGTCAACTTGTTAACTTGGCTAGGTCATGATTCCCAGTATTGTGTGATTGTCCACCATTTTGTCATCTGATGTGATTTTCCTGCATCTTGTAAACTCTATCTCTATGATGTTAACGAGATGGAATTAGTGGCAGTTACGTAGACTCAATCTACAAAATTAATCTACAATTTAAGCCAAGCTCTTTTGAGATATAAAGGACAGAAGCAAGCAGAGAGACAGGGGGACCTCACACTACAAAGAAACAAGAGGCAGGAGAATAGCACGTCCTTTGGACCCAGGGCCCCATCACTGAGAAGCTCCTCTACCAGGGAAGATTGATCACAAGGACCTTCCTCTAGAGCTGACAGAGAGAGAAATCCTTCCCCTGGAGCTGGCACCCTGAATTTAGACTTGTAGCCTACTAGACTGTGAGAGAATAAATTTCTCTTTGTTAAAGCCATCTACTTGTGGTATTTCTGTTTTAGCAGCACTAGATGACTAAGACACCTTACAATGCATGTGAGTGTTGAAATAGGATGAAAAAGCAAGATTGAAAGAAAGAACGAGAGGGAGAGAGAAAGAAAGGGGAAGGAAAGAAGGTAGGAAGGGAAGGAGGAAGGAAACAAAGAAAGAAAAACTTGTTGACAAACACCTGTTAAGCTTCTTGGAGATTTTCATAGATGAAGGTGAATTTTGAAACTCCAGCAAGGGAATATAACCCAACCCAGTGCTGTCAAGTTGATTCCGACTCATAGCAACCGTATAGGACAAAGTAGAACTGCCCCATAGAGTTTCCAAGGAGCGCCTGGCAGATTCGAACTGCCGACCCTTTGGTTAGCAGCCGTAGCACTTAACAACTAGGCCACCAGGGTTTCCAAGGGAATGTAACATGGGTGATTTCCCATACACGTAATAAAGCACAGTGTACACCACTAACCTCCAGGATGCCTAGTATTCCTTATTTAGCAAAAAGAGCGTCCACTTCCCCGTTCCATTTTACTGAACTGGTGCATAATGCTATTACAAACAAAACCTTTCAAATTACATACAATTTTTAAATATAAAGGATTTTCTCAATTCTTTTTCTTAACATAGGTCATATTACAGGTTCTCACTCACTTTAGGAATTTTCTGAGATTCAAGGCTCCATCCTGATTTCAGTTTTCTTAGAAAAAATGAGCACTGAAATGAGTTAACTGAAAGGGAAATAGAAATTAACTAGACCAGTTTGGTTTGCCTTTTAGTTTTGTCACATGGCATTGCACCAAAATAGAACTTAATAAGCATTAAATTAGAGTAGTGGGGACCTGGGGCCATTTAAAACTCTACAAGAGGGAAAATCTAAATAACAGGAAATGAACGATTCTACTTATTTCAAAATATAAACTCGTGAAAAGAGATGTAACCTTGTTAGGCACAAGATCCAGAGCCAATATCTTAGTGTCCTCTGTAAAAATGTATTTCGTTTTTACTCAATAATTTTGTCCCTACCGTTCCCTATATGACCTTTTATTTTGTTTGTTTTTTAAACCAGATAAACCCGTAAGGAGGTATACATGAGGACATGAGATTAATTGTAAAGAAAATAAATTTCTGTGCATAATGATGGTATGGAATTAGATACGCTTTCAACTTCTTCACGAATGCCCCTTTTATTTTTTCAACAGGAATTTAATTAACAAATAAATTAAGCAGAGCAGACTTCTCCCTGGGGCATATGAAAATGAAGGCCTGATTTCAGGGAGCTTAGTGTTGGTGCTGCTTTTAGGTATGATCACCCACCGCCAGCTATGAGTAAGGACTCCATAAAGAGCCGTGCTGGGGGAAACATGATCTGTTCCTTCTAACCTGGTGGACCAGTACAAAAGTAGAGTTTATGGTTGCGTATTTCAAACCTTGATCAGTGGGAAAGCCTGCGTCCTGGCACAAATATAAACACGGCTCATAAATTAGCCGTAAAAAGGGTGCTACACTGTTGAGGATTCAGGGCCCTGTCTGAATTTACAAGCTGTTTGCAGAGCCTCTGAGACTAATGGGTGAATAAAATATTCCAGCCAACTAGTAAAGTAAGTATTATGCATGATTGAAAAGTATTGTAGCTGACTGCTCTGATTAATGAAGGGTAAATTACTGTTAATGCTTGTAATAAATGTCACAGGCTGTATTTCACTGAGCAACAGCTAGGGCGCTATACGGGCTCCGCCGGTTTAAGAGTTGTGAATGAAACAATGACTAATTAATCACTGGGAAGTTTTAGAATTCTGCACCACTTACTTTCTAGCTAAAAGCCGAACAACCCTATATGTGCAGTCAAGGGAAGAAGCCATTCTCCCATTCTGTTCTGTGGTCATCTGCCATGTGACTCTGTTTAAAGAAATCCCAATCTCTTTGTGGTTCATTGTTAGAATCCTCACCTTCTATGTGGGAGACCTGGGTTCGATTCCCAGCCAATGTACCTCATGTATAGCCATCGGTGGAGGCCTGAGTATTGCTATGATGCTGAACAAATTTCAGGAGAGCTTCCCGACTAAGACCAGACTAGGAAGAAAGGCCTCGCAATCTACTTCTGAAAATCAGTCAATGAAAAGTTTGTGTATTCCACGGTCTGATCCCCAACCAATCATGGGGATGGCACACAACCAGGCAGCATTTCCTTCCATTTTGTGTGGGGTGGTGTCTAACTTTACAGTAGTTAACAAGAACAACAAATCTCTTTGGAAGCAAGGATGAAGCTGAGTTATAAGTTGTCCTCATTCATTACACGTTTAGATGTCGTCCTTGACTCCCACTGTCTGGTGAGGCAGATGAGTCTGCCCTGATGAGTTCTGGGTCATGGACGCAGTTGCGACTGAGACCTCCAGAGCAGGGTTCAGCCTGCATATAGAAAAAAGTGTGGGCAAAATTCCAAGAAATCAGGATCAGGGAGCTGGATTTCACCTTGGTCAGGTAAGGAGTGGCGAGAGCCACTAATTCTTCCCCAGGAGAGCCAGTTGGCCTCAGAGAGGCCAGAAATGAACTGATCAGTGCAAATGGTGGTCAGGCCGAAATCAGGGCCAGGGTCAATGGAGACAGGGGAGGCTCCATCCAATGTAGGTAGACAGATGCATTTATAGACTGGGTCACTTAATATCAAGCCCGTGGAGAACCTTTTTTTTCTTTTTCTTTCTTTAATTGTACTTTAGATGAAGGTTTACACAACAAACTAGTTTCTCATTAAACAGTTAGTACACATATTGTTTTATGACATTGGTTAACAGCCCCACGACATGTCAACGCTCCCTTCTCAACCTTGGATTCCCTGTTACCAGCTTTTCTGTTCCTCCTGCCTTCTAGTGCTTGCCCCTGGGCTGGTATGCCCTTTTAGTCTTGTTTTGTTTTATGGGCCTGTCTAATCTTTGGCCGAAGGGTGAACCTCAAGAGTGACTTCATTACTGAGCTGAAGGGGTGTGTGAACCTCAAGAGTGACTTCATTACTGAGCTGAAGGGGTGTGTGAGGGCCTTACTCTCAGGGCTTCTCCAGCCTCTGTCAGGCCAGCAAGTCTGGTCTTTCTTTTTGAGTTAGAATTTTATTCTACAGTTTTCTCCTGCTCTGTCCGGGACCCTATTATGATCCCTGTCAGAGCAGTCAGTGATGGTAGCCAGGCACCATCTGGTTGTACTGGACTCAGTCTGGTGGAGGCCATGGTAAGTGCGGTCCATTTGTCTTTTGAACTAATTTTTCCCTTGTATCTTTAGTTTTCTTCATTCTTCCTTGCTCCTGAAGGGGCGAGACCAGTGGAGTATCCTAGATGGCCACTCACAGGCTTTTAAGACTCCAGAGGCTACTCACCAAAGTAGAATATAGAACATTTTCTTTATAAACTATGTTATGCCAATTGAGCTAGATGTTCCCTGAGACCATGGTCCCCAGAGCCCTCAGCCCAGCAATTCAGTACCTCAGGGAGTTTGGATGTGTCTGTGGAGCTTCCATGACCTCTCCTTGTACAAGTTGTCCTGGCTTCCCCAGTGTTGTGTACTGTCTTACCCGTCACCAAAGTTACCACTTATCTATTGTCTATTTAGTGTTTTACTATCTCCCCCCTTCCCCTCCCTCGTAACCATGAAAGATTGTTTCTTTTTATGTGTAAACCTTTTCATGAGTTTTTACAGGAATGGTCTCATACAGTATTTGTCCTTTTGTGATTGACTTATTTCACTCAGCATAATGCCCTCCAGATTCATCCATGCTATGAGATGCTTCACAGATTCATCATTGTTCTTTATCGTTGTGTAATACTCCACTGTGTGTATGTACCACAGTTTGTTTATCCATTCATCTGTTGATGGGCATCTAGGTTGTTTCCTTCTTTTTGCTATTGTGAACAATGCTGCAATGAACATGGGTGTGCATATGTCTATTCACGTGACGACTCATTTCTCCAGGGCATATTCCTAGGAACGGGATTGCTGGATCATATGGTATTTCTATTTCTATTTCCAACTTTCTAAAAAAGCACCATATCATTTTCCAATATGTTTATCATTCTGCATTCCTACCAGCAGTACATAAGAGTTCCAATCTCCTCACAGCCTCTCCAACATTCTTATTTCCTGTTTTTTTGATTCATGCCCATAAGGTCAGGGGTGAGATGGTATCTCATTGTGGTTTTGATTTGCATTTCTCTAGTGGCTAGTGATCAAGAGCATTTCCTCCTGTGTCTGTTGGCCCCTTGAATGTCTTCTTTGTTGAAGTGGTCTGTTCATTCCTTTTGCCCGTTTTTTAATTGGATTATTTGTCTTTTTGTTGCAGAGGTGTTGCGTTTTCTTGTAGATTTTAGAGATTAGACCTTCGTCTGATTCGTAATAGCCAAAATTTTTTTCCCAGTCTATAGGTTTTCTTTTTACTGTTTTGGTGAAGTCTTTTAATGAGCATCATGGGGAATCTTGACAGTCTCATATTGGAATCTGGGAGTTTTTCAGGCCTCTGGGGACCAGAGAAATGGAAAATTTGCCCAAAGTCCTATGGAATGTGTCACTTCCAGTCATTTCTGACACCAGAGTTTCAAGGCTCTGTGTCTGCTGAGCCCCAGCTGTGTCACCAAAAAACATACATAGAATTTATGATGAGGACCAGCTGTATGGTGCTGGGGGGAAATTAAAACAAATAAATAAGATAACATCAGGTAACGATGAGTGTTACCAGGAAAATAAAATTGGCAAGTGTGACAGAAAGTGACTGGGGCTACATTTGCCAGGTTGCCAAAGAGGTGTTTCTGCAGAAGTGACCTTTGAGCTGAGATCTGGAAGACGAGAAGAGTCCATGGGAAAATAAGGGAGTGGTGAGGACAGGGTAGGCTGGAGTTCCATGCTGAAGAGCAACTGCAAAGGCCTCTGTAGAGAAACAAGTTTAGTGGGATCAAGGACAATTGTTAGTGTGGTGTTAAGCTGGAGAGAAAACAGAGGCGGCCATAACTGTTAGGATCCCTTTGCCTTGATTCAGTGGAGGAACAGGGAGGAGATGTGAGGCCTACAGAGGAAGAAAAGAGAGCAGAAAGATACTATTTCTTCTTGTCCCTCCTAAGATCCCAAATGGGAAAAATGACAGGTGGAGGAAAGAGGGTAGAGCACAAAAGGAAGGGGTCTTCAGAACCTTTTGACTGTAGTCATGAATTCTGTGGAAAATTGATAAATACTTTGCTGGTTTTGATACAATTTCTCCTACACATAATTAAAGGACCCTGGTGGCACAAGTGTTTTACAATAGTCTGCTAACCTAAAGGTTAGCGGTTCGAATCCACCTAGCAGTGACATACAAGAAAAAAGCCTGGTTATCTACTTCCTTACACGTTACAGTCAAGAAAACCCTACGGAACAGTTGTATTCTGTAACACAAGGGGTTGCCATGAATCGGTGGCAGACCCGATGGCACCTAACAACAACGACATACATGATTAAAAATACTTCCAGTAGTTTGATACAACTTGAGACATATCATGTCACTGAGCTAAACACCACAAATCTGCTAGAGGTAGAATATAATATTGGTTTCTGGAACTCGTTCACTTCCCTTCTTCACTTCTTCATTCCTATTTCTTGAAAGGAACGACAAGCACACTATTCAACCACCTGCATCACAGCTCCTGCCAAGTATTCCAACCAATATTATTCCATAGTCCCTAGAAAAATCTTTTAGTTCCCTGATCAGGCCAATTCCTTATTCCTTCTAATTTGTTCTGGATACCTTCCAGATTGACTATCTAAAACTACAGGGTATCCCAAGGTGGAAATAAAAATGGAATCACTGTTGCTAGAAAATATGTCCTTTGTGTTCAGGCTTTGCCTTTGGAGAGAGGCCCATTCTTTCGTACCTTTATCTTGTTTGTCTCCATTCAGTTTGCAGACTTACTAAATAGGCACTCATTCAGTTCCCAGTCTTTGCACTTACTAAGCTCAGCTTCTTCCCTTTGCCACCTGAAAGCCCTAACTGTTTTCTCTTATTTGTAGAAGTTTCTAAGGCTGAAATGTCAGTAGCCAGAGAGAGGGGATCATAGAAAGTTATTCTTGGAATGGATCTTACATATTAATCTCATCCTATCCTCTCATTTTATTAAAGAGAAAAGTAGAACCCCCCAAAGTAGCAGCAACTAACTCACTACTTTCCTGAGAGCAGTAGAACAAAGTCTTAAGTCATCACAGACCTCAAATTCAATTATCTTTCCTCCTCAGACAGAATGGATGACAGACGGCTGGTTATCCAGTGGACAGTCTTGCCAGGTCTGGGTAGAGCAGAAGACAAAAGGAATAGATGACAAGCTAAGAGTCTTTGCACACACCAAGAGTAGGGATTTTGCTTTGGGGGCCCTTGAAGAGAACAGCAGACATGAGGAGGAAAGGAAGTGAGTAAGCTTTGTAGATATGAAGAATAACTTCTTGAACGTTGCAAAATATATTGATCCTTACACTAGTCTGCTACTCATGGTTTTTTCTGCTTGCTCTTCTGGAGTATGCTCCTTGGAAGCAAGGATATGAGAGTTCATCTCACATACTTTGGACATGTTATCAGAAGGCATCAGTACCTGGAGAAGGACATCATGCTTGGTAAGGTAAAGAGCCAATGAAAAAAAGGAAGACCATTGACCAGATGGATCGACACAGTGGCTGCAATGACAAGCTCAAGCATAGCAATGACTGTGAGGATGGCACAGGACCGGGCAGTGTTTCGTTCTGTTGTATATAGGGTCGCTATGAGTTGGAACGAACTCAATAGCACCTAACAACAACAGAGGCATTCTGTAATGTACATACTTCATATACTACTCAGCTATGTGCTGGGAGTGCATTTCAGAAAACCACAGGAGAAACATTTTGAAAGTCTCAATTTTATTTAATAGCGACTAATTTAAAACATTACTACTGAAACGCACATGGTATATATTAGGAAAAAGAATATTATATTGAACTGAATTTTAAATATAAAATCTGAGACTTTAAAAATAATTTCTGATTTGAAAAACGTCTCTTATATTCCACCTCAAAAAACAAAAAAAACCAAACCCTTTGCCATCGAGTTAATTCTGACTCATAGCAACCCTATAATTAATAACCTAGAGAATATTAATTAATTCTCCTACATAAGAGCTTGAAGGGGAAAGGAGCATTCAGAAGGATAATGCTAAATACAAAAAAAAAAAAAATGAAGTTAAATTAAAATTTTTTTTAAACAACAGCTTTTATTAAATATTTTAACCTAACAAATGATATTCTAAATCACATTTTATAATGAACCATTTTGGATCTCAAAATTACAAAACTATATGAATTGAACAGCCCTTGAGTTTTCTAAAACTTACAGCTAAAAAATAGCTTCTTGCATTTGCTTGAAAATTTCCTTTGGAGACGTGTCAATTCTGACATTTTATAACAGTCTAGAGGGAGACCTTACAACCTCGTGTCTGGCAGCAGATCTGTCAGCCTACACCAGTACCGTGAACACGGAAATGTCGTGTCTATGAGGAAAGAAGTCCTTGAGGAGTGCAGGGAAAGAGAAATATGGCTCTCCTCAGCTATGGTTCTCCCTTTTTCCATTTTTAAAGATACATTAATTCCTTCAAAGAATAAGCAGCTAAATTTTGAGAGAGCTTAAAAAATTTTTTTTTATTTGAGTCAAATGAAGTGACAGTATCTTCAATCAATAGGATTTTAGAATAATATTGAATACCTACTCTGTAATAGGCACTAGGTGCATTGCTATATTTTTTCCTGAGGGTTTGAAGTCTTAAACTTACACAGACTTTTTGTGAAAGCCTTTGAACTCATATACAATTCTACTTAGTGAAATATCTCCTATTATAATTAGCCTAATCTCTTCTGAGAAGACTGAAATAATTTGACCTTGGAGGAGAAGAGAAGGATGAGAAAGCATATCCTCAAAAGACAATTGTTACTAAAAAAATATGACAAAAAGCCTTTCTATTCTGGGGTCCTCTTAAAGGCGAATGGGAAACTATATATAGTAAAGAAACATATAGTTAGCATAAGACTGAGAGAAAAACATATAGTGGAGCTTTCTCAAATGGGTGAACATGTTTATGACTTCATTTCAATAGATATGCATTTACATTTATGTGCCCTGAATATAAAGCTGTTAAAGAGAAACACTCAAAGTAGGAAAGAGTAAAAGTCTCCAGAGATGAAATATCTCGGTTTTGAAAGGGGTGGTTAAGAGCAGATTGGAGCCCCTGGCTGGTGGAAAAGGTTAACACACTCAGCTACTAACTGAAAGGTTGGAAGTTTGAGTCCACTCAGAGATGCCTCATAAGAAAAGTCTGGTGATCTACCTCTGAAAATTCAGCCATTGAAAATTCTATGTAGTATAGTTCTACACTGACTCATGGAATGGCTGTGAGTTGGAGTTGGCTCATTGACAACTGGTAAGAGTAGGTGTGAGCCATACATATGGGTGAGCAAATTCAGGCAGGGCTCTAACGAATCAAGATTGGAAGACGCTAATAGAAAAATCTTCCACTGATCACGGAAATTCCAAGAATGGATTTTAAACATATTTTCTTAATCCTTGGTTACTAGTGACCGTGAGGAAGATAAAAGGAGGAGCACCGTGTTACTCCTTTTAAAAACACACCCATGTGATTTATTTGTTAATGTAATGAAGCACTCCAAGGCACAGTTCAGTACATTTTGCTTATGGGTGAGAACTTGACTAATCATAGGATTAGAAATACGAGGTTTTCTATGGAAACCCTGGTGGCATAGTGGTTAAGAGCTACAGCTGCTAACCAAAAGGTCAGCAGTTCAAATCCACCAGGCGCTCCTCGGAAACCCTATGGGGCAGTTCTACTCTGTCTTATAGTGTCGCGATGAGTTGAAATTGACTCGACAGCAATGAGTTTTTAATCATACAACCTCAATGTAACTCAGCGAAAGGATCAAGTTAATTGCTAGATTTTTTTTTTTTTTTGGGAAAAAAAAAAAAAAGCCATATGGCACTTGCATTCATTCATCGTTTAATAATTTTTCAACAAACATTTATGGAGCATTTACTATGTGCCCCTGACATTACACTAAGTGATAATGCTATAAAAATAAATAATCACACCCAGTCTCTACCTACACAGAGCTCACAAACATATAGCAGAGAAAACACGTAAGGAATACAAAAAGGAAATTCCTTGCCATCGAGTTGATTCTTACTCATAGCGAGTGAAGAATACACCATATAATAAACTATGCTTATAATGTAATAATAATTAAACAGGGGATATAGAAAGGTACCTAACTCTAAATAAGGAGAGCGAGTCAATGGTCAACAAGAACTTCACTGAAGAGATAACCCTAGACCTGAGACTTAAAGAACTACTTGGAACTCTACAGAGAAAAAAAAAAAAAAAAACAAGTATTGGCAAAGGTATAAAGATATGTAGATGTAAAAGTGAGTACTTCATTCCTGGAACCAACAAATAATTTAGTCCAACCAAAATGCAATGGGTTTATATATAAAAAAAAGTGTCAAAAAATAATAATCATGTTTAAAAAGTAGCAAGAGCCTAGATAATGAAAACTTTGGATAGAATGCACGATCATTTTCCTGTAGCTGGTTGGAAGCTATGATGTCTTTTAGGCAGGTAAGTAATATGATCCAATTTACATTTTTATAAAGGTCACCATAGCAGCAACATGGATGATAAAATGGTCTTTAAGAGGCCATTTCTTCCACCCCAGGAAAAAAGATGGTGCTGGCTAGAAGGAAAGCAGTGGCTGAAGGGATGGAGTGGAGGCAGATACGAGAGCTCTGAAGGAAATAGAATCAACCAGGCTTGTTTTTCGACTGACTTGTTCAGTAAAGAGGAAGAAATAAAGGAAGATAAAAGGAAACAATACAGAAATTGTATACTTTTTAGACCTGAAAAACAAGGTCACAATACATCAGAATTTGCTAAATGGCAAAGTGATATTTTGAGGAAACTGTAGAGCCTTAAATAGATTTTTTAGAATTTATACAAGTTAAAACTTGAAAGTTTTAAAAGAGGAAAAAAAAAAAAGCCCCCCAAATAGAGTAGAAAAAAAAATTTTTTAAGATAAAAGCAAATACATAAAAGAACAGCAATTTTTTAAAAAAGCAGAAATACTTATTAAAAGCAAAACCTGATTCTTTAAAATAACCCTGGTGTACAGTGGTTAAGAGCATGTTGTTGTTGTAGTTCGGTGCTGTCGAGTCGATTCCGACTCATGGCAACCCTATGCACAACAGAATGAAACACTGCCCAGTCCTGCACCATCCTTACCTTACAATCCTTGTTACGCTTGAGCTCATTGTTGCAGCCGTTGTGTCAATCCACCTCATTGAGGGTCTTCCTCTTTCCACTGACCCTGTACTTTGCCAAGCATGATGTCCTTCTCCAGGAACTAAGCCCTCCTGACAGCATGTCCAAAGTATGTAAGACACAGTCTCGCCATCCTTGCTTCTAAGGAGCATTCTGGTTGTACTTCTTCCAGGACAGATTTGTTCGTCCTTTTGGCAGTCCGTGGTATATTCAATATTTTTCACCAACACAATTCAAAGGCATGAATTCTTCTTTGGTCTTCTTTATTCATTGTCCATCTTTCACATGCATATAATGCAATTGAAAATACCATGGCTTGGGTCAGGCACACCTTAATCTTCAAGGTGACGTCTTTGATTTTCAACACTTTAAAGAGGTCTTTTGCAGCAGATTTGCCCAATGCAATGCGTCTTTTGATTTCTTGACTGCTGGTTCCATGGACTTTGATTGTGGATCCAAGTAAAATGAAATCCTTGACAACTTCAGTCTTTTCCCCATTTGTCAGGATGTTGCTTATTAGCCCAGTTGTGAGGACTTTTGTTCTCTTTATGTTGAGGTGTAATACATAAAGAAGGGTGTGGTCTTTGATTATCATCAGTAAGTGCTTCAAGTCCTCCTCACTTTTGGCAAGCAAGGCTGTGTCATCTATATAATGCAGGTTGTTAATGAGTCTTCCTCAAACCTTGATGCTCGATTCTTCTCTATATAGTCCAGTTTCTTGGATTATTTATTCAGCATACAGACTGAATAGTTATGATGAAAGGATACAAACAACCCTGACACACACCTTTTACTTGAGTGTGATATTAATGATATTGTTTGATAATTTCCACATTCAGTTGGATCACCTTTCTTGGGAATAGGCATAAATACAGATCTCTTCCTATCAGTTGACCAGGTGGCTGTCTTCCAAATTTCTTAGCATAGACAAGTGAGCACTTCCAGTGCTGCATCAGTTTTTTGAAACATCTCAATTGATATTCCGTCAATTCCTGGAGCCTTGTTTTTCACCAATGCCTTCGGCGCAGCTTGGACTTCTTCCTTCAGTACCATTGGTTCCTGATCATATGCTACCTCTTGAAATGGCTGAATGTCCACCCATTCTTTTTGGTATAATGACTCTGTGTATTCCTTCCATCTTCTTTTGATGCTTCCTGTGTCATTTAATAATTTTCCCATAGAATCCTTCACTATTGCAACTCGAGGCTTGAATTTTTTCTTCAGTTCTTTCAGCTTGAGAAACGCCGAGTGTGTTATCCACTTTTGGTTTTCTATCTCCAGCTCTTTGCACTTGTCATTATAATATTTTACTTTGTCTTCTCAAGTCACCCTTTGATATATTCTGTTTAGTCCTTTTACTTCATCATTTCTTCCTTTTGCTTTAGCTGCTTGACTTTCAAGAGCAAGTTTCAGAGTCTCTTCCGACATCTATTTTGGTCTTTTCTTTCTTTCCTGTCTTTGTAATAACCTCTTGCTTTCTTCATGTATGATGTCCTTGATGTCATTCCACAACTGCTCTGGTTTTCAGCCATTTGAGTTCACAGAGTCAAATCTATTCAGGTGGGATATACTCAAGATCGTACTTTGGCTCTAGTGGACTTTTTCTAATTTTCTTCACTTTCAAACTGAACTTGCATATGAGCAATTAATGGTCTGTTCCACAATTGGCTCCTGGCCTTGTTCTGACTGATGATATTGAGCTTTTCCATCATCTCTTTCCACAGATGTAGTCAGTTTGATTCCTGTGTATTCTATATGGAGAAGTCCATGTGTATAGTCACAGTTTATGTTGGTGAAAAAAGGTATTTGTGATAAAGAAGTCTTGCAAAATTCTATCATGCAATCTCAGGCATCATTTCTATCACCAAGGCCATGTTTTCCAACTACCCATCCTTCTTCTCTGTTCTAACTTTAACATTCCAATCACCAGTAATTATCAATGCATCCTGATGGCATGTTTGGTCAGTTTCAGACTGAAGAAGCTGGTAAAAATCTTCAATTTCTTCATCTTTGGCCTTAGCGGTTGGTGCGTAAACGTGAATAATAGTCATATTAACTGGTCTTATAGGTCTATGGATATTATCCTATCACTGACAGCATTATACTTCAGGATAGATCTTGAAATGTTCTTTTTGACCATGAATGCAATGTCATTCCTCTTCAAGCTGTCATTCCTGGCATACTAGACTATATGATTGTCCAATTCAAAATGGTCAATACTAGTCCATTTCAGCACACTAATGCCTGTTGTTGTTGTTGTTGTTGTTGTTGTTGTTGTTGTTGTTAGGTGCCATCGAGTCTCTTCCCAATCATAGCGACCCTATGCACAACAGAACAAAACACTGTCCGGTCCTGCACCATCCTTACAACTGTAGTTATGCTTAAGCTCATTGTTGCAGCCACTGTGTCAATCCACCTCATTGAGGGTCTTCCTCTTTTCCGCTGACCCTGTACTTTGCCAAGCATGATGTCCTTCTCCAGGGACTGAGCCCTCCTGACAACACGTCCAAAGTAAGACCCAATCTCACCATCCTTGCCTCTAAGGAACATTCTGGTTGTACTTCTTCCAAGACAGATTTGTTCGTTCTTTTGGCAGTCCATGGTATATTCGATATTCTTCACCAATGCCACAATTCAAAGGTGTCTACTCTTCAGTCTTCCTTATTCATTGTCCAGCTTTCACATGCATATCCAGCGATTGCAAATACCATGGCTTAGGTCAGGTGCACCTTAGTCTTCAAGGTGACATCTTTGCTTTTCAACACTTTAAAGAGGTCCTTTGCAGCAGATTTGCCCAATGCAATGCATCTTTTGATTTCTTGACTGCTGCTTCCATGGGTGCTGATTGTGGATCCAAGTAAAATGAAATCCTTCACAACTTCAATCTTTTCCCCATTTATCATGATGTTGCTCATTGGTCCGGTTGTGAGGATTTTTGTTTTCTTTATCTTGAGGTGCAACCCATACTGAAGGCTGTGGTTTTTGATCTTCTTCAGTAAGTGCTTCAAGTCCTCTTCACTTTCAGCAAGCATGGTTGTGTCATCTGCATAACGCAGGTTGTTAATGAGTCTTCCTCCAATCTTGGTGCCCCATTCTTCGTCATATAGTCCAGCTTCTTGGATTATTTGTTCACCATACATATTGAATAGGTATGGTGAGAGGATACAGCCCTGATACACACCTTTCTTGACTTTAGACCGCTCGGTATTCCCTTGTTCCATCTGAACTGCCTCTTGACCTGTGTAAAGGTTCCTCATGAGCACAATTAAGTGTTCTGGAATTCCCATTCTTTGCAATGTTATCCATAATTTATTATGGTCCACATAGTTGAATGCCTTTGCATAGTCAATAAAACACAGGAAAACATCCTTCTGGTATTCTCCGCTTTCAGCCAGGACCCATCTGACATCAGCAATGATATCCCTGGTTCCACATCCTCTTCTGAAACCAGTCTGAATTTCTGGAAGTTCCCTGTAGATATACTGCTGTCGCCGTTTTTGAATGATCTTCGGCAAAATTTTGCTTGCATGTGATATTAATGATATTGTTCTATAATTTCTGCATTCAGTTGGATCACCTTTCTTGGGAATAGGCATAAACATGGATCTCTTCCATTCAGTTGGCCAGGACTCTGTCTTCCATATTTCTTGGCATAGACAAGTGAGCACCTCCAGCACTGCACCCGTTTGTTGAAACATTTCAACTGATATTCCGTCAACTTGGAGCCTTGTTTTTTGCCAACACCTTTGGTGCAGCTTGGATTTCTTCCTTCAGCACCATCAGTCCCTAATCATATGCTACCTCTTGAAATGACTGAACGTCAACTAATTCTTTTTGGTATAATGAGTCTGTGTATTCCTTCCATCTTCTTTGATGCTCCCTGCATCATTTAATATTTTCCCCATAGGATCCTTCACTATTGCAACTCAAGTCATGAATTTTTTTCTTCAGTTCTTTCAGCTTGAGAAATGCTGAGAGTGTTCTTCCCCTTTTGTTTTCTATCTCCAGCTCTTTGCACATGCCAGTATAATACTTTACTTGGTCTTCTCGAGCCGCCCTTTGAAATCTTGTGTTCAGCTCTTTAACATCATCATTTCCTTTTGCTTTAGCGGCTCAACATTCATGAGCAGGTTCCAGAGTCTCCTCTGACATCCACTAATGCCTAGGATATCGATATTTATGCTTTCCATTTCATTTTAGACAATTTCCAATTTTCCTAGATTCATACTTCGTGCATTCCAGATTCCAATTCTTAATGGATGTTTGCAGCTGTTTCTTCTCATTTGAGTCATCCCACGTTAGCTAATGAAGATCCCAAAAGCTTGACTCCATCCATGCCATTAAGGTGGACTCACTTCGTGGAGGCAGCTCTTGTCCGGTTGTCTTTTGAGTGCCTTCCAACCTAGGGGGCTCATCTTCCAACACTATATCAGACAATGTTCCACTGCTATTCATAAGGATTTCACTGGTTAAGTGTTTTCAGAAGTAGACTGTGGAGTCCTTCTTCCTAGTCTACCTTAGTTGGAAGCTCAGCTGAAACCTGTTCTCCACAGGTGACCCTGCTGGTATCTGAATACTGGTGGCATGGCTTCCAGCATCACAGCAACAGGCAAGACCCACAGTATGACAAACTGACAGACGTGTGGGGGGAATATATATACACCCCTGGTGGCACAGTAGTTAGGACCTCAGCTGGTTGAATCCACCACTGCTCCTTGGAAACCCTATGGGGCAGAGTTATTCTATCCTATAGGGTCGCTATAAGTGGGAATCAGCTCGGTGAAAAGGGTTTTTGGTACATATAGAGAGAGAGAGAGAGAGTCATGTATCATTTAGTGTCCACCATATTTTAGGTGAAATAGGATGTTGTGCCATTTGGAGGTCGAGTGAACAACATGTTATATACAGGCAGTCCCCGGGTTCCATGCCCAGTCCCACCTGCTGTTCCACCCGCCTGAAGAGCAGGAGCAGCCCAGCCTGCAGCCCCCATGGCTGCCTGCCTGCCTAACAAAGCCGGAGAGCTGTATCCTCTGGATACAGGAGGCCAGCCTTGCCGGGTGTGTGGCTGCAGGCTGGTCTGGGGCTGCACCACCAGCAGGATGGGGACTTTGCACGTCCAAGTACCGGGCAGGAGGTGCACGGGGGCATGGAGAGGTGGCCTCGAGGACTAGGTGGGGAGTGGGTGCCGCAAGGACAGGGGCAGGAAGTGTGTCCCAGGAGTGCGGCTTGGGGCGGGGGGGTGGTACTGCCGCCCTGTTGGTGCAGCCGCTTTCTGATCATTTGCAGCCGCCACCACCAGGAGCCTGTCAGCTTCCCTGCCTGGCTAGCTCCCGCCAGCAGAGGTGGTGGGACAGGCGCTGCCCTGTTCCCGGAGTGCTGGCTGCAGGGTTGCTGGTCAAATGAATGAAGCCAGGAAGTGGGGAAGGAGGAGGCGGAGGAAGAGGCTCTGTGGGGATTGGGGTGCCCTGTGGAATCCCGCTGCGTGTTCACTCTGGGAATTTGGGGTCTCTAAAATCATTAGGGGAAAAACAAACAAAAAGAGAGCTGCTTTCCGTGTAAAACAAAAACCTTATGGAACCAAAGACATGTATGTGGTCGGAGGTTGCCCCAATGGACATAATGTGGCACATGACCATGTATATAAAAAAAAAAAGGTGAGGTATTTTCACATATGCTGCTGTGGCAATTATCTTTTACATGTTGTTGTAAAAAAATTAGCATAGCATGCTTACCAAACCGGGGGAGGTCACGGTTGGCAAACAAACTTAGAAGGCTTGGACTATTTGCATAAAAATATGGTAATAACCATAGAGGAATTAAGTGTTAATCCAAAATTTACCATTACCATCCAAAATGCACTTGAGCCGGAGAATTTTATGAACTATTTCCATGAAATTCCCAAGAAATGGATAATTTTCAGCATGCACAAATTGTTTCAGAAAAATGACAAGGCACTCAATTCATTTAACAAGGTAGGTGTATCCAGGCACAGCCCTGATGACAACCTAATGAAGCACAAGAAACTAACTTTAAAAAAAATAAATAGAAGTATTGGCTAATATAACTTATGGACATAGAAGAAGAGCAAAAAATAAAAAAAGAAAGAGCAAGACAAAAATAACAGCAAAATAAATCTATCTGTACTTTAAAATAATAATATCATGACTACATTAGAATTTTTATTGCAAGTAACAAACTTACTCCACTTAGTTAAGGCTGAAATGAAATTTATTAACAGATGTTCAGTAACTGCCAGCATCAAGCCTGGAAACTATACCTGAGGAAAAATTCTCAAGTTACAACCCTGGACTTCTCCCCTGGACACTTAATTTGCCTCACTGCTGTTGACACCGACAGCTCTGGGAATGGGCCTCCACTCTAGGACCTCTGCAATCTGTCCCTGAAAACTGATCTCTCTGGTCCGCCATGCTCATCAGACTGAATCTCTCCCAGCAGCCCCTTCTTTTTATGCCTCCCTTGTGAATATGTCTTCCGTGGGTTGTATGAGCAGCTGTGTATAGGCCACGTGCTTATGCCCTAGATATAAGGGAGAGTAAGAAGGTGACTTTGGGATTCCGCCTAGAATAGGCAGGACCCATAAGTGGGAAATTCCCCAAACACAGCAATAGTTTTCAAAAGGTTTTGGAGAGCCAGAAAAAAAGGGTTTATTTTAGAAATGAGAGGATATTTCAACATTAAAGAGAAAAACTATTAATATAAGCCACTCTACTGTGAAATTAAAGAAGAAAAATCCAAAAAGATAGATACATTGATAGAACATAGTTGTATAAAATATAACCAATGGGCTTAAACAATTGTGAGGATGGCACAGGACCAGGCAGTGTTTTGCTCTGTTATACATAGGGTCGCCAGGAGTCGGAACTGACTCCAGGGCACCTAACATAACAACACAACCAAAAGTAGTATCCAAAATATAAATAATCTTACAGATTCACAAGAAGACAAAAAGCCCAACAGAGGAGTGAGCAAAACAAGAATATGCGAGTTACAAAAGAAAAAATGAAAATGCCAATTTACAAACATAAACCCAAAAAAACCAAACCTGTTGCCATCAAGTTGATTCGGACTCAAAGCGACCCTATAGGACAGAGTAGAACTGCCAGATAGAGTTTCCAAGGAGCAGTTGGTGGATTGGAACCTTTTGGTTAGCAGCCTGAACTCTTAACCACTGTGCCACCAGGGCTCTTATTTATAAACATATTAAAGTGTTAAATTTCATTAATAGTCAAGTAAACAAATATTAAAAACAAGGCGATAATGTTTTTCACTCGTTAGAGCGGCAAACATGGAAACTTCTGATAATAGTGAGGATATAGACCAAGAGGTTTTCTAATAAAGTGCTGTGGGTACAAATCCGGTGAAGCCATACTGCATGGGAATTCAGTCAGTTTCGGAGTCTATTATAGTGCACACACTATAACGCAGAAGTTTCTCGTCTTGGCATCTCTCCTAGAGAAACATTTTCATGTATGCCTAAAGAGGTGTGTACTAGGATCGTCACTGAAGACCTGAGAAAATTAGCACCGTAAACATCCATCATTGAGGAAAAGGCTAAATAAATGGTGAGCTTTCCACTCTACGGAATACTATGATAGAATTACAACGAAGATAGACCTATATATGCTAGCATTATTAAACCTCCAAGACGAAGGGTTAAGTTAAATAAAAAGGGTGCAAACCAAAAACCAAACCTGTTGCCGTCAAGTCGGCTCTGACTCTTAGCGACCCTAGACGACACAGTGCTACTGTCCCATAGGGTTTCCAAGGAGTGCCTGGTGGATGCAAACTGCCAACCTTTTGATTAGCAGCCACAGCTCTTAACCTCTATGCCACCAGGGTTTCCAAAAGAAAAAAAGGGTGCAGTATGATTCAGTCAATGGTATGGTTCATCCAAAACACAGATTCATACACGTGGACACAAAACTTATTCTGTGGGTCTCTGTGTGTGATATATGATATGAGTAAATGCCAAGAAACAGGGCCGAAGCAACGCATGCCAACTCGGTCATATTATTCACCCCTGGGGAAATGCGGAAACCCTGGTGGTGTAGTGGTTAAGTGCTACAGCTGCTAACCAAAAGGTCAGCAGTTCGAATCCACTAGGCGCTCCTTGGAAGCTCTATGGGGCAGTTCTACTCTGTCCTATAGCGTCGCTATGAGTTGGAATCAACTCGACGGCACTGGGTTTGGTTTGGTCTTTTCAGGGAAATGCATTGAGACCAAATTTGGGGGTTTTAGTCAAAGGACAATAGTGTGAAGATTAAACTTGAAATGACAAGGGCAGTAGAAAGGATGAATTAGGTGCTATAGAAATGTAGGGCATAAATTCTTTCAAGTGTTTCAGAGGGCAGGAATAGATAGGACCTCAGAAACAACTGGTAAAATGATAGTTCTTGTCTCACAACTAAAGGAAAGGAAGCGTGAGTAATGATATACTTGTTACTTAATAGGTGGTTTTCCATTCAGTGCATCTGTTTTCTCTGTGAATTTCTCTATGACCATTGAATGGAAAGTGAGAAGTTTAAAGAAAGCCTAGAAGAAATGAAAAGCAAGCTATGGAGAAAGAGAAACACAGTATTGCTGAGCAGTACCAAGGCCTAAATGGATTCATGGTCAATTTGTAATAGCTCCAATTTGTGCAACTACTTGATTTTCTCTAGCATCTCTCAGCATTTCAAGTGTAGGCAAGTGATTCTTGAATTTGCATACATCCAAAATTGGGTTTTTTCAAGACAAGTAAGATGAAAGCTCAACTAGGCAAGGGAATTAAAATATTGACATGAGAGAAGTTGGAGTGAGGGGCCATAAAATATCACAGTGTTCGAAAAGGAGGTAAAGACAGACATAAACTGATGTAAATGAAGAGAGGAGATAGAGAAGTTAAGGGATCCAGGGGTCCCAATGGAGTGAAAGAGGAGGTGTAACTCCGTTACACACTGCCTTCAGGTAGATTCCGACTCATAGTGACCCTATAGGACAGAGTAGAACTGCTCCATAAGGTTTCTGAGGCTGTAAATCTTTCCAGAAGCGGACTGCGACAAGTGTCTCCCAAGGTGCAGTTGGTCGGTTCAAACCACCAACCTTTCAGTAAGCAGCCAAGTGCTTTAACCACTGCTCCACCAGGGCTCCTTATGCTGACAGGTGGTAAGTATTTAATCAATGGAAAGGATTCATTTTCTAAGTCAAGACCTGACAGGTATTATCTCCTCTTCTCTTAGCCTTCTGCAGCCAGCCCTTAAGATTCCTTCCTCTGCATTCTGCCCCAGCCTGCAGTTAATTCAGAGCTCCAGCTGTAGAGGAAGTCTCTCTCTCTGTAGGCTCTGGGGGAAGATCCTCATCTCAGTTTCTGTAGCTTTGAAGTGCCTTGGTTCCTTGGCAGTCCTCACGTGGCGTCTATATTCCCCCTGGTTTGTGCTTACTTGTCTCTGTGTCTATTCTGCTCTTTTTATGACTCAGAAGTAATTAGGTTTAAGACACACCCAAAAAAAAAAAAAAAAATTTTTTTTTTACACTGATACTGTCTCATTAACATAACAAAGAAAACCGTATTTCTAAGAGGGATTGGAAACCCTGGTGGCCTAGTGGTTAAGAGCTACAACTGCTAACCAAGAGGTTGGCACTTCAAATCCACCAGGTGCTCCTTGGAAACTTTATAGGGCAGTTCTGCACTGTCCTACAGGCTTGCTGTGAGTTGAAATCGACTCGATGGCAACGTGTTTGGTTTTTTGGTTTTTACCCCATCTTTTCATAGCTGCTGCAGTATCAGGATTGATATTATCTCTGTAATGGATAAACAAATACACCTTCCAAATGTTTCCCCATATGCATGATTATTTATTCATGCCTTTAGGTAAAAGGGCTAATAAAGTTCTTTTGACAAAAAGAAAATATCCCAGTTTCTTGTGACTAGCTGGCCTATAGTTGCCCAGGACGAAGTTTGGCCAGCGTTGGCCTCTGATTACCAGCTAAGGTTATTGCTAAGGATACCTGTAATAAGTAGCCACAATTCATCAGCCCTGGTCCTGACTGTAAGACTGTTTTAAATGCAGGAGTTTAAATGCAGGGCTTAATTCAGAATTTTTAACACTGAACCAATTTTAAAAGTTTTTTCATGGGTTTACACTTATCATCTAAGTGTTCCTCCTCTTTGAGAAATTGGCCGTCTTATTAATAAACCTATTCAGAACAGTCCTGATTAGAATGATAATCTCATCACAGAAGGTTCCTTACATTCTCAGATAAGGGCCTATGTTAATATGACCTACAGAGAGAGTGAGAAGTGTAAAATATTGTTAGGAAAAATGTTTTAGTGATGTAGATGAGGAAGGCCTTTCATCAAAGGGTGAAGAACAAGCTGTCCCCTGCATATTTAAAAAACAAGAAATAAAGGGCTTATAAAAACCCAGCCGACCCTTTGATTAGCAGCCATAGCACTTAACCACTACTCCACCAGGGCTTCCAAAGGGCTTATAGACATGTCAATTTAATAAAACTTCTGTCATTCCCAAATATGTCATCTTTCTGCCTATCTGCCCTGAGGCTGTGCCTCAAACTTCCAGCTGGCCCAAAGGCTGCTGGGAGTGGTACACATACACCCACTGGCGTAACCATTCTCTGGGGTCTATGCTCATCTGTGATTGCACTGGACACACGAGACACTTACACAGTGTTGGCAAAGTGAAAACAATTTTTTTTTTTTTATTGTGCTTTAGGTGAAAGTTTACAGAGCAAATTAGTTCCCCATTCAGTAGTTTGTACATGAAGTGTCCCATGACATTGGTTGCTTTCCCCGCAATGTATCAGCACTCTCCCCATTTCTGCCCTGGGTTCCCCGTTTCATTTTGTCTGGATTTTCTACTCTTTCCTGCCTTCTCATTTTTGCTTTTGGGCAAATGTTGTCCTTTTGACCTCGTATAATTGATTGTTCTAAGGAACGTGTTCCTGTTGGGTGTTATTGTTTATTTTATGGGCCCAGTATTATTATTTACAGAAAGCGAACAGTAAGCAATAACAATAGGTTCTCAAAGGGGAACCACTTAGCCTTCCCAAATTTACTCATGTCCGTTCTTAACAGAGCCCTGGTGGCACAGTGGCTAACAGCTTGGCTGCTGACCAAAAGGTCAGCAGTTCGAATCCACCAGCAGCTCCTTGGAAACCCTGTGAGGCAGTTCTACTCTGTCCTATAGGGTCGCTATGAGTTGGAATCAACTCGAAGCCAATGGGTTTGGATTTTTTTTTTTATTATTTGTTCTTATGTCACTAGGTAAGCATATCATGGTTCAGGTCAGATGCTGTTCACGTCAGGGCTGCCTCCACCTACCCCCACACTGTGGAGAGGCTGTATGGCTCCCAGCGCTTCTGCTCTCCCAGCCAGCCTGGCTGGACTTCTTTGCTGGAAGATCCATACATAGGATCTCCTGAGCCTCTGCTGCTAGGCCTTCTAGGCCTCTGCCACTGGCTTCTGCCATGCTATTGAGACCTGCATGGTTCTCTCTCTTGCCCCGTGCTATGCCGGCCCACGCTGCCCAAAAGTCCCCATGGCTCCCACCACATTGCCCAGGTGGGGAGGCGTGCCGCATGGGACACACTCAGGCTTCTGCCCTGCATGGACAACAGTTACAGCTCTTTAGTAGCAGGCACATCTTCTGTATGAAGGTGCCCAGCTCTCTGTCCTAGAGCCAGCCAGCCCACTTCTGCCATCCCTCTCTGCAGGCCTACCAGCCTATCGTCTCTCCATCTTCAGTGTTATAGCTCTCTCTTCTGGGTCTAAGAGGTTCTCACCACAGGGCCCTGGGTCTGAAACCCCACTGCACCCTGACTACCACCCCCACACTGCAAACAAAGCAGCTAACTTGTTTTTCTGAGCTTCAGTATCAGAAAAAATCCCAAATGCCTCTGATTGGTAGAACCCACTCAACTCTAAGCCACAAGGAGGAAAGCACCCACAATCTGGCTTCAACCAGTCTGAGGAGCATGTGCAGGAGAGTGCCTTGTCCTCCAATTGACCCCAGAACCCCAGTTCTGCTAAGAGGAACCAAATGGTGATGGAAAGGAAACTGAAAAAAGCAACATCAGAAACATGGGAGAGAAATAAGATGGGATGAGTCCCTCAACCACTACATCCGATAGACCAGGAGGCAACATAGGAACACCCTATATGGACTTTCTTCCAAGAAAGGGTGCACTTGGGGGAGAGGGAGGGGAACAAACCCAGAACACCCATACACTTAAATATCTAGCTCTTTGTGCAGTTCAGGGAGCTTGAGGTTGAGTCATGAGACCCCTGGCTGCTTCTTGTCTGCAGACAATAAACTGCCTCTTTCTGTCTACCCAACTCTGAGTCTGTCTCACTTCAATTTGCTAGAGAGTCAAGGCAAGAGCCTGTGTTCAGCAACAGGTCCAAAGGATGCCCTCTGCTCCAGACTCTTCTTGATGGTACTGAGGTCCCCCTGAACGTCTGTGGGATTGGCCCTTATATAAGCCTACCAGGGTAGCAAAACCTACACAACCCCCTAGCTGGATCACAAGGGACTCAATCCTGCTGGGTGCACTTTCAAGCCACTATTTGCATACTAAATTGACCAATCCCTTAAAAGATTATAGCCCAGCCAATCATTTTGTGGAAGTTACAAGATCTTGGCTAGAAAGGCCATATAAAAGTGATTCATCCTCGACAAACTATTGGTATCTACTCATCTGAAACAAAACAGAATGAAGGAAACCAAAGACTCAAAGAAGAAACTAGTCCACAGGTTTAATAGCCCACATGAACCACGGCCTCACCTAGCCTAAGACCAGAAGAACAAGATGGTGCCCAGCTACCACCACCGACCTTTCTGACCAGGGAAACAATAGGAGGTCCTGGATAGAGAGGAAAATGCACAACAAAGCTCAAATTCCTAAAAAAGGCCAGACTTACCGGATCAATAAGAGGAACTCCCGAGACTATCACCCTAAGATACCATCTGAGCTTAGAACTGAAGCCACTCCCAGTGGTCACCTTTCAGCCAAATAATAGATTGGATTATAAAATAAACAATATCGCCCATGGATACTGTGTTCCCTTAAATAATTAACTATATGAGACCAAATGGTCAACAATTACCCTAAAATAAAGATAAGAAGCTAAGGAGGGGCAAGGAAGCTAGATTAAAGGAAATAGAACAAACAGAATGGAAATAATGAGAATGTTGACGAATTCCGAAAAATGTAACCAATGTCATGGAACAATTTGTATAAAAAATCATTAAATGGGAACCTAATTTACTATGTAAACTTCCACCTAAAATACAATAAAATATTACAAAAAAAAAAGAGGATGCCAAAAAAAAAAAAATTGTGTTTCGTCCCACTACATCAAACTCTTCATGAGAACATCAGAAACAAGGGAATTACAGCACAAAGTAGAAGATAACCGGAAAGGAGTCAATGAGGGCCCTGCTAGTAACTAGCTTGTCCAACTCAATTCACCTCTCTGGATCTCAGTCCTTCAGACAGGAAAAAAAATAAAGTGCTGTTGACATCATGATCTGTAAGGTCTCTTCAGCCTTAATATAATTCTGGTTTCTAAATGATTCCAATTCAGATGGCATTTATTTTAATTTTGAAAAAAATTATGAAGGGCTTGCCCTATTTTAGGGAGAGAGACTATTTAATCCTCACAGCAATGCTGTCTTGCATTTAACCCGTTGCCGTCAAGTCAATTTCAACTCATAGCATCATAGCAAGGCTGTCTTGCATCGACTTGAAGGCAATGAGTTAAATGCAAACAGCATTGCTATGAGAATAAACTTTAGAAGACAATAGTGTGCATTGGAAAGCGTCTTCAAAACTGTCCAGTTAAAAAAAAAAAAAAAAATTTGTACCGTGGGTATCAGAGTATAACCGCTCCACAGGGTTTCCAATGGCTGATTTTTCAGAAGTAGATCACAGGCCTTTCTTCCAAGGCATCACTGGCTGGGCTCAAAGCACCAAAGTTTCAGTTAGCAGCCAACTGTGTCAACTCTTTGTACTACCAGGCAGTCCATACTGTAAGTCTTATACAAATAGTAATGGTATTTTTGCCTAAATTTGTCCTATTTTAAGAGTAGGTTGAACCCATTTTTGAAGAACCATAAAGAAGAGTTTTATGTTACAGATCTGACTGTAACCTACCCTGAGATTTAAGGATAGTGCTATAAGGCTTTTAGTTGGAAGAAATTGTGTATACATGCATATACACACATACACCATGAATATTACGGTTAATTATAAATGTATCAATGACTTATCAAGCTGGCTTAAAATAACAGATACAAATATATATGGACTTGAACTATAAAATACCACTATTTTTCAACTACTGCATTTTCTGTTTATTGTTGTTTTACTGCAGATGAAACCGAGGAAGGTTAAAAAATGGACTAGGAGGGTCACAAGCACCATGCAAAAGGAATCTTCGGAAAAATAAAGTGCTGACAGCAATATAATTTAGACATCAAGGACAATGACATTTATTACTTAAGCTTTTGGAAACTTCATTTCATATTCTGTATGAAAGAGAGTTTTCAATGCTATTCTCTTTTTCTCTTTTTCCAGGTTATCCCGTCTAGTCAACTTCCTTTGCCCTGTCCCTGGTGTGGAATAACATGGAGTCACCATTAATTGCTGTTTACACATCAAGGTACAGACCCTATTATCTTACATGTATAAGATTTCCCTTGGGAGGTGAGCCAGCAGGAGTTGGCATTGGGAAAATTTCCCAAATACCTTGAATTTCTTACCACTGGCTCAGGAAATCACAGTTTTAAACTTAAACATAAGATCTTTATTAGAGGCAACAGAGTAGCTAGCTGTAAGGCAGTGAATTTCAAGTTTATAGAAAATAATTTCCTCATTATCGATTTGCTTGTATAATACACAGCCCAAACCCTAAACCGCTTATTAAAATGTATTTTGTTCTGAGTACACTATAATCAGTGCCTGGATGTATCTCTAAGAGAAGCGCAGAAAATGGTTTGAAAATTACATATACTAGAAGATCGGATAAGGAAGACCGAAGAAGAACTGATGCCTTTGAATTACGGTGTTGGCAAAGAATATTGAGTATACTGTGAACTGCCGGAAGAACAAACAGATCTGTCTTAGAAGAAGCACAGCCAGAATGCTCCTGAGAAGGGAGGATGGCAAGACTTTGTTTCGCATACTTCGGACATGTTATCAGGAGGGATCACTCCCTGGAGGAGGACATCAGGCTTGGTAAGGCAGAGGATCAGTTCAAGAGAGGAAGACCCTCAGTGAGACGGACTGACATAATAGCTGCCACGAGGGGTTGGACACAGCGATGATTGTGAGGATGGTGCAGGCCCAGGCAGTGTTTCCTTCTGCTGTACGTAGGGTCACTATGAGTCGGAATCGACTCGACGGCACCTAATCACAGCAACAGATAGGTACATAATTTAAAATGCTTATGGAAAAAATGAGAAGGGAGCTTTTGAGCATCACTCTATCCCAGATTTTCAAAACTGTATGTATGCCTTTGCTAACCTAAATTCAGAGTACTTCAGATGCAGAGGGCTCTTTTCTCATTTTACGTATGTGCAAACCCCCTTTTGCTGATTTACAGAATTACTGTTACTTGTCAATTGAGTACCTACTGTTTTATGTCTAAGTGCCCTTCGAACACTAACACTCCATATTCTTCTCAATACACAGGCACAGTCACTTCGCAAAGAATTACATGAAACCCCAACCTTCAAAGAATGTATAATTTGGTTGAAAAAATGAGATATTTTCACCAAAGTCATGAAAGCATGAGTTTCCTAGTTTCTTGTGAAGAGATGACTAGAAAGAGAATATTAATGGTGAAGAATATAATGTGTTCAAAGATATATCCCCTGCATATTGGATCTTCTATCCAGCATGGAATGTATGGACCTGGCCCTGATACAAGTGGGTTGGAAAAAATGAGGCTGAAAGCCACATGGTTAGATTTATATTATAGGGAGATCTTTTCCAGCTGTTTTGTGGAGAGTGGATTTGGAGTCGGGCGTGGAGTATAAGTAAGGAAATCTATTAGAAGACAATTGTACTTGACTAATAAATGTTGACAATGGCTTGGATTAAGATAGTAGCAATGGAGATATGATTAGGGTGTTCACAGAGGAGATACGAAAAGTGGTTAAAATTAAGAAATACTTTTGAGATAGAATTAATCCAACTTGTGTATGTAATACATTTGGGAAGTGAGAGAAAGGAAGGAATTCCTAGGTTTGGGGTTTGACAAACGGAGAAAGTGGTGATGCCTTTTATTGTCAGTGGGAGTACTGGGAGAGGAAGTGGTTTGTGGAGACAAGTCATGAACTTGAGTGGCGTACATGGAACTGGCAAGCAGTGATAGCAAGTGAAGGGTTTGCTATGCAGTCTAGATCTCGGAGGAGAGGTCTAAGAGGAAGGCACACATCAGGGAAGGGCCAGTGTATATGACCTAGGAATGGATGAGTTAGAGAAAGAGTACATAGGAAGATGAGAAAAATCTCAGGAATGAGCTGTAAGAACCCTAACATGTGAATGTTGGGTAGATGAAGAGGAATCAGCAAAGGAGGCTAAGAAGCAGTAGCCTGTGAGTTAGGAATAAAACCAGGAATGCAGTATATGGAGAAAAAATCAAATTAAAAAAAAAAAAACCTTACTGGATGGGCTTAATTGTAGGGTAGAGATGAAAGAGAGCAGAATCAGTAAACTTGAGGACAAATCAATACACCTTACCACATCCGAAAAATGAAGAGAAAAATGGACTGGGGAAAAAAAAAATAAAGAACAGTGTCTCAGGGGCCTGTGGGACAATAACAACAGAGGTGATGTTCATTTCATCAGAGACCGAAAAGGAGAGGAGAAAATGGCACAATGGGGAGTAAGAGAACAGCTGCCTCTAGCATGTACAATGAAACCTGCGAGAGCTGGAACTCGACAGGCCTGCCTTGTTTTTCCAGGGCTTGCAAGTTTTCTGCCTTTGACAGGGTTCAGTCTTACCATTTTGCTATTGCTCGTTGTAGTGGAAAATAGGAGTTTTTATTCTCGAACAGGTTTCCCCCTTGCACAGTTTCCGGCATTCACCGGATTTCCTGTATACGGAAAGGCGCAGACCCTAAAACAGCCAAGGTAATCTTGGAAAAGAAGAATGAAGTAGGAGGAGTCATTCTCCTTGATATGAAAACCAAAAAACCAAGTCCGTTGCTATCAAAATGATTCCAACTAATGGCAACCCCATGTGTTACAGAATAGCAAATCTCCACAGGATTTTCTTGGCTATAACCTTCTTGGAAGCACATCACTAGGTCTTTCTTCTGTGGTGCCCCCGAGTGAGTTGCAACCATCAAACTTTAGGTTAGTTGAGTACCTACTGTTTACACCACCCAGCTACCTATCCCTGATATTAAGACTTACTATATAGCTACCACGGAGCCCTAGTAATGGCTGTGCTTAAAAGTAATGGCTACTAACCAAAAGCGTGGCAGTTCAAATCCACCAGCTGCTCCTTGGAAACCCTATGGGGCAGTTCTACTCTGTCCCATAGGGTCACTATGAGTCAGAATTGACTCAATGGCAGTGGGTTTAATTTTTGGTTTTATATAGCTATCATAATGAAGGCAGTATGGTATTGTGTAAAGATACAGAGACCAATGAAACAGAAGAGAGAAACAAGAAATATGCCTGCATGACTATGCATAATTTTTTTTTTTTTTTTTTTAACAAAAGTGGTAAAGCAATGCAGTGGAAGAAAGAGCTGTGCGCTGAGCCTCTATCAAAGGCAGATGTCTTTGTAAGTTAATTTCCTCATAGCCTGGCCAGTGGGAAGAAGCAACATTCCAAGATCAAACCTGGAAAACCTCCTTGGCTTTTCTTCCCTTGCACAAGGGCCTTTCTTTCTGTGAATCATTAAAGATGTCTTTTTGGGGGGTGGAAAGGGAAAGTCTCATTCTCCATACACTGACCCGCCCAGCTTCCAGGAGAGTTCCTGAGAAAAACCCACATCTGCCTCTGCCTAGGGAACAGAAACAGTTAGTATGGATAGGAGGTAGCATGAGGTAGGCTTTCTCTTTCCTGGAGTGAAGCAGTATGGCTCAGTATAATCCATAGCTTGGGTAGAGGGCTTGGCTCATATGTCCGGTAAATTTAGCACATCTCTAGAGCTTCCATGGAAAAGTTAAAGACAGATTCTAATTCTTTTCTTTTTTAATTTTTATTGTGCTTTAAGTGAAAGTTTACAAATCAACTCAGTCTTTCATACAAATATTTATATATACCTTGCTATATACTCCTAGTTGCTCTCCCTCTAATGAGACAGTACACTCCTTCTCGCCACTCTATTTTCGTGTCCATTCAGCCAGCTTCTGACTCCCTCTGCCCTCTCATCTCCCCTCCAGACAGGAGCTGCCCACATAGTCTCATGTGTCTACCTGATCCAAGAAGCTCACTCCTTACCAGTATCATTTTCTAACCCATAGTGCAGTCCAATCCCTGTCTGAAGAGTTGGCTTTGGGAATGGTTCCTGTCTTGGGCTAACAGAAGGTCTAAGGACCATGACCTCTGGGGTTCTTCTAGTTTCAGTCAGACGATTAAGTCTCGTCTTTTTATGAGAATTTGGGGTCTGCATCCCACTGCTCTCCTGCTCCCTCAGAGGTTTTCTGTTGTGTTGCCTGTCGGGACAGTCATCGGTTGTAGCCAGGCACCATCTAGTTCTTCTGATCTCATGCTGATATAGTCTCTGGTTTATGTGGCCCTTTTTGTCTCTTGGGCTCAAAAATACCTTGCATCTTTGGTGTTCTTCATTCTTCTCTGCTTCAGATGAGTTGAGACCAATTTATGCATCTTAGATGGCCGCTTGCTAGCGTTTAAGACCCCAGATGCCAAAAAGAGATTCTAATTCTTAATGAATCTCTACTTAGAAACAATATTTAGCGTGGCAATGATATGAGGCAAACCATAGAGTTTCATTGACAAAAAGATACTTTCATGATATATTTCATATAAAAGCCCAGAACTAAAAGTAGCTACATGTGACTGGCCCTTCACACATTTTATTTCTATAAAAATTCAGTGAAAATAGCATTACCTCATTCTTAAGATGAGGACATTGTGGCGTAAATGTTTGAGGCTGACTGTGGTAAACCATCAGCCCCGCATAGCACCACGATGACCCATTTAGGAAGGCAGGCTGTACCATTTGCTCTTTGCTGGCAGAACAGAAGTATGAAAGGGCTCACTCTCCACCTCTCCCTCACTGTGGAAAAAGCTCTTGATCAGCTGTTTCAGTGCGTTAAACTGTAACAGGAGAAGGAAGGAAAGGACACTGCAATGTCTTTATTTGTCTAGAGTCATGTGGTTATCAAGGGAAGTACTCAAGCAACATCTCGTTTTATCTTCACAAGAATCCTGTGAGGGAGCTAAATCAAGGTATTGTCATTATTTCTAGTTTAACAGACAGTTACACTGAGGCTTAGAGAACTTCAGTAATTTGCCCAAGGCAAGTGATTGACTTGAGAACCAAAACGTCGAGCCTGACATTATCCTCAAAAGAATATCCCCAGCTGCAGAGACCAGAGGAGGCACACATTATGGTCATTCATGGGCACTGAAGAGAGTGCAAGGCCTCTGGGTTAACAAAGCAACATTGTAAGCACAATCAGGTAAACTGGAAAGAGCTTTCTTCAGGACTAGACAGGAACTTTGTTAAGCTGACTGCCATGTGGCCTTCATTTACCACATCTGGATCAGCAAGCTGGCTGTCCACTGGCATCCCTCCCATATGGTAACTTTCTACAGAGGGGAAGAGTAAGACTTCTTTTCTGTTGCCTCATAAGAATGGATATTTTTTTTCTAAGCCATCTAAGTAGTTTGTGCCCAATAAGTATCACACAATGTCAATCATTTTAAACTTAGGTCACAGAGGGATAGAAGTGTGAATACCACCAGCAAAGATTATTTTTCCAAACATACTGTTTTATCTGAATAATTATAAGGCATGTTGAAAGACTGCAAAAAATTAATAGTTAAAAGACACGTAGCTGGAATTCAAAAAAAAATTATGTTAACATTGTCATGAATTGAATTGTGTCCCCCAAAAAATATTTGTCAACTTGGTTAGGCTGGAAACCCTGGTGGCGCAGTAGATAAGTGCTATGACTGCTAACCAAGAGGTCGGCAGTTCGAATCCTCCAGGCACTCCTTGGAAACTCAGTGGGGCAGTTCTACTCTGTCCTATAGGGTTGCTATGAGTCAGAATTGACTCGATGGCAGTGGGTTTGGTTTGGTTTTTGGTTGGTTAGGCCATGATTCCCAGGATTGTGTGGTTGTCCTCCATTTTGTGATAGTAATTTTATGTTGAGAGGGTTAAGGTGGGATTGTTATACCACCCTTACTCAGGTCACCTCCCTGATTCAAGGTAAAAGGAGTTTACCTATGGTGTGGCCTGCACCACCTTTTATTTCTCAAGAGATAGAAGGAAAGGGAAGCAAGCAGAGAGTTGGGGACCTCATACCACCAAGAAAGCGGCACCTGAAGCAGAGCTCGTCCTTTGGACCTGGTATCCCTGCACCTGAGGAGCTACTTCACCATGGGAAGATTGAGGACAAGGACCTTCCTCCAGAGCTGACAGGAAGAGAAAGCCTTCCCCTGGAGCCTATACCCTCAGTTTGGACTTGTAACCTGCTAGACTGTGAGAAAATTAATTTCTCTTTGTTAAAGCCTTCCACTTGTGGTATTTCTATTATAGCAGCACTAGATGACTACATTTACAAAAATAATAGCTCAAAAGAGCTTCCAGTGACATCTATACAAAGGAAATAAAAACTAAACCAAATTCATTGCCATTGAGTCAATTCCAGCTCATGGTGACCCCATGTGTTACAGAGTAGAACTTCTCCTTAGGGTTTTCTTGACTGTAATCTTTATGGAAGCAGTTTGCCAAGTCTTTCTTCCATAGTACTTCTGGGTGGGTTCAAACAGTTCACCTTTTGGTTAGTAGCCAAGTGCAAACCTTTACACCATCTAGGGACCTTATACAAAGGAAAAATAAAATAATTCCTTTTTTCCTACCTTATTTTCTATGTTCTTTCATAATACACTTTTACTTTGAGCTCGTTGTTGTTGTTAGGTGCTGTCTAGTCAGTTCCGACTCATAGTGACCCTACATAAAACAGAATGAAACACTGCCTGGTCCTGTGCCATCCTCACAGTCTTTGCTATGCTCGAGCCCATCATTGCAGCCACTGTGTCAATCCCTCTTGTTGAGGGTCTTCCTCTCTTTTGCTGACCTTCTACTTTACCAAGCATGATGTCCTTTTCCAGGGACTAATCCTTTCTGATAACAAGTTCCAAGTACGTGGGACAAAGAAGTCTTTCCATTCTCACTTCTAAGGAACATTCTGTCTGTACTTCTTCCAAGACAGATCTGTTTGTTCTTCTGGCAGTCCATGGTATATTCAGTACTCTTCGCCAACAGCATAATTCAAAGGCATCAATTTTTCTTTGGTCTTCCTTATTCATTGTCCAGCTTTCACATGCATATGAGGCAACTGAAAATATCATGGCTTGGGTCAGGTGTACTTAAGTCCCCAAAGTGACATCTTTGCTTTCGAACACTTTAAGGAGGTCTTTTGCAGCAGATTTGCCCAATGCAGTATATCGTTTGATTTCTTGACTGCCATTTCCATGGGTGTTGATGATGGATCCAAGTAAAATGAAATCCTTGACAGCTAATGCAAATCAGGAATTCATTGCTGCGAAGCCCATAGCAAACACCCTTCATAAAATACTCTAATGATTCAGCCTGAATCCTCTCGGCTGCATCTTTTCCCAGCATGCCTGAGTCTATTAGCAGTTGTACAGGCTGACCTCTTGCAAAGACAGCAATTACTACGGAAGGCACTCCTGTGACAATTCAGGTCTTCACATATTTTTGAAAAGTGTCATTTTCTCAGGCAAGAAGAAGGTATTCTGTCATCCAGCACGAACTTCCTTTCAGAGAAGTGATTTAACAGCCTTCCTTTTCAGATTTGCTAATATTAATTGGTCCTTATGTATATTTACTAGATGCTTTAATTACAGACGGATGGTGAAAGGACATGATTTTCTTCTTTCCTTTTCCCAAAATGATTGGTACAGTAAAATGTTCTGAAATAAGTGTAAGTCTACAGGGTTCCTGCGGGTTAATTTCTACCTATATGGAAAGTCCTCTGATTTGCTTTGATATCCAATAACTTCCTTGGTAAACACCTGCAGACCCAGGTGTGGTTTCACACAGCCATGGCAGTAGGTATGGTCAGTAGGTTTCACACAGCCATGGCAGTAGGTATGGTCAGTAATCTTGCCTGCTGGCTACCTCTCCCCTACCACCGCTATCCTGCCTCCCACCCTCACTCTAATCTGCACTGAAAGAATGCTTTATGCTAATCAGAGTTCAATCCCATATTTGTGCCAATTGTTTTTGTCATATATTTAATAAAGAACTCTAATTTTTACAAATGAAAATCATTCTGAAAATGGAAATATCTCTATAAGAAACGATAATAAATAGCAACAAACTTGTGAGTTTTGCTGACTCAGGTCCTTTGGTTATTATGATGTAGGCCAGATTCCCACTGGCCTATTAGTCTGGGAGTCAACGTTGATCAAAGGTATGGAAATAACCCGTTGACCCCACACTTGGCTCCCAGCTGTCGCCAGCCCTCACAATTGTTTCTCTGTCAATTCTCTCTACCAGAGAGGTGGGTAGCAAGTGTAGTAACATCACTGGTCTGTCCAAAATTAACAAAGTGATCTACCAATATTGCTATAATCAGAATTTCCTGACCCTCGTCTCAATTTTCCATAGGTCTTAAGAAGTACATAATCTTGCATAGTCTCTGACTTGAGACAAGAAAATCAACAGGATATCTTAAAGATTAGTCAGGATAAACAGAGGTGAGTTAAATAACTTTGTCAAAGACACAGAGTTAGTAGTAAGTGGCAGAGAAAGTCCCAAGACCCAAGCTGATGCCCTTACAACGTTTTTTCCTTCTCAGTTACTCTTGGGCTTGGCTGATAGTGTCTTGTTCATTTCTCACACTTTTAATTCTTTTATTTTTATTTCTGTTATCATTTTAAACATACTTATTGCCTAGATTCTATCTATATTACTTTTATTATCTGAAGCTCTTGGAACTACTTCCTGTTATTGGCATTGATTCCTGCTCATTGTAGTTCGTAGTCTCATGTGTTTTGTCATTTCGGACTGTGAGTATATATTCGGTAGCATTGCATGTATGGGAATTGTATGCCATCGGAGTCAAGAAGGTATGACTCCAAATAAATTTTGCATTTGCCTTTAAGATACTCTTATAGCATTTCCAGCTTTCTATGTTACCTTTTTATTTGGGGTATTTGTAGCATAGCGTAAATCCAAACCTCAGACCAACTTTAACGTGAGACTCGTGACTAGAAATTCTCAGGGGCGTTATTGGATATTGCTTTCACACCAAGCCCAAGCCATGGTAGATAAGCTTCCATGTTTTCTCCCTTTATCAGTGGGTAATTTCTTTTTATTTAAGCCTTCCATTTAGGGTTATTCCTTTCAAGGTATAAGCCTAATTTGGGGTTCTCAGTTCCATCTCCCCATCTTGGTTGGGCACATAATTTCCCAATTTATGGCCATTAAACACAAGCATCTTTGTTACTGAGGTTGGCAAAATTCCCAGAGCAGCTGTGGTTCAGTGCCCATTCATCACCATGGTTTGTAATTTTTTCTGTGCTTTTGGCCCTTGGGAATTTCCCTTACTCACAAGTTCACCTCTGCTTTTAAAAGCGTATTTGTTGTATTTTATCCAGCACTTCTAGGTGCTTTAGTAGCAGGAAAGTTTCAGACTACCTCATCTGCCCACTTGCTAGATACAAAAGTCCTACCCATGCCCCATACACACACACACACACACCCCACTGGCCCATATTGTCTCATTTCCACTCTGAGTTTTCTAATTCTCACTTATTCAACGACCAATCGTCCATCCTATGAATTGTTCAGATACTTGCCTCTTCTCCATATCCTCCTATCCTCCTATTTTATAACACACTGCTGCCTCCCGCAGAGGAGAGCCAGAAGAGAAAATTAGATAGGTGTCATCACAGCCCCAGGTTTCATGGTGGCAAAACTCTAAAAGGAGGTTTGTGAATTATGTGAGGATAAAGGCATCTGTTTCCCCTATTTTTAGCTGGGAATTATTTAGAAATCACTAAGTGTCTTTAGCATAGATAAGTCTCTCATTCTAAGTATATTTTGTTCCCTGCACCTGTCCAAGAAAAAAGAAATGCTTTATTCCTAACCCATGAGAATAGCAAGCAGATTATCTTTGCTTTTAGTGCACTGATGGGAGGAAGAGAGACTTTTATCTCTGGATCGCAGACATGCCTGGCCTTTCAGAGACTTGTAGAAACAAGGAAACTCCTTTGTATTCTATTTCTAAAGTGACAGAGAAAAAAAATGGCAGGCAGGGCACATTGTAGGCAGTTGCTCTCCAAATGTATCATTAAAAGATTAATATTCCCTTTCAGGAATGGTGAGCTGAGAGCCTAATGGACACTTCCCAGCACACATATAATTAGGGGCTTATAGAAGCTTGTGTGGTGGAAAGACAGACAAAACTCAGCATGCCTCAATTATAAATAGTTGAAACTTTTGTGGTTCTGTCATTCAATAAATTGTCTCCATAATCACTGGTCCGAGCTTCTGTAGAATCTTCGATTTATTTCTATTCCCACTTTATCCTCTTTCTCAAGTATAGTCATGTCTTTCTTCTGAATTTACATTTTCTCCAACTTTATCCCTTTTATTATTTCAAACATCTCTTAAAATTTTAGTTTTTTGTTTTGTTTTGATTTTTAATGTCCTGTTATTCCTTAAATGGTGTTTCTCAGACTTTGGTATGCACGCCCGAAATTTTCATTCTAGTAGACTAAAAATTTGTTTTTCATTTTATTCTGATTTAGTTTGTGACTTAGTTATCTAGTGCTGCTATAACAGACATACCACAAGTGGATGGCTTTATCAAGCAGAAGGTTATTCTGTCACAGACTAGGAGGCTAGAAGTCGGAATTCAGTGTGCCAGTTCCAGTGGAAAGCTTTCTCTGTCTGTTGGCTCGGGGGGAATGCCCTTGTTATCAATCTTCCCCAGTTGAGGAGATTCTCAGCACAGGGACCCTGAGTCCAAAGCACATGCTATTCTTTTTTTCTTGTTTCTTGGTGGTATGAGGTCCCACTGTCTCTCTGCTCGCATCTCTCTTTTATTTCTCAAAAGAGATTGACTTAAAATGCAACTTCTTCTTATAGATTGAGTCCTGCCTCATTACCATAACTGCAGCTAATCTTGTCTCATCAACATCATAGTGGTAGAATTTACAACACTTAGGAAAATCACTTCAGGTGACAAAATGGTGGACAATCACACAATGCTGGAAATCATGGCCTACCCAAGTTGACAGACATTTTGGGGGGATGCAATTCAATCCATGACAGTTCGATTTTAACTGTAAGCATCCCAGGCAATTTTGATGTAGGTGAATCTGTGAAAGTCTTTGAGAAATGCATTAATACATGCAGAAAACAAAATTTAAAAATATGTTTTATGTTCATTATGAAACACTAATAAATTAACCAGAGCATTTCCTGCCATAAAATAATCACTTAATATCACAAAAAGTACCACAAGCAGTGATTAAAGTAGGAACTATTGAATTTCTTCATCTGGAGCAGCCAGCTGGGCTTCGATGAGGAGCGAATTGTAGTTTCCTCTTCAGTATTAACTTGAAATCAAAGCCCAGGAGAGCATTGTGAGGTGCGATTCCTCAGTAACATATTATAGAGGTCCCCTTAGCTTGGCAAGGGGCCAAGGGAGGGGACCGTTTGTTCTCCTTAAGGAAATTTCATGCAGTGTGACTATAATAACCTCCGCTTGTTCTTCAGGAAAACAATAGTGATGTTTCCTAAGTGCCTAAAATGAGTTGAAGTTGTAGATAATAAAAACAGTGATGATTAGTTGATCATATAATATGTACCAGGAATTATATTATATACTCGATCTCATTTAATCTTCACTACCGAACAAGTAACAATATTCTGGTTTTATAGATAGTAATAGAAGACACATATGAAGCCCTCAGTGTTCTAAGTGCTACCCTGAGTGCTTTATATACATGATCTCACGTATTCCTCACGACCACACCATAGGGATATTCTTTTACTCTCTCCATCTTTACAGATGAGAAACTGAGGCCCAGAAAGATTAAACAACTTGCCCAAAGTTACACAGCTAATAAATGGCTGGAGGATAATTCGAACCCAGTCAATCCGGCTCTAGGTTCTATCTCTGCCTGCTGACAGAGCTGACCTCAAACTTGAGAATGCAACACCCGGGGGGCTTGTTGAAGCACAGATAGCTGGGTCCCCCACCCGAGAGCCAGATTCAGCAGGGCCTGACTGAGAGCAGAGAGTTTGCATTCTCACAAGTTCCCAGGTGATGCTGCTGCTGCTTCTCCAGGAACCACACTTTGAGAATCACTGACTAGACGATATTGCATATCAGACTTGAAAAAAAAAAAAATTTTTTTCTTTTTTAATTCTATAGAAAAGAAGTAACTCATCAGAGTCAAAACTTTGGCCACAAGTTAATGAGTGTCAGATTCACTTGCCCCAAGGGAAACACAGTAAGCGGTATGGTCATGAAGTGAGCTATGTCTTTTGGATGAAAAGACTTGGGCTCATAATTGATACACTTTCTAGTTCCCATTATCTTACATTGCAGTGAAAATCCATCATGAGTTATCATCAAAGCAGGTGACGTAGATCTAGGTGGGAAGGGGAAAGGTGTAAATCATGGGAATTGTAAATTGTCACTGTCAAGACTCACACTGAATTTTCTTTTTTTGAATATTTCTTTCCTATCTATTCAAAGCACGAATCTTTCTCATTTTTCTTTCCCCCAGTGGTCTGGGCAGTTCTAACAACATTGCAACTGGTTAGCACATTACCTGCAATTTTAATTACCATTATTATCACCAGCCAATATTCTCCCTGTTCTGTTTCACGACATTGCAATATATACGTGAAGTAAAGCATATCTGTGATTTGTGCCAAATGCTGGTGCAAGGGATTCAAGGGCTAATTTTGAGTGGCCTATATCTCCAAGTTGCAGCATGCTTTGTACCTTACAATTATTTTCCCATCCAGTGCCATGATAAAATATAAGGACGCAATAAATACACCATTTAGCGAGTGCTCATTATGCTCCAGGCACGGTACTTTAAATATCTTATGGCATCCAGGTGTCACAACCACCTTTGGAGAGAATTATTATTATTAACCTCATTTTCCAAACAAGGAGAAGAGAGCACAGAGGGGTTAAAAAAAAAAGTCTAAATTTTACATCTTGTAAATAGCAAAAACCTACATTGCCATTAAATCAGTCCTGACTCATGGTGACTCCATGTATCACAGAGTAGAACTGCTCCATAGGGTTTTCTTAGCTGTAAGCTTTATGGAAGCAGATTGCCATGTCTTTCTTCTGTAGCACCCCGGGGTGGGTTGGAACCACCAACCTTTAGGTTAGCTGTCCAGCGTACATCATCTGTGCCAAGACTTCAACCCATGTTGCCTGGCTCTGGAACCCACACCATTAGCCACTATGTCCACTGTGTTAACTAATCATGACATAAGACTCTGATGTAAACTAATTCTCTTTGTATTTGTATTGCTTTATTTCACTTACACCCTTGGTGATGGGGAAGAGTCTAGAATAGAAAAAATAGTGAGCAACGAATGCAAAAAGGGAGTCCAGCTGTTGATATTTCTAATGACTAGTAGAATCAGGATGGTTGTCTATTGCAGTACTTTTTTTACAAGTAAAAACTTGGGATCCATTATCTGTAATTGTTACTAGACAGTGAGGTCCATAAGTAGTATGGAGACTGAGCTATGTCCACCTTCTTTATTTCCATTTCCACAGGGCCTACCCAATACAGTGCCTGATAAAGACAGATATTTTTTTTTTAATTAAAAATAACAGCAGAAGCAATTATTTCTGGAAGGAAGCTTTTCAAACTGTGTCACTTTTATGGAAGCCTCGCCTGATAATTTCATGTTCCTGATAAGCTATGTGTGCCAAGAATACAGTATGGCTGTAGCTGAGATTATTAAATTTGGGGTGTTCACACCAGCTGCACTGACAGACTGCAGCAACCTAAAAGCGCAGACACCAGCCCTGCCAGACAGCCAGATGCCTTCATATTCTCCCTGCAGCTTCGTGATGGTCA
The DNA here is from genome assembly GCF_024166365.1 of Elephas maximus indicus. NCBI lineage: Eukaryota > Metazoa > Chordata > Mammalia > Proboscidea > Elephantidae > Elephas > Elephas maximus. The sequence goes on along the minus strand of NC_064835.1, from coordinate 77,938,548 downwards.
GATGGTCATCTCAACGACCCACATTTAGTGCCTTTTCATCAGGAAAGCTTTGATTTTTGCCGTGCTCTGGGATGTTATGAGAACATACTAGTTTGTTGAAAGTAATTAATCTAAGTTGGTATTTTGAAACCTTTCAAGTGACTCCACTCCATGAAGTTTGATAAGGAGACTGAAAATAAGATGCTGCTTAATTGGTGATTCAATAACTCCTTGGGACTCTGGAGAAAACACTGATGGATTGAAGCCTCATAAGGAAGCTGTGCATAGCCACAGAGGAGAAGTTTATTAGCAGTCACATGCCGGCCAAGTAATTTTTTTTTTTTTAAGCAGTCTTTCTGAGCCTGTGCTTATATTATAAAATCATAATTTCCCTTGTAATAATGGTGCTTTATTAACTGTTTGTTTTAGTCCTTTTCATTAAGAATTCCGTTCTGGCCTGTCAGCCCATGCCAATCCTGAATTTGGCTTATAAAAATGGAAGGATGTCTCAAAAAAAAAAAAAAAAATGAAATACTGGTACTATGATAATTAACAACAAGCTCAGGCTGAAAAATGTTTGCTAGTGCAGAAATTAAGTAGATACAGCCTGTGTTTTCTTTAAATACACCATCTGAGAGTTGAGTCCTCTGTTCACTTGGTATTAACAGACTCCAGGTGTTTAAGACAGGCTAGAGGATTCCATTACGGGGCATCTTGGTGATAACATGGAATCAGATCCATTTACGCACGCTGCCTCTCAGCAGAAAATCCATAGAGACTTCATGACTTTGACCACATAGCAGTTGTCTTGGCCAATGTGCCTGGCAGCTGAACCATGCCTTTATTTACCTCTTTGACACAGCTTGATTAACAATCACACCCCGTTAGCCTCACAGCTCTCTGGATAACAGAGCAGCGCTTACAACTAAACTCCAAAGTGATATTCAAGCAAAGCTGTGCACTGACTGGTAAACACTCGCTTTCCATTTTGTCAATCCTAGTTCACTTATTTTAGTCAGTGTCATTTACAACCTGACATTCATTTTAGTCAAAACACTGGGCTGGTTTGATGCAGAGTTCCAAGTTTAATTGTAGATGCATTCATCTTAGGAACATAGGTCACAAGTTGGCTATGTGAGCCATTACAAGAGAATTTCCACTCTTCGTATTAAGTAAATTATATCATTTTCCAAATCCAGGTGACCAAGTGTCCTCACCGATCGACTTGATTAAAGGCAAGCACACTCCGGGAGGTGTATTATTAAGCCTACCATTGAACTTCTCAAAATACACATACAAAGACACGGATTGTTAGCATATTTTCACTTAAAATATATTTTTTCAAGCTTGCAGCTTCCTAAAATAATGGACCTTTGGTTTACACATAATACATAAATAATTATGTTTTTACAAGAGTTCCTGGCATCTAGACTCCAATATGAAATGTAAATACTTGAAGCCAAACTTCCCTGTAGAACACACTGACGCTGTAGTTCAAGGACATATTTTCTGTGGGCTCGCAGCTGTCCATGTGTGCAAAGCACCTGACAAAGAGACAATTGTCCCATGAAAAACTTGTTTGATGGTGTTAGCCCAGTCGAGAGCAGCTGCAGGTGAGAGGCCTGCCTCGTCCTCGCTGGGACTGTAAGAGGCAGTTTCCAGGCAGCGCTCCACTACGTGGCTCCACGAGGGGGCTGCACCTGGTCAAAGGAAGAGCAATATGGTTTGTGCAGATAAATCCTCCAGTGCCGTGAAAATAGAGACAGTCCTCCATCCAGCTTCTCACCCAGACTGAAATGTAAAACAGTGTGGCTGGGCCGTGGTATCATCTCAGTTATGTCTGCTGTACCTCCAAAATGGTGCCTTCACAAGCAGCCTCCAGATCTTAGGGAAATGCTTTCTTGCTCTCTATAGCTTACGTCAAAAAAAGAGGGTCCCCCAGAACAGTAAGTGACTGGCACACAGCCATATGACTCCTAGGTTTCTAGGCCATAAGTAGAACCCTAATATCTTTCCTGTATGTCACTAGTATTTCAAATACCAGCAGGGTCACTCGTGGTGGACAGATGTCAGTAGAACTTCCAGAAAAAGACAGACTAGGAAGAAAGGCCTAGTGATCTACTTCCAAAAATTCACTAATGAAAACCCTATGGATCACAGCAGATTATTGTCCAATATAGTGCTGAAAGATGAGCCCTCTAGGTTAAAAGGCACTCAAAACACACAGTGGGCCACAGCAATGGACTTGAGCATACCAATGATCAAGACGGTGCAGGACTGGGCAATGTTCTGTTCTGTTGTACATGGGATCGCCATAAGTGGGAGCCGACTAGACAGCTAGACAGCAACTAACAACAAGTGTCTCCTCCCAATTTCTTTCACTGTGATTCTTTGTCTGTAAGGACGTTGTGCTGTTTTCTTCTCCAGACAGACAAAATGAGAAGGGAAAAAATAGAGAAAGGAAGGCTAAACAGTCTGTCCACTGTGACAGAAAAGCAAGAATAGAAAAGAAATGAGATAATTTACTACTTGACAGCTTAGCCTTCTACAGAGGAGTCTAACTGGTACAAAGCCTTGGGGGAAAATCAAAAATCAATGATTTGTTTAAGTTTGCTGCAGGTAAAACCACATTTTGGGTAGTCCTTGTGTATCTAGCCTTAGAGATAATTCTATGAGAAAAATAAACAAAAAGGTTGTCCCCTGGATGTCAGCTCTAGAAAGCTGGGAAATATATTTTTTTCTATTCTGTTTATAGCAATGGAGCTAGAAAAATTTGATACTGGATATATTTAAGAAATATATATATATATAAATGATCTCAAATCTGTTTATATTGCTAAGAGTAGATACCTCAGCATTTCTCAAGCTGAAAGAACTGAAGAAAAAATTCAAGCCTCTAGTTGCAATACTGAAGGATTCTACAGAGAAAATACTAAACAATCCAGAAAGCATCAAAAGAAGATGGGAGAAACACACAGAGGCACTATACCAAAAAGAATTGGCTGAGGTTCAACCATTTCAGGAGGTAACATATGATCAGGAACCGATGGTACTGAAGGAAGAAGTTGAAGCTAGACTGGAGGCATTGGCAAAAAACAAGGATCCAGGAATTGACAGAATACCAACTGAGATGTTTCAACAAATGGATGCAGCAATGGAAGCGCTCACTCATCTATGCCAAGAAATCTGGAAGACAACTACTCGGCCAACTGACTGGAAGAGAGCCATATTTATGCCTATTCCCAAGAAACGTGATCAGCGAAATGCGGAAATTATCAAAGAATATCACATGCAAGCAGAATTTTGCTGAAGATCATTCAAAAGTGGCTGCAGCAGTATATCGACAGGGAACTACCAGAAATTCAAGCTGGATTTAGAAAGGGACTTGGAACCAGGGATATCATTGCTAATGTCACATGGATCCCGGCTGAAAGCAGAGAATACCAGAAAGATGTCTACCTGTGTCTTATTGACTATGCTAAGGCATTCAGCTGTGTGGATCATAACAAATTACGGATAACCCTGCGGAGAATGGGAATTCCAGAACACTTAATTGTGCTCATGAGGAACCTATACATAGAGCAAGAGGCAGTTGTTCGGACAGAACAAGGAGATACTACATGGTTTAAAGTCAGGAATGGTGTGTGTCAGGGTTGTATCATTTCACCATACCTATTCAATCCGCATGCTGAGCAAATAATCTAAGAAACTGGGCTATATGAAGAAGAACAGGACATCAGGATTGGAGGAAGACTCATTAACAACCTTCATTATGCAGATGACACTACCCTGCTTGCTGAAAGTGAAGAGGACTTGAAATACCGATAAAGATCAAAGACCACAGCCTTCAGTATGGGTTACGCCTCAACATAAAGAACACAAAAATTCTCACAACTGGGCCAGTAACCAACATCATGATAAACAGAGAAAAGATTGGGGTTATCAAGGATTTCATTTTACCTGGATTCACAATCAACACCCATGGAACCAGCAGTCAAGAAATCAAAAGATGTGTTGCATTGGGCAAATCTGCTACAAAAGATCTCTTTAAAGTGTGAAAAAGCAAAGATGTCACCTTGAGGACTAAGGTGTGCCTGACCCAAGCCACGGTGTTTTTGATTGCCTCATATGCATGCAAAAGCTGGACAATGAATAAGGAAGACAAAAGGAGAATTGATGATGCCTTTGAATTGTGATCCTGGCAAAGAACATTGAATATACCATGGACTGCCGAAAGAATGAACAAATCTTTCTTGGAAGAAGTACAACCAGAATGCTCCTTAGGAGCAAGGATGGCAAGACTACATCTCACATACTTTGAATATGTTGTCAGGAGGGATCAGTCACTGGAGAAGGACATCATGCTTGGTAAAGTAGAGGGTCAGTGAAAAAGAGGAAGACCCTCAACGAGAGGGATTGACACAGTGGCTACAACGATGAGCTCAAGCATAGCAACAATTGTGAGGATGGTGCAGGGCAAGCCACTGTTTCATTCTGTTGTGCATAGGGTCGCTACGAGTGGGAACTGACTCAATGACACCTAAAAACACAACAGATAGCTCTTTATTTAACAGATCATTTAACATATATTTAGATGTATAAAATAGACTCAAAACCTGATACTGGGAGTGAGGGAGAATTAAGCAGGAATGTGAGTGTGACAAGATGCTGTTTGATGGAGAGAGATGAGAAGGAAAGAGATAACCCAGTAACGTGGGGTAAACCAAGGACAGAGGAGAAAAGAGAACCAGGGAGAAATGCTGTTGGTGAGGAAGGGTGAAGAACTTTAAAGAATGGCAGTATCAGCTTCCCATTTTAAGTTTTCTCTCTGAACAGTGCAACTCCAATCTGCATTTTCTAAACCTTTGGAAAGAGTTTACTGTTCACAAGAGCCTTGCATTAGGGATGTTTTGGGGAGAATGAATGAAGAAGGAGGAGAAAATGTACAGTCTTACAAGGAGCAGTGCACAATAAAAGTCTGTACACCGGCCATGCACTACCCGGGCCCTATCAGCCTCCCTAACTTCATCTCCTCCTACTCTGTCCCTCACCCTCTGTGCCTCTCAGTTTCTCAAACACGGCATGCTTACTCCCTCCTCAAGGCCTTTGCTCTTGCTATTTCCTGGGCCCTTCTCTTTACTCACATTTTCTCTTATATCTCACGTCTTCCTTTTTTTTTTTTTTTTTCCCAACAGCCTTCCTTACCAACCCTATTTCAATAGCACCACCACAAATCACCTCACCACATCACCCCTCTTTTGACATTTGTATCACTTATCATTACCTGATATTTCTTTGTTTATGTATCTGTTCTTTTGTGTATTGTTCACCTCTGTAGCCCAGTATCTGGTTCCATGCTTAATAAATGCTAATCGAATGAATGAATTCAGAAAGGAAGAGGTCAATGAAGAACCCAAGGTGGAATAAGAGCACAGTGAGGTTGCAGTGGTGGGAGACACCATACGTAACTTAACCTGCTCTGAATCTCCAGATATTATACGCACGATGAAAATGCTATGGAATCTGTTTGAATATTAAAGAAAAGTCTGACCTCAGAGGCTAGAGGGCTTGGGAACACATGGGAAACAAGTCCCTTTTTTTTTTTTCCCCCTTTTTTCCCTAGATCTAGAGCTGTTTTTTTTTTTTTTAATCCAAACCAATGCAGCTTTATCTACTTCTTAATAAGAATGGCTGCTCATTTTTATGTTTTGTGTATATATGGCTTCCCTAGTCACATTTATTTAATAATAGTTCTTAGTTGTCATTGACCTGGCTCCGACTCATGCACAACAGACCTTATGTATAACAGAACAAAGGCTTATCCAGTCCTATGCCATCTCCATGATTGTTGGTATGCTTGAGTTCATTGCTGTGGCCATTGTATAGTACCTTCCAACCTAGGAGACTCATCTTCCAACACTATATCAGGCAATACCCTGTTGTGATCCATTAAGTTCTCATTGACTAATTTTCAGAAGTAGAGCTCCAGGCTTTTCTTCCTAGCCTGCCTTAGTCTGGCAGCTCCAATGAAACCTGTCCACCATAGGTCACCCTGCTGGTATTTGAAATATCAGTGGTATAGCTCCAGCATCACGGTAACACAGAAGCCACCAGACTACAAAAAACTGGCTACTGGGTGGTGGTAATTATACTTAGATTAAAAAAAAAAATTTTTTTTTCATACCACTTATTGTATGCCAGGCACAGTTTTCAAAACTGAAAATACAATCTCATGTGTTCTTAACCGTTGCCCTAACAGGAAATTAATATTATTACCCCCATTTTACAGATGAGAAGACAGATGTAAGTAATACCTTGGCCAAGGATACAGAGCTAGTTAGCGGCAGGGCCAGGCTCACACCAGGCAGTCTGCCTCCGGAGTGTATCCTCTTAAGTATTCATTAGGCCACATCTCCTACTGAATCATCAAAACAGTGTGCAGTTTCAAACTATACACGGTGTTAAACTGCATCCTTCCTTCCAACGTGTCCTCAGAAGACTTGTTCTTCACAGCAAAATGCTACCTATAAACAGAGCCCACACTCCTGAAAGCAGAGAGCATTTAAAGCAAGCTACTGTCCTAACAATAAACGGTAAATGAAGTGTTGTCTTAGGTTTATATTTATCAAAGACATCATATAGTGTTTTTTTCTTTTCTTGTTTTAGCATGCAATGGAAATTACTGAATAAGCGTGAAATCTGTGAATCTGACCAAGTAATCCTGAGAGCACTTAGCAACACAATGTCTGGAGAGATGAACGGCAAGTTAATCCCCAAGGATGCCCTTAAAAGAACATGGTTAAGGTCTGTAAAGGGAACACATTTACTAAGTTAATGGTAGAGCTTAATGGAATGCTACCTAACTCTTTGAAGACTATCGTGTCTTTTAACAAACGGTATTTCATCCTGCCATTAAGTTGTTATAATTACTCCGTATTGGACCAGATGGCAACTAATTTCTAAAGTCAGACCAGGTGTTCAAGAAGCAGAGCTAATCACAAAGCTGATGACTGCAGTGAACCCAGTTTAAAATGCTGTAACAGAGGCACAGTGGTGCTTCACGTGAAGACTCACCAGAAAATAATAATAATAATAAAATGTAGGAAAATGGGTATTTCACGAACACAAAGCCAAGTAAAGGCAGGTGTGAGGAAGGAGTATTTAATTCCACTGTTCCTACGCTGAGTTCTGTCAATCAACAAATGCTTTCACAGGTGTAATGTCTATTTGAGGCTTAAAAGGAACACCCGGCAATAAACACTTCGAAGGACTGAAAATTAACACCGTGGCAGACAGTGTCAACTCAAATAAATATCAAACTTGGCTACAGTCTTGCTTTTCTCACATTTCTGCTCCATGCATTGAAGCATGGATTTCACGGCCACAGCTGGAAGTCAAAGAGTTCTTAATTCATTTTCAAAGGCGCTCCCATTAGGCAGCCATCCCAGCTTCCTACACTCAGCCACAACAGAGATAACCTAACCAACATTTGAGTTCAACCAGAAAAGCGCTGCTTTTTTGAAGATTTGTCCAGAGTGATAGAGAATTCCGAGAAGTATCTCTTGAAGCTGTGTTAGGTGAAGCTATTGGTAAACTGAAGCACGTAACATTTTTGATAAAGCACCCTTTTATTCAAGGGAATGGTTAGATTAGAGTCAGACCACCTTGGCACAGATGGCTGCTTCTGACACTGACTAATGTGACTGGGTGCTGGGCCAGCTTTGTGGTTGTGTGGCCCATGCAGTCACACAGGGCCCATACTTTAGAAGGGCCCATGGTTGGCTTCACTCTCTACTGTCGCCATGTTGGAATTCTCATTAACTTTTGAACAAGGGACATTACATTTTCATTCTAAGCTACCAGTTGCCGTTCAAGTCAGCTCCAACTCACAGCGACCCCATGTGTCTCAGAGTAGAACTGGGCTCCATGGGGCTTTCAATGTTAATTTTTCAGAAGTATATCACCAGCCTTTTCTTCTGAAGTGCCTCTCGTTGGACTTGAACCATGCACCCTTTTGGTTAACAGCCAAGTGCTCAACTGTTTGCACCACCCAGGGACTCATTTTGCACTGGGCCTGGTAAATTTTGTCACTGGTCCTGACTGAGTGAGTTATTTAATCTCTCTAAACTACAGTTCCGTTATCTGTAAAACGCAGAATAATAACAGTACTCATCTCACAGAGATGATTTGAAGAAAACTGAGAGAGTCACATCACTGACACATAGTGAGTACTCAGTTAAAACTGCTATTTTTGATGGATTGTCTTCATTATTTTTGTTGTTACTGCTCTTGTTATTATGAGTTTTTAATGTGGCTTACTTGCCCATCAGCAGCAGTTGACAGAGTTGATTACTCTTGTCTTTTTGGACACTTTTTTCACTTGCCTTTTAAGACATCTCACACTCCTGATTTTTTCCCTACATCTGTGTCCTCTCCTTTTCAATCTCCTTTGCTGGTTCCTTCTCATTTCTAAATATTGGCATGTTTCAAGGCTCATGCTTTCATCTTTTCTGATTTCCATCTAAACCTATTTTCCATGTGGTCTCATTCAGTCTTGCACGTTAAATACCACCTATGTCAACAACTCTCAACATTCATTCCCAGTACAGACATCTCGCCTGAATTCTAGATCCATGTAACGGTCTACATGACACCTCCACTTGGATGCCTATTAGGCATCTCAAGCTTAATATGAACTTTCAATATTCGCCACCCCAAACGTCCAATCTTCCCTGTCTCAGTTAATGACAATTGCAGCCTTTCAGCTGATGTGGCCACAACCTTGGAATCATCCTTAGTTCCTTTTACTCTCTTGTGCTCTGCATCAGGTCGATCAGCAAATCCAGTAGGCTCTGATTCATTCTGTATCCAGAATCTCACCTCTTAGCACTGCTTCCTTCGCTATCACCATGGTTCTAACCTGAACGACCACCACCATTCATCTGGGTTATTCCAATGACCTTTTAATCTATTCCCGACCCAGTAGCCAGAGTCATCACATAAAGAATTGTAATTAAGATCATGTAATTCCTATTTTCAGAATTCTCCAATGGCTTTCCATTATATTTAAAGCAAAACCCAAATTCCTGACTCTGGCCTTGAAGTCTACCACTCCCACTATCTTGCTGACCTCAGCCACTGCACTACCTTGCCCAATACACTCTATTCGTTCTGATCCCCATACCATGACTCCAGCACGCCATGCATGTTTACACTTCAGGTCTTTTTGCACATTGTTTTCCCTCTGATATTTTCAGGGCTCCTCCATCGCCTCCTTTCAGGTATTTACACAAAAGTCACTTTCCATGAGATGCATTCCCTGGCCACTCTATCGGAAATTTTAAGCACTACCTCCCAAACACTTTCTATGCTCCTTCCCATTTTATTTTTTCTCCATTTTATCCTACTTTATTATTTATTATTTTTCTCACCTAAAAATTATAGTGGAATTGTCTGGGATTTTGTAAATAACCCAAAACCAAACCCATTGTCACCAAGTGGATTCCAACTCATGGGAATCCCATGTGTTACAAGGTTGAACTGCTCTATAGGGTTTTTGTGGCTATGATCTTTATGGAAGAAAACTGCCAGGCCTTTCTTCCACAGTTTTACTGGGTAGGTTCCAACAGCCAGCCTTTGGGCTATTTAGTCAAGTGCAAACCGTTTGCATCACCCAGGCTCCTCTGAGGTTTGGTAGCTCCCTATATATTGTGTGAAGTTAAATATATACTAGGGACATTAGAACATGAAATTTGACAATTTCAATTTAGACCCACACAGAGCACTGAAATATTGAAGCCTCCTCCAATGCCATTTATTTACCCATGTGGACAGACAAAGTAAAAGGGAAAAACTTAATATTTGTTCATTCAACTTGTCAAAATACAGGTGACATTATGTTTTATACTCATTTGCCTGTTTCACTGTCAGTTCTCCCCCTCAGGGCAGTAACATTTCTCTTTGCTTCAACACTGCATCCCTAGAGTCTAGGTCAGTTCCTGGCATGGATTAAACACTATTTGTTAAGTGAAGAAATGAATAAATGAACTGAAACAGGGTGACAACAAAGTGAGTCTGAATAGTAGTTGTTTAGTTGATTGATTCATTGAATTATAAATCATTATATTAAGTTAAATGCATACCTGCTCTCTCATCTTAACCCTGGAATAAATCCTCCTTTCTTATAAGACTGAGAGTAAAAAAGTCTACTTACCTAATTCTTCCAAATTCCCAAAAGATATGAATCTCAGTAATTTTAATCTTTAGGAATTAAAAATGAAAAATCAGAATTTCCAGGAATGTTCAGAAATTCTCAAAATATTTTTCATAACATTATTTACATGTTTTTAAATAATAATCAGTGACCATATGAATTGGGAATACTTTTCCTGAAACTAAAAATTTCAGAGGTCTTCTTTTATAAAAAGTTATAATAACAAATACATGGCTTAATATTATGGCAAGATCATCTATTTCAATAATATTTCTATCTGATCTAGACATTTGATAATAGAAAACATTAAAAGAAGAGAATATGAACACAAAATAAATGTTAAAAAAGCATTTGAATATTAAAATATAATTCCACAAATATTCAACATTTAAAAATAGTGTTTAAATAAAATTTTAAAACAAAGAACTAATTGTTCTACCTGATTAGTCTTGACTTATGTTTCATGACAAATCTTCTAGACTTAAGAAACAAATTCTTTCCTTTTGCATTGACCTTGGTCGAATTGTTAAAGTGCATCAAAGAGCATCTTAAAGCTTCCTGTTAGGCTACATGTTGCTTCATACAAGCTGATTCCTTTGCAAAAGATAAAAATATTTTTGTTTGCCTGCCCTGATTTTGGTTTTGCCCTTGAAATGAGATTTCTCTTGCTAATTCTGATTTTACCCCACTTTCTGATTTTATGTCATGGTATTCCACAGCATCCCCAGCCTCTCTAGGCATGTTTTTCCGTTGGCCACACTGAGTATTCACACACAGGAAAATACCAGCACACATTGAGTAACGTTCGAATAACAGAACGATCAGTAGTACCACACAGCGTCAGAAGTGGAAATTGCTAATTGAGGACTTATTTTGCTTTCAATACTTGTTATTTCTTGTAACATTATGAATAGCATAAAATTTACTACGCATATAAACTTACTCATTCTCATTTTATTTGTAAAAATAACTTGCTGTTAGTTGTAACCAGACCTCGAGCGCTGATATTGACAGCTACAAGCAAGGGTCACCGCGTCTCTACCTTCGTCTGTCCCATTTCGGGGAATATTGACCTTCACCTTCGACACCCCGTGTCAGCTTCCAGCTTGATGTCAGTGGACTCCAGAACAACCGACATCTCTGTATTGGCTGGGAAGCTTTAATTCTCACGGGAAATTAATAATACTCTTTCCCATTTTCCCAATTTCTTAACTACTTTTTTAGAACTTGGGATTCTGAAAAACATAAATTTCCTGAGAAGCACTGGGAAGAAATTTCCACACAGAAAAACATTGCATTCAAGTTACTGTATGTTATTCCACACAGTATGTTATAACAATTATCTGGGAGGTGGGAAGGAAAGGGGTTCTGTCTGCGTAATGAATATTCATAAGAAGTTACTCGGGCATAAAATGAAGACCTATGTTCTTCTGGATGAGATTAAATGTCTGTTTTATATCTGCTATTTCATTTTCTCCCCAAGCTGCACCTTGCTTTGTAAAGAAATGAAGTAAGTTTTATGCCCCAATCTTAAATTACTCAGATGTCAGCCGAAGTTCAAGTAGTCCAATGTTTCACATCCTCGTTTTGCTGGCTCTTATGTTATGAAAACAGGTATTTGCCAGCTGGTAAACCTGTTTGTGATGTCACAAATGGGCAAATGAGAGGGCTGAATCATAGAAAATTTTCCTTATCGGTGTTTTAACAAAAGATTCTCAAACATTCCATTTAAGTATATAAAATAAAAAAAAATAAAAATAAATTTTCTTTTTTTTTTTTTTAGGACATGATTTTTGTACCTGTTCCAAAGAAAACATGTTGTACTTTTCCACTTTGCCGCCCTTTCTCACTCCATTATATTGGTGAATATCTTATCAATGTATCTTTCAGGATTCTCAGAGCTGTATCACAGGACCAACTTTGACTGATGAGAGTTTTTTGGTTTGTTTGGTTTTTTTTAATCTGGTCCTTTTCCACTTATTCAACGTGCATTTTGAATTATACAGATTCCTACTTCCCAGCGCTTTGTTCTGACAACCTTCCCATTTTAGGTTCCTTGGGCTTATCTTTGATGCAGAAAATTTAGTGCTTCTCTTGACTCTTGTTTTCCAAGGAACAGCCAAAGGCCAGCAGCAGTGCCTCCTTTATGACATGCTGTTGGAGTGTGCAGAGAAAGGACCCCTCTGGATAAAAATGAAGGTCAAAGTTTAAAGTATTGTCAGAGCTCTGCTTATTCAACAAAAGCCTTTTGAATTGTTAGAAAAATGACTATTAAGTTTCTCTGTGTTTGCTTGTGGTGATGTTGGAAAGGGTGGGGGTGGTTCTTACAGCTGCAGATGAATGCAGATTCTCTGGCCCTATCAAGGAGCACACATTCTAGAATGTTGCAGATTTCTCTGAATGTCCACACAACCCTATACCACAAAGCTGCCCTGACCCTCGTTGACCACAGATGTTTCCACTTATTCTGCAGTTGTCTTTACCAAGAATCTAGGCCAGTCAGTCTCCTTCTGCATATGGGGTTCACGGTGCAGGCTTGCTATTATAGTGCCTGCAACTAGCTATAGGGAGTCCCTGAACAGTGCAACGGTTAACAAACTTGTCTGCTAGCTTTTGCTTTGGCTGTTTAAGTTCACTTAGAGGCAACTCGGAAGAAATTCCTGGCAATCTGCTTCCAAAAAATTAGCCATTGAAAACCCCATGGAGTAGTTCCACCCTGACATACATGGGGTCACCATGAGTCGGTATTGACTCGGCAACAATAACAGCTAGCTACGGACCCTTCCTTTGCTGAAGGACAAGCAAATCTCTGCCTCCCACACCCCAATCTAGTCTGCTATCGCAAGATTTCATCCTCTTGCCTCTTACTTGAGCCAGTCCCTGCAGAGGTCACCGGGTTGCCACATTCGTTTTATTATCTCTCTAGTTTTTGATTTTCATTTTGCTCTTAAGTGCCATCCTTCAGATCTCTCTCGGCTTCAAGCTCAGAAGTCCTGCAACCCTTCTAAGACTCTAGTTGCCATCTTGACTGGAAGGAGATTTCAGACACCAGGAGCTAGTCAGCAATGATCCCAAAGCCCCGTTACTTCCTGCCTCCAATCACCCCTCCCATCTCAAGCCTCAGTTCGGTGGATCCAAATCTCATTCACAACAAACATGGTAAATTCTAGTTAAAGATCCTAAGGTAGACAGTGGGTAGAACATGCATGCTCTGAGCAGGATCTATACAACAAATGCTAACAAAAAATATATGACTTATATGACTCAATTAATCAGTGATTCTATGGTATTCCAAATAGGATTCAGAACAGAAGGATCACTAAAATAACCACGACTAAGTTGCTTTGATCAGGTCTTAGCTATACTATATTACTTGAATTTTAAGATCACTGTAAGTTGGAATTGACTTGATGCCACACAACAGCAAATGGTTCTTAGATATGGTGGGGAATGTATGATTTTTAAAAACAAATCCCTAAATACATTTTCACCTCGTATTTTCTTCTTCACATGGTTCTTCAAAGATTAAAATTTCAGTATCAGCACCACCACGTTCAGGAAGTTGGAAAGGCAATAGACACTTGCTAATGTCAATCTGTATTTTTCTATAACTTCATTTAAATTTGGGAATTAAGCCTGAACTACACCTTTTAAGTTCTGAGCTATCAAAGCTGTTTCCAGGCCACCGGGAAGTCTCCACATGGCCAGCCTCGTTTTGTTCAGCACTTCTCTTAATTCCCTACACTTGGCCATATGGGATATGTTCCTATCTATGCCTCAGATATGCGCTCTCATTCCCAAAGAACTTTCACATGATGTTTTCTTTGCCTTGAATGCTCTCCTTCTGTCTTTAACCAAGTAATGTCTACTCATCTTTTAAGTCTCTATTTAAATGCCATTTTCTTAAGGAAGTCTTCCCTGACCCTTCAAAGCCAAAACCAAACCCACAGCCATCAAGTCGATTCCGACTCATAGTGACCCTATAAGGTCTCCAAGGCTGTAAATCTTTACAGAACCAGACCGGTATCTTTCTCCCAGAGCAGCTGGTGGGTTCCAACCCCATTTTGGTTAGCAGCCTAGCTCTTAACCACTGTGCCACCAGGGCTACAAGGGCCACTTAAAGTGACTTCTATTCCCTTTTTATACCAGTAACTTAACAGTTGGTGGTTCAAACCCACACAGTAGCTCCACAGGAGAAAGACTTGGTGATCTGTTCCATAAAGACACTAGCCTAGCAAACCCAGTGGGGGCAGCTCTACTCTGTTACATGGGGACTCTATACGTTGAAATAGACTCAATGGCACCTAACAACAACATATGCTATTTTAGACACACTGACCTTCCACTTTGTTAAAATTCATCACATTTGTGACTGCTAGCTCAGTGTGTGTCCTTCCTGCTGGATTGTAAACAACTGGAAGATGACATCTGTCCTATTATAACTGTATCTTCCACTTCTTAAGCAGCTCCAGGCAAATACTAAATACTCAGTATAATTGGATAATTGATTGCTAATTGATTGCTCAAGACTTCTTGCTTCCAATGTTTATTTCTGAATTATGCCATACTGCTTCCTCAATATGGAAACCCTGGTGGCGTAGTGGTTAAGTGCTATGGCTGCTAACCAAAAGGTCAGCAATTCGAATCTGCCAGGCGCTCCTTGGAAACTCTATGGGGCAGTTCTACCCTGTCCTACAGGGTCGCTATGTGTCGGAATCGACTCGACGGCAGTGGATTTGGTTTGGTTTGGCTTCCTCAATATAAACTACATCTTATAAACATATAACTCTCAAAATATTTACGATTTGTTGCAGCCCAAGGTGAATTGGAATTCTCCTTTCAGTAATTGCAGTTACTGCAATTTCCAAGAAGTACCTAGTAAAAGAAGCCACTGATTTGCAAAAGGGAGCATTAACACAGAGCTCCACTTTGTCAATTCAAGAGTTCTCTCCTTGCATCCTTCCATTGTTGTTGTTGCTGCTGCTGTTGTATGCTGTAGAGACAATTTTCTACTCGTAGTGACCAGATGTGACAGAGTTGAACCACCCCATAAGGTTTTCTAGGCTGCGATCTTTATGGAAACAGATCAACAGGTCTTTCTCCCATGGAGCTGCTGGATTGGTTCAAACCATCAACCTTTTGGCTAGCAACTGAGCACTTTACCATTGTGCCACCTGGGCAAAGTTTGAAGATGTTATATTGTGCTATCTCTCCTCCCCATTTCCAAATCAAATCCTACAAATAAATAAATTTGCCTAAGAATATCTTTAATAAAATTTTTTTTTAGGAAAAAAATTCATCTTGTCAGTTAAGTCCATTAGCTCTCAAATAAAGCAAATTCCTCATTTGTTCCTATTATTTTCCTTAGTATTTTTCAGATTACTAGCCTTCATTTTTCCAAACAATGAGCCTCCTTGTCTTTTACTGCACTACTTGAGTGGCTAACTCAGAAGAAGGCAAATTCTTACCTATTCTTCTTTATACCTATAGGTAGATCCCTAAGCTACCTCACACCTTAATTCAACAACATTATCTGTTACTGCTAAGTTATGAGCATTTTGGGGTGAAAAAAAAATTTTTTTTTATTTGAAGTGTAAAAATGAGCTCAGTGTCCAGAAAAAAATTAAATCATATTTACTTTTATTTGCATTTCTCTGATTTTTAAAAACTTGAGTATCTAAAATCACATTGTTTAAGAGGCGGGTTACACAGTCAATTATTGTAATTGCTGTCAATAAATTCTACACCTGTAAAAAGTTGAATTGGCATAAGCTCTGTGATAGATATATTTACAACAACAACAACAAAAGACTAGCTGCTAAGGCTTCTTATGTACAACCAAACACCTGATGGGATTTGGTTCCTTGCAACCAAACACCTCATGGGATTTGGTTCCTTGGTGCCTTTGTTTGGAGGTTTAGGGTCATGGTTTTATGGAAAATCCCAGTTAATTGGCCTAATAATGGTGCTTCTGCTCTACCTTCTATTTCATTGTGTAGTGCCTTGAGTCTTAGAAGACTGCAAGTGGCCATCCAATGCCCAACGTTTTGTGTCTATTCACCTAGAGGAATAGGGGAAAAAGGAAAGTCAGGAATAGGGGAGGTTATGGCTAATCCATCCACCCTTGTGGCAAATAGCCTCCATGAACAACTGCATCCTTTACCATGAGACCAGAAGAACTAGATAATGCACAGCTTCCATTGCTGAACATTTTGATCAAAGATTCCCTAGAAGAATCCTGACCAGAAAGGGGAAAATATAGAACAAAATTTCAAATTCTCACAGACTCCAGACTTTCTGGAGCCATGGAGGGTGGATAAATCCCTGAAACTATTGCCCTAAAATAATCTTTAAACCTTAAACCAAAAATATTCCTGAATTCATCTTAAAACCAAACAATAGTATAGCTTACCTAGTAAAAGGGTCTGCCTTGAGCATTATGTTCTTTTAAGAACTATCTGTATGGGAACAAATTGACAACAGCAACTCAGAAGATTAGATAGGAACCTTAGGAGGCCGTGAGTTTATGTTAATGAGCGAGGAAAAACTCAGAAAAGGAGGGTGAGAACGGTTGCACAACTCGAAGAATGTCATCAGTGTCACTAAGTTGTACACACAGAAACTGTTGAATTGGTGTGTGTTCTCAATAATATGTGTATGTTCTCAATAATATGTGTATGTTCTCAATAATAACAACAAATAAAATTTAGGAAAAGAATTTAATGTGAAAACTATCTGATGCGCCGATGAAATCAAATCGCCCATCTCTCATATAAGCTGAGAAAAAAGTACCTTCTCAAAGTACCTCATATTTGCCAAAGCGTTAAAATGATTGACATCCCTCCTAAGAGTTGGCTGACTGATTCAGAGCCGCTGCAGACATGACATGGTCTGACTGAGGCACACCGGCTGACTCACAGCAGGAATAAAGTGTGATGATGGCGGTGACTTGTGATGTGAGAAGTGACTTGAGAACTTAAAACATGAAACATCACCGTTGCTGTCATTATCACTATCATGACATGCAGACAACTCAAAGGTGACTCCTGCCAGTGCCACACTAGGCATTACCTAGTAGGATCGTTAATCCTACCAGTCCCTTAAATTGTCATAAATGTCTAAAATACCAATATAGTCAAGTGACATTTTAAATGTCCCAAAATCACAAAATATTTCACATGTTATTGACTGAGCTGTACATACATAAATGTGTTAAAAAAAAAAATTGCCATAGAGTCAATTCCAGCTCACACCAACCCTATGAGCAGAACTGCCCATAGAGTTTCCAAGGAGCACCTGGTGGATTTGAACTGCTGATCTTTTGGTTAGCAGCGTAACACTCAACCACTACACCACCAGGATTTCCCTATATATGTGTGCGTATGTATATACACACACACATATAGACACACAGTAAAGCCTGTGAAAGCTGGAAACTGTAAGGTGGAAACCTGTCAGAGAAGAAAAGCTCAAATATTTTCCACTGAAACATGGTAAGATTACACCCTGTCAAAGGCGGAAAACTTGATAGACCTGGAAAAATGAGGCAGTCCTGTCGAGTTCTGACTCCCGCAGGTTTCACTGTGTTTATAACCTCAGTTGTATATGAGTGATTCTGGTTTTTCTGGGCACTGGGCCCAGTTTGGCATCATTTTTATTTATTCATGTGTATCATGTCCCAGATTGCTTTCAGATAGGTGCTTGTTAATTAGCATTATCAAATGTAGTATGGTTAAATTTGAACTTAGAGAGAGAAAAAAATATATATATAGTTCCATCGCAACAGTAAGAGCTCATGGCATGAGGTAAAAGTCAAGATGAAGACAAACACTTTGGAATAAGCATAAAAGCCTGCCCTCACTTTCACATCATACCAGGGAGCCAACCTTTAAGCTCTATTGTTCAGACATGAAAAGGAAAATCATTAGGTTCTAAAGGACAAACTTTTTTTAAAATCAGATGGAGATTCTAGCTTGGTCCAATCAAGAAAGACCCAGTAGGCCTAGTTCTGACATTCTTATATCCCTCTGCCCTCCCATTTATCACTGCTATGCATGAAACACTCATTAATTTCAAAAGACCTGAGCTGCCATAGTTGAGTGCACACAGAGGGTGAAAACAGGATCCCATGACCTCCACTGAGAAGTGTTGGGAAATTCCAATGATATTAAGCAAGCAGACAAGGTTTTCAGGGGACTGACAGTCTCTTTCATTAAAAGCATAAAAAACAAAACCTATGCCAATAGACATCAGGGAACGGTTCTCTAGGAATGTCGGGAATAGATAAATACCAGAGCTAATAGGTCAATAATATTTTGAACTGGGCCCTTCATGTATTCCTCTCACCAGTTAATCTCAGACAATTATTCCAGGCAGATGGTCTCAGATTTCATGCCAGAGAAAGGCAGGCCATTTATTGCACACAGCGTTCTTTTTGACTCTACCTTGACTCAGCTTGACACAATCGTCACACTTGCATTGACTCAGCCTGGAGTCATGTCCTCAGTCCAAGCAGGTGTAGGAAAAAAGGAGGGTCGACTGCCCTCTATTGTGGTCCAGCGTGGAGAAATCTTCATCACTGGCAGAAAATTCTTGGAAGTCAATTTTTGACATGGTGGTTTTAGAGGTTTCCCTGGTCTATTTTGTCATTTTTGTTGTAGAGGGGTAAGGAGAGAGAAACTTTTATTCAAAAATACCTCTACTCATTTTCTGCCTGACTGAACTGGAAAAGTGCATCATTCCTCCCACAGATTGAACAGTGAAGGCCTGGATTAAATTAGAGAAAAAAAGTTGTGTATACTGCATTCATGTTCTTAATTAAGATATATTGTGGGGGCATTACAGAGATGTAATGAAGAGCCACAAATGTAAGAATTTTTTTCTAATGGAAAAGAATGGGTACTTTGATTTCTATACAAGCTGAAGGAGAAAAATAGCTCCAACATAATAAATCATTCTCCAAAATAAATTTGTATGATTCTTTTCAGAGATTTATGACCAAAGGATGATGACTTCCTTGATAAACTCCCACCAAAAAAATTATAAAATGTAAAATTTTATCAAGATCATTTTGGATCAATTTGGTTGGGAATGACTGAAGACCATACCCCAACTCAAGCATAATGGAAGTGTATTCACTCTCGTAACTGAGAAGTCCAGAGGTAGCACCGTCTTTAGGCAAGGCCCACATCAGGGGCTCCATCGGTCACACTGAGGACTAGTTCTCATTCACTCTCTTCAACTCTGCTCTCTGTAGGTTGACTCCATAATAACAATTTTTCCCTTTGCGGTTGCAGATTCAGAGACAGAAAGTCATATCTCACATCTTACCAGGTTCATGTTCAGTGGGAGAAAGATGTCCTTCTCCAAACTCTTTGACTCCTGGACTATGATTGACTCACGTGTTTCTCCCTGGATCAATGCCTGTGTCAAGGACAATGCAATGCCCTGGTTTACATGCTCCACTCTTAGATTCTTGCCTAAGCCAGCTTCACTAAAGCCCCATAGTCTATGAATGGTGGACAGGGGACCTGTCCATGGGAAAAGAAAGGTATGGTTACCAGAACGTGAGTTAATGGGTTCTCGGTGAGAAAATATCAGGTACTCACCACGAGGACATTATTTTTCCTTCTGTGGGATATTTGGAAATCAAATCAAGAAGAAAGTACCCACTAGCCCCATACACACAGGTATATTCTATTAATATTTAGATGTATTTCTTTTATGAATATGTATAATTTTTCCCACATATCCTAATCTTCATTTTTTTTTACCAATAGGCTTCATTGTATTTTTACAAAGTTACAATCAATAGCTTCATATTCCTTCATAATATACATTTTCTTTATTTAACGTTATATTATGAAGACATTTAGAAATATCAACATAAAACCAAAAACCCACTGCTGTTGAGTCAATTCTGACTCATAACGACCCTATATATATATCAACATAGTCCTCATGTAATTCCTCCTACAGAAAATTTACATCAGAAAATTCAATACCTAACTTTATCCTTCTCTTAGTGCAAAATGCTTGGGTATGAAAATGGTGTAGAAATGTCTCTTTGACAATTATGTCTATAGCTACCTATTTGTGTATCTACATGCATATATAAACAAAATTGAGGGTATGCTTTTGAAATAGTAGCCCCTCCCATGTAGCATTGTATTGTGATCATTTTTTGTTTCTGTCTCTGAATAATATTTGATAACATGAATTTTAATTGTACTTTGTATTCCTTTGTCTGGAAGGTCCATAATTTATTTGGCTAATCTCTACTCTGGCACTTAAATTATTACCATTTCAACTATTATATAAAAGAAAACTGCAATGAATATTCTTGCATATAAATCTTTCTTTGCATCTCTGATTATTTCCTTGAGATAAATACTTCAAAGTGGAATTACTAGTAGGATGGTGTAAAATGTTTTAAGTCTTCTGATACATATTGCCGAATTGCCCTCCAGAAGGATGATGCCATTTTTATTCACAATCACTGTGCAAACATTTTTGGTATTAAAATTGTTTTAAATTTAGAAACAATATATGCATGTAGTTAAAAATGTTAAACATTCCTGTTGTTTCTGTAATGTCTGCTTTCAGTGCATCTGCTAATTAACACAGTAAATCTATGTAATCTATTTTTTTAATGATGTGTCCTGATTTATCAAATTTGAATTGTATTTAGTAATTTCTGCACTATAAAATAATAAAAGTAGTTTAACACACCTATACTATGTCTGGAAACCTTGGTGGCGTAGTGAGTAAGAGCTACAGTTGCAATTCGAATTGCAGTTCGAATTCCCCAGGCACTTCTTGGAAACTGTACGGGGCAGCTCTACTCTGTCCTATAGGGTAGGTATGAGTCGGAATCGACTCAAGGGCAACAGGTCTGGTTTCTTTTTTTTTTTTTTTTGGATACTACGTCTCCCCACACCTTCTTCTAAATTTTTTTTATATTTTTACATTTAGATCTCCATATAATTTTATCTTCTAAAACTAAGAGTTTTTAGTTTCATCCTTTGAGTTTTATCAAATTGGGGTAGAATCCTTCATCTCTCCATTAAGCAAGATGAGGGAATGTGTCTTCAATAGCTCCTCCAGCAATCCTTCCACCATGGACCCCTTTATCTCCTGACTCTGACACCTACGCCACTACTATGCCACGCCTTCTACCTCACGGAGACGAGGGAGTGGAGTGGAGCAGCTGGAAGGGGTGGAGACTAAATTCTGAATGTAGTGAAAACCCACAGTAGAGGCATGAAAAGCACGTGTAACATTATTAAGATTTAAAATACTTAAAATCTATGCACTTTGTGTATAGAAGGGTTTTTTCACCTCAACACTATTGCCATTTGGGGCTGGATAATTCTGTGTTGTTGGGGGCTGTGCAGTGCGTTGTAGGATATTTAGCATCATCCTTCACCTCAACCCACTAGATTTCAGTAGCACCCTTCCAGCTGTGACAACTAAATGTGTCTCCAGACATTGCCAAATATCCCTGTTGGGCAATATTACTCTCGGATAAGAACCAGTGGTTTGTAGGTGTGTTCCTCAGTAGGTCTTTGCCCACTGTTTTGATTTCAGTGGGAAGAGTAATCTGGCTCCAAAGCATAATTGTAGCTTATAAGGTTTTTAGGACAGGTACAGGTAGAGAAGGGAGCCCTAGTTGTGCAGCGGTTAAGTGCTTGGCTGCTAAGTAAAAGGTCAGTGGTTCGAATCCACCAGCCCCTCCGCAGGAGAAAGATGTGACAACCTGCTTCAGTAAATATTACTGCCTTGGAAACCCTATAGGGCAGTTCTACTCTGCCATACAGAATCACTATGAGTCGGAATCAACTCAATGGCAATGGGTTTTTTACAGATAGAGAGAGGAAAAGTAGGCAAGACCTTTTTTGTTGTGATTAGATAAAGAGCTTTAAGATTAGGTGGAGTACTCGGTGCTAATCCTAGGAAGAAGTGGACACTTATATTCAGCTTTTCTCTCAGGGGATGCTATCACCCTAAAAGCCCAAAGCAGCAGGCCCCAAAATGTTACTACTGGGACCAAAGGTTACTGCTACCCATGGCTCTGTTGCATTCTCTTCCTAATCTACCTGTAATATTCATTTCTTTATGTTTTGTTCTTTCCTAATGGACTTGTCTCCCACTTTCAGAATTCTAAATAATTTAAGCATACTTCTTTAAAATTGTTTTCAGAGTGCTCTGAATTTCTAGTTCAGCAGTGGTGAACCCCACACTTAGTTTCATTTTTTTTTAATTTTTGATTCTGAGCTTATCTTCAATGTGTATTATCTTCTGTGGGAATTTGACAGGGCATGGTGACGAAGATATTCCAGTAGGGAAGTTTTACATTTGGCCCTCACTGGCCCTTACAAGGTGCACTGATTTTACTAACCAAGTATTTAAGGATAATTTCTCAGCTCATGGCTTTCTCACTATGAAAAACATTCAAGGTTGGGCCCCAAGCTCATTTAGAGTGCAAATTTGGGTATCTACCTTCTTGCTGCTGGTGACTTTCCACATAAGTTGCCCAGAGTAGACAACATGTTATATGTGGCATCTCTGGCATGCTAGAGAACTCATGGATTGTGGACTTCCTGGAGACAAGAGGTTGAATGAACCCCTGAAACTATTGCCCTGAGATAATCTTTACACCTTAAACCAAAAATTTCTGCTGAAGTTTTCTTAAAACCAAACAATAATTCAGCTTAATCAGTAAAAAAAAAGCCTGCCTTAGACCCCAAATTCTCATAAGACCAGACTTAATGGTCTGACTGAGACTAGAAGGACCCCCGTGGTCTTGGCCCCCAGACCTTCTGCTGGGCCAAGACAGGAACCATTCCCGAAGCCAACTCTTCAGACATGGATTGGACTGGACAAAGGGTTGGAGAGGGATGCTGGTGAGGAGTGAGCTTCTTGGATCAGGTGGACACTTGAGACTATGTTGGTATCTCCTGCCTGGAGGGGAGATGAGAGGTTGGAGAGGGTTAGAAGCTGGCAAAATGGACACAAAAAGAGAGAGTGGAGGGAGAGAGTGGCTGTCTCATTAGGGGGGGAGTAATTGGGAGTGCGTAGCAAGGTATATATGGGTTTTTGTGTGAGAAACTGACTTGATTTGTAAACTTTCACTTAAAGCACAACAAAAACTATAAAAAAAAAAAAAGTCTGCCTTGAGCATTGTGTCCATTTAAGAACTATCTATATGTGATCAAATTGACAAAGGCAACTTGAAAGATTAGACAGGAAATTTAGGGAGCAGATGAATTTATGTTAATAGAGGAGGAACGACTCAGAAAAGAAGGGTAGACTGCTTACACAACTTGAAGAATGTAGTCAATGTCACTAAATAGTACATGTAGAAATTGTTGAATTGGTGTATGCTTTGCTGAGTATATTCTCAACAATAAAATACATAAAATTATAATTAAAAAAACTAAACTAGTTGCTGTTAAGTTGATTCCAACTCACAGAGACCCCATGTGTGTCGCAATAGAATTGTGCTCCGTGGGGTCTCTAGTGGCTGATTTTTCAGAGGTGGATCACCAGGCCTTTCTTCTAACTCCCCTCTGGGTGGATTCGAACCACCAACCTTTCAATTAGTAGCCATTTATGCCACCCAGGGACTCCTAAAAGACATTAGATGCCTTATTAAAACTCCTTCCACAGTAGCAGTGAACACACATGCCTCGTCATTGCAGCCGAAGGGAGATTGACAGATGAGTAAGTGGGGTCAAGAACAGATTATTCTTCCAGAGAGCCTGAAAGTATAGAAAAAGTAGGGATTAGTCACTTGAGATGGCAACGAGACTGAGGGAACCGTTTTTGGAATGGTACACAGGTTTGTGGATTCATACCAGAAAAGGAGAGATGTAAGACTTAGAAGACTGAATAATTGAAGAGAGTTTTGCAGCAGAAAATCCTTCTTCAAGTTAGTAATTAAAAGCCCCATAGAAATTTCTTAAATGCAGTATTGAAATCATCACTTATTACCGTGTAACAATTCAAACCTAAACCCCAGTTTTCCTGCACCACAGAATATGTTTAAAATGAAGACCTCCTCCCAACACTTTACAAAGGTAACTTCTACAGGGCACACTCGCAGAAATACCTCCACATACACCAGGATGAAGGGCATTTGACAACACGATGGACCAAATCTCAAGGGGCCAGGGAGA
The DNA here is from genome assembly GCF_024166365.1 of Elephas maximus indicus. Taxonomy (NCBI): domain Eukaryota; kingdom Metazoa; phylum Chordata; class Mammalia; order Proboscidea; family Elephantidae; genus Elephas; species Elephas maximus. The sequence continues at coordinate 77,914,176 of NC_064835.1, read as the reverse complement.
TAATAGCCCTCTGATGACAAGTGTGCTAGTGAGTAATCAGCACTGATCACCCTCGGGTAAATATATACATTGAAAATTCTCATGATCCCAGGAAACTTTGGAGCAAAAACAGATCTTCAGAATCTCCTTCAACTGTAATTTCATCAAAATGTAAAGATTATATTACATATGAGATATAATTTTTTAAAATCTAGTTTTCATGATTAATTCTCATTGATTTCCTTTTTTTGTATATTTGTCAATAACAAATTTTAGGCTCATTCAAATAAAAGAAAACTGTGTATGGTTGAGCATCCAGGGAGGATTAGCTTTATCTCAACTTGTTATGCATTGTCGTTGACAAACATTTCTTGAACACCTATTATATATGAAGCATTTAGCTATGCATGGAAAAAGTTAGAATATTAGAGGGTATGCCTTCCAAAAGTTTGCATTTTAACAAAGGAGACCAGCAGGTACAAAGCTATCTTAACCCTGGTACAAGCCATCAAAAGCAATCAAAGCTGAATGTGGACGGAGTGTAGAACTAACCTGCTAAAAGTGAAAATGGAATATTGTGCTAATTTTATAGTTTACCCACATAGCAAACAGGTAGTTTTACCTACATGTAGAGATTAAATAAATAAATAAGGCCATACTTGTAATACAAATGTACATTGTATACAATACTTGTAAACAAGTGTACAAGAACATACACTTGTAAATTTTTCAATAGCTCTGAAGTTGAAAGCAAACATATATAAATTTAACATATGACGTTAATGGTGAGAGAAGCCTAAATGGTAATAGCATTTAGAGCAGCTGAGGGGCACCAGACTTGAAACCAAAGACCAGGGTTCGCTTCCTGCTTCGCCCCTTACCTTCCTGTGTCACTTTGGGCAAGAAATGCAATCGCTCTGAACTACTGTGTCCTTATCTGTAAAACAGGGCTAGCTAGTAATTCCTACCACCAAAATTACTCTGAAGGTTACATGAGATATTGTATTTTGAAACTGGTTTGTAAATGAAAAATGTTATACAAATGTTAATTACACATTAACATGAAGAAAACTATAAAATGGTGATAGTGTTCATTATGAATGAGTGGAATACATCTATAAAGACTTGGTATCCTACAGGAAAATAAACACTATATGTTATTCAGGAATAAAAAATTCATTAATTTAATAAAAGTAATGAAAATAATGCACTGGAATCCCTCTTGTTCCGTAACCCCATAAATGCTACATAACACATATAGCAGATGGTGTTTTTAATATCCAGCTACACTTGAAACTTTAATTTATCAAGAGGAGGGGGGAAAAAAGGGCTCTTTCCAATATGCTTTACATTTTTATAAACCTAGACATAGCCAATATAACTACAAACCTTCTAGCAAAGAAAACAAATTTTCTTTTACGAGGTCATAAAAGTAAAATACAGATTACATTGAACAGTGTGTTAAATTAACTCACAGTTGTAGATTTAATAACAGATTTAATAACATTTTATGATTATATGAGCTATCATTTATTTTCTCTTTATATACCATCTCTTTTTTTTTCCTTCTCTTAACACTATGCATTTCAGGTTTCCACATATCTTTTATGTACAGAAACAACAATTACTTAATTTATAGTTTAAGCAAAACCCTGGCTTGTTTGCATAAAAAATGTAATGGCATGTAAGCCATCCAATCTTCAACAAGCCTAAGTATCAGAGTCCACATAGGACTCAAGCCAGAATGGGCAAAACATAATCCTCACAATGAAGGACAGAGTTGTTTTGTGGACCAGGCTACAGTTCCTTATTTGTGTTAATGGTTAACTCATTTCTTCAATGCAAAGGCCTTGCCTTTTATCCCCCAGGGCTGAAATGCAAGAGTTTGCTACATATTACAATGGAATAATTTAGAACATTTTGGAAAGAGTCTTTGGAATACATACATTTGCTATCCAGATCATAAAACCAACACAAATAATTTAGGTCAGATTGGAAAGACTGTAGCTCACTGTTCAACAGCAAGGCCCGCTGCTAATCCATATTTTATGGAAAGTACGTATTTAATAAAATAGGAACAGTGTTCCTTTTCAGAATGAATTGAAACACTGGTTCTTCTGTAATTAAAGGGAAAAGCTGATGACCCCCACGACTGCCCTTTGCTTTTCATAATTCAGTATCCGGGTGGTGACTCTCACCCCAGGAAAAGGCCTGCCATGGCTCCTCTTTTGCCACGATTTCTTCGATCTTCTTTTTAAGGTGCAGGGCAAGGGCAAAAGAACTGTGTTCGCTTTTTCACAATTCATCCTTTAAACATAACCTGTTACCAGGTATTTAAAGCCCGAATACATTCGCCTGACTACTTCAGTGAGATCAGACAAGAGGCCCACATGGCTTTTCTCTCCAAGGGCCAACTTTGTATTCTTTTTGGAAGGTTCTGGCCCACATCTGAGACAGATCTGGGCAAGAGTTTGACAGTGTCTGGTGTAGGAAGAAAGAAGGGATTATGTGATTGCTAAATGACAGATCCTGGAGTTAAGTTATAAAAATTTTAACAAAGATTTTGTTTGGGAATAATCCAAATTGCTGCAGCAAAGGAGCCTGGCACAAGATACCAAGGACTTCAGTTTGAGAAAGATGGTGGTCTCCTTTTATAAGAAGCTTTAAAGAAGCTAGTTGGAAAAAAAGGTATAGGTTTTGGGAAGTTGTCATTCAAGCCAAGGGGGGTGGTTTTGAAGCAAGGGCAAAACTGTGATTGGGCCAAGTGTCCTCCCTTTCATTTGTAAAAGGTGCAAGTGTTCTGGGCTTTGCTATGATGAAGTCTCAAGAGAATGTGGGTTAGAAACATACCAGCTGAGTAGGGTTTACAGGTGGAAGCACCTGGGGCTGGTCTAAGCTGATTATGCTCATTTCTGGTTGACATCATCTGGGGCAGCTCATTTCTATGGTCTCATACAATGAAACACACTGAAATGATGGACCCAGCCTGACTTGGGACACAGAGTAAACAGAAACAAGGAGCAGTCTAAGAAACTTGACTCAAAGAACGTTTCTCAGTGCCTTATTCCTGTGTAAAATGGTAGATTTAGCCCTCTGGGTAAAAACTTGTGAATCCGGAAAGATCCCACAAAAAATTTTTTAAATATTATGTCAGTGCATGGCCAATCATTTATATCTTCTTGTTGTTAGTTGTAGGGAGACTGAGTGGCACAGTGGTTAAAGCACTCAGCTGCTAACTAAAAAACAGGCAGTTCAAACCCACCAGCCACTGCCTGGGAGAAAGATGTGGCAGCCTACTTCCATGAAGATTTACCGCCTCAGAGACCCCGTGGGCGGTTCTACTCTGTCATGTAGGGTTGCTATGAGTTGGAATCGACTCGATGGCAGTGGGTTTGGTTTGGTTTGGTTGTTAGTTACAGTGGAGTCAGCTCCAACTCACGGTAACCCAGGTACAATAGAACAAATAGTAGCCCAGTCCTGCACCTTCTTTATGATTCTGGTATACTTGAGTCCATTATTATGGCCACTATGTATTTTTATGTATTTTCAGTGCCTTCCAACCTAGAGGTTCATCTTCCAGGACTATATCAGACAATATTCTGCTGTGATACATAGAGCTTTCATTGGCTAATTTTGGAAGTAGGTCCTCAGGCCTTTCTTCCTAGTTTGTCTTTGTCTGAAAGCTCTGCTGAAACCTGTCCACCATGGATGACCCCACTGGTGTTTGGAACATCAGAAGCATAGCACCCAGCATCAGGGCAACATGCAAATCATTGCAGTCCAACAAACTGACAGACAGGTGGTGGATTTACACCTTAGGATAAGTGGCACAAATGGTTAAGTGCTCGATTACTAGCTGAAAGATTGGCAGTTCAAAATCACCCAGAGACACTTTGGAAGACAGGCTTGATGGTCTGCTTCCGAAAGGTCACAGCCTTTAAAACTTTATGGAGCAGTTCTACTCTACACAAACTAGATTGCCGTGTGTTGGAATCAACTTCACAACAACTAACAACAACAAGTATTGACAACAGGGGCATTGGTGGTCCAGCGGGAGACCCAGCTTCAATTCCCAGACGGTGCACCTCGTGCACTGCCCCCACCCCATCTGTCAATGGGCGTTTGCCTGTTGCTACGATGCTGAACAGGTTTCAGCATTGCTTCCAGGCTAAGATGGACCAGGAAGAAAGGCCTGGCAATCTACTTCCAAAAATCGGTTGATGAAAACCCTGTAGATCACAATGGTCCAATCTGCAACCAGTCACGGGAATGGCACGGGAGCAAGCAGCATTTCACACTGTTGTGCATGGCATTGCCATGAGGTGGGGTCACCATGAGTTGGGGTCACCATGAGTTGGGGCTGACTTGACAGCAGCTAACAACAAACTTTAGTAATTGGGTTACTTACTGAGCTGAAGGAGAATGGAACTATGAAACAGATAGGGATTTTTCTTTTTTTTTTTTTGAGAAACACTATTGTAGAGCCTTTGAAAATTGTTTTTTTATTGTGGTAAGTGCGTTTGTAATAAAAAACATTTTGCCATTTCAACATTTTTTACGCTTACAATTCAGTGACAGTGATTACATTCATCACAGGTAGGTTTTTTTTTTTTTTTTTGACAAGAGGTTTATTACAAGGATGCAGGAGTGTCTCAGGTAGATTTTTATAGGAAAATCTCTACAGATCCAGGGCAGGGGATACTACTCAGAGAGGAACAAGCAGTGGGAGGAACGGGCAAGAAACCCTAGGAACCAGGGATCGACATTCAGAAAATGGGCCCTTGGAATGGGGGTGGAAGGAACCCTGAGGGGACCGGAGAAGAAACGTCACAATCGATTCAATGTACATTTATCATACCTAACCAACTGCCCTCCTGTTATCACAATACAGGACATCAAACAGGTATGGTTAAGCGATTCGAGTGCAATGCACGCTGACATGCTTTTATTGGGAAGGGAAAACCTAGCACGATAAGAACAGAGAATGTGACTACTATCTTAGGTATCTAGTGCTGCTAAATAGAAATACCACACATGGGTGGCTTTAACAAACGAAATTTATTTTCTCACAGTTTAGGAAGCTAGAATTCAGAACTTCCAGGGGAAGGCTCAAAAGCAAGGTCCTTGTCTTTCTGAGCTTCTCCTCGGTGATCTTCATGGGGCTTGGCATCTCCCTTCCCCCATCTCTGCTGCTCACTTGCTTTTTTAATCTCTTTTAGATCTCAAAAGAGATTGATTTAAGGCACACTATCCTGTCTCATTAACATAACAAAGAAAATCCATTCCCAAATGGGATTATAAACACAGGAATTAAAAACTACAAAAACCAAACCCATTGCTATTGAGTGGATCCCAACTCATAGAGACCCTATAGGACAGAGTAGAACGGTGCCATAGGGTTTCCAAGGAGCACCTGGTAGATTCGAACTGCCGGCCTTTTGATTAGCAGCTGTAGCTCTTAACTACTAAGTCACCAGGGTTTACAACCACAGGAATAGGGGGTTCAGATTTAAACACATATTTTGAGGGGGGACACAATTCAACCCAAAACAACTACTTCTCCCCATGGGTGCCTAGAAGAGGAAAAGGAATCGGGGGTGGGAGGGGGGTGGTCCTGAAGAGAAATATCGCCTTCAGAATTTTGCCTAAGTCGACTGTGTCACGGCATTTGGTATAAATAGTCATTGCTATTCTTCCTTTCTCTCTTTTTTTGTTCTGTTTTGTTTTTTAAGGGCAGAATTCACCCTACTGTTTTCAGATGGCGTATGTCCTCTTCAGAGAGAGAGAGGTTTAGAGGGAGGGGTAGACTGACAGGTTGGGCAAAATAACACAAGAGCATTCAAATGCCAGACACCAACCTTTATGGACAGCTGAATTGAGACCCTCTTCTTTTCAGAATATAAGTGCTCAGTCATCTAGTCCCTAGAAGGGATAAGGAAAGGATCTAGCCAGGTAATTGGCAGGTTCCCATATTATTTACTACGGCCAGTATACAGAAACTGTATGTTTTGATTCCTAACAATGTTCACATCTGAGCACCAACTTCAAAATTTGCCGAATGCTGTTCTCCGGTCTATAAACAAGAAGAACATTTGGGTGACCAGTAAGGGAGTGATTTCATTTGGATATTTCCAGTGAAAGCAGAGCAAGGGAAGAGCAGAAGATATACAAATAATTATTTGTGAATGATTTTAATTGGCATAGAAAAAGAAAACATCAAATTCAGTCCGTAATCAACTCCTAGTCAACGAATGGGCTGACTGAATTATTCATAATAAGTTTAACCTCAACGTGACCCAGAAACCCAGTGCCGTCAAAACGTGAGGGCGCTGAAAAACAAGCTCCTTAATTTGTTTCAGGTAGGATTTGACATATGGACCTGGAGTTGTTTTACAAAGGTATGGAACACTAACCTAATTTGGTGTTAGGTCTTGGGTTTCATTTCTGACTCAGCTTCTTTGAAAACTTTTCCTCTACCTCCCTCTAGTGAATCAAAGGCAACAGAACAGAAGAAATTCAAGCAACTCATTTTGTTAAAGATTTAAATCCGAAGTGAAAACAAAAACAGAGAACTCCCGGGATCCTTATGCTAAAGTGCAGCACAACTTGCTATTTAATTCTACATTATTTTCCACTTGGGCATTTTCTTGACCTCTGTCTTAGTCATCTAGTGCTGCTACAATAGAAATACCACAAGTGGATGGCTTTAACAAAGAGAAATTTATTCTCTCACAGTCTAGAGGGCTAGAAGTCTGAATTCAGGGCACCAGCCCCAGAGGAAGGTTTTCTTTCTCTGTGGGCTCTAGGGGAAGGTCCTTGTCATCAATCTTCCCCAGTTAAGGACCCTGGGTCCAAAGGATACACTATTCTCCTGGCTTTTGTTTCTTAGTGGTATGAGGCCCCCCAGTCTCTCTGCTGGCTTATCTCTTTTATATCTCAAAAGAGATTGACTTAAGACACAACCTGATCTTGTAGATTGAGTCCTGTCTCATTAACATAACTGCCACTAATCCCATCTCATTAACATCAAAGAGGTAGAATTTACAACACATAGGAAAATCACATCAGATGACAAAATGGTGGACGATCACACAATACTGGCAATAATGGACTAGCTAAATTGACATACATTTTGGGGGGACACAATTCAATCCATAACAACTTCCTTATGTTTTTGTGGAGATTTTTGCAAAATATCAATAATGAGATCTTTAAAAGTAAGATAGAATGGATTAGAAATATTACCACACCAGTATACATTGGTAGAGTAGCTGTAATCTGGTAAAAGACAGGATCAATACCAGCTTCTCTGAGACTGAGCTGATTTATGAGAACTAGGTAGGTTTTCTTAGAACTACAGGTATCATGTTTTTTGGGTACCTAGGCACGTATATCAGTATGCCGCGCACATTGTTACCTACATCATCTAGTTGGTTGGTTAAGAAAACACAAAGAAGGAGCAATGCAAAAACAGTTAAATATTCTTGGACCCTGCTTTTTACCAAGCTCTTCAGAATCTATGGTACCATTTGGGGGCAGACCCACATGAAAAGAGGCAGCTGAACAATAGCCAATGTAATTCAACAAGTTTTTATTAAGTGTCTATGTTCTGGTATTCTCTGCTTTCAGCCAGGATCCATCTGACATCAGCAATGATATCCCTAGTGCCATGTCCTCTTCTGAATCTGGCCTGAATTTCTGGTAGTTCCCTGTCGATATACTGCTACAGCCGCTTTTGAATGATCTTCAGCAAAATTTTGCTTGCGTGTGATATTAATGATCCCAGTGAATTCCCACATTCAGTTGGATCACCTTTCTTGGAAACAGGCATAAACATGGATCTCTTCCAGTCAGTTGGCTAAGTAGCTGTCTTCCAAAGTTCTTGGACTCTTCTGGTCTTCAGTCGTTAATGTTCAACGCCTCAAACCTGTTCTTGAAATGGTCTCTAAATTCAGGCAGGATATACTCAAGGTCATACGCTGGCTCTCGTGGACTTGCTCTGATTTACTTCAGTTTCAACTGGAACTTGCATACGAGCACTTGATGGTCTATTCCACGGTCGGCCCCTGGCCTTGTTCTGACTGATGATATTGAGCTTTTCCATCGTCTCTTTGATTCCTGTATATTCCTGTATATTTGATTCCTGTATACTCCATCTGGCGAGATCCATGTGTATAGTCTCTGTTTATGTTGGTGAAAAAAAGTATTTGCAGTGAAGAAGTCATTGGTCTTGCAAAAGTCAATCATGAGATCTCCGGCATTGTTTCTGTCACCAAGGCCATATTTTCCAACTACCAATCCTCTCTTGTTTCCAACTTTCACATTCCAATCACCAGTAATTATCAATGCATCCTGATTGCATATTCAATCGATTTCAAACTGCAGAAGCTGGGTGGGTTCAAACCACCAACCTTTCAGTCAGCAGTCAATTGCAAACCACTCGTGCCACACAGCCTCCTTTCTCTTCCCATATACAGGCAATCCCCGACTTACGAAGTGTTTGAGTTACGACAAGCGGTGCTGACTACTGTTCTTTTTATTTTTGGACATGGTGTCATTAGCAATACGTACTACACACAGTGTTGCAGTGCACACTCTGCTGATGTTATCATTCTCAGATGGTCACTCACAGATGTTCAGTTTTATGATTTACTCTCAAAACACTGCTGTTTTGAAATGAAAATTTTTAAAAAATGACGTATTCAACACCAGAACCGACTTAGGACGGAGTGGTCGGAATGGAACCCCGTTTTAAGTCAAGGGCTACCTGTACATCCACTAGGCCAACCCAGATACTTTTGTAAACAACTGTTTTGCTTTCTTTCAACGTGGATTATAAAAAGACTAAGCAATTAAATTGAGAATTAGTATAATAAAACAATAGCAAAGTTTAAAATTATCTTGACATCATGAAATAGGCCTGACAGGAAGACAGCAACAGATAGAATGACATTGGTCCTTTCAAAATGTTTAACTCCATTTTTAGTTCTTGCACAGATTCTCCAGCAGAGGGCAGCCTGGTTCCTTTTTTCTTTCTTTCCCAAACCAACCAGTTTAAAACGTTTGTGGCCAGAAAAATTACAATTGATTTGTTTATATTATATTGATCATTTGTCATTCTTACAAGCAATTAGGGATTCTCTTAATATCGGAAGAGGGTGTGTGTGTGTTTGTGTCTTCTGTTACAAGAAGACACAAAGCTTGTGTGGTTGTGGACAACACTGAAATGCGGTAGACGGTTTTTATCTATCTCAATGAATGACTAGTGTGAAAACACAAACCTGAAATAGTGATGGCAAAACCATGCTACTTAATGTAAAAATTCTAGCAAATTATGTCTCAGGATAAATATTAAAATGCTTGTTTTAAAAAAGAATCTGGTTTCTCGGCAGATTAAGAACTGGGAGTTTAGTTTTCAGTCAAAGTAGAGTCTGAGACTATTATTTTGTTTGATTTTTTTGTCAAGGTAAATCAGTTAAGTAGACGTTAATGACGTCCATCTTACTTTTAATTAGTAAATTTGAACTTTGCGAATGTAGTTTGTTTTCATGTTGCCTGTTTTGAGGATAAACTATTCTAAATCCGTGAACTATCCTATTTTGTGATCTGAATTTTTTTCTCAAAGCATTTAATCATTAAAAGCTATGGCTGCCAAACACCAGATTGCAGTTCAAATGCACCAGCCATTCTTTGGAAACCCTATGGGGCAGTTTACTCTGTCCAATAGGGTCACTATGAGTCAGAATCGACTCGACAACAACGGGTTTTTTGTTTTTTGTTTGGAAGGACATTTTGTCCAGCTAATTACACCACCCCCACCCCCACCGAAAACATTCTGGCCTCCAAATTTTAATTAACTTAAAGTTTTGGCAAACTCTTTACCAAAATCAAGGTAAAAGGGGAAAAATGTATCAGTAAGATGTATAAAAATAAATACTTTCAATCTTTGAATACTCCTCAGGTTAAGAGAAACATATGTTCAAGCGTAAAAACTGGTACAAGAAATGTCTACAAATTAATATTTATAAATTTCAATATACTTGTCAAACAAGTACAAAGTGGTAAGGTTTATGATATAAATCAAAAGGTCCTGGAGAATTTTTGATGATCTCACTTTTATATGCTTTTACACACAGGGCAATCATGGATTGATTACATCCAATAAAGTAAATTTAAAAAAAAGAAACCTGTTGCCATCAAGTTGATTCTGACTCATAGCGACCCTATAGAACAGAGTAGAAGTGCCCAATATGGTTTCCAAGACTATAATCTTTATGGAAGCAGATTGCCACAACTTTCTCCCATGGAGCGGCTGTTGGGTTCCAATAGCCAACCTTTCAGTTAGCAGCCAGGCACTTAACCACTGAGCGACCATGGCTCCTTTCCAATAAGTTAATTATGTGTTATTCCTTTAGAGAGAAGTCCACTCTCTTCCATCCTGAAAATGCTGGCTAATATAGTTCATTACTCATAACTGTTCCATTTTATCACTATAGCAGAGAAAAACAAATGGACTGCAGCCTTACGTCGGCATTAATGGGACGATTTCACTCACAATGGATAAGCGTGCTGCTGGCACATGTTCCACCTGCCAAGCTCATAACCGTGGCAAAACTGTAAAGATGGGACATAAGAGAGAAGTAAAACCTCAAGGTCTATTTGTACATTTGCAGATGGGTTTTAGACAATTACTTCATACAAATGGTTATGCATATATTCTTACTCCTGTCTGTCTATATTCTGGATGGCTAGATGTTTTTCCTGGTCAAAAGTTAACCGCATTCTCTAAACTTTGTATTTTCCCCCTGAGTATCATTAACCTACTTGTCTAGTGACAAATTTTACAGAGGAAGTAATTTAAGAGCTTTGCCTGACCCTGCCCATCTCCCAGGAACCCCAGTGTCCTTATCCTCAGTCATTAGTGAAAACTGAAGTCACAAATGATACCCCGAAATAAACCTTAAAAAATTAAAGACTTACTGTAAAGTTTTAATATAGTTTCTCCAAGTTTATAATTGGCTGGTACAGGCAGCTTTCCCAAGGATAAACTACAGAAACTCCTAAATGAACTTCAGCCTAGAGACCTAAAAACACCAAAGTATGACTGCTCTTGAATCCCATTGAAAGAGGTCTTATTACCCTACCCATTGCTGTCTAGTCAGTTCTGACTCATAGCGACCCTATAGGACAGAGTAGAACTGCCCCATAGGGTTTCTAAGAAGCACCTGGTGGATTTGAACTGCCAACATTTTGGTTAGCAGCTGTAGTATTTAACCACTATACCACCAGGGTTTCCAGAGATCTTATTAGGTATTGTTAAAACAAAGGAACAAACAAAAACTGCAATAAAGCTCCAAGAAATCGACCCTTGAGTAAATATCTTAGGGTTTTACAATCCATATGATCTCTGTTGCAACTTCTCAACTCTGCCAACGAGCATGGCTGTTTCCAACACAACTGCATTTACAAAAAACAGGTGGTAGGCTGGGTTTGGCCTACAGGCTACAGTTTGCCAAACCCAGTTCTAAACATACAGTAAGTGGCATTTAATTAAAACGTGTAAAACCCTTAGAACAGAGCCTGACACACACTTAGTACTATACCAAAAACTAGTTGCTGTCATGTGGATTCTGACTCATGGCCACCCACGTAAGGTAATAAAATAAAATAAAAACTGAAATATATGCAATTCCTTAAATATGTATTGCCCTCGTTGTTAGGTGCCATTAAGCCAGCCCTGACTCACGGGACCCCATGCACAACAGGTTCAGACCATTGCGATCCATATGGGTTTTCACTGTCTGGTTTTCGAAAATAGATGGACAGACCCTTCTCCCTAGTCAGTCTCAGTCCAGAAGCTCTTCTGAAACCTGTTCAGCATCACAGCAACACCCAAGCCTCCACTGACAGACAGGTGGTGGCTGCACGTGAAGTGCATTGATGGGAATCAAACCCGGGTCTCCCACATGGAAGGCAAGAATTCTACCACTAAACCACCACTGTCCCATGCCCTCTTTACCCCCATGTTTTTATGCATACCACTCTTTCTTCCTGAAATTCTGTTCCCCTTCTGTGGTGGATTACTTCTGTGTCCTTCAAGACTCCATTTGATGTTGCCCTCCACCTCCAGGTCACGTTCCTTGTTATACCTCCCCAGGTGCCTGTCCATCTACTATCCCATACCCTGTGCGTGCCCTGAACACAGTCGTCACTACTCAGCATGGGAGCTGTCGGTTCGCTGTTCTAGCTCCCTACCAGACTGCAAGCTCGTTGAAGACAGGGGCTGTGCCCTTTCATTAGAAGCCCTTGATTTCTAACAGAGATGTCTGTAATTTCAGTTAATTATTAAATGAATGAAAATATTCAAATGAATAAACAGAAAGTCTTATCCATAGGTGCCAATGACTAAGTTCATAATCTAGATAAGAAATTATGAATCTTTTCTCCCGATTCATTCACATTTGTCATGGCCATCGGGAAGAACCCTGCTCCTTTTTTAACCTCAGGTAAATTTTAAAGAAGAAGAATGTTTGGAGAACAGAAAGGAAAGTACCCCAGGAACTGAGCAACATGAATACAAATGGAAGTGGAGAATTACAAAAAGGGGGAGAATAACTTAAGAATTGAGAAATATGAGTGTAAATAAAAGTACAAAAAGGTGGAAAAATCATGTGACTTTTTACTGTATGTGTTGCTCGAAGGATCCTATCTTAGTTTTCTCTATCTTCTATAATAAATCACAGTTATGCATGCTTATATTTGTTGAGCATATACATTTATACAATATCTATGGGTATGCATGTGTCTTTGTGTGTGTGTGTGTGTGCACGTGTGTGTGTCTTAATTATCTAGTGCTACTATAATTTTTTTAATATAATAGAAATACCACAAGTGGGTGGCCTTAACTAACAGAAATTTATTTTCTCATAGTTTAGGAGGCTTGAAGTCTGAAATCAGGATGCTGTTTCTAGGAGAAGGCTTAGATTCTTAGATGGCCCTGGGGGAAGATCTTTGTCTCTTCAGCTTCTTCTGTTCCTTGGCTCCTTGGTGATCTTCACGCGGCACGTCATCTATCTTCCCGCATCTCTGCTTGATTACTTATCTCCTCTTTTATATATCAAAAGATACTGACTTAAAACACATCCTACACTAATACTGTGTCATTACCATAGCAAAGAAAACCCATTTCTAAATGAGATTATAACCACAGGTATACCTGGTGCCTTGAAGTCTGTTCCAACTCATAACCACCCAATGCGACACAGTAGAAAAGCCTCACAGGGTTTCCTAGACTTTAATCTTATGCAGGAGCCCTGGTGGCACAGTGATTAGGAGCTCAGCTGCTAAAGCAAAAGGTCAGCAGTTCAAACCCACCAGCTGCTCCTTGAAAACCCTATGGGGCAGATCTACTCTCTCCTATCGGGTCACTATTTGTTGGAATCAACTTGACAGCAACGGGTTTGGTTTTTTTGGTTTGATAATTTTACAGAAGCAGATTTCTGACCTAATTAATGACCTAATCTTCTAGCATAATTTACTGACCCTGTTGTTTGCACACACTGTTTTCTCCCTCCCTTATTTGATTGTCATCTGCTCTGGGGCCTCTACTGCACTACAGTCACACACAGAAAAATCCCACTGAAATCTCCTAAGCTAAATTTCTGGGTTGTTGTATATTAATTTTCAGGCTAAATACATAACTTTTAAAGTAAACATCAATAAAAATGTTTCTATTAAAATAGACAAATTCATAATAAACCTTATCATTTAAACACATATTTCTTGAGTTTTTTATAATAATATTGTTTTAGACCAGGTGTTCTGAGGCTCATAATAGTTCTTTTTTTGTTTTAGACCAGGTGTTCTGAGGCTCATAATAGTTCTTTAAGATTCAGCATAGGAAAATATCAAAGAACTCTCAGGAATTTAAATCTTCAATGCTCATTCTGAAAGAATAAACAAAAGGAGATCAATGTCCTATGAAAATAGATGAGGATCTAAGCAACGGTCAACCATCTGCACAAATGAGTGTATTATGTGCTAAGTGTTTGAGACTCAACACTAAAGGTATAAAGCAAACAGAATTCAAAAGATGCTTCCAGTTTACATCAATAGCATAAAGTCTTTAGAAAGGTTTGTGTTATTTTTTGCAAGTCATCAATACATAAGAAAGAAGAGAACAGATAAGTAAAAATGCTTGAAGAAACTTCTGGGGCTAGTAGAATTGATGAATTACAACGATGCTAAACAGCTACATATTACACACTAATGCCTTTCTTGTTTAAGAAAAGAGATTTAAAATTAAACTCCATTGCTTAGAAGTGATTCAACAGCAAGGGTTTGGTCTTTGGTTTTGGCCTTCCCAAACACACACACACACATACACACACACACACACAAATTAATTTAAAACTCAAGAGGGACTCTATTATGTCTATTTGGGTGAGTATTTTTAGGATTGTTGAAAAGCATTAATCTTAAGAAAAAGAAATTTCACAACACATGGTAGTAAAAACATCACATTAAGATAGGAACGGTATCTAGAGAGAAACTATGCTTTACATACAAAGAAACAAAAAAAAACTATAGCTAATTTCTCAACAATAGCAAAAGCAATGGAAAATATCTTCAATGTATAATGCAGAGGAAAGTTGATATCAACCTACCTAGAAATGTATACCTAGCTAGTTATGATAAACATGATGATAAATAGATTATCTCAATATGGGGATAGAAATTATTTTAAAAATGAATGAAATAAAAATCCTGGAATTGAAAATATAATAACTGAAATGAAAAGCTCCCTATAATGACTCAATAGAGGATTCAAGATAGCAGAAAAAAAAAAAAAAAATCACTTGAGGATAGATGAGCAGAAATTACCAAATCTAAAAAATAGAAAGAAAAAAGGATAAAAGACAATTAACAGTCTTAGAGACTTGTGGGACCATACCAAGCATAAAATTGTATGTGTAATGGAAATCCTGGAAGCAGAGAGTAGAGGAGAAAATATTTGAAGAAATAATTGCCTAAACCATCCCAAATTTGATTAAAACTATTAACCTATACAGCCAAGAAGCTTAATGAACCCCTTGTTACCTAAACACATCATAGTCAAATTGCTTAAAAAAAAAAAAAACAAGGACAAAGAGAAAATCTTCAAAACGGCAAGAGTAAAATAACTCATCACATCCCGGGGTCAGCAATCAATGTCCATTGAAGCAGCTGTCAAGAAATCAAAGGATGGATTGGAAAGACCAACCGCTAGACAAGAACATCATGGATGTTTTCCACGTATCCTCCCTATCCTGTGGTCAGCCAGTGCTGACAGTAACACTCTACAGCCTTCTACATTAGGAAATGTAGAACATTAGGAAAACAACTCCATTTCCTACATTATTAAAAATAATAAAATATTTAAGAGTAAATTTAACTAAAGAAGTATAAGACTTGCATGCTGAAAACTATAAAACATTGCTGAAAGAAATTAGAGAAGATCTAAATAAACGGAGTAAAATTCCATCTTTATGCATTAACCAAAAACCTGTTGCCTGTCGAGTTGATCCCGACTCATAGTGACCCTGCAGGACAAAGTAGAACTGCCCCACAAGGCTTCCAAGGCTGTAATCTTTACAGAAGTAGACTGCCACAGCTTTCTCCTGTGGAGGAGCTGGGGGCTTTGAACTGCTGACATTTCGACATTTTGGTTAGCAGCCAAGCGCTTTAACCACTGTGCCACCAGGGCTCCCTGATTATGTATTAGAAGTCTCAGTATGGTAAAGATGGCAATTCTCCCCAACTGAACCACTGATTCTGTACCATCTCTATCAGTATCTAAGCTGGCATTTTTGTAGAAATTTATATGGCAATAATAGACCTGAGTAGTCAAAACAACCTGAAAAACACAAAGATGAAAGACATATACTACCCAATTTAAAAACTTGTTATAAAGATGACAGTAATCAAGACAATATGGAACTTGCATGAGGACAGTATATAAATTAATGGAAGAGAATTAAGAGTTCAAAAATCCATGCTTACATTTATGGTCACTTGATTTCCAACAAAGTTTCCAAGGAGATTAAATGAGGATAGTCTTTTCAAAACATAAGGATAAATAAAAAGTAAGGACAATGAGACTGAAAACACTTCCTATCAGAACCTTTGGGACACGGCGAAAGCAGTGCTCAGAGGTCAATTTATATCAATAAATGCACACATACGAAAAGATGACAGAGCCAAAATCAAAGAACTGTCCCTACAACTTGAACAAATAGAAAGAGAGCAACGAAAGAAACCCTCAAGCACCAGAAGAAAACAAATAATAAAAATTCAGATTAAATGAATTAGAGAACAGAAAAACAATTGAAAGAATTAACAAAGCCAAAAGCTGGTTCTTGGAAAAAATTAACAAAACTGGTAAACCATTGGCCAGACTGTCTAAAGAAATGCAGGAAAGGAATCAAATAACCCAAATAAGAAATGAGATGGGCCATATCACAACAGACCCAACTGAAATTAAAAGAATCATATCAGATTACTATGAAAAAATTGTACTCTAACAAATTTGCAAACCTAGAAGAAATGGATGAATTCCTAGAAACGCACTACCTACCTAAACTAACACAGACAGAAGTAGAACAACTAAATAGACCCATAACAAAAACAGAGATTGAAAAGGTAATCAAAAAACTCCCAACAAAAAAAAAAAAAGCCCTGATCCAGATGGCTTCACTGCAGAGTTCTACCGAACCGTCAGAGAATAGTTAACACCACTACTACTAAAGGTATTTCAGAGCATAGAAAAGGACAGAATACTACCAAACTCATTCTGTGAAGCCAGCATGTCCCTGATACCAAAACCAGCTAAAGACAGCACAAAAAAAGAAAATTACAGACCTGTATCCCTCATGAATGTAGATGCAAAAATCCTCAACAAGATTCTAGCCAATAGAATTCAACAATATATCAAAAAAAATAATCCACCATGATTTATACAAGGTATGCAACTATGGTTCAACATGAGAAAAACAATTAATGTAATCCACCATATGAATAAAACAAAAGACAAGAACTACATGATTTTATCAATTGATGCAGAAAAGGAGTTTGAAAAAGTCCAACACGCATTCATGACAAAAACTCTCAGCAAAACAGGAATAGAAGGAAAATTCCTCAACATAATAAAGGGCATTTATACAAAGCCAATAGCCAACATCATCCTTAATGGAGAGATTCTGAAAGCATTCCCCTTGAGAACAGCAACCAGACAAGGGTGCCCCTTATCTCACTCTTATTCAACATTGTCTTGGAGGTCTAGCCAGAGCAATTAGGCTAGATAAAGAAATAGATTGGTAAGGAAGAAATAAAACTATGTCTGTTTGCAGATCACATGATCTTATACACAGAAAACCCTAAAGAATCCTCAAAAAAACTACTGAAACTAATAGAAGAGTTCAGCATGGTATCAGGTTACAAGATAAACATACAAAAATTAGTTGGATTCCTCTATACCAACAAAAAGAACATCGAAGAGGAAATCACCAAATCAATACCATTCACAGTAGCCACCAAGAAGATAAAATACTTAGAAATAAATCTAAACAGAGATGTAAAGGACCTATACAAAGAAAACTACAAGGTACTACTGCAAGAAGCCAAAAGGGAACTACATAAGTGGAAAAACATACCTTGCTCATGGATAGGAAGACTTAACGTTGTAAAAATGTCTATTCTACCAAAAGCCGTCTATGTATACAATGCAATTCCAATCCTAATTCCAATGACATTTTTTAATGAGATGGAGAAACAAATCACCAACTTCATATGGAAGGGAAAGAAGCCCCGGATAAGCAAAGCATTACTGAAAAAGAGGAACAAAGTGGGAGGCCTCACTCTACCTGATTTTAGAACATATTATACAGCCACAGTAGTCAAAACAGCCTGGTACTGGTACAACAACAGATACATTGACCAATGGAACAGAATTGAGAATCCAGACATAAATCCACCCACATATGAGCAGCTGATATTTGACAAAGGCCCAGTGTCAGTTAATTGGGGAAAAGATAATCTTTTTAACAAATGGTGCTGGCATAACTGGATATCCATCTGCAAAAAAATGAAACAGGACCCATACCTCGCTCCATGCACAAAAAGTACTCAAAATGGATCAAAGACCTAAATATAAAGTCTAAAACAATAAAGATTATAGAAGAAAAAATAGGGACAATGTTAGGAGCCCTAATACATGGCATGAACAGTATACAAAACATTACTAAAAATGCAGAAGAGAAACCAGATAACTGGAAGCTCCTAAAAATCAAACACCTACTACGCTCATCCAAAGACTTTACCGAAAGAATAAAAAGACTACCTACAGAATGGGAAAACGTTTTCAGCTATGACATCTCCAACTAGCACCTGATCTCTAAACTCTACATGATTCTGCTAAAACTCAACCACAAAAAGACAAATAACCCAATTAAAAAATGGGCAAAGGATATGAATAGGCACTTCACTAAAGAAGACATTCAGGTGGGTAACAGATACATGAGGAAATGCTCTCGATCATTAGCCGTTAGAGAAATGCGAATCAAAACTACAATGAGATTCCATCTCACTCCAACAAGGCTGGCATTAATACAAAAAACAAAAAAATAATAAATGTTGGAGGGGTTGTGGAGAGATTGGAACACTTACACACTGCTGGTGGGAATGTAAAATCGCACAACCGCTTTGGAAACTGATTTGGCGCTTCCTTAAAAAACTAGAAATAGAATTATCATATGATCCAGCAATTCCACTCCTTGGAATATACCCTAGAGAAATAAGAACCTTTACACAAACAGATACATGCACACCCATGTTCATGGCAGCACTGTTTACAATAGCAAAAAGTTGGAAGCAACCAAGGTGCCCATCAACAGATGAATGGGTAAACTATGGTATATTCACACAATGGAATACTATGCATTAATAAAGAATAGGGGTTGGAAAATGAGACTGGTGAAGAACAAGCTTCTTGAATCAATTCAACACATGAGACTATATTGGCATCTCCTGCCGGGAGGGGAGATGAGAGGGCAGAGGTGTCCAGAAGCTACCTAAATGTACACGAGGAGAGAGAGAGGAGGGAAGTGCTGTGCTATCTCATCAGAGGGAGAGCAATTAGGAGTGTATAGCAAGGTCTATGTAAATTTTTGTATGAGAGACTGACCTGATTTGTAAACTTTCACTTAAAGCACAATAAAAATAAATAGATAAATAAGGGTAGTCTTTTCAAAAAATGGTCCTGGGACAATGGGATATCCACAAGCAAAATAATGAATTTAGGCCCTGCCTCACATCGTTTGGAGCCCTGGTGGTGCAGTGGTTAGGGGCTCAGCTCCTAGCCAAAATGTCAGCATTTTGAATCTGTCAGCCACTCCTTGGAAACCCTAAGGGACAGTTCTACTCTGTCCTGTAGGGTCACTGTAGGGTTACTTTGAGTCGGAATTGCCTTGACAGCAACGGGAGTCACATCCTTTACAAAAACTAAATTAGCCATAGATCTAAATGCAAGAGTAAAGTATAAAACTTCTAGAACAAAACAAAGGAGAAAAATCTCTCTGTCCTTGGGTTAGGCAAAGACATGACACCAAAAGCACAATCCACAAAACTGGTACACTGGACTTCATCAAAATTACTTAGTTGTGCTGAAAAAGACACTGTTAGAGAAAGGAAATATTTGCCCATCATATATCTGAATAAAAAACTTGTATCCTGAATACATAAAGACCCCTTACAACTCCATTACAAAACAAATAACCCAATTTTTTTAATGTGCAAAGGATTTGAAGAGACGTTTCACCAGGGAATACTTCAAAATGGCTAATAAGCACATGGAAAGATGTTCAACATTGTTAGTCATTAGAGAAATAAAAATTAAAACCACAATGTAATACCACTATACCACTATATATACTCTAAAATGACTTTACTCAAAAAGACAGACACTAACAAGCATTGGCAAGGGTGCAGAGAAACTGGCTCCCTCACAAATTGGTGGTAGCAAGGTAAAATGGTACAGACACTTTGGCAAACAGTTTGGAAGTGTCTTAAACTGTTAAACAAAAGATTACCACATGACCCAGCAATTCTACTCCTAAAGTAGCCCTGATGCCACAGTGGTTAAGAGTTCGGCTGCCAACCAAAAGATTGGCAGTTCGAATCCACCAGCCACTCCTTGGAAACCCTATGGGGCAGTCTACTCTGTCCTATAGGGTGGCTATGTGTTGGAATCAACTGGGTGGCAATAGGGTTACCAATATTTACCTAAACATATATCTACACAAAGAGTTACCCATGAATGTTCATAGCAGTATTATTCATAATAGCTAAAAAGTGGAAACAACCCAAATACCCATTAACTGATGAATGAATAAATAAAATGTGATATATCCTTACGATGGAATAATATTAATCAATAAAAAAAGAGCAATGACTAATACATGCCACAACATGAATGGACCTAAAAAAAACTTATTCTCATTATTCTAAGTGAAAGAAACCATATGCAAAAAACCACATATTGTGTCATCCTATTTTTATGACATTTCCAGAATAGGTAGTTCTATAGAGGCAAAAATTCAATTATTGATTGTCTAGGGCTAGGGTCAGGAATGAGAATTGACACAAATGGGTATGAGGAAACTTTTTAGGGTGATGGAAATATCCTAAAACCAGATATACAACTCTGTAAGTTTACTGAGAATTACTAATTATACACTTATAATGGGTCAATTTATGGTATGTAAATTATACCCCCATAAATTTTAAAAAGAAACAAAGCTCAAAATGAGAGACTTAAAAACAGGCACAACTAAACAATATATTGTTTAGAGGTAAGCAATGGAGAAAAAAAATTGAAGTTATCAAGAATTTCTTCTACTTGGGTCAACAATCAATGTCCATTGAAGCAGCAGTCAAGAAATCAAAGAACGGATTGCACTGGGCAAATCTGCTCTAAAGGACCTCTTTAAAGTTTTTAAAAACAAAGATGTCACTTTGTTGACTAAGATGTTCCTGAACCAAACCATGGTCTTTGCAATAGCTTCATATGCATTCGAAAACTGAACAATGAGAAAAGAAGATGGAAGAAATGAGGTATACAAATTGTGGTGTTGGCAAAGAATATCAGACATACCTTGGACTGCCAGAAGAGCAAACAAATCAGTCTTAGAAGAACTAAAACCAAATGTTCCTTAGAAGTGAGGATGGCAGAGCTTCTCTTGGACACGTCATGAGGAAAGACCAACCGCTGGACACGGACATCACAGATGTTTTCCATGTATGCTCCCTATCGTGTGGTCAGCCAGTGCTGACAGTAACCCTGCACAGCCTTCTACAGTCCTCAGGGGAAGCGTGCAGCGGAAATGGAGTAGCTATGATTTTTAACTTCAAATGAATATTTCACAAATTTAATGGCCAGTCACTAAAATATTCTCATCCTACATTTCTGATATGAGACTTAGATTGATGCTTCCTTTAGATAATAATGTGAATAAATTATTAAGATGGTCATTTTCCAGATATTTCCTTTTCAGACTCTCAGTTAGAAGCAATCCTTATAGATGAGCTATACATGACTAAAACTTTCAGAGAAAAAGCAACTGTATAACTGTAACTTATTGATAACCTTGTCATAATTATAAAATATTCCAACACATAAATCCAGATACCAGAGTACTGACATAATGAATGCTACAGCATTTTTTAATTTGAAGAAAGAGAATCTTTTTTTTTTCTTTTCTAAACTATATACAGATTTAGAAACATGTTGATAAGCCTTACAATGCAGTGAATAGTACTTTGGTAAAATGTAGAGATTAGACATTTACATTGCAACCTATTACTGACAGTCTTTAACGTTGAGCAAGTTGCTCACATAGGACTCTATTCTTACCAGTAGAAAAATGTTTCCATATATTATCACAGAGATCTATTTGAAAGATAGTAAGATGGTGCTGAGAAAGCTTTTTGGCCTCCTTGATCCTTAATTTCAATGTCATCATACCACTGACAATTCTTAACAAGTGAATCTATTTTGTCACCAGTTCCATTAAGGCTGTATCCTAGCTAATGCACACAAGACCAGACAGGCATTAGAGGGAGGATGTCAATGCCTAGTGCCTAAGGGAGTGTAACTTTACACAGTCTTTGGGGCCTCTCCAATTGAATGAAAACTTCTGCAAGTGGTCAAAAAGCAGTTCATTAAGGAAGATGTGATTTGAGGCCCACCAGGCTGTTGCCTTGCCTCTAAGAAGTGGAGTAGTGATGAACAAGTTTCAAAACAGGGTCATAAGGTGGCTGGGACTCAAATAGGAGAGAGTAGGGGGAGACTGAGATTTTTAGTAACTACATTCTAGCACATGAAAGGAGAAGATGGACATAGACTTACGGTTTCTCTTTCTTGTTAGCATAAGCCAATGTTTCCCAAACAACGATGGGGAGCATGAGTTGTTGAACTTAGAGTAGATGCTGGAATGGGTTAAGATTTTTGAGAATGCCAGGATGGGGTGAATGTATTTTGCAAGTTGGAAGAACATGAATTTTAGGAGTCCAGAGGACAGATTGTTAGAGACTTAATTGTGTCGCCTAAAAAGATATGTTGATTTCCTCATCCCTGATGCCTGTGAAATTGACCTTGTTTGGAAATTGGGTCTGGAAGATGATATTAGTTCACTTAAGATGAAACTGGAGTAGGGTGGATCCTAATAAAGTATCAGTTATGTCCTTATAAAAGAGAGAAGGGACAAAGGAATGGGAAAAGGGCTGTCCTATAAAAACACATCTCCAAGCAAGGGAAAGCCTGGGACTCCAGAATCATGAGGCAATAAACGTCTGTCTTATAAGTCACCCACTTGGTAGTAATTTGTTTCCTAACCTCAGGAAACTAAAGTAGATATGGAGAAAGAAGTCTAGCTAGAAAAAGGCCACAAACAGCTGGCTAGCAAATGCAACAGTTCGATTTTTGAAGGTAGCTTTCTAGTCAATCAAAATATTTCTAATGTCCAGATCTGGGGGGGTAGGGGCAGGAGGACAGAAAAACAGGAAAAAAGAAAAAGACCTGGGTTTGTTCTCTTCATTTAATTTTTATTTAATATTCTCATATTCCCATCTTTAATATTAACCAATATCCTTGTGCATGTCTTGAAAACTTAGAAGATACCTGATCAAAACTGGTTGACACATGACAAAGTAATCTCATCAGTTTCCTTTCCAGTTCCCAGAGGATCAAGCATTTCCAGGTAATTGTCTTCGAGTAGCAGTTAATCACTTAGCCTTTAATATAACGTTTTATCCAGGTGGGACTTTTAGCTTATTACCAGAAACCTAACAATAACTTAATTAGTGTTACAATGAAATAAAGATAATTTATATAGGAGACTGAGTATAAAGCAAAATTACTTGCAAAGATCATCTCGCTTGAAGAGAAGTGCAAAGAAGTCATTTCCCAGTGTGGTTGGAGGCAGTTTGGGGAAAAGGTTTTACACAATAAATTATGAAATCTTTACAAGCTGTGCAATATTTGCAATTGCAGACATGAGAGATAATATTCCAGTCCTACTATTTTAAAAATTATTACCATGATCTGCCTTCTAAAGAGAAAAAGGCTATCAGCAATAAAAAGCAATCAAATTACAGGACTCGTCTCCTCCCAGAAGCATAAAAGACATCAAATTAAATGTTTGCTTTTCTCACATGATCCTAAATTATTACCATTTTTCTGTTTTAATCTTGTTCAACAGGAATAGTTTTTTAAAAGAGGAACTTTGAGAATATGACCATGTTGCAGGAAAAGTAAATTTCTGATAGCTTTCTTTAAGCTAAAGTCCACCACTGCTACAGGAGAGCTAGTCTCCAGATTAAGCCATAGGATTTTTTCTTCAGGCCCAGCCTGTTTCTTTAAAATGAAGAGTCTCTGCCTCATCTTTAACAGTCCGTCAATCAATCCAGAGTCACATCAAGGATTATCAAATTCTCAGCAGAACCATCACACTCACGGCTTTAAATTGTAAGAGCATCAGCTAAAGCTGCGGCCATTGTGCCTTATGAATTGACATCTCTCCTGTGGGCTCCTGCAGGCAGATGCATTAGGAAATAGAAACCCATCATTTTATGAATCCCCAGTGTGTATAATGAAACTGTTGAACGTTAGAGACAGTAAAGCCTGCCTGAAATTGTGATAGATGCTTCCATATCTTTTCCTTTCTCTCCCAAACAATGCTATAAATCCATTTATGGTAATACTTAATTGAATACCTCTGATGTTCATGAGAAGCGCTGGTGGCACAGTGGTTAAGTGTTTGACTGCTATCCAAAAGATCAGCTGTTCCAATCCACCAGCCGCTCCTTGGAAACCCTATGGGGCAGTTTTACTTTGTCCTATAGGGTCGCTGTGAGTCGGAATTGAATGGAAGGCCGTGGATGGGGATGTTGAAGTAAATGCAGATGACTTGGATCTATTTTTGTCTGATGGAATTTTTTTCTTTTCTCTAGGATTTACCCTATAATTCTTACCAGAAATGACTTTTTCTTCAATAGAAATTATCTTTTCCTCTTCAACAAATCAGCTCTCAATTATTTTCTTTAAGCGCAAGCTATCAATAAGCATTGGGGAATTAGTAGAGTTAAGTTGAGCGTACACTTGAATTTGTAGGTTTGTATTTTCACCATCATCAAAGGATTAGTATATACTTAAACTCGTGGTTAGTGAGATGAGGAATTCAGCTCTGGTGCAGGGGACTCTAACGCAGCACACGATAAAGGGAAGTATGTTTTAAAGAATGTAAAATGAATTAGGAAATGAAAATTAAAGACTTGCCCTGTAGTTATCTAGACCATGCACTTCTTTATAAGAAGTATCATGTCTCCTAAATTTTTTTATCCCTAGTTCCTAATGCAGGCCCTGATATAATCACCTACCTTAGAGAGGTAGGAAAAGAGAACAGGACAATGGGTCAGAATCGAAGATCCCATTGCCTTGGGCACAGCTTAACATCATATTATGATATATGTTGTTGTTTTTGTTGCTGTTGTTAAGTGCCATCGAGTTGGTTCCGACTCACAGCGACCCTGTGCACAAAAGAGTGAAACAAGGCCCAGCCCAGCACCATCCTCACAATCGTCATTATGCTTGAGCCCATTGTTGAAGCCACTGTGTCAATTCTTCTTGTTGAGGGTATTCATTTCTTTTTCTCTGACCCTCTACAGGTGTCCGTCTCCAGGGACTGGTCCCTCCTGATAACGTGTCCAAAGCAGGTGAGACAGTCTCACCATCCTTGCTTCTATCTAAGCAGCATTCTGGCTGTACTTCTTCCAAGGCAGATTTGTTCCTTCTTCTGGAAGCCTATAGTGTATTCAATATTCTTTTCAATGCCATGATTCAAAGGCATCAATTCTTCTTCAGTCTTCCTTATTCATCATTCAGCTTTCACTTGGCTTGGGTCAGGAGCACCCTAGTCCTCAAAGTGACATCTTTGCTTTTCAACATTTTAAAGAGGTCATTTGCAACAGATTTGCCCAATGAAATACATGGTTTGATTCCTTGACCGCTGCTTCCATGGGCGTTGATTGTGGCTCCAAGTAAAATAAAATTCTTGACAACTTCAGTGTTTTCTCCATTTATCATGATGTTTATCATTCAATTTCTCTGGATAGTAAAATGGGAGCATTCTTTCTTTTTTGCCACAAGACAGAAGTCATGATGGGGAGGATGATGGGCGAGCAAGTGGTTTCTCGATGTTCCTCTGACTCCCTCTTCACTTTTAAGTAGCAAATAACTAATTATGATTCATAAAAGAAGGGGTTAAAAACTAAGATACGTTCTCAAATATTCATTTTAAGGATTTTAATTTCCTTAAAAGCATAAAATATTTCTTATGAATACTTAGTGCAGAGTCCTATACCTTACCATAGAAAAATATCTAGATTTCAGGAATAACCTTGATTAATACAATTTTGTTTTATCACTAAAATGTGATGTTAAAATTCTGAAAACGCGATGCAAGTATATTGGAATCAAACAATTAAGTAAACAGATGGAGGATGGTGGGAACCAAGTTTCTTACTGTTACAACAGTAGATTACAAGCAAGCTAGGGGGTAAATCTAGAATGATCCATTTGGTACAGGATTAGAGTTAGAGACAGCAGTTGGAACTCATTCTTAATATAATATAGAAACAGATAGATATATACATAGACATATTTGTAGATATGTGCATAAATAGTGGTTAGTATACACATACATATTTCCAAGCTTTTTCATCTGACAGGACCTAGAAGCAATGACACCTCGGTAGCAACAAATACAACCAGAGCCTGTGTCTTAGTTTCTAATACCACTCTCCATAAAAGGAACTAGAGCTCCTTAGTGAAATGGCTTATTCTAGGACCATGACAGAAAATATACAAGATGAGCTTAAACATCTTGGAGTGCTAGAAGGTAAAGGAATGCTAAAAAAAAGAAAGAAGCCCATAATAACGGAGGTATGACTAAAGGACACAATACAAACCAAAAACCAAACCCAGTGCTGTTGCGTTGATTCTGACTCATGGCGACCCAATAGAACAGAGTAGAACTGCCCCACAGAGTTTCCAAGGAGCGCCTGGCAGATTTGAACTGCTGACCCTTTGGTTAGCAGCCGTAGCACTTAACCACTATGCCACCAGGGTTTCCAATAGCTTACTGAAAAAGCTCCCAATATCAAAAGCTGAAAAAATGTGAGCAATAAAATTAATAAAATAGTATTGGATTATAGCCCAAAATATAAAATAAATATCCACTAGTCCAATAGCTGTAGATATTGACTTAATAAATAAATAAATTGGAAAAAATAGAAAATCTCCCATGTAGAAGAATTCCAAATAACTTATGTAGATACTTTTCCCCCTCACAGAAGTAAAGTGTAATTCCCCATCCCTTATGTGTGGGCTGTACACGGTGACTTCCTTCCGAAGGCTACACACAGCATGGAAAGAAGGGAAAGAGTGACTTTACAATGGAGAAACCTGAAGAACACGATCTCAGCCAGGTGATCAAGGTCAACGACAGAGGTAAGCCATGTTGATACTATGTATCCTTGACAGGGGCGGATTATCCAATAGGCAAGGAAAGCGTGGTGCTTACCTTGCTTACCAGATCATCTATAGTGAACAATTTCACATTTTTTGATATATATGCCTACTTTTATATATGCCTGGCATCTGTCTCTCTCCCAATCCCACAGTACCTTCCTACATAATCAAAGCCTCTTTTCAAATTTACAATCCCTGATAGAGGTGAATGACTCATTAAGCCAGGTAAGCATGGGCTTACTTGTGCTTACTTACTAATGTGCAATGAACAATTTCACATGGGTTTCACCACATCTTTGATTCTATAATTTTAAACATAATAATCCCCTAAAGACAGAATATATCTTTGATGTGGTGAAACCCATGTGAAATTGTATACTACAGATGATCTGGTAGGCAAGGTAAGCACCATGCTTATGACCTTGCCTATTGGATAATCTGCCCCCGACACTTGATATGATATGATGAGAATGGCACTTTACCTTTGCAATCTTTCTCCCAAAAATGCATGAGAAAAGCATCAGACCAATTCCAATAAAAGGAAAGTCTACAAAACACCTGATCAGTACCCTCAAAACTGTCAAGGTCATCAAAAGTAAGGAAAGTCTGAGAAATTGTCACAGTCAAGAGGAGCCTAAGGAGACATGATCACTGAATATATTGTGGTATTCTGGGTGAGCTTGTGGTACAGAAAAACTAAATTAGGTTAAAACTAAGAAAATATGAATGAAGTATGAATTTTAGTTAATAATAGTGTATCAATATTGATTCATTCATTTTGACAAATTTACCTTACCAATATAAGGTACTGACAATAGTGGAAATTGGGTATGGGGTATATGCAAACTCCCTGTTCTATATCTATCCCCAAATTTTCTGTAATTCTAAAACTTGATTTCCCCATTGGAATAAAAGTAATATGTAGGTTTTTGTTCATTTGTTTTAAATTTTACATTAGTGTTTGCTTCTCCCTATTCTTGGCATTTATAATCTCTTATTGACTTGAGTGCTGTAAACTCTTACACTGTCAACCATTTCCTAAATCCTTGCTATATTTCCATACCTGAAATATAGAAATTGAGTCTGTGTTATGTTTTAGATTGTATTTGGAACAATAAGAAATGTGGTAGTCATCTGTGTCAAAATTCAATATCACTATTGCCATCACAGGAGCCCTGGTGGTGCAGTGGTTAAGAGCTCGGCTGCTAACCAAAAAGTTGACAGTTCGAATCCACCAGCCACTCCTTAGAAACCCTATGGGGCAGTTCTACTCTGCCCTGTAGAGTCTCTATGAGTCAGAATCAATTTGACAGCAACAGGTTTTATTGCCATCACAGGAGCCCTAGGGTGGTGCAAACAGTTATTGCACTCTGTTTATGCTAACTAAAATATTGACAGTTCAAGTCCACCCAAAGGTGCTTCAGAAAAAAGGACTGACAATTTACTTCCAAAAATACCAGCCATTGCAAACCCGGTAGTGCACAGTTCCAGTCTAACACACATGGAGTCGCCATGAGTCAGAATTGACTCAGTGGCAACTGGTTTTTTGATATTGCCATAACTTACTTACCAGTCAAACCCAAACATGCTCAGGTAGCCCACTGACTTATTCTACAGTTGCTTTGTTGTTGTTGTTGTTAGGCGTTATTGAGTCGATTTTGACTCATAGTGATCCCACGTGACAGAGTAGAACTGCCCCATAGGTTTTCCTAGACTGTAATTTTTCCAGGTCTTTCTTCCCTGGAGTCACTGGGTGAGTTCTAAGTTGCTTTGTTATTGATATTATTGTTAGGTGCCACTGAGTTGGTTCCGACTCATAGCAACCCTATGTACAGCAGAACGAAATGTCCAGGTCTTGCACTATTCTCGAAATCATTGCTATGTCTGAGCCCATTGTTGCAGTCACTGTTCAGGGTCTTCCTCTTATTCACTCACCCTCTACTTTACCAAGCATGATGTCCTTCTCCAGGGATTTGTCCCTCCTGATAACATGTTCAAAGTAAGTGAGCATTCTGGCTGTTCTTCTTCCAAGAAAGATTTGTTTGGTCTTCTAGCAGTCTTCAGCAATAGTTTAAACATCCCATCTATTGTATATCATGAAACACCTATATTCTCTGTAAATAGAAGCTGCCACAGTCAATAAAAAAGAACATGTAAAATTATTCTCTCAAAGGAGCATAATTTAAGCAAGAAAGTTCTCCAAAGGATACAAGAAAAATGCTACTCTAGTTTTGAAATAGAAAGATCTTCCAACTTTAAAGTAACAATAGTACGGTAAAAAAATAAATATATATCCTTGCATATATACACATAGAGAAATTAATATTAAGTATAAAAAGACCTTTGTTTTCTTTTTAACAGTTTGATATTTTATCTGAAGAGAAAAAGCACATTCTTTTATATCAAGTATAAAGGAGTGGGATGAAATGTAATTATAACTTGCTAACAATAACAGCATTGAAACTTATTCAAATTACATTTTTGGTAAGAAGAAAATGTTTATAAAAGAAATGTTCGTAAAAGAAAAAGCATCAGGTATTTAGCCTAAATACTATGCAATCCAAGCATGCAGCTTAAGCCAATTCACATATTTTTCTCCCTATCATGTTTTTTTTTTTTTTTTTTTTTTTATCATAGCAAATTAATAGATTATTTTTTGTATTGGGCTATGACTTTTAAAGAAAAAAATTAAAAACTTGTTCCCAAAATGCTTATTTCAGACATTATATTTGCCTTCAATTTAATTCTGTATACCTGGGGTCCTTGAGCAGTAAACTAGGATCCATTAGATTTTGAAACGTTATCTGGTAAATCCCTAAGACTGCTACCAAAGCCATCTTTTCATAGTTCACCTGGAATCACACTGGGAAATAAGGAAAAATAGTAGAAATACTAATTTCCCCTTAAAGAATTTAAATGATAATATTTCACAAGCCTCAAAGCAATAAGGATTTTATAGAAATTAAAAGCGGCTCTTTCTCAAAAACTGGAGGATTCTTGCCTGGACCGAATATATTAAGGGATAAATTAGTCATACATGTAATTGGTTTACAAACATTATCAAATAGTATTGGTGGGAAATAGTACCTGCTGGGGGTTTTCCCCAGTCTTATTATAAAAATGATCAAAGACACACGTACATTAGAAGACCCAGATAGTGGAAACACATATTCTCATCACCTGTATTCTATAATGTTCTTTTTGTCGATGAATGTGATGTCAATCCTCTTCAATTTGTCATTCCCAGCATAGTAGACCATATGGTTGTCTGAAAATGAGCAAGACTAGGCCATTTCAGCTCACTAATGCCTACAATAGCCATCCTCAAGTGTTCCATTTCATTTTTGACAACTTCCAATTTTCCTAGATTCATACCTCATACAGTCCATGTAGCAATTATTAATAGATGTTTGCAACCATTTCTTCTTTTTGAGTCATGCCACATTAGCAAATGAAGGTCCTGAAAGCTTGACTCCTTCCATGTCAATAATGTTGACTCTGTTTAAGAAGGCAGCTCTTCCCCAGTCATATCTTTAGTGCCTTCCAACCTGAGGACTCGTCTTCTGGCGATACATCAATGTTCCGCTGCTATTTGTAAGTTTTTCACTGGCCAATTTTTTTAGAAGTAGATCACCGGTTCCTTTTACTAGAATTAGTCTCAAAGCTCCACTCAAACTTGTCCACCATGGGTCACCCTGCTGGTATTTGAAATACGAGTGGCATGCTTCTAGAATCACAGGAACACACAAGCCACCACAGTATGACAAACTGACAGACTACAGCCTTGAGTATGGATTACACCTCAACATAAAGAAAACAAAAATCCTCACAACTGGACCAATAAGAGTCATTATGATAAATGGAGAAAATACTGAAGTTGCCAAGGATTTCGTTTCACTTGAATCTACAGTCAACGCCTGTGGAAGCAACAGTCAAGAAATCAAACAATGTATTGCATTGGACAAATCTGCCGCAAGAGACCTCTTTCAAGTGCTGAAAAGAAAAGATGTCACCTGGAAGACTAAGGTGTGCCCGATGCAGGCCATGGTATTTTCAATCGTCTCATATGCATGCAAAAGCTGAACAATGAATAAGAAAAATAGAAGAAGAATCGATGCTTTTGAATTCTGGTGTTGACAAAAAAATTTGAATATACCATGGACTGCCAGAAGAATGAACAAATCTGTCATGGAAGAACGGCAGCCAGAATGCTCCTTAGAAGCCAGGATGACTTACTTTGTACATGTTATCAGGAGAGACCAGTCCCTGGAGAAGGACATCATGCTTGGTAAATTAGAGGGTCAGTCAAAAAGAGGAAGACCCTCAATGAGATGGATTTATACAGTGGCTGTAGCAATGAGCTCAAATGTAGCAACGATTGTGAGGGTGGCGAAGGACCAACAGTGTTTCGTTCTGCTGTACATAGGGTCCCTATGAGCTGGAACCGACTCGATGGCACCTAACAACAATATTCTATAATTAACACTTTGTGATATTTGCAAGTTCACATATCTGCTCATCTATCTATCCCTCTATCCATCAATGAATCCTACTTTCTTTTATAGTTTTCAAAGTAAGTTGCAGACAACAACACAACTCATCCATAAACATTTTATTATGCCCATCACTAAATTCAGGTCAATATATGTTTCTGGTTTTTTTGCTTTGTTTTGTTGTGGTAAATATGTATGTAACAAATTGTTTACCATTTCAACATTCTTCATGTGTACAATTACATTAGTTACATTTATCATGTTCAACCATTACCATTATCCATTTCCAAATTTTTTCATCACCCTTAACAGAAGCTCCATGTCCCAAAAGCAGTGAGAACCTTTTTCCCCTCCGTCCCACCGTCCCCTGGTAACCACTAATAAACTTGGGTCTCTATACGCTTGCCTACCTTAAATATTTCATGTAAGTGGAATCAAACAATATTTGTCCTTTTGTATCTAACATATTTTACTCAGAATAATGTTTTCAAGGTTCATCCATATTGTAGCATGTATCAGGACTTCATTTCTCTTTATGGCAGAGTAATATTCCATTGTATGCAAGTACCACATTTTATTTACCCATCATTTGTTGATGGACCTTTCAGCTATTTCCATCTTTTGTGAGTAGTGCTGCAGTGAACATGGGTGTACAAGTCTCTGTTTGCATTCCTGCTTTAATTCTTTTGAGCATATGTGTAGGGGTGAAATGGCTGGATCATTTAGTAATTCTATGTTTAACTTTTTGAGGAATTATCAAGCTGTTTTCCACAGTGGCTGTACCATTTTGGAATTGTTTAGGGTTTTTGAGGTAAAAATTAAAGAGCCATATACATAAATCTCAAGTGTTCATTTGCAGAATTTTAGCAAACCCATACACAAACTACTGTCAGGATATCAAATGTTACCTTTGCTCCAGAAAATTCCTTCATGCTCCTTTCTTGCCAATATCCCCTCTTCCTCAACAGAAGGAACTACTGTTCTGCTATTTTTTGCCTTATATCAGTTTATTTAATTTTAGGACTTCATAAAATTGCAATCATACACTATATACTCTTCTGTCAAAGGCATATTACACTCAGCAAAGTAGTTTTGAGATTCATCTATTTTGTTTTATGTATCAGTAGAAAAAATAATAATAAAAAATAATAAAATAAAATAAAATTTTTTATCAGCAGTTTTGTAAGTTTCATTGAGGTGTAATTTACATATCATGAAATGCATACATTTTAAGTATAAAGTTCAATGACTTTTTAGTAAATTTATACTTTTGTGCAACCATCTTGCGATCCAGTTTTAGAATATATCCTCTAGCGCAAAAAGTTTCTTCATCCCAAATGTAATTAATTCCCACTCTTACCACCAGCCACAGAAAAACAACCCAACTGTCCATAAACTGGTGAACGAGTAAAGATATGTGATATATTCTATAACTACACAATGAAATATGACTCAGCGATATAGGGCAACAAACTATTGATGCTACAACATATATCAGCTTCAAAAACGATATTCTCCCTGAAAGAAGACAGACTCAAAAGACCACATATTGTGTCATTTCATACAATAGCAAATCTATAAATCTTAAACTATAATGCAGATTCATTTTCTATATTTCAAGTATCACCAGTGTCTTAGGGTGGGTTCTCTAGAGAAGCAAAACCAGTAAAGCATATAAATATTTATATAGAGAGATTTATATCAAGGAAATGGCTCACACAATTATAGAGGCTGAAGCGTCCCAAGTCTGTGTATCAGGATAGAGGCCCCTCTCAATTCACATAGCCACAGAGGCTGGCGAACCCAAGATTGGCAGGTTGGAGAGCTGGGATCCTGCTCTTAGGCTGTGAAGATCAATGAATTCCAATATCTGCAGGTAAGCTGATAGCTCAAGTTCCAAGAGCTGGAGTTCAAACGAACAGGAAGCAGCCACAGGATCCAGAGTGAGCAAATAAGCCAGAACATCTGCTTATATTTGGATGCAGGCCCCAAGGAAACTCCCTTTCAACTGATTGGCTACTCACAGCAGATTCAATCATGGGAGTGACCACATGTAAACACTGAGAGTCAAGGCCCAGCCAAGTTGATACACAATGTTAACCATCTCAACCAGTGAGGATTGAGGAGAGTATCACATAAATTATTTAAAATTTCATCCTCTTATAATAACTGCTTACATGGTAGAGCTTGTTCCATCATTTTACTCCCAACATATTCGTATCTTTAAATTTAAGTTTTGTCTCTTGTAGACAGCAGTGAGTTTTTCTTTTTTAAATTATTTAATTCATTCACATCTAATGTTATTATTGATACAGTTGGCTACCAAATGCAACTTTGTATATGTGTACATATATATAAATATACATATATAGATACAGACAGATGATAGATAAATTCTTTTTTGGTTCCTGTATTATTCCTTTACTGTTTTTTTTGTATTTATTAGATATTATCAAATTTACCACTTAAATTCCTTTGATGATTTTTTGAGTGTACAATTCAGGGATTTTTTAGTATATTAATAAAGTGCAAACATCACTATCTAATTTCAAAACATTTTCATCACCACACAATGAAATCCCATATCCATTATCAGCCATTCTCCCATTTCCCCGCCCCTAGCCCCTAGAAACCATCAGTCTACTTTATGTTTCTATGGATTTGCCTGTTCTAGACACCTCATATTAATAGAATGATGAAATAAGCAGTTTTTTGTGTGCCTGGTTTCTTTCACATAGCATAATGTTTTCAAAGTTCATCAATATTGTAGAACATATTGGTATTTAATTCCTTTTTTTCCCTATGCATCTGTCAGTTTGTTGTGTTTTGATGGCTTGCATGTTGCTGTGATGCTGGAAGCTATGCCACTGGTATTTCAAATGCCAGCAGGGTCACCCTTGGTGGATAGGTTTCAGCAGAGCTTCCAGACTAAGACAGACTAGGTAGAAGGACCTGATGATCTCTTTTGAAAAAATTGGCCAGTGAAAACCTTATGAATAGCAGCAAAACATTGTCTGGTATAAGACTGAAAGATGAGCCCCTCAGGTTAGAGGGCACTCAAAGTACACCTGGAGAAGAGCTGCCTCCTCAAACTAGACCAAAAAAAAAACCACACCCACTGCCATCGAGTCGATTTCGACTTATAGAGACCCTATAGGACAGAGTAGAACTGCCCCATAGAGTTTCCAAGGAGCGCCTGGTGAATTTAAGCTGCTGACTCTTGGACTAGAGTCAACGTTTAATGATGTGGATGGAGTCAAGCTTTTGGGACCTTCATCTGCTGAGGTAGCATGACTCCAAATGAGAAGAAACAGCTGCAAATGTCCATTAATAACTGAAATGTGGAATGTATGAAGTATGAATCTAGGAAAATTAGACATTGTCAAAGAATAATAGAACACATAAAGATCAATATCATAGGCATTAGTGAGCTGAAATGTACTAACATTAACCATTTTGAGTCAGACAATCGTATAGTATACTACGCCAGGAATGACAAATTGAAGAGGGATGGTGTTACATTCACCGTCAAAAAGAACATTTCAAGATGTATCCTAAAGTACAACTCTGTCAGTGATAGGATACTATACATAAGTCTACAAGGAAGACCAGTTAATATCACTATTATTCAAATTTATGCACCAAACCCTAATGCCAAAGATGAGAAATTTGAAGATTTCTATGAAATTTGGCAGTCTGAAATTAACCAAACAAGTGATTAAGATTCATTGGTAATTACTGGAGAATGAAATGTGAAAATTGGAAACGGAGGAATCAAGATGCATTAATAATTACTGGTAATTGGTATGCGA
The DNA here is from genome assembly GCF_024166365.1 of Elephas maximus indicus. Taxonomy (NCBI): domain Eukaryota; kingdom Metazoa; phylum Chordata; class Mammalia; order Proboscidea; family Elephantidae; genus Elephas; species Elephas maximus. The sequence goes on along the minus strand of NC_064835.1, from coordinate 77,878,771 downwards.
AAAATGGAAACAAAAAAGAAGGATAAGTAGTTGGAAAATACAGCCTTGGTGATAGAAACAATGATGGAAATTACATAACAGAATTTTGCAAAACCAACCACGCCTTCATTACAAACTCTTTTTTTCCAACAAGATAAATGGCAACTATACACATGAACCTCATCAAATGGAATATGCAGAAATCAAATTGACTACATCTGTGGAAAGAGATGATGGAGAAGCTCAATATTATCTGTCATAATAAGGCCAGGGGCCAACTGCGGAACAGACCATAAATTGTTCACATGCGAGGTCAAGTCGAAGCTGAAGAAAATTATAACAAGTCCACGAGAGCTAAAATATGACCTTGAGTATATCCCACCTGAATTCAGAGGCCATCTGAAGAACATATTTGATGCATTGAATACTAATGACCAAAGACCTGACAAGCTGTGGAATGACATCAAGGACATGAAAAAGCAAAAAAAAAAAACATCAAAAAAGCAAGCAGTCATTAAAAAGAAAGAAAAGAGCGAAATGGGTGTCAGAAGAGACTCCAAAACTTGCTCTTGAACGTTGAGTAGCTAAATCGAATGAAAGAAATGATGAATTAAAAGAGCTAAAAAGAAGATTTCAAAGGAAGCTTGAGAAGACAAAATATTATAACAAAATATGCAAAGATCTGGAGTTAGAAAACCAAAAGGGAAGAACACACTCAGCACTTCTCAAGATGAAAGAACTGAAAAAAAGTTCAAGCCTCTACTTGCAATATTGAAGTGTTCTACAGGGAAAATATTGAATGATGAAGGAAGCATCAAAAGAAGACGGAAGGAATCCACAGCGTTCCACCGACCAAAAAGAACTGGTCAATGTTCAACCATTTCAGGAGGTAGCATATGACCAAGGATGGATCGTATTAAAGGAAGAAGTCCAAGCTACACTGAAAGGGAATGACAAAAAAACAAGGCTCCAGGAATTGATAAAATATCAACTGAAATGTTTCAACAAACAGATGCAGCAATGGAGATGCTCACATCTACGTCAAGAAATTTGGAAGACAGCTTCCTGACCAACCGGCTGGAAGAAATCCATGCTTGTGCCCATTCCAAAGAAAGGGATCTAACAGAATGCAGAAATTATCGAACAATATCATTAATACCACACGCAAGTAAAATTTTGCTAAAGATCACTCAAAAGTGATTACAGCAATACATCGACAAAAAATGCCAGAAGTTCAAGGTGGATTCAGAAGAGGGCCTGGAATGAGGGATATCATTGCTGATGTCAGATGGATCTTGGCTGAAAGCAGAGAATACCAGAAAGGTGTTCATCCGTGTTTTATTGACCATGCAAAGGCATTCAACTGTGTGGATCACAACTAATTATGGATAACATTGCGAAGAACAGGAAATCCAGAACACTTAATTGTGCTCATGAGGAACCTGAACATACACCAAGAGACAGTTATTTGAACAGAACAAGGGGATACTGCATGGTTTAAAGTCAGGAAAAGTGTGTGTCAGGGTTGTGCCTTTTCACCATACTTATTCAACCGGTATGCTGAGCAAATGATCTGAGAGCTGAACTACATGAAGAACTAGGCATGAGGATTAGAGGAAGACTCATTAACAACCTGCGTTGTACAGATGACACAACCTTGCTTGCTGAAAGTGAAGAAGACTTGAAGCACTTACTGAACTGTATGGATTACACTTCAACATAAAACAAAAATCCTCACAACTGGACCAATAAGCAACATCATGATAAACAAAGAAAAGATTGAAGTTGTCAAAGTATTTCATTTTACTTGCATACACAATCAACACCCATAGAGACAGCAGTCAAGAAATCAAATGACACTTTGCATTGGGCAAATCTGTTGCAAAAGACTTCTTTAAAGTGTTAAAAAGCAAAGATGTCATTCAAGAACTAAGGTGCACCTGACCCAAGCCATGGTGTTTTCAGTTGACTCATATGCATGTGAAAGCTGGACAATGAATAAGGAAGACCAAAGAAGAATTGATGCCTTTGAATTATGCTGCTGGAGAACAACATTGAATATACCATAAAATACAAAAAGAAAGAACATATCTGTCTTGGAAGGACAGCCAGAGTGTTCTTTAGAAGCAAGGATGGCAAGACTTTGTCTCACATACTTTGGATGCCTTGTCACGAAGGATCAGTCCCTGGAGAAGGACATCTTGCTTGGTAAAGGAGAGGGTCAGCAAAACAGAGGAAGACTTTCACCAAGATGGACTGACGCAGTGGCTGCAACAATGGGCTCAATGATTACAATGATCATGAGGATGGCACAGGACCAGGCAGTGTTTCATTCTGTTGTACACAGAGTCGCTATGAATCAGAACCAACTCAACACGCACAGGCATTCATGTATTCCCTCAGATTTCATTAATTTATTCAGAGGTCACTGAACCTGGAGAAAAGACAGACATAGTTTTATGTATGTGAACTCATTTACATGTTTCTTGTATTATCTTGAAAAATATATCTATAATCCCCCAAACGACAATACCATAGCAATAATGCGCTGCCTATTAATATTTGAGAAAAAAAAAAAAAAAAACTTCCACAAGGTGCTGTACCATAAAAAAAGGGTTTTGTAATTTAAAAAGTTTGGGTAACAGTACATATTATTCCCTACTTGGTGATGTGTATCAGCTTTTGAAATGATCTGAGAATCTCCTGTACCAAAACAAAAAAAAAGGAATTCTTATTGAAGTTAGCTTCCCTCGGTGTTTCCCCAAGTACTTGGACAAATAAGTATTAGCATTACTTAGAATGAGTGTTCTGTGAGATATGCTATGAAAAATACTTCTCTAACGAGATGAAAACAGATTTTCTTGGCAATCTATTTTAGCATGTAATAAGCTGTCTTGGGTTGCTGAACTGCCTCAGTATGTATTCTCACATAGCGCTAAATGTCCCAGTTGGAAACTTTGTGAGGTCCACTGGATTGTGCCCATTCTGTGCTGTGATTCTCCCAGATGAGTGATACTTTCAAGAACACGCAAGAACAGAAACAGATTTCCCTTGTGTTAGTGTTGGTTGCATATGGACAGTCCAACTCCTTCTTGGATTTTGTTTGCTTCTATCTCCAATGTGTAAAATGTATAACAAAAATACATTTTTCCTACTGCATCTACTGACCATAAAATAAAAAGTATACCCAAAACCCCAAAACCAAACCCACTGCCGTCGAGTCGATTCCAACTCATAGAGACCCGATAGAACAGAGTAGAACTGCCCCATAGAGTTTCCAAGGAGCGCCTGGTGGATTCGAACTGCTGAACTCTTGGTTAGCAGCCGTAGCACTTAACCACTACGCCACCAGAATTTCCAAAAAGTATACAGTCAGTATAATTTCCATGTCTAAATAGTGGAAAAGATCACAAAAACTTCAGAAGCCTATTTTGACATTACTATCCCTTTTTTTTTTTTTTTATCGCTGTGAGTCGGAATCAACTGGACGGCACTGGGTTTGGGTATCACTGGAAGGGAAATCCTGGTGCTGTCGTGGTTAAGTGCTGCGGCTGCTAACCAAGAGGTCGGCAGTTCAAGTCTGGCAGGCACTCCTTGGAAACTCTATGGGGCAGTTCTACACGGTCCTATAGGGTGGCTATAAATCGGAATCTACTCGACGGCAGTGGGTTTTTTGGTTTGGTATCATTGGAAGATCAATGAGTCACCAAAATCAAAGTGACATAAAAGATTGAAAATAATAATTTCTGAGATTTACAAATAATCTAAACTGTTTTTTTTTTTTAACAACTACTCTCTTGTCTACACATTCATTTATCAGCTTTCTCTTTGAAAATATTGATAATGATATTGCCAATAGGAAAATGAAATAAGGATTTGGGAGTAAGTTTTCATTCCTTGCTTGAAAATAAAATCACAGAACAGTCCCTTAACCACTGTAAGGAAAGCAATAGAAATGAAAAACGGCACAATAGCATCCCCATATAACAGCTGTTTTCATGACTCAAATTAAATCTGAAATATTAGTGTTATATTATGACAATTTGAAAACAAAAAGTCTCTATGAAGCACAACCCTGTGTGACAAATGCCTTCTTTCTTTTCAGTTACAATTCATTAGCATTTATCCTCCATAACAAAGCACCTGAGGGGGTGGTATTGTTTTTAATGAAGCAAAGGGAGGAGAAATGTGGGATTTAGCTTACTTCTATTTGCGTGTTAAGCATTTTTCTCTTTGTTGATCAGGTTTCCTGTGTCTAATATCTCAGCCACTCACACCAAAAATTACAAATTTCTAGGTTATTAAAATTAGACATTTTTGTTCCTGTATCGTAAAGCCAGACTGACCTATCTGAGCCCCCTTTGATGGATACTATAGGACCCTTTTTTTTTTTTTCTTTTTAGCTACCCAGAATGTGAGTTCCTCGATTTCTCATCTGATCACATTCTATTTCTGTCTTTTCTCACCTCGCTCCTAACATGGGGCTTTACCTTCCCTTTGAGTCTCACCTCCTGGACTTGGCGCTCACCTTTGATTTTCCTGGATAACCTTTGAATTCCCTGAAGAGCTTTGGTCCAGATTTTATTACTGGCTACTTCCTCCCAATACAACCCAAACGTGATTTTAGTCTGGACAATTCAAAAGACACCTTGAATTTTTGGTAAGGGTCAAAGCGTAGGGCGGTGAAATAGAACATGGGGAATATAGTAGAGACTTCCTCTGACCAGGGATCCCCAAAATATACCGACAGTTAAGCCACAATGCAGGGGATTTTGTTTACAATCAGATTATGCTTATATTTTAACATTTTCAAGATGGCTATATTGTGTTCTGTGAGCAGCAAGATCCAGAACTGGGCTAGCTCTTCTTGCCTCACTTTAAAAATAGAAGAGAAGGACAAGTATATGGTGGCAAGAAACATCAGTACAGTGGTCAAAACACTTCTGTTCAGGTTCCATCTTTGGTTTGACCTAGTAAGCTCTGATCAGAAAATGTTTTGGCTCAGTAAGCCAGTTATAAACTCTGGACCAAAAACAAACAAACGAAAACCTACTTGAAGGTACTGGAGAATGACTAAACTAGACAAATAGTGGAGAAAGTTGACATTTGGAAGAAGGAAATGGTACATGGCAAGTGTTCCATTCTTATGCTTTGAGCTTGAGGGCAGGTGCCATTTTGCATCATGCAAAGTAGTTAAAACCAAAGCAGAAAACACACAGTCTTTTGTATGTGTGTGCTTTAGGTGAAAGTTCACATGCAAATTAGTTTCTCATTAAAAAGCTAGTACAAGAATTGTTTTTGTGATATCAGCTGCCAATGCCATGATGTGTCAACACGTCCCCTTCTCCACCCTGGGTTCCCCGCTTTCATTTATCCAGTTTTCCCTGTCCCTTCTTGCCTTCCTGTCTTTACTTTTGGGCAGGTGTGCCCATTTAGTCTCATATATATGGTTGAACTATGAACCAAGTTCCTCACGTGTGTTATTGTTTGTTATACAGACCATCTAATCTTTAGCTAAAGGGTGAATTTCAGGAGTGACTTCAGTTCTGAGTCAAAAGTGTGTCCAGGGGCCATATTCTTGGGGTTTCTCCAGACTCTGTCAGACCAGTAAGTCTGGTCTATTTTTGTGAATTTGAGTTTTGTTCTACATTTTCTTCCCACTCTGTCCAAGACCCTCTATTGTGATTCCGTCAGAGTGGTCAGTGGAAAATGCAGTCTTTATTTCTGCTGTAAAGGATCAGAAGACAGAGTTGGGGCAAACAAAACTGCTGGAAAACCAGACAGGAAGTCCTGGAAAGGAGAAAAAGGAAGAGTGCCAAATTTTGTATAAAAACTGTCAAATTCTCTAGACGATCCCTGAATCACTTATGCATGGGGCAGATTCCAGTAGTCCAGAAAATGCTAAATGAACTGAACTGAGATTCAAACTGCCACCCTCCTCAGGGTAGACAGAGTTCGCAGTTTGAGATCTGCCATGTGAATTGCCTGCTGTAAAAAAAAAATAAAATAAAATAAAGATTAATAAAGCCAAAGTCTTTAGAAAAATATACCAGAATCTAAAAGCTATCATCCACGTTGTCCAGGATATAAACCAAATTACTCAATATACGAAGCAACAGAAAAATGTGACCCATTCCTAGGAGAAAAGGTAATTAACACAAAACAAATCCTACATGATCCAAATGCCAGAATTAGCAGACTCAAATATTAAAGCATCTATTTTACCTATGCTTGAAGACATAAGAAAAATGGTGTCCACCCTGAATGAAAAGACAGGAAACTCTAAAAACGAAAATGACTAAAGAGGCATAAGTGGAAATTCTAGTACTACATAATACAAATATGAAGTAAAAAAGAAGCACTAGTTGGGGGTAACAGTAGAATGAAGGTGACAGAAAAAGAGCCTGTGAACTTAAAGATTTTTCAATAGAAATTATCCAATCTGCAAGACAGAAAAAAAGAATGAAAAATAAATAAATAGAATCATGCAGATTTGTGGGACAAAATCAAACGATTTAATATGCATATACTAGGAGACACAGAACAGAGAGAGAGAGAGATGGGTCAGGGGGATGGATATCTAAAAAAAAAAAGAATGATGCAAAATTTTCTTACACAATACACAAAAATTAATTTGAGAAAGATCATAGCACTAAACATAAAATCTAGAAAAGTCACTATTACATATAATTGTGTCTACAGAAAGACTTGTTCATAGCAGCTTTATTGATAATAGTAAAAACCTGTACACCCTTCAGGTGTTCACCAATGAGAACACGGATAGCCAACTGTGGCATACTCATACAATGGAATACAACAGCAAAAAAAGGAACAAATTGCTCATTTACTCAATAGGTGAATGAACTTCAAAAATATTATGCTGAGTACAGGTACCTACTGAAAAATCGGAGCATCATCTGCCTTATAGGGACAACGGCAAGGATTGACTCAGAAGGAGCATAAGGGACTTCCTGTGGTGATAGTGATGTTTTGTATCTTGATCAGAGTTTAGGTACACTGGTGTTTGCATCTATCAAAACTCAGCCAAGACACACTCAATGTTTGCATGTAAATTTCACCTCAACAGAAAAAAGTCTGTATATAATTATTGAACTCTACTCAGTGATAAGATTGCTGAAGTGTTTAGGGGAAATCGTACTTGTGCTATTTACCTTGAAATGCATCAAATGAATTTATAAATGGATAGAAAGATGGACAGTTAGAGATAAAGAAATGTTAGTGGTAGACTCTAGGTTGTGAGTACACAGGTGTTAACTTTAATATTTGAATATGGCTCAACTTTAATATTTGAATATTTTCATAACAAAATGTTGGGAAAATAGCTTTAAAAAAAAATCTGCTTCCGCTGCCAAGAACCATAGCAATGGTTACACAGAATGACTTTGATACCAACAGTGTAGGAAAACCATTGAACCTAAAATAAATTATGTATACTTTTTTTAAATCACGCTGAAGATACATAACTTTTTAATTCCTCTAAAACTGTTTGTTTTAAACATGTGAAGGTTTAGTCATCACATGCCATTTATCATAAGGACCCAAGAAAAAAACTTGGCAATTGCTGGGCAATTGCATTTGAATCAAATTGATTTGTATCCAAGGGATTAATTCTAGAGTTACTGCTATTGTCAGAACACTAGAGGTCTATTCTAATGTGCCTGGATATGGGTATTAGAAACTTTACCCCAAAATGCCAGTTTCCTTCCTACGAATTCTAATCCCCATGCCATTTCTTCTCCGTCTTGCTTGCCTTTTTTATTCTCATGTACAACTTTGCTTTCTTGTTTTCATTTTTGATCACTGTAATTATGAAAATGAATGTAAAATATGAAGCTTTTAAATGAAAACCATGTCTAATTTTGAGATGGAAAAGTATCAAATTGAATGTAGAAATGCAGAATTCATAAGGTCAAATGTAATTCACTTGGGAGGTGGGAGGACCCTGTTCTGCATCTGCCACTAACTAGTTGTGTCACCTTATACAGGTCACTTTTGCCTCTACTGAATCTCAGTTTTTTACTTTAGTTTTTACCTAAATGATTTCTCAGGTCTTTATTTGTTTTGAGTCTCAGTTTTCCTTCTGTAAAATGATAAGGCACTTCAGTTCAACTAAGTTTTTGACTACTGGTTTGCCAGGCATAGTGCTATGTGTATAAAAAGATGAATGGGATGTGATCCCACCTCCAGAGTTTACAGATTAATAGACAGACAGACAGACAATATGTAGGATAAGTGCCACTGGAGAATAGCTCCAAAGAGGGACACGAAGCTCAATCTAGGTGTATACAGGCATCATGAAAAATTTTCTGGGATCCATATCTAAGTTGAAAAGAATGAAAAGGTGTTAGCATCATACAAGGTGGCAAAAGTGGAAAGGTATCCCTGAAAAGGTACTAGAGATTGATGGTGAGGACAAAGTATCAGGCAGAGGTAGAGACTGAGGAGTAAGAGACCAGAAGTCTCTATTCTTCCTTCCAGATGTTCCGCTATGAAAGTGGTTTATTGCCACTACTCACAGCCCTACCTATAAATGTATAAACTGAATTTAGTTAAAATTTGGTCCAAAAGAGGATTCTAGACCTTAGTCTACGAGGTGACTTATAGAATACGTGCACCACTGAGGTTATTAGCAAAATGTTTCTTTTCCATTGGGTAAAGAAATGGGCAGGGACATTTATCCATCATGTCGGTGGTGTAACTGACTGCCACCAGAGACCAAAACATCAACAGGCTTCAACAGTGAAGCAAAGCAACAATAACAGAAGCCTCTGCAGTAGAAATTGCTCACCATAGACTGAGCACTGATAGAAAAATAAGCATTTTGCTAAGTGTTCAAAAATATACCATCTTGATCAAACCTCACACTTCTATGAGATAGACACCACCCTTTGCACCTTTCTTCTTCCCGTTTTACAGACAAGAAAATTAAAGGTCAAAGAAGTAAAAAAGAAAGAAAAAATTGCTAAAGATCCCATTACTAATACGTATGAGCTAAAGTTTTCCTTCTTTAAAGCCCATGCTCTTTCCTCTGAAACAACAACATCAACTCCTCAAAAAAAAAAAGTTAATCGTTAGGTACAGCAGGGAAGATTTGAAAGAAAAAAAAAAGCAAACCAACAGATTCCAAAGCCTTTGCCTAACAGTCACTAACTCAGAATTCTCACCTTTGGGGCCCTAGGATCCTCAATTTTTAAAGCACTCTATGACTCTGATGATTACCCAGGTTTGGGAGCAGCTGGCGAATAGTCAAACTGCTATTGAAGCTGAATGTAATCAATTAAGGAACTAGAGATGTGCAAATTAAAACTGCCTCAGAAAACTAAGGCATTATGAAGGATCGATGCCTTTGAATTATGGTGTTGGCAAAGAATATTTAATATACCATGGACCGCCAGAAGAACGAACAAGTCTGTCTTGACTAAGTACAACCAGAATGCTCCTTAGAAGCAAGGATGGCAAGACTTCGTCTCAAGTACTTTGGACATGTTATCAGGAGGGGCCAGCCCCCGGAGAAGGGCATCATCCTTGGTAAAGTAGAGGGTCAGTGAAAGAGAGGAAGATCCTCAATGAGATGGATCAACACAGTGGCTGCAATGATGGGCTTAGGCATGGCAACGATTGCGAGGATGGCACAGGACCAGGTAGCGTTTTGTTCTGCTCTACCTAGGGTCACTATGAGTCAGAACCAACTCAATGGCACCTAACAATAACAACAAGGGTGTGGGAGGTGAGGCAGGGGGCCGGGCAAGTGCTACTTTTTCTCCCAGCAACCTTCTATACATCCTTTACAACTAAGACCAGATACCTCAACCAATACTTCTCGATCTTTAAAATATCTGGAGATCTTGTTAAATTTCAGATTCTGAAACATTAGGTCTGGGGCGGGGCCCAATATTCTGCATTTCCAACAAACTCCCAAGTGATGCCAATGCTGCTGTATAGTAGAACATACTAGCAAGGTCCTAGACGTTGAGCTCCTAGCTCACTGAGAGCAGGGGCACTTTTTATTTCATTGGCTTGTGGATATACCTCGCAATGAGCAATTTCCAACACACAGTAGGTACCCATCATGTGATTGTTAAATAAATCTCCAAGCAGACTGCTCCAGTTTGACAAGGCGTTTGGTTTGTGCTTCCCCTGAAATCTGTGTTTTGTAGGTATGATACTTCTTTCCCAGCATTTATAACTGTGTACTGACCTAGAGGTTATGTTTGTTCCTTCCCTCCCTTTACCAGTGATAAATTGCTTGAAAGGAGGGGCCAGATCACTTTTTATCTATAGTCGTGGTACTTAGGACAGTGCTTGTACATAAAAAGGCATTTAGGGAATGCATGTTAAATAAATAAATTGGAAATGCAAAAGCTGCTTTTTATTCCCCTCAAAAGCTGAAATTGATCACTGACATGTAGGCCAATTTCTCTAACTCCAAGAATGATCATATATTCCCAGGAAACTAGAGCAAGAAGTGCATACTGAAGACAAAAGAGAAATGAGTGTCTGGGTGGGTGCACCCTGCAACAGAAATATACAGGTTGTGTCGTCCTTAGATCAGACACAAGAGCTCAACGGACTCAGCAAATGAGGAAATGTCTCCACAATAGACTCAATACATCAACAGTTGTCATTTTCAACTGGGGCTTTTTGTCATGAAGGACAGTTGTTCTGCCAAGCTAGAGCTTTTTTTGGTCACTTTCAAGGTCATTGTCCCTTCCGAGATCTGGTGTTAAGTCTAGATTCTGGCAAGTCTGGATTCTTAAAGTGGATTAGATGAGCCCACAGAGAGCTGCGTGACCTGGCTGCACTCCGATTCTCCTACTTAAAAGGCCTGGTGGTGCTTCTCGGAGCACATCCAATCATTAGCCCCTCTCTGGATTCCAGTCAAGTTTCCTGAACTTAGCCCCATCTGCCATTTCATACACTGACATTGTGCATGCTTGCCTTGTGACTGTCCTAAGCTTTTTGTTATCATTGCCTTAAATATATTCTGATAGGGAAAATATAAATTAACCTGTGATCAAAGTCCAGAATCAGAAAATTAGTTACAACTGTCAAAAACAAAAACAATGAATGAGTGAGTCCATCAATCAATCAAACTAAAAAAAAAACACTTGAGTGGTTGTTTGAAATTCCATTTGGCTTTTCCTCTGTCAGGTCTTTAGAATTCCTTAAATTCATAACCCTTTCACTTAAAAATATTGAAAGGCTATCTAAGAGTGATCCAGAAAAACAGTGAACTAATCACATAAGCCACACAAGATATGCAGGTCCTTCGTCCCTATCTTAATTTCTGTTTGAACTCTATAGGCTTCTCACCTCAAACAACATGGTTGTTGGCAGTTACTGTTTATACAGAGGATAAAGAAAAGGAGGAGTGAGGTAAATTTTAAAATCTGTTTCTAATTCCAGTGTAAGACAATGGGAGATGTTCTGAAAATTCATCCAGAGAGAGGCAGACAGTAGTTGAGAATTAATCTGATTCTATTACTTATTATCTGACTCTAATTCTTACACTATTAGTTATTAAATTTTTACTGTTTAATAGACTGGCATGGTGAAATATGGAAATGATGGAAGACATGAGAAGGTGTCCAGAGGGTTTCTGACTATACCTAGTCTTTCTTTTTCTCTCTGCCTCTATATATGACATACACAGTCATGCACCATTGTCCATTCACGCAATGTCCATCTGTGGTTATAACGGAGTTCAGAAATCCCAGTAGGAGAGCAGGACTTAACAGATATAACCGGAAGTAGCAAAAGCAACAGCTTCCCACACGCCACAGGCTATCTCATGTCTCTCCTATTTAAAGCGATTGTGCGCCGGGCATATAACCTATAATACAGATGTACATGTAACCTTTAATACATATGTAATGATAGTCATAATAAATGCCTATGTTACTGGCCTATGTACATAGTGTACTTTCTATGGTTATTTTAATGTGAACTTTCCCTACTTCCGAATAAAAATTTACCGTACAACAGCGTGTGCTTCGACTCACAGGCAGCAGCAGCCTTGAGTGTTACCAAGTGTCTCCTGAGTGTTGTAGCGTTATCTCTCTGTTTAATTTTCTTTTTCAAATATCACCGTGAAATGTATCATGACTCCCAAAGCCAGTGCTAGTGATAGCAGCAGCAAGAGGCAAAGGAGAAGCGTTGATTCGGAAGGGAAACGCAAGGTTATTAAACAACGCAAAGGTGGAAAATCAGTGAGTACTGTTGCTCTCAATTTACACATGTTGGTACAACTTCCATATCACATAACGTCCTATTTCACAGCACGTATGGTGGATGTTGCGTGACACATGACAGTATATACACATTACATGCACACATATAGATATACACATAGCTATCTATATCAGTTTATATCTATTTATATAGATACAGGTCTCTAGATATTAGAAAGGTGTGGTGGTGAAAACAGTGAATGTGCTCGGCTGATAAATGAAAGGTTGAAGGTTCGAGGCCACTCAGAGACACCTTGGAAGAAAGGCCTGGTCACCTACTTCCAAAAAATCAGCCATTGAAACCCTGTGGAGCACAGTTCTGCTCTGACACACATGGGGTCGCCATGAGTTGGGATCCACTGTGAGGGCAACTGGTGGTTATTTATGTAGATAGAGACACATATACATAGATAGCTAAGTATGGATATAAACATTGACAGAGATAAGAAAATATTTTAAACAAATACAGAAATTTTTTGTATGCTGCACTTAGAATAGGATATCTTGGTAGACAAGCAATCTAGTTGGCTTTAAAGAAAGCTATCTTATATTGTTACCTCTTTGCTACTTTGGACGACTATTAAAGTTTTTCATTTTAACTATATTTTTAAGTGGAAGGGGTGTGAGTTTAAAAATGACTTTCAAGGCCTTCCTAAATTGTCTCCTTCAGAAAATCCATCCCCAGGGATAGTGGGAATCAGCCTCCACCTGGAGGCCCGCAGAAGGCAGTGGGAGGCGACCTCCCTGCTGTCGGTGATAAAAGAAAAAAAAAAAAAAAAGGACACTTAGTTCCAATTCGGGACTATAGAGTAGGCAGACAACAGCCCCAGAGCCCTCCTCTTCACTGGACTTTTAGCTGTTCCACCTGAAAATACATTTTTCTGAGGCTCTCCTAGTCACCCCATTTCCTCCTTCCAGCCAAAGTCATGGGAAGCTAGAATTGCAATATATTGTAGGAATCACGCCCTCCTTTCCCGGAGGAGAGATGTGGAGTGAAAGGGACACGCCATGCATCTTCCAGGGCAATAGTGGCAGCGCTGGACCGGAGTCCCATCGCTAGCCTCCTGGCCCCTCTTGCAGTCCTCCAGGCTCCTCTAATAGACTACCCGCAGCCCCAGGGTCCCAGCTCCTCAGGCTCCCAGTTCCCCTGGCGTCCCCCCCCCCCGCCCCCCCAACACACATACACCACACCCTCTTCGCCCAGGGCACCGTCCCCATCACAGGCTCCAGCAGCACTTTCCTCTGACGTCCGCCTCTCAAGCTCTGACGATCACCCCCAGCCTGCCTCCCTTATAAAGGGGACTTTTCCTAACCCTCCGATCGCCACCTCGCCCCGCGCCCTCTCCTCGGTGCTGCGCCCCGACACCCACACCTGTCAACTCCGCCGCGCTTAGAGATTGTTGGAGACGGTGGGCGAGGATCCGCCCGAAACCTGCGGGCGTGGCGGCTGCCGGCATGGACCTCGGCCCCTGCCTCCTACCCCTGCTCCCCCTGCACCCCTGATCTCCCACTGCCCCGCACCCCTGCGCACCCCCTCCAGCGTGTCTCACAGGCGCGGCGGCCCCAAGAGGACCGGAGCTTCCCGAGCGCTTCCCCGCGCGCCCATCACTCCAGGTAGGAGTAGACTGGGGATCCTGAGCCCTTCGGGGACCCACGCTCTTGGGGACACTGTGGGGACTGAACCCGGGCGTTTTTAGAGGGGCGGGACTCGGCTCTTTGGCCCCTCCGTGGCGGGTCTGCTACCCTGCACTCCGCACCCTCGGGGTGAGAGCCGGGGCAGCCAGGAAGGGGAAGAAAGCTGCAGGAAAGTCTGGGCGCAGGAGAAGAGCAAAGGGGTTGAGGACCGACAGCAGAGGGCCGGAGAACCCCACAGCGACCTGAGAAAAGAACGTCTGGGCCAACAAGCAGGCTGTTCACAATACAAGGTCCACCGCCACATGGGGTTCTTTTGCTTCCCCTGGAATTCGAGGGAGGCTAGTTCTTTCACCATACCCACCTTTCTTCCTTACCCACCTGCGTGCACAAACATGTGAGTGTCACCCAGAAATTTGTTTGCGTAAACTGGGGTGCATGAAATAGCCAAGGTCTCAAGGGAAAAATAATAAAGAGAACCAAAATTCCGGAAGGTAAAGGTGTTAGAACTTGACATCTGTCTTCTAAAAGCCTGGTTTTTAATTTTATTAGGCAATTCTGTGTTTTTAAATAATTTTTTGATTCAATATATGGTCAATAGAGGGTGGAGGGAAATGAAAGGAAAGAAGAACAATGGGGAAAAAGAATTAATCAAGGGGGTGGAGCCTTCAAACAAAAACATCTTTAGTCTTTACAATAACTTGAATAAGAACTTATTGAAAAGGTGAAGGTAAGGTGTCTTTGAAATAAATTTTCCTAAAGTTATTTTTTTTTCCCAGATGTTTGCATGTCAGGTTACCTTTGGAACCATTTCTTGAGGCTGTTTGAAAGGATAGATAGATGAATGAATGAATGAATAAACAAATATGTCTGATACCTCAAAGTAGTCTTTTATGATACTCTTAAGACATTACAGAATAACTTAGTTTCAGTAAGCAAACACAGCGATACTCCTTGTGATTTCTTGGCAGAGTTACTGAGTTAAGATAATTCAAGCCAAGATTAATTTTAAATTAAAAAGATTTGTTAAACACAAAATGATTACGCTTATATTTATTTGTTAGACAGCACTTCCAGAATGTTTCTATTTCTTGAAAACTAAACCAAGTTAAACTGTTAACCAGAATTAGAATAACGTAGTAGACACTTGTTGGTGATTATGACTTTAACATTTCAACATAACTCTTTCTTGAAGTGGCACAAGCTTTCTCAGGAGCTAGCTGGTTTATTCCTGGCTGCCTCAGTCTGCTTAGCTCTTGGCTGACGTACAATGCATTACTGTGATTTCTTTTGAAGCCTTCATGAAGTAGCCAGCTGCAGAAGAACCTGGACCCCTAGATAAAAATGGCTTTCCATGTGGAAGGACTGATAGCTATCATTGTGTTCTACCTTCTAATATTGCTGGTTGGAATATGGGCTTCCTGGAGAACCAAAAACAGCGGTAGCAAAGAAGAACGCAGTGAAGCCATAATAGTTGGTGGCCGAGATATTGGTTTGCTGGTGGGTGCATTTACCATGACAGGTAAGTTCAGGTGCCTTCTGTCCATGCCGCCTGCCCATTCCTTGGCTTTGCTGAATGTACAGCACGTGGTCTCAGAGTGAAAAAGCAAATGTGCTCTTTGTTCTTTGGGGGTTCGTTATGCTCACTCATAGACTTTCAAAATAACTTGGTATTTATTTGAAACTTAAAAATCAAATGGTTTCAACTCAGTACTTGAACAAAATAATTTTATAATAAATCACTGGAAAAAAATATTGATGGAACACATCTTGGCTCTCTGGGCTGTTTAGTGGGTGGAAACAAGGAAAAACAAAGAGGTGAATGAAAGGACAAAAGAGTCCTAGTCTTACAAGTTGTGTCGCTGTTAATATAATAAAGTCAGCATTCATCATATTCATTCACACATGCATGAAGTTATGGCTTTTAGTTGTCTTGAGTTATAATTGTCAATGATTACCAATTAGTGAGGGTTTTTACCTGAATACACCAATTTGAGGTCAAAACAATTCCAAATTAATTGATGCCCTGTTTTGAGAAATAGTTCTTCCATCTAATAAGCTAATTTTTTTACAGGAAGTGAATCACATGTAATAAATCCATGACACTGGAAAAAAAAAATTCCTAGGAACCTTAGTATAAAAGGAAAAAACCTAGGGCGTGTCCTACCGTGAATCCACCATCCACCATTTGTGGCCCTCTCCTACCCAAACCTTCTTTGTGCTAGGAGAGGCTGACATTCTCTCCTCCATTGTTCTGGAGATGGTGGTTCTGTGTCATTGATGACATGGTGGCGTGTTTCCCTTCTACATTCTCTTTGGTCATTAAAAACATCCTGAAAAACAACTATCTAAAATCATATCTTTAATCTTATTTGATACACATTTACTAACAACATATATTTTATTATGGAATCATAATAGGTTTTAAAACATTAGCAGTATAACCCATACTAACAAGAACTCTGAGTACCCAATGGAAAAATAGCTCATTAGAGATCTTATTCAAATGATAACCAGTTTCAATCCTAAAGTGCTACTGAAAAATGAATCACCCTGTATCTCTATTATGAAACAAGTCTGTGAAGACTGAGTATATTTTGAATGCCTTGACTGAGGCCATCTGAAACCTCACAAGGTTCTAGAAAAATTTATAAGTGTAGATTGTATCTTTCTTATGTTCACATTTTATGTTTATTTAACTCTTTGCCAAATATCGTGATTTCATATGATCTTTATACCTTTTTTTTTTTATATATATATACCTGGGGTTAAGTAAGGACTTCAGGGTCCCATGGTTAACCAGGACCAGACTCAGGACCAACCCAGGTCTCCTGTCAGCCAAGCCCAGGGCGGCTCCTTAATATACCATATACAGCCCTCTAACTGGTTTCACTCTAGTTCTTTATAAAAATGCATTGTCTGTTAAGAGTCTTTTTGCTACCCTCTGTTTCTCATTTTCTCTGTATAAAACATACATAGAACAAATTGTACTGTGCGAAATATTTCATAATCACATTTATCTTTTTCTAATAGTAGACACTAAAAAGAATAATCTGGAAAACTAGAAAAATACAAAAAGCATAAATAATAAAATGAAAATCACTGATAAACCTACCACCTGCAGACAAGTTTATTGAAATGTTGACATAGTGCTTCCTATGCCTTTGCTGTATTATCCACCTATTGACAAACAGTAAACACAACTCTGTATCTTCAGTTCTCATTTTTCATTGTAGCAACAGCATGTCTTCTTGCCCCTTGTGATCCAGATGTTATTCGGATCTCTGAAGCGGAATTAAATCATTGTGATTATACTCCCCTCAGGTTTGTTCTATTACAAAGAAAATGAGAAAAATAGAATAAACAACAAAATAGGAAAAAATAAAATCAACAAAAGCTGTTGATTTCACTCAAAAAAACCTGTTGAAAGACCTATTATATGCAAAAGTATCCCGTTCAGTGTAAATTACTACAATATTCTGTTATTCAAGCTTAATGTTATTTTTTAACGTATCCCTATAGTGTTCCAGAATTTATTTTATCATTTAGAGTGATTTTTTTAAGCTAATAGACTATTAAAGTCTATAGAAAATATTTGAATTATGATAATAATGCTTTTAAGATCGCATGGTCCATGTCAGTTTTTAAAGTTTTTTAATCTCTCAGAGCCCAAAAAGAACCTTAGTCAATATCATAGTTATTTAAAATCTGAATCAGAGCATCTAAACCTTGTCAAATCAATTGACTTTTATATATCTGATAAAGGAGAGAGGTCGCAAATGTTGATTCTTAAAAACTGCATATAGTTTAAAAGATTTCTTGTTCCCACTCATAAATCTGACACAAAATATAAAAATATATATATATATACAAGCAAGGAGCAAATTCCAGCATAGAAGGGACTGAATTGATATCAGCTGAGGCATTTTGTTTAATCGTAATAAGTAACCAAGCCTTCACTTCTGTATTATAATAGTTGCAGTCATTCAGGCACCAATTTTCTTTTTGGACAAGAGACAGGAGACCTACACAATGCAAAATGGTCACTAATAAGCTTTGTGTTTGTACAACCATCCGACCATTTACTTTGTGCGATGAAACATTGCTGGTTTTGAGTTGCCTCCCTAAGAAGATGAAGCCTCAGTACTATGCCTAAAAGAATTCATTTCTTCTGGTCCTAGTTTCACGCCCACTCAAAAGCCCCCTTTTTAAAGAAGGAAATGTACAAGGCTTTTCAAAACTCAGGACATATATGCAATTTCAGTAGGGCTTAGAATGAGAAAAACAAGTAATAGCATTTGTTATTTATTAACAACCTATGTAAAAGCTACTGTGAGACGGAAGTGACATATTGCTAAATATGTATTTGCCCCTTTGGAATTTTGTATATATACCTCCCATTTATATGTACTTAAATTCCTTTGCAACAAGGTTTTTCCATGGTAATCTTTAAAAAATAGTATCAATCCCAAGATACTCTCTCCTTTTTGCTTGTACTGGATTGAAAGACATAAACAGAAGCACTCGTCTTAAACAAGTTTTTACATGTATTATTTCTTTCACTGATTTACAGTCCAATTGTAAGATTTAAGAGAATTCTTTAGAATTAGATTTTATTCAGTCTCATGTCTGGTAATTAAGCTTCTTACCAGTCAATATCCCTCATAATTTTATATAGGGATCATTTTGATTACTTTGAATATAGTCTTAAAAGATTATAAACCGCAAAGATTTAACCTGCATTTTTCAGCAAGGTCCAAATATTATATTGTCAGCTCACAGAAAATGATAAGCATTTGTAGATTACTCTTGGCCCCATCTTGTTTAGCCAAAACCTATTTTCTCTGGTTTCTTTGTTCCTTGAGCAACCTCCTTCTTGCTGTTATACTACAAAAATTGTATTTATGAACATCTGAAGAACACGTATTTTCTTATTATTCTCTATGCACTACCAACTATCCTAGCAAAAGACCCATAGTAGAATGAAGAGTTGCACGTGAGTACACAGTCAGCATTTTCAGCGATTATGAGTGCTAGTCTAGGCCCCAAGTGTATGCTGGTTAGTTGGGAAGAGAAAGGAAAAGCTAATGTAAGAGAGAGGGATACCTGGGGTAGAATTCTCTCTCCCTTTCCAACAATTCAAGGTAGTAAGTGCACCTCCATTGCCATGCAGACCAGATTTTCCAGAATCATATATCCTCAAGGTTTAAGAAAAGCCTCCATTGATGAAAAGCACACACACACCCTGCACCTGCCCACACACATACACCCTATACCCACCCACACACACATACACCCTACACCTGCGACACACACAGACATACACCCTACACCCACCCACACATCCACACACACATACAGCCTATACCCGCCACGCACACACATACACCCTACACCCCCCACACACCCACACACACAAATATACCCTACACCTGCCCACACACCCACACACACACATACACGATTCTTTGATGACAACAGTCATGAGCAATGTGAAGAGATCAATACAATTAAAGCAAAAGGGCATTGAAAGAAAGACCCTTGACTGTTATAAGGGCCGGGGTAAAGATACAGAGTTATTGGTAATGGAATAATCATATAATATACTGTATGATCTCAGACTTTATGATATACTAAAGTGTTGATAACTAAACACATTTAGAAAACATCTAGAGTAGCACTGTATAATAGAATTATGTTAGCCCCAAATGTGATGTCAAATTTTCAACAAGACACTTTTAAAAATGTAAAAAAAAAAAGTGAGTTAATGTTAATAATATATTTTATTTAACTGAAATATTCCATTTCAACATACAATCAATACAAAAAACATTATTGAGGCATTTTATATTAAGTGTTCCATACTAAGTCTTTTAAAAAATGCAGTATATATGTTACACTTATGAAAAAATCTCATTTGGGACTAGTTGTATTCCAAGTGCTCATAGCTACATGAAGCTAGTGGCTACTACGTTGGCCAGAGCAGGCCTAGGGTGTGACAGGTAAGACAGTCTCATTCCCTTCTGTTTCATTTATTTCAGCCACCTGGGTTGGAGGAGGCTATATCAATGGGACTGCCGAAGCGGTGTACGTACCAGATTATGGCCTAGCTTGGGCTCAGGCACCAATTGGATATTCCCTTAGTCTGATTTTAGGTAAGTGAAAGTTTAAATCTCAGTGACTCATTCAGTAAAGCATAAAGAATAGGAGCATAAATAACAAATGAAATAACCAGTCAAACAATATGAATAACTATTACAGGAAAAAAATTGTTCCCAGAAATTTCTAAGTAGCTGTTGTCAGAAATTAGTAAGTAGCAGGATATGAATGCTTGGCTTCTTTGATCTTTTGATTATGGACTATATTACAAAAAAAATTTTTTTTGTACTCTGTGGTTAATAGAACACTGAATTTCTTAACATAATGATGTTTTGTATCTTTCAAAAATAGCATGGATATATCACTAAACATGAATCAATGTGAATTGTACCTGAAGTTCTTTTTCTAAATCAAGTTAATGAAAGGTCAAAAATATTATATAACAGGGAATTTTCTTTTTTTTTTTTTTTTTGCACTCAGGATAGTTTTATTAGATTCTGTACTTATTCTAAACATTATGCTGGGAGATACAAATGGATCAAAGCATTTTAATGAACACTGTACCGGTCAACATTTTCTATTTATATGCTTCAGTTATGCCACCCAGTTGTCCTTTGGATACATACAATGTTAAGTGTACTAAGAAATTTATATTTGATTACTAAATATCTCATATTTCAGACTGGTTCCACAACACATTAAAAAAAATAAAACCAAGCCCCTTGCTGTTGAGTTGATTCTGACTCGTAGCAACCCTGTAGGACAGAGTACAACTGTCCCTTAGGGTTTCCAAGGAGTGGCTGGAGGAGTGAAGCTTCTGGTTAGCAGCTGAGTTCTTAACTACTGTACCACCAGGGCTCTAAACACATATAGGTGTTTCAAAAAAAAAAAAAATTTCTTTTAAGAAACTATAGCATAGTAAAACATTGGCAAAGACTATTATGAATTCTTTATCTTCTCATAAACACTCGTTTGATTCACTTTAGGTGGCCTGTTCTTTGCAAAACCTATGCGTTCCAAGGGATACGTGACAATGCTCGACCCATTTCAGCAGATCTATGGAAAACGCATGGGTGGGCTCATATTTATCCCTGCCTTGATGGGAGAAATGTTCTGGGCGGCATCGATCTTCTCTGCCTTAGGTAAGGACCAATGAACCAGTGAAACAGTGTTCTAGCTGTGCTTCTTTGGTGGACTGAAAATCAGATACACAACTTTACTTTCTTCAGCTTTGGCTTCTCAGGTTTTGTTTTATTAAAACCATATTCTGAGCCATTTTTATATCCATAAAATACTAATGGAAATTCTACATTCACCTGCAATATGGCTACAGAGTTAAATACAATTTCAATTGCATTTGTTTTTGACCCAAATTGCATGATTAGAGTGACAACTATAGGTTATTTTATAATGATCAAAAGTCGCTTTTGGAAGTCATGTTTGATTTTGAACAAAGCATTAATTAAGCATTTTTTTTTTTTAAAGTGTAGCTTTTTTGTGTGTGTGTAGCTTATCTAAAATATTTTTCAAAACAAGGGTCCATGTGCTGGGGGGGAAGGGGGTATGGATACATATTATTTGCATTGAAAAAAATTGTAAAAAGTGTTTCATATCCTAAGTTCTTCCAATAGTCTCCTTGCTGTGGACTAATAACTTTTACCTCCCAATGCTTTTCCTTCTAATAGCTGCTGTGTTAATTAATATGAAAACCAATTTAAAATCCTCTAAGAAAAGTATTGCATGCATTTAAAAAAAAAGTTTCTGAAGATATTGGCTTCTTGATAAAGTGTCTAGTTAAAAACCAACATAAAACCAAGTGTCGATCCCAACAACAAATAACATTTCAAAAAAAATGAGGTATCAACAGTCCTCTGCTGAAGGAATGGGTAATAATATAAACCACATGGCAAAAC
Source organism: Elephas maximus indicus (assembly GCF_024166365.1). Taxonomy (NCBI): domain Eukaryota; kingdom Metazoa; phylum Chordata; class Mammalia; order Proboscidea; family Elephantidae; genus Elephas; species Elephas maximus. Next base: position 77,856,897 of record NC_064835.1, on the reverse strand, counting down.
TCTAAACATGAAATATTTCAATGAGTTGATATTTGAAAAACACAGTTCTATGGTTTGTAAGTGGAAAAATTATGTACGGTAGAAGATAAGAATTTCTCCTCAAAAAAGAAGGTTTTCCCCCATCCCTGAGCTTCTCCTCACCTCCGATCTAATATTAGAGGTAAATATTTGTTGTTGTTGCTGTTGTTAGTTGCCGTTGAAACTGCTCTGACTCATGGCAACCTTATGTATAACTGAATGAAACACTGTCTTGTCCTGTGCCATCTTCATGATTGGTCTGTTGAAGTGTGCTATCTGTGGCTAGTTGAGAATATTGGAACAGGCTGAGACTATTGAGGCAGATAGAAGATGTAGAGCCCACTGTGAGGGTCTACATTGACTCACGCACCCCCCCCCCCACCTACAGCCCCACCATCCATCCCACCTCCCACCCACTGTCCGCCTACATCCTGCCAGTTACCCAGCTCAGCTCTGGGATCCATCCTTGACCACTTGCACTCTCATCAGGCTTCTTCATCACTCCTCTTGGATCCCTCCCTGCCTCTGTCTTGGTTTTACCCTATCACAGACTGGGACACCTCCAGCCTCCCTCATTTTGATTAATACTACATTCTCCCTGCTTACAGTTCCGTCTCCCTCTAGTACTCCCCACATGATAGACGGATTCATCTTTCTAAAATGCAAACCTAACCATGTCCCTTTTCTGCTTAAATCAGATATTTTAACAAGGCTCATAAGACCTTTTATGACCCGGTCCTGATTAGTCCCTCTTCTTAATATCCCCTCCCCATCTGTCCCACTCTGTCTTTCTGAGTTATAGTCCTGCCCTCTTACTTTTGACACTTTGCAGGCCTGGGTGTCCTCTGCTTTGCATTCATTTCCTCATTTTTCATCTATTACCATCTGCCTGGCTAACCACTAAGTGTTCATCAGATCTTCTCACAGATGTCACTTTGTTGTAGGAGTCATCCCTGAACTTGTTGGGTGCTTTTCCAATAGAGTTCCTTAAGCACCTGGTATTTTTGTTTATAGGATTTATCACTTTGTATGGTTATTTGCCTGTTTATTCTATTTCATGACCAATATCCAACATCACAAAATGGATTATAAACGCTTTGAAGGTATGACTTACGTCTTAACAGTTATAACACTGCCACAAATAAGTGAATGAATGAACGAATCTGTTATAGCTATACTTTCTCCCAAAAAGAAAAAAAGAAGAAGAAAAGTGATACCAGTGCTGTTTCCTTTCTCCTCATTGTAATCTCATTACATTGTAAAGTATTGGGTTGTGGACATTTTTAGGGATCTAGGGTCTAATTTACCACAAAGATAAATTAATGCTAAGGAGAAGCTGTGTGGGCCCTTGGATTCTTAGCCCACTTATAAGATTTAGAAAACAAGAGATTTCAGCGGGATGATAGGAGATCTTCAGGCTCAATCCTCTACCTTTTAATCAAGGGGAAATCCAAACCATCCTGAGTGTTGAGTTCCTTCTAGAAGATTGAGAGAGTTGGAAGGTCCACAGCATTCCCTGGTGAACTATGTCAATGTTTTGGCATCTAGGTACATATGTATGTATTATCCCCCATCTCTCCTTACAAATGGAAATAAAAGCCTTAAGTCTACAAGCAGACTTTCAGTGGTCAGAACAAAAGTAAGGTAAGATAATCTACCTCGCTGTTATATATAGTAGAGCACAAAGGTGTCTTCTGGCTCCAGGACTGCTGTCAGAGAAGGACTCTGTACTGTCAGATAGTATGTTGTAATAACTTCCTCTCTTTTCCCTCTCCAAACTCCCAAATAACCTGCTCTTACTTTCTTGGTCTCAATTGTACAATAAGAAAGTAACTTCGGTGTAGGAAAGAAGAGAAATTGCTAGTTATAAAATACTGTAATAACTCAGGGCAAAATGTCACAATTTCCTGGCGCCGTATAATAATATTCAGCAACTACCACTGCTCTTATATCCTAATAAAATAGTGTGTAAAATTACACTTCCCTTCTCACCTTGCTTTCATTAGCTAAAAAGAAACGGGAGTTTATTTGCCATTGGTTTCAATACCAGAAAGTTTTGACTTTAAGAATAAACTACCTGCTGAGATATCAAGAAAGAGTAGGCTGAATGACTAACAGAAAATACAAAATGTTCACTCTCACTGAATAAAGATTAACTTATACAACAGAGCCCTGAAGGGAGAATAGAATTAATAAACTAATGCTTCTGAATTGTTCTATAAATGTAAAACAATAGCTAAACTCTGAACTCTGTTGCAATTGGTTATGTTTCTATGTTATGTGTGTCTTGTGTATACTTTAAAACATGTTAATATCTATGCATGCATGTGCACACTACATACACGTACTCACACATACCAAAGAACAGTTATGAAACCTACCCTTCGGTAAGAAAAGTATGAGTGTGTTTTGAAATTAATACCCATGTTTTCTTCAAAACTGGTAAGTGGACATAGTTCAGTTCTTGCTTGTCAGAAATAACTCGGGATACTTAAGAATTAAAAAGTACGAGATTCACTAGCATCTTACTGTAAATGTGAATAGTTCACCACCGGAACATGGAAGAGTCTTTCTTAAATTATCAACCTAGTATAAATAAATAGCCTCATTATAACTTTTCAAAGAAATTTATATTTACCAGTCTATCAGTGCAAATTTGGTGGATTTTTCACATAACTGTACCTACAATATATTTCTTTTCGTGGCTGGGCAAATAGACTAATATTTCACAGCAGATTTGGAAGTATAACTGATTTTACTCACTACGATTGAGTTACTCATGAAACATTTTAGATAAATATCGTATGTTTACAATAGAATCTATTATCTCGTTAGATTCCCACAACATCCCTGTGACAGGTGAGAAAAGGTGAGAGGTAGGTAACTTTTCCAAAATCAGAGTTACGACCAAATGGCAGAGTCTACGACAACCCCAGATACTTAGGATCCCAGTCCAGTGATCTTTCTTCTATATCACAAACCCTCCCTACTCTTTGGAAGTCCAGGATTAATAGACTTCTCAGTAGTGTATAGAAAATTAAATCGTATTCAAAGAGGGAAGGGCAATAACTGAACGTTCTAGAACTCACGGGGAATGACTTGGAATTGTTATTAAAGTGGTGAACCACACCAAGAATGGCAATGAGTTGAAACTGAAGCTTCAATGTGAAATAAAGAATCTTCAGGGAGGAAAAAAAAAAATACAAAAAACAACCTGTTCTATATATATATAATCAGTCAATTATCCAAAGCCACTTAAAAATATTTGTCCTCTTTCTTTTGTCTTCATCCTCCAACTCCTTACCAGGTTTTTCTATTTAATTGGTTTATTGCTCAGGAAAGAAATTTAATTTTATTACTAAAGCAAAAAGAATAAAAAATTGTCTTGAAAAAAATTCATATTGCTATTGTAGATGAAAATATCTGACAATGTTATCTGTTTTGGATTTTCTTCTCTTGTGGATTACAGACATTATTAGTATGCCAGTTGAGAAGTGGTGGTGGAGGGTAAGCAGTTGACTACAAATGATGGCACCAGAAACAATCCCAGAATTGCTAGCGTGTGTATTAGCATTTCTATCATTTCTGCATTTAATAATATAAGATACAAACTATGCATTTCTGACAATGGAAAAAAGGATTTGTAGAACCAATATGTGAATTCTAGTTGATGGTCCAAGAATCACAGTGGTTCAGACTGTCCAGAGCATAACATTATTGTTGGAAATATAAAACCAAAAAAAAAAAAAAAAAAACCCTTGCGGTGGAGTCAATTCTGATTCAGAGTGACCCCAGAAGAGTGAGCAGCTGGAGGATTTGAACTGCCGACATTTTGGTTAGCAGTTGAGCTCTTTACCACTGTACTACCAGGGCTCCATTGGAAATACAGAAACCAACAAATATGAGAAACAAATTTATAAAGTGAAAGAAAACTAAATTTATTTCTAAGACAGGTTTAAAATTTTGATGATGAAAATTACATAAAAATATGCCCTTCAGAACTAGAACCCTTCGGGATATTGGTGTCCTATGAGTGGAACTGACCTGTTCCATGTCATGTCAGGGGAGCCTGGATGGTGCAGAGAATCCCGTGGGGCGATGGCGTCCCCAGGATCAGGATCTCCAGAGACGAGTCTGGAGGTGCAGTTGTTGATGCTGGAGCAGTTTCATAGCAGTGCTCTTACAAGACCGGAAGCAATGGTACCCAAACAATGGCCCATAGCAGGGCACCCTACAGCCGGCGGGTGGAGCAACTGGCTGACCAGGAGGCTGTCCGTCCGAGGACGGGTCTCAACTGGGTGATCTCTGGGGCTACATTTTATGCCCCCAGTGGAGTCCTGGTGCTGGTTTCAACTACACAGCATCATTGTAAGTCCCCAGGTTATGAACAAGATCTGTTCCTGAGTGTGTCTTTAAGAATTTGTAGGTAAGTCAGAGCAGATGCCTACGGTTCTTATTTAGCCTTACGTTAGTGCAAGAAGAGCACTGGTACCACAGTGGTTAAGAGCTTGGCTGCTAACCAAAAGACCAGCAGTTAAATCCACCAGCTGCTCCTTGGAAACCCTATGGCTCGGTTCTACTCTGTCCTATAGGGTCCTTATAAGCCAGAACCAACTAGATGCCAATGTGTTTGGCTTTTGGTTTAGTGCAAGAAAAGGCTGGAAGCCTTTTCAATGATTTAGAAGCTGCACGTGCAGCAGGTGAAAGTAATTGTGGCGAAGGATTTGTTGTAAGGGTTGGCTTGGAAACCCTGGTTGTACAGTGGTTAGTGCCACGGCTACTAACCAAAAGGTCGGCAGTTCGGATTCACCAGGCTGCTCCTTGGAAACTCTACAGGGCAGTTCTACTCTATAGGGTTGCTATGAGTCAGAATCCACTGGACAGCAGTGGGTTTGGTTTTTGGTTTAAGGGTTGGTTCAGGAGCCCTGGGGGCACAGTGGTCAAGGCACTGGGCTGCCAACCAAAAGGCTGACAGTGTGAACCCACCAGCCACTCAGCAGGAGAAAGACGTGGCAGTCTGCTTCAGTAAAGATTTACAGCCTTACAAACCCTATGTGGTGATTGTGCTCTGCCCTATGGGGTTTCTATGAATCGGAATCGACTCAACAGCAGTGCCTTTGGTTTTTTGGAGGGTTGGTTCGTGCATTTCAAAGTGAAGGCAAATTCACATAATATTAAAGGGCAAGTACAAGTTGTCCCTAAATCAGACATTTGTAATCCCAGGACTGCCTGTATCCTACTTTGTGCTAATCTTGTAAGGGTCAGCATTATTTTAATCCCCTCTGAAAGTTATACCTGCTGTGTTCCTGGAAAGTCCCTCTGCCTGTCACTAGAGCCAGCTGTTCTCTTCTGAGCAGCTTGCAATTTTGATGTTCTCCCTGTCTTGTGCATCCCAGGAACACGCAGTATGGTGGCCCAGCGAAACGTCATGTAGCTAACCCTTGTTAGTAGGCATTTTGTGTCCTTAAGAATAATGCATTCCACTAACTAAATAAGATAGCCCTGATTTTTTGTGAATTTTAAAGAGAAAATGTTGATAGATACTATTTACCAATTTTATGATTTTTCTCCTATAAATTTGTGTCAAGCCTTTGGCATCATTTGTCAGCTATCAAAAATTACCAGGAAGCAGAGTGAATGCAAAATAGCAGATGAATATTAATTGTAAAGTATGGTAATGAGTAATCTGCTGATCACAAAGGCTTGTTTTTCTCATGGGTGTCAGTTTATACATCGTAAGTATTTAATTAAGTCAGAGTTTCAGATAGTTGGTAAAATTATTGCAAGCTTTTATGGTGGAATTAAATTAATCAGGATTTAATGAACCACGGTGGCAGGGACCCTGGTGACTCAGTGGTTAAGCATTTGGCTGCTAACCAAAAAGGTCAGCAGTTCAAATCCACCAGCTGCTCCATGGAAACCCTATGGAGCAGTTCTACTCTGTCCTATAGCATTGCTATGAGTTGGAATTCACTCGACAGCAAGGGGGTTGGTATTTTTTGTTTTTTATCATGAGTTCCAGGTGTCCGCCACATAATTTCAGAAAGGATTATAAATTTATGTGTGTATATATATGCATATTTAATTTTTTGTTCTTATCGTTGTGTGCTCTGTAGATTTCGACTCATAGTGACCCTATAGGACAGAGCAGAACTGTGGCATGGAGCAGCTGGTAGATTTGAACAGCGACCTTTTGGTTAGCAGCCAAGCACTTAATCATTGCACTACCAGGGTTCCTCTATTTAATTTACTGAGATATAAAAATGTTTAAATTTCAAAACTAAAATTCACTTTAGCAGCTTTCATCCATCTACTACATTTTACATGACACAGAAAAATACTTTCCTGTCACTGAACTTTCCATGTATTCTGGAACAGGAAGTGGGATCCATTTGAGTACCTTGACCCCAGCGTTCTCGTGTTTTGCTTTTTTCAGGAACTACCATCAGCGTGATCATTGACGTGGACGTACATGCTTCTGTCATTGTCTCAGCAGTCATTGCCATTCTGTACACCCTGGTGGGGGGACTCTACTCAGTGGCCTACACGGATGTCGTTCAGCTTTTTTGCATTTTTGTAGGACTGGTGAGTGTGGACATCCACAGATTTTTTTTCTTCTTTTTTTGCTTTTTTTCTTTCTCTTTTTTTTCTTCCTGTCCCCTCCTGCCTTCTCATCCTTGCCCCTGGGCTGGTGTGCCCATTAATCTCATCTTGTTTTACAGGCCTGTCTACTATTTGGCTAAAGGGTGAACCTAGGGAATCGACTCAATGGCAGCGGGTTGGTGGGTTAGGGACACGGATTTATTTTTTTTTAAAGACAAAACATTTTATACTAACTCAACAAAAATTAGTACAAATTTTATTCCCCATCATGACTAATACATAATAACTCACATACTGTATCCAATTTTATATTTCCCTATGAGTTAATAAGATGAAAAACTCTAATTTGTTAGATTTGGACATGGAAGTGTGCCCTTAGTTTAAGTCTTAGAAAGATCTAGTTCTTCCTTTCCTTATGCCTATTTTTGGTGGAAATGTATGTGTGATCTTCTTTGAGTTTTGATGTCCACACTCTCCTCATAGTTTAAAAACGTTAGAGCTAATGTGTGCAAGTCTCTTAACTTCCCCTTATATTCCTTTTGGCTAATCTATTCTACTGCTTGTAGGAGTAAGAAATTATTTCATGTGAGGCCTCTGGAAAAAAAGGGGGATTTCAAATATTAATCATCACCATTTGGCATCTAAAAACAAAGAAAAGTTCTAATTATATAAGGCACTAGAAAGATTTATTATCTAGTTTTTGTAAGTCCTAGATTAAATTAAATAATATACGTGTAAGTATTAAGTAAAAAATATTATGTTTTATAAGACAGTATTATTAGCATTAAAGTAAAAGCACTTTTGTGTATATCATGGACATATTGTAGTCATTGTTGATTCTTTGTGAACTCACATCTTAAAACATGAAGATTATAATTACTTATGAAATAAAAAGCAAAATCTAAAACATATCAAAGGAATGGTAAAGAAATTTCTTATTTATGATGTCTCTACTCTGTGCTGGGGCCTTTCACATGCATTATTTTATTTGCGCACCCTGTAGGGGCAATGCCCTTGTGTGAAGGCCACAAGAATCAGCCTGCTAATTGGAAGATTCGTGACTCATTTTCTCAAGGATGGTCCAGGCACCCTTGATTCTCCTGCTTTTCTTTATCTTTCTCATACTGAAAGACTTTTCACTCTATTATAGTGTTTACACTGGACACTTAAAAATGAAGAAATGAATCTTATGTTCATTCTTCTACTTTCTAACATCTCTAATAATATCCAGGAGGAAAATTTAAAAGAACTGAAAAAATTAGATTGAAAGTTTAACTGTAAATTTACATACGCTAGCAATGATTAGGAAACCCTGGCGGTGTAGTGGTCAAGTGCTACAGCTGCTAACCAAAAGGTCAGCAGTTAGACTCCACCAGCCGCTCCTTGGAAACACCATGGGGCAGTTCTACTCTGTCCTATAGGGTGGCCAGGAGTCAGAATCGACTCGATGGCAACAGGTTTTTTTTTTTTTGGAATGATTATAATGTTTCCTATTTCTCTCCCATATGTTTTATTTGCATTTCACAAAATTTTGTTCATCCTTCTTTTAAACGAATTTGAGAATATTTAATTTATTCAAGGACTTCCATTGTTTATTTTTGAAATTGCCAAGATCGAGAGGATGGTGCTGAAATTCTGAATTTTTGTTAGTATCACCATAAACTTCCAAAAATAAAACAGAAAACCCAGAAACAAATCTTTGTTCAGAACATCATAGGTCAAGTTCGTTTGGCAATGGCAGATCTCGTGACTGATTGCACTTGAGAGTCTAAGAGACACAATCCCAAGGGATGAATCTATTTACTGATGATATATGTGATTTCTTACTGCATTCTATGAGACTAGAACTTAAAACACGCTGGCACATAAATCAAATGTGCTCGTATAAGAATGTCAGGACAAATATATATATGCCATCAGGATATGTGCTAGAATGTTTTTCTACTGCAAAATTCAATTATAACACATTTTGTTGGTAACTAATGAAGGATGCATTCAATTGGCTGTATAAAGTCCAAGAATGATCTGTTTTCCAATTTTCAAATTGGTTTATATGCATACTAATTACTTAGTCAACTTATATCTTAAACCATCCCCTCTTCTCAATTTCTCTGATTCTGTTGATTTTATCATCATCTTCCTATATCCCAAACTGTGTAAGCTTCAGGTCCGTATGTTAGTCTTCCCTTTCCCTGACTGCTCTCTTCCTGTTAGAATTATAGGGCTGTTGACACTCTCTTCATAATCCTTTTCAGTACCAGTATCTTTCCATTTCTAGTGTCACCACTCTGCTTCAGGTCTTTATGGGGTTATTTCAGTACCACTTTATAGCTCTTCCTGATCTTCAAATATATGAAAACTCAAAAGAAATTCCACTAGCTTGCAGTTGCCTGAAGAGTGAAATACGAATCCCTTAGCTTGCAATTCAAATTTTTTTTCACACATCTCTTTATCTTTCCATTCCCCTATATCACCCTATGCCTTTAAACCCAATCACCTAATACACACACACCCACACACACACCCCATATAGTCTTCTACTCTTTGCCTTGCTCAACCAGACCATTTCTTTCTTTAACGCCTTCTTTTTCTGCCTCTTCATATAGGGTCTACCCTTGAAGATTTGTTTTACGCACCAGTTTCTCAACCACATCTTGCATAGTCACTTTAGTGAATGGAAATTGTCCCCTAATTCAAATGAAACAGAACAAAAATTAATATATGTAATGTTCTTAAATTTAATGCTTTCATCCACAAAGGCATTTGGTGACTGGTCCTATAATTCATATGATAATCCGTTGCTGTCAAGTCAATTCTGACTCATAGCAACCCTATAGGACAAAGTAGAAATGCCTCATAGGGTTTCCAAAGAGTAACTGGTGGATTCGAACTGCCAGCCTTTTGGCTAGCAGCCAAGCTCTTCACCACTGTGCCACCAGGGCTCCAGTTCATATGATATGGCGTAATGAATCACAGAAGTAGACATTGTCTTACTTTAATTTTTCTAAATCAGTATTCCGTAATATCACGCAGAGAACATGGTTTCAGGTCCTTTTCCCTCGTAACAAGAGGAACTGTTGGGTTATGTGATCTGTGAGAAAAAAATAAGAGTATAAATCTTGCATATGCTAAAAAAAAAAAAATACTAGATAGTGAAAAATCATAGGCTGACACTCTGCTGTCACTCTTTGCTTCCAGTGGATCAGTGTGCCATTTGCACTGTCACATCCTGCAGTTACTGACATCGGGTTCACTGCTGTGCATGCCAAATACCAGGCACCTTGGCTGGGAACCATTGAACCATTTGAAGTCTACACATGGCTTGATAGTTTTCTGCTATTGGTAAGTGATGCTTTCAGCTGAGGAATGCAGCTTAATGAGTCCTAAAATCAAATGCATTTTTAAGATTTTCATTTTCACAAGTAAAATTTACCTACTGGATGATGAAGGCTATTCTAAAATGACAACCCTGTATTGGAAGGGTAGAGTCACTGACTGTGGAAGCTGATGAGTGTCAAAGCTAGGAAGCAAACAAGGCCTTCAGAGGATAGCATCCACGGCGGCGTGTGTGGTGTGTAGGCAGCATTTCAGTTGCAATTTAAGTTAAGGAGCACCATGTCCTACCCCCAAATACCTTCCCCAATCTAACAACCAAGTCATCTAAAAGTCTTTGTCTTTTGGATTAAATCAATAAAAGTCAATTTCTTCTGGAATAAGTAACTCGTGCAGTCTTGAATTACAGAATAAGCAAATTAGTGGTGTCATACAGTCCTAAGTGTGTGAGATAAATTATTTTGAGGTTGGAAGAGAATTGTCACTTGGGAATGATGCCAAGAGAGAAGCCCCGGAAAGCCAGAGGCAGCTTGAGAACATGCAGAACCTTGGGACAAAGGCATTGGCCTGAGAGGATAGGTACAAAAACATAATCCAACCAAATCCAACCTACTACATTTTACTTTTTTTGCTAATTAAAGAGATAGTGTATTAAAATAGTGTACCATATTTGATCTCAAAGTAAGATATAGGTTACTTTTTATATCTACATTTAAGGGGAAATTGGTCATTTTCATTTCTTCTTTGGAAGATTCATAATAGTTTGTGATTTTACTTTATTATATTTATGGCAACTTGCTGGATCTTAGTATTACCCAACACTAAAGTGAATGTCTGCCCCAGTAAAAAAAAAAAAAGTGCATAATATTTCATCCCTTTCTTCATTCAATTCAAAATTGTAGACATTCTAGAAAATTAAGAGCCAACATATTTCTTAATCATTAAGGAAAGAAGCCCTCCAGTTCACCACTGATAACATGTTTGTTTTCATGTTTTCCTGCTTCTTTACCAGGAAATTCTTTACTGGAGCAGGCAGTAAAATCTCCTTGGCAGGTATTTATATGAAAGAGATGAGGAAGGTTCAGGAAACATATGAATTTGTTGGTAATCACACCATTGTCTGAGGTAGGGGTTGAAATAGAGGATCACAGACCTCAAAGGCCTTGCCCTGTGCCACACTAATTTCTTCTTTTAACATTTTTTTTTTTTACTTTTGAACATATATGGCCTTTATAAGAGATAAATTCTTTTGAAATCAACATGTGATGAATGATAAGACAACCTAGGACTTAGAGTACAGTGGGAGGAAGAGGCAATTAAAGAAGAAATTACAATGCATTGTGATACATGACACTCATTTCTTCATTCATTTATATAACAAGCATTTGTTGAGCTACTACTCTATGCCCGATAGAGGACTGTGTCAATAGTCCATGAAAAACTTTTTCCAGCCTCTTGCCTAAGCACTCCCACATAACCTGACCTCTAGCCATACCAACACATAGCACTCCTACAGCTACATAGGCGTTTGGTTTTCTTTTTCCCTTCATATTAGTTACTGTTCCAGGTACTGTCTTCTCTCTCCATCTTCACCAGATAACACCCTTTCAATGCTCAAGGATCAGTACAACTCTGTAGGTTTTCCTGATTACCATGCCGCTTATCCTTACTCTCGTATTTGCCCCCAGTTAATTGTTTCTCATTTTTGGTCCCATACATACCTTTTGGTTGCACATATCACCAATAAAAATTTTAAGTACACTTCCAATATAGGTATGGGGCCCTGGTGGTGCAGTGGTTAAGAGCTCAGGCTGCTAACCAAAAGGTTGGCAGTTCGAATCCACCAATTGCTCCTTGGAAACCCTATGGGGCAGTTCTCCTCTGTCCTATGGGGTCACTATGAGTTGGAATCAACTTGATGGCAACGAGTTTGTTATATGTACTGTGCTAACATGTTATATAAACTATTTAATAAAAACTCTTATATAGTTTATAAGAATTAACTAAAAATGAGTATAAATAGAGCTCATATATTTTCTTCACTTGCTGAAAGTGAAGAGAACTTGAAGCACTTACTTATGAAGGTAAAAGACTACAGCCTTCAGGAAAACAAAAAATCCTAACACCTGAACCAATAGGCAACATCATGGTAAACAAAAAAATATTGAATTTGTCAAGAATGTCATTTTACTTGGATCCACAATCAACGTCCATGGAAGCGACAGTCAAAAGATCAAACGACATATTGCACTGGGCGAATCTGCTACAAACCTTTTTAAAGTGTTAAAAAGCAACGATGTCACTTTGAGGACTAAGGTGCACCTGACCCAAAACTTGGTATTTTCAATCGCCTCATATGCCTGTGACAGCTGGACAACGAATAAGGAAGATTAAAGAAGAATTGATGTATTTGAATTATGGTGAAGAATATTGACTATACCATAGACTACCAGAAGGACAAACAAATCTGTCTTGGAAGAAGTTTAGCCAGAATGCTCCTTAGAAAAGACGATAGTGACACTTGTCTCATGTACTTTGGACATGTTATCAGAAGGGACCAGTCTCTGGAGAAGGTAAAGTAAAGAAGCAGCAAAAAGAGGAAGACTCTCAATGAGATGGATTAACATCATGGCTGTAACAATGGGCTCAAACATAGCAACAATTGTGAGGATTGTGCAGGACGAGGCAGTGTTTCCTTCTGTTCTGCATGGGATCACTGAGTCACGGCCAACTTGATGGCAACTAACAACAACATTTTCTTCAGGTGCACCAATATATTGTCTTAAATCCTTTGGACACTCCTCTTTGGAAAATACTATAATGCATTTACTCTCCCACTGGGTAATGAGCTCCCAGGAAAGAAACATGGCTTATTCATCATTGTACGCTGATAACTATTGCACTGACCAGCACATCACTCAAGTCCCTAAATATTTATTGAGTTGTATGGATTCAAATTAAAAGCCAACTTCCATACTCTTATCTTTTCCCAATATTTTATGATAGTTTCAACTTCCAGATGAGAACAAATTGAAGGCTTCTGGGTAGTTCTAATGCAGCTTGAAATAAGTAAATAAATGAAAAGAAAGAATGATTTTATGTAATTACGAAGGAAAAGAACTTGAGGAAATTCTGCACAATTGAAAGTATAAATATGACAATAACATAATTATGTGAATTCAAACATGTGGCATTTTCTATACTTTAGAGCCATATTTATTAATATTATAAATGTGATTATAATAAGGCTTAATTTTAAAAAATTATGATAGATGCTATCTGCCTCAGATTCAGAAGTGAGTCCATGTGATTTCCATGCAGATACTGGGTGGAATCCCGTGGCAAGCCTATTTCCAGAGGGTTCTGTCTTCATCCTCAGCCACTTATGCTCAAGTGCTTTCCTTCCTGGCAGCTTTCGGGTGCCTGGTGATGGCTCTACCACCCGTACTCATTGGGGCCATTGGAGCATCAACAGGTAAATCTCTTATAGCTTCACTAATTGACCCATTCAAGCTTCACCACAATTCCAGTTAACTTGCCGGTTACCACCAACTGATCCACCTCCCGACTTCACTCATGTACATTCCCATATATACCTTTGGTAAAGCACTCAACAAATTGTCTTAAAATTCAATGGTCTCCAAAGTTTTGGGGACTGCTACTCCATCAATAAAACATTTGTGAGCACACACCCCAAATGCAGGCATTTTTCTTTACTAACTATGTGTACTTATGTCAGCGATGGTTCTCAACCAAGGTTGTGTATTAAAATCACCTAGGGTAAGGGGAGGAGTTTTTTTTTTTTTTTTAATACCTATTTCTTGCCTACCCCCAGGGATTTTATTTAAACAGTCTGAGATAGAACCAGACATCAGGGTTTCTTTAAAGAAATTCCATTGTTGAGTCTAACTGCAGCCAGGGTTGAGAGCCACTTGTTTAGAAGAAGTTTACCTGTCTTCACCATGAAACGGGTATCATGACCACCAAAAGATTGTTTGAACTTGAAATTCCTGCTTTATATTTTCAATGGTTTGTTAAGAGTTTTTATTCTTGGGAAAATAAATCAATAAATATGTAGGAAAAAGATAAACCAAGGTACTATGTAACTTATAGCATATTTATCACGCAGTTAATCTTCACGTAGAACATTTTTTAAAAACATGCTCTTAATTTGAATGAACTTATCTCTAATTACTCCTGACCTTTATGTTCCCATGCTGTACAAGTTCCATGAGCACTTAGTGGAAATATACTGCATTAACCCAAATTTGAAGGAATCTTCTAGGTAGTGGTAATCAAAATGGTTTAAAGAAAGTTCACCTTTCACCCTGCTGTGTTTTGCAAAGATGATTCTGGGTAATGTTCACATGAGTATTTTGACTTCAATGAGTAGAACTATTTCTTGGATTATTTAATTTTTAGAAGACCAATCATGGTTTATAGTATACACTGTCCATCCTAGCTGCTCATCCATGACATAAACATTTAAAAAGATGGCAAGCACAGATAGTATTCAGTGCTTGCCTGTGAATAAAAGACGTCATTTATTTCACAAGGAGAAAACAGACCTGGCCGTGTGTGTGTGTGTGTGCGTGCGTGTGTGTGTGTGTGTTGTAGGACAACAGACTCATAAAAACAGCATAAAACCTATTTCTCTTGAATTAGGTAAACAATCTTGATTGTTTTTTCTGGTACCATAACACCTCAGTTAATGCTACAAAATTGGCTTTATCTAAGCATGGCTTTGAACAACTGTGAGAAAGATAGGGGAAGAAAAAATAGTACAACCCAAGGGAAACCGCTCTTACTTGGTATCGTAATCATGACATTAAAGAAATCCAGCAAATAAAAAAGAAACTATACTAATGTGCTGTTACAGATTCTATTCTATTCTTCAACCTGTGCTAGAATTAAAAAGTAAAGAAGCTATATTCAAAAATAAACTTTGGCTCAAGTCCTATTACACTAGAAGTTCAAAACCTTCCCAAAATTTGAGCCTTATGCCTACCTGCACTTTTTATTCATAAAAACATGCTGCCTTTAATGTAGCACGCTTCCCAGTTCTAGTAAGTGGAATCCTATGCAAGGAGGCCCTAGGTGCTGGAAAAAATAATGTGACAGTAGCTCTAAAACCAAGTTTATGTACAGGAAGAAGATGGGTGAGAATAGCCCCACTAATCTCTGTAAGTATTTACACATGAATAACTTGAGCAAGAAGGAATGAAAAATTAGTGTCCTTTCACATGTCCAAAAGATTGGAGAAAAATATAATTCAGGGTAAGAGCATTTTTTTCTATGATTCTACACTATGTAATGGCACCAGAACACTACATTATTGCAGGAAAGTTACAAGTATTTCACATCATGTTCTGTGTAGGTATTGTGAATAAAGGCTAACTGTAACCACTGCCCATTGGAAGCCAGGATGTATAAAAACAATTCAATTGGATCAGTATATGTACTTCCCACTCAATTAGATTAACATAAAAGATTCTGAATTTGTTTCAAAGGCTTCCTAGTAAATAGAATGACCCCCAGATGGGCAAAGAATATATAGCATTTTTGATAGTTCATTGTTATTGTTTCTATTCAACAGATTGGAACCAGACTGCATATAAGCCTCAAGATCCCAAGACTAAGGGAGAAGCAGACATGATTTTACCAATTGTTCTGCAGTATCTCTGCCCCATGTACATTTCTTTATTTGGTCTTGGTGCAGTGTCTGCTGCTGTTATGTCATCAGCAGATTCTTCCATCTTGTCAGCAAGTTCAATGTTTGCTCGGAACATCTACCAGCTTTCATTCAGACAAAATGTAAGAACAGTCTTTTTAAACTTGTTATTTATTATTATTGTTGCTATTGTAGTATTTATTGTATATATACAATTATATGGAGCCCTGGTGGCAAAGTGGTTAAGAGCTCAGGCTGCTAAACAAAAGGTCAGCAGTTGAAATCCACCAGCTCGTCCTTGAAACCCTTTGGGACAGTTCTACTCTGCCTGTAGGGTCGCTATGAGTTGAAATCAACTCGACGGCAACCAGTTGTACAATTATATACTCATTAACGTCTATGTAAAATCAGATCCTACTCTGAGTAAGCATATAAGATTGAATGATAATGAATATTAATAATACTGAAAATGAATATTATCAATGCATGCAATTATACAATACTGAAGGAGACAGATCAATATAACTATTTTCAAGAGGTACAGTCATATTGCTATAGTTTGAATTTTTGTCTTTCTGATGAAAGAATAATGAAACTAGAAAAATTTTAACAAAAAAGTTAGTTCAATTTAATACTATAGGAAACTTGAGAACTCTGAGAGAAGACGTACATGGTGAGCAAGTTCTTTCACTTGATATTTTTGTAATATTTGTCCTGCTCTTCACTTGAACTCCCAAGTCTACCATCATCAGAAAATGATCTCTTAATTTGGTTTTCCTTATCGAATTTAGTGGGTTCATAACAGATGCCATGTGGTCATTTGGGAGCCAAGAATCCCTGCCCACCTTTTTCGTTGACTAAAGCTTTGCTGCCCTCTGAGTTTTCTAGGTCATGGTTAACAAAATATTCTCAGCCATTTCTCAGAAAAGAAACTCCTTGGACAACCCCTCTGTAAGGATATCAGACAATGGCTAGCCTTAGATATTGTAGGGCTCCTACAGAGAGAGGAAGCAAGAATGGTTGATGCTCTCTTACTGTCGCAGAAGAATTATTTTCTAATGTGTAAAATAAGAGAAATCCTTCCTAGTTTTATTGTTCCTCCATGACACCATGTTAGCTCACTTGTCTTCTCCCCCATGCATTCAGGGAATGACTCAGGTGTTCTATATGTCATCCATATGGTATACATAAACTCCTTGCAAAGGCCCACCTGGGAGGCCACCTGGTTTGCTTGATCTGGATGCTGTAGTTTAGGTTGATTGTGCCCATAGAGGGGATTCTTTAGACCAGTTTTAAAGCACGGAATGGTATCTTATTCTTTGCCTAAATAAGCCAACATGTTGCATGAAAATCTGACACTGTGGCAATTTCTTACAGGCATCAGACAAGGAAATTGTTTGGGTCATGAGAATCACTGTGTGTGTGTTTGGAGCTTCTGCAATAGCCATGGCCTTGTTAACGAAGACTGTGTATGGGCTCTGGTACCTCAGTTCAGACCTCATTTACATCATCATCTTCCCACAGCTGCTCTGTGTGCTCTTCATCAAGGGAACCAACACGTATGGGGCTGTGGCAGGTTATGTTTCTGGCCTTTTCCTGAGAATAACTGGAGGGGAGCCATATCTATACCTGCAGCCCTTGATCTTTTACCCTGGCTATTACTCTGATAAGAATGGTATCTATAATCAAAGATTCCCATTTAAAACGATTGCCATGGTTAGCTCATTCTTAGCCAACATTTGCATCTCTTATCTAGTCAAGTACCTATTCGAAAGTGGAACCTTGCCACCAAAATTAGATGTATTTGATGCTGTTGTTGCAAGGCACAGTGAAGAAAACATGGATAAGACAATTCTGGTCAAAAATGAGAATATTAAGTTAGATGAACTTGCACCTGTGAAGCCTCGACAGAGCATAACTCTCAGCTCAACTTTCACCAATAAAGAGGCCCTCCTTGACATTGATTCCAGTCCAGAAGGATCTGGGACTGAAGACAATTTGCAATGACCCCAAACAAAATACTGCTTTTTCAAACAGAGCACTGTAATACCATAGTCCTGGAAAGATGGTTTGCAGCATCTAAAAAAATATATTAAAAAGAAATATAAACAAGGTTCAGAAAGACAAAAGCCCACATAAAGTGCAATTGCACAGATACAAGCCAAGCTAGAAGGAAACACCTATGAAAGCAACCACTTCCTTTCTCATCCATAGTAGTTTTGATTTTGATGATAGTTTTGTAAGTACTTAAGAATGAATAAAGCTTCCCTTCAAAGAACCAATGACCAGAGTATTTATATTTATTACGTAAAAGGGAAGTAGATGTTTTAGAACATAAGAAAAATGAAATTGCACAGTCTTGAT
Source organism: Elephas maximus indicus (assembly GCF_024166365.1). Lineage (NCBI taxonomy): Eukaryota > Metazoa > Chordata > Mammalia > Proboscidea > Elephantidae > Elephas > Elephas maximus. The sequence goes on along the minus strand of NC_064835.1, from coordinate 77,838,908 downwards.
AGAAACCTTGTTTGTTGATGTATCTATGAATGGTGCAATAAATTAATCAGCTGATTTTTCTTAACATGATGATTACCATATTTTTACACAAATAACTCGTACCTTCTACATTTGTTTGCCAACCATGCCCTCCCATGAGGTTTTCCGTAAGCATGGAATGCTAGTTTTTTACAGCAATAAGTATAAAAAAAAAAAACTGGCATAGCATCACTTGTGAAAATATCTTGCAGGAGGAGGGAGTGGTTGGCAAATAAACATAGAAGGCATGCATTATTTGTGTAAAAATATGGTAACCCCTTCTTTCATGTTCCAAAGGAGCCCTGGTGGCACAGTGGTTAAACACTCGGCTGCGAACCAAAAAGTCAGCACTTGGAACTCACCAGCTCCTCCAAGGAAGAAAGATGTAGTAATCTGCTTCCGTAAAGATTACAGCCTTGGAAACTCATGGAGTAGTTCTCCTCTGTTCTATGGGGTTGCTGTGAGTTGGAATCAACTTGACAGCAATGAGTTTGGTTTCAAGTTCTGAACTATTATATTTGCGGAATATGTGATTTGTTATTCTTTGTAGCGACATGTATTATTCTGAGCACAGGCAACACAAATTCACACAAAAAAATTAGTGTACAGTGGCATTCCTTCATGTGCAAGGAGATAGGAAAATAGAATTCATTTTTGTAGAGGAGCCCTAGGCTTCTTTGAGCAAGTCTATAACTACTATGTGAACAAAGAAGTGTACGTGGAGCATAGAAGGATTATTAGGCAATTTTAAAGCAATAAATCAAGACGGTCATTAAGCAAAAAGTCATAGGTAGAACAGTAGATTTTTATCTTCGTTTGAAGTGTCTAAAGTTTTGTACCATGATAAAAAAGTAATGTCTTGGCTTACTATCTAAATTAGTATTGGAAGTGAAATTAGGCCATATTTAAGGCTACATAGCAACAATTAAAGTTAATGAGAGACAAGTTGATAAAGTGAAATGTTTTTCATTGACTTTCTTACTGGCAGTTCCCATAGTATCCTGATTACAAAATTAGAAAACCAAAATCCAGTCATATTTAGGTATTCATTAGGAGGAATGATTAGGTATTAAGGAATCTAGTCTGTGGCACTTATTCTGTGCACTTTTTCACACAGCTTGTCTTAGCAATTTGACAAATTACCGTGACAAAAAGAATACAGTGAATTTTAAAACGCTAAAAGGAAGCAGGAAGTGGAATTAATGCTACAGGAAAGAAGCCATCAATTTTACATTTGGTGTCTATATAACTTCATGACGTTGGTCATTAAGTGTCATTTTGTTTCTTTTCTGGAGTTTAAAAAATATATGCATATAGGAAAAAGGTCACATTATAGAAATACCTGGAGCTGTGATTACAAAAGCAAGTGAACCAATGAGCTGAAAAATTATCTAAGAATTTGATCCAATAAAGAAATCCAGGCCGAATTGTTCAAGCTAAAGCACTTTTTCCAAAAACTTTTTTAATTCAGTGTTCTTCATTAATTATAAAATGTTAAGTTATTGAAGCAAGAATTATGTTTTAGGTTTTAACTGGAATTATCTGAAAATATCAAAAAATGTATCTCCTTTCTGACTAAATAGGAGTTAAATTTGCAGAATAATTTTTTTAATGTGAAATTTAAAAAATTTTATGTTATAGTGTCCCATTATACATACCTAAATGAAAAGAGAATTTGTTCCATGCATCTATTTGCTCAGAATCTGCTCTCTGACTAGTACCCTTTGCAAGACTTAGAAGGAGTACATTTCTGGAACCCGTAAGTGGGGCAGTCTCAAGATTCTCAGACATGGATTGAGAGAAGAGCCAGGGTCAAGGAAAACATTTGAGAAAAACTGCAAAGATTAAAGCATTTGATACGTAAAAGTAATTATTTGGTGGGGATTACGCAAACACAATATTTCAGCTGTTCCATGCTTCCTAGCACACTAGCTGAATAACTATTTTTTTCCCCTCCATTGCCGTTAAGTTTTCATTTCAACCCATCGAGGCATGTGCATCCCTAGAAACTCCCCACCTGTATTAGAATAGAGGACAGCAGAGAAGCATATTCTCCTTACAGACATTATACTTTACAATTTCACTAGGCAACAATTGTCTACACAAATATAGATCATATATATGAAAAGAATAAATATTAATAGTGAAAACTTCTTCCATTCCATTCATGTTATATAATAGATGTAGAGAAGTTTACCTTATCTAAAATATTAAAAACTGGATAATTTAAATAATTTAAACTAATAAATAAAGCTCTATTTTCATCTAAACTATTGCTTCTCATCACTCTCAAACCTGATACATAAAAAACTAGTTTAGTGTAAGTCCATGTGCTAAATATTAGCAAGGTGATTTTTTTAAACTACAAAAAAAAAAGTAAAGATCAAAAAGAATGAAAAAATGAACACAAGAGCCTTTATGTATGTACGTATATACGTATTTATGCACACAATTGTCCCCAATTTCCAAGGAAGACTGAAGTTGTGAAATATGGGAGATGATAGTTTATACTCATTAACCAAAACGACTTGCTGTTGCGTCAGTTTCAACCCATGGCAGCCCATTACCCTGCTCTATTTTGACATCACGGTTAATGCAGGTAGCTTTTTAATCCTCCAGCTTAGTTCAGTGGATCTGGTTCTCCAAACCCTTTTCCAGTCGAAATAAAACAGCAACATCTTAGACACTGACGAGATTGCTCTCTGGAGGTAATATTTGTAGATAAAGCATTGGAATAAAACATACTTTATTTTCATACTTTTACAATGATTGTAACGTGTGTCTTGGGTAATTGTAATATTTTTGCCGTATAGTATTCAAAACATCAAACTTGTAGCTAGACTGAAATATCAACAATAAGCTTTCACTCGTCGAAATCCAACTTCATTGCTATTATTATAAGTAATGAATCGTATGTGAATATCAAATGAATGTAAACTTGAAATAAGTGAATCTAATATAATAGATATTGGCTTTTTCTTTACATTTGAGAGTAATTAATTAGCATTGTATTTCAAACACAAATTGTGACTCTAGCAGTCGAGAAAATTTACCCCGGTATAATGTATGATTTATTGCAAGTTTACTACTGAACACAAATACATATAATGGTTCTAAAACATATATTTTTGTCTGCTAAAATATTATACTAAACTATGCTTAAAATATACTATGGACTGCTAGAAGAACAAACAAATCTATCTTTGGAAGAAATATAGCCAGAATGCTCCTTAGAAGCAAGGATGGAGAGACTTTGTCTCACAAACTTTCGACACGTTCTCAGGAGGGACCAGTTCCTGGAGGACATCACGCTTGGTAGAGGGTCAGCAAAAAAGAGGAAGACCCTCAACGAGATGGATTGACACAGTGGCTGCAACAATGTGTTCGAGCACAGCAGCCATCGTGAGAATGGCGCAAGACAGGGCAGCATTTCCTTCTATTGTACATAGGGTCACTATGAGCCAGAACTGACTCGATGGTACCTAACAACAACATGCTTAAAATAAGTAGACTTACAACTATATGTGTAAATGTTTAAATGTAATTGTATTGAATTAAATTGTGCTGGTGCAACTCAGGATATTATTGTCTAGGTTTGGCTTTTTGGGGCCCAATCATGAAACAAATATAAGTGGTGCTTCAAGACAACTACACAATAAAATTGAAATAAAGCATCTTATTACCCAAGCAAATGCCAAGTAGAAATGCTGGCACCTTTCCTAAATCTTAGGACAACATAGGATTACATGTCTCGAAACAAACTGTAAATTATTTTTCTTGGAAAAGAAATTGCACCTGTGTACACGGGCTTTCCTTTGAGTCAAAGAAATCAGAAACCATAAAATTAATATCATTAACATCAAGAAGATTTTCATCTTAAAAGTCACATAGCTGTCTGACGGGTGTTGCTTTAGGATACACAACGAGGGCTTTGAACTAGTTCATTTTGGTTTGACCCTCTACTGGGAGTTTGCTTTTCTACCCCAGGTATACTGAATCAGAATTTTAACAAGATCCCTGGGTGATTCTTATGTACAAACAAGATCTGTTTAAAATGTAGATTCTGATTCAATATATCTGGGGGTGAAAATGCAAATTCTCAGCAGAGGGTTGAACTGAAACAAACCAGTTCCAAGGCCTGTATACAACCCGTCACTAGGACGTGAGCTGGTTCTCATTATGCCTTGTGTATGTATTCCATATCTCTTATCTAACTCGCTCAGGAGTCTTTAAAGTATGTATATACACTCTCTTACACTTTAATCATGAACGTTAGCACCTTTGGATAGATATGGGGAATGAAGCTCTAGAATAAGCTTGAAGAGGAATGAAAGAAAGCATACGCGGTTACGGCCGGGAATTATCCACCGATCTGGCTGCCCTTACAGACACGGTCCTGGGAAGCACGCAGTTTGGCTTTATTCAAATCCATGCTCTAAGGGAAGACAGTAGGAGCCATTTTAGCCATCAAGTATAGAGAATTTAAGTTTGATCCTTAACATTCTTCTCAGATAGATCCTCTGAGAGAGCTCTAGGGAACAACAGAACAGTGAAAAGTATTTCTACAATTTGTATACAATCCTTTAAAGAAGAACTCCAAAACAGTTAAAAAAAAAAAAAAAAAAAAGCCATCATATAAATTCTCTAAAATCAAAGAGTACATGGCAATTTTTGCTTTTTTTGACATATATGTTTGTCATATATATTTTTGATCATTCCATTGAAAAGCATCATGACTCAAATGATTCTTTAAAAGGGAATAAAAATAATAGGATATAGAAAAAGTAAATTTTGTTATTTGGAAAACACCCAAAGTTGGACTTCAAAACTCATATATTCATTGGGGGTAGGGGTGGGAAATGAGTGCTGATAGATACCAATCAACAATTAACACCAAATTTAAAAACATCAGGGTCCAGAAAGTATTACAGACCACATTATTCTATATAGGTTAAAATGTCCCAAGAACAGATAATAACGGGCATAAAATGTAAGCAATGACTCAAGTGTAAGAAACAATCTAAATTGAAACCATGCAAAACAATTGTAGTCCCAAAGACATTTGTTGTGTTCACAGAGTTTGAATACACACGATGGACGCTGTGTGCTCTATTTTCTGTTAATCAACGTTAAGTAGAAATTTAGCCTTCAGAAAAAAGCTGACCTACATACGGTTCCATTTAGAATGTTTATAACAACTTCCTTTCCATTTTAGTTTCCTACATTAAAATTTTTATTTAATAAAATCGTATTTAGTAAATACTTCCCACATTTTATTTCTGAGAGGGAACTACAAAGTTCCAAAACACAAGTTCAGAGGAGAGATTTAAAAACATAATATGAAATAAGCACTCTTCTGTTGTATATGTTTAGTTCAGGCATCTACTTGAACTTGTCATCCACAAAACAATTCGGAGATCATTGCTATTTAGAAAGATGGCTTAAAAAATTGATTTCAGTGCAATCTATCTTTAATTTAAGAAAAAAAATTAGAGGCATTCAAAACAAAAAAAGCAAGTTTTCAACATTAATGTCGATGGCCCATTAGATACTCTACTTCCTCACCTTCATAAACTCCTAAACCTGAGAGAGTCTCATAGTTGGAATCAACTCCACAGCACACAACAACAAAAAAACCTAAGAGTTAGGAGATATTACCTCCTGTCCTTGTTTTGCTCCTAATTACTTGATCTTGGGTGAATTAATTGATCTCTCTGGGTCCCAGATCATCAGTGATTATTTTAAGGTATTTTTTTGGCTTATAATTTAACAACTACTTGTGTCTACACCTTCCTTCCATATTAGCCCAGACATACTTCACTACCCATTCTGGTATTAGTTCAAGATCTTAAATTTAGTGTTTGCCGTGAACTAAAGCATTCCCATCCTCACCTCCATTGCCATTTCCAGAAAACAAAAATCCTCACAACCAGACCAATAAGGAATGTCACAATAAATGGAAATAACATTGAAATTGTCAAGGATTTCATTTTATTTGGATCCACAACCAATGCTCATGGAAGCAGCCCCTGAGAAATCAAATGATGTGTTGGGTAAATCTGCTATAAAAGGCCTCTTTCAAGTGTTAAAAAAACAAAGATGTCACTTTGAGGACTAAGGTTTTCCAGACCCAAACCATGGTATTTTCAATCACCTCATATGCATGCAAAATCTGGACAATGAATAAGGAAGAGCAGAGAATTGATACATTTGACTTACGGTGTTGGAGAAGAATATTGATTATACCATAGACTGCCAGAAGAATGACCAAAGCTGTCTTGGAAGAAGTATAGCCAGGATGCTTCTTAGAAGCGAGGATGGCGATAAAACAATATAAGCCTAAAGGGGCACACCAGCCGGGGCAAGGAGGGGACAGGAAAGCTGGCAATGGGGAACCCAAGGTCAAGAAGGGAAACAGTTGACATGTCATGGGTTGTTAACTAATGTCATAAGACAGTATGTGTACTGACTGTTTAGTGAGAAGCTAGTTTGTTCTGTAAACCTTCACCTACAGTACAACTGAAAAAACAAGGAGAGCAGGTGATCTGCCAGGATGGGCTCCTACAAAGTAAGGGCATTCTGGGAGAGTCGGGACAGCACTTAGGACAGTTCTAGGGCTCCAAAACTGACAGGGAAGAAGAAGAAGGGGAGGAGAGAGAGAGAGGAGAAAAGGCAGCGCTCCCTGGAATAAAGTACTTAAAGGAAACCTACCTCCAGGGCAAAGCTATTCTTTCTGGGGCAGTTTTGGGGTTCCCAGCCTCTCCCAAGCATGGGGAAGCCCTGTCAAAATGCCCTGCCCACCAGGACTATACTGAGGGAGGCCTCCTGGGGACAAAAACAGGAAACCCACTTCTGTCTATATATACCAGCCCTTCCTTTATAACATAAATAAATATAAATTGCCCAAAAAAAAAAAAAAAGAAGTGAGGATGGCAAGACTTCATCTCCCATACTTTGGACATGTTATCAGGAGGGACCAGTCCCTGGAGAAGGAGATCATGCTTGGTAAAGTAGAGGGTCAGCAAAAAAAAGGAAGACTGTCAACGAGATGGACTGACACAGTGGCTGCAACAACAATCTCAAACATAGCAGTGATTGTGACGATGGTACAGAACCAGGCAATGCTTTGCTCTGTTGTACATAGGGTCTCTATGAGTCGGAAGTGACTAGACAGCACCTACTACAAGGCATTCCAACCCTCACCTCCATTGCCATTCCCAGATGTTTACCAATACCATTTTATTTACGCAACTTAACATTTCCTTCTCCTAAAATGTCAAATAAAATGACGTATTTTATTTTTCTATAAGGTAACCAACACCCACCCACCACCACCACACACACCCACCTCTACCAAATCTCACTTTCTTCTGACCAGGGACAACTCTTGCCCCCATTTTCACAGAAATTGTCAAATACTCAAATTCCATTCATGAAGACAATGTATAATTAAAGCTCCGAGTCAGAATCTTCTCAACAGCAGTGGGTTTGGTTTGTTTTGGTTTAAGGAGGCCTATAGGCCTCCTTAAACCAAAACAAACCAAACCCACTGCTGTTGAGATTAAAAAAAAAAAATTTTTTTTTTTTATCCTGATGGTGTCGTGCTTAAGTGCCACCACTGCTAACCAGTAGTGTTTAAGTGCCACCACTGCTAACCAGTAGTGTTTAAGTGCCACCACTGCTAACCAGTAGTGCTTAAGTGCTACCGCTGCTAACCAAATGGTTGGCAGCTCAAATCCACCAGGTGCTGCTTAGAAACTCTGTGGGGTGGTTCTACGCTGTCCTGTAGGTTTGCTATGAGTCAGAATTGACTCGGCAACAGGTTTGGTTTTTTTGTTTTGTTTCACTGGCACAATGGTTAAGCAGCTGGGCTGCTAATCAAAAGGTCCAAAGATTTCAAACCCGCCAAGGGCTCTGAGGGAGAAAAGACCTGGCGACTTGCTCCCACAAAGATTACAGCCACAAAAACCCTGTAGTGCAGTTCTACGCTGTCATAAAGGGTCACTATGAATAGCAATCAGCTCGACAGCACACAAAAACCACCACATAAATATACATATGCTTTGCTTTATACAGTTAGTTGACAAAAACTAAAGATACTGAACAACTCCCAAGTTACCAACAGGTGCCCCCTTGGAATCACTGGCCTATTCTAGTAGTTTCTAGAGCATTTGCTTCCTGACTTAAATTGAGTCCTTAAATTCTATAGGCACCTAAAAACTTGGATCATTTTCTTTATGAGTTTTAGCCACTCATTTATTAATTTATTCAAGAAAATTTTCATGAACATTTACCAAGTGTTGTTCTTTATGCAGACTGGGAAGAAAGAAAGAAAACCGCCCTTATTCACAGAAGATATGATTGTCCTAGAAAATCCCAAATAATGAAAAAATAAAATAAAAACCTTCAGGAACTCAGTGCAGGATACAAGGTTGATAATCAAAAGTCTATTGCTTTCTTATATACCAGCAATGAACAATTTTGGAATTATATAATTCAAATTAGAAATTGAATTAAAAACACAACACTGTGTAAAATAGCACCAAAAAAATAAATAAAAGAAAGAAATAGGTATAAAAAAAGACCCATTGCCATCGAGTTGATTCCAACTCATAGCGACCCTATAGTACAGAGTAGAACTGCCCCATAGGGTTTCCAAGGAGTGGCTGGTGGATTCGAACTGCAGACCTTTTGGTTAGCAGCTGAACGCTTAATCACTGTGCCACCAGGGCTCCAGAATAGGTATAAATCTAATAAAATGTATGCAATATCTATATGAAGAAAAGTAAAAACTGATTAAAAAAAAAAGAAGATCTGAATAAATGGAAGGGTATTTCATATTCATGGATAGGAAGACTCAATATTATTAAGACGTCAATTCTTCCCAACCTGATTTATACTTTCAGCACAATCAAAATCTCAGTGAGTTATTTTATAAACATCGATAAACTAATTCTAAAGCTTATATGGAAAAGCAAAAGTCCCAAAACAACCAAACCATTGGGAAGAACAAAGGAGGAGGGCTGACACTACCCAAGTTCAAGATTTACTTAAAGTTGCAGTGATAAAGACAGTGTGGTGTTGGTGAAATAATAGACAAATAGATCAACAGAATAGAGAGCCCAGAAATAAATCCACATAAATACAGTCAACTGATCTTTGAGAAACGAGCAGAGACAATGCAATGGAGAAAGGACAGTCTTTTCAACAAATGATGCTGGAACAACTGCATCCATACGCAAAAAAAAAAAAAAGAATCTAGACACAGTCCTTACATCTGTCACAAAAACTAACTTCATAGTTCTAAATGTAAAATGCAAAACTATAAAACTTCTAAAAGATAACATAGGAGAAAATTTAGGCGACCTTGGGTTTGGCAAAGATTTTTAGATACAAGATACAATACCAAAAGCACAATCCATGAAAGAAAATTTGATAAACTGGACTTAATTAAAATTAAAAACTTCTGCTCTGCAAAAGACACTTTTAAGAGAATGGAAAGGCAAGTCACAGACTGAAAGAAAATATTAACAAAGCACGTATATGATAAAATTATACAAAGAAATTTTAAAACTCAACAATAAGAAAACAAACAACCCAATTTTTAAAAGGGCCAACGTAAAATACCAACCATCTAAACCATAACATCAGACCATAGGTAATTCTCCAATCTCATTTAACCATTCTTCCTCACAAGTATCTAACTTACTGTTTTGATTTCCACGTAGTCTTTTCCATCTGAATGTTGAAAGATGGCTCTGAAAAGAAGAAAATGAAATTTTTCAATAATTATCCTATAGATAACAGAATAAATTATATTGCCAAAATGCAATATTGTGGATGAAGTGTGGCTATGGTAGGTCCCTAGGTGGTGCAAACAGTTTGTCCTAGACTACTAACCACCCAAGGACACCATGGAAAAAAAGTTTGGTGATCTGCTTCCATAAAAATTACAGGCAAGAAAACTGTATGGAGCAGTGCTATTCTGTAACACATGGAGTAACCAGGAGTTTGAATCGACTCTACAACAATGTTTTCATTTGTTGTTTGTTTTTATTTTTATTTGTGGTGGTTATGGTGGACATTGTAATGAGTTCCCTAAATGTCCACATTCCCTTTCAATAAATGACTTCTTGCACCAGCTGCTCTCAGCAGACAATCTGCACTGTCAGTCATTTCAGGAACTTCCCCAACTGCAGACAGCTGCCTAGCCCAAGGTCAGCACCTTCCAGGGGCAGTCTACCTCCTATGACTAATCAGAGGAGTGTAAAGGCCTAGCCATTTTGGCTCAACTCAAGACAACTCTGAAGGACCCCAAAGTTTCCTGTGGGATTGTCTGAGTTTATCTTTCAGTTTGCATTGCAGCTCAACTTCTTCTGCCCTGTCCTGTTTTCTTCTTCCCCCTTCCATAGGTGTTGATTCCAGGAGTACTCCTTAATAAAAATAAAAAAATAATTCCCACTTACTGTCTCAGAGCATGCTTCCAGGGAACCAAACCTGAAATAGTACCAGGAGTTATCCAAGAAAGCAGATGATAAGGTGGGGTTTCAAAGCTGGAGCATTCACCAGCCAGTTTGCAATGAGGACTCCAACACTGGTGGCAGGTAGAACAAAGATAGCCCCTGTCACAAGATGGTCATGTAGTTCTTAAGTGATGTTTAATTGAGATGGTCTATAAGGAGAAAGGAACATACTAAATGGTGTAATGTATAAGACATTTGAAACAGATGGAAAAACATCAAATCTAAGATAATGGGACTGAATGGCTATTGCTATACTCCACTGATACTCTAGAAATAAATGACAAAAAGGTGAGAGCTATTATCAAATTCTGTTAGATAACTAAGCCAGAGGGCCTTCTTGGCAGCAAACAAGTTTGCAGGATTAGACTACTTCCCCTAATTAAGAGTTAGCCCAGTCCTCTTGCATGGGGAGCGTATTAGTTTTCTATTGCTGCTGTAACAAATTACTTCAAATTTGGTGGTTTGAAATAACAAAGTTTTATTATTGTGTAGTTCCATAGGTCTGAACACCTGGAAGTCAGAGTCTAAATAAATTTAGTTTTACTGGGCTAACATTAAGGTATTGGCAGGGCTGCATTCCTTCTGGATGCTTCAGGAAAGAATCCATTTTCTTGCCTTTTCCAGCTTCTAGAGGCCACCTGAATTACTCAGCCTGTGGTCTCATTCCTCCAGCAACATTGGGTCAAGTCCCTCTCATGCCAGCATCTCCATGACTCTCATTCTCTTCTGCTTCATCTTCTCCTTGTAAGTAACTTTGTGTTTCTGTTAGAAACATCAGGATAATCTCCACCTCTCAAGGCAAGCTGATTAGAAACCTTAATTCCATTGGCAACCTTAACTCCGCTCTTCTGTATAACATCACCTGATGCAGTGAAACCCATGTGAAATTGCGTGCTACAAATTAATAAGTAAGCACAGGTAAGCCCGTGTGTACCTTGTTTACTGGGTAATCCATCCTTGTCACAGAATACTGCTTCAGCTATAGTGAATCCCTCATAACATCACATCAGAACAGGGGGCCCACTTTATAGAAAAGGAGATGTGGGAATGGATCCATAACCATGAAATTCATCAGTGATATTATGAAGTGTACCCTCTGTAATTTGCCTTTCTGCCAGAGTGTGGAAACAACCTGTTGAAGGTACAGCTGAGGTACCAGTTCCCAAGCAATACTTTACAAAGATAAAGTGCCATCCTTCAAGTCTTGGAAGCTGTGTCCACAATAAAATCAAACCAAACCCGTTGCTGCTGAGTCAATTCCAACTCATAGAGAACCTATAGGACAGAGTAGAACTGCCACACAGGGTTTCCGAAGGCTGTAATCTTTACGGAAACAGACTGCCACAGCTTTCTCCCTCAGAGCAGCTGGGGAGTTTGAACTGCTTACCTTTCAGTTAGCACCCAAGCGTTTTAACCACTGCACCAGCAGGACTTCTTGTCCACAATAGGAAGAACAAATTGGACTGGAAACCAAGGGATAGGGGAAGTAGGAGTGACTCTACTAACCAGCACTCCTACTGGCCCAGTTGACGATACTGTACTCCCCATACCTCTTACTCTGTTCTGCATAGTTGGAAATCCTGACTTCCAAAGGGAGGATGCTTCCGTTAACAGAAAAGCAAGAGTCCCACTGAATTAGACTCTACAGCTCCCAGCTGAGCACTTTGAGCTCCTTTTATCAAGGCATCAGCAGGCAAGAAGAGGAATAATAAGGGTAATTGACCGTGATCATCGAAAGGAGATAAAGATATTGTTATCCAATGAGAGTAGAAAGGAATATCTTTGCTACCCAAGAGATATAGTTGGGTGCTTTTGGTACTCCCTTGCTTAATTATGAGGATAAATGGACACACACAGCAAACCAGGCTGAAATGGGCATGGTCACCAGCACTCAGACCCCTCAGGCATGAGAGTCTGAGTCCCATCACCAACTTAGCCACCAAAACCAGCAGAGCTGCTGTACAAGGGTGAGAGGAATTTACAAAGGCTAGCAGAGAAGAAAGACAGTGAGTGTTTATTGCAGCCCCGAGACCCTCTACAAGTGGTGAGGGCTGTGGTTTGTATCACTTAATTTCCTCTTCCAAATTTCTCTGGGAAATAAGATCCACTGCTAGAAGAGTCACTTAAAACTGTAACTTTCTGATCTATAAATAATACTTGTCTACTTCTCTCCCTCCAGTGGCCCTTCGGTCCAGATTGAAATATACCAACCAAAGTGCTCACCACCTCCTGAGTCAGCCCTCTATACAACGATTCAACACATGTTCTTTTTATTCAAAAAATCTGCCTTTCCTTTAAACTTGGGGGGAAAAAATCTTCATCAACATAACTGAGAGTGCAAAATCAAACCTTCATTGCCAACAATTTTGGTTCAAAAAAGTAACAGAAGAGACCAATCCTGTTGCCACTCAAATAGCAACACGTAAGGTCATTAAAAAAAAAAAAAAAAAAAAAAACCATTGCCATCTAGTCGATTCCAACTCATAGCAACCGTGTAGGACAGAGAACTGCCATATAGGGTTTCCAAGGAATAGCTGGTGGATTTGAACAACAGGCCTTTTGGTTAACAGCCAAATACTTAACCACTGAGACACCAGGGCCCCAATGTCATATAGGTAGTAACGAAGAATCTGATCAACATAGTGAATTCCACTCATCTTTTGTCTCCATTCAAGAAAAAGAAATGTTTTTAAGGTAGTAGAGAGTTAGCTATCTGATAAGACAGCAATTTAGAATAAAAGCTCTGTGTCATTGGAGTATTTCAATTACTGAATAATGTCCCATTCAGAGTAAACACAAGTTCAACTCTAATATATTTTTAAAATAATGCAATTCCTGGTGTCTCTGGAAGAGGTAGAAATGGAAAAATTCTACCACTTCACATGCAATCAAATTTTACCCTCATAAATCCATAAAATCCCACAACATATGGCCCTCTCATTCTCTGTCTCTCCCTTCCAAAACTTCTTTCAGTGTTCCTCTCTTGCCTTTTCTTCCTCAGGTACAAAGGGATGTAGTCATTTCTGTGTTCATCAGTCTTACATCTTCATCCTGTACCCTGGATCAGTAAAACAAATGTGGCAAACCTAAGAAAAAACCCTTTTTAGAGCATGAGATAGGGAGAAGCCATACACACTTCTAATTATTGTAAAAAAGTATAGTCCTGAAACAGGCATATCAGCTCTGCTAATGTTCTAAGGGAGCACTGGTGACACAGTGGTTAAGAGCTTGGCTGCTAACCAAAATGTCTGCAATTCGAATCCACTAGCCACATCTTGGAAACTCTATGGGGACGTTCTACTCTGTCCCGTAGGGTTGCTATGAGTCGGAATGGACTGGACGGCAACGGGGTAATGGTCTGAAAGCACGACTTTCTTACGATTCCAAGGAGTGGCTAGTGGATTCGAACTGCCAGCATTTTGGTTAGCAGCCGAGCTCTTAACCACTACTCCACCAGGGTTTCCTTAAAGACAAAAGGCAGTGCTTATTAAAGACTGGCTACTGTCAGCATTCACACGGTTTAGGGCAGCACAGTCTATGTATCAATCTCTCCCTCTTCACTGATGGGACAGCGTCCATGAAAATGTGAGCTCATCCATCATGTATGGGGAGGCTGCTTATCTTGTCTGGTCTCTTGCCTACAGAAAAGGATTGTTGGTTTCAGACACATCTTACAAACCAACTGTCCAGTCTATTCTGACTCATAGTGACCCTATGTCCTCAAATAATTCAAGAGAAGTGTCCTAATTTATGATTCTGGTAAATATACCCAAAATTGAATTTAATAGGGAGATAGGGGCAAAGCATAGGGTTACCTGCCTATACCTTTTGTAGTTGGCTTTCTATAGATATTTCAGCTAAGTAGAAGTAAAGAAGAGGAAATAGTGGAACAGAAGTGAACAGAAGCCAAGACGTAAACCCTAAACATACTGTTTTCCCATACTAATTTAGTCAAATAATTCCATGGAGATTCTGGGACCTCAGATACCTTTCCTGGGTGGGACATTAGCAAGAACTGCACAGGTAGGAACCATAGTTCAGGTTGTTACCCAGCAAGCACATGCTGTGCTTGATTAATTAGCCAAAGAAAAAGGCCCCTGAGAATGGTAAAGGTGGTTTTGAATTAGAAAGGGAATCTTTTACTCGATTTTATGAGACTTACAAAGAATTTTATTAGGTACTGGTAGAAATCAAAGACCAAGCAATAGCTGTATTTCCAACTGAATTCATTATGAAACAAAGGGTTCACATTTTTAGTAAACACATTCTGGTTTCATTTAATAAATGAAAAAATTATCAGAAAGTCTATATATAATGACTATAATTTTGCGATTTACTCGCTATAATATCTGAAGGTTTTTGTATGTCATCAATTATTATTTTATAAATAATTTATGTCCTACTAGGTGATTTTCATATATACATTTATTTTTGCCAAAACAGTATTCAATAATCAGATACGATAAGTGCAATTTTCACCAACAAATCAATGACATTATCATAAGAAAGACTACTTAATTGAGAAAAAATAAGTTTTTATTGTAACATTATTTTAAAGTAGGACTTCTGGGAGTTTAGCTTCTTTTCCTTTAAATACTTCTGTGATACGTGTTGTTGTTGTCAGGTGCCACTGAGTCAGGTCTGACTCACAGTAACTATATGTATAACAGAATGAAACACTGTCCAGTCCTTCACCATCCTCACAATCATTGCTGTGTTTGAGCCCATTGTTGCAGCCACTGTGACAATCCATCTCTTTGAGTGTCTTCCTCTTATTCTTTACAAAGCATGATGCCCTTCTCCAGGGACTGATCCCTCCTGGTAACATGTCGAAAGTATGTTGAGACAAAATCTCACCATCCTCACTTCTAAGGAGCAATCCGACTGTACTTCCACAGTAGATTTGTTTGTTCTTCTGGAAGCCAGTGGCATATTCAAAATTCTTTCCAACACCCTAATTCAAAGGCATCAATTCTTCTTCAGTCTTCCTTGTTCCCTGTCCAGCTTTCGCATGCTTATGAAGTGATTGAAAACACCATGCCTCGGGTCAGGCACACCTTAGTCCTTAAGGTGACATCTTTGCTTTTTAACACTTTGAAGAGGTCTTATGCAGTAGATTTGCCCAATGCAATGCATCTTTTGATTTCTTGACTGCTGCTTCCTTGGGTGTTGATTGTGGATACATGTAAAACAAAATCCTTGACAACTTCAATATTTTCTGTGTTTATCATGATGTTGCTTATTGGTCCTGTTGTGAGGATTTTTATTTTCTTTATATTGAGGTATAACCCATACTGAAGGCTGTAGCTTCTGATTTCATCAGTAAATGCTTCAAGTATTCTTCACTTTCAGCAAGTGTAATGGTTAAGATTGTGTGTCAACTTGACTGGGCTGTGATCCTCAGTGCTTTGGCAGTTATGTAATGATGTAATTTGGCCCTTATGTAATGATGTAGTCATCCTCCATGATGTGATCTGATATGATCAGCTAATCAGTTGTAACAGGAGTTTCTTTGGGGGTGTGCTTGCATCCAGTATACATGGACATTCTGGAAAATCTTGCTGACTTTTACTTGCTCTGGATCCTGGATTTGGCTCATCATCATCTCACCTCTGGTTCTTGAGCCAGTGGCCTGTCACATTGCCTGCCAATCTTGGGATTCATTGGGCTCTGCACCCTGTAAGCCAGCAGCATTCCATATCACCTGCTGATCTTGAGTTCGTTAGCCACTGAAGCTATGTAAGTCAGGAGAAGCCTCCAGCCTGATGCCGGACCCACGGACTTGGGACTTGTCAGCCTCTAAGCTGCATGAAATATTTCCTCGAGGCATATATATATATACACACACACATACATACATACAAAAAATCCATTGCCAAGTTGATTCTGACTCATAGCGACCCTAGAGAAGAGATAGGAACTGCCCCGTAGGGTTTCTAAGGAACAGCTGGTGGGTTCAAACTGCTGACCTTTTGCTTAGCAGCCTGAGCTCTTAACCACTGTGCCACCAGGACTCTATCTCAAAGACAGGCTCATTCTATTACATGAAGTGGAAGCAGAGATGTAATCCATAGTTACTGGGGTAGCATAACTCTAAGGGAGAGCTTTTCCTCCTCAAGTCAGTTGAATAAACAAAAGGTTGCTGGGTTACCTAGCAGTGAGGCATCATGGAAATTCCCTCTCCTGCATCTCCCTCAGGACTAATGTCTTGCCTGGACTGCTGTGGTCACACATGTGAGCACTGGAATTCTCTCTGACCACCCTCTGCTTTTGATAGAGTCTTTCTTTGGATGTGTGTTGATAAGATTTCTTTTGCTATAGTCAAGTTGCTTGTCAAAAACCTCATCATGGAGACATTAGATCCCCATCATTTACATGTTATTTTAATTAGTTTAACTCTCAGAGATCAGCTTTTCCCTCACTTGCATCAGAATAGAGGGTGGGGGTGGCAGGAAAGACACCTTATTGTTGCTTTATTTATAGGAAATGATGAATTCTCCCGAGAAGTCATTGACTGCTTTAAGTATAAAACCGCTAACAGCTGAAACCTCAAAGTGTATTAAAAAGGGAAATATTATACACTCATAGCCATTGTCCCTGTAAAGAAGAAAGCAGGGAGACTAGAAAGGGGAGTGAAAAGGGAGAGGAGAGATAGATGGGGAGAGCTGGTGATTAACAAATGCATAGATAGCTCGAGGAAACGTAGTGTCTGTAAGCATAAGGATAAAGAGCTGGTGCTTTGAGATCAGACAGAAGTGTGTAATTAGAACATCCAAGTTATGACCTGTAACTGGGTATAGCGTACTTACCTTGTGGTGCTATTCTTAGGTTAAATAAGGTGTGCACGCAAAGCACTAAGTATACTGCCTGACACATATTAAGTCTTCAAGAAATTGTTCCTCTAAAACAATTCTCTTAGAAAAGAGCTACCTAAAGAACCCAACAGCACAAGAAAGATATAGCAGCACTGTGTGCAACTGAAAAAAAAATCCAAATGTCCTCCAACAGAAAAGGTACATATATTGGGATATTTCCAGACAATAGACTAAAGCACAGCAATAAAAAAAAAAAAAAAAAAATGAACTATTCAAGTTTCATACATTAATATGGAATGGGAAGACAAGCATAATATTAAGTGCAAATATACTGCAGAAAAATTTATTTAGGGCTGTGTGCGTCTGTGCGTGTCTGTGTGTGTGGTGTAAAGGGAATATTAAATACAAAATTGAGGGCAGCTGTTACATCTGATGGGAAAAGCAGAATGTTATTAAAGAGGGATACATAGTGAGCTCAAAAGTATGATAAGCTTTACTTGCTTTATTTCTTCTTTTTTAACAGCTTAGTTGAAATATAATTTACATACTTCATAGTTCACTCATTTTAGTCTACAATTCAACGTTTTTTAGAATATTTACAGAATTTTGCGACCATCATCATAACTTAATTTTAGAACATTTCCATCACCCCCAAAATAAACCTTCTGCTTATTTGCATTCATTCTCCATTCCTACCCCAGCATCCAGCAACCAATAACCTGCTCTCTAAAGTTTTGTAGAAAGCTTTTCTGCAGAAGTCATATCAATGCAACTGTGCAATATTCTATTTCTTAATCTGGGTGATGGATTATTATTTACTGTTTAGATATATTACACAGAGTTCCTGTTGTTGTTAGGTGCCATCAAGAAGTCACTTCCAACTCACAGCGACCCTATGTACAACAGAATGAAACACTGCCCAGTCAACTCTGTGTCATCCTCACAATCCTTGTTATGCTTAAGCCCATTGTTGCAGCCACTGTGTCAAACCATCTAGTTGAGGGTCTTTCTCTTTTTCATCGACTCTGTACTTTACCAAACATGATGCTTTTCCCCAGGGACTGATCCCTCCCGATAACACGTCCAAAGTATATGAGACTCAGTCTCACCATCCTTGCTTCTAAGCAGCATTCCAGTCATACTTCTTCCAAGACAGATTTGTTCCTTCTTTTGGCAGTTCATTGTATATTCAATATTCTTTGCCAACACCACAATTCAAAGGCATCAATTCTTCTTCGGCCTTCCTCATTCATTGTCCAGCTTTCACATGCATATGATGTGACTGAAAATGCCATGGCTTGAGACAGGCACACCTTAGTCCTCAAGGCGACATCTTTGCTTTTCAACACTTCAAAGAGATTTTTTGCAGCTGATTTGTTTAATGTAATGCAAATTTTGATTTCTTGACTGCTGCTTCCATGGGTGTTGATTATGAATCCAAGTAAAATGAAAACCTTGACAACTTCAATCTTTTCTCTGTTTATCATGATGTTGCTTATTTGTCCAGCTGTGAAGATTTTTATTTTCTTTGTGTTGAAGCGTAATTCATACTGAAGGCTGTGTTGTCTTTGATCTTCTTCAGTAAGCACTTCAAGTTCTCTTCACTTTCAGCAAGCAAGGTTGTATCATCTGCATATAGCAGGTTGTTAATGAGTCTTCCTTCAAATCCTGATCCCCTGTTCTTCTTCAGAGAGTCCAGCTTCTCAGATTATCTGCTCAGCATACAGACTGAACAGGTATAGTGAAAGGATACAACCCTGACGCACAGCTTTCCTGACTTTAAACCACCCAGTATCCCCTTATTCTGTTTGAACGACTGCCTCTTGATCTATATACAGGTTCCTCATGAGCACAATTAAGTGTTCTGGAATTCTCATTCTTCCTAATATTGTCCATAATTTTTTATGATCCACACAGTCCAATCCCTTTGTATAGTCAACAAAACACAGGTAAACATTTTCTGGTATCCTCTGCTTTCAGCCAGGATCCATCTGACATCAGCAATGATATTCCTGGTTCCACATCCTCTTCTGAATCCGGCCTGAATTTCTGGCAGTTCCCTGTTGATATACTGCTTCAGCTGCTTTTCAATGAACTTCAGCAAAATTTTACTTGCATGTGATACTAAGATATAGTTCAATAAGCTATGTAAGTCAGGAGAAGCCTCCAGCCTTCCACATTTGGTTGGATCATCTTTTTTGGAAATAGGGATAAATATGAATCTCTTCCAGTCAGTTAGCCAGGTAGCTCTCTTCCAAATTTCTTGGCATAGACAAGTGAGCACTTCCAGTGCTGCATCCATCTGTTGAAACATCTCATTTGGTATTCTGTCAATTCCTGGAGCCTTGTTTTTCACCAAGGCCTTCAATGTAGCTCGGGATTCTTCCTTCAGTACCATCAGTTCCTGATCTTATGCTCCTGAAATGGTTGAACGTCAACCAATTCTTTCTGGTATAGTGACTCTCTGTATTCCTTCCACCTTCTTTTGATGCTGCCTGTATCATTTAATATTTTCCCCATAGAATCCTTCAATATTGCAGCTCAAGGTTTGATTTTTTTCTTCAATTATTTCAGCTTGAGAAATGCCAAATGCTTTCTTTCCTTTTGATTGTCTAACTCCAAGTCTTTGTACTTGTCATTAAAATACTTTCTTTTGTCTTCTCAAGTTGCCCTTTGAAATCTGTTCAGCTCTTTTACTGCATCATTTCTTCCTTTCACTTAGCTACTAGATGTTCAAGAGCAAGTTTCAGAGTCTTTCTGACATCCATTTTGGTCTTCACTTTCTTTTCTGTCTTTTTAATGACCTCTTGCTTTCTTCATGTATGATATCCTTGATGTCATTCCACAACTTGTCTAGTCTTTGGTCATTAGTGTTCAGGGAGTCAAGTCTATTTTTGAGATGGTCTCTAAATTTGGGTGGGATATACTCAGGGTCATACTTTGGCTCTTATGGACTTGTTCTAATTTTCTTCAGTTTCAACTTGAACTTACATATTAGCAGTTGATGGACTGTTCTGCAGTTGGCCCCTGGCCTTGTTCTGACTGATAATATTGAGCTTTCCCATTGTCTCTTTCCACAGACATAATCAATTTGATTCCTCTGTATTCCATGTGGTGAGATCCGTGTGTATAATTGCCGTTTATGTTGGTGAAGAAAGGTATTTGCAATGAAGAAGTCCTTGGTCTTGCAAACTTCTATCACGTGATCTCCAGCATTGTTTCTATCACCAAGGCCATATTTTCCAACTATCAATCCTTCTTCCTTGTTTCCAACTTTCTCATTCCAATCACCAGTAATTATCAATGCATGCTGATTGCATGTTCGATCAATTTCAGACCTAGTCTGTCTTAGTTTAGAAGCTCAGCTGAAACCTGTCCAGCATGGGTGACCCTACTGGTAATCAAATATTGGTGGCATAACATCCAGCATCACAGCAACATGAAAGTCTCCACAGTACGATAAACTGACAGACATGGGGGATAGAGTCCTTAGTTCTCAGTAAAAGAATGAACAAAAATTGGAAAAATAAAATCAAATTACCTATATAGGAGTTTTCTTATGAGTTCTGAGTTTTAATTTTTTTAATAAAATTTAAAATATTTTTGTTCCAAATTTACTTCAAAAAATACCTTTTGGAAATTGTGCTATGCACAAAGCAGCTTTCAGCTTCTCAATTTACTATCTGTAAAATGGAATTCCATAAAGATCAAGTAAGGTAGTAATAAGCTGAAGGGCTTCCTAACTATAAAGAACCACGAATGACAAGGCTCGTTTACTGCTTCTCCATTTTCTTCTTTAAGAAAAATGATTTTTGAACTGGAAAGTTATAAAAATATGATTAAGAGCAAATTGAAAACCAAGAGCTGATAACAGGAGCACATTCATGTTTTAGTGGAATTACGAATGTTAAGGTCTATCCTACAAACTACTGTTGATCAACAGTTTGAATGAAGGGACACAGGAAGCCTATTTTCTAATAACACTGCTGATAACATACTCCCCCCGTCAGCAGCCATAGGTACAGCTGAGGGGAGGATGCGCTTCATGTACACAACTGATGCTTCGCGCTTTATCCTTTATCTTCCGTTTACTTTATGGTCTCTTTCTTCTGGTTATAATTTTTTAAGTGGCACTAAAGGAAGACAATTTTCAGAAACATTTAGTGCCAAACCTTAATAGCTACCTTCAAAAATTAGCCATAACTCACTCTCACACATCTAATATTAAAGCTTAGTTTATTTATCGAATTTTAATGATTGCTTCTTCTATGTGCACAGAGGACAGCAGTTAAGATCATGGGTGCTGGAGCCAGGCTACCATTTCAATCCTGACGCTAACACCTGCGAGTTGATAGCAAGTTACTTCCCCTCCCTGCGCCACAATGTCTGCATTTATCAAATGTGAACCTACCTCAGAGTGTTTTTGCAGAACTTAGTTTATGTAAAGCATTTAAAATACTGCCTGGCACGTTGTAAGCCCTATCTGAGTATTTGTTTTCTAATTTTCATTATACTTCTGTTCATGTATGAGGGAATATTCTTGGAATGGGTAAGACAAAACACTAGCATTTGTCATGAAGCACATCTTAAGTATGCCACTTTGATCTACTGTGTCTTAACAGTATAGCTACGGCTAGTGTCTTAACTTCCACAGCTATTTCAAAAAGGTGGCTACCATTAACGCCCATCATTGCCTAGTACAAAGTTATAAGGAGATGAGGTTAGTATGTGTCTTAGTGGTCTAGTGCTGCTATAACAGAAATACCATAAGTGGATGGTTTCAACAAAGAGAAATTTATTTCTTCACAGTAAAGTAGGCTGAAAGTCCAAATTCAGGGTGTCATCTCCAGGAGGTGGCTTTCTCTTTCTGTTGGCTCTCGAGATAGATTCCTTGTCATCAATCTTTCGCTGGTCAAGGAGCTTCTCAGGCGCAGGGACCCCAAGTCCACAGGTCCAAAGGACAGCACTGTGCTCCCAGCACTGATTTCTTGGTATGAGGTCCTCTCTCTGCTTGCTTCCCTTTCCTTTTTATCTCTTGAGAGATAAAAGGTGGTGCAGGCCACACCCCACAGAAACTTCCTTTACATTGGATCAGAGATGTTACCTGGGTAAGTATGCCATTACAATCCCACCCTAATCCTCTTTAACATAAAATTACAATCACAAAATGGAGGACAACCACACAATACTGGGAATTACGGCCCAGCCAAGTTGATATACGCATTTTGGGGGGACATAATTCAATCCATGACAGCAGGGAACAGTGAGATCTGCATTTATTTGGTTATTAAAATGACACCGAGTGCTTATATCCATGGTTTGATTGTATGAACAGCACAAAGGTCCAAGGCCGGATTGGATAACAATTTTATGTTGAGCCAGACTTGGTGGCTTCTTTTAAGTTGAGAATTTTCCTTATCTGAAAAACAGAAATCTGAAGTTTATTGTTTCTGCATTACCAAATATACAATCCGCCATTTTTGAGACATCTCCGGTCCCATCATCACTGTTGGGGCTGGAGGCTGACTTCTGAGTTAAGTGAGAAGGGCTCCATTAGCCAGCCACCACACAGTGGGAGCCTGGTACTTGTGTAAATGACAGGAAGTGGCTTTGCAGAGGCTGGCTGGTGATTGCTGACAGTTACTGCAGTCCTTAACAAGTGTCCTTCAAAGTGGAAGTGCTTTGAAAGCACCCCCTGGGGAGCCAGACCTTTAAAACTCTCTAAATTCAGCTATTGGAAGTAAATAGACTTAACTAAAGCCATTGAAGAAATACTCCTAAGATTTAAACATACACACACACACATATATTTTTTTCTTTAAGCGATTCAAGGCAGTATCATATTAGAGTCTTAGCCTGTTGGCTCCTTTGCCCCAGCCTCATATTTCTGGTTCTGCCTCTCACCTGGAATTCTTGAGGCTCCCCAGACAAGCCTGCTTAACAAGGCTGTTAAGACTAGATAGGCCTCCATCTCATGATCTATTTAAAAAAAAAACAAAGAAACATAAAAAATGCTTGACTTTTTAGTTAAATCTTTGGAAAATATTACAGGTGACCTCTTCAAATTTAATAATCTTCTCTATTAAAATAGAGCCCTGAAATGGATACTACCATTGTGGACTTAAACAAACACCACCTTGTTCAGATGTTATTTCTTCTTAAAACTTTTTTTTGTTTTATTTTCAGACAGGATAAGTCAAACTACCATTTGACAAGTAGATGTCTTCAGCTTGTTTTTAATTTCACCAGTCCTCTGGTAATTTTCTACCTTATTAAATCTCATGCTTTTATTAAATAGAATTTGCTATAAAAAAAATTTTACACAAAAGCCTTTACTACTGTAATCTCAACCAGAAACCATTGAAATACAATTTGGATAAAAGTAAACATTTAATATATATATTTTTCAACCTTTTTTTTTTTTATCAGTAATACAAATTTTTTTATAGAGATACACCTCTAATAATGCATGTAACTTAGACTGTCGTCTTATTGGCAGAAAAATCAAAATGGTGGTTGTGACAATATATTTTCTTCCACAAGGGGAATTTCCTTAAAAAGTGAAACATCAGCCTAAAAGAGAATATATTAGGTATCTATATGCATCTGTGGCCAATTTTGTCATTACATTAATACTGCACATTATTTGTTGGCATCTAACACATTTCTGAAAAATTTGAAGAAACAACCCTGTTCAAACTCTTATCATGTGGCTTTCTGAGGTTCTAATAAGAATTTTTCTACTAGAACTCCTGGAAATTTGCCATAGCATTACACAGTAGGCTTTGAGGAGGCAGGAGATACTGACACAAAATTAAAATCCATAAATAGCCCCAAACATTAACTTGAGTCAGTAGGGTAATGTCTTCAACCTCCAAGTATTTCCTGAATTACTTAGTTTTGCAATTTATTGAATTCGATTTTTTCCTGCTCACCCTGAAAAAAAAAAATCAGCCAGTGTAAAGAAGAAGGAAAAATTATAAGAACTAGGGTGAATTACCAAGTGAATCAACAGTCCCAATTTCTAAAACTCTGCTTATGAAAGAGCACCTTCACCAATTAGACCTGGTGTGTAAACCAGAGAAAGGTGCACAGCCGAACCCATCCAGAAGCTCAGCTAAACAGGGATCGCCTTAAGCACAAAAGAGCAGACAGAAAAATGTTCCATGCAGGATTTTGTTGGAGCAGAACCCTTAACAAGCTCATCGTTACAGAGGCTGAACACCAGCCAAAGGACAGACCAAAAAGTGGCAGGACAATTATGTAGACACATTTCTCTTCCTGTAGAACTTCACGGCATTGAGGCCAAAATCACTGTGTTATTGCTACCCATGAGGCAGTGGGCAGCTGAGCAGGATTGAGTGAGATGAAGTTTACATCAGCCCAAAGCAACATCTTATATTAAGTGAGTCTAGAACAGGGAAGGCAAGCTCCTCAGGGAAGAAGCCAGCCTTCTTTATTGGAGTACATTTTGAGCCCTGTTTCTCCAGGGCAATGAAAAGAATGGTTCTTTTACAGATGTGATTTCTTCTGTAGGGTGTATTTTTATAAGACAGTCACACACACACACACACACGCTCCAAAGGAAATGTTTTGATAGGCATAAAGATCTATGCTATGGAAATGTGCTTTAAGCTGCTTTCAAAATTTGCAAGGATGGAGTATAGGCTTTCAGAATGTACATTAATTATCTTTGATATTTGTTTTTCCCAAACGTAATAGGCAGCATGAGAAGAAACAGATTTGTCTGGGTTTTTATTTTGTACTCTACAGACTATAAAATTAGTGTGTAAAATTATAATACATAAATGTTGGCAGCAGACCTTAGAAGTGAGTTTCTCTGGGAGCTAGCTATAAAGACTAGCCTAGTTTGTTGATGAAAGAGCAGTATTTATGCCTTCAAATCTAATGTGGAAGTTCATTATTTGAGAGACGTCATTTCAGTTTGTTTAAGCACAATATTTGCAATCCCCAAGAAGAATAATAGTTCCCAGACAGATGGTAGGAAAGTTGACCTTTGGAAGAACATTTTGTCCACACGCTGCACCCATATAAAAACCTAGGCTAAAAAGTTGTGCCAAAAGTCTGGGTCATTATAATTCCAGAAAATAACTTTGGGATTTGGAGGCTAAAACTGAATAAAGTAAAAGCTAAGATGAAGGTGGAAAGTGGAGTATTAGTGAAGGATTGAGAGCCTGTTGCTTGAGTTCTCAAGGAATGCGGGGGAGTTACAAAAAAGGGTGTCAATTATAGCAACAAAAAGAGGGGACGATACTTCAGGAGCAAGGAAGAATGAAGAAAACTAAAGATACAAGGGAAAGATTAGTCAAAAGGACTAATGGACCACATCTATCACAGCCTCCACCAGGCTGAGTCCAGTACAACTAGATGGTGCCCAGCTACCACCACAGAGTACTCTGACAGGGATCACAATAGAGGGTCCCGGACAGAGCTGGAGAAAAATATAGAACAAAATTCTAACTTAAAAAGAAAGACCAGATTTGCTGGCTTGACAGAGACTGGAGAAACCCTGAGAGTATGGTCCCTGGACACCCCTTCAGCTCAGTGATGAAGTCACTCCCGAGGTTTACCCTTCAGCCAAAGAGCAGACAAGCCCATAAAATAAAACAAGACTAAAGGGGCACACCAACCCTGGGGCAAAGACTAGAAGGCAGGAGGGCACAGAAAAGCTGGTAATAGGGAACCCAAGGTTAAGAAGGGAGAATGTTGACCCATTGTGGGGTTGTTAACCAGCATCATAAAACAATATGGATACTGTTTAATGAGAAACTAGTTTGTTCTGTAAACCTTCATCTAAGGTACAATTAAAAAAAAAAAAAAAGAAGGGATGATAGACAAATGTTTTGATCCTCACAGGAAGGGAATGTGTTGAAGGTAAAGAATAATGATCTCAAAGTGGCAATGGAAATTAGGATAATGCTGGTGGGTCCTCTAGGCCCCATGGCATGAAGTGTGTAAATTAATAGAGGGGCTCCAATCTGGACAACCAAAAGGAATCCAAGGTCTTTAGGGGAGAATCAGGGTTCAGAATATAAGTAGAGGGAGCATTTTAATAAGAAGAGGACCATAACAGAAAACAAAGCAACTTTAAAAGGCATAGAAGTATTAGAAGGATCTTAGCGGAGGGAGCACAAAGACCCGCAAGAATGATACTTCAGGTATCAGGAGCCAAACCTCAGGGGTTTATGGCCAGGGTCACCCTTGATCAGAATTTTAAGAAGAGTACTCCTCAAGCACATACATAGAGAAAGAGAAAGACACAGAGATAGAGAGAGATTTACTTCAAGGGATTGGGTCACCTGATTGTGGAGGATGGCAAGTCCAAAATCCGTAGATCAGATGGCAAGCTGGAGACTTCTGCAGGCTTTTGTACCAAGATCCCTAAGTCAGGAGATGAGAAGAGTGCTGAGTCAAGAAAGAAAAAGAGAGTTCTGCCAAAATTATCTATTTATAGACAGACCACACTCTAAGGAATTCCCTCTTGTAACTGATTAATTTTATTAAATTAGATTACATTGTGGAATAGCAACTATGGTATTTTTATGCAAACAACATACTCCTACGTTTGTTTGCCAACCTTGCCTCCCACCACCCTGCAAGGTATTTTCGTAAGCACACTACATTAGTTTTTTTTGTTTTTTTTTTTTTTAACAGCAACATGTATAAAAAATATTGCCATAGCGGTGTTTATGAAAATACCTCATGGGGAGTGGGGCACGATTGGCAAACAAACATAGAAGGCATGGGCTATTTGCTTAAAAATATGATAGTCTAGTACTTGCCAACAGGAGAAAAGACATGCTGATCTGCTCCCATAAAGACTACAGTCTAGGAAACCATATAGAGCAGTTCTACTCTGACCTAGAAGGTTGCTGTGAGTTGGAATCGATCCGATGGCAGACGACAACAGCAGTATTTGCCAAAACCACTGGGAACCATACCCTAACTAAGTTGACATATGAAATTAGCCATCACATCCTGGAAAAGAAATGGGAGATATTCTGTGTTAGTAATGAAAGCAAGGCCCCCAACTCTTTCTAGAACAGTTGAGGAAGAGAAGTGTGCTCATAGGAATGCTAGAAGACATAACATTTGGAATTTTATGTTATTAAGGAAGCATTTATACAGGGGGAGGCAAAAAGACTAACAAATGTAAAGGCAATATTCAAAAGATCTGGGGCAGCCACAGATGGCAGACGTCCACTAGATATTCATTACCCACTTCTTCACACAATGCCTGGCACAAAGTAGATGATATATTAACTATTGAATTGAATATTAAATAATCATAACAGGTATAAATAGCTCTTTAGATATATATTTCAACAAAAAGAGAGCCACTCAGGGATCTTGACCCATGATCTGCACGGCTGCATGCATCACAGTTGGGGCTGGCCAGGACGAAAGCCAATCTGGACCACATCATAAACCCAGATTAAAATGGGTTACATATTTTTTAAGAATAAATTCAAGTCTTTCCTGAGTTTTCAGCCATACATCTCTCATAGCAGCACATTATTACAGTCTAGACTTGTAATTTTTCATGAAAAATGTACATTATAGCCACCTTTTTCTTAGCAAATATCTTAGTAAATTATCTAAAGAAAACCAATTAGTTCTGTGGGGAAACAGGTTGGTTATTATGCATGCACAATTCTGGTTGTATAACCACTATGGTTTTGGTCTTGTGTTATAACAGTTATTCTTTGGAGCTAGAAAGAGTGCTGGGTGGAGGGGAAGGACAGGGGGAGAGTGGTATACAGGGGAACTGCTTCATTTTATTTTAGCAGAGGTCAGTGACATACCTGACATACAGAAAAAACTCAGAATAAATAGACGAAAACAAGAGAGAAAGCTCTAGGTAAGTGAGAAGACTGATACAGATACAGGGCTTCAAACCGGTTCACTGTGGTTAGAGCCCCTGCTGAGGATTTGCATTTCTAACAAGTTTCCAGGGGATGCTAATACTGCTGGCTAGGGACCAATTCTGAGAACCGCCAGTAGAGCAGCGGTTCCTAAAATGTATTATACATAAGAATCACCTGGAGATTTTGTTAAAATGTAAATTTTGATTCAGTATACCTGGGGTGGAAATGCAAATTCTTAGCAGAGGTTCGAACCAAAACAAATCAGTTGAAAGCCCTGTATAGACATCTAGGAGGAAACTATTGGGAGATGAGTGTTAGTGACGGCATCCAGAGGCAGGCTAGCAATAAGGAACCTTGGCAAAAAGAATTGAGATCTCCCATGACGTGGTGGATCTATGAGCTTCAGAGAGCACGTTATACTTTTAAGAGATTTGCTTTTTAATGTTTGATGTCTAGCTTTATTTTACCGTTGTTGTCTCTTCGGTCAAGTTTTCGTGGATTATACTATCTCTGCTAAGAGGTATCAAGAAAACTTTTGTATTTGCTCTTGGTTCAGGTGTTAAAAGTAGGGGCAGTATCCTCACTCTACTCCTACCAGGGGCCAAATCGATGGTGGACGTGAGCTCAAGGGGAAAGAAATGTCAGGAGCAAAACTTTGCCTATTATTCAGTGGTCCCTTCCTGACAGAAGAGTCTCCTTTCACTGATTTGGGGTTTTATATTATAAGTAAGATAAAAACCCATTGAACATAATAGCTGTCGTAGTCATCTAAACCAAAAAAAACAAAACCCATTGCGGTTGAGTCGATTCTGACTCATAGCGACCTTATAGGACAGAGTAGAACTGCCCATACGGTTTCCAAGGAGTGGCTGGTGGCTTCAAACTGCCAACCTTTTGGTTGACAGCTATAGCTCTTAACCACTACACCACCAGAGTTTCCCTTAGTCATCTAGTGCTGCTTTAACAGAGATACCACAAGTGGATGGCTTTAACAAACAGAAGTTTATCTCTCACAGTCCGGTAGGCTAGAAGATCAAATTCAGGGCATCAGCTCCAGGGGAAGGCTTTCTCTGTCAACTCTGGAGGAAGGTCCTTATCATTACTTTCTTCCCCTGGACTATGAGCTTCTCAGAGCAGAGACCCAAAGTCCAAAGGACGCACTCTTCTGACACTACATTCTTGATGGTATGGGGTTCCCATGTCTCTCTGCTCGTTTCTCTCCTTTATGTCTCAAAAAAGATTGGCTTAAAACACAACCTAATCTTGTAGATTTAGTCCTTCCTCATCAACATAACTGGCTCTAATTCCATCTCATTAACATCATACAGATAGGATTTACAGCACATGGGAAAATCACATCAGATGACAAAATGGTGGACAGTCATATAATACTGGGAATCAAGGCCCAGCCAAGTTAACAGATTTTGGCTGGGGGACACAATTCAATCCAGAACAATAGTCAAAACCAAACCAAACCCGTTGCCATCAAGCCAATTCAGAATCATAGCACCCCTATAGGACAGAGTAGATCTGCCCCATAGGGTTTCCAAGGAGCGGTTGGTGGATTCGAACTGTCAGCTTTTTGATTAGCAACCACTTGCTCCACCAGTAGCTAGTATTTATCCCTTGTAAAAGTAACAAAAATAACAATAAAAATAACTAGTACTTATTAAGAAATCACTCTATGCCAGACATTATGCTATGCCTTTCATGCACTTTTAACTTATTAAATACCCTCTCCCCAAAATCCCATGTTACAGGTGAGAAATATGAGGGTCAGAAAGGTTACAGAAATTTCCCAAGATCACGCAGCTAGAGGGTGAGGGAACAAGGACTCCATCTAAGTAGCAACCACTGAATGCGCTATGATGTTCATTGTGAAGATGGGCAGTGAGTGTCAGCTCATACAGGTCTTGTCTAACCCAGGTATTGTTAGTTTCCAAATCCATAACTTTGACAAATTTCTGCACTCCCACAAACAGGGCCCCACATTCATACCCCCCCACCCCCGCACCCCCCGTTCCCATGATTTCAAGGAATTTCTCCAGGCATCACCATAGGATCATGTTCTGCCTCACCTGCCTGGGGTTTATCCTGGTACCTGCATAAAGTCCCTTAGATGTGATGTTAGAACTGTTCAAACTCGCACTTCACCAAGTCTTGAGTTTTGGGTCTCTTCTCTTTACGGTACTGGCTCTGATTCCAAGAACATCGACAGCTGCATTGTTGAGTTCCTACCTTCAGAGGAGAGACATTACTTAGAGTCCTCTTGGTAATTTTAAATGCCTATTAGATACCACAAACAGACACTGGCACTGGCTATAGGAATTCCTATTGAGTCCAAATCCCACTACCCTAATAAATTCCAACCTGGCTAAAATCTATCTCATCTAGTACACAGGTAATCAATATAAATACGGTATGTCTCCTTTACTCTCAGTTAACACTTGATAGCACTGACTAGAGCCCTGGGAGTAAATGAGGCAGGTTATCATTGATTCTCACCTCCTGCCTGGAGTTATTAAGCAGCAGCCACCAGTGCAGATCCAAAGCCAATTCTCTAACAAATCCAGGTTTCTGAAGGTGCGCAGGGAAATGGGTTTCTCTTTTTACATGGCCTTTCTGGCCATGGTCTTGTAACTCCCACAAAACGGCTGGGTGGGATTATGCAAATAAGATACTTGTGGCCTACCAAGGAGATTGGTCAGTTTTGCTGTACTGCTAGACTTATAAGGGGTAAGCCCACAGATTGCGGAGGGACCTCGCTAACATCAAGAAGAAGAGCCAAGTGCAGAGCACATCTTTTGGACCCAGAGTCCCTGCGCTGAGAACCTTCTAGACCCAGGAGGCAGAGAGCCATAACACCAAAGAGATATAACACTGGAAACACAAAGGCATGAGACGGCAATGACGCAGAACGGGCAGATGGTTGCAGTGGGTTCACTGACCCACAGAGTAAGAGAGCTGAGCACCTTTGTTCAGGAGGCTTCCTGGTGGAGTGGGGTGCCTTCAGGCAATTACCAGTGCAGCTAAAGAGCTTTATGACATTTGCTGGAGCAGGGCAAAGGCCAGGCCCAAGTGGGGGCAGATCTTGTGCTTTCATTGGCTTTTTGAGAATAATTCTATCTCACTGTATGGTGCTCCTGAGGACAAGAAAGACCTGACATCTTAGCTGGAGATATGTCGGAACAAGGCATTATTCAGGGAGCGGGGATCAAAGAGCTAGAACTGTATCAGCAGAAGCTAAGTCCTGGTTACCAATCATACTTACCTATTGAAGTACCAGGTACCAGGGGAGAAACCCTTTAAGGAAGATATACACAGCACCCTGACAAGAAATAAAAACCAAACCCATTGCCTTTGATTCTCACTCATAGTGACACTATAGGACAGAGTAGAACTGCCCCATAGGGTTTCCAGGGCTACAAATCTCTATGGAAGCAGACTGCCACATCTTTACCTCACAAAGTAGCTGTTGTGTTCAAATCGCCTTTCGGTTAGCAGCCAAGCACTGCATCACTGCACCACTGCACCACGAGGGCTCCTTTGATAAGAAATAAAGTGGGAGATAATACGTAATTGTCTAGGAGACTTTTGTTTTGCAAAGTGTGGTCCTCAGGCCAGCAGCATCATCATGACCTGGAAGCTTGTTAGAAATGCAGACTCTTGGGTCCCATCCAGACCTACTGAATCAGAATCTATACTTTAACAAGACCCTCACGTGATTCTTATGTACATAAAATTTTAAGAAGCACCACTCTACCCTACTGGTTCTCAGACTTGGCTGCATGTCAGAATCACATGAGGGAGCATTGGGATTTTCTGAGGCACCCCAGTTGATTCTAGCACGCAACCGATATTGAGAGTCACTGCTCTGGACTGATGACCCTTTCTACAAGGAGAGCAAGCAAGAAAGAGCAGGTGGTCAGAGTTTAGACAATTTTTGGAGGCTCAAGTAAACAGACAAGCAGCTGACAGGATTCACAGATTCTAAAAGTAAGCATTAGGTCACCAGGAACAGAACAGAGGTTCAGGGGCATACAACAAGTTCGGGTATTGGGATGATTATCAAAAGAGTCACATAGTACATAAAAAATGCATACGTTCAGGTGGACACTTGAGACTATGTTGGCATCTCCTGCCTGGAGGGGAGATGAGAGGGTGGAGGGGGTTAGAAGCTGGCAAAACGGACACAAAAAGAGAGAATGAAGGGAGAGAGTGGGCTGTCTCATTAGGGGGAGAGTAATTGGGAGTGTGTAACAAGGTGTATATGGGTTTTTGTGTGAGAGACTGACTTGATTTGTAAACTTTGACTTAAAGCACAATAAAAATTATTTTAAAAATGCATACAGTGGAGGAGTGGTCAAGGAGTAAGGCAGAAACTTAGTAACTAGGATGGTTGCATGAGTCAGAGAAGACCGACAGTTCTACAATTCTTGTTTTGAAAACATGCATTTTTTTCTAACATGATTGCTATAGTAGGGAACAACTTAAGCATAATGCAAATTTTCTATTTGCTTATTAATGCCAATTTGGTATTTGCTTATGTGCAATTTCATCCAGTAGAAACAGTGGGTGAACAGAGGAAACGGGACCCATTTGAAGGAAGCCATGTGAGAATACAAAAAAAATACACACGCACACAACTCTAACTCCATCAACTACCTCAGTTCACTGCATGTGTTATGAGCCACAGCCATCACCACTGGCGTTGCAGCCTTCCTTCCGATTTCAGACGGCCTTTCTTCAACCCCCCCACAATAGCTCACAAGTCCCACCCTTTCAGCGGCCACTTCCACAAGCAAATATCAGGCTTCTCCGAGATAAAGTGTCATATTTATTGTAGCATTTATGTATTTCCTAGTCATTTAACACGTACAAAACTGTGGCACCATTTCTGTACATTCTTAATTTGGTATGTATCCTTGGTAAAATTTGTCCAGCCCCGTTTTTCCCATAAGCACTGTAGTATTTATTCTGCAATTTTTCAAAAACAATAGTGATTTTGAGAAATACATGTGTTTCTTTATAGCAGAAACTGACTGTAAAATAACTGGATTTGATGTAAAACCATTTAACTTATCAACGAATGTCCTTGAAACTCCCTTTAAAGACAAGATTAAATAAGGACTGTACGTGGAGCCTCTGTCAGCTCTGGAGAGAGAAAAGAGAAAATGCCATGGGACAGGGAGTCCTAAAACTCTTTGAAATTTCTAGTAGAGGAAATGATGCAACCCAGGTTCAGAGAGAAGAAGGCACAGGCCTGACCTGAGAATGTTAAGGCTTTGTTCCCTGCTTATTGATGCCTTGAAGTGTTTACAAAGGGGAGTAGGAAGAAGAAGCCTGGAAAGGTAGGATGCAGCCAAGGTGAATTAAGGCTAAAGAATTTGCTTGGCTCTCTCCAAGTGATGAAATTTTGTGAAGGCTTTGGAGCAGGAAAATAACCTTAAGAATGGTACTTTAGAAAGAATATTATGATGATGTCGTCGTACAGGCCAGGTTGAGTGGGGGAGACTGGAGGCAGGGAAGCCAGTTTAGAAATAAGTACAATGGCCTCTGTTGGGGACTGTCAATAAGAATGGGAGGTCTGCTCCCTCCTTGCCTCTTACTGAAGCCTCTCAAAAGAGTTTGTCTCTGTTTCTTTCCTTTTCACTCCTGTGTCTGTTAAAATCCCAGTTTTCCCCCACTATGCCATGCAAATACCTCCCAGCAAGTCACCAAATGGTCTCCTTTCAACAAAATCTGGTCATATATTTCAGCCTCTGTCTTCCTAGGCTGTTCTACGGGATTTCATTCTGTTGCCGACCCACTTCTCATAACTTCCTTCTCCTTTGCATTCTATGGCATCAGTTTCCAAGTTCTCGTCCTAGTTGTCTGACCATCCCATACGCTATGTTCTGGCGCCTCCTTTACTAAATCCCTGTTCCTCTCACATTTTATAATACAATATTCCACAGGATTCCATCACTGGCCTTTTTCCTTGTAAATGCCCTAATTGGATAATTCCATCCACCTTTTTTGTTTTGACAGCCACCTACGCTACCCAAACCCATTGCCATGGAGTTGATTCCAACTCACAGTAACCCTGTAGGACAGGGTAGAACTGCCCCATAGGGCTTCCAAGGCTGTAAATCTTTAGGAAGCAGACTGCCACATCCTTCTCCAGTGGAGTGGGCTGGTGGGTTCAAGACGCCGACCTTTCAGTTAGCAGCCAAGCAATTAACCACTGAGCCACCAGGGCTCCTTACCTATACCACAATAACACTCAAATTCTTCTTGTTAGCCCAGATTTCTCATTGGTAGTTCCAGCTCCACTAAAGGTATTTACCCGGAAGTTCCATGGACTTTTCAAATACTACCTGTTCCATATATAACTCAATATATTCCTTCTCTTACTCAAACATATTCTTCTTCC
Organism: Elephas maximus indicus; assembly: GCF_024166365.1. Lineage (NCBI taxonomy): Eukaryota > Metazoa > Chordata > Mammalia > Proboscidea > Elephantidae > Elephas > Elephas maximus. Next base: position 77,804,248 of record NC_064835.1, on the reverse strand, counting down.
TAGATATTTTTTTGTAATTGGTGGCACCACCATCCACTCAGGCACTGTCGGGGGACAGCCCCAGCAAGGAAAGACCCTCACTGTGCGTCCTGGCAGATAATTTGAAGAACTGACACGTGGCCCTTTCCAGGTTCATACGTTCAGGGAAACTTACTGACACCGGCAAGCGGCTGCTCTCCAGTGGCAGCCGGCTGGAGTATTTTCCGCAACCACCTAGCAAGGGACCCAAGCCTATATACCATTCCAGCTGGGACCAAGGCTCACCATTCTTCTCCCACATCATTGGACAGTCAGTGTTCCCAGGGGCTTCACGTCCAGGCCCAGATGTTTTCCTTCTTGTTGCTAAGGCATTCTTCGGCCTTGGCCGCTGGCCCAGTCATGCCACTCCTGGCCTTGTACCTTAGCCTGAGTCCATCCCGAATTCATCCCCAACATGCTTCTGGGAAGAGCAAAGCTGATTCCATTAGGAGGGGATGCATATAGTTGAATAGCATTATCCTACAGGCACCACGTCAGTGTCTTGGAGTTATCATCTCACACATTCAGTCATCAACCCCTTCCAGCATTTCTGTTTCCTCTTCCTGATTTTTTCTTCTCCATTCCCACTGCCATTGACTTAATTCCATTTCTCATCATTACATACCTGGGCCATTTTCTCCAGACTCAAGTTTCTCAGATGTATACACTAGGCTGTTAGCACCGTGAGCTTTCTAAAATTCAGATCTGATTATATCATTTGTCTGCTTCAAAGTGTCCTAAGGCTCCAAATTTCCAGAGAATAAGCACCCAACTCTTTTACATATCCCAGGAAGTCTACTATTTTCTGTCCCCAGCCAAAACTCTCATCACTTTTCTCCTTAACATCACCAAGCAGCAGTCCTAAAGTATTGGTAAAATAAAAAAAAAAAAATTTTTATTAGATCCCCCCAAAACACCATGCCTCTGCCCCTTGCGTACACTATTCTTTTTTAGAAAAAGGTTTTTCCATTTTTTTGCTTTTCCAGCAAAGTTATTCATACTTTAATCTTTGCTAAGACTTTACCCTGAATCTCCAAGACAGAATTAATTGCTCACTTGGATGTACTATTTTTTTTTTTAATATATTTTTGTATGAATCACAGTTTACCTGTCTGTGTCCGATAGTGGTCTATAAGTTTCTCATGAACAAGCACAATATCTGTGTAACTCCTCAGCCTGTTTCCCACAGATCCATCCATCAGCTTCCCCTGCTCTGCTCTGTATAATAGGGGGCCAGAACACTTCAGGCTGTTTCCTGGGTCCTCATATTAGCTGGCTCCTGCTGTGTTCGGCCAGTGGTTTTTTTTTTTTAGGAGTACTTCACTCTTTCTACCTTTAAAAGCATTTCCAGCACCACCTGTTTCCTCCAGAGCTTCAAACTGGTTCATTCTGGTTCAAACTCCTGCTGAGAATTTGAATTTCTAACAAGTTCCCTGAAAGTTATACATAAGAATCACCTGGAGGTCTTCTTAAAATGTAGATTCTGATTCAGTATATCTGGGGTAGAAATGGAGCCTGCTAATGCAGTGTTTAAGAGTGGATTGTCAACCAGAAGGTTAGCAGTTCTAATCCACCAGCCATTTCTTGGAAACCCTACGGTGTAGTTCTACTCTATCCTATAGGGTCGCTATGAGTAGGAATCGGCTCAATGGTAATGGGTTTTACAGGGTAGAAATGCAAATTCTCAGCAGCAGGGAACTTTTTAGAAATGCAAATTTTCAGCAGGGGCTCTGATTGGAACAAACTGGTTCTAAGCCCTGGTTTCCTCCAAGGCTTCAGTTCAGCCTGAAGTGGTTCCTGGTTCCAATGGGTGACCACAGCCCCAGGAATCTGATAACTTCACCTCCCCACTTTGTTCCTTCTGCCTATAAGCTACAGCGACTTCTTGCTTTTGCTAATCTCTGATTAATCCACTGTCTTCTCATTGAATTTTCAGTTATTCAGTCATCTCTTTAACCAATTCCCTACATGTATTCCTTAAGTATTATTCTAAACGCCCAGAGAGATTTCTGTTTTCCTGTTTGGATCCTGACTTATGCATTGTCTTACTCAATTTTGTTGCTTCTATACCTAACACAGTACCAGGTACATTGTTTATTATACTTATGGAATGCATATAAAAATAAATTTAATCAAGAATAGTTGTGAAAAAAAATACAGGCAGAACTCAGGAAGGGACTAAATGAGAATGGGAGAAAGAAGAAGGGTTAGAAATGTCAAAATCTCAAGTCTCATATGTAGAAAGGATGGTGATGACATTAGGGCAAGAGGAAAGTCTACAGGAAGATTTGGTTGACAAAAAGAATTCATCACTAAGTTATTCTTTTTCATTAAAAAAAAATTCAACATTTCACTTGGTACTTGTCCCCTGCATTTTTATAATTAAATTTTAAAAATCATTCTTCATTGGAGGGCAGAAAAACTTAGTGGGCTCTCATGTGCAAAAGTGGATTCTTTTCTCAACACTGCTAAAAACTGTCTCTCTCTTTTTTTTTTTTAATTGAAATATAGTTCACTTAACATTAAGTTTATCCTTTTAAAGGATACAATTCAGTGGTTTTTAGTACATTCACAAAGTTGTACAGCCATCATCACTAATTCCAGAACATCTGTATCACCCTGCAGGGGCAGACTAACTAGTAAACAAAGTACACATGGGCTTACTTTTGTGTACTTACTAATCTGTAGTGCACAATTTCACATAGGTTTTACCGCGTCTTTGATATGGTGAAAAACAGGTGAAACTATGCACTACAGATTAGTAAGTACGCATAAGTAAGCCCGAGCATACCTTGCTTATTGGGTAATCCAGCTCTGACCACCCTTCAAAAATACTCCAAACCCATTAGTAGTAACTTCCTATTCTCCTCCCCACTAGTTCCCCTAGTCCCTGGAAACCACTAATCTGCTTTCTAACCCTAGGGATTTACATATTCTAGACATTTAATACAAATGGAATCATACAATATGTGGCTTTATGTGTCTGTTTTTTTTTTTTTTTTCCCTTCACTTTGATTAAGCTTTAATGTGATGTATTTGGAATTAAAATTCCACAAACAACAATGGAAAAATAAACATTGCTTTGAAAAGGTCCTAGAATATAATTTTAAACATACAAAGGAGAAGACTGCATATTAAACTTCGATAAAAATTATAGGCTGAGTTTCTCAAAATTGATGATAATATAGCAATGATAAATTTTCTCCCTACTAAGTAATTAAAATGATTGTCCTTAAAATTCTAATCTCTTTCCATCCAGAAAAAATATATATATATAGAGAGAGAGAGAGAGAGGATTTTAAACCATTATAATAAGCACACTCAAAACTATACAGAGCCTTCATAAAAGTTTTATTATTTTCTCTTTTCCCCAAATTGCAAGACACCTCATTCCAAAGGGTAATATGCTCTTTTGCCAGCTTCAGGTAACTGGCCTCTGGGTTCCCAGTGATGCACGTGGTTATGGGATAGGGTAGAGCAGTGTTTTTCTTCTTTTTCTCAGCCTACGTTCATATGTTTTATCAAAACCCACTGCTATCAAGGCAATTCTGACTCATAGCGACCCTAAAGGACAGAGTAGAACCCAATAGGGTTTTCAAGGCTGTAATCTTTACAGAAGCAGGTTGCCATATCTTTCTCCCACAAATGGGCTGGTGGATTCAAACTGCTGACCTTTGGGTTGGCAGCAGAGTGCTTACTACTGCACTACCAGCCCTCATATAAGTTATAGGATCCATAAATCGTTCTCCAGCAGAAGTCACGTCATTAATGTGAAGAAGTATTGTTTTTATGGTTAATTAACATCTGATCATATGTTATTATCCTGCAAACACTCCATAGCATTTAGCCCAGGACTAAGAACAGACTCAGCATTTCATTCTGTAGCCTCAGAAAACAAGTTCTGTGAAATACAAGAAAATGCTTTCTACCAAAAAGCTTATAAAATGTTAATATATACATTTATGAATGTGTTTACAGAGCTGTTTGTCAGGGATCAGGAGTAATTAAGCTATCAAATACTAATCACAGTTACTATATGTAAAATAAAATGATTGGTTTTTAGGGATACAACCCGAATTAGGTTCTCGAGCTGCACTCAGAGAACTTAAAATGCTACTGGAAGAGAAACTTAAAACTAAACCATCTGGGCAGTTTCTGGTTCTAGTTAAGATGATGTAAGGACACTTCACCCTATCTTTCTAACTGATTAAAACTAAAAACTGTGGATAAAGAAACTATTAAGGACTCTCAAAAAGTAAATAAAAGCATGAGAATGAGGAAGGGAAATAAAAACTCAAAGAAAGACCAATATGCTAATCATTTTGATTTTTCCTCCTGTATCTCCAGGTGTAGACTCAGAGCAGCCTGAATTCCACATGTGACCCAGAGGGCAGCTGGTGTGACCAAGAGACACATTCCCTCTCTAGACAGAGGACTTGGAGGCGGAGCCCCTGAGGTAAGGAAAGAATTGTAGAAATGCCCTGATTTTTCTTCTCTCTTCTAGTTATCCCTCAGCAGCAAACCCAGTCCCAATTTTATACTCCCAGGGTGGAGGTGGCTGCATTAGCAGCCAGGCTAACCATTTCACTCCAGAGGTAAAATCGGTCACAGAAAGTGAGCAAAAATGCAAGGAGGTTGAAACCATGCTTTTGGACCAGAGAACAAAGATGGGCAACCCCAGAGAGCTTGAGAGTGTTGTAGACATGGCAGAGAGAAAGGAGCTCAAAAAGGTGATCCCACAGAGTTGTGTATGAAGCCTTGGGCTCACATACATGGTGTGCATGTGCGAAATTGATCAGAAAAAGAATGCGAAACTTTGAGAATTTAGCCGTGTAATCTGTCACCCAGATCCCAAACTGGCCCATGAGGAACATACACGTGGAGTGAATACAAATAGCCCTACAAAGTCTCTGAAAACCAAACTGTTGTTGGAATTGGTCAAACTTGCAGAATGCCAGTCTGGAATTATAGCTAAACCTAACCAGGTTGATTGCCAGCTAAAACAAAAAATTCAACATTCTCCATTGGATTTAGATAGGACCTGCAGTCCAATAACATAACATTCAAATGTTCAAGGTAGAAAAGTATTCAACATAGAAATAATGAGGAAAATCTAAGCAAGTGGCAAAGAGAATCACGACCAACAAATGCCAACACCAGTTGACACAAATTTCGGAATTACCAGACCAAAAAAATGTAAAGTGCCTTTTATAACCTAACTCCTTGAACTAATAGTAAACAATCTTGAAATGAGTGTAAAAATAGAAATTCTCAGCAAAGACGCAGAAGCTATGAAAAAAATAAAAATATTAGAACTGAAGACACCATAACAAAAATTCACTGAATGGATTGAATAACAAAATGGAGATGATCAAGAAAAAAGTCAGTGAATTTGAAGAACAGTCAATTACAATTATCCAGCATGAAAAAGAGACAAAAAAAAAAAAAAGACTGAAATAAATGAACAGAACTTCAGAAACCTCTGGGATATTATCAAAAGATAGAGAGTAAAATAAGATTGGTACAGAAAAGAATATGTGAAGAAATAATACCTGAAATTTTCCTAAATTTAACAAAAACAAACTTACACATGCAATAACCTCAGAAAACACTGAACATAATAAATCCAAAGAAATCAATGCCCTCCAAAAGATCATAATCTAACTGTTGAAAAACCAAAGATGAAGAGAAAGTCATGAAAGCAGCCTGATGAAACTGATGCATTACTTACAGGAGAGAAATGGATTGAATGATTGTAGATTTCTCATCAGAAATAATGAGCACCAGAAAACAGTGGAACAAAAATTTTAGTGCACTGAAAGAAAACAACTGTCAATTCAGAATTCTATATGCAGCAAAACATTCTTTAAGAATTATGCAAAATAAAGATATTTCCAATGAAAAAAAGAGTAAGAGAATTTGTTTCCAGTGACATGCGCTAAAAGAAATGGTAAAGGAAGCTCTTAAGACAAAAGGGAAATTATGCCAAAGGAATCTGAAACTTAAGAAATGAAGGCAGAGTAAAAGAAATGTTAATATTAAGGTAAATATAATAGATGGTTTTTCTCCCATTAAATTCTTTAAAATACATATGACAATTGAAAGCAAAAAGTATAACATTGTTAGAATTTTCAAAAAGAACAAATAGAAACTAAATAACAAAATGGTAGTACTAAAACCAATCATATATTAATAATCACATCACATGTAGATACCAAAAAAACCAAACCCACTGCCATTGAGTCGATTCCGACTCATAGTGACCCCATAGGACAGAGTAGAACTGCCCCATAGAGTTTCCAAGGAGCGCCTGGCAGATTCCAACTGCCAACCTCTTGGTTAGTGGCTGTAGCACTTAACCACTATGCCACCAGGGTTTCCTCACATATAGATAGATGGTATAAATACATCAATCAGATGGGATTTAAACCAAAACAAAAACTACGTAATAGAAACTCTACCAAAAACCCATTCTAAATATAAGAATATAAATATTTTTAAGATAAAAGTATGAAAAAATATATACAATGAACACACCATTTCAAAGAAAGCTAGAATGGCTATTCTAATACCAGATAAGTAGACTTCAGAAGAAAAAAATTGTTAAGGAAATCAAGGGACATTACATAATGGTAAAAGGACTAATTTACCAAGAAGATATAACAATACAAAGTGTATATGCACCTAACAACAGAGCTTCAAAACACATGAAGCAAAAACTGTTTAGAACAAAGAAGAAACACACAAATCCACAATTATGCTTCTTTGGAATAATTGATAAGGAGCCCTGGTTGCAGAGTGGTTAAACATTCAACTGTTAATCAAAAAATTGATGGTTTGAACCCACCACCTGCTCTGCAGAAGAAAGATAAGGCAGTCTACTTCTGCAAAGATTTACAGCCTTGGAAACCCTATTGCACAGTCCTATTCCTTCCTCTAGGGTCACTATGAGCTGGAATTCGACTCAACAGCAATGGGTTTGGTGTGGGTTTAATAATTCATAGAACTATTAAGCATAAAGCTAACAAGAAGGTAAAAGATCTGAACAATGCCATCAATCAATGTGTCCTAAATTTTCTTTGGTAATTGGGATAATTCCCCTGGCCACCACAGTGGCACCCTTCTCTGTGGGTTCAATGGCATGAGGAAGCCAAAATGGTGAGGGGGTGGTCTCAGTCTCGAGTTCAGTGAAAGGATGATAGCACTGAGTTATTACCAGTGACCAGTTGCCACCAAGTCATCTTCCACTCATAGTGACCTGGTGTGTGTCAGAGTGGAACTGTGTTCCATAGGGTTTTCGATGGCTAATTTTTTTTTTTTCCCTGAAGTAGATCTCCAGGCCTTCCTTCTGAGGTGTGTTCAGGTGGACTAGAACCTCCAACCTTTCAGTTAGCAGCTGAGTTAAACATTTGCACCACCCAGGGACCCCCTTAGTTAGTAGGTCCTCTAAATACACAGCCAAAGTTATGAGAACTCAATCAAAAATTTCTCAAGTATATTAAGAAGTAGAATAGGGAGAGAAACAATTCCCATCTCATTTTTGGCTACCAGATCTGAACATTTTGTTAATAGGGAAAATAGCACCATGTATTTTATGTTCCACTAGAATAAGGCATATAAGGAGACCTGGTAGTGCACACAGTTAAGCTCTCAGCTGCTAACCAAAAGGTTGGTGATTTGAACCCACCTAATTGCTCTGTGGGAGAAAGATATGACAATCTGCTTCTATAAAGATCACGGCCAAGAAAATCCTATGGGGCAGTTCTATTCTGTCGCATAGGGTCACTATGAGTAAAAAACAACTCGATGGCACCTAACAACAACAATAAAGCATATACTGAAGAAAACCAGAGCAAGTCCACGGGAGCCAAAATGTGACCTTGAGTATATCCCACCTGAATTTAGAGACCATTTCAAGAATAGATTTGACGCATTGAACACTAGTGACCGAAGACCAGACAACTTGTCTTGATCAAGGACATCATCCATGCAGGAAGCAAAGGTCACTGAAAAGACAGGAAAGAAAGAAAAGACCAAGATGGATGTCAGAGGAGACTCTGAAACTTGCTCTTCAGCGACGAGCAGCTAAAGCAAAAGGAAGAATTGAGGAAGTAAAAGAACTGAACAGAAGATTTCAAAGGGCCTCTCGAGAAGACAAAGTAAAGTATTACAATGACATGTGCAAAGAGCTGGAAATGGAAAACCAAAAGGGAAGGACACGCTGGGCATTTCTCAAGCTGAAAGAACTGAAGAAAAAATTCAAGCCTTGAGTTGGAATAGTGAAGGATTCCATGGGGAAAATATTAAACAATGCTGGAAGCATCAAAAGAAGATGGAAGGAACACATGGAGTCATTATACCAAAAAGAATTAGTCGATATTCAACCATTTCAGGAGGTGGCATATGATCAGAAACCGATGGTACTGAAGAAAGAAGTCCAAGCTGCTCTGAAGGCATTGGCGAAAAACAAGGCTCCAGGAATTGATGGATTATCAGTTGAGATGTTTCAACAAACAGATGCAGCGCTGGAGGTGCTCACTCGTCTATGCCAAGAAATATGGAAAACACCTTCCTGGCCAACTAACTGGAAGAGATCCATATTTATGCCTATTCCCAAGAAAGGTGATCCAACCACATGTGGAAATTATAGAACAATATCATTAATATCACACGCAAGTAAAGTTTTGCTGAAGATCATTCAAAAATGGCTGCAGCTGTATATCGACAGGGAACTGCCAGAAATTTAGGCTGGTTTCAGAAGAGGACGTGGAATCAGGAATATCATTGCTGATGTCAGATGGATCCTGGCTGAAAGCAGAGAATACCAGAAGGATGTTTACCTGTGTTTTATTGACTATGCAAAGGCATTTGACTGTGTGGATCATAACAAACTATGGATAACACTGTGAAGAATGGAAATTCCAGAACACTTAATGGTGCTCATGAGGAACCTTTACATAGATCAAGAGGCAGTTGTTCAGACACAACAAGGGGATACTGATTGGTTTAAAGTCAGGAAAGGTGTGCGTCAGGGTTGTACTCTTCCACCATACCTATTTAATCTGTATGCTGAAACAAAAAATATGAGAAGGTGGACTATATGAAGAAGAACAGGGCATCAGGACTGGAGGAAGACTCATTAACAACCTGCGTTATGCAGATGACACAACCTTTCTTGCTGAAAGTGAAGGGGACTTGAAGCACTTACTAATGAAGATCAAAGACCACAGCCTTCAGTATGGATTACACCTCAACATAAAGAAAACAAAAATCCTCACAACTGGACCAATGAGCAACATCATGATAAACGGAGAAAAGATTGAAGTTGTCAAGGATTTCGTTTTACTTGGATCCACAATCAACAGCCATGGAAGCAGCAGTCAAGAAATCAAAAGACACATTGCATTGGGCAAATCTGCTGCAAAGGACCTCTTCAAAGTGTTGAAGAGCAAAGATGTCACCCTGAAGACTAAGGTGTGCCTGACCCAAACCATGGTATTTTCAATCACAACATATGCATGTGAAAGCTGGACAATGAATAAGGAAGACCGAAGAAGAGTTGACACCTTTGAATTGTGGTGCTGGCGAAGAATATTGAATATACCATGGACTGCCAAAAGAACGAACAAATCTGTCTTGGAGGAAGTGCGGCCAGAATGCTCCTTAGAGGCAAGGATGGCGAGACTGCGTCTTACATACTTTGGACATGTTGTCAGGAGGGATCAGTCTCTGGAGAAGGACATCGTGCTTGGCAGAGTACAGGGTTAATGGAAAAGAGGAAGACCCTCAACGAGGTGGATTGACACGGTGGCTGCAACAATGAGCTCAAGCATAGCAACGATTGTAAGGATGGCTCAGGACTGGGCAGTGTTTCGTTCCATTGTGCATAGGATCGCTACGAGTCGGAACTGACTCAACGGCACCTAACAAAAACAACACACATGTTGACAGTAACCCCAGCTTATAAGATGTCTTCCAGCTAGTGCCATACGTGGACCTTCAGCAGGCCGTTTACTATTCTATCAGTCCAGATACCTCTAGGATTGAGGATCTTGGTAAGAATCAGTGAATCCCATGAATGTGAGCCCATTACTACAATCCCTCTGCCATAAAATACATCTTTGATCAGAGACAATGTTGTGTGGCAATGAGTAAGGCATTGTTTAGGTCCAGGTTAGTGGTTCTAGCAGAAGAGCTACAGTCAATTCTTAACTGAAATACATCTCTATCCATAAAGCACAATGAATCGGGGTCTAATATATCTCGTATGCCACATGTGACTGACTGGTTCCCCTAGGAACCAGTGCCAGAATGCCATCTCAGGGTTGGTTCTGCTGTTGGCCTACTAGTCATGAATTCTTCTCCCTCCCTCCAGTCTCCTGCTGCTTCCTATTGTCCAAGCTCAACCAGAAGTCAGGGTCAAGTCTTCTAGATTTCTCTATTTTCAAAGTTAGAACGCTGAAGTATATAAGACAGTCCACTTTCTTTTCTGTCATTCTACCCCTATTTCTTCCTTCCCTCCTGCTTCCCCTTGATCTCTAGCATCAGATTTTTTTTTAAGTTTTGATATATTTTTAGATAAACACAATGAGGAGTCATTATAATCTTCAGAATATGATAAAAAAAAAAATGATGGATGAGGACAAATGATCACTTTTGTTTTATGCTGTATTTAATCTTGTTTTATATTTAATCACCGAGGTGTTCTCTTTTGATGGGTATTTCTGCCTAGATGTATTTCTAGCTGTCAAATCTCACATTTAAAGTCTGCCTCATCTCTGTTATAAACCATGGGAACACTGGAAATTTTCAGTCACCAACTCTGTAGAGTTTTGTTGTAGCTGGAAACCTAACAACACTCCTCTAGTATTCAACATGAAAACACAGGCCAGCAAATAAAATGCATTTTCTCATTACCTGCGCCTACTTCTCTCATTTTATTATTGAGAATACAGCTGGCATCGAAGTCACCGGGAGCTAGAATTCACCAGCTTTCTGTTATCCTGGGACTCATGTTGGAAATCAGGCCTCAGGCACAATAATAAACCAGGGCTAACTGGGGCCGTGAATGGGAGAAGTGAGCATGTGTAGGCCTATCGTGAGGCAAGGTAGCTGTTTCATTACTGCTTCTTGGTTATATTTCATCATTTTATTTGTATGGAAAATACATGGTAGAAAAATATTTATGATGCAGCAACTTCCCTTTTGTTGCTCTAACAGAAAAAAAAAGATAGTACTCAAATTCACAAATTAGATCATTCCCTTCCTGGTGGTGCTTCATCACTGGGAAAATGAATAGCAAGCTTCTTAATGATTTGTAAAAAGCAAAAAAAAAATAATAAATCACCATCGGTGTTTTAGATTGCAATTAACCTTTCCAGAGACATAGCCAATAGCTTGTGCTAAAAAAAAAAAAAAAAACTCCAGATAGAAATAATACTTCTCACCCTGTATGTGGTTTTCCATTAAATTAAAATGCTCAATATTTCTGCACATATTAGCTTCACCAATTGCCACAAATTTAATGCTCTCTAGAAGGCTTGAGAGCAAATGTGGAGAAACACAGGTATTTACGGGATTTCTCCGACTGATTAGCAACTTGCTTCTATAAACAGGTGGCACAGCAGTTGACCTACTTGGTGGCATACTATTAGAGCTTGATGAAAAATGTTAATTTTCATTTGCATTAATGGCCTTTGACGTCAGTGCTTCACACACTGCTTGCTGGCCTTCTCAGTGGGTGCGGATGCCAGCCTCTCTCAGGATGGCTTGCCATTTGCATTAAGTATTCATCACAGAGATAAAGTCACAGCCTGGCACACAAATTACGGGTTTGGAGAAATCCAAGCACATCACTAGGGATGGGGAGGAAAGAAATGTGAGGCTTTGCACTCACAGGGTTCAGTGGCATCTCTGCAAAGCTGTTGGCTGATCAGCGTTTTCAGATGGCACAACTCCAGGTAGACTACATCTGTTCATAGCAACTGCAAGCCTTATCGTGCCTATTTATATGGGAATTCAGTATCCATTCAGTTACTTGACAAATACTTAGTCAGTGGCTATACATTTTAGGCAAAGTTCTAGAAAGTGCTCTCATGGACTGTATAAGTGCTGTGGTAAGAGCCAGGGAGAAAATTCCTGTCCCCTCGTGAGGAGAGGATTCCTTAGGCTTACACCAGATCTAAAGCTGAGTGCTGCCTGTATAGCTAGCTATGCCTGAGTGCTTCTGGGAATGGGAAGTAAAACTTGGAAATTCCTGGTCTTACCTCAGTATAAAAGGAGAGAAAAATGAAATTTTAAAAAAAGAAGAGAAATTAAAATAGAAGAGAATATGAAAATGAGAAGAAAAGAGAATCAAATAAGTGAAAAGAAAGCAAATAATGGAAACAAGCCTCTGTAAGCCCAGAAGCAATGGAGGTTGACAAGAACCAACAGCAACTACACTGGGCCTAGACCTTTGTTAGGTACATGACATGGTTTTTATTTATTTCTCACACACACACAAAGGCGATGAATATAAAGTGTATATTTCATATAAGGACAGTGTTTTTTTTTTTTTTACATATGCCTTGAGGCATTATTACACAGACACACCTTCTAGAAAAATGTTAAGTGTGACATAGGTTTTGAATCCTGCTAGCGATACCCTGGTGGCATAGTGGTTAAGAGCTACGGCTGCTAATCAAAAGGTCAGAAGTTCAAATCCACCAGGTGCTCCTTGGAAACCCTGTGGGACAGTTCTACTCTGTCCTGTGGGGTTGTTATAAGTCGAGTTGGAATCAAGTAGATGGCAATGGGTTTGGTTTTGGTTTTTTAAATTTTTTTTTTTTTTTTTAGGAATAGCAACAGAGCTACTTACATATAAAGGGGAGAAACGTTTCCCATGGGCTTCTTTCAGAATCACTTCAGGGATAATGATCTTAAGCTTAATGTAGTTTCATTGGGCCTAATAAGAACAATTAATCTTGCTCATGCAGGTCATGGAAGGGGTTGGCTAAGGGTAAACAGAAGCCCCTTGGACAAGACTGTAAAGCATGCAAATCTATCTTCAGAGCTCCTTTAGGAGAAAGGAGCTACTCGCTTAAAAATTCAACACCTATATGTGATGTGCCTTCCACACGTCAGGCTCTGAGTTAAGCTCTGGGAATGGAGATAGAGCAGTTGAACAAGATTGACAAGGTGCCTGGCCTTGTCCAGCTGATATTTTAGTCCTCTCCAATCTTCCCTATTTGACACCCTCTCTTACCTTTCAGTAGTAATCCACCATAGAAGAGGAAAAAGTATCCTCCAGTAGTTAATTTCTAATCTAAGTTTTCTAGGGACTTAGCCTTTAAAACATTTCATTGGCAAGGGCTCTTTGTCTACTTATTACTATTATTATACTTTTTATTCTACCAATGTAGCCAGAATGGATAGGGTGACAAAGACTTACTCTCTCTTGGGGCCACTCCAAGTATTGGTGGTAAACAAAGCCTGTCCTGCTGTCTGTCTCTCTCACTTCTTATTCTCTGATGCCAGGGAGTAGTACAGGCTAGCCTGCCCTCATCATCCATGGTAAATCTTACAGTTGAGAAGGTAATAAGGAGAGGTCTAGTGATGATATTCTTGACCAGGAGACACACGAATGCCTAAATCCTTCTATGATCTGACCACTGAAATTCCCATAATTTCTCTAAGAGTGAACATGCACCACAGGACAAAAGCACAGTAAAGAAACATTTTACATGCAGTTGTGATTTTGTACCCCAGAATCCATGTACAACTCTTGAAACTTGTAGAGAAGCATAAAAATGGCTTTGTTGTACTAAATTCAGGAGGTTGAAGGACGTAGATCAAAGCTGGTCATTTTCCCCGTGGGTTGTATGGAGGTACAGAAGACTTCCTTCCTTTGAAGGCAATATCTACCAAACTCCCTGTCCAAAGTCTTATTTCATTTTCCTGTGGCAGAGTGACAATGTTTTTGTTGTTGGCAGGAGGGACTGCCAGATTTCTAGATTTGTTGTTATTGTGTGCCTTTGAGTAGATTACGACTCATAGAAACCCTATATGACAGAGTAGAACTGCCCTATAGGGTTTACTAGGCTGTAATCTTTCTGGGAGGAGATTGCCAGGTCCTTTCTCCAATGGAGCCACTGGTGGGTTCAAACCACTGACCTTTCTGATAGCAGCTGAGTGCTTAACCATTGCACCACCAGGGCTCCTTAGAGTGACACTATCCCCCATTATAAACAGACTCAAATGCAGGCTGCACAGCACTTAACTGTGTTTAAATTGCCTTGGCCTATGCCCACTCACTTGTATCATCATCCTCCCCCACCCCCAAGGCTTGGTTTTGATTTTCCTCCCAAACCTTGATGTTGCAGTACTGACCATTGCGTTACCGTGTTTTTCCCAAGAGGTCTTTTCTGCTTTCTGTGTCACCTGTAATCACTTGTATCTGTGGCATTCTTCTGCTCTGATTTTTATGATGCTGAATGCTTGTGTCCATCCCCTTCCTGATGTTTGGACCGCTGTTATTAAAAGTCTGCCTGTGATCAAAATCTTCTACCTCTACAGATAGACTTCCTGGATAATGGCTTATGGTCCACAGGGCTCCCTAGTTCCACTTATGTTAATGCCTCTACTTCTGTGTTATTAGGGCCACCTTGGAGCCCCAGGGCCAGTCATTGCCTTAAATATGACTGTTTAGGCATTATCCTTTTTACATCAGGCCCCTCCTTCTAGCCTGAATCTCTGCTATCATCTCAGACCACTGTGCACCCCTGTCCTGTTCTGGGTAGCATGCTATAGACAAGGCCCTGCCTTCTCATCTTCTGCTCCGTGACAGAGCCAGCATGCCTCAAATCCAAAACATGTGCTCTAAAACCTATATCCTTTTCCCCCTTCATGTACTCTCTCTCTCTTTCCAGATTCCCCATACCGCTGCCTTGTCAATTTCTATCTTAATCAAGACCTTTCTTCAAGAAGAGAAGACAGGAGTTAAATATTTCTTAAAAATGACATTAGCCAACCTGGTTTCATTTTAAACCAAGACTTGCCATAGTGAAGGACAAACTTTCCCCTGTTATATAAACAATGAATGCATTCAAAATCAGGTGTTGGACATGTTTGAGAGCATAAGGACCTACACACACCCCTTAAATTTTATCTTAGAGTAAGAGGGACCCAGGGTTAGAAAGACTATGTACTAGGATTCCCTTTCCCTGAAGACTCCTGCCACCTTTCATCCCTCCACATGCCTTCTCTGCTCTGCGGATAGAGTCAAGTCCTCCTCAGAACCCACAGAGGCTTCCTGCTCCTGAGTGTGTGGATGCACAACAGAAAACTAGGGCAGCCATGCCTTGCACATCATGGTTTCCAGGCTCTTAGAGACTGAGGGACTGTTTTTAATCTCAATATTGTTCACAGACTGTCTAGCGCTGCTATAACAGAAATTCCACAAGTGAATGGCTTTAACAGAGAAAAATTTATTTTCTCACAGTCTAGTAGGCTAGAAGTCCAAATTCAGGGTGTCAACTCCAAGGGAAGGTTTTCTTTCTCTGTTGGCTCTGGAAGAAGGTGCTTCTCATCAGTCTTCCCCTGGCCTAGGAGTTTCTCCACAGGTCCAAAGGACACACTCTGTTCCTGGTGCTTCTTCCTTGGTGGTATGAGGTATCCAGCTCTCTGCTTGCTTCCCTTTCATCTTTTGTAAGATAAAAGATGGTGCAGGCCACACTCCAGGGAAACTCCCTTTACATTGGATCAGGAATGTGACTTTAGTAACGGTGTTACAATCCCAGCCTAATCCTCTCTAACATAAAATTACAATCACAAAATGGAGGACAACCACACAATACTGGGAATCATGGCCTAACAAGTTGACATGTATTTTGGGGGAACACAATTCAATCCATGACACAGACCCACATAGCAGTGGTATTTTTAATATCTGCTGATTGAGAAAAAAAACAATGGCAAGCAACTATGCTGTGACATGGATAGATCTTGCAAACATTATGCTGAGTGAAGTTAAGTCAGTCCCAAAAGGCTGAATATTGCATGATCCCACTTACATGAAATATCTAGAATAGGCAAGTACATACAGACCAAAGTTTATTAGTGGTTACCAGGGGCTGGTGGGAGGAAGGGGGAAACGGAGACTCATTGCCTGGGGGACTCTGAGTTAAGGGTGATGGAAAAATCTGGAAATGGAGAATGGTGATGGTTCAACAACATGATGAACATTACCCAGGTCACTGAATTGTACGTGCAAACAATGTTGAAATGACAAATGACTTGTTACATATATATTTACCACAGTAAAGAAGCCAGGATATGTATTTAATAATTATTTTACATTTTTTAAAATTTTATTAGACAACACCATCTACATTTAGAAATAGGTATACATATGAGTAAGAAAAGCTGTATGTTCAATCTACAGGTAATGTACCGTATACAGTTAGAGTTCCAGGTGTTTTACATTAATTCAAGAGATTTATGGCCCTCTTTTTTTATGGCCCTCCGGTGGGAATCACTGGGTCTGTGTAGGGTCACTGTGGGTCAGAATCGACTTGACGGCAGCGTGTTTTATATGATTTGATATTAGATATTACCTGCTGGTAACCGTAGACTCCTAGTTTATCTCAAGATGTTTGTCATCACAGACAGCCTCAGCCCTCATTTTCCTCTTGCAGACAGGAGATTTGGAGAATGGCAAGGAAATCCCTCATATCAGTTATTATTCATGTCCCTGGGGAACACAGGGGGCAGGAATGAGGAGATAAGAAACTCACTTCTCTCCTCAAAGTAAAACCAAATATCAATGTGTCCTGTGCCTTGTGCATGGGTACTTCTTAAGCATTGACTTGGTTTGAATTGTTAGAGATAACTGCAAAGGATCCCACCAAGAGAGAAATGATTTTGTCATTTTTCAAATAAACAGTGTTTTCTTTTCCTTTGTCCATCCAGTGACCTAGACTGTTAAATGAGGATCAGCACTTTCTTCTTGCCGTGATGAAGTGTGAAAAACTCCATTTATAAAAGACGAGCCATTCTTTTCACATTCCCCTTTTATCCTTAAGGGGGAAAAGAGCCCTCCTTAAATCTTATGTATTCCCTCGGTGATGGTTATTGGTATTTCCATTATTCCTTGTTGGTCTTTGGAGAAACTCTTCCATTCATCAATTTATGCTTTTAGTAAATCTGCTGTGAGTCATCAGAGTCATGTCTTGTCAAAGACAAATCTTGTAAAGCAATGTGTTTTAGAGGTGGAAAGAGTTTACAAAGACATAAATATCTATTTCTAAGGAAGAGATATAAATTAAATATAAATTAAACCTTCATTTTCTTTTCTGAAGCTTGTGAATAAAATCCACTTGATGGATAAGTCCTATGAATAAGACTTGCTATTCATTAATTTTGTTTCCTTATTAAGAAGCATTTTTTCAAAGGAGCAATTAATGCTAATTAATGCCAGGGATGATCCTACCTCAAGTTCAGGTAATTATGGAGTTTAACAATGTACACCTCAATTTTCTTCTTGCTAGAAAGGAATATATCCATTCAATACTTTTTGGGAGCATTGATACATAACAGGTCTTTCTAGCAATGGAAATAGGAAAATGAACAAGACATGGTCCTTGAACATTTGGGATAAGCACAGAGTACCACAAAAGCACATGAGAGAGGTAACAGATCCAATTTTGGATAGATCAAGGAAGGCTTCAGAAACTAAGTGGCATCTCAGTTAAGACCTAAAGGAAGAGTAAAAATTATGGATTAATCTAGGCTAGTGCTACTTAAAGTGAGGTTCAAGGACTGGTGCCAATCTGCAAACTGTTTCCAGTCTTCAATAAGATAAGTAAAACTGAGAGTAGGCAATTAGAAACTTTCTACAGCAATTTGACATTACCATGACATTCAAAGGTGATCAGTAGGCTTATACCTTATCAATTTATTTTGTGGTTGTGGTCGTATTTAATAAAAAGTACTAGCCTGCGATGAATTGAGAATTTAAAAAGAAAAAATCTGATCCTTCACCATCAATAATTTGAGAAGCACTGATCTAGCAGTAGTGACCAAACAAGGAGAGTTGAGCAGAAGGTAGAATACAACAGATTCAAAGGCTTGATTTTGATGCCAGAGAGGTGGCACGTTTGAGGGACTGTAGTTGAGGGTGCCCGGATATCAGAGATATCAGAGTGCAACACAGAAAACGGGGTAACAAGACTTGAGGGAAGCAGGAGCTACACCTTGTAAGTCTGTGCAGGGAAAAGAGGGGTTATTGAAGGGTTTTAAACAAAAGTGTGACATAATTATACATTGCTTTTAGAAAGACTGCTCTGCCTTCAGTGCTGGGAGCAGGTTAATGTGAGATAAGCCTCAAGGCTGGAATATCAGTTGACTGGTAATCCATGTGAAGGAAAACTACTTTTACTCCGATTTTTACATTTACTCAGACTCTTACTCAGATTTTTCACAATATAAATAGTTGACACCACGGGTGTTTGTAGGTTTAAGAAAGTGCTGATCATGGACTCTGATAAAAACTAACATTTAAGAGAGAGGTAGAGGAAAATGACCTCACAAAGGAAAGTTAAGAGGCAGAAGCCAGAAAAACTGGAGGAGAACGACTACTCTGGGTGTGAAGAGGAGTCCCTGGGTGGTGTAAAAAGCATGTACAGCTGCTAACCAAAATGTTGGCGGTTTGAGTCTACCCAGAGATGCTTCAGAAGAAAGACATGGCTATCTAATTCTGAAAAACCAGCCATTGAAACCCCGTGGAGCACAACTCTGCTCTGACACACATGGGGTCGCCATGAGTCAGGGTTAACTCAGCAGCAAGGTTTTTTTTTCCTGTGTGTGTGTATATGTGTGTGTGTGTGAGAGAGAGAGAATAAAAATACGTTGTGCCTTTCTCAAGTTCTCAGTCAGGTGAGGAAGAGCTGCTCCTTCTCACCAGGAGAGCGCTCTTTGAGGAGCTGCCAGCCAGAACTCGACCACCTTCTCACACCACCACCTCACCAGAAGACAGTGCTATCTTCCAAAGTGAAAGTGACACTTGCCTACAGGAAAATAGTAGCTACATCTGCTTTGACTAAACCATTGTATGCCATACTAAGAGGCCTTAGCTGACCATCTAAAACACTTCTCCTCAAGTCAGAAAACCCCATTACCCAATTCCCTGAACACCATTCTCTTGCTATATATACCACTTAACTTCATGGATTCTCTTGAATTATCTATCCCCAAAAGTACATTTTCTCCTTCTTCTTGCACAAGAGCAATCTTTCCTGTAATAATAATCCTTAACAGTTTGAGTGCTTTCTACATGTCAGTTACCATGTTAAACATCATCAGTGTTCATCATCATCATCATCATTATCTAATCTTCACAACCACCTGATAAGGTTGGTACTATTATTATCCTTATTTTGTAAATGAGAGAAACAACACTTTGAGGGACTAAGTAACTCACTAGCCTCAGAGCCAGAATGCCAACCCAGGAATCTCTGACATCACTTCTTCTCTAAATCCATTTCCTTGAAGAATTATGTCACAGTCCTATGTAATCTCTACTTTTAGTATACCACATCCCCTCTTTCAGCAGATACTGAAGAGTTTCCAGTTCTTCTCATCTCAGTATCTACCTCCAGAATTGTCCCTCCCTCAATGTTGCTTGGTCAACACTATTTCAAAAAGAAATATACCCACAACCCTAGAGTTGTTTCATTTCTCGTCACGTGAACCAAGCTTTCAATCTGTTTACCTTGAGATCTGCTGTGAAAAATGTTGGTGGCTTGAGCTACAAAAAAGCACACACATCATTTTGATTTCTGACCCATTTGCTCCAAGAACACTTGCTAGTGTGATTCTCAGTCACCAGAGTTTTGAAAACTTTCAAGAGGGTTCTTTTTCTTTCTCGCTAGTGCTGCTCATCTCAAACTAAATCAGGGACGATGATGATTGCCATACACTCCACTGTGATGATCGGTGCTCCCTGAGGTCTGGCTTTCTCTGGCAGTGGTGTGCTGATTGTTCATCAGGCAGCTCTTTCTTTTATGCTTATAACACCTCCTGAAACTGAGTGCCCGGTTGGAGGGAGGTTGCCAGCTGACAGAGTAAATAAACAGCCATCTATCCTGATTGCAAAAACTTTCTAAAATGCAAACATTTCTCGTGAGTCCCAAGACAGGAAGCTTCTTGTGTTTTGTTTTGTTTTTCTAATGTGTTCCTGTCATCAGAGAAGCGCGACTTCCCATGAATTTGCCTGTGGTGATAAAAGGGTTTGAGTCTATTGCATGAGGCGACGACCATATGGACAGCTTCTCTGAAGAAGATAATGAATAGAGTTTTATTTCAGAGAATTTCAAAGAATCATCCAGCGGGAAAGAATATTAAGGATTATCTAAGATAACCTGAGCTATTTTATCAAAATCTAATTTTAAAATAAGTCTTCTCTTCTGTTCCTTTCTGACACACTATGGTATTAGCGTATTTAGCGTGGCATCCATACACTTTATTCCCAATTCTTTATTCTCTGGATTAAATCATATAGGGAAGGTGGGTGGGGGATGGAAATTGGCATTGGGAGAGAGGAGCTCTTTGACCTACTGCTGAATCAGATGGGATCCACAAACTCCATTTAATAACATGCTTTTTCTTCCAATTCTATTTTGACCTTTCCATTGCTTGGTTTCACCTTTTGATGTCATACATCACACTCATTGCTTTAGTCAGTTTGTGGAATCTCCTTCCTGCTTTTTTAATACCTCATTTCAAAGGGCATTTAAATCCAAAATGTCAGTCTCTATATAAACCAAAATTAAAAGTTAATTAATTGAACTAAATTAGCATTGTTTTACCTCAATTTTCAGTTTTTGCTTGAATATTTTCCTTTGGCTTCAAAGATTTGGCTAAATTGGGTTATTTAGTTGGTGTGGTGTCATGGATTCGTGCCCCCCAAAAATATGTGTCAACTTGATTAGGCCATGATTTCCAGTATTGTGTGGTTGTCTTCCATTCTGTGATTTTCCTACATGTTATAAATCATAATCTCCACCTGTGGTTAAAGAGGATTATGGAGGGATGTAGCATCCTTTCTCAGGTCACATCCAATATAAAGAGTGTGGCCTATACCACCTTTTATCTTACAAGAGCTAAAAGAAAAGGGAAGCAAGCAGAGATTTGGGGACCTCATACCAGCAAGAAAGCAGTGCCGGGAGCAGAGCATGTCCTTTGGACCTGAGTTTCCTGTGCTGAGATGCTCCCAGACCAAGGGAAGATTGATGCATCACAAGGACATTCCTCCAGAGCCAACAGAGGGAGAAAGCCTTCCCCTGGAGCCGGCACCCTGAATTTAGACTTCTAGCCTACTAGACTGTGAGAGAATAAATTTCTCTTTATTAAATCTATCCACTTGTGGTATTTCTGTTATAGCAGCACTAGATGACTAAGATATGTGGTTGTTGGAATAATCATCATCCATTACTAAAATGTGACAAAAAATGTTAATATTCAAAGATGCTTTTTAAGATCCCTTATCGCAAGTCCTCATTTTAAGTTGCATCTGAAGCATTTAGATGATTTATTAAAGGCATTTACTGACAAAGCTTAGACTGGAAATCAGTCTCCATGGTTTCTAGTTGTGTTTTCCACCCACTGAAAAATGCTGCCTTCATAAATACAAACCAGGTGTCACTGAGTCACTTCCAACTCATGGCAACCCCATGTGTGCTAGAGTAGAACTGTGCTCCATGGGCTTTTCAATGGCTGATTTTTCAGAAGTAATCACCAGGCCTTTCTTCTGAGGTGTCTCTGGATGAACTCGAACCTCCAACCTCTCGGTTAGCAGCTGAACACAATAGCAGCTTGCACCATCCAAGGACTCCCTGCCTTCTGAAATACTTGATTCTTAAGAAAGAAAGAAAACAAAAAGGTTAGTAAGTAGTAGGAGCCCCATGTGTCTGTCAGTTTGTCATACTGTGGGGGCTTGCGTGTTGCTGTGATGCTGAAAGCTATGCCACTGGTATTCAGATACCAGCAGGGCCACCCATAGAGGACAGGTTTCAGCTGAGCTTCCAGACTAAGACAGACTAGGAAGAAGGACCCAGCAGTCTACTTCTGTAAAGCATTAGCCAGTGAAAACCTGATGAATAGCAGCAGAACACTGTCTGATATAGTGCTGGAAGATGAGCCCCACAGGTTGGAAGGCACTCAAAAGATGACTGGGGAAGAGCTGCCTCCACAAAGTAGAGTCGACCTTAATGACGTGGATGGAGTAAAGCTTTTGGCACCTTCATTTGCTGATGTGGCACTACTCAAAATGACAAGAAATAGCTGCAAACATCCATTAATAATCGGAACCTGCAATGTACGAGGTATGAATCCAGAAAAATTAGAAATCATCAAAAATGAAACGGAACGCATAAACATCGATATTCTGGGCATTAGTGAACTGAAATGGACTGGTGTTGGCCATTTGGAATCGGACCATCATATAGTCTACTATGTTGGGAATGACAGCTAGAAGAGGAATGGTGTTGCATTCATCGTCAAAAAGAACATTTCAAGATCCATCCTGAAGTACAATGCTGTCAGTGATAGGGTAATATCCATATGCCTACAAGGAAGACCAGTTAATATGACTATTATTCAAATATACACACCAACCACTAGGGCCAAAGATGAAGAAACAGATTTTCATCAGCTGCTACAGTCTGAAATTGATCGAACATGCAATCAAGATGCATTGATAATTACTGGCGATTGGAATGCAAAAGTTGGAAATAAAGAAGGATCGGTAGTTGGAAAATATGGCCTTGGTGATGGAACATTGCCAGAGATGGAATAATAGAATTTTGCAAGACCAACTTCTTCATTGCAAATACCTTCTTTCACCAACATAAACGGCGACTATACCCATGGACCTCGCCAGATAGAACACACAGAAATCAAATTGACTACATCTGTGGAAAGAGACCATGGAAAAGCTCAATATCATCAGTCAGAACAAGGCCAGGGGCCAACTGTGGAAGAGGCCATCAATTACTCACATGCAAATTCAAGCTGAAACTGAAGAAAATCAGAGCAAGTCCACGAAAGCCAAAATATGACCTTGAGTATATCCCACCTGAATTTAGAGACCATCTCAAGAATAGATTTGATGCATTGAACACTGCTGACCAAAGACCGGACGAGTTGTGGAATGACATCAAGGACATCATCCATGAAGAAAGCAAGAGGTCATTGAAAAGACAGGAAAGAAAGAAAAGACCAAGATGGATGTCAGAGGAGACTCTGAAACTTGCTCTTGAGCGACGAGCAGCTAAAGCAAAAGGAAGAATTGAGGAAGTAAAAGAACTGAACAGAAGATTACAAAGGACGGCTCAAGAAGACAAAGTAAAGTATTATAATGACAGGTGCAAAGAGCTGGAAATGGAAACCCCAAAGAGAAGAACAAGCTGAAAGAACTGAAGAAAAAATTCAAGCCTCGAGTTGCAATAGTGAAGGATTCTATGGGGAAAATATTAAATGATGCAGGAAGCATCAAAAGAAGATGGGAGAAACACACAGAGTCATTATACTAAAAAGAATTAGTCGATATTCAACCATTTCAAGAGGTGGCATATGATCAGAAACCGATGGTACTGAAGAAAGAAGTCCAAGCTGCTCTGAAGGCATTGGCAAAAAACAAGGCTCCAGGAATTGATGGATTATCAGTTGAGATGTTTCAACAAACGGATGCAGGGCTGGAGGTGCTCACTCGTCTGTGCCAAGAAATATGGAAGACAGCTTCCTGGCCAACTGACTGGAAGAGATCCATATTTATGCCTATTCCCAAGAAAGGTGATCCAACCACATGTGGAAATTATAGAACAATATCATTAATATCACACACAAGCAAAATTTTGCTGAAGATCTTTCAAAAACGGCTGCAGCAGTACATCGACAGGGAACTGCCAGAAATTCAGGCCAGTTTCAGAAGAGGATGTGGAACCAGGGATATCATTGCTGATGTCAGATAGATCCTGGCTGAATGCAGAGAATACCAGAAGGATGTTTACCTGTGTTTTATTGACTATGCAAAGGCATTCGACTGTGTGGATCATAACAAACTATGGATAACACTGCGAAGAGTGGGAATTCCAGAACACTTACTTGTGCTCATGAGGAACCTTTACATAGATCAAGAGGCAGTTGTTCAGACACAACAAGGGGATACTGATTGGTTTAAAGTCAGGAAAGGTGTGCGTCAGGGTTGTATTCTTTCACTACACCTATTTAATCTGTATGCTGAGCAAATAATATGAAAAGCTGGACTATATGAAAAAGAACGGGGCATCAGGATTGGAGGAAGACTCATTAACAAACTGTGTTATACAGATGACACAACCTTGCTTGCTGAAAGTGAAGAGGACTTGAAGCACTTACTAATGAAGATCAAAGACCACAGCCTTCAGCATGGATTGCACCTCAACATAAAGAAAACAAAAGTCCTCACAACTGGACCAATGAGCAACATCATGATAAATGGAGAAAAGATTTCATTTTACTTGGATCCACAATCAACAGCCATGGAAGCAGCAGTGAAGAAATCAAAAGACGATTGCATTGGGCAAATCTGCTGCAAAGGACCTCTTTAAAGTGTTGAAGAGCAAAGATGTCACCCTGAAGACTAAGGTGCGCCTGACCCAAGCCATGGCACTTTCAATGACATCATATGCATGTGAAAGCTGGACAATGAATAAGGAAGACAGAAGAAGAATTGACGTCTTTGAATTGTGGTGTTGGCGAAGAATATTGAATATACCACGGACTGCCAGAAGAACGAACAAATCTGTCTTGGAAGAAGTACAACCAGAATGTTCCTTAGAAGCAAGGATGGCGAGACTGCATCTTACATACTTTGGACGTGTTGTCAGGAGCGATCAGTCCCTGGGGAAGGACATCATGCTTGGCAGAGTACAGGGTCAGCGGAAAAGAGGAAGACTCTCGACAAGGTGGACTGACACAGTGGCTGCAACAGTGAGCTCAAGCATAACAACGATTGTAAGGTTGGCTCAGGACCGGGCAGTGTTTCGTTCTGTTGTGCACAGGGTCGCTACGAGTTGGAACCGACTCAACATCACCTAACAACAAGAACAAGTAGTAGGAGTATTGAGAAAAGGCAATAGATATTGTGGGAAAAAAATGAAACTTATTTTCGTTAATAAGTAAAACTTATTATTCATTAATCAGCCATTAACATTTTGTGACTTACAAAATTAAGTTATATCTTACATATATTTTCAAAGTGTCTTGTGGTGTACAGTGCCTGTTCATGTACATTATTTCATTTATCTTTAAAAGAACCATATGAAAATGTTTTATAATCCATATCTTCCAGTCAATTTTGGGTAAAACCCAAATACTGAATTTTCACTTGGAACTGCAGATTCTGAATACATGTGCCTCCCATGTGACCTGTTTTCCATAGTTGTTTGAAAATGGAGTGGCTCTGCCTTTATGTTCTATCAGCTGCTACACAACGCATTAAAGGGTAGTTTTGGGTTACCAGTTTTGTATCTGCCGACAGAGGCCAAGGATAGATGTGTCCACATCACTTGCCTGAAGCCCCTTTTCAAATTTTTAAAAAATAGCTTGTTTTTGAAATTCTCCACCAGCTCAAAGTGTTAAAGAATGCTATTCCTTCTGAAGAAGCCATCAGCAGGGTGGAGAGAAGTGGGTCTCAGTAGGTGGACATCAGAACCATGTGGACATAAGACATTGTTGAAAAATGCCAATGTCCAGGCCTGATCCATCAACCGAATCAAAATCACTGCAGGGTGCAGCTGGGCATTGGTTAGTGTTTCTAATGTCCAGCCTGGTTTGAGAACCTGTGAAGTGGAAAAATCTCCAGCTTTGGAGTGGGAAAACCTGGGGCTTAAAACCTATGTTTTAAGCTTGGTGTACTGTACTTGGGTGTACTGTAAGTCTGGGTAATTTACTAATTTCTCCAAACCTCTATCTTTTCCATAAAAACTAGAATAATAATTCCTATCTTGCAGTGTTAGTGGAGGAATTACATAAAATAACATACATAAAGGAGCCCAGTACAACACTGGGCAGGTAGTAAGTTTTCAGTAAACAATGGATTCCCTTGCCTGTCCTGTCTGACATTTGCAAACTGCATTTTTCTGAGAATCAAGACATTAGACACAGGTGCCTTACTTCCCACAGAGACATAGATATCTACTTATATTTAACAAATAACAAGCTCTAGGGTTTTCTAGAAAAGAAGGTGGCTGTATCTTGCACATATTACATTCAGAAATGATAGGCTACCAGAAATCTTCCCCAGACAACCAATTCAGAGCATGCTTTGCCCAATGGACAATAGCTCATCTAGTGTTCAAGTGCTAGGAGTTAGAGCTTTTGGACCTGCATATATCTATCAATACCAGCAAAACAGTCACCACTGAGTCGACTCCAATTCATGGCAACCGCATGTGTGTCAGAGTAGAGCTGTGCTCCTTAGGGTTTTCACTGGCTGTGCTGTGATCTTACAAAAATAGATTGCCAGGCCTTTCTTCTAAGTTGCCTCTGGGTGGACTTAAACCTCCAGCCTTTCAATTAGCAGCCAAGCACATGAAGTGATTGCACCACCCAGTGACTCCACATTTATCAATAAAGAAAAAAAAAATTTTTTTTTTATAGTAGCGTATTTAAATTCCAGGATAAGTAGCTTTTTGAAAAAGTTCTGGAAAGGTACATTAAGTCCTTATTCTCTGAGCACATGTCACAAAGCGTTATCAGGCTTAGTAACCAGACTGAAGTGATACGCAGCAGCTAGACCGAAGTAAAAGTTTGAATTATACCCTGGCCTGTTACTAAAAGGCACTTAGGTGTCTAACTTGAGATATGCCAAAATGTTTTGTCATCTACCATCTCATTTTTATTTTGTCACTTGACACTTACAATCTGTAGCTTGAAATCCAGTTAGAAGTTCCAGAAGAAGGAATAGTAGGCTCCAAAATGGGAAATATAGGAAAGAAAATAATAAGATCTACTTATTCTGACTCCATGATTTGGAAGTAAAGGATTATTATAACCAGGACTGGCTAAAGCTACTAGACAGATGAATGATCTAATTGGAATGACAAATATGTTTCGCCTATTTAATAGCCCAAGGTGTTTTCAAGATCCCGTTATACCCAACATCGATGGATGTACTTTCCTGGTGTAGTAAGGGTTAAAAAAAAAAAAATTTTTTTTTTTGGTTACTGCATATTACAACTGCATTCCTTAAAAGCGTCTACAACTCTGAATTTACACTAACTCAGGCTAGCCCTTCACCTCGCCTGGTCCAAATAAGTGGTTCTTTGGCACCGATTATGATTCGGATCACTTAGACGGATAAACGTTGACACAAGGAGACAGGAAGCTGGAGAAAATCCAGGGAAGCTATTTGCAGCGAGTTTCCTCTACCCTAGCTGATGCTGTTCAGTGGAATTAATAAGGACAATTACTTCTTATTGGATGCGCTGCTGCCGAGCCTAACTTACAACCATAACTTCAATTAATCTTGGTCATATATTACTTGTGATTACCCTTAGAAGAGAATGTCGTAAATGCAGGTGAGTGAGGGGCAGGGAAGGTTTTTGCTAATGTCACTGCATGTTTCAGGCTGAGTCAACAATTAGCCATCCACTCCTACCCTTTACTAAAAGGCAAAAAAAAAAAAAAAAATTATTTCATATGGGACACCACAGTTATGATACATAACTTTCTAAGAGAGGGATCCCAAGGAGGGTCTCATGTTAGATGTTGACACTAGTAGTTTTCCAACCTTCAGTTTCTATTATCCCATACAGGGCATCAGATGAGTTCGAACCCTGCGGAGAATTTGCGTTTTTAACAAGTCCCCTGCTGAGAATCTGCATCTCCACCTCCAGATCTACCGAATCAGAATCTGCAGTTTAGCAAAACCCTCAGGTGATTCTTACATATAACTTCCTTGAAACTTGTTAGAAATAGGTTTAACAATCCCTCCAGATGATTTATATTCACACTGAAGACTGAGGACTGCTGCCCTAGAGCAAGGAGCCCTGGTGGCACAGTGGTTAAAGTGATCAACTGTTAACCGAAAGGTTGGCAGTTAGAAACCACCAGCAACTCTGCAGGAGAAAGATGTGGCAGTCTGCTTCCACACAGATTTACAGCCTTGGAAACCTTATGGGGTCACTATGAGTCAGGATCAACTCGATGGCAGTGGATTTGGTTTGGGCCCTAGAGCAACTGCTTCAGACAACACAGAATAATCACCAGAAGCCATATTTATAGACTATTATGGCAATACTCTTTTTAATGTTATCTGATGTCCAAAGGGAGATGGCCTCCCCAACATTTATTCAAACACCAGTGTTAAGTGCCATTTTATTGCTATGTATGAAAGGAACAAGTCCCCCCCTTGGAAGGATGACATGAGAAATAACTAAAAGGGAAAATAGAACATCACATCAATCACTATAAAAACCAGTCCAAACACTTACACACTGCTGGTGGGAATGTCAAATGGCACAACCACTTGGAAATCGATTTGGCACTTCCTTAAAAAGTTAGAAATAGAACCACCATACGACCCAGCAATCCCACTCCTTGGAATATATCCTAGAGAAATAAGAGCCTTTACACGAACAGATATATGCACACCCATGTTTATTGCAGCACTGTTTACAATAGCAAAAACATGGAAGAAATCAAGGTGCCCATCAATGGATGAATGGATAAATAAATTATGGTATATTTACACAATAGAATACTACACATCGAAAAAGAACAGTGAGGAATCTGTGAAACATTTCATAACATGGAGGAACCTGGAAGGCATTATGCTGAGTGAAATTAGTCAGAGGCAAAAGGACAAATATTGTATAAGACCACTATTATAAGAACATGAGAAATAGCTTAAACTGAGAAGAAAACATTCTTTTGTGGTTACAAGAAGGGGGAGGGAGGGAGGGTGAGAGAGGAGTATTCACTAACTAGATAGTAAATAAGAACTACTTTAGGTGAAGGGAAAGACAGCACACAATACAGGGGAGGTCAGCACAGTTGGACTAAACCAAAAGCAAAGAAGTTTCCTGAATAAACTGAATGCTTTGAAGGCTAGCGTAGCAGGGGTAGGGGTCTGGGGACCACGGTTTCAGGGGACATCTAAGTCAATTGGCATAATAAAATCTATTAACAAAACATTCTGCATCCCACTTTGAAGAGTGGCATCTGGGGTCTTAAATGCTAGCAAGCAGCCATCTAAGATGCATCAATCGGTCTCAACCCACCTGAATCAAAGGAGAATGAAGAACACCAAGGACACAAGGTGATTACGAGCCCAAGAGACAGAAAGGGCCACATGAACCAGAGACTACATCATCCTGAGACCAGAAGAACTAGATGGTGCCCGGCTACAACCGATGACTGCCCTGACAGGGAACACAACAGAGAACCCCTGAGGGAGCAGGAGATCAGTGGGATGCAGACCCCAAATTCTCATAAGACCAGACTTAATGGTCTGACTGAGACTGGAAGGACCCTGGTGGTCATGGCCCACAGACCTTCTTTTGGCCCAGGACAGGAACCATTCCCGAAGCCAACTCTTCAGACATGGATTGGACTGGACAATGGGTTGGAGAGGGATGGTGGTGAGGAGTGAGCTTCTTGGATCAGGTGGACACTTGAGACTATGTTGGCATCTCCTGCCTGGAGGGAAAATGAGAGGGTGGAGGGAGTTAGAAGCTGGTGAAATGGACATGAAAAGAGAGAGTGGAGGGAGAGAGCGGGCTGTCTCATTAGGGGGAGAGTAATTGGGAGTGTGTAGCAAGGTGTATACGGGTTTTTGTGTGAGAGACTGACTTGATTTGTAAACTTTCACTTAAAACACAATAAAAATCATTAAAAAAAAAAAAAAGTCCAAAAAATGTACATTTAGAACCAGAAAACAAAACATATCACTTTAGAAGATGTTGGAGTAGTTACACACAAAATTTAAAGGGTTGTATAAGATATGGAAGGCGCCCTGGTGGCACTGTGGCTAAGCACTCAGTTGCTAACCGAAAGGTCAATGGTTTGAACCCACCAGCAGCTCTGCAAGAGAAAGATGTGGTATTCTGTTTCCATAAAGATTTACAGCCTTGAAAACCCTATGGGGCCGTTCTACTCCCTCCTATAGGGTCGCTAGAGCAGAACTGCTCCATATGGTTTCCTCGGCTGTAAATTTTTATGGAAGGAGATCTCAGGCTGTTATTCCTTGGTACCACTAGGTGGATTCGAACCACCAATCTTCAGGTTAACAATTGAGAGCAAGCCTTCTGCACCATTTAGGGCCCTTTGTCAAGTCCCAGCCCATCGAAATTCTTGGTCAATCTTGACCATCACGGTTAGTATTATCGTCAGGCTCAGCGTCAGCCCCAATATCTAGAGACTAGAAATAGGTTCTACTACCACTGCCTGTAGCTCTTAAAGTGTTTTCTGCTGTAGGAAAGCCCTATCGGCTTCATCCTGCTTCCAGGGTAGGACCTTTCTTGTCACCACCACAACCGTATCACTCATCTGAACTGGACCTGAGCCTGAGCTGCCCTTTATATAATGCAACTGCAGCCAAGTTTATTTAGTGTCCTATTTAAAGTTGGTTTCTTTTCCTTCTCAGCCTGCCCATAATGCTGGAGTTTCAAAATGTCTGTGCCCAAGCCCATCTTTGTCCAAATACATCTCCTCACAAACCTTGCCTGACTATCTGAAATTTCTACATTACTAACTTCTCTGTTTGGGGGGCCTAAACTCCCTGTTAACCTGGAAATATGATCAAGGAGTATAACCCAGGAGCCACTTTCAGCCACTAAAACCTTAACTTGATTGCGTCAACAGGCCAGGCCTTACCTAGAGAGAATAGAACTATAGATAGTATTTTCTCTGGAAGCAGCTGACGAGCCTGGAAGTAATCTGAGAACACTAGAATTTGAAACCAGGGGTTGCACAAAAGTCTAAAAGGGGCTAGAGAGAATTATCTTTTGGATGAGATGGCAGGTAAGAGCCCCCTTCCCTTCCTCCCTGCCTCCCCCCACACCCCGCCATGGCCACTACGAGATCACATGTTCCCATAGAACATATTTATTATTTTAACAGCAATGTGGAAAAATTACAGACCTTGGAGTCAGGTAAACCTGAGCTTTGATCTTAGTTTGCAACGTGACCTTGGGCAGTTTAACCTTTCTGAGCCTTGGTTCTCTGATCCGTTAAAGTATATATCATCCTATTCATGTTGCAAGGTTCCTGTCCAAATTAAATAAGAGAGAATATGAGAAAACGTTTGTACCTAGAACAATAAAAGAAAAAAAAAAAACGTTTCTTTCAACCAATAGCCCTGATACCTGTTACTTTTCCATCTTCTGTAGACGCCTAAGGCAAGTGATGAAATGGGGTAATTAGAAAAGTACGATAGCGAGTAAGGGAAAGAAAAATAATCCAGCCATTGAGAATCCTGCACAAGGAAGTCAATACCATGAAAATAACTCATGGATCGTTTTAGGAATCACAGAAGCCTCTCATTGAACAGGACCCTAGAGGTCTTCTGGCACAAATTGAGAAACTGGTGAGATTTTTTTTCTCCCCACATTCTATGTCTGTGACTAAATGTGTTAAAGAATGGCCACACTGGGGTTGTCGATGGCTTTCCTGATGGAAGGAGCCCTGGTGGTGCAGTGGTTAAGAGCTTGGCTGCTAACCGAATGGTTGGCAGCTTGAATTTACCAGCTGCTCCTTGGAAACCCTATGGGGCAGTTCTACTCTGTCCCAAAGGGTCACTATGAGTTGGAATTGATTCAACAGCAATGAGTTTTTGTTTGTTTGTTTGTTTTTTCCTGATGGAGTCGATGCTTCAACAGAGTTAACTTTAAAATAATGCAAGCAAGGAGGAAATGCAGATTACAAACCCCTTGGATGGATTTGATCTATACCCATAATATCTCCCTCAAATGTCTTAGTTTTACAACTTGGTAATGGAAGTCATTTTGACACAGGGCCTTTAATAACATTGGTGTTCCTTTCTGCACTACTCGATACACCCAATTAATATATTCTGAAGATGAGCTGTCACCCTGTGAGGCTGCTAAATGAATCAAGCTCATTAAGTGCTCTTCTTTTATTAATAGCACACATTGCACTTCGGCAATGTAAAAAAAAAAAAAAAAAAACCTATTAATAGAGCTGGTTTCTGTCTCTGGTTTGAGCCCAGCTTGTAAATAAGTCAGCGCAGAAAGGGCTATGAATCAAGACAACTGGAGCCTGTCATGTATCCTAGAACAAACGACCAAGCCTTATTTGAGGGATAGCCAACATACTGCGTCAGCTGGCTCTTGGCAAAGTAGGTGTCAGAGGTGGGAGGTCCTGTTGGTAAAGTGCCTGCCCACTATGAAGTCAGCTGTCTCTAAACCACTTCTGTCTGAAACACCATTACTAAAAACTCGTTTTAAGAAAAACTACTACCAATCTTACACAAACTCTTTCAGAAAACAGAGGAAAAAGGATCACAATGCATTTCTTGAGGCTACAACCTGACATCAAAACCAGGCCAGGCCATTATAAGAAGAGGAAACTACTGATCAATACCCTTCATGAATGCAGATACAAAAATTCTCAATAAAATACTGATAAAATCAAAATATACCAATGAACAAGTGTTAACTTTGGTGAAGGGAAAGACAACACACAATATAGGGAAGTCGGAATAACTTGACCAAGGCAAAGTCATAGAAGCTTCCTAGACACATCCAAACACCTTGAGGAGCTGAGTTACTGGGGCTGAGGCCTATGACCATGGTCTTGGGGAACACCTAGGTAAATTGGCAAAACATAGTTTATAAAGAAAATGTTCTACACCCTACTTTGGTGAGTAGCATTTGGTGTCTTAAAAGCTTGCAAGTCACCATCTAATTTACATCTATTTGTCCCACCTCATCCAGAGCAAAGGAGAATGAAGAAAACCAATGACACAAGGAAAATATTAGTCCAAAGGACTAAGGGACCACATGAACCATGGCCTCCACCAACCTGAGCCCAGAAGAACTAGATGGTGCCCAGCTACCACCACCAACCACTTTGACAGGGATCACAATAGAGGTTCCTGGACAGAGCAGGAGAAAAATGTAGAACAAAATTAAAATTCACAAAAAAAGACCAGACTTACTGGTCTGACAGAGACTGGAGGAACTTCTTAGACTATGGCCCCCAGACACCCTGCTAAGTCAGAACTGAAGCCACTCCCGTAGTCTGTCTTCCAGCCAAAGATTAGACAGCCCTATAAAACGAACAATAACACAAGTGAGGAACATGCTTCTTAGTTCAGTCAAGTATACAAGACCAAATAGGCGGCACCTGCCCACAGGCAAAGACGAGAAGGCAGGAAGGGACCGATAGACAAAACTGGACAAATAGACATGGGGAAGCTAGAAGGGAAAGGGGAAGAGTGCTGACACATTGTGGGGATTGCAACCAATGTCACGAAACAATTTGTCTATGGATTTTTGAACGAGAAACTAATTTGCATTGTAAACTTTCACCTAAAGCACAATAAAATTTATGTGTGTATGTGTATATACATGAGTCTTGGTGGC
The DNA here is from genome assembly GCF_024166365.1 of Elephas maximus indicus. Classification (NCBI taxonomy): domain Eukaryota; kingdom Metazoa; phylum Chordata; class Mammalia; order Proboscidea; family Elephantidae; genus Elephas; species Elephas maximus. Next base: position 77,770,601 of record NC_064835.1, on the reverse strand, counting down.
ACAGTGGTTAAGAGCTTGGCTACTAATCAAAAAGGTCAGCAGTTCAAATCCACCAGCCACTCCTTGGAAACCCTATGGGGCAGTTCTACTCTGTCCTGTAGGGCAGCTCTGAATCAGAATCGACTCAGTGGCAGCAAGTTTAGGTTTTTTTGTGTGGTGGTTTGTGTGTGTGCGTGCGTGCGTGTGTGTATGTACACATAAAACTATGATAATGTACCATGACCAAGTCCACTGTATAAGTAGAACAGAGGACATCTTTTGAAAAATTTACAGCTAACACATACTTAATGGTGAAAATTAAATGCTTTCTCACTAAACTTGGAAATCCATGTAGAATTTAATTAGACAAGCAGGAAACAGCTTCTCTTAGAAGCCTAATAGATTGTTTAAAATAGCTCAGTCCATACAGAGAGTAGCCAAGCCATCTATGGCTAAACTGGATATCCAGAGCTCTTAGAAATGGTACTTATTCAGATCCAGTTTGGGAGATGGGGCCATCAGCAACACATTAAGTATTTTCAGCACTCCTCACACAGGGCAAAGCATCTAGTGGGGTAAGCAAACTGCCCCCCCTCCCCAATACCTCCTATACATCCTCAGAGTCCGGGGCACCAGTCCCAAAGCAGGTGAAAGGGTATGTAGGAACTGGCTGTGGATTAAGGAGTAGAAGGTGATCCTAAGAGGAAAACTCAAACATCAAACCAGAGGTTAGGTCAAAGAAGCTAGGGAGATGAGAGCAGGAGCGACCGTCAGATTTCTACACGTAGAGGCATCAAAACAGAGGGCAAGGGGCAGTGTCTGTGGACACTCCCAGAGCCATGTGGCTGGGGAAGGAGTAGGCCAGTCGTAAGGCGTTGGGTACCCAGTACCCCAGTGCCGTCGAGTCAAAGGCATTGGGTAGCACTGAAGAATCATCCTTGAATAAGTATGTAAGAGGGAGGCTTGTGTTTCAATGCGAAGGAGACTGATGCCAGCCTGTAGCCTCTTCTCCACCTTTGCCTGCCATGAAACTGGCAACCAGGGAACTTTTCAGAAGTGGCTGGCGTAGGGTAGTCAGGACAGGACAGGCAGTCTCTCCCTTTGAACTCTTCCTGCCCCTTGGGACAGGGCAGTTGGCAGGTACTTCAGAAAGGAACTCAGCTGGGCAGCAGCTGCTCAGAGCTCCCTGGGATGCTAGGGAGGCTGAGGAAAAAGTGAATAATCCAGCTCAAAGGGTTGGGGAGAACCTCAGAGATCCCCCGGGGCCTATCTTCCCTGGAGAATGCCAGGGGCAGGAGGTAGGAGGGAAGAGGAAGACCTGAATTTATGCTGGCCAGAATTTTACATGGCATTTCAAGCCATCAAAATATCCTTCTCTGGAGCAACCAAAAAAAACCACCCAGTGCCGTGAGATGAGGAAAAACCCCGGTAAGGCCTTATCAATCCTGATTTAATGAATTAGATAGTTACATGGCACAGCTTAGCCTATAACCAGCCTTATCCCACAGCTTTGTGGAGAGGCCATGTATTCGTTCCCCAGGGCTGCCGTAGCAAATTACCACAACCTGGATGGCTCAAAACATCCGAGATTTATCTTCACACAGTTCTGGAGGCCAGAAGTCTGAATCCAAGATGTGGGCAGGGCTGCACTCCCTCTGAAGGCTCTAGGAAAGTATCCTTCCTTCCTTCTTCCAGCTTCTGGTGGTGTAAGGACAAGCATAAATGGAAAATGAGAGGTTTCGATTCTCCTTGGTGAAAATAAAGGAAGAGGCTCCCCCGCTCAGTTATTCTTTCAGAATTCGCTTTAGATAGTTTGCAATTGTAAAATCTTTCTTTGTCTCTTCGCAAAGTATATAAATCTAAGGTGTTAACTCAAGGACCTGGCAGCCACCTTTCTAAAATGTAACTTCAAGTAATTCTTCCCTACCTCTCTGTGTCCTGGAAGGAGATTAGCATGACTTCAGATGTCCTGCCGTAAAGAGACTAGAAAATGAACAATTTTTATCCTGAACACCTGAATGTCATGGGTTGTACCCACTTATATATAAGAGATCAGATTCCTTTCTGTCTTTGCAATCATGTTCTGCTTTAATGCTTATTCAATAATAAACATTTTCTTTCTCTTCTATTTTTGTGGAGAAGTTTTTTGAGTTAGGAGTAGAATTTGTTTTTTTAACTGTATTTCCCCAACAGTGGCTCCAAGCATTCTTGGCTTGTGGATGCATGACTCCAATCTTTGCTTCTGTCTTCACATGGCCTTTTCTGATGGTCTTTCCTCTGTGTGTCTCTGATAAACACACTAGTTATTGGATTTAGGGCCTACCCAGATAATCCAGGAGGATCTCATCTCGAGGTCCTTAACTCAATTACATCTGCAAAGACTCTTTTTCCAAACAAGTTACATTTGCAGGTTCCAGGGCATGGACATTCTTTCACCAGGGCCATCATTCAACCCAAACACCAATATATATCTTGATATTTTCAGATATCAAGTCCCTGACGTTGTTGATATCTGGAAATGCCTGTAGACGTCCAGCAGATCCCCAGCCAAACTTTAGTCTCCTCTATGTCTTCAACTCCTGTGGCTCCTCATGTGGCCTTCAAGAGAGGTTAAGAATAACAGCAAAAAGGAATAATCCTTTAGGTTTGATCGAAAGTGCAGACACTCTGAAATATGCCCCTTCCTCACTCTACCTCCTCTACAGGAAACTGTGTTTCAGTCATAGGATGGTATGAGCAGAATATGGGGTAGGGGTAGGAGAACACAGGATATGAGTACATTTATTTTTTTGGCCTGATCCTTCCTGGTGCACTAGGACATGGCTACTGTGTCCAAAGGTGAAAGGAAAGGGATAGGAATGATTAGAGAAACACAGTGAGAGATGGCCTGGGGAGGGAAGAGGGAGATTTTGCTTTTTGACATGTTTTCAAATGTAAAAATGCCAAAAAAGAAGACACTACGGCAGAAGTATGAAAAAGACCAAAGGAGATTTAGTATAAGGACAAAAACAATGCTATATAATCTTGACATGAACAGGAAGTTGGCAGGGTCCTCCAGGAGGTAAGAAAGGTCCTAGAAGACTGGTGACTGCCAGATGGAATGTTAGCTGAGTTACCCCAAGCTGTACATACTTTGTGGTAGTGGTTGTTGATTTTTATTTTATCTTACTAAATTTTTGAGTTTAAAAATTCCATGGAAAAACAGCTGAGCCACAATGTGGAAGTTCCCAAATGTCATGGGCTTCTCACGGTTCCATCTTGTTTTCTGGGGCTTCTTTTTTAGCAATGGGGGTGTGAGGAGAACAAGGGTTCCACCTCTCCCTTCACCCCAAACTTTCCTTAAACAATGCCAACAATAAATGCTTTCTCTCTGAAATCTGAAGAAGATATTCTAAGTGGTAGTGAATTTTGTGTGTGTGTGTGTTTATTGAGATTGCTTAAATAAAAACTGAAGTATAACACACATACAGAAAGGTGAATAAATTGTAAGCATATAGTTTAATGAATTATCACAAAGTGAACACATTCCAGGTCTGGAAATACAATATTACCAGCACCCAGAAACCCTGCTCATTCTCCCACCACCCACCTTCCCAAAGGTAATCACCATTCTCATTTCGAATGTCACAGACTGTTCTGTCTGTTTTGAACTTCATATACACATATTCTTTTGTGTCTGGCTTCTTTTGCTCATATGCTTATTACATAGCCCAGTGATCCCTCTCCTAGGCATACACCCAAGAGAAATGTGAATATATGGGCACCAAAAGCCAGCTGCTAAAATGTTCACGGCAGCATTATTTTTAACTAAAAATTGGGAACAATTCAAATGTCCATCAATAAGTTGTGATGAATTTGTTAGAGTTGTTCTCATGCTAAGTCTGTGAATGGCTGACTGAAGAGGAAAGGGTCATGAAGGCTCTCACGGTTTTATTCCTCTTTACCACTTGGTGCTCCTGTTAATCTAACTTCTCTAGTATTCTACAATATAAGAGACCTGCCCTTACAGTCTCATGTTTGCCTCCAAAAAGATATGTTAAGGTCCTAACCCCTGTACCTGTGAAATTAAACTAGGTCGTACCAAAATAGTGTGGGTTCTAATCCTAATCCTTTCTGAGTGGTGTCTTATAAAAGGGGGAAAATGACATGGAAACAAGAGTCACACACAGGGAGAAGACAGTATGTGAAGCTACATCTAGAAGTAGCAAAGGAATGCCAAAGATGGTTGGCAACCAGTAGACACTAGAAGAGAGGCACGAACAGTTCCTCTCTCAGAAGCAATCAACAACGCTAATACCCTGCTTAAGACTTCTAGCCTCCAGAATTGTGAGAAGATAAACTGATGTTCTTTAAAGCTGACCATTCAGTGGTATTTTGTTATGGTAGCTCTAGCAAACTAAGACATTCTCCTTTCTCTCTCTTTTTTAGGTGGTTAGCTGTAGGTCTTCAGGAACATCCCGAGCCTGAGAAGCAGTTTATTGACATGAGGGAGAATGTTGTTGTTGTCAGGTGCCATCGAGTCAGTTCTGACTCATAGAGACCCTGTGTACAACAGAACAAAACACTAAAGCTAAACTGTAGGTCCTGGAGCCCGGAGAGCAACATGAGTATTTGTTAAGTGCTAGCTCCAGTAGAACAGCAATGGCTCTCTGGAGTTCTGTGTTGGAAAGGATTCTCAGACCAGGTGCTGCATTCATCAGCAAAGTCTATGCTGGCAAAAGATTGGAGAGATTGATGGCATTATTTGCCAGTCCAGTACTAACATATGCCTAGAAAAAGTTATAAGCTATCTAATGAGATCTGTGAACCCAAAGCCTGTCAGAAACAGGACAGGCACCATTCCAAAGGAAGAATCTACATTGGGTGATCTTGGCTCAATGAATTCAGGAAGCAAAATTGGATGAGTTTCAACTGTAGGTTCAACCACTTCACAAAGAAGCTGAGCTCTAGCCTGCTACATCCCCCAGAGATTAAAACCCACTGTGGCCTCAGACCCAACCTAACAAACTTGCTGTAACAACTAAGTTGACCTCAGAATTTATTATCTGTGATATAATGGGGAAGAGTAATTCCAGAGCTACAGAAGTAGTTTTTTCTAGAAATTTGGCAGAGCGTCTCCCTCTGAAAATGGAAGGACAATCTACCTCCCAATAGCTCTCTCCACAGTTTACCAGTTACGAGTTGCTGTTGACTCAACTTCAATTCATGGCAACCCCATGTATGTCAGAGTAGTACTGTGATCCAAAGGGTTTTCAATGGCTGATTTTTTGGAAATAGGTCACCTTTCTTCTGAGGTGCCTCTAAGTGGACTTGAACCTCCAAACTTTCAGTTAGCGGCTGAGCGAATTAACCTTTGCAACACTCAGGGCCTCCCTCCACGGCTGAACCCTAGAAGAAATAAGGTTGTGCTCGTAGGACCGATTTGTTTTCCAACAGGATTCTCTGCATAAAATCTTGGGAAATTTTTGGGTTGATTTGGTTGAATTGCTTTTGTGATTTAACATTTTTTCAAGGAAAACAAGATTAAGAAAATAGTTCAGTTGGTTTCTGAAAGCATAGGAATTGTCAGAGTCCACTAAATAGCTAAAATTATTATTCAAACAAATGAAACTCCTCTTGTTTTCCTTGATTTCCTTGGAGGTTCCTAATGAAGGCTGTGCACCATTTCATTAGCATCAGTCTGTGAAATGGGACTCCAGGGATTTGTGGCTGCAGCTTTTGAGATCAGACTGAAGAGTGCTTTCTGGAGCAATAGAATTGAAGCATAAAAGTCCTTCCCACATGCTAGAGGTCCGATGTACCTCACGATACCATGCATGTGATCCTTCTGCACAACAGCGTGCTGGAAGAATTTAGCTAGCAGGTAACTTTGGGGTTTTTTCAGTATAATAGTAATAGGAATTGCTTGTAGTCTGCCTTTATTCATTGGGCAGTTTGTTTGAGATTACACCTAACAGAGTTTTAGCAAAATTCCACCTGTAATTATTCTAAATTTGTTGTTGTTGGGTTCTGTCAGGTTGATTCCAACTCATAGTGATCCTATGTGACAGAGCAGAACTGCCCCCATAGGCTTTTCTAGGCTATAACCTTTACAGGCTCCCTTTTGTTTGTTTGTTTAATCTTTACAGGAGCAGATCACCAGGTCTTTCTTTCACAGAGGTGCTGGGTGGGTTTGAAACGCCAGCCTTTCAGTTTACATCCAAGTGCTTAACCACTGCACCACCAGAGCTCCATATTCTACCTTCCACACAAAGGTAATACCGTTAAACTGTCGAACTTGGCACCAACATCTATTTCATAATATGTCTGTACTCAATTTTGGCTTTACTTTTGTTTTTTTCTGAAAGTTACCTTTGTAACTTTAAAGCATGGTTCATTTTGATCACAGAATAAATACACAGCTCAGAAACAAAAAGTGAATTCTTGTTTTCATTAGAACAGAAGCAGACTCTCTAGGTGCAGCTTAAACTAGACCATGTAAATTGAGAGCTAGCCTGGTGGGGGCTTTCTACTATGTTTCACTCTACGAGTTACAAGTCCCCAGGTTCTGTCCTCTAACAAACTCCAGCCCAACCAGAGATGTTCCCAGAAAAAGAACTGAAGCCACAGTGCTGTCTCTTGGAAAAGCTACAAGCAGAATGACCAACCTTCCCAACTGGTCTGCAGATGAAGTTTCCCAAGATTGGGGCTTTCAGAGCTAACACCAGTAGAGTCCCAGAATACAAGTTCAAACCCAAATAATGGGATAGGCCTGTGAAGCGACTCTCATAGAGAAGAGCTGGAGCAATGCAGGGATGAGGTTACATTGTCTGCGGAGAGTCAGAGGTACGTCTGTTTTATTTTTCCATGAACACGTACCAGTCATCTGTAATGTCTGTGAAGCCTTAACCACCGTGAACTTCAGCCCTTCTTCTGTAAAATGATGGGTCTAAGTGGACTAGGGAAACCCTGGTGGCGTAGTGGTTAAGTGCCACGGCTGCTAACCAAAGGGTCGGCAGTTCGAACCCGCCAGGCGCTCCTTGGAAACTCTATGGGGCAGTTCTACTCTGTCCCATAGGGTCCCTATGAGTCGGAATCGACTCGACGGCACTGGGTTTTTGGTGGGTTTAAGTGGACTAGATACATCCCAAGCTTCCTCCAGCTCTAACGCTGATGTTTGACTGTATTTATAATCAGCCAATAAACGTTTTAAGGGAAAACACAGGAATCAGAAGAAGCAAGAGGACAGGTCTTCAAATCAGTCCACACGATATTAGCTGTGGAGAAGAAAATTGCTGTTACAGCTTGGATCTATTATGATTTAATAAATTAGAAAATCAAGCAATAATAACTAACATTTAATAGCACATCAATGCATAAACCATTTTCCCTTCTATTTCCATTTGCGATTCTCAAAATAAATATCCCACGTACACAAAGCAGGTATTGTTAACCGTCCCCATGAGCAAACAGAAGTTTAGACGTGATAAATAACTTGCAAAAGGCCCGCAGAGAATGAAATAGTAAAGAGCAGAGGCTCTCAAGTTGGACAGTCTCAGTTCCTTGCCTGGCTTTACCATCTACCAGCCGATAAAACATGATAATCCATGTTATTTCTCTTCTCTGTGCTTCAGTTTTCTCATCTGTAAAACAGACGAGAAAGGGTAAAAAGCTTCTACCTCATAGAGTTGTTCTGAAGATTAAATAAAGCCATAGAATAGAGCTTGCCAGATAAAAGTTCTCAGCACTAAATATCATTATTATCTAGTAAGTGGAAGAACCTAAACTGGAAAACAACAGAAAAATGCATGTTCTCTAATAGATAATACCTATCCTGAAGTCTTTGTTTACAGACCTTGTTCTGCCATTAACTAACTGTATAACCTGCTTCTTGTTTTGAATTAGCTGAAACTATTAAATTCTTTTTTCACTTGTCAGTGATTTTATTTCTAATCCTGAGGCCACTTAAATGACTGACATGTTTTGTATTCAATATGTAAATGATCTGCTGAAACAGAGTGGGAAAAAAAATTAATATAAGGTTAATAGTAACATTTACTAAATTTCAATGTTTTACTAAATTTCAATTTCAATATTTCAACCAAATATTTTTCCCTCTGAGTATGCAAAACACCTATTCAGTTATTTGGAGTCTGCTCCAGTAAAGATTTACTTACTGTCTTGGAAACCCTGTGGGGCAGTTCTACTCTGTCCTATAAGGGTCGCTTTGCTATGAGTCAGCTTAATGGCAGTGAGTTTTTATCCAGTTATTAGGCAGCCCTGGTGGCACAAACAGCTAAGCACTTAGCTGCTAACTGAAAGGTTCTTGGTTCAAACCCACCCATTGGTTTCATGGAAGAAAGGCCTGGTGATCTGCCAGGAAAACCCTATACCACAGAGCACAGTTCTGCTCTATAACACATAGGGTTGCCATGACTCAGAATGGACTTGATGGCAACAGGATATTCGGTTATTTAAAAATCACAGTAAAATACAGTCGGTTGTCATTATTCACAGTAGTTATGTCTATACTGTCCCACCAACAATGGATTAGTGAATACCAAACCAGGCTTGTCAGACCTCAACTGGGAACATGCATGTTGAGGACTCCTACTTTTCACCGTTCTACAATGTGCATGCCAGCAAATGGCCAGGAAAGTACAGCGAGGATTGATTTTGGTGTTACAGATAAAGCAAGCAGGCAAATTCACGACATGGAATCTGTGAATAATGAGGATCTGCTGTTGCTGATTAGTCAAATATTTTGTTTTAAAATTTTTTAAATAAGTTGTTTAAAACAAATAGAAAGGAAAGCCCCTCCTGGGAATGATTAAAATTAAAATTGTCTATGAACATGGTAAACCAAGCAAAAGTGCTAAGCTCTGGACTGACATTTTCTTTGAAATACCTAGTACTTGAAACTAAAGAGGGCATTTCTGAATCGCCATGAGTAAGCTTGAAATTCTGTGATTGACGCCCATCTCCTTTGACTCGGTTAATTCCATTACTGTGAAATTCCATTTCTAGAACTCATCTTCAGAAAATAACCTGAAAAGAGAAAAAGAGAGACAAACATTAAGCCCAAAACGGACTTGCCAGTGGTATTTAAAATAGTGAAAAATAGCAACTCAAACTATGTAAATGCTTACATGATATGGTATATCCGCACAGCAAAATATTATGCCATTAGTAACATCATTTATAAAGCCTATTTTTTAAATTGGCTACATTTTTACATTATAATATTCAACAAAATGGCAAAACACAATTTTTACGTGCAATGTGCTCAAACACCGAAAAGTTAATAGTTAATACCTTTAGGCAGTGGTTGATTTTTGTCATTTTCTATTTTCTGCAATTTTCATATCTTACATCATGAGCATGCATTCTCTTCCAAATGGGGGAAAAAGGTTAAAAAGTTTACATTATATAAATATTTTCAGTGTCCTGGGCTTATATTCCTAAATCCTTTTCATACCGTCTGTGACTTAGGCTCATCATCTGTCCAGTGGATGTGATAAAGCCTTTCTTTAGGCATGTCAGCCCCATTGGGCAGGATGGAGAATGGAAACACCCCATTGCTACCACCACCACCACCAATTGCCATCAACTCATGCTGACCCTGCGTGTGTCAAAGTAGAACTGTGCTCCATAGAGTTTTCAATGACTGATCTTTCAGAAGTAGATAGCCAGACCTTTCTTCTTGAGGTGCCTCTGGGTGGACTCAAACTCCCAACCTTTCAGTAAGCAGTCCAGTACATTAATAGTTTGTGCCACCCAGGCACAATTCATAGACTCGAAATAATCTGATCCTTAAAACAATGCTGGGAATTAGGTATGGTTATCCTTGTTGATAAAAGAGGATAGAAACTGAGGTTGAAAGGGCCTTCCCATAGACCATACCTCCTACAAGCAAGAATAGGATCTGCAGTTACATATGCCTCACCCGGTAGCCTAGTCACTTCCTCAGCATTGCTATGAGGATCAGGCAAGACAATGTACACAAGTTGTTTTGAAAGGTATGAGTGCTTCCCAAATAGAAGGATGGAAGTAGCACAGCCAAAAACAATTGTATCAAAATTTCATTAAGTAATTTGTAGTTAAAGAGATGCTTTCATTCAAAATTTCAAGGTGGATTTTCCAAGTCTTTTCAGAATTTCTGCTAACAATAAGATCTTTGATAATAAAATACAAGATCTGACAGCTTCTCTTGTACAGGGCAAGTACTTCGTTCATCTTCTGACAACAGCAGTGGCAACTGCGATGAGCAATACACCATGACTAAATGTAATGTCTCATCTCCAAGAAGTAAAATGCACCTACTACCTTAGATGAAATGTTCTGGAACACTCCTCCCAAGCTTACTGCAAGATCAGCCCCCAAAATGCAAATGTGCAAATGGAGAGGAGCCGTGTGGAGAGGGCAATATTGTTTTGAGCTACGTGAAAACTAAGGCAGTGAAATCTTGAAAATAAAACTTGTCTGCTTTTGCTGCTCCTCTGTAATTCTATAAATCCAGCAGTTGTCAAACTGTAGATCACATACCCCAGTCACTAACAAATTAAGAGCACACACTCCCAAATAATGACTATTTATTTGTTTATAAATTGTTCATCTATATTACTATCACTAACTCATACTTTAAGACTCAATATACACCTGAAGCAAGGTTCATCAATAGCAATGTGGGACATAAATACATATGTCAAGTGGTCTTTCTGATCATTTAGAATTTCTTTAATCGACTTCTTGACAGACCTGACTAGACAGAGTTTTTATCCATAATGAGGCTGATGAGGTGTCCTACTTGGAGTGGGAGAAAGGACAACCCTGACATTTTCTTATTGTTTCCTTGTGCTGGGATTATTGGTATCATCCCCACTCTTCAATTTTCTCGCTGGAATCTTTTGTAAGCCTCTTATCCATTTTATGAAGGTTAATTTAGTTAGGTAGCATAATTCACAAAAATGCTTTAGTAGGCATATACATATTATAATACATATGCATTACAAGACAATAGTACATAACATATAGGATGTAGATGGTGTCCTTGATAACACTTTGAACTATGGAGCTTTCACTTTCCCTTGAGATAGCTCCCGTGTCATTTATAGCATGGGACCATCTGACATATGAATCAAATGAGAGTTCCAGTGCCAAAACCAAAGTTTAATTGTTTTACATAATTTATATTACTTATCCTTTATTTTCTAGATATAAATTAATACATTGTACACTCCCTCAGGAATTCCACTCGGGAGACCAAGTCCTTGGCCTATGTCCATAACATCACTCCTTTCTGTGCTGTCTGTCGAGAACACAGGTTATTAATTTTTGCATCCACTGTTCCTAGTGGGAAGCTGGTGGCACAGTGATTAAAGCACATGGCTGCTAACAGAAAGGTTCATGGTTTGAACCCACCAGCTACTCCATAGGTGAAATATGTGGTAGTCTGCTTCTATTAAGACTACAGCCTTGGAAACCTTGGGGCAGTTCTACTCTGTCCTACAGGGTCACCATGAGTCGGAATAGGAAATCCTGGTGGTGTATTGATTAAGTGCTATGGCTGCTAACCAAAAGGTCAGCATTTCAAATCCACCAGGCGTTCCTTGGAAACACTATGGGGCAGTTCTGCTCTGCCCTATAGGGTCTCTATGAGTCAGAATCGACTCAACAGCAATGGTAATGAATCGGAATCAGCTCCACAGCAATGAGTTTGGGTTTTGGTTTAATCTTTATGGAAGCAGATCTCCAGGCCTTTCTCCCATGGAGTCGCTTCATGTTTGCACCGCCAGGGTTTCCTCAATAAACTACAACGATTAACTGATGGATTAATTAAGATCCTGCTAATAATTCTATTGGAGATAACCTTCTGTTACACCAAGTAGGCTCTTATGACTGTCTGAGAATGGTCATGTAGTAGAAACACCGAGCAACGTCAGTTCTCTGCCAGGGGTGCTTACTACCAAGACTAGGAAGTTGAACTTGTTCCATTTGACAGTAGAAAAGTAACAATAACTAAAAATGACAAATTCAGTCTGAATTATTTCATATATTTACTTAAAGGCATTTTTTTTAAACTAGTGGCATTTTATTTTTTTCTAACCTTTCTCGCTGGATACAAAGCTCCTTGAAACGGAAAAAGTGGCTTCTATTTCTCTTTGTATTATCTCTCCACACAGTACAAAGCACAGTATTTGGCCCATTTTCAAATATTTAGAAATGGATTATACATTTTTACTTTGTCTTTTTTAATTTCCTAAATGTTCATATGAAGTACTCGATATTGGATGAATAAACAAATAATGAATGAATGATCTCTCCAAACTCAGTTTTGAAACCTGGCTACCAATAGTTCGTTGAACCAAGTTCAAGCTTTATCATTCACATTCACCTGGCAAACTACTAAAGTTTGTGTGGAAATACAAAAACATCAACCATTTCTTAATCCAGAGAAAATAAACAGACACCTAGAGGCGTCACTGAAAGATGTAAGAGAATTACAAGCTCGGTTCAGAAGAGCAGCTGCCTGTACCGTTTTACATTTCTCCAGACAGTGGACATTAGCTATATTTATGGGCTTTCAGAGCAGAGTAGTCTGTAATGTAATTTGAGCTCATCTAATTGAGAAAGAAAAATGGGAAATGTTTACCAGACATGTCTGCTTAAGCCTTCCCTGGATCCATTCCATTTGTATCAATACAGGAAGTCATGGAGGTAAATTGAATTTATAGACTTGTGAAGAATAAATCAAGTTTCCATGGAAAAACCCTAGTATCAGAGCTTACACAGAAGCTTCCTCCTTGGCTATTTTTATTTGTGCTTGCTTAGAGTGTTGTACAAAACAGAAAATTGTGACGAGTCTAAATGAATCATCTTTGGCAATGAAACAATTCAAGAGATTTTGCTCTAATGATGGAACTTTCCTATTTCCACATTTGCCTTGACTTCATAGCAGGGTATGGAACTCCCAAACATTTAATGCTTTATCACTACTAAGAAGTTAAAGCAGAAGAAAATAAAGGAGAATTTTTAACCATTTGTCTTTCTAACGTTCACTCAAGTTATTTCTTATATTCTTCGAAAGGTTTTTCTCTCTTTAGATAAGAGGGCATATTTTTAAATATTGAGAAAATGTGATGTTGTCGAGAAGCGCTTGTTGGCCCCAATGACCAAAATGAGCAAAATTCATAGATTAAGCAAATAGATATTAATTAAATCTTTCCATGTTGCACCAAGCAGGGCTGCAGCAGGAAATAGAAGGCACACTCCAATGGGTTGACTGAGGTGAATTCAACAGAAGGACCACTCGCAAGTGTGAACTTGGTTACACACGAAAAGAAGGACAGTGAAATACACCAGAGCTAGCAACGCCCTTAGGCCTTGGGGTGAGGGAAAGAAGCTGTTACTACAACATGGGGTAGCTGTAGGTTAGGGCTACATAGAAGGAAGCAGGCCATGGCTGGGGCCAGAGCTGCAAATGGAGAAGTGGAAAGAAATACCCCTTCCTTTCTGTCCACCCATTCTCCAATCTTTTGTTGGTGCCTCTCATTGTCCAAACCTAATAAGCACAAAACGGCAAGAGGTAAGTGGCAACTTGTCTAAGACTGGTCCTCTGCAGGTGGACCTCTAAGAAAAAGGGCTGGCCTCCCTCAAAGCTCCATGGAAACTGACTGCAACCAGTTCTTAAGGCTGTAAATCCTGGACCATCTCAAGACTTGGACCCCAAGAGCTGATACTCCACACACACACATGCTCAGCTTACAGGGAAAGGATAAAACCAAAGTTTTGCCACATTGTATTGCAATTGTGTAGCCCCTAATCACAGCTGAAGAGGATCCATGCTTCCCTACCATGCAGCTTAAAATCCCACAACCGAAGACTCTCACAATACCACCCAACCCTGCTAGATGTATGTGTATTGCTCTAAAATAGATGGGAAGTGAGGAACTCCCACTTCTCTACTGATCCCATCTCCCTGAGCATTTGCCCAATGAGTGTTGGTCATTTGCTTTTGTTTGCACTCAGCAAAGAAGCCAGGTTAATGCAATCTAAAGAGGTCGGCCTCCATACATGGCAAGATGGACAATTTTGAAGATTTGATCTGGAGGTAAAGACTGTACTACATACTGTGTTTGACTTTGGGATATCTCTTATTTTCACCTAAGCTTTATAACATTACCCCAGTCCCTATGAGATGTTAAAATACATACCTAGTAAGTGGGTATGCTATGACTCAGTGTTCCATCCACTATGACCTGGCTTCCTCCAGGTTTTTAGACATTAATGGGTTATAGGTAAATAGTGACCATCCCAGCTCACATACACTCAAACTATAATTGATTTCACTTTTGTAGAATCGCACTGACCAAGACTAAGCTGCTGAAGAATTGATTTCTGCCCATCTTTGTTAAGTAGTGTGCAATCTGTACTCCCCACCATTTTTATATGTCCAGCAAGGTTTCAGAGAATTTTGGCCACGTCCTGTCTCTAATGCTGAACACAAGCCAGGAGTATCAATATTAGCAATTACATTAATAGCTATCATGGCTACCATTTATGGATTTTCTATATGTGCACAGCATCTTTTCACATTTCTCATTTAATTCTCTCAACAACCTTCCTTGGCATTCTGAGAAAACAGAGGCTTAGAGAAGATAAGTAAGTAACCTGCCTACATTCATACAGCTAGCAAATAGCAGAGCTTTCTTCAAACCTACTTATTAAGTTATACTCCAATGTACAAACTGTAAGATTTTGAAATGTCACAGACCTTGACATCAAATGAGCTTATTCGTGTATTTATGGAGACCATATCAATCAGGTGATCCCAGGTGTCTGAGACTACGGACCAAAGGATAAAAAGAATAAAGGTCATAAGATGTCCAAGGTGAAAAAATCTTTAAAGATGCCAAGTCCAGTCACTGGTTTCACAGATGTGGAAAATAAGTTTCGCTTCCCTACATCAGACAACAGAATCTAAAACTTGACTCTCCAGGCAATTAGGCTGAGCTGGGACACACGATTCCAGTACCATATACTGAAATAATCAGGAGATACATGACAGTTGTCAGTAATGAGAACTGCTATCTGCAGAGACACTCACTGCCTCTGAGACTGGAAATCTGAAACCACTATGGACTTTTTTTCTCATGTTCTGCCAATAACCAAACCATTTTACTTGCTAAGCCCCTGTATTAGTCAGGGTTCTCCAAAGAAATACAACCAATAAAAGATAGATAGATTGGATGGATGGATGGACGGATGGATGGATGGACAGATAGATAAGAGACAGAGAGAGAGATTGTTTTTGGAATTAGCTCACATGACTGTGGGCTGACAAGTCCAAAATCCATAGACCGGGAAGGCTGGAAACTTCAGCAATCTTATGTCCAAAATTAGTAGTCCATCTTCCTATTAACCTCATTTTTTGTTTTTGAGGCCTTTAATTGATTGGATCAGACCCATGCACATTATTAAGGGTAATTTTCACTTTGAGTCAACTGATTGTAAATGGTAATCACATTAACAAATTACCTTCACAGCAACATTTACGCTAGGGTTTGACCTAATAACGGTGCACCATAGCCTAGTCAAGTTGACATATGAAATTAACCATCATTCCCCCTGCCCAATTAATACAAATTAAAATCCCTACCACATCCTTTTTTTGATTGGTGTCATGATGATAATGTAGAAAGAACAGGATTTCTGTATGCAAGACCAGAGCTTGGCTTAGGCACCTAATCTCTGTGTGTTAACATCATCATTTACACAGCGATGATGACAATACCTTTTCTATCTCACCTCAGGATTATTATGAAGATTAGATGAGAAAAGCTCTGTAAACCCTAAAACACACGAAGTTATAATATGTCACCAACCAAATAGTCCCTATGTGTTCCTGGCTTGCCATGTGCCCAGCATTATATCAAGTCAAGTAACCCATAAGAACAGGAGCTATTAAAGGCCGTTGAGGTCTCTGGAGAAAAAAAAAGTTGCTTTATAAAAAATACATACTTAATATAAACTATCTTCCCATCCTAAATGAATTCAATTTCTTGTATGACTCCTAGCATTCTCCCATATGCCTGCTCCAACATGGAATGATTTCAACAGAGTAGCTGGGTAGGAGGTCAGAAGGCCTGTGATGTAACGTCTCATGGGATCAATGTGCTTCCTTCCACTTTTAAAGAGATGTCACCATATTTCAAATATAAATTTAATGGGCTGAATTATGACCTCACTTACAGATATAAACAATTACTTAGAGGAATATCTAGGAACGAGAGGCACATTGAAACAGGCCGCATTTTGTTACTCCTAACCCAGTGACTCAATATTGTGCTAGTTCTCAAGACAGAAAGTGCCCATTTGATTAAATCCTGCTGTTTATTTAAAGATGAACAGAAAAACATTTGGTAAAAAATGATTAAAAATCACTTGACGGTTCCAGGCCATTAACAAAAGAGTGATGAGTACCACTATTTCCAAGTATCTTTTTAACCAATCCATCATTTTAAAATTTATTTAGCCCTGATTTTTGTGTTAAGAAATGGACATCATTGATTGTTTTGCTTTCCTAGACTATAGATCCATATACATTAGGGGAAATACCTAATTGAGTAGCATTCTGGCTTAGATTTCAATTAACTAGACACTGTTCGTTTTCATTACCTGCCAATAACCAAGAGATGTTCAGCAAAACCCCTCTGCGCCTGAGTTTCCTCATTTAAAGAGTGAAGGGGAGGGACAAGATGGCCTCTCAGTTCCCTTCCAGATCCAACATCCTCGGGTTCTAGGATTCATCAAGGACTGGCTCAGCAACAAGGCCATCCTAGTGGCATGATCTGTGGTGGTGCAGTTGTCAGTTAACCACTTAGGGTGTGTTTCCCTGTGCACAAGGCTTTCTTGAAAGATACTGTAATCAAATTCCATTCTCTTCATATTTTTTTTTGCAATTCTTTGCATCCACAATGGCATCTCCACTTCTCTTTGCCTCATTAGCTCAGTTAGGTCCTGAGAACCAGCATCCAGCTACCTGCAGCTGAGCTCTCTGAAGCACAAATGCTAATGGAAGGAATGACAGAACATCTGGGGTGATTCTGCAGAACTCTCTCTCTCTGGAATCTGCCCCACTGCACAGGGATAGGTCAAGGTTCCATCGAGGAGCAAGTGGTGAAGCACTTTGTGCTCACATGAGGAAAGGCTTTTCCGAGAGAGAAATTGCTGTTATCATCTTATTGACCAAAGCTCTAACACACACTGTCCCTTGGATTTTTCCAAATTCTTTCTCTACCTTTCTTTAGTAGATACTTACTGACTTTTCTAATTATATAATAACTGCCTTTGGACTCCTTAGGCACTTGCATATTATCCATGAAAAATGTTAGGATCCCAAAATGGAGAGATGGGCATAGGAGAGGAACTGAGACCTCCCAAGGGCATGCCTGAGGAGCAGAAGGCTCTGTCTGTCTGTCCCACCAGCTGTTGCTTCATTAGGTGGTTTATCGAAACTATAGTCAGGTGCTGAATTGTACTGACGGCAAAGGGAAGATTTTAGAGGCCATAGTAAGGAGTGGCTGGGGGGGCGGGTGGCTGATGAGAAAGCAAAGCCATTCTCCTGGAATATTTCGTCAAGTTCCTGTCATGAGGTTTTCAGAGTGACCCCTCTTATCCCTAGCCCTGTGATATTTTCAGTAAAATATTAATTTAGTGATATTTACAGGAGCCGTGGTGATGCAGTAGTTACAGCGATTGACTGTTAACCAAAAGGTCGACAATTCGACACCACCAGGGGCTCCACAAGAAAAAGATGTGTCAGTCTGCTTCCGTAGAAATGTATAGCCTTGGAAACCCTATGGGGTCGCTGTGAGTCGGAATCAACTCGGCAACAGTGGGTTTAATGGAGCTGGGTCTATTTTTCAGACTTCTTGAAACGCAGTCTTGGTTCGAAACACACAGAGGATAAAAATGGATTCCATGTAACACGCACTAGCTCATATGAATACAAACATTTTTGTGCCCAAAGTTCTCCCTAGTGTGTCACCCTTGGGACAAAGGAGTCTATCATCCAGTCAATTTGATTTGTTGAAAAACAGTCTTAATGCAAAAGAAGGGAAGGGGCCAATTATTCCAGGAACTTGCAATATGATTTGATGGAAAAAATAAGCCAGGAAACAGACTCAGCTGAATATTTTGCCATGTGAAGATCTTTTCACCATGGGAACAGGCATTCTAATCACAGACTGATTTAAGAGACTAAGGTTCATCTGTTCCACAAGTATTCGCTGCGCACTTGCTCTGTAGCAGGACTGTGCTAAGTGCTGGAGAGTGTGTTACATAGATCACACATGGTCCTTGCCCTGGCAAAAGAGATGGAGTGAGAATAAATAATTACTATCCTGGTAAGTGCAAAAAAGGGGGGGGGGGCAGAATAATAAAAGAGAATATCACAGGGAACTCTCTCCTAGATTGGGAAATTTCTCTGAGGAAATTATAGTTAGCTGAAATCTGATAGTTGGGGAAGGATAACCAATGTAAAGAAATGGAAGAATATAGAAAAGAGCTCATAGAAAGGCCCGGGGTATAAAACACAATGACATGATTGTGGAACTGAAAGAAGGCCATTATGGCTGGAACTCAGAGAATGAAGGAAAGAGGACAGGAGTTCAGGGACCTTGACCAGTTCAATAATCATAGATTTTGTCCTAAAATTAGGGTGGCCAACCTGGCCCAGTTTGCCTGGACTTTCCCAGTTTTAACACTGAAAGTCCTTTATGCCAGGAGACCCCTTAGTCCCAGGCAAATGAGAATAATTCTTCTAGGACTGTCCTTATTTTAAAACCGAAAGGTCAAGTCCTACGAAACCTCTCAGTCCTGGGCAAACCAGGGCCATCGGTCACCATATCAAAGAGTAATGAAAAGCCATCAATGGAAATTGTGTGATCATATTTGTTAGCTACAGCTGCTACCCAAAAAGGTCAGCTCTTCAAATCCACCAGCCACTCCTTGGAAACCCTGTGGAGCAGTTCTACTCTTCCTATAGGGTCGCTATGAGTTGGAATCAACTCGATGGCAAGGGGTTTGGTTTGGGTATTTTATGTGTTGCAGGACTGTATGAAATGTGTCTCAGGGCATCTTCCCTGGGGTAAAAAAAGGGGAAGACTTGTCCATTGGATCCTGTCTTCCATTCATCAGAGAATCTGGTTACCCTGTGGTTGCACACGCCTAAAAGCCTAAGGGTTCCCAAGGCCACAGTGTCAGAGAAGCCTCAGAGCAGAGAAGGACCGGGCTTGAGGTGAAACAGGCTGCAGGTTGTGAGGCTAGGGAGGACTGCCCAGGTTACTGCAGCGGGGATGCAGTAAGAGCCAAGCCTGAAAGGACTTGGCATTGTGCCGAAGAGATAGCAGTAAAAGCACGGAAGCCAATACTGTATTGTAACTTTGCTTGCATTATCTCTTTCAACTTCGCTAAGCTGGTTTAAAGCCCCAAGAGTCTAACTGTGGCTCTTCCTCATAGGTTAGGACAAAATTATGATTTCCTGAAACACAGGACCAGAGCTTGAGTCCCTGAGACAGTTGCATTTTTTGGAATGTCCTCTGAGATTTCCCTTATATTAAACTATTTCTAATACCATGCTGGAGAAATTTCCACAGTGCCAAAATGTTAGAGTTTTGAAGTTTGCCAGACACTCTCTTCGTTCACCATTCTTCCTTCTGAGGGTATTAAACAAAACCAAACAAACAAAAACAACAACCCTACCTTCTTTATCTCTAACTGATGCCAGAAAAAGAAAACAAAAGAAATATGTCTGGACATTTACATAATTGGCAATTTATGCCATCACTTTTATGGAATTCAATGTATGAGTAAACATACATTCCTAACATAGCAGTTATCCCATAGTCACTTAAAGGAACCCTGGTGGCTCAGCGGTTAAAGCCATCAACTGATAAATGAAACGTCGGCAGTTGGAAACCACCAGCTGCTCTGTGGCAGAAAGATGTGGCAGTATGCTTCCGTAGAGATTACAGCCTTGGAAACCCCATGGGGTCAATAGGAGCCAGGATCAACTCAACGGCAGAGGATTGGTTTGGGTATAGTCACTTAATGAGACTATGTTGCTTATGGTCAAATAGAGCTAAGTTTTAATATTAATTTACAAGTCAAATGATCTATTTCATAGAATCACTACCTCACAGACCTGGAGAAGTCCTTAAAGGTAATCTAGACCAATCTCTTGGGTTGCAAATGAGGAAAGTGAGCGGCTCAAAGAGATGAAGTTATTAAAAGTCTTCCAACATAGATTCAACTTCAGGTCTCCAGACTCCTAGCCTAGTTTATTGCTTGTTGTTTGTTTTTTCCTATATCACTTCAACACAGTAATTTTTTTTCTTGATATTTCATTTCATGTAGCAGTATCTTCCATTACCTTCTGAAATGCTACCAGCATTATTTCTCTGTAGGGGGATCATTCTATTTTAAGGCTCATTTAGTTTATAGTGCTCAGGCAAACAAAATGCGTATCTTCTCTCAGATGGAATTTCCATGACAAGTCATGCTAGTCAAGGCTGCCACAAAAAGCATCTCCTACAGTTCCCACAAAATATTTCTGGGGCTTAAACTCTTGGACCCTTATGACTACAGAGCACATGATTGGGGCCAATCACATGAGCACATACAGCGGCCTGGGGTCTCCATGGTTGTAGTAAGTTTGATGAAATTCTGAGCTGATCAAGAAAGAAGATATACAGACAGTCTAGAAGCACATGAAAAGATGCTCAACATCATTAGTCATTAAGGAAATGCAAATCACAACGAGATACTTCTTCACATTCACTAAAAAAAGAAAAAAAAAAACCAAACCTGTAGCTGTGGAGTTGATTCCAACTCATAGCGACCCTATAGGGTAGAGTAGAACTGCTCCATAGGGTTTCCAAGGAGCTGCTGGTGGATGCAAACTGCTGACCTTTTAGTTAGCAAGCAAGCTCTTAACCAGTGAGCCACCAGGGCTCCACTCACTAGGATGGGTATGAAAAAGAAAATAGCAAGTGTCGGCAAGGATATGGAGAAATTGGAATCTGGTAATTGGAAATTGGAAATTAGTGAGAACATAAAATGTTGCAGCTATCTTATACTGTTTTCTGTGAACAGAAAACAGTTTGGCAGTTCCTCACAGAGCTGAACATAGAATTACCATATATACAACCCAGCAACTCTATTTGTAGGCATATACCCAAAATAATTGCAAACGAGTACTCAACAAATACCTGTATACAAATGTTCCTGGTAGCACTGTTAACAACAGCCGAAAGGTGGAACAATCCAAATGTCTATCAACTGTGAACGGATAAACAAATGTGGTGTGTACACACAATGGAATATTCCCACTAACCCACTGCTGTCGAGTCGATTCCGACTCATGGCGACCCTATAGGACAGAGTAGAACTGCCCCATAGAGTTTCCAAGGAAAGCCTGGAGGATTTGAACTGCCAACCTTTTGGTCAGCAGCCGTAGCACTTAACCACTATACCACCAGGGTTTCCAATGCCACCCGGGTTTCCAACGGAATATTACTCAGCCATAAAATCGAGTGAAGTATTGATATATGCTACGATGCAGCATGTATTAAAAAGGGTTTAATAAACCTTAAAAACATTATGCTAAGTGGAAGAAGCTAGACACAAAAGGTCACAGATTGTATGATTCTATTTATATGAAATTTACAAAATCCATAGAGAGAGAAAGTATACTGGTGGTTGCCATGAGCCTGGGGGAGGAGAGAGTAGAGAGTTACTGCTTAATGAGCATGGGGTTTTATTTGGGGTGATGAAAAGGTTTTAGAACCTGACACAGGTGGTGGTAGCACAACACTGGTGAGCTTACTAAACGTCACTGAGTTTACACTGTAGGATGGTTAATTTTGTTACTTGAATTTCACCTCTTTAAAAAAATTTACATGAATAAAATTATAAAAGAAAAACAATTCAAAACAAGAAGAAATTTTGAGAAAAAAGGTACATTTACATAGAAATAAATTGGGGACAAATCACACACAGGGTTAACATAAATCAGACTCTTGACCTTCTTGATATTATTCATTTTTACAGCAAATAGACTTTCCAATATTTGACGTGACTTATTTTTCTAGTATTATCAATATCTAAATCCTACCTTCTGTAAAACTTAAGAGTAAAATTAATACACTTTACCCACCATTCCTCAACACCATGCTCATTCATTAATCTGTGTACTGACACACACTACTCATTATACTACTCGTTATAGGAGTACTAAAACAAACAAACAAACAAACATAGCCATTGCTGTTCAGTCGATTCCAACCCATAGTTGAACTGCCCCATAGGGTTTCCAAGGAGAGGCTGGTAGATTCAAACTGCCAACCTTTTGGTTAGCAGCCGAACACTTAACTACTGTGCCACCAGGGCTCCAGGACTATTTAAGGTGGCAGAAAATGCAGAAGACCCTACTATCTGACAGTGTAAGTTATGTAGCCATCAAACATTGTGATACCGATTCTGTAATTTTTTAACATAGAAAGATGTTCATGATGAAATGGTATGTTAAAAAATATAGGCTGACATTCCCAGAGAGTACGTTAACCATTATCCTGATTTGAAAATATGTGTGCATGTAACTGTGTACATAGAAAACCATCTAAAAATACATACATCACAGAGTTAACAACAGATACTTTTGTAATACAGTATTATTTTCTTTATAATTTTCTGTATGATTTGTTAACAGTATCAGTTTTATAATCAATAAAAAATAAAGTTAACTTCACTTTATTAAAAAGTGGGAATATATGAAAAGGCTGTTTTAAGCATAAAAGTTAGGTGAAAGATTTTCATATTGAAAAACTCACCCTGACAGTTATGTGTATGCAACAGTGTGGATGGAGACAGATGCAGGCACACCCAGTAAAAGGTTTCCACAGTAGTCAAGGCTGATGAGTGTTGATGACAGTGAGAAGGTCATGAAACACAAAATACAAGAAAAGTTGACAGAAATTAATGATGTTTAATTACCCTATGGAGCCCTGGTGGCGCAATGGTTAAGAGCTCAGCTGCTAACCAAAAGGTCGGCAGTTCAAAACTACCAGCTGCTCCTTGGAAACCCTCTAGGGCAGTTCTGCTCTGTGCTATAGGGCCACTACGAGTAGGAATCAACTCCATAGTTATGGGCTGGGTTTTTTTAATTACCCTATACCTTCAAAATAATACACTCCAAATGCCTAAAATTACACTATTGAAGCCACTTTGTCATGCAAATACAGTAAATAGCCTGCAAAGGGCGGCACTTTAAGTCAGTAATATAATGTGAATGAGTATGTCAGACAGATATGCTCTGAACAGCAGCAACCAGATCGTGCCCTCAGCTCCTGGGAACAATGCTGTGTTTCTGTTAGCTGCTGTCCAGTAGATTACGACTTACGGCGGCCTTACGTACAACAGAACAAAACATTGTCTGGTCCTGCATCATCCTCACAATCTTCCAACATGTTCAATTCCACCTTTATGGCTCTTGTGCCAATCCATCACACTGAGGGTCTCCCACAGCATTGCTGGCCCTCTACTTCACCAACCGTGATGTCCTACTCTAGCGACTGACTCCTCCTGATGACGGGGCTAAAGAAAGTGAGTCAGACAATGTTCTGTTATGACCCATAAGATTTGCAATGGCTAATTTTCAGAAGTAGATTGCCAGGTCTTTCTTCCTAATCTGCCTCAGGGGTGTGGCCAGCATTCAATATGTATATGGACACTCTGGCAAAGCTTGCTCACTTACTTTGGATCTTCTATCTGGCTGGTGATCATCTGACCTCTGGTTCTTGGGATGTGTCAGCCTCCTCAGCCTGTGAGCCAGCAGCCTACCATCTTACCTGCCTATCTTGGATTTGTCAGCCTGCGAGCCAGCAGCCTGCTATCTGCTGTGCTGATGTTGGAGTCATCAGCCCCTGCAGCTATGTGAGTCAGGAGAAGTTTCCAGCCTGACACCTGACCCACAGACTTGGGACTTGCCAAGCTCTACAACCATTTGGGACCGTCTGCTTCTGACAGTGCCCTGTGATCCAGACCTTTCCCATTGTCTCTTTTCAGTCTTATGAAAACCACAACCTCTGTGCATTGTTTCTTCCTGGTCCTGTATTTTAATTTCTGCAATAATAACCACTTAATTTAACAAAAGACAAAATTATGGTGTGAGCCATTTCCTTGAGATAAATCTCTCTATCGCTATACATATATATATATACATATTTATACACATCACTGGTTTTGCTTCTCTAGAAAACCCAGCCTAAGACAGATACTCTATAACATAACCACATATAATTATTAATATAGAAAATATGTTCTTATATAAATATGCACATTTATATAAATACATTATATAAACTATATAAATAAATACAGAAACCCTGGTGGTGTAGTGGTTAAGTGCTACGGCTGCGAACCAAAGGGTCGGCAGTTCAAATCTGCCAGGCGCTCCTTGGAAACTCTATGGGGCGGTTCTACTCTGTCCTATAGGGTCGCTATAGTCGGAATCAACTTGATGGCACTGGGTTTTTGGGTTATATAAATACATAAAAATGGCATTTTGAAAAATTACCACAAAGTAAACTTGACACTTCATGAAAATGTAACATATTGATCCTATGGTTTCAAATAGCGAGCAATACTCCATTCTGAGACACAAAGGCTTAAGATGTTTTCTTAAAATGTGGTTTTCAGAGCCATAATTTTGTCCTTCGTTAAATTAAGTGGGTATTATTGCAGAAGTTAGAATACAGGACCAGGAAGAAACACTGCACAAAGATCATGAGTTTTGATAAGACTGGAAAGAGACGAGAAAGGTCTTGACCACAGGGCACTGTCAGAAGCAAACAGTGCCAAATTGGGGTTTGGAGGAGTTGGTGGGGGGTGTACGAGAGGCAGGTAAGAGAGGGAAATGAAGATGTTGCTAGCTCATAATCATCGTTGATCTTAGAAGGGAACTCGTGCTGTAGCCACAAAGGAAGGGAACAATAACTTCAAATGAAGGTATTAATATAAAAGTAATCATTAGGACTTCCTTTGAACATGTTATCAGGAGGGACCAATCCCTGGAGAAGGACATCATGCTTGATAAAATAGAAGGTCAGCAAAAAAGCGGAAGATCCTCAACAAGATGGATTGACACAGTGGCTGTAACAATGCTCAAACATAGCAACGATTGTGAGGATGGCACAGGACTGGGCAACATTTCATTCTGTTATACATGGAGTTGTTATGATTCAGAGCTGACTCAAAGACACTGGACAACGACAATCATTGGAACAAAAATGGAAGCTTTCTCAAATATCACAAGATTTATCACATTTTAAGTAACTGCAATCTATAGACCTTTTTTGTATCTTGATTAAAATTAACTATAAAATATTTTTGTCCCAGGAGAACTAGATGGTGCCCAGCTACCACCTCCAATCATTCTAATGGGGATCACGATACAGGGTCCTGGACCAGAGGGAGAGGAAAATGTAGAACAAAATTCAAGTTCATACACACACACACACACACACACACACACACACACACAGACGTACTTGTCTGACAGAGCCTGAAAGAACCCCCAAGACTACGGCCCCTGGACACCCTTTTAACTCAGAACTGAAGCCACTCCCGAAGTTCACTCTTCAGCCAAAGATTAGACAGATCTATAAAACAAACAGTAACACATGTAAGGAATGTGCTTCTTAGTTCATTCATGTGTATGAGACCAAAAGAGCAACATCTACCCAAAAGCAATGACAATAAGGCAGGAAGGGACGGGAAAAATAGAAGGAAACAGGAATTGGGGCATGGAAGGGGAGAGTGTGATGCGTGACAGGGATTGCAACCAATGTCACAAAAACATTTGTGTATCACTTGTTGAATGAGAAACTAATTTGCTCTGTAAAGTTTCCCCTGAAGTACAATGTTATATATGTGTGTGTGTGTGTGTGTGTGTGTGTGTGTGTGTGTGTGTGTGTGCGTGTGTGTGTATTTGAGACCATCAGGGAACTTTGAATACTAAGTAATGGACATTTGATGATAAGGAATTATGGCAAATACCTTCTGCGTTGCAACTGTGTTATTACAGTTACATGCTTTTTTTAAGAGTTGTTTTAGAGAAACATATTGGAATTGTTATGAATGACACGACATGATGTTTTGGATTTGCTCCAAATAAGGTGACCCGTGAAAGAACTGGAGTTAGAAATAGAATGAGATTGGCCTTACAGCTGGGAGATGTATATACGGGGGTGTATTACAGTATTCTCTCTACTTTTGTATATGTTGGACATCTTCCATTAAAAATTTTAAAAGAAGTAAGACATTGAGAAAAAAAGAGTAAAATTCAGAAGCTATAGAAAGACTAATCAGGGGAAGCTCTGAACGGAGAACGATCAGAAAGAGAGGGCCTGATGGCAGTGTGGAAAGGGGACAATAAGAGAAAAATGTCAAAGGGAGGGGTTAAGAGTTTATTATGCAATCTGTGATAATTCTTCCCCCATTTCACCTATAAAATTCTCAAAATTCTCTACCGAACTTCATATTTTTCATTAGTACTTTGGCCTGAGTGCATTCTTTTCAGAGAACACAAATAGCTTCGAATGCCTGCAGCAAGGTGGTTGGAAGCAGCAGGAGGAAGAAAGAAAAATGGAGGCTTTAGGCAAGGACAAAAGCACAAAGCCACAAAGAGCATTAGAACCTACTGTTGAGTGGAGATCTCAAGCAAGAGCAATCTGAATAGGTCAGAAACACATTTCCTAACTGACCCCACACAGAAAGAACATACACTGTATGATTCAGTTACACAAAGTGCACCAACAGTCAAGATCCTCTTCGGTGTCAGAAATCAAGACAGTGGTTGCTTTTGGAGGGTTAACGACTGGGAGAGACGGCGGCGGTGGTTCAGTGGTGGAATTCTGGCCTTCCACGCACCATGCAGGAGACCTGTGTCTAATGCCCGGCCAAGGCACTCGTGCACAGCCACCACTCGTTTGTCAGTGGAGGGCTGTATGTTGCTGTGATGATGAAGAGGTTTCATGGAAGCTTCCAGACTAAGATGGAGGAAAGTCCTGGCCAGCTACTTCCAAAAATCAGCCAGTGAAAACCTTATGGATCCCACCGTTCGCAGGGTCACCATGAGTTGAGGGCCAATTTGATTGCAGACAATAACAATGACCAAAGAGTGTCCTGGGGTGCTGGTAATGTTCCAGGTCTTGAGCTTCAAACGGAGCTCCCATTAATTCTCCAGCTATATCTTGTGATCTGCGCACTGACATGTACGTATATCATACTTCAAACATTTTACTTGAGTTCAGGTAAAGGGTTCCACTTCTGGTACAAAAGGGTGTGTGCCTACCAAACTGATCCTTTTGCAATAATAGCTATAACCTCTGAACAAAATACAAAAAAAAAAAAAAAAACAGACAGTGGATTTTGGACGGAAGTTCAAATTTGAAGCAAGGCTTCACCATGGCATGATCCTTGATTTCAGCATCTTCCCCCTCTCGCCCGCTCCCCCGGCCCAGCACAGGAAGTCACAGTCTTTCTCAATGGAGAAACCAGAGCAAGGCATCAGGAGCAACCAAGTCAACCAGAGAGTCAGAGGGCAACCTCACAAAAGACAGAGCCAGAGAAGAACCTCAAACGCATGTTTAAACTCAATCCAAGTCTCCGAGATTCCTAAACCATGTACGTGTGGGGAAAACTGAAAGTAATCTGCAGTGAAGTTATGAAGAACTAAAAAACCCACTGACCTCAAGTCAATTCTGACTCACAGCCACCCTACAGGACAGAGTAGAACCGCCCCATAGGGTTCCTTGCGGACCTTTTGGTTAGCAGCTGAGCTCTTAACCACTGTGCCACCAGGGCGCCTAGGTATGAAGAACTGAGCTGAAATCTGAGCCATAGCCCACCACAGATGTTAAAGTATGCTGTCCGAGTGTAAGTTAATTCCCTTCTCAAAAAAAAAAAAGTTTTCAGAGCAATAAGAAAATCCAGAATTCCACCACATAGTATCTACAATGTCGAGAATATAATCTAAAATTACTTGATACACAATGAGGCAAGACAATATGAACCAGTTTTATAAGAAAATCAATTAATTGATACTAAGCCCAAGATCAATCAGATGTTAAAATTATCAGACAAACATTTGAAGGCAACTATTGTAACTATGCTCTATGAGATAACTATAAGGAGCCCTGGTGGCACAGTGGTCAAAATGATCAACTGTTAAGCAAAAGGTTGGTGGTTTGAAACCACCAATGGGCCCACATGAGAAAGATGTGGCAGTCTGCTTCAGTAGAGATTTACAGCCTTGGAAACCCTATGAGGTCACCATGAGTCAGAGTCAACTCTGCAGTGGGTTTGGTTTTTTTCGTTATGAGGTATATATATGTATATATATCCATTGCCATCAAGTCCATTCCAACTCATAGGGACCCTACAGGACAGAGTAGAATTGCCCATAGGGTTTCCAAGGCTGTAATCTTTATAGAAGCAGACTGCCACATCTTTCTCCCATGGGGTGGCTGGTGGGTTCAAATTGCTGACCTTTCAGTTAGCAGCCAAGTGCTTAACCACTGCCCCACCAGGGTCCTTTACATATATATACATACACACATATTTTATATATATATATTCATATTGAACGAAAGATTAAAAGTCTCAGCAGAGAAATACAAAATTTTTTAAGGAATTTCAGAAATTTTTGTGGTGAAATACATGTAACAAAATATTTCTACCATTTTTACATGTGTAATTCAGTGCCATTAATTATATTCACTATTTGTGTAAAAATTACCACTGTGTCCAAATATTTCCTTTGCACTCTTAACAAAAACTCTGTACCCCGTAAGCAATATCCCACTTTCACCTTCAACTGATCTTGGTAACCACTAATGAACTTTGGTCTCTATGTGTTTGCACATTCTGGATATTTCAAGTAAGTGGAATCATACAATATTTGTCCTTTTATCTCTAACTTACTTCATTCAGCATCGTATTTTCAAGATTCATCCATGTTGCAGCGTTTTTCAGAACATCATTTCTTTCCATGGCTGAATAATATTCCATTGTATGTTTGTATCACATTTTGTTTATCCATTCATGTGTTCATGGACATGTGTGCTGCTTCCATCTTCTGGCTATTATGAATAATGCTCCAATGAACATTGGTTTTCAAGTATCTGTTTGAGTCCCTGCTTTCAATTCTATTGTCCCAGTACTGGGGTGCCTAATTACAGAGACTGACTGTCATCCTTTGGACAAGTGATCTATCCATGTGTACTGTCTGGCAGGCATTAAAATGAGACACAAATATTTACACACTTTGTGCTGTCTCCCATAGATTCATCCACACATTTCTTCCCCAGCTCTCCTCATCCTCATTCTTCCAGTATGGTTACCTCCAGTCTCCTTACCAACAATGCAAGTCATTTGCCATTGCCCGGAAGTCCTTGTAAATCCTTAGCTCAGCTACATCTTCCTCTACATCAAGTGGATGGCCAGGTTTACTGCTCAAAGGTCTGCTCATTGGGAGGATTTTCCCTGTCTAGTATCTTTTGGAGCTAACCTAATAGGGATGTGACATAGCAGCAATTTGTTTTCTGCTCACACTAATATACCAAACAGACTTGTATGAAATATATCACATCACATTATTATTATATTATCTCATGAGACCACAGGTGTGAGCTAAGGGCAGTGTGTCAGTGCACCAGAGGCAATCACATGGAGGTCTGAGTCACTTATTCATGAAACTTACTTGTGCCCCCTGGACCTGCCTGTGTAACTGATAGCCACTTGGGTTCTTGTCCTGTCCTATTAGCTGATTGAAATAAGATGGACATTAATTGCAAGGGAAACAAAAAGTGGCAAGTTTATTGTCTGCGCAGACAAGGAGCAACACGGGGTCTAGAGACCGTAAGACCACGTGCTCCCCACCTGAGGGGATTGGGGAGCTTTTTATTTCCAATGATGTCCAGGGGTTGGGTTTGGTACCCAGAACTCTCCGCCCTTAGCCCTCCCATGTCCACATTTGGAGGTCCGAATGTTGAATCACCTTCCATCAAATGTACGTTTGGTGGGACCCCTCACTTATCAAATGGACTCGGGTGAAACTGTGGGCTGGGAAAGTTCTTTCTGGTGACAATAGGGTCCGGGGTTGGATGAAGGATGTGATCTCCTCAATCTGTGCATGCTCCAAGGTCTACCCTGGGCCAGTTTAGTGGACAGAGCCTACTATCTGCCGCAACTTCCTGAAAAATGTTGCTCAAAGCAAGCTCGTGGTTAGCAAGACAAAGAAAGGAGGGGAAGGGGTGTTGATTGGGGGTTTCACTTGGACCTGATCCACATTATACCATTTCCAACACATGATGACTGGCTGCTGTGCTTAGCCAACCTTATGACTTGGTGGCTGACAGCACCCAGTTCACAATGGACGGTTATGGTAGCACACACACTGAATGTCTAATGTCAGGCGTTTAGTCTCTACCAGGGTCTAGTTGTATACTAGGAACTACTTTCAATCAGTTAATTCCAAGAGGATACAAACAAGGGACTGGGAGAGTCAGCCAAGATGATGCTGTCAAGTATTATGCCAGAGACAGAATTCACAGACTGTCCCGTGTACATTAAACACTTAACTGCCATCATCTCAGCTACCTCGTCATGACCTTTGTTGAAAACTAATAGCAGACATCTTACTCTGATTTTAGGGTCTTTCTTGTGCACGAAACCAAATAGGAACTATAAGAAAGCCTGACCCAAACTGAAAAAGCCTACCAGAGCTGCTCTGGAGCAATGTAAATTTGTCTTATCCTGCTAGAAAAGGATAGCTGTGAAACCACTGCCTCCTAATTGTCTCAAATAGCCTCATGGCTGCAGGTGGGTGCAGGGCCAAATTATTAGCAGCCAGGCCGGAAGTAAACTGCTATCAGTTGATCTCAGTAAAAGGGGAAGGCAGGATTCAACCAATCACATTTACCAATGGTTGCTCTTCTATATTTCTCCCTCCTCTTCTCTTTTTAAGCCCCATGGTACCTAGCTTCTTCAAGCCGTTTGCTTCTTCTGGAATCATGGCCTCCCTATACGCATATAGAATAACTGCACAGAATAAGCCTTATGTTCAAATTCTGGAGAATTCTGATTGTTTCTAACACCTTCCTTCAGGATTCTAGTCTCCATATTTCCTGAGAGCATAGTCACTTCCACCAGCACTAAGAGAAAATAACCCAAAACTCCATGGTTAAGAAATCAGAAAAACCAGTTGGAAAAAAAAAAAAAAAAACCACTGCTGTTACCAGGTGGAAACCCCAGGTTCTTACTTGGCATGACTCAGGACTCATATTGGCCAATAAACGAGAGACCAAGGTGGAAGAACAAGAAAACCGAACTAAACCCAAGTGCCATCGAGTCGATTCCGACGCATGCTGACCCTATAGGACAAACTAGAACTGCACCATAGAGTTTCCAAGGAGCACCTGGCGGATTCAAACTGCCAACCTCTTGGTTAGCAGCCGTAGCACTTAACCACTACGCCACCAGGGTTTCTGGGAGAACACGAAAGGAACCTTTATTTCACTGCAAGGAAAGAGAGTCAGTTGGCACTTACTGCTGCCAAGACTGCTCGCCAAGGGCGGCAGGCAGGCAAGCAGGTTACTTTTAAAGGGGTTTACAAGTAGAGAGTTATATAAGCTACGTCAGCAACGTTCTTAATCATACTACGCAGGCGCAATGGGGTTTGCATACATCCTCCAAGCAAAAGCTGGATTCCAGTGCAAGCTGAGGGGGCAGCCCAGCAAAGGAAAGGATTTTGCTATACAACACTGTAGGGGAGGGAGGAAGGTGGGTAAAGAATACAGCACTGTAGGGCTCCGTCTCACTGCTAGTCACCAAACTAGCCATTTTTGTGTGTGTGTGTGTGTGTGTGTGTGTGCATTTTACTGAGTCGAAACGGTAATTAAAGTTGTCCAGATGCTATCGTTTCAGGGGAGCACTAAAGTAGAAAACACAAAATTGCTTTAATTGCCCTGAGGTGATTAAGTTTGGAAGTAATGGGCACTCCATCAATCTAGCCTCCTTTTTTTAGAAAACACCAACCAGGTTGCATTTTCAAGAATATTGAGCTGTATGAGCTGCTCGTGTTTTTAAATAACTGCAGGCAGGTTATAAATCTGATCTACTTTTGGATTCTTGGTAAAGTGCCCCCAGGCTTTCCTCTTCGCCCCGCAATAATGTGTCTGCTTCCCTAGTTCTGCCTCACTACCTTCAAAAACCTCTTACCTGGGTGCATGCGCAATGGCAAAACCATAAACTCTCTGGAGTAGAAAATTCTTATGGTGTCTCTAATGTAAAAATAGCCTAGATTGATGGGGCCAGTCTTGAAGCGGTTGCCTCTAATGAGTTGAAGAGGCCCATCTGTGCTATACCCTAATGTGGAGGAAGCCAGGGAGAACAGAAATCAATAAAATTTGATGGCCTCTTCATCAACATTAAAGTAACAGTTAGGTAAACAGAGGGGGGCAAAGGGGGGAGCCCTTAGGCATTGAGGTTTAGCTTAATAAATGAGGACAAACAAAAAAAGTGTTAATTCGGACATTCAGCAACAAACGTACCTGAAAGAAATGGAATCCCTTGAATCTCTAAACATTACCCAAACAAACTCTTACGCCTCTTCGTCCCCCCCCCGCCCCCACGCAAGTAAGGTTTAGAAGAGTTGACAAGTTAACGTTTCCTTGGAAAATTAGACACACCATGCACTCTTCCCAGGGTAAGTAGCACGAGTGTTCAGCGATCCATCACTGTTCTCCAAATGCTGGGAGACTTGGCTTCTGGCTCTACACTTGGCTCATGTGCTGTATGTGTGCTGTCTCCTCCCAAATTCAAGGCTAAGATGGATCCAAGCAAAATTGGACTTAGATGAAAAAGTGTGATAGAAAGCAAATGAATTATCACAGTGAAATGTTTGTTCCCAGGTGAAATTATATTTGTAACCCTATGCCGGAGCAATAGTCATATTACCTGGGGAAGACTTCAGGAAAAAACATAAATCAGAATTAAAAAAAAAAAGAAAAGAAAGGTTATTGCATTTACCACTGACTTAAATAGTGGTAAAGAGACAAATATTTCACTTCATTGGCTAGTATTCAGGATTTGTTTATCCCATGCCAATTATAGAACAGAAGGAATGATTCTCAGAGCTGAAAGAGAAAGGAGTCCCTGAGTGTCCTGCAATTTTCCCTTCTGATGTTCAAATAGGCAAGTCTAACTCCATTTTAGGACGCTAATGAAATATTCCAGAGAACGTTAACACCTGCTGCAAACCGATTAGGTTCTTCAAAATGGACTGCCCTGGGCAATAGTTAGTACAAAGGAAATGTTAAATTGTCAGGGCAGAAACAAAGGATCCTCTGTGAATCTGTCAGTTTCCATAACAATTGTTCCTGGGATGGGATAAATGCACAGTCCATTAAAGAGGAGAAAGAACGTAATTTAATAAGAATGTCATACCTGCGGGAAGCAGCGTGCTTGCCGAGAAGGGCAACCTATTCGGCATCCTCTGAGATTCATGGTATTTAAGTTTAATATTAGATTTCACGGTCAAAATATTTTTCTATTCATCATAATTAAACATATACAGAAAGTATGTTTCTATCATTGCACTACAAGTAAATCTGTGTTTATTTTAATAAGCAGGAAATCACAGGCTCAGAAAATATGTTCGAGTCTTCTATTTTCAAATCACATGAGATGATTGCACTGTTTCCTTGAGAAAGTAATCGTCAAATGGCTTGGTCGCATCTCCACTTGATAGATGGAAACAGTTCCTTCTACTCAAGGTCACAGCAAGACAAACCTGTGGAAGCAGTGAAAATGAAATTTGCTCAGTGCTAAAATAAATTGTTTATGGTTTTCTGGTTTAGCTCAATTCAGTAAAGCTTCAGAGAAAAAGAACAACAAATACAGGGGCCAGTAAAGAGAGAGGGCAAAAGACTGAACTCAATGTCAGTCAAATGGCCCAGCCTCATAAATATTTATTATGCTATCTCCAAATATAAGTTTTAAAAAATTATCCGTACTGATTTACTTCACTAGCACCTTCCTGAGGGAATGAATTTGGTGACCTGATGCTAACTAAAAAGATTCTGGCACTCATTTTAAATGAAAGAATGCCACAACGTTATCAGTCTGGTCTTTAAACTCCTCTGTGACATTATAACATGTTGAAGGGAAACATTCATTGAGTAAACACTGCCCTTCTCCATTTACACCTTATCTGCCCTTCAGAGCAGCAGAATGTATGCTTATTGTCTGTATGCAGCTAAAGAGAGTCTCCTAAAATTTTAAGGTGTTCAGTAGAACTCTGTTATAAACTACAGAAGGAAATGTGGAGTGGTTAAAAAAGGAAAAAAAAATCAGAGAGCACTGGGAGTCAGGCATACCTACCTGAAACCTGCTCTCTCATAGGCCACCATCAAGGTGTTGGCCAGGGCTGGAGCCTCATGAAGGAATGATGGGAAGAATATGTTTCCAAGCTCATGTGCTTGTTGGCAGAATTCAGTTCCTCAAGGCTTGTTGAACTGAGGGCCTCATTCCTACTTGACTTTTGGCCAGAGGCTACCCTCGGTTTCTGGACACATGCGTTTCTCCAACGCGGCAACATACTTCCACAAAGTGTGCAAGTTGCGAAGGCAAAAGAGATGGTCTGTAAGTAAGACAGAAGTCACAATCTTATGTAACCTAATGACAGAAGTGACATCCATTCAATTTTTCCATATCCTATTTGTTAGAAGCAAGTCATAGGTCCCACCTATATTCAGTCCCACCCACATTCTAAAACCACACACACAGCTGTAGAGTTGATTCTGACTCAGAGCTACCTCATAGGACAAAGTAGAACTGTCCCCATAGGATTTCCAAGGCTGTAAATCTTTATGAGAGCAGACTGCTGCATCTCTGTTACCAACTTACAAATTCAACTTAAAGGCACAGTTAGGAACAGATCTCCTTGGTAACCTGGGGACCGCCTGTATTTACACCCTTGTGTAATTCTCTCCCCTTGAGTGTGGGCGAGGAGCCCTGGTGGCACAGTGGTTTAGAACTGAGAGGTCGGTGGTTCGAACAAGTACATACAGTTCTTATTTAGCCTTACTTCAAGGTGGTGTAGTGGTTAAGTGCTACGGCTGCTAACCAAGAGGTCGGCAGTTCAAACCTGCCAGGCACTCCTTGGAAACTCTATGGGGCAGTTCTACTCTGTCCTATAGGGTCACTATGAGTTGGAATCGACTCGACGGCAATGGGTTTGGGTTTTGGGGTTTTAATACAAGTAGTTCTACTCTATCCTATAGGGTCACCATGAGTTGGAATTGACTCAACAGCAATGGGTTTGGGTTTGGACCATCATCATCACTGTTATTAAAGTGTAAAAAGGCAGGTTGGGATTAGATTTTAGGAAACAGAAAATGCTAGACGAAGGGAAAGTTTGTATTGTTATTCGGTAGATAATAAGGAACAATTCTAGACTTTTCCTGGGTGTCCAGGGTCAGTGTCCATCCGAGATCACTATCTAAAAGGAGCGCAACAAGTTGTGTAAGTATAAATAGCAAAAACTCATTCAAAAGAATCATTATTTTTTATTAAAAAGCTTGGACTGAAGCGGCAGGAGAGACAACCCAGTTACAGTATTTGAATCAATAAATAATTGGCCACTGGCATGGTTATCTATTCTTTTTACCTTGACTGTATACCTTTGTAGAAACTGCAGGATGACCTGAAAATGCTGTTCATGGTATAGAGCCAATGGTTGATTCAGTCATGCAGGACAAGTAGGTGGTGAACACAGAGTCAGGCTCACTTTATTTAATGGCGTCTAAAAAGCACATTTGAAAAACAAAAACACTGTGCTTAGGTAGCTCCAAATTTGTGAATGGTAATGAAGGGGAAGATAACTGACATCAGAAAAAATTGGCAGCCTTGAACAGTTTGTTCTCAGACTGCCCCTCTAGAAAATAAATACCGCCGAGGCAAATAATTGCAGGGGTTCACAGAAGTTGTTGAATCTCTCTCCAGTGTTTTGTCATTTGTGTTCTCTTTTACTATCCTGTAACATATGCCAGAAAATATTAAGATGACTATTTCTCTAATCGTGCACAAATATGAGAAGAGATCCTACTCCTTTACCTTTAAACTCATATGGCCTAGGCCCGTAAAAGATCACGAAAGTTGCCTCTCCTCTACTGTTGAGGATAACAGAGCAGAGAAACACGTAAATGTATGGGGCACCTCTCTAAGAATACTTCAGAGTACTCAGACTCAATAAATCTTTGAAGGAATCGAAAGCTAATTTTATCCAAGCTTCTACCATTTGTGTGAATTCTCTTTGCAAACTCACCAACAAGTGAAAAGCCAGTTTCCATTTAACTATCTCTAGAGATAAGAAATTCATTTTCTTCTTAGGCAGCCACCTCCACTTACAGACACTTAAGCTGTTGAACAGTATTGCCTGATACTGAGCTGAAATTGGCGTGCCTATGACTTCTACCTCACTGAGCCCTGGTGGCACAATGGTTAAGAGCTTGGTTGCTAACCGAAAAGATGGCAGTTCGAGTCTACCAGCTGCTCATTGGAAACCCTATTGGGGCAGTTTTACTCTGTCCTATAGGAGTCCCTAGGAGTTAGAACTGACTCGAAGGCAACGGATCCCAATTACGTCCTTCAGAATCAAACAGGACAAGCCCATGCCACTCCTGTGTCACAGTGCAGCTTCTGTATTCACTTTTCACTGACATTTTTCTAGTATATCAACCATATTTCTTTTAAATAGTCTTTATATATCGTGCTTTCAACACCATTTACCTCTGAGAACAAGAAAGAAAGTTAAAAACTGGCCCTGGGAGTTAGGCTGTGGTCTTCCATAATGAACAGAAACAATTCAACAGACAAGGTCACTCTGTGACCACAGTGGAACAAGACAAAAGCAGGATCACCCTGTAGTTGTGTCCGAACATAAGACAAAGGGAAGAATGCTATATCACCAAAAAGTAGCCAAACACCCCTTTCTCCCCGCTAACATGAGTGACTACTGCTTCTTTACCAGTGATGACTCTAAACCCCACTTCACTCCTCCTGGCTCCTAGATAAAAATTGTGAAGATGCCTTGATCATCAGATTGAATCTGCTTCCTACCACACCCAATCCAAAACCAACCCTCTCTTCTTTCAACCTCCCCCCAAATCCTTCAGCACGAAGCCCATCCCTTTAAGAAACCCATACTGCCTTTCTCTTGCTGAGATGTACCATAGTCCCCACCTGATTTGTGTGCTATCTCCTGCAGCAATAAACCAAATTTTGACTACAACTGTGTTCCTGAGAGTTTCTGAGCACAGAACTTTATCTTCGCTCCACTTTCCTTCTTCTAACAATCTCAAGTTTGCCCATATCCTTCTTACACCATGTTGCTGAGGAACACTTCTCTTTGTGTGGTCAGGTCTATGCAGAAACAAACAACAGTCTCACCATGCAATCCTAAGAATGTAGTCAGATTTATTTTTTTCTGAAATATCTGTCCCAGATATTGTCCTAGATATCTGTTCTAGAAATGTAGATAACAGCGCCCCCCAGGCAGGGAGAAGCAGGTTTTTATTCTCCCATAATCTGATACTTTCAGAAATCTTGAGAAAACTAAAAATAATAATAATAATAATCATATATACACACACATATATATAGCTATGCACATACATAGATAGAGAGAGAGAGACATGGGTGTACTCATATAAGTATATGTGTGTGCATGTGTGTGTGTGTGTATACATGTAAAACTATACTTCAGAATTGGCTATGAGCCCATATTAAGTCTCTTGAAGCAACCATTCATAGGGAAATGGTCAAGCATAAGGAAATTGAGAATCAATACGGAATAATTTAACTCAATTACTAACTTTATTACATTAGCGGTAGCACATTCATCTCATTTATTGATCTGGCCTGTGTAACTAGGCTCGGCAAATCTTTTTATGTTGGCAATCAACCCAAGTGGAGGAGGGGAAAGCAAGACATTCTTTACTTCAGCCTGGCCCACTTCAGGCTTTGAACTGGGGAATTTCATTTCATGAAACCATTAGGAGTGCCACCAGTTTTTCACATCCAAGTTATCAGTAGTGGGCCCCATACTTACATGG
This sequence comes from Elephas maximus indicus, assembly GCF_024166365.1. Taxonomy (NCBI): domain Eukaryota; kingdom Metazoa; phylum Chordata; class Mammalia; order Proboscidea; family Elephantidae; genus Elephas; species Elephas maximus. Next base: position 77,732,403 of record NC_064835.1, on the reverse strand, counting down.
TCACGGTGCTCTTACAGTACTTGTAAACAGGACATTACGATACCCAGAATATAAATGTTGATAGCGCTTAAATAAAGGGCATATTATAGAAAGAGCAGGGGGTAAGACACTGAAAGTGTGGAACCTGCTCACATTCAAGCTAAAGTATTTTAGTAGCCTAAACTCCCTTTCCCACCCCATACCCCTACACCACAATGCTATTCTCACAGTGGATCTTCTAAGAAATAGTACCATCTGCACTGCCTCAAGGCTCAGCTCTCTTCCATCAAGACTGCTGCGCAAAGGAGCACAAGATACACGGCTACTGTGTAACCGAGTTCTAGAGATAGGAAGGAGTACAGTCAGAGTGCTCCTTGGAAGCGAGCACTCATAGACTTCGTCTCATAGACTTTCGACACATTATCAGAAGGAACCAGTACCTGGAAAAGGGCATCATACTTGGTAAGGTAGTGGGTCAGTGAAAAAGAAGATTGATTGACACAGTGGCTGCAACAATGGCCTCAAACACTGCAACGATTGTGAGAATGGCATAGGATCAGGCAGTGTTTTGTTCTGTTGTACATAGGGTCACTGTGAGTCAGAACTGACTCAATGACACCTAATGTCATGGACTGAATTGTGTCCCCCAAAAATATGTGTACGAATTTGGCTAGGCCATGATTCCCAGTATTGTGTGGTTGTCTACCATTTTGTCATCTGATGTGATTTTCCTATGTGCTGTAAATCCTACCTCTATAATGTTAATGAGGTGGGATAGGTGGCAGTTATGTTAATGAGGCAAGAGTTAATCTACAAGATTGGATTGTGTCTTGAGCCAATCTCTTTTGAGATGTAAAGGAGAGAATCAAGCCGAGGAAACTCATATAACCAAGAAAGCAGCACTGGGAGTAGAGCGTGTCTTTTGGACCCAGGGTGCCTGCACAGAGAAGCTCCTAGTCCAGGCGAAGATTGATGAGAAGGACCGTCCTCCACAGCTGACAGAGAAAGCCTTCCCTTGGAGCTGACACCCTGAATTTGGACTTCTAGCCTACTAGACTGGAAGAGAACAAACTTCCGTTTGTTAAAGCTACCAACTTGTGGTATTTCTGTTACAGCAGCTCTAGATGACTAAGACAGACTAGAACAATAAATAAAAAAAAAAAAAATAGAAAATATCAGCAGACAAATGGAAAATATAAAAAAGTATCAAAGGGAAATTTTAGAATTAAAAATTAAAGTATTTGATATTTTAAAAATCACAGGGTAGGCTTGTGAAAAGCCCTATATCCAGGGTATTTATTGAAAGAATCAGTAGAAATTATATTACAACTGCCCAAGGTGGTGACATCAGTTGGGGCTAACAAAATACTTATCAAAACTCTTAGGAGAAAATTTAACAAAACAAATGCAAAATTTACAGTCTGAAAACAACAAAATATGGTTAAAAGAAATTAAAGACTTACATACTGAAAAGGCATACCATGTCCATGCACCAGAACTCCCTATACTCAATGCAATTGCTGTCAAAATTCCAGCTGCCAATTTGCAAAAATTGACCAGCTGATCCTAAAATTCATATGGAAATTCAAGGGAGCCAGAATAGCCAAAGCAATCCTGAAAAAGAAGAATGAAGCTGGAAGACACAAACTTCCCAACTTCAAAACTTACTACAAAGCCACAGAAATCAAGACTGAGAAGTATTGCTTAAAGAGAGACATATAGGTTAATGGAATGGAGCTGAGATTCCACAAATAAGCCCATATATTTATGGTCAATTGATTTTCAACAAGCATGTCAAGTGCATTCAATGAGGAAAAATAATCTCTTTAACAAACGGTACTGGATTAACTGGATATCCATATTCAAAAAAATGAAGTTAAAACCTTACAACATACCATACACAAAAATTAACACAAAATTGATCAAAGACTTAAATTTAAGAGCTAAAATTATAAAATCCTTAGAATAACCATGAATTAGGAAATAGTTTCTTTGATAAAACACAAAAGCACAATCAATAAAAGAAAATATTAGTTGCACTAAATAAAACTTCTGTGCTTCAAAAGATACCACCAGGAAATTTAAAAAGACAACCCACTTTACGGGAGAAAGCATTTGCAAATCATATATCTGGTATGAGACTTTATCAACACAACTCAGTAAAGAAGACAAATAACACAATTTTTAAAATGGCAAAGAATCTGAACAGACATGTTTCCAAAGAAGATATACAAATATACCATAAGCACTAATTAAAAGGTGGGCAAATTCATTCATCATCAAGGAAATTAAAATTATTGATTTCAGTTTGAGATATCACTTCAAACAAATCAATAATTTAATTTTAGATGGTTAGGATGGCTATTATCAAAATTGTATAACTAAAGAGGCAACAGGTAAATTAAAGTAGAATTAAAACAGTATTAAAATAATCCAATCAGCATAGCTAAATAAAAATGATTTAGTAAAGCTGTCAACTGTACCAATAATTATATTAAATATTAATTAAACATTCCATTTAAAAAGAAGAAATTATTATACAAAGAAAGACCCTGCAATGTGCTGTCTACAAAGATGTACTTTAAATATAAAGACATAGACAGGTAGAATATAAACGGATTGAAAAAGATATACCACATAAATAGTAAGCACAAGAAGACTTCAGTGGCTGTATTAATTTCAGATGAAGAAGGTATCAAGAGAAAGACTATTACCAAAAAAAATAAGAAACATTTAATGATAAAAGATTTACTTCATCAAGAAGACATAAGAATCATGAATATATATGTCTAACGAGAGTTTCAAAATACATTAAATAAAAATTAACAGAACTAAAGGAGGAAATAGACAATTTCATAATAGGAGATTTTGAACATCCTTTCCTCCTGAAATGAAAGAAAAACGAGATAAAAACTTGTAAGGCACAGAGGAACTGAATAACTACCTTCTGGTTTTTTTACCTTCACCTAATTGATATTTATATAACAGTACATCCAACAAATGCAGAATACACATTCTTTTTAAGTGCACATGTTATGTTCACCAAGATGGACCATATGTTGCAACATAAAACAAGTTTCAATTAATTTAAAAAGGTTGAAATCATGCAGAGTATATTCTCTGACCACAATAGAATTAAATTAAAAATGAAAAACATTTAGATTTCTGGAGGGAAATCCAAAACTTAAAAATTAAACAACATACTTCTATATAACCCATAGGACAAAGAGAAAACTAAAGGAGATATTAGGGTATATTTTGAATTAATAATAAGGAAACTACAGCATACATTAACTTCCTTATTGCTAATTCAAAATATATTCTAATAGTTCCTTTAATTTCCTAACGCCAAAGATGAGGGAATTGAAGATTTTTACCAGCTTCTATAGTCTGAAATTGATCAAACATACAATCAAGATGCACTGATAATTACTAGTGACTGGAATGGGAAAGTTGGAAACAAAGGATTGGTAGTTGAAAATGGGGCTTTGGTGATGCAAACAACGTCTAAGATCGCATGATAGAATTTTGCCAGACCAATGACTTCTTCATTGTAAATACATTTTTTCAACAACATAAATGGTGACTAGACAGGTGGACCTCACCTGATGGAAACGCAGGAATCAAATCAGCTACATCTGTGGAAAGACAATGGAAAAGCGCCATATCATCAGTGAGAACAAGGCCCCGGGGCAGACTGTGGAACAGACTATCAATTGCTCATATGCAAGTTTAAGTTAAAGCTGAAGAAAATTTAAACATGTCCACGAGAACCAAAATAAAACTTTGAGTATATCCCACCTGAATTTGGAGACCATCTCAAGAATAGATTTGACATGTTGAACACTAATGACTGAAGACCAGACAATTTGTGGGATGACATCAAGGACATCATACATGAAGAAAGCAAAAGGTCATTAAAAATACAAGAAAGAAAGACAAAAATGGATATCAGGAGAGACTCTGAAACTTGCTCTCAAAAGTAGAGTAGCAAAAGCAAATGGAAGAAATGATGAAGTAAAAGACCTGAACAGAAGATTTCCAAGGGCGGCTCGAGAAGACAAAGTAAAGTATTAACAATGAAACATGCAAATACCTGGAGTTAGAAAGCCAAAAGGGGAGAAAACTCTTGGCATTTCTCAAGCTGAAAGAACTGAAGAAAAAAATTCAAGCCTGTAGTTGCAATAGTGAAGGATTTTAAGGATTTTATGGGCAAAACATTGAAAGAAGATCAAATACACAGAGTCATTGTACCAAAAGAGAACTGATGAATGTTCAACCATTTCAGGAGGTAGTATATGATCAAAAGCCAATAGTACTGAAGGAAGAAGTCGAAGCTGCACTGAAGGCATAGGCAAAAACGAGGTTCCAGGAATTGACAGGACACAAATTGAGATGTTTCAACAAATGGATGCAGTGCTGGAGGTGCTCACTCGTCTATGCCAAGAAATTGGAAGACAGCTACCTGGCCAACTGACTAGAAGAGATCCATATTGTGCCCATTCCAAAGACAGGTGATCCAATACAATGGGGAAATTATACAACAATATCATTAATATCACACACAAGTAAAGTTTTGCTGAAGATAATTAAAAAACAGTTGCAGCAGTACATCCAGAGGGAACTGTCAAAAATTCAAGCCGGATTCACAAGAGGACATAGAATGAGGGATATCATTCCTGATGTCAGACGAATCTTCGCTGAAAGCAGAGAATACCAGAAAGATGTTTACCTGTGCTTTATTGACTATGCAAATGCATTTGACTATATGGATCATAACAAATTATAAATAACATTGAGAAGAATGGGAATTCCAGAACACTTAACTGTGCTCATGCGAAACCTGTACATAGACCAAGGGGCTGTCATTCAATCAGAACAAGGGAATACTGCGTGGTTTAAAATCAGGAAAGATGGGCATTAGGTTGTATCCTTTCATCATACTTATTCAATCTGTATATGAGTAAATCATCAGAGAAGCTAGACTATATGAAGAAAAACGTGGCATCAGGACTGGTGGAAAACTCAATAAGAACCTACAATATGCAGATGAAAAAACCTTGCTTGCTGAAAGTGAAGAGGCCTTGCAGCACTTACTAATGAAGATCAAAGACTACACCCTTCAGGATGAATTATACTTCAACATAAAGAAAACAAAAATTCTCACAATTGGACCAATAAGTAACATCACAATAAATGAAGAAAATATTGAAGTTTTCAAGGATTTCATTTTACTTGGATTCGCAATCAACACTCATGGAAGCTGCAGTGGAGAAATCAAAACACACATTGCATTGGGCGAATCTGCAAAAGAGCTCTTTAAAATGTGGAAAAGCAAAGATGTCACTTTGAGGATCAAAGTGCACCATGATATTTTCAATCGCCTCCTATGCGTGCAAAAGCTGAACAATGAATTAGGAAAACCAAAGAAGAATTAACGCCTTTGACTTACGGTGTTGGCGAAGAATGTCGAACATATCATGGACTGCCAGAAGAACGAACAAGTCTGTCTTGGATGAAGCACAACCAGAGTGCTCCTTGGAAGTGAAGATGGTAAGACTCATCTCACATACTTTGGACATGTTATCAGGAGGAACCAGTCCCTTGAGAAGGACGTCATGCTTGGTAAGGTAGAAAAAAAAAAAAGGTTTGTGAAAAAGAGGAAGACCTTTGATGAGATGGATTTACACAGTGGGTGCAACAATGGGCTCAAACATAACAATCGTGAGGATGGTGCAGGACCAGGCAATGTTTCGTTCTGTTGTACACAGGGTCACTATGAGTTGGAACCATTGTAGCTACAGATAAGCATAATAAGAGAACACTAACAACAAATATACGCTAACAAATTTGACAATCTAGATAAGCTAGATGAATTTTTTGAAAGATATAAACTACCAAAACTTAATCAAAACAGAACAATTTATATCTCTTAAAGAAATTATTCACAATTAAAAACTTTCCTGCAAAGAAAACTTCAGGCCCAGATGGCTTCAATGGTGAATTCTACCAAAATATTAAGAAATAATGCCAATTCTACACAAATTTTTCAGAGCATAGAAGAGAAAACTTGCTAACTGATTTCATGAGGTCAATATCAATATTACCTTAATACTATCACCAAAGATGTTACAAATAAACACAAATTAATATCCCTACAAATTATAGATGCAAAATTTCTAAACCAAATATCAGAAAATTGGATTCAGAAATGTGTTTAAAAAAATCAAGTATCACAAATGCAAAGTTAGTTTTACATTGGAACTCAATAACTTGCCACATTATTAGTTTGATTTGAGCCTCTTCCCTTGAAGCTCACATTATTAACATAATTTTCTCAGATAAAGGAAATCAAGAGCTCTGCGAATGTGATAACCTTGCTTCAAGCACATCATTTTCAAAAGTGACGGGTCACACGGAAGTTCCATGTGAGACGTAAAACTCTCACTGGTCCATCGCACATAGGCTATTAGGAGCACTCTCTTCATCAGTTCTTTGGACTAAGCAAGCACAACGAAGCATCCCTGTGAATCCTGCTCTTCCCAACTTTCTCACCACCCAAATGGCCCAGGCCACCATGAACACAAGACAGAGTGAAGCAGAACAAGGCCAGAAATGTAAATAAAGTTCGTCTTGGTCAACGCCTGTTTTCCTTAGAAGCTGCTTTCTTTGCTGGAGGCAGTAACGACCTTTCTCTTAATGGAAATACATCAAATTCCTTTTGAAAAGAAGAATATAAATAATTGAATAATTAAATGGACCATCATCCAAACTGTGTGTTTTGGAGGCAAGAGTTCCCTACTTTGATTATTATGAAGATTAAATTAGATAATATGTCTGATACATATGGTAGCAATAACCAGTAGTAAGTGCTCAATAAACATGGGTTATTATTAGGAAAGATGTATAAAGGTAAAGGATACAGAAAGGTTGTTAGGGGTTTTCAATTCAGTTGAGAGTGTTTCTCTTCACACTTAGCCTATGCCAGCAGTCAAGACTTACTAAGAGACCCACTTCTTGCAACACATTCATCTTCATTCTCAGCTCCCTTTATGGAATATACTCTTTGTGGGAGTGGGCTCGTAATAATCAATCTTACCTCCTACGGATTTTCCACATGTGCCACTGAGGTAATGATATAACCCCTGCTTAAAACAGAGAACTAAAGAGACATGACACTGTTTTAATGAAGTAGCTTAAAACTTGGAGGAGGACCAAGAATTCAGTCTTGCTCAGCCTTCACTGGGACCCTCTTTTAGCCTTGCTCAAGGAAAAACAAAAAGGAACAAGTTGTGATGGATAATTTCTTTTGGAGCTAAGGATGTAGCCATTATGCAATGATGAATCAAGGGAAGAGTCTTTTCCCGTAATATAATTAGTAATTCCAGAGTCCGAGGCAGTGCCCAGAAGAGAAGCTGATGACGTAAGCTTATAACCTTCATGGCCTAATCACAGCTGATACTAAAGTAGCTCAAATGCTGTAATTTTTGTTATACTAACAACCAGACAACTGGGTTAAAAAGGGGGAAAGATGGGAGAAAACAAACCCAGGGCAATTATGTTCAGCCACAAAGTACCTTATTTGGTTTGGTAGCAATTGAATAACAACATCTCTGGGGAGCTGCTAATGAAATCCTTTTCTTCTAGCACCTAATCAAAATTCACAGCCAGAATCCACATGGAATGAGTGTCCCAGCTAAAACATTAGCTATTCTGGTGATAAAACTGTCTCAGTGGTGGGCTTCCAGCAGACACATTCTTTGTGACCAGAAATGCTGAAAGCATCACGTTCACCCTTTACTATTTGAACATTTCCAGTTGGGTAGGAGGAAGAAAGGCAAAGAAGTCATCCACTCCCCAGCATGTCCTCTTGGGCGTCATGAGAATCAAAGGAGAAAGCAAGGGACTTCACAGCTGTTGGCCTTCAGATTCTGGAAGCTGGCACTTACTTTCCAAAAGTCATGAGCACAGGAGCTAAGCCAAATGAAGGAGGTTGATTGCTTCAGCCCCATTTGGTTAACAATGTAAGTCAACTGTTATTACTCTACTGCCGCAGAATTTATCTGACAGAATACTAGTATTTGTTAAAATTACAACGACCTTGGACCATTAAGTTTTCTCTAAATGTAGAAGTGCTAATTGGCAAGGCCATGATCATAAAAGTATCACAGGCACCATTATCATCGGAAACAAAACATTTCTATACACTTAGTACTTGCAGAGCTCTGGGCATGGTGATCTGGAGAGAAACCCAATATAATTTACCTACCATATGGCTTGTTTTCTGCTTGTTTTCTTATGGCAAATGTATATGGCCTTCAACTGTCATTTTGTGAGCGAGCATACCATGTAATTTAAAGCTGACTTAAGGTGCTCAGAACCCCAGTTGGGAAAGAATTATTTTCAAATTGATGATAGTAATAATGAGGATTTACTAAGGGCCAGATACTGCAATAAATACTTTATATGTATTATATTATTTAATTCTCATATTAAGCCTGTGATGAAGATATATTATCATACTTATGAAGAAACTTGAAGCTTAAAAAAACTTTTGTAATTTACCCAAGGTCACAGCTAGTGATTTGAAGAGCATGGTTAAAAACCCAAGGCCATATGGCTTCAGACTTCACAGAGTCTGTACATTCTAGGCCAAAAAAATAGCAGCAGAAACAAGTCTTGCAAGGATTAAGCATAACTGTACAAAAACCCAGCTACCATTGAGTCAATTCCAACTCATAGTGACCCTATAGGACAGAATAGAACTGCCCCACAGAGTTTCCAAAGAGCGCCTGGAGGATTTGAGCTGCTGGCCTCTTGGTTAGCAGCCATAGCACTTAACCACTATGCCACTGGGGTTTCCACACTCCTTCAAATGCTTTCAGTTACTTAGTTCTCACAACCCTGTAAGTACTCATTTTCTTATTATGTTCATGTAATTAAACAAAGGAAGCAGAGACACAGGGAGCTGTTATACGACCAAGGTCACATACCCATCTAGGGGTGGAACTGGGATTTGAAAACTTCACTGGCTCTGAGTCCACATTCTTAACCCCTCAGTGCACTACCCCAGAGACTAGTATTCTTTACTTCTCCTGAAACTGCCCTTGACTTCCTGGGCAATTGGAAGACGTAGCTACCTTTCACCGTAGTATGAATTGCATGGTAGTCTAGAGCTTGATTCCATGAGGGAAAAAAATGGGACTGGAAGTCGGCAAATAAAGGCCTTGATTCTGGTTTAGGTAAAATTAGCTATAATTAGCTTATGTGAACTTGGAACAGTGTCTTCTTATCTCCTGGGATTGATTTCCTTGATTATAAAATGAAGGGGTTAGACTAGGTGACTTATAAGGTACTGTCAGTATAGGAACTTCTGTCAATTTTTACCATTTTTCTAGGCGTTTTGAGTGTATAAGTACTCAACCTGTTCCAAATCTTTATTACGGTGTCTAATGCTAAGGTATAATTTTCCAAATTTCTTCTTGAGATCTTTTTGTCTATATTTGGAGACTAACTTGATGGTTGGAAACCCTGGTGGTGTAGTGGTTAAGTGCTACGGCTGCTAACCAAAGGGTCTGCAGTTTGAATCCACCAGGCACTCCTTGGAAACTCTATGCAGCAGTTCCACTCTGTCCTATAGGGTCACTATGAGTCGGAATCGACTCAACGGCACTGGGTTTGGTTTTCGGTTTTTTAACTCGATTGTTTACTTCCAAATACACAAAGCTTTAATTCCTCCAGGGAAAGTCTTAGTAGAAAAACACAAATCACCTTTCCTGGGAATTAGTGAGTTTTAACATCTTTGTAATAAAAAGGATGTCAGTAAACCTTTTCCTCCATAAACCTTGAAGGAAACCATTAGCATTCACAAACCACAAGAAAATGGATTTTCCCATATGAATTTCTAAAAATACCTCAGAATAGAAAGTACTGCTACTCAAGTATGCTCCATTTGTTAGACACCTTTAAATTTTCTCCTTCTTAAAGCTAATCCTCACCAAGACATTCCCCAACAGTGGGTACAAACAGAAAGACCTAACTAATCATTATGTTTCGTGGGTTTAGATAGAAAAATAAATACCAGAAAAGCGAGCATGGTAATATGTTTGGTGCAGTGAGTTGATTATAAAATGTGTGCTTCCCCTTGAGAAAGAAATGTGCCTCTGGAACTGCACTCCAAGAGGAAGCTAAAGACACTTGAAGTAAAGCCATTGTCTTTTTTAAGATGAAGGATCCAAGTTATCCATGGTGACTCGTTTTTTTTAAATCATGTTTCTGTTCTAAAACCATTCCTGGAATGACATCAAGGTTTGCATTTTTCAAAGCAGTCCAAGCAAATAAACAAAAGATATAAAAAACCAGGGAAACAGATTTGTTGACATGGAAAGTTGTTGATTACCTATTCTGAAGTTAAAAAGCATATTTTAAAAGAAGCGACCTACCATGATGCCATTTTGAAATGTGCGTATCTGTGTATACACCCACATGACAACTGGTTACTTCTGAATGGTAGAACATTTTTATTATCTTATTAGTTTATCTATATTTGCTGGTTTTATTTGTAATGAACATTGTATTAATTCTATAATAAGAACAAATGTATTTTTTTAAGTAGCCAAAGAAGGGAGATTCTGTGTGCAACCAGCAAGATATAATGCATCCCCAATGGCAGAATTGCTTAGGCTGGGGATTTGCTGGTGCACATTAGGCCTTCCCAGGGGAAACTCCCCTGAGCCTCAAGCCACTGCTGCTAGGCTGTCGATAAATAACCCTGGCTTGTAGGCCTAATGTGATCCACCTGTGGGCATCCATACAACTAGCTGAGTGGGATCAGGTGGTCACTGATTATCTAAGCAGGGTCTTCCACTGACAGTAGCTGACCCTACATCAGGACTGAAGCAGCTCTAGGAGTGAATAACTGGTAAGACACAAAATTTTCAAAATAGCAAAAATAAAATAGCTCAAGTTGAACTCACCCATGCAATTTAACCCTGTCACTGACAAGATCAGATTTATAGCCAAGGCCAAAGTGTCTGTTGTTTCTCTCCTCGATTCACTCAGGGGAAAAAGCACATTAAACAGATTAAGATGGGTAATTCTGGAAAGATATATTTGTTCACTACCTCATTCTGTTGGAAACCCTGGTGGTGTAGTGGTTAAGAGCTACGGCTGCTAACCAAAATATCGGCAGTTCGAATCCACCAGGCGCTCTTTGGAAACTCTATGGGGGAGTTCCACTCTGTCCTATAGGATTGTGATGAATCAGAACCGACTCAACAGCAACGGGTCTCTTTCTATTACTGGCAGTAGTAGTAGAAGCCAAGATAAGAAGAAAAGCCAGAACAGAAGCCACCAAGCCAAAATACATCCTGAAACGGTTTTGGAATAGGAGAAAATATGTTGGCTAGAAAACTCTTCACATTCAACCTTATAAAAATTATTTTTCCAAAATACTTTCTCATTTCCTAATTGTAAAAAGAGTAAATAAGATTCACTTACTACTAATGCCTACACGTGCATTCAAGTGAGGCATATAATACAACTCAATAATGGTCAAGTACCCAGCCAGAGAGGTCTTGGAAGACAGATTTGGCAGTCTGCTTCCAAGAGATCACAGCTTTGAAAACTTTATGGAGCAGTTCTGCTCAGGACACATGGGGTTGCCATTAGTCTGAATCAACCCAATGCAACTAACAACAACAACATGCTAGATTACACAAAAACAGGGTTGCATTAACATTGCAGTCTAAATAAATGGTAGCCCCTGGAATGGGGCCACGTGACAGCCCTGAGTAACATCCTCTATTCATGTTGTTGTTGTTGTTATTAGGTGCCTTTGAGTTGATTCTGACAAACAGTGACCCCATGTACAACAGAACAAAATATTGCCTGGTCCTGTGCCATCCTTACAAACATTATGCTTGATCCCATTGTTGCACCCACTGTGTCAATCCATCTCGTTAAGGGTCTTCCTCTTTTTCACTGACCCTCTGCTTTACCAAGCATGATGTCCTTCTCCAGGGACTGGTCCTTCCTGATAACATGTCCAAAATATGTGAGACATAGTCTCGCCATCCTTGGTTCTTAGGAGCATTCTGGCTGTACTTCAAAACAGATTTGTTCCTTCTTTTGGCAGTCCATGGTATTTTCAATATTTTTCCCAACACCATAATCAAAGATGTCAATTCTTCGGTATTCTTTATTCATTGTACAGCTTTCACATGCATATGAGGCAGCTGAAAACACCATGGCTTGAGTCACACGCACCTTAGTCTTCAAGGTGACACCTTTGCACCTTTTTTTTTGTTTGTTTTTGTTTTTAATTCGTGTAGCATGTTAAAAAGCAATTTCCTCTACTGCTGTTGTTAGGTGCCATCGAGTCGATTCCAACTCACATAGACCCCATGTGATAAAGTATAACTGCCTCATGGGGTTTTCTGGGCTGTAACCTTTTCAGAAGCACATCACCAGATCCACTATATATAAAATATATATATATATATATATATATATATATATATATATAGTTCTCATTTAATCATTGATTTAATCATTGAAATAAGTGGAGCAGGCATTATGATTAATACTAATTGTCTTTTTTTGGATTCCTTAGGATTTTCTATGTACAAGCTCATGTTGTCTGTGAATAGAAATAGCTTTACTTTTCTGATTTAGATGCATTTTATTTCATGTACTTGCCTAATTGCCCTAGCTAGACTCTCCATACAGTGCTGAATGCAAGTGGTAATAGTGGGCATCCTTATCTGGTTTCTACAATTGGGAAGAAAAGCACGCAGTCTTTCACAATTAAGTGTGATGTTAGCAATGGAATTTTCATGGAAGCTCTTCATCAGGTGAGGAATTTCCTTTCCATCTCTAATTTGTTGTTTTATCATGAAGAAATTTAGGATTTTGTCAAATTCTTTTTCTGTATTTATTGAGATGGTCATGTGGTTTTTCTATATCGATGTGATATCTGAATTTGAATTTCAGATGTTAAACCAACATTGCATTCCTTGATCACGGTGTTTAATCCTTTTATATATTGGTGGGCTTGGTTTGGTAGTATTTTGTTGAGGATTCTTGAGTCTTTATTCATAAGATTATTGGTCTGTAATTTTCTTTCTTGGGATATCTTTGCACAGTTTTTGTAACAAGGTAATACTATCCTCATAGAATGAACTGGGAAGCGTTCCATTTTCTTCTATTTTTTGGAAGAGTTTGTAAAAAAAAAAATCGATATTAATTCTTTAAAACTTTGGTAGAATTCAGTGGTGAAGTCGGCTAGGCTTTTTGTTGTGGGTCATTTTTGGCTATGAATTCAATCTCTTCACTTATTAAAGGTTTTCTCAGATTTTCTAATTCTTCTTCAGTCAGTTTCAGTAGTTTGCAGCTTGCTAGGAATTTGTCCATTTCATCGAATTTATCTAATTTATTGGCATACAGTTTTTTACAGTATTCCCTTATTTTCCTTTTTATTTCTGTATGGCCATTGGTAGCATCCACTTTTTAATTCCTGAATTTAGTAATCTGAATTCTTCTCTTTTTCTCTGCGTCGGTCTAGCTAAAAGTTTGTCAATTTGATTGATCTTTTCAAAAACCCAACTTTTGGTTTAATTAAAATGTTCTCTATTTTTTACTCTGAATTTATTAATTTCCAATTAAATCTTTATTGTTTTCTTCCCTATGTTGCTTTAGTTTTACTTTGCTCTTCTTTTTTCCAGTGTCTTTTAAGTGGAAGTTTGAATTATTGAACTTAGATCTTTCTTCTCTTTTCTTATATGCATTTATAGTTACAAACTTCTCTTTAAGCACTGGTCTACCTGTCCTCCATAAGCTTACTTATGGGGTGTCTCATTTTATTCAATGAGTATTTTCTCATTTCCTTTTCACTTCTTCTTTGATCCATTGGTTATTTATGAGCATGTTGTTTAATTTCATATATTTGTAAATTTCCCAAAATATGCTTCAATTATTGATTTCTAATTTCATTTTATTTGTGGTTGGATAACATACTTTGTATAATTTTATTGAGGCTTTTTCTATAGCATAATATATGGTCTATCCTGAAAAATGTTTTAGGTGCACTTAAGAAGAAAAAAATTATTTTGTGGTTGAGTGGAATATCCTATAGGTGTCTGATTTATAGTGTTGCTCCAATCTTTTGTTTCCTTGTTGATGTTCTGCCTAGTTTTTTTTCTTTCTTTATTTTTAAAATCTGTATTAGAACTATGGTTTTGACAGCTCCATCTGTTATTCTTGAGTTGACTATTTCTACCATTGATTTTGTCAGATTTTGCTTGAAATATTTTGTGGCTTTGTTTTTAGGTGCATGTATGTTTATTATTACATATTCCTGACCAATTGATCCTTTTATTGTTATATCTCCCTATATCTCTAGCAACGTTTTTTAAGTCTGTTTTGTCTGATATTAGTACAGCCATTCAAGCTTTCTTATGGTTGCTGTTTGCATGTTATAACTTCTTTTTTTTCTAACCTATTTGTATCTTTGACTCGAAAGTGTGTCTCCTGTCTAAAGCATACAGTTGGGTCTTGTTTTTTCTGTTTTTAAATCTATTCTGCCGATCCCTGCCTTTTGATTGGATTGTTTAATCTATTCACATTTGTCATTATCATTAATATAGTTAGATTTACATCTGTTATTTTACTTTTTGTTCTCTATATGTCTCATGTCCTTTTTGTTGCTCTATTCTTCATTTACTGCTTTCTTTTGCATTAAGTAAATATTCTCTAGTGTAACAATTTAATTCCTTTAATAATGTTTTCACTATATTTTTTAGTTATTTCTTAGTATTTGCTTTAGAACCTACAATATATATCTTAACTTAGCAGAATCTACTTCAGGTTTATATTAACTTAATCACAGAGAGATATAAAAATGTTATGCTTATATAGCTTTATTCCTTTTCCCCTTTTTTGTGCTATCATTGCTGTACATATCACATCTCTATGTGTTACAAGCCCAATACATTGTTTATACCAAAAACCAAACCCGTTGCTGTCGAGTCAATTCTGACTCATAGCAACCCTATAGGACAGAGTAGAACTGCCCCGTAGAGTTTCCAAGGAGCGCCTGGTGGATTCAAACTGCCAACCTTTTGGTTAGCAGCCATAGCTTTTAACCACTACGCCACCAGGGTTTCCACATTGTTTATAGTTCCTACTTTTTATCATTTTTATCTTTTAAAGTGACTGAGAGATAAAAGAAGAGCAAGTATATATTTATAGAGTTTGTTATTATAGCCTTCCTATTTACCGTTTCTGGTTCTCTGCATTTGTTTCTGTGGATTTGAGTTACCTACTGGTGTAAATTTCTTACTCCAGTAAGGTTTTGCTCCCACCACTTCCCTTGTTCTGTTATTGTCAGATGTACTGCATTTCTATGTTATAGGCCCAACAATATAGTTGTATGTATATATATATATATATATATATATATATATATATATATTACTTTATACAGTTTCTTGTTAAACCATTTAAGAGAAGAAATATGCATTTATATGTTTTATAATTGCATAATTACCATAATGGTGCTCTTTGGGGGGTTGTTTTTTTAAATGTGGATTTGAATTACTGTCTGTGGTCACTTCCTTGCAGCCTGAAGAATTTCCTTTATTTTTTTCTTGAAAAGTACATACTGCTAGCAACAAATTCTTTCAATTTTTGTTTATCTGGTAATGCATTTATTTCACCTTCATTTTTGAAAGATCATTTCTTTGGATTTAAAATTCTTGGTTGACAGGCTTTTTGTTTTTCCTTTCAGAATGTTAAACATATCATACCACTGCTTTCTGGCCTTCATTGTTTCTGATGAGAAGCCATCTGTTAATTTTATTGGGCTTCCCTTTTAGGTGATGAATCATTTTCCTCTTGCTATTTACAAGATTTTTTTAATTTGTGTTTGATTTTCTGCTATTTTTCTGTGATGTGTGTCTATGTGCGTGAATCTCTTCATGTTCATCCTACTTGGATCTTATTGAGCTTCTTGATGTCCAGATTAATGTTTTTCATCAAATTTGGAAAGTTTTCATCCATTATTTCTTCAAATATTTTTTCTACTCCTTTCTCTCCTCTGGTAATCATGTGTATGTTAGTGCTCTTAATGGTATATCACATTTCTCTGAGGCTCCATCAATTTTCTTCATTTTTTTTTCTCTCCAGTTTTCAGATTGTATAATCTTTATCAATCTATCTTTAAATATGTTAATTTATTCTTCCGTAAGTTCAAATCTACTGTGGAGCACTTCCAGTCAATTTCTCATTTCAGGTGGTGTGCCTTTCAACTTCAGAATTTTCATTTTGTATTTATTTATAACATCTATCTCTTTATTAATGTTCTCTATTTGGTGAGACATTGTCATCATGCCTTTTTAAATTTAAGCATAGTTTCATTTAGTTCACTGCACATATTTATAGTAGCTGCTTTGATTCCTTTGTCTAGTAAATCTGACACCTGTGTCCTCTCAAGGGAACTTTCTCTTGTCTTGTTTTTTCTTCTGTGTATTGGTCACACTTTCCTCCTCCTTTGCATGTTTTGTAAATTGAAACCTGGACATTTTAGATAATATATTGTAGATTACTCTATACTGCATGAGTTATACATGAGGCATAACTAAAATAAAACCATCTTATGATGTTTCAACACATCATAAGGAAATGTGCAACGGTAGTACTTCAGAACTGTAGGTTTCATCAGTATTCATAGTAGAACTGCCCCATATCGTTTCCAAGGAACAGCTGGTAGATTTGAACTGCCAACCTTTTGGTTAGCAGCCATGGCTCTTAACCACTGTGCCACCAGGGCTCCATAATTTGCATATGTATTTTTAAATACAGTGTGTTTAGACATGTGAAATTAGTAAGTTTTTTTTTTTTTTTATTTCTCAAAGGTCTAGAAAAAAAACACATCTAAGGAACACTTAGGTTTAATAAAAGAATATATGTATTACCTACAAAAGTTGTTCTCCTATAGGATAAAGTAAGAATTTAATATTAGGCTATGAATGCTAGCTTAATATTGTAATATTCTTTTTTATTACAGTTCCTAAAATATAGTTTATCATTACTATCCATGAATTCCAAATTTGTGAATTTGCCCACTCACTAAAATTTCTTTGTATCTCAGAAATCAATACATGCAGCACTTTCATAGTCATTCACAGACACGTGCAGGAGCAGTGAAAATTCTGGGTTGTTGGCAACACACGTGCCCAGCTGAGGATGAATAAAGCAGCATTTCTTGGTTCAGCTCTCGTACAATAAACAAATGCCCCTTACACATCTATTTGTGCAACTTTTTTTTCTTTATTTCTATGCTTTTTGCTGTTGAAAATGGTCCCCAAGCATAGCACTGAAGTACTGCCCAGTGTTTGTAAGTGCAAGAAGGCTATGGTATGCTTTATGGAGATGGTGCATGTTAGATAAGCTTAGTTCAGACACCTACTGTTTCCTGTGAGTTCAAGGTTAATGAATCAACTATATTAAATAAGGCGTCTTTAAACAGAAACACACCTAAAACAAGGTTATGTATGAATCATTTGATGAAAATGTTGTGACCAGAGGCCTGTAGGGACATAACACTGTATTTCTCCCAGAGCAATGGGTCAGTGCTCACTAGTTCAGTGTTCACCGCAACTTTATAGAACACACTACTCCAAATAGAGACAATCAACTATTTTTATGATCACAATATCAAATGAGTCAAAGCAGAATATATCATGCAGTGATTTTTTCAAAATAAGCACAGATAATTCACTCAATGCTATCACGATATTTGGAAATGGAATAGTAAGAAAAACAAAATTCTTTCAAAATGCATATCAAAATGGACTCTGTCTAAGAAGATACACTTGAAGAATAAAAAACAACTCTGGACACTGCAAACTGATTCCCATGCTTGAAATGCTTCCAGTCAGTGGGATTAAAAAGGCAAGTGGGACAACCAGGGGCTTGGCATTCCTCTTCCGGCTGTCATCGAGCAGGCCTTGAGGTTTCGTCTCTGCCAGCTTCGTAAAACTACAATAAGCTTATGATTTCTTCCTTCTCCAATTGAAGATTTGTGCATTGGGTTTATCATCACGTCATTACACAATTTAATAAAACTAAAACACTATCTCCTCTGCCTCACATTTATATAATCCAGCTAAGAAAATACTCTACTGCGATTTCACTTGAAAAAGAAGAAATTTCTCACAAGTTATAAGATTATTAGAACGGTAAGACCACCACCTCAAAATTTTAAATACTCTTTCTCATGCACACAGGAAAGAGATGGAGAGAAAGAAAATAAGCTCCTACAGATGGAAAGCTCTCCTCACTCATCTGTTAATGTCTCGAAGTTAGAAAGATTCTTTTATATGCAGACCAGATTTAAGCAACCAGCCTACTAATTTGAGAAAGCTGTCTGGACTCTCTGATCACTATCTTTCTCCGTGACAATTGGTCTGTTTTTCAGAGAACTGTATGTTTTCTTTTTCACAAACAGGAATTTCTTTTTTCTTGGGAAAGCCACAGGACATGAGAATTTGCAGGCATGCATACCATTTGTCATAGCGCTCTGTGATATGGAGGCAAGGGGATGGGTTTGAACACAACTGCAGTGAAGAAATAGGTGGGGAGAAGTTTTCATGAGTGCTTAGTTACGAAAAGAATCCAGAAACATCCAAAGGGTGAAATCTGTATACTGATACCAGTTGTGGGGTTAAATCTTGCAAAAGTTAGCCAGCCAATCAGTTATTCCAGTTTAGGCCATGAACACTTCGCTGGAGTCCACAGAAAGGCCCAGGTAGTCTGTGACTTCTCTGATATCATTTGCAAAATGTTGTGTTTGTTACATGTTTATTTTTACAAGGAGAGAGTTCATAGCTTCTATAATATGCAACTCAAAGAGTTCCACGATCTAGTCAATATTCAGTCCCTACTCTGTGCCATGCTAGATCTTGGGTGTGGTTGTATCAACTAGCTATTGCTGTGTTTAAAAAAAAAAAAAAAAACGCTCAAACTCATTGGGTCAAAACAGTAAGCATTTATTTTTTGCTTATAAATCTACAGGTCAGCTGGGCAGTACTGATTTTGACCAGGCTTGATTTATCAGCTGGTGGGGTAGGCTCGAACTGGTAGGTCTCTGAAAGCCTCATTCACATGTCTGGTAATTGATACCTGAGGCAACGGTAGTGGCTAAGCCAAGTGTCCCTCATCATTCAGCAAGCTAGCTCAGGATTATTGAGATGGCAGTAGCAAGGTTCCAAAAGATAGTAAAATAGCAAAAGCATGCAAAGCCCCTTGAGGTATAGGCTTAGAACTGACACACCATATTCTGACACATAATTTTTGCCAAAGCAAGTCACAAATCCAGTGCAGTTTTAAGAAATGGAGAAATACACACCACCTTTTGATGACAGAATAATTAGTTATATTGCAAAGGGCATGATACAGGGAAAGATACAGAACTGAGGGAATTTATGCAATCAATGTCCATGGAAGCTGCAGTCAGGAAATCAAATTATGCATTGCATTGGGCAAGTTTGCTGCGAAAGACCTCTTTAAAGTTTTAAAAAAGCAAAGATGTCACTTTGATGACTGAGGTGCACCTGACCCAAGCAATGGTCTATTCAATCACTTCATAATGCATGCAAAAGCTGGAATGTGACAAAGGAAGGCAGAAGAATTGATGCATTTGAACTGTGGTGCTGGCAAAGAATATTCAATATGTCAGAATTCCAGAAGAATAAAAAATCAGTCTTAGAAGAAATACAACCAGAATGTTCCTTAAAAGCAAGGATGGCAAGACATTGGCTTGCTTACTTTGGACATGTCATCAGAAAATACAAATCACTAGAAAAGGACATCATATTTGGTAAAGTAGAGGGTCAGAAAAATGAGGGAAACCTTCAGTGAGATGAGTTAACACAGTAGCCGCAACGATGTACTCAAACATATCATGAAGATGGCACCGGATCAGGCAATATTTCATTCTGCTGTACATAAGGATGTCATGAGCCAGAGCTGACTCGATGGTAACCTAACAACAGGTGCAATCCCTCATTGATAGATAAGAATACTAGACCTAATTCTATACCATGCCTTTTACCCACACTCATATCATTGCCTCATCAGGAGCACATTGTATTTACCCTCCCCTTGACTTTATACTTTACCATGTAACTTGATTTGTCTAAGGCGTGTGCACATAAGGGGCAGTAAGGAACCGTGGTGGCACAGTGGTTAATTACTTAGCTACTAACAGAAAGGTCAGTGGTTCAACCCCACCCAGCGGCACCACAGAAGAAAAGGCCTGGCAATCTGCTTCCATAAAGATTACAGCCTGGGAAACCCTATGGGGCAGTTCTACTCTGTCTCACAGAGTCAACGTGAGTTAGAATCAACTTGACAGCACACATCAACAACAACAACATGCCAGTTCTGAGCTTTGGCCTTGAGAAGCCTTGTGTGTTCTGCTTGTCCTCTTATATCTTGCCATTATCCTAATAAAAACAAGTTCCAGAAGGAGGATGAGGGACGTGCAGAGCAAGATCTGGACATGCAGACTTGAACTGTGAAGAAGACCGCAGCAACCGTCAAAGCCTGAAGAAGAAACACCCCAGCATATCCACAGATCTGTGAGAATAAACGGCTATGGCTTAAGCCACTGAGTTTTGAGATGGTTTGTTACACAGCTTTATTGATAACGGTATATCATGGTATACAATATAACACAATATAAGCCAGAGTTATCAAAGCGCAAAAAACAGACAGGGTGTTTTCCCTCAAAGAGAGAGACACACAATAAACAAACTAAAATACATCAAATATAATTAGTGGTATGAAAAAAATGAAAGGAAAAGTCAATGGCAGTTAAGAGGCTCCTTTTAATAGGGTGACTAAGGGCTAATGAGACAAAGTAACATTCGCATTTTTAAATGTATATGGGTGGTACCAACATGGCCTTAGTCATAAAAGGCTATGGTATAGAAAATGGTCATCACTTGACTATAATTTTTTTAAACATATTCTGGGGCTCCCCTGCAGCGCCACCAGTCCCCAAACATGCCAAAGAGATGGGTGAAAGCAAGACCTAACCAGGATCCTGAGATAAGTTTTTACTTTACTGATTTTCTGAAAACATTTGACCAGAATATCTCAACAAAAAAAGATGGACTATATTGGACTTATGAAAAAGACTGTGACTAGACTCAATCAAGATTTCTAGAACCTGTACGTAGAAGCTGATGGTTTTACAGACTGCAGTGGATCCAGGATCACTTGCAACAGAAGTTAACTCCGTAAGACTGAGTAAATGAAACAATACTATGGGTTTTATGTGAGAATATTTCTGATGTTTTGGGGTCTTTCTTTCAGGAAATAATACTTTCAGGTCTGATTTTCTAGATACAAGAAACCATTTTCCTCTTTTCTCCTAAATTATCTAATGGGTTTAGATATTTTAAATCTTGAATTAGAAGTTCCTGCTGGTAAACTTAAGAAAGTTGTAAATATCATAACCAGGAAAGTGTCTGAAATTTGAGCTATGATTGATTCTACAGATTAGAATAGGATTAGACTTTCTATTAGTTCTCTCAAGGAATAGTTTGTGCCTTAATAGATAAATGTTGCTGTATTTATATTAATACACAGTCATAGGTTTTACAGAACGTGGGTGCTACAAAGACACATAGAAAACAGTTGCTGATGCTGCTTACGCATAAACAAGTACCTCATGAGATTTGTTTCCTTGGTGCAAAGACCTCAGGGCCATGGTTTCACTGATTATTTCAGACAATTGGTCTAGTATGTTTCTATTCTACCACCTGATTTGCTGTATGATGCCTAAGATCTTAAAAACCAGATGATGCCCAATTACCATTTATTGAACATTTTTGATCAGAGATTCTATAACAAGATCATGATCCAAAGGAAGAAGCCATGAGAGAGTGTATATAATTCTCCTGAAATCCAGATTTCTGGCTTTCATAGAGGTTGGGGCAACCTACATAGGCCATCACCTTTGGGTGTCCTTCTGAACCTTGAGCCTTGAGAAAAAAACTGATTCCTGAAGCCACTTTGAGTCAAACAATTGTCCAGATAAACTAGCAAGACCATTTTGCTCTGGGTGCTGTGCTTTTTTTTTTTTTTTTTTTTTGAGAAATTCAGTCTGTTTTGAGAAACTGACTTCAAAGATCAGTAAATGGAGTTGTGTTTAGGGTAAATCAGTAATCGGTTTAATCAGTCTTCAAGACAATGTTGTGTGAAATACCTGTTTAATGCTTGTAATCAAACTGTTACCCTTTTGCTATACAGAAAATTATGTAACTTAAAGAAATTAGGTTCTCAGAAGAGATTGACCTCATGACTCAGACTCCATTTTGTCTTAGACTCTACCTCTGCTTCTGAGTAAGTGACCCATGACTATTAATAGGTAAACCAAGGAGAGACAGCTTGCCCTCAGGGAAAACACTTAGTATGTTTTAGACAGATTAACTGGAGACCTCCAACAAGAGAAGTCCATTCTGTATTATCTTGCTAATCATGTATTCTTTAATAGAAACTTGTTTGTCACGTGTAAATTTTTCTATACCTTCTGTTTTCTTTAGACAAACTTTGAGTGCCCGTATAGATATATTTTTTTGTGTGGTGGATCCAACTATACTAATTTAAATGATTCCTTTCTAACTAACAATGAATTTACATGGATAATCTTGTTTAGATTCCTGGTAAATATGTGGGCAATACACTTTGAGAACTTTAAGATTATCTTTAGATATTCACAGTAAATACTAGAAAAAAAATACTAGAAAGGTAATGTTAATTTGTTATCCTTTGTAAAACGAGAGTCAGAAGAAAGCCCACTGGTCTAACACTCAGGGTATGGTTGGTAATGTTAATTCCTATTTATGGTATATTCGAATTAGAGAAATCTTTAAGAAATTTATCAATCACCATGGGACAAATGACAGACAAAGTTGCTAGTGGGATGGAAACACAACAGCGATCTCTGACCTCATTAAGCCAAGGTGACATGAAATAACAAAATAGCCTTAGATTTTATTTATTGGTCCAAGAGAGTGTGATATGTGCTATAGCAAATACCTTATGTTACCTTTAGATAAATAACACAAGAGAAGAACAAGATATACAAATAGAACTGGACAACAAGTTACTTGGTTACACACGGTAACACCCTTACAAACACCAGATTTATTTACACTACTACAAGTAATATTCTTAGTCTACATCCTGATAGCATTAGGCATAATAAAACTTACCTTCTATTGTCTTACATACCTAAAGATAAAAGAAGGCTTTGGGCTAAAATATTGAAGTACATTGAGCTTGCTCACTTTAACAATACGATTGATGAGAACATCGCTCTTAAGATCCTGGTGAAGAACCAGATGGTATCTGGTGGAAAACCAGCACCATGACTTTAAAGAACCTGCCGTGGTCACCATCTAGGAACTTGACTAAGTCCAGGTATTGATCATCGAATGTGCTATCTCCAATCTCCAATCAAAAAGAGGGAATGATTTAAGAAATAATATTACAGTCATTACTCCCTGTCCTTGAACATAGAGAATGTGACCCAGCTGGAGCTGGGCTTACAAGGATTCACAGGGACACATCAACTGGGCCCTGAAGTATAAAGACAATAAATAGGATAATCTCAGAAAATGTCTTTAGTGAACCTTTCACATAAGCCAGAACACAAGACTCTCCACTCTTATCTTTTTCTATTAACATCTAATGAATAGAAATCTGTTAGACCAATGAAGACCCTCCTGACTGTCGTTACTTAAACCTGTACCAATGATCGTTAAGAATGACGATTCAAGATACAAGATCACAGTTTCCAGTTTGTGAAAAAGTAAAGCTTTCAAAAGTTTTGCTCATTTTATACCCTGTAATATTCTTAAGACTTGAAAAGGCACGACTCCAACAACATGCTTGTTTGCTTCCCACTTTTGCCTTTTTAAAAAATATGAACCAGTAAAAAGACTGAAGTGGCCATTCAAGAGACAAAACAAAGACCGGTAAATAAGTGCCTGTCAAATAAGATGAAGGATGGCGCGAGCTACCCCCTGAGCTGATGGGATAATGGCAGAAAAGATCAACATGTTTGAGATACGACCACCAAAACCAAACAGAAGAAAGAGAGCGCACATTCCACGAGTCTCTAAAACTTATGGCCCCTTTTCCCTTAAAAACCCGAACCCATAGGTAGCCTGGTGAGACAGACGACTTTAGGAGGAGATCATTCTCCTCTGTCCCCATATACCAACATATCTAATAAAGCTCTTGCTACCCACCTCAAAAAAAAAAAAAAAAAACGATATTCTGATTCCTAAACCTCAGCTATGGCTCTGCAACTATGGCTCTCACAATTCTCAGTAAAGAAATCTAATATTGCTGAATGCATTTAAAAAAACTAGCATATGTCTGAAAATCTAATGAATCCAATAAATAAAGCTGATACTCTTTTAAAACATCATAGTAGATTCTAAGTGAAATACTGCTGCTAACTTTACTTTTGTTAATGAGTAAGACAGAATATACGTATGCTCAATGTTTTACTTGCTCAGTCTGGCATGTGTGTGCAAATTGAATTTTATGCATCGCTGTGCCATCCTCTCACACACCATTAGGTTTTACTGAAAATGAGTAATTACTACTTCTTGGCTAGTTGTACAATTTGCAGAGAAAGGAAAGACTTCTTAGAGCAATTTTAGCTTGGTTTCCAGTAATAGATATTAGATAAAAAGAATAAAGCTTTCCTACCTAGAGTGATTTTGTTTCATCCCTTTAAGCATTAGAGATTCCACATATTTTAGTTTAATCCACTTCAACCCAATAAATATTCATTGAATGCTAAATGAGAGGAGGAGAGTACAGTCTAAAAGATAACAGTCAATGGCTATACCAAAAGGTGAAAAACAAGGTGTCAGAGTGTCTTAGGGTCCTACAGAGAAACAGAAACTATAAGATAGATCCAAAAAAAAAAAACCAAGCCCAGTGCTGTCGAGTCGATCCCAACTCATAGTGACACTATAGGACAGAGTAGAACTGCCCCATAGAGTTTCCAAAGAGTGCCTGGCAGATTTGAACTGCTGACCCTTTGGTTAGCAGCTGAAGCACTTAGCCACTACGCCACCAGGGTTTCCATAAGATAGATAAAAAATAGATAGATACAGAAAAATAGACAGGCAGACAGCTAGATAGATAGATAGATAATTTTAGGGAATTGACTCAAGTAATTGTGCGGGCTGGTAAACCCAAAATTCACAGGTCAAGCAACAAGCTGGAAATTCCAGCACGGTGTCTATTTCACAGTCTTAAAGTAGAATCCTTTCCCTCAGGAAACCTCAATGTTTGCTCTTAAGGCCTTCAACCGATTGGCTAAGACTCATCCACATAATCAAGGGTAGTCTGCATTGCTTAAGGTCAACTGATTGAAATGTTAATCACATGTAAATACCTCCAAAGCAACAGGTAGACAAGCGTTTAATCCAACAACTGGGCCCCACAGCCTAGACAAGTTGGCATAAAATCAACCCTCACATGATTATTTGTTTTATCATCACCTTCCCTCAGCTTATCACACTATAGGCTCTGGTAGCTATAAACTCCTATTCATATCATTTTAACTAAATCCCAATTTCTTTGATATTATTAAGATATTAAATATTTAATATATTAAAAGTAAGTATACTCATTTTTCAACGCAGTCTTCCTTGACTAACTAAACCCCCACCATAACCATTCCCTTACTTTGGATTTGATTAGTATGCCATATTCAACCCATTCACTCCCACATATCTGCCTATTTGGTGCTTCAGCATTACTCTCTAGCTAGTTTGTGTTTGTTTATTCTATAAAATTCTTACATCCCAAAGGAAAGACAGAAAAAGAAAAAAAAAAAACTTTTTTCTCCCTGATAGTGCCTAGATCTGTACTGGAAACAAGTCAGTGCTTGGTGAGTGCGTGTTGAAGTGAATAAGGAGAGACAGACGTGATGCAAAGCAAACCGAGCAAACATGTTGCATGATCACTACTGTTATTTCTAAGTCAGAATGTGGCCTCTGGTCCACTTGCAAATGTCTCAAAGACTTAGTCATTAGCACTCCTTGCTCTTTGTCTAGGGAGGGCAGGCCCATTGAGTCCATCTATGTTTCCATCTTTCAGCCCTGAACTACTTCATTAAAATGTTCCCACAAAAACAGTTCCTGATTTTGTAATTTTCATCAGTTTCTTCGCTCTCAGATACTGACAGCTTCTATCAGAAGCAATGATAAGTTAAAAATTAACTATCTGCTGAATAAACATTTGGGAAATTATGTTATTTATAAATAAGTATCTGTTGCCATCAACTAGGCGTTCTGTTTCTCATCTCAAAATCTTCCCAGATTAAGTACATCTGCTGGAAAATAAATTCACAACTCCTTAAGATGCCCCTTGTTGCAACTGCTATTTCACACTGACCGTGAAGTCCCAAGCTTTACTTTAGGTGTAACCTCATAGTCATTGCACACCCTGAAATCCCACAGACAATTATTTCTGCAGAAGCAAAAGCAGTAACTAGGCTGTTTCAAATTGTTCAGAAAAGCATCTGTTACCAGGAGCTGAGGCAGCCACCTTAATAGTCACAGCACCCAGGAGCAACAGGTGGGCAATCAAATTTTATTATTCTCCACCAGGTGGAGAATTATATTTTATTTGAATTTTTTTTGAAGATTGGACTGTTGCAATGATTCCCAGAAGGAGAATATGTGCCCACTAAAACTGAGCTTATGCACCCATTATAACTAAGCTGTTCCCATGGCCTACAGTGATACTTTCTTAATGAACATGGCCCCACTGTTCACACATCAAAATGGCAGCTTGGCAGTCTGCCTTCTGTATCTATCTAGCTCTGATATAGGGAAGAGGCCAGAATGGAATGTGCTGAGCCCTTAATTATAAATACATATAATTCTGAAGGAAATACTAACCACCAAAAGGAAGAGAGTAGACACCACTGGAAGCTCTTTAATCATTGAGAGTTGGGTAGTGGTGGCAAGAAGGCAGAGAGAGGTGGGAAGATGAAGTATGGAAAAGGAGAGGAAAGCAACGAGACAGCAAGAAAAAGGCACCTCTGCTGTGGATTTGTTACCACAGTTTCAGGACTGTGAGCTCCATTGGAAAATCATTGCTTCCAATAAAACCTCAAAATGTCTTTTAAAAATTCTGAGCTGAAATCCATCTCTCAACCACCTTCTGACTTTTTCTCAAGATAGCCAGATCTCCTAACACTTGCCAGTGAGTCTCTTAGAACTCAGCCCTGCTGAAGTGGGAATCTAGTCCTGTACCTAAGATCTTACTTCCTTTCCCTTTATAGAGTCAAGATTTCCAATCATTCCTGTTCCAAATAGGAAATCAGGAAGTTGACCTCTGAGCTTTCCTAAATGTTTACTGGATAAAAGTCAAGTTCTTCCTAATTTGGGGGTCGGGGCTTAATTTTATTGTTTATTCCGATTTCAATAATATATTAAGAGTTGCTCCTACTCCTTTGTTCTCGGAATTTGTTTTGAGCAGAAAGAGGGTGAGAGGAGAGAGAATGAGAGAAGGCAATGCATCTATCTTCAGCACCATGGACAGTTGTCCTGAGACCTGTTCTCCAGTATTGGTGAAAAAAAAATTTACAAAAACTCTCACCTACCAATTCCATTAAAATTGTTCTTAGAAATTCTTCGATGTTTACTTCATTCAGGGAACCTTGTAATGGCCATATGGTAGAAAGTTGAATGCCTATTTAGTAAATGTCATTAACTTATTTGATCAGCACTTTTTGAGTGCTGCATTATTGCTTTTCAATATAATTAAATTATCTCTGTGACTATACTATCACATAGCTTGCTTTATATAAAGCAATGTTTACAAATACTCTGTATACATTTACTCCATTTTCATAATTAGTGAAACACTAGGAACTTTACTAATGAAACACTGGCCCACTGAGTCTCAACCCTAGCTTCACATTAATTGTTTAAAAATAGAGACTATAGGGTATTACCCTTGACCTACATTGAGACTGAATCTTGGGACCAGGTATGATTTCAGAAATACCACAGGAAATTCTCAAAACTGACCATTACCCGGTTACTTGTTATAGCTTCTAATTGGCTTTAATTTCAAATGTGGCTATTGGTCATACATTGTTATCTGTTAAAAAAAACACATTGCCGTCGAGTTGATTCTGACTCATAGCGACCCTATAGGTCAGAGTAGACCTGCCCCATAGAGTTTCCAAGGAGCGCCTGGTGGATTTGAACTGCTGACCTTTTGGTTAGCAGCGACAGCACTTAACCACTGCACCACCAGGGTTTCCTCATTATTAAAGTGGAAGAAAATTTTATGTAGAACAAAGACGATGAGCCAAGGAATAGGATGTGACCTTGGCAAACAACTCAATTCTCTGGGCCTCAGTGTTCTTATTTCTTGAAATAGGGTATTTTAGATTAAATTTCTGAGTTCCCTCGAAGCTGAAAATTGGTTTGTGTGTGTGTATCTATTTTACAGTAGTCAAATAAATCACCTAAAAATTAATCACGCTCATGATTTTAAGTGACTCCACCATCAACTGGAATTCAGCAACACCACGGTTTTCTGTAGCTAGTTTAATGTTCTAGTTGTCATGTAGATGATAGTCATGACAATTTTCAATCCATATAGTTCTATTTCCTGTAGTGAAAACCTAGTCCCAGTTAATAACGTCTATAAACAGAAAGGAAGGAGAAGAAATTTCATGTTCAACCAAAGGATTAAACCTAAAAAAAAAAAAAAAAAAAATTGAACAGACCAGACATAATGAGTCAGAGACAGGAATCGCCAAAACAAAAATATCAATCACACTTTCCAAAGTTATTCACCTTACAGCCTTTATGCTGAACAAATTGCTTTATCTGTTCTCTGACATTGTGACCCTCTTCTTCCTTTCTCTTTGTTCAAATAGCTCTCTGTTGGTGTCATTTCAGGTCTCTAAGCCTACTGCCCAAAAGCCAGTGAAAAAGGCATTTTAATTCTGTTCATGTTTTCTCAAGTATCTATCAAATGTAGCAAACAATAAGAAACTGGAAATAAATATTATGATACTTCTTCCTTACAAATGCCTGGTAAGTTTTTCCATGTCTTATTCAAAATGTAACACAAGCACTCGCTGTGGCTTCTACATCCAAGTGACAAAGGTCTTCCACAAGGGGGGAGGTGGGGCAATCAAAGCTGGCTCTATAGAATCCAGGAGATTCTGTATTAATCAGATATGGCACTAAATTAGAAAGGTTTTCGGTGGTAAAGCAATATATTACATCTACCCCAAATTTTCACTCTTAAAGGTTAACACTCTGATGGGCTACATTTATAAGCCCTTAGAACACTATTAAGACACCTGTTAAAATTTTATTTTCAGTGTTACTAAAATCATTGTGAAATCGTTCTTATCTAAATTAGTAGACGAAATCCCAACATTAAAATGCTGGAGTAGAACAACAACATATCTATTCAGAGATAGGTATTTCTATCCTCCACTTCTATTTTTTATATTATCTTCATTCCATACATTCACTCATATTTCTTCCTCAGCTTGTTTGTCCATAGATTTCCAAATTAAATGCAATTACTTAAAAGGAATCAATGACACAGCTAAGACAGCTCAGACCACGGTTGGCTCCTAAAATAATTCTTTATCGTTTTACCAGAACAATATTTGAAGAATATTTAAGAGATCCTAAATCAGATTAAGTGCTGGCTTCCAGGTCTTGTTATCTCGGAATGCTGCCAGATAGCAATCTCGGCGATTGAGTCATTTTGCATTAGGAGAGCTTGTTCAGATGATGCCCAAATGACTCATGGCTTCTAATTCTCTTAAAAGAGCCAGGAGACTTGCAATGTTAATTAAATTATGGAACCCAATAGAGAAATATTTAATGCAGATGGATCAAAATTATGCATCTCAGGCGTCTGTCTGCAGAGTCACTTTTTTGAGGGCCAGTTTGTCCTCACAAAGAAGGCATCTTGGTCTCATGACACCAACGCTGTTATTGGTTTTCTTTGCAAATATGTCTTTAACAAACAACATATTAGCTGACATGACCATGGTAATTAGAACATGTATAATTTGGCCTTATCTGGCTCAGGCTGCTGTAGAAAACAAGTGTGTTGGGCAGCAGCTGTTGCTTGCTCAAATGGTGTAAGGGGTATAGATTTCATTCTGAACGGAATGTATTATAAGAAATGGCCATTTTCCTTGAGTATGAATGACAGGTCTGGGGGACAGCCTGCTCCAGACATTTGTTAAATGGAAGGGATTTTTTTTATGTCTTAACCAAACAGGCACTAACCACTTTAATCAAGGGCTGCTTGATTTCTGTGTTCTTAAAGGAATGAAACAAAGCGGCTGCGTGTAGTGTGCTTTGTCTGGAAACACTGAGCTTTATTCACAAGAAAATCTCGTCTACCTCCCATTCTGTACATTGGCCTTGGTGGGACATGTGTCTTTACAGAAACAAAGGAATCAGATTACATTAGTCCAAGACCTTCATTCTTATTTGCTATGCAGGTTGTACAGATGTTGAGTTTTATTCTCAGTTTACATAGAGCATGCCTGGGTCAAATGCTTTGAGAGGGTTTTAGCTTTATTTTTTTTATTTTATTGGTTACATAGGGTTTATTCAGTTTAATACCAATTGCTGTCAAGTTAATTGTGACCCATGGTGACCCATGTGTGCAGATTAGAAATGTGCTCCAGAGAGTTTCCAAGGCTGTGACCTTTTGGAAGCAGATCTCCAGGCCTTTTTTCTGAGGAACCTCTGGGTGGGTTCAAACCATCAACTTTTCAGTTAGTAGTCAAGTGTTTCACTGTTCGCAACACCTACCAAAAACCCAAACCCATTGCCATTGATTTGATTCCAATTCAAAGCAACCCCATAAGGTTTCCAAGGCCGTAAGTCTCTACGGAAGCAGACTGTCACATCTTTCTCCTGCGGAGCCACGGGTGGTTTCAAATCATCGACCTTTCACTTTAGCAGTCAATCATTTTAACCACTGTATCACGAGGGCTCCTTTGTACCACCTGTTGTTATGTTGTAAGGCGCCACTGAGTAGGTTTCAACTCATAGCGACAAAATGTACTACTGAACAAAACACTGCCCAATCCTTCACCATGCCCACAATCATTGTAATGCTTAAGTCCACTGTTGCAGCCACTGTGTCAATTCATCTCATTGAGGGTCCTCCTCTTTTTGTCTGACTCTGTACTCTACCAAGCATGATGTCCTTCTCCAGGGACTGATACCTCCTGATAACATGTCCAAATTATGTAAGATGCAGTCTCACCATCCTTGCTTCTAAGAACCATTCTGGTTGTACTTCTTCCAAGACAGATTTGTTCATTCTTTTGGCAGTCCATGGTATATTCAATATTCTTCGCCAACACCACAATTCGAAGGTGTCAACTCTTCTTCGGTCTTCCTTATTCACTGTCCGGCTTCTGCATGCAAAAGATGCAATTGAAAATACCATGGCTTGGGTCAGGCACACCTTAGTTTCAAGGCGACATCTTTGCTTTTCAACATTTTAAAGAGGTCTTTCGCAGCAGATTTGCTCAATGCAATGCATCTCTTGATTTCTTAGTATACTTCATGTTTTGTGCTGTAACTTCCTTTTCTAAAACAATAACACATCTTGAAACTTATCCCATGTCAAGAAAACATGGTTGTATATCACCCTTTTGGTCTGAAATTGTTTTATATTGACCTATAACAGAGGCTTTTCAAAATTCACTTTAGACTGTGTTACAGATTGAATTTTGTCCCCCCAAAATATGTGTTGGAATCTTCACCTCTATACCTGCGGGTATAATCTCGTTTGAAAATACAACTTTCTTTGTTATGTTAATGAGGTTAAGGTGTACCCTAAACCTAATAACTTCTGAGTTACAAAAAGTGCAGATGAGACACAGAGCACAGACAGGAGAAGACTAATGACATGCGAGGACCATCTACAAGCCAAGGAACCAAGGAATTCCAGGGGCTACCAGCAAGGAAGGAAAAAAAAGGACTGAGGCCCTGGTTTGGACTTCAGCCTCCAGATCTGAGAAAATAAACTTCTGTTCTTTAAAGACATCCACTTGTGGTATTTCTGTTACAGCAGTACTAGGAAAGTAAGGCAGGCTGTTTCCAATATTCTGCTACTCAAATTGAAACATTCTTCTACATGAAATTACTACTATGAGGTGTGAAATTGATCAAACATGCAATCGAGATGCACTGATAATTACTGGTGATTTGGAAGGCAAAAGTTGGAAACACATTAGAAGGATCAGTAGTTGGAAAATATGGCCTTGCTGATAAGACCGATGCCAGAGAGCACATGATAGAGTTCTGTAGGACCAATGACTTATTCATTGAAAATATATTTTTCAACAACAGAAACAGCTATACTCGTGGGCCTCACCATATAGTTTACACAGGAATCAAATCAACTACATCTGTGGAAAGAGACAATGGAGAAGCTCAATATTCAGTCAAGACAAAGCTAAGGGCCAACTGTGGCACAGACCATCAATTGCTCATATGTACATTCAGGTTGAAGCTGAAAAAAATCAAAGCAAGTCTAAGAGAGCCTTGAATACATCCCACCTGAATTTAAAGACCATCTCAAGGATATACTTGATGTACTGAACAATAATGACTGAAGACCAGAAAAGTTGTGGGATGACATCGAAGACATTACAAATGAAGAAGGTAAAAGACAATTTAAAAGACAGGAAGAAAAAAAAAGACAAAATGGATGTCAGAAGAGACTCTGAAAATTGCTCTTGAGTGTAGAGTAGATAAGCAAACGAAAGAAATGATTTAAGTAAAACAGTTGAACAGAAGATTTCAAAGGGCAGCTTGAGAAGACAAAGTAAATATTATAATGAAATGTGCAAAGACCTTAAGTTAGAAAATCAAAAGGGAAGAACACAATCAGCACTTCTCAAACTGAAAGAACTGAAGAGAAAATTCAAGCCTTGAGTTCCAGTATTGAAGGATTCTACAGGCAAAATATTGCATGACACAGAAGGCATCAAAAGAAGATGGAAAAAATACAGAGAGTCACTGTACCAAAAAGAATTGGTTGACAGAAATTTGGAAGACAGGTTCTTAGTCAACTGACTGAAAAAGATCCATATTCGTGCCATTCGAAAGAAAGGTGATCAAACAGAAAAGAGAAATCGTTGATCATTAATATCACATGCAAGCAAAATTTTGTTGAAGATAATTCAAAAAGGGCTGTAGCCATACATTGACAAGGAACTGCCAGAAATTCAAACCAGATTGAGAAGAAGATGTGAAAGGAAAGATATCATTGCTGATGTCAGATGGATCTTGGCCAAAAACAGAGAATACAAGAAAGATGTTTATCTGTGCAGGTGGTTTTCTAAATCTCAGATGAATAGGGGAGGTCATCAATTTGTAACTACTAAGTAAGCAATGCCTTTGACTGTTACCGATTATGCACAGCTGATAAAGAACTAGAAATTGCTAAGCTCATATGCCAAACCAAATCAAACTCATTGCTACCAAGTTGATTCTTACTCATGGCAACCCCATATGTTGCAGAGTAAAACTACTCCATGGTGTTTTCTCGGCTGTGATCTTTATGGAAGCAGATTGCCAGGCCTTTCTCCCGTGGTGCCTCTGAGTGAGTTGAAAGCACCAACCTTTAGGTTTAATAGCTGTAGGCAACCTGTTTGCACCACCAGGGACCTTACATGCACATTCGGTCCTTTATAAACATCTGCAAAGATGAACAGGATCAACCCCTCCAGGATATAAGTGGGCATTGGGTGGTGGCTGTCATTGAACGTTCTTTGGTAGTTTGCTGAAGGAAGTCACAAAGGTCTCATCTCTGGAAAGCTCTTATTCCCAACCTGGAAATCTGGAAATGTTCTGGCTGAGGCGGAAGATAGTGTCCCACCAAGTGTTGACTCGTTAATTTCTTCTTTAATTTCCCCAAAGCTTTTGGTCTGGGTCTTAGAGCAGAATGCTTTCGTGGTAAACTGATCTTAATGAAACCAGTGTATGGACTTAGTTAAATTCAAATAGCATTTAGTTGCCAACAAATCCATTTAGAGAGTTAAAAATATTTACCTCTTGCTGAATATGTTAGGCTTTTTGTTTTTTTAATCAGAATGACAACAGTTTTCTCAAAGAGTTGCAATCAAGGTCAACTGGAGTAGTTTCCACAGTATGAAATATAACTTAATATTAATGTAAAGAAAGAAAATTGTGAAGCATTTGTCATTTTCTTCCTACTTCACCTCCCTCCCACTATCAAAAAATAAGCCTCTTTTCCAGATTTTGACTCATCATATAAGTCCCGAGCTAAGCCTTAAGTAGACTTTCTGACAATCTATGTCATCCTCTCTCAACAAGGCCTAGCTAGGCTGCACATTTGAAAATTTTTGATTGAAGCACTGCCTTCTTATACACCTCATATTTTATGGATAACAAATATGAGAATTCATTTTGAGATCAAAATAGTATATTTTGACGCTAGACTTGACAGTATCATTGTCTGTAAGTGTCAAAACAAAATGGATGGGATGACAGATCGTCTTGTTAACAGAGCCTTGCTTCAATGGTTTGGAACCCACAAGCCATTTCATCACACTGGCTACAAGTCCATGTAAGATCAGGGCATCACTCAAAACAGTCAACACACATTAAATACGCTTTCTATTGATGAAATAAACCCCATGAACTCATTACCTACAGACAAGCTTTGGGTTTCACACAAGCAAGATCACTTTTAATATTAAAGATATAAAATAATTATTGGACAAAGCTCTTTATCCCACGATTTATGGATCTCTTATATGATGTACTTAATTTTACTAGTGGAAATAAATGTTTGAGATGTAACAAGGTAATTTACTATTTCGTTACTGCAAATCTATAGGCACCTTAAAGACCTTTTAAGTTCAAAGTTTTCGTCTTATTTACAGCTATTATAATAAAGCCAAGTAAACATTTCACAACAAAACATAAAATGTACGGGCCACCTTCTCTTTTCACATGCAGCAAGACAAAGTAAAATGGCAGCACCATTCCAAGCCTTCATAATTTAATAACAATGTGCGTATTTCAATTACCATGGAGCAGATGTGTAAGAATCTTCATTCATTCAACTAACATTTATTCTATGCCTATTGTCTTATAGGGATTGTGGGCAAAGTTCCACTAGACTGAGCAGGGGCAATATTACGAGTTAGATAGTACTGATGTAATCCACAATAGCATCAGGATCCCTCACTCCCTCTTTTTCCTATCCTCCACCTTCCAGAAACACCCACTATCCCAGCACCTAGACTTCTTCCACTGTTCTCAGTAGGAAAAGAGGGTATTTACGATGCTTAGGAAACTGTATGACTTCAGATTTTATCCCTTTTCATCATACTTGCATTTCTTAAAAAGGACTATAGAAGTGGATTCCAAGAGAATAAAATTTTGAGGATAAAACTCTAGGCCCTATTTCACCATGAAGGAAACATTTTTGAAACTTTTCTATTGTCTCTCATATCACCGTGCAAAGATCTTTTGATTAGTGCTCCCCCAAGATGGTCCACTTTATTCCATTAACTGAGGCAACATAAACCAATCCCACCACTTATATATGATGGTGTTTGAAGAGACTCAGTTATGTACCTTATTCTCCACTGGGTTTGGAATCAATTGGGAAGAATACGTGTTAGGCAGAGAAGGTCAAAATGCTAGATTAATTACTGATCAAACTTAGAATGGGGAATGTGGCTTAAATGTGTAACCACAATGGGCTGAATTAAACATCTGCCCCAAAATGCAGACAATGTAGGAATGTAGACCAACCCTCACAGCATGCATGTTGACCCAAAGAAAGAAGAGAAGTGGGAGCTGAGGGAAGCAAGTGCACCCCGTTTCCTAAACTCACCAAATAGACAAGGTACTCCTCCTAACACTAGGAAGAATAAGTAAACAGTGGCCTTAGAGGTCAGGAGTTTAGTCTAGCTCATAAGATAAATTTAGCAAAAGAGAAGAGACATAACATTTAATGAGCACTTACTAAGAGTCCTGGTGGTGCAGTAGTTAAGAGCTCATCTGCTAACCAAAAGGTTGGCATTTGAGTCCACCAGCTACTCCTTGGAAACCCTAGGGGGTAATTCTACTCCATTCTATAGGGTTGCTTTGAGTCAAAATCGACTTGACAGCAATGGGTTTGGGTTTTTTTGGTTTTACTGAGAGCCCAAAACAGAGTTCTACAATTTACCTCGATTATATCTATTCATTTTTGTTAAATACCTCTGAGCTAAACCCAAAAATCCATTGCCGTTGAGTCAGTTCCCACTCATAGCAACCTAAAGGACAGAGTAGAACTGCCCCCTAGGATTTCCAAGGAGCACCTGGTGGATTCGAACTGCTGACCTTTTGGTTAGCAGCTGTAGCTCTTAACCCCTACACCACCAGGGTTTCCATCTCTGAGCTAGATATTATCATTCCCTATTAAACTTTAGGAAAAACAAGCTCAGAGAAATAGGAACTTGCCCAAATGGCAGAACTGGGATTCAAACTCGGATCTCTCCCAGTCAAAAACCAGAATGCCTCTCATCTCCACATGCTGCATTCCAGCGACCTTGTCAAGGGAAAATCAAACCATTCCATCACTGAAGACATGCTTTATACAGATTTTAAGTGGATAAAATCTTTGTGTGTATTCATCACTGACATCTCTAGATTATATTCAAATCTAGACTCTGGATTTAATGTACACTCTATCAAAAAAAAAAGGAAGAATATTATCATGGCCATTCGATTATCACACTGCTTTATATTGTTCATGCCTCCAAATGTCCACCATAAATGCCCACTGCCATCGGGTTGATTCCAACTCACAGCGACCCTGTAAGACAGAGTAGAACTGCCCCACAGGGTTTCCAAAGAGCAGCTGGTGGATTCTAACTGCCAACCTTTGGGTTTAGCAGCCAAGCTCTTAAACCACTGCACTACCAGTGCTCCCCACCATGAATAAACAACACAAAACAATCACCATAAGATCACTGTATTCCATTAGAGTTAGTTGCATCAAATATCTCTCATTTTTCTTCAGTAGGATAAAAACTTACTGAGAGCAAACAGAAACATTATGACAACGTCTACTTTCTAAATTAAAGCAAACACACTTGTATTTCAGAAACCACTGAGTCAAAAAATAAATACAGAAATTTTATAGCAATGGGCTTCTTATTCTTTTAGGTTCAAAAATCAGACATGTAAAACCTGAAAAAGCAAAGGTTCCTTTGACTTACCATAATATTATACACGTAAGTATTATTCTTAATTTATATCAACTAAGAAGTCCTGGTGGCACAATGGTTAAGCACTCAGCTGTTAACCCTAAGTAAGGTTAGTGGTCCAAAGTCAGTCAGTGCCTCCGCTGGAAAAAGACCCGGTGATCTGCTTCCATAAATATTACAGCCAGGAAAACCCTATAGGACAGTTCTACTTTGTCAGATGGGGCTGCTATTAGTTGGAATCAACTCAATGGTGCCTAACGACAACAAAGTATTATTACCAATTTATATCAATTCATTCCAAAATTAAAATTATTTCATTATTTAGTTCAAATTCAGAATCAGACTCAATTTTTAAAAAATGTTTAATTGCTTTCAGCAACTTTTGTGTGAGGCTCCTGGCCAATGAGACACGTACAATGGCATCTCATCTGAATCTGTTCTTATTTCCCTCTGTAGAGAAATATTTAACAAATGATTTGGTCTCTTTAAGAAAGAATGTTTGATGCTAAGGGGTTGAAGAAAGCTGTGAAAACGGCTGGAATATCAACCTTAACTTAAAAAATAAATAAAAATAAACAAAATAATTTAATGTGCTTAAAATTTACTCCTCAAAGATAATAGTTAATTGATTAGGGTGTAGTTTACCAATTTCCACTAAACAACATCATGATAAATGGAAAAATGATCGAAGTTGTCAAGGACTGCATTTTACTTGGATCCACAATCAACACCTATGGAAGCAGCAGACAAGAAATCAAACAACATAATTGCATTGAGAAAATCTGCTGTTAAAGGTCTCTTAAACTGTTAAAAAGCACTCAACATAATAAAGGGCATCTATACAAAATCAACAGGCAACATCATTCTTAATGGAGAGAGAGGCTGAAAACATTCCCCTTGAGAACATGAACAAGACAAGATGCCCTTTATCACCACTCCTATTTAACATTGTGCTGAAAGTCCTATCTAGAGCAATAAGGCAAGAAAAAGAACGAAAGGGCATCCAAATTAGTAAGGAAGAAGTAAAACTGTCCCTATTGTGGATGATATGATGCTATACATAGAAAATCCAAAAGACTCCACAAGAAAACTACTGGAATTAATAGAAAGATTCAGCAGAGCAGCAGGATACAAGAAAAACATACAAAAATCAGTTGGAATCCTATACACCAATAAAGAGAATGACTAAAAGCAAATCGGGAAAACAATACCATTTATAATAGCCCCTAAAAAAATAAAATACTTAGGAATAAATGTAACCAGGGATATAAAAGACCTATACAAAGAAAACTACAAAACACTACTGCAAGAAACCAAAAGAGAGCTACAGAAATACCATGCTCATGGATAGGTAGACTCAACACTGTGAAAATGACAATTCTACCCAAAGCAATTTACACAATCAATGAAATCCTGATCCAAATGCCATTAACATTCTTTAAGGAGATGGAAAAACCAATCATTAACTTTAAATGGAAAGGGAAGGAGCCTCAGATAAGTAAAGCACTACTGAAGAAGGAGAATAAAGTAGGAGGACTCACACTACCAACTTCAGAACCTACTATACAGCTATGGTAGTCAAAACGGCCTGGTACTGGTATAACAACAGACACATTGATCAGTGGAACAGAATTGAGAACCCAGATGTAAATCTATCCACCTATGGTCACCTGATCTTTGAAAACAGCCCAAAGTCCATCAAATGAGGAAAACATACTCTTTTTAACAAATGGTGCTGGGAAAAGAGGATGTACATCTGCAAAAAAATGAAACAGGACCCATACCTTACACCATACACAAAAACTAATTCAAAATGGATCAAAGACCTAAATATAAAACCAAAAACTATAAAAATCATAGAAGAAAAAATAGTATCAATGCTAGAAGCCATAATACATGGCATTAAAAGGATACAAACCATAACTAACAACACACAAACTCCAGAAGATAAGCTAGATAACTAGGATCTTCTAAAAATTAAACACTTATGCTCACCAAAAGACTTCACCAAAAGAGTAAAAAGAGAACCTACAGACTGGGAAAAAAAATTGGCTATGAAAATCCGACAAAAGTCTAATCTTTAAAATCTACAAGGAAATCCAACACCTCTACAACAAAAAGACAATACAATTAAAAAACGGGCAAAGGAAATGAATAGGCACTTGCCCAAAGAAGACATTCAAGGAGCTAACTGATGCATAAGCAAATGTCTGGGATCATTAGCCATCAGAGAAACGCAAATTAAAACCACAATGGGATACCATCTCACCCCAGCATTACTGGCATGAATCAAAAAAAAACAAAAAATAACAAATGTTGGAGAGTCTGCAGGGAGACTGAAACTCTTAGGCACTGCTGGTGGGAATATAAAATGGTACAACCGTTTTGGAAAATGATATGGTGCTTCCTTAGAAAGCTAGAAATAGAAATACCATACGATCCAACAATTCCACTCCTAGGAATACATCTTAGAGAAATAACAGCTGTCACACAAATAGACATATGCTCACCCATGTTCATGGCAGCATTGTTCACAACAGCAAAAAGATGGAAATGACCTAGAGGCCCATCAACAAATGAGTGGATAAACAAACTATGGTACATACACACTATGGAGTACGACACAAAGATAGAGAACAATGATGAGTCTGCGAAGCATCTCACAACATGAATGAATCTGGAGGGTATTATCCTGAGTGAAATAAGTCAATCACAAAAAGGCAAATACTGTATGAGACCACTACTTTAAAAAAATTCATGAAAAGGTTTACACACAAAAAGAAACAATCTTTGATGGTTACAAGGGAAGGGAGGGGCCGGGATGGAAAACTGCTAAATAAAAAGATAAATCAGTGGTAACTCTGGTGAAGGGTAAGGCAGTACATAATACGGGGGAACACAGCACAACTTGTCAAAGGCAAGGTCATGGAAGCTCCACAGACACATCCAAACTCCCTGAGGGACTGAATTACTCGGCTGAGGGCTAGAGGGCTGTGGGTTCCATGGCCTTGAGGAATATCTAGCTCAACTGGCATAACACAGTTTATAAAGCAAATGTCCGACATTCTACTTTGGTGAGTAGCATCTGGGGTCTTAAAAGCCTATAAGTGGCCATCTAAGATACTCCACCGGTCTCACCCCTTTGGGGGCAATGGGAGAATGAAGAATACTAAAGACACAAGGGAAAGACTCATCCAAAGGACTAATGGACCACAACTACCACCACTTCCACCAGACTGAGTCCAGTACAACTATATGGTGCCCAGCTACCACCCTGACTGCTCTGACAGGGATCACAATAGAGGGTCCTGGACAGAGCTAGAGAAAAACGTAAAACAAAATTCTAACTCGCAAAAAAAGACCAGACTTACTGGCATGACAGAGACTGAAGAAACCCCAAGAATAAGGCCCCAGACACCCTTTTAGCTCAGTAATGAAGTCATTCCTGAGATTCACCCTTTAGTCAAGATTAGACAGGCTCATAAAACAAAATGAGACTAAAGGAGCACACCAGTCCAGGGGCAAGGACTAGAAGGCAGGAGGGGACAGAAAAGCTAGTAATAGGGAACCCAAGTTTGAGAAGGAAGAATGTTGCCATGTTGTGGGGTTGTTAACCAATGTCATAAAACAATATGTGTACTACCTGTTTAAAGAGAAGCTAGTTTGTTCTATAAACCTTTATCTAAAGTACAATTAAAAAAAAATTGTCAGCCAAAAATCACAAGACTGCAGGCATTAGAATGAGCCTGGATTCTAAAATCCAGAAGACCTGGGACTAAAACCTGACTTCACCTCAGTTTTACTATTTATAAACCATAAAAATCCAAACCAGTTGCCATGGAGTCGATTCCAGCTCATGACAGCTCCATGACGTCAGAGTAGAACTGTACTCCATAGGGTTTTCAAGGCTGTGACATTTTGAAAGCAGATCACCAGGCTGTATAGTCAATCTTCTAAACCTGCTAAGTGCTTATTAGAGTCCCCCCTCCAACCTCTTCCAAATTTATTTCCTATTGCCCCATTGCCTTGTGCTTTAGAGAAAGAATTAGATTATATAAAATGAGTCACAATGAGGTACTAAGGTGTTATGTTTATGTATAATAATTTATTTTATTTTAAGATCTCAAGGTCCAAATACTCCTTCTCTCCCTGCCTGGTATGTCACAATAGACACTAACTCAAACACTGATTTGGAAGGGACACACCAGAATCCAGAACCAAAAATCTCATGACCCTGGAAAACGTCATTGCCCTCATCAAAGACCTCCTTTCCCCAGAGATCTTGGCTTTCATTGAAGATTTTGTCAAGCAAAAAGCAGGAGTCTATTAGGAAACTGTAGTAGCCCCAGAGGGAGATAGGATATTTCAGAAAGTGTCCCAGTCTGACTGATAATATTAACTACCATTAATTGAGGGTTTAAGTACATGCCTGTCACTATGCTCCTCCCACCATGGGGCTGCCTTGGTTTATCCTGGGAGCATCCTAGAGCCTCCCCAGTCCCAGGGTTATAACTAGATGACAAACACATACATAACAGGGAAACACACACACATATACACACACACAGAGTCACATTTAATCTTCAAAGTAGTCCTATCAGATCGATATTATCTTCCCCATTCTGCTTATTGAGGAAATTGAATCTCAGAAATGTTGAACGATTTGCCCAAATATAAACAGCTAGCGGATCCAAGATTTGATGACAGATCTCCCAAAGTCTATCCTTTTGACCATTATGTTATATTGCATCTAGGCAAAGGGCTCATCTTTGGGGTTGTTTCAGAATATCTTTTGTGCTCCATCCCTTCCAATCAGTCAGATCCAACCTGATCCCAGACCCCCATCAATCCCAGATACATCCACTTCGGCCAGGGATCTGGCCTTTGGAGAAGGAAAGCTCCTCAAAGCAGATTATGTAGGAAGCCTCAAACCCAACATACATATTTCCTCAGCCTTTTCAATGTTCACAGAAACTCATCTGAAGGTACTACCAGGAAACCTACAGGGACCCAGCAACGAAGTAGTTAATTTTAATGTTACATCTAGGAGGGGTCCTCGAGATATAATTTTATGGCTTTTTCCTTTTTCATTTCAACGTGTACAATCAATCACTAGCAGAGCATTTTACTTGCCACACAGCAAAGACATCACAGTTGCCATTTCCACTTCCTGCACGATAAGCCTCCGGAGCACAGTATCCAGCGGGCAGCTACCCGGGATTCAACGTGGCTTAGCACTACAGGAGCCATTTCCTGGCAGGCTCTGAGGAAAGCAAGCCGTCTTTTCTGGCACCATCAGTTTTGTCCTGCATCAACACTGCAGTGCTGGAAATTTAAAATCATCCAGTTAATGTAAGATACTCTCCGTGCCCCTAATAAGCCTACTCTGAGTTTGTGCCAAAAGAGCTATTAGCAGTGATTGAAAGCGTGAGCTGACTGAGAGGAAATTCTCTCAGGAACAAAACCTTTCCACCCTTGACTCATCAACTCAAGTGAAGGCTCAGCAACAAGCCTGGACAGACTTGGGATAAAGGACTGGGAAAGACAGCTGAGAATATTTCCTCTGACTAACTCGTCAGAGCCAAGCAGAGGTTTTGGTGTTTTTTTCTTGGGTTTATTTTTTTTTTTTTTTGCTGTTTTGGTGAAGGGCCAGAAACAAAACAAAGCAAAATTCTAAATCTATTACAAGTACATACTGGTGTAGTGATTAAGATCTTGGCTGCTAGCCAAAAGGTCGGCAGTTCAAATCCAACAGCCTCTCCTTGGGAACTCTAGGGGGCCTTATGGTGTTGCTATAAGTCAGAACTGACTCGATGGGATCCAACAACCACAACATCTATTACAACTAGACTTCATCTTATTCTGAAGTGAAATCAGTTCAAGTTATTCTCATTTGCATGTGATCAATCTAGATTTACTCACATGTGGGTCACGAACTATAGAACTCAAGGAAGAACTTTTCCACCATGGTGCTGCCTTGGCTCATCTTGAGAGCATGCTAGACTCTCTCAGCCATAGAGTAATAACTAGATGGCAGATAGGGCAAAGTGCATCCCATATTCCTACCTAGTTTTGTTTGGGTCCTGACTCAGCCTTCAGACTGAAATCTAGGTTAGAATTCCTGGAATAACCAATCTAAATTTTGAAAAAGGGTTAACATTAGGCCTGGGTTGACTTAGGCATTACTGAGAAAATGACATTGGAGTCTATCTTCCCAAAGTAATTCTTCTTTGAAAACTGTAGTGTCATGTATGGAATGGTGTGTCTGCTTTGTTTGCTTCAACTTTTTTTTTTTTTTTTTAAACTGTGGGATTCAGAGAGCTCTGAGTTG
Organism: Elephas maximus indicus; assembly: GCF_024166365.1. NCBI lineage: Eukaryota > Metazoa > Chordata > Mammalia > Proboscidea > Elephantidae > Elephas > Elephas maximus. Next base: position 77,688,730 of record NC_064835.1, on the reverse strand, counting down.
GCAGGTAGGCCTTGGGCTTATGTTATAGGATAGTGTAGCTTCAGCTTTTCTCTGTCAGAGTGATACACATACTTTGGTTCTCATTTACAGCCAGTGTACATGCCCCATATGGGTGAGGAGGTTAAAGATGCAGTGTACTTAGTAGCTACTATGCCTCCCAATAAGATAATGATATGTAGGCTGTATCTTCTGTTGTATGTCTCTATAAGGCTATGTAAGTATAATATTGGGTTAAAATTGATTGCATGCTGTGAGTTTGATTTCCAGGTTGAAACCTTACTCATGTGATGCTGTTGACCAAGTTTCTCTTGATCGTGGCAACATCTGGGGGGGCCTGTTGTTGTTGTTGTTATTAGGTGCCATCGAGTGGGTTCTGACTCATAGCGACCCTACGCACAACAGAACGAAACATTGCCCGGTCCTGCACCATCCTCACAATTGTTGCTATGCTTGAGCCCGTTGTTGCAGCCACTATGCCAATCCATCTCATTGAGGGTCTTCCTCTTTTTTGCTGACCCTCTACTTTACCAGGCATGATGCCCTTCTCCAGGGACTGATCCCTCCCGATAACGTTTCTAAGTATGTGAGATGAAGTCTCACCATCCTTGCTTCTAAGGAGCATTCTGGTTGTATTTCTTCCAAGACAGATTTTTCGTTCTTTTGGCAATCCATGGTATATTCAATATTCTTCGCCAACATCACAATTCGAAGGTATCAATTCTTCTTCTGTCTTCTTTATTCAGTGTCCAGCTTTAGCATGCATACGCGGCAATTGAAAACGCCACAGCTTGGGTCAGGCACACCGTAGTCCTCAAGGTGACATCTTTGCTTTTTAACACTTTAAAGACGTCTCTTGCAGCAGATTTGCCGAATGCAGTGCGTCTTTTGATTGGTTGCCTGGTGCTTTCCTGTGCGTTGATTGTGGATCCAAGTAAAATGAAATCCTTGACAACCTCAGTCTCCTCTCCATTTATCATGATGTTGTTTATTGGTCCAGTTGTGAGGACTTTTGTTTTCTTTATGTTAGGTGTAATCCATAGTGAAAGCTGTGGTCTTTGATCTTCATCGGTATTTCAAGTCCTCTTCACTTTCAGCAAGCAGGGTTGTGTTATCTGCATAACGCAGGTTGTTAATGAGTCTTCCTCCAATATGATGCCCTGTTCTTCATAGAGTCCAGCCTCTCGGGTTATTTGCTCTGCATACAGATTGAATACGTATGGTGAAAGGACACAACCCTGATGCACACCTTTCCTGAGTTTAAACCACGAAGTATCACCCTGTTCTGTTTGAATAACTGCCTCTTAATCCAAGTACAGATTTCTCATGCAAACAATCAAGTGTTCTGGAATTCCCATTCTCCGCAATGTTATCCATAATTTGTTAGGATCTACACAGTCGAATGCCTTTGGGTAGTCAATAAAACAAAGGTAAGCATCTTTCTGGTATTCTCTGCTTTCAGCCAGGATCCACCTGGCATCAGCAATGATATCCCTGGTTCCACATCCTCTTCTAAATATGGCTTGAATTTCTGGAAGTTCCCTGTTGATATACTGCTGCAGCTGCTTTTGAATGATCTTCAGCAAAATTTTGCTTGCATGTGAGATTAATGAAATTATTAGGTAATTTCTGTATTTAGTTGGATCACCTTTCTTGGGAATAGGCATAAATATGGATCTCTTCCAGTCAGCTGGCCAGGTGGCTGTCTTCCAAATTTCTTGGCATAGACAAGTGGGCACTTCCAGTGCTCCATCCGTTTGTTGAAACATCTCAATTGATGTTCCATCAATTCCTGGAGCCTTGTTTTTCGCCAATGCCTTCAGGGAAGCTTGGACTTCTTCCTGCAGTACTATCAGTTCCTGATCATATGTTACCTCCTGAAATTGCTGAACGTTGACTAATTCATTTTGGTAAAGTGACTAGGTATTCCTTCCATCTCCTTTTGAAGCTTCCTGAGTCATTTAATATTTTTCCCATAGAATCCTTCAGTATTGCAACCCAAGGCTTGAATTCTTTCTTCAGTTCTTTCAGCTTAAGAAATGTTGAGTGTGGTCCTCCCTTTTGGTTTTCTATCTTCAGGTATTTGCAAATGTCATCATAATACTTTACTTTGTCTTCTCGAACTGCCCTTTGAAATCTTCTGTTCAGCTCTTAATCATTTTTTCCTTTTGCTTTAGGTACTTGACGTTCAAGAGCAAATTTCAGAGCCTTTTCTGACATCCATTTAGGCCTTTTCTTTCTCTCCTGTCTTTTCAATGACCTCTTGCTTTCTTCATGTATGATATCCTTGATGTCATTCCATAACTCGCCTGGTCTTCAGTCATTAGTGTTCTACGTATCAAATGTATTCTTGCAATGGTCTCTAAATTCAGGTAGGATATACTCAAGGTCATACTTTGGCTCTCACAGACTTGTTCTAATTTTCTTCAGTTTCAACTTGAACTTGCATATGAGTAATTGACGGTGTGATTCGCAGTTGGCCCCGGCCTTGTTCTGACCGATGATATCGAGCTTTTCTGTCACCTCTTTTCACAGATGTAATCGATTTGTTTCTTGTGTATTCCATCTGGCGAGGTCCATGTGTATAGTCACTGTTTATGTTGGTGAAAAAAGGTATTTGCAATGAAGAAGTCGTTGGTCTTACAAAATTCTATCATGAGATCTGCAGCATCGTTTATATCACCAAGACCATATTTTCCAACTACCTATCCTTCTTCTTCCTTTCCAACTTTCGCGTTCCAGTCACCAGTAATTATCAATGTATCCTGACTACATGTTCAATCAATTTCAGACTCCAGAAGTTGGTAAAAAATTTTAATTTCTTCATCTTTGCCCTTAGTGGTCGGTGCATAAATTTGAATAATAGTTGTATTAACTGGTCTTCCTTGTAGGGGTATGGTGTTATCCTATCACTGACAGCATTGTACTTCAGGATAGATCTTGAAATATTCTTTTAGACTATGAATGCAATGCCATTCCTCTTCAAGTTGTCATTCCCAGCACAGCAGACCATCAAACCAAAACCAAACCCAGTGCTGTCAAGTCAATTCCGACTCAGAGACCCTATAGGACAGGGTAGAACTGCCCCACAGAGTTTCCAAGGAGCGCCTGGCGGATTCAAACTGCTGACCCTTTGGTTAGCAGCCTTAGCACTTAACCACTATGCCACCAGGGTTTCCACAGTAGACCATAAAAAAAAAAAAAAAAAGGATTGTTCAATTCAAAAATGACCAATACCAGTCCATTTCGGCTCACTAATGCCTAGGATATCAATCTTTATGTGTTCCATTTCATTTTTGACAATTTCCAATTTTCCTAGGTTCACACTTCATACATTCTACATTCCCATTATTAATGGATGTTTGCAGGTGTTACTTCTCATTTTGAGTCATGCCACGTCAGCAAATGAAGGTCCCAAAAGCTTGACTCCGTCCATGTCATTAAAGTCGACTCTACTTTGAGGAGACAGCTCTTCTCCAGTTGCATTCTGAGTGCCTTCCAACTTCAAGGGCTCATTTTCCAGCACTATATCAGCCAATGTTCCACTGCTATTCATAAGATTTTCACTGGCTAATTCTTTTCAGAAGTAGACTGCCAGGTCCTTCTTTCTAGTCTGTCTTAGTCTGGAAGCTCAGCTAAACCTGTCCTCAATGGGTGACCCTGCTGGTATTGGAATACTGGTGGCATAGCTTTCAGCATCACAGCAACACACAAGCCCCCACAGTATGACAAACTGACAGATGTGTGGGGGCAGAGGAGCCTAGTTGAACTATATTAATTTCAAGTTGTCATTTATATTAAAGTTATCCCAATGGTTGACTTAGAAATCCCAGATAAATCCTATGATCCTATTAAATTTGAACTAATCTAGTTTTCCCAGGAATCAACATCAGCCAAAGAGAAAGCCAGACTAAACGGCTCATAATTTTTCAAATTGGGTCAGAGCCTCAGTTCAGCACTCTGGCTTGGATGATGAAACCAGAAAAGAACCATATAGGGAATAACCCTTTTTGAATTCTTCAAAAAGTTCAAGATAATCTCGTACTTTTCCCAGTTTTTATTAATAGCAACTTATGGATCTGTCATCTTAAAACATTTTACATTTTCATTATACCCAGTAATCCTACCTATTAAATCAAATTAGTATGGCTGATATTCATGGCAGTAGTATATACTCCTTTCTAAAAGGAATGGCCTCAGGCCCAGAATATTTAGCAGCTTCTCAGAAGAGATAGAGCCCAGGTTACATAGTAAAGATGGCATTTAATGTTATCCAAGATCTCCATACCATATTCTTATATAATGTCATGGCCTTCAAAAAATGGATCGAAAGCCCAGCCCTCAAAACAGACAAAGTGTATCAGTCAATGTTTAATTAGGAAAAGGAAAATTACTCTAGGTATTTTATCTATCTGAGGTATCAAAGAGTATGATTCACAGGACTTATTCAGAAGTCACCGCAAACTTCATATCCGCCATCTGCCTATGGATCAATCTGCTGCTGCCAGAAGAGACCAGCGGCTTCCCTTTTTCTTCTACCTTCCAAATATCACTCAGTTTCTTCCAGTTGTTGAAATGTATGCCAAAACTTTCAGAGAAATACGGAAAATATAATTTTCCGCTTTCTAGCCATTGGGATGGCCCAAGAGAGTTTAAAGAAATGACATCTCGCATATTTAGAAAGACAAAATCAGCCCAAGAGCAAGCAGAGTGTACAAACAAGTATTTACCTACACTACATCACTGAAAAGCAAATGTCTAGAGAGAGCTGTCAATTATAACAGTAACAGTTTCCAATTATAATATTAATAAAATGATAATAAATACTTGGCAACTAGGTAAACAAATGAAAGGAAAATGAACAAGGAAGGAAGAAAGGGAGAAAGACAAGAAAAAAGTGAGAAACAAAGAACTTGTTCTAGAAGAAACTGTTACCCAAGGAACAGAAGAAAACCTACAAATGCTTTAAACTGTACAATAATTTAAGAATATGAACTCAATAAAACTCAAAAAATTCAAAATCTAGATGATAAAACAAATGAATCAGATGGAAAGAAAAATTTTAGATTGAAGAAAGCAAGTTGAAAATTAAAACATTACAGACTTAATCATAGTATGAGAAAAAGCAATGATATAAATAGACTTGCTAAAAGTCAAATTATTGGCATTCAGGAAAGGCCTAGTATAATAAAATAAAGCAGAAGAAAAAAGTTTAAGGCAATTAGGTAAAAGATGGCAGATACGTGGGAGATTTCAGGTCTGCAGAAAAATGGCAAAAGACTGATTTTTAATCTCCCTCTCACCACCTTCCCCCAAAACATCACGTCAACAACAAGGAGTACAAATAAAACCACACAATGCTCATCCTTGCAGCATTTCTGGAAGACATAGAACGATGTAACCTTCAAATTACCTGTAAAAAGAAAAAGAAAGAAAACCCAACACTCCTGCCACAGAAAGACTGTATGTAGGTGTAAAGCACAAGGAAGGAGAGGCTTAAAAGATTCTGTGTGAAAGAGGAGAAGGAAGTGGAGAACTTATAAGAAGAAAAAAAGGGAGAAAGAGAGGGAGGGAGGGAAGAAGGAAGGAAGGTAGAAAGGAAGAAAGAAAGGGAGAAAAAAACCTCCAGAAAAAGAAATTGCAACAATGCCAAAATACAGAACACAGACTAAAACTTCTTAGTTCATGGTCCTGGATATGAGAAAGGGGCCATAAGTGGCATCTTAGAAGAACTATTGTTTCCAGAAAGAATCAGATGTATACAGAAGAGGTGGTACTCCTTGGAGATGAGGCACTGAAGACAAGGAGGAAATGAGAGAAATGAAGAATCCTGCAGAAATGAATGAACTTTGTCCCGTCACTCACCACAAACACCACCACCCGTAAAATAAACTGTACAGAAGAGTGCACATTCAAATTAGGAATCCCACCCATGAAATGAGTAAGAACAGTAAAAAGCAGGTAACATACAAATCAACTGCAACATGTCAGGAACAGTGAATAAAACCTTTTCTGTTGATGAAAAGGCTTGACCAAAACTCTAACTACAAAATTGAAAGAAAAAAAAATTGTAGCACGAAACTTCAAACTAAATTATATAGTCTCAAACATTTGGGGATATAGTAAAATGACATAAATAATAAATATAAAAACAAAGAACAGAAGTGGATACAAAAGCAGGAAGGAATATCATGGACATTATTAAATTCATGAAAGAGAAGGAAAAATATATTTTAAAAAATGAAGATTAGATTGCAAGGTGCTTAAGGGAGGATAAATTCAAATAAAAACTTCATGAAGGACATTTAAAAACAGCAGCAAAACAACCAAAAGCAGATTCATGACTAAAGAAAGAAAAAAAGGGGGGGGGGGATATCAGAAAAAAGTGGTTAGAAAGTAAAGACAGAAAAAGGAAGTTGAACATATAGATATTTGAAAGGTATTATGGACATTTATAATAGGTGATCCTGAAGAAGAAACTCAAAATAATCTAACAGAACTAATATTAAAAACTATAAATCCAAGAAAAAATTCCAGAAATAAAAGAAGACCAAAATCTACTCAATGAATGGGCCCACCGGGTAATGAGACATATTATAATAAAATTATTTAACTTAAAGGATAAGTCAGAAAAATTGTCTAGGTCTTCAGGCCAAAAAGAAAAAAAAAAAAGAAGAACTTACCAAGGCAAACTTGAACAGATTTCTAAAAATAACATACAGAGAAATGCAACAAGAGAGTACAATTTTCAAGAAACTAAAGGAAAGAAAATCAAGTGTATTTATCCAACCAAGCTTCTTTCAAAGTATTAAGGCCATCCAAACACAGTTTTGAAATTGCCACAACTCAAGGAACACATGATCACTTCCAAAGGAATCTACTAGAGGGTGACTTTCATCCAACCAATACATGACTCCAAATACTTTGCAAAAGAACCTTGGTGAGCATTTTTTTAGTTTAATTTGAAGAGCTAAGAACTGTGAAAGAGTAGAATCATAAATTGAAGAATATGTAACCATTACCAGTCTATCAACTCACTGTACTGTGTGTGGCAGTACAGTGGTTAAGCGTTTGGCTGCTAACCTAAAGGTCAGCTGTTCAAATTCATCAGCCACTCCTTGGAAACCCTATGAGGCAGTTCTTCTCTGTCCTATAAGGTCGCTATGAGTTGGAATCAACTTGACAGCTACGTGTTTGGTTTTTTGGTTTGGCAGAAGCTTCCATGTTGCTACGATGCTGGAAGCTATGTTGCTGATGCTTCAAACACTAGCAGATTCACTCATAGTGGACAGGTTTTCAGTGGAGGGTCCAGACTAAGACAAAAGAAAAGCCCGGCAATCTACTTCCAAAAATTAGCCCATGAAAATCTTATGAATCAGAACATTGTCCAACATGCTTCTTTGGACACAGCATCAATTGCTAGAGGAGAACATCATGTTTGGTGAAGTACAGGACCAACAAGGGTAATGGAGACTTGGTGAGACGGACTGGCACAATAGATGCAATGATGGACTCAAACATGCTGGCATTCACAAGGTTGACGCAAGTCCAGGCAATATTTCATTCTGTTGTACAGAAGGTCACCATGAGTCAGAGACAACTCAACAGCACCTATCTATTTGTGTTCTGGCTAAGTAGAAAAATTCAATAAAAATAAGAGAAGGGAGAGAAAGGGAAAAAGTAGGATAGGATTTTTGACTGTTTTAAATGGGAATGAAAGGATGTCATAAAATACTGGCAGATAGTGAGAAGTTAAGTAAGAAAAAAGAGAATTGAGGGCACTATAAAAACTCTCAGTCCAGAACACTTTCTAACTCATTCTATGGGGCTACAATCACTCTGATACCAAAGCCAGACAAAGATACCACATACAAAAAAGAAAACTACAGACCAATACCTTTTTATGAGTATAGATGCAAAAACTCTCAACAAAATACTAGCAAGCCAAATCCAGAGACTATGAAAAGTATTAGATGCCATGATCAAGTGGGATTTATCCCAGGAATGTAGGGGTTGTTCAACATTAGAAAATCAATCAACGAAATACACCACATTAACAGAACAAAGGAAAAGAACCACATGATCATTTCAATTGATGCAGATAAGGCATTTGTCAAAATCCAACACCCTTTTTATGATAAAAACACTCAACAGGCTAGGATTAGAAGGGAAATTCCTCAATTTGATAAAGGACATTTATAAAAACCCACAGCTAACACCATACTCAGTGGAGAAAACCTGGGTGCTTTCCCCTTAAGAAACAATACAAGGATGTTCACACTTTCTACTGCTTCTCAATATTGTACTGGAACTTCTAAACACAGAAATTAGGCAAGATAAAGAAATATAAGTTATCCAAATGGGGGGGGGGAGTAAAACTACCCCTTTTTGCAGATGACAAAATCTTATATATAGAAGACCCTAAAGAATCCTTAAGAAAGCTACTAGAGCTAATAAAGTAACCAACGTGGGAAGTTTACAAAGTCAACACACAAAAATCAGTCGGGTTTTTATTTATCAGCAATGAGCAATCAGGAAAAGAAATTAAGGAAACAATTCCATTAACAGCAGCAGTTAAAAAAATTAACTATTTAGGAATAAATTCAGCCAAGGGGGTGAAAGACTTGCACACTAAAAACTATAAAACATTACTGAAGTAAATTGAAGAAGACATAAATAAATGGAAAGATATTCCATGTTCATGGATTAAAGACTTAGTATTATTAAGATGTCAACACCGTCTAAAACAATCTATAGATTCAACAAAATCATCATCAAAATTCCAACAGACTTCTTCGCAGAAATGGAAAAACCAATGCTCAAATTTATATGGAACTGCGGGGGTCCCAAATCCCCAAAACAATCTTGAGAAAGAATGAATTAGGACTCACACATCCCAATCACAAAACATATTATAAAGCTACAGTAACCAAAACAGTCTGGTACTGGTATAATGATAGACAAATAGCATTACAATTGGTAGTCCAGAAGTAAACTCACGCATGTAACCATGATCAGTTGGTTTTTGAAAAGGGTGTTAAGTTCATCCAGTGGGGAAAAGAATAGTGTTTAATAAATGGTGCTGGGACAAATGGATTTCTATAACCCAAAGAATGAAGATAGACCATACCTCACACCAAACTAACTCAAAATGGATGTAAAGGACCTAAATGTAAGAATTAAAACCACAAAATTCTTAGAAGAAAACATAGAGGTAATGCTTCAGAAGCTAGTTTTTAACAATGAAATTTTAGATATGACACTGAAAGCATGAGCAACAAAAGACAAAATAGATAAATTAGACTTCATCAAAATTAAAAACTTTTGCTCATCGAAAGACTTGATCAGCAAATTTTGGAAACCATGTAAGGTTTGGAAACTTGATAAGTGTTTAATATTCAGAGTATGTAAATAATTTCTACAACTGAACAAAAAAAAGACAAACAGCTCAATCAAAAATTGGGTAAAAGACTTGAATAGGCATTTCACCAAAGAAGAAATGCAAATAATCAGCAAGCACCTGAAAAGATCCTCGTCTTCATTAGGAAAATGCAAGTCAAAGCCGCAATGAGATATCACTTCACATCCATTAAGATTTCTATGATTAAAAAACGGAAAACAACAGGTGTTGGCAAGGATATGAAGAACCTGGAGCCCTCGTGCATTGCTGATGGGATTGTAAAATATTATAGTTGCTGTGGAAAACAGTTTGGAAGTTCCTCAAAAAGTTAAATATATGATCCAGCAACTCCACTCCTAGGTATATACCTGAGAGTATTGAAAGCAGGAAGGCAAACATATATGTTCACCAGTGTTCACTGTACACAATAGCCAAAAGGTGGAAACAGCCTAAATGCCCATCAACAAATGAACAGATAAACAAAATATGGTATATTTATACCATGGAGTATTACTTAGTCATAAAGAAAAATGAAGTCCAGATGTATGCTACGACAGGATGAACCTTGAAAAAAAATTTGCTGAGTGAAATAGTCACAAAAGGACAAATATTATATGATCCCACTTATATGAAATATCTAGAACAGGCAAGTGTATAGAGACCTAAGTTTATTAGTGGTTACCAGGGATGGCAGGAGAGAGGGAGTAAAGGGGACTCATTGCTTAGGGAACACTAAGTTTCTGTTAAGAATGGTGGAAAAAAATTGGAAACAGATAGTGGTGATGATTGAATGACAAGATGAATGTGATTAATGCCACTGAATTGTTCATGTAAGAAAATGCTGAAATGGTAAATGTTTTATTACATATATACTTACCACAATAAAAAAGTATTAATCTTGGACTCCAGACTTCCTGGATCCATGGAAGCTGGAGGAACCCCTGAAACTATTGCCCTGAGATAATCTTTAATGCTTACACCAAAAATATCCCCTGAAGTCTTCTTAAAAACAAACAATAGTTTAGCTTAACTTGTAAAAAAAGGGTCTGCCTTGAGCATTATGCTCTTTCAAGAACTACCTACATGGGATCAAATCGACAACAGCAACTTGAAAGATTAGATAGGAACCTTAGGGGGCAGTGAGTTTATGTTCATGAGGGAGGAACAAATCTGTAGAGTGAGATTGGTCGTACAACTCAATGAATGTAATCGATGTTACTTAATGGTACATGCAGAAACTGTTAAATTGGCGTATGTTTTGCCGTGTATATGCTCAACAACCACAAAATAAATAAAATTGAAAAAAACAAAAAAGGGTATTAATCTAAAAGTAACCACTAGAATAAAAGTATAAACCTTCTTAAATACCAAAATAACATATAAATAACAAAAAGCAAAGAGGTCACACCAAATAGAGAAATAGCCACAATAAATACAATATACACAATAATTTCAGTGTAAAGAGAATGGGACAAAATAGAGACTATACAGAATCCTATCAATAAATGTGACTAGGTTTAATGCGCCCAGTGAAATAAAAATATTTCCAGATTGGCTTATAAAACAAAATACAACTCTCTGCTATATACAAGAGACACATTTAGAACACAGTGATTCAAGAAGGCTGAAATAAAGGGATGGACAAGCACTTACCAGGCAAATAGAAGCTAAGAAATCATAAGCTGCAATCACGATACCAGACAAAGTAAATTTCAAGGCAAAAAAAGAATCAAATAAGGCAAAAAAAAAAAAAAAAGGAGCTTTTATAACATTAAAAGCCACATTCCACATAAAAATATAACAGTTATGAGTACATATATACTAAACAGCACAGTAATCACATATCTAAAACAAAAATTACAGGTGATGATGAAAGAAATATAAAGAAACGGTAATAACAGCAGACTTGAACATATCTCCCTTAATGTGAAACAACTCATTTGGACAAAAACTAAGTAAGAATATAAAAGGTCTAAACAGCATGATCGATAAGGTTGATATTTGGATATACACCTACTCCTTATTGACTATCTTGGTATCTGATATTTCGCATTTACAACAATAGTAAAAAATCTACTATCGGATTAGTTTGCACATTAACAAGGTGGCAGGCATGGTGTCAACAGCTGCGGAGGGTCTCCCACCTCCAGGAGAGTCTCTGGGTGGCCTCTGGGAAGCTGGGCCACACTGCCCTGTGCCCTCTGCTTCCTCCTACTGGCAGGGGCACGGAGTCCAGCTGCCATGCAGGGCTAGCCTCCTATGCAGCCTAAGGCCCTGCAATTCAAATTGCAGTGGGTAAGAAGGGAAAAAAGAAAAACACATTGGAGATGGTATCTGGAAGAAATGCACGCAAGTTTAATTACATTCCAAAGTGAACCAAACTGGTTCTGAAGCCTCCACCTTGATGGGGTTGGGTGCGTGTATGTGGCCAGGTTCTTAGTGCTCTCTCAAGTAGCCCTGGGCCTGAGCAACTCACCAGCCCCAGAGGGTAGAACAGGCTCCAGGATCATAAACACAGGACTTGCAGGGGTGGGAGTGGAGCCCTGGAGGCAGCTCCCAGAGGGAAGCTCTGACCCAGCACAGGAGGAAGGTGAAGTGGTTAAGCCTTGGGCTCTCCAGCACACAGGCCAGCTTTATCCAGCTTTGTCTCCTCCAAGCCTTCTCCACAGAGGAATAATCCATAACTGGACTTGTCACAGTGATGAACGCATCAGTAAATCTTTGGTTTTTATTCTTTCTATGACATTTTCTAAATTAAAAAAAATCAGATATATGGATGGTCTGAAAACAGAAAAAAAAATCCTCCAGTTTTGCGTAACACCAATTTTCGCATAACAACCTGGTCTTTGCAATCTAACCATGTCCATAAGTGAGGAGCAGGTATATGCCAAACACCATACACTGATAATGAAAGCATATTTTTTCTTCTCAAATGCACATAGGCTATTTATAAAACATTGACTATTTAAAAACTCATACCAACCCCATAGGACAGGGTAGAACTGCCCCATAGAGTTTCCAAGGAGTACCTGGTGGATTCGAACTGCCAGCCTTTTGGTTAGCAGACATAGCTCTTAACCACTATGCCACCAAGGTTTCCAATAGGAGCTAGAAACCTAGAACAGGTACCTGCTAGCTCAATGCTGCCTGTGTGTCCACCCAGAGGCTGTGGCCACAAAGGAGGCCAGCCCCACGCAGCAGCTGGACAGAGTCCCCTGCAGGCAAGAGGGACTGGAAGCTGCCTGAGACCCTCCTCAAGGGAGGGAACACTCCACAGCCATTGCTGCCATGCCTACCGCCTTGTTAATGTGCAAAATAATCTGATGGTAGATTTTTTACTAATGTTGTAAATGTGAAATGTCAGATAACGAGAGTCAATAAGTGAAGAGTGGATGTAGAATCACTGGAAAGTAAGGTCAAAAGAATTTAGTCAAAAGAAAACGGGGAAAAAAAGGGAAACAAAGAAGAGGTGGAACAATATAAAACAAATTAAAAAAATAAAACAAATAGCAAAATTTAAATCTAACCATATCAATAACCCATGACTTGTCTGAGCCTCGGGTTGCAATACTGAAGGATTCTATGGGCAAAATATTGAACAACGCAGAAAGTATCAAAAGGAGATGGAAGGAATACAAATAGTCACTGTACCAAAAAAGTTGGTCAACGTCCAATCATTTCAGGAGGTAGCATACAATCAAGAACAAATGACACTGAAGGAAGAAGTCCAAGCTGCACTGAAGGCACTGGCAAAAAAACAAGCCTCCAGGAATTGATGGAATATCAATTGAAATGGAGGCAATGCTGGAAGTGCTCACACATCTCTGACAAGAAATTTGGAATGAAGCTATCTGGCTAGCCAATATGCCCACTCCAAAGAAAGATGATCCAATGAAATGCAGAAATTATCATACAGTATCATTACTATCACATGCAAGTAAAATTTTGCTGAAGGTTATTCAGAAATGGTTGCAGCAGTACATCAAGAGGGAACTGCCAGAAATTCAAGCTGGATTCAGAACAGGACATGGTACAAGGGATATCACTGCTGATGTCAGCTGTATCTTGGCTGAAAGCAGAAAATACCAGAAAGATGTTTACCTCTGTTTTATTGACTACACAAAGGCATTCGACTGTGTGGATCATGACAAATTATAGACAACATTGCGAAGAATGGGAATTCCAGAACACTTAATTGTACTCACACAGAACCTGTGCGTAGACCAAGAGTCAGTCATTCAAACAGAACAAATACGGTTTAAAATCAGAAAAGGTGTGTGTCAAGGCTGTATCCTTTCACCATACTTATTCAATCTGTATGCTGAACAAATAATCCTAGAAGCCAGGCTATACCAACAGGAACGAAGAAGCATCAGGATTGGAGAAAGACTAACTAACAATCTGTGATGTGCACATGACAAAATCTTGCTTGCTGAAAGTGAAGAGGACTTGAATCACATGCTGATGAAGATCAAAGACTATAGCCTTCAGTAAAGAAAACAAAAATCAGCATAAAGAAAACACCTTAACATACAGAAAACAAAAATCCTTACAACTGAACCAATAAGTAACATCGTGATGAATGCAGAAAATGCTGAAGTTGTCATGGATTTCATTTTATTTGGATTCACAGTCTACACCCATGGAAGCAGCAATCAAGAAATCAAATGATATATTGCATTGGGCAAATCTGCAAAAGATCTCTTTAAAAAATTAAAAAACAAAAAGGACTAACGTGTGCATGATCCAAGTCATGGTATTTTCAATCACCTCAGACACATGCAAAAGCTGGACAATGAATAAGGAAGAGCAAAGAATTGATGCCTTTGAATTTTGATGTTGGCAAAGAATATTGAATATACCACAGTCTGCCATAAGAATGAACAAGTCTGTCTTGAATGAAGTACAGCCAGAATGCTCCTTAGATGCAAGAAGGTGACACTCTGTCTCACGTACTTTGGACATGTTATCAGCAGGGACCAGTCCTTAGAGAAGTACAACGTGCCTGGTAAAGTAGAGGGTCAGAGAAAAAGAGGAGGACACTCAACAAGATGGACTGACAAAGTGGCTGCAACAATGGGCTCAAACATAGCAACAAATGTGAGGATGGTCCAGGATCAAGCAGCATTTCATTCTTTTGTGCATGATATTGCAATGACTCAGAACCAACTAGAAAGCACCTAATAACAAAAACATATCAATAATTGCATTAAATATAAATGCTCTAAACAGGCCAAATAAAACCAGAGATTGTAAAATGGATAAAAAAGCAAGATCCAACTATATGCTGCCTACAAGAAATCCACTTTAAATACGAAGACACAAATCAGTAAAAGTAAAAAGATGAAAAGATACATCATACTAGCACTAGTCAAAAAAAAGCTGGAGTCTCTATATTAATATCAGATAAAGTAATCAAGGAAACAAAAGGATACCCACTCTCACTATTTCTATGTCATTATACCAGCAGTTCTAGAAAGGGCAATAAGATAAGAAAAATGAATAAAACTGTTGTTGTTGTTAGGTTCCGTCGAGTTGGTTCTGACTCATAGCGACCCTATGCACAGCACAACGAAACACTTCCCGGTCCTGAGCCAACCTTACAATCGTTGTTATGCTTGAACTCACTGTTGCAGCCACTGTGTCAATCCACCTCGTTGAGGGCCTTCCTCTTTTCCACTGACCCTGTACTCTGCCAAGCATGATGTTCTTCTCCAGGGACTGATCCCTCCTGACAACATGTCCAAAGTATGTAAGCAGCAGCCTCGCTATCCTTGCCTCTAAGGAGCATTCTGGTTGTACTTCTCCTAAGACATTTGTTCGTTCTTTTGGCAGTCCATGGTATATTCAATATTCTTTGCCAACACCACAATTCAAAGGCATCAACTCTTCTTTGGTCTTCTTTATTCATTGTTCAGCTTTCACATGCATATGATGCAATTGAAAATACCAGGGCTTGGGTCAGGCGCACCTTAGTCTTCAGGGTGACATCTTTGCTCTTCAACACTTTGAAGAGGTCCTTTGCAGCAGATTTGCCCAATGCAATGCGTCTTCTGATTTCTTGACTGCTGCTTCCATGGCTGTTGATTGTGGATCCAAGTAAAATGAAATCCTTGACAACTTCAATCTTTTCTCCGTTTATCATGATGTTGCTCATTGGTCCAGTCGTGAGGATTTTTGTTTTCTTTAAGCTGAGGTGTAATTCCTACTGAAGGCTGTGGTCTTTGATCTTCATTAGTACATACTTCAAGTCCTCTTCACTTTCAGCAAGCAAGGTTGTGTCATCTGCATAATGCAGGTTGTTAATGAGTCTTCCTCCAATCCTGATGCCCCGTTCTTCTTCATATAGTCCAGCTTCTCGAATTATTTGTTCAGCATAGAGATTAAATAGGTATGGTGAAAGAATATGACCCTGACGCACACCTTTCCTGACTTTAAACCAATCAGTATCCCCTTGTTCTGTCCGAACAACTGCCTCTTGATCTATGTAAAGGTTCCTCATGAGCACAAGTAAGTGTTCTGGAATTCCCATTCTTTGTGATGTGATCCATAGTTTGTTATGATCCACACAGTCAAATGGCTTTGCATAATCAATAGAACACAGGTAAACATCCTTCTGGTATTCTGTGCTTTCAGTCAGGATCCATCTGGCATAACAAATGATATCCCTGGTTCCACGTCCTCTTCTGAAACCAGCCTGAATTTCTGGCAGTTCCCTGTCGATATACTGCTGCAGTCACTTTTGAATGATCTTCATCAGAATTTTGCATGCGTGTGATATTAATGATATTGTTTTATAATTTCCACATGTGGTTGGATCACCTTTCTTGGGAATAGGCATAAATATGGACCTCTTTTTTTCCAATGAGTTGGCCAGGAAGCTGTCTTCCATATTTCTTGGCATAGATGAGCGAGCACCTCCAGTGCTGCATCTGTTTGTTGAAACATCTCAAGTGATATTCCATCAATTCCTGGAGCCTTGTTTTTCACCAATGCCTTCAGAGCAGCTTGGACTTATTCCTTCAGTACCATCGGTTCCTGATCATATGCCACCTCTTGAAATGGTTGAATATTGACTAATTCTTTTTGGTATAATGACTCTGTGTATTCCTTCCATCTTCTTTTGATGCTTCCTGCATCATTTAATATTTTCCCCATGGAATCCTTCACTGTTGCAACTTGAGGCTTGAATTTTTCTTCAGTTCTTTCAGCTTGAGAAACGCCGAGCGTGTTCTTCCCTTTTGGTTTCGCATGTCCAGCTCTTTGTACATGTCATTATAATACTTTATTTTGTCTTCTCAAGAGGCCCTTTGAAATCTTTTGTTCAGGTCTTTTACTTCATCAATTCTTCCTTTTGCTTTAGCTGCTCGATGCTCAAGAGCAAGTTTCAGAGTCTCCTCTGACATCCATCTTGGTCTTTTCTTTCTTTCCTGTCTTTTCAGCGACCTCTTGCTTTCTTCATGGATGATGTTCTTGATGTCATTCCACAACTCGTCTGGTCTTAGGTCACTAGTGTTCAATGAGTCAAATCTATTCTTCAGATGGTCTCTAAATTCAGGTGGGATATACTCAAGGTCATATTTTGGCTCTCGTGGACTTGCTCTGATTTTCTTCAGTTTCAGCTTGAACTTGCATATGAGCAATTGATGGTCTGTTTCACAGTCGGCCCCTGGTCCTCCTTGTTCTGACTGATGATATTGAGCTTTTTCATCATCTCTTTACACAGATGTAGTCAATTTGATTTCCGTGTGTTCCATCTGGTGAAGTCCATGTGTATAGTCGCCGTTTATGTTGGTGAAAGAAGGTATTTGCAATGAAGAAGTCATTGGTCTTGCAAAATTCTATCATTCAATCTCCGGCATTGTTTCTATCACCAAGGCCATATTTTCCAACTACTGATCCTTCTTTGTTTCCAACTTTCGCATTCCAATCGCCAGTAATTATCAATGCATCTTGATTGCATGTTCAATCAATTTCAGACTGCAGCAGCTGATAAAAATCTTCTATTTCTTCATCTTTGACCCTAGCGGTTGGTGTGTAAATTTGAATAACAGTCGTATTAACTGGTCTTCCTTGTAGGTGTATGGATATTATCCTATCACTGACAGCATTGTACTTCAGGATAGATCTTGAAACGTTCTTTCTGACAATGAATGCAACACCATTCCTCTTCAAGTTGTCATTCTCAGCATAGTAGACTATATGATTGTCCGATTCAAAATGGCCAGTACCAGTCCATTTCAGCTCACTAACGCCTAGGATATCAATGTTTATGCATTCCATTTCATTTTTTACGATATCCAATTTTCCTAGATTCATACTTCGTACATTCCAGGTTCCGATTATTAATGGATGTTTGTAGCCATTTCTTCTCATTTTGAGTCGTGCCACATCAGCAAATGAAGTGCCAAAAGCTTTACTCCATCCATGTCATTAAGGTCGACTCTACTTTGAGGAGGCAGCTCTTCCCCAGTCATCTTTTGAGTGCCTTCCAACCTGGGGGGCTCATCTTCCAGCACTATATCAGACAGTGTTCTGCTGCTATTCATAAGGTTTTCACTGGCTAATGCTTTTCAGGAGTAGGCTGCCGGGTCCTTCTTCCTAGTCTGTCTTAGTCTGGAAGCTCAGCTGAAACCTGTCCTCCATGGGTGACCCATAGCTTCCAGCATCACAGCAACACACAAGCCCCCACAGTACGACAAACTGACAGACACGTGGGGGCGAATAAAACTAATCTAGATTAAAAAGAAAGAACTAAGACTATATTTATTTATAGATAAACTGATTAGTCATGTCGAAAATCCAATATAAAACACAAAGATTCTACTGTAATTATTAAGTTTATTAACTTTGGTAGGTACAAGTTTAGTACACTGAAATTAAATTTATTTCTATATATTATAAAAAAAAATCAGAAACTGAAATATTGAAAAATACTCTTTGCAATAGCATCAACAGTATTAAATACTTAGGGATAAATCTAACAAAACAAAATGTGAAAAATCTGTATACTAAGTGAACCAGAAGGCTGCTAGTTTTGAATGAGGTCCAGAACAAGAGAAGGTTCTACAACAGGTTCAGGCTGCATGTGATCCAGCAGATCCAGTGGAAGATAGAGATGCTGTTTACAAACTCTGGCTTTAAGATTGGGCTTGAGCAGGCCCTGAAGGCACAAGTAACTATATAGGGATGTAGCCCAAATGCTCATAAGGACTAGCTCCTGCACCATTAACTTTTCTCTCTCAGCCCACACCTATAGTCTTGGGGAGTTCCCAATGACCAGTTGACTGAAGAAGAGAAAACTCGGGTCTGATTTACACAGGATTCTGTGTGATTTCTGGCACCACCCAAGAGTGGACAGCTGCAGCACTACAGTCCCGTTATGGGACATTCCATGAAGGACAATGGTGACGGGAAATCTTCCCATTGGGCAGAACTTTCATCAGTGAATCTAGTTGTTCATTTTTCATGGAAGGGAAAATAGCAAGAGCCAAGAGACAATACAGATTCATGAGCTGTGACCAATTGTTTGGCTGGATGGTGAGGGACGTGGAAGGAACATAATCGTAAAATCGATGACAAAGAGGTTTGGGGAAGAGTCTGTGATTAGGGCTTCTTTTATGGGCAAAGATTGTGAAGATATTTGTGTTCCACATGAAGCCTTACCAAAGGATGATCTCATCAGAGAAGGACTTTAATAATCAAGTGGAAAAGATGACCTGTTCTGTGGCTACCAGTCAGCCTCTTTCTCTAGCCATTCCTGTCATTCCACAATGGACTCATAAAATGAAATGACAATGATGGAAGGCATGGGGTTATGCATGGGCTCAGCAACATGGACTTCCACTCACCAAGGTTGACCTGGCTATAGTCAGTGTGGATTGTCCAATCTGTAAGCGCAGAAAACAACACTGAGTTCTCAAAATGGAACCATTCTCTAGGATGATGAGCGGGCTGTTTCCATGATGGAAGGGTCAGTGTGTTGTTCTTACTAGAACGAAGAACTTTTTCTCTAATACAGATTTGCCTCGCCTGTACACAATTCTGCCAAACACTATCTGTGAACATACGGAATGCTTTATCCTCCGTTATAATATTCCACTCATCATTGCTTCTGATTAAGGAACACATTACACAGCAAATGAAGTGTGGTAATGGTCCATGTTTATGAACTTTACTGATCTCACTATGTTCCTATTGTCCTGAAGCAGCTGGCTTGAAAGAACAGTGAAATGGACTTTTGAAGACTCCATTATAGTGCCACCTAGGAGGTGATAACTTGTGGGGCTGATGCAATGTCTTCCAGGAGGCTGTATATGCTCTAAATCTGTACCCAATATACAGTGCTGTTTCTCCCATTGCCAGAATTCACAGGTCCAGAAATCCAGGGGTGAAAATGGGAGTGGTACCACTCACTATTACCCCTAATGATAAGCTATCAAAATTTCTGCCTGCTCCCACAGCAGATCAAGCTCTGCTGGTGTATACATCTTGTTTCAAAGTGAGGAATGTTTCTCTCCAGTAATTTATGCAGAGCTTGATTCTTTAATTCAAAGCCCTAAACTCATCCTCTTCTTTCCCCACTTTCTTAAGCATAGTTAGGCATTCCCAGCCAATCCCATTACACTGCTAGTTTGATTAAAATGTTCTAAGGTATTAAATGCATGGTCATCCAAAACTTTGCCTTCGATAGGTATTTGATTAAGAGTGTCTAGTCATGATATTTTGGAAATCTCTGTTGCCACATCCTGCCATTGGCCACCAGTGCCCTTTTTACTACTGAAAATAGAATCATTAGTATCTTTAAATCTAATCAGATTATAGAACCAATTCCAAAAATCCCAGAACCAACTCAGGAAATCCATTCTTAAAATTCTGTTCTTCACTCAGCACAACTTGACCAGGGCAAGGTCACGGAAGCTTTATAGACACATCCAAACTCCCTGAGGGACCAAGCTACTAGGCCAAGGGCTAGGGACCATGGTCTCAGGGGACATCTAGCTTAATTGGTGTAACATATTTTATAAAGAAAATGTTCTACATCCTACTTTGGTGAGTAGCATCTGGGGTCTTAAAAGTTTGTAAGTGGTCATCTAAGATACTCCACTGGTCCCAAAGGAAAATGAAGAAAAAAGGCACAAGGGAAAGATTAGTTCAAAGGACTAAGGACCACCACTACCACAGCCTCCACCAGACTGAGTCCAGTACAACTAGATGGTGCCTGGCTATCACCACCGACTGCTCTGACAGGGATCACAACAGAAAGCCCCAGACAGGGCTAAAAAAATGCAGAATAAAATTCTAACTCACAAAAAAAAAAAAAAAAAACAGACTTACTGGTCTGACAGGGACTGGAGAAGCCCCGAGAGTATGGCCCCCAGACACCCTTTTAACTCAGTACTGAAGTCAATCCTGAGGTTCCCCTTCAGCCAAAGATTAGACAGGCCCATAAAACAAAACAAGACTAAATGGGCACACCAGCCCAGGGGCAAGGACGAGAAGGCAGGAGAGGACAGCTGATAACGGGGAACCCGAGGTCAAGAAGGGGAGAGGGTTGGCATGTTTTGGGGTTGGCCACCAACATCACAAAACAACACGTGTATTAACTGTTTAATGAGAAACTAATTTGCTCTGTAAATCTTCATCTAAAGCACAATTTATATGTATATGTGCGTGTGTACATATATGTTCTTGTTGTTAGGTGCCGTCGAGTCGGTTCCGACTCATAGTGACCCTATGCACAACAGAACGAAACACTGCCCGGTCCTGAGCCATCCTCACAATCGTTCTTATCCTTGAGCTCATTGTTGCAGCCACTGTGTCAATTCACCTCGTTGAGGGTCTTCCTCTTTTCCGCTGACCTTGTACTCTGCCAAGCATGATGTCCTTCTCCAGGGACTGATCCCTTCTGACAACATGTCCAACGTATGTAAGACACAGTCTCGCCATCCTTGCCTCTAAGGAGCATTCTGGCCACACTTCTTCCAAGACAGATTTGTTCGTTCTTTTGGCAGTCCGTGGTATATTCAATATTCTTCGCCAACACCACAATTCAAAGGCATCAACTCTTCTTTGGTCTTCCTTATTCATTGTCCAGCTTTCACATACATATGATGCAATTGAAAATACCATGGCTTGGGTCAGGCGCACCTTGGTCTTCAGGGTGACATCTTTGCTCTTCAACACTTTGAAGAGGTCCTTTGCAGCAGATTTGCCCAATGCAATGCGTCTTCTGATTTCTTGACTGCTGCTTCCATGGCTGTTGATTGTGGATCCAAGTAAAATGAAATCCTTGACAACTTCAATCTTTCCTCCGTTTATCATGATGTTGCTCATTGGTCCAGTCGTGAGGATTTTTGTTTTCTTTAAGCTGAGGTGTAATTCCTACTGAAGGCTGTGGTCTTTGATCTTCATTAGTACATACTTCAAGTCCTCTTCACTTTCAGCAAGCAAGGTTGTGTCATCTGCATAATGCAGGTTGTTAATGAGTCTTCCTCCAATCCTGATGCCCCGTTCTTCTTCATATAGTCCAGCTTCTCGGATTATTTGTTCAGCATACAGATTAAATAGGTATGGCGAAAGAATACGACCCTGACGCACACCTTTCCTGACCTTAAACCAATCAGTATCCCCTTGTTCTGTCTGAACAACTGCCTCTTGATCTATGTAAAGGTTCCTCATGAGCACAATTAAGTGTTCTGGAATTCCCATTCTTCACAGTATTATCCATAGTTTGTTATGATCCACACAGTCAAATGCCCCTGCATATCAATAACAAAAAAGATTAGGAGAAAAAAATTCTGTTCCTCAAGAACTACTTGTAGTATCAAAATCTGTGTCAGTCAGTGTTCAACCAGAGAAACAGAACCAGTGAGAGATATAGATTAGGATATTTATTGCAATAACTGGTTTATGTGATGAGGGGGCTGGGTAGCATCTGACACACGCATAGTGAGGATGCTTCTTAAAAAAAAAAAAAAGATGTATGGGCAGGTTCTGTGTTCTTCAAAAATGCCAGTGTTTCAAAAGGCAAAGAAAGACTATGCAAATGTTCCAGATTAAATGAGACCAAAGGCACGTAACTAAATGCAATACCCAATTCTACACCGAATCCTATACTGGAGAGTGAAAATGCTATAAAGGACATTATTAGGAAAACTGACAAAATCGGAATATGAGTAACAGGTCAGTTAAAACTTATCTATGTAAAATTTGCTAAAGTTGATAACAGTACAAATTTTAAATAACATGATATCCCTATTGTTAGAAAGTGTACTCTAAAGTATTCAGGGGTATCTCTATGTAAATTTTTTTTTCTATGTAAATTACCCTCAGATGTTTCAGAAAGAAATTTACGTGTGTGTGTGTGTGTGTGTGTACACACATTCACAGAGAGGTCCTCAATAATTACTTACTGAATAAATGGAGATACTCATTTTCAAAAGGAGTAACAATTGACAATCTGGGTGATGAAAAGAAAGAAGAAAATTCATGGATTTTAAAGGTGTGAGGTCAAGACAAGGTGGGAAAATGTATAGTTTATGCAAAATTAATACTGATCTAAAGTTTCTAGAATATTTCTAACAGTTCCAAATTCTTTGTGCACTATTTGGTGACCCCTGGTTCTCGTGAGTGTAATTATAACTAGAATTCTAGATTCTACAATTTTTGACAACGTAGAAATTAAATTTGTTATAATCCAATTATAGAGCTACGACATTGATATTATAAAGTAAATCAAAATTTAAATTGATTTTCTTTACATGCATAGTTTCAACAAATTCTAAGAGATAGATTTCTCTCAAAGACTTGAATATTCAGAAACTGTAATTACCAAAGAACATGGCTCTTTGTTCTTTGAGGTATGAATTATTCATTCTAGTTGTTTGATTATTGCAAAATTCATATCTAAACCTTTCACTACAAATTCAGTATGTGACATGCAAATAACTAGCATAATAATGCATTCATGAATTGGACGGCAACTTTCCCTTTCTGTAGTGATTGAATAATAGTAGTTTCAGAATGAAATATAGGCAACATGGGATAAAATAAGAGAGGCTGGAGCAAACCAAAATGCAACATCATTTACCACTATATTTTCAACTCCCCACTATAAACCTGTTGCCATCAAGTCAATTCTGACTCATAGCGGCCTTACAGGACAGAGTAGAATTGCCCCATAGTGTCTCCAAGGAGCAGCTGGTGGATTCGAACTGCCAACCGTTTGGTTAGCAGCCGAGCTTTTAACTACTACACCATCATCTACCACTATATTTTCAATGCTCCACAATAGTTTGTTTTATTCATTACAACTCAAGCTACAGGATTTCACAGTACTGGATGTTCACTACAGGTAAAGCCACAATGTCCACCTAGAAATTTTTTTTCCACAATGATACATGAATATTCTTTATGTCCAACTATTTTCAAATTCTGATTGACTCTGCCTGTACTTAGAATCTGAAACAACTCCAGACTTTCCTTACCCTAGGAGAAGTATGAAAAAATATCTTCATTTATCACTCAAAAGTGTTCTAAGAAACAGGATAACATTCCCAGCATGCTTTTCAAATCTCTTTTCTGATAGGTCATAATTTTCTTCCAGTGTTTAGCCCTACTGTCCTACTCTTTCAATAGAAAGTGCCAAAACCACTGGCTCGAGAGCAAGATTGGGTCTTCCATAGCACTTCAAGATATCAGATAAAATCTGACTCATTAGTGTATCCTACTGACAAATGTATTTTAACCCATTGTTTAAGACATAACCCTCAAAAATATTGTTTTAGTTTTCTGTAGCTACATAACAACCTACCACATCTTGGTGGCTTAAAACAATACCCATTTGTTAGATCATGGTTCTGCAGGGCAGAAATCCAATGTGGCATAACTGGGTTCTCCATTCAGGGTCCACACAGCCAGCATCAAACTTACACAGCCAGCATCAAACTTTAAGCTGGGTGAGTCTTCATCTGGAGAGTCTGAAGGGAATTCCACTTCCAATCTCATTCAGGTTGTTCAAAGCATTTAGTTCTTTGCAGTTGTAGGACTTAGGTCCTGGTCTCCGGGATGACTCTCAGCTGGGGGCCCCTCTCAGTTCCTCAGGCTGCCATGTTTTTTCTCACCGGGCCCCATCATCTTCAAGAATTTCTCATGTATTAGATCCCCCTCCTGCTTCAAATCCCTCTGCCTTTGTTTTCAGACACCAGTCAGAGCAAAGGCTCTGCTTTTAAAAGGGACTGACTTGATTAGATTAGGCCCAGATAATTTTCCTACCTTAAGGGCTAAAACAGCAGTTTGACAGACAGAAAAAAAAAAAAAAAAAAGTTGCCAGTGACATCCAAGATGACATTTTCCTGCACATATCTACACAAAGTTCAGGTTTAATAAAACCCTCACTTCCTGTGACACTGTATTTGTTTTATTCTGAATACGGTAAGGGACAAGCAGTCCGAGCCCTTACAGTCAATAGCAGATCTACACCTACCCAGTTAATTTGGCTATTTGGCCTAGAACTTACCTAAAATTCTTATTCTAGGGACAATTCTCATTGTCTTATTTACATTTTATTCAGACCCTTGAGTAGGTTGCTTCTGTTAAGAAAAAGACTCTAATTTCCTTCAAGTTTCAGAAAATTCAGGAAGCATGGCCAAGGTTCATAAAGAGTTTAAAAATATGAGATACAGAATTTTTAAGCTTGGGTTCTAAGCAAACCATAAAAAAAAAAAAAAAAAAAAAAAAAACCCTTGCTGTTGAGTCGATTCCAACCCATAGTGACCCTACAGAACAGAGTAGAACTGCCCCATAGGGCTTCCAAGGCTGTAATCTTTAAGAAAGTTGACTACCGCATCTTTCTCTCCAGGAGCAGCTGGTGGGTTTGAACCTCTGATCTTTCAGTTAGCAGCCATGTGCTTAACCACTGCACCACCAAAGCTCCAAAATCAAACCACAGGAGGCTAAAAAGTTTTAAGCTGGCAAAGAAATAACAAAGCCATGTGCATGATTTGATCTCCATGAAGATCACCTGTGTCCTAAGAGGGGAGAGAAGAAGAATTTTCAACTTCTGTATAAGAGTCCAGGCTTATATTCATGTAGTTTTAAAAAACAACCTACACTCTCTCCTTCTCGTTCTGTGAAGGACACTGAATCAAATTTCTCACTGTTGGAAAAAAAGAGGGGTATGAAATACTAAGATAGCTTAACTAGGTTATGTTTTAGAGCTTTTTCAATTCATACAAATTGGAAAAATCATGTTTCCAGTTCAGAAAAGGATGGTAGAGAACACTGAACAAGCAAAAACTAAAAAAAAAAATATATATACTATGAATTGTTCAAGTCGACGAAGCTGGTAAGTAGCAGAGGAGGATCTCTTAAACTTGATTTTCTGACTTCAATATAGTGCTACTTCCCTTTTCTGGACAGCCTCTTTCTTGAGATTTGTGTTTACTTTGATGAATGGGAGAGCAACTTTCCCATTCAGTTTAGTGGGAAAAGGTGATTAAAAAAGAAAGCCTCCATCGCCATTCAGTATGTGACACGGAATTGGCTAGATCTTTTTTCTTAAGGTTAAAGTTATTCGCTAAGCTTAGATGAGGGAGAATTGATGGACATATCCTAAAATATGACATACGTTACCAGTTACCCCGGCATTACCCACACCTATACCGAAGGAGCCCTTGTGGCACTGTGGTTAAGAGTTTAACTGCTAACCAAAAGTTTGGCAGTTTGAATCCACCAGCCACTCCTTGGAAACCCTATGCGGGCAGTTCTACTCTGTCCTATATGGTTGCTAGGAGTTGGAACCAACTCGACAGGAATGGGTTTTTGGTTTTGTTTTATACACAGGTGGATATCTAAAATTCTCTTGGTAAATAAGAATTTCCACAACTTTCATCCTACTAAGTTGTAAATTTGTAGTGGAGCTAATGTACTTTGCTCCTGAGCTCTGAAAGTCAGATTCTTAAGTCTAGTTATAAACCCAAAACCCTTATAGTACTTTGAAATCTCCCAAGCCTACATATTTCACATGCACAAATATCACAAATCATCTGCTGTACAAGACCTGTAAATGAGTGGGAACCTAAACATACAGATAACATTTTTTAAGAACCAATGCTATAATTTCCATGTGTACCTAAATCTATTCAAATTGTTCTTATGATTTCTTTTTGTAAAAAAACAGAATTAAAATCTTAAGCAAGATTTTAATGAACAAGGCGGATTTAAGCACATGCTGGATAACTAGAATAGAAAAAAATAAGAAAATTATAAAAACGCTTTTTGACTAAGAAAAATCGTGGGAATATGAAATTTAAGGCAGGCGTCATGAACCATCAGAATCACTCTGAGACCAAAGAGTCTTTAAAATGCAGAGGCAATAAAACTAATGGTGGAATTCCCAGGGCCAAATCAAGTCTGAGGCTTCACCATTCCACAGAGCAAAGAAAGAGCTCATGTTGAGGGGGACATGTGTGGAGGGGGCTTAAGAGACAAACTGATATACACACATCACAAGGAAGAGATGCAATGTGGGGAATGGGAGAAGAGGAAGCAGAATACACACAGAGAGAAAGCAGGCGATTAGAGGCAGCTTGGAAAGTCTAAGAAATTGGCTTTGTGGTGAAAGTCTTAGAGAGCCAGCCTAGAAGAAATACTTCTGGGGGAAAGCTAGTGGGAGATATTACCAAGACTTGGATCAAGTCATCTGAATGGGGTTTTAAGTCTCTTGCACTTGTTATTCCATGAAACAATGATATAATGGATACAGTGCCTACCCTGTGCCCAGCATTGTACCACGGTCCTAGAACATGATGGTGAATGAAGGCACACATGAAGCCTGCTTGACCTGATAATGTTCTCTAACGTCTCCCCACTTCTGTAAGCACCTCAACAAAAGGCTAGTGATTTCTCAACACAGAGGGCCTTCACTGGTTGAAACGTAGGCAAACACATGTACATTATTACCAACTAACAGGAACAATTTTTAAGCATTTTCTCCCTGCTCTGAGCCCTGTACTTGATGATACTTTGTGGTGGGGAAGGTGAAAATTATGATTACAGTGTAGTCAGTTCTAATGGGGCTGGATTCATTTGTGAGTACGCCCAGCAGGCTTTCCCACAGAAAACAGGCCTGCCCCATTCTACGAGCTTAGGTTTCTGGCATTAGAATCTTCCAGTGGGCACAACTGCACTTAGTACGCAATCACAGACACTTGTTTGGATTCTCTTAGTGTTTTCAGAACCACATAGAAGGCACCTGAGTTGATATTAAAGACAAAAGAGGAATTACTGGTGGCTCCTTGGCGTCTATAAATTCAACATGGAAAATTTTAATAATTTAAGCTGTTTTGTTGCAGCAATGTCAGGTTGAACTCTATCAAATTTAGAAACCTTAATTCCCTTTCCAAAGTAAATGAAAAATATTTTTCCTCCGGTCTAGTGTAGTGAAAACAAAATAAAGCAAAAACTCTCTATTCCCCATGACCCACCATCCACTCTGTTAGGAAAATACACAAATGCTCGATTATTTCTGTCAGCCATTTCCATCTCTTGAGATGATCACAGACAAAATTCTCTCTCAAACCAATTTCTTTTAGATTTCAGAAGGTATATATCCTGACAGTATACAGTCGGTGGTGGAAGTCTCCTAAGCACTGGGCCTTTTCAGTAATGCCTTTGGCCATCTTTATTGGAAAAAAAGGATCCTGGTGGCTTAAGTGGTTAAGCGCTCGGCTGCTAAACCAAAGGTCGGTGGTTTGAACCCACCAGCTGCTGTGTGTGAGAAAGATGTGGCAGTCTGCTTCTGTAAGGATTTACAGTCTCAGAAATCCTACAGGGCAGCTCTCTATCCTATATGATCACTATGAGTTGGAATTGACTCAATAGCAACTGGCTGGGTTATTTGGTTTTGGTATCATAATGACCTTACTGAACCTAATAGGTTTAATAAATAAATAAATAAAACTCTCTACTAAATCACCACCTTAACATATGTGCACACTGGGTAACCATATTGATATATGGCTCATTCACTTCGCTCCAGACATATGGAGCAGCTGTATCATTCCATAATAAACAGCCAGGAATACAGAGAGAATTTCATTTCAATCAATGCTTCCCTGAAAATCTCCAAAGGGGACTGATCCCATGTAACTGCAGAGTTTAAATTATTAACGCTTGTCATGGGCTAAAATAAAATGTGAAATCAGGATGAAAGCCTACAGTGAAGCTGAGTTTACAGGCAGTATTACAAAATTTTTTTTTTATTACAAAATTAAGAAAAAAGAAATACAGCATCAATAATTCAACAACCTGGTAGATTAAATGTGTAACCCACACCAGCAAGAAAAATCACACCCAGTTTCTGGGCTTTAGGGTTTTAGGAAAGAGATTTAAAAAAAAAAAAAAAAAACTGGAAAAGGCAGCAGGGATATGTCTATCTTAATCTTTTTCCTTCTGCCCTGGAATTAAAGAGAACAAGAAGGGAGAAGCAACGAACTTAAGAGACGCAGAGAAGGTCATCATGTCTCTCCAGAGGACATCAGCTTTGCTAAAAGTCAGATGGGAAAATAACATGTATAGGATATTTTTACCCAGAAATAGAAATAGTCATTTCATTAGAAATAGTACAATTATTATCAGACCTTTAGAGAACAGAGAGCTATGGAAGGAAAATGTGTGTAGTGGTCACTAAGTGTGAATATTAAATATAAATATAAATATTCCTTTCTAGGCAGCCAAGGTCAGTAAGTGCTTGAGTTCTTCCCCATCACCTTGGTACACCAAGACCTGGGATTTGACACTGAATAGTAGTAAAGTGGAAAAGGGAGCAGCCTTAGTGTTTGCTCTCCTTCTACATGGGCAATCTCACTTCTGAGTACTTCACTATAGTTCTCCCAGCTCTTGACAGTGCCAGTGCCCAGAAGTCCCTTTCTGCTTCTGTCTGTGGACAGGGCCACGCAGAGCAAGTGGGCTAGGGCTTCAGTGAAAACATTTTTTCTTATTCTCCAGCAAGTGTATTTTCTTCTATCATTCCCTCCCTCAACCCATACTATAGTAGAAAAACAGGTATAAGACATCATGGAAATCTATCAGTGGAGCCACAAGGAGCCCCAGTGGTGCAATGACTAAGCATTTGGCTGCTAACCAAAAGGCTGGCAGTTCAAACCCACATAGCAGCTCCACGGGAAAAAGACCTGGTGATCTGTTTCCATAAAGATAAGCACGAAGAAAAATCTATGGGGCAGTTCTACTCTGTCACATGGGGTTGCTTTGAGTCAGAATCCACTTGACGGCACCCAATGACAACAACAATGTCAGACAGAGACAGGAAGTGAGGTCACTGCCATGAGGGAAGTAGTAATATTATAGGAATATTACAGAGGTTATCCCCCATCTGATATACCAAAGACATTCATGATGGTAAGGTGTTAGGACTAAAAAGAAAAAAAAAGGTATTAGGACTAAAAAAAAAAAAACGTAAATGGCTGTCAGCAATGAGGAGGTAAAAGGTTATGTGATAAAAAGGCATAAGCCACAAAAGAGGTGGTTTTAATGTGTGTAGAGGAGTGATGATTTGTAAAAAAAAAACAATAGGGAATAAGGATAATGCCAACACCTCTCCTGGTGCCTGTGGTTCACGGTAAATGGGAGAAAGAAAAACCTCCAAACTGAAAAGAATTGGTACCAGTCCCTTGCAACTCAGTACAGATTGTAGAGAATGTGTTTTGTCTCTGAAGATATTTGCACATTAAATCTAAGCCCTCTTTGAACCATGAAAGTATGTGTTCTCTGTAACGAATGGATGCAAACCTGAAAATTGCATTGCTTGAAACATTCTTAAAACTCCTTTCTCCTTTAGCTTCCGCAGCATCATACTTTCCTCATTTTCTTCCCATCAAACATCTAACTTAATGCTGGCCTTGTTTAGAAATACCAGGATAATTCTTAACTATTAGAATAAGTACCTGGTAAATAGTAGGGACTCAATAAATATTTGTTGAATGAATGACAGAGGACTTTCTAATAGTTATATTGGTATGGCATACGAGAAAAAAAGGTACTGGTGTATGTCTTTTGAGTGGATGAAGACTCTACTTTGTCAAGAGTCAAATTCAACATAATAGTGTTACCTAAAAGAAGCAAGGGCACTCCTATTTAGGTCAGTTGATCTGGGAAACTATCCCTCTTTCTGGAGAGAAAAGGTAGAAGAAAGGAAACGAGCAGCTCAATCTCACAGTGCAATAAGGTAGCCACTGGCTCTCAAGGACTAGAAAAGTGGCTAACCTGAGGCAAAATATCCCAGTAATAATTTCTGGATTGCTTGCATGTTAAAATAAAAATATTTTGACTAAAACCAAAACTAAACCCATTGCCACTGAATCGATTCTGACTTATAGCAACACTCTAGGGCAGAGCTGAACTGCCCCCATACGATTTCCAAGGGGCTGGTGGATTTGAACTGCTCACCTACCGGTTAGCAGCCGAGCTCTTAACCACTGTGCCGCCAGGGCTCCCTATTTTGACTATATCAGGTAAAATAAAATATATTATTAAAATTAATTTCACTTTTTTCAATGTTGCTACTAGAAAATTCAGAAGTACACATGCAGCTGACATAGTTCTATACGAAAGTGCTGCTCTATAACCTAGAAAACATTCTTCTGCAACAATAGCCCGAGCTGACTCATTGGCAACAGGTTTGGCTTTTTTTTTTTTTTTTTTGAATCTTTGGTAACAAAGCTTTGGAGCTAATGATAATGAAGTCCCCTTCATTCAAAGAAATCTTATGTTTGCACTTCTTCAACATAAAGCAACCAAAACCTATTCATTCAAAACAGCACCATCTACTCAGAGAAAATAATATTAATAATAGCTATGAAAGTAGTTTCACTATTTAAGTCCTATTTGAGACTATTGAGTCTCCCATTCATATTTACAATTAAACAAAAATAGAGTGAACCCAAAGTAAGATCATTGTCTGAACTGTTGCATGTTCACTTTTTATTGCGCGATATACACGTCTGGTTTCTTTCCTTCTCTCTTCTGGTATACAGCACACGATAGCACCAAGAGCACCAACAG
This sequence comes from Elephas maximus indicus, assembly GCF_024166365.1. Classification (NCBI taxonomy): domain Eukaryota; kingdom Metazoa; phylum Chordata; class Mammalia; order Proboscidea; family Elephantidae; genus Elephas; species Elephas maximus. Next base: position 77,657,250 of record NC_064835.1, on the reverse strand, counting down.
TCCCCTAGCTCAGGGCATCTCGGCAGGCTGTGTGCCTTCTTGAGAGTGAGGGGGGCCTAAGAATTTCCTGTAAAGAGATGCTGTTCATTAGTGGAATAGTTTCTGTCCTCACAGATCCTTTGGCATGCTACAGTGTCCAGAGCATGCTGTTATGGCTGAAGACATTTTTAAATGCTTCCAAGTGAAGTCTCAGAATCAACTCTTACTCTTGGACACATGTTAAACAACTTCAAACTTAACCCCAAGTTTCTCAGTGGTTCTCTTTGGGCCTTTTTCCATAGCCACACTAGCTGTACCTGCCCAGTGTAGGAAAGCAGGGGACAGAGATATAGAAAGATTGAAGATGGCATTAAAAAATTCTTTGACAATATTTGAAGACCTACCATCCATCCCCAATCTGGACAAATACTCAAAACAGAAGAGACAGTAAATAACTCTATGGAAATGTATTTTTCAGAAAATGTATCAGTTATTTATTTATTTATTTAATGACACTATCAATCCCATAAGGAGCCCAGGTGGCACAGTGATTAAGTGCTAGGCTTCTAACTGAAAGGTTGGCAGTTCGAACCCACTAGCTGCTCTGCAGAAGAAAGGTGTGGTGGTCTTCTTCCATAAACATTGTAACCTTGGAAACCCTATGGGGCAGCTCTCTGTCCTATAGAGTCAGTATAAGTTGGCATCAACTCAATGGCAATGAGTTTGGGTTGTTTTTTTTAACAGTCCCACTGGCTATATCTTAGAAGAGAATTACTAGTTAAGAAATACCTGCTAGATTATGCTGAGTGAAATAAGTCAGTCACAAAAGGACAAATATTGTATGAGACCACTACTATAAAAAGTCATGAAAATGTTTACAAACAAAAAGAAATAATCTTTGATGGTTTGATGGTTTTGGGGGGTGAGTGGGAAAAATACTAACCAGACAAGAGATAAGTGATAACTTTGGTAAAGGGTAAGACTGTAGACAATACTGGGGAAGTTAGCACAACTTGTCCAAGGCAAGGTCATGGAAACTCCATAGACATATCCAAACTCCCTGAGGGACCAAATTACTGGGCTGAAGGCTGTAGGGACCATGGTCTCAGAGAACATATAGCTAAATTGGCATAATATAGTTTATAAAGAAAATGTTCTACATTCTACTTTGGTGAGTAGTGGCCAGGGTCTGAAAAGCTTGTGAGCAGCCATCTAAGATACTCCTCTAGTCTTACCCAATCTGAAGCAAGGGAAAATGAAGAACACTAAAGACAGAAGCGAAAGATTAGTCCAAGGACTAATGGACCACAACTACCACAGCTTCCACCAGACTGAGTCCAGCACAACTAGATGGTGCCAGGCTACCACCACCGACTGCTCTGACAGAGATCACAACAGAGGGTCCAGGACAGAGCTGGAGAAAAATGTAGAACAAAACTCTAACTCACAAAAAAAAGAAGAAGAAGACCAGATTTACTTGTCTGACAAAGTCTGGAGAAACCCTGAGAGTATGGCCCCCAGACACCCTTATAGCTCAGTAGTGAAGTCACTCCTGAGGTTTCCCCTTCAGCCAAAGATTAGACAGACCATAAAACAAAACGAGACTAAATGGGCACACCAGTCCAGGGGCAAGGACAAGAAAGAAGGAGGGGACAGGAAAGCTGATAATGGGGAGCCTGAAGTCAAGAAGAAAAGAGTATCAACATGTCGTGGGGTTGGCAACCAATGCCACAAAACAAAATGCGTATTAATTGTTTAATGAGAAGCTAGTTTGCTCTGTAAACCTTGAACTAAAGTACAATAAAAATAAAACAAACATCTGCTATATTGTACTTAAGACACCAAAACTTAATGCCGGCCATCTTGGTTAATAATATTGTTGTTGTTAGGTGCTGTCAGGTCAGTTCCAACTCATAGCAATCCTACATACAACAGAAGGAAACACTGCCTGGTCCTGCACCATCCTCACAATCATTGCTATGCTTGAGCGCATTGTTGCAGCCACTGTGTCAATTCATCTCATTGAGTGTCTTCCTCTTTTTCACCGACCTTCTACTTTATCAAGCATGATGTCCTTCTCCAGGGACTAGTATCTCCTGACAACATGTCCAAAGTACATGAGATGAAGTCTCACCATCCTCACTTCTTAGGAGCGTTCTGGCTGAACTTCTTCCAAGATAGACTTTTTCATTCTTTTGGCAATCCATGGTATATTCAATATTCTTCACCAACGCCATAATTCAAAAGCGTCAATTCTTCTTCAGTCTTCCTTATTTACTGCCCAGCTTTCGAATGCAAATGAGGTGGTTGACTACACCATGGCTTGGGTGAGGCCCAAGTTTTCAAGGTGATGTCTTTGCTTTCTGACACTTTAAACAGGTCATTCGCAGCAGATTTGCCCAACCCAATGCGTCTTTTGATTTCTTGACTGCTGCTTCCATGTGTGTTGATTGTGGATCCAAGTAAAATAAAATCCTTGACAACTTCAATTCTCCACTTATCATGATGTTGCTTATTGGTCCGGCTGTGAGGATTTTTGTTTTCTTTATATTGAGGTATAATCCATACTGAAGGCTGTAGTCTTTGATCTTCATCAGTAGGTGCTTCAAGTCCTCTTTACTTTCAACAAGCAAGGTTGTGTCATCTGCATATTGCAGATTAATTATATATTGTACGCATATGTTTGCATATGTGTGTGTGAATAACTGTGCATACACATACGCACATACTTTTTACCCCCCAAATTACACATTCTTTCTGCAAAATGGGATTACAGATGATTTTGATAATTTCCATATTTATGATGTTTTGTATTTTCCAAATTTTCCACAATATGTATTACTTTTGTAGTCAAAAAATTTTTAATGTAATAAAAAAAGAAGTAGAGAGAGAAGAATGAAGAAGGAAGGGAGGGAGAAAGGGAAACAGGGAGAGAAAGAGAGAGAATGAATCACAATATCATAGCTACATCTTTTATAAAAGGGAGTCATCATAAAAGGCCTTCTCTTTGCCTAAAGGAAGCATTTAGGAAAGCCCATAATGCATTTACAGGATCATACATCCTCTCTCTTATACTCCTCACTAAAAACACTTTCCTCCAGAAGGAATAGGCAACATTGCTTACAGTAGAGTTTTTTGCTTTATACTCATTCAAGACAAAAATGTTTACATTTTTCTAATATTGCTTAACTTAGGGTTCAGCTGGAGACTCTTCCTTGGCATTGATTTTTAAAGCTGTTTTTTTCATCTCAAACTTCAGAAGCTCAAAAGGAATAATTTTAAAAAGGGCAACAGCAAAATAACTGAGCTCTGCATCATTTCTTCTTACCACAAACGCACACAGAGATTGTTCTAAGTCCATTAAAAATCAATACTTCAAGTAACATGATATTGACCAGCTAACTAGTGAGCAGCATTTCCAGCAGGAAATAGAATGTTCTGAAAATTCAATTCACGTACATATTTTCCAGGTTTGAAAAAAAAAGGCACTTGATGTTAGACTCCCCATCATGCATCATGACCCTCTGCTTCTGGCCTAGCTCCTTCAGCATTATAGACAGATTTACATTCCAAGGAATTTGAGGTGGCTGTCTCATCACCCCCAGGACCAGACCCATGGGCTGAGCATCGTTTTATGTTGACTGATGGCCTTTTGTCACTCTGCCCTATAGGTTGTGACCATGTGAAACTTCAAAATGAATGAAGTCAAATATAACAGATTCTCCTGTTCAGTGAAGCAAGGAGACAGGTCTGGGAAACCAGCCACTCTGTCAAAAAAAGAAAACGTTCTACCCAGACTAATCCATCAGGTTTTCAAACCTTTTGAAACATTTCGTGTTCAGTGCATACAAAAGGATCTGGGATGAATGCAGACAAAACGACTGACAATATTTCTTTCACATCTAAAATATACAACTTAAAAAATAAATAAATGATCCATGTAACACTTTTGGCACAGTAATTACACTCCTATGTATTTAATCTAAAGAAAATCCATTAAGAAGCTTGTTAGAGTGCTGTTTACAATTTTTAAAAAGAGGGAATTGGCTAATAAATTAGGACTAATTCAAACAATGGAATACCATGATATCATTAAAAAATCACATTTTAGAAGACTATGTTGGTAATATATTATTACACGAAAAAAAGACTTCCAAATCATGTATCAATTTTATATTAAAATGTAGTATTGAAATAGATTTTAATAACACTGTAGGTATAGATGTAGATATAAGTGCATAGATTAAAAAACACTGAGATTATACACACAATAATGCTAAGTGGATGTCTCAATTGTGGAATGGAGAGTGAATTTTTAGTTTCCCTGTATGATTCTATATTTTTCAAAACATTCCTAAATTAAGTAATGTTCATGTAAGAAAGCATTCATACATATCAGATTATTACGAAAAATTGTACTCAAATTTGCAAACCTAGAAGAAACGGATGAATCCTGGAAAAATACTACCTACCTAAACTAACACAATCAGAAGTAGAACAACTAAACAGACCCATAACAAAAAAAGACATTGAAAAGGTAATCAAAAAACTCCCAACAAAAAAAAGGCCTGGCCCGGACGGCTATACTGCAGAGTTCTACCGAACTTTCAGAGAAGAGATAACACCACTACTACTAAAGGTATTCAAAGCATAGAAAATGACGGAATACTACCTAACTCATTCTATGAAGCCACCATATCCCTGATACCAAAACCAGGTAAAGACACCACAAAAAAAGAAAATTACAGACCTATATCCCTCATGAACATAGATGCAAAAATTCTCAACAAAATTCTAGCCAATAGAATTCAACAACATATCAAAAAAATAATTCACCACGACCAAGTGGGATTTATACCAGGTATGAAAAACCATTAATGTAATCCACCATATAAATAAAACAAAAGACAAAAACCACGTGATCTTATCAATTGATGCAGAAAAGGCATTTGACAAAGTTCAACACCCATTCATGATAAAAACTCTCACCAAAATAGGAATTGAAGGAAAACTCCTCAACATAATAAAGGGCATCAAAGCCAACAGCCAACATCACTCTAAATGGAGAGAGCCTGAAAGCATTTCCCTTGAGAACGGGAACCACACAAGGATGCCCTTTATCACCGCTCTTATTCAACATTGTGCTAGAAGTCCTAGCCAGAGCAATTAGGCTAGACAAAGGAATAAAGGGCATCCGGATTGGCAAAGAGGAAGTAAAATTATCTCTATTTGCAGATGACATGATCTTATACACAGAAAACCCTAAGGAATCCTCCACAAAACTACTGAAACTAATAGAAGAGTTTGGCAGAGTCTCAGGTTATAAGATAAACATACAAAAATCACTTGGATTCTTCTACATCAACAAAAAGAACATCGAAGAGGAAATAACCAAATCAATACCATTCACAGTAGCCCCCAAGAAGATAAAATATTTAGGAATAAATCTTACCAAGGATGTAAAAGACCTATACAAAGAAAACTGCAAAGCTCTACTACTAGAAATTAAAAAGGACATACTTAAGTGGAAAAACATACCTTGCTCATGGATAGGAAGACTTAACATAGTAAAAATGTCTATTCTACCAAAAGCCATCTATACATACAATGCACTTCCGATCCATATTCCAATGTCATTTTTTAATGTGATAGAGAAACAAATCACCAACTTCATATGGAAGGGAAAGAAGCCTCGGATAAGCAAAGCATTACTGAAAAAGAAGAAGAAAGTGGGAGGCCTCACTCTACCTGATTTCAGAACCTATTATACAGCTACAGTAGTCAAAACAGTCTGGTACTGGTACAACAACAGGCACATAGACCAATGGAACAGAATTGAGAACCCAGATATAAATCCATCCACATATGAGCAACTGATATTTGACAAAGGCCCAGTGTCAGTAAAGTGGGGAAAAGATAGTCTTTTTAACAAATGGTGCTGGCATAACTGGATATCCATTTGCAAACGAATGAAACAGGACCCATACCTCACACCATGCACAAAAACTAACTCCAAGTGGATCAAAGACCTAAACATAAAGACTAAAACGATAAAGATCATGGAAGGAAAAATAGGGACAACCTTAGGAGCCCTAATACAAGGCATAAACAGAATACAAAACATTACCAAAAATGACGAAGAGAAACCAGATAACTGGGAGCTCCTAAAAATCAAACACGTATGCTCATCTAAGGACTTCACCAAAAGAGTAAAAAGACCACCTATAGACTGCGAAAGAATTTTCAGCTATGACATCTCTGACCAGCGCCTGATCTCTAAAATCTATATGATTCTGTCAAAACTCAACCACAAAAAGACAAACAACCCAAGCAAGAAGTGGGCAAAGGATATGAACACACACTTCACTAAAGAAGATATTCAGGCAGCTAACAGATACATGAGAAAATGCTCTCGATCATTAGCCATTAGAGAAATGCAAAATTAAAACTGCGATGAGATTCCATCTCACACCAACTAGACTGGCATTAATCCAAAAAACACAAAATAATAAATGTTGGAGAGGCTGCGGAGAGATTGGAACTCTTATACACTGCTGGTGCGAATATAAAATGGTACAACCACTTTGGAAATCTATCTGGCGTTATCTTAAACAGTTAGAAACAGAACTACCATACAACCCAGAAATCCCACGCCTCGGAATATACCCTAGAGAAATAAGAGCCTTCACACAAACAGATATATGCACATCCATGTTTACTGCAGCTCTGTTTACAATAGCAAAAAGCTGGAAGCAACCAAGGTGTCCGTCAACGGATGAATGGGTAAATAAATTGTGGTATATTCACACAATGGAATACTACACATCGATAAAGAACAGTGACGAATCTGTGAACATTTCATAACATGGAGGAGCCTGGAAGGCATTATGCTGAGCGAAATGAGTCAGAGGCAAAAGGAGAAATATTGTATAAGACCACTATTATAAGATCTTGAGAAATAGTATAAACTGAGAAGAACACATACTTTTGTGGTTACGAGGCGGGGAGGGAGAGAGGGTGGGAGAGGGTTTTTTACTGATTAATTAGTAGATAAGAACTGCTTTAGGTGAAGGGAAGGACAGTACTCAATACATGGAAGGTCAGCTCAACTGATCTGGACCAAAAGCAAAGAAGTTTCCAGGATAAACTGAATGCTTCAAAGGTCAGTGGAGCAAGGGCGGGGGTTTGGGGACCATGGTTTAAGGGGACTTCTAAGTCAACTGGCAAAATAATTCTATTATGAAAACATTCTGCATCCCACTTTGAAATGTGGCATCTGGGGTCTTAAATGCTAACAAGCGGCCATCTAAGATGATGCATCAATTGGTCTCAACCCACCTAGATCAAAGGAGAATGAAGAACACCAAGGTCACACGATAACTAAGAGCCCAAGAGACAGAAAGGGCCACATGAACCAGAGACTTACATCATCCTGAGACCAGAAGAACTAGTTGGTGCCCAGCCACAATCGATGACTGCCCTGACAGGGAGCACAACAGAGAACTCCTGAGGGAGCAGGAAATAAGTGGGATGCAGACCCCAAATTCTCACAAAAAGACCATACTTAATGGTCTGACTGAGACTAGAGGAATTCCGGCGGTCATGGTCCCCAAACCTTCTGTTGGCACAGGACAGGAACCATTCCCGAAGACAACTCATCAGACATGAAAGGGACTGGACAGTGGGTAGGAGAGAGACGCTGATGAAGAGTGAGCTAATTATATCAGGTGGACACTTGAGACTGTGTTGGCATCTCCTGTCTGGAGGGGAGATGGGAGGATAGAGAGATTTGGAAGCTGGCAAAATTGTCATGAAAGGAGAGACTGGAAGGGCTGACTCATTAGGGGGAGAGCAAGTGGGTAAGGTGTATATAAACTTATATGTGACAGTCTGACTTGATTTGTAAACGTTCACTTGAAGCTCAATAAAAGTCAATAAAAAAAAAAGCATTCATAATTATAGTCCATGTAATTTTTTTTTTAATATATACTTTTGTTTATCGGGTATTAGCATGCTCTAAACCAAAACCAAATCTGTTGCCATCAAGTCAATTTCTACTCATAGCAACCCTGTAAGTCTGAATCGACTGGATAGCAATGGGTTTGGTTTTAGTTTAGAGCATACTAACACTTGATAAACAAAAATGTATATTGAAATAAAAAATTACATACATATCTAAGCAAAACTCTTACTATTGTCGTAAAGCAAAAATGGCAGAGTCTGGTTAAAATTAAAAGTAAAGAGCTTTTATTGAGCGACAAGGCAATTTGTACATTGGGAATCACAAGTCCCAGGGGATTCTGAACTAAGCAACCTGAGGAGGAGACAGTTCAGGGAGTTTTCCTCAGAAAACACAGGAAACTTCGGTAAAAATTCAGTGATTGCTTGACATTTAGGGAATGGTTGCAAAATGGGTGAGGATATATCTGATCGGTAGGAGATTACATATGTTTCTAAAATTGTTTTTTAAAAGTTACAAAGTAATCCTTAAAATTGGGTGCACCTGGCCTCAAAACAATCAAGAGACCCTCCTTGTGAACCCAGGGAGGACATGCGTAAGCATCTGTTCTGAGAGTTTTTTCGGAACTGGTTTCCTGAGCAGGGTATTTTCTTAAGGAAGTAAAACATTTAAGCAAACAAAATCATACTCTTCTCTAAAATTGTTTACCAAGTAATTTTCTCAGGGTACAGTGGAGAGTTATAGAAATGACAGGCTGCTTTCTCAATGCGGAAGTTACTTTTGATTCAAAATGGAGTTTTGGTTTCAGACTTTGGCATCTCCACCATCTCATGTCAGGAGCCCTAAGCTAATTTGGAGTGCTCTTACTCACTATAAGAATACATTTTTTCATATCCATGGTGGCCTGACCTCCCATGGACTGTGGAATCAAGGCCTTGTATAGATAAAGTATTAGCAGAGCTCTACTTTGGAAACCCTGGTGGTGTAGTTGTTAAGAGGTATGGCTGCTAACCAAAAAGGTCGGCAGTTTGAGTCCACCAGGTATTCCTTGGAAATCCTATGTGGCAGTTCTACTCTGTCGTATAGGGTCACTATGAGTCGGAATTGATTCGACGGCAATGGGTTTGGTTGTGTTCATTTGTTTGTTTGTTTGTTTGTTTTTTAACCTGGGATTACAAAGCAGGTAAGGGAGGAAGCTGGCAATACTTTTGATGGTATCATGTACATGTTCCTTAGACTGACAGAATTTCTGAAAATTATCATGCTGAAATAAATTTAAACTGTCAGTTACCATTAACAAGCAAATACCTCTTAAGCACAATTTGATTAAGGATGAAAACTGAACACTTTCAGGAATATGATTTCTAGCAGGCATGGATTTAGATAGAAAAAAGGCATGGATTTAGATAGAAAAAGGAATGATTAAAGTATGGAGATAGAAATTCTTTCAATGCCCAGGGTATCCTTCTTTACTTCTCCATCCCAATGATCACTGTCAGAAACTGAAATAGGAGAAAATGCTTATGTTAATGTTTTCCTGATATATTGGAGGACAGATAGGAAAGCTTACAGCTGTGGGAATCAAAAAATAAACCTATCCTAATTTCAGTTAAGTCCATGAATCAATAGAGACTTTTCTTGGTCAGAGAGCAACCTTATATAAGCTTTTTTACAAATTCCAAAGGAAGTTTCATGTTTTACTAATAAGAATTACAATTCATGTTGTTGTTGGGTGTCATCAAAACCTCGTGTGACAGAGCAAAATTATCCCATAGGTTTTCCAAAACTGTAACCTTTACAGGAACAGACTGCCTCATCTTTATCCCACGTCGCGGCTGGTGAGTTCAATCTGCCAAGTTTTTTGGTTAGCAGCCAAGCACCTAACCACCAGGGCTCCTTGATGTGGGTATACTATCCCAATAATAAGATTTATTATGTTGGCTCAAGTTGATGTGAGTTGTTTTAATAGTTTGTTTGGTTGAACAATTAAAGTCTGAATTCAATGGTGGCCTGTCAGCAATGAGTTGAGATGTGACATATTGTAAGAAAACTGGGGGTCTTAAATAGGTAGAAATATGGGAGTGGACCTATCATGTACAACATGTTTAGCTACCTCCTAACCTACCCCATGGCAAAGAAAAAATACCTCCTAACCTACCCCATGGCAAAGAAAAAATATACTGTAGAAAAAAAAGGGGGGCCCCAATATCCCTGAGGAGCCTCATGTGGCTGTTCTATGTAGGCTTCAGATGATGATGAGAGATTTTGTCATTGACTTGGGCTCACTGATTTCAATAGGAATAATGGGATCCTGGGGTGGCAGAGATCCAGTTGTGAGGCTTAACTACTAGAGACAAAGTTGGCTCTATTACCATAATATACCACAGAGATTGAGTAGCAATAAAAGTGTGTGACACGGAGGCGGCGCCAAGATGGCGGACTAGGTGGACGCTACCGCGGACCCTTCTTGCAACAAAGACTCAGAAAAACAAGTGAATCGATCACATACATAACAATCTACGAACTCTGAACAACAAACACAGATTTAGAGACGGAGAACGAACAAATACGGGGAGACAGCGATTGTCTTCAGAGCCAGGAGCCAGCGTACCAGCGGATTTTCTGGAAAAACTAGTTTGCCAGTGATGACTCGGAGACAGCAGTCCATATCAAACCACATAAAGAAGCAGACCATGATAGCTCCTCCAACTCCTCAAACAAAAGAATCAAAATCTTTCCCAAATGAAGATACAATCCTGGAATTATCAGATACAGAATAAAAAAAACTAATTTACGGAATGCTTAAAGACATCACAAATGAAATTAGGCTAAATGCAGAAAAAGCCAAGGAACACACTGATAAAACAGTTGAAGAACTCAAAAAGATTATTCAAGAACATAGTGGAAAAATTAATAAGTTGCAAGAATCCATAGAGAGACAGCATGTAGAAATCCAAAAGATTAAGAATAAAATTATAGAATTAGACAACGCAATAGGAAGTCAGAGGAGCAGACTCGAGCAATTAGAATGCAGACTGGGACATCTGGAGGACCAGGGAATCAACACCAACATAGCTGGAAAAAAATCAGATAAAAGAATTTAAAAAAATGAAGAAACCCTAAGAATCATGTGGGACTCTATCAAGAAGGATAACTTGCGTGTGATTGGAGTCCCAGAACAGGGAGGGGGGACAGAAAACACAGAGAAAATAGTTGAAGAACTCCTGACACAAAACTTCCCTGACATCATGAAAGACGAAAGGATATCTATCCAAGATGCTCATCGAACCCCATTTAAGATTGATCCAAAAAGAAAAACACCAAGACATATTATCATCAAACTTGCCAAAACCAAAGATAAACAGAAAATTTTAAAAGCAGCCAGGGAGAAAAGAAAGGTTTCCTTCAAGGGAGAATCAATAAGAATAAGTTCAGACTACTCAGCAGAAACTATGCAGGCAAGAAGGGAATGGGACGACATATACAGAGCACTGAACGAGAAAAACTGCCAACCAAGGATCATATATCCAGCAAAACTCTCTCTGAAATAAGAAGGAGAAATTAAGATATTTACAGATAAACACAAGTTTAGAGAATTTGCAAAAACCAAACCAAGGCTACAAGAAATGCTAAAGGAGATTGTCTGGTCAGATGACCAATAGTATCAGGTACCAGCACAATACAAGGTCACAAAACAGAACGTCCTGATATCAACTCAAATAGGGAAAGCACAAGAACAAACAAATTAAGATTAATTCTAAAAAATAAATAAATAAACAAAATAATACACATAACAGGGAATCATGGAAATCAATAGATAAAAGATCACAATAATCAAAAAGAGGGACTTAATATAGGAGGCATTGAACTGCCAGATGGAGAGTGATACAAGGCAATATAGAACAATACAAGTTAGGTTTTTACTTAGAAAAATAGGGGTAAATAATAAGGTAACCACAAAAAGGAATATCAACTCCATAACTCAAGAAAAAAGCCAAGAAAAACGTAATGACTCAACTAACATAAAGTTAAACATTATGAAAATGAGGATCTCACAATCTACTAAGAAAAACGTCTCAGCACAAAAAAGTATGTGGAAAAATGAAATGGCCAACAACACACATGAAAAGGCATCAAAATGACAGCACTAAAAACTTATTTATCTATAATTACGCTGAATGTAAATGGACTAAATGCACCAATAAAGAGACAGAGAGTCACAGACTGGATAAAGAAACACGATCCATCTATATGCTGCCTACAAGAGACACACCTTAGACTTAGAGACACAAACAAACTAAAACTCAAAGGATGGAAAAAAATATATCAAGCAAACAGTAAGCAAAAAAGAAGAGGAGTAGCAATATTAATTTCCAACAAAATAGACTTTAGATTTAAATCCACCACAAAGGATAAAGAAGAACACTATATAATGATAAAAGGGACAATTGATCAGGAAGACATACCCATATTAAATATTTATGCACCCAATGACAGGGCTGCAAGATACATAAATCAAATTTTAACAGAATTGAAAAGTGAGACAGACACCTCCACAATTATAGTCGGAGACTTCAACACACAACTTTCGGAGAAGGACAGGACATCCAGTAAGAAGCTCAATAGAGACACGGAAGACCTACTTACAACAATCAACCAACTTGACCTCATTGACTTATACAGAACTCTCCACCCAACTGCTGCAAAATATACTTTTTTTTCTAGTGCACATGGAACATTCTCTAGAATAGACCACATATTAGGTCATAAAACAAATCTGTGCAGAGTCCAGAACATCGAAATATTACAAAGCATCTTCTCAGACCACAAGGCAATGAAACTAGAAATCAATAACAGAAAAACTAGGGAAAAGAAATCAAATACTTGGAAAATGAACAATACCCTCCTGAAAAAAGACTGGGTTATAGAAGACATCAAGGAGGGAATAAGGAAATGCATAGAAAGCAACGAGAATGAAAATACTTCCTATCAAAACCTCTGGGACACAGCAAAAGCAGTGCTCAGAGGCCAATTTATATCGATAAATGCACACATACAAAAAGAAGAAAGAGCCAAAAGCAGAGAACTATCCCGACAACTTGAACAAATAGAAAGTGAGCAACAAAAGAACCCATCAGGCACCAGAAGAAAACAAACAATAAAAATTAGAGCTGAACTAAATGAATTAGAGAACAGAAAAACAATCAAAAGAATTAACAAAGCCAAAAGCTGGTTCTTTGAAAAAATTAACAAAATTGATAAACCATTGGCTAGACTGACTAAAGAAATACAGGAAAGGAAACAAATAACCCGAATAAGAAACGAGAAGGACCACATCACAACAGAGCCAAATGAAATTAAAAGAATCATTTCAGATTACTACGAAAAATTGTACTCTAACAAATTTGAAAACCTAGAAGAAATGGATAAATTCTTGGAAAAACACTACCTACCTAAACTAACACATTCAGAAGTAGAACAACTAAATAGACCCATAACAAAAAAAGACATTGAAACGGTAATTAAAAAACTTCCAACAAAAAAAAGTCCTGGCCCGGACGGCTTCACTGCAGAGTTCTACCAAACCTTCAGAGAAGACTTAACACCACTACTACTGAAAGTATTTCAAAGCATAGAAAAAGACGGAATACTACCCAACTCATTCTATGAAGCTACCATCTCTCTGATACCAAAACCAGGTAAAGACATTACAAAAAAAGAAAATTATAGACCTATATCCCTCATGAACATAGATGCAAAAATCCTCAACAAAATTCTAGCCAATAGAATCCAACAACACATCAAAAAAATAATTCACCCTGATCAAGTGGGATTTATACCAGGTATGCAAGGCTGGTTTAATATCAGAAAAACCATTAATGTACTCCATCACATAAATAAATCAAAAGATAAAAACCACATGATCTTATCAATAGATGCAGAAAAGGCATTTGACAAAGTTCAACACCCATTTATGATAAAAACTCTTACCGAAATAGGAATTGAAGGAAAATTCCTCAACATAATAAAGGGCATCTATGCAAAGCCAACAGCCAATATCACTCTAAATGGAGAGAGCCTGAAAGCATTTCCCTTGAGAACGGGAACCACACAAGGATGCCCTTTATCACCGCTCTTATTCAACATCGTACTTGAAGTCCTAGCCAGGGCAATTAGGCTAGACAAAGAAATAAAGGGTATCCGGATTGGCAAGGAGGAAGTAAAGTTATTACTATTTGCAGATGACATGATCTTATACACAGAAAACCCTAAGGAATCCTCCACAAAACTACTGAAACTAATAGAAGAGTTCGGCAGAGTCTCAGGTTATAAAATAAACATACAAAAATCACTTGGATTCCTCTACATCAACAAAAAGAACACCGAAGAGGAAATAACCAAATCAATACCATTCACAGTAGCCCCCAAGAAGATAAAATACTTAGGAATAAATCTTACCAAGGATGTAAAAGACCTATACAAAGAAAACTACACAGCTCTACTACAAGAAATTAAAAAGGACATACTTAAGTGGAAAAACATACCTTGCTCATGGATAGGAAGACTCAACATAGTAAAAATGTCTATTCTACCAAAAGCCATCTATACATATAACGCACTTCCGATCCAAATTCCAATGTCATATTTTAAGGGGATAGAGAAACAAATCACCAATTTCATATGGAAGGGAAAGAACCTCCAGATAAGCAAAGCATTACTGAAAAAGAAGAAGAAAGTGGGAGGCCTCACTCTACCTGATTTCAGAACCTATTATACAGCTACAGTAGTCAAAACAGTCTGGTACTGGTACAACAACAGGCACATAGACCAATGGAACAGAATTGAGAACCCAGATATAAATCCATCCATGTATGAGCAGCTGATATTTGACAAAGGACCAGTGTCAGTTGATTGGGGAAAAGATAGTCTTTTTAACAAATGGTGCTGGCATAACTGGATATCCATTTGCAAAAGAATGAAACAGGACCCATACCTCACACCATGCACAAAAACTAACTCCAAGTGGATCAAAGGCCTAAACATAAAGACTAAAACAATAAAGATCATGGAAGAAAAAATAGGGACAACCCAGGAGCCCTAATACAAGGCATGAACAGAAAACAAAACATTACCAAAAATGATGAAGAGAAACCAGATAAAGGGGAGCTCCTAAAAATCAAACACCTATGCTCATCTAAAGACTTCACCAAAAGAGTAAAAAGACCACCTACAGACTGGGGAAGAATATTCAGCTATGACATCTCAGACCAGCGCCTGATCTCTAAAATCTACATGATTCTGTCAAAACTCAACCACAAAAAGACAAACAACCCAAGCAAGAAGTGGGCAAAGGATATGAACACACATTTCACTAAAGAACATATTCAGGCAGCCAACAGGTACATGAGAAAATGCTCCCGATCATTAGCCATTAGAGAAATGCAAATTAAAACTACGATGAGATTCCATCTCACACCAACTAGACTGGCATTAATCCAAAAAACACAGAATAATAAATGTTGGAGAGGCTGCGGAGAGATTGGAACTCTCATACACTGCTGGTGGGAATGTAAAATGGTACAACCACTTTGGAAATCCATCTGGCGCTATCTTAAACAGTTAGAAATAGAACTACCATACAACCCAGAAATCCCGCTCCTCGGAACATACCCTAGAGATACAAGAGCCTTCACACAAACAGATATATGCACACCCATGTTTATTGCAGCTCTGTTTACAATAGCAAAAAGCTGGAAGCAACCAAGGTGTCCGTCAACGGATGAATGGGTAAATAAATTGTGGTATATTCACACAATGGAATACTACACATCGATAAAGAACAGTGACGAATCTGTGAAACATTTCATAACACGGAGGAATCTGGAAGCCATTATGCTGAGCAAAATGAGTCAGAGGCAAAAGGAGAAATATTGTATAAGACCACTATTATAAGATCTTGAGAAACAGAAAAAACTGAGAAGAACACATACTTTTGTGGTTACGAAGGGGGGAGGGAGGGAGGGAGGGAGAGGGTTTTTTATTGATCAATCAGTAGATAAGAACTGTTTTGGGTGAAGGGAAAGACAACACTCAATACAAGGAAGGTCAGCCCAATTGGTCTGGACTAAAAGCAAAGAGGTTTCCGGGATAAAATGAATGCTTCAAAGGTCAGCGGAGCAGGGGCTGGGGTCTAGGGAACATGGTTTGAGGGGACTTCTAAGTCAATTGGCAAAACAATTCTATTATGAAAACATTCTGTATCCCACTTTGAAATGTGGCGTCTGGGGTCCTAAATGCTAACAAGCGGCCATCTAAGATACATCAGTTGGTCTCAACCCACCTGGAGCAAAGGAAAATGAAGAACACCAAGGTCACACAACAACTAAGAATCCAAGAGACAGAAAGGGCCACATGAACCAGAGACCTACATCATCCTGAGACCAGAAGAACTAGTTGGTGCCCGGCCACAATCGATGACTGCCCTGTCAGGGAGCACAACAGAGAGCTCCTGAGGGAGCAGGTGATCAGTGGGATACAGACCCCAAATTCTCATAAAAAGACCATACTTAATGGTCTGACTGCGACTAGAGGAATCCCGGCGGCAATGCTCCCCAGACCTTCTGTTGGCACAGGACAGGAACCATCCCTGAAGACAACTCATCAGACATGAAAGGGACTGGGCAGTGGGGGGGAGAGAGATGCTGATGAAGAGTGAGCTAATTAAATCAGGTGGACACTGGAAAGTGTGTTGGCAACTCTTGACTGGAGGGGGGATGGGAAGATAGAGAGAGACGGAAGACGGCAAAATTGGCACAAAACGAGAGACTGAAAGGGCTGACTCAATAGGGGGAGAGCAAGTGGGAGATGGGAGTAAGATGTATGTAAACTTACATGTGACAGACTGGAATTGTAAATGTTCACTTGAAGCTTAATAAAAGTTAATTAAAAAAAAAAAAGGTGTGTGACACTTAGAAAACAGTGGAGGTTGATTACTGGCTCCCTATGAATGAAAAAGATGGATGGCATACTAAGGAATTGCTTGATTAGTATAATCCAGAAATCACAATGACTGATGGCAAAAAAAAAAAAAAAAAAACTGATTCACAGCCTCTCAGCCAGCTCCTAAACGTAATCAGTTCACAGATTGTGAACTCGTGGAATAAGGAGATAGGGGACCTTTAGGGAAGGATCCTAAAACATGGCCTCAAATACATACTATAAATATCCCTCCAATTATTTCCCATAGAGTGACTGTGTAAAAAAAAAAAAAAAAAGGATACCCATATCTTCAGGGGCTTATAAGTTATTGGCTCTGAATTGACTCTAATCACTGGAGACAAAAATGCCACTGTGGTCAAATAGCTAGAGTGGAAACTTATAAAAAGACAGTTGATAGAGTCTTGCTCAGAAATTTTTTTTTATTTTTTTTGCATTTTCAACGTCCTTTTTTTTTTTTTTCTATGCTTTAGGTGAAATTTTACAGAGCACATTAGTTTCTCATTAAACAATTAATACACAATTGTTTCGTCACATTGGTTGCCAAACCCACAATGTGTCAACACTCTCCCCTTCTCAACCTCAGGTTCCCCTTTTCCATTCATCCAGTTTTCCTATTACTTCCTACCTTCTTGTTTTTGTTTTGGGGCTGGTGTGCCCATTTAGTCTTGTATACATGGTTGAACTACGTGTGTTATTGTTTTATAGGCTGGTCTAATCTTTGGCTGAAGGGTGAAGAGTGAACTTTAAAAGCGACTTCAGTACTGAGTTAAAAGAGTGTCCAGGGACCGTACTCCCAGAGTTTCTCCAGTATCTATCAGACCAGTAAGTCTGGTCTTTTTTGTGAGTTTGAATTTTGTTCTACATTTTTCTCCACCTCTGTCCAGGATCCTCTATCATGATACCTGTCAATCCTGCTCTCGATTTGTCTCACAGTAGGTCCTGTGGGCTCACAGACCCACCCTATTGTCATCTCCCTAGTTTCTGAATGTGTAATTGGAATAAATATACTTAGCAACTGCAACTAGCATAATTCTCACACTGATCCCCTGACCCATGGAGTAAAGACTATTGTGGTGGTGAGTGCCAAGAAGAAGCCCCTGGAACTGCCTCCTCCACTTCTGGATAAAATGGTAAACCAGAAGCAATACTACATTTCTAGGAAAATAGCAGACCTTACTGTAACCATAAATAAGTCCAAAGATTCAAGAACGATGAAGCCAAATGGCACTTATAGAATGACTATGAATTACTGTAAACCTAATTAAGTGGTGAAACAAATTACAGCTGTGAGTACAAATGTAGTATGTTTATTAAGGAAATCAACACAACTCCTGTCACCTAGTATGTAGATGTTGGCTTGGAAACACATTTTTTCCCAATCCCAATTAGTCAGGACAATTAGAAGTACTTTCACCTGGCTGGTACAGCAGTACACCCTTATTAGCTAACCAGAAAACTATAACAATGCTCCTCCTTTGTCATCATATAGTTGACAGAGGCCTTGATCATCTGACCCATTATGCTGATGAAATTATATGAATAAAAATAGCAGCCGGAAATAGCAAATAACCAGCTACTTTTTTTTTTAGGTGTAAGAATAAGAAAGAGAAAACCCATGAAATTCAAGAGCATGCCTCATTGGTGAAGTTTCTAGGGATGCAGTGATCTGGGTACTGTCAGGTTATAACATCTAAAGTGAAGGAGAGTTGTTGCACCTAATACTGACTACAAAAAAAAAAAAAAAAGGTATGACTCTTGGCCTGCCCTTTGGATTTTGGAGGCAATACTTACATAAGCTGTTTTGGAGCATTTGCTGTATGATCCTGAAGGCCGAGAGTTTCAGCAGAGTGCAGAGCAAGATTAGGGCTTAGCAACAAGTCCAGGCTGTGGAATAATGTGACCTGCCGCTTAGGCCTTATCACCCAAGGTAATGGTAACCGAGTTCTGTACCAGACAGGAATGCTCTATTAAGCCTCTACAAAATGACAATATTAGAGTCTTGAGTGTTGGAAAAGACACACTTTCTTCTGCTGGCAAAAATTCTCCATTAAATAAACCTCTCCAGGCTTGCTACTAAGTTCTGAACATGGGATGTCGTCATATATGGGGTGTGTAGCAACCACATAATGATCTCGGGTATGCACAACAACATTCCTTAGCACCTCAAATCAGCCACCATCAGAGAATAGTGAAATAGCCATGATTAAAGTTCTGGTGCCACTCTTTTCAAGTTTGGGGTGCTATCATTCAGAATGGGATATATTCTTTAAACCAGTGAGAAAGAATACATTGTTCTCTTCCTTCAATAGCCAGAATACATAAATCTAGAAACAAAGGGATGGATGTAGAAATTTTGGTTCTCCCTGTTGTATCTAATTCTTTGAAGCAATTTTTGCTTTCCGTTCATGGAAACTTGAATTCAGGCAGTTCCCAAAGTAGTGATTCTTCTTTCAGGGAATAAAGACATGGTTACACTAAATTGGAAGCTTAAACTCACACATTAGCTATTTTGGGTTCTTAAGCCACCAAACTGACATATAGAGAAGGGAGTTACTATAGTGGCTGGGGAGGAGAAGTGATTAATCCTGATTATCAAGGGTAAAAGAGTTGAACAGAAGATTTCAAATGGCAGCTCGAGAACACAAAGTAAAGTATTATAATGACATGTGCAAAGGCCTGGAGTTAGAAAACCAAAAGGGAAGAACACACTTGGAATTTCTCATGCTGAAAAAGCTGGAGAAAATAGTTAATCCTTTCGTTGCAATTTTGAAGGATTCTACGGGGAAAATATTAAACAAAGCAGGAAGCATCAAAAGAAGATGACAGGAATACACAGAGTCACTAAACCAAAAAGAATTGGTTGATGTTCAACCATTTCAGGAGGTAGTATATGATCAAGAACCAATGGTACTGAAGGAAGAGGTCCAAGCTGCACTGAAGGCACTGGTGAGAAACAGGGCTCCAGGAATTAACAGAATACCAGTTGAGATATTTCAACAAACAGATGCCATGCTGGGAGTGCTCACTCATCTATGCCAGGAAATTTGGAAGACAGCTACCTGGCCAACCGACGTGAAGAGATCCGTATTTATGCCTATTCCAAAGAAAGGTGAACCAACAGAATGCAGAAATTATTGAACAATATCATTAATATTGACAAGCAACTGCCAGAAATTCAAGCCAGATTCAGGAGAGGATGTGGAACCAAGGATATCACTGCTGATGTCAGACAGGTCCTGGCTGAAAGCAGAGAATACCAGGAAGATGTTTACCTGTGTTTTATTGACCATGCAAAGGCATTTGACTGTGTGGATCATAACAAATTATGGATAACACTGCAGAGAATGGGAATTCCAGAACACTTAACTGTGCTCAAGAGGGACCTGTACGTAAATCAAGAGGCAGTCGTTCAAACAGAATAAGGGGATACTGCGTGGTTTAAAGTCAAGAAAGGTGTGTGTCAGGGTTGTATCCTTTCACCATACCTATTCAGTCTGTATGCTCAGCAAATAATCCAAGAAGTTGGACTATATGAAGAAGAACAGGGCATCAGGATCAGAGGAAGTCTCATTAATAACCTGTGTTATGCAGATGACATAACCTTGCTTGCTGAAAGTGAAGAGGACTTGAAGCACTTACTAATGAAGATCAAAGACCACAGCCTTCAGTATGGATTACACCTCAACATGAAGGAAACAAAAATCCTCACAATTGGATCAATAAGCAACATCATGATAAACGGAGAAAATGCTGAAGTTGTCAAGGCATCAGGATTTTATTTGGATCCACAATCAACACCCATGGAAGCAGCAGTGGAGAAACCAAAAGATGCATTGCATTGGGCAAATCTGCTCCAAAAGACCTCTTTAAAGTGTAATGGTTCAGTATTTGCTAATTCAGAGTTTGCATTGACTTTACAGAACAATAAGAACTGACTGTGTGTATATTTTTATTTTTTATATATACACACACATAGTGTCAGGGGTCCCCGAAACATGTTCAAATTTGATCATTTGCTAGAAGGACTCATTGAACTCTGAAAAGTTGTTAAACTCATGGTTATGGTTTACTACAGCAAAAGGCTACAGATCAAAATCAGCAAAGGAAAAGGGCATGTAGGGAGGAATCAAGGAAAAACCAGGCACAAGCTTCTAACTGTCCCTTCCTAATGCAACTGCATGGAAACCATGGTGGCATAGTGGTTAAGTGCTACAGCTACTAGCCAAAGGGTCGGCAGTTCAAATCTGCCAGGTGTTCCTTGGAAACTCTATGGAGCAGTTCTACTCTGTCCTATAGGGTCACTATGAGTCAGAATCAACACAACGGGACTGGGTTTGGTTTTTTTTTTTTTGGTAATGGATTTGCATGGACAGCTCTTAATTCTCCAAGCAGTGATGTGTGACAACACATACAAAGTATTGACAACAAGGAAAACTCACCAGAGCCTTGGTATCAGGGACTGTGTTGGGGGTCATCTGCATAGACATGAAGCATTCAACTGGCTGATCTTAGCTACTCAGTTATTCAGTCTCCAACACTCCCCGAAAAGGTCAGGCTGAGATAGGATGGCCCAGGGTCCCAGGTGAACATGATAAACCATATTATTAGCCTAAACTATCTGGCTTAGCCCAAAAAGTACACAAAGATGCTTTTATCAGGCAAGATATTCCAAAGACTTAGAGGTTATCTCCCAGGAGCTGGCTGAGGACCAGCCCTCTATTTGAAATGTGCAGAGCTTGAAAATCACAAGCCTCCTGAGTTAACCCTTTCTTGCATTATGTATTATTTATTTATTTGAATTAAAAAGGAATAAAGAGAAGCCAGCTATTCAAGAAGCTGTTTTCAGAAGACAAATTAGCAAGAGCAACTATACTGAGGCAGTATTAAGAACAGAGAAAGCCAGGATAACCATAGAGTAGTGAGCAGGAGAGAAGGTTGTTATGTGATGAGGTTAAAGGAGTAAGCTTCTTCACAGGACCTCTGAGATCACAGTAAATATCTTCTACTTGGTTCTAAGTGTAACTGAAGAATTTTAAAACCAGGCATAGAAATGAAGGGGTACTGACATGATTTGATTTTTGTTTGCGAACAATGACTCTGGCCACAATGTGAAGGATTGATGAAGCAAGACTGGCAAGATGAAGGAGACATTAATTTGACAGAAGAAAGAAAGGAAGTAATAGCTGAGTTGGGGTGTTGACTTATTTACCGATAAATTATAAAAGTGTACTTTTATTATTAGCTAAATTCTCAAGGTAAAAAGAGACACTTAGGACAGAGAGTATCATCAATAATGGGTTCAAATAGTCTCCTTGATCATTTCAAATTCATTCGGGTGTTATCTTGTCATAAGTAGCCAAATTGTCATTGATTTTACCATATAACATGGCTGACAAGTAGTTCATACCAAGAGGAAAAGTGTCAACTTGGCCATTTTCTTATTTTTTGCTTGTGCTCAAATTTTGTATATTATATTCAGCTATGTTTTTTGTGTGTGGTGGGGTTAAACTTTTGCCTATTTTGTGAGGGTTAATTTGATAAAGGTAGTTAACATAACTGACAAATCCATGGTAGTTCCAAGCAAATTGTCATAAGTCACTATTTACCAAAAGCAAATGGAATGACAGCTTATGACAAATCTTCCAACACACAGGCTGTGCAGGTGAATGCTGGTGCCAATCTCTGTATTAAAGTTTAATAATGATTCATTTTTAGCTTAAGTAAAAAGAAATAGAAGCATAAATTGTAATATAGTTTTTCTGTAACCCAACGCACCATTTTACATATCCTTGAAGTATGCACACCCCACTTTGGAGAAGACTGGCTTAGAAGGGAACGCTCTGTGGTAGGGATTTAATGAGAGTTTAGAACAAATGAACAGAAGTGGATTTCATTCCAAATCTCCTAGGAAAAGCTCAGGAGGCCTGGAGGAACTGACTCATAACCTTTCTTCACCAATCACCCTAAATCTTCCCCAGTTCCTTAGAGTTTAGGGTACAATGTACAATATGAAAAGCCCTGCTTTCCATCTCTGTCACTTCCAGGTGATAACACAAATCCATGCTAAGCCAAACATGTACTAAGACGCTCAGCTGGGCATCAGAGCTGCACTTGAAGAGCAATGAGACAAAAATGTCTCTTTCTCAGGTTTATCCAGCTAATGAGGAGGGATGGTGGATTATTAGCTGAGTTTGAGAATGTATAAACACTACAGAATTAAACACATGTGCATAAACATTCCCCCAATGCAGTCTTTGTATTCAGAGATGGAGTCACTGACGAGCCACACTTTGAGGTGATCAGCTCCTTACAGCTACACTATTTGTATAACAAAAATAGTAGTTACCATTTATTAAGTGTCACTTAGGGAATAAGCCCTAAACTGACACTTAAGGCGACCAATCTCTAATCCTCACGGCATCCCTGAAATTGTGATTATCTTACTTTCTTCAGATTAGAGAATTGAGGCTCCAAGTCTTGAAGTGAATGGTCCAAGGTCATGTGATCATTCAATACATATCCATGATGTCTTCTAGTTGATATGGCTTAGTTTTATTTTTTACTTAAAAAAAAAAAAGTAATATCAAACATGTATCTGATGGCAACCCCTATAAATCCACACAGAGACTGGTTTGATGACAAGCCTGACATCACAAAGATATAAACAGCAGGGATTTGAACTGGAATTGAGCCTTCTATTTCCTCTGGAGAGCCATTCACACATTCTACAAAATAATTCTTGATGGACTCAGAAGCTTTGTATTGTCTCTCTTAGCAGAGTCTCAGTATTCAGCTGCTTCCCCTATTTTTCATTTGGAAAAGGCCAAAGTATCAGAAGCCTGCTTGGATCTTTGACAAACGTTGTGAGAAGCATCAGACTGGAGTCAAAGACAAGATGCAGTAAAACATGAGACATCACAAAGCATGTGCGTGAGGCACTGTGGAAGGCAAGGTAGTGAGGTGGAAATGGCACAAGCAGAGCAGTTCTGCCACTTGTTGTGTGACCTTGGCAAGTTGTCTCATCTCTCTGAGCTTCATTTTCTTCATCTGTATTAGGGAAGTAATAATACTTATAACTTAGCATCAATGTCAGGATTAGTTGAAATAGAAAGGCAGCATCTTCTAGTGGTTAAAAGGCTGGGCTCTGAAGACAAACTACCTATTATTACACCCTGACTCTATCTCTAACTCAAGTCCCTGGGTAGCACAAACAGTTAACACATTCAACTACTAAATAAAAGGTTGTAGTTTTGAGTCTACCCAGAGTGCCTTGGAAGAAAGGCCTGGTGATCTTACTTCCAAAAAATCAAGCATTTAAAACCCTATGGAGCACATGTCTACTCTGACACACATGGGACCACCATGAGTCAGAATCAGCTGAATAGCAACTGGTGTATCTTCTACTGGTTGCACGACCCTTGGCAGGTTATATAGCCTCTCCTGTAAGTTCCTCCATCTGTATAATGGGCAGTGGTATTACGTACTTCTGAGGTGGTTGCAAGAATTACATGAGTTGACACACAGAAGCTCTTCTAATAGTCAGTGCCTGGCACGTTGCGAATGCTCAACGAATGTCAGCTATGATGATCTTGAACAAGAACTTGGATAACAGCTATTATGCGTGAAGCGCCCAGGACAAAATAGAGGTTCGATGTTTGTACAATCCTTCCCGTAATTCAATAATACACATCTGTAATTTCCTTTTAATGTTAAAACTTCAATTTACACTACAATGGCAACCCACATACACAACATTGTGAAGACATTCATAAAGAAGTTATCGTTCCCTCAAGCCCAGCAGTTTCAGGGTCTAAAAAGATAATTTGACCCATTTGCATTTTTTAGGGTCCACCAATGTTTAAACCGGTTCATCTCAAACTGTTCTAAAGTTGGATTAACTTTTTCTGGTTTTTTTGGGCTGTGAGATTGTTAGAAGCTCATTCAGTGCTTTTGCTGTAAAGGTCTGTCCTAAATAATCAAAACAATCCAGAAGCTAAACATCACCAGGCACTTTTATAGGGTTTGATGATAGGTGAGAATCATCTATCCAGGCAAACCCATGAAAAATCATTATTACATTAAACTCAATGGCTTCCATATACCATCCACATATACTATGGGGAGAAGGAAGTGACAGCTCTGTATAACAGGATTTCAGCATTCTGGAGACTGTTAGCTTTGCCATGATACATAAATTTCTTGGCACTTTCACTCTAGTTTTCCATGTTGTCATATTTTTCAGAGAAAAATAACAAAACAGTTGGAACAAACAATATTTCTCAACTATATATATATACACACACACACACACACTCCTTCTGCCTTCCCTAGTGGATTTCCGTTTACATGCCTGAAAGAGCCAATAGCCCATTACTGTACCCAGCCAATAACACTGAAACCAAGAATGTACTTGTATCTTTGTAATAAATCACAGAAGAGAAGAGAAGCTTTTTTTGTAGTGGGGCCTAAAGACAGTAAAATAAATAGATACTTGTCTTCTGAAGGAAAAAAAATGTATCTGGGTATGGTGTGCGTGTGTGTATGCCTTAGTTAATATCAAAAGATCCTTGTTTTTCTTTTTTTTCTGTATTTGTTTTTTATACTCACGTTTTTCTTATATCCCTGCCTTGATTTGCAGAAAAATATATTAGTCAGGTTAGAACAGTGATAACCTGTTGCCATCAAGTTGATTCCGACTCATACCGGCTCTACAGGACAGAGTTGAACTGCCCCACGGGGTTTCCAATGCTGTAAATCTTTATGGAATCAGAATGCCTCATCTTTCTTCCAAGGAGCCACCGATAGGTTTGAACTGCTGACCTTTCGGTTAGCAGCTGAGTGCTTAACCACTACACCACCAGGGCTTCTCTACTGAAGAACAGTGGTTCTCAAATTTGTGCATCAGAATCACCTGGGGTGGGGTTGTGGGTCTTGTTTTTCGGTTGTTGATTTTTTTTTTTTTTTTTTTTTTTTTGCAGTAAATATACGTAACAAACCATTTGCCATTTCAACATTTTTCATGTGTACGGTCAGTGACATTATTTATGTTTATCATGATATTCAACCATCACCATTCTCCATTTCCAGATTTTCCCATCACCCTTAACAGAAGCTCAGTGTCCTCTAAGCAGTGAGCCTCCCTTTTCCCTTCCCTCATGCCCCTAGTAACCACTAGTACACTTTGGTCTCTATATACTTGTCTATCCTAAATATTTCATATAAGTGGAATCATACAATATTTATCCCTTTGTCACTGACTTATTTCACTCAACATGTTTTCAAACTTCATCCACGTTGTAGCCTGTATCAGAACTTTATTTCTCTTTTCAGCAGACTAATATTCCATGGTGTGTATATACCATATTTCATTTACCCATTCATCTGTTGATAGACATTTAGGCTGCTCTGGGGGGCTTGTTTTAACACAGAATTGCTGTGCCTGACCCAAAAGTTTCCGATTTAGCACATCTAGAGTGAAACCCAAGAACTTTCATTTCTAACCACTTCCCAGGTGAGGCTCTTGCTGCTGATCCAGGGACCACAATTTGAGAACCAATGATGTAGAAGAATGACTACTGACATTACTTGAAGTCACAGAACCAGGGTTCTAGTCTCAGCTCTCCCATGTGGCCTGACGCTTGAGATTTAACCTCTCTGGATCACAGTTTCTCGACAGTGGAATGACAGTTTGCACGAGATGCTCTTCAAGATCTCATCCAACACCAATAATCCATGAACATGTCTGCTCTGTATCCTCTGCCTCAGGAAAAGCTCCACATCTGACTGGCGGGGGCTATTCCCCCACCAGGCACAGGTATCCCTCTCTTTAACTTATTCTACAGCAGCGGTTTGCAAAGGTTGTCAGAAGTAGCAAGGACAATTAGATGGATTGCATCCTATTTCTAAAACGTAAGATGTTTTACAATTCGTCAGCTCCTCTCCCCATGCTTACTAGAGGGAGAGGATACATGCAAGGCTTCAGCTTCTAGTGAACAACCTCCATGATGCCTGTCGTAGTAGAATTATTGACATAATAATAACAACATTAACAATTAACACTTATTGAACACTAACTATATATGCCGGACGCTATGGAAAGACCTTTGCATATGTTATCATCTAAGCCTCACAATAACCCCATAAGGTATTAATTACTATCATTCTCATTTTAAGAAGGAGAAAACATATGCAAAATACCCAACCAAAGTCCCACACTGAACAAGTAGCAGAATTGGGATGCAAAAATCAATCTCATTTGATTCTAGATCTCATATCATTTTTACCCTAGTCATAGCTAAAATAGTATCACCAGCTCCACTCCAGAGTGAGAGTGGAGATCAGGTTTCAACAGAGGACCAGGCTGAGGAATGAGATGGGAGAGGGCTGGGAGTAGAAATACCTCACTGGGCAGAACAAGAGATCTAAGCCTGGAGGGCAAGGGTCAAACGCTAGCATCAAATCAAGGATGGGAGAAAAGCCCGAGCAGGATGAGTCAGGGCTTGATACTATGAAGATGCTGAAATCAAAACACAAGTTATGAAAGCAGGTCAGACTCAAGCCCAGGGCGGCACTGATGACTGGGAAGATGTAAGAGCCAGGAATTAGCTGGTTCCTACGATAAGGCTTGTTAGTACTGATGGCAGGACCTCATTTGACTGAAGAAGCCATTCTCTGCCCCCAGAGCCTGACAGTCATTTGTCACTACTCCCACTCCTATATTTGCAGTAAGGTAAATACTGGGAGAAGAGAGGAACCGCAGTCTACAGGTGTTATGTTAATTCTTCATGCATTAAGTCCATTCAAAATGCTGAAGAAAAGGTCCTTAATTCTTAAATTACTTAATAAAATCCATTTAATTTCATCAACAAATAAAATAAAATAGGACATTATAACTAAAATAGCCTCAAAATTACTTATTGGAAACCCACCCATCTCCAAAGCCACCTAACACATTACCAACCAGATTCAAAACCATAACCCTGTGCTTCAAAGGCCATCTCAACACTAGTGGTTCCAAAATTCCTATGTGAGAGGGATTGGTCTTGCTGAATGACGAGACTAAGTGATTGTTTAACCTGCATTTACTTGCGCGTTTTATAGCATTGTATATTTATTTACAATGCCTTGAAATAAATTTTCACAGCAAGTACAATGCTTTTAATTTTTGTTTTAATGTTATATTCATCTGGGATATTTTGGTGATTGATAAAGACTATGGGGAAATAAAGTCTTCTCTTTTAGGACCTTCCCGCCCCCCATACTACCATGGCTTCTCAGATACTCTACATTCACAGCAGACATTCCTGGAGACCTTCTTCCATTCCAGGTGCTATGCAATGTGTTGTTATACATGGGGCATGTACGGCTGGAAGACATGTAAAGAAATAGCTACACTGGAAAGCAGGAGTACATAGTAATTTTTCTCCCACAAGATCCCTGGGTAGTCCTCTCCAACTCAGGAAAAAATAAATGTAAACATTTTTGCTGTGCTTACAATATGTTCTAAGTGCTTTACATATATGAACTAATTAAATCATTACTAACACACTTCGTATGTTGTTGCTGCTGTTAGGGGCTGTTGAATCGATTCCGACTCCTACAACCTCCTATGGCAGAGCAGAATGGCCCCACAGGGCTCTCTAGGCTATAATCTGTATGGGAGGAATTGTCATGCCTTTCTCCTGAGCAGCTGCTCTGTGGGTTCCACCCCCCAACCTTTAGGTTAGCAGCCAAGTGCTTAACCGTTGTGCCACCAGGGCTCCTTCAAACATATTCTAAATAAGTACTATTATTAATCTTATTTTATAGATAAGGAAACTGAGGCACAGAGAAGTTAAATAACTTGCCCAGGGCTACATGGAATAAACAGCAGAGTCAAGAATCAAACCTAGGCAGTCTGACCCCACTCCCATGATCCTAACTCACATTAAAAAACAAAATTACTCCCCCTTTAAATGGAAGTTCTATTTTAGATGATTAGGTCAAAATCCTTAGCTCTTTTTTTTTCTCTGACACTCCATAGCAAATCCATCTCGTTCTACCTTCAAAACAGATCTAGAGTCTGACCACATCTTAACACCTCCACTGCTACCACCCTGGTCCAAGCCATCATCATATCTTGTCTGGATTATTACAAAATCTTTCTGATTGGTCTTCTTGCTTCTGCCCTTTACCTTCCGTAGTTTGTTCTCAACACAATAGCAAGAGTGATCCACTCTTGTGCTCAAGCCTTTGCAATCACATAGAAACACAGAGTAAATGCTAATCTCGTGCAATAGTCTACATTGCTCTACATGGTCCGTACAGCCACAGAACCACCCCTAGCAAACACTCTTCTCCTCTCCATTCCCTGCCACCATCCATTCACCCTTTCTGCTTCTGCCACATGGGTCTCTTCACTGTTCCTCAAACACAACACACACACTCTCACCTCAGGGCCTTCACCGTGACTGAGTCAACTAGATAATTATATGGAAATAATAAATCTTGACCTTCGCCTACCCTAATACAAAGGACTGAATTGTCAAACAGACTCACACAAAGTGCAAATGTTTCCCAACACTCAGATCTACTTCCATCATCATCCCATTGCTGTTGAGTCAATTCCAACTCATAGGGTCCCTATAGGACAGAGCAGAACTGCCCCATAGAGTTTCCAGGGAACACCTGGTAGATTTGAACTGCTGACCTTTTGGTTAGCAGCCGTAACACTTAACCATTACACCACCACAGTTTCCAAGTTCTACTTAGAACTGCTAAAGGAGAGAAGAAAAAAACAATGGCCACCATCTGGGAGATCCCAAGCTATCAGAAGCAACATCTAAAAGTTTCCTTCTCTATGTTGGGAAGCATTTGGGTTTTGGAGTGACGGATAAGTAGTAACTCTCAGAGCAGCACAAACTAGCTCAGGAAAGATGCTTTGTTTCAGGGTTCCCAAGATTTCACACCTCGTTAATCACACATTCTCTGGTGGCGGCACCCCATACAGCCACAAATGACAGGTTTACTTATAAAAAGCAATCTAATTAGATTAAGTATGGCCTGCTAAAGTGTTTTTAGACAAAAATTTAGCATAGAGCATCCTTTATTAAAAAAAAAAAATATTAGCCAGCTAAAAAATCCCATCAATGTGTTTACAGAGATCTGATTCCGATTAAAAAAAAAAAATGGCCTTTAGAAAAGACAGTGAGTTATAAACCCACTGCTAATTATTTCCTTCCCACAGATTCACATTATCTACAGAATCAATTCCAGATGGATTGTATATCTAAATGTGAAAATAAAACATAAAGTTTTTAGAAGAAAACAAGGCAAAGATTTCTTAAACAAAACACAAAAAGCACTAATCATAAACGAAAAACTGGTAAATTATATTACATTAAAATTATTAACTTCCATCCTTGTAAAAACACACTATTAAATGAGTAAACAACTCAATGCAGAGTGGGAAACTACGTGAGAGTAAACAACTCGTCACAGAGTGGGAAACTACGTGAGCAATAAGTATCTTCAACAAAAGAATCACATCCAGAAAAATCTTCTTTAAAGCTCATATAATTTAACAAGAAAAGGCAGAAACCTCAATACAAAAATGAGCAAAAAAGTTGGAACAGGCACTTGTCCAAAAAGGACATCCAAATGGCCAATAAATATATGAAAAGGGGCTCAACTTCATTGGTCTTCAGGAAAATGCAAATTAAAACACCATGAAGTACCTTTACCATACACCCGAATGGTCCAAATAAAGAACATGGAAAATACCAAGAGTTGGTGAGGCTATGGAGCAACCAGAATTCTCACACACTGCTGGGAGGAGTGTAAATCAACACAATAATTATGGAAAATTGGCAATATTTTGTAAAGTAGAACATACCCTGTTGGGAGAATAGTCGGCCTCTATGCCTCCCTTCCAGGCTACCTAAGTAAAGGCCTTGAGGCCAGAGCGTTTTCTGATAAGGAGGCTGGGAATTGGATCCCCTTCTCCCTTCCAGTTCCTTCTCCTTATCAGAGAAGGCTTCCCCCTGTTCTGGGCACTCAGTAACTTTCTCTGTCTCTTGTACATGTGCAGGCACCACACAGCACCTGGCCAACCCCACTTCTATATCTGTTCCCAGCAGGGAAGGAATGGGGTCTCTCATACATACTACGGCACAAGAGGAAGAACATGCCAGATTGTAAGAGCCAGCCTCACAGGATGGACTGGAGGGAAAACAAGCTTTGTGAGGCCGAACATGAGCACCCCCGTGTGTTCCACTAGTTCACCACAGTTTGCATTCTTATGTAAGTCCTAGCATGGAGCCACTACTGTCCACCACCACTATAAAACCTCTGCCGTAGCACTGCAGGATATGGAGATCTGCTTTGGTCCTATAGCCACCAGGGGCCACTTCATATGTAAGTCTCCCTAATAAAACCTCTTCACTACCACACCGGAGTTGCCTGCCTCTTTCTTCAGTCTCTCGGCACCCTCCATTTTCAGAGGCAAATCTCAAGTTACTGGTCCATGCCTGGGCATACACCTACCCTAACCCACTGCAGCTGAGTCAGTTCCAACCCATAGGGACCGTATAGGGTTTCCAAGGCTGTAAGTTTTTATGGAAGAAGACTACCACATCTTTCTCCCACAAAGCCTCTGGTGGTTTCAAACCTCCAAACCTTCTGTTAGCAGTTGAGCACTTTAATGACCGTCCCACCAGGGCTCCTCTTCTACGTACATACCTAAATATAATATAGCTATATATACATAAATAAATGCATAGGTATTTGGACCAGAGTTTTCATAGAAGCACAGTCTATAGTAGACAATAACTGAAAACAATCCAAGAGTCCATAAATAGAATAGACAATTACATTGTGATATATTCATAAGAACGGACAAATTACAACTAAATACAACATGGTAGAATCCCCCAAATATTAACTGAATGAAATATATAAAAAATGAAATCAATCTATATTTATGTATTAACTATATAAAATTTAAAAACAGGAAAAACTAATCTGTGGTATAAAAATTCAGAAGAGCAGTTATGCTTTGGGGGCAGGCAGCAATGGTGTTGGGAAACAGTAACTTTAAGGGGACTGAGGGCGGCTTCTGGGATACTTGTGATATAATGTTTCTTTATGTACATGCCAGTTATATGGATGTGCCCACTTTGATAATTCACTGAGCTGTATCTTTTTCTCTTCGTAAAAAAACTAAATTAAAAATTGCAAATATTGAATTTTAATGGTTTCAGATGAGGCATATATTCTCCACATCACTGTGATCTCCAGTTAGTCTGTTATCTTAACCCCGGACAGCATCACAGTTCTTAAATCATTGGTGCCCCTGGCTAAGCTAGCTAAACTCTCTGGCCCTTTCCCAGCTCCTCATGCTTCCATTGCGTGTACCTAATTTTCACATCAGTTTGATTTCTTAATAGCAAACAAACAAAAGTACTTTTCTCTCCCTGAGTAGCCAAAACTATAAAATAGGATTTAGTAATCTTGATTGGGTAAAGCCTTGATTTAATCTTTGAGAGTTGTTTATGAAAAATAGACTCCATATTCGATATTATTTTACCATACGATGTTAGAGAAAGGTGCTAAGAAGTGTGATCAAAAGTTTTTCAACTTGCCAAGCAGTTCCTTGGAATCAGGGTGCACATTCACGAAGCTCGGTAATTTCAAACAGATGAAATGAGAAAAGAAACAGATGGGTCTCTGGATGACTAAGAAAATACTGACATCTGAAGCATTCACACAGCAAGGTCCCAGATTGAACATCCAAACTCCATATGCAATTTCCAGATACAGTTCTGGGGACCTGGTGGCTCATGCATACCAAGCTAACATTCTGCATACCTGAGAAAATTGAGCCATCCGGTATATTGCACCTCAGAGTTTATAAAGGGGCGTGGGGCTGGGCATCTACCTATAAACGTATACCATCCTTAACGCTCCAGGGTCTCGTGCATGAATATAAATGGCAGTTCCTATATCAAATGTCTAAATATTTGAAAATTATAAATCGAGCTGGCCCAGCCCACATTTCCCTGCAGATTCACACAGCCTGGTTCCTGCAAATTGCCCTGATGACCTGGAGACCAAAAGAGCTATGCTTAACCTCTGCTGCTTGGGTGGGCTAAGGACCACAAGCGATAGCATGGATCTGTTGGGGTAGGATGGGTCAGAAACTGGGCCCAGAACTAGGACTCTGGGTCAGATATCAGATATTCCAAGAATGGGATGAGAGCTCACCTGATGAATCTCTCTGGGGAACCACAGCAAGTAGATTTCCCTTTGCCACAACTCATTATTCAGACTAGGATTCCCAAGCAGTTTTACATGCCTCCCAAAACCACACCACCAAAGCAGAGGAGAGAGCAAACCCAGTAATCCTGTAGGGTTGCTATGAGTTGGAATCGACTCGATGGTAACAGGTTTGGGTTTGGGTTTCCCTTAGTCTGGGTTTCTTAAAAAGCAGAGCCTAAAATAGAGAGCTTATGAGCTACTATTTTACTAGGAAATGTAATCTCATGCAGCAGAAGTGACGGACCAAGTCAGGGAGGGTGGCAAAGTAAACACGATATCCAACAGGCCCTTGCTTAATGTGACTGGTGCCATAATCAGTGGAAATGTACCTGAAAAAGCCTCATAAACTTCATCTCAGGACCATCCGTCAGAGAAGCCAAAGGGAGAATAATTTATCCACTGGTTTCCCACACTCAGTGGACAGAGGCTTCCTCTTAAGATACTAACTCCTGACATGTCCGAGTTGCACACACACGGGCATCAACAGGGAAGCCCTGGGGACTGGAGGTGAGAGGTGCAAGTCTAGGCAGGAGGTGAAGCACTCTTCACCTGCACAAAGGTAGTCAGGGCCACACAGACCTAGAACCAGAGACGCGTGAGGCCACAGGGATCTGAAGTGCTGCATAGGAGGGGTGTGATTCAATATCATCAGCCTGATTTAGAAAAAAACACCACTGGTACTGCAACTACCCAGGCCAAACTCAAGGAAAACTTTCATTACAAGTGACAACAGGACTTCCTGTCCTGTGGTTGTTGTCAGGTGCTGCTGAGTGGGGTTCTGACTCATAGCGACCCTGTGTACAACAGAACAAAACACTGCCCAGTCCTGTGCCGTTCTCCCAATCGCTGTCCTAGAAAACAACGTCAAATCGATCTTCATTTGTCTCAAGTTTGTTGTTGTTGTTAGCTGCCATCGAGGAGGCCCTCGAGTCACGGTGACCCCGTGCACACCGGGATTGGACCACTGTGCTCCACAGGGTTGTCACTGGCTGATCTTTCAGGAGATCACCAGGCCTTTCTTCCTAGTCTGTCTTAGTCTGGAAGTTCCACTGACATCTGT
Source organism: Elephas maximus indicus (assembly GCF_024166365.1). Taxonomy (NCBI): domain Eukaryota; kingdom Metazoa; phylum Chordata; class Mammalia; order Proboscidea; family Elephantidae; genus Elephas; species Elephas maximus. The sequence goes on along the minus strand of NC_064835.1, from coordinate 77,622,955 downwards.
TCAGCATCATAACAACATGTAAGCCTCCACTGACAGATGGGCGGTGGCTATGTTTGTGTTTGAGGTACATTGGCGGGGAATCAAACCCAGTCTCCTGAATACCAAAAAAAAAAAACCATTGCCATTGAGTCGATTCTGACTCATAGTGACCCTACAGGACAGAGCAGAACTGCCCCATAGAGTTTCCAAGGAGCAGCTGGTGGATCCAAACTGCCGACCTTTTGGTTAGCAGCCGTAGCAATTAAGCACTACATCACCAGGGTTTCCAGTCTCCTACATAGCGGGTGGGGACTCTAGCACTGAGCCACGATGCCTCTTATCCCAAGTGTAGTACGGGTGTACTCTTTTGAACATTCTTTGCTAGTGTCTGAAGATTCAAAAAAAATCAAAGTCTCCCTCTAGTGTTCAAACCTCTGTTTTACAATTTTTGGGGGGATATTTAACGGACAAGTAAATTCTGATAACAAAATATTGCTTAATCTTCCAGAATAAAATTCAAGGTGTTTTGTGATATTGAATTGCTCAGTGTAAGACAAAGCCCAGGATGTTTTTCTGGAAAGAGCAGATAGTAAATATTCTGGAAAGGATAGACAGTAAATATGTTAAGTATAGCAAGGCACATAAAGTCTCTGTATTTTGTTTGGGTTTAACCACTTTTTAAAAATACAAAAATCATTTCTTGTTCCCTATCCAATGAGTAAAACAGTCTGAGCCTAGGCAGTAGATTTCTGGCCTGGGTAAGAGATGCCACCTATTATTAAAAGATACATAATTTATTTTTATATCTACTTATAATTGATATCATTTAATTTATTATATAAACATGTGTACATATGTGTGTGCGTGAGTGTGTGTGTGCTGCTACGTTATGATACAATTTGTCTTTAAAGGTAAATACTTAAAATCCCAAGCCCTTTACAAACATTTGTTTACAAAATGTATTCTTAGGTTAGCATTTGAAGAAGAATCGCGGCATTTTGGTAGGTCCCTAAAATTAAAAAGAATCCCTCTCAGTGCAGAAATTCTTACCACATCACTAAAAGAGAGTCTTTTAACTTCTGGTCAAAATGTTTCCATTACGCTTCTTTATAAGACTTCTGCCTAAGAGTCGTCAGATGGCTCTAATTGCTTAAATTCCTGAAAGACATGCAGTTTGTTGAAATCTATTTGAAATATCAATCCACATGTTGTAATTCTGATCTTTGGAGATACCCAGAGCCAGTCTATGCTTCTGTGTTATAGCTCTTCAAATATTTGCAGATATGATATTATATTATATCCCCATATCAGACTTGCCTTCATCTGACATTTGGAGACACCCTAAGCAAACGAGTTGCAGGACCTATCCTTGAATTTGCTATTGTTTCAGGTACAAGGCCTGGCTTTGCTAATTATGAGCCTTGTTACTTTGGGTAAATCCAAGGAGGCCCTGGTGGATCTGAATCGCCGGCCCTTTGGTTAGCAGCCATAGCACTTAACCACTACACCACCAGGGTTTCCAATGGATGCCTAAGGGCTGCAAATCTCAGTCCTAGACCTGCCGCATAAGCTTCAGCCAGGAACTTGTTAGAAATGCAAATTCTCTGGTCGCACCCAGGCCCACTGATTCAGGAACTCTGGAATTGGGGCCCAGCCACCTGTGTTTTAGTAAGTCCTTAGGGCCTAATTCTCTAATTCTCTCACAGGTTGCCTAGTGGAGAGAGACTGGCCTGGTTCCTGTTCCTTGACTTGTTTCTCCTTAAGCCCTAGTTTCCTGACCAAACATAGAATTCCTACATAATTTTATCCAACCTCATGGCTTCCAGAAAGCACAAGGCATCTACTAGACATTTCTCCTTGTCTCTCCCACAGCTCTCTCAAATACAATACAAATTTATGAATACACTGCCACTCCCTCCCCCTAGCCCCACTGGCCTTCCATGTGTGTGGACATTTGACTCCCTCTGCTTACTGTAATTCTCTCTGCCTGACCCCTGCCTCCCTCCTCTGGGCCTGGCCTACTCCTGCTCATTGTTCAAGTCTTAGCTGTCATTGCTCCTCCAAATGCTGACTTCCCATTTGGTTTAAGGGCCCTTCATTAGCTCCCACATCATTCTCTGTAAATCTCTGTCATATTTTATCATATATCACATCTATTGTAATTTCTTTTGTCGGCCTCACTCCCCACTACAATGTGATATCCTTAAGACCAGGGATTATTATCTTTTATCGGCAAATGAAGGAGCCCTGGCAGCACAGCGGTTAAGTACTCCACACCAAAACTTCAGGGGTTCAAATTCACCAGCTGCTCTGCAGGAGAAAACTGTGGCACTCTGCTTCCATGACGATTACAGCCTTGGAAACCCTACGGGGCAGTTCTACTCTGCTCTATAAGGTCACTATGAGTCGGAATCCACTGGACAGCAAAAGGTTTTTTAATCCCCCAAATGAGAATCATATTAGATGTGTTATTTTTTAATAAAAATATTTCATTTTTCCATTATATATTTCAATTTATTGAGTCTATCGACTCCCTCCTCTGAAGTGTGAGAATATTCCTTATTCATTCACTTCGCTTCCCACACCCATCTCCCAATAGCTAATTACAGTATTGTTTTTATGATACCTAAGTTTAAAACATTTGCATTCTATCTTGTGATTATAATTTCCATTTCTCATTAGTTCTTTACTTAAATGGACCTGATGCTCACCACCAGCTTCACTGTTACTTGGGGTTTTATGATGGCTCTTCTTTTGGTTGACCGTCAGCATTTCTGATAAGGATTCGCAGTTATTATTTGCCCTAATTCCTACACACTTGAGAAGTTCTGTGTCCTTTATATGTGACGATCCTTTTTTGACATGAAATTCTTCAGAAACATTTTTTAAATTATCTTATAATGGTGAATTATTTTACACATTTGAGAGAGTGGGAAGTAGTGAATTGAACCAGCCATTTGAGAGAGTTAATACGATTGGTTGTGGGCTGTAGAGTGTAAAATAAAAATAAGGTACAAAGAAAAATAAAATGAACAGCTATACACCTACCGCCCCATTAGGGCAGTCGAATATTAGGAACCACATTGAGGGATCCCGTTAACCCTGTGGATGTCCTTCCCTTTCCTCTCCCTGACTCAGGTTTGCCATGTTCTTGCGATTTGAGTTTTACTCTGTATCTGTTTTTGAAAACTACATCGTTTTACACTCTGTGTATTCTTCAGGACCTGCTTTATCCACACATTATCGTTCTGAGGTACATCCGTGCGGAGACTGGTAACAGTAATCTGTTTTTCATGTCCTGTGTGAATATGCTACATTGTATTTACCTACTCCTCCGTTGACCGAAAAAATGTGTTTTTGTATTCTAGTATGCTGCTGTGAGCTGTTGTGCACAATTCCTGGCGACCTGGGAAAGGCTTTTCTAAGTGACATATTTGGATGTAGAGCTCTTATGTCATAAGGGAGGCCTATGGTCAACTTTATATCAGAATACTGAACTGTTTTCCAAAGTGGTTCTCACTGATTTTTAAGTGAATAAGTGTTTCCATTGATTCCCATCTTCACCAACAACTGGAATTGTTTCATTATTGTCTGTCAATGGGGGAGAAAATAGCACCACATTGGGCTTTCTGCATTTCCCTGTTTACTAATGAAGCCGAGCATCTTTTAGCATGTTACGCCCCATTCCAGTTTCCTCTTCTGTAAAGCATCTGTTCCTGCCGTTTGCCCTTTTTTTCTATTGTGTCGTTAGTCTTTTTTATAGGTTTGTTGTACCCCTTTACGTGTTCTCAACATGAAATTCCTCAGTGAGTATGTGTGTGACCTTTATCTTCCTCCAGACTGTGGCATGTTTCTTTACTTCCTGTATGGTTTCTTTGAGGAACAGGGGCTCTTAGATTTATTGAAGTTGAATATATCCATCTTTTTTTATTTATGGCTTGAGTCTTGTTTCAGAGAACCTTCCCTTCTCCAAGGCCATATTCGCCTATATTTTCTTCTAAAATTTTTTAAGTTTCGTATGAGTTTTTGACTCACAGAGAATTGATTTTCGTGTATGTTATGAGGTAGAAATCCAACTTAATTTTTATATGTCTAGCCAATCATCCCAGCACCATTTATTAAATGGTTTCTCTTTTCACCACTTATCTGTAATGTCACCTCTCTCATAACTCATGATTTGGGGATCACCATTCTATTCCATCGATCTTTTTGACAATCCCTGAGCCTATACTACCGTGTCTTAATTATCATAACTGGATATTAAATCGTAATATCCAGAAAAACAAGTAGCCCCAACTTGTTCTCCATCAGGGGACCATGATGAAATTCTCTTACATGATGATAAACATCAGTTTGTCCTTCTAATTTTATCAGGTTTTGCTTTGAATATAAACAGTTAATGCACTTGGCTGCTAACGGAAACGTTGGTGGTTCAAGTCCACTCAAAGACACCTCGGAAGAAAGGACTGGTGATCTACTTCTGAAAAGTCGGCCACTGAGGACGCAGGAGAGGCAGCGCTGCTCTGATAAACACGGGGTCAGCATGAGTCAGCGCCGACCCGGGAAACTGCTGTATATAATTTTTGAGGTGTGGTAGCCTCCTAGTCAATTTACCCTTTTATCATAATAGGGAGAGCAGATTTGGAAAGGAAACTCTTTGGGAGAAAATAGGGTAAAAAAAGGAGTAGTACCATTGCAAAAGGTAAAGCAAGAGGGGGAATTTTAGGATTCTGAAAGATTAATGAATATTTAAAAAATCAAAGTTTATATAAATTTCTCATTGTCTCCACACCTCATGTAAAAAGTTATTCATTAAAGCAACCATAGTTTGCTGACAGAAGAGGGCGCCTTTGAACCAGAAATCTTGTACCCCAACTCCAGCTGTCCATAGAAATGCAAAATGCAAGCAACCTTTATCTACAGAAAATTACTCTAAAAAGAAACAGAAAACAAGAATCATAGCAAATTCAGCTGATTCAAAATTACTTCCCAAAATAAAGTCAGGCAAGGGCTGATTCATGTGCAGATGGTTTTGAGAGGCAGGAAGTAGTAAACTGGGCCAACAGTTGGACAGGCCTATTAAAAACCCTAATGCAGTTGGTTGTAAATCAGTAAAGTGTAAAATTTGAGAGAAGTAATCACAACACTCCCTACCCCGCATAAGCTCGATTTAGCTGACTGTAGCTAGGATTTTGTGATCAGACTGAAGCCCTGTGCTTCTGATGAAGATGGAATAACAGAAACCAGGCTTACCCTCTCACATGAAACAATTAAAATTAAAAATAAAAAACAGGGAAAAGGCATAAATGAATTATTGTTCAAGACACTTGAAATCAGGCAATGAGGTTCCTAAGATTCAGGAAAACAATCTGTAGTAACAATCGTATTTCACTAATTGACATTTTTTAGGGGCCATGGTGGCGCAGTGGTTAAGCATTTGGTTTCTAATCAAAAGGTCGGCAGTTCAAACCTATCAGCCACTCCTTGGAAACCCTATGGGGCAGTTCTACTCTGTCCTTTGGGATCGCTATGAATACTGAATACTGAATATACCAAAAGAACAAACAAATCTATCTTGGAAGAAGTACAACCAGAATGCTCTTTAGAAGCTAAGATAGTGAGACTGCGTCTTACATACTTTGGACATGTTGTCAGGAGGGATCAGTCCCTGGAGAAGGGACATCATGGTTGGCAGAGTACAGGGTCAGCGGAAAAGAGGAAGACCCTCAACAAGGTGGATTGACGCAGTAGCTCCAACAATAGGCTCAAGCATAACAACGACTGGGAGCATGGCGCAGGACCGGGCAGTGTTTTGTTCCGTGGTACATAGGGTTGCTATGAGTCAGAACCGATTCGAGGGCACCTAACAACAACATAACAACCATCTGTCTTTTTCGTTAAATACCCCTTTAGGCTAAAGAGTAGAGGCCCTCTTCACATTAACCTAGTTTGAACTCCTGATCTTATAAAGTGCCTACAATCTAAAGACAGATGCCCTGGTTCATATGCTAAATCATGGATGGGGCTTGTGCCAGGTGTTCTTTGATAGACCCGCAGGTGTCTATTCTACTAGTTGCTGGGTGAGTGAGAAGCATTAGGGAAATAAAAAGGGGAAGCAGAACAGGTGGTGTAGAGGACAGCAAATGTATGCCCACAGCCATCTAGAGAAAGATACACAGAACTGAGGCAAAATACTAATTACTCAGGACTTTCAGTTATAAATGGGAAAATTGAAATCAAAACAATCTAAGCAAAAAAGGGGGATATTTTATTTCATAACCCTGGGAAGGTGCCTTGGGGCTCAAGAACAATCAGATCCAAGGAGTTAAGTGACTCAAATGATGGCCTCACCGTCTCTGAGTTCCTTAGATCTGCTCCCCTCGGAGTTGATTTCATCTTCAGATTGCCTCTTCTCATATGATGCTCTGCCCCAGGCATATCAGCAAGTGTGATATAAATGGGATCCCAACACTCTGCCCCACGGGTCCTGAAAGCCATATAGAAAAACCTGTTACTGAAGGAAAGCAATTCAGCCACCAGCTGATTGCAACATGGAGAGTTCAGAAAGGGCACTAGCCATTTCTTTACTTTTACCATGAATTCTTTTTCAAATAAGCAACTGTTCCCCAGCCTTCAGTCTCCCCTTTTCTCTGCTGCACCCTGCACTGAGATGTGGCTCACTTATGCTGCCACACTTTGTGGTCCAGCCTGTGAGACCATGATTCCTGGTTCTGCCCAGGAGGGCCACAGTGGATCATTACATTCCTCAGGTTGGAGCATCTAACAGGCAAACAAGTATGTCCCTCACTAATAATGATAAACTTCTTGATATTTTGCTAGGCCCAAGTCATTATTTTTTTTAATTTCATTATCATATATTTCAAATATAGTAAAAAAATATATATATACAGAAAAATAGGCAAATTTGTATGTACCTACTACCCAGATGCAGGAGTATCTGGGTACTGCAGAGGGCTCAGCTGGTAACCAAAAGGTTGGAGGTTCAAGCCCACAGAGGCACCTAAAAAGAAAGGCCTGATGATATACTTCAAAAAAATCAGCCACTGAAAACCCTATAGAACACATTTCTCCTCTGACACATACGGGGTCCCCATGAGTTAGAATTCACTTAATAACTGGTAACCCAGATGTAAACAGTGTTAGCTGTTTCCTACATTTGCATCCAGTATTTCTCTTCTTCTAAAGAAACAAAACATTTCATACAAATTGAAGGCCTGGTTGTAATGTTCCAATTTCCCTTTCTCCTTCAGTAGAATTGATACTTGAAACTGATATATAGATACATAGATATACATATACATATATACGTACATATACACACACAAACACACACTTATATGGAAAACCTGGTGGCATAGTGGCTAAGTGCTATGGCTGCTAACCAAGAGGATGGCAGTTCAAATCCACCAGGAACTCCTTGGAAACTCTATGGGGCAGTTCTACTCTGTCCTATAGGGTCGCTAGGAGTCGGAATCAGCTCTACGGCACTGGGTTTGGTTTTTTGGCATATGGTATATACACACACACACGTATGTCCTGACCAGCTTTTTATAATGTTAATACATATGAGCACCAGCAAAAACAATATGCTTTGCCATCCCTGGTCAGGTCAAGCCACTTCTTTTCCAGCTCTGACATCCCTGGTAATCTCTGATGAAGAAACGGATTCCAATTTGGAATGTTTCTTGCCATTCTCAAAGCCTGTCAGGATAACTGGCTATTTTGGAGGAAAAAAATTAACTCCTTAGACCAAAATAAATTCCACTTTGTTAAAAAAAAATTCAAAGTGTAAAAGAAAACCCTGAAGAGGGAAGTCTTTCCCAGGTATGTGTTTAAGGAGTAAATTTATGGTTCCCACCCCAACTCCCACACGCCTGTGGAGAGGTAAAGCAGTGGTGGATCACGAACTGATATAACAGTGCAGTTGCCAGGAATACAGCTAGACATCGGCTTTGCTAGGTGCTTTCCCCCAACGCACACTCTGACCTCCCGTTATGCCCTGAGCGTGATACAGAAAAGTAAACATCACCGTGGTGATCTGCGTATGCAGAGAGTGGAAACGCTGATAGAAAACTCCCTTGGATACTGATGGAGAAGCAAGCTGGGGACAGCAATGGGCCTTTTTGGTCATTAGCATACAGGACACGCATACCTTCAAAAAAACCTCAGCTTCTTTTTTTTTTATATCAAAAAAAGCAATCTGAGACAAGATATATCGACTACAGAGTAAAATTGTTCTGGAAGTTAATATTATACAGCAAGCAGCATCCTTTGTTCTACTTTTCCCTTAACCTAAACCTGGAGCATCAGAATTCCCGTCTGTCTGCTGTGACGTGCTTCACCGTCTATCACCAGAGCACAGCTCTGGAGCCCAGCCCAGAAACGCTTCCTACGTCCAGAGGAGAAGGGATCATTGTGGCATCAACCCCAGATCCCCATCTCGTGCGTGTAATTTCATTATCTAACACCGAGCCTATGCTTGGTTTGATACAAACGGGGTCAAATTTTGATGATGCTCTGTTTCCTGGAAATAACTTAGTATGACGGGTTGCCAGTAACACAAGGAAATCAGTAAAGAGGCTCTACTAGCTACTGCACATGACATGACAGCTTTGTAAGCACTTAGCTAGGACCAGTGTTTTCAAAGTCTATGAAACAAGACGCCATCTGTATCACGTCCATTCTTCATGCTATCAAATGAATGGCCTAAATTTATCATCTTCCTAGTCTGAGCAAGGGTAACACAGCATTACAGCTTGCTTACTTTATGTATTATTACTTCATTTCTAAATCTCCTACATAATTACAGTCCTGCATAAAATTTCTGTACTCCTCACCCAATCTCGTGATCCTTAAGGAGAAAGTTTGAGGCCATGACACAAAATGGAGACCTTATCTATCCTAGGTATCTGTATTTCTTTATGACTTATACTTAACACTTTGATTAGAATTGCTCAAGTTTTATTAAAGAATATGACTTTTATTTCCCAGAAGCCTTCAGATGCCTTGAAGTAAAAAGAAGAGGATAATTTTTTTAGAATGCTAACATAAAAATCTCTGTAGAGGAGCACGGGCTCTGCAGTCTACTGCGGGATGACGTAACTTGAGATTGGGATCAGCAGAACTGAAAATGAAGTCTTTATGGGTAGAGGATGGGGGATTACTGTTCTCATCAATTTTGTTTCCAGGCTGTGAATTACAGACAAAATCTGGTGAGGCAAGATTGGATCCTCTTCACTTAAGGTCTGGGGAGACTCCGGCATTTCCTTCATAGCTCATGACCGTAACCCCCTGGGATTCCTGAGGCACTTGCTATTCACACTCCTAACAAGTACTCTTCCCCACCCCCCAGCCCATTCAGGCCTCCAGCATTTAATCTCTTTATTTCTAATATGGATGCCTTACTACTACTTGTGTCATAGCTACTCCAAGGGGGAGGCTGAAGGGCTCACGGAGAAACAACATGATCTACTTGAAGGTAGGATCTGTAGGGTTTCCTAGGCTGTAATCTTTACGGGAGCAGATCACCAGATCTTTTGTCCTGCAGACCGGCTGGTGGGCCCCAACCACCAACATTTCAGTTAGCGGCCAAGCACTTAATCATTACACCACCAGGGCTCCTCTGCCTGATATTGGACAACAACAATATAATTAGTTGTTGTTAGGTGCTGTTGAGTCGGTTCCGACTCATAGCGACCCTATGCACAACAGACCGACACAATGCCCAGTCCTGAGTCATCCTTACAATCGTTATGCTTGAGCTCACTGTTGCAGCCACTGTGTCAGTCCACCTCATTGAGGGTCTTCCTCTTTTCCAACGACCCTGTACTCTGCCAACCATGATGTCCTTCCCCAGGGACTGATTCCTCCCGACAACATGTCCAAAGTATGTAAAACGCAATCTCGCCATCCTTGCTTCTAAGGAGCATTCCGGTTGTACTTCTTCTAAGACAGATTTCTTCGTTCTTTTGGCAGTCCATGGTATATTCAATATTCTTCGCCAGCACCACAATTCAAAGGCGTCAGTTTTTCTTGGGTCTTCCTCATTCATTGTCCAGCTTTCACATGCATATGATGTGATTGATAATACCATGGCTTGGGTCAGGCGCACCTTAGTCTTCAAGGTGACATCTTTGCTCTTCAACACTTTCAAGAGGTCCTTTGCAGCAGATTTACCCAATGCAATGTGTCTTTTGATTTCTTGACTGCTCCTTCCATGGCTGTTGATTGTGGATCCAAGTAAAATTAAATCCTTGACAACTTCCATCTTTTCTCTGTTTATCATGATGTTGCTCATTGGTCCAGTTGTGAGGATTTTTGTTTTCTTTATGTTGAGGTTCACTCCATACTGAAGGCTGCAGTCTTTGATCTTCATTAGTAAGTGCTTCAAGTCTCTGCATAATGCAGGTTGTTAATGAGTCTTCCTCCAATCCTGATGCCCCATTCTTCTTCATATAGTCCAGCTTCTCAGATCACTGCTCAGCATACAGATTGACTAAACCCACCAAACCCACTGCTGTCGCTTCGATTCCGACTCACAGCGACCCTATAGGACAGAGTACAAATGCCCCATAGAGTTTCCAAGGAACACCTGGCAGATTCGAACTGACGACCTTTTGGTAAGCAGCCGTAGCACTTAACCACTATGCCACCAGGGTTTTCAGTTGGCTTTACAGATTGGTTTACAGGTTGAATAGGTATGGTGAAAGAATACAACCCTGACGCACATCTTTCTTGACTTTAAACCAATCACTATCCCCTTGTTCTCTCCAAACAACTGCCTCTTGATCTATGCAAAGGTTCCTCATGAGCACAACTGAGTGTTCTGGAATTTCCATTCTTTGCAATATTATCCATAATTTGTTCTGATCCACACAGTCGAATGCCTTCGCATAGTCAATAAAACACAGGTAAACATCCTTCTGGTATTCTCTGCTTCCAGCCAGGATCCATCTCACATCAGCAATGATATCCCTGGTTCCACATCCTCTTCTGAAACTGGCCTGAATTTCTGGCAGTTCCCTGTCAATATACTGCTGCAGCCGTTTTTGAATGATCTTCAGCAAAATTTTGCTTGCGCAAAGATCGCCTTTCTTGGGAATAGGCATAAATATGGATCTCTTCCAGTCAGTTGGCCAGGAAGCTGTCTTCCATATTTCTTGGCATAGACGAGTAAGCACCTCCAGTGTTGCATCCGTTTGCTGAAACATCTCAATTAATATTCCATCAATTCCTGAAGCCTTGTTCTTCGCCAGTGCCTTCAGAGCAGCTTGGACTTCTGCCTTCAGCACCATCGGCTCCTGATCATTATACCAATTCTTTTTGGTATAATGACTCTGTGTATTCCTTCCATCTTCTTTTGATGCTTCCTGCATCGTTTAATATTTTCCCCATAGAATCCTTCACTATTGCAACTCGAGGCTTGAATTTTTTCTTCAGTTCAGCTTGTTCTTCCCTTTTGGTTTTCCATTTCCAGCTCTTTGCATATGTCATTATAATACTTTACTTTGTCTTCTCGAGATGCCCTTTGAAATCTTCTGTTCAGTTCTTTTACATCATCAATTCTTCCTTTTGCTTTAGCTGCTCAACGTTCGAGAGCAAGTTTCAGAGTCTCCTCTGACATCCATCTTGGTCTTTTCTTTCTTTCCTGTCTTTTCAATGACCTCTTGCTTTCTTCACGTATAATGTCCTTGATGTCATTCCACAACTTGTATCTGTCAGTTTGTCATACTGTGGGGGCTTGCACGTTGCTGTGATGCTGAAAGCTATGCCACCAGTATTCAGATACCAGCAGGGTCACCCATGGAGGACAGGTTTCAGCTGAGCTTCCAGACTAGGACAGACTAGGTAGAAGGACCCAGCAATCTACTTCTGAAAAGCACTAGCCAGTGAAAACCTTATGAATAGCAGCAGAACACTGTCTGATATAGTGCTGGGAGATAAACCCCCAGGTTGGAAGGCACTCAGAAGATGACTGAGGAAGAGCTGCCTCCTTAAAGTAAAGTCGACCTTAACGGCATGGATGGAGTAAAGCTTTCAGGACCTTCATTTGCTGATGTGACACCACTCAAAATGAGAAGAAACAGCTGCAAACATCCATTAATAATCGGAACCTGGAATGTACGAAGTATGAATCTAGGAAAATTGGAAATCGTCAAAAATGAAATGGAATGCATAGACATCGATATCCTAGGCATTAGTGAGCTGCAATGGACTGGTGTTGGCCATTTTGAATCGGACAATAATATAGTCTACTATGCTGGGAATGACAACTTGAAGAGGAATGGTGTTGTATTCATCGTCAAAAAGAATGTTTCAAGATCTATCCTGAAGTACAACACTGTCAGTGATAGGATAATATCCATACGCCTACAAGGAAGACCAGTTAATACGACTATTATTCAATTTACGCACCAACTGCTAGGGCCAAAGATGAAGAAATAGAAGATTTTTATCAGCTGCTGCAGTCTGAAATTGATCAAACATGCAATGAAGATGCATTGATAATTACTGGCGATTGGAATGCGAAAGTTGGAAACAAAGAAGGTTCAGTAGTTGGAAAATATGGCCTTGGTGATAGAAACAATGCCGGAGATTGAATGATAGAATTTTGCAAGACCAATGACTTCTTCATTGCAAATACCTTCTTTCACCAAAATAAATGGCCACTATACACATGGACCTCTCCAGATGGAACACACAGGAATCAAATTGACTACATCTGTGGAAAGTGATGATGGAAAAGCTCAATATCATCAGTCAGAACAAGGCCAGGGCCCAACTGTGGAACAGACCATCAGTTGCTCACATGCAAGTTGAAGCTGAAACTGAAGAAAATCACAGCAAGTCCATGAGAGCCAAAATATGACCTTGAGTATATCCCACCTGAATTTAGAGACCATCTGAACAATATTACCATAATATAACACTTTCTTTAGTGTTAACTAGTTCACAATTTTACTTCTTTAATTTGAATCCAATATATTATAGGTCAGAGGGCTTTCAATTGGGGATTCACATCACTTACCTATAGAGTTTTATTAATATACAGACTTACTGAACTACTTTACTCGATAATCTTGATATAGTCTTGGTATATTCTAAAGATATGCTTGATACATTTGGTATATTATGTCTCAGGATTAGTATATATCTAAAAAATTTTTTCCTATTTACAAAGAAATTTCATAAATTTTCTTAAATTAGACTAATATCTTCTCTTCTTTGAAAATTAGGTTAATCGTGATATTTATAAATATTTTATCCAAAAAGTTTTGGATTGACTTGATTTTGTTTTCCATGTCACAGAAAACAATCACATTTCCTTGTCAGTTGCATTATTTTTGTCATGAACTCTCATCGAATCTTTCACTTTTAAAAATTACCAATAACTCATAGTCATGTTAAGCCTTTTGTCATCTACAGATAGTTTTTCTTTTGCTCTCATGAATCCCTGAAATCAAATCGGCTGCAGAGATGATTTTACCTTCAACAAAAATGGACTGTTTCAGAGCCTCATGGACAGGGCCTATGCCAGGTGCTCTTGAACACAGGCTGCTGATGGGTACTGCTTACATACATTTGAGACTATACCGGCGGACTGAGTAAAAATCTCCAGGGGTCGAGTGGAAAAAAAAAGATGGACTCATGAAACAACTGTTACCCAAGATTCAGAGGAACGAGAATGATATAAAACTGAATGAACTGGTGATGTATAATTATGGGTTTTGTTTGAAATACTGATGATGCTTTAACACATGATTTTCTAAATATAAGGAACCCCGTTTTCTTTCCTGTTAAATTATTGATAATTCATAACAATTTAATAGACTATGCTTTCCTAACAAAAATTAAATATTTCTTTTTTTCCTTTCTGACTGCTCCAGAATTTGAAACTCTTATTGAATATTCTCATTTTTATTGCAGGGTAATTATTCACTAGGTTCAATAAGAGTCTGTCCTTCTTATTAGCAGGATATAATTAAAACATTGGTTATACAACCAAAGCCTTGCTTGGAATGTCTGTCATGGATTGAATTATGTCCCCCTCAAAATGTGCGTATCAATTTGGCTGGGCCATGATTCCCAGTATCGTGTGGTTGTCCTCCATTTTGCAATTGTAATTTTACATTAAGGAGAATTAGGGTGGGATTGTAACACCATTACTAAGGTCACATCCCTGATCCAGTGTAAAAGGCATTTCCCTAGGTGTGGCCTGCACCACCTTTTACAAAAGATAAAAGGAAAGGGAAGCAAGCAGAAAATAGAGGGGCCTCGTACCACCAAGAAAGCAGTGCCGGGAGCAGAGCATGTCCCTGGGACCCAGGGTCCCTACACAGAGAAGCTCCTAGTCCAGGGGAACATTGACGAGAAGGCTGACAGAGAGAGAATGCCTTCCCCTGGAGCTGACACCCTGAATTTGGACTCTTAGCCTCCTTTACTGTGAGGAAACAAATTTCTCTTTGTTAAAGCCATCCACTTGTAGTATTTTTGTTACAGCAGCACTAGATGACTAAGACAATGTCATATTTAAAAATTATGTTCATTGAATCAGATGTGATCAATTTTAAGGAACTAAGGTTGACTTTATGGAGTCAATGCTTCTAAAAGCCCTCTTGGGAAAGCTGACCTGATACCTGGGCTACAGTGTTGCCGGCCTTACAGGTGAATAAGGAAGTTCACTTCATAATAGGGCTAGGAACAGGATACTTTGGGCAACTCAAGAAGAGAGGAATCCACCCAAATCTATCCATACTGCAGGTGAAATATGATGGCAGCTTCTTGGCTTAACTTCCAAAAAGCTTTTAAAAGAGATTCCTTACAAAAACTTCCAGCAAAGCCAACTTTAAAAGGCCTGTATCATAAATTACCCTTCTTGCTGTACCCACGTAAATAATCAGGCCAACTCTAATAAGACTATCCTTATTTTAGATAAAGAATGACCTTTCTTTGAGGTTATCTTTCATCCAAAGTGGGGTAACAGGAGAAATTTTTTTTATTTTATACACTTATATATCTTTTTTTTAATTGGGCTTTAAGTGAAAGTTTACAAATCAAGTTAGTCTCTCAAGCAAAAACTTACACACACCTTGCTATGTTCTCCTAGCTGCTCTCCCCCTAATAAGACAGCATACTCCTCCTCTCTACCCGTAACAGGAGAAATTTTGTGTTTCAATAGAAAATTATAACACATCCACCTGGGTTAATAGATTATGGTCCTGTTCATTGCTGGGATCTAATTTTTCAGTAAATTGTAAATGACTTATGCATATGCAAACTCTGTCTTGTCTGGTAGAGATATAATTGACTTTCTCTTCTACTGTGGAAAAATCAGTTTTATCACCTATGAGATCCTGTCACCTACTGCAAGTTGTCAACTTTTACTAAATTTTCAGTTCATTCAGTTTTCTGCAGTATCTGGCTAACACCTTCTGAACTAACGTTTCCAATTTTTCTCCCTCCTTCCTGATCTGGCATCACCAAGAACTGAAACCTGACTGCCCAGATTATGATCAAAACTTTAGATCGTCTCTTTTTATTCAGATGCAGATGTAATCCATACTGAAGACTGTAGTCTTTGACCTTCATCAGTAAGTGCTTCAAGCTGTCCTCACTTTCTGCAAGCAAGGTTGTGTCATCTGCATATTGCAAGTTGTTAATGAGTCCTTCTCCAATTCTGATGCCACATTCTTCTTCATGTAGTCCAGTTTCTCAGATTATTTGTTCAGCATACAGATTGACTAAGTAAAGTAAAAGGATACAACCCTGCCACACAACTTTTTCAATTGTAAACCACACAGTAACACCCCCTTATTCTGTTCAAACAACTGCCTCTTGACTCATGTACAGGTTCCACATGGGCACAATTAAGTGTTCTGGAATTCCCACTCCTTGTAATGTTATGCATCATTTGTTATGATCCACACAGTCAATGCCTTCACATAGTCAATAAAACACAGGTAAACATCTTTCTGGTATTCTCTGTTTTTCTTTTCATGCTGTCCTCTGAATTCTGTTCAGCTATTTTACTTCATTTCTTGCATTCACTTTACCTACTCAGCAATTAAGAGAAATTTTCAGAGTCTCTTCTAACACTCATTTTGGTCTTTTCCTTTTTTCCTGTTTTTTTTCATAATGTTTCACTTTCTTCATGTAATGAGGTCCTTGATATCTTCCCACAACTCTCTGATCTACAGTCACTAGTGTTCCCTGCATTAAATTTATTCTTGAGATAGTCTCTAAATTCAGGCAGGATGTTTTCAAGGAAGTACTTTGGCTCTTGTGGACTTGCTTTGATTTCTTCAGCTTCAACTTGAATTTGCATATGAGGAAATATTGGTCTGTTCCACAGTCAACTCCTGGTTTTGTCTTGATTGATAATAAGGAGCTTCTCCCATTATCTCTTTCCACAGATGTAGTCAATTCGATTCATTTCAGCAAGGTCCACTTGTATAATCATCAACTGTGTTGTTGAAAAAAAAAAAAGAATTTCTGATGAATAAGTCATCTGTCTTTCCGAATTCTATCATGAAATCTCTGTCATTGTTTCTATCATCAAGGCTGTATTTTCCAACTACTGGTCCTTCTTCTCTGTGTCCAACTTTCATATTCCAATCCCTGGTAATTATCAATGCATCTTGATTGCACATTCAATAAATTTCTGACTGCAGTAGATCATTAAAATTTTAATTTGTTTATCTTTGGCATTTGTGGTTGCTGTGTAAATTTGGATAATAGTCATTTTAACTGGTCTTTCTTATAAAAAAGAAACTTTTTTTTTTTTTTATATTATAGGCATATAGATATTAACCTACCACTGATCTTGTACTTTAGGACATATATCAAAGTGTTCTTTTTAACAATGAATGCAATGTCGTTCCTCTCCAATTTGTTTTTTTCCCAGCACAGTAGATCATATGACTGTCAAATTCAAAATGGCTGATACCAGTTCTTTTCAGTTTCTAAGGTCTAGGATATCAATTTTCAAGTGTTCCTTTTCATTTTTGACAACTTCCAATTTTCCTTGATTCACACTTTGTACATTCCACAGTCTGATTATTAATGGATGTTTGCAACTATTATTTCTCATTTTTTGTCATGCCACATTAGCAAATAAAGGTCCCGAAGCTTTACTCTATCAGTGTCATTAAAGCTGGCTCTACCTTAAGGAAACAATTATTCTCCAGTCATGTTTTATGTGCCTTCCAACCTAAGGGGTTCATCTTTTAACACTATCTCAGATAATGTTTTGTTACTATTCATAAGAATTTCATTGGCTAATTTTCAGAAGTAGATTGCCAGGCCTTTCTTCCTAATCTGTCTTAGACTGGAAGTTCCTCTGAAATCTGTCTACTATAAGTAACCCTGTTAGCATAGCTTCTAGCATCATAGCAACACACAAGCCACGGTAGGACAAACTGACAGGCAGGTGGTGGGTTAGGCTCCTACCCTCCACAGAAATTTGGGCCCTATCTTTCTTGGTGATTACATTTCAAAGAGATGGCTCCCAGGTCCTTGAGGTAACATTCATGTTTGTAAAACTGGTAACAGGCTAATTTAGCTTTTTTAAAGGATGTATATACATTTCAAAAGAGGTAGAGAAAAAATCTACAGTTACAAGTTGTCTAAAGTAAATATTCCAAGAAAAGAGAGGAGAGAGTTTCTTTCCCTTTTTTGTGCCAGGAATTTTTTTTTTTTTTAGATTTGTATTTAAACCAACATTGCTGGTCAATATGGTAATAAAGCCCCTTGCTACTGGTAGTTGAGTGCTACCATCTGGACTCTATTGTCGGCAGGGAGAAGGTCGAAGGAATTATATTACATGATATCAAGACTTACTACTCATCTTCAGCAATCAAAACAATGTGGTATTGGTATAAGGAAATACACAGAGGATGGACCCTTACCTCACACCATACACACACACACACATGCAAACACAAAAACCAGAAATGGGTCAGAGGCCTAAACACAAAAACTAAATCTATAAAGCTTCTGGAACTCACATAAGAGAAAATCTTCAAACTTAGATTTTTTTTTAGATAAAATATAGAAAGTACTAATGTGAGAAAAAAATAGATTAGACTTCATCAAAATTATCTAAGACCCCATTATAAAAATAGAGAAGATATTCACAGTACACAGATCTGACAACATATATAAAGAACTCTCACAACTCAATAATAAAACTCAATTTTTTGAAGTGGGAAAAATGTATAAAGAGAGATCTCACCATAAAAGCTGTATTGATGACCAACAAACACAGAAAAAGATGGACAATATTATTCATCATCAGAGAAACACAAAGTGACAATAAAGTACTACTACATACTCGTTAGAATGGCTAAAATTTAAAAGATTGAAAATACTAAGTGTTGGTGAGAATGAGGAGTAACTGGAACTCCCATGTACTTCTGGTGGAAATGTAAAATGGTACAACCACTTTGAAAAACAATTTGGCTGTGAAAAGTCCAGCTCTAGGCCAAAATCATATGTGTGATCTTTCAGGGCTGACCTAAGGCAGTTACAAAGGTTTTACCTAGCAAGTCCGTAGGGTAGAGATGTCCTCCCCACACAGACTTGGCGCATAGCCAGCATACTGCAGTCCCTAAAGAGAGTCAAGTATTCAGGTCCACCTAGGTGGCCATGCTCTTAGACACAGCTGCATTCCTAGCCCAGGGGCCTCCATTCAGAGGGCCAAGGCCTTCTCCCTGGCAACTCTGCGAAGACTTCTCGTGGGGAGAGGGAAGGGTACCATGAAGATACTTTTCTCCTCTCTGATTCAGTATTTAGTCCTTTTCCATACCTAGGTCTTTCCCTTTTCCTCCCCTCATCCCCAACCCATAGGTCCATAAAACAGCAGGAACCTTTTGTTCAGGGCTTCCTTTCCCCCACCTGCACTGATCCACTTGACCCTTGCAACTCATGACAATCCCATGTATGCCAGAGAAGAACTATGCTCCATAGGATTTTCAGTGGCTATTTTTTCACAGGTAGATCACCAGACCTTTCTTCCAAGGTGCCTCTGAGTAGACTCCAACCTTCAACCTTTCAGTCAGCAGCTAAGTGTGTTAACCTTTTGTGCCACCCAGGGACACCAGTAAAGCAAACCTATATTATCAGTAAAAGTCATCAAAAAAAAAAAAAAAAAAGGTGAAAAGTGAGAAGATATATCATGTTCTTGAATGGGAAAACAAAATAAAAATACTAATGATCCTAAAATTCATATATAAATATACTATAAATTGAATTATACAAAAATTATATAAATTATGCTAAATTTTATGTGGAAGTCTAAATGACTGATAATATCCAAGAAAATTTTTAAAAAGGAAACAAAGGAGGAGTCATTATCTTTCCAGATATTAAAACAAACTATAAAACCACAGTAACCATAGTATTGGAATAAGAATTGGTATCTAGGGCAGAATTTTAGAATACAGGGGAACTTAAGATATTTTAGGAAGTCCCTGGTTGGTGAAAATGGTTAATGTGCTCCCCTGTTACCCAAAAGGTGGACAGGTTGAGACCACCCAGGGGCATTTCAGAAGAAAGGTCTGGCAATCTACTTCGGAAATATTCAATACTGAAAAAGCGTCAGTTATCCTTAAATTAACCAAAAATGTAATGCGATCACAATTTGGCCATATGTATCACATTTTAAGTTCACATTTCCTACAGTCCCACATTCACACTATTAAGCATTCACAGGGCAGAACTGGTCCCAAATTTTTTCAAAAATGCATGTCCCAGGATATTCTTTATATTCTTAGAACCTGTTTAAATAAATTACGGTGCATTTATGCAGTAGAATAAAGAGCAATTGTTCAAAAGATTGCAGGGGTTGGTATCCATAAGTAACGATACGGAAAGATCTTTGAGCCATATTAAGTTTTAAAGTTACAGAACAGTGTGTTTGGGATATCTTTTGGGTAAACAAAATTGATAAATGAGAAGGAGGGAGGGAGGAAGGAAAGAAGGAGGGAGGGAAGGAGAGAGGGAAGGAGGAAAGGAAGGAAGGAGGGAGAGAGAGAAGGAGGAAAGGAAGGGAGGAAGGAAAGAAGGGAGACAGGCATAACTTTTTAATGGAAAAATATGCTAATAACAGATGACAATTTTTTACTTTTGGAGAGAAGAACTAAGAGTAGAGAATGAAAGGGAAAAAGACTTTACCTTCCATACTCTACACCTTTGTGCTTTTTAAATTTTTTCTCACTTCCATTTTTCTATCAATGCTAGCAAGTTTATCTAGACCATGGAATTACTTTGACTTTGGAGAACTTCTTTAAAACTAAATAAATATTATTATCATTGTAAGTCTATCAAATCATTGAGTTTGTTACATAAGCGTATTCATCCATTCAATAAACCTTTATAGAGTGCCTATAGTGTGCCAGCCACTGGTCCACTGACTGGCAACAAGGCAAGCCCCATGCTCTTGAGAAGCTTATTGCCAAATTAAGGCCCAATTAAGAGATTCGCTGACTTCAACACACTCCACTAAGTGTCATCGTGAAGGAAATCACAAAGTGTTATGGGAGCTTAGAAGAGCGTGGGAAGGAACAAGTTTACATTCCCTCTCCCGTGGTAATTATTAAAAGTATCCCCTTTCACTCCTCTGGGTGATAAATTATGTGATCATCAGAGAAGAGGGGCACAAGAGAGCTTTGATCAGGGAAGCACAGCTCCAGGAAGGCTATAGAAAAAAAGGAAAACTTTAGCCTCAACTTGAAGAATGAACAGGCTTTAGCCAGAAACTAAGCTAGGGAGTGGTCCAAGCAGAGAAAAACAGAGTCTTGTTAAATACTGAAAGTGAAGCCACATTTTCCCTTGACTTTAACAAATCTTCTGAGCTTATTTTTCAACTGTTTTGAGCTGACTAGGTCCCAGCTGCACATGTTAAGACTGGCTGGGAGCTGAGGTTAAACTTTTAAAACCACCTGGAGACTTCCTATATTCATTTACCTGTTCTGATTAGAGAGGACTCAGTAGTTATCTGGGCGCCCTAACAGTAGAGCTCCAAGGAAAGTCTCCGTGTCACCATCATGAGTGTCCAACTGCCCAAAGCCAATTTTGTTCCAATTCAACTCTAGAGTCACAGACCAGGTGATTTTGCCTGACCTAGCTTCATCTAGAATGGGGATCAAGAGTCTCCCCGTAAGAGAACTTGAACACATTCTAAAATCCCAAGATCACTTTCCAACTTCTCTGGGACGCTGTCCCACTGAGTTCTTCTCTCATGCACTGTCCTATCAACTTGCCTCTCCTTTTGCTAACTTTCACAAGATCTGAGCTACTCAAGTTACAGGCACTGGAGCCCTGGTGAAGCAGTGGTTAAGATTTTGGCTGCTAACCAAAAGGTTGGCAGCTCAAATCCACCAGCTGCTCCTTGGAAACCCTATGGTGCTGTTCTACTCTGTCCTATAGGATCACTATGAGTCAGAATCCACTCGACAGCAACAGGTTACAGGTTTTACAAGGGGACACAAAGATACAAACCCTGATCTCAAGAACGTTAGTCTCCTCAGAGTTCATTAAGGAAATCAATGATTACAACACCATGGGACCTGAGAGATTTACTGTTTATCCCATGGGTAGTTTGTTTGTTTGTCTGTTTTGTGTGTGTTTTCAAATACAAATCTACCTAAAATTATAGTCCCATCCCTTTCTGAGAGCTGAATTTCATACAACTGTATTTTTCCTCTTCACAAGGTAAGGAAGAAGGAAGTCGGGAGGTGGTCCTGTCAGGCCTCACTCCCTCCAGCCCATACATCTATTCACAGGCTTCTAAATGTGCTCTACCTCCTCATGAGCAGGGTGAACACTTCTTTAATCCTTTTGTGTTTGCACACGATTGAGTTTATTTCTACCAATGATGAGATCATAAAATCCTCCCAGGTAACTGAGCAGTGAGTTTGGCTTTCCCTGAAAAGGCTTCTACTGTGAAGAGAAATAAATAGTCCTTGCAGGTGGCCAAGGGGTAAATAAATACACCCCAACAGGTGTTTCCACTGAAAGGGGACAATTGGCATTTGTGCCTGGTTCTTTCCCTGTGGATATTGGGTTCTGTAATAATACAAACCAGAGTACATGCTCCCATAACCACTGCCAAAACTTTTAATCCAGAAATGCCTATAAAGTGAACATCTTTTTAACATTACTCCAAGGCTGAATAAATTCCAGTAATTATTTGCCTGAAGAAGAGTTTATAAACGGGCCTCAGCTTTGCCATTCCTGTCCCCTACAAACAATTCTCCAGCAGCAATCAGTACGCTCTCTGTCAAATGTCAATCAGATGTCTCATTTTAATCAAGGGTTCTAAGCCCTTCAAAATGTCCCTCTTGATTTAGAAAAACCGAAACTCTCTGCAAGTCCCAAAGCCTACCAAGCCTAATTGACTTGATCCCTACTTAGCTTTCTAATCTCATCTCCTAATACTCTCCCCATTGGCCTCCTGTTGGTTCCAGAAGCAGGCCAACCTTGTCCCTGACCGGGGGTCTTAAAAGTCATGGTTCTCTCTGCCTGATACTGGCACTACCTTTCCAAGGATTTTCAGCAGCCTGGCACCTTCTCACCCTTTAGGTCTGAATTCCACCTCCTCAGAGAACATTTCCATGTCTCACTACAGAAACGGCCTCTCAGCTACCACCTCACTGTCTTCTATTATTAACTCTCCTTATTTTCTTTACAGCATGTTGTTGTTGTTAGGTGCCATTGAGTCAATTCTAACTCATAGCAACCTCATGTGACAGAGTAGAACTGTCCCATAGGGTCTTCTTGGCTGTCATCTTTATGGAAGCAGATCTCCAGGCCTTTTCTCCTATGGAGCCGCTAGGTGGGTGAGAGCTGCCAACCTTTAGCATAGCAGCTGAGGGCTTAACTATTGTGCCACCAGGGCTCCTATAGCACCTGCAATTATCTTGTTTGTTATTTTGTGACTATCTGTCTCCTCAGGTCATATTGGAAGATTCACCTCTTCAGCACCAACACTACTTAAGCAATGCCTAGCCTAGCATATAGAAATGCTCAACAAATAATTGTTAAGTGGGTAGATGGGCAGATGGATGAATAAACTTAAAAAATGAACAAACAAGGACTTCTGGGTGGTGTAAACAGTTTGCACTTAGCTGCTAATCTAAAGGTTGGCAGTTCAAACCCACAGTGCAGCACCATGGAAGAAAGGCCTGACAATCTATTCCCATAAAGATTACCGTCAAGAAAACCCTGTGGAGCAGTTCTACTCTGTAACACATGGGGTCGCCATGAGTCGGAATCGACTTGACAGTAATGGGTTTGTTTTTTTTAATCCACCGCTAGAGGTCAGACATAAAAACTGTAGTTAGTTCCTAGCTCTGAATTATGTGAATAAGTGCTTGTACTCTGTATTTCACTCTATACTACCCCCTAACCCACTACCTTTCTCAAATGTTGTGGTCCAGATGGGAAAAGAAGTCTGGCTTGCTTTCATCATTTCCCCTCTGTATTCTGCCATCCTTTCCATTGCCTAGTCCAGTTAGAAATCTTAAGGTATTTGTACATGGACAGCAGAGTTAGTACAATTATAACAGATGATTCACGATTAAAGCACACATCATTCACATAACCATCATTTAAGTTCTGGGTGTAGCTGGTAAAGTTGATGAAATCCTTGTAAATGGAAATTACACTGTTTTTCTCATCTCATCCTTTTTCCCAGGAACAAACAGAAATTGGGAGCAAATAGAATCGAACACGTAGTATTTTAAAGTTTCATATCTCTTAAGACACATTGCCTACATATATGGGTTTTTAAATGTAGACACACATATATTTATCAGTAGTCTTCTAAAATTAACATCTTAAAGCATAAAATTTTGAGATATTTTGAGTTCATTTGGATAATTGCAAGTTTGCTAATCTAATTTCCTTTAAACTCATTGCTTTTTCACCCTAGCCTTACAATGGATTCACCTGGAAAATTCCTGGATGCCATACACCCAGATTTAGGTACAATAGATCTGATTCCATGTATTCAAAGTGAGCAACCTGGCATTAAACTGCATTAATTACCTTTCACAGCTTCATCTATCTTTCCATCATAGGTAATATAGCATAGTGGCTAAGAGCTCTCTAAGCCTTAGATTACTTACATGTAAAATGAGAACAATGATAGCACCTACCAGCAGGACTGTGGTAAGAACTTTAAAATTACAGCAGAATCCTCACATCTGTGGTCAGGTGATTTTCCACAAGGACGACAAGACCTTTCACTGGGGAAAGAAGAGTCTCTTCAACAAATGATACTGGAAAAACTGGATATCCACATGCAAAAGAATAAAGTTGGGCCCTTACCTTAAACCATATACAAAAATTAACTCAAAATGGATCAAAGACCTAAATTTAAAAGCTAAAACTATAAAACTCATAGAAGGAAACACAAAACCAAAGCTTCGTGACATTGGATTTGGTAATGGTTTCTTAAATATGACATTAAAATCACAAGTAACATGGGAAAAAAAAAAGATAACTGGACTTCATCAAAATTAAAACTTACCTGCATCAAAAGATACTATGAAGAGAATGAAACAACAACCAATGGTATAGGGGGAAATATTTACAAATCATATATCTGATAAGGGTTTAATATTTAAAATAAAGAACTCCTACGACTCAACAACTAAAAGATAAACAAGCCAACTTTAAAATGGGCAGAAGACTTGAATAGGCACGTCTCCAAAGAAGATAGACAGATGACTAGTAAGCACATCAAAAGATGCTCAAAGTCAGTAGTCATTAAATTTAACAAGAAAACAAAATTAAAATGCTTAGTTTGCAATTGTCAATAAGTAGAATTCTAAATAAACACAAAGAACAGCAATGCATTCTTTAAACTTTTGGCTTTTATTCTAACAGAACCTTGTGTATACTGTAAACCAGGAGTGGCAAAGTTTTATCTTTTTCCCAACTCTAATCAATTGGAAGTGACTCCCTGGAAAACTGCATTAAGAAGGATTCTGAGGACACACCCGGGTTCATCGGGAAATCATTCCATAGTCAATTATTGACGTACAGGACAGCTACGAGAGAGCAAGTGATGCTGCTCATGCCACATATTCGCTATTCCTATCACAAAGTTGTAATTCCCAAATGGTTTACCAGAGCTAAGAAACAGGCAGCTATAGGAGAGAACAGTTTGAAACCAAAAATCAGACTGTGCCAGCAGAAAGCTTGGCTGGAGACGATAACTAGGGATTTCATTGGTTACTTCCTTCACCTCCTACTTCCATTGTTAAGCACTTAGATGTAGCCTGATCCCTGATCTGCCTTAAGTAAGTCCTATGTCAAAGAGGCCAAGGGACCAGATTAACACAAGAACAGCTCCAACTGGCCCACTGTTCTGGGACTTCAGAACTCATGAAGTAATCTGGAGAAAGAGCCTACAGAAAACAAAGACGTTGAGTATCCACAAACAGAAAGCAAAGAAGAAAGGTCTGGAATCTTGTGAGTACTGCCTGGACGTCTTCATACTGAGTTACCTAGATTAGCTTTCTTCACAGAGAACAGATAGCAAGGTCAGAGCTTAACTGGGGAGGAAAGGATTGGTCCCTTCTTGTAGCACATGAGAGAGAAATAGTTTTCCAAAGATATGAAGGAGGAAAAACTACATAAAATTCTGTTGCTATTCCCAAATTTCCCAAGGTCACTGGTCTTACTGGGTTAAATAATAACTCTGGTCAAAATTTAACTTCAAGTCCCCCTGATTAAACAATTAGAGAAATCCTGGCCTACCTCCCTGGAATAAGGCTTCCACTTTAAATTTGGTCCGTCAGCCAACTAAGGCTGACTTAGAACAGGGCTGGAGGTCTCCTTAGCTGAAGAAAAGAATAAATAGGACATGTACAGTCTCAGGTTTTCTGGCTAAGAGTATCACCATTGAACCAGGTTTCTCTGT
Organism: Elephas maximus indicus; assembly: GCF_024166365.1. Classification (NCBI taxonomy): domain Eukaryota; kingdom Metazoa; phylum Chordata; class Mammalia; order Proboscidea; family Elephantidae; genus Elephas; species Elephas maximus. The sequence goes on along the minus strand of NC_064835.1, from coordinate 77,597,025 downwards.
TTGTCCACCTGAAGTTATTTTGAAAAGAAATGAAAACCAAACTTACAGCCAATTCAAGGGCCCTGGTAAGCAGATTGCAGAGTCCAGGAGGGCCAGGATGCTGAAGGGTAAGGGAAGATGAAGGGCTTCCTTTACCTTTCCTTTGGCTGCAGAAAGGATTCCCTCCTCCTAACTTATCCCCAGAAAGGGTTCCAGCCAGACTATCACTTAGATCTGACAGTCTGGATTTAACAGATCTATCAAAGTTCTTTACCACTGGCACCTGGTAGGGGTGAGAGGAGAATGGCATAAGAGGTGGGCCTTGGGGGGTCCTAGAGCCTTAGCATAGGTAGTCATGATACTGCAAGGCCATAGGAGAGCTGGAAAGAGTCTGGGGTGGTACAAGAACAGCCTTTTGGAAGTGCTGAAATCTCAGCTAAACCAGGCTCAGAAGTTCCCTGAAAGCTTATTGGAGATCTCCCTAGAACATCCATAATTATTTTTGATGGTGTTCTCTTCGTTCCAGTAACAGGTTGACCATCCCTGAAAGCCCCGTCAGATACTAGAGGCACTTAGGCACTAAATTTGGGTCCTGGAGACAGTACCTGAGTGCCGTGAACCACTGAGTCAGTGAACTCTCCTGTTTTCTTTCCAGCGTGATCTGGGCTCCATCAGATTAAGAACCTCAGAGCTAAATCAGTGGGCACTGGTAACAATCATGAAGATCTAGATCTAATAAAACCCCTAGAGATCCTTCTATAGGGGCCTCAGCAGCAGTTTGGGTCTCTGCATCTTTCACCCCAAAAATGCATGAGGACATGATAAATAGATGGACTGGGAAGCAAACAATAAACACATCCCTGGCCCTCTGGGGCACATTCACATTTTATCAGGGCACCTGACCTGAACTGGAGTGTCTGCAGAGGAGACTCACTTGCTGGTTTACTGGGTGTCTTAGTCATCTAGTGCTGCTACAACAGAAATACCACAAGCGGATGGCTTTAACAAAGAGAAATATATTCTCTCACAGTTCAGGAGGCTAGAAGTTCATATTCAGGGTGCCAGCTCTAGGGGAAGGCTTTTTCTTTGTCACCTCTGGTGGGAGGTCCTTGTCATCAATCTTCCCCTGTTGAGGAGCTTCTCAGTGCAGGAACCCTGAGTCCAAAGGACATGCTATTCTCCTGGCTCTAGTTTCCTGATGGTATGGGGTCCCCATACCTCTCTGCTGGCTTTTCTCTTTTATATCTCAAAAGAGATTGGTTTAAGACACAACCTAATCTTATAGATTGAGTCCTGTCTCATTAACATAACTGCCTCTAATCCTGCCTCATTAACATGACTGCCTCTAATCCTGCCTCATTAACATCACAGAGGTAGGATTTACAATACACAGGAAAATCACATCAGACTACAAAATGGTGGACAATAACACAATACTGGTTATCATGGACTAGCCAAGTTGACACACATTTCTGGGGGGGACACAATTCAATCCATAACACTGTGCAAGTCCTTCCTTATATATACCTTCACAGTCTAGTCTGCCCGTGGAGCGGCTAGATCCAGAGGGCCTAAAACTCCTACAGGAGTCCAGGGATGAACCCTCTCCCCTTCACAGCACACAGGAAAGCTAGCCATATGCCAATATCATCTTCCCATGGAGAAATTTCCAGGGCCCAAGGCTGGGCAGTAATTATTATATGCAATTGGGCGACTAGGGTTAGGCAGGTACCAAACTATAATTCAAAAAGAAAAAGATGTCTTTACTGTTTGATGGGTGGATAAAGCAAATTCAAAGTCATTTAACAACAACAAAAACTGAGTATCTACCCTATGCAGTTTATCAGAACAAGCACTGGAGACACCAAGGTGAATGAATATAACATGATTCTTGTAATTGAAAATCTGGAACTAGCAAAATTTGCTTCAGTCTCACTGTTTTTCTATCTCATTGAGATTGTTTTTACTAAGTATATTGTTTTAAGATGATCTTTTAATTTGTCTTTTAGGTAAATGTTATTTTTTGGCTCAGTGTAAAAACTTTAAAAAGTTTAGAACATGTATCCAGGGAGACCCTTTCTGCCAGTATACAGAAGAAATAGGTTCTTCCCCCAAACAAAAATTATAGATTAAGGAACTTCCAGTTCCAGTAACATAACAATCTAGATTACTTGAAAACCTTCGCAATGCAAACACCAAGAAATTCTAGATAAATTCTTTGAAATGTGGAGCTGGGCATGGAGCAAAAAGAATATTCAAAGAAGGGGCTGAAACCCATAGGCATGGCACTGGCCCTCCTGCTCTGAGGTGGGTGAAATGCCCATGCCAGTAACTTATCAACTGCAGCTTTAATGCCTGTGTAAGGGCAGGAGAAAAGACCCTGAGCCCTTGCAATGAGAGGTGTTGGAATTGAAAATTTGCTAATACAAAAGTTGGATTCGTCAGAAGGCTCTAAAAAAAATTGGCCGTCACACAAAGGGACATAGTTATCCAGGACTGTGGATGAAAAAAAAAAGTCTTCCCTTAAAATTTTTAAGCATGGACCTGTGTAACAGTTCAAACTGTCCCAGGAACCTCCAAGACAAAAAAATTAACATAAAAATAAGTCACAAATTATTAATACCCCTGGACCACCTTGCAGGGACATATCCAAAATCTCTAGGGAGAGACAAGCCCTTCTTCCTTAACCAAGTTACAAAGAATTCTGACATGTATCCCTTCAGAAAATGAACTCACAATCCAAAATTAAAACTCCATTCAGAAACTATCGACCATGACTAAGAGTCAACAAAAAGGACAAACAGTATATTAAGACCTCTGATATTTGCAGGTAATAGAATATGAATATATAGCCATTCATATTTTAAAAATAACAAAACCAAAAAGAGGTTATGCATGGAGGAATACCCTGAACAACCCTATCACTGCAGAACATGTTTTTAAAAAGCTAGATAGAATATTTTCTGAAGGTGGAAATAACCCGTGTTCATCAACAGATGCTAATGGCTAAACAAAATGTGGTATATACAATGGAATATTACTCAATCATAAAGAGAATGAAGTTCCAATACATACTACAACACAAATAAACCTTGCAAACATGCTAAGTGAAGCCAGTCAGACACAAAGGGACAAATACTGTATGATCCCACTTACAGGGAATACCTAGAATAGGCAAATCATAGAGACGGCAGTTTAATAGTGGTTGTAAGGGGAGAGGAGGAAATGTGAGGTTGCTGTTAAAGGGGTACTGAGTTTCTGTTTGGGGTGATGAAAAAAGGTTCGGAAATGGATAGTGTTGATGGTTGCACCACATGGTGAACGTAATTAATGTCACTGAACTGTACACCTAAAAATCGTTAAAATGGAAAAATTTTTCTTATATCCATTTTACTACAATAAAAAAATTTTAACATTTTTTTAAAATATCTTCTTAAATGCATTGCTGAACTAGCCCAACTGTAAAGGCTATTCATTGAAGTGAAAAGTCCGTGAAACCTCTGAAGCTCCCAGTGATCCTGAGGACAGTGAACTCTAATTTTGACAGATGCATGGGTTCTGGGGCCGGGAGACAAAGTCACACGAGGTGGGGAATATGATAAGGAAACCCATTCCCATCGAGTTGATTCCAACTCATAGTGACCCTACGATAAGAGACCTGTAAATAGACACCAGTTGTTGAATTGGCAACTCCATGTGTGTCAGAGTAAAACTGTGCTACATACAATTTTCGATGGCTAATTTTTTGGAAGTGGATCTTCCAAGGTCTCTCTGTGTGGACTTGAACCTCCAACCTTTTGGTTAGAAGCCCAGCACATTAACCATTTGCACGACCCAGAGACTCTCCAAATAAAGCCAGAAAACACCCACCCTGAGAAGAGGGCGGCATGAAAACTTCCCTATCTTGGTAGGGGCATTGGGCGGGAAGAAGAAAAAATCTCCGAGAATCAGAAACCACAAAGTGGCTTCACACGCACTGGCAGCCCACGTTCTCGTTATCTAGGTCATCTAAAAAAACAAATGAGACTTTTGTCTTTTTCTTTTGAAAATTTTCTGATCTACAGGAAAGTTGAAAAAATAATACAGAGCATACTTGTAAACATCCTCTTAGATTCACCAACTGATACGATTTCGCTGCATTTGTTCTCTCTCTCTACCTATCTATCTATATCTCTATATATATGCAAACAGTTAATGTGCTTGGCTGCTAACCAAAGGTTGGAGAATGGAATCCACCCGGGGGCACCTCGGAAGAAAGTTCTGGCAATCTACTTCTAAAAACAAGCAGCCATAGAAAACCCTACGGAGCACACAGTTCCACTCTGACACACACGGGGTCGCCATGAGTCAGAATACAAGCATACCTTGGCGATATCGAGGGTTCGGTTCCAGACCACTGCAATAAAGCAAATACCACAATAAAGCAGGTCACATGGATGCTTAGGCTTCCCAGTGCATATAAGTTTACACCGTACTGTAGTCTATTAAGCGTGCAATAGTACTACGTCTAAAAAAAGCAGTGTTCATACAGACCCCAACAAGAGAGTCAGCGTGTCCTTTGAAGCTCTGAAGCCAGGCTTTGACTTCTCTCTAGCTATGAAAGGCCCACATGGCATCTTCTTCCGATATAAGGCTGTCTCACCTACACTGAAAACCTGTTGGTGAGCGCGGCCACCTTCATCAGTTATCTCAGCTAGATCTCGGGGATGACTTCCTGCCGCTTCTACATCGGCACCTGCCGCTTCACCTTGCGTTTTTATGTTACAGAGAGGGCTTCTTTCCTTAAGCCTCATGAACCAAACTCTGCCAGCTTCAAACTTTTCTTCTGCAGGTTCCTCACCTCTCTCAGCCTTCAGAGAATTGAAGAGAGTTTGGGCCTTGCTCTGGATTAGGCTTTGGCTTCAGGCAGTGTTGTGGCTGGTTTGATCTTCTACCCAGACCAGTAACTTTCTCCGTATCAGCAACAAGGCTATTTCGCTTTCTTATCATTTGTGTGTTTCATTGGAGCAGCACTTTTAATCTCCTTCAAGATCTTTTCCTTAGCATTCACAACTTGGCTGTTCAGTGCAACAGGCCTAGTTTTCAGCCCAACTCAGCTTTCGACGTGCCTTCCTCACTAAGCTTAATTATTTCTAGCTTTTGACTCTTCCTTTCACTTGAACACTTAGAGGCCACTGTATGGTTATTAATTGGCCTAATTTCAATATTGTTCTATCTCAGAGAATAGGGAGGTGTGAGGAGAGGGAGGGAGACGCAGTAACTGCGGTCGGTGAAGCAGTCACAACACACACAACATTGATTGATCAAGTTCGGTGTCTTACATGGGGTTTGTGGTGTCCCAGAACAATAGTAACATCACAGGTCACTGATCACAGTGAGACAATAACAGACATAATAATAATGAAAAATTTGAAATATTGCAAGAATTACCAAAATGTGACACAGAGACATGAAGCAAGCACATGCTGTTGGAAAAATGACGCCAATAGACTTGCTCCACACAGGGCTGCCGCAAACCTTCAATTTGTGAGAAATGCAGTATCTGCAAAGTGTGCCTGTAATTCATTCTGCTGCCGAGAAGACTCTAAATTAGAAGAAATGATGTAATAACCCTGGCTCGTTTAAACAGATTGACTAAAATAATGGGAGAATTCTTTAAAAGTAAGATAAAGATTAGGACAACAATTAATTAGTATAATACCTTGAAAGCTATTCATTGAACTCTAGGTAATAAATAAGCATGTATCATTAAATATTATTTAAACAATTTACCTTTTTTATTGCTTTGCTACCAGCCACAACCATTTGATTAAGCAATAATTCAACCTAAGTTACTGCCATATAAATATATTTAACATTCATGCATTTTAATGTGCATGATATATCACTTTTAATTCTTTTTCTTTCATCTCTTTTTTCCAATTAAAAAAATTTACTTTCCAAATGGCAATTTTGGCTGGCTCTGTTAGAAAAAATTCTTCATTTGTGACATGTAACAAGCTACACGTGATTATATATTTTAGACTTTCAAAGCCACTGTATCACAGTGTCAATTTACATGTCAAGCATCCTTCAAACCAAACGACTAGAACATTCACTTCAGCATTCCTGAGGACCGTTTGCTTGGTCTTTCTGTTTATGAAATATTTTAGCAAAGTTTCTGCATAGCAACTAACAAGATGTGGAAAAGGATTTACAAAAACTCTGTCATTTTCTCCTTTGCGAATAACTTAACAGTGATTCAAAAATCAAGAGAATTACCACAATCTTCTTCTATGTATAAAGAAAAAAAGAAAAAAGCAAATCCGTTGCCATCAACTCGACTCTAACTCATAGCGACCCTATAGGACAGAGAACTGCCCTGTAGCGTTTCCAAGGTGCAGCTGGTAGATTTGAACTGCCAACATTTTGGTTAGCAGACAACCTCTTAACCACTGTGCCACCAGGGCTCATTCTTTGGCATAGGTCCTAGAAAACAAAAAACCAAACCCATAGCTGCAAAGTTGATTCCAATTCATAGGCAACTGCCAACTTTTTGGTTAGCAGCCAAGCTCTTCAACACTGTGCCAATCAGCATTCCTCTTTTATATATACATTTTGTAAAAAAAAAAAAGAAAGAAATTCCTGGACTCACACCTTCTTACTCCACATTCCATGTCTCTGCCACCCATTTCATCTTAATAGGATCTGAAGTCTATGCCTAGATTTCACAATCCTGACTGTAAGAGTCCATGCAGCAGAGAGGTTTCAATAAATGGTACCAACAGAACTGTAGCTCAAAGAAGGACCATTAGCCAATGAGAACTCCATGGATCACAACAGAAGATTATCTGACACAGTGCTAGACGACGAGCCTCCGGGGTTGGAAGGCACTCAAAATACATAGTGGATGCGACAATGGACATAAGCATAACGACTGTGAAGATGGTGCAGGACCAGGCAACATTCTGCTGTTGTACATTGGGTCCTCATGAGTTGGAAATGACACAACATTATGTGTTAGGCACTTTACATATATAATTTAATTCTCATAAAACTCCTACAAGTTTGGCATCATTATCACCACTATATAGAGAAGGAAATAGAAGAGTTCCTCAGACATACAGCTCAGAAGTGGCAGATCTAGTAATCGAACTTCTGACTCTTTATACTAGCCTGGGAAGAGTGAGAGAATTTAACTCTAATTATTTAAGTGATTACTTCTCAGTTCTCCTAAGGATGGTACATAGAACTACTCTATATGTACGAAAGACAAGTTAATTCATTACATACAACGTATGCTGTAGAGCCTTAGTGCAGAATTCTCTGGGAACTGGTAGAAAGGGGCTGTACCATACGAAGCTGCCAGAAACTCTGGAGTTTACGTAACGCTCTTGGGTCATCAAGGAATAAATGTGTAAATAGGAAGTGAATGAGTCAGTGACTGGGATGGAGAAGTTAAGCTATGTATCTTGATCTCCTGAACTGAATGAAGTCTGAAAAATAGGACTTTTGAAAATTCATGTAGAATTGAATCTCTTCAGACCTCCAACAAGTGAGAGAAATTCATTATGGCTCTTTCCATATTATAAATCTAACAAAATGAAAAAAAAATTATTTTTCGAGGAAAAGACCCACGATTATCTTAAAAGTGAAAGCTACATCCAATATACTGATACTCGTTTCAGGAGAAAACAAACAAACAAACAAAACAGAATTGTAGCCCAAAGTAGTATTTGGAACATAACCTGTCTCTCTTATTACTAGATGTCATGACAAATCATGCTTTATTTAGGTTTTTGCTTTTGTACCAATTAGTTTTTGCTTTTATGCCTTTACTATTTGATTAGACTTCTAGATTGTAGCATCCTGATATTAATGGGATGTGAAGGCACCATGTGAACTAGATCATGCATTCTATGTATTCCTGATTTCAGCAATCACGCCCCCACCCCCACCAAATCTTCCCAGGACATTCTACAAAACTGAGGATAACTATGTGTTTTTGTGTGTGCAGTACAGTAAGGGGAAACCCTGGTGGCTCAGTGGTTAAGTGCTATGGCTGCTAACCTCCAGGCACTCCTTGGAAACTCTGTGGGGCAGTTCTACTCTGTCCCATAGGGTCGGTATGAGTCGGAATCAACTCGAAGGCAGTAGGTTTGGTGTTGTTGGTTTTGTACAGTAAGGAATAAATAAATAGAAAGGAAAAGACTCCCGATTGCTTCCCAAACAGGCATTTAATCTCCAGATGTTTGCATGCCTCTGAAAACAGGCTGCTTAGTTTTCTCACATGCACTTTCTACATTTAAAACTTTTTTTTCTTTTCCACACCTAAGACTTAAAAAAAAAAAGACTTAAAGAGTCCTTAAATAGAATCTCTCGGTCCCTCCAGACCTTTGCACATGCTACCCTCTGCCTGAGATGGGCACCCTCTTCCCCTGCTCACTTTACTTGGTTACCTTCCACTCATCATTATTTCCTGAAAGATCTCTCCCCAGAGTAACTCAAATTCCTCTGCCCATTATCATAGCCCTTATATTGCCCTGCCTGTTACAGTAACACTAGCACCCACTTTGCACCCTTATAGTGACTTACTTATTTATAATTACTTGCTTAAAACGTGCACCTCTGCGGTGTCTGTCTCCCTTACCATGACATTTCCCAAAGTCTTACACAGGCCAGCATCTAAGAGGTGCTCAATAACATTTGTTGACTTGGAGTGGTTTTAACCCTCCTCCCATAATCTCCATTAGCACCCTCCCAAGCCACAAAAACAATAAATATATAAAAATCTGATGGAAAGCATGACTACATGGATCATGATGAAATATTACAATTTTTATTGATCTACCACCTACAGTGTATGTGAAAACTGTTGTTGTGTGCCATAGAGTCAATTCCAATTTATACCAACCCTATAAACTATCTGCTACCCTATAAATACAGTTTCAAGCGAAGTCCCCTTTCTAACCCCACTCTCCAACCAAAGTATCACCCTGGAGACCCCCTGTGAAGGGGTTCCAGTCCCCTAGTCAGTGAGTCATCCAGCCTTTCTTCTCCTCTGTTTATTTGCAACGTTTAATCCCTCCCTTCCAGGATTCTCACTGTATCCAGGCAAAGATGATGACTTCTTTTGTCCACTCCATGACTTCAAAAATGATACACTATCCCACACTTGAAGGGGTGTGACTTATTCCAGTATTCTGGGGAACAAATTGACTACCTTAAAATTCTCATACCCTTTGATTTAGAAGTCTCATATTTTCAAATTCTTTCTAAGAAATCATCAGATGTGTATGCAAAATTTTATCCACAGGTATACACATTACAATAATATTTATAACAGCAGAAGTTGGGAACAAAGAAAATGTTAGACAAGAGACAATGCTTGGAAAAAAGAAGAGGGACAGTATTAAGTATAGGCTTTTTAAATGTAGAATGAAGCCTTTACATATTCTGTGCTACACGCACAAAAAAATTATTTCTTTAGAGATAAATGAGTAACTTAATCCCTTCCCTTTGTCAAAAAATAATGCAGAACATTAACAGACTGCTATGCAAGTTTAACAGACAATTTACACCGGGCAACACATCCTTTATGAAGTAAACGAGCGCTCCGATCAGTCAGGATTCTTGAAGTGCTTATATACAAAGTTATTAGGAACTTTGGACAAAATTTCTGCTGGATTGACATTTACCTAACTTTGCAGGTAACAGTTACAAGACAATCATAACATCAGTAAGTCTTGGTTACAAGACTTCTAAAATTTTGAAAACAGGCTGTGTTCATCAATCCTGAAAACAGGATATGTTCATCGATCTTGAAAACAGGATACATTCATTAGTTTTGAAAACAAGGCATGTTTATTAATTTTGATTGCTTTCTGAAAGAACGCATTTTAAGTGAAAGTTCATGATAATGAAACCAGCCTTTCTGATCTCAGTGGACCTGGCCACTTAGAAACAATTACATGGAACAAAACAAGCTGCTCGTAAGGTTACTATAAATCATAGCTAAAAGGTTATTTGATTGTTACAGTGCATAGATTTCTAACAACACTGAACAAGATGGCCTTAAGTGTCATGGGTAAGAAAACGCTTTATGTTTTCATAACGCAAACCTTGTAAATTTTTTTTTTTTACAACTTACATTTTCCAAGTTTAGAGTGAACTCTTTACACACTCTGCTACATGCACAAAATATGATTTCTTTAGAGATAAATGAGTAATAATAATACCTTCCCTTCAAGAACAGAGTGTCTAGGGTGGAAATAGAGAATTAACATGATAAATTACTGTGCATTAAAAGACATCTGATCAAAGCTCATGAAGTTACATTTTGGAGTGTCTTGAAGGATCAGTCGAAGCTGGACTACCCAGGGGTATAGGTGCATAAAGCAGAGGGTTGGAAAAGGTCTAAGACTGTTCAGAAACTGCAAATTATCCCCATGTGGGTAAAACATCGGACATGCAGGAGGAGTGATGGCAAATGAAACAAAAAACAGAATGTAAATCAGAGACCGGATTTTCTTTGAAATAAGAAACTTACCTTGAATAGTTGATTGAATCACATTTCTCTAAATTTGGAAAAGATGTGCCTTTTTTAAAATATCTCAAACTTCTGCCCAAACCCAGAACAATTTCTTAAAAACTCAAGTCGTGGCTTCCATTTAGGAAGATGTAGCAGCACCCACCTAGCATGATGGGAGACGCCTGCCCCAAGTCAGTTTCCTTGGCCTGCTTGGATTTTCTGCCACTGGAATCACTTCTGTAGGTCAAGGCTTGTTCTCCATAACCCACTGCCATTGAGTCAATTCCAACTCATAGCGACCCTGCAGGACAGAGCAGAACTGCTTCCCTGGTGCTTCCAAGTAGCACCTGGTGGATGCCCACTGCTGACCTTTTCCTTAGCACATACAGCTCTTAGCCACTACCACCACCAGGGCTTCCTTGTTCTCCCTAGCCCTATTAAAACCACTAGCCAGGGAATGGTAACCCATTAATTTCGTTTTTCTTAAACTAGATCACGATGCCATAGAAAGAATGAGTAGTGGGCCTCCGTGTGCCTGAAGCGCACTACATACATTTGAAGCATCAATTTTACTTTAATATTCTGGGTGGAAGAAAATTATTTTTATATGAAATATTAATAGATACATCATAAGGAAGAATGGAAAACTTGTTTAATTTTTAAGACAAAACAAAGTTCTCCAAAAAATTTCTCTCTTGCCTCGGGCTGTTTTGTGGTATACTTCCAGTGGCCCCTTTTCCCCCACTCAAAATGTTTCAGATCTTCTGACTTTGGAGACACAGCCATGTTAGAAGTGGAAAGAAATGCCCTAAAAAAGTTGGTGGTTACACTTGTATTAACTCCAGAGCCCTTTCTTGGAAAGGAAATGTGCAGGGAATCCCAAAACACAAAACAGACAAAAGTGAAACTAAACCCAAAACCCAGTGCGGTCCAGTCGATTCGAGGACTGAGCCCAAAGCCCGTCTGGTCAGGAACCACACTTACCCAGTCGTTACCTGCAGGGGCACAGAGGCAATGCAAAGTATCCCTTAAGCATCTGCAGCTATTTCAAAACAACTTCCCTGAAAGAATGCAACCTAAGGCTGATATCCTGGGCCAGAAGGAAAGAGGAGGAAAAGCAGACCTGTTGGAAGGATGGACCTGGGCGTGGAAATGCCCCAGATGCTGGGCAAGCCATGCCTTTTATAAGGAAACCCTCCAAGGCGGGAGAATAGCAAACGTGCAGGGAAGTTCGGAAGGAAGTCAGGAAAAAAAAACACTCAGAACTAAGACTACAACCTAAATCCCCTGATCAACATCTTTTTTTCTACCTCTCCTTTCTTACAAGGCCTCATAGTATCAGAAGGATATGGGTAAATGTTTTACAGTTAAAAAAGCTTTTTCAACCTATCCTGTTGCCGTGGAGTCAATTCCAACTGTAGGAGCCTGGCTGGCACAGTGGTTAAGATCTTGACCGCTAACCAAAACGTCAGCAGTTTGAATCCACCAGCCACTCCTTGGAAATTCTATGGGGCAGTTCTACTCTGTCTATAGGGTCGCTATGAGTCCTATGCGACTTGATGGCAATGGGTTTGGGGTTTTTCAACCCAGTTAATAAAATTCCCCTAAATATCTTAAATTGCATTTAATTTAGCATATTATACTTTCTTTTTTAAATACTTAAGGTGTCTTGACAATAATAGAAAAAAGAAAAAAAATCCTAACTCCTTAAATAAATTGCTTTCTTTTTTAAGTATTTCAGGTGTCTAACCTTTTTTTTTTTTTTTTAACCATTAAAAGGAGCATCGAACACGAAGTGGTTAAGAGCTCAGGTTGCTAACCAAAAGGTCAGCAGTTCGAATCCACCAGCCGCTCCTTGGAAACCCTATGGGGCAGCTCTACTCTGACCTACAGGGCTGCTGTAAGTGGAAATCGACTCCACCGCACACAACAACAATTTAAAAAAGGAAAGAAAAAAAACTAACTACTTAAATAAATCTCACAAATCTAGTAAATTAAGTTTAAGAATATGATAACTCTTAAACTCTCCTAAACATTTACAAACTTAGTAAAATTTTTTAACCTAAAATTCCAGTCTAAATAAATCACTCAGTAAAATAGTAACTCCTAATTGCAGCACTCATCTGCTAGACATTTTAATATGCCAAATTTTCTTCAATATAAGTGCTTATTAAAAATGCCAAAATTATTCCTAAAATGGCAACAAAAATAGTAATACTATGGTTTGATTTACTTTATTACATTTCCATAATAAATTTAAGTTTTTAAGAAACTAAAACTGGAGGCAGAGCCAAGATGGCTGACTAGGTAGAAGCTACCTCAGATCCCTCTTGCAACAAAGACTCAGAAAAACAAGTGAATCAATCACATACATGACAATCTACAAACCCTGACCATCAAACACAGATCTAAAGAGTTGACCTGAGTGACAGAGACTGAGAACCAGCAACCACGGGGAAGCAACAACTGTTTTCAGAGCCTGGAGTCAGCGTCTGAGTCAGAAAACCTTGGCGCCAGGCTTTGGACTGGGCGCAGGGGAGCTGAGCACGGCATCCTGAGACAGCGCAAATACTGGATGAAGCCCTGGCCCCCAGAAGTGACCTCGGGGGAAGCCAGTCAGGGCACGCAGGCAGTGCAGCAACACGGCTGACAGGAGGAGAACTCATCGGGAGGCAGCGACTGGTTTTGAAGCCTGGAACGTGCAGTCCTAGCCGGGGAACCTTGGTGCTGGGCTTTGTACTGGGAGTGGAGGAACTGACCACGGCCTCTGAGACAGCACAAGCACAGGACGCGGGACTGACCCTCAGGGGCAATCTCGACCCAGCCAACGCACACAGGCTACACACCGCTTGGGAATCTCAGATAAAACAGCCATCACCAAGCAAGATAAGTACCTTTGTCTATATTCCGGGGTGCTACTCTCTCCTATCTATCTGATCCATCCCCTCCCCTTCCAACGCGGCTTCATTAACATTGGAATTTCCTGAACCAGAGAATGAAGTGCTCTGCGGTTTGTTTTGTTTTGGTCTTTTCCTAACCCATTCTCCTGCCCTGAGAGAAGTAGCTACAAAAAACCCAGGGGCCAAAAATCCTTCCCTGACTTCCCAAAATTGGACTAAAAATACATAACCAGCTCCAGCCAAGCATATGAGATCCACAGTCTTGGGCTTTCATCCCTACAGGGAACAAGGTGGCCATTATAACGCAAAGGCAATTCTGATAGGGATCTGACTGTAATTGTTTTAGCAGATTACTGGAAGACAAGTTTCCCAGGTCTGATATCTCTGCGTATTCAACAGAGCCCTCACTGACCCACAACAGGGAACTGAGGGCTAAGGCTCCCCCCAGACCACCTAGCCTCCTGCCTTAGGGGTCTGAGGATGGTGACACCAACCAATCTGTAGAGGTACATGCATTGGGTGCCTAAGGTACAGCTGCAGAGCCCACCCACCAAAGTGCTTTAGGAATAGAGACACAACTACCTCACTGGCACTTGGGGGAACCCTGTCAGCATCCTGCGACCCCTGAAGTGTGACCCCCTGCTGCTACGAGAATCTGGTGCTCACAACTATCACCACTACTCCTCTAGGTGGATAGATGACACTCTGCACCACACATTTGGTGACCCAAAATCAGATTCTACTCAAGAATAGTGAATGGACTCTTAGGCTTATATATCTGGTAACAGACCAAACCAGCTCGTAATAGGACATAAGTGATTCAAGGCCTATAACAAGACAGCACAATTTAGTAGCCCATCTACGTATATTGAAAGAAGATAAAACTCAGTGAGCAAATATAAAATAAATCATTACAATATGTTATAGATGGCTTGGAGACTACAGTCGATATCAAACCACATAAAGAAGCAGACCATGATTGCTTCTACAACTCCCCAAATTAAAGAATCAAAATCTTTCCCAAATGAAGATACAATCCTGGAATTATCAGATACAGAATATAAAAAACTAATTTACAGAATGCTTCCAGACATCAGGGATGACCTCAGAAATGAAATAAGGCAATCTACAGAAAAAGCCAAGGAACACACTGATAAAGCAGTTGAAGAACTCAAAGAGATTATTCAAGAGCATAGGGGAAAAATTAATAAGCTGCAAGAATCCATAAAGAGACAGCATTCAGAAATCCAAAAGATTAACAGGAAAATTAGAGAATTAGACAACTCAATAGGAAGTCAGAGGAGCAGAATCAAGCAACTAGAATGCAGAGTGGGGGACCTGGAGGATAAGGGAATTGATACCTATATAGCTGGAAAAAATCAGATAAAAGAATTAAAAAAAATGAAGAAACCCTAAGAATCATGTGGGACTCTATCAAGAAGAATAACTTGTGTGTGATTGGAGTCCCAGAACAGGGAGGGATAACAGAAAATACAGAAAGAATAGTTGAAGATCTGTTGGCAGAAAACTTCCCTGACATCATGAAAGACGAAAGGATATCCATCTAAGATGCTCATCGAACCCCATATAAGATTGGTCCAAAAAGAAAATCACCAAGACATATTATCATCAAACTTGCCAAAACCCAAGATAAAGAGAAAATTTTAAAAACAGCCAGGGATAAAAGAAAGTTCTGCTACAAAGGAGAATCAATAAGTTCAGACTACTCAGCAGAAACCATGCAGTCAAGAAGGCAATGCAATGACATCCATAGAGCACTGAAGGAGAAAAACTGCCAGCCAAGGATCATTTATCCAGCAAAACTCTCTATCAAATATAAAAGTGAAATTAAAACATTTACAGATAAACACAAGCTTAGAGAACTTGCAAAAACCAAACCAAAGCTACAAGAAATACTAAAGGAAATTGTTTGGTCAGAATATCAATAATATCAGATACCAGCACAACACAAGGTCACAGAACAGAACATCCTGATATCAACTCAAATAAAGAAATCACAAAGACAAATTAAGATAAATTTTAAAAAGAAAAACAGGGAATCATTGAAGTCAATATGTAAAAGATCACAATAATCAAAAAGAGGGACTAAATACAGGAGGCATAGAACTGCCATATGGAGAGGAAAACAAGGCGATATAGGACAATACAAGTTAGGTTTTTACTTAGAAAAATAGGGGTAAATATTAAGGTAACCACAAAGAGGTATAACGATTCCATAACTCAAAATAAAAGCCAAGGAAAACATAACAATTCAGCAAACATAAATTCAACTACTATGAAAATGAGGAACACACAATTTACAAAGAAAAACGTCTCAGCACAAAAAAGTAAATGAAAAAATGAAATTGTCAACAACACACATAAAAAGGCATCAAAATGACAACACTAAACACATACTTATATATAATTACGCTGAATGTAAATGGACTAAACGCACCAATAAAGAAACAGAGAGTCTCAGACTGGATAAAGAAACATGATCCGTCTATATGCTGCCTACAAGAGACACACCTTCGACTTAGAGACACAAACAAACTAAAACTCAAAGGATGGAAAAAAATATCTCAAGCAAACAACAAGCAAAAAAGAGCAGGAGTAGCAATATTAATTTCTGACAAAATAGACTTTAAAGTTAAATCCACCACAAAGGATAAAGAAGGACACTACATAATGATTAAAGGGACAATTGACCAGGAAGATATAACCATATTAAATATTTATGCACTGAATCACAGGGCTGCAAGATACATAAAACAAACTTTAACAGAACTGAAAAGTGAGATAGACATCTTCACAATTATAGTAGGAGACCTCACATACCACTTTCGGAGAAGGACAGGACTTCCAGTAAGAAGCTCAAAAGAGGCATGAAAGACCTAATTGCTACAATCAACCAACTTGACCTCATAGACTCATACAGAACACTCCACCCAAAAGCTGCAAAGTATACTTTTTTTTTCTAGCGCACATGGAACATTCTCTAGAATAGACCACATATTAGGTCATAAAACAAACATTTGCAGAATCCAAAACATCAAAATATTACAAAGCACCTTCTCAGACCACAAGGCCATAAAAGTGGAAATCAGTAACAGAAAAATCAGGGAAAAAAAATCAAACACTTGGAAACTGAACAACACCCTCCTAAAAAAAGACTGTGTTATACAAGACATTAAGGAGGGAATAAACAAATTCATACAATGCAATGAGAATGAAAACACATCCTATCAAAACCTCTGGGACACAGCAAAAGCAGTGCTCAGAGGTCAATTTATACCGATAAATGCACACATACATAAAGAAGACAGAGCCAAAATCAGAGAACTGTCCCTACAATTTGAACAAATAGAACGCTAGCAACAAAAGAATCCATCAGGCACCAGAAGAAAACAAATAATAAAAATTAGAGCTGAACTAAATGAATTAGAGAACAGAAAAACAATTGAAAGAATTAACAAAGCCTTTAAAAGCTGGTTCTTTGAAAAAATTAACAAAATTCATAAACCATTGGCTAGACTGACTGAAGAAATACAGGAAAGGAAACAAATAACCTGAATAAGAAACGAGATGGGCCACATCACAACAGACCCAACTGAAATTAAAAGACTCATATCAGGTTATTAAAAAAATTGTATTTGAACAAATTTGCAAACCTAGAAGAAATGGATGATTCCTATAAAAACACTACCTACCTAAACTAACACAATCAGAAGTAGAACAACTAAATAGACCCAAAACAAAAAAAGACATTGAAAAGTTAATCAAAAAACGCCCAACAAAAAAAAGCCCTGGCCTGGACAGCTTCACTGCAGAGTTCTACCAAACCTTCAGAGAATTGTTAAAACCACTACTACTAAAGGTATTTCAAAGCATAGAAAAGGATGGAATACTACCAAACTCATTCTATGAAGCCATCATATCCCTGATACCAAAACCAGGTAAAGACATCACAAAAAAAGAAAATTACAGACCTATATCCCTCATGAACATAGATGCAAACATCCTCAACAAAATTCTAGCCAATAGAATTCAACAACATATCAAAAAAATAATCCACCATGACCAAGTGGGATTTACACCAGGTATGCAAGGCTGGTTTAATATTAGAAAAACCATTAATGTAATCCACCTTATAAATAAAACAAAAGACAAAAACCACATGATCTTATCAATTGATGCAGAAAAGGCATTTCACAAAGTCCAACACCCATTCATGATAAAAACTCTCACCAAAATAGGAATTGAAGGAAAATTCCTCAACATAATAAACGGCACAAAAAACTTTCTTTTTTTTTTATACAAAGCCAACAGCCAACATCACTCTAAATGGAGAGAGCCTGAAAGCACTTCCCTTGAGAACGGGAACCAGACAAGGATGCCCTTTATCACCGCTCTTATTCAACATTGTGCTAGAGGTCCTGGCCAGAGCAATTGGGCTAGACAAAGAAATAAAGGGCATCCGGATTGGCAAGGAAGAAGTAAAATTATCTTTATTTGCAGATGACATGATCTTATACACAGAAAACCCTAAGAAATCCTCCAGAAAACTACTGAAACTAATAGAAGAGTTTGGCAGCGTCTCAGGTTATAAGATAAACATACAAAAATCACTTGTATTCTTCTACATCAACAAAAAGAACATCGAAGAGGAAATCACCAAATCAATACCATTCACAGTAGCCCCCAAGAAGATAAAATACTTAGGAATAAATCTTACCAAAGATGTAAAAGACCTATACAAAGAAAACTACAAAGTACTACTGCAAGAAACTAAAAAGGACCTGCATAAGTGGAAAAACATACCTTGCTCATGGATAGGAAGACTTAACGTACTAAAAATGTCTATTCTACCAAAAGCCATCTACACATACAATGCACTTCAGATCCAAATTCCAATGACATTTTTTAATGTGATGGAGAAACAAATCACAAACTTCATATGGAAGGGAAAGAAGTCCCAGATAAGTAAAGCATTACTGAAAAAGAAGAAGAAAGTGGGAGGCCTCACTCTACCTGATATTAGAACCTATTATATAGCCACAGTAGTCAAAACAGCCTGGTACTGGTACAACAGGCACATAGACCAATGGAACAGAATTGAGAACACAGACATAAATCCATCCACATATGAGCAGCTGATATTTGACAAAGGCCCAGTGTCAGTTAATTGGGGAAAAGATAGTCTTTTTAACAAATGGTGCTGGCATAACTGGATATCCATTTGCAAAAAAATGAAACAGGACCCATACCTCACACAATGCACAAAAACTAACTTCAAGTGGATCAAAGGCCTACACATAAAGACTAAAACAATAAAGATCATGGAAGAAAAAATAGGGACAACGTTAGGAGCCCTAATACACGGCATAAACAGTATACAAAACATTACTAAAAATGACGAAGAGAAACCAGATAACTGGGAGCTCCTAAAAATCAAACACCTATGCTCATCTAAAGACTTCACCAAAAGAGTAAAAAGACCACCTACAGATTGGGAAAAAATTTTCAGCCATGACATCTCCGACCAGCGCCTGATCTCTAAAATCTATATGATTCTGTCAAAACTCAACCACAAAAAGACAAACAACCCAATCAAGAAGTGGGCAAAGGATATGAACACACACTTCACTAAAGAAGATATTCAGGCAGCTAATAGATAACATGAGAAAATGCTCTCAATCATTAGCCATTAGAGAAATACAAATTAAAACTACAATGAGATTCCATCTCACTCCAAAAAAAAAAAAAAAAAGACTGTCATTAATCCAAAAAACACAAAATAATAAGTGTTGGAGAGGCTGTGGAGAGATTGGAAATCTTATACACTGCTGGTGGGAATGTAAAATGGTACAACCACATTGGAAATCTATCTGGCGTTATCTTAAAAAGTTAGAAATAGAACTACCATACAACCCAGAAATCCCACTCCTCGGAATATACCCTAGAGAAATAAGAGCCTTCACACAAACAGATATATGCACACCCATGTTTATTGCAGCTCTGTTTACAATAGCAAAAAGCTGGAAGCAACCAAGGTGTCCATCAACAGATGAATGGGTAAATAAATTGTGGTATATTCACACAATGGAATACTATGCATTGATAAAGAACAGTGACAAATCTGTGAAACATTTCATAACATGGAGGAAACTGGAAGGCATTATGCTGAGCAAAATTAGAGGCAAAAGGACAAATATTGTATAAGACCACTACTATAAGATCTTGAGAAATAGTATAAACTGAGAACACATACTTTTCTGGTTATGAGGCAGGGAGGGAGGGAGGGAGGGTGGGAGAGGGTTTTTAGTGATTAGTTAGTAGATAAGAACTGCTTTAGGTGAAGGGAAGGACAATACTCAATACACGGAACGTCAGCTCAACTGGACTGGATCAAAAGCAAAGAAGTTTCCGGGATAAACTGAATGCTTTGAAGGTCAGCGGAGCAAGGGCAGGGGTTTGGGGTCTATGGCTTAAGGGGACTTCTAAGTCAATTGGCAAAATAATTCTATTATGAAAACATTCTGCATCTGACTTTGAAGTATGGAGTCTGGGGTCTTAAATGCTAACAAGCAGCCATCTAAGATGCATCAATTGGTCTCAACCCACCTGGATCAAAGGAGAATGAAGAACACCAAGGTCACACGATAACTATGAGCCCAAGAGACAGAAAGGGCCACATGAACCAGAGACTTACATCATCCTGAGACCAGAAGAACTAGATGGTGCCCAGCCACAACGGATGACTGCCCTGACAGGGAGCATTAACAGAGAATCCCTGAGGGAGCAGGAGATCAGTGGGATGCAGACCCCAAATTCTCACAAAAAGACTGGACTTAATGGTCTGACTGAGACTAGAAGAATCCCGGTGGTCATGGTCCCCAAACCTTCTGTTGCCCCAGGACAGGAACCATTCCCGAAGACAACTCATCAGACATGGAAGAGACTGGACAACGGGTTGGAGAGAGATGCTGATGAAGAGCGAGCTACTTGTATCAGGTGGACACTTGAGACTGTGTTCGCGTCTCCTGTCTGGAGGGGAGATGGGAGGGTAGAGAGGCTTAGAAACTGGCAAAACCGTCCTGAAAGGAGAGACTGTTAGGAAGGAGCGGGCTGACTCATTAAGGGGAGAGTAAGTGGGAGTATGGAGTAAGGTGTATATAAGCTTATATGTGACAGACTGACTTGACCTGTAAACTTTCACTTAAAGCACAATAAAAATTATTTTTAAAAAAGCAACTAAAACTAAAGAAACAATTATCATATCCCACGTAAGGCAAGGTTATTCCTCTATGAAAGTCGAGGTTACCTCCTCAGCTTGTGGATGTTGCTCTTCAACCACAGAGATGCCAGAGAGATTTTTCTGGTAACCCAGACTACCTTGTAAAACATTTTTTTTTTTACCTTTTATTGAGCTTCAAATGAACGTTTACAAATCAAGTCAGACTGCCTTGCGTACCTGATATAAATCCCACTTGGTCATGGTGGATTATTTTTTTGATATGTTGTTGAATTCTATTGGCTAGAATTTTGTTGAGGATTTTTGCATCTACGTTCATGAGGGATATTGGTCTGCAATTTTCTTTTTTTGTGATGTCTTTACCTGGTTTTGGTATCAGGGATATGGTGGCTTCATAGAATGAGTTAGGTAGTATTCAGTCATTTTCTATGCTTTGAAATACCTTTAGTAGTAGTGGTGTTAACTCTTCTCTGAAAGTTTGGTAGAACTCTGCAGTGAAGCCATCCGGGCCAGGGCTTTTTTTTGTTGGGTGTTTTTTGATTACCATTTCAATGTCTTTTTTTGTTATGGGTCTATTTAGTTGTTCTACTTCTGATTGTGTTAGTTTAGGTAGGTAGTGTTTTTCTAGGAATGCATCCATTTCTTCTAGGTTTGCAAATTTGTTAGAGTACAATTTTTCGTAATAATCTGATATGATTCTTTTAATTTCAGTTGGGTCTGTTGTGATGTGGCCCATCTCGTTTCTTATTCGGGTTATTTGTTTCCTTTCCTGTATTTCTTCAGTCAGTCTAGCCAATGGTTTATGAATTTTGTTAATTTTTTCAAAGAACCAGCTTTTAAAGGCTTTGTTAATTCTTTCAATTGTTTTCCTGTTCTCTAATTCATTTAGTTCAGCTCTAATTTTTATTATTTGTTTTCTTCTGGTGCCTGATGGATTCTTTTGTTGCTCACTTTCTATTTGTTCAAGTTGTCGGGACAGTTCTCTGATTTTGGCTCTTTCTTCTTTTTGTATGTGTGCATTTATCGGTATAAATTGGCCTCTGAGCACTGCTTTTGCTGTGTCCCAGAGGTTTTGATAGGAAGTATTTTCATTCTCGTTGCATTCTATGAATTTCCTTATTCCCTCCTTAACGTCTTCTATAACCCAGTCTTTTTTCAGGAGGGTATTGTTCAGTTTCCAAGTATTTGATTTCTTTTCCCTAATTTTTCTGTTATTGATTTCCACTTTTATGGCCTTGTGGTCTGAGAAGATGCTATGCAATATTTCGATGTTTTGGATTCTGCAAAGGTTTGTTTTATGACCTAATATGTGGTCTATTCTAGAGAATGTTCCATGTGCGCTAGAAAAAAAAGTGTACTTTGCAGCTGTTGGGTGGAGAGTTCTTATAAGTCAATGAGGTCAAGTTGGTTGATTGTTGTAATTAGGTCTTCCGTGTCTCTATTGAGCTTCTTACTGGATGTCCTGTCCTTCTCCAAAAGTTGTGTGTTGAAGTCTCCTACTATAATTGTGGAGATGTCTAGCTCACTGTTCAGTTCTATTAAAGTTTGTTTTATGTATCTTGCAGCCCTGTGATTCAGTGCATAAATATTTAATATGGTTATATCTTCCTGGTCAATTGTCCCTTTAATCATTATGTAGTGTCCTTCTTTATCCTTTGTGGTGGATTTAACTTTAAAGTCTATTTTGTCAGAAATTAATATTGCTACTCCTGCTCTTTTTTGCTTGTTGTTTGCTTGAGATATTTTTTTCCATCCTTTAAGTTTTAGTTTGTTTGTGTCTCTAAGTTGAAGGTGTGTCTCTTGTAGGCAGCATATAGACGGACCATGTTTCTTTATCCAGTCTGAGACTCTGTCTCTTCATTGCTGCGTTTAGTCCATTTACGTTCAGCATAATTACAGATAAGTATGTGTTTAGTGTTGTCATTTTGATGCCTTTTTATGTGTGTTGTTGACAATTTCATTTTTCCACTTACTTTTTTGTGCTGAGACGTTTTTCTTTGTAAATTGTGTGTTCCTCATTTTCATAGTATTTGACTTTGTTTGCTGAGTCGTTATGTTTTTCTTGGTTTTTATTTTGAGTTATGGAGTTGTTATACTTCTTTGTGGTTACCTTAATATTTACCCCTATTTTTCTAAGTAAAAACCTAACTTGTATTGTCCTATATCACCTTGTATCCCTCTCCACATGGCAGTTCTATGCCACCTGTATTTAGTCCCTCTTTTTGATTATTGTGATCTTTTACATATTGACTTCAATGATTCCCTGTTTTGAGCATTTTTTTCTTTTTAAAATTAATCTTAATTTGTTTTTGTGATTTCCGTATTTGAGTTGATATCAGGATGTTCTGTTCTGTGACCTTGTGTTGTGCTGGTATCTGATATTATTGGTTTTCTGACCAAACAATTTCCTTTAGTATTTCTTGTAGCTTTGGTTTGGTTTTTGCAAATTCTCTAAGCTTGTGTTTATCTGTAAATATCTTAATTTCGCCTTCATATTTCAGAGAGAGTTTTGCTGGATATATAATCCTTGGCTGGCAGTTTTTCTCCTTCAGTGCTGTGTATATGTCATCCCATTGCCTTCTTGCCTGCATGGTTTCTGCTGAGTAGTCTGAACTTATTCTTATTGATTCTCCCTTGTAGGAGACCTTTCTTTTATCCCTGGCTGCTTTTAAAATTTTCTCTTTATCTTGGGTTTTGGCAAGATTGATGATAACATGTCTTGGTGTTTTTCTTTTTGGATCAATCTTAAATGGGGTTCGATGAGCATCTTGGATAGATATCCTTTCGTCTTTCATGATGCCAGGGAAGTTTTCTGTCAGCAGATCTTCAAGTATTCTCTCTGTGTTTTCTGTCCTCCCTCCCTGTTTTGGGACTCCAATCACACGCAAGTTATCCTTCTTGATAGAGTCCCACATGATTCTTAGGGTTTCTTCATTTTTTTTAATTCTTTTATCTGATTTTTTTTCAGCTATATTGGTGTTAATTCCCTGGTCCTCCAGATTTCCCACTCTGCATTCTAATTGCTCGAGTCTGCTCCTCTGACTTCCTATTGCGTTGTCTAATTCTATAATTTTATTGTTAATCTTTTGGATTTCTGAATGCTGTCTCTTTATGCATTCTTGCAACTTATTAATTTTTCCACTATGTTCTTGAATAATCTTTTTAAGTTCTTCAACTGCTTTATCAGTGTGTTCCTTGGCTTTTTCTGCAGATTGCCTTATTTCATTTCTGAGGTCATCCCTGATGTCTGGAAGCATTCTGTAAATTAGTTTTTTATATTCTGTATCTGATAATTCCAGGATTGTATCTTCATTTGGGAAAGATTTTGATTCTTTAGTTTGGGGGGTTGTAGAAGCAGTCATGGTCTGCTTCTTTATGTGGTTTGATATCGACTGCTGTCTCCGAGCCATCACTAAGATATTGTAGTGATTTATTCTATATTTGCTCACTGAGTCTTATCTTGTTTTGTTTTCTTTCAATACACACGGATGGGCTACTAGATTGCGTGGTCTTGATTGTTGTAGCCCTCGACCTACTTATGACCTATTACCAGCTGGTTTGGACTGCTACCAGATATATATGCCTGGGTCCATTCACTATTCTTGAGTAGAATCTGATTTTGGGTCATCAAGTGTGTGATGCACACTGTCACCTATCCACCTTGAGAAGTAATGGTGATAGTTGTGTGCACCAGATTCTAGTAGCAGCTGAGGTTCACACTCCGGCGGGGGCAGGATGCTGACAGGCTTCCCCCAAGTGTCAGTGAGGTAGGTGTGTCTCTATTCCTAAAGCACCTTGGTGGGTGGGCTCTGCAGCTATACCTTAGGCCCCCAATGCAAGTACCTCTACAGATTGGTAGGTGTCACCCTCCTTAGACCCCTAAGGCAGGAGGCTAGGTGGTCTGGGGGGAGCTTCAGCCCTCAGTTCCCTGTTGTGGGTCAGTGAGGGCTCTGTTTAATACACAGAGATATCAGACCTGGGAAACTTGTCTTTCCAGTAAATCTGCTAAAACAAATGCAGTCAGATCCCTATCAGAAATGCCTTTGCATTATAATAGCCACCTTGTTCCCTGCAGGGATGAAAGCCCGAGACTGTGGATCACATATGCTTGGCTGGAGCTGGTTCTGTGTTTTTAGTCCAATTAGGGAAGGATTTTTGGTCCCTGGGTTTTTTGTGGTTGCTTCTCTCAGGCCAGAAGAATGGGTTAGGAAAAGACCAAAAAAAAAAGGAAAAGAAAAACAGCAGAGCAATTCTCCCTCTGGCTCAGGAAATTCCAATGTTAATGAAGCCACCTGGGAAGGGGAGGGGAGGGCTCAGAAAAACAGGAGAGAGTAGCACCCCAGAATATAGACAAAGTTACGTATTTTGCTTGGGATGACTGTTTTATCTGAGATTCCCGAGGGGCACGTCGCCTGTGTGTGTGTGCGCTGGCTGGATAGAGATTGCCCCCGAGGGTCAGGCCCGCATCCTGTGCTTGCGCTGTCTCAGAAGCCGCGGTCAGTTCCTCCGCTGCCAATCCAAAGCCCAGCATCAAGGTTCCCCGGCTGGGACGCTGCACTCCCAGCTCCAAAAACAGTCGCTGCCTCCTGGGGACTTCTCCTCCCGCCAGCCGCGTCTCTGCGCCACCCGCGCAGACTGGCTGGGCTCCTTCCCGAGGTCAGTTCAGGGGGGTAGGGCTACGCCCGTGTTTGCACCATCACAGGATGTGGTGCTCAGCACCTCTGTGCCCAGTCCAAAGCCTGGCGCCAAGGTTCCCCGGCTGGGACGCTGCACTCCCGGCTCCAAAACCAGTCGCTGCCTCCCGGGGACTTCTCCTCCAGCCAGCCGCGTCTCCACACTGCCCGCGCGGACCGGCTGGGCCCCCTCCGGAGGTCAGTTCAGAGGGGTAGGGCTGCGCCCCGTGTTTGCGCCATCACAGGATGTCATGCTCAGCTCCCCTGCTCCCAGTCCAAAGCCCGGCGCCAAGGTTTCCTGACTGGGACGCTGGCTCCAGGCTCCGAAAACAGTCGCTGCTTCCCCATAGTTGTTCGTCCTCGGTCTCTGTCACTCAGGTCAACTCTTTAAATCTGTGTTTGTTGGTCAGGGTTCGTAGATTGTCATGTATGTGATCGATTGTTTTTCCGAGTCTTTTTTGGAAGAGGGATCCGAGGTAGCGTCTACCTAGTCAGCCATCTTGGCCCCCTCCCCTTGTAAAACATTTTTATTGTCACTATGCCAATAGGGAACCCCAAGTCCATGACTTACAAAGGAATTTTAATTAAACCTTATCTACTTCTGTAACTTCTCTCAATTTTATAGTGACTTAGGTTAGACCTAATTTAGTCAATACACCCGCCCCCCATCTTGCTTCACCACTTGCTTGTATACAACTAATATTTAGTTAGTTAGCTACTCTTAAGTCGGCTCCAACTCTGGTGACCTTATGCACAACAGAACAAAACGTTGCCCAGTCCTGCATCATCCTCGTAATCGTCAGAATGTTCAAGTCCACCGTTGAAGGTATTGTGCCAATCCATCTCACTGAGGGTCTCCCTCACCCTGTTGGCCCTCTACCTCAACAAACACGATGTCCTCCTGTAGTGATTGATCCCTCCTGATGATATGTCTAAAGCAAGAGAGTTGGACAATGTTCTGTTGTGATATGTAAGGTTTTTATTGGCCAATTTTTGGAAATAGATTGCTGGGCCTTTCTTCCTAGTCTGTCTTAGTCTAGAAGCTCTGCTGAAACCTGACCATCTAATATATTAAGCAGTAATTCTATTCTGGCCTTCTTTTTGGTGCTCAAACTTGGCAAGTGACTAGGAACTCAATGGACCCTCTGTGCCTGATCCCACATGGCCAGCTCTTGTTATTCAGGAATCCACTTATCAGCCACTGCCTCAGACAGGCCATCTTTAATGAGCCAATCCAGAAGAGTCATTGTTTAACTCATCTCCTTGTGGCATTTACCTCCATCAGAAATGTGTTTACTTCTTTATTCTCTCTACTCCCTAAAACAAAGCTATTTAAAATGCTTCAGGCTCCCTCACTTGAGACTTCTCCCATGTAAATTAACATTAGCGTTCACACCATGTATGTCTCCTAATTCTCAGAAAAATATTTTTTGTAAACGAATGAACTTGAAGAATGTAATCAATGTCACTGAATTTCACATGTAGAAACTGTTGAATTAGTATATGTTCTGCCATTTATATTCTCAACAGCAACAAAAAATAAAATAAATTTTAAAAAAAGGAATGACCACTTTAAGTATTAGAAATGACACAAGTACTCCTTTCTCTTACGCACCAGCCCAGGCCACATAGAAAGATGTCCTCAGAGAAAATGAAAGATCTCCACTTGGATAAAAAATATCTACAACCAGAAACCAAAGAAATTAATGGAATTCCTATGACCAAGTTGATAAGTGATAACTGGGACAAAATATGGAATTTCCAAGCGAAACCTGATGATCTACTCATCTCCACCTATGCAAAGGCAGGTGAGTACCAGAAAATGGTGGTCGGGTTAAAGCCAGCTTTAGCAGAGCAATACTACCTGGAGTGGGCCTTCCAAATTTTAAAAAATGCATGCTTTTTAATTAACAAGGTTTTTCACCAGGACTGGCCCTTGGAAAAAATGAAAATCAGACTTGCTCATGGGCTCTCATTCCTCAGGACCTAAGATTCTCCTGTTTAGGTCCCTGACAGAGAAAGAGATGACCATAATCCAAAATCCCCCAAGGGATGAATGAATTACAAAGTTATACAAAAGCAAATTATCTGCAAAATAGCACATGTCTTCTTATGGTAATCTCACCAAACCAGACACTCCCTGATCTCATCTGTTAAGCTCTACTGAAATTAACCACAGTCCTTGCCCACAAGAAGCTCCTTCAGCATTTAATAAACCCAACCCAGTGTCATTGAGTCAATTCCGACTTATAGCAACCCTATAAAAAAAAATTTTTTTTTTTTTTATGAGTCTGGTCAAATAGTTTTTGTATACTATTTTCTGTATGTAACACAGTTATGGGTATAAAACAGTTACAAACTATTATATATAGATGCACTACATTTATAAGTGAGTTCCTGGGTGGCGCAAACAGTGAAGCACTCAGGTACGAACCAAAAGGTTGGTGATTTCAATCCACTCAGAGACACCTCCCAAGAAAGGCCTGGTAATCTACGTCCAAAAGATCACAGTCACTATAAAAAGAAAACTATCGAACGTAGTTTTACTCGGAAACACATGGTGTTGCCATGAGTCAGAATCACCTTGCTGGCAAGTGGGCAACTGGTTTAGTATTTACAGTACATACTGGGTTTGGTTTGGTTTTTTTGGTACATACTGTAAAAGAGTTTGTGGAAAAAAACAAGAGTCAGAGTAGGCAAAAGGTATCTTAGGCTTGTGGAAAGGTACATCCATCATCATCCATTGCCGTTGAGTCAATTCTGACACATAGCAACCCTACAGGACAGAGTACAACTGCCCCATAGGGCTTCCAGGGAGTGCCTGGTGGATTCGAACTGCCAACCTTTTGGTTAGCAGCCACAGCACTTAACCACTACGCCACCAGGGTTTCCGAGGAAAGGTACAGGAATTGGGAATATCATAATTGGGAAAGACAGTGATGTAATGATTTATAATCCTCCTAGCCTTATCTGTACTTATACTTTCAAGCACCGTGAGTGTGGTAAAGAACTTTAAGCTGTAACCAGTTTGAGAAAATCTTTCAGAGGCCATGAGGTGTTTGCAGAGGCTATCTGACTCCACAGGAGGAACATTTAATATTCATAACCAGAAAGATTTCAGAAGAGGGTCTGTTTACGATGGTTATTTTGAAACAGCCTTGAAATTTTTTTTTCTCCTCTCTCTCTCTCTCAGCTCAGATTTTACTCCTTCACCTCATTCCACTCTCATTTAGCCAGTACTTGCTCACTGCTCCGTGCTCATTGCCACTGAGTCAATCCCAACTCCTAGCGACCCGGTAGGACAGAGTAGAACTGCCCCATACGGTTCCCAAGGAGCAGCTGGTGGATTTGAACTGCTGATCTTTTGGTTAGCAGCCAAGCTCTTAACCACTACACCACCAGGGCTACTTGCTACCTAGGGTTTACTTAATAAACTCGGGTAGGAGCTTCCTGTTGGCAAGTTTCAGTTTCTCAATATTTTTCCACTGGCTTGCCCTGGACGCTTCACTGCCCAGGCGTTAACTTAAACTTTTAATGCACCTCAGGGATGAAATTTTGTTTTAGTTCACCTTGGAAATTATGCAGTCAACCCCTAGGTCCTCCATATGATTGTCCCAAACGACCTCGCCAGCCTTATTCCCCCGCCATCTCCACCATGACTTAACCTGCTGTGAGCCCTACTTATGCTTTCCAAAGTGGCGTGAGCCTGCCTTTATCCTAGCTCTTGATGTTTCCTCCACCTGGGATGCTCTGCCTCATTTATGGAGATATTCATTTGCATTGTATTCCTGATTTAAATCTTTTTTTCCAAACAAATCTCCTCAACTGAGTCTTACCTGATTTCCTTCAACCCTTCTCTTCTGAACCCCTGTAGCACTTTGTATGTACATCCTTTATGACTCTTATCCTATATTATTTTTTTACTTATTTGTTTATATGTATCACGTATAAGTTAAAATTAGATTTGGCTGGAGCCACTTAGACCACAAAAATGGTAAAGAGAAAAATGGACATTTGGTAGACAATTAGCACTCTCTGCCACAGTCCACCCCTTTGGTTACTGTATGTCCTGTATCAGTTAAGGAGCCCCAGTAGCACAGACGTTAAGCACTCAGCTGCTAAGTGAAAGGTTGGTGGTTCAAACCCACCAGCTGCTCCACGGGAGAAAGATGTGGCAGTCTGCTTTCATAAAGGTTTACAGCTTTGGAAACCCTATGGAGCAGTTCTACTCTGTCCTATAGGGTTGCTATGAGTCAGACTCAGCTTGACGGCAATGGGTTTGATTTCTTATTTTTGTATCAGTTAGGATTAATTTTTGCAGCAAATGTCATAAAACTCAAAATATTAACAAAAGAAAAAGATGTCTGGATGCTGGTCATCCAGAGCTAAAATGGAGACTGCATTGGTCATCAAAGACCCCTGGCTCCTTCTAACTTTCTCCCCCATCATATTCAGATGTGGCTCTTGTTTTTATGGTCTCAGTGGACTTCTATAGCTCTAACCATAATATGAAAATTCCAAACATCACAGAGTAGAAAGGGAGGAATAAAGTCATGTCCCCTTCCTTTAAAGACAATGTCCCAGAATTCAGTGGCATGACCACATCTCGCTGCAAGGAAAGCTGAAAAATATAGCCTTTAAGCCAAGCAGCTATATGCTCAGCTAAAAATTGAAGCTACATTAATTTGAGGGGAAAGAGAAGAACAAATACTACCTAGGCAAGAAATAGTCTGTGCCATATCTTATCTCTCTCTCGAAAAAATCTAAGCTTGTTAAGGCACGGACTGTGACTAATTCATCTTCGTATCTCCCTCCATTCATTCAATTCAATATTCATTGGATCAAGCCACATTTATTATGTATGAAGCCCTATGCTAGATAATAGGGACAAAGGGAACAAAAGGACAAGTCCCTACCTCCACTGAGCAATCAGTATCGCAAGGAGGCAAATATGTAAACAGGAAGTAACAATGAGTACAGAGGATCAATGGTGCTCAGAGAAGAGATACCGTCCATTCTAGGTGTCATGCAAGGCTCCACAGAGGAGGTGACAAGTGAGCTGAGCTTGCTCAAGACTCCGTGAATGTGAATTTAGCTGAATAAATAAATAATTAATGAAACAAATTATAAGTTAGTGGGTGGAGTTAAGAATAACTAATGCTTCCAGGCACAACCTGGACACAGGAGATTGTGGACATGATCCAAAATGATGGGGATGTGCAGAAGTGCCAGCGGGCCAACACCTTTGACCGGCATCCTTTCATTGAGTGGACTCTACCCCCACCTCTCAACTCAGGTAAGTTTTCCCAGCTAAGACCCATGAGGTTGAAACCACCATTCTGGGTCAGTTCACATCTAAGAGGAAAATTATTTCTACAATCAGCCTTCTTGAAAATATTTCCAAGGGGAACCGGGCAGAAGTTTGAAGGAGGTTAGGGTCAAAATGCCTACTTCTGGGAAAAAGACTCCAAAATTCCTTTCCTAAAAGATATGATCCAGTAGCATCAGACAGCACATTCCCTACTGTTGACTGAGAGCTTGAAAGAAACCATGAACATATAACACAGTGAAGGGAGGATGGAGGACCCGTTGCATCCGGTGATTAAGAATTACATTCCTGTGTCACTGTGCTAGTATCTCATGGAGAATTGTCTTCAGACATAATTTATCTATAACCTATCTACCAAAGAATCAAATTACATATAGTATCATTATAATCAGCAACTGTGAGGCTTCACACCAAAGATACTAAGAAATATAAGACACAGGCAGCACCTTTGAAAAGTTTGCATTCAGTTTGGGAAAAGTTACAAGTTTTTATAAATTAAATAGTAACAAATAGCAGTTTTTGCAATAGGCGATAACCCTATGGTGAAAAAGGCATAGACCTTGGAAACAGTCCAGGTGCAAAAACAAGTTTGGGTTCTTACCTGGGTGACCTTAAGCAAGTTATTAAATCTCTCCAAGCCTAATGTCTCATTTGTAAAATAATAATACATAATACGTATTAGGAGCCCTGGTGGCCCAATGGTTAAGCATCTGGTTGCTAACCAAAAGGGTGACGGCTGGAACCCACCAGTGGCTCCACAAGAGAAAAGACCCAGCAATCATCTCCTGTAAAGATTACAGCCTAGGAAACCCTATGGGGCAGTTCTACTCCATCATGTGGGGTTGCTACAAGTCAGAATCAACAAGACAGCACACAACAGTAACAATATGTATTAAAACCCATTGCCGTCGAGTCAATTCCGACTTACAGCGACCCTATAGGACAGAGTAGAACTGCCCCATAGAGTTTCCAAAGAGCATCTGGTGGATCATGACTACCGACCTTTTGGTTATCAGCTGTAGCACTTAACCACTAAGCCACGAGGGTTTCCCACATTACGTATTAGAAACATATTATTGATTTAACCAATTAATCTGGCACCATTTGTTGAAAAAATTATCTTTTCTCCCATTGAATTGCCTTGGCAACTTTGTCGAAAATCAATTAACCATACATGTATGGGCATATTTCTGCATCCTCTGTTCCCTTCCTTTCAACCATACATCTATCTTTACGCCAATACTACACTGTTTTGATTACTCTAGTTGTATAATAACTTTTGAAATCAGGTACTATAAGTCCTCCAAATTTGTTCTTCTTTTTTAAAGTTTTTTAGTTTCTAGATCCTTTGTATTTCCATACAATTTTTAGAATTGGTTACCAGTTTCTACAAAAAAAAAAAAAGCTGCTGATGTTTTGATTATAAGGAGCCCTGGTACACAGTTAGCGCTCGGCTGCTAACTGAAAGGTCGGCAGTTTGAACCTACCGGCCGCTCTGCAAGAGAAAGATGAGGCAGTCTGCTTCCATAAAGATTTACAGCCTTGGAAACCCTATGGGACACATCTACCCTGTCCTATAGGGTCACTGTGAGTTGGAATCAACTTGAAGGCACTAGGTTTAGTTTGGATATTTTGATTGGGATTAAATTGATCTATTTGTGAATAGATTTCCTAAAAATAAAAATACTGAGTTTTTGGATCTATGAATGCAGTTTATATCTCCAATTATTTAAGTCTTAAATTTCTTTCAGCAATGTTTGGTAGCTTTCATAAACAGATCTTATATATATTTTGTCAAACTTAATTCTAAGTATTTTTTCTTGTATTCTATTATAAATGTTCTTATATTTTACGCTAAAAAAATAATTATAAAGTAAAATATAAAAACATTTAAAAATTATAGCATATAGAAATATGAAGCCCCAGTGGCACAGTGGTTAAGAGTTCAGCTGCTAACCAAAAGGTTGGCAGTTCAAATCCACCAGCTGCTCCTTATAAACCCTATGAGGCACTTTTATTCTGTCCTACAGGGATGCTATGAGTCAGAATCGACTTGGCGGCAACAGGTTTTTTTTTTTTTTTTAAATAGAAATATAATTGATTTTTATATTTTTACCTTGTACCCTACACCCTGGCATATTAATCCTAGTAGCTTTTTAGTAGATTCTATCAGATTTCCTATAAATCACATCTTCTGTAAATAAAGACAATTTTATTTTTTTCCTTTCTAATCTGGATAACCTTTATTTCTTCCTTTTGCCATGTTTCACTGGCTAGAATTTCCAGAACAATGTTTAATAGAAATTATAAGAGTGGACATCCTTGTCTTGTTTCTGATTTTAGGAGGAAAGCATCCAGTTTTTCACCAGTAAGTATAATGTTAGCCGTGGGTTTTCTGTAGATGCCCTTTATCAGGTTGAGAAAGTTTCCTCAGAGTTTTTATCATGAGTGGATGTTGGGTTTTGTTAAATGCTTTTAAGCTAGGAATTTAGTTCACTTATTTTCTCTCATTCTTTGTTTGTTTCGGCCTATAAATTTTCCTCTGATCACTGTTTCAAATCCATTTGTTTTTGATATGTCACGTTTTCATTTCCATTTTTCAAAATTTCTGTAATTTTACCCTGGAGGTTTTTAATACGCATTTTAAATTTCCAGGTGGAAAGGTATTTTTTTCTTTTTTCAGTATTGTGTGTAATTTCTAGTTTTATTGTACTGTGATCAGAGAATTTTTTTGTAATATTCCAGTTTTATGGCACTCACCACCACTCATGTGTCAGTTTGTCATACTGTGGTGGCTTGAATGTTGTTGTGATGCAGGAAGCCATACCGCTGATATTTCAAATACCAACAGGGTCACCCGTGGTGGACAGGTATCAGTGGAGCGTCCAGACTAAGACAGATGAGGAAGAAGTAATGGTGATCTACTTGTAAAAAACATTGGCCAGTGAAAAACTTATGAATAACAAGGGAACATTGTCTAATATAGTGCTAGAAGACAAGCCTTTCAGGTTGAAAGGCACTCAAAGTTGACTGGGGAAGAGCTCCTTACTCAAAGTGGAGTCAACATTAATGACACAGATGGAACAAAGCTTTTGGGGGCCTTCATTTGCTGATGTTGCTTAACTCAAAATAAGGAGAACCAGCTGCAAACATCCATTAATAATCAGAATGTGGAATGTACACAGTATGAATCTAGGAAAATTGGAAGTCATCAAAAGGAACTGGAATTCATAAAGATTGATATCCTAGGCATTAGTTAGCTGAAATAGACTAGTATCGGCCATTTTGAATCATACAATAATATGATCTACTGTGCAGGGAATGACAAATTGAAGAGGAATGACATTGCCTTCATCATCAAAAATGAACATTTCAAAATCTATCCTGACCTACAACCCTGTCAGTGATAGGATAATATCCCCACAAGAAAGACCAGTGGATACGGTTGTTCAAACGTACGCGCCAACCACTAATGTCAAGATGAAGAAACTGAAGATTTTTACCAACTTCTGCAGTTTGAAATTGATCAAATGCGCAACGAAGAGGCATTGATAATTACTGGTGATTGGAATGCAAAAATTGGAACCAAAGAAGAAGGACTTGGTAGTTGGAAAACATGGCCTTGGTGATAGAAATGATATGGGAGATTGCCTGATAGAATTTTGCAAGACCAACAACTTCTTCACTGCAAATATGTTTTTTCAACAACATAGACGGTGACTATACACGTGAACCTCGCTGGATGAAATACAAAGGAATCAAATTGACTACATCTGTGGAAAGAGACGATGGAAAAGCTCAATATCATCAGTCAGAACAAGGCAGGGGCCAACTGCAGAACAAACCATCACTTGCTTATATGCAAATTCAAGTTGAAGCTATAGAAAATTAGAACAAGTCCACTAGACCCAAAGTACAACCTTCAGTATATCCCACCTGAATTTAGAGACCATCTCAAGAATAGATGTGACTCACTGAACACAATGACAGAAGATCAGACAAGTTGTGGGATGAATGAAGGACATTGTACACGAAGCAAGCAAAAGGACATTAAAAAGACAGGAAAGAAAGAAAGGACCAAAATGGATGTCAGAAGAGACTCTGAAACTTGCTCTTGAACGTCAAGTAGCTAAAGCGAATGGAAAAAATGATGAAGTAAAAGAGATGAACCAATATGTTCACGCCCATGGAAGCAGCATTCAAGAAATCAAACGACATATTGCATCGGGCAAATCTGCTGCAAAAGACCTCTTTAAAGTGTTAAAAAGCAAAGATGTCACTTTGAGGACTAAAGTGTGCCTGATCCAAGCCATGATATTTTCAACAGCTCCATACGCAACTGAATGAATATTCCAGTGAATATGGAAGACTGATGAAGAACTGATGCATTTGAATTACAGTGCTGACAAAGAATATTGAATTTACCATGGACTGCCATAAGAATGAACAAATCTGTCTTGGAAGAAATACAGCCAGAGTGCTCCTTAGAAGTGAGGATGGCCAGACTTCATGTCACTGATATTTGATTTGATATGATAAACTGATATTTAATTCAGTTAAGTGTGTGATATAATTTGGTTCAGCTTTGTAGGTTTTTTTTTTTTTTTCGAAGGGGAACCGATAATATTCATCAACTTAAATGCTTCGATTTGCCTTTTCTGATTTTTTAATAGTAGTTTAATTTATATCATGAGGTCTAACTTTTTCTATTCATATTAATTTTATAGACTGAGTTCCTAATTTGAAAATACCCTCTTATGTCAGCTCTGCCCTCTTCTGTGCAGTTTTGCTTATGGAAGGTGTTTATGGTTGGAGGAGAAGAAGGAATTGTCATGCACGGTTTCCTTTCATTTCTACGATATCTTTCATTGTATCTTTCTTATTTCCTTCTTTACCTTCACTGCCACATCTCCAAAGTGTAGCTTCCCATCTCTGTGTATCTAATGCCCCCTCGGAAGCTGTGCTTCTCTAAGAGTGACACTTAGGCTTTACTTGTGAACCCCTTCCCTATAATTTGTGCTGTACATGACCAAATTCCATCTTACAATTATCATTTTGGCATTTAGTGTTGTACTTTCTATATCTAGTAGTGATGAAGTCTGTGTTTTATCTAAGTCTTCCTTTCCCCTCTACTGTTTTTTACAAGTCTCTTAAGATCCTCTACTGTGCCCCATACGCACAAGCAGACCAATTTCTAATCCTGGCTCTCACACATACTAACTTTGGAAAATGACTTGACAACTATAAGGTTCAATTTTTTCTCCTTAAGATATATCCTAGTACAGAGCTACATGCTAGCACATGACTGGTAGTTATTGTGGTCCTTGACCTTGAAAGGAAGATTAAAGAAAGCTGTTTACACAGAACTGCTGGAGGGGTAGAGCTAGCCCAATAACCTCTTTCCCTTAAGAGAGATGGCATCTCTTCTCCAGCTTCCTTTCTTCTTCATTGCAGGAACAGAAAAGCCTGAAGAATAAAACATTCAGGGACTTGTTGGAGTCATAGTTCTCACCAAGCTCAAACTTCCCAAAGCATCTTTCCCTGCCCCACACAACCACACACTAGTCCCCAACCAATGAGGGGAGTAATGTTGTCTCAGTAGTTTTGCAATATCTCATTAGTGCTTTCCTTTACCAGGCTGACAGTTAAGTTGTCATCAGGAGGAAAACATACATACCTAAAACCATTATTTTAGTCAAAAAGTCACTTTTTTGGTCAATCTGATACCATATGTTTGGCCAGACACTTATATCAAATCCATGTAGCTAATAAAAATATGCAGCTGAATGGTCTGACCTTGTTTCCCAGGTCTGGATCTGGCTAACAAAATGCCTTCTCCTAGAACTCTGAAGACTCATCTGCCTGTTCAGATGTTACCACCTTCCTTCTGGAAAGAAAACTCAAAGGTAAGAAGAGCCAACATTTCAAACCCAATTTTAATCAGTACAGCCAAAGAATGCCTCTAAGTGATAACAACAACAACAAAAAAAAACCTTGAAAAACAAATAACCAGTGGAGATATGGGGCAGACGGTGGCATTATTTCACATTCCCAAACACCGCACTCTGGATCTGCCTTGCCTTCGAAACATTATTTCTGGATACAAACTATGAAGTTTCCAGGTAAAATCATTCTGATTGACTGCCATATTCAAACACTGTAAGCAATGCAACAAAGTAGGTATCTCCTGAGAAAGACTGGTAACTCAGTTTGGGTCCTCCAAAAGCAAATGCCAAGGCCATGTTACATGTGAAAAAGATTCATTTAGGGAAAATTCTGTGAGGGAAAACATAAAAGGAGATAAAGTAGGGATGGAATGTCATATAACCATGATGCAGGTCTGATCCCAGTGAATGAGAGAGGCAAAAAAAAGGGATGGATAAACAGAGACTCAGACTACATTGCAGCCCTGAGCAAGCTTTAGCCAGGCTGATACAGAGTCCTGGAGCCAAAGTCAACCATCAGAGGAGTCCTGAATCTCATAGGCCTAGTCCTACATATCCCTGCTGCAGACAGTCATTAGCTAAGAGTAGCCCTTGAGGACTATGGCCTCAAAAGGAACGTGGTGGTGGATTCAGGGTACAAAAAGCGGAGACCACCCATCAATTATCCTTACCAGATATCAACCCAGATAGGGTAATCACAAAAATAAATCAAAGCTAAAACACTCAAAACAGAGACATCATTATGTAGAAGATGACAACATTAAAACAAAAAAGAGGGACTAAAAAATGTAGTCATAGATCTTTCATATGGAGAGGAAGTCAAGGCAATATAAAGAAGTAAAAGATTAGTTTAAACTTAGAAAAATGGAGGTAAATATTAAGGTAACCACAAAGGAAACTAACAATCCTACACATCAAAATAAAAAACCAGAAAAACGTAAAGACTCAGCAAATACAAAAGCAATAACAATGAAAAAGAGGAAAAGAAAATATATAAAGGAAAACGACTCAGCACAGAAAATTAAGTGGAAAAAAGAAACTATAAACGACACACACACACCAAAAAAAAAGGCACCAGACAGCACTCAACTCATACCTATCAATAATTACGCTGAATGGAAATGGACTAAAAGCACCAATAAAGAGACAGAGAGTGGCAGAATGGGTGAGAAAAAAACGATCCCTCTATATGCTGCCTACAAGAGACACACCTTAGACTTAGAGACACAAACAAAGCAAAATTCAAAAGATGGAAAAAGATATACCAAGCAAAGAACAATCAAAAAAGAGCAGGAGTGGCAACACTAATTTCTGACAAAATAGACTTTAAAGTAGAATCTACCACAAAGGATAAGGAAGAACACTATATAATGACTAAAGGGTCAAATATATCAGTACGATATAACCATAATAAATATTTACGAACCCAATGACAGGGCTCCAAAATACATAAAACAAATTCTAATAGCATTGAACAGAGAGATAGATAGCTCCACAATAATAGTAGGAAACTTCAACACACCACTTTCAGTGAAGAACAGAACATCCAGAAAGAAGCTCAATAAAGACAGAACAGATCTAAATGCCACCACAAATCAGCCAACTTGACCTCATAGACATATACAGAATACTCTATCCAACAGTATACTTTCTTTTCCAACATACATGGAACATTCTCCAGAACTGACTACAAATTAGGTCATAAAGCAAGCCTTAACAGAACCCAAAACATCAAAATATTACAAAGCATCTTTTCTGATCATAAAGGCATAAAAGTAGAAATCAATAACAGAAAAAGCAAGGGAAAAAAATCAAACATATAGAAACTGAACAACACCTTGCTCAAAAATTACTAGGTTACAGAAGAAATTAAGGATGGAATAAAGAAATTCATAGAATCAAATAAGAATGAAAGCACTTCATACCAGAACCCTTGTGACACAGTAAAAGCAAGGCTCAGAGGTCAATTTATAGCAATAAATGCACACATCCAAAAAAAAGAAAGGGCCAAAGTCAAAGAATTATCCCTATGACTTGTATAAATAGAAAGAGAGCAGCAAAAGAAGCCCCCGGGAACCAGAAGAAAGCAAATAATAAAAATTAGAGCAGAATTTGAGAACAGAAAAACAATTGGAAGGGTTAACAAGACCAAAAGCTGGTTCTTTGAAAAGATCAACAAAATCAATAAGCCACCGGAACAGACTGACGAAAGAAAAACAGGAGAGGAAGCAAATAACCTGAATAAGAAATGAGATGGGCGATATCACAACAGACCCAACTGAAATTAAAAGAATCATAACAGAATACTATGAAAAACTGTACTTTAACAAATTTGAAAATCTAGAGGAAATGGAAAAATTTCTAGAAACACACTACCTACCTAAACTAACACAAACAGAGCTTAAAAAAAAAAAAAAAAAAAAACCACAGAGGTAAAAAAAAAAAGAAAAAAAAAATTTTTTTTTTTTTTTTTTTGGTAGAACAGCTAAATAAACCTATAGCAAAAGAAGAGATTGTGAAGGTAATTTAAAAAACCCAAACAAAGAAAAGCCCTGGCCATGGTGGCTTCACTGGAGAATTCTACCAAACATTCACAGAAGAGTTAACACCACTACTACTGAAGGTATTTCAGAGCATGGAAAAGGATAGAATACTCCCAAACTCATTCTATGAAGCCAGCATAACCCTGATACCAAAACCAGGTAAAGACACTACAAAAAAGAAAATTACAGACCAATATCTCTCATGAACTTAAACTCAAAAATCCTCAACAAAATTCTAATAGCATTCAAGAATATGTTGGAAAAAAAAATCACCATGACCAAAGGCAATTCATATCAGGTATGCAGGGATGGTTCAACATTAGAAAAACAATCAGTGTAATCCACCACTTAAATAAAACAAAAGACTAGAACCACACAATCTTATCAACTGATGCAAAAAAGGCATTTGACAAAGTCCAACACCCATTCACAATAAAAACTCTCAACAAAATAGGAATAGAAGGAAAACTCCTCAACATAATAAAGGGCATTTGTACAAAGCCAACACTCAATACCATCCAAAATGGAGAGAGTCTGAAAGCATTCCCCTTGAGAACAGGAACCAGACAAGGATGCCCTTTATCACCACTTTTATTCAACATTGTGCTAGAGGTCCTAACCATAGCAATTAGGCTAGAAAAAGAAATAAAGCTCATTCTAATTGGTAAGGAAGAAGTAAAAGTATCTGTATTTGCAGATGATATGACCTTATACACAGAAAACCCTAAAGAATCCTCAAGAGAACTACTGGAACTAATAGTTCAGGAAACAGTCAGGATACACGATAAACAAAGAAACATCAGTTGAA
Organism: Elephas maximus indicus; assembly: GCF_024166365.1. Classification (NCBI taxonomy): domain Eukaryota; kingdom Metazoa; phylum Chordata; class Mammalia; order Proboscidea; family Elephantidae; genus Elephas; species Elephas maximus. Next base: position 77,557,080 of record NC_064835.1, on the reverse strand, counting down.
TTCTTCTATACCAACAGAGAACATCAAAGAGGAAATCACCAAATCAATACCATTTACAATAGTCCCCAGGAAGATAAAATAGTTAGGAATAAATCTAACCAGAGACGTAAAAGATCTATACAAAGAAAACTACAAGACACTACTGCAAGAAACCAAAAGAGACCTACATAAGTGGAAAAACATACCTTGCTCATGGATAAGAAGACTCAATGTTGTGAAAATGTCTATTCTACTCGAATCGATTTACAGATACAATGCACTCCTGATCCAAATTCCAAAGGCATTTTTTAATGAGATGGTGAAACAAATCACCAACTGCATATGGAAAGGGAAGAGTCCCCAGATAAGTAAATCATTACTGAAAAAGAAGAGCAAAGTGGGAGGCCTCACACTACCTGATTTTAGAAACTATTATACCACCACAGGAAACCCTGGTGGAGTAGTGGTTAAGTGCTACAGCTGCTAACCAAAAGGACGGCAGTTCAAATCCACCAGTCGCCCCTTGGAAACTCTATGGGGCAGTTCTACTCTCTTCCATAGGGTCACTATGAGTCAGAATTGACTTGGCAGCAATGGGTTTGGTTTTTTGTTTTTTTATACCACCACAGTAGTCAAAACAGCCTGGTACTGGTACAACAGATAGACAGACAAATGGAACACAATTGAGAATCCAGACATAAATTCATCTACTTACGAGCTGCCAATATTTGACAAACCCCTAAAGTCTATTAATTGGGGAAAAGACCGGTCTCTTTTACAAATGGTGCTGGCATAATTGGATATCCATCTGCAAAAAAATGAAAGAAGACCCATACCTCACACCACGCACAAAAGCTAATTCAAAATGGATCAAAGACCTAAATATAAAATCTAGAACAATAAAGATCATGGAGGAAAAAATAGGGACAATGCTAGGAGCCCTAAAACATGGCATAAACTAGTATACAAAACATTACTAACAACACACATACACCAGAAGAGAAACTAGATAACTGGGAGCATCCAAAAATCGAACACTTATGCTCATCCAAAGACTTCACCAAAAGCATAAAAAGACAACCTACAGACTGGGAAAAAAAAAATTGGCTATGACAAATCTGATCAGCATCTAATCTCTAAAATCTACAAGATACTGCAAAACCTCAACACCAAAAAGACAAATAACGCAATCAAAAAATGAGCAAAGGATATGAACAGGCACTTCACTAAAGAAGGCATTAAGGCGACTAATAGATACATGAGGAGATGCTCATGATAATTGGCCATTAGAGAAATGCAAATCACAATTACAATGAGGTACCATCTCACCCCAACAAAAAAGAAAAATATTGATCCAAAAAACACAAAATAATAAGTTGGAGAAGTTGTGGAGAGACTGGAACATTTATACACTGCTGGTGGGAATGTAAAAAGGTATATACACTTTGGAAATCGATTTGTCACTTCCTTAAAAAGTTAGAAATAGAAGTACCATACAATCCAGCAATCCCACTCCTTGGAAGATATCCTAGAGAAATAAGAGCCCTCACATGAATAGATACACGCACACCCATGCTCACTGCAGCACTGTTTACAATACCAAAAAGATGGAAACAACCAAGATGCCCATCAATGGATGAATGGATAAACAAATTATGGCATATTCACACAGTGGAATACTATGCAACAATAAAGAACAATGATGAATCCATGAAACATCTCATAAGATGGATGAATCTGGAAGGCATTATGCTGAGTGAAATTAGTCAGTCGCAAAAGGACAAATATTGTATGAGTCCACTATTATAAGAAGTCAAAAAAAGGTTTAAACACAGAAGAAAACATTCTTTGATGGTTATGAGGGTGGGAAGGGAGAGAGAGAGGTATTCACCAACTAAAGAGTAGACAAGAACTATTTTAGGTGAAAGGAAGGACCATACAGGGGAAGTCAGCACAACTGGACTAAATGAAAAGCTAAGAAGTTTCCTGAAAACAACCAAACACTTCTAGGGACAGATTAGCAGGGGCAGGGGTCTGGGGACCATCGTTTTCAGGAAACATCTAGGTCAATTGGCATAATAAAGTAAATCAAGAAAACATTCTGCACCCCACTTTGGTGAGTGGCATCTGGAGTCTTAAAAACTAGCAAACAACCATCTAAGATGCATCAATTGGTCACAACCCACATGGAGCAAAGTAGAATGAAGAACACCAAAGACACAAGGAAAATATAAGCCCAAGAGACAGAAAGGGCCACATAAACCAGAGACTCCATCAGCCTGAGACTGGAAGAACTAGATGGTCCCGCCTACCACCAATGACCACCCTGACAGGGAGCACAACAGAGAATCCCTGATGGTGCAGGAGAAAAGTAGGATGCAGAACTCAATTTCTAATAAAAAGACCAGACTTAATGGTCTGACTGAGACTGGAGGGACCCCAGAGGACATGGCCCCTGGACTCTCCATTAGCCCAGAACCATTCTTGAAGCCAGCTCTTCAGTCAAAGGTTAGACTGGACTTTGAGACATAAAATGATACTAGTGAGGAGTATGCTTCTTAGCTCAAGTAGACACATGAGACTATGTGGCCAGCTCCTGTCCAGAGGCGAGATGAGAAGGCAGAGGGGGACAGGAGCTGGTTGAATGGACACAGGAAATACAGGGTGCAGAGGAGGAGTGTGTTGTCACATTGTAGGGAGAGCAACTAGGGTCACATAACGTGTATATAAGTTTTTGTATGAGAAACTGACTTGAATTGTAAACTTTCACTTAAGGCGAATAAAAAAAAACTGCAATAAACATTTACCACTAGCTCCCCAGCAGACTCAGATCTTTGTATCAGCTGGACCAGCACATCTCCCTGTAGGCAAGCTACTTTGGAAGCCCAATTATCTGAAAGTTCCTGAGAGACTGATTTGATGTTAAGAAGTATCTCTCAGCTAAGGTAACTGTAGACTGTCTCACCTGCTAGACTGAATCCTTACCAAGGAAACTACAAAGGCCAAGACACACTCTCCTCAAGGCAGTGCTCATATACACAATGCCAGCGATTGCTTTGACTCTCTCCTTTTCTGAGTCTCGGTGACTCACCATCTCTTCATCTTGCCTATCTCCTACCTCCAAAGTATAATGTGATTGAATAGGTGTCCACTTACCAAAATGCTATCTATCCCTTTTCTGACTTGCCTACGTGAGATCATACCTAGGTCACCTTGACTTGAGTTTCAGTGTAAAGACTACTTGGTTTATTGCCACAGATGGATAATCTTATTCACTGTGAATCTCACCGTGTGACTTCTACTGGTATTTCCAAATTGTGTAGACTCCACGTCAGAAGACATAGTTACACTTAGTCATCACATAAAATTTGATTTTTGCAAAAAACCAAGCCTTCTAAATAATATATAATTCCAACGGCATCACCTTCCTCTATCCACTTAGAATTGTGGGTTATTTGATTAGAAAGTGGCTTTAAAGAGTATAGTCCAAGCTTTTCATTTTGTGATGGATGAACAGGCTCTCAGAAAAATTAAATATTTGACATTAAGTAAAATCTAGGGATCCTAACTCCACACCACAAATATTTTTTACTACGTTTTTTCTGGTCTAGCCCAAGGCTTCCCATATTTCCAGTTACTCAGGCCTTGATTTGCAAAAATAACCAACAAAAACATTAAGAAATATGTTTATACAATAATAATAATGTCTTGCAGTGATACCATATTTTTTGGTTTCCTCACTGCTTTTATGAATGTTGACTAGAAAGACAAACGGTTGCTATGCAACCTTTGTAGCAGGAAAATGGACAAGAAGAAACAGAATCAAAGACTATGCTCATCTAGGGGAGTAATGGGGGAAATGCAGTTAAGAATGCCAGTAAAAATGAAAAATGCAGTTAAGAATGCCAGAGTACAGGATAATTTGCCTTTCCTATGAGACCCTGTTGGTGTAGTGGTTAAGATTGGCAGTTAGAATCTGCCAGGCGCTCCTTGGAAACTCTATGGGGCAGTTCTACTCTGTCCTATAGGGTTGCTATGAGTTGGAATTGATTCGATGGCACTGGGTTTTTTGTGTTTTTTTTTTTCCCTATGAGAAGACATTCATGACAAACAGCTCCAAAGGTGGACTAACACTGTCCTCAGAGGTCCTGCAATTTCATCAATGAATGAAAAGTAGGAGTGAAAATTCATCTATACGGCAGCAATTCATCCTGTTGAAATGAGACGGAACGGCTAACTGCTTTAGCTTTTCTATCATCTAATTAGATCTCTTGCTGAGTGAAAGCCAAGGAGCACCTACCTTTCACATACTGAGAAATACCATGGGTAACCTCTTTAACTTCCAGAACTATCATAAGGTAAATATTACATTTATCATCCAAACAAGGATACTTTTAAGAGAGAAAGAGGATGCTCTTAATAATAGTTATGCTAACACCACAGACATAAATTGGAGCTGCCCCTCAGGAAACTGGAACATACAGTCACTTTGATAATAGAAAAATGGACATCCAGTTATTCAAATGAGATAGTCCAAAATTCTACTAAGAAAGTTTCTAATAACTTGGTTCTCTGCATGAAACAATTGTGTTTTTCTATCTTGTATTCTCTCTGCTTTTCACTGCCCTTGCTGGCTGATTCCAGATTATCTACGTGGCTAGAAATGCCAAGGACTGTCTGGTGTCCTACTACCATTTCTCGAGAATGAATAAAATGGTGCCTGACCCCGGTACCTGGGAAGAATATATTGAGTCATTCAAAGCTGGAAAAGGTAAATGAAAGAAAACTGGGAGTTTACACTTCCTTACTCATTCATCTACTGACATCAGACAGGAAGGTTTTTCATTGAAAGATTCATTCAATCCATCAAGATCCTGAGAGGAAATAGATGGCACACTTAACCTGGGTCATTTGAAGAGAGTTTAATAAAGAGGCTCTTTACAAAGCTGTGGCAGATTTAAGGAAATATACAGGTGTAGTGCAAGACTCTGAAGCTAGCAACAGCAGGGAGACATCGCCACCTGGAAACAGGAGAGAACCCCCGAACTGGAGCTGAGCCTTTGGTAGAGGGAAGCCATCAACCACAGTGAGCCAATGGAGGGGTAGGCGGTAGGGATAAATAGTGTCCTTACTTTCCTCCTGCTTTCAAACTCCTTCCAATGCCTCTTACTGGCAGACCCTAATTATAAGACTTAGGACAAGGGACTCCACTTACACAGTCCATATAGATCAACCTTAAAGGGCACAGAGCAAAGTGGAGCAGGGTGGAGAATGGATTTGGCAGAGCCAACAAAAGATACCCAGTGCACCTCTCTTCCTCCCACTTATGGTCACAAAGAGTAAGGGTGTCTGAGTATCTGGTAAACATCCCGCTAGGAAACAATATTTATTGCACTATGCAGTAATACACAGAAAATAAAAGACTGTGAATCTCTGGCCATGAGACAATCACTCATGCAGAAGTTCAAGGGTAGAAATATAAACCAAGGAATCCAGAACAACTTTTTATCATCTACCCTAAGTATTAAAACCCCCGTCTTCTAAAAATAAGAATTTTGCCTACAGCCTTTGTCTTCTGGTTGTATTTATTAAATGCCCATTACCCTTCACATATGTTGAGACATTCGTGTCTTTTTGTATCAAACTCATATTGACCGCCCTCTCTCTCCCCTTCCCTCAGTGCTGTGGGGCTCCTGGTATGACCATGTAAAGGGATGGTGGGATGCAAAAGACAAGCATCGCATTCTCTACCTCTTCTATGAGGACATGAAGGAGGTGAGGATCAGTTTGGTCTCCATCAAATCTTCCCACATTCTCTGATACAACATAGCCCAGTTAGAACCCTGGCATTGTAGGCTGTCCTACAGAAGAGCCTTTAGTGTGAGTCCTCTCTCTCTGTGCCACTCTTTCAAACCTCAGTTTTATTCTTTTATTGTTATTTCTAATCTTCTCAGTTTCTTTAGTTCAGTGTACAATTATCAGAAAATTATTTCTCCTAAAACCCCCTCATTGTAAAGTTCGTGTTTTATAATCAAATCGACCTGACATTTAGGAGCCAAGTTTCTTCACCTGCGAAATGAGTATAATATCTGTCTCACAAAGTTATTGTAAAAATTTATCAATGTATGAAAAGTTCCTAGGTTTGTTCTCTCCCTCTCACACTCCAAACCCACAGCATAAACAGAAGTCTACACCATACAAACATTGACAGGATTAGTCCTACCTATTGGAAGAGTGGACTGATTTCTCTACTTCAAGTCATTCTGAGTGGAGTGGCATCACAAATTCACTTTCATGGTGCAGGGGTAAATATTCTAATATTAAAAAACTACCTCCTACTCCATGGCTAAGCTGTCCTCTAAAATCTAATCAAAAGCTATAGCTCCTTTTCTTTCTATATCTCTGATTGTGTGAGCAGCTTAAGAGTTTCAGAAAGAACCAAGGAACAAGGGTTCAAATATCTGCATCAGTTTGAGATGTCTTTTTATTCGTTTCTCTTACTTACCTCCTATTAAACTCATAGGCCTTTTTTGCCATCACTTATATTCCAAAGGAAACCCTAGTGGCGTAGTGGTTAAGAGCTATAGCTGCTAACTAAAAGGTTGGCAGTTCGAATCCACTCTATGGGGCAGTTCTGCTCTCTCCCATAGGGTCGCTGTGAGTTGGAATCGACTCGATGGCAACGGGTTTGATTTTTTTTTTTCTTTTTTTGGTATTCCAAATACTCGAGACAGTCATGCTGTGCTTCACCACTCACATTTTCCTTCCTTTATACAACCTTTCCTATCTCCTCCAACCAGATATAATTCACCTTCCTCTCAAATTTCATGGCACTTCTGCATGCGGGCAGCATGTCGTTTCCCGGCCAGGTATTACATTTAGTTGTGTTTATATTTGATTCCTCTTCTGCGGTGTAAACTTCTTGAGGCCAGAGACTGTCCTCATTTTTGTGTTTCTGCAGGATCTACTACATAGTAGTCACTTGAGAAATATTTGTTGAATTTATTTGAATTGATCCCTTAACTTATCCCTCCCCAAACATTGCTTGTCCACCAAGTAGAATGTCTTGCCTAACAGGAGATCTGATTATTTGTTTTGTTTAACTGTCCTATCTACAGGACCCAAAGAGGGAAATTCAGAAGATACTGAAGTTTCTGGAGAAAGAAATATCAGAAGAAATTCTGAATAAAATTATCTACCATACCTCCTTTGATATAATGAAGCAAAACCCAATGGCCAACTATACCACTTTGCCTACCAGCATCATGGACCACTCCATCTCCCCTTTTATGAGGAAAGGTAGGTGAGACTTACATTCTAAGATACTAAATTGGACTCTGTGACCTGCTTAGATTTTCCAGTAAGGTTTCATGTTCTATTGTTTATTCTCATCAGCAACACCTCTGTACAAGTTTTGAAAGGCAAGCTTCCTATTTTTCCCCATTCTTGTGAGGGTTTTAAGAGTGCATGCTTCTTCCTCATGAACTCCTGTAGCAATCACTAAGATTTTGTCTTGTTTCAGGGATGCCTGGAGACTGGAAGAACTATTTTACTGTTGCCCAGAATGAAGAATTTGACAAGGACTACCAGAAGAAGATGGCAGGAAGCACCTTGACCTTCCGCACAGAGATCTGAGAGCAATTAAGTAGTCCATCCTGAACTTTCTTAGATTTTAGCCATTTCAGCCTCATGATAAGAATACTTAAAGCAATTACACTATTCCTCCAATCCTAAGCATTTCCACACTATCTATAGATGCTATGCCACCACGGCAATACTTCATCAAGATGTAATCAAATCCTGGGTAGAAAGTTTAAAATTAAGTTATGTGATCACTCACATAGACAGCTAACACATGATAATATGCTCACCTACATTAAGGCAAAATAAACACTTGATTTAACTCCATCACTAGCTTACAGTAGTCTGGCCTCCCAGAGGCAAAGTTCACGAAAAAAATAAGTAAAATAAGAGTAGAACTTCAACATGAAAGAAAGAGAACAAGGGATACAAAGAGGATGAGAAGTGAGCACTAGGGAGAATATGAAAGGAGAAGCAATTTTGTCCAGAATGGTCAAGCACTGAGAGACACAGGATGACCCAACTCTTTGACATGTTATCATGAGGTACAGAGGATAAAATGAAGAATATAAGCAAGTTGTGCCAGACCGAGGTGGTCTCAAGCTGGAGATGGTCTCAAGACCAAAAAGAAAGGCCAAGTTTTCTTATTTATCTTGCAAGAAAAAAACAACCCACATCTGTGGCCAATAAAAGATTGAGAAGCAGAGGAAAAAATGTATTTCAGGTGGACTTCTTAGCAAGCAAAAACAGTCCTAACTTAGGTCAAGGGGCAAAAACAAAACACGCCGCTCTTCGTGCACTTTAAGAAAAACTTGAATGACACAACTCTGGAAAAAATCACTTTACATGAATCTTAAAAACAGAGTTCTTGGCACAATTGTCAGGATTACCAAGCTGGTCAACCATGCATATAGCCATGTTCTGTTTCTCCTCCTTTTTATTAAAACCTGTCTTAAGAAAGTATTTGCCATCATTTACACAAGTTAGGCAAAGATCAGAGTATTACATTAAAAGAATGAATAGAAGAACTCCAGGTATCTGCCAACATATCAGGAAGGTACATTTTGTGGGAAGGTTTGCTTTCCTGTGGCACTGATTCATATAATACGGAAAATATCTACTCCACCCAGAAATAAGTTAAGCCCTATTTGTATTCTTCTGTCTTCCCACTTTCTAAAGTATGCTTCTACCCACTACCACCCATTACCATCGAGTGGATTCCGACTCATAGTAACCCCATAAGACAGAGTAGAACTGCCCCATAGTGTTCCCAAGGCTGTAATCTTTATGGAAGCAGACTGCCACATTTTCCTCCCTCAGAGTGGCTGGCAGGTTCAAACTACAGACCGTTCAGTTAGCAACCAATCACTTTAAACTACTGCACCACCAGGGCTCCTCAAAAAAAAAAAAAGTAAGCATGCAAATAATTAAACACATGAAAAATAATCTGGTTAAATATTTAAGCAGAGTACTGACTAATGCTGAGATAAAACACTGAGAAATGAACCAGCCTGTTTAAGTAGCAAATACATTTTTATCAGGGAACACCCACACCAACTGCCTTCAGTTCATATTCAAAGAGCTATATAAAAATTTAGGCAGCAAGCACGCAAGTTCTCCCTTTCTAGACACAATAGGGAACCCTGGTGGCAAAGCGGTTAAGAGCTCAGGCTGCTAACCAAAAGGTGGGCAGTTCGAATCCATCAGGTGCTCCTTGGAAACCCTATGGGGGCAGTTCTACTTTGTCCTACAGGGTCGCTATGAGTCGGAATCAACACGATGGCACACAACAACAGACACAATATGGACTGTGAACATAGGAGGTAATGCTTTTTAGTTTACAACTAGGCAAAACGTGCCTCATCTTCTTTTATAAATTGTAAAGTTCTTTTTATTTTAATTGTAAAAAACAATTTCATTATATTCTTCATAAATTACAGTCACATAAAGTATTTCTGGATTTCTATCTTATAAAGCTCCACTATGTCCTTATAAACAATACTTGAAGTACTCTGAAGAGGAACTAATAGTTTAACTCAAACCATTTTAAAATATCTATGGTTCCAGTCCTATAAAATAAAGATGATGGAGAAGTTAACCATCCATGCATGTATCCTAGACAATCTAACATTCTAAATGGTCTACATTGAAAAGAACCTTGTTCTAATCACATATGACATATTTATACACACATATCTAAATATACCACAGTCATGTAAGATCAAATTGTAAATGTTCATGGTTAACTTGCTTTGAAACCATTCATCTAAAAGGAGAATAAAAGCAGTGATCTGAAGTAGAATTCTAAACTTAGAATCAAAAAGTTTCAAATGAGAATTAAGAGATCACACGTTTCAACAATTTCACTTTTTTTTTTCTTTTAATCTCACATTTTTGATGAGAAAACTAAGAACCAGTGAGAAAGGCGTTGAGTCTCACAGACAAATCATGACCAGAGTTGGTTGAAATCCAGGATTCCTCATCCCCTGGAGAGTGTTCTTTCCCCTACACTGTATTTGAATCACGTAGATCATAAATGCTTCCTAATCAACTACATCTTTCATGCCTTCAACTCCTCTTAGCACTTAGGACAGTATTATGACAAAATGAGTGTTCCATAAATTCTTTTTGATTATTAACAAATCTCAAAACTTTTCTAACTGATATGATGTTTAGAAAAAGAAAAACAAAAGCCTCAGTAGAAATATGCTTAGGAAGGCAGTTCTCTGAGACGGTGTCTGGATCACAGCTTCTTGTCACGGAAATGTCTGTGAGCAAGAGAAGACCGCTGGGTGGAAGTTTCCATCTGCATAGTTGTCTTCAGCTCACCTGCCCTCACATCCTTCAGAGCTTGTCTTTTTTTCTCAAGGCTCCTGAACTCTTTTTTTGCTTTCAGGTACCATACAGACTCCTCATTCCATCCTACCCAAGCCCACTGCATCTCCCACCAGGCCTGCCCTTCCAAGGGAGTAGGCCTACTTCCCTACTCCCTATCAAATTTATGTGTCTTTTGTCCCTGTCCCTGTCTTACACCTTAAAAAAAAATAACATGGGGTATGGTGTTGATGAAACTTTGAAACATCTACGGCAGGTCAATTTTAGTCCACATAAAGTTGAGTTTTCTATATTCAGTTTTGGGGAAAACCAACAAAAATGAGGTCCAGAGGAAGCTTAAGTACAGGAATAAAAAGTGTGAAAAATTTCCAGGTGTCTAAGTATTGGCAAACTTAGAGCTACACTATAAAAAAAATATATATATAGGAACCTAATAATCAACTTCCTTCTCCTAAGAGGTATACTGTAAGTGGAAAGTCCATCCCATTCTTCTTCATCAACTGTGTCTCTTCTTCTCTCTCCCTTCATGGGTTTCTGGTCTAGGTTCACAGGGGTTGGCAAACTGGCCCACAGGCCAAATCCAGTCCTTTTATACAGCTAGGAGTAAGAATGGTTTTCATATTTTTAGATTTTTTTTTTTTAAAGGAATATGCAACAGAGACTTACTTATGTGGTCCACAAAGCCTAAAATAGTTACTATTTGCCTTTTTCCTATCTCTCTTTTAGCCCAGCCAGGCCTGTACTGTAGGCAGAGCCCCTGAAGCCAACCATGGAACCAGGCCCTGATTTAGGCACTGCAAACCTATACTCAACTACAACTATTTCAGCCCTGCTCAATGGAGACAGGGCAAAGGGAATAAAAGAGAAAAGAAAAATCAGGGAAATTTTAGGCCAAATTTTGTTTTCAAAGTGAATGTACCTAAAGTGACATACCCTAAGCTCAGTTATGTCTAAAACTGGGCACAGCCCAAGGCTGTGCCTGGCGGTCACAGATGACAAAGCCCTTGAATTAGGGAATCTCAGGTTGAAATTGAGTTCTTTCTTTCCCTCGTGCCCTACCTCTATCAGAAGCACATTCATCAGTCTCTACATCTCCTTAGTTCTCTTGGCACGTAATGCCTTACCTCTCACTTGGTGCTTCAGAAACGCTCCCTAGAGAACTCTGTTCATCAAGGAGGACTCAGCATTTGATTGGTGGGCAGCAGAAGTAGGGGAGAATCTCCTATGGGTCCAACATACTCAGGGATCCTCAGTGTCTCTGGTTTATAGGCATCCACTTGAGGATTTAATTTTGCCTGGCAATGTTAACTGGTTTCCAGCAAAGCCCACATCCCCAGGGACATTACCCCTTACCAGTCTCTAGGCACCAAAGATCTGGAAGTAGTATCTGCTCACATCTGTCAACGTCAGGGAGAAGATTAGGAAAGCAAGTATGAGTGGCTATCGCCTGCCCCAGCACCCAAAGTCTCTCAACTGGTGTGTGTTCACATTTCTCTCGCTCACGCATTCCTCTCCTTGATCCCAACTAGTTCTCCTTTATGAGCTGTTTCTGTATTTGAATGGTCATCTTCACCATAAGCAAAAAAAAAAAAAGAGGATTTTGCCTTTTACAAAATTCTTCATAGCCCTCTGGGAAACTGCCTGATTTTAGGTAAGGAAATGCTTTTGTCACAGGGCCCTGTCTCCTTCCAGGCATAGTCTGCATGTGCCCGGGGCCACCAGGTCTTCTCACAGATACACCCACTTGGCCAGGTTCCAGTGTTGCCTCACATTGGCAGCTAGTTCTTTGATAACCTATGGAAGAAAGCTCCCCCAAATCCTACAAGGCAGAACTCAGAGATTTTAACATTTTTGGTAAGTCCCTACCTGCCTTGAATGACGGTCACTAAATTGACTCACCTGGGCCTTAACCAGGGGGAGAGAGTGAGGAAAGCCCAGTCAGAGCATGGTTCCAGTTTAGACAAAGAAAAAATGTATTCACTCTTCCCTCTGCCCTATCTGACCACCTAAGCTGGCTCAGATTGAGTTTCTGGGTCTGTGTTAACTATGCCCAGATCTCATACGGATGAATGTTAAACCTCCTGAAATTCCGTATTTGTGAAGCCTTGGGTTCCCACATTTGGAACCAGAGATCATGGATCCTAAATGAGGATCATATTGAAGCTCCAGAAATCTAGACATTGACAGAGCTTCCCACTCTTCTTCCCAAAGAGTACTGAGGAGCTTCCCTACCAATAGGATACTGTGTACCTAAAAAAAAGGCCTGCCTCTGTTTAAAACTTGTGGGGGAAGTATATCCACATATCTAGGCAAAACCAGGGCCCAGGTCTCCAGACACGTTGTGCTTCTTAAGTGAGAGCTGCTCCTCCACTCCCGTATCTGGAAGCAACTTCTGGGAAGTGGCACACATGTTAAGGCTTCTAGGAGCAATCCGGTGGGCACAGAAGAGACCCCTGATGAATGCAGGCCATGCTGGGGGAGGGACTTTAAAGATGTGAATAATGTGTGGTCTTTCAGGCCATAGTAGGAGCAAGGTCTCCAGCCAGAAAAAAACAAGAGCCAACAAGGGTTGTGAATGGCTTAATGGACAGCTCTCATCTTGTTAGGTGGTCCTCAGTGAATAGCTGGATTTACCATGGTCTTAGGGATAACCAGTCTCCCAGGAATAGTCATTGTTAATGAATAGGTATAAAATTTAACTGGAAAAGTTGGACTAACTGGCTAGTACTAGGCCATCAATATGCTAAAACACCATAGTCCATAATGGCCTTAAACAAGAGGCCACTGACTGCCTCCCTAAGCTAAAAGAATAGAGAACATCTCCTACCACCACCAGTATGAGGAATGTGTAGTAGGGAACAGTGGGAGTATAGGAAGAGACAGGTCAGTTCAGCTTCCCACAGGAGACTTCTGTGTAGAGTTGGCTGTAACACCCAAATTAAGTTCAATTGCCCTACCTGGGCAATGACGCTGGTAAAGGCAAGGAACAGCAGCAGTGGTACACGCAGGACTAATGTGCCAGCTCAGCATTATGAGCTCTTTGCCACCCAAGCTTTAAGGGTTTTCACCTGTGGGTGGAAATCCACCTTCTCCTGCCACCACACCCTGCTACCCTGACACATGACATTGAATATGGCCATTCAGGTGGGAGCCACCTGGAACCTGAGATACAACATCCTATTCCTGCTAACCAAAAGGTCAGCAGTTGGAATCCACCAGGCACTCCTTGGAAACTCTATGGGCAGTTCTACCCTGTCCTATGGGGTCACTATGAGTTGGAATCGACTCAACGGCAATGGGTTTTGTTTTTTTTATTATTATTATCCTCCTTCTGTGGGGTAGAAAATAAGGGATGTGCCAGCCAGTGGGATGGAAATCTTATCATAATCAAGACAGCAAAGACTAAAGAGTCAAGTCTTAGATGAGGATTGGGATGAAGCACCCAAAGAATATGGTCAAATGCCTGAGGAGAACCTGAGACGTATATGAGGATTAAAAGATAAAGCAGAAAGAACAAAGTGGCAGGGAGAGGACAAGGAAGAAAGAGGCAAGTGAACAATCAGAAGGATTTCTGTGAAAATACCTGAACCCTGAGTTATCACGCAAAACTCATAAAGAGATTAGCTTCGCTAAAGAGACATCAGTTTAACTTCTAGATATACTAAACAGGTCTTAAATTTCTGAGAAAGATGAAAAAAAAAACCTTTCCACTAGACATTTGATTTTATAATGAAACTTCTCATTGCAATAAAAGATTAAACAAATACATACATACATAAGGTACATATATACCTGCACATAGACCAAGAAGCAGTTGTTCAAGGAGAATAAGTGGATACTTCACGATTTAAAAATTAAGAAACTGTGTGTCAGGGTTGTATCCTTTCACCATACTTATTCAATCTGTATGATGAGCAAATAATCCAAGAAGTTGGACTATATGAAGAAGAAGGTGGCATCAGAATTGGAGGAAGACTTATTAAAATCTGTGATATGCAGATGACACAACCTTGCTTGCTGAAAGCAAAGAGGACTCGAAGAACTTACTGATGAAAATCAAATACCACAGCCTTCGGTATGGATTACACCTCAACATAAAGAAAACAAAAATCTCCACAACTGTACCAATAAGCAACATCATTATAAATGGAGAAAATATTGAAGTTGTCAAGGACTTCATTTTACTTGGACCCATGATCAACGCCCATGGAAGCAGCAGTCAAGAAATCAAATGATGTACTGGTTGGGCAAATCTGCTGCAAAAGACCTCTTTAAAGTGTTGAAAAGCAAAGATGTCACTTTCAGGACTTAGGTTGCATCTGACCCAAGTCATCGTATTTTCAGTCACCTCATATGCATGTGAAAGCTGGACTATGAATAAGGAAGACTGATGAATTGATGCCTTTAAATTATGGTGTTGGCAAAGAATATTGAATATACCATGGACTGCCAGAAAAATGAACAAATAGGTCTTGGAAGAATTACAGCCAGAATGCTCCTCAGAAGCAAGGATGGCGAGACTTTGTCTCACACACATTGGACATGTTATCAGGAGGAACAAGTCCCTGGAGAAGCGCATTATGCTTGGTAAAGTAGAGGGTCAGCGAAAGAGAAAAAGACCCTCAATGAGATGGAGTGACACAATGGCTGCAACAACAGACTCAAGTATAGCAACAATTGTGAGGATGGCACAGGATCAGGCAGTGTTTCACCCCATTGGGCAGAGGGTCGCTATGAGTCAGAACCAACTCGATGGCACCTAACAACACTACATAAGATAAATAAAAAATGTTTTTAAAAGCTATTTTTATTTGATCTCATGAGTAAATACCAAAATATTGTAAGATTTCACAATGAGAGTTTACCTTGCAAATCATTATCCAACAGGATTTTCCTTTTTTCCAATGATTTGGCTTTGCAAACTGCCTTCGGAATTTAGGCTGGTGTGCGGTTTTGTCAAAGCAAATCTAAAACCAAAAAACTATTTTGAAATCACAAAGCAATCTGAATATAAATATTTATAAAGCAAAAAGCCATTTGGGTTTTTCAGGTTTGTTTCTGTTACACTGTCACAAGTATATGTCAGTAATCAACAGAACTGGAGTCTAAAATTTTTCAGGTACCCAAGGATCTGACTCATAACTTCTTATGTAAATTTCTGAGAGCACACTTAAACCTCTATTAACTTATTGCAGGGAATTCCACTTAAAATATATTTTCTGATTAAGAGACGAGGGACTTCTTTGTAAAGAAAGAGACTGAAGACTAACTGTTATCCACCTGGGTGGGAGATGGACTAAGAGAACAGTGGAATGGAATAGATGGGCTGCTTAGGATCCTTCCTACGTAGAGTCTATGAGTTTGAATTTCAGATGTGAATACAGCCTCTCCTCACTTCAAAAGCTACAAATGTCACCTCTACGTGATTGACTCCCATGTCTAAATCTCCAGCCTAAAACCTCCAGAGTTATTACATTTTTAACTGCTTGCTTGATATTCCTATCTGTGCTACCCATGGCACCTCAGTCTTGGAAATGTTCAAAACCTTACCCATTTCTTCCCCCTCTTCCTCCTACTTCTCAGTCATTTACTTCGCCGGATTTCCAATTTCTGTTCATGAGAGCACTATTCTCTCAGGCATCTAGGCTCAAACTCTAAAGTTCATGCATTCTTAACATCTCACTCTCCAGGATCCCCCTCGTTCATCACACCTGAGTACGGTAATGTCTCCCTCTGCAGTGTTTTGCTTTCCTGTCTTCTTTCCCATCCTCATTCTTGCTTCAGAACCACATACCCGTCAACTGGACTCTTAGAAAAGCTTTGTAATCCCCTACCCTCCCCCTTGCCATCCTCCATTCTGGTTTCTCCAGCCCGTTTTATACACTACTTCCAGATTATTCGTAAAAGTCAGCTCCAAGTATGTCATTCTTCTCTCAAAACTATCCAATGATCACCTATTTACTGTCAAACAAAACACACACTCTTTGGCATGAAACTTAAAGAGTCTTCATGGTATTATCCTCATTTCTTTACTCTGTATGCTCCATCAGTGGGTCTCAAACTTTTGGTCTCAGGATCCCTATACACTCTTAAAAATTATTCAGGACACCAAACAGATTTCGTGTGAGCTGTATCTACAAATATTTTCCATATTAAAAATTGAAACTGAGAAAATTTTAAAATCCAGGAATACATAAGTACTTCTTACATTATTCCATTTGCCATCAAAATTACAACATCATCACACATGACAATGTTGAATTTCATCCAAGCCCCGTGATTCTGGAAATCCCTCCACCCTTTTGTATTCCTTCCTACAGTCCCGCCACTTCTTGATCATATGCTACCTCCTGAAATGGCTGAACACCAGCCAATTCTTTTTGGTGCAGTGACTCTGTATATTCTTTCTACCTTCTTTTGATGCTCTGCATCATTCAGTTTTTGCTCAAAGAATCTTTCAATATTGCAAATCAAGGCTTGAATTTTCAGCTGGAGAAATGCTGAGTGTGTTCTTTTTTTGTTTTCTAACTCCAGCTCTTTGCACATTATAATACTTTACCTTGTCTTCTCGAGCCACCCTTTGAAATCTGTTCAACTCCTTCATCATTTCTTCTCTTAGCTTTAGCTACTCTGCACTCGAGAGCAAGTTTCAGAGTCTCTTCTGACATCCACTTTGGTCTTTTTTTTTCTTTTCTTTTCTTTCTTTTTAAGGATGTCATTGATGTCATCCAACAACTCTTCTGGTCTTTGGTCGTTAATATTCAACACGTCAAATCTATTTTTAAGATGGTGTCTAAGTTCAGGTGGGACATATACAAGGTCATACTTTGGCTCTCTTGAAATTGCTTTGCTTTTCTTCAGCTTCAACTTGAATTTGCACATGAGTAATTGATGGTTTGTTCCCCAGGTGGCCCCTGATCTTGTTCTAACTGATGGTATTGAGCTTCTCCATCACCTCTTTTCACAGATGTAGTCGATTTGATTTCTGTGTAAGCCATAAGGCAAAGTCCATGTGTATAGTCATCGTCTGTGTTCTTGAAAAAAAGTATTTCTGATGAATAAGTCATGGGTCTTGCAGGATTCTACCATGCAATCTCTGGCATTGTCCCCATTACCAAAGTCGTATTTTCCAACTACGGATCCTTCTTTTTTGTTTCCAACTTTATCTCAATCACCAGTTATTATCAATGCATCTTGTTACATTTTTGACCAATTTCAGACTGCAGCAGTTCATAAAAATCTTACATTTCTTCATCTTTGGCATTTATGGTTGGTACGTAAATTTGAATAACAGTCGTATCAACTGGTCTTCCTTGTAGGCATATGGGTATTAACCTATCACCGACAGCATTGTACTTCAGGATAGAGCTTGAAATGATCTTTTTAATGAATATAAAGCCATTCCTCTTCAATTTGTGCTTCCAGTACAATAGACCATATGATTCAAAATGGTCAATTTCAGTCCATTTCGGCTCACTAATGCCTAGAATATTGCTCTTCAAAAATTCCATTTCATTTTTGTCAGCTTCCAATTTCCCTTGATTCATACTTCATACATGCCACATTCTGATTATTAATAGATGTTTACAGCTGTTACTTCTCATTTTGAGTTGTGCCACATCAGCAAATAAAGATCTAGAAGGCTTTACCCATCTACATCAAGGTGGGCTCTACTCTGAGGAGGCAGCTCTCCCCTGTCATATTTTGAGTGCCTTACAGCCTGAAGGGCTCACTCCCAGCACTATATCAGACAATGTTCTGTTGTGATCCATAAGATTTTCATTGGCTAATTTTTGGAAGCAGATTGCCAGGCCTTTTTCCTACTCTGTGTTAACCTGGATGCTCCAATGAAAACTGTCCACCATAGGTGATCCTACTGGCATTTGAGATACCAGTGGCATATCTTCCAGCATCACTGCAACACACCAGGCACCATAGTACAACAAATTGACAGATGGGTGGTGGGACTAAACTTTAGGCAAGCTTAGTCATGGCTGTAGGATCCTGACTTCCCTCTCTCCTTGGTCCTTACAGAATCCAGATGGAACATGTTCCATTTACCTTTAACAGTAAACTCAGGAAATAACTCCATGTAATCGACACACCCCATTGCTTAATCTCCCCCTAATGTCTTTCAGGAAACCCCAGTGGTGTAGTGGTTAAGTACTACTGCTAACCAAGAGGTCAACAGTTCAAATCCACCAGGCGCTCCTTGAAAACTCTACGGGGCAGTTCTACTCTGTCCTATAGGGTCGCTATGAGTCGGAACCCACTCAACAGCCGTGGGTTTTTGGGTTTTTTTTTTAATGACCTACGGTACTTCAGTATTTTCCACTAAGACCTTTCAGCCTAGAAAACCCTTCCCAACCTCTGCTTCAGCAAAGTAGTAGCTCAGACAGTTCTGGTCTCTTTCTTCCAGTTGTCATGTTCTCCTACTATTGCAATGCTCTTTCCTTTACCCTCCCTGAGACAATAATCCTTTTTGAATAAAATCAGTCTGTCCTGTTTTAACATTATCTGGTGCTTTTTTTTTTTTTTGGACGCACACAGTATAGCCTCCAGAAAATCTGACTGTACATCCTAAGAGAATGAGTATGAAAAAGGCAAATATCATATTATTTTTATAAAAATAGTTTTGACCTTGCAGAGTACTTGAAAGGATCTTAGGAATCACCAGGGATTCTGAGACCACACTTTGAGAACCACCACGCTGTATTAAAGTCAAACAGGATTAGTTACCATTCCACAAATAGGTCACACATGTTCCACTCTTCTTGCCTTTACTCAAGCTGTTCCCTCCCTCTGGGATCCTCTCTGCTCCACTACCTCTACACCATGTCAAAAGACTTATTCTTTTAAGAAATAACTCAATGTCACCTCCTTTGTTCTGTTTTTCTTGATGGGCCACCACCATTTCTGTGTGTGTATGTGTGTGTGTGTGTGTGTGTGTGTGTATTTCCTTCCTCAGAATCTTCAAAGCACTTTTTTTGAACCTCTTTATGGTATTTGTAACATTTTCTTCCATTTTTGTTTATGTATTTCTCTTATTCTTTTCTTGTAAACATCTGTTGTTGTTTTTTTTGTTTTTTTACTTTCCAACACTATTTCGCCCTTCTGCTATCAACATCCTGATTTTGCCTTGGGAAACTGGCCCTCCCCAAATGTATATATTTCACAAGATTATCAATCAAGGAGCCCCACCCTCTTCTGGCCAAAGAGTGCACACATGACCAAATGTAGGTCAGTCAGATGCTCAGCCCTGAAATTTTAATTACAAGCAGAAACTTAAATCTATTTGGTGCTCACTCAGTATGTGAGAAATGCCTTGAAGACAGACTATTTTTAGGTACTACTTCCTAGATTCCCAACGTTGCCTTGCTTTCTGGCCTGGTTCTTCCTCTTTCAGTTTTCTGAGATATCCTATATCCTTCCAATAAAGTCTTGTTGTGTCTAAGTTAACCATGGTCAGTTTTTGCTGCTTGTGACCAAGTCACTCGAATAATATAACCCCCTGCTTCAATACACATACATAAAAACCCACACAAATGAAAGTTCCATGAAAACAGAACACATGCAGTCTTACCAATCTTTATAAATGCCTCTCCAACATGACACACACACAATACATGTAACAACCACACAAAGAATACATCAATATTAACATCTATTCACAAAGTAAATTTCCTTGGAATGATTTACTATTATCACAATTTCCCACTTTTTTAACATCCTCGTCCCTGTTGGGATGACGTTTGAACATTACTCAGAACCCATAGCTGGAGGAGAGGGCAGAATCTGGTGCCTCTAATCAGCAGTGAACATACAGGAATGCACCACCAGGGATATCAGGGGCTGAGGACCCAGAACTTAGCAAAGTTCCTGCCCTCCAGCAGCCTACAGTCTTGCAGATAAGGCACATACTTATGTGATAGGTGCCTCCTGTGCTGTGAGAATAAAGAAGGGAGTCAGGAAGACTCGCAAAGTAAGACTAAGAAGGCTGCACAGGAGTTTATCAAGTTTATCAAGCAGAAAAGGAGAGGCTAAGCCTCTAAGACCAGGAACACCAAGAGCAGAGGCATGGAAGTTTTCCAGGTGATACCTGTAGACTGCCTGGCTGGAGCTGAAGTGATGACAGCAAAGAAGCCAGAGATGCAGCTTGGAGAAAGTTTATTAAAAATGGCCTTTATTTCAAGTTCAATAATTTCTCCTTTATTTTATATATCAAGCAAACAACAACAACAAAAAAGGGGGGAAAAATTGCCATCAAGTTGATTCCTACTCATGGTGACCCTATAGGACAGACTAGAACTGTTCTATAAGGTTTCCAAGGAGCGGCTGGGGGATTCGAACTGCTGACCTTTCTGTTAGCAGCTGAGCTCTTAATAACTGCCACCATGGCAGGGCTGCCTGTTTTTGTAAATAAAGTTTTATAGAACACAGTGACATCCATTCATTTACATACTGCCTATGGCTGCTTTCACACTAAAACGGCTAAATAAAGTTGTTGCAGCAAATGCCGTATGACCCATAAAGCCTAAAATATTTACTACCTGGCCCTTTATTAAAAAAAAAAAAAAGTTTACTGACCCCTGCTATGTACAGGGTGAAGCCATTTGAAGGTATTTAGAAAGACAACCTCAGTTGCTGCTTGGAGGTAGATTTAATGGAGGAGAAACAAGAACACACTGGTTCCCTGTACCCTATTTTCCTCTCACAGGCTCCCAGGATTCTATGCTCTTCACTTTCTCAGGGTTGACACAACCTGCTTGAACCATCTACTTTTTTCATTGCTTATGGCTATGTAAAGGGAAGCGTAGCCCCAACATTCCTCAGCCTCCTGCCCTTGAGATTAGGGACACTGGCCTGTTTGTCTTGGGGCTTTTAAATCTAATCACTGTAAGAAAATAAATAGGTAGGTAAGAAGCAAAATACACAGACACCAAGATTCCAAAAATCATGCATAGCTCTTATAAACACATTCTTCTTCTTTGTGTTCTCAGTGCCTAATGATCAACAAATGGATAAATGAATGTAGAATGAATAAATGAATGCCAGTAGACTAGTCCACTACAGAAATCTCAATATATCTTTGTCCTCTTTTATTTCTGAAAGAAGTGTACTATGGACCTTTCTCCATTTTTTTATAGAACTCCTAGCCCCCACTCTACCCTCACTTTCTGGGTTTCCAGCATTGTATCACAATGCCAGAAATACAGATTTAAACTAGTAAGCATCTCCAATGGATTCCAAAGGAGACACCTTAAATTTTATGAAAGTCCAACAAGAAAACCCTGGTTAAGTGGTTAAGTGCTACGGCTGCTAACCAAAGGGTCGGCAGTTCGAATCCGCCTGGCACTCCTTGGAAACGTGGGGCAGTTCTACTCTGTCCTATAGGGTTGCTATGAGTCGGAATTGACTCGACGGCACTGGCTTTGGTTTTGGCTTTTTTATCCACTCACTGTGGTTCAATTAACCTCCTCATTTTAGTCATTTCCTCCCACACTTGGCAATGATTTCACTGTGTGCTCTTGACCCCAGAAAACAGAAATTCAATCCCAGTTCCATACTTAAAACAAACAAAAAAAATCTGTTGCCGTCAAGTCCATTCCAACTCATAGTGACCCTATAGGACAGAGCAGAACTGCCCCATAGGATTTCCAAGAAGCCGATGGTGGATTCTAACCGCCAACTTCTTGGTTAGCAGCTGAGCTCTTAACCACTGTGCCAAGTCTCCATTCCATATCAAGGTGTGGCCAATTCTATGAAAAGTAAACACCTGATCAGAAACCTGATGGGGTAATACCAGAAAACTAGTTCTGAGAGAAGAGAGCTGTAGCAGCATAAGTACTACAGCTTTGCCTAATTTCTCATCATCGTCAATACTTGGTATGTCCTGCTTTTTTTATTTAGACATTTAGTAGTATTCGTGATTTAATTCGATTTCTCTAATTATTAATGATGTTAGCATCTTTTCATATATTTATTGGCAATATCTTCATTTTTGAAGTCCTTGTTCGAGTTTTTTGCTCATTTTTCTTCTGCACTGTCAGTCTTTTTCTTATTGATTTGTAAGAGTTCTTTATATAATCTGGATATGAGGCTTTTCAGCTATATGTATTGCAAATATCTTCTCCCATTTTACGGTTTGCCTTTTTACTCCCTTAATAATGGTCTTTGATGAACAGGTTCTCTTAGTTTTGCTTTAATGCAATTTCTTAATTGTTTTCCTGTATGGTGAGTGCTTTTTTTTAAAAAAAAAATAATAATTTAATAAATCTTGCCATAAGCTATGGTCATAAAAATATAGTCATAAAAATGTTTTCTTCTAAAAGCTTTATTGTTTTACCTCTCAAATTTAGATCCATAATTTGTCTAGAATTGAGAGATAGCCAATTGACCTAACACTGTTTATTGAAAAGATCATGCTTCCCCGTTTCCACTGCAGGGTCACCTTCACCATAAATCGGGCCACTGACTATATGTGGGTCTGTTTCTGGATTCTCTATTCTGTTTTACTATTCTATTATCTATTATTTCACAAATACCATACTATCTTAATTAATGTACTTTTATTAAAAAAAACCCTTTACATCAGGTAGTTCTTTAGCTTTATTCTTCTTCAAGATAGTTTCATTTATTCTTGGCACTTTGCATTACTGTATAACTTTTATAATCAGTATGTAAATTTTATCCTAGGATAACAATTCTGCTAGGATTGTGAACAGGATTACATCGAAGGTATAGATCAATTTGAAGAGAATTTGAAACTGGACCAGTGGGTCCGTGGCCAGTGTGCAAGAAGCCAAACTCTCAGACGCTGTCTTTGAGAGAAAGAGTTTATTTCACAGGCTAGCAAGCAGGAACTGAGGTATCGACCTCAGATTGAGTTCCTCGATCTGTGTGAGCAATTTACAATTTATACTTATACATATTCATTTAAGAGTGGAGGAAACTGGTGGGCAGGATCAGAAAGTTTTAACTATTCATAGTTTCTACTGATTATTTATTATGAGGTGGGGCTAAGACTTGGCATGGAAGTGACTGACGGACCCTCTGCTTTTGAAATAGGCTCAGCTACTGCCAATGACGTATTTCCGGTGATTTTGCTTCCTTGGCATGAGTCTTTTGGTTCCTTGACATACGCTCTCTTGCATTACTGAGCATGAGTGGTGGCCCGGGGTCATCTGTCAGTCATCTTGGTCTGTTCTGCGCATGTCTGACCATTCTGAGCTACTTAGATCTGAATTCATCTGGGGCTCTCTAGAGAGTCTGCAAAACAACTTGAGGGAAGTGAGTCACATGCAGGGGGAGTTGACTAGAAGTGGCCTGATAACTGGTGGAATACTAATTAATTAGGTGCCTTCGGCCTCTAGGGTCTCCTACCGAATTGACAATTTTACATTACTAATTCTTTCAAGTATCAGCATGGTATATTTTTAAATTTCCTTCAACAAGGTTTTGTAGTTTTTAGTGTACAGCTCTTATGTATCCTGTGTTAGATTTATTCCTAGGTATTTGATGCTTTGTGATACTATTGTAAGTGGTGTCATTTTAAATTTTTGTATTCTGTTTGTTTCTGGTATGTACTATGGGTGAGCAAATTGATACATCCACTCTGGAAACCTGACAGTTATCTACTAAAGATAAACATCTGAAAACCCTATGTAGCAGACAAATTCAGTACTCTACCCAGGTCCCTAGAATCACTTTTCACCTTTTGTTGCAATGCAATAAAAAATAAAACAAGAACTAAAAAAACTATTGCTACATATAATAATATGACTTTCACAAACACAATGATGTGTAAAAGAACATAGACATATATACAGTGTAACTTCATTTCATTTGTATTAGGTTGAACCAAATGAAATTGCCATTTTGAAGGTCAAAATATAGCTCAACATCAACAATTCCATCTTGTTCAACTTAACAAATGTTCAAAAACAGCTAAAATTAATCAATAATGTTAAGAGTCAGAATAACCAAACCAAAACCAAACCCACGGTCATTGAGTCAATTCTGACTCATAGCAACCCTAGAGAACAGAGTAGAGCTGCCCCATAGGGAATATGACTGTGAGAGAATAAAATGGGGTAGTTGGGGTGCTGTAATATCTTGTCCCTTGATCAGAATGCTCATGTGTAGGTGTGCTCACTTTGTGAAAATTCATTCCGCTGTACACTTCTGATTTGTGTACTTTTCTCTGTGTATGTTATTTGTATAATTTATAAAGTTAAAAATAGGACTCTTACTGCCTCAGTTCTGATTTAGGTACCAGCGCAATAAATACATGGAGCCCTGGTGGTGCAGTGGTTAAGATCTTGGCTGCTAACCGAAAGGTTGACAGTTCGAATCCACCAGCCGTTCCTTGGAAACCCTGTAGGGCAGCTCTACTCTTCCCTAAAGGGTCACTATGAGTCGGAATCAACTCCATGACAGTGGTTTTATAATAAATATAAATATTAAATACCAAAATAAGTATGAGATAGAACTCCCATATCTAACACTAAAATCATCAAGAAATTGTTTCTTGCTCCTTGGAATGCTCACTCAGATCAAGAACATAAAAAGTGTTTGGGGTATGGAAAGGAGAAAAGATTTGAGAAGAGATTTCTTTGGTGAGAGCTATAAGCTTTCTGTGAATCCCCCACCCGTACTCCTTCATCTACAGCCTAAAGAGTATGGACTTCAAGGAGATTGTGATTGGTAAATCTTTGCACTCAGGGGCATAGAGAGACAGTAATAAGAGCCAGGGGGCAATCTCTAAATTGCACACCTCCCTCCAAGTTTCAGGATGAACAGATGTTGATAGAAGCGACAAGTCAGTGGAAACGCCTTCCCCCTCTCCTGTCTGGCTGCCACAGTCAGGCGCCTTTCATATTTATGGTGCTTCAGAATGTGATTCCCCATCTCATCTGGGGCCCTCTTGGACTTGGTGGGGGGGGGGCAGCGGGGGGAGACACAAGTGCCCTCCTTTGCCCCTCTCCCCTTTGTATGCATCTGCACTAGGGGAGCCCTGTGGACTCCAGAGTCTGAGCCTCATTTGGGAATTTTAGAGAACTAGAAAGAACTGCAGGATTGGAGTTGGACAGCATCCCCAGGGATGGTCAGGACAAAGGATATCTGAGTGTTTCCCATGAACCACGTGTGGGCTGTGCTGGAGAGACCACAAGGACCACTGGGGCTGACCCAGGAGTACCCAATGCACAAGAATGGCCACTAAGAGGTAGCCATATCTGAGAATCTCCAAAGAAGATTCTAAAGTATCCCACAAGAGAAAGAATCCCTTTCAGATATCTGCCAGGTCAGAGCTCACAAAGGCCCCTGCCATGTTAGAATTGTCATAACCCTTTACCTCTCCTCCTTCACCCTACTTTGACCCTGATGGGGTCTAGACCTATAGCTGGTGAGTGAGGAAGGAGGTGGGGCCCATACAGAGGGCAGAAACCAATGACATCCTGTTTGCTAAATTCAGACCTGAGCATGAGAAAGGTAAAAGAAGTCTTACCCAGGGATCGGACTGGGCTACAAGACAGAAAATAATACTGGTGAGGAGTGAGCTTCTTGGATCAAGTAGACACATGAGACTATGTGGACAGCTTCTGTCTGGAAGGGAGATGAGAGGGCAAAGGGGGTCAGAAGCTGGCCAAATGGACATGGAAATACAGGGTGGAGAGAAGGAGTGGGTTGTCTCATTAGGGAGAGAGCAACGAGGAGTATATAGCAAGGTGTATGTAAATTTTTATATGAGAGACCGACTTGATTTGTAAACTTTCACTCAAAGCACAATGAAAAATTTTTAAAAAAGAGAAGTGTTACTTCTGAATGAAAATTGAAGCCTTGATTCAAGATTAAAATATTGGATTATACACAATCTAATTAAAGAATCACCACTGCCTTAACTTAAAGTAACAGTAGTGCTGTTTATTAACTAAGAGTGAGCAGAAAAATCACAAGAACTGCTCAAGGTTCCATCCAGGATTAGGAAAAGATCATCCCCACCCACACTAATCAAAGGGGCAGCAGGAGACAGATTGTGTTTGGCTCACACATCATGTGCAGCCCCATGGTGACATAATCCCATCTCCAAGGATGACCACAGTTAACCCTGGGGGAGAGTCTCTGGGTGTATACTTTTTCCACACAATTACAAATAAAGCTTTATTTATTTATGTATTTTTACAAAAATAGGACCACACCGAAAACATTATTTTGTAGTACGTTGTTTCACTATGTTATCAGTATTTGCTCAGTTGTTCAATGTTCTACAGTGTCTATATGTTTTTCCTGATAGCATATAAAACATTACCTAGCAACTTGAGAAATCTTAAAACCGTGTTGGGTGTATCTAATGAACTGCTGAATTACTGGTCATGTGGCTGCTGTTCTCAGTTTTAGAAGGGTACAATTATTCTCATACATAGATAAACAGCAAGGACTGGGAAGCTTGCACAGAAATTACCCAATTAAAAAGTGATTGGACTCCAGAGTGTACTTTCAGTCTTTTTTAATTGTGAAAGACATTTTCCAAGAAACAATGCTATAGATGAGTACAGGTAGTCCCCGACTTAAGCAGGGGTTCTATTCTGAGGACTCCTTTGTAAATCGGTTCTAAGATAAGTCAAATACATTTTTTTTTTCAGTTGTCATTATTGCCTTTTATTATCAGTATCTTTATATAGCCAATCTTTATTTTTCTTTGGGGGTTGGAAATATTACATATAAACTTGCAGATATATGTTAATATGTATATATATACATACACAAATGTTAGCTATTAAAATGAGTCTTTTTTTTTAGTTTTCATTATTATTGCCTTTTATTATCAGCACCTTTATATATCTGATCTTAATTTGTCTTTGGGGGTTAGAAATATTACATATAAACTTACAGATATATTTTAATATATACATACATCGACGTTAGATGTTAAATAAAATAAGTAAGATTCATGAAGTAAGGAAACTATAGAGTTTTGCCCAGCTAGTACTGTGGGACATGCTGGAAAGAGTCTGCTAGTCTCACCATTGGACTTGGTCTAAGTATCTATGTGACTGAGCCAAGTATTACAAAGACTCCCCCATGCAGTTGCCATTTTGCTTTCCCAAGGAAAAGAGGAGCAATGTTTGCTGAGTCAGGATGGGGCTGCTCAGGGGAAAAACCTTTGACCCTGGTGCTCAGATCCAGATTGCCGGAAAAGCAGACCCTATCCTCTTTGTGCTAGTAGCAAAAGATGGCTTGGTTATTTTTCCCAGTTGTAAACCATGATTAAATCCCTCGTGAAACTCTTCAAGGAAGCAATGGTAGCTTTTGATCTTTCTGGTGAAGAGAAGCTGCCATATAAAATTTCCCCTAACTCCGAAGTAAGTAATCTTTACCCAGTTCTCAGAAACTGCTCAACGGTTTCCAAAAAACGAAATTCCCACCAAAGAACATGAATCTATACACAGAGAAAATGAATATACACAGTAAAACCACAACCAGTTGCTGTCAAATTAATTCCAACTCATGGCAACCCCGTGTGTGTCAGACTAGACCTGTGCTCCTTAAGTCTTCAGTGGCTGATTTTTGTAAAGCAGATCACCAGGTCTTTCTTCCAACTTGCTCACCCACCTTTCAGTGGTATTAATGGTTAACAAGCACATTAACCACGTGCACCACTCAAGGGCTCTATGTCAATGGTAGTTACACGTAAACCAGGGCTGGGACTAGAATGACATACACAAGGAGCCTAGAGCACAAAATTGAAGGAAACACTCATTCTCAAGGAAATGAGTGAAACCTCCTTAAATTTTGCAACCCGTTTACCTCATTCACCCACCCTAGTCCCATCCCGGCCCTGATGTAAACTAAAGATTTCACTCACTCATTCATTCATCTATTCAATAAATATATCAATCCTGTTGAATGGGTAAATAGTGAATGACATTTTCTATTATAAGTTCCCATTTTATAGCTAAGATACTTGAGGCCTGGGAAAATAAGTGATTTGCTCATTAAAGTGAAAAAGAATAACTGCTATAAAAGACAGACAAATAAAGGCATATGGATCACATATTACATAATTCAATTTATGTACAATGTCCAGAATAGGCAAATACATAGAGAAGAAAGTAGATTAGTGGTTGCCTCAGGTTTGGCTGGGGGTGGAGGGAGGGAATGGGGATGATAGCTAAAGAGTATGGGGTTTCTTTTTGGAGTAAGGAAAATGTTCTAAAATTGATTGTGATAATGGTTGTACGACTGTGAATACACTAAAAAAAAAATTAAATTCTATACTTTAAATGGGTAAATTACAGAATATTTAAATTACACCTCAATAAAAACTGTTATTTTTTAAAAGTATATGGTCATTCATAGTAGAAATTACTTTCGGCTGAAACCTCAGGGAAGTCGTCAAGGAAGAGATACCTTCAAAGATGAAGTAGTTGACTCTATGGAAACATATTAAAAGAATCTTGGGTAAGGAAGACAGCAAGAGCAAATCAGGGAGATAGGAATTTATGGGATTTATACAAGTAAGTTATCAGTTCAGCTGGCATACGGGATCCATGATAGTGACTGTGGTTATATTACAGAAGGCCTTGAATCCTGGGCTAAAGCATTTAGACTTTGGTCCATAAACAGCCAGGGGCTAACTTGGTCTGAACAGAGCTTAGTCTGTATGTTGTATGTACAAGATACTGGAAGAGGAGAGACCAGAGGTAAAGAGAACTTTTAGAAGGTTCCACAACAGTCTAATTCATCAGCAATGAATGTGAACAAGCAGATACGAGCAGGAAATGTTACCTGCAAATTCTGCGTTGACAGGAACTAATAGTTTATTCACTGTTTACAGATACACTCAATAAATGTGTGCTTAATAAATGACATTGTTAAAGCAGGGAAAGGAGTCCCAGGTGATAGTGCAGAGTTCAAGAGCTGGAGGATGTAGGTGATGGCAGTGCCATGACCAGGCAAGGAACACGGGTCACACGGACAGCAGAGGTAAGGGAGAGAGGAAGCAGTTCAGGACGTTTCTGATATTGGCAGACATCTTGGCAAACAGCTGGAAAAGAAGGATCTTAACTACAGAGAAATATTATGAGTTAGAACAAAGAATTTGTGAGTCAGCCCAAATGAAGTTGAAGTTAAAGGCACTGCAATAAGTGAAAGTGTCAAAGGAGGAGAGAAGAAAGAAGGAAAATGAATTGAGATTAAAATAGTAAAAATAAATAAAACCCTTTGGGAAACAGGAAGAGGTGTCAGAAGGCAGCATTGGGTAATACAGAATCCAAGAAGGTGAAGGACGTTTTTGGCAGGGAGAACATCTGGGATATCTACTTCCGCTTACATTCAAGAAAGAAAAGCGCTGGGTTCTGAAGAAGATTAGGAGTTAGGAGAACTGCAGCAGTTCCAAGATTATTGAACTCACCAAGCAATTTTACTTCCCAGGTAACCAAATCCAGGAAATCTGCCTTTGTAGAGCAAGACACGGTATACATAAACACACACCTAAATTCTAGGTTCTAAATCCTAAATTCTGTCCTCTCTGCATTTAGGTTATGGTATGGTGGAGGCTGAATATAGTCTTGTTACCAGGTGGAAACTCCAGGTTCTTGCTCGGCATAGCTTGTATTGGCCAACAAACGAGAAACCAAGGTGGCAGGAGAGGCACCATTTTTTCGTTGTACAGGGAAAAGGAGTCAGTTGGAGCTGCTGCCGCCAAGACTGCTCCCCAAGGGTAGGCAGATAAGTTACTTTTGAGGAGTTATATTTAGGGAGTTCATAAAAGTAACATCAGCAACGTTCTTAGTCTTACTATGGCAGGAGCAACGGGGTTTACGAATAACCGCCAAGCAAAAGCAGGATTCGAATGCAAAGCTGATGGCAGGGCAGGGGAGGGTGGAAGCCCAGCAAAGGAAACAGGAATTTTAATCAAACACTGTGGGAGAGGAAGCCAAGCAAAGAAAACGGTTTTTAATGCAACACTATGGAGGCTCTGTCTCACTCCTCCCATTTCTTTTTGGACATTGGTTATTCAGGACCAGTGTCCATTTTGAACTATAACCCAGCTCAGAATTGTCGGGCATATTTTCCGGAAGGGGCAAATACTGGACCTAGGCCTTTCATTGTGGCTACTGACCTCTTGTTGGTTTATCACCATTTACTAAATATTATGGGAAAAAGAGTGGCTTTTATGCCCTGTTTATTTGAATGCTTCCCTAAAAGTTTTTTTTTTTTTTCTTAGCTTTTGTCTTTATACCTCAGGGCCCAGTTGATGTGTCTTTATGAGTCTTTGTGAGTCCAGCTTCAGCTGGGTCACACTCTTTATGCTCAAGGACAGGGAATAATGGCTCCAATATTATCTCTTAAATCATACTTTTCTTTTGATCAGAGATTGGAGGTAACGAATTGATAATTAATATCTGGGCTTAGTCAAGCTCTTAGATGGCAGCCATGGCAGGCTCTTTAAACTCATCGTGCCGTTTTCCATCAGATACCATCTGGTTCTTCACCAGGGTCTTAAGTATGAGCAATGTTCCCATTAATAGCTTTGCCAAAGTGAGCAGACTCAATGTACATAAATATTTTAGCCTGAGGCTTTTTTAAGTGTAAGACAATAGATGATAAGTTTTATTATGCCTAACACCATCAGGATGCAGACTAAAAATATTATTATTATTGTTTGCAATAGCGATTTAGTTCATGTATTTATTCTTGATGGTAACTAACCAAATAAATCTGGTGTTTGTAAGGTTTGTTATAGTGGGTACCCAAATAGCTTGTTGTGTAATTCTATGTGTATTCTGTTCTATTTCTCTTGTGTTATTTTTCTGCATACAACAAGAGGTATTTGCTACAGTACAGATTTCCCTTTCTCGGGCTAAGAAATCTAAGGCTATTTTGTTATTTCATGTCACCTTGGCTAACGAGGTCAGAGGTTACTGTTGTATTTTTATCTCATTAGCAACTTTGTCTGTTATTTATCCCATAATAATTGATAAATTCCTTAAAGATTTTTTCAATTTAACTATACCATAATAGGAATTAAAACTACCAACCCCACCCTGAGTATTGGACCAATGGGTTTCTTTTTGACTCTCATTTTATAATGTGTAACAATTTAACATTACCTTTTCAATATTTACTAGCATCATTACTATGAATATCTAAAGGTAATCTTAAAATTCTCTAAGTGGGTTGCCCATGAATTAACTAGGAATCTAAACAAGGGATTGCCAAGTAAACTCTCTATCAGTTGGAAAGGGATCATTTAAACTAGTTTAGTTGTATCCACCACACAAAAACATAAATCCATAAGGGGCACAGGAAGTTTGTCTAGAGGAAACAGAAGGTATAGAAAAATTTACATGTGACAACCATATTTTCATTACAGAATACATGATTAACAAGATAATATAGGATGGACCTTTCCTGTTGGAGGTCTTCAGTTAATCTGTTTAAACCATACCGAGTATTTTTCTCAAGGGCAAGCTGCCCCTCTTTGGTTACATATTAACAGTCATGGGTCACTTTCTCAGAAGCGGAAGTGTCACAAAACTGTTTTTTGAGAGAACTAACAGTGTGTAATAGCAATTTTAATACTATTCTATTTTGTAATATCTTAACTCGAATGAATTTCAGACACTTCTCTGGTTATGATATTTACAACTTTGCTAAGTTTATCAATAAGAACTTCTAATTTAAGAGTTGCAATAGCTAAACCCATTAGTCAATTTATGAGAAAAGAAAATGGTTTCTTATATCCAGAAAGTAGAACCTTAAAACATCAGCAAGTATTTCCACATGAAACCCATCGTATTCCTGTACTCTATCTTACGTAGTTAATTTCTATTCCGTGGGATTTCAGATCATCTGTAGTCTGTGAGCTCATTGGCTTCTACGTAACGGTTTTAGAAATCTTGATTCAGTCTAGTCACGGTTCTTTTCGTAAGTCTAATAGAGCCCATCTTTCTGCTGAGATAGTTTGTTCAAACGTTTTCACCAAATCAGCAAAGTAAAAACGTATCTGCAGATGACAAATCTTTACCTGGCTGTGATTAATTTATAAACATAATACTCTTAATTATACAAATTCAGAGCCAAATAAGGTCAGTTTAAAAAAACTTTAGGCAAAAATATTTTAAAATTTAATTATTAACCTTATTTTTAAAGAGTTTCAGATATAATACACTATATAACAATTTTGAGACATATAGTCGGGGCATGCCAAGATTATCAAGTCTCTAGATACCTGAATAGTAATAAAAAGACTTCATACATAAACGATGTGAATGTCCCAGGCAGACCATTGGCTTTGATGCTAGATTCAAAAACATAAAGTTTTGGCCAATTTAGCAATAAAGAAATAATAATAACATTATGGCATAATATTATGCATTTGCTGTCTAATATTAGGCAAAAACATAACAGGAAACACTAACATAAATTTTGACCCAAAGAGGATCAGGATTTTTTCTTAATTTTGAGCACACATTCCATGTAATTTAAAACTTATTAAATAAACCTTTCCTTTATAGGATTTTTTTTTCCTCTCAAGCCATGCAGCTTGGTTTTTGACTCAGGAATTTTATTTTAATGAGAAGCTGAACCTTTGTCTTTGAAGCAGACTATACAAAGAGTATATTAACCCTTAAACTCAGGAATTAAAGAACATTTTTGTTATTTTAACAGTGAGCAACCAAATTCTTTGTTTTATATATTACTTAAAGTTAAAGCTCCTAATAATCTCATAAATTAAACCATTAAACTTTAGACAGATAAAATTTTGACAATATTAAATAAATTTCTTTTTAATAAATGTCTTAAAAGCTGTCTTTGTTCTACATCTTTTATAGTTGTCGTTGCTAGCTGACGTCCTGTCGGTTCTAACTCATAGCCACCTTATGTACCACAGAAGGAAACACTGCCCCGTGCTGTGCCATGCTCACAATCATTGTTATGCTTGAGCCCATTGTTGCCGCCACTGGGTCAATCCATCTCTTCGAGGGTCTTCCTCTTGTCCACTGACCCTGTACTTTACCAAGCATGATGTACGTCTTCAAGGACTGATCCCTCCTGACAGCTCCAAAGTATGTAAAACACAGTCTCATCATTCTTGCTTCTAAAGAGCATTCTGTTTGTACTTCTTCCAAGACAGATTTGTTCGTTCTTTTGGCAGTCCGTGGTATATTCAATATTCTCCAGCACCACAATTCAAAGACATCAATTCTTCTTTGGTCTTCCTTATTCATTGTCCAGATTTTGCATGCATATGATGCAACTGAAAATACCATGACTTGGGTCAGGTGCACCTTAGTTTTCAAGGTGACATCTTTGCTTTTCAACACTTTAAAGAAGTCCTTTGCAGCAGATTTGCCCAATGCAATGCGTCTTTTGATTTCTTGACTGCTGCTTCCATGGCTGTTGATTGTGGATCCAAGTAAAATGAAATCCTTGACAACTTCAATGTTTTCTCTGTTTATCATGATGTTGCTCATTGGTCTAGCTGTGAGGATTTTTGCTTTCTTTATGTTAAGGGGTAATCCATACTGAAGGCAGTGGTCTTTGATCTTCATTAGTAAGTGCTTCAAGTCCTCTTCACTTTCAGCAAGCAAGGTTGTGTCATCTGCATAACGCAGGTTGTTAATGAGTCTAATTGGAAAGTATTTTAAAGTAGCTACTGATAATTTTAACATTGTGATTTTTTATTAAGAAACCATATCGTAAAGCAGGTATGGAGCTTCCACTTCTCCCCGTCATTTTGGCACATCAGAGCACCGTTTCCCAGGTTTTCTCTAGTGCTCTAGCCTCTCTGAATCACTTTATCCTGTTTTTGACGCTTGTGATGAGTGTCAGCAACCACCCTAATGGGTTTTACTGGTTGATCTCTGCCTGAATTTTGTGGCTTATAGTGACCCAGAGCTCTTTGGAAATAGAATTGTCTCTTCAATGTTTCAAGCACCTGAATCTGGACACTAAACTGCAGTTCACCAAAAGAGTTAGTAAACATCACTCTTAACCAAACGATCAAGAAAAAAATCTAAGAAAGATTCTCCTTAATTGAGCAACCAGATTTCAAAACAAATATGCCAAGCAAACTTAAGAAAATATTAGAAAAAAGAACAAAAAGAATAAGTGAAGGCTCATTTTCCAAGGGCACTCACCCCATCAATGTTGAAGGGACATGAAGTGCAGAATGTGTGGGTCCAGAAGATAGGACCTCTTCTTTTTTTTTTTTTTTTGCCATCTTCTGCTCCACAATCCAGGTCTCCTCAAGGTTAAAGGGACTGCACTCTGGGATCCCTTGAACGTTCCCCATTCTCTGGATACATACTTACACACTCACACAACTTAATCTGGTGCACCAACGTAACAGGTACCTGAGCCTTTCATGCCCTCAGTAGTCAATTCCTCCCACTTCTTGGGACTCTTCTAAGGTCTTTCCTAGGAATTACCATGTTATTTACCGAATAATCTCAGATTACTAATCCCTCAATGGTCAATTTCTCCCACTTCTTGGATTCTTCTAAGGCCTTACCTAGGTATTTACCAAACAACCCAGCATCTTTCATATCTCCCACAGAGTCATCTTTTGGTTCCCACAGAGTCAGCTTTAAGAGCTGCCTTAAGGTCTCCAGGAGAAATCTCCTGATGGCACCACACATCGGGGCCAGTCTGTTGTCTGATCCACCTCAGGAACCAAACAGATGACTCCTGACTGGCTCATCAGAAATGTTACCGGGTGGAAATCCCAGGTTCTTGCTTGGCATGACTTGTATTGGCCAATAAATGAGAAACGGAGGAGGGAGAACAGGAAAGTCACCTTTATTTCATTGTACAAGGAAAAGGAGTCAGTCTGCCAAGGCAAGCTCCCCAAGGGTGAGCAGACAAGTTACTTTTAAGGGGTTTACGATTAGGGAGTTCATACGAGTTTTATCAGCAACATTCTTGATCATACTATGCAGCACAATGGGGTTTACATATAACCTCCAAGCAAAAGTAAAAACCAAATGCAAAGCTGGGGAGAAGGAAGCCCAGCAAAGGAAACAGGACTTTTAATGTAATATGGTGGAAGAGGAAGCCAAGCAAAGAAAACAGGATTTTTAATGCAACACTGTGGGGCCTCTGTCTGTTTGGGGGAAAAAGGAAAGAAAACCCAGAATTTTTGAGAACTTACTATGTACCATACAAAGTGTTTTCATTAAAATTGTTGCACTTAATCTTATAACACCAACTGGAAACAGGTACTGTCACCTACATTTCATAGATGTGGAAAGTGAATCTCAAAATAGATTAAAACCAAAGAAAACTAAACCTGTTGCAGTCAAGTCAGCTCAGACTCCGAACAACCCTATGGGACAGAGCAGAACTGCCCCACAGGGTTTCCAAGGAGTGGCTGGTGGACTTGAACTGCTGACCTTTTGGTTAGCAGCCAAGCTCTTAAGTACTGCGCCCCCAGATCTTCCAAAATAGGTTAAGGAGCCCGGAAAAGAAAGGAAACCACCAAAGGGGTGGGAATTTAATTGGAGTTGAATGCATCTAATCCTAGAGCCCACTTTACATTTTCCCACCATCCCATCCTGTTTAGATTGCACACTGGGCCTGAGGAGTCCTGGGGAGCATGAGAGCCAGGTTCTCTCTACATAAATAAGGTCCTCTGTATGCACAAAACTCTGGTAAACCAAGAAGAAGGAACAGAGTGAATTCTGGTATATTTGGCCTCCAGGTTTTTTCCTCCAAACAGCCCTTGACTTTGCATAACTAAAGGGAAGCTAACATTTGCAGACTGGGTAAGGCCACAATTGAGCAATCATTTACAGTTCCTCCTCAGGGCAGGTTACAGGGTTTGTTTCTTTTCAGTCAGAGCTCTAATTTACCACACTGATGCTAAAAGCCTCCCAAAGTGTACCATGACCTGCTCGATGCCCTGGCATACCTCTAACGCAGTGGTAATTTGAGCCTCTGCAATTGCCATACCAAGGAAATGCTACTCTGCTTCCTTGGAATGCACCTTCTGTATTCACTGACCCTTGGCCAGGTCTTTGGGCTCCTGATTTTCAGCTAGAACTTGAAGGTAAGAATATGGCTTAGAGAAATGTTATTTTCTTTAATCTTTAATATAAATAAAAAGAAAAGAACACTTGCCATTGAATAGACTGACTCATGACAACTCCATCTGTGTCAGAATAGAACTGTGCTCCGCAGAGTTTTCAATGGCTAATTTTTCAGAAGTAGAACACACCAGGCCTTTCTTCCCAAGTGTCTCTGGGTAAACTCGAACCTCCCAACTTTCAGTTAGCTGCGAGCATGTTAACTGTTTGCACCACTCAAGGACTCCATTATATAAATAATACTGATCAACTCCATTAATAATCCTAAGGAACCTAAAAAAAAAGATACCTGTAACTAATAGACACAGCCTAATAATGTTAGGCCTAGAAATGCAGGACCTCGAGGCAAAATTTCCAAAAGCTTCCATAATATCTCTCTTTTCCTCCAGAACCTTTTCCACAAGTTCTGCTACATTCTTCCCTGTCCACCCTGTCCTTCCCTCACAAGGAGCTCTAATTCTCTGCCTGAGGATATTTCTCCTTCCCTCAAGGGGCTTCCTTTTGTTACCGAAATTTCCTGAGTTAGAGCTGTCTGCCACAAATAGCCAATTCTTGAGACAGGGGTGAAGTGGGTAGCAAGAGCTTTATTAGATATACCGGTATATGGGGACAGAGGGGAATGATCTCCTCCTAAAGTCGTCTGTCTCACCAGACTACCGATGGGTTCGGGTTTTTAAGGGAAAAGGGGCCATAAGTTTTAGGGACTCGTGGAATGTGCGTTCTCTTTCTTCTGTTTGGTTTTGGTGGTCGTATCGCAAACATGTTGATCTTGTCCTGCCATTATCCCATCAGCTCACGGGGTAGCTGGCACCATTCTTCGTCTTATTTGACAGGCTTAGATCAATATCACTTGTTTTCCTCAGTCTTAGAGGAAACATTGGTTAACACTTAACCATTTGGGGAGCTAACATCAGGATCTTACCTGAAGGCAGGGATGGGCTGGGGGAGGGAAAGAAGAGAAAGAAGAAGAGAAAAAAGGGCTCAGGTATGGTTCAAGATACGGCTGAGCAGCCTGTTTCACTTTCCTCCAAGCCACTGCCTGAGACAAACACAGGGCCTGCAAAGGTGACTAAGACAAATCCCCATGCTGCAGTCAGGGTCCTAGACACATTAACAAATGATCGCAGGACAGTGGAGTAAAATTTACACACAAAATACTAAAGGAGCACAGGGGAAGAAATTATTTTTTCTGTCCATGGAAGTCAGGGAAGGCTTCACAAGGAGGTCCTTCGTGCCCACGCCCTTAATGGATGTAAAAGCTTCCAGCTGGTTGCTAAAGAGTCTATGTGCCCAGCTCTGCAAGAACAGGGATCGTGTGTTAATGTGGCTCAGCAACAAGGGCATAGGAATTCTGTGAGAATTGGAAGATCCCTCACTGCTCATTACCCTGTTGCCTCTACTATCCCGCCGCACCTACTTCCCTTAATATTTCTTCCCCTTTAAAAGAAACAAAAACCAAAATCTGTTCCCTGTCCAGTAGGTTACGACTCACAGCAACCCCATAGGACAGAGTAGAACTGCTCCATAGGGTTTCCAAGAAGCAGTTGGTGGATTTAAACCACCGAACTTTTGGTTAAAAGCCTGAGCTCTTAACCACTGCACCACCAGGGCTCCACAGAACAATTTGTTGTTGTTGTTAGGTGCCTTTGAATTGGTTCTGATTCATAGCAACCCTATATACAACAGAACGAAACACTGCCCAGTCCTGCACCATCCTCACAATCGTTTTTATGCTTGAGCCCATTGTTGCAGCCACTGTGTCAACTCATCTCCTTGAGTGTCTTCCTCTACTTTACCAAGCATGATGTCGTTCTCCAGGGACTGATCTTCCTGGTAACATGTCCAAAGTACTTGAGACAAGTCTCACCATCCTTGCTTCTAAAGAGCACTCTTGCTGTTATTTCTTCCAAGAGAGATTTGTTTGTTCTTTTGGCCAGACCATAGTAAATTCACTATTCTTCACCAACACCACAATTCAAAGGCGTGAATTCTACTTCCACCCTCCTTATTCATTCCTTATAATTGTCCAGCTCTCGCATGCATCGGAGGCAATTGAAAACACAATGGCTTGGGTTAGGCTCACCTTAGTCTTCAAGGTGACATCTTTGCTTTTTAACATGATAAAATAGAGGTCTTTTGCAGCAGATTTGCCCAATGCAATGCATCTTTTGATTTCTTGACTACTACTTCTACAGTTGTTTATTGTGGATCCAAGTAAAATGAAATCCTTGACAACTTCAATCTTTTTTCGGTTTATCAAGATGTTGCTTGTTGGTTCAGTTGTGAGGATTTTTGGTTTATGTTGAGGTGTAATCCATACTGAAGTCTTTGATCTTCATCAGTAAGTGCTTCAAGTCCTCTTCACTTTCAGCAAGCAAAGCTGTGTCATCTGCATAACACAGGTTGATAATGAGCCTTTCTCCACTCCTGATGCCCCGTTCTTCTTCATATAGTCCAGCTTCTTGGATTATTTGCTCAGCATACAGATTGAATAAGTACGGTAAAAGGATACAATCCTGATGCACACCTTTCCTGACTTTAAATCACGCAGTATCCCCTTGTTCTGTTCGAACGACTGCTGCTTGATTCATGTATAAGTTCCTCTGAGCACAATTATGTGTTCTGGGATTTCCATTCTTCAAAATGTTATCCATAATTTGTTATGAGCCACACAGTTGAATGCTTTTGCATAGTCAATAGAAACATCTTTCAGGTATTCTCTGCTTTCAGTCAGGACCCATCTGACATCAGCAATGATATTCCTGGTTCCATGTTGTCTTCTGAATCTGGCTTGAATTTCTGGCAGCTCCC
The DNA here is from genome assembly GCF_024166365.1 of Elephas maximus indicus. NCBI lineage: Eukaryota > Metazoa > Chordata > Mammalia > Proboscidea > Elephantidae > Elephas > Elephas maximus. The sequence continues at coordinate 77,517,778 of NC_064835.1, read as the reverse complement.
TGCCAATATACTCCCGCTGCTGCTTTTGAATGATCTTCAGCAAAATTTTACTTGCGTGTGATATTAATGACATTGCTCGATAATTTCCACATTTGGTTGGATCACCTTTCTTGGGAATAGCCATAAATATGGATCTATTCTAGTTGGTTGGTCAGGCAGCAGTCTTTCAAATTTTTTGGCATAGACAAGGGAGCCCTTTCAGTGCTGCATACGTTTGTTAAACATCTTAATTGGTATTCCATCAATTCCTGGAGCCTTGTTTTTCACCGATGCCTTCAGCGCAGCTTGGACTTCTTCCTTCAGTACCATCGGTTCCTGATCATATGGTACCTCCTGAAATGGTTGAACATCAGTCAATTCTTTTCGGTATAGTGACTCTGCGTATTCATTCCGTCTTCTTTTGATGCTTCCTGAGTCATTTAATATTTTCCCTGTAGAATCCTTCAGTATTGCAACTCGAGGCTTGAATTTTTTTCTTCAGTTCTTTCAGCTTGAGAAATGCTGACTGTGTTCTTCCCTATCATTTTCTATCTCCAGCTCTTTGCACATGTCATTATAATACTGTATTTTGTCTTCTCAAGCCACCCTTTCAATTCTTCTGTTCAGTTCTTTTACTTCATCATTTCTTACTTTAACCTTAGCTACTCAACGTTCAAGAGCAATTTTCAGAGTCTCTTCTGACAACCATTTTGGTCTTTTCTTTCTTTCCTGTCTTTTTAATGTCTTTTTGCTTTCTTCATGTATGATGTCGTTGATGTCATTCCACAGCTTGTCTGGTCTTTGGTCATTAGTGTTCAACATGCCAAATCTATTCTTGAGATGATCTCTAAATTCAGGTTTTTTTTTTTTTTTTATATATATACTCAAGGGTGTACTTTGGCTCTTGTGGGCTTGTTCTAATTGTCCTCAGTTTCAACTTGAACTTGCATAGGAGCAGTTGATGGCCTGTTCTGAACTTGGCCCGTGGCATTGTTCTGACTGATAATATTGAGCTTTTCCAAAGTCTTTTTCCACAGATGTAGTCGATTTGACTCCTGTGTGTTCCATCCAGTGAGGTCCACATGTATAGCTGCCGTTTATGTTGGTGAAAAAAAGGTATTTCCAATGAAGAAGTCGCTGGTCTTGCAAAATTCTATCTTTTCATCTCTGGCATCGTATCTATCACTGAGATCTTATTTTCCAACTATGATCCTTCTCCAGCATAGTTTCTATCACCAAGACCTTACTTTCCAAAAACCAATCCCTCTTCTTTGTTTCCAACTTTTGCATTCCAATCACCAGTAATTATCAATGCATCCTGATTGCATGTTTGATCATTTTCAGTCTGCAGAAGTTGGTAAAAATCTCCAATTTCTTCATCTTTGGCTTTAGTGTTTGGTGCGTAAATTTGAATAATAGTCATATTAACTAGTCTTCCTTGTACATATGGATATTATCCTATCATTGACAGCATTGTACCTCAGGCTAGATCTTGAAATGTTCTTTTTGACAATGAATGCAATGCCATTCCTCTTCAAGTTGTCATTCCCAGCACAGTAGACCATATGACTGTCTGATTCAAAATGGCCAATACCATCTCATTTTTCAGGATTTCCAATTTTCCTATATTCATACTTCATACGCTCCAAATCCAATTATTAATGGATGTTTTCAGCTGTTTCTTCTCATTTTGAGTCATGCCACATCAGCAAATGAAGGTCCTGAAAGCCTGACTCCAACCACGTCATTAAGGTCAACTCTACTCTGAGGAGGCAGCTCTTCCCCAGTCAAATTTTGAGTACGACAAAGTGACAGACACGTGGGGAACAGACAATATAGTGGAAGGCATATTAGACTAGACATCTAAATTATTTAACTTTGCTGTCCTCAGACACATGGAGTCCTGGTGGTACAGTGGTTAAGAGCTTGGCTGTTAACCAAAAGGTCGGCAGTTCAAATCCACCAGCCACTCCTTGGAAACCCTATGGTGCAGTTCTACTCTGTACTGTAGGGTTGCTATGAGTCGGAATTGACTCAAAGGCAATGAGGTTTTTTCTTTCTTTCTTTTTTTTACAGGTCCTTAGATGTAGCAAATTCTGACAGCTCCTCTTTCTCTAACCATCCCTTGAATGTTGCTGTCTATAAAGACTCCATTCTTAACTTCAAGTACTTCACAATATTGTCTTCCTAGGGTTACCATAGCAAAGTCCCACAAACTGAGAATCGTAAAACAACAGAAATTTATTTTTTCACAGTCAAAATATAGAAAGTGAGGAATGATCTGTAGCTGCTGTAAAAAGAGAAGGAAGAACACAATGATTGCCAGACAGTTAAGTCAGCATAAACATTAAGAGCACAATCATGATGGAGGGTCTCTGGGTTGGAGGGTCATGGGTTAGGCATTAGCTTTGTTTTTGTTTTGTTTTAAACAGATATTGTAAGTCCTACACAGGCTCACAAGTCCACTTGTTTTGATGAGGTTGTTCTTGTTGCAGAGGTTCTTCTGGGGGCGGTACAGGTTTGAGGCAAGTGTGATGCACTTTGATGTTTTCAAGTTTAGCTGTTGAGTTGGTAGTTAAAAGAACAGTGTGCAGTCCAGTTCACTAGGGTTCAAGGGGCTCTGCTTTCCACTTTTTCAGAACTTGGTCACCAGACTGGAACGGGTGAAGCAGGCATCAACAGGATATTTCAGATGGCTGAGAACATACCTGTACATAGAAGATAGGACACCAGACAAAGACAACAAATATTTTCAGAGAGTGAGCCCCCAGGTGACAGAAACCTGAGTATTGGTCAAGGGCAAGTTATTTTTAAGAAATTATTTTCTATACGTAATTTTGAAAAGGCTCAATTTGAGCCCACTCGGGGGGCAACCCGTACCCACAAGAGGGCTAAGGGCAAACCTTGGGGCTAGGCTATCTTTGTTTCTTGACAGATTTTGGCAATTTAGTTTTCCAGTATGTGATTCATCTTTCCAACTTTTCCACTTGACTGTGGTCTCCAGGCTGAGTGTAAGTTCCAGCTGATTCCTAAAAGTCTAGAGACTTCTTGTGTAGTTTGTGAGGTGAAGTGAGATCCATTGTCACTTTCAATCATTGCAGGTAGGCTGAATCTGGGAATGATTTTATTAAGTTTTGTAACTTCTAATGCTTATCTGTTTTATAAGGGAAAGCTTCTACCCAACCAGAAAAAGTGTCAACGAACACTTTTATAATTATAAATTTATAATTGCCAGGGGTCTTGGTATGTCGGTGAAGTTGACTTTCCAGTCTTCTCTTTAACTTTGTCCTTGATATTGGATTCCCGTGGTAGGGGCCCATTTGTTTTGGGTTGTTTTGGGCACATATTTGGCAGGAATGCTGGATGGCTCAATGAAGGTTTTCTCCAATAATGTATTCAGAGACCAGGCTGTAAAAGGTTTCATGCCCATAAAGGGTTGAACGATGTGCTTCACAGAGAAGGGGATCCATCAAATGTCCTGGAATCATAATCATGGGTATGATTCCATCCATGAAAATCTACTGTTGCTCCTCATTAAGCAGCTTGTTTGAGATCTCTTAATGTAACTTGGAGTTGTTTCTGGAAGTTGTAGAGAAGGGATTAAAGTTAGCTGTCTACTAACCTTTGAATTCACAGTTTACTCGGCAGCCCTCTGGTGGCTTTGCTGGCTTTAGCATTGCCTGAGACAGTATCAGAAGTTCCCTTTTGATGTCCTGGGCAATGCATGACCAAAACTTCTGGGGGTATTTTCACAGCTTCAAGTAGGGCTAAAATTTCTATGGCATACTTAATGTCTTTCCAAGTTGATGTTAAAAGGCCTCATTCTTTTCAAATGGCATGAGGACGCAGGACTAAGAAGGCAGACCTGGAATCCATATAAACATTGGTTGCTTTACGGGCAGCTATTTGGAGGTCTCTAGTGAGAGCAATTAACTCTGCTTTCTGTGCTGAGGTTTCAGGCAGAAGAGGATAAGCTTCAATGACAATGATATCCTCCTTATATTTGGAATCTCTCCTCCCTCTTCTGCCACATCTCGCTGACCGGCTCTTCTAATCTTCTCTCCCACTTTTCATACCTTTTTGACTACATTGGGCCCACTTGGATAATTCAGGACAATCTCTCATCTTAAGTTTCATATCCTTAATTCCATCTGCAAAGATCCTTTGCCATGTAATAAAGCATATTCACTGGTTCTAGGGATTTGGGCATGGACACCTCTGGAGGACCGTTATTCTGCCTACTTAAATACACATTTGAAAAAGACAGAAATACATCAAAATAATACAATTCCTGTGTGATGGGCTTTTTCTTTATACACTTGACCTTATTCCAAATTTTCTGCAATACTGTATATGCATTATACTCATAATTATACTCATAAAACCTCCTAAAGTTGTGAAGAAAGAGCATGGGATTGGCAGACAGACATATGTTGGTTGGAATCAAGGCTCTGCCACTGATTAGCTGGGCAATCTTGGGCAAATTATTCATCAAGTAAGCCTCAGTTTCCTCACATTTATAAGCATAATAATTATTCCTTCTTAATAAAATTCTGATATGAATTAAAGAGAAAAGTTTGTAAAGGATCTAACATAGAAGACTTGTAAGAAACATTAGTTCTCTTCCCACCTCCTTCCTAAAGTTGATCACATCATGTTGCTCCTGATAGTTGCCATCAAACCTTACTTCCAAGGCACCTCTGGGTGGGTCTGAACGACCAACCTTTCAGTTAGTAGTCCAGTTCTTAACCATTTACACCACCCAGGAACTCCTGATCATACCATGATCTCAGGAATATGGTTCAAATCCTACCACCACCCATTTGTTAGTGAAGGCTTACGTGTTGTTATGATGTTGAACAGGTTTTAGCAGAACTTCCAGGGTAAGACAGACAGGGAAGAAAACCTGGCAATCTACTGCCAAAAATCAGCCAATGAAAACCCTACGGATCACAATGGTCCCATCCATAACCAGTCATGGAGATGGTGCAGAACTGCTCAACATTCCATCCCGTTGTGCATGAGGTAGCTATGAGTTGGAGGCCGATTCAAGAGCACATAACAACAGCCAGAGACTTTTCTGATGCATTATAAATACAACTGCTTCTTATATTAGAAATGTTTCAGGAACAATTTGTCTTTCATTTTCTGAAAACATAGTGAGTCTCCATCCTAAAGGGCTCAACTCACTTTGTGAGCAAAAGCCAGCATGAAAACGGGCCTTGCTAAGCAGGGACACCTACTTCTGTCACTCATTCCACAGAGAGGCTGGGGAAGATCCTTTTAGTCAATTTCCAACCACCATTTACTGTTACATATTCTATCAGGCCCCTTTCAGCTCTAAAGTTCCATCACTCTTTTTATGCAAGAGTTAAAATCAGTTAAAGTATTTAAGGCCCTAAGCCCAGCGCATGGTAAATTAAAGTGTTCAATAAACGTTAAACTATTAGCATTATCATAATTAGTAGTAGCAGTAAATGTCTTCTAGAATCTGAGTAGACAGCTATTCTGAAGTAATAGTGGCCCATTCTTCCTGCTTTCCTTATTTCGTGCATTTAAAAATTCCTCTCTATTCTTAGCCCCGTGGACACCCTCCTCCCCGAGACAGTATGGCCATGACCACAGAGTTGGGGGAACAGAAGCAGCTGAAAGAAGTGGCAGGGATCCCTCTGCAGGCTACAACTGTGGACAACTGGAGCCAGATCCAGAAATTTGAGGCCAAGCCTGATGATCTTCTCATCTGTACCTACCCTAAATCAGGTGACTGTGGGGAGCAGCAGCGAAGACCTCTGACCTGCTGAGTCAGCACGGGCTTCTCACATTAACTTAGAATTCCCCTTGATGGGATGTTTGCATTTATTCAAGAAAGTGTGCTCCTTCCTCTTGTTCGAGGAGGGTGTTTGCTCTCAAGATACCGAGTAACCCCGAGGTTAGCCAGGGACAAACCTAAGGGCTTCCCAGGACCCAGCCAGGCTATGCTCTGGCCTGGACTGCCCTTGGGTGGATGCACGGTGAGGCTTTGCTTCTGCCACTTCTTCTAACAGCTGTCTCCAAGGTAAAAAAGGAGAAAAAGGAATCCCAGTCCCTATGGAGACCCAAGGAAACCCTGGTGGCGTAGTGGTTAAGTGCTACGGCTGCGAACCAAAGGGTCAGCAGTTCAAATCCACCAGGCACTCCTTGGAAACTTTATGGGGCAGTTCTACTCTGTCCTATAGGGTCACTATGAGTCGGAATCGACTTGACGGCACTGGGTTTGGTTTTGGTTTGATGGAGATCCAAAATCCATCTCCAAAAGGATGAGCTTTTCCTGGACAGATGTCCATCTGTCATGGCTCACAGGATCCTGACTTAGGGGAGGCTGTAGAAGCAAACACCAGTCATTCTCCAAGTTTCCTCTGATTACTCAGGACACTTCAGCGGCAGATGGTTTAACAAGTTTTTGCTTTTCATCCTTTCCATCTGGACCTCAGGGACAACATGGATTCAGGAAATTGTGGACATGATTGAACACAATGGGGACGTGGAGAAATGTCAGCAAGTGATAATTCAACACCGCCACCCTTTCATTGAGTGGGCACGTCCACCCCAGCCCTCTGGTAAAAGCTCCTATCACACTGACCTGTCTCCCTTCTTTCTCTCACTTCTCTCTCTCTTTCTCTGTCTTGTCTCTGTTCTCTCCTTTCTTCTGATTCTCTGTCTCTTTTCTTTCTGTCTTTCCTTTTTCAATTTCTCTTGTTCTTTCTCCTTTTCTTCTCTCTTCTATTCTTTCCTTCTATTACCATATGTTTCTTCTTTTTTTCTTTCTTTTCTTCTCTTTCAACACATTATCAAAGATTTTTTGGCAAAAATGAATCACCAAATAAGGATATAGATTAGAGTCAGATTCTTCCTTATTTTCTTCTCAAACACTTCCCCTGGTCACGTGCAATTGTAGAATACACAAAGCACAAAATTGTTTATGAGCAATTTACACCCCACTTTTCTCCTTACCCCATCCCATAAAAGCCTGATACAACCAAGCAAGTGTCTGATAATCCGCAAAATATGCATTTGGAGACAATTATTTCTGTTCAGTAAAGTGGCCTTTTTTAGGTAATGCTCATCTTGGATGTTTACCAAAAAACTAAGCTCAGAATGACAATCCAGAAGGTGAAAGAAGCCATTCCAGGTGACTGGACGCTACAGGAAGTATTTTGCAGAACAAACATTGGAGAAAGGCTTACTTCCCTGTGTTTCAGCACTGCACAGACCAGTGTGATAGAAAACTGGTCATCTTGTAGCTACGAGCTGTGAAAACATAGTCAGTGCAACTCTAGCATTAAAGACTGGGGTAATTGGTTGACGGGTCTTACAAAGCTCTGACAAATGTCCTGAGATAGAAAAGTTCCTGAGAGGATGCATATAAGAAACTTGTAACCTGGGCAAAGCTGTGTCTCCAACTTAGAATAAACTTGAGACTTACCTGCCAGCCTATCTGACTCCTCTGGCTCTCTTAGTTCCTGACTGTCTCCCAAGTCAGTCCTTAACTAATTGGCCAATAGCTTTGCAATCCAGTACCTGGCCCCGACCCTGCTCTTCACTATCTCTGTGATTCCGATCCCATGTACAGTCTAACCTCTGCTTGCTTAATTATGATCTCACTCCATGTGTAACTAGGGCCTTCAATTTTTGTTTGTGTCTGGTCTTCTGACCCTCGAGTAGCAAGATGGCATCATGGCTAAGGACTAACTCATAACTCATTGCCATTGAGTCAATTCTGACTCACAGCAACCCTATAGGACTACCAGGGTTTAAATTATGACCCTACCACTCACTCCATGGCCTTTACCAAGTTATTTAACCTTTTAGTTTCCTCATCTACAAAATATGGGTTGAATTAGTGACTACCTCAAAGGATTTTTGTGAAGATTAAATCAGTTAATATATGTAAAACTTTAGAACTGCTTCTGGCACATAGTAGATACTATCTAAATGCTGGGTATTATTAATTAACCACCTCTTTAAAAAAAAAAATTTTTTTTTTCAGGATAAGTTCCTTACCCCAGGACCCCATGTGTTCTTGAATCATACACACCCAGATTTTGATCTTATTTGTACATTCTGTCCCTGTCGCCATTGTTTTGCCTCTGACAATTTGAGAGATCAAAGAGAGAGAAAAAGCCTAAGCAAGATTTCTAATGAGGTATTCTTGGTAGTGTGGAGCAGAATTCAATCACTAAGTCAGCACAAGAAACTGGACAGAACTTCACTCAACACCAACAGCTACAGCATTATGAGAAATGAGAGTGACCAATAGCCCAGCATAACAAGTCAGATAGAAGCCAAGATGGTTCCTGGTGGACCAAGTTGCCCTGTGGCCAAAGAAGTAAGAGATTACAAACAGCTACAGCTTTAGGGTCTTTACAGCCACAAACAAACAAATTCTGGGTGGAGACTCAGCTGCGAAGTGGTTTAGTTTCAGAGTAGATAATCCCTAAACCACAGAGGTAAGAAATACCATTAAGCAGAGGAGGGTAGTTTCTAAAATACACTGATGTGTGTTAGTCATATATACCAACCACCTTAAGAGGGAATCTGGGATTGGATGATTAATGTACAGTTAAAAAAAAAAAAACTGCTGACACAATTAAAAAATGGACAAAGCACTTGAATAGACATTTCTCCACAGATGAAATACAAATAGACAATAAGCACATGAAAAGATGCTCAACATCATTAGTCATTAAACCAAAACCAAACCCAGTGCCGCTGCTGAGTCGATTCCAACTCATAGCGACCCTATTAGGGAAATGCAAATCAAAGCTACAATGAAATACCACTTTACATTCACTAGGATGACTGTAAGAAAAAAGGGGGAAAAAACAGAAAATAACAAGTGTTGGTGATGTTGCTGAAAAAATGGAACCCTTGTGCATTGCTGGTGAGAATGTAAAATGGTGTAATCTCCGTGGAAAAGAGTTTGGTGGTTCCTTAAAAAGTTAAACATGGAATTCCCCTATGACCCGGCAACTTCACTCTTAGGTATACACCCACAAGATACGAAAACAGGGACTCAAACAGATGCTTGTACACCAACATTCATAGAAGCATTATTCACATTCGCCAAAAGGTGTAAATAACCCAAGTGTCCATCAAGTGAAGAATGGAGAAACAAAATGTGGTCTATCCATACGATAGAATATCATTCAGCCATAAAAAGAAGGAAGTTCTTAGAGATGCTACAATGCGGATGCACCTTGGAAATGCTGTGCTGAGTGAAATAAGACAGATACAAAAGGACAAAATTGTACAATTCCCTTCATATGGAATATCTGGAACGGGCAAATTCATAAAGACAGTTGATGATAGTTACTAGGGCTGAGGAATGGGGGTGTGGGGAATTATTGCTTAATGGGTACAGAGTTTCTCTTTGGGATGATGAATAAGTTTTGGAAATAGATAGTAGTCATGGTTGCACAACATAATGTAATTAACGCCACTGAATTGCACATCTAAAAATAGTTAAAATGGCAAATCTTATGTCATATGCGCCTTGTTGTTGTTAGGTTCGGTCGAATCAATTCCAATTCATATCGACCCTATAGGACAGAATAGAACTGTCCCATAGGGTTTCCAAGGAGTGGCTGGTGGATTCGAACTGCTGACCTTTTGGTGGGCAGCTGAGCTCTTAACCACTAGGCTACCAGGGTTTATAATATATATACATACAAAAAGAAAATATATATATTTGTTCTTTTTGAACATATTCTCATACAGTTACAGCTATGATATCTTTATCATTGTATGACTGTAACTGGTTATAGGTATGAGATTGAAGGAGGACTGGAAATATAGAAACCCTGGTGGCGTGGTGGTTAACAGCTACAACTACAAATCAAAAGGTCAGCAGTTCAAATCCATCTGGTGTTCTTTGAAAACTCTATATAATATATATTATATAATATATACTATGACAATAAAATCAAAAGCAAACATAAAACACTGGACACCATGGTGTGGAACTGTGCCCTACTTATTCAGTTTCCCACTCAGCCCTTCTTCCCCTCTAATATCTACAACTAGTTACAGTCATTCAACGATAAAGATATCACAGCTGTAACTGCATGAGAATATGTTCAAAAAGAACAAATATCTGTGGGTTGTGTGTGTGAACTGTATATACATACAATCTAGGAATAACCAGTTCAACAAACATTTATATTCTGGGCCTCACACTACAAATAAGACTCCATAGTTCTACTTGCCCTCAATAACTTTATGGTCCCATGGAAGAGACAAATGCAGATTATACAATTACATCTATCAGTGGAGGCTTGTGTGTTGCTATGATGCTGAACAGTTTTCAGAGGCACTTCCAGACTAGAACAGACTAGGAAGAAAGACCTGGAGATCTACTTCTAAAAAATGAGCCACTAAAAATCCTACAGATCACAACAGTCCCATTCTGTTGTACACAGGCTTGCCATGAGTCAGGGATTCGACAGCAGCTAACAACAACAACATGTTACTTGGAAGTTAGCATTGAGCAATAGTGGGGTAGGGGAGGGGGAAGCATACGGCCAAAGAACAATTCCTAGAGAAGGTGATACCTGAAAAGATAAGTTCTCATTGCTATTCTTAAGTACAGGTCTATCTCAAAAATTCCCTGGAAGGCCAGAATCATGTTCTATTTAACTTTGTACTCCCACATAGCCATATCCACAAATATTGGTTTAGTAGGCAATTGCTGAATTAATTCATCCCCCCACAGCCATATGTCATGTGGCTCAAGTTCAGGGCGAAGCTCCTTGCACAGATCATAAAGGCAAACAGTGACTCCATTCATCCCCGTCTTCCCCTCCACGTGGCCTTGGGAATGAAACTGTACCCTGAGGAAGGCCTGCACTTCTCAACCTGGAGTCTAAGTGGCCACGGCAATGTGCAAGGGAGAAGAGACAAAGCCAGTGAAATTCCCAGAACATTGATTTGAGAGAGAGAGAACACAGATAATTCACATAACTTTGGAAACACCGGTGGACTGTTTTAGGTGAAGTCCCAAACACACAGCATCCTCTCTGCCTCTCCTGTAGCAGTTCTTCAGCAGAAAAGTCTGGCGCTGTGGCTAGACCAGGCCTTCCAGGAGGGCTGGAAGAGGAGGGGTGTTGTTGCCTGCTTGTTACCAGTGGGAAAGATGATTGGGAGCCTTGCAAAGACTGTGAAGGCTGGATGTAGACTAGTCTCCCCAATTTGAAGACTAAGCCCCTTTTAGACAGTGGCTAGCTGCTGCCCACGAGGCATTAAATCAGTTGTGATTTTAAAAAACGACGAGAGCGACTAGCACCACTAGTACCAGAAGGGACGTTTACAAACCTGAAGGTCAGACTTCCTGACAGAAAATCTGGGTCTCGTTCCTCAGGTTGGAACTGACAGTCTAATTCCACCTGTCCTTTGCCTTTTACCCTCTATGCCTACTCGTATTTCTCTCATATTTTCCATCTCTTTGACACTGTATATTGTGTTTGTTAAACCCTATTGCTATTTTTCTTTTCACCTATGTCCTATTTAACCTTTTCATTGTGGGCTTTCACCTGGAGGTGTTTTATGAATGTTCCCAGTCTTTTGGATAGTCTTTTGTTCCTTGCCCATGTTTTCAATTCTCTCTTTTATTTCTTTAAACATTTTAAACCTAGCTACATATTCTGTATCAAATCATTCCAATTACTGAGGTCCTTGGGGGTCCAGTTTCCCCCTTGGATGTTTTTCTAATTCTTGCTCCTAGGGCTTGTTTCCTCATCCATTTTGTAATTTTGCATTGAGGGCTTTTGTTTCTCCTGCTCTTAATCTCACACCTGCCTTGGAGCCTTTCCAGTCAGGAGTAGTTTAAGGTAATTTCTGGACCAAGCAGGTACTGTAATTTCAAGACCATGCAGGACAGGGTTGGGTTATGAGTTCTCAAGGAAGCCCGTTTTTTCTGCTCCCAAAACCAAGACAGAAAAAAAAAGAAACTACCCTGTCTCTCTCATTCATTCACTGAGGTTATAGGCATTTGAGTTTTTCAGCTTAAGCAGAGGTCTCAGTTCCATCTCTTCACCTTATGAAACCCCAAGGCCTGGTCTCCTACCCACAGGCAGTCATTTTAAGGAAGACTGTAGGTTGCGGGTGGAGGGGAGGGGAGCCTGGTGGCATAGTGGTTAAGTGCTACACCTGCTAACCAAAAAGTCTGCAGTTTGAATCTACCAGGTGCTCCTTGGAAGCTCTATGGGGCAGTCCTACTCTGTCCTATGGGGTTGCTGTGAGTCAGAATCCACTCAACGGCAACGACTTTTTTTTTTTTTTTGGTAGTTTGCCGTGTTGGCAAACATCTTCAGGGCAGTTGACATGGCAGCCTTAGTTCACCTCTTCTCCACTGAGGTTCTCTCTTGATTTTTGGCCCTGGGGATGTTGTTTCTTTTCTGCTTCATAATGCACTTAAAAGGATATTCACTGTGTTTTAATCAGCATTTGCAAGTGTTTTATAACAGGAGAGTGCCTCATAGTATCTAGTCCATCATATTGCCAGCCTGGAGAGACTCTTGAAGAATAAGTAAGAACTAACCACGTGTACAGAGTGCAAAGAAGGAGGAAGGATTAAATGTATTCCAATGTTGGGAACTTTCCAAAAAATAAAATAAATAAAACCAAAGGGATTAGAATGAAGCGGATCCCCTCACTATCACCTCCAACTTCTCCTCCCATACTCTTCCTCTCCCCTCCCCCCACACACATACAGCTTAGGAAGCAGACTTGAAAAGCCACTGGAAGTACTAGAGAGTATTCAAGGTTTTCAGGTATAAGAGTAATATGGTCACAAGCTGCTTAAAAGCAGCAATCATTTGAAGGTACTCACCAGCGCTTACATCTCAAGGCGTCAGGTACTGAGAGACCTAGGCCCTACCAATTGCAAGCGTGCGTCCTCATTCTCTTCACTGGAATCTGCAGAGATTCCCACTCCTTCTTAGGTGCAGGAGGATAAACCTACTCAGCAATGCTCAGACATAAACGAAGAACGCAGAGGGAAGTGGGATCAAGCTATTAAAAAGTCAACAAGCGGCAAGAGTACTCCCAGAATGAGAGGCAGGAGTATGGAGAGGAATCTTTTCAGTAGATTCCTTTCTCGCCCCCTCTCCACCCCCACCCATCTTTGGAAAACCAGACACTGCCAAGAGAGGGCCTCACCCATCAATCACCTCAGCCCAGTGCTCAAGAATCTGTAGACATTGTTTAGGATATGAGACTGTCACCTTCCAGACCCTCATGCCACACCAGAGCTGGTGAGGAGGAGGTCAGTGTAGGAGGCTGTTACCTAGTATAAACTGTTGATATCGCATTAAAAATAAAATACCATTTTATGATCAGTTTTTTTATACTTTATGAAAATACCCTCTTCCATTTGGCCAGCCTTCCTGACCCTTTATGCAGAAGGGCTTTGTACCTATCAACTACGTGTCAGGGTCCAAATTAAATAGTGTCATCTAAGACCCATCAATATACTCCGGGTCCTTGCAGCTATTTTAATTCTCAGCTACTCTACTCTGCTCACTCCCTGGCATTATTTGCATAAACCTCTGATTCCTACACTGTTGCATGAGCTACTTAGAGAACAAGGACTGTGTCTTCTTTATCTTTGTTGCCTTTTCCCCTAACCTCGGTTTAACACAATGATTGCACTGAGCAATGCCTAATAAACATTTTAAATGAGAGAGTACAAATCACGACTCACATGCCATCAAATACATATATTTTTAAAAATGAAACAAATGAATAAAATACTTGCCAGTACATGTGGCAATCTGCTATAGAACATACCAGAATTTGAACTGGCTTGTTGTCAAGAAAGGCATGGTTGCTGGTCCTGGCTGGCTTTGCCTCAAACAAAACGTCACTTGCCCATTCTCAGTTTCTGTCTCCATTCTTAAAAATGACAGGGTTAGAGTAAATTAACTCTAAGCTCCCCTCCAGCCCTCAAGCTCTGTGACTCCGAAAAACTGAAGTTAATACAAGTACTCCCATTGTGAAATCCCAAAGAAAAATTATAAGACAAACCAAAAGATAGGTAGGTGATAGGATATTCTGGACAAAGCCTAGAACATAAGTTCCTCAGGCGGTACTTATGCTATGCAGACGTTTCTTCTTGCCTTATTTTACAGGTGTGGAAAAAGCCAGTGCAATGCCCTCTCCAAGGATACTAAGGACTCACCTTCCCACTCAACTCTTGCCACCATCTTTCTGGGAAAACAACTGCAAGGTAACAAAGAAACAGTTTACTCTGTAAAAAAGGAGAGAAAGGATAGGGCTCAAATGCTGAAGTGTTGGGAAAAAAAAATGGGAAGGCTCCTTAAATAGAGCAGAGAGGAAAGAGTTAGTGAGAGAAAAACATTTAAGATTTTTTGAAACGGTCAACAGATGGAACCTTGTTCTTAAAAGGGACACTCAGCCTCAGCAACTAGTAGACTGTGGGCTCTCCACAGCAGGGATTTTATTTTATTTTTTCTATATTCTAGTGACTAATAAGTTCCTGGCATACAGAGGGCATTAAAAACATGTTTGCTGAAATAACAAATGACTGAAAGACCGTGGAAGAGAATGGAATCGAGGGTACAAACTGAGATGTTAGCCTTGGTTAAAAAAAAAAAAGAGCTGTGCTGCTTCCTCAGAGGTGGGAATGAAAGGAAAAGGATTCATAAAGATGTATTTCTGGGAGAGAAGAGTGAAGTTGAGAGGGTTTACATCAAATGATCTGAGTCTTTCGGTACAGTTGTATGAGGGGAAGAGAGCTTCCATCTCCAGGATTATGACAGACTAGATACCCTGAAACCCTCTTGCTATGAAACACCTAGGAATGACACAAAAAATATAACATTTATGTAACTGATATCAAAATAAAGTAAGAGAAATTCCTAAGTTCCAAAAATGAAGAGGAGCTAAAATTCAGAGAAATAAGTTGAGACGACAGCTGTCCTAGAGGAATTTGATGACCTCGATAATCAAGCTTTAATGACTACACAGGGAAGTGTCAATTCCTAGAGCACAAGAAACAAGAAAAGTGAAAAACTGAAACAGACCATCACACACACTCACGTAAATCTGGGACCACTAAAGGACGATATCCTCTGGGTGGGAAACAAAGGCATACCCAATGAAACCTTTCTGTTTTGATCTAGGCTCTCAACTCTCCTGAGAATATGTAACCACAGGTCTCCTCTCTCAACAGTTTGAAACTCAAATTTGCACTTCTTGCATTGTCCAAGAAACTGCAAGCTGAGAAATCAGCATAAAGTGGTCGGTCCCAAGTTGTCACTGCCCACAAGATGCCTGGCAAAAACATACACAAATTTTCTCAGGAAGGACATGGCTTCAACTTGTGTTCCATAAGATTCCCAAATGAGCTTGCCATTCAAAATTACGAAATGCACAAAGCAATAAGCCACCATGAATGAGGGTCTGCAAAAAGAATGGTAGAATTAGACTTCGATAATTTCCTACAATAAATTATCAGATGCAGGAAATAAAACACCTAAGAATGTTTAAATTGTGTAAAGAAATGAAGGACTGAATCAAAAATAAAAGAAGTAAAATACTATTTTTAAATATAATTATTAAATAAATAGAGCTTCTATAACAAACTGATTGACACAGTGGCTGCAACAATGGGCTCAAGCATGACAACAATTGTGAAGATGGCACAGAACTGGACAGTGTTTTGTTCCGTTGTATACACAGGGTTGCTGTGAGTCGGAACTGACTCAAGATGGCACCTAACAATAACAACAATAATTGAAAGAAAATATGTAATCACTGAAAAAAACTCAAGGATAGGTTAAACTGCAGAATAGACACAGCTGAAGAGAGAATTAGTGAACTTGGAGAGGTAAATGGGATGAAAGTTTAAGGAGAGGAGAAAGGCTTGTGGCTGGTGTTGAGAAATATGATAGGGAGCAAAAAAGATTTTAAAAATGATTATGAAGCAGCAATGAAGTAAAAGCCAGAGCTATTAAAAAACTTACATTTTTAAGTTGCCCAAATCAACATTTTTTTACCCTTTTTTCATTGATGCTTTGGAAAGTTGGAGAAGAAAAAAATGGGTATTAGGACTTGGAAAACAGGAATGGGAAAATCAGGTTTTAGAGTAGGGTTTCTTCTCAACCTTGGCACTATTTACATTTGGGGCTGAATAATTTGGGGGGATGAGGCCAGTCAGTGCATCGTAGGATATTTTGGCAGTATTCTCATACCTGGCCTCTACTCAGTAGATGCCAATAACAACTCCCCCAATTGTGACAGCCAAAAATACATCCAGACATTGCTAACTGTCCCCTGGTATATAAAAGTACCCGCAATTGAAAACCATAATTTTAGAGTTAAAAAAAATAAAAAGCAGTGCATTGAAATGGCTGGCCATGAATCTGAGATAGTCAGCGAAGCCATGTTGGAATTGACAGCGTTAGACAGAATATGAGTTGAGTAAATAAGAGTCACAATAAAAGAAAAGGTCATATTTGGTTTAAGTGAAAGACTGGGAGGGTAGAAGGATATGCGGTTATGTTCAAAATGAAATGTAAAGAGGTATTTTGCAGGTGCAGAGCTGAAGTAATTGAGGTTAAGAGGCCAGGGAAAAACAGTAACAGCTATTTTCTTGCTCCATGGCCCAAACTCTTAACAATGAAGCCACACTGCTTCTCAAGGAAACCAAGATGAGAGTGGCAGAAAGGTCACCAGCATTCATGCAGAAGTTTCTTAGTCTGGTAGCAGGTCATAGTTCCTAGGGAAAGACTGTGCTCCTGACACCAAGGAGGCAATCAGGAGTCAGGATGGCTACTGTGACCTGGTTAGAAATAAAGAGCAGGCTTAGCAGAGAGGGACGTCAAAAAAGGCTAAGTCACATTGCAAACTCAGGGAACTGAGCCAAATGTGTAGGATGTATCGACCTAAGTGAATTCTGTAAAAAACATAATTTTTTATACAATTTTTCACCCACTTCTTCTTACCTCAAAGTTCCTTTATGTAGCTCGAAATGCCAAAGACTGTATGGTTTCCTACTACCATTTCCAAAGGATGAATCAAATCCTTCCTGATCCTGGTACCTGGGAAGAATATTTTGAAACCTTCATCAGTGGAAAAGGTAAAGGAAATCCTTCACACCCTGGGTTACTACACTAACTTAGGCTGAATCTAAGGAATCACATGTAACATTTTGGTTCCTTAGAATATTGTATGCCTCATTAGAAACATCCTACCATAGACTGGGAAGTTCCTGGGTGCTGCAAAGAGTTAACAGTCTCAGATGCTAGGCAAAATGTTGGAGATTCAAATGCACTCAGATGTCTGGCAGTTTACTTCCCAAAAATCAGCCACTGAAAACCCTATGGAGCACAGCTCTACTCTGACACACACTGGATCACTATGAGTCAGAATCAACTTCATGGCAACCAGTTTGGTTACCAGATTGTGACTAGGCTGGCTGCACTCATAGTGTATCCCCACAGCCCTTAGCAAACATTTCGAACTCAAATTGAAAACCTTTATTCTGGTCACTCAACCTATAGATTGACCCCCATTTCAAAGCATACTTCCTTTCCCAATATTAGGGCATATGTGATTGCACATATTAAACGTGAAGCTACTTTAGGTAGCATGTTGGGGCAAATTATCCCAGAGTCTGGCCCAATCTATATCTCCCTCAAAATCAAACAGATCAGGACTCTAGGGATTTATCTGATTCAAAATTTGCTTTTGTCTCTCTACAATGCACTTCAGGGAAAGAAAATTCCTAATTATAGAAATATTTTGTATAATCTCTATGTAGACTGTTCTTTTTCTTTATGTTGGTTACAGTGCCTTGGGGTCCCTGGTTTGACCATGTGAAAGGATGGTGGGAGATAAGAGACAGATACGAGATTCTCTTCCTCTTCTTTGAAGACATGAAGAGGGTAAGTAAAGGCCCCTCAGAAGAAACCACTTCAGAGTCAGATACAAAAAAATCCAAAACTGTTTCAAGGCTATACTTCGAGAAGGGATTCCTGAAGAATTTAAGTATGTCCTTCTGATATCTTTTTCCATTCCAATTCAATGTTACCACAGAATCTAAAGCATGAAATTCAGAAGGTGGTGCATTTCATGGGAAAGAACCTGGATGAAACTGTGCTGGATAAAATCGTCCAGGAGACGTCATTTGAGAAAATGAAAGAAAATCCCCTGACAAATCGTTCTACAGTTCCCAAATCTATCCTGGACCAGTCCATTTCCCCCTTCATGAGAAAAGGTTGGTAGGACCTATTTATCAAATACTCAGCTTACCTAGTAACATGCTCCCTGCCTCTTAGCAAGAAGATATTGGCTTGTTATTAATTCTAAGACAATACATTTTGACTATTCAAAAAAATATGTTGCTAATGATCTAATGTAGACCGCAGCTCTCTGGAGTACTGCTCTGGGGTATGTGGTTGCAAGAAAATGAGAGTCACTGGAGCTAGCCGAAATAAGAGGGGCTTCTTGTGAAGATTCACATGGGGCAAAAAGGGAAAGGGAATCTTGTAGATAGCTAAGAACAGGAGCCACTATTGGTCCAGACCTTACAGGGACCCCTGTGTCTAAGAAACTCAGGACCTCAGCAGCAGGAGGTTGTGGCTCTTTGCTCTAGCTTTCCACCGCTTATATGTTTCAGCTACTCTCCACGTCTGGCATGTTTGTCTTTCTCAGCTGACCAACATTCTGACTCTCTACAATATATACCTTTTCTCTATTTCATAACCTCTTCTAACTTAGTTTCTGCTCAGAACTTGGTCTTGACCATGACCCAAATTCACTAAATATCATGATTTTAATTACAACAACTGCTGAGAACTGCCTTATTCACTTAATATTTCTTAGTTCCAAATCCCAAAAGAGGAATTCTGAAGGATCTGCCTTAAAATTTTTTAAGGAGAAACCCCCTTTTTTTTAAGTAAAAATGTAATGCATGTTGAACTTCAACCAATTCTTTTTGGTACAGTGACTCTGTGTATTCTTTCCATCTTCACTGTTTTTAGTGGTCTCATACCACAGTATGCACGTATCATAATTTAGTCAAATATTCCCCTAATGATAGACACTATTGTTATTGTCATTTCCAATTTTTTTGTCTTTATGAATAATGCTACAGTAAACATCTTTGTACATATGTTCTTATGCCCTGATACTTTTATTTTTTTTAGAATAGTTTTCCAAAAGAAGCATTGGTGGGACAAAGGGTATCCCTTCCCCACCTTTTGTTATTATTTTAATAATTACTGCCTGGTGGAAAATTGTATCTGATTCATATTTTCAAGTACACAGATCCTAAGTGTACAGTTCTACAAATTTTGATAAGTGTATATATGCATATTGCCAGCACCCAGTCACGATATTAAACATTTTCATAGCCCCCGAAACTTCCCTCTCATGTCCATTTCCAGTCAGTCTCTAACCCCAGAAACAACCACTGTTCTAATTTCTATCACTATAGGCTGATTTTGCCTTTTCTTGGACTTTGTATAAATGGAATTATGTAGTATGTACTCTCTTGGGTCTGGTGTCTTTTGCTCAACACAATGTTACAAGATGCCTCCATGGGCTGTGTGTCAGTAGTTCATTCCTTTTCATTTCTGTGTAACAGTCCATCCTGTGAGTGTACCCAGTGGGACGAGGTCATCCCTTGTTCACCTGATTTGGAAGCCCACCCCCGCAAAGGGCACCCTAATTCTTCTTCTCAAAGCAGAGAGCTGCAGGTGGATTGGTGTCCACTTGAAAGAGAAGTTGGGAAAGGCAGGCATGTTGACAGGTCATGTCCAGAATGGGCATTCCACTGATTTACTAAGGACCACCAAGTCTTTCCATTGGAGCATGACTAAATGACCCCTTTCTGGTCTCTCTTAGGAACTGTGGGAGACTGGAAAAACCATTTCACCGTGTCTCAGAATGAGAGGTTTGATCAAATCTATAGGGAAAAGATGGAAGGAACCTCAATAAAATTCTGCATGGATCTCTGAACAAAACCTAAATAAAATGTAGAAGCTACCTTCAATCCTTCAGCCTCAGCCAAAAGAAATTCTGAGCAGATACTGTGAATGTATACATACTACAAACTGTGTCCGTGATTGTATTAATAGTATGTAACAATTTCCTTTTTTTTAATAACATGCCTAATGCTTACTTTCTCAACTATTGTCTCCAAAGTAAAAAATAAGATGGCTTAATAAACTAAGCAAAATAAAAGACTTGAGCACTGCAAAGATTTTTTTTTAACCTCCATTATTCTAACAAAGTTCATCTCCGTTTCCTCATCTATACAAGAATAACACCTTGAGTATAATTACATAAATATTAGGTTATATTTATATTGATAACACGAAGTTTCTAAAGTATTTGTCTACCACTCCTCCACACAAAAACAGTATGATGGATAATGTATTTCTGACTTAAAAATAATCTATGTTCAAAAATGTCACTTTGGGGCATTCTCAAAGCACCATAGCATATGAAAATTAAGCACAATTAGTGGCTCTTGTCTTCTTAGCAGGGAAGATATTCTACATATATTAATACCCTGTGATCGGGGAAGAGTGACACAAATACAAGCCGCACATCAAAAGTCACAAGGTCAGATTCCTTAAAGCATATGCTGATTGCAATCAAGATACAATTCTCAGGAACGTGTCCAGGTTAGCAGCCGCAATGTGACCAGGCCAACGGGTACATATTCACCGTCTCAGCAGGGGTGAAGAGGGAGAATTCCAAATGCTGCCAGGGCTCAGGTTCAAAGCACAGTATCAATCACTCATAGATTACAGCCTGCCTCAATGTTTTAACTCCTGTAATACATCAGCTAAATCACCAAATAGTTTGTACACTGGAGTGCTGCCTCTATTGTAGAAAAATTAACACTTTGAGGACTCCTACATTACCGCCAGAGTCCCTGGGTGGCACAAATGGTTAAGCGCTCAGCCACAAATTAAAAGGTTGGCAGTTCGACCTCACCCAGAGGCTCCCTGGAAGGAAGCCCTGGTGACCCAATTCCAAAAGCCACAGCCTTGAAAACCCTGTGGAGCAGAGCTGTACTCTGCACGCGTAGGGTCACCATGAGTCAGAATCGACTCCACAGAAGCTGGTTGTTTGTTTTTACATTAAGGTCAAGGCAGGTAACAAAAACAACCTTCCTGGTGGCCAAAGCAAGCAACATGAGAGCCACGATAACTTTAAAATAAAGAGCCACCCATGACTCCAAGGAAGCACAGCTTCTTTGATTACTGAAGTCTGAAAGAAATCTTCCAGAGACTCCTAAAAAGGGTCCCTGTGATAAGCAAACACATCTTTAATAATATCCTTCATCAATCATGTGAGTAACAAATGCCATACCCTGTCTCCTTCACTGTCCTCCAAGCAAGCTAAGGGACTTGGAGCCTTATTCTAGTCCCATGGAAATTTCCTACTTATTCAACATTTCCCCTGATACAATGATTAAAAAACCACCATATGTATCACTCTTCACGATTTTTAAAGCACTTTCACATAATTGTCTCATGTGAGATATTTTCTAGCTTATGTACATCCTGTCAGGAAACCAAACATGAGTGCCCCAAGAAGACAGTCAAAGGTTAAAAAGGATCAGTGGGGAATCCTTCTGAAGCAAGAAGGGTGCAGCTGAAGCCAATGACACAGCAGCTCTGGAGCGGGACCAGTGGTACAGAGAAGTAACAGTCAGGGAGGCTAAAGCAATCTAGAAAAAGGACACACTGGTTCCTAGAGTGGGAAGACAATAATGTACAAAGTCATGGGTCACGACCACTCTGCCAGGGTAGGAAGTGAGCCAGCACTGATGAGGACAGCAAAAGGGAAGCAAGATCACTTTTTCTCTTTCTTATACTCTACTTATTAGTGGTTGTTGTTAGGTGCCATCCAGTCGGTTCTGACTCATAGCAACCCTACGTACAACAGAATAAAACCCCACCCGGTCCTGTGCCATCCTCACAATCACTGTTATGCTTCAGCCCATTGTTGCAGCCACTATGTCAATCCATCTTGTCGAGGGTCTTCCTCTTTTTTGCTGACCATATACTTTACCACGCATTATGTCCTTCTCCAGGGACTGGTCCCCTCTGATAACATGTCCAAAGTATGAGACGAAGTCTTGACAGCCTTGCTTGTAAGGAGCATTTGGGCTGTACTTCATCCAAGGCAGACTTTTGTTCTTCTGGCAGTCCAGCGTATATTCAACATTCTTTGCCAACACCACAATTCAAAGGCATTAATTCTTCTTCAGTCTTCCTTATTCATTGTTCACATGTGTATGAGGCAACTGAAAACACCAAGCCGTGGGTCAGGCACATCTTAGCAATGGGTCCTTTGATCTCTTGGCTGCTGCTTCCATGGGCGTTGATTGTGGATCCAAGTAAAATGGATTATCAGGGAAGTTTAATTACAGGAGTGTATCTTACAGTAGTGTTCTTTGTAGATAGAGTTCAAAAATACTGGTTAAAGTAGTTAGAATTCTTTACAGAAATTCCTAGGTTCTTTATAAAAGTAGGGAAATGCTTAATCTATGTAGCTATCAAATAAGTTTGGCTATAAGTACTGGTCACCTGGAGTTCTATTTGCATGAGACTTACTGTAGGAAAAAAAAGGCACAGTCCCATGATTGGGCTCCAGGGCTAAGACTCAGAATAAAGAGAGTAGACAATGCCCTGGCTACTCAGAACTCAGGTATGTCCTGGGCATTCAGGAAACTCCTGTCGGGGCTGTGTCCTAAGATTCTGCTATCAGAAGGGACTCTTTGTGGGCAATCCTATATGCAAGACCCCACAGGCCTTCCAAACAAGCCCCAAGAAAACATGTTCCTGGTGCCTTCACTGGTGGGTGGGGAATAAAAAGAGAAGAGCAAGTAGGGTAGATGTAAAACGACCAAAACCTAAAAAAAAAAAAAAAGGTTGTAATGCTAGGCCTACAGGAAACAGAAAGTGTGAGGGTGGCCTGAGCCATATCATGGTAAAAGGATAACTCTCCTCCAGGTTATACAGAAAAAGTAGGAGGGAGGCAGTAGTGTCAAATCAGCCCAGGCAATGCGGGTCAGGCCTGGAGATACTTAGGTCTCAGCTTCAATGCCATCCCCACTAGAAAAAAACCCTCTGCCTACAAGTCGATTCCGACTCATAGTAACCCTACAGGACAGAGTAGAGCTGTCTCATAGGGTTTTCAAGGAGCAGCTAGTGGATTCGAACTGCTGTTTTGGTTAGCAGCTGAACGCTTAACCACCGCACCACCAGGGCTCCATCTCCACTAGAGAGCCCCTCATAATCAAGCTAAGTGTTCTTTTAACTTGCTTCCCTTTTTTACCCCATACCACCAAGAAGCAACTCCCAGAGCAGAGCATGTCCTTTGGACTCGAGGTTCCTGAGCTGAGAAGCTCCTAGTCCAGGGTAAGACTGATGACAAGGACCTTCCTCCAGGGCCAACAGACAGAGAACGTCTTCCCCTGGAGCTGTCGCCCTGAATTTGGACTTTCAGCCTACTAGACCGTGAGAGAATAAATCTCTCTTTGTTAAAGACATCCACTTCTGGTATTTCTGTAATAGCAGCACTAGGTGACAAAGACACACCTCAAGCATAGCCACCACCCATCTGTCAATGGAGGCTTATGTGTTGCTGTGATGCTGGACAAGTATCAGTGAAGCTTCCAGACTAAAACAGACTAGGAAGAAAGTCCAGGCGATCAACTTCTGAAAAATCAATCAATGAAAACCCTATTGATCCCCGTTGTGCATGGAGTATCTATGAGTTTGGGCTGGCTTAACGGAAGTTAACGACATGTAAACTTCAGATTTACACCTTTTGATTATGTAAAAACAAGTTGTGTTTCTTTCTCTTCCCGTAACAAAAAAATTGTAAGTCATATAAAACTGGCTTCAAAACTAAAAAAGTTATGCTTTGTAGCCTAAACAGTACATTAAAAAGGAAAAAACTCTTCTCCCTTGGCCAAAGTCACCATCATATTTATGATGTGCAGTTAAACTTATGATATGCAAATAAGTGATAGGTTGAGTCGTTTTAATTTAGCAAAAAGAAAACAGTGATTACAGGGATAACAACTTCAGGACAATTGGAATTACTAAACCTTGGAAGCTTGTAGGAGTGGGCCCTAGAGCTGAAACTCAGACCTCTGAGGAGGGAGCACTGTTTGACTGGTGCTGGTGTTTCTAAGAAGGGCATGATAAGGCTGGTTCTGAAAATTCTGGAAAAGCTGCAACTGGATCAATTGCTGCCATAAGAAGGAACTACCATTGATGGAGTGAAGAAACGTTTCTAGGGTCATACTCACAAGAGCGAGAAGCAGACACAAAGGTGAAAGCCCCTTATTTTTCCTCTTGTCCTTCAGCTTCCCTCTCCTACAGTCTGCGGTAGACTTCCCCTATGAGTCCGAATCGACTCCATAGCAGTGGGTTTTGGTGTGGCTACTGACAGACTACCAGGGAGCTACTATTTACCTTTACAATGACCTGTTTAGAATTTGTGGTTAAATGCCAATGCCTAGCATGCCTGAGGACACATACCAGAAGAAAATAAACAGTGAGTTTGGGCTCTAAAATCCTTTCAAAGTGACTGAGAAAAATCTCTTTGCCTGGGTCCAGTCAATTTCAAGGCTAAGAGAAAATCAGGTAGAAGTGGGTACCTGGGTAGAAGTCTGATTCTCCAACACAGTTACAAAGAGCCCATTTGTGCATGGCACAATACTGGGTACAATCCAAAGTCAGCTACACAATCCTGAGCAGAGAAGGCACCAACCAGAGCCAACAACTAAATGAGAAAAATAAGAGGCTACCCTTCCTCCCACAGTACCTGGCATGAAGAATCTCAGTATTGGAAGAAGCCTTCTGGAGGTCACTCAGACAGGTGGTCAGGTGGGTTTTTTGATGTTATAAAGCTAAGTATCCTTCTTTGTGTATTGGGAAACTATTTGGCAGTTTCTCCTAAAGTTAAACATTTTTCTACTCTATGGTTCAGCAACTCAAATACTAGGCGTACACCCAAGAGAAATGTGCACATATGTTCACACACACAAGAAAATATATATATAAAAAGTCACATAAGCTGTATTCATAATAGTCAAAAACTGAAATCAAGTCATACGTCCATCAAAAGAAGAATGGATAAACAAACTGTATACAGTAAAACATTATACTATATAGCAATAGAAATAAATGAACTACTGATACTTGCAATAATATTGATAAATTTCAAAAACATTATGCTGAAAGAATGAAGTCAAACACAAAGGAATAGATATTGTATGATTCCATCAATATGAAGTTCAAAAATAGGTAAGGCTAATCTATGGTGTTAAAAGTCAGAAGAGTGGTTGCCTTGGGCATGGGGTGGCAATGAGGCATTGGCTGGGAAGGGACCTCCCAAGGTGATGAAAATGTTCTATATCTTGATCTGGGTGGTGGCTGCCTGGGTGAACGTATAAGTAAAACTTCATCAAAATGTAAACGTAAGGTTTGTGCAGTTTATTGTATATAAACATCTCTATATAAAAAAGCGGAAACCCTGGTGGCGTAGTGGTTAAGTGCTACGGCTGCTAACCAAAAGGTCGGCAGCTCGAATCTGCCAGGCGCTCCTTGGAAACTCTACGGGGCAGTTCTACTCTGTCCTATAGGGTCGCTATGAGTCAAAATCGACTCAACAGCAGTGGGTTTGGTTTTTGGTTTTTTTAATATAAAAAAGTATCTCTATATATTAACAGCCCTAAGTATTAGTCTAACCTCCCATTCACAAAAGATAAACGGAGGTCTTTAAACAACTCTCTACATCAGTACCATTTCATTCTGTTGTACGTAGGGTCGCCGAGTTGAACCAACTCAACAACAACTCTTAGAAATTAGGATGGAATTCAAAGCTGCCCAGCTGGTGACTTCAACATTTGCAACTAACATGTGCCATGTTAACAAGAGTAAGAGAAGGTCAGTTTGGAGGAAGGTTTATTTCCAAATCTCTATGGATGACCAATCCTATAACAAAGAATCAATATTCTGTAAGAAAAGTGACAGAGGGTGAGAAGGAAGAAGGGACAGCAGACGCTGGAGTTTTCCTTCAGGCAATGTTTCAGTGATGCCTCTCAATTTCCCATCTTCCGGGCATCCATAAAACCCAGGAAGTGATCTCCTGGACTTGGGGCAGCCCCTTAGCTTCAGCTTCTTCCCATTCTTCCTTCTGGCAGCATCAATGTGGGGCCCTAACAAAGCCTAGCCAGAAAGGAAGGTTAAGGCCTATCCTAGCATAACGGGAAAGGTTTTGTTCCAGTTTCACTCAGGATGTCAGAGCCATGCAAATTATCTCTTTGTTTGTATAAACATACATACCTGTAACCAATGGATAAAGCTCTGTACACAAGGAATCAAGGATATATATAAAGCCTACGTGAATCCCAGCTTTCATTTACTATTCACTTTCCTCTATTCGTGCTCCCTAAGGTAGAGAGAATGGCCAAGGATAAAGGGGAGAAGAGGGAGTTAAAATGGAGCTTACTACCTCCATGCGAAGTTTCAATACTGGATGGGATCATTCTACAAAAGGAACTATGCAACATCTGCGATAGAATTTGGAACTTCCAAGCCAAGCCTGATGACCTGATCATTGCATCCTATCCCAAAGCGGTATGTAAATGGAGCTGAGAAGGGGAAAACGGAAGTAAGGGCATTTATCAGCTCCTTTTAGGGCCATGCTGTAAAATTCAAGAGCAGAGGGAAGCAGTGTCCTTGACTATAAATCAGATAGAACTGCCAAAAGAGCAATGAATTTTCCATAAAACTACAGATTTTTTATGAGGGAGAAAAGCTTGATTTATTAAAAATCCAATTCTAGCCAAAGCACATTATTCAGATCAAAATCATCCACGTTAATCATTTTTACTTTCACTCAACAAAGATTTATCAAGAACCTTCTAAAAGTACCAAACATTAGCTCCAGCCATAGTGATACGCAAAATGGTGTTATCTTTGCCCTGCCAGCATTTACATTCCACTCGAGTGAAAGACATTAAACAAGTCATTACACACATCTGTGATTATAATACGTGGTAAGGGCTGGGGAGGAAATGTAGAGGGTACAATGAGTGAATACCAGGGATGCTAATTTAGATCAAGGATATTATAGTGAAGAAACTCTGAGCCAATGTCATTGTTACAAAATGAATGTGGGGAAGAAGGTTTGTGTTTGCAGATGGAACCAAGTGGACTGGCTGATGGAAAATATGTGGGTGATACGGGAAATAAAGGAAACAAGGATGACTCCAAGATGGCTGGAATGATTAAGTGGATAACAGTGCCAAGTGCTGAGTTATGAAGTCTGGAGGAGGACTAGGTCTGAGGCTGGGAGGTAGAGTCTACAAAGCAGTTAGCAATTGAAGGGGATCTCCAGTGGAATTGGGAAGACAAGATGTGTATATGTTTCCACTGCCCAGATGAGAAAGATAGTAGCTTGGACTAGGGAGGTGACAGTAAAGATGGAGGGATGGGAAAAAATGTGAGATGTATTTTAGATACAAAATTACTTGAATGCTGAGGGAAAGGGATGAATCAAGGGTGACCCTCTTCTGGCTTGATCAAGTGAGTGGTGCCATGGACTGGGGTTAAGAAAGACTGGGAGAGGGAAAGTTACAGAGCCTTGAAGTAAGGGAGGCAAAAAGGTGAGCCTATAGTTCAGTTTTGGGCATATAGTTGGAAATGACTTTAAGACCACCAAGTGGAGATGTAATGGGGTCCAGTACAGCGTGAAGCTCACTGTAGCTGAAGATAACATTAGAATTGCTAATATACAGTGGAATCGTCTTAGTTATCTAGTGCTGCTATAACAGAAATACCACAAGTGGATGGCTTTAACAAAGAGAAATTTATTTTCTCACAGGAAGGTAGGCTAAAAGTCCAAATTCAGGGTGTCAGCTCTAGGAGAAGGTTTGTCTCTGTCGGCCTTCTCATCAATCTTCCCCCAGACTAGGAAATTCTCCACGCAGGGACCCTGAGTCCAAAGGACGTGCTCTGCTCCCAGCACTGCTTTCTTGGTGGTATGAGTTCCCCATCTCTCTACTCACTTCTTTCTTCTATATGTCAAAAGAGACTAGCTCAAGACACAATGCAGTCTTATAGATTGAGTCCTGCCTCACTACCATAACTGCCTCCCATCCTCCCTCATTAATATCATAGAGGCAGGATTTACAACATATAGGAAAATGACACAATACTGGGAAACATGGCCCAGCCAAATTGATACACACATTTTGGGTGGGGGGGGACATAATTTAATCCATGACAGGAATTTTAGGATTATATTCCCTAAAACAAAACCTTAGACAGGGATTCAGGTGTACATGATTTATTGAGAAGAGGATTCTCAGTAAAAAAACTTCCAAGTGTATTGCTCGGATAGGGGAGAGGAAGGGTCCAAGCAAAGATGTCGTCTAAAGTAAAGCCTAGCCTTGGCCCGATCCATGGTGGGGAGAGGAAGGGGGGCATTACTTCCCAAGTTAGGAGCCTCCCTCCAGAGGAGGACACTTCTCCAGCAAAGAGGAGAGCTGTGAGATATTAGCAGCCAACACTCACAGCAGCTGGAGGGGTGACGGCAACGGCCCAGTACAGGGGATCTGGGGAAGCCACAAACCATGTCTACTATAGACATTATTTAAAGTGGAGGGAATCAATGAGATCACGCAAGAAGCAAATGGAGAGTAAAAAGAAAGCACCTGACCAAGTCCTGAGAAATTTATCACTTAGAAGTTGGGCAGAATAAGAGAAGCCAGAAGCGAGCGGTATCCTGGCAGCCAACAAAGCCAATGTTAGAGCCAGAAATATCTAAACTGACTGTCCATTCTGATGAAATTAATCAGATGAATGACAGATTGCTATTACACTTGGTGCTTTGTAAACAGCTTTAGCCGCATAGCCTGGGATGATCCTTGGGCTTTCTTTGATCAAGTTGCCAGTTCTATCAACCCAGACTCTGTCTGGTTTCCCTGAGGAACAAAATAGCAGAATTAACATGGACGATTTGTTCTGTTTTTTTTTTTACACAGCAAGTGCAGCTATCCAAGATCAACCTACTACCAGCTTCCTTCCACGGGGAAGAAAGGTGTATAAAAGAAATAATATGTTTGTAAATGGGGAATAATTGTAAAAACAGAAATTTATTCTAGTGAGTAACTTAGCTCTTGTGGACTCGTGAAGACAGACTCTTCCCAGATCAAGCCCGGAAAATGGAAAGAATATTTTTCCTGGGGCTATAGCTCCGGGAAAAGAGAGATATATTGAGACATGTGAGAGACAACACAAGGTAATAGTAGGGTGTGACACTTTTGATAAGGAAAGGGGGCATGGTTAATAATTATGCTGAGACAACAGGCATCAACCAGTATTACTCTGGGTCACCAACAAAACACAAAGGATTCTAAAGAAAATGCTGACACATTGTGACAAATGTAACTAATGTCACTGAGCAATTTGTGCAGAAATTGTCAAATGGGAACCTAACTTGACGTGTAAATTTTCACCAAAAACTCAATAAAACAAACAAAAAAAAAGAAAGCAATACATTCCAGCTGCTAGAGTCCAGGCTCCAGTCTGCTACTGAATCTAAATCTGTCATAATCCTAAAATCATTATCCTAACACCCAAACCAATTTCTTTTCTGTCCATGTCTCCGGTCAAGTTTCCTGAGAGGCTGACTCTGAGTGGAAATAGTGTGGAAATAAGTGTATGGGATATTTAACTGGGAGAGCTCTTGGCAACACTACCTGGGAAGAGAAGGGGAGGAAGCAGGACTGGGCAGAGGCAGAAGGTGAAGTTAGGATGGCTATTCAGAGTTCATGTCATTGTAGTTGGGGTTAGAGGTTGAGTCTCTATAACCATGTCAACCAGCCATTGGATGCAAGCTGCCCAGGAAGGGGGTATGACCTTGCACAAAGCAACTCTCTCAGCCAGCCAAAATTCCAAGTAGGGATAAATAGCTAAGAGCTGTCCGCCAGCAGCATTTCCAGCAGCTGGAGGAAGAAATCTTTCAGTTCGGAAGGGAAATCTGGGCAACACATCCCTGAACCCTTTATCATCCACCCTATGTTTTCAGTGACCCAACATTTTCCTTCTTTTTTTTTCCTGCCATTATGTCAGTTACAACTCATAGCAACTCTATAGGACAGAGTAGAACTGCCCCATAGGGTTTCCAAGGAGTGGCTGGTAGATTTGAACTGCTGAGTTTTTGGTTAGCAGCCAAGCTCTTAACCACTATGCCACCAAGGCTCCAACATTTTCTTAGGTACCCAAATGTATAATTTCTATGATTCATTTCTTTGCTTCAGTCTTATATCTCATCAGTCACAAAAGCCATTCAATTTTCAATTTAATATGCCCACTATAATTTTTCTTTCCCCCCTGCCCTGATTGTAACATCTCACACCAAAATTACCGAAAATGGTGATTTATATGTATGACCTGATGCTTTTGAGTGGGGCACCCTGACACAGAAGGGAAGTCAGCTATTACAGTATGAATCTTTGCATCCAGATGAGAAAGAAGGGTAGAAAATAAAAACAGCAGTTCTCACAAATAATGAAGTTATTTTAAATTGAGCATCTTGAGGAACATCCTGAAGCATGAAATATGTAGACAGAAAAGGAGAAGAACAAGAAGTCAGCTATACAACATTTCCTCTTGCCAGAGCTTGCCTAAGCTATGCTACGGCTTGCCAGAATGGAGCTCAAGTCAACATCCATATCTGAGAAGTTGCCAGCTAACAGACAGAGTCCATGGAAGGGCAGGCATCAGATTGTTCTCAAAGTCAGGAAGATACTGATGACTCTAGGAGGAAGGACTAGTGTAATTCAGCTCTCTACGGTTATTATCAAAAAAAAAAAAAAAAACCCAAACCCATTGCCGTCAAATCAATTCCAACTCATTGTGACCCTATAGGACAGAGCAGAACTGCCCCATGGCATCTCCAAGGAACAGCTGGTGGATTGGAACTGCTGACCTTTTGGTTAGTAGCTGAGCTCTTAACCACTGCACCACCAGGGCTCGTATGCATATGAGGCAAATGAAAATACCATGGCTTAAGTCAGGCGCACCTTAATCTTCAAGGTGACTTCTTTGCTTTTCAACACTTTAAAGAGGTCTTTCGCAGCAGATTTGCCCAATGCAATGCGTCTTTTGATTTCCTGACTGCTGCTTCCATGGGTGTTGATTGTGGATCCAAGTAAAATTCACATTTTCTAGAAATGTGAATGCATATTCAGATTTTTTAAGTACATCATTAGAGTACAAAAATGAGTAAGATACATTATTGCCCTCACCCTTTCTGGTGAGGACAATAGTTAATTCTAACTCAATATAGTAAGCAACTCAAATAAGGTATTTTTTATGCTGTTGTTGTTAGGTGTCAGAGAGTCGGTTCCGACTCATAGCGACCCTATGTACAACAGAACAAAACACTACCCAGTCCTGCACCATTCTTACAATCGTTGCTATATTGAGCTCATCGTTTTAGCCACTGTGTCAATCCATCTCTTTGAGGGTCTTTCTCTCTTTCACTGACCCTCTACTTTATTAAGCCTGAAGTCCTTCTCCAGGCACTGGTCCCTCCTGATAACACATCCAAAGCAGTGAGACGAAGTCTCGCCATTCTCACTTTTAAGGAGCATTCTGGCTGTACTTCTTTGAAGACAGACTTGTTTGTTCTTCTGGCAGTCCATGGTATATTTAATATTCTTTGCCAACACCATAACTCAAATGCATCAATTCTTCTTCAGTGTCAAGCTTCCACATGCATTTGAAACAACTGAAAACACCATGGCTTGGGTCAGGCACACCTTAGTCCTCAGAGTGACATCTTTGCTTTTTAACACTTTAAAGAGATCTTTTGCAGCCAATTTGCCCAACACGATATGTAATTCTTCTTACAGCATAAGATCTTTCTAAATTATGATTTATAGAAAATTAATCATCAACTCCTCAGTTCTTTGAGTCTACTTTTTTTCAGGAACCACTTGGACACAGGAAATTGTAGATCTGATACAGAACGATGGAGATGTTGAGAAAAGTAGATGGGCTCCCATTCATCTTCGGCAACCTTTCTTGGAGTGGATGAGAGCAAACACCTCTGGTAAGTCCCTAATTTACAAAACCATAATCTTCACAGAAAGATGGACAGTTTAGGAGCTGAGAGTCTGAAAGCCTACCCCACACTGGAAAAAATTCCTTTTAACCCCCAATTCTGAATATCAGAAGAAAACTATCTTCCCTCATGCAAATCTAGGTAGATCTTAAAAATTTATTTAGCAATTTTACTTAACAATAGAGAGGTACTAATTCTGTATTAAATGAAGTGTTCAATAAGTTACAAGGGTCAAGAATTATTGATATAGTCCTCCCCCTCTGGGTTCCCTGCTTTCCCATGTGGGAACCCAAGGAAGTCTTAGTATCAAGGGCTCCTGGTGTCAAATGGTGAAATTTACTGTGCACTTTCTATGGAATTATAACAAATGACAGAATTATAACTAAGGTTTTCATAACATTTACCATGTGCTGGGCATCAGCTAAACACTTTCCATGTATTAACTCATTTACTCTTCCCAACACATTGATTTTATCCCCACTTTACAGATGAAGAAACTGAAGCCCAGAGAGATTATGATTTGTCCAAGATCCCATAACTAATAGGAAGCTAAGCCAAGATTTGACCCCAGGATTTCTATTTCTAGGGTCTATGCTCTTAACCACTAAGCTATATGTGTGTGTGTATATACATCCTATATGGATGGATCCCAGGCTCTGGGTACATGTGATGTAAAAAAAAAAAAAAAAAAAATTTTTTTTTTTTTTTAATGTATCTGAGGTAAATTACGGAATTACATATACTTTGGTGGGTTGCCATGGGAACCTGATCATCTTGAATAACACTGTTTCTCCAGGAATCTGTTCCGTACAACTGACTTATGATCTCATCTTTGAAAAATGAATGCATGAAAAAACTCATAGCCTGAAACGAAATCCTGCTCATTGTTGTTTTTTGTTTGCTTGTTTGTTTTGTGGGGGAAGGTGGTATGGGGATGTATTAGTCCCACATGTGCCATATTTTCAAAATTGCAAAGTCAGTGTCACACCAGAGTGCTTGTGGGAAGTGTCAAAACATGTGGAAATAATTCAAGCCAAATTGTGAAGCATATTCTAGGCTACGCTAAGTAATTTGGGTTTTGTCCTATAAGCCCTCCATAGACACATTCTTGGGAGTTCTCAAGTCCTCTACGACAATTTTTTTTTTAATTTGGATGGATAATTTTTAAAAACATAGGCATATTCCAGATCATCTGATCAGTTTATAACTAAATCATACCATGTTATTTCACTGTCCTCGTTTACATTTTTGTTAACAATCCCTTGATGCCAAAGAACCCAGTGCCGTCAAGTCGCGGATTTGAACTGCTGACCCTTTGATTAGCAGCCATAGCATTTAACCACTACGCCACCAGGGTTTGATGCCAAAGGGTACTACTTTAACTGTTGCTGTTGTTAGGTGCCATCAAGTCAGTTTAACTCCTTGCGACCCCATGTACTACAGAACAAAACACCGCCTGGTCCTGCCCCATGCTCACAATCGTTATCCTTGAACCCATTCTTACAGCCACTGGGTCAGTCCATCTGGTTGAGGCTCTTCCTCTTCTTCGCTGCCCCTCTACTTTACCAAGCATGATAGATGTCCTTCTTCAGGGACTTATTCCTCCTAAAAACATGTCCAAAGTATGTAAGACGTAGTCTCGCCATCCTTGATTCTAAGAAGCATTCTCTTTGTACTTCTTCCAAGATAGAGTCGTTCGTTATTTTGGCAGTCCATGGTATATTCAATATTCTTTGCCAACACAATTCAAAGGCACTAATTTTTCGTCCGTCTTCCTTATTCATCGTGCAGCTTTCGTATGCATATGAGGCAAATGAAAATACCATGGCTTAAGTCAGGCGCACCTAATCTTCAAGGTGACTTCTTTGCTTTTCAACACTTTAAAGAGGTCTTTCGCAGCAGATTTGCCCAATGCAATGTGTCTTTTGATTTCCTGACTGCTGCTTCCATGGGTGTTGATTGTGGATCCAAGTAAAATGAAATCCTTGACAACTTCAATCTTTTCTCCGTTTATCATGATGTTGCTTATGGGTTCGGTTGTGAGGATTTTTGTTTTACGTTGAGGTGTAATCCACACTGAAGGCTGTGGTCTTTGATCTTCATTAGTAAGTGCTTCAAGTCCTCTTCACTTCCAGCAAGCAAGGTTGTGTCATCTGCATAACACAGATGCCCCATTATTCTTCATATAGTCCAGCGTCTCGGTTTATTTGCTCAGCATACAGACTGAATAGATGTGGTGAAAGGATACAACCCTGACATACACCTTTCCTGACTTGAAGCCAAGATCTATGTACAGGTTCATCATGAGCACAATTAAGTGTCCTGGAATTCCCATTCTTCACAATGTTATCCATAATTTGTTATGATCCACACAGTCGAATGCCTCTGTAGAGTCAATAAAACACAGGAAAACATCTTTCTGGTATTCTCTGCTTTCAGCCAGGATCCATTTGACATCAGCAATGATGTCCCTAGTTCAACATGCTCTTCTGAAACTGGCCTGAGTTGCTGGCAGTTCCCTATCGATATACTTTACTTGCGTGTGACATTAACGATATTGTTCAATAATTTCTGCATTCAGTTGGATCACCTTTCTTGGGAATAGGCATAAATATGGATTTCTTCCAGTCAGTTGGTCAGGAAGCGGTCTTCCAAATTTCTTGGCACAGACGAGTGAGCACTTCCAGCACTGCATCTGTTTGTTGAAACATCTCATTGATATTCCGTCAATACCTAGAGCCTTGTTTTTCATCAATGCCTTCAGTGCAGCTTGGACTTCTTTCAGTACCATCAGTTCCCGATCATATGCTACCTCTTGAAAAGTCTGAATGTTGACCAATTCTTTTTGGTAATAATGACTCCGTGTATTCCTTTCATCTTCTTTTGATGCTTCCTGCGTCGTTTAATATTTTCCCCATGGAATCCTTTGCTACTGCAATTCGAGGCTCGAATTTTTTCTTCAGTTCTTTCAGCTTGAGAAATGCCAAGCGTGTTCTTCCATTTTGGTTTTCTATCTCCAGCTCTTTGCACGTGTCATTATAACACTTTACTTTGTCTTCTCAAGCTTCCCTTTGAAATCTGTTCAGTTCTCTTACTTCATCATTTCTTCCTTTTGCTTTAGCTAGTCAACATTCAAAAGCAAGTTTCAGACTCTCTTATGACATCTATTTTCGTCTTTTCTTTCTTTCTTATCTTTTTAATGACCTCTTGCTTTCTTCATGTATGATGTTCTTCATATCATTCCATAGCTCGTCTCCTCTTCGGTCAACATGTCAAATCTATTCTCAAGACGGTCTCTAAATTCAGGTGGGATATACTTGTGCACTCATGGAATTGTCCTAATTTTCTTCAGTATCAACTTGAGCTTACATTGAGCAATTGATGGTCTGTTCCGCAGTCGGCCCCTGGCCTTGTTCTGACTGATATTGAGCTTTCCCATTGTCTGTTTCCACAGATACAGTTGATTTGATACCTGTGTATTCCATCTGGTGAGCTCATGTATAATTGCCATTTATGTTGCTGAAGAAAGGTATTCGCAGTGAAGAAGTCATTGGTCTTGCAAAATTCTATCATGCGATCTCCAGCATCATTTCTCTCACCAAGGCTGTATTTTCCAACTATCAGTCCTTCTTCATTTACACCTTTCGGATTCCAATCACCAATAATTATCAATGCATCCTGATTGCATGTTCGATCAATTTCGAACTGCAGAAGTTGGTAAAAATCTTCAATTTTTTCATCTATGGCCTTAGTAGTTGGGGTATAAATTTGAATAATAGTCATATTAACTAGTCTTCCTTGTGCATATGAATATTATCCTATCACTGACAGCATGGTACTTCAGGATAAATCTTAAAATGTTCTTTTTAATGATGAATGCAGGGCCACGCCTCTTCAAGCTGTCATTCCTGGCACAGTAAACCATGATTGTCTGATTCAAAACGGCCAGTATCAGTCCATTTCAGCTCCCTAATGCATAGGATATCCATGTTTATGCATTCCATTTCATTTTTGATGGTTTCCAATTTTCCTAGATTCATACTTCGTACATTCCAGGTTCTGCTTATTAATGGATGTTTGCAGCTATTTCTTCTCATTTTGAGTCATGCCACATCAGTAAATGAAGGTCTCGAAAGCTTGACTCCATCCACATCATTAAGGTCGACTCTACTTTGAGGAGGCAGCTCTTCCCCAGTCATCTTTTGAGTGCCTTTCAACCTGGGGCGGGGGGGCTCATCTTCCGGCACTGATATCAGACAGTGTTTCACTGCTATTCATAAGGTTTTCACTGGCTAATTTCCTTCAGAAGTAGACCGCCAGGTCCTTCTTCCTAGTCTTCTTAGTCTGGAAACTCAGCTGAAACCTGTCTGCCATGTATGGCTCTGTTGGTATATGAATACCAGTGACAGAGCTTCCAGCACCACAGCAACACACAAGCCCCCACAGTACGACAAACTGAAGACATGTGGGGGACTACTTCAACTACTGGAAGCTAATGTCATGATGAAAGGAAACCCTGAGGGCGTAGTGGTTAAGAGCTATGGCTGCTAATCAAAACATCAGCAGTTTGAATCCACCAGGCACTCCTTTGAAACTCTATGGGGCAGTTCTATTCTGGCGTATAGGGGCGCTATGAGTTGGAACCCATTCGACGGCAATGGATTTGGTTTTCTTTTTTTGGAATGTGATGAGAAATGACGAGAGGGTCTTAATAATAAATGATGCATAATGTGGAGGCCAAGGTATCAAAGATTTAAACGTACAAAATGAAACATAAACTAGTAAAAGAAAACAGAATTTTTTTTTTAATCATCTAGTGGAGAAGGCCTAAGCATGACATAAAATCCAGAAGCGATAAGTGAAAAAAAGCTAATATAACCAATTGCATAAAAATTTACACTTTAGAAAAATTAAAGAATAAACTAGAACAATTTTTGCAGGAATTGAGCAGGCTAATGCAATGCCTTCCCCAAGGACCATGAAAACTCATCTTCCTGTGCAACTACTGCCTCCATCGTTCTGGGAGAAAAACTGTAAGGTAAGTTTGAAGCAGAAAATATTCAGTGATACAGATTATCCCCCATGAAAATGTCAGGATAACGCTAGTGTGTCCGAACCATTGTCCAGTTATTGCCATGTTTGTCTGCCAGGAACACAAAGGGACAGATTAGGAGACCTACAGCCATTTTCTAGGTTCTTACTCTTTCATTGAGAAGAACATGCCCAGTTATACACCTGCATTGAAGGAAGAAAGAGGACCGTACCTAATAGGCTCAGTTCTGAGCATCCTCTGCGCCTTGATCATGCTGAGGTGGAGGTACACATGAGCGCTCTAGCTCAAAGATGTTACACAACTTGTCCAATTATAAACACCTGATAAGCAGAAGAGATGGGCTGCTAACGTAGGTCTTGTTTACTCTCTAGTCCTGCCTGTGCTGCCTAGTCTATGCCTCCTATAACCAGGAAAGCCTTCCTAAGCTTATATATGGTTGGCCTGTTCCCAACCTTGGGGTAAACCAAGCCAAAAACCAAACCCATTGCCATCGAGCGGATCCTGACTCAAAGCGACCCTATAGGAAGAAAAGAACTGCCCTATAGAGTTTCCCAGGAACGGCTGGTGGATTCGAACTGCTGACCTCTTGGTTAGCAGCCATAGCTCTTAACCACTGTACCACCAGGGCTCCTCTTACCAGTTTAAGACCGCCCAATACAAGAAAGGAGTGGCAGAATAGGACGCACTGACAAAGGATCTTCAGAAAGATTAGAAGAGAATCATACAAAATGTAGCACCATAGAAAGAGGGACGTTAAGTGTAGCTAGGAAAGTAAGCAAAGGAGAAATTGGGAAAGCAGGTCAAGGGCCAATTCATGCAGCACCCTGTAGGCCAGGTTGAGTAATTTCAACTTAATTAAAAGGTATGTATACACACTGAAAATTCTTATACAGGAGAGCCACCTGATCATATTTGCATTTTTAAAAGATCATATTGGCTGCTGGATAACGAATGGAAGAAAACAAAGATATATTCATATTCGTTAGGACATGGTTACTATAAACATACACACTATGCTCACTGAATGCCCAGTTTTTGGCTTATTTTATCATTACAAACTGTTTCTCCCATCTCTTTCAACACTTTAGATAATCTATATAGCAAGAAATGCCAAGGACAGCATGGTGTCCTATTACCATTTTCAAAGGATGAACAAAAAACTCCCTGACCCAGGAAGCTGGAATGAGTACTTTGAAGCGTTCCTAGCAGGCAAAGGTGAGCAAAGTAAAAGGAACCAATCTTCACCTATTTCTGTAGAGGATAAAATCTCCTCATAAAATTTTCCACAGAAGGAGTTCAGATTGTCTGGTAGGGAAGAACTAAAGGCAACATCCCTGGGAGATGTGTCATGGCCCTGGCTACTTGTCATCTGCTGCACTCAATACTGTTCAAAATTACATTCTGAGAATAATCCATTTATATCTTAAGGTATTTTACTAGTCTAATGTCTTCAATAAATTTCTTTGTGGGTGTTCTAATAACGATGTCAGAATGCATTTTGACAAAAGTGAGCCACAAGGAAGTGACCCCATCCAATCCACGAGTAAATCTGTCAACTCTACCTTCAAAATATATTCAGAATCTGACCAATCATCAACACTTCTAATCCTACCTCCCTGGTCCAAGCTACCATTGTATTTTCCCTAGATCACTGAAACAGCCTCTTCCCTGTCTCTCAGCTTCAGCTTTTGACAGCCTACAGTCTATTCTCAACGTAGAAACCAGGGGAATTCTGTTAAAAGGGAAGTCAGGTCACTGCTCAAAACCTACCAATGGTTTTCAAAGTCCTTATTTTAGCCCACGAGACCCACACAATATGGCTCCCGTTACCTCTCGTTCTTATTCTACTCCTCTCCCCTTCACTCACTCTGTTCTAGTCACACCGGCTTCTCGGTTGTACTTGAAACACACCTGGCACATTCCTGCTCCAGGGCCCTTCCTTATGGTTCCCTCTACTCAAGGATGCTCTTTCCTTCTCTTTTGTCAGGTTTTTATTCAGTGTCAGCTTCTCAGAGAGTCCTTTTCTGGCCAGCCTAATAAAATTTCAACCTCCTACATATACCCAACACCTTCCATCTTCCTTCCTTCGTTTATTTTTTCTCCCATGACAGATTATGACCTAACATACTATATATTTTACTAGTTTATCTTGTTTGTCTCTCCCACAAAAACTTAAGTTCCATGAGAGCAGGCCTTCTTCTTTGTCCTGTTCACTGTTCTATTCCAAGGACCTAGAACAGGGCATAGCACATAGTAAAACCAAAAAAAAAAAGCAAACCCATTGCCATCAAGTCAATTTCCACTCATGGTAACCCCATGTGTTACACAGAGAACTGCTCCATAGGGTTTTCTTGGTTGTCATCTTTATGGAAGCAGATTGCCAGGTCTTTCTTCTGCAGCACCACTGGGTAGGTTTGAACCACTAACCTTTAAGTCAGTAGCAGAGCATAAGCTATTTCTGTAAACCAAGGACATTTTAGCATATAGTAGGCCCTGTGGAATAAATTAAGGAGCCCTGGTGGCACAGTGGTTAAAGTGATCGACTGCTAACCAAAAGGCTGGCAGTTTGAAAGCACCAGCTGCTCTGAGGCAGAAAGATGTGGCAGTCTGCTTCCATGGAGATTTACAGCCTGGGAAACCCTATGGGGTCACTATGAGTCAGAATCAACTCAACAGCAGTAGGTGGGTTATGGAATAAGTTAACACATATTAATATTACCTTATGAGATAGATACTATTATTAACCCTTTTTCAAAGATAGGTATAAAAAACTTGAGGCTCGGGGAGGTTAAATAAATTGCCCAAGGTCACACAGCTAGTAAGTATCAGAGCCAGATTTAAACTCAGGCAGTCTGACTCCAGAGCCTGAGATAGTGATCTTGCCAGCTTCCAAAAGAAAGAAAAGTAGTATTGAAAAGGTAGACAGAAATCATGAAAGCTAGTTCTCCAGCTTTATAGTACTACCTACCACACCTTCTGTCTCAGTCATCTAGTGCTGCTATAACAGAAATACCACAAGTGGATGGCTTTAACACACAGAAATTTATTTCTCCACAATAAAGTAGACTAAAAGTCCAAATTCAGGGTATCAGCTCCAGGGGAAGGCTTCCCCTCTCTGTTGGCATTCTCATCAATCTTCCTCTGGACCAGGAGCTTCTCTGCACAGGGACCCTGGGACCAAAGGACACGCTCTACTCCCAGTGCCTTCTTCTGGGTGGTACAAGGTCCTACACTCTCTGCTTGCTTTCCTTTCCTTTTTAACTCTTGAAAGATAAAAGGTGGTGTGGGCCACACCCCAGGGAAACACCTTTACATTGGATCAGGAATGTGACCTGGGTAAGGGTGTTACAATTCCACCCTAATCCTCTTTAATGTAAAACTACAATCACAAAATGGAGGATAACTACACAA
The DNA here is from genome assembly GCF_024166365.1 of Elephas maximus indicus. Classification (NCBI taxonomy): domain Eukaryota; kingdom Metazoa; phylum Chordata; class Mammalia; order Proboscidea; family Elephantidae; genus Elephas; species Elephas maximus. The sequence goes on along the minus strand of NC_064835.1, from coordinate 77,477,157 downwards.
TACTGGAAATCATGGCCCAGCCAAACTGATACACACATTTTTGGGGGGATATAATTCAATCCATGACATCTTCCATTTGTATCCCAAGGAAACAATTCATTTCATATTCTGGATTTTCCTACTCTCAGCTTTTCATTACCCAAATCCTATGTGTCTAATTTCAGTGTTATGGGGGTCCTTGTACGATCATGTGAAAGGCTGGTGGAGGAAGAAAGACAGTCACCCGATCCTCTATCTTTTCTATGAAGAAACGATAAAAGTAAGAAATACATTCAAATTCTGGGTTTACAGTAATTTTTCTCAGAATTTCAGCTCTATGATAGAAATGAAGGAAAGTAAGATATAAAAGTTTACCTAAGCAAAGCATTTTGCATGCCAACTTCAACTTCTCCTACTATCTTGCTGTGTAGCATACGAAACTCCAAACAAGCAAAGCAACCTGGTTACCATCCTCTCCGAGAGGCAGCCTGCTTCTTCCTGCAGGTCCTTCTACACTCTGAGATCAATTCCCTTCTTGTGGGAAAACACAGAAGAGGTTTCCTGTTTGAGCTAGAAGTTTTCTCCCTTTCTAGGTCTCCAGGTTCCTGCTTCCAGGATTACTATTTCCTCCCCTGACTTGCTCTGACTGCTGACGAAAAGAATTAGGAAACTTAACAGAGAAGAGCTAGTAAGGAAAAATGCAGTTATTTTTATTTGTATGCTTTCTTCAAATATTACCATTTAGTCATTTTCAGTAAAAGTTCCCCATTAGTAACATCTTTTGCGCATGCTCAAAGTCTGTCACACAAGGTTATATTTAAAATAAGTCTAACTATGGTGCTGGCCCCTGGTTCTCCAAGCCTAGGTTTATGACTTGGATCACTAATCTCTTCCTGTCGTTAACTGAGTACTACCATGTCACCTTCCTCTTTCTCCTTTCTCCTCTGGGTCTTCAAAGAGATGATGCGTTACTTCTTTTCTTCCATATATTTGGCTTTGGGTGAAAATCTCTGCTTTACATCCATCCTTGCACTCGGCGGCTTTCCTAGGTGTCAGAGTTCCAACCACTTCCCACAACCCTGGGAGTCATTTCCACTGCCCTGTGCCTGCGGGAGCCAGGGAACTGCAAAGGCTGGGTAGAAGAAGCTAGAAAGTGGGAAGGACATACAGACTGGGAAGTCAGAGCAAGTCAGAGGAAGAGAGACAAAGCCTAGAAGGGGTAACCTGGAGGCCTCCAAATGGAGGCAACTCCTACCCCAAACAGGAAATCTTTTCTCTTCTGGATGAGGCAGGAATCAGTCGCAGAAGGCAAAAGAGCTCTCATGAGGTACGGCAAACAGGTATCCCTGACAGGCCAGAGTCCGGAATAAGCCCAGCTCTAGAGAATCAGGAAGACATTGTCCTTCTTGTCTGATGGTCCACTTCAAGAGCATCAAGACAGAAAGACAAATAGGGAAGCACCACGGTGCTACTGTACCATGTGAGAGCAATATGGACTCCATTTTCTGTTTCTCCAATCAGAAGAGGAAAATGCGTCTTGTTTATTTTGAAAAAGAACCACCCCTTTTCCCAAATACCTTCTAAAGTGAGGATTAAGTAAAATAATAAGGTTCACAGACTAAATCCCCTTAGTAACATAGGATGAAACATTTTCTTTATATAATTGCACTTTAAATTGCCATGTTTATAGAGTTGACTCTTACAAATGTACATATAATATTAAACATAATGTTCCTACATTACTTTTTATCATAAACTAACAGGCTTTTAAAACAGTGGCTAAAAATGTTTTAATCATTATTATCATGCTTAGTTTTTTGAGAGTTGACTGTTGCTGGATTTGTTCCTTACTAGAGAGTTTTCTTTTCTTCTACTCTCCCCCACAGGATCCAAAACATGAAATTAGAAAGGTGATGGAATTCCTGGAGAAGGATGTAAAAGAAGAGGTTTTAGACAAGATTGTCTATAATACTTCATTTGTTAAAATGAAAAAGAATCCCATGACCAATCACGCAAGTGACGAAAAAATGAATCACTCCATTTCTCCGTTCATGAGAAAAGGTGATGCATATATTCTTTTTGTGTGTTAATAGAAATAACAAAACCAATTCATAAATGCCTTTCTAACCTTCAAAGTCAGTGAAACCACTGTTTACAGTGTTTCCTGAAGTGAGTTCTTGAAAGCATTATTCCCAAGAGGTACTTCGCGATGCATAGGTTTCATGGTCAGATATGTTTGGGAAACTCTGTATACGTTACCCTGTACTCTCTTTGAAGCATATAAGCACATTAAAGTTTCTGAAAAGAAGCTTGTTTAACTTGTTTAACCCAAAGCTTCAAACATGTATTTGACCACAAAACCCTTTCTCAAGTAAAGCCTGCTAAGCTCCACAATGCTAGTGTTCCCACCAACACATCCTGAAGAACGGTGGTTTAAGGTCATTGGCCTGAAGAGCTAGAAGTGACCACTTAGAGATCGCTTAGTCCAATATCATCATCTCATGGATAATGACCAACGTGGCCCAGTGCGTCACTGGCACCTGACCAGAGCTAGGACATTAATCCCAGCGTAAATCTTACTCTACCACAGTACTAACTCCTTACATGGAGGCAAAACTTTACTGTGAAGTTGTAAATATTTTAGAAAAAAAAAGTTAAAAGATTCTAGTACCTTTTGTTTGTTAAAATAAGCAAAAACCTACAGCTCAAGGGAGAAATTTTCTGATTTTATCAATAATTAACCTAATTTTCTTTTAAACCATCTGGCAAATGATATGATTATGCTACCCCTAGACAATTATGCAAATTTAAATTTCACACATGAAAATAACATTATACAGTTCAAAGAGCCTAAACAAGTCAGATAGCATGCAGCTATCAGAAGAGACAGAGTTTCCTATGGGTTCTCTGACCATCTGGGGTTACGAGGGGAAAAAAGGACTTGAATATTCTATTGCATAAGCATGACTTAATTATATGTTAACAGCAACAAGAATTTAGATGGAAAGGAGATTCTGCAGTTGCATTCAACTAAACATATCAGTATCTATTGCCGTCAAGTCGATTCCAACTCATAGCGACCCTATAGGACAGAGTAGAACTACTTTACGGGGTTTCCAAGGAGCAGCTTGGTGGATTTGAACTGCCGACCTTTTGGTTAGCAGCTGAACTCCTAACCACTGGACCACCAGAGCTCCTAAACACCTCAGGAGGCACTAGCAATGTTGCCTGAACTAGAAATGAAAGTAGAAGGAACAGCTACTCACACTGCCCCTTCAGTTGGCCTCTGAAGAAAGGGTAAGAAAATAGGACTTAAGATAATTTAACTTAAATAAAATGTTTGAAAGTGCAGGTAGATCAGAAAGCTCATAGGTAGAAAGTACAGAGTTAGGGACCCATGTTGTAGACTTCTGTGCCTTGCCAAGTATTTCAGAACAAAGCTTTCTATTCACAAGTATCTCACCTGTGAAATGGAATAACAACACCTGTGGCTTCTTTTCTCCCTGCAGTGTCAGGTGGACGGTGAGCTAATATCTACATAAGCTATTTACGTATTGAGAGGAAAGGGATTGTCTAAATCCAAAATGGTCAAATTTCATGAAAATGTCATTGAATAGGGTGTACATTACTTTTTTTTTTTTTTTTGTAGGAATTATAGGAGATTGGGAAAATCAGTTCACTGTAGCTCAGAATAAGAAATTTAATGGAGACTATGAGAAGAATAGAACATGGCCGATACCTCTCTGTCATTCTGCATGGAACTCTGAAAAACGGAAAGAGAACAAGATCTATTCTTTCACCAGCCTCCGTAAAGTGGAAGAAATGTCCAAATATCACCAATGATTTGTGTGACTTAATGTGGGGGCTTTAAACAGTGACCTGGAAATTCTAACCTACTTTTTGGAATAACCCCAATCTGACTTCAGTTATCTAATAACTATATTCAGAATTTTTCTTCTCTCTCCCCAGATTATTAGTGTTTAGGTAAATTTCAATATACCCACAGGTAATAAATAACATATTCCACTGCTATTTATAAGGTTTTCACTGGCCAATTTTTTCAGAAGTAGACTGCCAGGTCCTTTTTCCTACCCTTAGTCTGGATGCTCCACTGAAATCTGTCTACCATGGGTGACCCTGTGGGTATTTGAAATAGTGGCAGCACAGTTTCCATTATCACAGCTACATGCAAGCCACCACAGTATGACAAACTGACAGACAAGTGGTAAAATAGATAATATAGTACATATCTAATCATTTCTGTTCCTTCTATTTATTCTTTCCACTTTCTATTATAATTTTCTTTGAATTAAAAAATCTCTTCCATTTCTTTCAAACCGTTTATACAAAACTTTAACTCAGCAAAAATGCCAATCCCATTCATTTGATAAAAGATATACATTGAGCACTTTACTTATGCTAAGAGATGGAGAGTATCAAAAGATGGTAAAAACAAGGTTCCCACCCCCCCCAAAAAGGTTCAGCCTCATAGGAGCCAACGGCATGGGTGCAGGTCACTGTGTTGCTAAGCAAATTGTGATAGACGATTTGTAGACTAAGTGCAGCAGAATCATAAAGGAAGAAAAATCAAAACTATATGGCATGAAGCTCCAGAAAAATAAGGATACATGGCCTTGGATGTTTCAAACCCTCACCCCCAGGCCTCAAAGCACACCTGTCTGTCACATTCAGCGCACATATCATATTCAGCACTCTGTCTACCCTATTGCATGAGAGTCCAAGATTGTCCCACTTAATATTTCACTTCTAAAAACCTCAGGTTTTAGGAGTTTTCTAGGAATCCCTGGATGGTGTAAATAACATGCTTGGCTGCTAACTGAAAGGCTGAAGGTTTGACTCCACCCAGAAGCACCTCAGAAGAAAGACCTGGAGATCCACTTCTGAAAAATCAGTCATGGGAAACTCTGCGGAACACAGTTCTCCTCCGACACACACAGGTTTGCCATGGTCAGGACCAACCTGACAGCACCTGGTACACCTATTTCTGAGGTTTCCTGAGGCTCAGAAATCCTTCAAGGCCCAGTGGAACAAGTCTCCAATGACAAAGCCCAAAGGCAGCAGAAAGTGGAATAATATTTGTGGGAAAAGGAAGAGCCCCTTTGTCAAACCCTGCTTCCCCGCCCCCCCCCCCCCAACTCTTAGAACCAAAATGCTAGGGACTCTTTCCACAACACATACTAGTTAATTCTGGAAAAACAGAAGTCATACATTAATTACTTATATCCTTAAAATATGAGATTCAAAAGCTGTGGCTAATGCCTTGGAGAGAAGGAACAGTACAGCTTACTCCGAAATATCTATTTTTCCTTCAAGAGGCAGGTTACACCAGTATCTTAGGCAAGTTCCCTAGAAGCAGAACCTGACAGGGATTCATGTGCACTGTGATTTATTGGGAAATGAGACAGGCAGTGGAGTTCCTGGGTGGTGCAAAGGGTTATGCACTCGGCTGCTAACCAACCAAAAGGTTGGAGGTGCAAATTCACCCAGAAGTGCCTCGGAAGAAAGGCCTGGTGATCTACCTCTGAAAGAAAACCTTATGGAATGCAGTTCGACCCTGAAACACACGAGGTCACCATACGTCGGACCCGAGGGCAACTGGTGATTTTTATTTTGTTCGTTTTGAGGCAAGCACGACAGAGAGAGAAAAGGAGTCATGTGACTGTATGATTCAAGGCAGAATCTGGGGCAAGGAGGGAGCCTGCAGAATGTGTACACCTTGAGCCAAGAGCAGGGCTTGTGCACTACCCGTGGTGGTGGGGTGAACAGTTTAACGCCCAGATACCTGAAGGCAAAGTAGCAGAAGGTTGCCAACAGGGGCCGTTAGCTGGAGCACCTGCAACAGACAGGGCTGAGTGCACCACCCTGGGGAGGAAACGTGATCCCCGGGCAGAGCACCAACTTCTGCTGTGACCACATATCCCCAAAGAAAATTACTTTGAAGGAACAGTGTGAGCAGAGAAGGAAAACTAGTAACCAGGAAAAGAAATTGGACTCTCCTGGTTAAAGCTGGGAATCACGGCTGAGACAGTTGCCTGAATCCATAATTGTTTACACAATAAATCATGTTCAGGGAAATGGGGACGATACCTGAATGAGGCATCTGTGAGGGTTTAAAGTTAAATGACTCGAGTGGTATCAGTCCTAGATTTCAAAGGTAGGCCATGCAGTAGTCGTAAGTAGCTTTCAAATATGGGCTCATCCACCTTGGACAGCCTTAATAACCATGGATTATGGGAAGAATGCTCTCTGGCATCTCAAGAAACCATTCTCTTACCATCATCATATTTTCTCCTAGCTCCCACCAATACTTTTCCTTTGCTTGGCAAGAGTCACTTCCGGTTTCCTTTAGAGACATTGCCCCGTCAGCAATCTGCACTCTCCCCTAATGTATATTCCTACACCAGTGCCGTCATATCATCTCTAAATTCTACATGTGAATGGTTGTTCGTCCAATATTATTAAATGTCTTTCAACAAAATTTCAAAAGTTTTATTGTGAAGCAGGAGACATAATTCAAACCAAAACAAAAGCTAAGAGGAGTCATGTGGCTGGCTCTAGTCTAGTTCTGGGTTTCCTGGAAGCCAAGCAAAAAAAAGGGGGGGGGAAATAATAATTCTCACTGACTTGTGAACAAATAGGAACGTCAGGCCTTTGAGGGAGATAATTTTCTTTGTTTCATTTTGCCTTGTTGTATGCTGCTGTTGTTGTTGTTGTTTTGGCATAGAACACTAAGAAGAATTTAACACGTGCCATCTCATTGGAGGAAACCCTGGTAGCAGTCTGAATCTATCAGGTAAAAAAAAAAAAAAAAAGAAGTGCTCCTTGGAAATTCCATGGGGCAATTCTACTCTGTCCTATGGGGTCACTATGAGTTGGAATCGACTCAAAGGCAACAGGTTTAGTTTGGTTTTTGGTTTATCTCATTGGGCCAACTTAATGGGCATGTAAACTGAAGAGTATATAACCCATTTCCCTGTTTTCTGTGCATCTATGGATTTAGGATTGGGATGAGGATGGACAAAGCCGGGGACAGCAGGATCCCACGAGGAAGCAGGGCTCCTGTTTTGAAGCGAGACTTACCTTGTCGTGTCCTAGAATCATCTGGAATGTCGGGGCACCACCCTCAAAGATTCTGATTCGACTGGTCAGGGATGGGACCTGTGTATTTACATTTTTCTAAAGTTTCACGATGAAGCCAGAGTTGATAAAACAGCATTTGCTCTAACGCTTCTTTACCTTTCTCCTTTCAGAAAGCTTCAGAACGCAGCATCTGTGTTTGCAGAACAACCGGACAAAGTCATCTCTGTCCTTATGTACTTTTCACCCTGTCTTAGTCATCTAGTGCTGCTGTAAGAGAAACACCACAAGCAGATGACTTTAAAAAGAGAAATTTATCTTCTTCACAGTAAAAGAGGGTAAAAGTCCAAATTCAGGATGTCAGCTCCAAGAGAAGGCTTTCACTGTCGGCCTTTTCATCAATCTTCCCCTGGACTAGCAGCTTCTTTGTGCAGGAACCCCAGGTCTAAAGTGTGCGCTCTGCTCTTGGCACTGCTTTCTTGGTGGGATGAGGTCCCCCTCTCTGCTTGTTTCCCTTTCCTTTTATCTCTTGAGAGATAAAAGTTTGTGCAGGCCACACCCCAGGGAAACTCCCTTTACCCTGGATCAGGGAGGTGACCTGAGTGGGGCTGGTGTTACAATTCCACCCTAATCCTCTTAACATAAAATAGTAATCACAAAATGGAAGACAACCACACAATACTGGGAATCATGGCCTAACCAAGTTGATACACGTATTTTTGGAGGGACATAATTCAATCCATGACACACCCCCCTTATAGAACAGACACAGTGGAGAGGCTGTCTTTCAACTCATTTACCGTAGATTCTGTTTAGCAGATCTAGAGAGAAAAATCACCTCCACAGACCACAAATCCATGAAAAATGTAAGAAAATATTCATGTGGAGATGTCGTTTTACAATGCAACTACCAGTTTCAGTTCAAAAATAAAAATACCATTTTTCTATAGATTAGTTTTATAATTATTAGAATATAAATCATTACACAGATGATTTTCTAAAATAAGTAACTGTGTACCTATTTTATCATGCAGGTGCACCTTTTATACTGGCTTCCTCTCCACCTGTCTGATGGTGTGATGGGTCGGTCATTCCTTTGGACAAAAAGCAAGAATGTAAGCGCTATAATATCAATGTACATGTGAACAGATGCTTTAGGGAGAATCACTGTAGAAAAAGGTGCACAAAATAGATGCAAGGTGTACTCATCTGGATTTCAGGCCTTTGGTTTTCCTCCCATGAAATGGACTAAAAATTCAGGGAAAACAGTAAAGGTTTCTAGAGAGAGGCAGGGAAAGATGGAGAGAGATGAGGGCAACAGTAGGCAGAAAAGGCCCAAGAAGAAAAAGTCAAAATCTGGAGAAATAAAAACAACGTGGAATTGAAAAGATATGTGTGGGCGCAAAAGGAGAGAGGGGCAGTGAAAGACAATGAGAATCAGAAAGATATAGGAAGGCGTCAAAGCAACAAACAAAGATGTCAAGGCATGAAGCAATACTTGGCTAGAACCAGTAAATAACACTGTTGAGTAGCCCCACCTCTTCTGGCCTCTAGCCTCCGTCACTGGTATGTGCCCAAGAAAATGGTTTGCTAAGAAGTTGCAAGAGAGAAGAGATGGGCAGCTAGGGAGGGAAAGGAAGGGTTGGGGAGGGGGTAAAGGAGGATTTATATGAAGACTTGGTGCTTCCCACAACTGGACTAAACCAAAAGCAAAGAAGTTTTCTGAATAAACTGAATGCTTCAAAGGCCAGCCTAGCAGGGGCGGGGGTTTGGGGACCATGGTTTCAGGGGATATCTAAGTCAACTGGCATAATAAAATCTATTAAGAAAACATTCTGCATCCCACTTTGGAGAGTGCTGTCTGGGGTCTTAAACACTAGCAAGCGGCCATCTAGGATGCACTAATTGGTCTCAGCCCACCTGGATCAAAGGAGAATGAAGAACACCAAGGACACAAGGTAATTATGAGCCCAAGAGACAGAAAAGACCACATAAAACAGAGACTACATCAGCCTGAGACCAGAAGAACTAGATGGTGCCTGGCTACACCCGATGGCTGCCCTGACAGGGAACACAACAGAGAAACCCTGAGTGAGCAGGAGAGCAGTGGGATGCAGACCCCAAATTCTCATAAAAAGACTAGACCTAATGGTCTGACAGAGACTAGAAGGACCCTGGTGGTCATTGCCCCCAGATCTTCTGTTAGCCCAAGACAGGAACCATTCCCAAAGCCAACTCTTCAGACAGGAATTGGACTGGACAATGGGATACAAAAAGATACTAGTGAAGAATGAGCTTCTTGGATCAAGTAGACGTTTGAGACTATGTTGGCATCTCCTACCTGGAGGGGAGATGAGAGGGCAGAGGGGGTTAGAAGCTGGTGGAATGGACACGAAAAGACAGAATGGACAGAAGGGGCCGGCTGTCTCATTAGGGGGAGAGCAATTAGCATATAGCAAGGTGTATATAAATTTTTGTATGAGAGACTGACTTGATTTGTAAACTTTCACTTAAAGCACAATAAAAATTAAAAAAAAAAAAAGGCTTGGTGCTTTCTATGCTCATATTTGTTTTCTTCCAGCTGTGGAAAAGGTCAAAAATACTCACAACTCAGAAGATGAAGAAAGGCTAAGGCGGATGTACAGAGAAAGAAGAATTGGAATGCCAGCTGCTCAAACTCGGGGAGGACGTCCCTGTTGTGAAACCATAACTGGTCTAAGAGAAGAATCATTAGACCACAGAAAAAAACAGGTTGCGGGGGGCAGGGAGTGAGCAGGAAGGCGACAGGTCAGCACTAAGAACTACGGTCCAGGATCATAAGCAGGATCCAAGGTTTATTTCAATGAAAAATAAATCCATCATTACAGTAACTTGTTTTTCATTTGCCCTACCTCTGTGGCTGCTCAGTTGTCGGTCTGAAAGTAGAGATTCTCAAAAGTTGCCCCCTGACAAGAATAAGGGGTTTGGGACCAAAAGAGAAACACGTCCAGCAGCTGTAAAACATAGACAAGAGCAAAAAAAGAACTGTCTGATTTTTTTTTAATGCAGAGAAATCAAAAGGGTAAAAAGGAAACAAGCAAAAAAAACACGATACTCCATCTAGTGCAGTAAAACTTGATGAACTTGCTTCGTAGAGCAGGAAAACAACTGGATTCTAGTTGGGACTAGAACGGGAACCAGATTTGAAAGGACTCAGGCCAACCACCTAACATCTGCAGTCCTCGTTTCATCATCTCTGTGAGAAATCTGGCAACTAGAATCTAGATGATTCCTGGAGTTCCTCCCAACAATGGCACCCTGTCCCTACACATAAGCAAATAATTTTTTAAAGTAAACCACCATGTTTCCTCTGCCATACAAAACATTCCATTGTGTTCTCATCCTCTGACTTGTCCACATTCCTCCAAGGACAGAGGAATGTTAGTGATCTATTTTAAGATATCTGCCTGAGGCACTGAAGACCAAGTTTCTTTGCTTTGATCGCTTCTCACAGGACACAGAATTGCAAAAGGTCCTTGCAAAATCTCTATTTCCGTCCTGTGGTTCTTTTTTTTTTTTTAGTTTTGTTAAAATTTATATTAAAAAGCGGCATGAACTTTTGGTATAGAACAAAAATCTTAGGGAGGCAAACTGTATAAAAGCCTTAAAACAGAAATGTAGTGCTTCCAATGAATCCCATCACCTTGAGAGCCTCTTACAAACAGTCTCTAAACCAACACCAGATATAAAGAGTCAGTCCTAAAGAATGAGCAGAATCCAGGGTCTCCACATCACGTCACGCAGGAGTAACTGTTGAAATTAAGCCAGAAGGACCTGCTTCCTCTGTAGCAAGCTCAGTTTCTGAAGCATTACAGTTCCTCTAGCTGGGGGCTCATTCACAGGCACCTCCGTGCAGGGAGTGTGACACCCGGGACGGAGGGCGACACCCGGGACAGAGGGCAGGAAGGCAAACAAAGCAACAACGCTGCCCTGGGCGGCTTACATAACAGCAGCTAGAAGTTCCTGAGCTTGCACCACACTGCCAGCAACGGGATGTATCACAATAGTAGATGTCAAAAGAGTTAAGCTGGTATTTCTAAGTTACATCTAAAACAGGAAATCTTTAATATACACCATTTGTAAACAAAACTGCACTTGATCTTGCTTTTTTAAATGATCTGAATCACACCGTAAGTTTCTCTTTTTGTTGTTGTTCTTTTAATCATTGAGAGAGCCATGGCTCCTTAACTCAGGAGAGTTCTTTTCTCTCAAAACTATCTCTGCAAGACATAAACTTGGCTTCCCAAGAAACTGACAGATAATTAACAATTTCCCCCATCACCTACGTAATTCCCTAAATAAAAATCGCAGGCAGTTGTTTCTAGAGATTACATATGACCTCAATATCATAATCCTTTAGAAGATACTAAACTTTTTGGTTTGACAGGTTGAACAACTGAAACATATAGAAGGCTCCAAAAAACACATTTAAGTTGCATAAACATCCATGTCACGGTGTGGGAAGGGAAGGACATCAAGGTCAGAAATTAGAAACTTGTAGATTTTTCTCATGCTATGGAGTTGTTTTCAATAAGATTCTCCCAGTTCTGACACCTCTCGCCAGCTCCAATGCACCAAGAGCAAGGAACAGCTCCGAAAGCCGTTGCCTTCTTTAACCGCATGGAGCAGTGGTAGAAAACTGACACAGAAGCTGATCTCTTCCCAATACTAGCCATCTGCAATTGCAATTCTTCATATTCTTTACCCCATTTTGGACCTTTCAAAGTACGTAATCATTTGTTCCTCGTCTGAATCCAGAAGGGACGGAAGTGCTACCTTTGTCACTGAAGAAGGAACAGCCTCTTCTACACACACTTCTGCTTTATTCACTTTACAATCTCCATTTGGTTCTTGTTTGGGACTTCTCAATTTCATTCCCTCAAAGCTTTCTTTCAATGTAGGTTCCTTTTGCTCCTCCTCCTCCTCTTCCTCAGATTATGGTGAAAAGGCAAACCTCTGGCTGTTTGCAGATGGTAGCCATAGAACCGGGATGACAAAGACGATCACGGAGAATAGCAGCCACCTGATGGCACAATCAACCCACAGCTCCTGCCAGTCCGACTGACAAGTCACTATACTGAAGTTCATGGTTGTCCAGATGATAAACAGATGCTGCCACTGCCAAGAATGACTGGAATCTAGAGTATGCGTAGAGAAGGGGTGAGAGTTCAATGAGGAAAGAGCTATTTAAGAGAATTAATTGAAATTCCCAGGATCTCAGCATAAAGTTAGGTGGTTTAGGTGGCACTTCAGCTTTGCACTGCCCAAGTGACTCTCCTTTGCCTTAGAGTGACAGCTTATATGCTCCAAAGGGGACCAACCTCCCAAGGACTGAAATGTTAAGTACAGCATCACGGCTTCTTCTATAGTGTTAGGTTATGTGCCCTAAGAAAATATGGTCAGTGGAAGTACGGAGCCTCTGATGGTTGTGATTGTGAGTCAACATGGCTGGCCCATGATTCTCAGTGGTTTGGCAGTTATGTAATAATGTAGTCTGGCAGTTATGCAATTATGTAATTTGGCAGGGATCTATGGACTTTTACTACAGTAGCTGTTCATTGAGGAAAAGGAAATAATCAGAATTTGGGGAGACTGGAAAAAAAAATTTTTTTTTTTTTTTTTTGCTAGATACTAGCTTTGAACTGAAACTGATTCCAGGAGACCCAAAATGCTATTGTGGCCCACCAGTCATAGTGGGGGCATATGGAAGTCAGGTTATTAATGAAGTCTTAGCTCAGGTTTGTCTCACAGCAAACCCGGTGGGTCCCTGAACCCATCCCATAGTGATTTCCCCAGTTCCAGGATGCATAATTGGAATAGATATACTCAGCAACCGGTAGAACCCCCATATTGGATCTCTGACAAGTGGAATAAGGGCTATTATGGCAGGAAAAGCCAAGTAGAAGACATCAGAATAGTCCCTCTACCTAGAAAAATAGTAAACCAAAAGCAATACCACGTTCCTGGAAGAACTGCAGAGATTACTGCCATCATCATGAACTTGAAGGGTACAGAGGTAGTGATTCCCACCCCTACATCTCCATTCAACTCGTCTATTTGGCCTGTGCAAAAAACAGGTGGCTCTTGGAAAATGACAGTGAGTTACCGTAAACTTAACCAGGTGGTGACTCTAATTGCAGCTGCTATTCCAGATGTGGTTTCATTGCTTAAGCAAATTAATACTCTCCTCGTACCTGGTATGCACATATTGATCTGGCCAATGTCTTTTTCTTGATTCCAGCTTCGATGGAACACCAGAAGCTGTTTGACTTCAGCTGTCCTGCCTCAGTGTTAAATCAACTCTCCAGCCCTAAGTTATTATTTAGTCCACAGGGACCTTGATCACCTTTCCCTTTCATAAGACATCACACTGGTCCATTACATTGATGACATTATGCTGACTAGACCTAGAAAGGAAGAAGTGGCAACGACTCTGACTTACTGGTAAAACATTTGTGTGCTAGAGGGTGGGAAATTAGCTCCATGAAAATTCAGGCACCTTCCACTTCAGCGAAATTTCTACAAGTTCAGTGATGTGGGGCACGTCAAGACAGTTCTTCTAAAGTGAAGGATAAGTTGTACCATCTGGCCCCTCACACGACTAGAAAGGAGGCACAACACCTGGTAGACCTCTTTGAATTTTGGAAGCAACATATCCCTCATTTGGGTGTGCTACTCCAGCCTATATATCAAGTGACTCAAAAATCTGCTAGTTTTAAGTGGGGCCCAGAACAAAAGAAGGCTCTGCAATATGTTCAGGCTGCCATGTAAGCTGCTCTGCCACTTGGGCCATACAATCTAGCTGATCAAATGGTGCTCAAAGTGTCAGCTGCAGATAGAGATGCTTTTTGGAGTCTTTGGCAGGCCTGTATTGGTGAATCGCAATGCAGATTCTTAGGATTTTGGAGTAAAGCCCTGCCATCTTCTGCAAATATCTGCTATCCTTTTGAGAAACAGTTTTTGGCTTGTTTCTGGACCTTAGTAGAGACTGAATGCTTTACCATGAGCCACCACCAGGTCACCATGCAGCCTGAGCTGCCCGTCATGAACTGGGTGTTGTCTGACCCACAGAGCCATGAAGTTGGACATTCATAGCAGCATTCCATTATTAAATGGTAGAGGAGACTCTTACCCGCTGTGGGAAGTAAGATTAGGATTAGAACATCTTCAATCTCCTTTCCAACTCTAAGGTACCGAGATTCTTAGAGATTCAAGATGACTCCAAACCAGAACATTATCGTTAACAGTAACATTTGTTTTTCATCCATAGTGTTTAGGACATGAAGTATTGGTAGAATTGGGGATTCTACCTCTTTAATATCTCTTCACTCCACCCACATCATCACTGCTGTCATCTTCTCTCCCCTGAGTTACTGTGGTGTTTTCTAACTGAGCCCTGCCTCCCATCTTCCCCCATTCTCATTTATTTTTCTCACTATAGTTAGGATAATCTTCCTGTATCACAAATCTGATTTTTTCACTTTTCCACTTAACTTTCTTCAGGAGCTTCCCATTTTCCTCCAGATAAAGTTGAAATGCCTCAGCATGGCCCTACTTACCTCTTTAAATTTATTCTTCTGCCCTCCCCACCAACAGCGACCACAGGCAGATCACCTTGGTTTCATTCTGTCCCTTGCCTCCAGGCCTCTGACTAGCAGCCTGTTATCCCTTCCTCTGCATGCCCCCTCCCTTTAATCAGGCTAACTTCCACTCCATCAAGATTCAGCATCCTTCTGGAAAGCCATCCACACCCTCTCAGAGTTGGGCTAGGGGTCCTTCCTCATGTTTCTACTTCCCCTAAGTTACCACTCATCACGGCATCACAGCATCATACACACACAGTGATTTGACAGAGGGTTACTTGTCTTATTATCACTGTATTCTCATCTCCTAAAACTCTGCTTGTTACAATTTCAGAGCACCATAAATATTTGTTAAGGAAAGAATGAATGAAAGAAATAACGGTGTGAAGTCATCCATCCACCACAGGCTGAGCCACTCATGGGACAAGAGTTAAATCACATGACTTAAAATCACAAAAAAGGGAAGGGAATTCCAGGCAGGTAGATGGAAACATAGAGACAAATGGCATGCAAAGAAAGTGATGAACGGTAATTCGGTAAAAGCAAATAGGAGCACAGTGCTGCTGCTTTACAAATCAAGTTGACAGTTCCTCAAAAAGTTCAACATAAGTTATCATAACCAAAAAAAAAAAAAAACCCGTTGCCTTTGAGTCGATTCCAACTCACAGCAACCCTATAGGGCAGAGTAGAACCACCCCATAGAGTTTCCAAGGAGCACCTCATGGATTCGAACTGCCGACCTTTCAGTTAACAGCTGTAGCACTTAACCACTAAGCCACCAGGGTTTCCATAAGTTATCATATGACCCACCAATTCTACTCCAACAGAATTGAAAAACATATGGTTACACATGAATGTTCACAGCAGCTTTATCAATAGTCACCAAAAAGAAGAAACAAATCAAATGTTCATCAACTGAGGAAGGGATAAACACACGTGGTCTATCAACACAATGGAATATTATTCAGCGATGAATCTTAGAAACATTATGTTAAGTAAATGAAGTGACACACAAAAGGCCACAGATTATATGAATCCATTTATATGAAATGTCCAGAATAGGCAAATCTATAGAAACAGAAAGTAGATTAGTGGTAGGCTAGTGGTCGCCTGGAACTGAGGAGTGACTGCTAATTGGTATGGCGTTTATTTGGAAATTACACAGTGGTGACGGTACAGAACTTTGTGAGTATACTAAAATTCACCAAGTTTTACACTTTAAATTAAAAATAAACTAAAATAAATCACCTATATAAAAATGAAAACATAAAAAGTAATGCCAGAAAGTAGAAGGCATTGCAGGCAAGACTCAGGATCTGAACATTTACAATTTCTGAGAAGGAAAAAGGCATCAAAGCAGTGCCCAAAGCAATAATTTTACAGAGAATTGGGGAAAGAAAATTTGAAGAAAGAATGGCCAAGTTCTGAGGCACAAGTCAGTAAGGGCCTGAACAAGGCTTCCAACGACGGAATTGGAAAGGAAGGAGAGGTTCAAGGGACATATCACAAGAAAAACTAACTGATTTTGTGACTGACTGAATACAGAAAGATAAGTAAATGCTGCCAGCAAAGTAGATTTAGAAACCAGCTATATGGAGAAAGGAGAGAAAAAGAAGCTAGTACCAGATTTGAAAATCAGAAAAATGCAAACATCATAGAGACCACAGTAGAAGTGGTTTTAGGAAACTGTGATAAACCATATCAAAAGCTATAGGGAAACTGAGGAGAATAAGAGATTATTGTTAGATTTCTTCACCAAATAGCTCTTTGGTGATCCTGGTAAAAGAAATTATAGAGAGAAAAAGTAGCCTCCCAGAACAAGCAAAAGTTGTTTGCACTTTGAGGCTGCCTCAACATCCTGATCCTATTAGCCTTCATCATCTACTATTTTTTAAATTGCTTTTAATAAGAAACATTCATCCCCCCTCCAAATTTTAGATTTCTTTCCAGTACATGGGATTTTCCTGACATGTATCTCTAAAGGGAGGGCAGAGGAAGAGAGACAAGGGGAATCTCAGATCTGTTTTAACACTTGCTAATAATATAACTGCTAAAATTAGACTTACAAGTTCTCTCCAAATGTCCCCAGAGTTATCCTGCCCATTATTCCCATTTATAATCGAGTGACTCAGTTCATCTTTTGCTAAAATTACCTCTTTAGAATTCATTTTGTACTATAGGAAATTTTTCTAAATAATATTTTTATAGATAATCAATTACTATACCTTGAATTTGTCCTCCTTTTCTGTCAGGAATCAGGATTACATATATGGTATAGAACAAGAGAAATGCTAAGAAAAGCCACAAGTTCCCATTTAATTTTGGCATTCAGTCTTTCAGGTGGGTAAGACCAGTCACTTTGGTATCTAATGTGAGCAGTTCTCAATACAGAATCATCTAACTTGCAAATAGTTCATCCGCAGGCAACCAGCAAAGAAGGTAGTCAAGCCCTGAGTCCATGCCCCAACTCAGAACACCTGGAAAATGATTACTGTTCACCATTTGTTACTCCTCTCGAGCAAATGCAAAGGAGTAACTCATAAATGTACGGAAGTGCCTTCTCACTGTAGACGCTGTGTGCAACCAAGCAAGCCACTGCTATTCACTGCTTTTTAATAAATTATCTGCCTCATCCCTTCACAAAGCAAGGGGAGATAGTTATTGCTAGTGTCCCAAGTTGGAAGATAGAAGCATTTATCAAAGAGACAGTGCCATGAATTGTGGCACTTTGAGTACTAGTAATTATTACTGCTTGGGAGGCAGTCATGGTTTAAATGAATAAGGTCAGAGGCATAAAGATGAGGGACTTAGGTTGGAGTCCTAGCTGTACCACACACAAGGTGTATAATATTTGACAAGCCACTTATTCCCAGCAACCCTCACCTCTAAGAAATAATAATAATGTTCCTTATGTATCATATTTCAAAATATGCACTAAGTGTGGGTAAGGTTGGCCAGGAGACTTCTCCCATTCTGTTAGCAGAATTAGGGCTTGTGCCTGAGTAGGGGTTGGTACGGAGTCAGAGGCTGTGTTGTAGCATTGGGGTTAGGGGGCAGGGACAGGGACTCTCTCCACCAGATGTCCTAGGTGTGCCGTGGTACCACCAACCCACAGACTCACTGAGCCCAAGGCGACAAGAGTAGATAGATTATAAGGCCATCAACACAAGAGAGGCTCAGGGTAGGGATGACTGTCAAGAGTCACCTGTTACTGCCCTGATAGCCGTAAGCACGTACAGCAATTCTCTGTTCTAAGGAAGGCTGGATGAGGATGCCAGAGGCTATCCACAGCAATATGGCTACTTTTCTTTACAAGAGTGTTGAATGACTTCAGGTGGCATCTGGCTCACTGGATCAAGGTGTTGTCTTAATAAAGGCCAGTAGAGTTACTGCTATTGGAGCAGCAGCTTGTATGCTGCAGCTGAATGGCTTAATTTAGGAATGTAGTGAGAAATGAAGTCATGATTAATATGATAACTGTGACTCTTACACATCTGAACAGTCAATTCCACCAAGAAAAGGTGTCTTAAATGGCTTCTAAGCAAACTAATGACTCACCTGTGTGTTGAACTTTTCAAAAAACTTCGAAAAATTTTCATGAAATAACTCTTCTATTTTCTAACACATTTGTAATGCCAGGAAATGGATGTGAAATTCCTCACTAGAAGTATGGTTCCTTCTTCTAGTGCCCTCTTGAAATGAATCATTAAAGGTGCCTTTTTTTTTTAGGTAAAGCAAATGCCTGGTTTCCCCTGTGTATAAAAATTTTAGAGAATATTGTCCTCCTTAAAACTGAACAAGGAAAAGCATTTCATTGGTCAGGGAATTAAGATGAAGATACATTATCCCTGAGAATTTTCTGGAACCTTCAACATGGCTATCATCCATCTATAAACAGCAACGGTTTCCCATGCTCAAAGACATGAAGACCATGATGTTGAAAACCAGGAAATCAATAAAGAAGAACTTGAAGAAAACAGTAGGAGTTGTGGTAGGAAGCTTGCCAAGGCTGGTGATACTGCTGTGAGGAGACAAAGTTTAACTTCAGCTCTGACTTCTTGTCACTTACCAATGTCACTTGTCCATTATTTCAAAGCACAGCACACAGAGTTGTCATGTAGGAGATTATATCTGGTGTCCTTCAATAGCAATGGAAAGTTTATTTGCATTGAAACAAATAAATATCATCTCCTCACTCATAAAAATAAGCAGGAATAAAAGGTGTTCAAGGTGGGTGGGAAATGCCTCATTTCCCTATTATCTATGTTGTAATTTCCTATAAAAATGAAAAGAAATGTTGGTTAGAAATGTATAAATTTTTTAATGGGTTACATGCTTTTGTCAAAAATGAGTTACACACTTATTTATGTATATTGTTTTCCTGTGTTTAATGCTATTTTGAAAAAGAGCTTACTTACATAATTAAGCAAGCTTCGATAAACTGAAGATTGCCTTAAAACGTTAAAAGCTTTATAATCCAAGGAAAAATGTAGGGTATAATTTGCATGTTCACAGAGGATGCAAATTCCCTAGAGCTGGGTCCCCAGACTCAAATACATGTTACCTACAGGGGCCAGGTAAATAACAGAAGCGAATGAAGATGACTGGATGAATGACTATGGGGATGATGAGGGCTGTAACAAATCAGAGAATACATTCCAGCTAATTGTTTCATGAGGAGCTGAAAATCCAGGGTTTCATGTAAAATCACCCAAATTGGTGTCAATTTTAAATGAAGACCAACGATACATCTGATGATCATATTTGGCCATGGGCTGCCATTTGTGAACTTTGCTCAAGCAAAAGCCAGGTAGACATGTAGAGAGAGAGAGATTTTGTTTTCTTCAGAGTGTTTATGAATATATTTTATTTGGCTATAAAAAAAATCTTACTATTAGGCTTTTTAGATTTATGAGTGAGCTTATTAAATATTTTCATATGCACATCTGCAAGGTTTTCTTTCTAAAATACTCTTTTTTATCTTAAAGCCTCCCAAATAAGGTATCTCATATGAGGGGAACGACTCAAGGAGTGAGAGAATGGATTGAAACTACTCAATTAAATTCTAAAGTGTCTACATTCAGTCAGTAGATTTGGAAAGGTATTATGAGGTAATGATGCAAAACTATTTTTGCAGGTGTCAAATTAATACAATGCCCTCTCCAAGAACCCTGAAAATTCATTTCCCCATGTAACTACTGTCTCTATCTTACTGGGAGAGAAATGGTTAGATAAGTTTGGAGAAGAAAATATTGAGTAACTCAGCTTTTCCCTCAAAAGAATGTCAGAATCACTGTACTGGATCAGACTCATTGATTATTCACTCTGCACCATGTCCAGCTGCAAGTGCTTGAAGCAACCAGTCATGGGACAAGTAACAGCCTCCACATCACTAAATACAGGGAAGAGAAAAACTGTCCCATAGTGTTTCCAAGGAGTGGCTGATGGGTTCGAACTGCCGATCTTTGGGTTAGCAGCTCAGCTCTAAGCCATTGCGCTACCAGGGCTCCAAACATCCCTAGCTTTCCTAAGTAACCTGCCTTACATTCAGTAACAATACGTTATATAAATGTTCTCTAAGACAATTAACATCATCGTCCTGTTAGGTGGATCCATTAATAAGTCCTAGAACTTTACCGCCTCTCTCGAATCACAAGAACAGAATGTTAAAGCTGACAGAATCCTGGAGACCATCTGATTCAAACCTTTCACTTCCATTTGTTGCCCTAAAACTACCAACACCAAACTGTGAGCGATGCAGATTTATTCTAGAATTCGAAGATCTAGAATTCAAAGTTTTAGTTTACTTTATGCTTCCTTGTTTTTTAAACAACAAAGTATAACTTCATGTTTCAAACACTTTATCAGCTTTTCTTTTTCCCACAACAGAGTTCTCATTTTTGTGCTCACTTCCTACTTTATTTAGGAAATTTTATTAACTGTTTGAAAATCCTAGGGGTCCATTTAGTATCTTCTTTTAATCCGGAATATCTTATTATTTTGCTGTTGTTGTTGAGAATATACACAGCAAAACATGCACCAATTCAACCGTCTCTACATGTACAATTCAGTGACACTGATTACATTCTTGTGCAACCATTCTCAACCTCATTTTCTGACTCGTTCCTCCCCCATTAACATAAAGTCATTGCCCTCTAAGGTTCCTATCTAATCTTTCCAGTTGTTGTTGTAACTTTGATCCCATATAGACAATTCTTAAAAGAGCATAATGCTCAAGGCAGACAATTTTTACCAGTACAGCCAAGCTATTGTCTGGTTTTAAGAAGATTTCGGGGATATTTTTGGTTTACGGAATGGGTGGTTAATTTCATCTGTGAACAACTACCTCCTTTGCCATGGGACCAGAAGAACCGGATGGTGCCTGGCTACCATTACTGAACATTTTTTTTTTTAATTGTACTTTAGATGAAGGTTTACAGAACTGTTGTTGTTAGGTGCCATTGAGTAGGTTCCAACTCTTAGAGACCCTATGCACAACAGAACAAAACACTGCCCAGTCCTGCGTCATGTTCACAATCACTGTTATACTTAAGCCCATTGTTGCAGCCACTGTGTCAATCCATCCTGCTGAGGGTATTCCTCTTTTTCGCTGGCACTCTACTTTAGCAAACACAATCTCCTTCTCCAGGGACTGATCCCTCCTGATAACATGTCCAAAGTATGTGAAACGTGGTCTCATCATCCTTGCTTCTAAGGAGCATTCTGGTTGTACTTCTTCCGAGACAGATTTGTTCTTTCTTCTGGCAGTCCATGGTATGTTCAATATACTTCACCAACACCACAATTCAAAGGCGTCAACTCTTCTTCGGTAATTATTCATCATCCAGCTTTCACGTGCATAGGAGATGACTGAAAACGCCATGGCTTGGGTCAGGCACACCTTCGTCTTCAAGGTGACATTTTTGCTTTTCAACACTTTGAAGAGGTCTTTTGCAGAAGATTTGCCCAATCCAATGCATCTTTTGATTTCTTGTCTGCTGTTCCCATGGGTGTTCATTGTGGGTCCAAGTAAAATGAAATCCTTGACAACTTTCACCTTTTTTCCATTTATCATGATATTGCTTATTGGTCCAGTTGTGAGGATTTTTGTTTTCTTTAAGTTGAGGTGTAAGCCATATTGAAGGCAGTGGTCTTTGATCTTCATCAGTAAGTGCTTCAAGTCCTCTTCATTTTCAGCAAGCAAGGTTGTATCATCTGCATAACTCAGGTTGATAATCAGTCTTCCTCCAATCCTGATGCCCCGTTCTTCTTCATATAGTCCAGCTTCTCAGATTATTTGCTCAGCATACAGATTGAATAGGTATGGTGAAAGGATACAACTCTGATGCACAACTTTCCTGACTTTAAACCAAGAAGTATGCCCTTGTTCTGTTCAAACAACTGTCTCTTGGTCTACATACAGGTTCTGCATGAGCACAATGAAGTGTTCTGCAATTCCCATTCTCCTCGATGCTGTCCATAATTTGTTATGATCCACGCAGTCGAATGCCTTTGCATAGTCAATAAAACACAGGGAAACATCTTTCTGGTATTCTCTGCTTTCAGCCAGGATCCATCTGACATGAGCAATGATATCCTTGGTTCCATGTCCTCTTCTGAATCCAGCTTGAATTTCTGGCAGTTCCCTATCAATATACTGCTACTGCTGCTTTTGAATGATCTTCAGCAACAATTTACTTGCCTGTGATATTAATATTATTCGATAATTTCCATATTCAGTGGGATCACCTTTCTTGGGAGTAGGCATAAATATAGATCTCTTCCAGTCAACTGACCAGGTAGCTGCCTTCCAAATTTCTTGGCATAGGTGAGTGAGCACTTGCACCACTGCAACCGTTTGTTGAAACATTTCAATTGGTATTCCGTCAATTCCTGGAGCTTTGTTTTTCGCCAATGCCTTCAGTCCGGCTTGGACTTCTTCCTTCAGTACCATTGGTTCCTGATCTTACAGTACCTCCTGAAATGGCTGAATATTGACCAATTCTTTTTGGTATAGTGACTCTGTCTATTCCTTCCATCTTCTTTTGATGCTTCCTTCATTCTTTAATATTTTCCCCATAGAATCCTTCAACATTGCAACTTGAGGCTTGAATTTTTTTCTTCAGTTCTTTCAGCTTGAGAAATGCAGAACATGTTCTTCCCTTTTGGTTTTCCATCTCCAGGTCTTTGCACATGTCATTATAATACTTTACTTGTCTTCTCGAGCCACGCTTTGAAATCTTCTGTTCAACTCTTTTAATTCATCGTTTCATCCTTTCACTTTAGCTACTCAACATTCAAGAGTAAGTTTGAGTCCCTTTTGACATTCATTTTGGTCTTTTCTTTCTTTCCTGTCTTTTTAATGACCTCTTGCTTTCTTCATGTATGATGTCCTTGATGTCATTTCACAACTTGTCTGGTCTTCAGTCATTAGTGTTCGACGTGTCAAATCTATTCCTGAGATGGTCTCTAAATTCAAGTGGAATTTACTCAAGTTTGTATTTTGGCTCTCATGGGCTTGTTCTAATTTTCTTCCGTTTCAGCTTGAACTTGCATACGAGCAATTGATGATCTGTTCCACAGTCGGCCCCTGGCCTTGTTCTGACTGATGATATTGAGCTTTTCCATCATCTCTTCCCATAGATGCAGTCGATCAGACTCCTGTGTATTCCATCTGGCGAGATCCACATGTATAGTTGCTGTTTATGTTAGTGAAAAAAAGTATTTGCAGTGAAGAAGTCATTGGGCTTACAAAATTCGATTATGCGATCTCCAGCATCATTTCTATCACCAAGGCCATATTTTCCAACCACTGATCCTTCTTCTTTGTTTCCAACTCTCGCATTCCAATCTCCTGTAATTATCAACACATCCTGACTGCATGTTCGATCAATTTCAGACTGCAGAAGTTAGTAAAAATCTTCAATTTCTTCATCTTTGGCCTTAGTGGTTGGTGTGTAAATTTGAATAATAGTCGTATTAACTGGTCTTCCTTGTAGACGTATGAATATTATCCTATCACTGACAGCACTGTACTCCAGGATAGATCTTGAAATGTTCTTTTTGACGATGACTGTAATGCCATTCCTCTTCAAGTTGTCATTACTGGTGTAGTAGGCCATATGATTAACCAATTCAAAATGACCAATACCAGTCCATTTCAGCTCACTAATGCCTAGGATATCAATGTTTATGTGGTCCATTTCATTTTGACAACTTCCAATTTTCCTAGATTCGTACTTCATACATCCACGTTCCAATTATTAATGGATGTTTGCAGTTGTTTCTTCTCATTTTGAGTCATACCACACCATCAAACGAAGGTCTCGAAAGCTTCACTCCACCACCATCATTAGGTCGACTCTACTTTGAGGAGGTGGCCCTTCCCCAGTCATCTTTCAAGTGCCTTCCAACTTGGGGGGGGGGGTCATCTTCTTGCACTATATCAAACAATGTTCCACTGCTATTTATATGGTTTTCACTGGCTAAATCTTTTCAGAAGTAGACTGCCAGGTCCTTCTTCCTAGTCTGTCTTAGTCTGGAAGCTCAGCTGAAATCTGTCCACCATGAGTGACACTGCTGGTATCTGAATAACACTGGCACAGCTTCTAGCATCCCAGCAACACACAAGCCCTCACAGTACGACAAACTGACAGACACGTGGAGGCAGAAGAAACTAGCTTCTCATTAAATGATTAGTACACATACTGTTTTGTGTTATTAGTTACCAACCCCAAGACATGCCAGCACTCACCCTCCTCGAACTCAGGTTCCCTATTACCAGCTTTCCTGTCCCCTCCTGCCTTCTAGTCCTTGCCTTTTTAGTCTCGTTTTGTTTTATGGGCCTGTCTAATCTTTGGCTGAAGGGTAAACCTCAAGAGCGACTTCATCACTGAGCTAACAGGGTGTCCGAAGTCCATATTCTTGAGGTTTCTACAGACTGTCAGGCCAGTAAGGCTGGTCTGTTTTTGTGAGTTAAAACTTTTTTCTACATTTTTCTCCAGCTCTGACAGGGACCCTCTACTGTGATCCCTGTCAGAACAGCCAGTGGTAGTAGCCAGGTACCATCTAGTTGTGCTGAACTCAGTCTGGTGGAGGCTATAATAGTTGTGGTCCATTAGTCCTTTGGACTAATCTTTCCCTTTTGTTTTTGGTTTTCTTTATTCTCCCTTGCTCCAGATGGCTGAGATCAGTGGAGTATCTTAGGTGGCCTCTCACAAGCTTTAAAGACCACAAACGCTATTACTGAACGTTCTGACCAAAGATTCTATAGAATAACCCTGATCAAAATTGGGGAAATGCAGAAAAGAATTTCAAATTCTCACAGACTCCAGACTTTCTAAAGCCATGGAGGCTGGATGAACTCCCAAAACCACTGCCCTGAGATAATCTTTAAACCTTAAACCAAAAATATCCCCTGAAGTCATTTAGTGTCTTTTAATAGATATTTGATCTAACCTACTCCAAAGGACCTACAGATGAGGTGAGTGAGGTCAACTTACATCATCAGTGGTCTTGCCTCTCTGAGAATTATCTGGTACTCCCAATATTTTTGTTCTCCGTTTATAAGAGCAAT
The DNA here is from genome assembly GCF_024166365.1 of Elephas maximus indicus. Taxonomy (NCBI): domain Eukaryota; kingdom Metazoa; phylum Chordata; class Mammalia; order Proboscidea; family Elephantidae; genus Elephas; species Elephas maximus. The sequence goes on along the minus strand of NC_064835.1, from coordinate 77,451,882 downwards.
GGTGTGTCATACATCAAACAGCATAAGAGCAACGTTTGCTCCGTCCGTTGGAGTCCAGGAGGCAAACTGGATCTAACGTGCTGCAGTAACTTCTGTTAGTGTTATTCTTAGCATGTTTTTCTACACAGATGTGAAATGTGGTCAAGGGAAGAAATAGAACATAAGCAAATATCACAATGATCACGGTTAATACTAATTTAATGATTTAAATTATGATTTACATTAATTAGTAATGATCAATTTAATGATTTACATTAATTAATAATGTCCCTTCCCAGGAAGTTGATCTGGCACACCAGTTCCAATAACCTAGCATAGTCCCTGAAAGATCACATCAATATTCTACCTTTTTGATGTAAAAAACTCATGTGGCATCCATTATACCAAAAAGTAGATTAAGAATTTGACTCTTTTTGAAGAAATCTAAAATAAATTACTTAAAATATTACCCTCTATCATACAGATAATCTAAATTTCCAAGTGGAAATTTATTTCTAGAAGCAAAACCACAGCAGGTTTCTCGTTATTTTTTGTCATACCCTTCTTATGTAATAATTGGCATTGTATATTTTATGAATCATGAATTTAAAAAGTGCTTTCAGAAATAATATGTGGCTTTTATTTTGAGTTAATAAAATATCTACCAAGAAATTTAGAGTGAGAGTACTGAAAACTTTGCTTTGCAGCAAACTCAACATCACAGGGTAAGATCACACCACTCAATAACATTATTATTTAATATTCAGGATTTATTACAACACATTGAATTATTCGTTTCCATTGCTGCCTCCACTAGTACATTATGGGCTTCACAAAGACAGCAATGCTGACTTATTTTTTCCTTTTTACTCATTATCTTAAAATGTACTTAATAAGTATAAGCATAAATGAAATAATTATTTACATGCACACCTTTCTATCCTATTGCTCCCAATAAAAAACATGCAAAGCATACTGAATATAATGCCATTTTGGGTTTTGGGTATATCTTTCTCCATTTTATAGTCTTCTGTCATATTTTTAAAAATGTATTGCAGATAATTAAGATGCTAAGAAATGCCAAGGATGATAGCTTTTATTGTACTCAAAGGGTGAATAACGTACTTCCTGATCCAGGATCATGGAATGAATACTCTGAAACATTTCCTTCAACCAAAAGTAAGTAATGTACAGGGGAGAGATGTTTGGGGGACACATTTTGGCAGTGAAGACAACACCCCCAAGAAACAGGAAGCCCTGAATGTTCTTGAAACCCAACAAGAATAGTCCAAAAGAGATGGCTTTCTTTTTACTTTCTCACAGGTTTATCCAAAACCTTGGTTTTTAAATCCCTATCTGCAGCCAGCTAGATGCAGGCGAAAATTCAGCTGGAGGTACTGGCATTTAACTCGATAACCTCCCTTTCTTCATATTTCTGTCATTGCTCATTGCTGCTCTTTGCTGGTTCTCCAGCCCCTGTCCCACCGCAACACACACATACACACTTAGCTCCCTACCTCAGCCCCCCGTATCTACTTAACACTGCTTTGAGGCATGCTTTTCCATCTTGTCCCATGACTCTCTTATGGTACTATTTTATTATTTCCCAGTGATCCTTTATGCTCTAGTTTCTCCCCTCCCCACCTTTCTTCTCCTCATGTCATAGGACCTGTCTTTTTTAGCTCATTTAGCCTCTTCCCCAAGGACAGGGATAAGGCAGCAGTAGCCCAATGAGATGCTTCATGGGGAAATCAGATACTTTGTCTCTGCTAGGCTAAATGTGCATTTTTCTAGCTTGGTACATAAGCCAAGTTAGATGATGTAAATTAACAACTGAATATTCACTTCAGCTTGAGGATGAGCTCAATAATATGACAGAACGTCAAGTGAAGAGCTTATCTCACAGCAGTTTTAAAAAGTCATGGGGATAAAAGTTGGAACATGCGTGTTGCCTTGCATAAGCCAAATATCTCAGTAAGCTCAGAGTAGCCAAACCTACTCAGATGAGCATCTACAGAGAGCAGTACTGAGGGTAGGTGCCCACTCGCTAAGGAAGAAAGATGGATCTGCTCCATAACCAATAAAAGGAATCATGGTGTAAGGAGTGTATTGTCAGGTACTGTGATAAGTATTTCAAAAATGACTGATAATTTAAATGCATTTTAATTTTCAGTAACCATATTAACCCACTGCCATCGAGTCGTTTCTGACTCATAGCAATCCATTAGGACAGGACAGAACTGTCCCATAGGGTTTCCAAGGAGCAACTGGTGGTTTCGAACTGCTGACCTTTTGGTTAACAGCCTGAGCTCTCAACCACTGCACCACCAGGGCTCCAGCAACCATATCCCAAAAAAAAACAAACCCAGTGCTGTTGAGTCGATTCAGACTCATAGTGACCCTATAGGACAGAGTAGAACTGCTCATAGAGTTTCCAAGGAGTGCCTGGTGGATTCGAACTGCCGACCCCTTGGTTAGCAGCCGTAGCACTTAACCCCTACGCCACTGGGGCTTCCGCGACCATATTAAAATATTATTTCCGTTTCATAGATATGGAATCTGAGGCTGAAGAAGTTAAAACACTTTTCCCGAGGCCTCATAGCTACAAAGTGGCTGAGTTGGCATTCAAGCCCACATTTGAAAACCCTTGTTAGAAAAATGGAGACCTAGCTATAAGAACAAATCTGGCTTGGAATAAATACAACCAGAATTCTCCTCAGAAGCAAGAATGGTGAGACTGCATCTCACATACTTTGGACATGTTGTCAGGAGGGATCAATCCCTGGAGAAGGACATCACGCTTGGTAAAGTACAGGGTCAGAGGAAAAGAGGAAGACCTTCAACGAGATGGACCGATGCAGTGGCTGCAGCAATGGACTCAAGCATAACAACGATAGTGCGCATGGCACAGGACTGGGCAGTGTTTTGCTCTGTTGTGCACAGAGTCACCGTGAGTCGGAACCAACTCGACGGCACCTAACAGCAACAGCTCCATTTACTAAGAACACATTTTTCAGACTTGTACAGTGTTTGTTACTTAATAAAAGTCTAACAGCACTTATGTCAGCCTTGGTTTTCCATGAATTCCCTAGGCCACCAGCTTTAAAATTATTCCCGAAGGCTTTTGGCTCCTCCTAGACTCTCAACTACCTCCCTCAAAGACAACTCTGGAGAAAACAGAAGTTAAAGAGCCATGTAGATTGCAGGGCAAACAACAACAAAATCATGAAAAACCCCTGACTTAAACTGGAGTAAGTGTTAGGGATGCGTGAGAGCCTGAAGTATAGGGCAGCTGTGGGCAACATGACAGGAGAGAATTGATACATGAAAGCTGCTAATGCTCTGCTTTGCCTTTCTTATGCTTTGCCTAGGGACCATCATTGCCTGCTCCTAAATGGTGAAAATCAGTGACAGCAAACCAGACCACCTGTCTCAGTCATCTAGTGCTGCTATAGCAGAAATACCGCAAGTGGATGGCTTTAACAAAGAGAAAGTCATTCTCTCACAGTCTAGGAGGCCAGAAGTCCGAATTCAGCATGCCAGTTCCAGAGGAAGGCTTTCTCTCTCTGTCAGTTCTGGGGGAAGGTCCATGTCATCAGTCTTCCCCTAGTCTAGGAGCTTCCGGTCCAAAGGATGCACTCTGCTCCTGGCATTGCTTTCTTGGTGGTATGAGGCCCCCTGTCTCTCTGCTCACTTCTCTCTTTTATATCTCAAATGAGACTGACTTAAAACATAACCTAATTTTATAGATTGAGTCCTGCCTCATTAACAAAACTGCCACTAATCCCACCTCATTAACATCATACAGGTAGGGTTTACAACACATAGGAAAATCACATCAGATGACAAAATGTTGGACAATCACACAGTACTGGGAGCCATGGCCTAGCCAAGTCGACACACATTTTTGGGGGACACAATTCGTTTTACAACAGCACCCATGCCACTACACTTCAAGTAACATTAAGGGGGCCCAAAAGCTGCTGCAATGAGGTGTTGAGGAGAGCAGGTACAAACAGACCAGCCTCCCTCAAACATCATTACCTCACCCTTCCCAAACTCCAGAGCTGGTGAGTGACCAGAGGGAGACTGCCCTCTCAAGGGGTTTAAAAGAGAGACTCTGATTTTCAGCTTTTCTTTTTTACTTGTTTGTATTTTCGTAACTGTTCTCAATGAAAGTACTTTATTTTTATGATAAGGGAAATAAATTACCATTTTATAAAAGTAAAGCATTCTGAGGAATTTTTAAAAAGATGAAGCTATGGATAGAAAAACCAGAAGAGAAATAATGAGAATGTTCACGCATTGTGAAGAATGTAACCAATGTCACTAAACAATTTGTGTAGAAATTGTTAAATGGGAACATAAACTGCTGTGTAAACCTTCACCGAAAACACAATAAAATATTTTTTATAAAAGGGAAGCTGTGATCAATAGAATTCACTGGTAAGAGAATCAGTAAACAGTAGGAATCAACCGTTCAGAAGTAACTGGGATCCTCTGACCTGAGGCTCGTTCCCTCCTTCCTCTTCTTAAACTCGCTGGGGACTGACAATCTAAGGTCTAGCCTTCAGCCCTACTCAACATATGTTACCAGTTATAGACAACTGTAGCTGAGGTCCCCAAGGAACTGGAGCTCACAGTCCAAAATATCCAGACACTTGAACAATACATCCGCCTCAAAAGAAAGATAACTGGACACCACTTACCAAAATATGCAAACACATGGAATAAAAAATCCCATGGAAAACAAAATTAGGTTTTGTTTTCAAAAAGATTCGTTGAAATACAAAACACAATAGATGGAATAAAGAGTAGAATAAATGTATCTGAAGAACAATTATTAACGATGTGGAAGTTTCCCAGATGATACCAGGAAATGATAAAGAGACAGAAATTATAAAAGAAAAAGTGAGATAAGGAGAGAAGGAGAAAGGACTAACACCTAGACAATGAGAAAAGTGAAAATGGAAAGGAGGAATTATTCGGTAAAACAATGAAGATAGCTTTACCAAAATTAAAGAAAAAGGCATCAGACTGAAAGCGCTCACAGAGTGATAACAGGCTAGAAATGGACAAATGCACAGATGGAGACAAATCTCGATGTTTAAAAACAAAGCCAAAGAGAAAATTCTAAATAATTATTTCTTTAAGTATTGTAGAAAAAGAACTGTACTACTAGTACAGTTCCCAAGTTAATTTACAAACTCCAAAACCAAACCCCTTGCTGTCAAGTCCGACTCATAGCAACCCTATGAGATAGAGTTGAACTGCCTCATAGGGTTTCCAAGGACCACCCGGTGGGTTCCAACAGTGGACCTTTTGGTTAGCAGCCCAATGCTTAACTACTACACCACTACGATTTCCAAACTCAGCACAGACACAGTCAAACTTGAAAAATGTTAATCTAAAATGTACATGCAAGAATAAAAGGCTCACAAATAGCTATGGCACCCTAGAAAGAAGGAGATGTAGAATGGGAAATTGCCCCACCAGATAGTAGGACAACCGCAGAGTCAAAGTAATAGCATTGTATTCTAACATTGTATGGTATTACTACCAGAGTGGACAAACAGCTGATGGAACAGAAAGCTCAGAGAGTAATAGTTGAAAATGTGGAAACTTAGTATGTTATAAAGGAGACATTACAATCAATGGGGAAAGGACTGGTAGTTTATAAAAGATATTAGGGAGAATGGCTTAACATATGCAAAAAATAAAACTAAATCCCTATCTAACAACTTACACAAAGGAGTACTAAAGACTAAACGTGAAAGGTAAAATTACAAGGTTTACAAAATAAACCTATCTTTGTGACCTAAGCACAAGAAGGATTTTTTAAAAAGAAAACTTCAAAAGCACACAATGTAACGCAAAACTATTTAATGAATTTGATACACCAAAATTGAAGTTTTTGTTCAACAAAAAGTACCATAAAAAGGTTAATACAAACAGGACAGAATGGGAAAAGTTATTTGCACTGTCTAAAACCAAAACGGACCAATACTCATAATATACAAAAAACTCTCAAATCGGTAAGGAAAAGATAACAACCCAAGTAGAAAAATGGTTAAATAGGGCCCAAAAGAAGGTAACTTTTAGAAGAGAAAACCTAAAAAATTAGCAAACATTTGAAGAGATGCTCCAAATCATTAGTAACTGAGAGTAAGTACAAATTAAAACCTATTAGAAAAGCAAAAATTAAACAGCTAGATAATACACTGCTGGTGAAGTATGGACAAGTACAGCTATTCAAGAGAGCAATCCCGCAATAGTTAGTCAGAGAATAAGTGAGCATTCTTTGACCCAGAAACTCCACTTGTGGGTATATATCCCAAATAAGGGGAAAGACATAACAATATTCATGCCTGTGTTCCTTGCAGCCCTATTTGTGCTGGCTGGGAGTGAAAGGTTAACTGGGTTCCCATTGCTGGGAGAGTAGGCAGGTAAACTGCTTTCTAATACATTATGGAGTATTGGAAAGCAATCAGCAGCAACAGATTTACATTAACTTAATATGGAAAAGAAAGAGGCCTGGATAAGTAAAGCCTAATTGAAGAAAAAGAACGAAGTAGAAGGCCTCGCATTACCTGACCTCAGAACCGACCATACAGATGAGGTAGTCACAACAGCCTGCTCCTGGTACAATGACAGACACACTGACCAATGGAACAGAATCAAGAACCCAGATGTAAATCCATCCACCTATGGTCACCTGATCTTCGACAAAGGCCCAAAGTCCATTAAATGGTGAAAAGACAGTCTGTTTAACAAATGGTGCTGGCAAAACTGGATGTCCAGCTGCAAAAAAAGTGATACAGGACCCATGCCTAACACCATACGCAAAAACTAATTCAAAATGGCTCAAAGACCTAAATATAAAACCAAAAACTATAAAGATCACAGAAGAAAAAATAGAGCCAGCACTAGAGGCCCTAATATACAGCTTAAACAGGACACAAACCATAACTAACAATACACAAACACCAGAAGATAAGCTAGATAACTGGGATCTTCTAAAAATTAAATGTTTATGCTCATGAAAAGCCTTCGCCAAAAGAGTAAAAAGAGAATTTGGCTATGACATATCTGACACAGGTCTAATCTCTAAAATCTATAGGAAAATCCAACATCTCTACAAGAAAAAGACAAGGAATCCAATTTAAAAATGGGCAAAGGATATGAATAGACATTTCACCAAGGAAGCCATTCAGGGGGCTAACAAACACATGAGGAAATGCCCGGATCACCAGCCATTAGAAAAATGCAAATCAAAGCTACAATGAGATACCATCTCGCCTGACATTACTGGCACAAACCAAAAAAAAAAAAAAAAAACCCAGAAAATAACAAATGTTGGAGAGCATGCAGGGAGACTGGAACTCTTATGCACTCCTGGTGGGTACAGCCATTTTGGAAAACGATATGACCCTTACTTAAAAGGCTAGAGACACCATACGATCCAGCAGTCCCACTCTTATGAATATATCCTAGAGAAATAAGAGCTGTCACACAAATAGACATATGCACACCCATGTTCACTGTGTCACTGCAATTTCACGAATTAGAGACACCTGCCACAAACAGCCAATTCTTGGGACAGGGGAGGCAGGTAGCAAGAGCTTTATTATATATACCGGTATATGGAGACAGGGGGGAATGATCTCCTCCTAAAGCTGTCTGTCTCCAGGAACTGCCATCCAGCTGGAGTTCAATAGGAAAAGGGAGACATGTGTTTTAGGAACTTGTGGAATGTCCATTCTCTTTCTGTTTGGTTTTCGTGGCCATATTTCAAACATGTTCATTTTTTTCTTGCCATTATCCCATCAGTCCAGGGGGTGGCTGGCACCATCCTTTGTCCTTTTTGACAGGCTTAGATTGAGATCACTTGTTTTTCAAGGTCCTAGGGGAACCATTAGTTACCATTTAACTTTTAGGGAAGTTAACAGCAAAATCATACTTGGAGACAGACACAGGTTGGGGAAAGGCAAAATGGCGCAGGTTTTGTTCAAGATATGGCTGAGCAGCCTGTTTCAGCTGCAGCATTATTCACAATGGCAAAAAGATGGAAACAACCTAAGTGCCCATCAACAGATAAAGGGGTAAACAAACTATGGTACATACATACTCTGGAATACTATGCAATGATAAAGAACAATGATAAATCCTGGAAACATCTCACAAAATGAATGAATTTGCAGGGCATTGTGTTGAGTGAAATAAATCAATCACAAAAGGACAAATACTGTATGAGACCACTACTATAAAAACTCATGAAAAGGTTTACACACAGAAAGAAACAATCTTTGATGGTTATGAGGGAGGGGAGGGATGGGGAGGGAAAAACACTGACTAGATAGTAGATAAGTGGTAACTCTGGTGAAGGGTACACAATACTGATTAAGGCAACACAACTTGACCGAGGCAAAGTCACAGAAGCTTTGCAGACACATCCAAACTCCCTGAAGGACCGAGTTACTAGGCTGAAGGCTGGGGACCATGGTCTCTGGGGTCATCTAGCTCAATTTGGTATAACACAGTATAAAAAGAAAATGTTCCACATCTGACTGTGGTGAGTAGCACCTGGGGTCTTAAAAGCCTGCAAGCAGCCATCTAAGATACATCTACTGATCCCATCCTGGCTGGAGCAAAAGAGAATGAAGAAAACCAAAGACACAAGGGAAAAATTAGTCCAAAGGACTAATGAACCACAACTACCACAGCCTCCACTAGACTGAGCCTAGAACAACTAGATGGTGCCCAGCTCCCACCACAGACTGCTCTGACAGGGATCACAATAAAGGGTCTCGGACAGACGGGGAGAAAAATGTACAAGAAAATTCAAATACACACACACAAAAAAAAAAGAAGAAGAAAAGGAAAAGACCAGGCTTGCTGGTCTGACAGAGACTGGTGAAATCCTGAGAGTATGGCCCTGGGCACCCTTTTAACTCAGTACTGAAGCCACTCCCAAGGTTCACCCTTAGCCAAAGAATATACAGGTCTATAGGGCCAACAATAACACACGGAAGGAAGGTGCTTCATAGTTCAATCATGTATACAAGACTAAATGCGCACATCAGCCCAAAAGCAAAGACGAGAAGGCAAGAAGTGACAGAAGAACTGGATGAATGGAAACAGGGAAATCAAGGTGGAGAAGGGGAGAGCATTGACGCTTTACAGAGTTGGCAACCAATGTCACAAAACAATCTGTGTATTAATTGTTTAATGAGAAACTAATTTGCTCTGTAAACCTTCACCTAAAGCACAATAAAAAAAGCAACAGATTTACATAAAGCAACATGAAGGCTTAGAGAAAAAAACATAAGTAACCAAAAGAGATATATAGCCCAATATAACTTATGTAAATTAAGTGAAGCCAAAATATTCACTTTTCAAGAACACATACAAACCAAAAGATACATGTTAATGTCATAGTTTCTATGGGAGGTGGGAATGTGAGTGAGGTATGAAAATAAAAAACACAAGAAAGATGCGCTGAATGCACAGTGATGATAGTATGCCATGAACAACTACCATCAACTCTCTTATCACTTCTCAACATTTCTAGGGCTACTGGAAAGGGTCTTAATAGAGAAAATTCATGGATGGAAATCATTAAATCCATAGGCATGGACACTGAGAAGCTCACCAGGAAATCTGAGGCTAACTACAGGGAAGCAGCGATGAGGAGAAACAAGGAGTTTCCCTTGCTTGGATACCCCACTAAGAACATCTGTCGTCTATACTGCTTCCAAGCTTGGGAATCTGCTCAAATTAGTATTCCCCTGAGTTTGTCATGCTCTGCTGTCCCCGAGAACCACGCTAGGCATATCCTCATATAGCTATGCAGGAATTTGTGGATGATGCAAAGCACTACGTAACGGTAAAGCATTACTACCAGATCTCATTCACTGCTCTCTCTCAATTCCCTGTACATTCTCTCAAGCCGTAAGACATGACTGAGCATATAATGAGATATGCCTGGGAATTAAACAGTCCCCAAAAACACCCTATTAATTTTTACCTCATCTATTTGCTGTGAAACCAGCAATAGATGACATCCAGGCAGGTAAACATGCCATGATAGTCAATTCTATATAAGGGCCTATGTGGTGATTCAGCCATTTCAGCAGGATAAGAAGTGTGGAGAGGAGAGAGGGGCTGAGAAGAAAAAAGAGAGGAGAGACAACAGGAAGGAAAAGGAAAGAGTGAAGCCCTTGCTTTGATGTTTGAGTAAGCACTGAGTCTTTTCAAATTAATTGTGTTCAATGCTTGCTGATAAAATCGTGCACGATGGTCAATTTTGGTTTTGTTTCAAATCCTTCTAAAATGTACGATTGACTTCACTGTCTTAACTGTGGAGCCCTGGTGGTGCAGAGGTTAAGAGCTTGGCTGCTAACCAAAAGGCCAGCAGTTCGAATCCACCATCCGCTCTTTGGAAACCCTATGGGGCAGTTCTACTTTGTCCTATAAGGTTGCTATGAGTTGGAATCGACTCATAGGCAAGGGATCCGGGCCTTAACTGTGAACTTCCATGCTAAAGCTGCATATGCTTACAGCGTGACTACGGACCTGGATGACTAGGCTTAGCTTCCTGCAGACAGTGAGCACCCAGCCTCCGCGCTGAACTGTTTATTAGCAGATATATTTTTAGCAGGGCACAGATGTTTGAAAGCAGCCTCCTCCCGTAGCCTACCTCTCCAAATTGTAGAGCTCTATTGAAATGGAAAAAGGAGCCCTGGTGGCACAATGGTTAAACTCTTGGCTGCTAATCTAAAGGTCTATGGTTCGAACCCACCAACAGCTCCACAGGAGATAAAAAACCTGCTGATCTGCTCCGGTAAAGATTTCAGTCTAGGAAACTCTATGGGGCACTTCTACTCTGTCATATAGGGTCACTGTGAACTGGAATTGACTCCACAGCACACAACAACGACAACATTGAAATGGAAACGATCTGGACTCAGCAGCCAGACAGATGGAATTCAGTCCTCACTTCAGCGATTTCCCCTCTGAAGCTGAGTCTCTCATTTCACCTCTCTCAGCAGCCACTTCGCAGTCTGTAAATTGCGGATAAAACTTCCTACCTCACAGGATTAGCGTAAAGATTACATAGGACGACACCCTGCTCCCATGCTCAAAGTTCTTCGTTGTCTGCCCTTTATCTACACATTTAACTTAAGCTCCTTTGGACATCGAACGCCCTCTAAGACTCAGTCCTCGCCCTCCTATTCCTTCTATTTCTCATCTTATGTACACTGATCTTCACACCGATTCTGTGAGATTAACAGAAAAGGAAATAGACTCAAAAGAGATTAAATAATTAGAAAGATTACACAGCTATAACTGTCAGTTTCAATTCAAATCCAGGTATTTCGAATTCCAAAGCAACACTGGCAAAATGTAGACTGAGCACCAATTTTATTTTTTAAGTCACTAAGCTATGAGTCGGAATCAACTCAACGGCAGTGGGTTTAAGTACATTGTATTTACTTCTCAAGAACTTATGAGGAAGTACTATTGAGTGAAAATAGGAACAATATGTGCAGTCATGATAATTTTTCAAGTTGTCTGAAACTTTCAGCTTTCCTAGTGTCCATTCCAAACTGACTCTGTGGCAACTAACAACAGCAACAACATTTTCAACCCCATCCAGTTCTCTTTTGGGAAGGGGAACATATCCTTCCTCACTTCCATCTGCCTATCTCCCAAAACTCCATCCCTGGCACAAAATGTACTAAAAAAAAAAAAAAAAAAAAAAAACCATACTGCGAAGATATTACTGACCCATCCACCACTCTACCCTGTTAGCACACAGGAGTGAAAAGATTATAGAAAGAAATTAAAATGAAAAATTACATGAAGAGTTGAAGAATAGGGAAAACCAAAGACCTCTTTACTGAGTTCATACAAGAATATGAGCCAAAGAGAAACAGTGTACAACAGTCATTCATTATTATTAACAGCTAATAGTTATTGAACATTTCCCTGTTGCCAAGCACTATTCTAAGCACTTCTCTATTTTATTCCTCGAAACAACACTATGAGGTAGAAATTGTTATGATCCTCAGTTTACACATGAGGAAAGTATAAAGTGTAAAGTTCAGAGAGGTTCAGTAACTTGCCCGTGGTACTACAGTTACTAAGAGTGGGCCTAGGAGTCAAATACAGGCAGTCTGAATTTTGTCTAGAAACTACCAAGCCACAGTCACCAAGCTTGACTAATTACTATCATAATGGTAGCCCAAAGAATCTACCTTCTCAACTTTTTGTTTAAATTTACTCATTCATTCTCTCAGGAAAATAGTATAGTACAGCATAGTATAGCACAGCTTAGTATAGGGAGCTAGGGATTAGGCATATGTATGTTGTTGTTAGGTGCCGTCAAATCGGTTCTGACTCATAGCGACCTTATGTACAACAGAACGAAACACTGCCTGGTCCTGAGCCATACTCACAATCGTTGCTATGCTTGAGCCCACTGTTGCATGCACCGTGTCAATCCATCTCATCGAGCATCTTCCTCTCTTTCGCTGACCCTCCGCTTTACCAAGCATGATATCCTTCTCCAAGGACTGGTCCTTCTTGATAACACATCCAAAGTATGTGAGACAAAGTCTCACCATCCTTGCTTCTAAGGAGCATTCTGGTTGTACTTCTTCCAGGATAGATTTGTTTGTTCTTCTGGCAGTCTGTGGTATATTCAATATTCTTAATCAACACCATAATTCAAAGGGATCATGGCTGGATTAGGCATATAGCTGGCATGTAACTGAAAAAGCAAGGCAGAACCCAGGCCCTGTTTCACATACCTTGGAGTCTAGTGAAGGAGATGGAAAATTAACAAGTAAACAAACCAAACATTCATAGCTGCCCTAAAGGAAAATAACAGATGCCATGAGAAAGAAAATAGGGAGGATCTACTTGAGATGATGTTGAAGGCCAGGGAAAGCCTCCCTGGAAAGGGGGAACTTAAGCTGAGACCTGAAGGAAGACAAAGAACCAGGCATGCGAGAGTCTGACAAAGAGGTTTCCAGGAGAAGAAATGGCAGTGGCAGTGGCAATTCAGGAGGGAGCCCAGTGCCTGTTGGGGTGGAACGGAGGCCTTTGTGGCTGAAGCTCTGTGAGAGGGAGCAAGCGTGGTATGATCTGGGGGTACAGACAGAGGCCTCATCATGAAGGTCCTTACAGAATATGATAAGGGTTTGTGGAGGTAGCCAGTGAAAGCATTTAGGCAAGAAATGAAATTACGGACTTTGGTGTTCAGAATGGATTCTGAAGGGGCCAAGAAGGGTTGCTGGGGATAAGAGAGAAACAGGAAAAATGGACGAATAAATTGCAATAATTGTCATTTAAAAAGTAAAAGGGATCTTGATCTTGTTTTAGAGGTGGTCAGCAGAGAAGAGGCTATGGCTGATCCAGGAATAAAAAACAAAACTCAGGCAGGATCCAGGAATGGTTCTAGGGAAAGAAGCAGGCAGGCTAAAAAAAACCCCAAGGCGATTAGAAAAAAAGGAAGGTTTAAGGGGAAGCTGGCAGGAGTCTAGGAAGTGAACTCCAAGAGCAAAGAAGGGTGTGTATCTTAACACATTTACCATCTTCTTTTCTGCAAATCTGGAGGGGTTTTGTGTTTTTGTTTTTTGTATATTTTTGTTGTTGTTGTTTTGCATCCATTTTGCTTTAAACAAGATACACATATGTTTTAATAGATATGAACAGACCCCTCCTGATTTTGTAAAACAGGTTACGAAAGGAGGCTAATGGAGCATTATTTATTTTACTCTTAAATATTAACGAAGCTGACCCTTTCTAAGTCTTGCGAAGTTCAGGATCTAGGATCTCACTGTTCAGAGCCCACAGAAACAACTACCAAAAGTATTGGGAATTATTTTATGACCACAAAGGTGAGAAACATAATGGGGGCACTAACTCTTGTTAAACTGCTACAGAAGAGCAGGATGAGGAAAGAAACAGCAGTTGGGATTTTTTTTTTTTTTTTTTTTTCTGGTATGACGTTGCAGAGGGAGGGGACCAGAAGGAAAGGCCTGTGCACAAAGACCGGAACAAAAGCTGCTAGTTCTCTGCAACTCGGCCCAGCCGGCCCCGTGGCAATATTTCTCCCTGCTGGCTGGCCAGCCCCAGGCTATCGCAGACAGAGTTTGTGGTCTGAGGTTACCACTTTCTGTATATCAAGGTATATGCCTTGTGTTGACTCAGGTAACTTTTGTCTCCAACAGGACTCTGATTTCTGACACTCATGTCTTTAAACAAGATGAAGGATTTGAAAAGTGATGAAAAGGGGCGCATAACCGTGGACTATGTGAAAGGAATTCTTCAACCTACGCCCACCTGTGAAGCCTGGGATCAGATCTGCAACTTCCAAGCCAAGCCTGATGATTTGCTTATTGCTACCTATCCGAAAGCAGGTAGGTGGAAGGCAGAGGTGACAAGAGGGTTAGGGAGGTAAGTGGGAAAGATGCATTAATGTGGAAATAACGAAGTTGATCTCCTGGGGATGAGCAGAATACTGTTTACCAGGCAGAGGAATATGGCTAAGGCAAGTTACTCGCGGAAACCAGAAAAAGAACTGCACAAAAAATATTAAAATGTCTGACAAATTTTAAGAATTTAACTCTTCCTATGATTTTTTACTTCCCCGCCTGAAAGTAAATTCAACAGCCAAGATCAAAAGGGCTCGATTTGTTTATTTATGTTTTCCCAATCTAGGCCCGTAATGCAGATCTTGTAAAAGGCTGCTTTTGGGGTGTGAGATAGAAAGGGGATCCCAAGACTGATGTGGAAAAAGTAACAGGGGGCTTTGGTTCTGGGGTGCTGATTTCACCTCAGCAGCCCCCCAGGTGCCCTCAAGAGCCTCCCACCTCAAAGTTCTAAAACTATTCTTTTGGTTTCCACCTTCCTTATTGCTGTGTTGTACACCTACTACCTTATTTTAATAATCAGCTTAACAAAGGTGTCTGCAGAAGTAAGACCAAGTTGAGCCCAGTCACTGCATCATGTAAACTTGGGGGTGAGCAGAGGGAAACAGATCTTGACAGATAATTGTGCGTATCTTTATGTACATACTAAAAACCCAGTATTCAATCCACCCTCCAATGTATACACGCTTGCTGTTTGTAAAATCAAGCTCCCTGTCAGTAACTCATGCCCTCCCACACACACACCAAAAATCTAAAGCTAAGCAGTCTCTGAGATTGTGTGTTCAAATCCCTCTTGACTTTTTATCTCTAAAGATCCTAATAAGAGATTCTGCTTGGGTGTGGGGGGGGGCCCAGGGGGCTTTAATGTGGAGTATCCTTAGTCTCTTAGTCCACTGGTTTCCTATTGATCCTGACTTTCTAATCTTACTCATCAGGAGGCTGCTCAGGATGAAATTTTTCCAAATGTAAACTTCAACAAGCAGCCACTGGCTAGGATCAAACCTCACTGCCTTCATTTCATCCCTAACTCCACAACTCCATTTGGTTTTCGTCATTACAGTACAGTATTTCATAGCTAATCCCTTCTGCCCCTGCCAAATG
The DNA here is from genome assembly GCF_024166365.1 of Elephas maximus indicus. NCBI lineage: Eukaryota > Metazoa > Chordata > Mammalia > Proboscidea > Elephantidae > Elephas > Elephas maximus. The sequence goes on along the minus strand of NC_064835.1, from coordinate 77,436,361 downwards.
TGAGCCTTAGGATTTGGTTCACTTCGGACTTGCATGGCGTTAGTGGGTTTTGAAAAATACAAAAAAAAAGTAAAGTGCTTGCCAGCTAAAGTAATAATCATAATAATCATCACTAAAACTTTATACGTTACTAAATGTTATTTTTATTAGCTGGAAGAAACAAACGCAGAGGATAAAAATCATAGTCTAAAAAACACCTAAATTTTTAAAGCAGTAATGCCACATACTCTGAAGGAGGGAAGAAAAAAATATTTCAGAGAATCATGGGCCTTTCAAGAAGTCCTTTAACTCATCCCTGAACCTCTAAAAAAAAACCAAACCAAACCTATCGCCATCTAGTCAATTCCAACTCATAGCAACCATGTAGGACAGAGTAGAACTGCCCCATCGGGTTTCCAAGGAGCAGCTGGTGGATTCGAACTGCCAACCCTTTGGTTAGCAGCCGAGTTCTTAACCACTGAGCCACCAGGGCTCCCCTGAACCTCTAGGTGGCACTTAAATTGGCCCCAATGTTAGCCCATCACGAAAATATCAGAGTAAACTATAAAACTAAATTTAAAACTACTACAAATAACCTAATTTTCTTTGAATAGATGGCTAGAGAAATCTTGGTCTTTGTCCTATTGTGAAAAAGTACTTACTTGGTGCCAGAAATAGAGAAGGCCAACTCATATACGATATATAGCTATAATTATTATTTATTGTTTTCTAATCTATGCTCTTATGATAGACCTTTAAAAGTGCTGAATTGAGAGCATGAGAAAAGAGATTTATAATGACAGCTGATGCCAGAGAATGTAGAAAAAAAATCAACCCATATCTAGGTAGCAGGACTATTAAGACTATTCCAGAAAACCATCCTAAAATTGTCAGACATCCAACATGGAATTCATCAGGATTCAGCACAGGACACAGAAACATACTGAAGGTGGGCGGCCGAGGCCCTCGTTCATGTGGGAGTGGTAGCAGTGGTTATGCACCTTCTTGGGTTGAGGGTACTGGGCAGTGGGCTGTGGAAAGCCCACTGCAAACACTTCTATCTGAGGGAGCCACTTCCTTGGGAAGAAGGATGACCTCTACCTCCCTTCTGCCTTCCAAACCTCAGGCTAATCCATTTCATTGGCAGAATCTAAATAACATCTAGAACCTTCGGGGCAAGGATGTCCTGGAAATGCACATTTCAGCCTTTCAGCCCCTGATACAAGGGGAAAACCAAGAAGAGGGTGAAAACAGATACTGAGTGCTAATGGTGAATATCAAGCCCGGGCACTAATCATTCATTCATTCAGCCAACATATACTGAGTGCCTCTCATGTGGCAGCCCTGTGCTATCTGCTTGGAAAACAGTTTGAAAACCACATTGTCATTACTCTTCAGGAGATCACAATCTGTTGAGAAAGACCTTCAAATACCTTCATTCTCCCCTTCTTAAGAACAATGCATCTAATAGTACAACAAACCAAATTAATGGCTGTGACAGAAAAAAATAACAAACTGTGTATTTATCAATATAATGTCTACTCCAACTTAGACCCTAAATTATGATAGCACCAGACATAAATAAGGAATGATGTTTTCTGAATCCTTATAAACCTAGCTTTAAAATTCACTTAGGTATTCTAATAAGTATCTTCTATTTGAAGGCATACGGTACACTAAATGCCTGTGCTTCTTTATATTACATGTGGACTAAGGAACAACATGGACTGAGGAGATAGTGGACTTAATACAAAATAAAGGTGATGCTGAGAAAAGTAAACGAGCACCTACTCATATACGAATTCCTTTCATCGAATGGATAATACCAGGAATGGAATCTGGTGAGTACTGAATTGCCACACTTGACTATAGTCCTAACCATACACTTAGGATTTTTACTATCAAAAAGCCTCTCTCAAAATTCCAGGCATTCAACAGCCTCCACCAAACTGAGTCCAGCACAACTAGACGGTGCCCGGCTACCACCACCAACTGCTCTGACAGGGATCACAATAGAGGGTCTCTGCCAGAGCTGGAGGAAAATGTAGAATAAAATTCAAACCCACGCATACACATACAAAATGACCAGGCTGACTGGTCTGACAGAGACTAGAGAAATTCCCAGAGTATGGCCCCCAGACACCCTTTTAACTCAGTACTGCAGTCAATCCTGGGAATCATCCCTTCAGCCAAAGATTAGACAGGCCTATAAAACAAACGATAACACACGTAGTTCAACCACGTATACAAGACTAAATGGGCACACCAGCCCCGCGGCAAGGATGAGAAGGCAGGAGGGGACAGGGAAGCTAGACGAGTGGAAATGGGGAAACCCAGGCTGAGAAGGGGAGAGTGTTGACACGTCATGGGTTTAGCAACCAACATCACAATATGTGTATTAATTGTTTAATGCTCTGTAAACTTTCACCTAAAGCACAATTTTAAGAAATTCTAGGCATTCAAAAAATTACTGATGGATTTTATGATTTTGTCTCTTTTTTAAACTGTGTCTGGCCATTTCTATACTAAAGACATTTTCAAATGGAGTTGCCTTTTTAAAAAAAAAAAAAAGTAAATTATTAAAACTAAGTTAAATATTAAACGTAAATTAAATTTTTATTATCTAATTAGAAATTAATTTTATTCCACAAGGATGAGCCCAGCAGGATAATTTCATGGTAGAAAGGGTTGGTTTTTTAGGTTTATTTATTTGGTTAGCTCATGGTTATGGTTAGGAACTGCTCTGGCCAAAAAATTTATTCATAAGCTAGACACAGTCTGGCAGTTCAGATCTACAGACATTTACAGTGCTCTTGCAGCTACCTTGAATTGTTCCTGAAGCTGTAATAATGGAGGTAGCAAGATTTTGAAGCAAATAGAGAAAAAGTAGTGGAAAATGACCAAAAGCCATTTTTTCAGGTTTGGAACAAGCTAATGCAATGCTCTCCCCACGGACTCTGAAAACTCATCTTCCCATTGACCTGGTGCCTCCGTCCTTCCTAGAGAAAAACTGTAAGGTAAAGAACAAAAGGAATTCAAAGTTATAGTGCTCTGAACGACCTTGGCATGGTCTTCACTCAATTTCCTCTTAAAACTTCTCATCTGATATTAAAGAGGGAAGTAAAAAAAAAAAAAAAAAGAAGACAGACCATATCTTCACATAAATAAATATGCAAATAGATATGAATCCTTTTCATCTTCCACAAAAGCTAGGATTAAAAGAATCCAGCATCAAAAGAAATGTGATATGTGATATATACGAAATGTATCACTCTAACATGACTTGTCTGGGTAATAATAACTCTATATAATTCTAAACCCGTTTTTGGCTCTTCCTCTCCAACCTCCATTCCCAGATAATCTACGTAGCAAGAAACCCCAAGGATAGTATGGTATCCTATTACCATTTCCAGAGGATGAATAAAGGACTTCCTGATCCAGGAACTTGGGAAGAATATTTTGAGAGTTTTCTGGCTGGGAAAGGTGAGAGAATTCACGTTCATTCCTTCCTTTCTCAAAAATATCAAATACCCTCAAAAGACAGAATCATTTCCTTAGAGCAGCAGGGGCTCTGCCTTCTATAATATGAAGGAATCATCAACGTTACATTTTCCCTCTCTTCAGGAATTCTTTCAGTGGAATATTTGTGTTGCTTGGACTTCTGTGACTCATTGTCTTGTTCTTCATCCCTGTCCTTCAGTGTGCTGGGGTTCATGGTATGACCACGTGAAAGGATGGTGGGAAGCCAAAGACCAATACCGAATTCTCTACCTCTTCTATGAGGATATGAAGAAGGTGAGAGACGCTGTGGTCTAAAGTATTCCCATTTGACTGTAAAACATTTAAGTCTTAATGCACTGACCCCATCGGGGGCTCGTGCATTAAAACAGAGAAGGAATGTTGAGGCATTTGGTTGCCTACAGTTGTCCATGCATCAAAGTGTATATGGGATACCATGAATTTATGTATCACATAGTATCACTTGCAAATTCCTGATGCCCTAGGATGCTGTACTTTTCCCTATAGGGAGATTACTACAGAATACCAATGACACATTTTCTAGGCTTTTTTTTTTTCTTTCATGTGTATTTTAAAATTCAGATTACAAATGAAAAAAAAAAATCCCCGGTATCAGTTGTTGTTGTTGTTTGTTTGTTTTTGTCTTAAGAGCACTAGAGGAACATCACAGTTGCAAAAAACAGTTTAAAAAATGATGTGCAATAGAAAACACTAATGATTTAGAGTCAAAAAAAATTTTTTTTAATTCAAGTCCTGGCTTTATGACCCATGTCAATTATTCTTGGTAAAGACACTTAACATCTTGGAGACTTAGTTTCCTTAAATGCAAAATGAAGATAATATATAACCCTCCAAGAGCTGTTACAAGGACTGCATAAGGTTCTATTAGTGGAAGTTCACTGTAAATGGTAATCTACTCAGCTACTTTCTGTGAATGCAGAAATCTACAAAGATTTACAGTCTCTATTCTTGAATTTGTAATGGAAAGCCTTGGTACTCAAAAGGTGCTTCACAGACTAGCTGCACTGACTCTCACAGCCCACTCCAGGCCTACTAAATCAGAATCTGCATTTTTACAAGACTGCCAGGTGATTCACATGCCCGTTGTCTGAGGCTCCATCACTGCTGGGCCTTAACCAGTCATTTTTACAAAATATCAAAACAGAATCATTTTTATATTTTTTTTTTGAACAGAAAAGTTATTACATTTTCAGAATTCTCAGAACAATCTATGGGTTTAACAGAACAAAATTCCTTCCTTATGTTTGTAAAAAAAAAAAGTATTGAAACACTACAGAGAGTACAAAAAAATTTAAAAAAAAACACTAAATGATAGGAAAGCTTACAAAAGTAGACTCTCATTGCCTATGTCCTGAAAGAACATACTTCAGGTATATGAGCTATTTTAGTTGAGACAGTTATCTACTCAGAGGGTTCCAGGTACAGATACTCAATTAAGGATTTTTATGGTGGGGAGCTGTATACTGTAAGGGAGAGTTTACTCTTTTAAGAGATGTTCCAAACTGAGGAGATCATAGAAGAAACTGTGCTATTAAATTCAGAATTCTGTAGATGATGGCCTACCATCGTATATTGCACAGCAGTGTCAAAGAGAGGATACGTCTCTGGGAACAGGAGCCTTTTGTTGGGGTAGATTCTGCTGTATTATGAATGCCAGGAAGAAATTGTATTGAAACAAGGAGCTTAACTTCAAAGTATCTAAAAACCCTTTTAAATATTTATGTGATCATGTTCTGGAATGTTCCTGAGTATAGTTCACAGAAAGTTCACACTCCTTAGCACTCTGTGATTTCTAATCCCCTCACCCCACCCCCAGCTGTGTGAGGACAATTAAATTAAGCACTTTTAACATTCAAGCTTTTAAAACGGAAGGCTATTTACACATACAGCCATCACGGTAATTCCTTCTACAGTCCCTTCTCCATCCTCCCCTTTAGAAATAGGGGACTTCCCACAGCCATAGCTCTGCAGGGTTGTGTGCCCCTCTGATAAACAGTTGTTACTTTGAAACTGGGCTCCTTTCAGAGAAACCTAAACACCTGGCCATACTGGGCACCGTAGTTAGTAGCCATGGGTGCCTCTTGGCACATTAAAAAAATAAATAAATCCTCTCCACTCCTCCTGCCACCACCGTCTACCACCACTACAAAGGCCTGGAGCTCTCATCAGCGTCCAAAACTGGCAAGAGTCTTCGTTTTCTCAAATCTTAAAACTTCTGTCCCTATCTTCTAGAATGTCTTTGTTCTCATTAGTCTACGAAATCTCTCTGTTAGGCATTTAGATGAGCAAGACCCCTCCCATGAGTTGACCAGGACCTTTGTAGATACTGCTTGACATATTCCCTTCCAAGATAAAGACATATGATGGCTGGTGAGTGGATCACTAACACTGCCCCGTTGGTGCTTATATATTGAAGAAATGGTTAATACTCCCAATTAATAAAAAGACACTAACATAGGCCACTATATCAAAATAAATCATATCTGGAAAGGTGAGCATTTTTAAGATTTCTTTTTCAGTTTTAACTCATGGCATGTTACTGGTTACTATCATTGATCTATTTCAACTTTCTTTTTAAACTAGTTATTTTATATCAAATCCCTACTTTTCTTTTGACTCTGATCATAGAACCCAAAGCATGAAATTCAGAAGTTGGCAGAATTTATTGGAAATAACCTAGATGATGAAGTTCTAGATAAAATTGTCTATCACACTTCATTTGATGTAATGAAGCTGAATCCAATGGCAAACTATTCATCGGTCCCTACTGAATTCATGGACCACTCCATTTCTCCATTCATAAGAAAAGGTTTTTATAATTTTTTTTTTTTTTGGTCGTAATTCTGAAAAAATTCTCTAATATTTCAGAACACTTGGGGAATTTACTTTTCTATGGTTAGGAAAAGTAAGAATTCTAATGAATGATTCTGGGAAAAGGGTTTTAAGAGACTACTAATGAAAAGAAAACAACGTTTAATCAGCCATTACTGAAGGATCAGGATGAGATTTGGGGTCTAAACCCAAACCCTAACTCCCACTTCTCGCTCCCATGCACCACAGTTCTGACGGATAAAGTGAAAATACACAGAATTACGTCAGACAAAAGAAAAAATCAATTTTATAGAGGACTCTATGCTACCAGTTAGACTCATTCATTCAACAAATATTTATTGAGGGGCTACTATATGCCAGACGCTGTCCTGTGCACTGTTCACATTAGTGAACAAAACAGAGAAAAATCCCTGCCCTCAGAGAAATTATATTCCAGCCACGAAAAAAAATATGGATGATAGATGATGATAAGAACTACTGTAGAAAAAATAAATCTGGAAAAGGTAACAGAAATTGTTGGAAGGATTGAAATTAAACAATTTCAAGGAATCTTCTTTCCTTCCAAAAAACTATTGCTTGGGGCCTTCCAGAAACAGGCCCTTCTTGGCCTTCTCACATCATGGAAGCTACAGGCCTAAGCACCCATCCTGCTGTGATGTGAAAGAGGACAAAAGAGAAAGATAAGCGTGCCCCTCAGGCCTGCTGTTCTAATGTAGTGGTCTCATTCCCTCATCAATATGACCCAGTGGATGAAAGGCTCTCCCAGTCTCGTAAATCAGACAAGGAATTCTTCTGCCCCTCAGGATAAAAATGTGGCAGAACGGCAAGAGAAATATTTTGTCCAATACTGCCTCTCATGGAAGGTGCATTACACAGAAATGAGAGAATAGGGAAATGAGAACTCCCCCAGCAGCTCCTGACTGTCTCCCATGTGACTGTTGCAGGGACAGTGGGAGACTGGAAGAACTACTTCACTGTGGCTCAGAATGAAAGATTTGATGAAGACTACAAAAAAAAGATGGCTAACACCAGTCTAACTTTCCACTTTCAGTTCTAGTAAAGAAGGAAAAATGACTAAATATGTATTTGAAAGTTTATTACACAGATCAAATGAGATTGGATTCAGGTTCCAATACTAGTTTTTTATTGTCTTTCTCACTCTACTAAAAAAAAAATTTTTTTTTAATTGATAGAGGTAGCAGATGCTGGGGGCAAAATGGAGAATGGAAGCAGGAGTGGTGAAGTGGAGGGAGAAAAGTTCATTATATTACTAGTTATAATCGTAGTATGATTGCTGATTATCATTATATTTAAGTTTCCTACAAATCATGTGCTTGTTAATGTATTTTTTTAATGCTTCAGCTGTTACATCAGACACACCAAGGTTTTCAGATGAGGTGTTGGTCAAGCTAAGTTTTAAATGCAGCACTAAAATATGTAGTGACTACATCTTCCAGGAATTTCTTGGTGCCCAAGTAACCTGCAAGTGACTCAGTTTCCCCATGAAACCTTTCAATCTCTCATCACAGCCTACATATTTAACTAGACTCACTTTTCCACTCCTCAGACACTCAAAGGGGGGACCCTGGAGTCACCTTTAGACTCACTTCTCTCTAATGCCTTCAAAGTCATATTGTAATCTGTCAGTTTTACCCGTCAGTCTCTTCTTTCCATCCAACCACTGTTTTCCTTTATTTCGAGAGCCAACCACCTGCTTAAGAAACGTTTTACCTCCTGCCTGAACTAATGTAAGAGCTTCCTAACTCATTTCCCAGTTCATCACACTTTTGCCAAGCTTATTTTCCTAAATCATGACTCTGATTATGTTGCCCTGTACCTTAAAAACCTTTAATAATTCTGGATTTTCATAGCCTGAGAGATAAATCCCAAACTTCTTAGCCGTGAATTCAAAGGCAGTTATAAATATATGATTCCAGCTTTCCTTTTCAGCTTGATTCATCTTCCAAACCATCTCCCTGTTTCTGCAAATCAGCCTCCTCGCTGGCTCTCATCACATCTTGCAGGACGCTGCCCTCCCAGGTTTCCTTACATAATGCCTCCACCTAAAACACTTCCCTTTCCTTTCTTTCTACCTACCCAAAACATATAACACGCTTTAACAGCCACTTCAATTCCCTCCCATTCTTTCTACAAATACCACAACCCAAGAGATTGTTTGCTCCTCTGAAGTCCTCTACACTTGATAGAAAAGTTTTTTGTAATTAAGATTAAAGTATATATTGACATATATTTCTATATTGTACCTCTTGTGCTTATTTAAATTTTCATTTGTTTATTCTTCCCCAAGATAGGGGCCTTGCTATACTTCATTGCACCCACACAGCATATAACATACTAAAAAATGAGAAAATATATCAGTCAAGAAAATTCTAAAAAGCTAATTTTATATTCCAAGTAAAATACTAACTATATGCTGTCAAGTTGATTCTAACTGATGGCAACCCCATGTGTTGCAGAGTACAACTGCTCTCCATAGGGTTTTCATGCCTGTGGCCTTTAGGAAGCAGATTGCCAGATCTTTCTTCTAAGGCACCTCTGAGTGGGTTCGAACCACTCATTTTTCAGTTAGCAGCCCAGCACTTGACCACTAGTACCATCCGGAGACTACATTGCAAGTAGACAGTCTCTATAGCTATCATCTGTAGTGCTGTCTGATATGATAGCTACTAGCCACCTGTGACTCCTTAAATTTAAATTAATTACAATTAAAATTCAGTTACTCATTTGCACTAGACAATAAAAATCCATATTAGACACTGAGGATCATAAAACATTTCAATCATCAGAGGAAGTTCTATTTTCCATCAATTCTTTGAACTTGGTATTCTCATTTTACAGATGAGAGAACTAAAACTAAGGTTCAGAGTTATTAGGCAAATTGCTCATTCATATACCTGGGAAACAGTCAAATCCTGCTTCGAACACAGTTCCAGTGGTGCGAAGGCTGAGTATTTAGCTGCTCACAACTGAGTCTCCTTTCCTGGTCCTGTTACAGTTTCAGCACTAGGTGTCCATTCTGATCATCAGCTAACTGCAGACTGCCCTGTCCAGTCCCTCAGCCAATGAGAACCCAGTCTGGCAAGATGTTGGCCTTTCCCATGCATAATCAAGTGAAGCTTAAAAATAGTACACTCCAAGGGGTACGACATTCTCGTTATCTAAATGTTCTGAGGTAGACAGAGCCCTAAACCCATAGCAACCTCCCCATTCAGTGTCCAATCTTTCATCTGCCCTTTATACGTCAGTCTCTGTATATTGTATCTCTACAGTTCCCCCTAAAATTGGGCAAGGCAGGGATCTGAAAGAGCCTCATGTGGATGCTGGTACTCATACTAGTATGCTGATGCTCATACTACCAGTCTCCAGGATTTCAAAGTTCACCCTCTACCCTGTGACCCTGGATGGGATTCACACAATGGAATATTATTTAGCCATAGAAAGAAATGAAGTTTTGATACATGTTATGGCATGAATGAATGTTGAAAACATTTTTTATTTTAAACTGAATGACAGTAAAGACTGTATGAGCTAAAGGTGCAAGGTTTTAAACATTTTCTATCTTAATATGATAGTTTATTTCTTCTATTTAGCTGTTTTATTATGTTTTAGTTAGGTTAGTTGTTTTTAGGAAGACAACTCAGGAGCGGGGTGATTAAATGTGAGTCCAGGCCATGACCCTTGGACTTTTGACCTCGCATTCAGATTGCTACCTTTATCTTCCTATAAACCACCCTCTACACTCCTAGCAAGTAAAATCAATCCCTCTGTTTTGGGTACTTTGCCCGGCCTCTCTATGCCAACTCAAATTAGCCTTCCCCCTTATCCTCTTCTCTCTAGTCTTTCTGAAGCTGGTGGCTGTTGTTGTTGTATGTGGTCGAGTCATTTCAGACTCATAGCAACCCTATAGGACAGAGTCGCCCCATAGCCTATAATCTTTATGGGGAGGAACCCTGGTGTTACAGTAGTTAAGCCCCGGCTGCTAACCTCAAGGTCAGGGGTTCCATCCCACCAGTCACTCAGAGAGAGAACAATGTGGCAGTCTGCTTCTGTAAAGATTTATACCCTTGGAAACTATGGGGCAGCTCTACCATGTCCTATAGGGTTGCTTTGAATCAGAATCAACTCAACAGCAACCGGTTTGTTTTTTTGTTTTGGTTTGGTTTGGTTTGGTTTAATCTTTATGGAAGCAGATCGATAGGCCTTTTCTCCTGCAGAGCACCGGAAGATTCAAATTGCCAACCTCTGGGTTAGCAGCCAAGCACTTAGCCATTGTATCACCAGGGCTCCTTAACTGGTGATTAACATATTATATTCAGGATCATTTCCATTTCAATAGAGAATTACAATAATTCACTTAGACTTTGGGACCCTCCTGATACATCAAGTCTGAATACAGGGTACACACTCTGTGCTTTGTCAAACCTGAGCAATAACTATAGACCCTTGTGGAGGAAGTCCGGGCCTAAAATACTAATGAAAATTAAAGTGCAGGTTCTGATGGTTAATTATATATGTCAACTTGGCTAGGCTATGGTGTCCAGTTTTTGATCAAACACTAGACTCTGTAATGAAGTAATTATATGTGATTAAATCAGTTGGCCTTCAATAAAGCAGATTACCCTCTATAATGTGAGTCGGGCTCAGCCAATCAGTTGAAGGTGTTAAGAGCAAAAAGGGAGGTTTCCCTAGGGTGTTCTCTGCCTCCAGACTATAAACAGACATTTTGCCAGGACTCCTTCACTCTTCACTCTTTCTGTCCCTAGCCTGTCACCTGAGCTACACATTTTGAACTTGCCAGCCTCCCACAATCACTTGAGTCAATTCCTTAAGATATAGATAGATAGACAGACAGACACAGACATTTATAGATTTATAGAGATATACATATCACTAGTTCTGTTTCTCTAGAGAACCCTAAAGCACAAGTGTAGAGATGCAAGAATTAAATTAGTGCAACAAAATATCCATATGATGATACTATGTAAAACAATTTAAAAAATTCATATTCCTTAGCAATGTTAAAAGGAGATTTGGTGTGACTGAATGGTCTTGGTGAAGGGCCAATAGATGTACAACTTTTTTAAAATAACATATACTAATTCCAACTTAAATCCAGTGTTGTAAGAAATAATAGTTCACTTTAGGATTAGAAATACACCAAAGAAATAGGAAAGAGAAAGCAGATGGAAATTTCTGAGATGTAAATTAAAATAAGATATGAGATGTTTTAGGTACCTCTACTCTATCCTTGTCTCACATATATAAAAATAGTGGTACAATTGAGGCTTTCAGATGCACTGAGATTTGCCACAGAATCCAGTAGGTTTAAAAGTTAACAATTTGTGAAGAGGACCAGGTCTTCTACTAGTAACAATAACTTCGTTCATCTTCAGAGAAGAGGCCAGGTGTCTCTGAGTGCAAAAATACAATCAGGTGTAATAGTGAATAGCATCTTGAGATCTGAAACATTGTCTAGAGTAGCCCTTCACCCTAAGGAGAAGAGGATCACCTGCTGGACTTCAGGTGACCTACAAATAGCCACATTTCATCACACTGTCAACCAAAATGGGGCTTGCCCACCAAAGAGTGTCCAGAAGTACTTCCTTTATGGTCTGAAAAATCTAATTGGGAAAAGTATAAGAAATAGATACAGACATTTAGAGAATAAAAAAAATACAACACACAAAATCAATATTGTACAGACTCCATTATCAGACTAAAACTCAGTAGGATTAAAAATCAATAACAAAAAGATATCCCCAAAATACTGCTGTTTAGAAATTTTAAAAACACATTTTTAAATAATACATGAGACAAAGTTCCTAAATCATTATAGGAACTAGACCATATTTTAAACTGAACGACAATGAAGAGTCTACAAGTCAAAGCTTGTAGATCCAGCCCAAACAGTACTTAGAAGGAAGTTTGCAGCATTACATTCATACATTAGTGGGGGTGGAGGGGAGAAAGATTAAAATTAAGTCTGCAACTAGTCTCAAAAAAAACGGAGAAAGTAGAAGGAAGGAAATAATAGAGATATGAGGGACGATTAGTGAAATAGAAAGCAAAGCTACAACATTGAGGATCCATAAAACTAAAGGCTACTTACTGGTTGGTTCTTTTTTTAAAAAGCACTCATAAAAGAGACAAAATTCTGACAATGAACAAGGTATTCATTACCTAACGATAGTAATCTTTCCCTGAAAATCTTATGATCTAAGTGAAAATACTAACAGGAACCTTATTCCCCATTATTTTTTTAATAGACTTTATTGCAGGATTACTTTTTCCACATTATTTTAAATGGGAAATAGTATAATGTGTTACACAGAAACCCAATGGCTCCAACTACTTCCTAAAAACAACTAACCTAACTAAAACATAATAAAACAGCTAAATAGAAGAAATAAACTATCATATTAAGATACAAAATGTTTAAAACCTTACACCTTTGGCTCGTACAGTCTTTACTGTCATTCAGTTTAAAATAAAAAATGTTTTCAACATTCATTCATGCCATAACATGTATCAAAACTTCATTTCTTTCTATGGCTAAATAATATTCCATTGTGTGTATATACCATATTTTGTTTATCCATTCATCTGTTGATGGGCTGAATAAATTTTTTATTGCTTTATTGTGACAAAAATATATATAACAAAACATTTGCCAATTCAACAGTTTTACATGTACAATTCAGTGGCATTGATTACATTCATCATGTTGTATGTTCATCACCACTATCTGTTTGCAAATTATTCTACCACCACTAACAGAAGCTCAGTGCCTCCTAACCAAAGACTCCTCCTTTCCCCCGCCTTCCCCCTAGTAACTACTAATAAACTTCAGTTTCTATATATTTGCCTGTTCCATAAAGTGAGATCATACAGTATTTGTCCTTTTGTGACTAACTTATTTCACACACCATAATGTTTTTTCAAGTTTCATCCATGTTGTAGCATGTATCAGGATTTCACCTGTCTTTATGGCTGAGTGATATTCCATTGTATGCATATACCATACTTGGTTTATCCATTTATCTGTTGATGGACATTTAGGTTGTTTCCACCCTTTGGTTATTGTGAACAGTGTTGCAATGAACATTGGTGTACAAGTTTCTGCTTGTGTTCTTGCTTTCAATTCTCTGAGGTATATACTTAGAATTGGGATTACTGGGTCATATGGTAGTTCTGTGTTTAACTTTTCGAGTAACTGTCAAACTGTTTTCCCCAGAAACTGTACCATTTTACATTCCACCAGCAAAAGATGAGGGTTCCAATTTCCCCACATCCTCGCCAACACCCATTTTTGTTTATTTGTTTGGTATTGCAGCCACTCCAGTGGGGGTGAAGTGTTATCTTATTGTGATTTTGATTTGCGTCTCCCTAATAACTAATGGTTCAGTCGCAGAACTTTCACCTTTCATACAGCAGACCCAGGTTTGATTACTGGCCAATACACCTCATGTGTAACCACGTTCCATCTGTTAGTGGAGGCTTGCATTTTGCTATAATGCTGAACAGGTTTCACTGGAACTTCCAGACTAACACAGACTAGAAAGAAAGTCCTAATAATCTATTTCTGAGTATCAGCCAATGAAAACCCCATGGATCGCAATGGTCCGATCCACAACCAGTCTTGGGGATGGCACAGGACTAGACAGCATTTAGTTTCGTTGTGCGTGAGGTCCCCATGAGTCGGGGTCTACTCCACGGCAGCTAACAACAACAACAGCTAATGACATCAAACATCTTTTCACGTGCTTGTCAGCCATTTGTATATCCTCTCTGGTGAAATGTCCATTCAACTGAATAACGTTTGTTTCTTTTTTTCACTAAGAATTATAATCACAGTCTTATTTATTTTGCCAATTAGTACGGGTATTTATATTGCTTTCATAGTTTGGTAAAAGTACAATCATATGTCCATGAAATGAGCTAATTAACAGTCAGTGTACACTATTAGTTAAGATACCATAAATATGAAAAATTAGAATGCTTTACTAAATTCTACATACTCCGAATTTTATTAACCTAAAAATCTTAGTTAACGCAACTTTAAAATTCTTGGTAACATAGAATTGATATTTAATGAACACAACTATAATATATAAATAGTTGGGACATTTGTGGTAACTCTTTTCCACTTCTGGTGCAATATGAGTCCTGTGAAATGTCACCTTTATTGGTTGCTATTTCTGGGATTAACTTAGCCTCAGGTGGGCTCTGACCAGCCTATCGGAAAGACTCATTGTGCTCGGTGATTAGATTAGGGGGGAAAAAAAAGTGGATATTCCCTCAAAACTATTCTAATAATTCAGTTAAGTCACTAACTTCCAAAGGACATAGACTACCATGCCATTTTGTGACCGGGCTGAATGTTGAAAAATGTTTTCAAAGAATTTGTCATTTTGATTGCTTGCACAGTCTTTACAATTTTGCCCCACAACAAATCTCTTCATGGAATGATTCTTTCATGGGCTCAGATATGGTCACTGACAAAGTATATCCTAGAGGGTAGAGTCAGGGGCCATGGAAGACATTGGACAAGAAAGTACTTCTCAGGGAGTAGAATTGGGTCTAATCAAGGAACTGTGCCCAGTGTCTCTCCTAGTGCCCTCCCCACAGGATTTTATGAAGTACTGGATCAACAACTTTCTGTGTTTCTCATTTTCTCCCTTTCTGATTAGGAGTACCCTGTCCCTGCTACACCACTGTACAATGTGTGGATAGGATGCCCATATCTTATCTCTTTGGCTCATAAGTTGGGCCACACCCTGACCCAGTGGAGATGACTGCACTTTACCCAAAGATTCTCAGCTTGGAGTAGGAGGCAGTAACTAGATGGAACTTTGGGGTCTTGCCCACAGGGAAGGGAAGAGTGTATTCTCTGAAGGGGAATAAGGGTGAAATGGATATTTAGTGACCAGAAGGATGAATGTGACTGAGATTATGAGCTAATCATCACACTCTTTTCCTCCTCTTTCTGGGCCCACAGGGAGACAACAATTCTCACCCTCACTTACTTACAGTTAGATTTTGCAATTGACCAGAATGTGAGTCAGTCCCTGGGTTGCCCCATAAAAACATCCTTCACAAAATCCATTTCTCTCTTCCCCAATCTGCTGGCTGGATGTCAATGTCCAAGGCAAACATGAAAACCATGAGGAGAAGACAGCATTCAACAGCTGGAAAATGACAGGATCAGGACTCGAACTCAAATTTCACTGACTCCAAAGTTTGATAGATGGTCTTTAAGCAACTCCCTAGTTAACATCTCTACTTGGATGTCTAACAAAAAAAAAAAAAAAAATTTTTTTTTTTTTAAACAGGCTACCTAAATTTGTATCTATGTATGTCCAAAACAGAACCTATAAATCTCCTACCTGATACCTAGTCTGCTTCTCCCCCAGCCTCTTGCCATCTTGGTCTACAGTCTCACTACTCATATAGTTTTTATATATATATATATATATATATATATATATACACATATATATACATACATATACATAGTTGCTGTGCCTAAAATCCTAGGAGTCTTCCTTGAACCCTTCTTTCCCTCAGCCTCCGCATGAATCCATCAGAACATACAAGTTCTTCCCTGAAGAACCCTAACTGAAAATTTAACCCTAAATCTGAACATTTCTCTTCACCTTCTGTATAACCACCTTAATCCACAGTATTGTCATCTCTTGGCTGAACTGCTGCAATACTTCATAAAACTGATCTCCTTGCTTCTATTCCCCCAACCCATTCCCAATAGCCGTTTTTACACAAAGAGCCAGAGTGCACCTCTTAAAACACCATTTACATCATGCCACTTCCCTGCTTAACACCATCCAGTGGCTTCCCACTTAACATAGAACACAATCCGAACTCCTTAGCACAACCTTCAAAGCCCTCATGATCTGGCCCACTCCTCTCCAACTCCATCTCCTACTACTCTTCCCTGTTGATGACTTTTACATCTATATTCCTAAGAGATATCGGCCTGTAGTTTTCTTTTCTTGTGCTGTTTTGGTCTGGTGCAGGTATCAAGGTTATGTTTGCTTTGTAGAATGAATTAGGGAGTATTCCTCCCTTCTCTCTTTTAAAGGAGTTTAAACAGTACTGGTGTCAAGTCTTTTCTAAATGTTTGGTAGAATTCCCCAATGAAGCCATCTGGCCCAGAGCTTTTGTTGTTGTTGTTGGGAGGTTTTTGATCACTGAGTCAATCTCTTTACCTGTTATGAGTCCATTGAGGCTTTCTATTTCCTCTTGAGTCAGTTTGGGTAGGTTGTGTGCTTCTAAGAGTTTCTCCATTTCATCTAGGTTATCCAGTTTGTTGTCATACAGTTGTTTATAATATTCAGTCATAATTCTCCTTATTTGCATCAGATCAGTTTTAATGGCCCCTCTTTCATTTCTTACCTTGGTTATCTGCATCTTTTCTCTTTTTTCTTCTTGTCAGTCTAGCTAAAGGGATGTAACAGTCTGAGGTGAACAGAGCCTACAATAGCCACCCTGCCTAAGGACCACTCTATGTCTGAAATCCGCCCTCACCCTTGAACTACTCAAGACCAGTTTCTTTGCCAGTTCTATCTGGAAATAGGCAGAGAGGGACTAAACATTATTTAACAGATCTTGACCTGGGTCATGGTGCCTCCTCTGACTGTGTTCTGGCCTTCTGTTGGTGCTAAAAATCACTATATGCCAAAGTTTCAAATGCCGTGTTATGTCCTGGTTATTTGCACATTAGTCACTGGACATTAAAGAACCTAATAAGGACTTGAAGTTTATCCCTTTTGCTGTTTGGTTCTCTTGTCCATGAACTACCTCCTACCTACACTTCCCACAAAGAGAATCAATTCTCTTGTGTTAGTCAACTTGCCCAGTCACAAGCCAAGTTAGGTCTAATTCAGTCCTTGTTAGTCATTTCTCCAGCCAGTTGGATATTTTTTGGAACTGGTGATCTATCATTTCACTTAATATGTGGTACCTCAACTGTTATACTGACAGCGTGGATATGGATACACATTCTATGCCCAATAATAGTTGAGTAGTACTTATAAAGTCTTTTTGAGAAGTCTATGCTTTGAAGTAGAAAAATAGTTTAAAATTTAAGTTAAAGTAGGTTTTAAGGATATAAGATGCAAAACATTTCAGCATGAAACTCCAATCCTTAAAAAAAAAAAAAAAAATGCCAGAAATAAATCTGATTTGACAAGACAGCGTCATGAGATCACTGTTGTAATGATATGTTAGAAACAAGTCAATCTAAACAGAAAAGTAACCTTATTTTGAACCCTACCCAAATTCAGTCTTCTAACAATGGATAATCCGAAATGGCTAGATCTGAAACTCAACCAGGGATTTGTAAAGAGATCAGATTACAGCTGTGATTTCTTCTGAGTCTTTTAGCTTGATAAAGATCTCTGTGTCTGATTTTATTTCATAACAAATACAAGGAATAAAAATAAGGAAATCTAAAGCGTTTGAACAAGGTGCTCTGAGATATGTTTTAGAATTCAATGGATTAAAGAATAAACTGTCTCAGAGGTAAGGCTGTATCTTCTGTTGAGGTTCTAACGTAATTTTCAGTCTTCAGAAAAGAGTCCATCGATGACTGAGAATAATATTTGGGTACCAAGGGCAGGTTGTTTACGTGGAAAAATTAACAGCATCTTGACACACAATGAACAAATCTTTGGGAGATGGGTATTGCCTCCTTGTGCCTTATTAAGTTTACCAAAAGACATTATCAACTTAAATCAATAGATTTTGACGCATCCACAATGGAATGTGGATTAGGAAAAATGACAGATAGTTCAGTCCCTTCTAATCTCCCAGTGATGTCTGTGTGATACTATAAATCAGGGCTTATCAAACTAAAGCCCATGGGCCAAATCAAACCCACCACCCGTTTTTATAAAGTTTTACTGGAACACAGCCACACTCACTCATTTACGTATCATCTATAACTGCTTTTGTGCTACAACAGCAGAGCTGAATCAGCTGTAACAGAGACCACACGGTCACAAAGCCTAAAATATTTACTGCCGTTGTTAGGTGCCATCGAGGCAGTTCCAACTCATAGCAACCCTCTGTACAGCAGAATGAAACACTGCCCTTCCTGTACCACTCTCACAATTTTTGTTATGCTTAAGCCCACTGTTGCAGCCAACGTGTCAATCCATCTTGTTGAGGTTCTTCCTCCTTTTTTGCTGACCCTCTACTTTACCAAGCATGATGTCCTTCTCCAGGGATTGATCCCTCCTGATAACATGTCCAAAGTATGTGAGATGTAGTCTCACCATCCTTGCTTCTAAGGAGCATTTTGGTTGTACTTTTTCCAATACAAAATATCTGATCTTAAAGAAAATCTTTGCCTGTCCCTCATCTAAATGATTTTATTTGGGAAAATTCCAGGCAATAAATAGAAGATATATGTAAAGAAAAACATTAAGCCTGGTCTCCCTAAGTATATGGGTGCCTTGGGAGGAGGAGAAAAGAAACTAGTTCTCAGAAACTAGGCAAAATAATAAACAATGCATACTGTGCTTTTCTAAAACTTTCTACATGTGAATATGATAAAGGGGTCGAGGGAGAAGAAACGGAAAGCAGAGAAGGGGAATCTGTGCTTCCTATTTCCTCTACGATAGAGGTAGACTCTAGAGAAGTAAGCCCCAGCTCCACTTCCCACTGGTTTTCTATGTGGAATGTTAAATTCAGACAGTCATCTAATATTGACCCTTTACCTTTGATCCTTCAGTGAAAGAAGAATATTTTATGCCACAAAAGATACAGTACTTTCCGGACCCTGAGTAAAATCAGCACCAAGAATTAGCAGTCATCCGCTCATGGCTCCTAATGCATGGGATGGGGAAAGAGAGAAGTAGGGTCTGTCAGCAGGTATTTCCAGTGAGTGTACCGTGTCCGTGAAGGATGGGTAACCTGTCAGCATTCAATTCCTTCAGTTGCAGATCCTAGAACTTCAAAACATCCTTAAAGGAGTTTCATGCCCAAACCCATTTTTCTTTCCCTTCCCCGAGCTAATGTCCAATTCCCCCACTCCCTCTTGAGCTTCTGGGATCTTGAAATGATGCAATGATTTGCCTCACTTTTGAATAAATGTATGTTCTTAAACTCCTCCCCCATAAACTCTTTAATGACTGCTACCAAGAAGAAAGGACACAGTTGATTACGCTGGGTTCTGGGGATTGGTTCACTTTAGTTAGATAGAAACAAATCATTCATAATCAACTTGAACAAAAGAAACCTTACTGTTATGCTGATGGTATGGATACAGGGTTACATCCTATGCCCAACAAGACTTGAGCAATAACCCCAAAGTCCTATTGAAAGGTCTACGCTCTGAACTGCTAAAAAAAAAAAAAAAACAGCCACTTGGTTGTGATGTTGTTAGGTGCCATCAAGTTCAACAGAATGAAACATTGCCCAGTCCCGTGCTATCCTCACAATTGTTACTATGATTGTGCCCACTGTGGCAGCCACTGTGTCAATCCATCTCACTGACAGTCTTCCTCTTTTTTGCTGCCCCTCTACTTTACCAAACATGATGTCCTTCTTCAGGAATTGGTTCCTTCTAATAACATTCCAAAGTAATTGAGACAAAGTCTCGTCATCCTCACTTCTAAGAACCACTCTGGTTATACTTCTTCCAAGACAGATTTGTTTGTTCTTCTGGCAGTTCATGGTATATTCAATGTTCTTCACCAATACCATAATTCAAATACATCAATTCTTCTTTGGTCTTCCTTATTCATTTCCCACCTTTCACATGCATATGAGGTGACTGATAATACAGAAGATTTCAGTGAGCAGCTCGAGGAGACAAAGTAAAGTATTATAATGGCATGTGCAAACCAAAAGGGAAGAACATCTCTGGCAATTCTCAACTTGAAAGAACTGAAGAAAAAATTCAAGCCTCGAACTGCAACACTGAAGGATTCTTTGGGCAAAATGTTAAACGATGCAGCATCAAGAGGAGATGGAATGAATACGCAGGCACTGCACCAAAAAAGAACTGGTCGATGTTCAATCATTGCAGGAGGTGGCCGATGATCAGGAACTGACGGTACCGAAGGAAGAAGTCCAAGCTGCTCTGAAGGCACTGGCAAAAAACAAGGCTCCAGGAACTGAGAGAATATCAATTGAGACTTTTCAACAAACAGACGCAATGCTACAAGCCCTCACTTGTCTATGCCAAGAAATTTGGAAGAGAGTTACCTGGCCAACCAGCTGAAGAAATCCTTATTTGTGCCCATTCCAAAGAAAGGTGATCCAACAGAACGTGGAAATCATCGAACAATATCGTTAACACCACACACAAATAAAATTTCACTGAAGATCATTCCAGAGCAATCGCAGCAGTACATCAGCAGGGAACTGCCAGGAAGTCAGGCCAGATTCACAAGAGGGCGTGGGAGGAGGGTACCATGCTGATGTCAGACGGGTCTCGGCTGAAAGCACAGAACACCAGGAAGATGTTTACCTGTGTTTTATTGATTACGCAAAGGCATTCAACTGTGTGCATTATGAGAAATCATGGATAACATTGCAAATTAGTGGTGATATGGCATGTTAAATCTAATTTACCCCATATGTTTAGGCCATTTCTTATAGTTCTGTATCAAAAAACTTCTTAATATTTTCATTAATATTAATTAATGATATTTCAAAGCCCTCTGGTGATTGTTTTTGTAGTCACTTAGAGTCCTGGGAATGCTAAAGCAAATCCTGAGTATATACAACAATTTGCTACCTTCCCTAGGTTTAAAGATGTCCTGTGACATCCACTCCACCAGGTGGCAGGCTATCCACCCCAAGGGAATTAAGCAAGGAGGAAAACCAAAAGCTGTCTGTATTTGTTGTTGAGTAGCACTTTTTTCTTTTTTTTAGCACAGTGTCTTGCCACAAAAACAAGGTTGGATTTGATCCACGGTATCCCACATTCTCTGGTCCACACATACATTCATCTCTTCATCCGTATCTACTGGACCATCAATACTAAAACCAGAAAAGCCAGGTGATTTTCTTTGCCAACTTCATCCCAATAGGATCAGCTTATCTATCTCATTGTTAAGCTTTTATTTAATCACAGGAGGTACTGGGTATGTTTCACGTAAGGTTCATAATTAATGTATTTACCCCTTCAGCAAACACGTATTAACATGCCTACTATGCAGCCAACACACTGGATACAGCAGTAAATAAAGCAAAGTCCCTGCCTTCAGGAATCCCTCATTCTAGAGAGGGAGAGAGACATTAAACAGATAAGCCAATAACTATAATTTCAATTAGTAATAAGTGCCATGAAAGATATAAAGCAGTGTACACGGCTATATAGTTCCGGGGGTGAAGACAATTTTAGTGAAGATGGTCAGAGAAGGTATCGCTGAGGAGACAGACCTGAGAAACTTAGGTGAATAAGGGCAGGAAGGAAAAGGAGGTGGGCAAGGCCATGAGGTGTTTTAATTTTATTTTAAACGTGTTGAGAAGACGTTGGAGGATTCATGGCAGGAGAAGGAGGTCATCTGACTTACATTTTAAAAGTTTCACTCTGGTTGCTGTGTGGAAAATAGAATGTAAACATCAAAAAGGAAAGCAGTTTTATCAGCTTAGGAGGCTACTGCAATTGTCCAGGCAAGATGTGGTGGTGGTTTGTTATAAGAATGGCGTGGGGGCGGAGCCTGACCTCCTCTAACTTCACAAGGGGAAAGGAGAATCAAGATCAACACATCCCAAGGCTGATTCCCAGGAGGCAGAGGTCAGACATGCCTACTCTCTCCACAATCTTCACCAATCCTGACACCAACCATCTTCGCACAGCACTCTCTACTTCTCTGTTCTGTTCATTGCAATGGCCACACAGAACTCACAGACCATACTCATGGCTTTGGGGTTTATTAGGGAAGTAACGTTACAATTCACGCTCAGGGATACTCAGGATACAGTTCTTCCACCCAGGCTCTTCCCAGCTCTACTCTCAGGCACACCTCTCCCTGGCCCTCAGTCTCTGCCCAAAGGCATTCAGCTTCCCTCTGTGGGCTGGGAAGCCCAACGCATTGTCTCCTGCTGCTGGGTCTCTCCTGCTTGTCCCTCCCTCCTCAGTGGTGGTGGGCTCCTCCTCTCTGCTCTGGAATTGGCTCTCTTTTAAGGCAAAACTGTCCAATCCCCTTGGTAGGCTAAATTACCCTATCACACAACTGCCTGGGTGAGAGTTACAAGACCATGGCTAGAAAAGCCACACGCAAAGTAATTAACCCACCACAATTGTGTTACAACGGTGATGATGGAGATTACGAATGGTTGAAAATTCAGTATATATTTTCAAGGTAGTGTCAGGAAGAGTTTCCGATGGATTAGACATAAGGGGGAAAACAAATCAAGGATGACTCCTAGATTTTTGGTCTGAGAGTTGTGAAAGTAGTTAGGGGGCCACATCATTCAGGCAGCTCTTCCCAGAAGACTTTGTCCACTCTCTCTCTGTTCCCAGTCTTCCACCCGTGTGCTGGTTCAATGCTGAGTGGTCAGCACGACAACCAGTACCACCCACGCTTTTGCATGAATGTGCGCCACCCGGCAAGCCTCCTCTTGCAGGTGTCACTGTAGACTGCAGTGGGCTGCATTGAACACTTGCCTTCTCCCCCAGCTTGAATCATGAGGCCTGTTACCAAACAGACAGAGACATCTCTTTGCATGGTTCCCACCTATCAGACAGAGCCACCCATAAACCATCAAAAATCTTGTTTTTTGGTCAGAAAATAAGCGTTTTTTCATTCCGGAAATTTTTCTTCTTCATGAAACAGGCCTTCTCCCTCTCTTCATCCAAGTTCTCTTCATATTTCAGGGCCTGGTTTCATTTTCATTTAACATCCTCCACCACCACCACTACCTCAAACTAGGTTACACACTATAAAACATCCTACAGAAGCAGTCAAGTGTGTTGGTAAAGAACAGGGATCAACAATCTACCAGCTAGGTTACGTACTGTAGATTATATATGATCTTTGTCACATATTCCTATTTGGTTTTCACAACCTTTTCAAAATGTAAACACAGGCTCGTATTTGTCCTGTAGGCCATAGTTTGCCAAGCCCTGGTTAACAGTATGGTCTATTGACTGTCTGGGTTTGGATCCTGGCTCTGCCTTAGACAAATTTCTCAACCTCTCTGCGTTTGCTTTCTGTTGGGAGACAATTCTCCATGGGCCTCGCTCATTTCTGCCCATCTTGAAGCAGAGGCACTCGCTGCCTCTGTTCCAAACCATCTGTTTAACGGTGTTTGTATAGAGAACAGCCTTGGAAGAAAGAGATAGTGTCTCCCACTATAGTAAAGGGAATATAAAGATAATATCTCCCTCTAGGAAAAAGGGCAGGTTTGCTCACAGCCATTACAAAAGATTTGGGTTCCCTAAGCTCAGGGTTTCAAACCTGTGACACAAATCCAATGTGTGCACAGCATATATATAGGAGTCAGTGCAGACATGAAGTCCATGCTATCTGCTGTGCCATAAGAAATAAAGTCCGTCATCTCTGAGCCAGGATTCTTGTGTCATTTGCCAGCTTCTAACTGACTTTTTGGCTTACAGGTAGGATCAAATCTCAGACCTGTCACAGTTCTTGACATTTCCTCGTATGTAAAATGGGGCTAACAAAAAAAAAAAAAGAAGTTTTTTTCTTTTTTTACCCTATAGGGGTTGTGGTGAAAGATAAATAATATATTAAAGTTAGCATCTGTACCTGGCTCATAGTTAAGTATTGTACAAGTTTCAGCTACTATTAATATTAAAACTCTTTGTACTTGTCCTTCATAGCAAATTATCACAATTTTTAAGTATATACTCCTTTTTGTAATTATTTATTGTCTTAGTCCTCACTAACCTGTAGACTCTATGAGGGCAAGGGGCACCTAGTAGGCACTCAAAATAGTTATTGAATGAAATGATCAATGTCTCCTAGGTTTTCTTTCATAATTTCTTTGTATTACATTCCAGATTACTTACTTGATTTTGTCATGTCCAATCTACTACTCAGAACTCATATAATGTTTATTTACTGTTTTGATTCAAAGAACTATTTCTTGTTCTCCAATTGCATCTTTTTCTGAGTAGTTTTGTGGCTACAATATCATCTCAATCATTTCTGAAAATACTAATGGGAATTTTCTTAGGTTTTGGGGGGGAGGGTCCTAAATTAACTCTGTTTCTAGTAGTTACTTACTCTACTTAGGTCTCCTTCTTCAGGCTATTAGCCAATGTTTTGTGATTTTTAGTTATCTATTCAAGTTTATGGAGCTCTGGTGGCACATTAGTTAAGAGCTCGGCTGCTAACCAAAAGATCAGCAGTTCGAATCCACCAGCTGCTCCTTGGAAACCCTATGGGGCAGTTCTAGGGTAACTATGAGTCAGAATCAACTTGACAGCAATGGTTTATTCAAGTTAAGTGAGAAGCACTGGGAGCTAGTGTACTAAAGTCACTGTGTCCTTAGCAGTGAATATGCACTAGTTGATTGCAGGGCACCGGCTGTGCCGAGGGGACAGAAAAATGTAGCCACGAGAAAAGCCTTTCATGCTTCTTGGGCAGCTTGCTTTCAGAAGGTAAGGCTCTCTGTCCATTTTGGTGGCTAGAACCTGAAACGCTGCCCTTTCTATCCCTGGTCCCAAGGCCCATACTATGGCCCCACCTCCTACCCATGGCAGGAGCCCTTTCTCTTCTGTTTATTAAAAAGCAAGGCTGTTTCTGGCTATATCCTAGGTGGGAAATGCCCATCTGGGCACTTTGTGAACCTGACCCAGCTCCAGCAAACTTGGAGTTATAACCCCACTATTTGCCCCAAAGCCTACTCTTACCTCTAGCCCCTCCTAAGAATCTGGTCTTGAGTTTTTCTTTTTTTTTTTTTTTTTAAGGTTGTTTTGAGAAAACATTTTCCATTGTTTCTTCCTTCGCTATCTTGATCCAGAGCAACTTTTTAGCATTTAAGCATACTAAAGTCTTTCTTGGTTTTAAAAACACTTGTCCTTGCCTCATAAAATAGCTACACACATCTTCCCTAATTCCTCATTTCCCACTGATTCTCAATCCAACACAGTCAGGCTTCTGTTCCCAGCAGTCCACTCAAAGTGTTATTGCCAAGGTCACCAAGGACCTTCTTGCCTCAATCCATCGCAAATGGGTACATTTAAATCCATATCTTTCTTGATTCTTCTGCAGCATTTGACAACGTAACCGTATCACTGTCTTGAAACGCTCTCATCTTTCACCTTCTCTGATAACAAACATTCAAGATTTTTCCTGCTACCTTTCCAGTGGTACTTTCTCATCTGCTCTTATCCTCTTCCTTATGGCTGTAAACCTTTTTCTTTATTGTTCTCATTCCATTCATTCCCTGGGTTATCTCATCCACTCAATGGCTTTAATCCCCTATCTACACTCATGACTCTCAGGTATGCATCTTCAGCTGAAATCTTATTCTTGGATGCATCGAACTGCTATATGGAATCCCACTAGCACCTCAAATTCAGTTCATTCAGAACTGAATTTATTACTGTTCCTATTAACCTATTTTGTCTGGTTTCTTATTTCATTGAATAGCCAACCATCCTCCCAAATGCCAAGGCCAGAAACCTGTGTGACAACATCAATTTATTCACTCACTCCCCATAACACATTGCCAACATACTTTTACCCTCTTGATGTTCCTGGCATGTGCTGCTGACCTGATTCCAACTCATAGCGACCCTATAAGACAGAGTAGAACTGCCCCATAGGGTTTCCCAGGTTGTAATCTTCACAGAGGCTCCATGGTGGGGCAATGGTTAAAGGACTCAAATGCTAACCAAAAAGTCATCGGATTGAACCCACTTTCTGTATGGGAGAAAGATGTGGCAGTCTGCCTCTGTAAAGATTAACAGCCTTGGAAACCCTATGGGGTGGTTCCACCCTGTCCTACAGGGTCACTATGAGTCACAATCCACTTGACAGCCATGGGTTAGTTAACCTTTACTAGACCAGATCACCAGGTCTTTTCTCCCACACAGCAAGAACCTCCAAACTTTTGGTTAGCAGCTAAGTACTTAACCAATGTACCACCACAGCTCCTTTACCCTCATACTTCTTTTCTTTTTTTTTTAATAATTTTTATTGTGCTTTAAGTGAAAGTTTACAAATCAAGTCAGTCTGTCACATATAAGCTTATATACACCTTACTACATAC
Source organism: Elephas maximus indicus (assembly GCF_024166365.1). Taxonomy (NCBI): domain Eukaryota; kingdom Metazoa; phylum Chordata; class Mammalia; order Proboscidea; family Elephantidae; genus Elephas; species Elephas maximus. The sequence goes on along the minus strand of NC_064835.1, from coordinate 77,409,769 downwards.
TCCCATTTACTCTCCCCCTAATAAGTCAGCCCACTCCCTTCTTCCAGTCTCTCCTTTTGTGACTGTTTTGCAGTTTCTAACCCTCTCTACCCTCCCATCTCCCCTCCAGGCAGGAGATGCCAACACAGTCTCAAGTGTCCACCTGATACAAGAAGCTCACTCTTCATCAGCATCTCTCTCCAGCCCATTGTCCAGTCCCTTCCATGTCTGATGAGTAGTCTTCAGGAATGGTTCCTGTCCTGGGCCAACAGAAGGTTTGGGGACCATGACCACCGGGATTCTTCTAGTCTCAGTCAGACCATTAAGTCTGGTCTTTTTATGAGAATTTGGGGTCTGCATCCCACTGTTCTCCTGCTCCCTCAGGAATTCTCTGTTGTGCTCCCTGGCAGGGCAGTCATCGGTTGTGGCCGGGAACCATCTAGTTCTCCTGGTCTCAGGATGATGTAAGTCTCTGGTTCATGTGGCCCTTTCTGTCTCTTGGGCTCTTAGTTATCGTGTGATCTTGGTGTTCTTCATTCTCCTTTGATCCAGATGGGTTCAGACCAATTGATGCATCTTAGATGGCCGCTTATTAGCATTTAAGACCCCAGACACCACACTTCAAAGTGGGATGCAGAATGTTTTCATAATAGAGTTTATTATGCCAAATGAATTAGAAGTCCCCTTAAGCCATAGTCCCCAAACCTCTGCTGACCTTCGAAGCCTTCAGTTTATCCCGGAAACTTCTTTGCTTTTGGTCCAGTCAAGTTGAGCTGACCTTCCCTGTATTGAGTATTGTCCTTCCCTTCACCTAAAGTAGTTCTTATCTACTAACTAATCAGTAAATAACCCTCTCCCAACCTCCCTCCCTCCCCTCTCTCGTAACCACGAAAGAATGTGTTCTTCTCAGTTTATACTATTTCTCAAGAACTTATAATAGTGGTCTTATACAGTATTTGTCCTTTTGCCTCTGACTAATTTCACTCAGCATAATGCCTTCCAGGGTCCTCCATGTAATGAAATGCTTCACAGATTCGTCACTGTTCTTTTTCGATGTGTAGTATTCCATTGCGTGAATATACCATCATTTATTTAACCATTCATCTATTGACGGACACCTTGACTGCTTCCAGCTTTTTGCTATTGTAAACAGTGCTGCAACAAACATGGGTGTGCGTATATCTGTTTGTGTAAAGGCTCTTATTTCTCCAGGGTATATTCCAAGGAGTGGGATTTCTGGGTTGTATGGTAGTTCTATTTCTAACTTTTTAAGAAAACACCAGATAGATTTCCAAAGTGGTTGTACCATTTTACATTCCCATCAGCAGTGTATGAGAGTTCCAATCGCTCCGCAGCCTCTCCAACATTTATTATTTTGTGTTTTTTTGGATTAATGCCAGCCTTGTTGAAGTGAGATGGAATCTTATCGTAGTTTTAATTTGCATTTCTCTAATGGCTAATGATCAAGAGCATTTTCTCATGTGTCTGTTAGCTGCCTGAATATCTTCTTCAGTGACGTGCGTGTTCATATCCTTTGCCCACTTCTTGATTGGGTTGTTTGTCTTTTTGTGGTTGAGTTTTGACAGAATCATATAGATTTTAGAGATCAGGCGCTGGTCGGAGATGTCATGGCTGAAAATTTTTTCCAATCTGTAGGTGGTCTTTTTACTCTTTTAGTGAAGTCTTTAGATGAGCATAGGTGTTTGATTTTCAGGAGCTCCCAGTTACCGGGTTTCTCTTCGTCGTTTTTGGTAATGTTCTGTATTCTGTTTATGCCTTGTATTAGGGCTCCTAACATTGTCCCTATTTTTTCTTCCATGATCTTTATCGGTTTAGTCTTTATGTTTAGGTCTTTGATCCACTTGGAGTTAGTTTTTGTGCAAGGTGTGAGGTATGGGTCCTGTTTCATTTTTTTGAAAATGGATATCCAGTTATGCCAGCACCGCTTGTTAAAAAGACTATCTTTTCCCCAATTAACTAACACTAGGCCTTTGTCAAATATGAGCTGCTCATATGTGGATGGATTTATATCTGGGTTCTCAATTCTGTTCCATTGGTCTATGTGCCTGTTGTTGTACCAGTACCAGGCTGTTTTGACTACTGTGGCTGTATAATATGTTCTAAAATCAGGTAGAGTGAGGCCTCCCGCTTTCTTCTTTTTCAGTAATGCTTTACTTATGCGAGGCTTCTTTCCCTTCCATATGAAGTTGGTGATTTTTTTCTCCATCGCATTAAAAAACGTCATTAGAATTTAGATCGGAAGTGCATCGTATGTATAGATGGCTTTTGGTAGAATAGACATTTTTACTATGTTAAGTCTTCCCATCCATGAGCAAGGTATGTTTTTCCACTTATGTAGTTCCCTTTTAGTTTCTTGCAGTAGTACTTCATAGTTTTCTTTGTACAGGTCTTTTACATCTTTGGTAAGATTTATTCCTAAGTATTTTATCTTCTTGGGGGCTACTGTGAATGGTATTGATTTGGTGATTTCCTCTTCGTTGTTCTTTTTGTTGATATAAAGGAATCCAAGTGATTTTTGTATGTTTATCTTGTAACCTGAGACTCTGCCAAACTCTTCTATTAGTTTCAGTAGTTTTCTGGAGGATTCCTTAGGGTTTTTTGCGTATATTTTTACTTCTTCCTTGCCAATCCAGATGCCCTTTATTTCTTTGTCTAGCCTAATGCTCTGGCTAGGACCTCTAGCACAATGTTGAGTAAGAGCAGTGATAAAGGGCATCCTTGTCTGGTTCCCGTTCTCAACGGAAATGCTTTCAGGTTCTCTCCATTTAGAGTGATGTTGGCTGTTGGCTTTGTATAGATGCCCTTTATTATGTTGAGGAATTTTCCTTCAATTCCTATTTTGCTGAGAGTTTTTGTCACGAATGGATGTTGGACTTTGTCAAATGCCTTTTCTGTATCAATTCATAAGATCATGTGATTTTTGTCTTTTGTTTTATTTATATGGTGGATTACATTAATGATTTTTCTAATATTAAACCAACCTTGCATAAAAAAAAAAAAAAAACCTTGCATACCTGGTATAAATCCCACTTGGTCATGGTGGATTATTTTTTTGATATGTTGTTGAATTCTATTGGCTAGAATTTTGTTGAGGATTTTTGCATCTATGTTCATGAGGGATATAGGTCTGTAATTTTCTTTTTTTGTGGTGTCTTCACCTGGTTTTGGTATCAGGGAGATGGTGGCTTCATAGTCTTAATACTTCCTAAATCATCCTTCTTCCTTCCATTCTCACTATGTTAGACGTTGTTGGTTCCATACGTAGCTTCTATTTTGTCTTGCTTCACCCCAGCTGAACCCAATTCAGACACCCACCCCCTCCCTCATGCAGCCCATGTGCTTCTGGGGAAACTGACCCCCAACTTCCCTGCTCCAGAAGTTAGCCTCATTGGCCAAGGAAAATTCCATCCCCAGTCAATGATCAGTTTAGAAAGTATCATGTAATGTATTTTGGCCAGTAAGGCCCAGGGAGAGGTTTGCGGGAAATGTCTCACTCTTCTAGAAGTGCTTCCAGAATTGACCATCTCTTTTCACTGGACATTTCATGTATGGACATGGAGTCTGGAACTGCTGCAGCAATTCTGCTGCCAAATCCTGAGGATAAAGTAATCAAAGAAAAGCAAGACCAAGATAATTTAAGGAAAATAAAGTTGGATCTACTGGAATTCATTCTTTGCCTGTTCAGACTATGGACCACCTCTAAGACTAGAGCAATAATACAGATATACAGAACCCTGTTCTAGAAAAGAACCTAAACACTCCTCTATGAAAGCATGAAACTAGCAAGATTTCTAAGTAATACAATGCCAATCTAAACAAACTAATTCAACCTAAGACAAAACACTTAAAAAGAGAAATTCAACTAGTCAGTCGAACTTAGAGTGAAAAAAATCAAAAATGTTTTAATTCAAATTTTTTTAACTGAAGTACTCTAAATTTGATTACTGGATAATCAAACTGTCTTTCTTTCAGCATGTGTCTTGTGGAACTGGGAAAAATGATACTTTTTTATTTTATAATTTATCTTCAGAGGCAGAACAAGAACAACTTGGCCTTTTTCTCTGCGGTCAAACAGAACTGTACTATGTGAAAGTGGGTCAGCGGCAATCAACGTGTACATAACTATAAATTATATGATAGGCAATCTCACCTTAACTTTATGCAAGAACGTGGTGTCTTGTGCAAAATCACAAAAACCTGAGTAATAGGCTTTTGTGGGAGCCAAGTGTCTAGGGCTGCACAAAAGAAGAATAATTTAGGATAGACTTTAGTTTAGATTTGGATAAAACCCTGGAGCAAAAGATTGTAAAGACACAGTTTGGGTATTTGGATAAATGTCCTGGAACAAGAAGAGACTGAATTTGGAAATGGATGATTAAAAAGTCGAAAACAGTAAGAGCTGGCTCTAAAGCCAGGCTTTGCATCAGTTCTGTGCATCTATAATTACCTAACAAGTATGGAGCCTTCACCAGTAGACTAGAGTCATCATTACCTCTAATACTGGATTCACTGTTAGATTCTAGAGACTGGATTCAGCCTATAGGCGGATTTAATCACATATAGTGAGAACAGGAAGTACAGAATGGGGCATGACAGAGAGCATATTGCCTTATATAACAATTACAGAGCCACGTTATATGCATACTTCATAATGTTGGATTTAAATAAACACATAAGTACACAAACTTGCTTGCTGAAAGTGAAGAGGGCTTGAAGTACTTACTGATGAAGATCAGTGACCACAGCCTTCAGTATGGATTGTACCTCAACACAAAGAAAACAAAAGTCCTCACAACTGGATCAATAAGCAACATCATCATAAATGGAAAAAAATGGAAGTTGTCAAGAATTTCATTTTACTTGGATCCACAATCAATACCCACGGAAGCAGCAGTCAAGAAATCAAATGACACATTGCATTGGGCAAATCTGCTGCAAAATACCTTTTTAAAGTGCTGAAAAGCAAAGATGTTACCTTGGAGACTAAGGTGCACCTGACCCAAGCCGTGGTGTTTTCAGTCGCCTCATATGCATGCAAAAGTTGGACGATGAATAAGGAAGACCGAAGAAGAACTGACGCCTTTGAATTGTGGCGATGGTGAGAAATAATGAATATACCATGGATTGCCAGAAGAACAAACAAATCTGTCTTGGCAGAAGTACAACCAGAATGCTCCTTAGAAGCAAGGATGGTGAGACTATGTCTCATATACTCTGGACATGTTATCAGGAGGGATCAGTTCCTGGAGAAGGACATTACGCTTGGTAAAGTAGAGGCTCAGCAAAAAAGAAGACCCTCAAAGAGATGGATTGACACAGTGGCTGCAACAATGGACTCAAGCATAACAGCAATTGGGAGGATGAGGCAGGACCAGGCAGTGTTTCATTCTGTTGTACACAGGGTCACTATGAGTTGGAATTGACTCGATGGCACCTAATAACAACAACAACATGCAAACAACACCCATGTGCTTCTCATGATTTGAAGAAAGTGAACTAGCTGGCCACCATCCAGAAGACAGTCAGCCATTCACATTCAAGGACACTGTCCTTCTTTAAATTCCTTCCAAAAAAAACCTTGCATTGTTTGTACCATATTGTTTACCAGTTGTTTAAAAGTACTCCCCCCTCCCCTCATTTTTTTTTTTTTTGGCCTAATGAGTTTTAAATGCACATGCAATGTTGAAATGCCACATGCAGTTTTAGATAGAATGGTGTCTCTATAATTAACGAAGTCTCCTAGGAGTATATATAATACATTTAATGCACATATACATATTGAGAATCTACTATGTGCAAACCACTGTACTGGACTATTACGGATGTCAAGAGTCATCAACAAAACAGACATGGTTCCTGCCTTCATGGCCCCAAATACCTTCTGCTGAAGGTCTTGATCTTATTAGGAATCAATAGAACGAAGATTCTAAAGGTACATAGGACCTAACATGGGTACAATTTGTATTATACTGAAGTTGCACGTGTAAAATCAGGACAATAGGTTTTTCTGTCCAATTAAAGACACACTGTAATAAAACAAGTGCTACGGCTGCTAACCAAAGGGTCGGCAGTTCGAATCCCCCAAGCGCTCCTTGGAAACTCTATGGGGCAGTTCTACTCTGTCCTACAGGGTGGCTATGAGTCGGAATCGACTCTACGGCACTGGGTTTGGTTTTTTGGTTTTATAATAAAACAGGCTCATGGTATTTTAAAGGTTTAAAGTTCATGTTCCTAACATTAGAAATTCCAAAGAATTAAAATTTTAAGTTCGTAAGTTCATGTTTTCCTTTATTTTGAGCCAGCGCACCTGTATGCACTTGATCATAGCTAAAAGATAGATTCCTGACACATTGTGTGTGTAATTCTTCCTTTTAAAAGCCACGCCAACCTGAGGAAGGGCAATCAAGGGACCAGAGTGACAATACAAAAAGTAATTAAACTAATCTTTGGCTCTGGACCACTTTATTACTCTGTGGTTTTGCGTAAATAATCTTCTCTGAGCCTGTTTCCTCATCTGTAAAATAGGAACAATAACAGTGATTAAGACTACAGGCCCTGCTACATACTGAGATATTTAAGAGTAAAATGGTATAATCTAGAATTTGCTCTAAAATATTACAGACAAAAGAAAAGCATGTGCAGGTAGATGGAGGATAACAGATGAAATGAGATTAGCTATGAGTTGACAGTGGTTGAAGCTGAGTGGCTGGGTACATAAGCATCAATGTTTTGCATGTGTTTTAAAGTTTCCATAATCAAAAGTTAAGATAAATCCACTTTGGAAAATAATAACAAAACAAATTCCGGAGTCAGACAGAGTTTTAATTCTAGCTCTTCTGTTTGCAAGCTTTGTGACCTTAAGCAAGCTACAAGACCTCTCTAAATTTCAGTTTCCTCTTTATAAAAAGATCGTAACAATAATACCTACCTAGGGTTTTTATCAGGAATAAACAAAATGAAATAATCTATGTAGAGTGCAGAGTATGGTGCCTGGAAAACATTAAGTGTTCAAAAAAATGTTATTTTTCCCTACTAACGCTAAAATTTTTTTTACTAGGTTTACTGGGGTTCTTTATGAAGTTTCTTTGACTAGAGACCCTATTTACCAAAGACTGGTGGTAGAATATCAAGTAGGGTACGAAATATAGTGAGGACCCTGACTTTCCAAATATAAAATATGGATAACATCTAGAATCCACCCAGCTCTCCTACTTTACAACTCTGGCTACATAGCCTTTACGATTCCTTCCAGTTTTCATCCACATATTCTACCATTTGTACAGTATTTATGGAAAAGACCATTTCCTAATCTTCCTTGCATTTCCCCCCGGGATCTATTATAACACCAGTGACATTTGGGAACTGGCTGAAAGAATTAATCAGTGCAAAGAGTGGTAAATATCATCTCCTTAAAGGTCTTTTTTGTAGTCATTCAACAGTGATTTAAAAGAATCTGAAAATCTTTAATATTAGGTTAGTTGTATCAGTAATGATTGTTTCCAGCTGCAAGTAGCAATGACATCTGACTAATAGGGGCTGAAACAAATAGGAAATTATTTTTCTCCCTGGCAGGATATTTGGAAGTATGGAGAGAACAATTTGATGTCTCTTGTGATTTTCTTATCCTTTTTTCATGATCAAGAAATGGATGCCAGAATTCCAGGGAAAAGAGTCAGCATTAGTACCATTTGTTTCTTACATCAAGAAAGCAAAATATTTCCTACAAACTCATCCCCCAACAGACTTCTTCTTTCATCTCACTGCCCAGAACTGGGTCACAGGGTCATCTCAATTTAAGGCTTAGACCAGTCATGAGACTGAGCGTATGGCCACCCTAATCCTGGCAACACTGGAGCTCTCTTAGTAAGTAAAGGGGGGGGAATGGATAATAAGCAAGCAATCAACAATATCTGTGAACCTACTTTTGTAATCTCGTGGAAACCATCCTCATTATTGCTCTGGCTCCCCATTCTCCTCTTTGCTGCACCTCCTGCCACCAGACACAGAGACATCTGGATCCGCGCTCATGACCCATCCACGCTCATGACCCAGCCACGATCATGACCCCATCCACGCTCATGACCCATCCACACTAATGACCCACATTAATACCTGGCCTCACAATTCTGGTACCTCCTCAGCTGCAGTAACCTTCACCCACCCTGAAATTCAGCACTCCCTGGAATCCTAATTACCCAAAAATACTGTACACCAATATCCTGAATTCTGAGCTTTCTCCTCTGTGATCATAATACCCTTATTTTCAACATTTTCTGTCCCCATACTGTTATGAAACCCTTCCTTAGCCTTCTTTGGATCTCAACTCTATCAATCCCTCCTCTTCTTGCCTTATCATCATCTCCATTTGGTTTTCACCGTCTTCTTTACCCAACCTTGGCTCTATCGTTCATCCTCACAAAGACGCTTTAATCACCATGCTGGAATCGCTCATTTCTTTACAGTGTGCTAGGCCAATTTCATGAAACTCTAATAAAATTGCATAGCATTCCTCTTCCCCTACAATCCATTTTCCCCTCCTGCCTTTGAGCTGTTGAGACTTGTTAGATAAAAATTATAAAACTATGCTCTTAGACCCATGACTGTTTTCTGCCTAACTTCAGTTAGAAGCTCATTACTTCTCTGTAGTCCTTTTATTCATCACTTATTGACTCTATCAAACTTCTCACAGCAACTGTTCCAAACACTTACCTTCCCTTCAAGGTTCAGATTCCTTACTCAAAGCAGATGACCTTGCCTTCCACTTTACTAAAATCAAAGCAATTCAAATGCCCTCAACTTATGATCCAGGAGGGGCCTAGATATCCCCCCAAACTTCAGACTCATATCCAACTGCTTTCTTGGCTTCTCCATTTGGATTTGAATGGCACATATGAAATACCTCAAATAATTATTAATGTTTTGTATAGGTCCTATTTCCCCTATTGTTTCTTGAAGGAAGAGACTGTATTTTATTCATCTTTGTGTCTTCCAACAGTACCTAGCACAACAGCTATGTTAACTACAAAACAAAATTCTGGATCTTTTCCCTGAGCTTGCTGTTCTCTCAGCCTTTGCTAGTTTACTAAGTGGAAAACACCATCTTTCTGCACTGGTTAAAGATGGTTCCATGTATGTGAAATTTCTAGCACTTTCCAATTATGCTTGCATAGCTGCTGAGTATGTTCTCACTGGCGAGGTGGTTTTAGAGAAGCCCTAGGACAGAAAGTGAGAAGTATAACAGCAGAAACTTACGCAACATGCTGTCAGGTTTTACCTATGCAAAGATGGTTGAAGCCTGCATGATACTGATGGCTATGAATAATAGTGAGGCAGAAAGGATTTGAATGGCCTTTGTCAAGAACTGAGGGTTTGATATTTTACTCCACTTGCAAGCTAATTAAGTAAGCTTGTCCTAGTTTCACAGATGCTAGCAGAAGACATGAGATTATGGCATAAACAAAAGGCTTAATTACTCACAGTAGTAGCAATAACCAAAAAAAGCCACATTTTCTTGCACCAATTCAACCAACATTCTCTTGCACTGGTTCCCTGAGCCCCAATTCCCATGAGGCAATGTGAATATATATTCTCAGCAGTGAGTTCTATTATAGGAGAGGGCCCTGAGTTTAAGGAATATGAAGCCTATAGAGAATTGTCTCACAAGACAGAATAAAAAGTATCCTATAAAATTACCAATATTCAAGTATGTGCCCTAGCTTCCCTCTTGTTTCTTGAGGGCAAAGATTATGTTTTTTTTAACCTTTGGATCTTCCAACAGTGATTAGTTGACTACACACTAATTAACTGTATAATGTAGCACTACACACACATAAGAGAACTAATTTAATCTCAGACTATAGTAAAACAATAAACTGGACCTTAAGCTCTGGGAAGGGAAGGACCATGTTTGTTTTGTATCCCAAGCACCTTGGAACCAAAAACCCAAACCAAACCCGTTGCTGTCAGGTCAATTCCGACTCACAGCAACCTTACAGGACAGAGTAGAACTGCCTCATAGGGTTTCCAAGGAGTGGCCGGTGAATTCAAACTGCTGGCCTTTTGGTTAGCAGCCTGAGCTCTTAACCACTGCGCCACTAGGGCCCCAGTACCTGGCATATACTGTAGTAAAAACAAAAAAACCAAACTTTGCCATCGAGTCGATTTCGACTCAGCGATCCTACAGGAAAGAGTAGAACTGCTCCGTAAGGTCTCCAAGGAGCATTCAGTGGATTCGAACTGCCAACTTTTTGGTTAGCAGCCAAGCCCTTAACTGCTGTACTACCAGGGCTCCAATACTGTAACAGGAGTTGAAAATATTTGCTTAATATGTATAAAATCAGTAGTCTCTAGAACAAGAGAAAACCTGTTTACTCAGGCCAAATGCAGAGCCCTGTGTTCAGTCACAAGCACTATCCTAAACAGGAGACAGACAACCTGTGAAACTACAAAGGATAAGGGCCTGAATCACGAAGGTCCAGGAAAATGTCGTATGAGAAATAATTAAAGGTACAAATAAGCACGGCTTCTCTTAATAAAACACAGCATTTCCAAAGCTTTAGCCTTGGAATGAGAATATCCAAAAAGCAAAAAGGAACTGACCAAGAGCCCCAGTCCCCTATGCCCTGAGTCCCCCTTTTCCCATAAGGACCTCTCACACTGCTTTCCATTGCCACAACTGAAGGGTTGCCAGGGACTTGTTCCCTCCCTTCAAAGCTGTGGCTTATTTAGCTGCTTTTCAAAAACCTCATCTGGTTCTTACGATCACAGCTAAGACAAGCTTCGATTTTTAAAAAGACAAAAGGCTAAATGAAAATGTTTTAAAAAAAGAACTGAGGAAAATACATGAAGCTTAAAAGACAGGGCAGTTTACAAAGATTACAGTTTGTTCCTAACATAGTTAATTAATTAACTCTGAGGGTCACAGGCTTCTGTCTAGAGGCTATTTGTCATGGATTAAATTGTAGCCCCCAGAAATATGTGTATCAAGCTGGCTATGCCTTGATTCCCAGTATTGTGTAATTTTCTTGTGTGTTGTAAATTCTATCACTATGATGTGATGCTGATGAGATCTACAAGATTAGATTGTGTTTTAAGCTAATCTCTTCAGAAATAAAAAAGAGAGAAGCAAGCAGAGTGCTATGGGGACCCATACCACCAAGAAAGCAGCACTGGGAGCAGAGCCCATCCTTTGGGCCTGGGGTTCCTTCAAGAAGAAACTTCTGGTCCAGGGGGAAATTGATGAGAAGGACCTTTCTCCAGAGCCAACAGAGAGAGAAAGCCTTCCCCCTGGAGATGACACCCTAAATTTGGACATCTAGCTTATTTTACAGTGAGGAAATAAATTTCTCTTTGCTAAAGCCATTTACTTGTGCTATTTCTGTTATATAGCACCACTAGATAACCCAGACACTACTCAAGATAGCAACATTCCATCCCAAGGGATTAATACAATATTGCCTTACTTCCCAGGTCCCTGCCTGTCTCCACAGGCTGGGCAATCTCATTACCTACACAGACATCTTACCCTTTTCTGCAGTTAAAGCCATGACTACATTTCTAAAACTAGCATCCTTTCTTTCCACTCTAGCTTGCTACAGGTAGTCCCCAACTTATGAGTATTCGAGTTACAGCAAACCACACTTATGATGGTCTGGATTTTTTTTTTTTTTTTTGGTACATCTTATCATCAGTAATATGCACTACATACAATGTTAAAATATATCTGTAAATTTATATGCAATGTTTCCAACCCTCCAAAGACAAATAAAGATCGAATTTATAAAGATACTGATTAAAGGCAATAATAATGAAAATGAAAAAAAAAAATCGAGGTGTTCAACTTACTTCAGACCCTACTTAAGACAGAGTCATATGAATGGAACCCCATCATAAGTCAGGGACTACCTGTACTGATACGGTTCATTCAACCAATATTGAGTGCCTACTAAATACCGGGCACTTCCTTAGGCACTGGAGATATATATTCCTGAGCAAAAAGACAGAAATACTTTTTCTCATTGATCTATTTTATGTCATTGGTGAAAAAATATCAGAGTGTTTTACATATGGCAATGGTAAGCATTGTTTTGGAATTTTCTTTTCAGTCATTTATATGTGTTTATGTATGTATGTGGATTCTTGAATAAAATGTGTTTCTTACTATGAACTGAGGTTTTAAAAAAATTGAAAGCCAGTGAATATAAGGTGCAGGAAGTGGAGCAGGGTTGAAATACCAAATAGAGATAAGGCCTCACTGAGATGACATTTCAGAAAAGATCTAAAGGAGATTAGAGAGTGAGTCATGTGGCTGCATGGGGGGAAAGCCATCCAGGCAGAAGGAACATCAAGTACAAATGTCCTAAGGTAGGAGTATATCTGGTATGATTAAGAAATGGCAAGAAAGCAATTGTGGCTGGAGCAGGGTGGGCCAGGAGAAGAGTAGTTACTAAAGATTTGAGGTCAGAGAGGTAACTGAAAGTTAGATCAGGTAGGACCTTACAAACGATCGTCAGGACTTTGGATTCATCTAAGCGAGATGTGGAGCCACTGAGTAAGTCTGAAAAGAATAGTGACCCCATCTGGCTTACGCTTTTAAAAATCCACTTATGTTTCTAAAGGTCCACTTATGTTCTGAAAATAAATTCTATGTAGGAAGAGAAGGGTGGAGAAAAGAAAAACCACCATCTTCTTATCAAGCATAATAGCCAGACCCTGCACCATGTGGCTGAGTCTTGGTCATGCTGCTGCTCGTTAAGAGCAGTCTTAGGCCTCAATTTGGTAGGAATGTAGTAAAAATGGCTTCTGCTGTGTTGATTTTAACTTGTTAAGAGAGAAGACAGCAACTCCTTCTGGAAGACTGACAAAACGTCCTTCTTGGATAATTGGACATGAAGCTAGGTATTTTGTGGACTTACAGCAGCATACTCTGTTGGTCCAGATTGTGACCAGGATTCAATTCCAAGGAAAATCTTTGTGTTAAATATCCCAAATTTCCTCTTCGATCAAGCTAGACAATCTATACCATTATAGAACTGTTTTCATTGAGAATTATAAGAAACCTAATCTATTTTACTTTAGAAATGTTGAGGGTGCAACACACTTTCTATCATGAGGATCCATGAAAATAAAACATTTTTTAGGTCTTAATACCTAGGTCTCAGCAACTAGGTTGTTTTTAATTTATGGACTCTGTGAATCTCATAACTAAGTATATGTTTCTCTTTGCTCTGAAATCCTCTTCTATCAACTCCATGGCATGCATTTTTACTAACCTTATCTGAGTTTTACCTTATTTTTTCATTAAAGGAAGTCCCAGAATATAAGCCTCTCTCTGTAGCCAATAAATGGAAATTTCTTGAACTGATTTTGTCTCTCTCTTTACCAATGTATCACTGGAACTGACAAAGCAAAGCAACAACTGTGGTAATAAAATGTTGTAGGTGAGGTTGCCTATGGCTAGAAGAATTTACCTGTTTCCTTGCACAATTCATAAGGTCATAGTGTTTAACTTCCTCCCTCAAGTGAGGCAACTGGGTATTGTATAGTGAGATGTTTGGAGTCGTCTGACCATCTCCAGTTATATGCTACAAAACCTTACACACAGTCTCATTTCCCCATCCACACAAGTTTAGGCTTGTTGTGAGGCTTGACTGAGATCATGTATATAAAAGTACCCAATGAATAGACACAACTCATCTTTGGCCCATTTCAAGAGTTACCTATTCTATTAGAAATCAAGGTATATTATAACATATAGCTTAGGAGAGAAGTAGTGAGATTATTTCACTGAAAAGGGTTTAGCTTTAGAAGGAGATGTCTTAGAAGTAAGATGAGAGCTGTTTTCAAATTTCTGAAGAGCTAAATTGAAAGAATCAGACTTATTTTGCTAAGTTCCAGAGCCAAATCTAGGACATGAAAGTGAGAGATGTGTTGAACAAAGCCGTTTTAAACAATTAGAGCTACACCAAAGCAGAAAGCTTTCTACCTCCCAAGTGTTCACACAGAGCCTGCGTGATGACCCATCAAAGATGGTCCTCCATCCCTCAGAAGAGAATTCCTAGCTGGAGGTGGAATGTGAGAGCTCTCCTCTGGTTGCAAGGCTTCCAGGATTAAGTTCTGAACCTTCCTAAAGCTCTATATTTTAACACTAAGAAGGAAAGAATGAATTCAATGCAGAGTGAAGCAGAGACAGGGTGGCAGACAGACAGACACTTGATGGCATTCCAGTCATTAGTTGTAGAGATTACCAAGGCCTACTCCATTCCACACGCTTCTTGCAGTCTGATTATGTGACCCACTAAAATCTCCCTTTTCACTTAAGCTACTTACTAGTTGACTAACAAATGCATCTAAAGAGTCATGAGTAAATTAGACTAAACGACACTTAAAGTACTTTTCTACGATAAGGCTATAATCCTAAAAACAAAATAACACATTAAATCTTGTACAGGTAACAGACCAAAACCAAACTTGTTGCCATCAAGTCAATTCTAACTCATAGTTACCCTACAGGACAGAGCAGAACTGCCCCACAGGGTTTCCAAGGAGCAGCTGGTAGATTTGAACTGCTGACCTTTTCATTAGCAACCAAGCTCCTAACCACTGCACAACCAGGTCTTCTGTACAGGTAGTAGGTGGATGTTAAAGGATACCATTAAAAACGATGAACCTGTTAGAAAATTGTTAAATAAGAAAGCAGGGAACTAAGGGAATGTCTAAAATGTGTAAGTATGAAAATAACCATTAGAATAGAAAAAATAAAATTCCTAAGTACGAAAAAGGAAAATAATTATTAAACTAAAAAGAGCAAAGAAAGTGCAACACATAGAAAAAGAATTATCTTCAGCATAAGAAGGAAAAGGAAATAAAACACGGATCTGTTCATTGTTGCTCTTGTTGTCTGCCACCGAGTCAATTCCAACTCATGACAACCCTACACGACAGAGTAGAATGCCCCATAGGACATCCTAGGCTGTACTCTCCACAGGGGAGCCCTGGTGGTGCAGTGGTTGAGCGCCATGACTGCTAATCAAATGGTCAGTGATTCAAATCCACCAGCTGCTCCTTGGAAACCCTAGGGAGCAGTTCTACTCTGTCCGACAGGGTCTCTATGAGTTGGAAATCAACTTAACGCAATGGATTTTTCTGTTTGTTTTTTGTACTCTTTCCAGAGGAGCCCTGGTTGTGCAGTGGTTAAGGCTACGGCTGCTAACTAAAAGCCCTGCAGCTCGAATCCACCAGCGGCTCCTTGAAAATCCTATGGGGAAATTCTACAGTTGGAATCGACTCAATGGCAACAGGTTTTTTTGGTTTTGGCGGGGAAGGGGTTTGGTTAATCCTTACAGAAGCAGATCATCAGGGCTTTTCTCCTGCGGAGCCGCTGGTGGGTTCAAACCACCGACCTTTTGCTGAGCATTTAACCAGCGCTCCTTTCACCTGCTCATAGTGTTGTAAAAAGAAATACAAAAAGTGAAACTGTATGCTTTTGATGTGTTTACTTTTATGTATGTATGTTTTATCTCAATAAAAGTTTATTTTAAATGTAAAAGAAAAAAATACAAGAAGGATAAACCAGAAACTAAATAGATCAGTTACTTACAAGGTAGGAAGAAACAGAGAGGAAAGGAAGGGAGGGTAGGAACAGGGTAGAAAGAATGGGGAAAGTAACACCTCTCTGAGTGTACCTTTTTATAGGAACTTATAGGGTACCTATGAGTCGGAATCAACTCAATGGCAATGGGTTTAGAACTATGTTAATGTTTTAGGTAGACGGATAGATGATAAAAAGCAACGAGTATGGAAAAAATAAAATGTAATATAACCAGAAACAAATTGAGTAGCTGTATTTCAAATGAATCACACTGACTGTGATGGTTAAGACTGTGTGTCAACTTGGCTGGGCGATGATTCTCAGTGGTTTGGCACTCATATGACATTATGATCACTCCCATCTGCTGTGAGTAGCCAGTCAGATGAAAGGGAGTTCCCTTGGGTGTGTGGCCTGCATTGAATATAAGTGGACATTCTGGCAAGGCTCATGGCTTTTGCTAGCTATGGATCCTGCATTTGGTTCCTGTCCATCTGAGCTCCAGTTCTTGGGACTTGAGCGAGCAGGTTACCTGCAAGTCTTGCCTACCAATCTTGGGATTAGTCGATCTTCGCAGCCTGTGAACAACAGCCCTGCTCTCAGACCAGCAAATCTTCGGTTTGCCAGCCCCTGTGGCTACATGAATCAAGAGAAGCCTCCAGCCTGACCCACGGACTTGGGATGTTCCAGTCTCTACAACCACATGAGTCATTTCCTCGATATAAATAAATAAATATGTATATATTTATTTGGAAACCCTGGTGGTATAGTGGTTAAAAGTTCGGCTGCTAACCAAAGGGCTGGCAGTTTGAATCCACGAGACACTCCTTGGAAACCCTATGGGGCAGTTCCACTCCGTTCTATAGGGTCGCTATGAGTCTGAATCAACTTGACAGCAACGGGTTTGTTTTTTGTTTTTTTTTTTAATATATATATTTATACAATTTACTGATTTGGCTTCTCTAGAAAACCAAGCCTAAGACATTGACGGATAAGGGGAAAAAAGAAGCAACCTAAGTAACTTTTGAACTTAATATGTTGACCGTATACTCTCAAATTAAAGACAAAATATTGAACTCTAATTAGTAGGTTTATTTTTTCACAGTGGTATGGGTTAGCAATTTTAAACAACTTTATCTCAATCTAAAAGTGGGTAAACAACTAAATATATTGAGATACTGGACTCCAGGCATTTCACTATCAGAGGGGAGTCACAAAACACAGAAAGGAGAAAGGTTAGAATGATCCCTACGGTGTTGAATTGGAACTCAGGGTATCAGTACGAACTCATGGTTTTTACTAGCTAGACACAGAGATAGATAAAAAAATAGACACAAATGTATGTATACATATATGTTTCTTTATATTCACGTACATGTATTTCCTAGCTCTCGCTACTCACAGGACCTAAAATCAATAATGCCCAGTAGCAGTTAGCACATTAATTCCCTAGATCCTGGTTCCTAAATACCATACTCCATTAAAAGGAAGCAGGGGTCCTTGGAGAAACAGCTGGTTCCTGAGCTGGGGCAGAGAAAGTATATGGTGAGCTCAGAATATCTTTTTGTGCCAAAAATGAGAAAAGGCTCTACAAATGATAGGGACATGTCAAAAGGACAGAAGAGCCAACTTGGAAGGTCTCCTATTGGCCAAGTCTGGTACAATTCAATATCAAAATAAGTAACGGCCAGAAACTATGGCCCTCAGACACCCTGCTAACCCAGAACTGAAACCATTCCTGAAGCCTACTTTTCTGAGAAAGATTAGACAGGCGTACAAAACAAAAAATAACACACAACAGGAACGTGCTTCTTAGTTCAACCAATATACCAGGCCAAATGGCCAACCCCTGCCCAAAAGCAAGACAAGAAGGCAGGAGGGGACAAGAACTGGATGAATGGACAAAGGGAATCCAGGGTGGAAAGAGAGAGTGTGCTGTCGATTGTGGGGATTGCAACCAATGTCACAAAACAATGTGTATAAATTTCTGAATGAGAAATTAACTTAAGCTGTAAACTCTCACCTAAAGCACAATAAGAAAAAGAATTAAAAAAAAAAAAGAAAAATCAGCTTAACAGTAATAATGTATTATAACTCATAGAATAAAATAAGAATCCATGAATTCACAGTCTTATAAATGAATGAATAAGAGCAAAGGAAATGCTCTTTCTCACAGTGGAATGACTAATAAATAAGGAAGAATGATGGAGTTAAAAACTCATCATCTGGCAACCACCAGAGTAATAACTGTTTCAGACAATAATTTTCAATGTGTGCTGAAATCAGTGGGTTAAATTTTGATGAGACACAGGATACTTACATAGTTTCAAAGTATCTCCTACAAGATGTTTATTAGTGACTTTAAAAAATAGAAACTTTACAGTGAAAAGACCTGGCAGACACTACTTTAACCCAATGGTCAAAGTTAACACCACCAGGAATGAACACATGAACATCATATGCCTCATAACATGACAACATCACTTCAGTGGCATTCCTGGAAAAAAAAGTTTAACCTGAATCTAATCAAGGGGAAACATTAGACAAACCCAAACTGAGGGACATTCTACAAAATAACTGGGTTATAATCTTCAAAAATATCAAGGTTATGAAAGACAAGAACAGATCTTAAAATATTAAAGAGTACAATAACTAAATACATGGGGCTTTAGAGCAAAGAAAAGTTTTTCTTTTTCTTTTACTATAAAAGATCTTGGTAGGGCAACTGGTGAAATCCGAATAAGACCTACAGATTAAATAATAACAGTATCAATGCTGATCTCCTGATTTTGATTACTGTAGCGGATTATGTAAGACAATGTCCTTGTTTTGAGGTAATGCATTGAAGTATTTAGGGCTGTAAAGGGGTGTGATGTACAACATACTTTCAACTGGTTTAGAAGAAAATAAATATACACATACATAGTAAAAAAAATAGTACATGTGGTAAATTGCTACCGTGGGTGAAAAGTATTTGGAAATTCTTTGTACTATTTTTGCAACTTTTCTCATAAATCTGAAATTCTTTAAAAATGAAATAATGAATTGAACTTTAGTTCATAAGTGAAAGAGAAAGTCCAGGGTAACAATCATTGTCTTCTATCTGGTGGGTATGCTGTGAATGTTTTTCAAAACTTTTCTCATTGCCTTATGAAACTAATAATGTTCTTGGTAAAGCAGTAACTAATTTTAAAAACCAACCCAGGACTAAGTAAAAGTGTGGATTATGGAATAGGACGAAAGGCACTCCACTTGCAAGTATTAACTAGCAGTATTGCCCCTAGACCTGAACAAATCTCTGCCTTACTCTGCCTTCCAACCATTCAGGCATTACTGTTGCTGTCCTTTGGCTTAATCACCTCTGTTTCCTGCCTCATTTCCGTAAAGACAGAGTCTTCCGGAATCTCATAGGCTTGGGGTCAGGTTCTAGGCACTTTTTAGGGTGATAATTATATAACCTGATAAACTAAATTCACACAAGCTCATCCCGACTTAAGGTAGAAACCAAAATGCACCAGTATGAGCATCTCAGAAGAGCGGTAATTTACTTTCAAAATTGTTGTACAGAATATATTTAATAAATTAAAATACAATGCTGGCTGATTAGAGTAAGCTCATGTGACTCTTTAACACCATTTAGGTAATATCTTTGTGTCATGGGGGAGAAAACGTTGTACTGAGAGTCAGGATTCCTCAGTTCTGGCTCTGACGCTAATCATTTTATGGACTTTAACACGTACCTTAAAAACGCTGGCCTCTCCCAGACCTTCTGTTGGCCCAGGACAGGAACCATTCCCGAAGCCAACTCTTCAGACATGGATTGGACTGGACAATGGGTTGGAGAGGGATGCTGGTGAGGACTGAACTTCTTGGATCAGGTGGACACTTGAGACTATGTTGGCATCTCCTGCCTGGAGGGGAGATGAGAGGTAGAGGGGGTTAGAAGCTGGCAAAATGGACACGAAAAGAGAGAGTGGAGGGAGAGAGCGGGCTGGCTCATCAGGGGGAGAGTAACTGGGAGTATGTAGCAAGGTGTATATAAGTTTTTATGTGAAAGACTGACTTGTAAACTTTCACTTAAAGCACAACAAAAATTATAAAAAAAAAAAAATGCTGGCCTTAGTTTCTTAAACTGTATAACAAGGAGGCAAGAGGTTAGAAAGATGAACTATATGAACTGTAATCCCTTCTATTCACAGTACTGAGTATATTAAAAGACATAACATTGCTTTGAGCTATGCCAATAAAACCATAATGTACTTTTTCCAGGCTTACTTTAAGAGCTATAACTGAAGATCTAAGAAGCCAAGGATTGAGTTTCCTGAACTAAGACTTGCTCATGTGCTAACAAAAAGATCAGTTGTCTCTCTGGTCTTGCCTTAAGTAACAGAATTTTAATGGGCATCTTCAGGAGATAATGCTCCCATTTTTGTTATCTAAACCAAATAATAAGAAAATGATGACACCAAGTCAGGCCAGTAAAGAAGATATTTTTACTTAGGCAGGGCCTTGCAATATGTTGACATGATATTATGTGGATAGAAGCTGATTAGCATAAAGCAGTCTCCACCTAGCTCACAATGCGACCTGTAACACAGCACTCGTTATTAACAAACACATTAACATCTATCCCTATTTTCTACTTCCATAACATGCTCAGGGTGATTCTTATTTCCTTCCTGATATTTTCCTGTATTTTCCAGATGTTCTACAATGAATCTGGTTACTTTTATAATTGGAAAGAAATTATTCATTGAACAGATCATAATTAGGCTCATTAGGCTAACATAAGGCTTAAAAATGAATTAATCTGTGGTCCAGGCAAGGTGAAAAATAAACAAGAAATTTTCTAAAATCTAATTAAGGCTTTTGCTATGGGTTTAAAAATATCAGGCCATCAGGAGGTGGAGCCACCATTGTGCTATGGATAGAAACACCATGCCGTGCCTCTGCAGCAAAGGCTTGAAAAACTAAGTAAAACAGATACAAACATCAATCCTGGACCCCTAAGTACCAAACAAAGGACTAAAGAACACAATCAAGCACCAAATGGAATAAGAAACTGACAGAGAACAAGGAGAGCTACAGAGTCGAGGTCCATGCCAGCTAACATGGCCAAATTCGCCATCTTGGGCTACAGCTCCCAAAGAACTCAGACAGGGAGCATAGGAAGGCAATTTCATGGAGCTCCCAACAGGAGACCGAGCATCCAGTAACCAGAGATACACACTCCTCCCACCCCCCACACCCTTCTTCCCTGTATGAGACCTCTGCCACTTGCCAACAGGCCACAGTCGCTCAGCCAGAGAGATACCAGCTTACTGTCACCTGGATTCACCATTTTGGACCTCAGCCACCAAGGACTATGGACAGGGAGTATGAGAAAGCAACTCCATGGAGCTACCAGCAGGAGACAGAGCACCCAGTAACCAGGGATACATACTTTCCCACCACCTATCTTTCTTCACTATATGTGGTAAAACATACAGGGAAAAAAAAAAAAAAAAACAGGAAAGGATGGCTTCAGAAAGCAACCAAAATAAAAAACCAGGTGACCCTCTGGTAGAAGAAAAGGCACTGGAACTGCCTGATGGGGAATTCATAACTAAAATATAACTCAAATATTCAAGGTTCTCCAACAGATGAAGGAAAATGCAGACAAAAATAAGGAAAAAATAGACAAAATC
The DNA here is from genome assembly GCF_024166365.1 of Elephas maximus indicus. NCBI lineage: Eukaryota > Metazoa > Chordata > Mammalia > Proboscidea > Elephantidae > Elephas > Elephas maximus. Next base: position 77,388,496 of record NC_064835.1, on the reverse strand, counting down.
ATGGAAAAAACAGACAAAACAATGGAAGAAATCAAGAAAATAATACAGAAACAAAATTTTAAAATAAACGACTAGAAATCATTCAAAAACAGCAATTAGAAACCCAAAATATAAACAAAATTTCAGAAATGGACAGTGCAATAGAAGGTTTTAGGAGTAAATCTGAAACAATGGAAGACAGGATTAGTGAAATTGAAGACAAATCCTTGGAAATGACTTTGAGGAAAAACCAGAGAAAAGAATAAAGAAAACTGAACCCTGAGAACAATGTGGGATACAATTAAAAGTAAAAATCTGCATCTGAACAGGGTTCTAGAACATGGGGAGAAAAAGGAAAACACAGAGAGCCTCACTGAAGAATTGCTGACAGAAAACTTCCCTAATATCATGAAAGATGAAAACCCAAGAAGTCAACAAATCCCACACAGGATAGACCTCCAAAACACCAAGACATATCATAATCACACTAGCTAAAACCAAAGACAATCCTGAGAGCAGCTGGAGAAAAACAAAAAGTCACATACAAAGGGGAAACAATAAGATTAAGCTCTGAACACTCAGCAGAAACCATGCAGGCAAGAAGGCAATGGGATGGCGCATATAAAATCTTGAAAGAAAAAAACTGCCAACCAAGAATAACATATCCTGCAAAACTCTCACTCAAATATGATGGCAAAATTAGGACATTCTCACCAGATAAGCAGAAATTAAGGGAATATGCAAAAACCAAACCAAACTTAAAGGAATCATGAAAGGGAGTCCTTCGGTTAGAGAACTGCGATGGTTAAGATTGCGTGTCAACTTGGCTGGGCCGTGATTCTCAGTGTTTTGGCAGTCCTGTCATGCTGCAGTCACTTCCCTATTGAGATATGTGATCACCCCTATGATGGGATCTACTGTGAGCAGCAAATTGGCTGAAGGGGAGTTTCCTTGGGCATGTGGCCTGCATAAAGTATGGGCAGACGTCCTGGCAAGGCTTGGGGGCTTTTGCTCCTTCTGGATCCTGGAGGTGGCTCCTGTTCACTTGACCTCCAGTTCCTGGTACTTGAGCTAACAGCCTACCTGCAGTCTTGCCTGCCAATCTTGGGATCTGTCAATCTTCACAGCCTGTGAGCAAGAACCCTGTTCCCCAACCTGCCTATCTCAGGTTTGCGAGCTCCTACGGCTACGTGAATCAGAAGAAGCCTCTATCCTGACCTATGAACTTGGGACATTACAGCCTCTAAAGGACCCATCAATATGCTGTCTACAAGAGACACAATTTAGAAACAAAGACATAAATTTATTAAAAATCAAAGGATGAAAAAAATATATCAAGCAAATAGCTACCAAAAAAGAGCAGGAGTGGCAATACTATTATCAGATAGAATAGACTTTAAAACAAAATCCACCATAAAACTATCAGGAGACCTTAAAGTGCTCACAATCAATTCATAAATACTCTTCAGTTAAAAGAAAATACGAAGACATTGAATATGTTTAGGAGATTTCAGCATTCACTGTAACTAGTGAAATTAAGAAATGTCTTAAGAAAAACAACAGCAGAGGCTATCAGATGTAAAGGGCACGATGCCTGCCATCATTGCCTCAGAGAATAAAATTCCTGCAAATGACAACCAGAAGGGCAGACGGTGTTGAACTGGAAGTGTACAAGGCGGTTGTTCGGCAGCCTGGAGAAGCTGTCGAGGGTGCACTGACCCTCGTCTCTCTGGGGAATCCCCATACTGTTCTACCTACCACAGCACGCTCCCCTCCTCCAAGGCAAGCACGGAGAACATTACTAAACTCAATGCAACGGATGACGGCACAAGGTTGGGAAGATCAAAAGGAGGAAAGGGAGGGTTCCATTTGACTTCAAGTGTGAGAAAAACTGCCTTCTACCGTGAGAACATCAACTGTTCTATAGCTAGCCGCGTAGCTGCATCCCTGGAATGTAACTGTTTCTTGCTACATTTCTCTAAGAAGCTTTACAACATTAGAGTGAGCATAGTTATCTATTTAACCTGTTATCTTACTGCAAGTGATTTTCCCTGAAGTTATTATGTTACTAACGCAAATAGGAATCTACATAAATCTCTTAAATCTGAAAACTGTTTTGCCACGGCATTAGGGTGACGGCATTTGGACCATTAAAAGCAGTGTATACCTGAGGATTTCATTTTTTTGTACGAAGTCTGAGAGAAAATAATTTGGCTTTCAAGTTCTTGCTTTCAAGTGTTTTAACTCTCCTACGTAATTAGGTCCTTAGTTTACTATCAGGTAATTGTTTAACTTCACTGTTTATGCCCCTCAGCCCACCACAGAGGGACTCATAAAATGAAATTCTTCATTTCTTTACTCTCACCCCAGGAGTAATGAGTCAGAGAAGCTGGGGTGGGGGGTGGGAGAGAGAAGGATAGTAACTTTTATTTTTACTTAGCATGACAGATGATGATAGTTTTCTTCAGTTACGAGAACAAAATCTGCATGGAGTGGGAGCCTACCTGCTGCCACCAAATCAATTCCCACTCTTGGTGACCCCACGTGTTACACAGCAGAACTGCTCCATAGGGTTTTCTTCACTGCAAGCTTTATAGAAGCAGATTGCCAGGCCTTTCTCCCATGATGCCACCGGATGGGTTCGAACCACCAACCTTTCAGGTTAGCCGCTGATCATAAACTGCTTGTACCATCCGGGGATTTTGTACTGGGAACTGAAAGGCATTGAAAAAAAAGAATGCGATGGCATGCTAAATAACTTTCCAGTTCAGCCCAATCAGTATTTACTGCAACATTTCAATTGTCAGGTCAAAGTAAAACAGTATAAAAGTATTCTAAAGTCTACTAGGGATGGCTGTTTTATTGGGGCATTATCCATGGATCTCCCCAAATTGGTTATCTTTTGAGTGGTGTCTTAGTCATCTAGTGCTGCCATAACAGAAATACCACAAGTGGATGGCTTTAACAAAGAGAAATGTATTTTCTCACAGTCTAGTAGGTTACACGTCCAAATTCAGGGTGTCAGCTCCAGGGGAAGGCTTTCTCTCTGTGTTGGCTCTGGAGGAAGATCATTGTCCTCAATCTTCCCCTGGTCAAGGAGCTTTTCAAGCACAGGGATCCTAGGTCCAAAGGACGTGTTCTGCTCCTGGTGCTGCTTTCTTGGTGGTATGAAGTTCCCAACTTTCTGCTTGGTTCCGTTTCCTTTTATCTCTTGAGAGATAAAAGGCAGTGCGGGCCTCACCCCAGTGAAAATCCTTTTATATTGGATCAGGGATGTGATCTGAGGAAGGGTGGTGTTACAATCCCACCTTAATCCTCTTAATGTAAAATTATAATCACAAAATGGAGGACAACCATACAACACTGGGAATCAAGGCCTAACCAAGCTGACACATATTCTTTGGGGGGACACAATTCAATCCATGACAAGTGGGATGCAAACCAAAAGGATTCACTGGAAGCTCTCCGGCAAGCTGTGGCATTCTCACAACTTTTGGAACTCCACATCCCTAATAACCACTTTGAGGTAAAAGTCTCTGTGACTGATTATTTTACTGATTAGAGCTTCTGGTGAATAGAGGCAGCCTTCATCTGGAAGTGCCCCCCCTTGGAGTTTCGGGTTCATTGCCTCCCTGACAGGGCTCCTAGGTCACCCCTTTTGAAAAGCAGCTACTAGCCTGTTACAGAGCTCTTGTCTAAACTGAATGCCTGACACATATAGGCCTTGTGAATCTCTGGCCCAATAGTCCCATTTTGGGGGTGGCTCAACTTAGGCTCCGTGACTGACAATGTGAGAAGGGTCCCTTCTCTCCCCTTCCCCCCCAAAAACCCTTGCATGTCAAATTAAAATGACATATTCATCTATCCAGCTGGTCTGGCCCCACAGGCATCTTGGCTTCACACAAAAAAGTGGCAGATCTCTCTGTGCAAAACTCTACCTCACTCCCATTCAGCCATGTGAAGCAAAGCCACTGCCTCAATGGAGTCCTTCATTCAGTAAGATTCCCCCAAATCCTGAATCTGGTTCACTGATTATTTGGCTAGACTAAAACTTGATTTCACTGGAAACCCTGGTGGCGTACTGGTTAAGAGCTACAGCTGCTTACCAAAAGGTTGGCAGTTTGAATCTACCAGCTGCTTCTTGGAAACCCTATGGGGCAGGTCTACTCTGTCCTACAGGGTCGCTAGGAGTCGAAATCGACTTGACGGCAATGGTCTCTCTTGCTCTCTCATAGTAACTGTTAAATTTCGGTGTCAGCTATGCAGAACCAAAAATGGATGCGGTCATCCCAACCAAGAGATAGAACTCAAGGTTATTCTCATAGCCCTGACCAATACTATCCTTGATTAACTTTGTTACATTTACTGACTTGTGGGCTGTTGCCAATAGCCTAGCTTTTTCGTTTGCCAACTGGAAAACTACAGACTGGCAGATTAAAGACATCCTTCTGCACCTGACAATACAGAATCCTTGGTAATGTTTTTTGTACTAATGTTACTCGTAAACTGTAATTCCCATATATGACTAAATATAATGGCAATAGTAGTGACGTGGAAAAAAAAATTTTTTTTTTAAACAACTAGCAATATTAAAATTATACCTTTCAATGACTGTATCGTATGTAGAGCCTAAATTTATTTACATTTACATAGTTTGATGAGGTTAAAGTGAAAATTCAGTAAGAAAACAATAGAATTTGAAGTAAAAACATTTAAGAACTACATCAAAATTATGTTCATTTTAACATTAAACTTTACCATTATGTTAGATACATTAATGGATTAGGTTTGCATAATCAATAATGGCCCAAATAATGCAGAAGTTGTAGACAAAGGCATACGGAAATACATTCAAAAATGAAATAATACCATAAAAATAAACAGGAACACAAATTACTGGGATAAGGGCTGTGGGGACCATGGTCTCAGGGAACATCTAGCTCAATTGGCATAACACAGTTTGTAAAGAAAATGTTCTACGTTCCACTTTGGTAAGTGGCATCTGGGGTCTTAAAACATTGTAAGCGGCCATCTAAGATACTCTACTGGTCTCACCCCGTCTTGAGCAAGGAAGAATGAAGAAAACCAAAGACATGAGGAAAAGATTAGTCCAAAGGACTAACAGACCACAACTATCACAGGTTCCACCAGACAGAGTCCGGCACACCTAGATGGTGCCTGGCTACCACCTCCAACTGCTCTGACAGGGATCGCAATAGAGGGTCCAGACAGAGCTGGAGAAAAAAGTAGAACAAAATTCTAACTCACAAAAAAAAAGACCAGGCTTACTGGTCTGAAAAGACTGGAGAAACTCCAAGAGTGTGGCCCCTGGGCATCCTCACAGTTCAGTAATGAGGTCACTTCTGAGGATCGCCCTTAAGCCAAAGATTAGACAGGCCCATAAAACAAAACGAGACTAAATGGGCAGCCCAGGGGCAAGGACGGGAAGGCCGGAGGGGACAGGAAAGCTGGTGACGGGGAACCCAAGGTTGAGGGGGGAGAGTACTGACATATTGTGGGGTTGACAACCAATGTCACAAAACAGTATGTGTATTGTTTAATGAGAAACTAGTTTGCTCTGTAAACCTTCATCTAAAGTAAAATTTTAAAAAATGGAAAAAAAGACAAGAAATATAAATGTAAAAGCCCTATATAAAGTACTAGGAATAGAACATAACAGCTCATTAGTAGAGAAATATGCCATATTCAAGTGGGGTTAGTTCTAGGACTGCAAGGGCAATCCACTATTGGGAATTCTGGATATTAGTTATCATAGTAGTAGATTGAAGAAAAATCAGGTAATCACAGATGCTGAATATACAATAAACAGTTGAATACAGAATTGAAAATTCTTATTAAGAAAAAACACTTAATAAACTAGAAATAGATGGAAACTTCCTCAGCTCACTATGGCTATCTATCCGCCCATATGCCAACGTCATGCTTAGTAGTGAAAAATAAGAGACATTCCCACAGAAATGAAGGCAAAGGAAAATGCCCACCGTCACCACGATTAGACAAGAAGAAGCATTTAGAGATATACAACTTGGAAAGTAAAAAGTAAAAATCAGTTTTTGCAGATACTATATTCATATTCCTATAAAGGTCAAGAGACTTGATGGAAAATTAATATAAACAAGATAATTCTATCAGGTGACATGGTATAAAATTAATACTGAAAATATAGATTCCATGCACCTTAACAATTAAACAGAATGAAGCTATAATGAAGATTCATTTTTTCATGAGTTAAAAAAAAATACCTAGGAATAAAAAGAAATATGCGAGATTATATAAAAACAACTTTGCCAGAAGAAATGTGCAAAAACATATGAAGAAATGTTGCTGAAATGAAAGATTTATCAAGTCCTTGGATAAGAAAACTCAATGTTAAAAAGATATCAATTCTCTGTAACTTAATTTATAAATGTGATGTATTCTCAATAAAAATCTCAATGATGAAAAGATAAGTAAACAGGAACAAACACACAAGCATTTCAGCACTTAGTGAACATCTCAACTAAATCAGAACTTTCCTGGCCTTCAAGGCTGTAAACTTGTGAATGACATCATCGAAATCAATGCCTTTCACCAACTCACTTTTTAATGTGTCACTGTTTTTTTAAACCATAATTCAAGCTTGAACCCTGAAAATTTCATTGAGGTCAGATACATATTTGTAAGACAGTGATTTTTTAAATAAAATTTTAAAAAGACTAAAATTTTTTAAACACTGAATTTAAGATTTAAGTTATATTTCTAAACATGTATCAAGAAATAACATTTCTCCCACTTTATGTCTTAAACTGTCAATTTTTCTATTTAGTTATCAGTTATATAATCAATAACTGTTACACATGTAAGTTTATCATCAATTTAATCAGACTAATAGGTAGTAAATATAGTAGGAAATTGCTTAAATTTTTATATTATTTGAATACTAACAACAAAATTGCTACATAAAATCTTTCTACATTGAATTGCATCATTACTAACCAAGTAGAAGCCTTTTTTGATTTTTCTCCTTCTTTGCCTTTAATTACTACTTCATTTTCAAAAAGCTTATTGATATATGTTCACAAATAGTAATTACCACAATATTGTGCTAAAACACTAGAAATTTTGACAAAATCAGCAGCTATAAAAACACCAGCACCAACGAAACAACAGCACGTGCTTATAGCATGTGCAGAAGAAACCACGTGATTCAAAGCACCATCGTAACAGAGCAATAATGACAGCTCTGACAGGAGCATATTAGGAGGTTCAGAAAGTAAACTGGCACAGAATTTTAGCCTTGTAGGTATATTATTACTTTTAAGTTGGGCTTATGAAAAATATTCTTGTTGTAATAACTAATTACAGGGATTTTTTATAAAAAATAATAAATTTCCATTGATACACTGCAAAAAATTTTATAGACAGTCATTGTGGTGTCATCCTTTCCAACAGTGTCACCCAGTGTGGTCTGCACCTGACCTACTCCCCTAGTGACACCGCTGCCCTTATGTAGACGCCTATACTAAAGATGTGCTCTCTTATGAGATCAACTGGAATCAAGCAGCTGATTTAGCCTGTACTTCCCAGGTTGCTGGTATATGCCATCTGGATCCATCATCATACTGGACATGTCAACACATCCACATGTCTGGGGACAAAGTGAAGAATTCTATGTGTCTATAGAGGTTGTCATACTATGTAAGATTTATGATTTTTGCCAAAAATTGATCTGGTCCTCTCTGGCAAACTGACTACACTGGACCTTTGACACCCCCCTCCCCCAGGCTATTGGTGTTGCCTCAGCACTTTTGATACTTTTTCAGGTTAATGTTGTTGTTTCAGTCCAATCAGCCAACTGCAGTTACACTATTGTGACTCTTGAAACTAATATGTGCCATATGTTTGGTTTCTGTACAATTTGCAACCTAACAATTGTATTCCTTTTATCACAAAAGCTACTCAACAAGGGCTGATAGTCAAGGTATTTAATGGACCTTCCATACTCCCTACTGTCTGCAGGCATTTGGTATTATTAAGCACTGAAATAAGCCCATAAAAATCAATTCAAAAAAGATTTCTGACTGCCTCCTCCGCCCCCTCCTGATCTACACACCTTACCAAGAGAGTTTGGTCACTCAGTGTGGCTGTCCCCAAAAGAGGTTATCTCCTCTCAGTCACTTCCTGGGTGTCATGGATTGAATTATGTCCCCCCAAAATATCTGTCAACTTGGCTAGGTCATGATTTCCAGTATTGTATAATCGTCTACCATTCTGTCATTTGATGTGATTTCCCTATGTGTTCTAATTCCTGTCACTATGATGTTAATCAGATGGATTAGCAGCAGTTATATTTATGAGATCTACAAGGTTAGATAGTATCTTAAGCCAATCTCTTCTGAGTTATAAAAGAGAGAAGCAAGCAGAGGGACGTGGGGACCTCATATCACCAAGAAAACAGTGCCGGGAGCAGAGCACTTCCTTTGGACCGGGGGTTCCTGTGTGAAGCTCCTAGTCCAGAGGAAGATTGATGACAAGGACCTTCCTCCAGAGCTGGCAGAGAAAGCCTCCCCCTGGAGCTGACGCCCTGTATTTGGATTTCTAGCCTACTAGACTATGAGAGAATAAACCTTTGTTTGTTAAAGCCATCCACATGTGGTATTTCTGTTACAGCAGCACTAGAGACTAACAAAGTTTGGCAGTTGCTTAAAAAATTAAACATATAATTACCATAAAAACCAAAAACCAAACCCACTGCTGTCAGGTTGATTCCGACTCATAGTGACCCTATAGGACAGAGTAGAACTGCCTCATAGAGTTTCCAAGGAGTGGCTGGTGGGTTTGAACTGCCGATCTTTTTGATTAGCAGCCGTAGCACTTAATCACTACACCACCAGGGTTTCCAATAATTACTCAGGAATTCCATTCTCATGTATTTACCATAAAGAAATGAAAACTTATGTTCACACAAATGTTCAAGTGTCCTGAAACTTGTGAATGGATAAACGTGGTACATCCAGACAATGAGTACTACTGAGCAATAAAAGGGAAAAATTACTGATAAACTTAACAATTTGGATAAATCTCAAAGGCGTTATGTTGGGTGAAAGAAGCCAGTCTCAACAGGTTAAATACTGTATGTTTCCTTTTAGATGACAAATATATACTGATGGAAAACAGACCAGTGGCTGCCAGGCAGCGCAGATGGAAGGAAGATGTAACTACAATGGAATAGTATGAGACAATTTTGGGGGGGAGGATGGAACTGTTTTGTGACCTGATTGTCCTGGTGGTTATATGAATCATACATGTATTTAAATGTATAGAATTGTGCACCAAAAGTAAATTTTATTATGTTAATCGAAAAAATTAAAATTTTTAAAAAGGTGGCAAAGACTATGGTCTTCAAAACTCTCAGTGTCACAAAAGACAAAAAAAAAAGTCTACGGAAATATTCCAGATTAAAGGATGTCTATTTTTTTTTTTAAAAAAAAACCCTGGTAGCGTAGTGGTTAAGTGCTACGGCTGCTAACCAAAGGGTGAGCAGTTCAAATCCGCCAGGCGCTCCTTGGAAACTCTATGGGGCAGTTCTACTCTATCCTATAGGGTCGCTGGGAGTCGGAAGCGACTCGACGGCATTGGGTTTTAAAGAGACATGACAATTAAATGCAATACCTGATCTTATACTGGATCCTGTATCTATACAGGGAAAAAATGCTATGAAGTCCTTTACAATTGAGACAGAACCCCCACAGTGCTGTACTCTTTACCTTGCTTCCTCCCCTACAGTATTGTATTGCAAAATTGTTTTCTTTGCTGGGCTCCCTCCACCTACCCCCTCAGCTTTGCATATGAATCCTGCTTTTGGTTGGCGGTTATAGGTAAACCCCATTGAGCCTACATAGTTTTATTAAGAATGTTGCTGGTATACCCAGTAAACCCAGTGCCGGCAAGTTGATTCCGACTCATAGCGACCCTATAGGACATAGTAGAACTTAACTTGTATAAACTCCCTACTTGTAAACTCCTTAAAGTAACTTATCTGCTCGCCCTTGGTGAGCAGTCTTGGCAGCAACAGCTCCAACTGCTCCATTTCCTTGTATAATGAAATAAAGGTGCCTTTCTTGTTCTCCCACCTCAGTCTCTAGTTTATTGGCCAATACAAGTCATGCCAAATAAGAACCTAGGTTTACCACCCAGTAACATTTCAATTGATAGGACAAATATTCCTGTGGTTTTAGTTCTAAGCTTATTCAAAACCTGGGGAAAAAAATCAAGTAGTGATCTTAAATTCTGTTTCTTTGATCCTTTCCCACATTTACTAGAGTCAATGAAGTATTTACTGAGTCCCTGCTACATAAAAGGCAATGTGCTGGATGGAGATATGACAGCAGAAAATCCTCTTCCGAAGGCTGCTCAAAGTCTTTACTTTTTCCAATACTATCTGCCAAACCATTTACCCACTCTTCTTTAATTGCACTTGCTGCGCTGCCACAGAAACTTTAAGATTTGCGGTGGCTTTTAAGAGTTGCAAGTTTTTTAAGAAGTTATCTGAGATTGTTTTTCTAGTCCTGTGGGAAATTCATTCATTTTACAACATTGTGCAATGTTCAGATTTATGAACATTTTCTCAAGCCATCTCGTTATAGGGAGATAATTTGTTTTTCTTGAATTGGAAAACTTTTCTGTTATGGGATTCTGCAGGCTGAAGTCACTGAAGACGCCTAATTAATTAGTACTCCACCAGGCATCAGGCCACTCCCTGTCACCTGCACACCACATCACTCACTTCCTCTAAGTTGTTCTTCAGGCCCTCCAGAGAGCCCTAGAAGAGTCCAGATCTAACAGGCTCAGAGTAGCCTGACATGCGCAGAGCAAACCACATGACCAACAAATGACCCCGGGCTGCCATGTGTGCTCAATAACGCAAAAGAACTTATGTCAAGGAACCAAAAGATTAATGCCAAGGAACCAAAATCACCAGAAATTTATCAACAATAGTCAAGCCCATTTCAAAAGCGTTTGGTCCATTGGCCACTTCCGTGCCAAGTTTTAGCCCCGCCTCGTAATAATCAGTAGAAACTATGAACAGGTAAAACCTCTGATCCTGCCTACTGTTTCCCTCCACCCCTAAATGAATACGTACATTATACATACATATAATTACACATGTATAAATTGTACATTGTTCCCACAGATCGGGGAACTCAGTCTGAGGTTGATACCTCTGAGTTCCCGCTTGCTAGCCTGCAAAATAAACTCTTTTTTCCTCTCAAAACCAGCATCTGAGAGTTTGGCTTCTTGCACGCTGGGCATGGACCCATTGGTCTGGTTTCAGTTTCACCCAAGATTTTTGTACCCTGTTACAAGTAACAAAAAAACCCAGTGCTAACTGACTCAATAAAGGAAAGTTATTGACTCGCTGATCATAAATTAATTAGGGCTCCAGCTCCATTCCTCTGAGACCTGGCTCTGCCTTTTTCTTGATTTCAATTTTGTCCTCAGACTGCCTTCCATCACAGTGGCAAATGTCTGCCAACACCAACAGGGCTGTATATTTCTTTAATCCTATCCAGAGAAAGAAAAAAAAAATTGTTACTAAGCCGAATTAGTAAGCAGAAGTTCCAAACTTTACTGATTGTACTCTTAGGTCACGTATCCATCCCTGAACCAATCCTAGCTAAACACCATGGGTGCTACCCAGTGTCAAAGGGGAAGATATTAGGGAGGCCACCATCACGTCTGCCATAACTGTTCTCTCTCCATAGGTTATATAACACCTTCCCTAAAAAACCAGCAATAATTAGCTACCATTTATTTTATAAATACCGCATATTGCCTCTTTATACCCTTATGGCCATTTCACACCGTAAGGAGCTGAGTTATATATTCACATTACCTCAGTTAATGGGGGTTTGTGGTAAACATTAATGGGAAGATAAAGGAGATGATAAACCACTTCAGCAGTTAAATAGGAAGGTTTCTCAGAGAAATGAAATGCCAATCAGTACACAGCAGCAGTTTTGGTGACTCACAGAAAAATCTAAAGGTGGAACCCTCAGAAGTGAGGATTTTTTGCTCTTTACTCTTGTATAGTGTCTCTGCCCATCTGTGTACCAACTCCCTGATGGACTATCTTACCTCCTACCCAACAGTCATTAGTGCGGGGCCCCTCTTGGACAGAACTCTCTTGGCAGACCCACTCTTGGCCCAGAGAGAGCCAAGGTATGCCTGCTTTGGAGAAAGGCCACCCATCCCTGATCTTACCAGTTCCAAGGTGAACTCACAGGGCACCATGTTTGGCAACTGTTAGAGATTGAATTGTGTCCCTGCAAAATATATGTTGTAAATCCTAACCCCTATACCTGTGGAAAGGGGGCCCTGATAGCGCAGTGGTTAAGAGCTTGGCTGCTAGCCAAAAGGTTGGCAGTTCAAATCCACAGGCTGCTCCTTCGAAATCCTATGGGGCGGTTCTCCTCTGCCCTATAGGATCACTATAAATCAGAATCAACTTGATGGCAACGGGTTTGGATTTTTTTAATATCTGTGGAAGGAGTACTGGTGGTGCAATAGTCAAGCTCTGGGCTGCTAACTGGAAGGTCAGAGGTTCAAACCTACCAATCGCTTCACAAGAGAAAAGACCTGGCGATCTGTTTCCATAAAGATTACAATCTAGAAAACCCTATGGAGCAGTTTTGCTCTATGCTGTATAGGGCCACTATGAGTCAAAATCGACTCGATGGCACACAACAATAACACACCTGTGGATGTAATCACATCTGGGAGCAGTGGTTTCTTTGTCATGTTAACGAGGCCACATTAGTGTAGGATGTGTCTTAAACCAATCACTTTTGAGACATGGAAACCCCGGGGAGTAGTGGTTAAGTGCTACAGCTCCTAACCAAAAGCTTGGCAGTTCGAATCTACCAGGTGCTCCTTTGGAAACTCTATGGGGCAGTTCTACTCTGTCCTAAAGTGTTGCTGTGAGTCATAATCGAATTGACAGCAATGGGTTTGGTTTTTTTTGAGATATGGAAATGTTACCAGGTGGAAACCCAGGCCTCTTACTTGGCATGACCTGTACTAGCCAATAAATGAGAGACCGAGGTGGGAGAACAAGAAAGACCCCTTTATTTCGTTGGGCAAGGAAAATGGAGTCAGTCAGAGCTGCTGCTGCCAAGACTGCTCCCCAAGAGCGGGCAGGCAGGTTACTTTTCAAGGGGTTTTCAAGTAGGGAGTTCACACAAGTTACATCAGTAACGTTCTTAATCATATTACCCAGGGGCAATGGGATTTATACACAACCTCCAAGCAAAAGCAGGATTCAACTGCAAAGCTGAGAGGGGCAGCCCAGCAAAGGAAACAATTTTGCAATAGAACACTGCAGGAGAGGAAGCCAGGTAAAGAATACAGCACTGTGAGGTTTCTGTCTCAGAAAGAGCAGATCTGTCTCAAAAAGAGCAGATTGGGTAGAGAAGTAAGCAAGCAGAGATGCGGAAGACAGGTAACACATGGAGATCTCCAAGGAATGATGAGAAGAATGCTAGAGAAGCTGAGTAAAGGATTTTCCCCCAGAGCAGACAGATAACCTTCTCCAAGAGCCAGCACGCTGAACTTGGAATTCTGGCCTCCTAAGCTGTGAGAAAATAAGTTTCCGTTTATTAACGCCATCCACGTATGATGTTTCCGTTAAAACCAAAAAAACCAAACCCATTGCTGTTAGGTTGATTCCGGTTCATAGCAACCCTATAGGACAAAAGTAGAGCTGCCCCATAGGGTTTCTGAGGATCAGCTGGCAGATTTGAACTACTGACCTTTTGGTTAGCAGCCGAGTGCTTAACCACTATACCACCAGGGCTCCATTTCTGTTAAGGAAACAGTAAAAGACAACAACATAGCCTACAACACTCCTTAGGAGCAGCTGTCAGTCTCTCAGGCACTCTGCAACTTTCCCTAAAGAGCAAGGCTGGCAAAAACCTTTTTAGAGGAAACCCTGGTGGTGCAGCTGTTAAGTGCTACCACTGCTAACCAAAAGGTCAGGAATTCAAATCCACCCGAGCTCCTCAGAAACTCTATGGGGCAGTTCTACTCTGTCTTATAGGATTGCTGTGAGCTGGAATTGACTAGACGGCAAGGGGGTTGGCTTTTTTTGGTTTGCCTCCAATACACAGGAAACCCTGGTAGCGTAGTAAAGTGTTACAGCTGCTAACCAAAAGGTCAGCAGTTCAAATCCACCAGGCGCTCCTTGGAAACTCTATGGGGCAGTTCTACCCTGTCCTATACAGTTCCTATGAGTCGGAATCGACTCGATGGCAATGGGGTTTTTTCTTTCCAATACACATTTGTTATTTCACTTAATATTTTCACCAACCTTACATTTTAAAGCTATGGAAAATGAGCCCCTGAGGGCTAATTTACCCAAATTCACATAGCCAACAAATGGCAGTGGCAGGAGTCAAACCTACCAGGGCTTGACATCAAATTCCAAATTATACATAGAAGCAGCTACAGTCTAAGAAAAATTTGGATTTAAATTGGTTATGGAACCTTCCAAAAAAACCCAAAGCCCTGCGGAGGACTTAATGCCGACTCATAGCAACCCTATAGGGCGGAGCAGAACTGCCCCATGGGTTTCCAAAGGCTATAAATCTTTACGGAAGCAGATTACCACGTCTCTCTCACAAGCAGGGGCTGGTGGGTTCAAACCGCCCACCCTTCGCTTAGGAGCCAAGCACTTAACCACTACACCGCCAGGGCTCCTTTGGCACCTAAGTCATGTTAAACTCCTTGAGACGTGAATTACCTCAGTGTGAACATACGTATACCTTCCACCACCCTAGGTTAATCAGAACCTGGCACATTTTAAAGTACTGTACCAATGGGAGGGGGTAATAGGAACCAGGGCTTTGAACCAGTTCTTTCAGGTTCCAACCCCTGCTGAGAATATACAATTCCATCCCAGATATACTGAATACCCACGTGATTCTGAGGTATAACTTCTGGGGAACTTGTTAGAAACTCAAGTTCCTAAGGCCTCTTGCAATACACTACACGGAAAGAGTAACAGAAGGGAGGGCAGGTGGGCATTACCTGGGCGAGGCCGTCCCCACCTAGCCCTCTCCCCGACACTGCCTCCCACTAGCGTGGCGCGCGGGGAACCGCCTCCCGGATCCAGGAAGCGGAAGCTGAGTTGGCCGCCTGGGCCGAGAGGCGGGGCCCATACGCCGCCGCGGAGACCGCGGCCCGTAACCATGGAAACACGGGAGGCAGGGCCGGCCACGGGGGAAGCGCGACCTTTGACCTGCAGTTGAGGCTACGTCAGAGACTGCGGCCGAAGCCTGGACTGCAGACGGAAGTGAGACGGCGGCGGCGCCGGCGGTGGCGGCGGGTGGCGCGGCGGCAGCTATGGAGGTAATGGGGCGCGGGGCGCGGGGCTGGGACTGACGAACTCTGGTCCCGCGCAGAGTTGTGCCTTTGCTGCCGCTGCGATTTCGATCGTGGGGATCGGCCCCCCGGTATCAGGGGCACAGCAAACTCCCTCCTCGTCCCGGAGCCCCCAAAACATTGTCACTCTTGAGTACTTGTCCCCGTACAGTCCCTATTATATACTGTTTCCGCAGCTGCAGCCTTCCCTAGTTCTCTTTCTCACGGAGAGGATTTTCCTGCGCTTAATCCCACGAGAAGGGGTTTGCCTGAAAGGCTTCCACGCATTTCCTCTCAGACTAGTAAAAGTTATTCTGACAACCTGGGTTTGCTTTTGTTTTGCAGGAACCTGTTCAGGATGGGGTGGCTTCCCCAGCCACCCCTGGAACTGGGAAATCTAAGGTGAAGAGAATACTTGACTAGGAGACTCCCTGAAGAGTGGAAGGGTGATGAATTGGAAAACTTTGGCATGGGGAGTGGCGATAGCTTACTTAAATGAAATAGCCTTTTTCTAAGGGAATCTCTTTTAACTTGCATACCCACCCACTCCCGCCCCCCCCCCCGCCCCGCATATGGAAAGAGTTGGCTGTTTGTTTACTTCCTGCCGCTGGGTCAACACTAAGACATCTTGCAGTTTTTCATACATTACACAAAGCAGTCTAATTTATGAGGTTTTATATAGTGGTGTCCCTGGGTGATGTGAACGGCTAAGACACTGATAGTCCACCGAGAGATGCCTGGGAAGAAAGACCTAGCATCTACTTTGGGAAAATCAGCCCCTGAAATCCCTGTGGAGCACAGTTCTGTTCTGACCCACAAGGGGTTGCGCTGCGTCAGAGTATACTGCCAACTGGTGGTGGGGGAAAGAGCAGTAAGGAGAGTGGGCATCAAGGGACTCCACTCTTGTTGCTCTCTGTACTGGCAGAGGCTTTGAGCAAGTCAGTCTTTCTGGGCCTCTGTTCCTAAGCTGTGAAAAGAGAATATTGAATTAGGTAATTGCTCTGGTCCCATACTAATGTTAAATATTCAGTGACTCTAAAAGAAATGTGAGCATCTTAGTAGCTAAGGTTTACTGCGTGCATACTGCGTTTCAGACACTTGCCTAACCACCGAGTCACTTCACTTAAGCTTCATGGTAACCAAGAAATAGCTACTATGGTTATCCACATTTTACAGATGAGAAAACTGAGCCCATAGGAGTTAAATAACTTTCCCAAGTATTAAGGCCTAATTTTTGGCTTCCCTTAGTGGTGCAAACAGTTAATGCACCCAGCTACTAACCAAGAGGTTGGAGGTTCAAGTCCCCCCGGGCACCTCAGAAGAAAAGCCTGGCGATCTACTTCTAAAATAATCAGCCACTGAAAACCCTACGGAGCACAGTTCTACTCTGACATACTGAAACAACTCAGTAGCAATTGGTAGTAGCAGTAAGGTCTAATTTTTAGTTAAAACCTAAATGAAACTTCATTTATCTTGTTGCTGTAGATATGCATGCATTTTCATTCCGCCAAAGAAATTTTCAGCCTTGAATAGAATGAAATTATTTTATAGTTTGAAGGAACTTTTAGGTAGCCTTAGTCCCAACCGCCTACAATTAAAGGAGTCAAAACTCAGGACATTTCTTAGGCTATGACCACAGTATCTTTTTTTAAAAAGATAATTAAAGTTTTTTTTTTTTTTTTGACATTGTGTAGTAATTGATTAATACATAGTAGTTGCTTTTTTTAGTTGCTTAGTTAAGGAGCATTGGTAGCACGGTGGTTAAGCACTCAGCTGCTAATCAGAAGGTCAGAGGTTCAAGCCCACTGGCGGCTCCTCGGGAGAACAATGTGACAGTCTGCTTCCATGAAGATTTACAGCTTTGGAAGCCCTCTGTCCTGTGGGTTGTCATGAGTCGGAATCAACAGCAACTGGTTTGGCTTTTGGTATTAGTTGCTTAATTCATAATTAAGTTGAAATTGATTTGCTAATTTAAAAAAACGTGGAATAAAGTGTGTTTAGTTGGCATAAAAATTTATTCAATAGAATATTTTTGTTTTTAGGCAGACATTTTGTTTCCTCTTTGTGATACAGTAGAAACGTGAGTTATAACAAACTGGTAACATGACAACATTTTTCAGCTGGAAACATTGCCCAAAGAAGATCTCATCAAGTTTGCCAAGAAGCAGATGTTGCTAATACAGAAAGCTAAATCCAGGTGTACAGGTATTGGGCTGAAAGTGCTTATCTTGACCACCAACCTCATTTACTCACAGTTAAAAACAGTAGTTTTTTTTAGTAGTACATTGGCTAGTCATGTTTTCCAGTGATTCCAAATGCAGCCTTAGGTGGGGCGGTAGAAGCTAGTATTATTTAAAAATTCTAACCGTTTACATTTGATGTTTTTACTATGTCACAACTTTATAGTTACCTTTGAGTTATTAAAATAAAATGAGGGAGGAGGAGGATTAAAAAGTTTATTGAAGTTTTTTTTTTTTTAATAGGAATTATAGATTCTTCAGAATAAGGTGTTTTGTTTGTTTGTTTGTTTGTTTTCTCTAGTTAGTTGAAATATTAGCAGCACGGAATCATGAGCCCAGAGAAGTAAAAAGAGGCATCAAATAACGAAGTTTTCCATTCCTGAGTTTGCGAAGTATAGTTACTTGCTGAAGTTGATTGGTTCCCTCTTCAATTTCTTTTCTTTTTATTCCAAAAGAAAAAAAGTTTAGTATTCTTCCAAAATAGATGTGTTTAAGTGGATAAGCTCTTGAATTTCCAGTGACTTATAACTGTCCTACCTAAAATCCAAGACTTATTTTCTACTAAGAAAGGTCAGGTTATGTTTTGGGAGGTGGGATCAGCTTGCGATGAAGATGGTAATTTATGTGGAAAGATGTATTAGACTCCAGACCTAGACATGAGTTGATAAAATATTCAGATTGACATTTGTGCTTAATATGGGGTTAGTTGTTACTTTTAGATTATACAGTAAAGGTATTTACAGATGAAATGATACGATGTCTGGGATTTGCTTTAAAATGATCAGGACAAGTAAGGAAAGGAGGAGAAGGAAGTGAGTGCAGGTCTGGATGGAACAAGATTCATGTAAGACCTGCTAAAGCGGGGTGATAGGTGCTTAGAGATTCATCACGCTGTTCTCTCTGCTTTTCTGTATGTTTGAAGTTTTCCATGATATAAAGGAAAAAGACAAGGTGATGTTATGTGGATAAAGTTAATACTTTCTCAAAATATGTTTTCTCATTTTTAGTGATTTTCAGAATGTACTTAAATCACTTTAGCCATTGATTCTTCATTTCTGAACTGAAAAAAAAATTTTTTTTAATAATTCTTTAGAATTGGAGAAAGAAATTGAAGAACTCAAATCAAAACCTGCTGCTGAAGGAACCGATGATATTATTCAGGTAATAAAACCATTGTGAATGTGGGTTTAGTTTTTATTTGTGTACTTAAACGAAAAGTCTGATGGTAAAGCAAACTTCCCTGAGGATTGTCAGCCTGCTAGAGTGCTACGTGGCTTTCAGTCCCTGCGCTACCACCTACTGTGGCCTTGGCAGCATTTTTTACATCTGGTTCACTGTAAAAAGAGAGTGTTAAATGACCTCAAAGTCTCTTTCTGTTCTCAAAGGAGTATTATCCTTCCCTCTTTCTTCTTCCCACACACTCTGTAACTATAGCTGTTTCCTAAGTCTAGGTCCTGTTTTTTCTCCGTCTCCCTCAGAAAACCCAGCCATTCTTACGACTTTAATGATTACTCTTGTGGGAATGATTACTCTTGTGGGCCGATAATCTGTAGATCTATATCTCTTGGCATGACCATTCACTCACATTTCACAGTTGTATTTCTAGCTGCCTTGGGGGGAAAATCTTCACATTTCTCTTATCATCCCCTGAAACTCAACAGGACCGAATTCCCTCCACTCACCATCTCATTGTCTCCCTCCCCTGCCCTAGCTGTGTCAGTGGCATCCCAGATTTTGTGCCTTCTCACTTGAGAGACTCTAACTTTCCTGTTTCCTTAACCCTGTACTAGTGTCAGCCACCAGAGACGTACTGTTTCTTCAAGATGGTGCACCAGTTTATCCTATTATTCTCCGCTTCCGGGGCTCCACGTTAAACGTATCACATCACACTTGATTTAATAACCTCCTCTCTGGGCTCTCTCTCTTTTTATTATTATATACTCCTGACAGTTCACTAAATACTGTTTTGATCTGGTTATTCCATGCTCAAGTACCCGGAGTTCTTATTCTTATTTCCGTGTTTTTTTATGCTAAAAAAAAATTATTATTATTTTTTTTTTTTTTCATTTTCTTCTTTGGCTTCCTTAAAGTTCTTTTTGCATCTCAAAGCCCTATGATAACTTTTTTCCTGCTTTTTCATAATATTTATAGTTTGAGTCTTGCTGTCTATTCTTCGATTACATATTATCTTATTTCCTGGTTAGATGACTCCCAACTTTTGAGCAATGGACCCTTGAGAAACTCCTAGGCAATTGCTACAGCCAGAAACCAAACCTGTTGCCATCCGGCCAATTCCAACTCATAGCGACCCTATAGGACAATAGAACTGCCCCATAGGATTTCTAAGGAGCGGCTGGTGGATTTGAACTGCTTACCTTTTGGTTAGCATCCCAATGCTTAACTACTATGCCACCAGGGCTGTGGAATTACTACAAGGAGTCTTTAAATCCATGCGTTTGTGAAGCATTATCATTTTGGTCTTTATTCAGCTCCATCAGTATATGAAGCTTGAACGATACACACACAAATGCCATCTGGATTCATAATGCACTGATTCATTTAAGTCTTACCGAATGCGTAATAGTTTCATTTGCTAACTTGGCCATTATGTGTTTTCTAATCAGTGATAGCCAAGGTAAAGCTCTGTGGGAGTTTGCTCTGACACTTGTGACCTTGGCTAAGTTTCTTAATGTCTTTCTCTGCCTCAGTTCCCTCATCATTAAAATGGAGATAATAATAACACTTCTCATACAGTTGTTTTGAGGATTAAATGAGTTAATAAATACACAACACTTAGAATTGGGCCTGTCACTTAAGTGCCCAGTAACTGTTAGCTGTCATCATGATTATTATTTGTAAGGAGATAAATACATGCAAACTCATACACACATTAAAAGGAGGTTGTCTTAATTGAAAAGGTTGGGAGCCCGAGGGAGTTTTTTCTAATTTTGTATCCCTTAACTCTAAGCTCTTAATAAATAATTAAAAAAAAAAAAAAAAACTTTTTAACCACTGCTTTTCAGAGTAAGGACATTTGAATGCCCTGCTTCCTCCTTATCATCAGTCAATGTTTTCTCCCACTCTGTTAAAACTCCTGAAGGGAGAAAATGGCTCCAAGTTAATCAGCTTTACCGTTCAGGTTACTGAAATACTAAAGTATGTTATCCTGACCACTCAGTTCTCAGAAAGTAAAGGTTTGGTAAGTTAAACAAGAATGAAATCTTTGATTTCCAATCCTAATGAGAAAATTACTTTGGGGAGTGATTGAAAGAGGTGTTTGTCAGTTACTCAGCTGCTACAAATACGTTGCCTATTTTAGAAAAATCATATATTGCCATATAATGTTCTCTACATCTCTTATAAACTGAAGAGACTGTCTTGCTAAGTCATATCTCTTCATTGGGGAAAAAACCCACTGTAGACTTGAATACAAATTTTTATATCCTTCATATAACTTTAAAAATGTATAGCTTTACAGGTTTTAATTACAATTGAAATTTTTAGTAGCCATTTTACGGCGCATTGGAATACAGTCTAAACTTGTATGCAAATATGCAAACTTGACATATTTAACTTTTAAATCAAGAAATAAAACTATGTTTCCCGTATCAAAATTTAAGGTACATGGTGTTACAGTAAATTTGTGTGCTGCTTCCACACGGCAGGGAGGGAAAAATTGCACGTTAAAATATTGGAATTTCTTGTACATATCAGGACCCGGGAAACCCTGGTGGCATAGTGGTTAAGTGCTACGGCTGCTAACCAAAAGGTCGGCAGTTCAAATCCGCCAGGTGCTCCTTGGAAACTCTATGGGGCAGTTCTACTCTGTCCTATAGGGTCGCTAGGAGTCGGAATCAACTTGACGGCCCTGGGTTTTTTGGTATCAGGAACCATACGTGAGTCACTCTTACTGCTTTCTCTTTTAAGATGAAATCAAATTTATATTTCCTAAGAAATATTGTCCACTCTAAAGCCCGTTTCAGTTAATGGCTAATATCTCCTGTTGTTGTTAGTTGCCATTGAGTCTATTGCGACTCATGACAACCCCATGTGTGCAGAGTAGAACTGCACCATGAGGTTTTCAAGACTGTGACCTTTCAGAAGCACGTTGCCAGGACTGTCTTGTAATGTGCATCTGGGTGGATTCGAACCACCAACCTTTTGGGTAGTAGCCTAGTGCCTAACCGTTTGCATCTCTTGTGTATCTCCTAAAATTAATTTATTTAGGCTTCCCCTAGTATTTATCAGTCAGGATTGCAATACTATATGTAATGCAACAAAACTAATTTTAAAACCCAAATTGTCTTAACCAAAGTAATCTATGCACATGATTTTAAAATAATACTAAATTCTAAATAACTAGTTAAAATAGTAAATAACTTCTAAAAATTATCTGTATTTCTAAATAACATGCTTATACTCACCCATTTATTAACTTTAGACATTTATATCTATTAGCGCCATATTATAGCAGATGAAAATTTAGCTATCTTACGTCATTACTCCTACTTTCCAAATAGTTAAATATATAAAATAACCCATTTTTTACAAATTTTTCCTGAACACCTGCCTTCTGAAACCTTCTGTCCTGCACTGACTTGGTCAGGTTGTTCTCCAGGTCTGCTGCAAGTTCTCCTGGGGCTACCTTTTGCCATCATCTTGTGAATTTCTACACTGTTTTACTCTGACGGCCTCCCTATTTGCTAGGTCATGTACCATTCACTTTCTTACTTAGCCATCTCATTTTGGTAGAGTATACTCTGTAGCTTCCAGCACAGAAGGTAAATTTTTGTCATCTTATGTTTAAAAACACCTTTATTTTAGTCTCATGCTTAATCAATAGCTATAACTTGATACAACAAAAAAGAAAATTGCCTTCAAGTCAATGCTGACTCGTGGTAACCACGTGTGTCAGAGTAGAACTGCACCCCCCAGAGCCTTCATGGTTGTGAACTCTCGGAAACAGATTGTCAGGCATTTTCTTCTAAGGCACTTCTAGAAGAAATGGTTTGAACCGCCAACCTTTCAGTTAGTAGCCAAGAGCTTAACCATTTGCCCCATCCAGGGACTCCACAGCTTGGCATAAAACCAAACCTGTTGCCGCTGAGTCAATCCCGGCTCATAGCGACTCTGTAGGACAGAGTAGAACTGCCTCATAGGGTTTCCAAGACTGTAATCTTGACCGAAGCAGACTGCCACATCTTTCTCCCACAGAGAGGCTGGTGGGTTTAAACCACGGACCTTTCGGTTAGCACTAAGCACTTAACCACTGTACTACCAGGGCTCCTTTTTATAACTTCATATAAAACCAAAAAACCAAACTCATTGCCTTGGAATCAATTTCAACTCATAGCAGCCCTAGAAGACAGAGTAGAACTGCCCCCTTAGGGTTTCCAATGCTGTAAATCTGTGCAGAAGCAGACTCCTGCATCTTTCTCCCATGGAGGGGCTGATGGGTTTGAACTGCCAACCTTTCTGTTAGCAGCTGAGTACTTTAACCACTGCACCACCAGGGCTCCTTTATAACTTGATGTAGAACTCTAAGTTTTCCTACCTTTGTTTTGCTTTTTTTTTTTCTTGAAACAACAAGCTTGTTTTGTTTTTGTTTTTGTTGCACATAGTTCAGGGGTAGGCTGTTTTAGGGCTGGTTCAGTCTGTCAGTGATGTCATCAGGACCCAGACTCTTTCCATCTTTTGCTCTTCCGTCTTCAGGCTCTTCATGTGCCCGTTTGAGTTGAGTTGTCTGCACATGGAGGGAGCTGAGGATGATTGTTGCAATTCCACGCATCGTATATGAACAAGAAAACATCCAGCCCAAGACAAAGGGCTTTCCCTCTTTTTTTATGACTTTATCGGAATCGACTTGACGGCACTGGGTTTTTCTGGGATTGGAGACTACCACTGAATTTTAAAGACGTTGCTCTGTTGTCTTAATTTCCCATGTTTTTGTTGAATAATCTAATACCACTGTTATTTCTGTTCTTTTGTGTGTGATGTGACTTGCTTTTTCACTTTTGAACCATGCAGATTCTTTTTGTTTTACAGTTTTACCGTGATAGGCCTTTGACTGGGTGAGTTGTTTATTTTATTGTTCTTGTGCCCTAGGCAATCTGTGGACCTATCCTTTAGTTTTTGTAAATTTCTCTGATAGTTCGATTCCATTCATTCTCTTTATTCTTGTTTTTGGGATCTCCTGTTAGTTAGATGGGGCCCTGGTGGCACAGTGGTTAAGTGTTTGGCTGCTAACCAAAAGATCAGCATACTAACAGGGACCTAAGCTATTTTCATCTTTCCATTCCACCGTCCTTAGCTTAAGGTTAATGATCACAAGATGGCTGATCTACCTTACCTCTAGCCAGAGATCTGAGTTCTTTTCAGAAGAAGAGATCAATAAGGGGAAGAACAAAATGTGAAAGGGCCTCCTTCCCAGTGGGAGTGTCACGTAAGCACCTTTCACTGCTACTGAGCCTGGGAAAACAGAGGTTTTAGGTTTTAGCTTTTATAATCTGTAGAAGAGGCAGGGAAGGGAAAGGGGGTTGATCATAGAGGCGAAATGAGACAGTCTAGTCTACAGAGTGTGCCACAGAATTTCTGGAGCACTCCTCTAGATGGCATGTTTTCTTTCCAGTTTATCTTAGAAGTCTCATGGACTTTTTTTCCCCCCAACCGTTCTGTCGAAATTTCTACTTTGGTTTTCAACGTTTCATTTTAAAGAGCTCAGTCCTGGTGGCAGAGTATTCCTTTTGCAGGATATCTGACTATTTACAGACGAACATGCTTTGTTTTTAAGGAGATAAATTCATGCCATCTCGAAGTTTATTTCGCTTATCTGTTTTGGTTTTGTTTTTTTCAAATTTTGTTTTTCTGTTTGTTTTCAACGCTTTTCAATGTTGAAGATTTCCCCCCAAATGTGCAGTGATCCTTTTGCATCTGAGCGAGTCTCTAAAAAACTACGCGGGTGCTCCATGTGCAAAGAATGTGGCTTTTCTGTAGAATAACCAGTACAGGCAAGCCTCTTTCGGGCCCTGCCTCGCCAAATGTTAGATCTTCTCTTGGTTGTTCAGTTTCTCAAAGAAGAGAGTCCTCCACGCTCCTTTGTATGGAGGGTACACCTGACAATCCGTAGCCTAGGTGCTGGAATCAGAGCCAGGGATTGAAGGTAGTAAGGAGGCCAATCATTTAGTGTGCAGAGCTTTCATGTAATCACTGATTTGCAGCCTTGCATCCAGTCCCTGGCCACCCTGAGTTTGGTGTTGCCTTTCCTGTTCAGTTTCTTTTTTTATTTTCTTCCATTGGACCATAAAACCCGTTACCGTCAAGTCAATTCCACTTAAAACGACCCTGTAAGACAGAGTAGAGCTGTCCCATGGGGTTTCTGAGCAGCGGCTGGTGGATTCGAACTGCCAGCCTCTTGGTTAGCAGCTAAGCTCTTAACTCCTGGGTCACCAGAGCGCCCTTTTTTTTGCATTGGACCATAAGTGGGCAGAATGGTATCAATCACAGTCCTTGGTTTGTCATTACACAGTAATCATTAGTGCAAGGACTGCTTTTATTTCACTGTTTTTAATAATGTAATCACCTGTGAACCCAGTACTTAAAGAAAAGCTAGAATCTTGAAAACGATATACATCTTTCTGTATAGTCCCCACCTACTCCCTATCCCACACTCCTAGTTGCCCATAGTTGAGAAGTCTGGTTCCTGGCTAAAAACTTACCTGTGATTTTTTTTCAGGCCCGACCATAGCAATTACAAAGGTTTTTCCTGGTAGGCCTGAGGGGGAAGGCTGCCCTCCCCCCCAGACTTTGTGCACAGCCAATGGATTGTAGTTTCTCAAGGGAATATCAATCAAGGACTGAGCCCTTCTCTCCCCAACCAGCCATGCTCCTTCACATACCTGCATTTCTAGCCCAGGCACATCCATTCAGAGGCCTCTTTATCGGGGTCTTCAGGCATACCTCAGGCACCTCGGCTGAAGCCTGAAGCCGCCTTAGCCTATGGGAAGAGGAACGTGAAAGACACTTTACCCCACACTGAGTAATCAGTACTTTTCCATTCCTAGCCCTCACCTTCTCTGTAGCCCCTGGGTTCCAAAACCTGCAAAAGCCTTCTGTTCAGGGCTCCCTCGGCAGTGAGACGGGTCCCCATGTCTGTGGTGATCCACCTGATCCTCTTCCAGGTATCTTTCCTGGAGAAAAATGGAATGGGGGAGTCGGCACTGTCCCCGGGTTTCTCTTGTTTATACTTTCAAAGTAAGTTGTTAAAAAGCTTAACTGTTACTTTCATTTTGGTTTGTTTTAATTGGCTGTTCCAACACTTGGTAGCTCAGTTCAGCTCTCTCCAGCTCAGCTCACTCCCTGACAATACCCAAGGTAACCATCATCCTAAATCCCATGTCCATCGCTTCTTTGCTTTCTTTTTATGAGATGTTATTGTATTATAGAATGAATTGTTGTTAACTGGTTCACAAATAGGGTTGGTCCTAAACCTAATCACTTCTGACTTATAAAAAGAGCAGGATAGACAGAGACATGGGGAAGACAGTTGCTAAGGAAGGCCAAGGATTGAATGCAGTCACCAGAAACTAGACAAGAGGCCTGTAAAAGGAATCAGCATGGTTGACGCCCTGATTTGGATTTTTAGTCTCCAGGACTGTGGGAAAATAAATTTCTGTAAAGCCACCCACCTGTACTCTTTCTGTTACAGCAGCATCAGGTAACTAAGACATTGATTGTACAAGTATCCCTTAAATTTTTTTGTTTGTTTTAGTTCTCAACTTTAAAAGGGTGGCATGTTTGTGATACCTTAGGACTTCTTTCACTTAATATTATTTAACTAAGGTTCATCTGTATTATTGCAGGTCTCCGTGAATGCTACAAGATATTCTATTGTATGAACATAGCACAGTTCATTCATCCACTGCACTTTCCCTTGTCATTGCGGTTATGCCCAGGTTTTTACACCCGAGTCCAGTGCTAAGAGCATTCTTGTGTGCATCTCCTTTGTACAAGTGCAAGGGATCTCATCTTGCAGGAACTGCTGCACCATAAGATGCCACTGCACATCTACAAAAGGTTCAACTTTTGCAGATAATCCCAAATTGCTTTATAAAGTGGTTGAAATAACCTGTACTTGTACCAACTGTGTATGTCCATCCAGATCCTCTCCAGCACTTGGTATTACCAGACATTTTAATGTTTGCCGATCAAATAGGTATAAAGTAATAGCTCACTGTGGTCTCGATTCCCCTTTCCTTATCCACTGATTATGTTGACTGTTTATTTGTATTGGTTATATGTGTTTTGTCCAACACCAATTTTTTTAATAAACCACTGATGCTTTCATTGATTAGTAGAATTTTATTTATAGATCCCTTATATTTTTCCCTCGGTGGTTGTATATGTGTGGTACCGTCCATACATATACAACCACTTTTTATGTTTTATGACACACAGAAGTTCTTAATTTTAATATGGTCAGATACAGCAAACTTCCATATGTATGTATTATTTAAGAAATTTTTCTATCCTAAGATTTCAAACATATTTTCTAAAAATTCCAAATTGTGTTTTTGACATTTTAAGTCTTTATCGGGAGCTGGCTTCAATTAATACAGTGTGAAGTAGAGCTCCAGTTTCATCTTTCTCAATATGAATAACTATTGCTGTGTAACCCTATTGGTTAAATAGTCTTTCTAAACTGGTGTAATGCTTCAGCTCTTTCTCTGTTTCTGGACTGTTTTTTTCTATTCCACTGATTTTTTTTTTTTTTTTGCATATACACTTGCCACTATTATGTTGTCTTCATTATTTTTCGATATTACTATACAGTAAATCCTGACACGTGGTAGGGTAAATCCTCTTTTCTCTTTAGAAGTATCCTGGCTATTCTTGGTCTTTTGCTTTCCCATATACATTCTAAAATCATGTTATCAGATTTCATGAAAACCCTGTTGGAATTACGTGGAATCTATAAAGTTTTATGATTTCTCTGTAGAAGTTCTTCACACATTTTTGGTTGAGTTATTCCTAGGTACTTGATATTCTCTGATGCTATTATAGAGTATCTTTTTGTATTTTTTAGTTGTTACTGGTGTCTAAAAATGAAACTGTATGTTAATCTTACATCCAACAATTTTACCAAATTCTTGTTTCTAATTATAGCTTCTTCTAGATTTATTTTTATGTAAACAGTAATATCATTTGCAAACAATAAGTTTTATTTTCCAATTTTTATGCCTCATATCTTTTTTATACTTTCACTCAGTAGTGTCTCCAATAGAATGTTGATTAGAAGTGGTAATCATATGTTTTCTTTAGGACTTCTGCATCTAGATTCATGAATGAAGTGAGTGTAATATCCTTTCTTGTAAAGTCTTTGGATTTTGCTATAAAGTTTTGCCAATTTTGTACAATAACTTAGAAATTTTTTTAGTTTTTTATTTTGTCTAGACCAATGTGTATGAAACTGGGATGATCTGTTCATTAAAAATTTGATAAAACTCACCTGTAAAACCATGTAGGCCTTCCTGTTTTCTTTGCTGGACAATGTTTAACCACTGCTGTGATTTCTTAGATATTTATAGCATTATGCTTTTAATTTTTTTTTCTTGAGTCAATAAAGCTATATTTCGCTAGGGATTTTTATCCATTTGTTTTCAATATTATTGGCAAATAGTTGTTCATAATATATTAACTTTTTAATCTTTGATTTATATGTAGTTGTGTCCCCTCTTTATTCATAGTACTTTTTATGACTTCTGTCTTCTCTTGATAGCGTTGGTAGAGATCGCCTCTTAGCTTTTCAAAGAACCAACTTTCGGCTTGTTAAACTATCTGTTATTTCACTAACTTCCTCTTCCATTCAGTTTCTGCAGAAAAGAAACCTGTGTCTGAGGGAGAAGGGACTTTGGTTACTTTTTGCCGGTTTTTCTAGCCACTCCCTACACAGATTGTCAGCCAGTCCCCACTTTTTGAGACCCACACATTACACCTCCCTCAACGACAGTTGGTGCCTCCAATTCCTAAGCCTGTAGGTTTCTGAGGAGTCTTTGCCAGCTTCCCGCAGGTGTGTCTCTGTGCAGGCCCTTAGCTTTAGCTTTCCTCCTCTAATTCGGTTTCTTCTCCCCATCTGCTCTCAGTTTTCCAAAATGTGTTGAAATCTCTTGCCTTCTGATGTCTTTTCTCCTTTTCTCTTTGTTCTTACTTGTTTCTTTTTAAACCTTTGATTCTCATTTTAGAGTGGATTTGAAAAAGGTGAGGAGATAATTTACCGTTTTAACCTCAGGCAAACAAATCATCCTGTTCCGAAACAGGCATTGACTGAGCGTCTGGATGCTGTTCTCCTGGAAAAGGCAGAGGCTGAGCAACAGTGTCTTGCTCTGAAGAAAGAAAATGTTAAAATGAAGCAAGAGGTTGAGGTAAGGAAACATTTTAATACATTTATTTCTTTTTCCTAACTTATATAAATAGTGAAGCCCTGGTGATGCAGCAGTTAAGAGCTTGGCTGCTAACCAGAAGGTCGGCAGATCGAATCCACCAGCTGCTCCTTGGAAACCCTATGGGGCAGTTCTACTCTGTCCTGTAGGGTCACTGTGAGTCAGAAGCGACTTGATGGCAACATGTTTTTTTATTTGGTATGTAAATAGTATAGTCATAAATTGTAGAGATAAGGCTTTAAAAAGCATCTACTCCAATTTTAACATTTCATAAATGAGGAACTCAGAGACTGAGATTTTAAAAGAAAAATAACTGAAATCATTTAACTACGTAGACAGAACTAACATTTACTTGTTGAATTGTTCAATTTTCCTTAAAGCTGTAACATCACTCTTTAATAAAAAATGAAAAACTGATTTTATGAAAAAGGACATATTTAAATGAATTAATTTCACACATATTCTAAATACCATCATATATTCAGTTCCAGCATATTCTTTATCATTTTTGCATTTTCTCAGTATGTTCTTGCCTATTAGGTACAGAGGACATTTTCTTCCAAAAATCTTTTTGAATCAATTCAAGAGCTATTAGTTAAAGCCTTGTGACTTATGTAACTTCAAAGATTTCCTAGCTTTTAGTTATTACTTTGAGTAATAGGTTTAGTACTGCTGGTGTCTGTTGTCATATTTATGATAGGAAAGGGTTGAGTAGAATTCTTGGAATCTCACTGTCATATTTCTGTATGTCCAATTCTGCTCGTTTCTTTTCTCTCTAGTTAGTCTGTGACTAATATTTGTCTGATGGCAGAGGTTTCTTTTATCTTACTTAAGTACATATGCTTATTTTATTTTTAAAGGATTTTGTAACTAAAGTGGATGATCTGCAGAAGGAGTTTGAACAATCACATAGAAACTACGTGAAAGAAGTTGAAAATTTGAAAAATGAATTAATAACAGTACATTCTAAACACAGTGAAGATAAAGAGAGCCTCCAGAAGAAACTGGAAGAAGCAATGAAAAAACAATTAGAGCTTTCAGAACAACTTAAATTTCAGAGTGACTCTGAGAACAATGTTAAAAAACTGCAAGATGAGATTCAGAAAATTAGGCTGGCCTTTGAGGAACAAATTTTGTGTCTACAAAAGCAGTTAGAAGCTACCACTAATGAAAAGAATAATCTCCTCAAAGTCATTGAGGCCAATTCTCAGGATCGCCAAAGAGAAGTTAATAGTTTACAAGAAGAACTTTTGCATTTGAAAGCTAGGCACCAAGAAGAGGTGAAGGACTTGAAGTGCCAAATTGAAGCTTCTGCTAAAGAGCACGAAGCGCAAGTGAATATGTTAAATCAGCTAAAGGAGAACTTAATAGAACAGTATGAGGCAAATGAGAAGAACATCCAGGAGAAATATCAGCGTGAATTAGAAAACTTAAGGAAAGCCTCAGGCGCAAGCCAAGAAAAACAGGTGTGTCTTTTGCCTTTACGGGAGGATATTATTACAGGACAAGTGGTGAATGAAAAAGTCAAACACTTAGAAGACACCTTAAAAGAACTAGAATCTCAACACAGCATCTTGAAAGATGAGGTAACTTACATGAATAACCTTAAACTAAAACTTGAAATGGATGCCCAGCATGTAAAGGATGAGTTTTTCCACGAGCGGGAAGACTTAGAATTTAAAATTAACGAACTGTTACTAGCTAAAGAAGAACAGGGTTGGGTAATTGAAAAACTAAAATCTGAGCTAGAAGATTCAAATAAACAATTGTGTAGCGCTGTAGACGAACATAATAAAGAAGTACAGAATCTAAAGAAACAACATCAGAAAGAAATGTCAGAACTGAATGAGACATTCTTGTCAGGTTTAGAAAAAGAGAAGCTAACATTAATGTTTGAAATACAGGGTCTTAAGGCACAATGTGAAAACCTACAGCAAGAAAAGCAAGACGCAGTCTTAAATTACGAGAGTTTGCGAGAAATGATGGAAATTTTACAAACAGAACTAGGAGAGTCTGCTGGCAAAATAAGTCAAGAGTTTGAATCACTGAAGCAACAGCAAGCTGCTGATGTTCATGAATTGCAGCAGAAGCTCAGAACTGCTTTTAATGAAAAAGATGCTCTTCTCGAAACTGTGAATTGTCTCCAGAGGGAAAAGGCAAAATTATTATCTCAACAAGAATTAGTACCGGAACTTGAAAATACCATAAAGAGCCTTCAAGAAAAGAATGAAGAGTATTTAATTAGTCTCAGTCAGAGAGATACCATATTACAAGAATTAGAAGCAAAGATCAGTTCTCTGACTGAAGAAAAAGATGGTTTCATAAATAAAATGAAATATTCTTGTGAAGAGATGGAGAATCTCCATAAAAAATGTGAAAGGGGTGAAGGATTGATTACAGAACTTAGGGAGAAAGTGGAGCAAACTACCCAGGACAACAGTGAACTAAAACGAAATTTAAATGAATTAACAGAAGAACTAGAAAAGACTTTAAAAGAAAAGGACCAAAATGACCAAGAACTGGAAAATCTTAGAGTTCAAGTGAAAACTCTCTGTCAAGACCAGGAAGCATTGTCATCTGAAGTGAAGTCACTTTATGAGAAAAATAATAGACTGAGTTCAGAAAAGAGCCAACTGAATAACAATTTGGAAGCTCTTCTGTCTCAAAAAGAGGGGGGTGTTAGCCTTAA
Organism: Elephas maximus indicus; assembly: GCF_024166365.1. Taxonomy (NCBI): domain Eukaryota; kingdom Metazoa; phylum Chordata; class Mammalia; order Proboscidea; family Elephantidae; genus Elephas; species Elephas maximus. The sequence goes on along the minus strand of NC_064835.1, from coordinate 77,356,733 downwards.
AGAATGGATTACTAAGTTAGAGAAGAAATTTCAGTTAACAGCTAAAGAGCGAGATAGTTTAAGTAAATTGCTTGAAAATGAGCAACTTCAGAAGTTAATTGTCAAAACTCAGTTATATGGTTTTCTTGAACAGGTGGGATTAAAAGTTTCAGAAGAAAATGAAGAGCAAGATGTTGTAAATGCCCTACAAGCTATAGGTGAATCCTTAGCAAAAATGAATGAGGAAGAGCACAACTTAGTTTCTCAATATGATGAAAGGGTATTAGAGTTAGAAAAAGAGATCAAGTGCGCTCAAGAAGAGCACATAGTTCAGTGTGAGGAACTTAGGTCTTTACTAGAAGACTATGAGCAAGAGAAAGTACTCCTAAAGAAAGAGTTAGAAGAAACCCTGTCAGAAAAAGAGGCCCTGCAGTTTGACCTTCTAGAAATGAAGAATGCTAATGAAAAAACAAGGCTTGAAAACCAGGATCTTTTAATTCAGATTGAAGAAGCATCTCAAAAATTGTTAGATAACAAAAATGAAATTCAGATTGAGAAAGAAAAATTACTCATAAAGGAATATGAAAACCTAAGACCATTACTAGAACAAAGAGAATCTGAATTGCAAGATGTAAGAGGAGAGTTGGCCTTACTAAAGGTACTATTTACCTCTTAATTGTTGTCTTTCTAGCATTGATTTGAATAAATTCTTAGTTCTTTAGTACTTTTTTTTTTCATATACTGATACTATGTTATCTATATATTAATATTCTTACACTTTGAAGTCGGAGTGAATTTTTAGCCTTCAAGCTGAAATGGCAGATTTTTAAAAAGTACATTCAACATTCTCCATTTTGTGTATCCTGTTGATTACATTGGCCATTTTGGGGGATTTAGATGTTTTTAAAATCTTGAACTTACCTAAGGTTAAATTATGAGATATTTAAATACTTTGTACCACTTAGTTACTAGCAAAAGTACAACTAAACATGAAAAAACTTGAATTTCAGTCACACTTGCTATACATATTACCATTACATATGGAATGCTACTGAGTCAAAATGTGGGCTGTAGAGATATTTCCCTTTGGCCAAAATTTTAGATTGCCTCCAAAATTTGTGTTGTAAAAGGGTGGTAAATTATAATCATTTAATCTTTTTTTTATTACATCATATGTTTGAAATGTTTGAAGTTGTTCATCTTGGCCTTGAATAGCACTGTTTTTTTTATAGTAAGTGGTATATGCATAAACTCAATATTGCTTTTCATATAAAATTCTTTTTGATACTGATTTTTCTCATGATTTCCAGTTCATCATGGGTAATGAAGTAAGTTCTGTTTTTGTTTGTTTTCCCTGTAAAATCTAGGATTCCTTAGAGAAATCTTCATCTGTAAAAAATGACCAAACCTCCTCAGTAAAAGAGCTGGAAGAAAAAATAGGTAACTATGGCTTTGCATATGTTGTCTCAATTATAACTAATTTAACAGATTCTTGTTAACATTAAAATAGCTTGGGAAATACAGTGGCCAATTAATGAGTTGTTAAAAACACAGTAAGTAGATGTCTTTTCCTGATACCACTACCCTTCCATTTTGGCCAGTCATTTGCCTTCCCTTTCAGAACTCCCTGTTGTTTAATCCAGACAAAGGGATAGTATTATTCCATTTATAAATAGTTCCATTGTTGTTTTTGGATTTTTCATTTATTCAGCAAACTTTATTTTTTGAATGCCCAACTATTCTAGGCACTGCTAATAGAAAGGTATAGAGCATGTCCTCAAAGAGCTCACTGCCTAAGAGGGCCGTAATTGCAGTAGTTTGTGTTATGGACAAAGTAGAATGCTGGCAATGCAGGAAGGCATGGTGCACTGCCTTTTTTGACTTAGGGAACACATCACGGAATAGGTTAGACTGGGTATTGAAGAACAAGAAATCTGACACAGAAGAAAGGTATTGTAGCAAGAGGGAACAACAGGTGTTGTTTAACGTGTGTGTGTGTGTTAACATATGTAACATCTAGGGGCATATTAGAAACTTCCTTGAGAGGTGGAAGTCCAGTCATAAAAGTACTAGCATTGCATGCAAAGGGGTTTGGACTTTATCCATCATTTATTTTTTATAGTAACATTATGAGGTAGCACATTTATTCCCACTTAATGATGAGGAAACAAAGACTGAAGTGTTATGTAATGTGTCCATGATTCCTCAACTCATGACCAGTTAGACTGGGGAAAAGGGAGTGAAGGAAGGGAGTTTAGAATGAATCTCAGGTTTCTGGAATGAGTGGTTGGAATTTACTTCTGTCACCCAAATAAGAGAAAAATACATAACATAAAAGAATAAAGGGACAACTTTTTGAAGTCTGACAGACCTGAGTTTTAATCCTGGTACACACACATACGCCTCAATTTGATCAACTCCCTGCATCATAGGGCTTTTATGAAGATTAAACAAAGCAAATGGTAAGTACTTAGCTGATGCCTGACACTTAGTACACATTCAGTAAATAACCTGTTGCCGTCAAGTTAATTCCAATTCATGGCGACCCTACAGGACAGAGTAGAACTGCCCCATCGGGCTTCTGAGGCTGTAATCTTTATGAAAGCAGACTGCCACATCTTTCTTCCAGGAAACAGCTCATGGGTTCAAACCACCAACCTGAATATTAGCAGCCGAGCATTTAACCACTGTGCCGCCAGCGCTCCTTATTAAATAAATCGTAGATTATAAAAATATTGGAAACCCTGGTGGCATAGTGGTTAAGTGCTACGGCTGCTAACCAAGAGATCAGCAGTTAAAATCCTCCAGGCGCTCTTTGGAAACTCTATGGGGCAGTTCTCCTCTGTAGAGTCGCTATGAGCCGGAATCGACTCAACGGCAGTGGGTTTGGTTTGGGTTGGTTTATAAAAATTGGCACTGTTTAAAGGGCTCCAATGTGCCAGGTGCTTTGCCTTGTACTTTATATTTACCTGTATCACCTGGGGCTTAGAATAGCCCCGCAAGATAGATAGGTATCCCCATTATGTAACTGAACCTTAAAGAAATTGATTTTGGAAACCAAAACTTAAACTCATGTCTGTTGTAAGAAGATGTAAAAGTGTTATTCATCTTTATATGTCTCCCCTCCTGTGTGTTTTTTTTTTTTAAACCTCTTAGCATAGTGCTTAACGAGCCTGGTGGGACAGTGGTTAAGCACTCGGCAGTTCTGCTCTGTCCTGTAAGGTCGCTGTGAGTCAGAATTTACTTCAACGGCACCCAACAGCCGTGTGGTACTTAAAGCATGGTTGATATACCTGTCAATTTGGATTAATTCATTCCCAGAGAAGATTTTTTTTTTCTTTCAAGACTTTAAGAACTGAATAGATAGCTTTGCTCTTAATTATACACAACTGTCTGGAACGGAAAGCTTGCCATATGTCTTTCAATCTCATAAAAGTTCCTTTTTTCTTTTTTGATGTTGTCTATTTTTATCCAGTAGTATTGCTCTTAGTAGTAGTTTCTGAATAATAAAAGAGCATAGATTTTAGGTAATAGTGTTGCATCGTAAAAATACTTATAAATTCTACCAAAGATGAACTTATGAAGCCATTTCTAAGTGTTATAAAAGTTTGCCATCAGACAATGCAATTTTCTCCAGGTTTACCATATTTTATGCAAATAACTCAAACCTATGTGTTTGTTTGCTGCTGTGCCCTTCTCCCACAAGGAATTTTTATAAGTGTGCTATGATAATTTTTTTTAACAGCAACATGTGGAAAAGGATTGGCGTGGTGGTGCTTGTTAGCGTGCCTTGCAGAGAAAGGGCGCAACCAGCAGACAAGCTCAGAAAGCACACATTATTTGCATTAAAAAAGTACAGTCTTCTCTTAACTGCCCCAACATGATAAACCCTCAATAACTGGCCTTAAGGAATGCAGATAAGATTATGATGAAAAACAGTCTTGATATTGTGTTTTGTAATTCAGTGACCCTAGCATAATTTTTTTAATTATCACAACTAGAAGATACTGTGTTGAAAATGAGAAGTGTGAGTCTAACAACAAGATGGGTTTGGGTAAGTTCTGTTTTAAATGAGAATTCTGTTCCATTGGAATTGGTGTTTAAAATTAAATGAATGACAGTACGAGCTGTATCACTGCAGATAGGAAAGAAGTTTATATTTACTTGACTTTTATTTGGATCTTTTATATTCTAGACAGTTCTAGACATAATCTTGAAGACACTTGCTCAGATTTAAGAAGGAAGTAAATTACTAGCAACGAGATCAGAAGGCATAGGCGTCTATGTTGGCCTGCATAGATATCATGAAATCTGTAATTCACACCGGCACACCCAGTGCATAGTAGGCGTTTAACAAATGTTTGTTGAATGAGTGCAAATAAGGACAAGAGAAGAACATGTGTTAGCGGTGGCATAAAGTTTATCATACTCCCTAAGAAGAAAACCAATCTAAAAATCCTTTCTAAATCCATTTTAGCAAACATTTTTTGGTTACAAAACAATAGGATCAAAATATATTACATCTTCTAATTCCCGACTTCGGCACCTGGAGGAAAGCAAAGATGAGTTCATGTCAGGTGATGTGAAAAACCCAAAAGCATATTAAGAGTTAGTTTACCTAGATTTGGGGTGACAGTGGTGAATTTGCCTATTCCACTGTATAACCTGCTGAATACATTATGACTCCAGTCAACAAAGAGTGTTAATTTCATTTCTTGACTTGATTTAGAGATAATATTTTTATGTTCAGGTGACAGAACCCTGATAAAGTTGATGGGAAACATAGTGGGTCATTATAGACTGCTTAATAGCGAAAAGATAGCCTCTGTGTTTTTTTTTTTGTTTTTTTAGTTTCTTATCTCTCTACATATTATAATATCCTAAAAATAAATTTTTTTTTTCTGTTCAAATCACTTTTATACATCCACATTTGTTTATTGTCTCCTGTCAAATACACAGTTGGAGAGTGTTAGTAGTGAACATGCCCTTCATTATGTTAATGAAAAAGAATGACTATAGGATTTGTCTGGAATAGGAAGGCAAGATTCCTAATCCATACATCATCTTTATTAGAAAATATATGGACAAAAAATATTTTAACATTTTTAAATGTATTAAATTTTATTTCATAATTTGAGTAATCTTGCTTTTTTGTTTTTGCTAGAAATAATAAACAGCATCAGTCTTTGACAAGATCAGTAGAACCATCCAGAATGTCTGGGTAGAGTAATTTCAATGAAATGATTATACAGTACTTAATAAAATCATATTAGATGATTTATTGCTAGTAGTAAATAATTTAGCTATTAGCTAAATTTACTATCTTGTGGGTTTACCTTAATCATTTACAACAGGGGTCAGCAGACATTTTCTGTAAAAGGCCAGGTAGTAAAGTGTTTTAGGTTGTGTGGGCCATCTACTCTGCCACAACCATTTCGCTCTGTCGTTGTAGCGCAAAAGTGGCCATAGGCAGTATGCAAATGAGTCTGATTGTGTTCCAATAAATATTTATAGATACCAAAATTATGAATTTTTTTTTTATTTCCACATGTCATGAAATAGTATTCTTTTGATTTTTTTTTTTTTTCAGTCGTTTAAAAATGTTAAAAATCACTCTTAGCTCATAGGCCATACAGAAACAAGCATGGGCCAGATTTGGTCCATTGGCCTTATTTGCTGACCCCTATTTAGAAAACAAACATTATGGTTTAGCAGTGGGGTGGGGGGCATGAAATCACAAAGGTAACAAGACAAAGCATTTTAGGAGAAAAAGTCTGATCTTTCTTTTTGGGAGATGATGATTTATTGATACTTGTTCCTCATATTGCTTTGTAAAACAGTCATATAGTTTCTTGTTAGGAGGAATGCTCTTTTTAATTTTTATTTCTTGGCGGTTACCAATTTTATGTTTTACTCTTTGGACACCTCGATGAATGATAAAAAGAATAAGTGGTCCGATCACTTTTTTTTTTAAACAAGTCTAGTGTGAATATTTAGAGCCTTATTATCAGTAAATATATTTGAGTTAAAACTTTAATTGGGGCATACAATCTAGATCAGAAGTGCAAAAGCCAGACATCAAATAAAGTAGTAATCACATTTTGGTTTAGTTTTATTCACTAATTCATTCATTCAGTACATATTATTGTTACTATGGGCCAGACTCAAATCTACATATGGGGATCATTAGTAGACAAGACAAACAAAATTACCTGCCTTCATGGAGCTTTCATTCTAGGTGCAAGAGGGAGAAGATAGCAATAAGCAAGGTAAGAAATAAAATATAGTAAGTTAGAGGTAAATGCTAAGAAGAAAAATAAATCAGGAGGGAGATAAGGAACATTAACTTTAGGGTTACCACTGAGAAGGAGCCATTTGAGTTAAGACTTGAAAGAAGTGAGGGAGCAATAATGCAATCATCTGGGTTAAGAGTTTTCAGGCAGAAAGAACAGCAAGCCTGATTCGGGAGCATGCCTCTTAAGAAAAGCAGCGAGGCCAGCAGGGCTGGAATAGAGTGAAAGAATTAAGGATAAGAGATGAGGTCAGAGGTAATAGGAGCCCAGATCCTGTAGGGCCTTGCATGCCATTGCAAGGTCTTTGACTTTTCCTCTAGGTGAGTTGGGAAGCAATCAGCGAACTTTATGCAGAGGGGAGACATGCTATGACTTAGGTTTTAAAGGAATCGTCCTGACTGTTTTGTTAAATATACTTCATTGGAAGGAATAAGAGAAGGAGACCAAGCTAGGAGGCCATTGTAATCTACATGAGAGCTGATCATGGCTTAGACCAGGTAGGGCCAGTAGAGGCAATTGAAAAGTTGTCAGATTCTAGATGTATCTTCAAGGCAATGGCAACAGTGTGCTGAGGGTTTTGATGTGGCCTGTACTGGGAACAGAAGAGACAAGAATAACAGTCTAGTTTTTAGTGTAAGCAACTGAAAGAATAGAGGTGCCATCTGCTTGCTAAGATGATAAAATGATTAAAGGGGCAAGTTGAAACAGGGAGAGATCAGGAGCTCAGTTTTAAATTTAAATATCAGTCCAAGTGGAGATATCAAGTAACCTGTTGAATATGCAAATCTGGAGTTAAAGGGAAAGAGGCTAAAAATTTTTTAAAATGTAGTTAACTTAATTGTTGGCATTTAAAGCCATGAAATTGAGATCACCAAAGGAGTGAGTATAGAAAAAAAGATGAGGACCAGAGACTGTTCTTTGTCTTGTAAAGACCAGGAAGATAGGAACAACAAAGGAGACTGAGAAGGAGCAACTGGTGAGGTGAGAAAATCATGAGCAGAAAATGTCTTGGAAGTATTTCTGGAAGGAAACAATGTTTCACCATGGCAGGTGCTGCCAGTGAGTCAAGTAAATTGAGTACTGAAAATTAGCCATTGGATTAAGCAGCGCAGAGGTCATTGGAAACCCTGATTACCAGTTTCACTGAGTTGCTGGAGCCAGAAGCCCCGTTGAAATGGATCAAGAAGAAATGGAGAGAAATGTAAGAGCGTATGCAGACAACTCTCTCATGGAGTTTTACTATAAAAGAAAGAACAGATGGGCAATATCTAAAGGAGAACTGTGGTTTATTTTTTTATGAGAAATAAAACACCATATTGTAACTTTTTTGGAAACCCTGGTGGCGTAGTGGTTAATTGCTACGGCTGCTAACCAAAGGGTCGGCAGTTTGAATCTGCCAACCGCTCCTTGGAAACTCTATGGGGGAGTTCTACTCTGTCCTATAGGGTCGCTATGAGTCGGAATCGACTCGACAGCACTGGCTTTTGGTTTGGTATCTTGATCTCTCCCTTACTTTCTCGCTGCCACCACTACTTTATTCTAGTCTTACTTTTTGGTGACGTTTTTGTTTTCTTGGATGTTTATAGGCTGTTAGAAAAAAAATCTGTTAGGTAGGAATACCTTGGTAGAGAAGAGAGGGAGAGAATTGGTACGTTGATGCCTCTGTAGGTGAGAAAATACAGGATGAAATGCAAAAGTGAAACAGAGTAATTGACCTTTGCTGCACACACAGTTCGCTTACAGTATCTGGGCATAGGTGCAAGTAGATCAAGAGAGACAGAAATTCAGATCGTAATCTGAAGTTAAGCAAAGACTTCATCAAGAAAGTAAGGTCAGGAACACTGGAGTTCAAATAGGGAGGTAACTAAAGAGGTTAAGGGGAGGATTACATTGGATAGGTGAAATGCCATATTACAGGCTTAGTCATAAAAATCAAACCCAGCAGCCGAGAGGAGTGTGCCTAGGGAGCTTAAATATTTAACTCTGTCTGATGGTGTATCCCCTGCTTCATGCTGATTTCCACATTAACCACCAAAAATCCTAATACCATCATTGCCAGGAAATCTACCATGAAAGGAGCCCTAACGTCCTCTCTGATTCCTAGGCACTTGTGAAATGGCTTATAAAAAAGTAGGCTGTTGTGCCGGATGGAAAAAAATGAAAAATGTTGACACCGTGTTTGCCTCACTTAGATAATGAATAAGCTCTCACTTTAAAAAAAATTGATATTAATGTTTTGCTGCTTGTTTTATTACTTTTAATTTCAATTTGTGTTCCAGAAAAATATCAATTTTCAGGACTAAAATAAGGAAATAAGTTTAGCATTTTCCCTTGTTTCCTTTTGAGTTCATATATTTTCCTTTCATTTTCTCATTTTTAGAAAATCTGGAAAAAGAATCCAAAGAAAAAGAGGAGAAAATAAGTAAGATAAAGCTAGTTGCTGTGAAGGCAAAGAAAGAACTTGACGCTAGCAGAAAAGAGGTAAGATGACCTAGCAGTGACAGATTCTGGATCTCACGTTTTAGAAAATCAAAGTTTTTCTGTCTGAAAAAACTCGTAACTTTACTGTATATTTTAAAATAGGCCCAGACGCTGAGGGAAGAGCTTGAATCCGTTATATCAGAAAAGGATCAGTTGTCTGCTTCCATGAGAGAGCTCATTCAAGGAGCAGAAAGCTATAAGGTAAAAATAGATGTTTTAATTATTAACAAGTTATAGTCATAACTTCTAAATTAAGAAAATTACTGTAAATGTAAAACTGTCCATAAAACAGCCACCTTGTATTTTTAGTGATTCTGTGTGTTTGTGTGTGCATGTGTGTGCACCTGCATGCATACACGTGTGGAACAAGGCATATACTTTACCAAAATTTTAAGTTGCCAAGCTATAAATAGTTCCTTTAAGCTATTTGTTTCTTTAAAGTTTAATTTGGGGTTTTTTTTTTTTTTTTCCCATGTCTGTAGACTTTATAGTAAGAGCGTATGGCACATTCAATATACTTCCTATTACAAAGTTTAACAACTGATGAAGTGCAAACCTATAGGCAAATTCAATTTTTTTTAACCCATTGTAGTAGTAGTAGTGTTTTAATTGTGCTTTAGGTGAAAATTTACAGCTCAAGTTAATTCTCATACAAAAATTTATACACATTGTTAATGTTACACAAGTTGCAATCCCCACAATGTGACAGCACACTCCCTCTTTCCACCCTGGGTTTCCTGTGTCCATCCAACCAGCTCCTGCCCCTTCCTGCCTTCTCATCCTGCTTCCCAGACAGGAGCCACACATTTGGTCTCGTGTATCTGCTTGAACTAAGAAGTACACTCTTCACAAGTACTATTTTATATTTTATAGTCCGGTCTAAACTTTGAAGAATGGGCTTCAGGAGTGGTTTTAGTTCTGGGTTGACAGAGTTTCCAGGGGCTAACTTCAAGGGTCCCTCCAGCCTCAGTCAGACCATTAAGTCTGATCTTTTTACGTGAATTTGAGTTCCGCACCACACATTTCTCGTGCTCCATCAGGGACTCTCTGTTGTGTTCCCTGTCAGGGCAGTCATTGGTGGTAGCTGGGCACCGTCTAGCTCTTCTGGTCTCAGGCTGATGAAGCCTCTGGTTTATGTGGCCCTTTTGCCTCTTGGGCTAATAACTTTCCTTGTGCCTTTGGTGTTCTTCATTCTCCTCTGCTCTAAGTGGGTTTGGACCAATTGATGCATTTTAGATGGCCACGTGTAAGCTTTTAAGACCCCAGACACAACTGGCCAAAGTGGGATGCAAAACATTTTTTTAATAAATTTTGTTATCCTGTGTTGTATTTCCCTTCACCTAACATAATTCTTGTTAGTGAATCCCCTCTCCCTCTCTCCCCACCCTCTTAACCATCAAAGAAAGTTTTCTTCTGTGTTTAAACATTTTCTTGAGTTCTTACAATAGTGGTCTCATACAATATTTGTCCTTTTGCAACTAAGTTCACTCAGCATAATGCCTTCCAGATTCATCCATATTGTGAGATGTTTCACGGATTGCTCGTTGTTCTTTATTGCATATTCCATTGTGTGTATGTACCATAATTTGTTTATCCATTCATCTGTATTTGAGCACCTAGCTTATTGCCATCTTTTTGCTGTTGTGAACAGTGTTGGAGTGAACATGGGTGTGCATGGTGATGGTTCTTATTTCTCTAGCATACATTCCAAGAAGTGGGATTGCTGGATCGTATGGTGCCTCTATTTCTAGCTTTTTAAGGAAGCGCCAAATCGATTTCGGAAGTTATTGTACCATTTTACATTCCCACCAGCAGTGTGTAAATGTTTGTTTCAGTCTCTCTGCACAACTCTCCAGTGTTTATTATTTTGTGTTTTTTGGATTAGTGCTAGCCTTCTTGGGGTGAGACTGTATCTCATAAAATAAAATAAAATAATTTTTTTAATGGCTAGTGATCATGAGCATTTCCTCATGTTTCTGTTAGCCGCCTGAATGTCTTCTGGCTGAAGTATCTGTTTACATCCTTTGCCCATTTTTTAATTGGGTTACTTGTCTTTTTGTTGTTGAAGTTTTGCAGCATCTTGTTGATTTTAGAGATTAGACCCTGATCAGATATCTCGGAGACAAAAATTTTTTCCCAGTCTGTAGGTTGTCTTTTTACTCTTTTGGTAAGGTCTTTTGATGAGTATAAGTGTTTGATTTTTAGGAGCTCCCAGTTATCTAGTTTCTCTTCTGATGTTCATATTCTATTCATGCCATGTATTAGGGCTCCTACTATTGTCCTTATTTTCTCTTCCATGATCTTTATTGTCTTAGATTTTGTATTTAGGTCTTTGTTCCACTTTGAGTTAGTTTTTATATGTAGTGTGAGTTATGGGTCTTGTTTCATTTTTTTTTGCATATGGATATCCATTTATGCCAGCACCGTTTGATACAGAGACTGCCTTTTCCACATTTAACGGACTTGGGCCTTTATCAAGTTATTAGCTGCTCGTGGGTCAATGAAATTTACATCAGGATTCTCAATTCTGTTGCATTGATCTGTGTATCTGTTGTTGCACCTGTACCAAGCTGTTTTGACTACCGTGATGGTATAATAAGTTCTAAAGTCAGGTAGTGTGAGGCCTTCCACTTTGTTCTTCCTCTTCAGTAATGTTTTACTTATCTGGGGCCTCTTCCCTTTCCATATGAAGTTGGTGATTTGTTTCTCCATCTCATTAAAAAATGTCCCTAGACTCTACATCAACAAAAAGAACATCGAAGAGGAAATCACCAAATCAATACCATTCACAGTAGCCCCCAAGAAGATAAAATACTTACGAATAAATCTTACCAAAGATGTAAAAGACCTATACAAAGAAAACTACGAAGTACTAGTGCAAGAAACTAGAAGGGACCTACATAAGTGGAAAAACATACCTTGCTCATGGATGGGAAGACTTAACATAGTAAAAATGTCTATTCTACCAAAAGCCATCTATACATACGATACACTTCTGATCCGAATTCCAACAACATTTTTTAAGGTGACGGAGAAACAAATCACGAACTTCATGTGGAAGGGAAAGAAACCCTGGATAAGTAAAGCATTACTGAAAAAGAAGGTGGGAGGCCTCACTCTACCTGATTTTAGAACATATTATACAGCCACAGTAGTCAAAACAGCCTGGTACTGGTACAACAACAGGCACATAGACCAATGGAACTGAATTGAGAACCCAGACATAAATCCATCCACATATGAGCAGCTGATATTTGACAAAGGCCCAGCGTCAGTTAATTGGGGAAAAGATAGTCTTTTTAACAAGTGGTGCTGGCATAACTGGATATCCATTAGCAAAAAGATGAAACAGGACCCATACCTCACACCATGAACAAAAACTACCTCCAAGTGGATCAAAGACCTAAACATAAAGACTAAAACGATAAAGATCATGGAAGTAAAAATAGGGACAATGTTAGGAGCCCTAATACAAGGCATAAAGAGAATACAAAACATTACTAAAAATGACAAAGAAAAACCAGATAACTGGGAGCTCCTAAAAATCAAACACCTATAATCATCTAAAGACTTCACCAAAAGAGTAAAAAGACCACCTACAGATCGGGAAAAAATTTTCAGCCATGACATCTCCGACCAGTGTCTGATCTCTAAAATCTATATGATTCTGTTAAAACTCAACCACAGAAAGACAGACAATCCAATTCAAAATTGGACAAAGGATATGAATACGCACTTCACTAAAGAAGGTATTCAGGCAGCTAACAGATACATGAGAAAATGCTCTCGATCATTAGCCATTAGAGAAACGCAAATTAAAACTATGATGAGATTCTATCTCACTCCGGCAAGGCTGGCATTAATCCAAAAAACACAATAAATGTTGGAGAGGCTGTGGGGAGATTGGAACACTTATACACTGCTGGTGGGAATGTAAAATGGTACAACTACTTTGGAAATCTATCCGGCATTTCCTAAAAAATTTAGAAGTAGAACTACCATACGATCCAGCAATTCCACTCCTTAGAATATATTCTAGAGAAATAAGAGCCTTTACACGAACAGATACACGCACACCCACGTTTACTGCAGCATTGTTTACAATAGCAAAAAGCTGGAAGCAACCAAGGTGTCCATCAACGGATGAATGGATAAATAAATTATGGTATATTCACACAATGAAATACTACACGTCAATAAAGAACAGTGATGAATCTGTGAAACATTTCATAACATGAAGGAACCTGGAAGGCATTATGCTGAGTGAAATTAGTCAGATGCAAAAGGACGAATATTGTATAAGACCACTATTATAAGATCTTGAGAAATAGTTTAAACTGAGAAGAACACATTCTTTTGTGGTTACGAGACGGGGGAGAGAGGGAAGATGGGAGAGGGTTATTTACTGATTAGATAAAAAACAAAAAAAATAGTTAAGAACTACTTTAGGTGAAGGGAAGGATAACACTCAGTACAGGGAAGGTCAGCTCAACTGGACTGGACCAAAAGCAAAGAAGTTTCCTGAATAAACTGAATTCTTCGAAGGTCAGCAGAGTGAGGGTGGGGATTTGGGGACTATGGCTTCAGGGGACATCTAAGTCAGTTGGCAAAAATAAATTCTATTAAGAAAACATTCTGCATCCCACTTTGAAGTGTGGCATCTGGGGTCTTAAATGCTAACAAGCAGCCATCCAAGATGCATCAGTTGGCCTCAACCAACCTGGATCAAAGGAGAATGAAGAACACCAAGGTCACACGATAACTATGAGCCCAAGAGACAGAAAGGGCCACATGAACTAGAGACTTACATCATCCTGAGACCAGAAGAACTAGATGGTGCCCAGCCACAACCGATGACTGCCCTGACAGGGAGCACAACAGAGAACCCCTGAGGGAGCAGGAGAACAGTGGGATGCAGATCCCAAATTCTTATATAAAGACCAGACTTAATGGTCTGACTCAGACTAGAAGAATCCCGGCGGTCATAGTCCCCAGACCTTCTGTTGGCCCAGGACAGGAACCATTCCCAAAGATAATTCATCAGACATGGATTGGACTGGACAGTGGGTTGGAGAAAGATTCTGATGAGAAGTGAGCTACTTGTATCAGATGGACACTTGAGACTGTGTTGGCATCTCCAGTCTAGAGGGAAGATGGGAGGGTAGAGAGGGTTAGAAACTGGCAAAACGGTCACGAAAGGAGAGACTGGAAGGAGGGAGCGGGCTGACTCATTAGGGGGAGAGTAAATGGGAGTATGTAGTAAGGTGTATATAAGTTTATGTGTGAGAGACTGACTTGATTTGTAAACTTTCACTTAAAGCACAATAAAAATTATTTAAAAAAAAAAAAGTCCCTGGAATTTGGATCAGATTTGCATTGTATCTATAGATTGCTTTGGGTAGAATAGACATTTTCACAATGTTGAATCTTCCCGTCCATGAGCAAGGTATCTTTTTCCAGTTATGTAGGTTTCTTTTGGCTTCTTGCAGTAATGTCTTACAGTTTTCTCTGTACAGGTCTTTTACATCTCTGATTAGATTTATTCTTGAGTATTTTATCTTCTTGGGGGCTACCATAAATGGTATTGATTTGGTGATTTCCTCTTTGAAGTTATCTCTGTTGGTGTAGAGGAATCTGACTGATTTTTGTATGTTTATCTTATATCTTGAGGCTTTGCTGAAATCTTCTATTAGTTCCAGTAGTTTTCTTGTGGATTCTTTTAGGTTTTCTGTGTATAAGATCATATCATCTGCAAACAGGGATACTTTCATTTTTTCCTTACCAATTTGGATGCCCTGTATTTCTTTTTCTTGCCTTATTGCTCTGGCTAGGACTCCAGTACAGTGGTGAATAAGAGTGATGAGAAAGGACATCCTTGCCTGGTTCCTGTTTTCAGAGGAAATGCTTTTAGACTGTCTCCATTTAGGATGATGATGGTGGCCATTGGCTTCATATAAATGTCATTTATTATGTCGAGTAATTTTCCGTCTATTCCTATTTTGCTGAGAGTTTGTATCATGAATGTTGTTGGACTTTGTCAAATACCTTTTCTCCAGTCGATAAGATCATGCAGTTCTTATCTTTTGTTTTATTTATGTGATGGATTACATTGATTGTTTTTCTAATGTTGAACCATCCCCGCATACCTGGTATGAATTCCACTTGGCCATGGTTAATTTTTTTTTTTTTTTTTTGTTACATTGTTGAATTCTATTGGCTATAATTTTGTTGAGGATTTTTGTGTCTGTATTCATGAGTGATATTGGTCTGTAATTTTCTGTTTTTGTGGTGTCTTTATCTGGTTTGGGTATTAATTGTGGGGTTTCTTAATAAAATCGGTAGTAAAAAGAATAGCCATTGTCACTGTTATTAGTGAACATTGTTCTGACCAACTGAATAAGCCTAAAGCCTAAGCAAGAGGTCTAGTAGGAAGGTAAGAGCATTATTATTTGGAAGTAATATGCTTGTATATCTAGATAACATGTAAAAAAATAAGTCAGTGTAACAAAATCACTGAATGCAAGATAAATATTATATTCATTTATTCAGTCAGCACATATTTGTACAAATACTAGGGAGACATGGTGGTCAACGAAACACACTAAGTTTTTGTCCTCTTAAACTTGAGTTCCAGTGGCAATAACAGGCAAATAAATATACAATATAGTGCTGTGTACATATACATACTGTATAGAAAGATATAGTACATATTCACACTATATAGAAAAATAAAGAGAGCGAGCAATAATCAAGTGGGATTTGATGGGGAGAAGAAAATCCCATAGGAGCCAAAAATAAAGTTTTAGAAAGGACTTTAATGAGAAATCTTGGCACTTAATGAAGAAAACTGTAAAACGTATATAGGATGACTGAACATTATTTGGAATATTAGTTCTCAGGTTGATTTACAAGTTCTAAAGTAATTTCATTAAAAATTGTAGGCTTTTTTGGTGGCGAGATGTTGATAATTATGCTACATTTCAAATGGAAGATAAGCTAACAAAATAGCTGAATTTTTTGAAAATAAAGGAGAAAAATGACATCTTGCTCTCTCAAACTAGAAATTTTTATAAAGCTAAAATATGGTATATTTCTGATGCAAGAATCAGCAGACAGATAAAGGCAAAAGAAGAGAGACTTTGGTATCACAACACTTACATGCCAGACTCTCCGCCTCTAAGCATGTGAAAATCTGAAAACAACCGGTGTCTTTAACACATTGAAAATCTGAAAACAACCCAAAGAGCTAAGTGTTTTTTAGCATCCCCAATTTACAAGTGAGGAATCTGCCCCACAGAGAGGTTAATGGACTCCTTCAAGATCACAGAGCCATTAAAGTAACAGTCGGGATTTGAATTCAGGCAGAAGCCACACTGCACCAGTAAGAATTTAAAACACAGATACCAATGAAGAAGGAATTAGAAAGCTATCTGGAAAAAAATCTAGTTAGATTTTTTTAAAAACCTGGAAGAAAATACTTCATTATTTAACTGACTTCTGGATATGAAGGACCTTTGTAAATTTAAAAGCAATTTAAGAAATTACAAAGGAAAAAACTCATAGGTTGAACTATATAAAATGTTAAATGTGTATTTGCAAATGTCAAGATCTGCATCCTTAGTATATAAAGAGATCTTATAAATTTATTTTTTAAAAACAATTATTTAAAATTTCTGTAGACTTATTAGTTGTCTATGAGCCAGTTAAAACAGGATCTGGCTTCTTTATGTTTTAAGAGACCCTATAATTTAATTTCCTTCAGAGATAAGCCAGGTATACCAATTAATTTATTTAAAAAATGTAGTTCATAGTTATAAACTTTTCTGAACCTTTGGGCAAATTAAAGACTATTTGTGATAAGGCAACAGAATTTAAGGTAGAAAAAAAAAAAAAAAAAAAACCCCATCACCATCAAGTCAGTTCCATCTCATAGCGACCCTATAGGACAGAGTAGAGCTGCCCCATAGGATTTCCAAGGGGCAGCTGGTGGATTGAAACTGCTGGCCTTTTGGTAGTACTTAACCACCGCACCACCAGGGCACCAGGGTAGAATCAGAGGCAATAATAGGTGTAAGAATGTTGATTGCTTTTTGTAAAAACAAACATAACTATGTTCTCAGCATCATTTTTAAGATGCTGAGTAATTTTGTAGCTCACTTCTGAATTTGGCTAGACAGTTACTTTTTTCAGTATCCATATCATGTATAATAATTATGTTATCCTTTTTTTTTTTTTTTTTAAACATTTGAACTCAAAAGTCCTGAAAGGACAATAATTTGTAATTATTCATTTGCTTCTTAGAAACCTCAGCATACCCACCAAGGAATGCTGACCATTGAATGCTTGCCATTCTTTTTGGTTCCAAGGCTCCTCTTAGAAATAACACTTGATTAAAGTCAGAACTCCCTGCAAGTATCCATTATTTATTAGGGTTCTCCTTGGTGTAGCAATTCAGTTTTTGCAGCTGTTGACAACTATTACGACCATAAATAAACCAAATTCTAGATTCCCCATTCCTGTCTTCTGCCACTCAAAAGTAATCACAAATGGACAGGCCATAAAATCAAAATTCAGATTGTAACACTCAGCCACTAATATGGGCAAATAATTGATCATGCATAAATCAGAATTAGAAACAAAATTAGACTAGGCCAAGAATTGGACATGGTGAACAAGAACCAAAAACAGCTGAATTGCTAGACATGTCACTTACCTAGCAGAGGATCCCAAGGAAGGTGAGCCAAGGACTCAGGGGGTCCAGGTCCAGATGAGGTTCACTTTCAGGTTAAACAGTGCTCTCGATTCTGATGATAGGAACCATGCGAGGAGTCAGTGGCACTTCCAGAAATAACTTCCAAAGAAAGCTCGAGAACATTCGGTTTGTTATCTCACATGCATTTATATAAAACAGTGGTTGTCCAGAAACAAAAGCAAAAACAAGATTAGTAAGGGAGAGAAGAGAGAAAAAACAACTACAGGCAGTCTGGAGACAACGAATCTCAGTTACACATTTTTGGGCATAAACTAATTTGGGTCTATAGCAAAAATGTCAGTCTGGGCATTTTGTTCTTGCATAAGCCAATTAGGAATACCAGTGAAAAAAGTTTCAGTTGTTTTTGCATTCTCCGGATAATATTGAAAGCTTAGCTTCAAAATGTGAGAGACTATATTTATGTATTTCTTGGAAGAAATGCAGCCGGAGTGCTCCTTGGAAGCAAGGATAGTGAGCTTTGCCTCAGGTACTTTGGGTATGTTATCAGAAGGGATTGGTCCATGGAGAAGGACATCTTGCTTAGTAAAGGGTCAGCAAAAAAGAGGAAGACCCTCGACGAGGTGACTTGACACAGTGGCCCTAACAATGGGCTCAACATAACGATTGTGAGGATGGCACAGGACCAGGCAGTGTTGTACGTAGAGTCGCTATGAGTTGGAACCGACTTGGTGGCACCTAACAACAGCGACAACGATATTTATGTATGTCTTCCAGTGTTCTTCCGTTAGCACCTCTACCTTCCTTATTGTTTAGGCCAGGTCTAGAACATTTCTCTCATCAGAATTCTTTAGATGGAGCTAGTAGATGTCCAGGTTAAACTTTTCATCCTCATTCCTTTGGTTTTGTTTAAGTTTCAGAAGTTTATCGTTTTTGTTGGAGATACTATATTGTGATATTTAAAATTCCCTTTCTCTTTAATAAATTTTCTCCATACTAAAACTCATCTATATCATGTTGATTTTATTATTTAATGCCAATTAGGTATTCTACTATCAAATGTTGAACTTGAGCAAATATTGTAAACATCTAGGATGGACTCAAATCTTAAATCAAGATGGCTTGGTGTTGCAGTCTGACCAGTTGAATGCATAATAATATCCTAAAGTTAAATCCTTTTGTCTTTTGTTGAAGAATCTTTCATTAGAATACGATAAACAGTCAGAGCAATTGGATGTGGAAAAAGAACGTGCCAATAATTTTGAGCGTCATGTAGAAGACCTTACAAAACAATTAAGGAATTCAACTGCTGAGGTAACTTTAAATTAAGTGAATGTAAAAATGATAAAGAAACCCTGATGGTATAGTGGTTAAATGCTACGGCTGCTAACCAAAGGGTCGGCAGTTTGAATCCACAAGGCGCTCCTTGGAAACTGTATGGGGCAGTTCTACTCTGCCCTGTAGGGTCGCTATGAGTCGGAATTGACTCGATGGCACTGGGTTTGGTTTTTTTATTTTAAGCATGATAAATAATAAGTATATTTTAATCCCAAATATTTTTGCTTAAAAAGTTAATATATAATCAGAAACAAAATTTCTTTTCTTTTCCGCTCTTAAGAGAAATATGACAAAACAGCTAGCAAACATCTCATCTTGCTTATTACTCCAAACTCAGTTCCCCTGTTTTCATTTTTGCCTTTTCCTCTGTCAGTATTCCTGGTCTCTCATAAGCTTTCCCATATTAATATTGACAATTACAGTTTTTTAAACTCGTTCTTGATTTTACATTGTCATTGTGTGGCATTGATTTTGAAGTATTCACCTTTTACACTCTGCCATTATTCTCATTAACGTACTATTTCATTCTTCTGCTCCTGTGTATGTATTCTGCTTATTTACACTAATGAATTATCTGTCATTCTAGTGTGAAAAATTAAATTCTGATAATGAAGATCTCCTGGCTCGTATTGAGACACTACAGTCTAATGTCAAGTTATTGGAAGTACAGATTTTAGAAGTCCAAAGAGCCAAAGCAATAGTAGACAAAGAGTTGGAATCTGAAAAACTTCAGAAAGAGCAGAAAATGAAGGTAAAAACAGTCCTGTGTGAGTGACTCATTTATCTATATAAATTCATTCCCATCAAGTCTTTTTTTTTTTTTTTTTTATAAATACTTACATGAAGAAAAGATTTACGGAAGAGTAGCATCTGTGAGTACAACAGAGTTTGTTAATTCTTTAATATACACCAATTATAAATTTGAGAACTGATGGTGTGGTTCTGGGTTGTGTTTTTGAAAAAATTTCAAGCTTTTTTATTTTTTAGTGTGTCAGATTTATTTTATAATACCTCTTTTAATGTTGGCTGAGTTTGGGACGTGGTTTTTATTTTCAATTTTAGGAACATGCCAGCACTCTAAGTGAACTTGAGGATCTTCAGCTACAACTTCAAAAGGAAAAGAAACAGCTTCAGAAAACCATGCAAGAATTGGAGCTGGTTAGAAAGGTAAAATAAATAAAATAAAACCCCAGAGTCAAAACTCACACGTCCAGCATTCACGTTGCTAAAGTATTCTAAACACGTTGAAAAGCAGCATTTCAAAAAGGAAGTTATTTGTGGTGATCATGTATAAATTCGTAACCTCAAAAAGTTGAAATTTCAACTTATTTCCGTAATTACCTGTCTTTCCAGAAGAATCTAGCATTAGAAATTATTGGTTTTGGTTTACTATTTCATTTCTGTACATGACTGTCTTGACAGATGAAGATTTAATTAATGTCAGAATTTTAATTTGTATTACACAAAACTCTGGCTGAGTTTTCTCTACTTTTTCAAAGGTAAGGCTAAAAAGAAAGGTACTGTAAGAGTCACTTAAAATATTAATATTTTATAAATAAAGCCCCACAGACTAGAACTGCTAATTATGGTTAATGAAAGTTATAATGGAGTAGACTGAAACTAAGAAGATTGGATTAACTATTAGAAAATGCTTTATTTTGTGAAATTATAAACTAGAAAGTAGGCAACTTCTACTTATTAATGTATAACTATTTCTGTATTACAGAAAAGGCTCGTTGAATCTGTTCATTCTTATGGCATTATTTGAGCATTTTTCCAAATGAAATGAACTGATCTAGTATTTGTGGATTTTTTATTCATGGAACGTGTAGGATGCCCAACAGACCACATTGATGAATATGGAAATAGCTGATTACGAACGTTTGATGAAAGAACTAAATCAAAAGTTAACTAATAAAAACAGTAAGATTGAAGATTTGGAGCAAGAAATAAAAATTCAGAAACAGAAACAAGAAACCCTACAAGAAGAAATGAGTGAGTAAAGACAAAATTCATTTTAACTTGTAATGAATTATTTTATCATAACAAACTAGAAGGGGTGGTATGTATTAATTGTTCATTTCACCTGCTTTTGACCACCAACCAGCTCTTTTTAAGCTGCTTCTGTTCCATTTTCTCCATAATTTCTATATAAGCATTTTAAGCTGCAAATTTCCCTTTAAGTACCCCTTTACCTGCATCTCACAAATTTTGACATATCATATTTTTAATTTTAATTCAGCTCAGAAATTTCCAGTGTGATTTCTTCTTTGACCCATTGGTTATTTCAAAGTGTGTTGTTTAATTTCTAAATAATTAAAGGTTTTTCAGCTGTCTTTCTGTTAATGATTTCTAATTTCATTCCCTTGCATTTAGAGAACACATTGTATGATTTCAGTCCTTTTAAACTTGTTGAGGCTAGTTTTTTTGACCAGCATATGATTTCTTTTGGTTGATTTTCAAAAGAATGTGTTAGAATGAATTAGTCTTGAACAGTGTGTTCTGGTATCAGCTATATCAAGTCAGTTGATAGTGTTTACATTTTCCATATTCTTAATGATTTTCTATATACTTGTTCTATCAGTTACTGAAAGAAGTGTGTTGAAATCTCCAACCATAATTATGGATCGTTTCTCATCGGTTTTGTCAGTTTTGCTTCACATATTTAGAAACTCATGTTTCAGCTGCGTGCACATTTATGATTGTATTTGTTCTCAGTGATTTGATCCTGCCATTATTATGAAATGTCCTTTTTTTTTTTATCCCTCATAACATTCCTTTTTCTAAAGACTGAGTTTATAATGGGTTTTTTTTTAGATAGCATGTAGTTGAGTCTTGCTTTTCTCTCCAAGATGACAGTCTCTCCTGCTTAATTGGAGTTCTCGAACCATTTATATTTAATGTAATTATATAATTACCACCTTGCTAATTGTTTGCTATTTATCATGTCTTCTGTTTACTTTTTTTTTTTGCCTTCTTTTGAGTTATTTTTTTATGATTTCATTTTATCTCTTTTATTAGCTATGCCTCCTTGTTATTTTTAGTGGTTGCTTAATGCTTTATGGTGTACATCCTGAACTTACCACAGATTACCTTCAAATACCGTTATAGTGCTTCATGCATAGTAGAAGAATTTTTCAATCATACACTTTATTTCTGTCCCCTTTTGTCCTATGTATTTTTCATGTATTTTACTTCTATGTATTGTAAACTTTGATAATTCTTATTTTTGTTTGAAAACAGTGATATTTTAAAGCAGAGGTCAGCGAACTGTGGCCCCCAGAACAGCTGCCTGTTTTTGTAAATAAAGTTTTATTGAAACACAACCATGCCCATTTTTTACAAATGAAATACCAGAGTCAAAACACACACTGAGAAGCAGCATTTCAAAAAAGAAGTTATTTGTGGCACTACAATAATCATTTATAAATTGGTAGCCTCAAAAATTGAAAATGTAACATTTCTTAAGTACCTATCTTTCCAGAAGAATCTAGCCTTGGAAATTATTAGATTTTTGGCTTTCTTTTTTTTTTTTGGATTTTGGCTTTCTATTTCATTTCTGTTTGTAATTGTATGACAAATGAAGAATTAATGTTAAAACTTTTAATTTGTATCACACTTCTTATTGTCTGTAGCTACTTTGATGCTTCAACAGCACAGTTGGGTAGCTGCAACAGAGACCATATGGCCTGTGAGCCTAAAATATTTGTATCTTAAGAGCTCAGCTGCTAACCAAAAGGTCAGCAGTTCAAATCCACCAGCTTTCTTATCTTAAATGCTTCCTGTTAGCAAACCTATCTTGTTGTCCTATGCAAACTGTGTAACCTGTAGCCCTTGTGGAAACCCATAGCCTTTTTGTATTTCTTTTTTAACACTTACATGTATTTTATATTATCTTTAAGGAGCCCTGTACATAGTGGTTAAAGCGCTTGGCTGCTGACCAAGAGGTCAGCAGTTGGAACCCACCAGCCGCTCCACAGGAGAAAAGACCTGACGATCTGCTCCCATGATGACTACAGCCTAGAAAACCCTACAGAACTGTTCTGCTTTGTTCTGTAGGGTCACTATTAGTTGGAATCGACTTGATAGCACACACATCAATCAGTATTATCAATTACATACTACATTCTTTGAACTTAGGGACATTTGTCATGCTCATCATAACTTCTGGATCACTTAGCAAAGACTTTGTAATTTGTGCTTTATAAAATGCTTTTTAGAACTGGATAAATAACTACCAGGAAATAAATGATTAGATTTATCATGAAAAGCATAGTATAGATATATTCTTACAGTACGCCTGTTCATAGTTACCAAATAACAGCGTATGTGTGCATTTAACTTCATAAAGTTAATCATTCCTTCTGAGGCCTTTTAGCAGCACAGGGCCATGTAACTGGTCTAGACTAGGTAATTGAGCAAACTTTCTGTTAAAGGGCCACATAGAAAATATTTTAGGCTTTTTTTGGGGGTCTCTGTTGTATGTTCGTTGTTTGTTTCACAAAAGGCTGCGCCAGATTGGCCTGCTTCTTGTAACAACCTCTGGTCTAGACAATGAATCCACCTGTCTTTATTTGATATGTGTTCCTGTCTTTATTTGATATGTTTCTCCTTTACTTCTATTAGTATAAAAATGTTTTTGCTTTTACAAGGTTTCAATTCATTCCTTAATAAACTTTTACTGACAGTCCAGTCATAGAAAAAAATTATTACACCTGAATTACTGTCACAAAAACAGACAACCAGAAATGTGCCTTTGATATGATGCAACTAGAAATATAGCACCTCTTTTGAGGTATTTTTAAAAAGTAGAGTCCTTATCTTTTGGAGGTATAGTAAATATAGTCCTGCCTTTACTTGAGAGATATATACTAAAATATTAACAGATGAGTGAGATTTGTTTTAATGTAATCCACTGGGGCTTCAGGGACTAGTTGAGGGTATAGGTTAGGAGTTAGCAGACTTTTTCTGTAAAAGGCCAGAGTGTAAATATTTTAGGCTTGCAGGCCGTATAGTCTCTTTTATAACTACTCAACTCTACAATTGTATTAATAAAGCAGCCATAGATGATATATAAATGAAAAAGTGTGGCTGTGTGCAAGTAAATCATTATTTCCAAAATAGGGTCAGATTTGGCCTGTGGGCCATAGCAGTGGGGTTTTTTTGGTTTTGGTATGAGTGAAATAAGAGTGGTCAGGTAGTGGTAATTGTTAAAGCTGGGTGATGGGTACCTGGGTGTTAGTATACTATTGTCATTACTGTTATACGTGTTTAAAAGAGTCCATAACAAAATGTTAAAACAAGTTTCTTTTAAAGATGAATACAAAGAAAAGACTCGTTATTTGTGTATTTAAAATTACTCATAAAACTTGTTTCAGCTGTTTCTTTTGAAATTATTTTTTACACCAGCTTCACTACAGTCTTCAGTGCAACAATATGAAGAGAAAAACACCAAAATCAAGCAATTGCTTGTGAAAACCAAAAAAGAACTGGCAGATTCAAAGCAAGCAGTATGTTCATTTCTGTTTTCAATTTAAAATGTATTCATAGTATATTTGTGAATAACTTTTTTTTTTTTTAACCAAGATTCTCATTCTGTAGGAAACTGATCATTTAATACTTCAAGCATCCTTAAAGGGCGAGTTGGAGGCAAGCCAGCAGCAAGTTGAAGTCTATAAAGTAAGGTCTTTTTACTTTTTAGGAAGATTCTAAAAACTTTTCTTGGAGAAGTAAGCTATCATTTAGGGCTCTTTCTACATATTCTATCAAGCAAGGTTCCTCAACGTTTTTAGGAAGTAGAAGCAGTGAATCAAGTGTGGCATATAACTGGAATGCTGTCTAGCTAGATTATTTTCATGTATTTGAAAGTCCATAATACGTGAAGAATATTGCAAAGTAAAATAAACATGGCCCCAAACCTGCATTTGAACTTTCTGGATGATACTACAGTCACAAGAACCAGTTTGTAAAATAGTTTTAAAAGCACATTAATATAATGACTTGAAATATTTAATTAAGCACAGAAATGTAACATGTAGTCTGTGGTTTTTTAAATGATTTTTTTTATTAACGGAAAATTGATTTTTGTCTAAGGAAAACTAAATTTCTTATTTTATTGCAAAAATGTCCCCTTGCTCTTATTGACTTTATTCTTTAAAAATAATAGATACAAATATTTAATTATGTGCCTTACACATACTTAAGTCTCAAGCCTCAGGTTTGTGTTTTAAGAAAAAGCTATTTAACCAGGGCAGTCCTGACTTATTAGAGCTTAATTCAAAGACTTTTGCCCTAGATTCAGCTGGCTGAAATAACATCTGAGAAACACAAGATTCACGAACACCTGAAGACCTCTGCCGAACAGCACCAGCGCACACTGGGTGCCTACCAGCAAAAAATCACAGCCTTGCAAGAAGAGTGCCACACCGCTAAGGTACTGCCTGTCGTAATAATGAGCAGCCAGTAAGCAGTTTCCTCTAGGACTGTGTTCTCAATTTTTAGTGTTTTACACTCATGTAAGAGCGCTTAACTAAATGGATACCACCTTCAGATCATAAGACCCTAACCCCAACCCCACCTCAAGCCATAACCATCACTGGTAACTTTTGTTTTTTTTGAAAAACGTGAGCACATACTGTTTTCCATTTCAGCCTTGTTTTGCAATCTCTTGTGTCAGAAATTTATTTTTGTTTGTTTTTTTTTAATTTTCCTATTAGAAAATTGTTACACTTTTTTATTAGGTAATTGTTATGTAATAATTATAATATTCTAATACAGTGCTTGGGGGAGCCTGTTTTCTTCAGCATATGAAAAAATTAGACACAGCACGGTCGTTTTTGTTAAAGGTTCAACTCTTACCTAATCGATCTTCACAGGAAAGTGGAAAACCTTATGTTTAACTTATACTGCTCTATTTTGGAAACTGAAGTTCAAGTAACTTAATTTCTTTTTTTTTTAATTTGGTTTTATTGTTTTTGAGAATATGCATAGCAGAACATACACCAATTCCATAGTTTCTGCAAGTACAATCCAGTGACATTTATTACATCATTAGAGTTGTGCAAGCAATCTCACCCAGTTCTTACTTGTTCCTCCCCCATTAACATGAGCTCACCGGCCCCTAAGTTTCCTAGCTTATCTTTCAAGTTGCCGTTTTTAGTTTGATCCCATATAGGTAGATCTTAACATAATGCTCAAGGCAGACATTCTTTATTAGTGAAGCTAAGGTGTGGGTTTTTTGTTTGTATGTTTTTGCCCTTTCTTTTTATGTAAGCGAGGTCAAAAACTATTTGTCCTTTTTTGATTGGCCTGTTTCACTCAGCATGTCTTAAGGCTCCATCCATGTTCTCGTGTGTATCAAGACTTTATTTCTTCTACTGGCTGAGTAGTATTCCACTGTATGTATGTACCACATTTTGTTTATCCATTCATCTGCTGAGGGGCATTTAGGTTATTGCTACCCTTTGGCTATTGTGAATAGTGCTGCAGTGGACATTGGTATGCAAGTATCTCTTTAAGTCTTTGCTTTCGAGTCTTTTGGGTGTATACCTAGGAGTGGAATTGCAAAGTCATATCATGGTGCTATTTTTAGCTTGTAACTCAGTTTCTTTTCATTTTTCTTATATTTATAAAAGAGAAAGTATCATAAGTGAAGATCTTTTGAAGTTTCTAAGACGAATAGTGGCATTATAAAATTCATGGGTTATAAATTAATCTACCACCATTCTAAAGAAAACATGGTAGAGACTTCTTGTATGAGAAAATTATATCACTCACAGATTTAGTTTTTTAAAAGTTTAAGGCCAATAAAAGTGTACTTTTTAGTGAAATTAATTTGTGGGCTAAAAAGAGTATCAGCCATTTTCTCATTTTCATAGAAATGGATTTTCATCTCAATTCATTAATCTCTGAAAGAAAATAGTAGGATAACATCACAATAGAAGATGCAGTAGAAACTTGTCTCTCTCTTAAATGTTTATAGGCAGAGCAAGCGGCTATAACTTCTGAATTTGAAAGCTACAAAGTCCGAGTTCATAACGTTCTAAAACAACAGAAAAATAAGTCGGTGTCTCAGGCTGAAACTGAGGGAGCTAAACAAGAAAGGTAAAGTCTAAACTAAAAGAAATGTGTTTAAGTGAACAGTGAAACCAGGAAATAGTCTAGGAGAGGTAAGCTAAATACTCCTAATAGGATCTGGTAAGGATACAGGCATTAATTTGGCTAAACAGAAGTTACTGAAAAACATTTTACTTATTTCAAAAAGTCTTAACCAAATTTTGGTTTAGAATGAAATTTACTTAAAACAAATTTATGACCATCTCAGTTACTATTTGAATACTATATTGTTTAAGGCTTCTTTAAAGCTAGCATGCAGCTTGTTAATTACTGAAAAATATGCTGGGACAGGCTGTATCGAGGGAATTCTACAGTGTGTGTTCAAGAGCCCTGGTTCCGCAGTGGTTAGCGTTCAGCTGCTGTGTTCCAAGCAGCTTTACATCTGGCTCTCACTGTTCTAGACAGGACTAAGTGTCCTGCGTGTTTGTATGTTTATGCTGCTGTAACTTTTTGTTTAGAAGCATTAAATATGGGGACAGTGGGCTGGAAAACGGTGAGATATTTTCTGTACAAATAGTGAGCTCATTTTAAAGCTAAAGTTGATTATTGACACACTTAATGAAGAAATATAAAACTGGCACTGTTTGTAAGAGTCATCTTACAGTCATTACACCTGAATTTTGGGTTCAAGTTATTTGAACGTAAATGGTTTAACTTCCTTCTACTTCTTATATGTTAAGTGCTTTTCATTTTGATTTTTTAAGGAATCAAACCATGTAACCATGTATTGCACTAATTGTGGCAGAAATATATTTTAACTGTTTGATTTCCAACTGGTTTTTACTCTAAGACTAAAAAGGACACTTGCTTTAGGAATTTTATTTTACTATAACTTGATCTAATGTAGTATTCTCATAATGTAATGTCTATGTGACTTTTTTTTTAACTAATTACATAATCCTGTAATGTAAAATAAGCTATTTTATTGCCATGTTATGGTCTACTCTACTTACATAGGAAATTCAGAGACATTTTTGTAACTCTATGATGCCTAAGATCTGAAATCTGGCTGTTTTCACATTATATTTAATACTAATCTCTGAATTCCTCTGCTTGTTATATTTCCTTTAGAGTATCCATGATCATAACAAAAGTATGACACTGAAAAATTGCAGGTTCACCTCTTTCAAAAAAAATTTTAATGGTTTGTTTCTGTTTTAGGGAACACCTGGAAATGCTGGTTGACCAACTAAAAATCAAGTTACAAGACACTCAGAATAGTTTACAGATGACTGTATCTGAACTTCAGACACTACAGTCTGAACACGATACACTGCTAGAAAGGCACAACAAGATGCTGCAGGAGACTGTGTCGAAAGAGGCCGAACTCCGGGAAAAGTAAGGGTGTTAGTAGCTCCAACACTGGTTGTACCAGCCAGTGAAGTGTTTCTTGTTGGAACTCCGAATGCACTGTTGCATGGAAGAAGTACAAATTTGAAAATAAGAAGTAGATATTTCTGAATTCTTGGTAACTTTGTTTATTCTACTTTGAAGCTCCCCTTTTCAAATTTTTTTTGTTTTTAGTGTTCTTAAGAACAGTGAATGTTCAGCGGTTCATCCAGTATTCTGTAGCTCCTATGGCCTTCATGGCCAGGGTGTTCCCAAAAAAGACACTATTGTCCAGCCCAAGTGTCAAAAGCATTTTTCCCTCTTTCTAGAGGAAACCATTCAAATAGCTGCTGACTGAAAAAGCATCTGCAGCTTATCTTTGCAACTCTGTCTTCAACTTGTCATCTTGTTACACTTCTGTTAATCATTATAATATTTTAAATATATCATAGAGGTAGTGATTGGCAGAATAAACAGGTTATTGTAGATGTAGAAATTTGAATCCCTGTAATAAAGAAGTTACGGAGCCCTGGTGGCACAGTGATTAAGAGCTTGGCTGCTAATCCAAAAAGGTCAATGGTTCAATTCCACCACCTTCTCCTTGAAAACCCTATGAGGCAGTTTTACTCTGTCCTATAGGGTCGCTATGAGTTGGAATCAAGGCAGCGGGATTTTTTGGTTTAATAAGGAAATTGGTGGCAATATTTGTTGTATCTTAGACTGAGTAAAAGATTTCTTCATTAAGCATCTTCCATCAAGTATGTTAGGATAAGTTGTGTATCTCAGGTATGCTTGCAATACACACCTAATCTTATGCTAGCCTTAAAAGTGAAAACACTTGGATTTTCTTGGTTTTGTAATCTGCAGGTAATACTGCTAACATATATATGATTTCTACTTTTTAACCATTTTAGTATTCATGCCTTCTCTGTGTAAGAACGCTAGCATGAGATTATGAAATGGCTCCACAGGAAATTTGGTAATTAGGCTGGTCAGCTAATGTTTGCATTGATCAGAGGGGTCCAGCTAATATAAACACCCTGCAAGAACTGAAAGAGAACCGGGAACTGCCATTAGCTCAGTTGGTCCAATTGCAGATGTGGGATTTAAGAATCTAGCTTTCAAGTAGGTAAATTTAGGAGTGACACCAATCCCTCCTGAAAACTGAAAGCCTTGCCCTTGCATTAAATCCAACTTTTTTCTCCTTACAAAATTGTTGTGACTGCTGATGTTGCTTCCTTTATGAGATTTCTAGGTAGCTATTGTATGAACAGAATATTCACAGAAAAATGCAGGTTCAAAGAATAGTGTGTACACTGATATTGTCTAAATCCATTCATTATTACGAACTTGGCAATTAAGATAACTTTTCTAACACATATAGTATTTTCATTGCATTTCTCCTTTTGGCCACAAAATCTTTCTTAAAACCTTATGTGGTAATTCATGCGCATAATGCATAGGAAAATCTTGGAAAGAGACAGACCAAACTGTTAACAGTGTTTACCCCTGGGATTGGTATTTTACATGTGTAGGGGGGAGGGGTATGGGAGGTGAACAAAGGGGGACTTTCACTTTTTTCTCTAATTACTTCTGCGTTATTTGCATCTTTTATGAGAATGTATTTGTTGATCCCTTCTGTAAAAAGGAAAAAAAGAAGTGTATTTACCAAGCCAAACGTAAAACATCAGCACTACAAGTAACCTGTTGAAAATAACCAAAACCCAAACCTACTGCCGTCAAGTCAATTCCGACTCATAGCGACCCTACAGGACAGAGTAGAACTGCCCCATAGAGTTTCCAAGTAGCACCTGGCGGATTTGAACTTCCGACCTCTTGGTTAGCAGCCGTGGCACTTAACCGCTACGCCACCAGGGTTTCCATTGAAAATAGTGGCTCCCAAATTGTAGGTCCACTGGCTAGTGTCAGGCTGACTGCATGAAAGTCACCTGGGAAGCTGCCAGAAGTAGAGACTCCTGGGACCACTTCACAGAAATTCTGACTCAGTGGCTCTAGGGATGAGCACTCAATGTCTGTATTTTTAACGAGGTGCCCCAGTGATCGAATGTGTAGCAAGCTTTGCAGACAACTTCAGAGTTTCATTTTAATTGACTTAAAAATGCATAGTTTCCTTTAAGGCACCCTTTATAAATCATAAGAGTTTCCTATTTTCAGGGTAATAGAGAAAGATCATTTAATCATACATTTATGTGAGCTACCACATAAGGTGACCTGAAGAAATGGACTAATTAAAAGTATATTCATTTTATGCTGTAAGTATGGTCTTGTTTTCTGATAAACTGAAAGGAGTGCCTCATCTGAACCACGGAACACAGATTTCAACCAAGGTTCCTTGTCTGATGTATGACCCACAAAAATCGTTTGAACTGGATGACACCAGTGTCAATTCTCCCAAGGTTGTTTACAACTAGCACTCATATAAATGCGTAGAAGAAAAGGTAGTTCATACATGCAGTGGATGCCTTGAGACATTAGGGCTTAAATCTCTCATAGAACCCAGTTGAGAAAGGCCAAGTCAGTATAAAAAGTTAAAAGATCCTACAAAGTAAGTTTCTCTCATCTTTAGGTTGTGTTCCATACAATCGGAGAACCTGACAATGAAGTCTGAACATGCGCAGACTGTGAGTCAGCTAACATCCCAGAACGAGGTCCTTCGAAACAGTTTCCGCGATCAAGTTCGACATTTGCAGGAAGAGCACAGAAAGACAATGGAGACTTTACAGCAGCAGCTTTCCAAGGTGGAAGCTCAGCTCTTCCAGCTCAAGAGTGAACCTACCACAAGAAGTATGTATGTACTCACGCAAGTATTAGTTGTTTATGTTCTTGTGTGTTTATGACACTTAAATACATTCTTCATGATTCATAAAGTATGAATTTTACTAGGTGGCAACCAGTTTCAATTCTGTAATTAATGAATTTTGGGCTTGCTTATTGGGAATGTATTTGAACCCTTCTTGATGATACTAACAGTAGCCTATATAACCTCCCAGAATTCTGATTTTCATGTATTTATTACCCTCCAGGTATACTAGTATTTCCTTTTATCTACCTTGAACAGACTTGTATCAGTCTCATGATGTGTGTCCTAATTCCTGTGTTCTAATTAGAAACATTAGTGAGAGAGCAATGACTTAGAAACACTCAAACAGCACTGAACTTATAGGGCTTCTTGACTAATATAGCTACTTCCCTTTTAAATTCATAATTAGTTGGAGTGTTAGTTCACCCACATCCAATATCATCCATTCTACTTCCAGGGAAAAATGGGCAAGTATCGGCCAAAACGAGGCTATATTTTAATAGAAAGTTGATGTTTTGTTTCCCGTTGTAATTGTCACTGGGGCATTGACAGCTACAAGTCACTTGGGGTCAGAAACCAGCTTCAAGATAATTTATCATATGCCAAGAGTCAACAGAGAGAGTCAGCAGCCAGGCAGACACAGATTGCACAAGAGATGTAATCTAGGAGTCAGCAGCAGAATGTAGGGCAAGCAGTTAGCAAAACAACAGCAGTCGAGGAAGATGCTTCAGCAGGGCAGCCAGAGGGCTATGGTTTAAAAGATCAAGGGTGGCAACTTCATGGAATAGAAAATAAAGGGAATTTGAAGTTAAAAGATCTGGGTTTGAATTCTGGTCCTTAACCTAGCTATGAGTCATCTAATTTCTCTGAACTTCAGGTTTCTTGGGATTAATTAAGTAATGTATTTGAAGTTATCTCATAAGCCTTGAAGTTCAATGCAAGTGTTCATTATCAACAAGCAGTAAAGCATTGCCCAGGAAATACAATCAATTGGTTACCTGCCCTGGATTCTGGGCTCTTGTTTGAACGCTATAGGTAGGTTAGCAATGAGCAGGCTGTAGGAACCCAGCAGAGATGGTGTAAGTACAGAAGGTGAGCAGGAACTTCTGGTAAGCAAATTTCAACAAACGTGTGTTACGTCAGAAAACACACAACTATCTATAGTACCTACTCCTCAAAAATAGCTAGACTCTAGTTTTAGAATTTCTACCAATATCTAGCAACAGTATAGCCCTCTACCCTAAATTAATAAAAATGAGTAGTACCATATTGTGAACTTTGTGTTACTTAATTTATCTTATGTAGCTGCTACTGCTGCTGTTGTGTGTGATGGAGTTGATTCCGACTCATGGTGACCCCATGCGACAGAGGACAGCTGCCCCCTAGGGTTTCCTAGGCTATAGTGTTTATCAGAGCAGATCACCAGGTCTTTTCTCCCACAGAGTGGCTGGCAAGTTGGAACCACCAACCTTTCGGTTAGCAGCCAAACACTTACCCGTTGTGCCATCGGGGCTCCTTCTTATGTAGCTAGTAGCGATCAGTTTATACTCTCTGCTAAAATGACTTACACAATTAAAAGTTCAATAACTAAAGTTTTAGGCTTGTCTTTCGACACTATATATTTGTCTTCCAGTTATTCTATTTCCCTAGCTTATAATTTGACATCCCCAGAATCATTTTAATTTTATTGTGTATCTCTGTTATGGTTGAATCCATCAGTTTTGAACAATCTCACACATACCTTTAAAAAATAAATCTAATAGGTCCAGCCTCTTCCCACCAACCTTTGAAGAACCTTCGAGAAAGGAGAAACACAGACCTTCCCCTTCTGGACATGCATGCCATAACCAGGGAGGAAGGAGAAGGGATGGAGACAACCGATATTGAGTCTGTATCTTCTACCAGCACTCACACGCTGTCTTTAGAGCAGCTTCTTAATTCTCCTGAAACTAAACTTGGTATGTTACTTTTTTTTTAATATGTTTTTCTCGTTTAATTTTGCCATTTTTCTTAATAAATGTTATAATCAAAGTTAGAAATGCTTTGTTGAGTCACTCCAGTTAAATTTCTTTTGGTATTCCACCCCCTATTAAAATACTAAGCTTTCCTAAAGGTTTAAAAAAAAATTTTTTTTTTTTTTTTTTCCAAAGAAAATGCTACCTCTGTCCTAGGCTTGAGCAAGAAATAGATGGTTGGAAGTTCTGTGTTGTTGTTATTGTTGTTGGGTGCCTTCAAGTCGATACTGACTCATAGGAACCGCATGCGAGAGAGTAGAACTGCCCCAAGGTTTTTTAGGCTGTCATCTTTATGGAAGCAGATTGCCAGGTCTTTCTCCCGTGTAGCCACTGGGTGGGTTTGAACTGCCAACCTTTTGGGTAGCAGCCAAACACTTAACCGTTGTCCCACCCGGGCTCCTTTGAAAATTCTGTAATGGTGATAAAACATAGGATGAACCATCTCTCACCTTTCCAAGGAACTGACAATTTCTGTTTATTCCTTTTTGTGAAGTAGCTGTGCTAAATTTTGCTTTCTTAAATATATTAACATTTTGGTATAAAACCCAAAAAAATTTTTATAATGAATATTAATGTCCATAATTCAGAAAGAATCTATTTGTCATCCTTCTGAAGTTTCAGGATGATCTGGTGTAAGACCAGTTTGCATCCAAGGTCGTTTACTGTGGTGGGAGCGTTGAAATCGCAAGTCAAAGTTACTTTAGGTGAAGGTGATAGTGGTTAGATGGTAGGATCAGACTCTTGAATCACACTTGCCTTTGTGATTTTTGCCGGAATTGCTTAGCTACTCTGCGCCTATTGCCTCATCTGTAAAATTGGAATAACAATACCTCCCCTACTTCATATACAAGGATTCAATGGTATAAGTCATCAGTAGCGTTGATTCTTCCCTCACTTGTAGGTGAAATGACATAAGCTCTTGAGGCATTAATAGATGGGTAGAAAATGAGTAATAAAACATCCTATAAACACAAGCCTAGCAAATTTCCAAATTGGGGCTCATAAGGCTTGTATTCAATTAGATCATATGCTTTAAAACAGACTGTTTTATGATATATTCAACATGTAATCGCATAATCGAGGTATGTTGAATAGATAATTGGCAAAGAGTGAACCTATATAATACTGCAGAAGTAAAATTATTTAGACATTTTTCGTATTTAGACTCTTCATATATAATAGCTAATTTTTTTAATATTTGAAAAAATACATTACAGAGCCTCCTTTATGGCATGCTGAATTTACCAAAGAAGAGTTGGTTCAGAAACTCCATTCCACCACAAAAAGTGCCGATCACTTAAGTGGCCTGCTTCGGGAAACAGAAGCAACCAATGCGATCCTCATGGAGCAAATTAAGGTCTGTTCAAAAAACTTAGCCACCCAGAAACTACTCTGAGCTGATTGGGTTTTCTTGACCCTCCATCTCCCCACCCCCACCCCACCCCCGGCTTAAAAATTCACATTTCAGATGCACCCGTAATATCTTGATTCTTAGTGATACTAGATTCCTATTAGTTGAGAAATATTGATTGCTTTTGTATCTAATATATAAAGACTTTTAATCTCAACTTTTTCTAAGAAACTATAGGTTTTAGAAATTAGATAGATGTTCAAAAGTCATTGTTCCACAGACACTTAAATAAAACTTATAAATAGGTGTGGATCCGTACATTCTTAAGATAAACTATGGAGCACTTATAATTCAAATCACTCACCTGATGTTGATGGTACTCAACTACTTCACACAGATTGGGGGTAGAGGTGGCAGAGTAGCACAGGACAGTTTTCCTATTTAAAGTAGATACCAGAAGCATCCAGGAGCAAGGTCAGTTGAGGATTATTCAAGAAGTTTTCAGCCCTCCACGTCTTTGACAAATCACATCTCAGAATACAGTCATACTATTTATTGAACCATTTTCATGTGCCAGGCCCTGGCCTGTACGCACGTCATCTGATTTAATTGTCACGGTCACTGTACAGGAGAAGAGTTGAAGCTGATAAACAGTGGAGCAGGATTCAAACTCAACGTCTGAAAAGCTCATCCTCCCCCTCCCCCATGCCAGGCTGCCCCAGATAGATATGTCCTGCCTCTGCAGGGCCACCAACTGTCCTCGTCAAATTAATCTTTTTAACGCTGAATTCCTTTCTTTTTAATGCTGAAGTATTACTAAAGTAACTTAGAGGTACCGTGACATCCCACTGATGAATACTTTAGTATGCATCTCACAAAATAACATTTTCACACAGAGTCACGGTAGCATTATCATGCCGAACAAATCCCTGACTGGCCCAGTGAACCTGTGGCTGTTTCAGTGTTGTATTTCCACAGATTGGCACTCACACTCCTGATGTCTTTGGCCTTATTGTTCCTCTTTAAAATTACCATAGGTTTTAGGTCAGAGTTGGCCAACTTCCCTAAACCAACCTAAATGATGAACTATAACAACATATAACACTGTGTACAAATGTAGAAATAAAGTAATACGAAATCTTCCTCAAAGACTTCACTTTAACATCTCTCTTCTTCGTATCATTCCTTGGTACTTTGACCCATTTTCTGGTGGGATTTTATCTTGTCTTCCATTCCTGAGTTCTCAGCCTCTCCTGGACTCTGACCTAATGTGTTGTTCATCAGGTAAACATGATTTTACTGTGACATTTTCACTTACTGGTGTTCTGAGAAGCAGGCAGGGAAGGGAGTTAGTGGAGCATGCAGGTGTTCACGTCAGCCCCCGTTTTCAGACCCTGGCTTACCTGCCCCACAGTGTCTTCCCCAGAGTCCTGAGCCCCGCTGGTTGAGTCTCTGGAGAATAGAACGGGGAGGGAGCCTCATGGCCCCATCTTGTGGCTCTCATTGCTCCTTATGTAAACTTTCCATCAGTCCCCTGTTTTCAGGCCCAATTTCCATGCTACCATGTCCCTCTAGACAGGAGCTTCTCTTTGGTTCTGAGAGATGCATCCTTCCCCCTTATCTGTAGTACTTGGTAAACTGCTGGACTGTGTCACCTCCCTCTTCTGCATCTGCTTCCCATCTGCCAGGAATTTCCTGGTATCGCTCATCCACTCTTTTTGCCTTTCCATTATTGTTGTTTTTTCAGGGCTGTAGTCTGTCATATTTCACCAGGAGTTTCTAACACCTTTCAACTCATTTCTCTTAACGCCAGCTTCTCAAAAGTGAAATAAGAAGATTGGAAAGAAATCAAGAACGAGAGAAGTCTGTCGCTAACCTGGAATACTTGAAGAATGTCTTGCTACAGTTCATCTTCCTTAAACCAGGTAGTGAGAGAGAGAGACTTCTTCCTGTTATAGATACGATGTTGCAGCTCAGCCCTGAAGAAAAGGGAAAACTGGCTGTAATTGCTCAAGGTGAGTGAACGGAGTCTTACCATTTTTATTTTGTAACTTTTACACTGCCTGGGGACTTGTGGTTGAAATTGTGTGTTTAGTCTTTTTCATGACACAACTATAATATTTGTTCATTTGCATTTTCTTCTGTCATGTGTAACCTGCAAACTGTTGAAAAGCTGACTTTTTAACATTATAGAGCAACTATATTACATTATGGAGCCCTAGTGGTGCACTGGTTAAGTGCTCAGCTGCTAACCAAAAGGTCGGCAGTCCGAATCCACCAGCTGTTCCTTGGAAACCTTATGGGCAGTTCTACTCTGTCCTGTAGGGTCACTATGAGTTGGAATCAACTCCACAGCAGCGATGTGTTGTTTTTTTGTTTTTTGTTTTTTTTTTGGTTTATAGTACATTATAGGGTAACTGTAGTATATGTGAAGGAGCCCTGGTGGTGCAGTGCTTTAGCACTTGGCCGCTAACTGAAAAGTCGGCAGTTCGAGCCCAGCAACTGGAAAAAGATGTGGCAGTCTGCTTCCATAAAGGTTACAGCCTTGGAAATCCTATGGGGAAGTTCTACCCTCTCCTACAGGATTGCAATGAGTCAGAATCAACGCAATGGCAACAGGTTTTATAGTATATGTATATAATTTTAACATTCAGCAAAATACAATATGGTGCTTAGTCTGATCTACTACATCTTTGAAAATTGGATTGTTGATACTGGCCTTTGGTTCTATCAAAGAATATGGTTTTGCTTTATATCATACTTTTTAATGTGTGTTGGCTTGTTCCTCTCCCATTTCACCCCTCTTCCTACCTCCCACTTCCAAATAGTCTAGGGGCAACAGAGGGCACTTGGACAATACTGGTCCATATCTAGCAGTCCATTTTCCCAGGTGAACACAGCTCTATTTAGAATTTATAGTATTGACTTGATGGCATTGGGTTTAGTTTTCTGCTTTATTATTTTTTTGGGGGGGGGTTAATTTTTTCTTGTTTTGTTTATTATTCTTTTCATACATTAATTGCAAGCATAGTTTAATCCACACATTGGTGTGAAATTATTAGTATTGAGTGTCTGATTCTCGGACCTATGATTTTTTTTTTTTTTTTAATTTTTATTGAGCTTCAAGTGAACGTTTACAAGTCAAGTCAGTCTGTCACACATAAGTTTATATACACCTTACTCCATATTCCCACTTGCTCTCCCCCTAATTAGTCAGCCCTTCCAGTCTCTCCTTTCGTGACAATTTTGCCAGCTTCCAACCCTCTCTACCCTCCCATCCCCCCTCCAGACAGGAGATGCCAACACAGTCTCAAGTGTCCACCTTGTACAAATAGCTCACTCTTCATCAGCATCTCTCTCCTACCCACTGTCCAGTCCCTTCCATGTCTGATGAGTTGTCTTCGGGAATGGTTCCAGTCCTGGGCCAACAGAAGGTTTGGGGACCATGACTGCCAGGATTCCTCTAGTCTCAGTCAGACCATTAAGTATGGTCTTTTTGTGAGAATTTGGGGTCTGCATCCCACTGATCTCCTGCTCCCTCAGGGGTTCTCTGTTGTGCTCCCTGTCAGGGCAGTCATTGGTTGTGGCCAGGCACCAACTAGTTCTTCTGGTCTCAGGATGATGTAAGTCTCTGCTTCATGTGGTCCTTTCTGTCTCTTGGGCTCTTAGTTATCGTGTGACCTTGGTGTTCTTCATTCTCCTTTGATCCAGGTGGGTTGAGACCAATTGATGCATCTTAGATGGCCGCTTGTTAGCATTTAAGACCCCAGATGCCACATTTCAAAGTGGGATGCAGAATGTTTTCATAATAGAATTATTTTGCCAATTGACTTAGAAGTCCCCTTAAACCATAGTCCCCAAACCCCCGCCCTTGCTCCGCTGACCTTTGAAGCGTTCATTTTATCCCGGAAATTTCTTTGCTTTTGGTCCAGTCCAATTGAGCTGACCTTCCATGTATTGAGTATTGTCCTTCCCTTCACCTAAAGTAGTTCTTATCTACTAACTAATCAGTAAAAAACCCTCTCTCACCCTCCCTCCCCCCACCCCGTAACCACAAAAGTATGTGTTCTTCACAGTTTATACTATTTCTCAAGATCTTATAATAGTGGTCTTATACAATATTTGTCCTTTTGCCTCTGACTCATTTCGCTCAGCATAATGCCTTCCAGGTTCCTCCATGTTATGAAATGTTTCACAGATTCGTCACCATTCTTTATCGATGCATAGTATTCCGTTGTGTGAATATACCACAATTTATTTAACCATTCATCCGTTGATGGACACCTTGGTTGCTTCCAGCTTTTTGCTGTTGTAAACAGAGCTGCAGTAAACATGGGTGTGCATATATCTGTTGTGTGAAGGCTCTTGTTTCTCTAGGGTATGTTCCGAGGAGTGGGATTTCTGGGTTGTATGGTAGTTCTATTTCTAACTGTTTAAGATAACGCCAGATAGATTTCCAAAGTGGTTGTACCATTTTACATTCCCACCAGCAGTGTATAAGAGGTCCAATCTCTCCGCAGCCTCTCCAACATTTATTATTTTGTGTTTTTTGGATTAATGCCAGCCTTGTTGAAGTGAGATGGAATCTCATCGTAGTTTTAATTTGCATTTCTCTAATGGCTAATGATCAAGAGCATTTTCTCATGTATCTGTTAGCTGCCTGAATATCTTCTTTAGTGAAGTGCGTGTTCATATCCTTTGCCCGCTTCTTGATTGGGTTGTTTGTCTTTTTGTGGTTGAGTTTTGACAGAATCACATAGATTTTAGAGATCAGGCGCTGGTCAGAGATGTCATAGCTGAAAATTCTTTCCCAGTCTGTAGGTGGTCTTTTTACTCTTTTGGTGAAGTCTTTAGATGAGCATGGGTGTTTGATTTTTAGGAGCTCCCAGTTATCTGGTTTCTCTTCGTC
Organism: Elephas maximus indicus; assembly: GCF_024166365.1. Taxonomy (NCBI): domain Eukaryota; kingdom Metazoa; phylum Chordata; class Mammalia; order Proboscidea; family Elephantidae; genus Elephas; species Elephas maximus. The sequence goes on along the minus strand of NC_064835.1, from coordinate 77,317,392 downwards.
ATTTTTGGTAATGTTCTGTATTCTGTTTATGCCTTGTATTAGGGCTCCTAACGTTATTCCTATTTTTCCTTCCATGATCTTTATCGTTTCAGTCTTTATGTTTAGGTCTTTGATCCACTTGGAGTTAGTTTTTGTGCATGGTGTGAGGTATGGGTCCTGTTTCATTTTTTTGCTAATGGATATCCAGTTATGCCAGCACCACTTGTTTAAAAGACTATCTTTTCCCCAATTAACTGACACTGGTCCTTTGTCAAATATCAGCTGCTCATATATGGATGGATTTATATCTGGGTTCTCAATTCTGTTCCATTGGTCTATGTGCCTGTTGGTGTACCAGTACCAGGCTGTTTTGACTACTGTGGCTGTATAATAGGTTCTGAAATCAGGTAGAGTGAGGCCTCCCACTTTCTTCTTCTTTTTCAGTAATGCTTTACTTATCCGAGGCTTCTTTCCCTTCCGTATGAAGTTGGTGATTTGTTTATCCATCACATTAAAAAATGACATTGGAATTTGGATCGGAAGTGCATTGTATGTATAGATGGCTTTTGGTAGAATAGACATTTTTACTATGTTAAGTCTTCCTATCCATGAGCAAGGTATGTTTTTCCACTTAAGTAGGTCCTTTTTAGTTTCTTACAGTAGTATTTCGTAGTTTTCTTTGTATAGGTCTTTTACATCTTTGGTAAGATTTATTCCTAAGTATTTTATCTTCTTGGGGGCTACTGTGAATGGTATTGATTTGGTGATTTCCTCTTCGATGTTCTTTTTGTTGATGTAGAGGAATCCAAGTGATTTTTGTATGTTTATCTTATAACCTGTGACTCTGCCAAACTCTTCTATTAGTTTCAGTAGTTTTGTGGAGGATTCCTTAGGGTTTTCTGTGTATAAGATCATGTCATCTGCAAATAGAGATAATTTTACTTCCTCCTTGCCAATCCGGATGTCCTTTATTTCTTTGTCTAGCCTAATTGCTCTGGCTAGGACCTCTAGCACAATGTTGAATAAGAGCAGTGATAAGGGGCATCCTTGTCTGGTTCCCGTTCTCAAGGGAAATGCTTTCAGGTTCTCTCCATTTAGGGTGATGTTGGCTGTTGGCTTTGCATAGATGCCCTTTATTATGTTGAGGAATTTTCCTTCAATTCCTATTTTGGTGAGAGTTTTTATCATAAATGGGTGTTGGACTTTGTCAAATGCCTTTTCTGCATCAATTGATAAGATCATGTGATTTTTGTCTTTTGTTTTATTCCTATGGTGGATTACATTAATGGTTTTTCTAATATTAAACCAGCCTTGCATAAAAAAAAAAAAAATACCTGGTACAAATCCCACTTGGTCATGGTGGATTATTTTTTTGATATGTTGTTGGATTCTATTGGCTAGAATTTTGTTGAGGATTTTTGCATCTATGTTCATGAGGGATATAGGTCTGTAATTTTCTTTTTTTGTGATGTCTTTACCTGGTTTTGGTATCAGGGAGATGGTGGCTTCATAGAATGAGTTGGGTAGTATTCCGTCATTTTCTATGCTTTGAAATACCCTTAGTAGTAGTGGTGTTAACTCTTCTCTGAAAGTTTGGTAGAACTCTGCAGTGAAGCCATCCGGGCCAGGGCTTTTTTTTGTTGGGAGTTTTTGAATTACCGTTTCAATCTCTTTTTTCTTTATGGGTCTATTTAGTTGTTCTACTTTTGAATGTGTGTTAGTTTAGGTAGGTAGTGTTTTTCCAGGAATTCATCCATTTCTTCTAGGTTTGCAAATTTGTTAGAGTACAATTTTTCGTAATAATCTGATATGATTCTTTTAATTTCAGTTGGGTCTGTTGTGATGTGGCCCATCTCGTTTCTTATTCGGGTTATTTGTTTCCTTTCCTGTATTTCTTTAGTCAGTCTAGCCAATGGTTTATCAATTTTGTTAATTTTTTCAAAGAACCAGCTTTTGGCTTTGTTAATTCTTTCAATTGTTTTTCTGTTCTCTAATTCATTTAGTTCAGCTCTAATTTTTATTATTTGTTTTCTTCTGGTGCCTGATGGATTCTTTTGTTGCTCACTTTCTATTTGTTCAAGTTGTAGGGACAGTTCTCTGCTTTTGGCTCTTTCTTCTTTTTGTATGTGTGCATTTATCGATATAAATTGGCCTCTGAGCACTGCTTTTGCTGTGTCCCAGAGGTTTTGATAGGAAGTATTTTCATTCTCGTTGCATTCTATGAATTTCTTTATTCCCTCCTTAATGTCTTCTATAACCCAGTCTTTTTTCAGGAGGGTATTGTTCAGTTTCCAAGTATTTGATTTCTTTTCCCTAGTTTTTCTGTTATTGATTTCTAGTTTGATTGCCTTGTGGTCTGAGAAGATGCTTTGTAATATTTCGATGTTTTGGACTCTGCAAAGGTTTGTTTTATGACCTAATATGTGGTCTATTCTAGAGAATGTTCCATGTGCGCTAGAAAAAAAAGTATACTTTGCAGCAGTTGGGTGGAGAGTTCTGTATAAGTCAATGAGGTCAAGTTGGTTGACTGTAGTAAATAGGTCTTCCGTGTCTCTATTGAGCTGACTGGATGTCCTGTCATTCTCCAAAAGTGGTGTGTTGAAGTCTCCTAGTATAATTGTGGAGATGTCTATCTCACTTTTCAGTTCTGTTAAAATTTGTTTTATGTATCTTGCAGCCCTGTCATTGAGTGCATAAATATTTAATATGGTTATATCTTCCTGGTCAATTGTCCCTTTTATCATTATGTAGTGTCCTTCTTTATCCTTTGTGGTGGATTTAACTTTAAAGTCTATTTTGTCAGAAATTAATATTGCTACTTCTGCTCTTTTTTGCTTATTGTTTGCTTGATATATTTTTTTCCATCCTTTGAGTTTTAGTTTGTTTGTGTCTCTAAGTCTATGGTGTGTCTCTTGTAGGCAGCATATAGACGGAGCGTGTTTCTTTATCCAGTCTGAGACTCTCTGTCTCTTTATTGGTGCGTTTAGTCCATTTACATTCAGCGTAATTATAGATAAGTATGTGTTCAGTGCTGTGATTTTGATGCCTTTTTATGTGTGTTGTTGACAGTTTCATTTTTCCACTTTTTTGTGCTGAGACGTTTTTCTTTGTAAATTGTGTGTTCCTCATTTTCATAGTATTTGACTTTGTTTGCTGAGTCGTTACATTTTTCTTGGTTTTTATTTTGAGTTATGGAGTTGTTGTACCTCTTTGTGGTTACCTTAATATTTACCCCTATTTTTCTAAGTAATAACCTAACTTGTATTGTCCTGTATTGCCTTGTATCCCTCTCCATATGTCTGCTTTATTTTATATCAACTAGAAATAATACTGTGATTTCATAAACTCCTCTGAAATGCTTTACATTCAGCTGCTATAGTTTCCTGATATGAAACTTCATCTCAAGGATCATGGTTCCTTTTTTGTTTTTAAGTGTTTTTATTAGTGTCATTGCCAGGCATACAGAAAAAAATATTGTAATGAACCCTTGTACCTGTCACCTGTCTTTAACTATTATCAATTCATGGGCAATTTTGGTTCATCTTGCACTCACTTGGTAGGAGTAGGGGAGAGCTAGAGACATTAAAAGTAAATCCCACACCTTATATATAATTTCACCAGTAAAATGTCAATGTGTATTGAATTCGTATGTTGTCTGGACCCAGTCCGTGTTCAGTTCTTCTTGATTATCACCAAAATGTTTTCTTATAAGATGCCGTATAGATTTCACACATTGCATTTGGTTGATGTTTCTTAAGTTTTTTTTTTTTCTTTTCTTTTTTTTAATCAGTAATCCATGTCCCTTTTTTAATATGCGATTTATTTGTTGAAGAAACTGGTTGTTTGCCCTGTATTCTGGATTTGGTACTTCAAGAAATCATTTAACTTGTTCCAATACTGCCTGCAAATTGGAACTTAGATCTCTGATCCAGGTAAAATTAGGAAGAGGGGACAAAAATACTTTATAGTTAGTGGTTGTGTACTCTCCAAGACATCACATCAATGGTCAGAAAACGTTTAGTTGTCCAACTTTGAGTGATGTTCAGTTAGCGTGATCACTTGTCAGTCTGATATATCTCTTATTTTGTAAACTCTTAAAGGAAAGTATCACAAATGCACAGAAGCCGAGAAGAAAGTATAAAGAATACCCTTGTGCCCATACCCAGATTCAACAATTACCAACACGTTGTGAATCTTGTTAATTTATTCCCACCAAAGCTTTTTCTTTTTCTGAAATATTTTAAAGCTTATCTCAGATATCGTGTCATTTTATCGTGAAAAAAAAAGTTGGTATGAATCTCTTAGAAATGGGAATTTTTTTAAACCATATCCACTATAGAAAAATTACTGTCTCCTTAATATCTAATACCTAGCCCATTTTTAAGTGTCCATATTTGTCTCAATAATGTCTTTTTCAATTGATTTTTCAAATTGTGGTTCAGATCAAATTTACATATTAAATCTGTTTGTTTTAGGTTAAAGAAGATTTAAGAGGCAGAACAGTTCCCTGTCTTTTCTGTTTTCAAATCCCATTTATTTGTTGGAGAAACCAATTCTTTGTCCTGTAAAATTTGTTTTCCATGTTCTGGATTTGCCTGATGGCCCCATTCTATTGGTGACTTTAACTGTAAATGCTAACTAAACTGAGGGTCCTGCGAGTGGTCCTCAAAAGTGAGCAGGCATGAATCACCTAGAGCACTTACTAAAACAGATTGTTAGTCCCCACCCCAATTTCTGAGTCAGTTGTTCTAGGGTAAGACCCGAGAATTTGCATGTTTAGCGAGCTCCGGGAATGCTGATGCACCTGACCCAGACACAGCACTTTGAGAACACCTGACCCTGGGGCTGATAAGATTCAGATGTAATTTGTTGTTGTTTGTTTGTTGCAGAATACTTCGTAAGCAGTGCTGAAGAAGCCTAGGTTCATGGTTTCTTTAAATCTGTTTTCTTATAGTACGTGTTTCTGTTGATGAGAGAAGAACGTACTCAACGTTGACAGTAATCTCAGTTCTACTAACGATAGGATGGGTTATGTTAGCCACATAGCCATTTTGTCCTAAGATCCCAGATAAGAATCCATCCTGTACGTTTTTAATAATGTAGTTATTCTAAATTTGGAATGTGCTTTTGTATGCAGTTTTTATTTATTCCAGATCTTGAATGGCTAAGCCTATTTTGTTATTGTAAAATGATCCAGGAGTTAGAAAGGGTATACGTATTTTTACGTTTAAACATAGTCTTCAATAACTCAAAATAGTTAACATATTTAATAGCCCTCTTATGAAAGATCAGCTTGTTTGTAATGTAGGTGTAGATGTAGCTAGTGCCCAACTGGCTCCCGGAAGGCCAGGGTCCATTGACTGAAAGACCTCAAAGAAACTAAGGGGTCCCGATAACAGATTTGTTTTATAATTCCACAAAACATATATCCAGAGGTTCATTGTTACGGTGGTGTTTTGTGCTGAGTCGATTTTCTACTACTCATGACCCAGAGTGACAGAATAGAACTGCCCCATAGGGTTTTCTAGTCTGTAAAATTTACAGGAGCAGATTGCCAGGTCTTTTCTCCTGTGTAGCTGCTGGGTAGGATCTAACCTCCAGCCTTTCAGTTAGCAGCCAAGTGCTTAACCTTACACTACCAGGGCTCCTTTAGGTTCATTAGAAACCTGAAATTCTGAGATATACTTTTGCTAAATCCTGTAAATGCACAGGAAAATCCCACTTACAAAATTTAAATTATTTTGCCCTTCCTTTGAAGACTATTTACTTCTTGGCTGTTACCTATATAAGCAGATGAAAGAGAGCATACACAAATTAAAAACAGTGATGGTTTAGAGCAGATTTACATGTTTTTTTAAATGAGCTAGTTAACTGGAAGATTGGTCAGAAGCCATTATCCCAAAGTCAGCATGGAGAAACATTAAAAAAAAAAAGAGTGGATAAAAAAAAAACAGGATAGAATGAAGACATCTAACATGTATTTAATAATTGAAGTTCTGGAAGGAAAAGGAGGAGATTGGAACAGAGACAATATTTGAAAAGAATGTGTTTAGGAGCTCAGCTGCTAACCAAAATGTCAGCAATTTGAATCCACCAGCCACTTCTTGGAAACCCTGCAGGGCAGTTTTTCTCTGTCCTATAGAGCTGCTATGAGTTGGAATCAACTACACGGCAGTAGGTTTGGTTTTTGGTTATATCAATCCACAGGTTCAAAAAGCCCAATAAAATTTCAGGCACCATGTCAAATTAACAAATATTGTTATATATATTTTTAAAACAATTTAAGAAATTCAAGCAGAATAAGTAAAGTTCACATCTAATCACATAAAAGTGAAACTAAAAAAAATATTTCAAAGGCAGAGGAAAAAAGACACATTGCCTCATTCCCTTTAAAGGAGTAATAGATTAAAAATGGACTTAAAAGCAGTGATAGAGTGTTATGGTCAGCATGCTCAAAGGAAACTGCCAACCTTGTAAAGATATTTTTCAGGATCTTTTCTAACAAACAGAAACTTTAATAATTCGCCTTCATCGGAAATTCTAAATGACGTACTTGAAGCCTAAGGTAAATTTACGAAGTGAATGTTGGAGATGCAGGTGGGAATGACATGCAAAAGCAAGCTTGCCGTCATGTTACAGATAAGGGCCTAGGCCTCACTGGTCATATCAGGGACGTTTTATTACCAAGACCCTGAAGATAATAACCAACACTGCACAGACGTGGAGTGCCAGCGAGAGGGTCTGAGAGCCACTTGTCTTACTCAGCACTGAAGAAAATGGAACCATTAGAGCAGAGAACACCAGTACCTCTTGACTGCTTCATCTCCTTGGAAGCAGTGTTTACAGTCTATGGTTTTGTGTAAAGTTTATAACAGTGTTTTTCAACTATGACGCAGTATGGCATTAGCCCCAAAACAGAAAGCTGATATTGCCAAGAAGAGTAGATTACTCCTCTGTTTGCAATGAAAATGTTAACTGAAACCTAGCATATTAGAAAATAGCATAGTTCAAAGTTCGTGTTTCTTTTCTACTTGAGATACAGCTTATAGTAAATCAGCTTTGCTCCCCCAATTAAGTTAGAGCCATATAGTACTTCTTCGTGCAAAATTGAAATCTGAGCTTTGCCACTCATGCAAGAGCTAAAAGCTCCTTCTCTACTTGTGCTACTTATTACAAAACACATATACCAAGGCCTAATACTCTTTAGAAGCAAATAAAGAGGAAAACAGCAATAACCCAGTACGAAATTGGGAAAAGACTATCGTAGGCTTTTTATTATTGTTATTATCATCATCTCCAGGCGAGCAGGAAGAGAGTGCACACTCACATACCCCTGTAAGTGCCTAATTGAATTTGCAGAGGATATAGAACCTTATCGGAAAAGAGCAGCCACTCAGGGCAGGAGCGAATGCAGCCTGTCCCTGCACGGCTTTTCTCTGGTCTTTGTTTGCCTAAGGGGATCATAGCTGCCAGTAACAATGTCTTCACAGAGTAGAGTCCTGCCAGATCTGAGAACACAGCTGAATTCTTACTGTCGCAAGTCTTATACTTGAGAGCATACCACCCATTCCATATGAATATGCAACAGCCTATGCATTTCAGTTTTGGGAAATGTTTACCAGCATCAGACTCTCATTATTGGGAGCAGGGCCACCTCCTTCTCTGATGAGAGAAAGCAGTCAGTGCCCAGGTATCTATCCCTAAATAGTATCTTTTCCTCCAGCCTTCTAGAAGCATCGAGATTGTGGAAGACAGACTTCTAAACACAGTTCAAAGATTGTGTTCTGTTCTACTTGGGATACAAGAGCACCTTCCCCCCATGATCCTTACCTCCTAGCATTCATACCTTAGTATAATCTGCTCCTCCCACCCTCCCCAAGTTAGACCGGTCAAGTGACTTACTTCTAACCAGTCGGATACAGCAAAGGTGATAGATGGGATGTCACTACCGTGATTAGATTATAAGAGATAATGACTTCTGTCTTGCTAGCAAACTCTGGAGAGAGCCTTCTCAGCTCGCACCCTTCGATGAAGCTAACTGCCATGTTGGAGAGCTCACGTGGCAAGGAACTGAGGCCAGCCTCAGTCAGTAGCAAGTGAGCAACTGAGGTCATCATCAGTTCAGCCCTCAAGGAACTGGATTCTGCCAACTACCGTGCGAGCTTGGACAGCTCTATTCCAGCCTTCAAATGAGACCCCAGCCTTGGCCAACGCCTTGATTACAGCCTCATGAGATACCCAGAAACAGACGCCCCTGCTAAGTCATTCCCAAACTCCTGACCCACAGAAGCTGCAAGATGATAAATGTGTGTTGTTTTAAGCTAAGTTTGTAGTAACTTGTTATGCAGCAATACATAACTGATAATACACTGATAAAACCAACAGCCAGCAGAAAAAGAAGTGAAAGTGGCTTGTAAGCTACAGAAAGAGGCTCTCCATTTTGAATTTTTAAAATCCTTCTCTGATGAGATCCTACTGTGGCCCATATATATGAAAATGCAGAAAAATGTCTGGAAGCATACGTACCAAGGTCATAATGGTTACTTCAGTGGGGAGGGGTGGAAGAAAGGACATGCAACGAAAAGAGATGCTCCTTTGTTCTTTTTTTTCCAAGAGTTGCAAAAATTTCAAATTATGTATTAATATGCAAATTATATTAACAAGAAAAAAGTAAGGGAGACCCTTTCCGAAACTTCTTGGAAGCCCAAAATTTCTCTGAACTTTCAACTGCTCTAAGGATTTGTGTTGATCATATAAAAAAAAAAAAGATCAAAAGAGCAATTGGAACACTCATAAAATACAAAACAATACAACCACCTTGAAGAAGTTTGGCCGTTTCTTATAAAGTTAAACCGTACACTCGTCATCCAGTAATAACCCCACTCCTAGGAATACAGCCAAGAGAAATGAAAACCTATATTCACCCAAAAGCCTTGCACAAATCTTGTAAATATACTAAAAACCACAGAAAGATACTTTTAAAATGTGAATTTTGTGGTATGTGAATTATGTCTCAAAAAAAGTTTTTTACTTAGAAACCTGTGCACAATGCTTAGAGCAGCATTCACAATTGCCAAAACTAGAAACAACCCAGATGTCCTCCAGCTTATAAATGAAAGAACTGTGGTAGAGCACACAGTGGAATACCAGTCAGCAATAAAAAGGGACAACCACTGAGGCAGACACAACACCAGTGAATCTTAAAAGCATCATGCTGAGTAAAAGGAACCAGACTCAAAAGGACACATACTATTTGATTTTATTTATATGGCATTTTGGAAAAGGCAAAATAATAAGAACAGAAAACAGATAGTTGCCAAGGAGCCAGAGGAGGGGTTGACTGCCAAATGGCATGGCAGAACTTTTTGAGATGATGGAAATGCTCTGTGCCTTGCTTGGGGTGGTGGTATGCGACTGTATGCACTTGTCAAACTCATGAAACCATGTACTAAATGGGGTAGGCTTTTCTGTAAGTAAATTAAACCTGGCTGTTTTTGTAGAATGATATAAAAACACACGTTTTTTGGTTTGATTTGGTTTTGTTTTGAGGTTTACCCTGAATCTGATGTTTTTAGACTCTACATTAAAAGTTATGTAAAGGTTTCCATTTTAAAAGAATGCTTAAAAAAAATCCCCTTGTCATAAAACTGAGTTGCGCTGGACTCTCCAGTTTGGAATTGTCTAGTAAAAGCAAAGATACAGATGTTGAAGCAGTGACATAACCTTGAAGTGTGGTGTGAGAGGATCGAATTTCAGAATAGTGGAGCTATCTCTTACGGTCTGTACTGTTAACACTGTTGATTTGTCAAGAGTCATTTCTGCACAATTTTTATAGCTAATTTTTTACTAAGCCATCTGAAGGTTCGGTTTTAGATTGTTCCATGTTGCGTATCACTGCTTTGAAGTTAAAGTTTAAAAGGATAGCGTATAATCACTTAGAAGAAAAATTCTTATTTGCTTATTCTCTAGAATGGTCCTAGAATATAGATTTTGCATTGAGAAATCTTAATACTTTTTTCTTTCTAACTTTCCAAAGGTGAGGAAGAAAACGCTTCCCGTTCCTCAGGATGGGCATCGTATCTGCATAGTTGGTCTGGACTTCGCTAGATTGATGGAAGGAAGATGAGTCAAGTATATTGGCAATGAGTATATTGACTCGTTTTCTGCCAACAGAATCCGCTTGGCAGAAAATGAGTCACGTATATTGCTGTCATCCTTTTGTCAAAAAGTGTGTGTATATATTTACATCTGCATATATTTGTACATATATATGACAGCTGTATTAAAAAGTCTCAGCTTGAAGTACCGTTTGGAGCATCGATACCAGTCCACAGTCCTTTGATTCAGCACCCGAGAGACCACCACTTCTGTGATCTTCCTTCACGTTGCCAGAACTAAAACACGAAGAATGAATTTACTACCCCTCTTCTCTGCAACCTCAGGACCCGCCTATTTCTTGGCAATACTGTGAATTTTGGAGATAAGCTCAGTTTCAATAGCGTAACACCTGAAATCTAGACTTTTAAAATAACATTACAAGACTATTGCAAAATCAGATTGTTACCAGTTATAAATTGTTAGATAAAATTTGGTGATTAAGAGTATGACGGCAGATGCTTTATTGGTAAATTGATCATTTTGTTTAAGGGACTATAAAGTAAATATGCTACAGTTAATTATGAGGCAAAGTGAAAGTAAAATTTTATTTAGTTGTTAGCTTTAAAATGTACTTTAGAAAATATGAACTGTTCTCTTTTTCTCTAAAGTCAGGGACTCATCAGGAGCCCTAGTATTGGCTGGTCTAATACTGATCGGATGGGACCGCTGCATTTCCTTGGGGGTGATTTCATGGTGTCTTTCTCAGCTCTTGCTCTGGTTACACTACTGCCAAGCCATGAGTCTGTTTTGGGAATTTCTTTCATCCCCCAAATGAAAATCTATCAGGACAGTGACTGTAATTCAGCATTGTATCTACATGTGAAACTGGCGCTTCCTGTGTTTAACAGATAGTGTTGTTCCGTAAGCTTTCCATCATCGGATTTCAGAAAGGTACCTTAAGCCAGTGCTGCGTTCTCAGTTTTTGTGAATCACCATAAATAGTGGTATTACTTGCCTTTGACGCCTCTGAGTATATTTTAGTGACTAGACCAAAATTGTGCTCTTAAATCATAAATTTGAGAATTCTATTTTAATATTTATTTCATACTAAAGCACCACACAGTATGCTATATGAAGTTCCCTGAAAGCCTTCCGATTTATATTTTAATTTTTCATTCTCTGCTGGAGAACTAACTTTGCACTTTGGTTACTCAGAACATTGGCTTCCAGTTTAGTTTTAACTAAAGTTTGCTGCTGACATGTTGAGTTTGTTCTTTAAAAAACAGCTCCAGCAAAATGTCGTTCCTCCCATTTTAGAACAAACCCAACAAGTGAATGTTTTACTGAAAATGTATCTATTTCAAAGCTGACATTAAAGTTTAGTTTTTCTTACTTTATAAACTGTGAATATGAGTATGCCAGCAGCATACAATGTAACTTTAGTAGTATTTAAATAAATTTCACTTTCTGAGTCTAGACTTTCTGAAGTCTATATAAACTTGTTTTGAAATATAGTCTCTACTTAAAATGTAATAAAAATACCTTTTGCATGATAAAAAATTAATTACAAAAAGCATATTCTTTCATGGTTTCAGCAATGAGAGGAAATGTACTGATTATTTTAATATTACTATTAAATATGTTTCACTGTAAACTATGTTTTTATGACTTTTTTTGTTAGATACTGTCTCTGGAGTTTTTAATCATTTGTGGATTGGAATTGCAAATTCCTTTATTACTGTCCTTATACATTTGGGATCTAGAATATTAGATGCTTGAGACAACATAGATGGCCGCTTTGGTAGGTCATATGTAAACCATGACACCTACCGTTTCTGACATCCTCCTTCCCGATGAAACCAGAGCAATGCTAGACCTTTCTTTGGACCAAGATAGACATAGATTCAACCAGAGATAGGTGCCTGGCTAAGATGACCAGCTTCATGGTGCCATTAGGTAAAGGACTCTCTTCAGTTAGAGGCAAAGGTTATTACCTTTTTTAGGGAAGTTAGACTGGAAAATGGGGAGAGGCAAAGCACTGGGAGAAGCAGAGATGCCATGAGAAAGAGAAACCAAGCACACTGAGAACGGAATGGAAAGGGCAACAAGCCTAGAGTGTGTTTTGGTCCAAAACAGCTCTCCAACCCTGGGTCCATGACCTTGGGGTGCTTACATAAACTCCCTGGAGCCTTAAGAGCTGAATTCATACAGACCCTGATGTTGGGGCACTGATGTCTGATCTCAAGTTCTTGGCTTCCTCTGATTTCAAGCATCTTTGTACACAGTGAGCTTTGCTTGTGCTCCAAGTACTGTAAGATTTATTGAGAATTACATTCTTTTAAACAAATTGGTAGAATTGTAACAACCAGCAAGGCTAAGGCTTGCTAGAGACATACAGTACTTTGCGTTCATTTTAAACTTCATTTTAGCTAATGATGTAGCTGGAGATACATTGAATGTGAAGGTTCATATAAAGACACATTTTAGTATCTGGTGAATGGCTAGACGCACAAAAAGTGGTTGGGTCATATGATTAAATTGTAATGTAGTGGTTTCATCTTGGTTCGTTTTGACTTGGTATCAGAAAATCAGCTGTTGCATCAAAATTAATACACACCGAGAAAACAGAACCTAATAAAACTTGGCAGGCATCTGTGAGCTAATTCTTATCCACGGGTATTAATGAACATTTGGTTATTCATATAGAAGTTATATTTAAAAGGAAAATACTTTTCATGTGCATTCAAAAGTTGATTACATGAAACAAGTCAGACTGACCTTCAAATTTAACATAGGTTTGTGTAAGTAGAAACAATGTATTCTAAGAAGGGAACAGGATTTCAATTTGAATAACTGCTTTCTGTAAATGGAGGTGACCACCGTGTTTCCCTTTGAGAATGGGCTCACTGTCAACTCACTAGTGGTTAGCTCTTCAGAGGTCTGCCCGGCATTTAAGATGACAGCAATGTCCTCCACCCCTGCCCGTCTCTGGGAACTTACACTCCGCCACCATACAAAGGGGCAGGTAAGCCAAGGCCATGATCAACTGAACCAGACATGGACACCTGACCCATGCTGAGTCAATTAGGTTCTCAGGAATTTAGATTTGGAACGAGTCAAATCATACTGTGACTGTGATATATAAACACAGGAGCTCTGGAATGGCCAGAATGGCATAGGGAGCCAGTCAACGAACACAAAGAAGGTTGGGCTGACATACATAGATAAACAAAAAAACGGGATGAGCGTCCAGGTGGCCTTCAGTTGTTTCTAATCCCTGAGATTCAGGCACACTGGATTCTATTCAGTATGCCTGCGTGCTCAGTAAATTTCCTACCCCGTACCTGCCACCCTCTCTCCTTCCTTAGTTTAGCTTGAGTTTGTTACTTCAGTTCAAAGAATCCTACCAGCCTCACTAGTATTGGGAAGAATGAAAGTATGGGGTGTTACGTACCACTGTACACTGTGAGAGTGTGAACTCCGCGTTCAGACAGATCTAGACATGTTTCTACATATTTCAGTTTCTGGACTCGCTGTTTGTGCATTAGTACAGAGTAGACACTCTAATTTTAATTCCCTTTTTTCCCAGGTGGTTTTTGGAGCCTGCAAAAGATGGTTTACCGGTTTTCCTGCCACATTTTTGTGCGTCCTTAACTCAATGTATGGTATATGCAAATGTACTTAATGAGTAAGTGATTTAAATCATCAGGAAATGAGCTCAGTGTTTCCCAGCCTTACGCCAGAGAGCATAAACTTTATACCTGCTCAGAGCTTGGACTAGAGTCTAGGATTCCTGACCTGACTAATGCAGAAATTGTTCCGCAGCTCTCATTGAAATGTTTTTGTAAACATCTTTAGGCCCAAAAACTTAACCAAGATAAATTTATATGACCAAAATACATTTTTTTCTAAAGAAACTTTTAAGGGATCAAGACCCTGTTTTGCCTGGTACAGCAGTGGTTTTACACCAGCTTTTCTCCCGTATAATTAATGACACCTGCTTTTACTCTCAAGCATTCGAGCTTGGAAGATAAACACTAACACCACCCTACAAAGATGGTAGAAAAATATGAAGTGACAAATAAGATCATCTTGAGTGTATTCCCTCTACCCTATTCCCCAACCTTCATCTTTTTAAGAACAACCTATCAGGAAATAAAATTATACCAGTCATTGGATTAATCTACAGATTTCTCTGTTGGCAAAGACGAGATGGTGTGATTTTTTTTTCTTTTGTTTACCTTTCATTGTGAGATATAGATACAAAATAGTGAATGTAACATTTATACATTATAAAGAATAATAAAAGGCACTCCCATGGACCCACCACCCAGCTTAGAAAATTAAGTAATACCAATACCTTTGAAGCTCCCTGCGTGCCTGTTCCAGATTATATCCCTCTTTACCCTCTCATGAAAACCCTGGTGGTACAGTGGTTAAGAGCTTGGCTGCTAACCAAAAGGCTGGTAGTTCAAATCCCCCAGCCACTCCTTGGAAAACCTACGGGGCAGTTCTACTCTGTCCTGTAGGGTCACTATGAGAAAGAATCGACAGCAACGGGTTTTACCCTCTCATGTGGCCACTATCCTGAATTTAGTACTTAATCATTCCTACGCCTTTGTATCTATTAAACTTTGATTTTGAGGCTTATGAAATTTGAATTATACTCCTGAGTCATTTTCTGACTTGCTTTCTAACTCAATATTTTGTTATTTACGGTGATGCATATAGCTGTAATTTATTTTTATTCCTAGGTAGAATCCCATTTTATGAATACAGCAGTTTATCCAACCTATCAATAGCTATTTGGGTGGTTTTCCCCTTTTTGTTCTTACAAATGATGTCACTGTGAACATCGTTCTACATGATTTACAATGCATGTGTATGAGTTTAGTGTATGTGGGAGCAGAAAGGCCGGATAATGGCATATATACATGCTGAACTCTACCGGATAATCCCACATGGTTTCGCACAGTGGCTGGTTGTATCAGTGTTGTTTTCTGATCAGCATTTGAGAGTTGCTGTTGCTCCACATTTCGTATCAACAATATTATCAGACTTTTTAAATTTTTCTGTGGCTTTCAATTATAATCATTCCTAATGTTAACAAGGCTGAGCACCTCTTAAATGTTTATTAGCCATTTGTTTCCTATTCTGCGAAATGCCTGTTCATGTATTCTATTGCCTACCTTTATATTGGTTGTCTATCTTTTTTAATGAATTAATTAGAACAAATTTATGTTTTATGACATAGTGATCTGTTGTCAGGTGTACGTGACGCAAAGATTTTTGCTCATTTATAACTTGCCTTTTCACTCTCTTTTTAAGTTTTGTGATGAGCAGAAGTTCTTAATTAGCATTCATGTTTCAAACAATATTTTTATTGTTGACTACGACTACTGTGAAAGGCATTAAGTAATAATTATTGCCTCTTAATTAGTAACATTATTTAAATTCACTAGTTCTGGGTCAGTCCGGAATTAAAGTAATTGAATCAGTGAATTTGAAACTAACTTTATTTAATATGGTTAAAATAATCCATGTTAACAGGGTTTGACATAGTGGATTGAATTCACTTCCTCCCGATGAGCCCACTAAAATGAAGATTAAAAAGACATAAACCCACAAGGAAAGAGAAAGAAAAAAGAATAAGAGAAGACAGCTTCAGAATAAAAGTATCCATCGTTTTTGGATGGAGGGATGGAAGCAGGAATAGCAAAGAGAAAACACTTTGATGTATAAACTCAATTAAAAAAAAAAAAAAACCCAGTGCCGTCAAGTCGATTCCAACTCATAGCGACCGTATAGGAAGGCTAAGGAAATAGAGGCATGGAGCATTGTGGGAGTTGGAAGGGGGGAATTGGTGGAGGGGAGCTGAAGGCAAGGAAGTTTAATCTTGCTCCCTGAAGGAGACAGATTTTAAAGAAAAAGAACCAGAGAAGCTTTGGACTTAAGAATTTCAGATACATCAGAAAGGGGAGATAAAATTCTGTATTTAAAACAAAGGGATTAGTGAATGTCTACACCCTGCATGGGAGCTGACCACCCAACCCCGGCCACCTTTCCCCTCAACCATCCCTACTCCTGCTTTACTCCCAGAACCCTGTAACTGGGTAACAATATAAAGTCAAGTCAATGGAACAGTATTTAACAAGGAATGAGGATATCGAATTGGGAGAATGGGGATAAGGGAAATGGGAAGACGTAAGGGAGCGAAATTCTCAGCTAATCTAGCAAGAAAGGAATCTGTGATACCTAAGATGGATTAAAACAAATCTATGAGCATTACTATTTAGATATCTGAAGGTAAATAGAAGAAAAAATGAAAAGAGTTGAAAGTAGTTGCCTCTGGAGAGAAGGCATAGGGTCAAAAAGTGCAGCAAGGAATTAATGCTTTTTCATAATAACCCTTTAGGATAAAATAAATAATACGTTTATATGACAAACGGGAATTCAAAGATACCTACTATGGTACCTAAACCAGTGCCCTCGAGTCAATTCCAACTTCTAGCAACCCTATAGGACAGAGTAGAACTGCCCCATAGAGTTTCCAAGGAGCGCCTGGCAGATTTGAACTGCTGACCCTTTGGTTAGCAGCTGTAGCACTTAACCACTACACCACCAGGGTTTCCCTGTGGTACCTAACACGTGTTAATACAGTACACGTGTGATAGTCATACTTTGTGGAGTTACAGCCAGTCTCTGTTTTTGCTGTTGTGTTTACTAAATCTACTCATCTAGGATAACAGATATTGACATAAAATATCAATAGAAAATATTAATGGGTTATTAAAAAAACTAACTAACACTGCCGTTGAGTCGTTTTAGACTTATAGCGACCCTATAGGACAGAGTAGAACTGTCCCATAGTTTCCAAGGAGCACCTGGGGGTTTCAAACTGCCGATCTTAAGCAAACTACCGTAGCACTTAACCACTATGCCATCAGGGTTTCCAGTGGATTATTAGAACTCATTATTTCTCATTATAGTAAACTGGTGGGGTTTTGTAAACATTTTTTCTTTCTATTTCAGTATACAGTTCGATAGGTAAAAATAGTCTTCTGAACTCACAGCTTTAGTCAAGAAACGCAAGTAATTTCAAACCCTGCATTTCATGGGCAATTCTAGCTGAAGAGGCAAGCCCATTTAACATCTCTGTAGCTTGGATTTTCTTTCCCAGCCTTGCTTACTGTTCATACCATGTGATATGATTCTTTCACAGCATTCCACATTAGAAATAAATTAACCTGCCCACTTAATTGACATTTTTCTGACTAATGTTAAACTTTATTTCATTGGTATATTGGATATAACCCCATTAATATAAACCTATTTTGGGGAAATGATATACTACTAACTCTGGCTATAGTTTAAGGTAGTAAATTCTGCAAGCAAGGCATTATTATATGCAAAAAATCTTCCTACTCCTGAACTATTCCTTAACTTCATTCTGTCTGAGGAAACAATATATGTGTTGGATAGGCATGTAGAGGTTGCATAGGCATGTAGAGGTTGGATAGGCATGCAGAGGTTGGATAGGCATGTAGAGGTTGGAGGCAAAGTGCCAGACTTCAAGTGTGAGTACACTTGTTGTGTGCTGTGGAGTCGTTTCCCACTCATAGTGACCCCATGTGACAGAAGTAGAACTGCCCCATAGGATTTTCTAGGCTGTAATCTACAGGAGCAGAGCGCCAGGTCTTTTCTCCCATGGAACTGCTGGATGAGTTCGAACCGTCATCCTTTGAGTTAACAGCTGAGCACTTTACCATTGTGCCACCAGGGCTTCTTTTTGAGTACACTGTATACTAGCTGGAAACCCTGGTGGTGTAGTTCTTAAGAGCTCTGCTGCTAACCAAGAGATCAGCAGTTCAAATCCACCAGGCACTCCTTGGAACTCTATGGGGCAGTTCTACTCCGTCATAGAGGGTTGCTGTGAGTTGGAATTGACTTCATGGCAATAGGTTTGTTTATATATATATATATATATATATACACACACACATATACTAGTTATATGCCTTTGGGCAATTTACTTAACCTTATTTGCCTTAGTTTCCACATCTATTAAATGGCATAGTAACACTGCAATTTGCCTAACACACCAACCATTCCCAGCTCCTCTGTTACTCCTATCATTCTAGATGTGAGACAGATACTCTACCAACCTCTTTTACAGCGGAGTGGCCAGGTAACCTAGGTATGGCCAACGAAGAGTATAAGGAAATCTACTGGAGGGCACCTAGGAAGTTTATGATTTAAAAGAAAAAAGTAAGAAAGAGCTTCCTGGCACCACATTTCCTTCTTCTTCCTGCCTTCAGAGTAGATGTGCTGCCTGGAGCTGTGGCAACCATCCTGTGACCACAGACAACAGATATGCTAAGAATGTTGGATTTGAAAGCAGAAAGAATTGTGTTAATTCTTCTTAAGGAACCCTCTCTGGCCCATCTCAGACTTCTTGTTACTGATAAATATAAAGCCCTTAGTTGTTTAATCTACCATTAAAAGGATTTTCTGTTGTGTGCTGCTAAAAAACATCCCTAACTTTCAAATAAGAATAATAACCTCATAGGAATAAATAAATTTACTGGTACCTTAGGAGAAAACGAGGCCTGGTGGTGCAGTGGTTAAGAGCTCAGCTGCTAACTAAAAGAACAGCAGTTCAAATCCACCAGCTGCTCCTTGGAAGCCCTATGGGGCAGTTCTCTGTCCTGCAAGGTTGCTATGAGTTGGAATTGACAGCACCTAACAACAACAATATATATAAAAAAAAAAAAAAAACAACATTGCCATCGAGTCAATTCCAACTCATAGCGACCTATAGGACAGAGGAAAACTGCCCCATACGGTTTCCAAGGAGTGCCTGGTGGCTTCGAACTGCTGACCTTTTGGTTAGCAGCTGTAGCTCTTAACCACTACACCACCAGGGCTTCCAACAACATGTATATATAAAAGAATTTGTTTGCCTTTTATTGACTCTTCTCAAAGTTGCTGTACTCACTTTTTCTAACATGTTGCTAGCTTGATAAATGTTGGGGCTTTCCTCTTTTGAGAACTGGCCGTTATTTCTTGCCCTTTTTCTTGCCCCAGTAGGTTACCACAAGGTCACGAGTCCTTGAGAAGGCCTTTTGTTTCAACTTCAGTCTTAAGTTTCCCAAGGAAGTAGATAGGTTTAATGAAGGATAGCCTGCCTGTCTTCAGAATGTCCACATCATTTAGTGACCTGTTTTTCTGACTGGTGTGTGTATGCGTGTGTATGTGTTCCACAAAAAAAAAAAAAAAGTGAAATATTGGAGTCTGAGGATAGGTGTAAATGCTCCCTAGTGCATAGTTTATGGTAGAAATATAAAAAAGATCTTAAAGACCTAGAAGCCTCACCACAGATTGTCTTTTAGTGAAAGGGGTTCTTATTCACTGGTTAGAATACTAAGAAAACTTATACACAATTAATAAACTAAACTTAGGACCATACTGATATAGAACAATTGTGCCAAGTTCTAGAAATAGTTGCCCTTTTATAAGAGCACTGTTTGTTAATCTTGACACTTGTGCAGTTGACTGCTTTAGATGTCTAATTTAAAAGTATGGCTTTTATTTCTTTCTTTACAGTCTAACTATAGGCTGGGATTCAGGCCTACTCTGAGGAATTTAACAGGCAGTTTACATTATTATTTAGGAGCCCTGGAGGCATGGTGGAAAAGAGTTTGACTGCTAACCAAAAGGTAGGCAGCTGAAATCCTTGGAAACCCTATGGGGCAGTTCTACTCTGTTCTACAGGGTGGCTATGAGTCGGAATTGGCTCGATGACATCAGGTTTTATATTATTTAAAGGAACCCTGGCAGTGCAAAGGTTAAGTACTCAGCTGCTGACTGAAAGGATAGCAGTTTAAAACCGCCTAGTGATTCCACAGGAGAAAAGACCTGGGGTCTGCTCCTATAAAGATTACAGCCTAGAAAACCTTTTTTCTGTCACATTGGGTCACTATAGGGCAGTTTTACTCTGTCACATTGTGTAACTATGAGTCAAAAATCAACTCCACAAGACCTAACAACATTATATTATTTAAGATCTCTGAATGGCACAAAAAGAGCCCTAGTGGCGCAGTGGCTAAACACTCAGCTGCTAACCAAAACAGTGGCAGTTGAAACCCACCAGGAGCTCCTCAGGATAAGGATATAGCAGCCTGCTTCCGTAAAGATTTCAGCCTTAAAGAAGAAAATCAAAGACACAAGGAAAATATTAGCCCAAAAGACTAAAGGACCACATGAACCACAACCTCCACTAGCCTGAGCCCAGAAGAACTAGATGGTATACCCAGCTGTCACTACCACTACCGACTACCCTGACAGGGATCACAACAGAAGGCTCCAGACAGAGCTGGAGAAAAATGTGGAACAGAATTCACATTCACAAAAAAAGACCCAACTTACTGGTCTGACAGAGACTGGAGGAACCCCTGAGACTATGGCCCCTGGACACTCTGCTAACTCAGACTGAAGCCGCTCCTAAAGTCCACCTTTCAGCCAAGGATTAGACAACACACATGAGGAACGTGCTTCTTAGTTCAATCAAGTATATGAGACCAAATGGGCAATCCTGTCCAAAAGCAAAACGAGAAGGCAGAAAAGGACAGGAATGGGACGAATGGACACAGGGAACCCAGGGTGGAAAGGGGAGCATGCTGTCACATCGTGGGGATTGTGTCCAATGTCACAAAACAATATGTGTATAAATTTTTGAATGAGAAATCAACTTGAGTTATAAACTGCCATGTGAAACATAATAAAATTTAAAAAGAGAGAGAGATTTGGAGCAGGCACACAGGGAGAAGGCCATGTCATTGATGACAGAGACAGAGGCTGAAGTGATACACCTACAAGCTAAGGAATGCCAAGGATTGCCAGCAACAGTAGAAGCTACGAGAAAGGCATGGAACAGATTCTCCCGTAATGCTTCCGAGAGAGCACAGCCCTGCCAGCACCTTGATGCCAGACTTCTAGACTCCAAAACAGTAAGAGAATAAGTTTCTGTTGTTTTAAGCCACCCCACCAAAAAAAAAAATTCAGCCTTGGAAACCCTATAGGGCAGTTCTACTCTGTCCTAATAGGGTCACCATGAGTTGGAATTGACTCAATGGCAATGGGTGAGTGGTGCAAACAGCTTGCACTCATCTACCAACCTAAAGGCTGGCAGTTTGAACCCTTCTGGTGGTGCCACAGGAGAAAGACCTAGCAATCTGCTTCTGTAAAGATTATAGCCATGAAAACCCTATAGAACAGTTCTACTCTGCAATACATGGGGCAGTCATGAGTTGGAATTGACTTGATGGCAACAGGCTTTTTTTTATGTTTTTGGTTTATATTATTTATATGTAGTGCAGTTTATAGACTACAACTACAAAGTATTTTTGAAAAGGAACTCCTTTGTTTGAGAATAGCTGTCCAGTGCGATGGCCACGAGCCACATGTGGCTACAGAAAGCTTGAAATGTGGCTATTCAAACTGAGATGTACTGTAAACATAAAAGGAACCCACGCGCCCCTTGGAAACTCTATGGGGCAGTTCTGCTCTGTCCTATAGGGTTGCTATGAGTCGGAATTGACGGCAACGGTTTGTTTTTTTTTGGTTTTTGGTGGCATAGTGGTTAAAGCGATTGGTTGCTAACGGAAAGCTCAGGAGTTTGAACCCACCAGCCACTACACAGGAGAAAAATGTGGCAGTGTGCTTCGGTAAAGATTTACAGTCTTAGAAACCCTATGGGGCAGTTCTGCTCTGTCCTATATGGTCACTATAAGTCAGAATTGACTCAATGGCGGTGGGTTTGGTTTGGTTTGGGTAAATGTAAAATACATACCAGATTTAAAAGCTTTAATATGAAAATAGTAAAATATGTTATGAATCATTGTATAGTGATTACACATTGAAATTTTAATATTGCAATTAACTGAGTTAAATAAAATATAGTGTCAAAATGAATTTCATCTGTTTCTATTTATGTTTTATAATGTGGTTACGGAAACCCTGGTGGCAAAGTGGTTAAGTGCTATGGCTGCTAACTGAAAGGTGGCAGTTTGAATCCACCAGGTGCTCCTTGGAAACTCTGTGGGGGCAGTTCTAGTCTGTCCTATAGGGTCACTATAAGTTGGAATCAACTCGATGGCAACGGGTTTGGTTTTTAATGTGGTTACGAGAAAAATTTAAACTTACAGGGCTCATATGTGTGGCTTGTGTCACATTTATGTTAGATGGTGCTAGTGTAAAGAGCCACTCTATTAAGTCCCGCAGGTAACCTCAAACACCTTCCAGGAATACAGTCCCAAATTAGGATCTTCCTTGAACTTCAACTTCTAAAAGCCAGCAAGGATGAGAAACACATCTTCTCTCCCTTCAAAAATATTCACTCCCCACCTCTAATTGACAAATTTCATAGTATTTGAGACTGTTAAACTCCTCTTTTAAAACGTAAATTGAGCTAAGAAGATTGTACTAGGGCCATTCCCATTGTAGTACCAATTATATAATCAGATAATCAGATTGCTTTCCCTAAAACCTAGCCGAGGCAAACTGGCTCTCAGAGAACCACGAGACCCCTTTTGTAATGACTTAATATGGATGTGCTTCATGAATTACAGACTAAGTTTAACTCTTGCTTTTTCCTGAAGAGTCAAAAATATGTAAAACTCTATGTTACCCCTAGAGTAATGACAAATTCTTGAGCCTTGAATTAAATAAGGGTGTAAAATCATTGTATTCTGCAAAACATCATTTAAAATCAGCTTTGAGAATTCTGTCTAAGATAATGAAAGATGGGTTTCTCACCATCAGAGAGAAATTATTAATAAGCCAAGGTGGAATGCTGTGGTGCTGGACTGGGGTCAGAGGTACCAGTAGAAACCCATGCTTCGATAAAAGGGGAAAAAAAAAAAACGTAGATAGATAAACCAAAAAAAAAGAAAAAAACCAAACCCACTGCCGTTGAGTCAATTCCAACTCATAGTGATCCTATAGAGAGAGATATATGGGCGTGCACAGTGTTTAAGTGCTCAGCTGCTAACAGAAAGGCCAGCGGTTCAAACCCACCAGCTGCTCCGAGGGAGAAAGATATGGCAGTCTGCTTCCATAAAAATTTACAGCCTAGGAAACCCTATGGGGCAGTTCTACTCTGTCCTATAGGGTCACTATGAGTCAAAATTTGACTCGCTGGCAATGGCTTTATATATACATGCATATATATATATATATATATATATATATACACAGTGGCTTTTTTATATATATCTACTCTGTCCTATAGGGTCACTATGAGTGGAGTCAACTCCATGACTACTGGTTTGGGTTTTTTTTTCTTTTATATATATACACACACACACACACACACACACACACTTAAAACCAAAACCAAACCCATTGCCATCAAGTGGATTCCGACTCATAGTGACACTATAGGACAGAGTAGAACTGCCTCATAGGGTTTCTAAGGAGCGGCTGGTGGATTTGAACTGCTGATCTTTTGGCTAGCAGCCATAGCTCTTAACCGCTATGCCACCAGGGTTTCCTATACATACTTAGAGATAGATAAAATGCAGATGTGTGTGCACATGGGTTAGTATGCACACGTATATTTCTTAGCTCTGTCCACAAAGGGTCTCAATGACATCTAGTGCCCAGCTCTTGGTTTCTAAGTATTATCTTCTAATAAAAGGAACCCCGGCTCCTCGGAGAAGCAGTTGATTCTAAGGCTGGGGCAGCTTCTGGTACCAGAAAGAAGTGCTCCCAAAACAAAAGGATGGGCGCGTGTCAAAGAGACACAGGAGCCAATCTGAGAGAGCTCCCAGCAGCCAAAGCTGAAACACTGAACAACAAAATAAATAACAATATTATTGGGTTATACCCTGTTATGGATTGAATTATGTCCCTGCAAAATATGTTGTAAATCCTAAACTCTATGTCTGTGGTTACAACCTCATTTGGGAATGGGTTGTCTTTGTTATGTTAATGAGGCAGGATTAGTGTAGGGTGTATCTTGAGACAATCTCTTTTGAGATATAAAAGACAGATGCGGAGACTGGGGAAGATGGCGAACTAGGTAGACGCTACCTCGGATTCCTCTAGCAACAAAGAATCAGAAAATCAAGTGAATCGCTCACGTACATAACAATCTACGAACCCTGAACAACAAACACAGATTTAGAGACGGAAAACGAACAAATGCGGGGAAGCAGTGATTGTTTTCAGAGCCTGGAGCCAGCGTACCAGTCAGGTAACCTTTGGCGCCCGATTTAGGGCAGAGCCCAGGGGAGCAGACGGCACAAACAAGGGGCCCAGCCCTACCCCCGAACTGACCCCGGGAGGGGGCCCAGCCGGTTCGTGCAGGTGGTGTGGTGACGCAGCTGGTGGGAGAAGTCCCCGGGAGGCAGTGACTGGTCTTGGAGTGGGGAGAGCAGCGTTCCAGCCGGGGAACCGTCCCGCCGGGATTTTGACTGGGCGCAGGCACGGCACAAGCACGGAGAGCTGCTCCACTCCCCAGAACTAACCCCGGGAGGGGGCCCAGCCGGTTCGCGCGGGTGGCATGGCGACGCAGCCGGTGGGAGAAGTCCCCAGGAGGCAGTCACTGGTCTTGGAGCGGGGAGAGCAGCGTCCCAGCTACGACAAGCGGTCACGGCACAAGCACAGGGAGCTGCTCCACTCACCTCAACTAACCTGGAGAGGGGGCCCAGCCGGTTCTCGGAGGCGGCACGGCAATGCGGCCGGGGGGACGAGAAGTCCCCGGGAGGCAGCGACTGATTTTGGAGTCAAGAGTGCACTGTCCCAGCAGGGGAACCTTGTCGTTGGGCGTGGGGCTGGCAGCGGAGGATCTGACGGTGACTTCAGCGGGCCAGACCCCCCGGGGGCAATCTCCACACAGCCAGCACACATAGGCGACACGCCCCACAGGAATCTCAGATATAATATTCATTCCAAGCAAGACAAGCAACTCTGGCTATATTCTGAGGTGCTACTCTCCTATCTCCCTGATCCCTCCCCCACCCTCCCCAGGTGGCTTCATTAACATCGGAATTGCCTGAGCCAGAGGGAGAACAGCTCTTCCGGCTCCGCGGCAGCTTTGCTTCCCCTCCCCCCTTTTTTTTTCTTCTTTTGGTCTTTTCCTAACCCACTCTTTTGGCCTGAGAGAAGGAACAAAAAAAAAAAAACCCAGGGACCAAAAATCCACCCCTAATTGGACTAAAAACACAGAACCAGCTACAGCCAACCATATACGATCCAAACCTCAGACTTTCATCCTTACAGAGAACAAAGTGGCAGTTATACTCCAAAGGCAATTCTGATAGGGATCTGGCTGCATTTTTTTTAGCGGATTTTCTGGAAAAACTAGTTTCTCAGTGATGGCTCGGAGACAGCAGTCCATATCAAACCACATAAAGAAGCAGACCATGACAGCTTCTCCAACCCCCCAAACAAAAGAACTAAAATCTTTCCCAAATGAAAATATAATCCTCGAATTATCAGATACAGAATATAAAAAACTAATTTACAGAATGCTTCAAGACATCAGAAACGAAATAAGGCAAACTGCAGAAAAAGCCAAGGAACACACTGATAAAACTGTTGAAGAACTCAAAAAGATTATTCAAGAACATAGTGGAAAAATTAATAAGTTGCAAGAATCCATAGAGAGACAGCATGTAGAAATCCAAAAGACTAACAATAAAATTACAGAATTAGACAATGCAATAGGAAGTCAGAGGAGCAGACTCGAGCAATTAGAATGCAGACGGGGACATCTGGAGGACCAGGGAATCAACACCAACATAGCTGGAAAAAAATCAGATAAAAGAATTAAAAAAAATGAAGAAACCCTAAGAATCATGTGGGACTCTATCAAGAAGGATGACTTGCGAGTGATTGGAGTCCCAGAACAGGGAGGGGGGACAGAAAACACAGAGAAAATAGTTGAAGAACTCCTGACACAAAACTTCCCTGACATCATGAAAGACGAAAGGATATCTATCCAAGATGCTCATCGAACCCCATTTAAGATTGATCCAAAAAGAAAAACACCAAGACATATTATCATCAAACTCGCCAAAACCAAAGATAAACAGAAAATTTTAAAAGCAGCCAGGGAGAAAAGAAAGGTTTCCTTCAAGGGAGAATCAATAAGAATAAGTTCAGACTACTCAGCAGAAACCAAGCAGGCAAGAAGGGAATGGGACGACATATACAGAGCACTGAAGGAGAAGAACTGCCAGCCAAGGATCATATATCCAGCAAAACTCTCTCTGAAATATGAAGGCGAAATTAAGATATTTACAGATAAACACAAGTTTAGAGAATTTGGAAAAACCAAACCAAAGCTACAAGAAATACTAAAGGGTATTGTTTGGTCAGAAAACCAATAATATCAGATATCAGCACAACACAAGGTCACAGAACAGAACATCCTGATATCAACTCAAATAGGGAAATCACAAAAACAAATTAAGATTAATTAAAAAAAAAATACACATAACAGGGAATCATGGAAGTCAATAGGTAAAAGATCACAATAATCAAAAGGAGGGACTAAATACAGGAGGCATTGAACTGCCATACGGAGAGTGATACAAGGCGATATAGAACAATACAAGTTAGGTTTTTACTTAGAAAAATAGGGGTAAATAATAAGGTAACCACAAAAAGGTATAACAACTCCATAACTCAGGATAAAAGCCAAGAAAAACATAACAACTCAACAAACATAAAGTCAAATACTACGAAAATGAGGATCTCACAATTTACTAAGAAAAACGTCTCAGCACAAAGAAGTATGTGGAAAAATGAAATTGTCAACAACACACATAAAAAGGCATCAAAATCACAGCACTGAACACTTATTTATCTATAATTACGCTGAATGTAAATGGACTAAATGCACCAATAAAGAGACAGAGAGTCTCGGACTGGATAAAGAAACACGATCCGTCTATATGCTGCCTACAAGAGACACACCTTAGACTTAGAGACACAAACAAACTAAAACTCTAAGGATGGAAAAATATATATCAAGCAAACAATAAGCAAAAAAGAAGAGGAGTAGCAATATTAATTTCTGACAAAATAGACTTTAGACTTAAATCCACCACAAAGGATAAAGAAGGACACTATATAATGATAAAAGGGACAATTGATCAGGAAGACATAACCATATCAAATATTTATGCACCCAGTGACAGGGCTGCAAGATACATAAATCAAATTTTAACAGAATTGAAAAGTGAGATAGACACCTCCACAATTATAGGAGACTTCAACACACCACTTTCGGAGAAGGACAGGACATCCAGTAAGATGCTCAATAGAGACACGGAAGACCTAATTACAACAATCAACCAACTTGACCTCATTGACTTATACAGAACTCTCCACCCAACTGCTGCAAAGTATACTTTTTTTTCTAGCGCACATGGAACATTCTCTAGAATAGACCACATATTAGGTCATAAAACAAACCTTTGCAGAGTCCAAAACATCGAAATATTACAAAGCATCTTCTCAGACCACAAGGCAATCAAACTAGAAATCAATAACAGAAAAACTAGGGAAAAGAAATCAAATACTTGGAAACTGAACAATACCCTCCTGAAAAAAGACTGGGTTATAGAAGACATCAAGGAGGGAATAAGGAAATTCATAGAATGCAATGAGAATGAAAATACTTCCTATCAAAACCTCTGGGACACAGCAAAAGCAGTGCTCAGAGGCCAATTTATATCGATAAATGCACACATACAAAAAGAAGAAAGAGCCAAAAGCAGAGAACTGTCCCTACAACTTGAACAAATAGAAAGTGAGCAACAAAAGAATCCATCAGGCACCAGAAGAAAACAAATAATAAAAATTAGAGCTGAACTAAATGAATTAGAGAACAGAAAAACAATTGAAAGAATTAACAAAGCCAAAAGCTGGTTCTTTGAAAAAATTAACAAAATTGATAAACCATTGGCTAGACTGACTAAAGAAATACAGGAAAGGAAACAAATAACCTGAATAAGAAACGAGAAGGACCACATCACAACAGAACCAAATGAAATTAAAAGAATCATTTCAGATTATTACGAAAAATTGTACTCTAACAAATTTGCAAACCTAGAAGAAATGGATGAATTCCTGGAAAAACACTACCTACCTAAACTAGCACATTCAGAAGTAGAACAACTAAATAGACCCATAACAAAAAAAGAGATTGAAACGGTAATCAAAAAACTCCCAACAAAAAAAAAGCCCTGGCCCGGATGGCTTCACTGCAGAGTTCTACCAAACCTTCAGAGAAGAGTTAACACCGCTACTACTGAAGGTATTTCAAAGCATAGAAAATGACAGAATACTACCCAACTCATTCTATGAAGCCACCATCTCCCTGATACCAAAACCAGGTAAAGACATTACAAAAAAAGAAAATTATAGACCTATATCCCTCATGAACATAGATGCAAAAATCCTCAACAAAATTCTAGCCAATAGAATCCAACAACACATCAAAAAAATAATTCACCATGATCAAGTGGGATTTATACCAGGTATGCAAGGCTGGTTTAATATAAGAAAAACCATTAATGTAATCCATCACATAAATAAAACAAAAGACAAAAACCACATGATCTTATCAATTGATGCAGAAAAGGCATTTGACAAAGTCCAACACCCATTTATGATAAAAACTCTTACCAAAATAGGAATTGAAGGAAAATTCCTCAACATAATAAAGGGCATCTATGCAAAGCCAACAGCCAATATCACTCTAAATGGAGAGAACCTGAAAGCATTTCCCTTGAGAACGGGAACCAGACAAGGATGCCCTTTATCACCGCTCTTATTCAACATACTGCTAGAAGTCCTAGCCAGGGCAATTAGGCTAGACAAAGAAATAAAGGGTATCCGGATTGGCAAGGAGGAAGTAAAGTTATTACTATTTGCAGATGACATGATCTTATACACAGAAAACCTTAAGGAATCCTCCAGAAAACTACTGAAACTAATAGAAGAGTTTGGCAGAGTCTCAGGTTATAAAATAAGCATGCAAAAATCACTTGGATTCCTCTACATCAACAAAAAGAACATCGAAGAGGAAATCACCAAATCAATACCATTCACAGTAGCCCCCAAGAAGATAAAATACTTAGGAATAAATCTTACCAAGGATGTAAAAGACCTATACAAAGAAAACTACAAAGCTCTACTACAAGAAATTCAAAAGGACATACTTAAGTGGAAAAACATACCTTGCTCATGGATAGGAAGACTTAACATAGTAAAAATGTCTATTCTACCAAAAGCCATCTATACATATAACGCACTTCCGATCCAAATTCCAATGTCATATTTTAAGGTGATAGAGAAACAGATCACCAATTTCATATGGAAGGGAAAGAAGCCCCGGATAAGCAAAGCACTACTGAAAAAGAAGAAGAAAGTGGGAGGTCTCACTCTACCTGATTTCAGAACCTATTGTACAGCCACAGTAGTCAAAACAGCCTGGTACTGGTACACCAACAGGCACATAGACCAATGGAACAGAATTGAGAACCCAGATATAAATCCATCCACATATGAGCAGCTGATATTCGACAAAGGACTAGTGTCAGTTAATTGGGGAAAAGATAGTCTTTTAAACAAATGGTGCTGGCATAACTGGATATCCATTAGCAAAAAAATGAAACATGACCCATACCTCACACCATGCACAAAAACTAACTCCAAGTGGATCAAAGACCTAAACATAAAGACTAAAACAATAAAGATCATGGAAGAAAAAATAGGGACAACCCTAGGAGCCCTAATACAAGGTATAAACAGAATACAAAACATTACCAAAAATGACGAAGAGAAACCAGATAACTGGGAGCTCCTAAAAATCAAACACCTATGCTCATCTAAAGACTTCATCAAAAGAGTAAAAAGACCACCTACAGACTGGGAAAAAATTTTCAGCTATGACATCTCTGACCAGCGCCTGATCTCTAAAATCTATATGATTTTTCAAAACTCAACCACAAAAAGACAAACAACCCAATCAAGAAGTGGGCAAAGGATATGAACACACAGTTCACTAAAGAAGATATCCAGGCAGCTAACAGATACATGAGAGAATGCTCTCGATCATTAGCCATTAGAGAAATGCAAATTAAAACTACAATGAGATTCCATCTCACACCAACAAGGCTGGCATTAATCCAAAAAACACAAAATAATAAATGTTGGAGAGGCTGCGGAGAGATTGGAACTCTTATACACTGCCGGTGGGAATGTAAAATGGTACAACCACTTTGGAAATCTATCTGGCGTTATCTTAAACAGTTAGAAATAGAACTACCATACAACTCAGAAATCCCACTCCTCGGAATATACCCTAGAGAAACAAGAGCCTTCACACAAACAGATATATGCACACCCATGTTTATTGCAGCTCTGTTTACAATAGCAAAAAGCTGGAAGCAACCAAGGTGTTCATCAACAGATGAATGGGTAAATAAGTTGTGGTATATTCACACAATGGAATACTACGCATCGATAAAGAACAGTGACAAATCTGTGAAACATTTCATAACATGGAGGAACCTGGAAGGCATTATGCCGAGCAAAATCAGTCAGAGGCAAAAGGACAAATATTGTATAAGACCACTATTATAAGATCTTGAGAAATAGCATAAACTGAGAAGAACACATACTTTTGTGGTTACGAGGAGGGGAGGGAGGGAGGGAGGGAGAGGGTTTCTTATTGATTAATTAGTAGATAAGAACTGCTTTAGGTGAAGAGAAGGACAACACTCAATACATGGAAGGTCAGCTCAATTGGACTGGACCAAAAGCAAAGAAGTTTCCGGGATAAAATGAATGCTTCAAAGGTCCGCAGAGCAAGGGCGGAGGTCTGGGGACCATGGTTTGAGGGGACTTCTAAGTCAGTTGGCAAAATAACTCTATTATGAAAACATTCTGCATCCCACTTTGAAATGTGGCGTCTGGGGTCTTAAATGCTAACAAGCGACCATCTAAGATGCATCAATTGGTCTCAACCCACCTGGAGCAAAGGAAAATGAAGAACGCCAAGGTCACACAACAACTAAGAGCCCAAGAGACAGAAAGGGCCACATGAACCAGAGACCTACATCATCCTGAGACCAGAAGAACTAGTTGGTGCCCGGCCACAATCGATGACTGCCCTGAGAGGGAGCACAACAGAGAACCCCTGAGGGAGCAGGGGATCAGTGGGATGCAGACGCCAAATTCTCATAAAAAGACCATACTTAAAGGTCTGACTGAGACTAGAGGAATCCCGGCGGCCATGGTCCCCAGACCTTCTGTTGGCACAGGACAGGAACCATCCCCGAAGACAACTCATCAGACATGAAAGGGACTGGTCAGTGGGTGGGAGAGAGATGCTGATGAAGAGTGAGGTAATTATATCAGGTGGACACTTGAAATTGTGTTGGCATCTCTTGTCTGGAGAGGGGATGGGAGAATAGAGAGAGAGGGAAGCTGGCAAAATTGTCACAAAAGGAGAGACTGAAAGGGCTGACTCATTAGGGGGAGAGCAAGTGGGAGTACGGAGTAAGATGTATGTAAACTTATACGTGACAGACTGATTGGATTTGTAAACGTTCACTTGAAGCTCAATAAAAGTTAATAAAAAAAAAAAGAAAGACAGATGCCAAGCCACGTGGAGATCTCCAAGGAACCAGGAAACAAGCTGAAGAGACAAGGACCTTCCTCCAGACCTGGCAGAGAGAAAGCCTTCCCCCCAGAGCTAGCGCACCTTGAATTCAGACTTCTAACCTCCTAAACTGTGAGAAAAGAAATTTTTGTTTGTTAAAGCCATCCACTTGTGGTATTTTTGTTCTAGCAGCACTGGATAACTAAGACACAACCCCAAAGAATAAAATGAATTCCCACGAGTCCCATGCATAGATAAATAAATGGGAGAGAAGGGAAAACTCTTCCATACAAATGAATTCCAATAAATAAATGTGCAAGAAATTCAAGAAAAAAAATCACCATTAGAATACCAAATAATTGCTACAGCAAGATCAAACAATGAATGCTAAAATTAGTGGACATCAGTTTGAGAAACAGAATATTTGCATAGTTAAAATGTCTCCCCACAAATATTTGTTGACTGCGAAGGAGTAATAGGTAGCAGATACCACCTTAATCAGAGGATCCAAGTTTAACATCGAAGGTAATGGGACCTATCAGTGCTCTGTACTCCTTGATATGAGCCACAGAAAGGGACACTTCACCTCCGTAGTATCCTCCTTCAGAGTTCACAGCCTGTACTTAATCATGAGAAAACAACAGAAACATCCACAGTACATGGCAACCAGTAAAAACCAGCTGCTGTGGGGTCGATACTGATTCATGGCGACCCCACGTGTGTCAGAGTAGAACTGTGCTCCACAGGATTTTCAATAGCTGATTTTTCAGGAGCAGATCACCAAGCCTTTCTTCTGAGGTGCCTCTGGGTAGATTCAAACCCCAAATCTTTCGGTTAGCAGCTGAGCTCTCGATCTTTTGCACCATCCAGGAACTCCAAATATAGGAAAGATGACTGCATAATATGTGGCAGAGGAGAACTACAAACACATACTGGGGATGTGGGTGGGGGGTGCGAATACTCTGCGTGGATGCCTTCCACAAAAAATTAGGGACAATTGCTAAAGACAAGAGAGGATTAGGTGCCAAATTTCAGGTTTACATAAATTTAGCTGCTTGAGGAGATAACTGAATCCTTTGTAGATAGTGGTTACTTTTTATAGACTCATACATGACACTGTTGGCATACAATAAAACTTACAATGTTGTTTATTTTATACACGATTAATGATCTTTATTCTACAGCAAGGTAACTAGCCTTAAATGTTAATGTTTACTAAACATGACTTTTTTTTTTTTACCAAATCTAATTAAATATTTTCATCTTCTAACTTCTAATTCACAAGTTTCTACAAGTTGTTATTGTGTGCCATCAAGTTGATTCTAACTCACAGCGACCCTACAGAACAGAGTAGAACTGCCCCATAGGGTTTCCAAGGCTGTAATCTTTATGGAAGCAGACCGCCACATCTTTCTCCCTCGGAGCAGCTGATGCACTGACCAGCGTGCCACTGCTCCATAAAACCAAAACCAAACCCGCCGCCATCCAGTCGATTCGGACTCATAGTAACCCTATAGAACAGAGTAGAACTGCCCCACAGGCTTTCCAAGGAGTGAATTCGGACTTTTGACCTTTTTAGTTAGCAGCCAAATGCTTAACCACTTCGCCTTTCCCTAATTTCGTTTACTTTGTAATCATTATTTCTTTGTCTCTGTGTGTGCGGAGCAAGTGGCATTTTAAGGTAAAAGGTCTCGATGGCGGGATCTCTAGTTTTTTATGCCGTGCCACAAGTCTAAGGATTCCCCAGATCAGAGGCGTACCTAGGGCATGGCAGGTATTGCACCGGCCTGGGTGCCTGCACCACTAAGCAGTTTGTTAGTCACCGCCAGCAACGTACCTACAGAAAACGGCGCCTATGACAAGCACGGATCTTACGTCCTTGTCCAAACATCTGACAGCCCTGTCTTAGATAACCCTACCATAATATCAGCTCGAAAATACAAATTAAGCTCGTCAGCCTTTTAATTAACACATGACGGTGCTTGAGGAAAGGCCATCCTGGATTAAAATAAGCTGCTCAGTGGGGCCTCACGCCCAGGGCCGGGGCGTCCAGAGCCTCTTGCCCCACCAGGCCTCTGCCCATACGTTTAAGTCCTCGAACATCACTTTCAGGTGGGCCTGTTCCCCACATTAGAGGACACTAGATGTGCAGAGACTTAAGGCAGCAGAACTTTCCAGATGCAAGACTATGGAAACGCCTGCCCGCTTGGTTTTTTTTTTAACCTTCATCGCCAGCATCATCATCCTTGTCTCATCGTGTTCTGTCTGGTTGGCTTGGTGAGGTTTGATTTCTTTGGAGGGTGTTTAAAGGCAGTGAGAATTTATTCAATGTTCATTTAATGTGTATTGCCTGTCTAGCCTAAAATACTGTAACATCCTGGGACTTTAGGTACAAGGAAGGGAAGGTAGAAACGGAAGGAATTAGCTAGGCACAATTAGAGGTGGGACTCTGGAGGCAAGAGTCCTGGCTAGTGGGTTAACAAGCTCCAGATGCGAAAGGAAAGTTGGTGATTACAGTCTACCCAGCGGTGCCTCAGAAGAAAGGCCTGGCCATCTACTTGGTGATTTCTACTTCAAAGGCTTTTGCAATACTTTTGAAAAACCAGCCGTTGGAAACTCTATTCCACAAGGTTTTATTCTTACACGCATGGGGACACCATGGGTAGGAATGGACTGGAGGAAACGGGTACTGATGTTGGTAATTGGGGAAGGGGGATCCAATCCTCATCTGGCTGAGCAACAGCTGTGAAGGCTTGGAACAATTGATCAGGCTCCTTCTCCTCTCCTCCCTCACCTGTCAGCTTCAAGAAAGAGGTTCAGAAGACCTGACAGCGGAGACTGACCATCGTCCCTTGTCCTAACTCCACACCACACCATCGCTACCCCACCCTAGGACTATTTTCAGTGTAATTGAGGCTCAGGGGCAAACGGAAGCCCTTCCTAAAAATGATCTCCCTAAGCTATGTATTAATGATGGAAATTCATTTGACGGGTCTTCGTGCTGTAATTAGAAATAGAACTAAAGTGGGAAAACCACTGGGGTAGTCACACTCTGTCTCAGCTAAATATACACAGTCAACAGGTATTTTATCATCAGAAAGAGAATGATTTTTATTCAATGGACTTGGGATTTTTTGCTGGCTTTGACAGGGTCAGGAGGTCAGATGCCAGGAGATCACTCGGCTTCTGAGGCACAGAAAATAAGAAGGGGTAGAAAGGGCACTCGAAATTCCCTTCGGAACAAATAAAAATTTTTCACGGGGGTATTTCATGTGCTCCTTGGTTGGATATGACGTGCCTTGGAGGAAACGGCAAGGAGCAGTAAAATGAGGTGTCCCAAAAGTGGAAGACCTTTTAAATATTCATTTCAGAAGGGCAAAATTCAACCAGAGGCATTGCGTTTGAGTGAGAAAAGAGAGACACCGGTGGCTGATTGGAAAACAAATTTCAGTATTTGGATCTCTGTCAGTTTCACATAATGATGCTATTTGCAGCTGTCTATTGGCTTCACCAGAAAAGGAAAAGCTGCTGGGATAGTTTTTAGGTGTCACATTCCAAGAAGACTACATCAGGAACCCCATGTGGCGGTTACATAAAACCTAGCTGAAAAGGGAAATAACCCAGAGTACGCTAATGAGGTTGTCAGCCTCAGATTAAGTGAGCAGAGCAGAGAACTGTCATTTTGTTTGGATTACTTCAAATAAGTATATATTTATAAAATTATTGTTATTTAAAGTATACTGTATATTGTAATACCGGGGAAATGTTTTTACAATACTATGCGAAAGTTAATTATTTTGATAGGTTTGCAACAAATTGTTGAGATTCAAGAAGAAAAATGTAACCCTTCCTGGCAGGCGATTTTGTTGTAATCTAAGAGTCATTTTAACAAAACAGCCTCATTGCCTAAAATATTTAAATCTAAAAATCAGTCATCAAATTAAATTCTGGGTACACTTAGGAGTTGTATATTTAAAGGAGAATCTGTGAAAAAAGTGTAGGTGAGAATAGACTTTGAGACGTTAAAGTCATTAAAGAAATTACAAAGGAAAAGATGGATTTAATACGTGAACATTACGAAACGGCAATGTCTCAACTTAAAAATACAATATGGTATAAACAAAATTAAAGGCCAGGAAAAGGAGAAAAAAAAAACTTCTTGCAGTAATTATGACAAATAATATCATTAATAAATAAAACTCATATAAATTGATTTAAAAAAGGTCCAAAACGGTAATGAAATCAATAGCGAAGATATCAACAGAAAATTCACAGGAGACAAGTGGTCTATGAAAATGTAAAAAAAAAGGTTCTGCTTCAGTAATAACTGATAAAATGAAATTAAAAATCATTAACGTATCATGTTTAATGATCATATTATCAGGTTTTTTTTTTAATAATAAGTTCCATTGTCGGTGAAACTGTAGAAATATAGACTTTCCAACACTTCTGCTAGAAGTTAAATTTCTGGAACGAAATTTAGGCATATGTGTTTTAAACATATTCCTGTCTATTGACTCAGCTAGAATATCCTACTGAAATAATCAGAAAGTTGGTCCAGAAAAAAAAAATTATATGTATGTTTATATCTATATATGTATATTCACATATACATATATTCACACAACAAATATATATGTGTATATACACACACACACACTCTCATGTCATTCAGGGAAAAAATTACAAAGAGATACAGAAGGAGAAGGCAAGTAGGCAAAATGGTAACAATTCGTGTTTCTGAATAAATCTGCAACATTTCTATAAATTTGAAATTATTTCAAAATAAAAAGTTAAAAAAAATTTGGTCAAACCAATATGCTTTGTATTATATGAAACACTAATGATTATGAAAATGTTTGTAGCGCTGTTGTAAGGAAGATTACTTGGCTTTGATTTTAACAAAAGAATTATTTTGGTTTATCTGTGGTATTATGCTTCTCCAATAAATTCTGTCATATGTATACTAGTGATACTATTAAATACAGTTGCTATCTAGCTACAATGTTTTAATGTTTCTGGAAGTTCATGGGAAGCACTCTCAAACAATTACTAAACTACCATTCCAAGGAACCAATAATCTGTTTTTCATGACTATGGGTTAGATTTGTCTTTCCTAGAATTTCGTATAAATGGACTTACACTGTCTGTACTTTTTTGTGTGTTGATTATTTTGCTCAGTAAAATGTTCTAAAGATCCCTTGAAGAACACGAAAGACACGAGGAAAATATTAGCCCAAGAGACAGAAAGGGCCACATAAACCAGAGACCCCATCAGACTGAGACCAAAAGAAGTAGGTGGTACTCGGCTACCATCAATTACCACCCTGACAGGGAACGCAACAGAGAGTCCTTGATGGAGCAGGATAAAGGTGGGATGCAGAACTCAAATTCTAGTAAAAAGACCAGACTTAATGGTCTAAATGAGACTGGAAGGACCCCAGAAGACACAGCCTCCAGGCTCTCTGTTAACCCCAAACTAAAACCATTCCGAGGCCAACTCATCAGACAAAGATTAGGCTGGACTATAAGACATAAAATGATTCTTGTGAAAAGTGTGCTTCTTAGCTCAAGTAGATACATGAGACTAAATGGGCAGCTCCTGTCCGGGGGTAAGGTGAGAAGGCAGAAAGGGATAGGAGCTGATTCAATGGACACGGGAAATCCGGGGTGGAAAGGAGGAATGTGGCCTCACATTATAAGGATAGCAACTAGGGTCACATAACAATGTGTATATAAATTTTTGTATGAGAAACTAACTTGAACTGTAAATTTTTACTTAAAGCACAATAAAAAAATGTTTTAAAGATTCCTACATGTTGCTTATATCAGTAGTTTCTTTCTTTTTATTGCTGAGTAAAACCAAAAACCAAACGCATTCCATGAAATCAGTTCCTAGTGACCCTATAGGACAGAGTAGAACTGCCCCGTAATATTTCCAAGGGGTGTCTGGTAGATTCAAACTGCCAACCTTTTGGTTAGCAACTGAACTTTTAACCGCTACAGCACCAGGGCTCCTTATTATTGAGTAGGATCCAATATTTGATATTAAAAAAATAAATAAAATAAAATATTTGATATTATGATATACTAATTTGTTTATCCCTTTACTTTTTGATAGACACTTGGGCTGTTGGCAGCTTTTAGCTTTATGGATGAAGCTACTATGAACGTTTATGTACAAGTTTTTGTGTGGATACATTTTCATTTGTTGAGTAAATACATAAAAGTGGAATTGCTGGGTCTTATTTTATGGTAACTGCATGGTTAACTTGGTAAGAAATTGTGAAAATTTATCCGAAGTAGTTCTACCATTTTGGATTCCCATTTGCAATATACGAAAGTTTATAGGGTTTCTACATGTTACATTCCAAGGAGACTGCATTAGGAATCTTGTGTGATCATATGAAGCCTAACTGAAAAGGGAAATAATTCAGAATACAGCAATCCACATTGTCCCCCACAGTTGGTATTGCCAGTCTTTTTAATTTTAAGAACTTCCTTTAACATTTCTTGTAATACAGATCTGCTGGTGATAAACTTGCTCAGCTTCGGTTTGCCTGAAATAGTTCTCATTCAACTTGCGTTTTTGAAGGATATTTTCACTGGGTATAGAAATCTAGGCACGCACGTAGGTTGCCTCAAAATTCCAAGCAGCAATATGGCTGCCAGGAAGAAGATTCCACCCAGTGCCTCAACCACTCCATGAACGCTATGTCCATCCAGTATGACTGAGCCATACACACTAGACACTTACACAATGTTGGTAAAGCGAAAGCTGTTTATTATTTACAGACTTTTATTTATATACAGATAACATCAACCGAAAGTAACCATCCACAATCAAAGATCAAAGTAACCACCCAGAATATCCCGCCCGTTTATCCTTTTCCCTCCAAAACCCCATGCTTCCCTGAGCCAGGAGTCATTGCATTGGATCCCACTTTTATTGACACCAATTTGTGGTTTCAAATCAGTCCAGGAAAGTCTTAGCTTCTCTTCCCTGGTCAGTCTAGCCTGCAGGTGCTCCCTACAGCCCTTTCTCTCACCTGGAGTTAGGTCAGCAAATGCCAGACAAAAGTTACACAAATCCTCCTACTTCAGACCAGTCCCAAGTTAGGGAGCTTACATGACTCCCCCCACTCCAGACCAGTTGCAAGTTAGGGAGTTTACACAACTCTCTCCACTTTAAACCAGTTGCTCCATTACCTCCTAGGTCTGATAATTTGTTGCAATGACTCACCAGCTCCTAGGGAAGGCCCATCTCTAGTTCAGCAGAGAAAGGATACAAACACAAAATGGATATACAGGAAGAGGTACACAGATGAGGTCTGGAGGGGTCTCCGCATGGAACTACCTGTCCCCAGGGATGCCATGTCCCCAGAGACACACGATTCTTGCTTATGCATCATCAATCTGGAAGCTCCAAGGTATTTCCGCATCCCAGGCTTATCCATAGTCAATGATTAGGGCTTCATTGCATATGTGTGTTGATCAGATTAATGAATATGCACAATTGATTGCACTATGCCCTCCTCCCCTCTTGGGCATGGCCTCTGGTGCTGCCGTTACATTTGCAGATATATGCATATATTCACACCTGAGCATCACTGGTTTATGGGATTTAGCAACACGGATCCACTGGAGAACCTAGAAAGAGCCAAGGTCGGATTACAGAAGGTAGAACAGTGATTGGGATATAACACCAACCTGACAGTGAGGAAAAACAAGTTTGCTCTTCAAGTTTATTTGGCGGGGGAAGAAAGACAAAAAATTACATGGGATGGAAGAAGACCATTTTTTCTTTTTTTTCTTAATATAGAAATGACATACCAAACCCATTGCCGTCGAGTCAATTCTGACTCATAGCGACCCTATAGGACAGAGTAGAACTGCCCCGTAGGGTTTCCAAGGAGCGCCTGGTGGATTCAAACTGCTGACATTTTTTTGGTTAGAAGCAGCAGCACTTAACCACTATGCCACCAGGGTCTACGGAAGTGACATAAGCAAGTTTAAAATTCTAAAGGAAAATAGTCTAAACATCCAGAAAATGAGGGCTGCTTATATAAATCGTGAAGAATGTACTAGTGGTTCTCATACTTTTGGGGCCTGAACATCGGCATTTAAAAAAAAAAAGTTTCTCAGGTAATTCTAAAAAGCCAGGAGTGAGAACCACTGGTCTATAAATGAATGGAATACTAACCAGTTGTTAAAAAGAATGAAACAGTATCTGTTTTGACATGGAATAATATCCATGTTATACGCTGAAACAAAAACAGAAAAGAAGATGCAGAACAGAATGTATAGTGCCATTTAAACACACATACACACAAGGTAAATGTGTAGAAAACATCTGGAAAGATGTACATCAAATTGTTTTCAGTGATTTCTCTGCAGTGTGGTATTAAGATAGACTGTCCCTTTCTCAGTTATATATTTCTCCAGCAGTTGAATTCCCGAATGGTAAACATTGTTAACATTTGCCATGTGCTTCTTATGTAACTGGCCCTGAGCTCAGTGCCTTAATTTTGTCTGTTTTGTTAACTATGGAGCAGAGCCTCAGAGAAAGGAGGCTCTCAAATACTGTCCACAGACAAATCCTATTTAATCTTTTAACAAACTTTCAAGGTAGATAGTATTATTACCTCCATTTTTGCAGATGAGAAAACTGAGGTACACAGAAATCAAACAACTTATTGGGTTGTTGGGAGGATTTGAATCCAGGTTTGCCTAACACAGAGACTGCATGCTTGGCCACTATGCAATACTGCTTCACTTTACAGTAAGCACTTTTCTGTTATGTAATCAAGAAAGAGGTAAACATATATTAAAAAGCAATTAGTACTGAAGATGCAGGAGAAAATTATCTAACTAGTCCACTATTTTGAAGCATGAATATGCTCTTTTCTCACTCTCTAATACTGTATTGAAACTATGGTGGCTTAGTGGTTAAGAGTTTGTTTGCTAACCAAAAGGTTGGCAGTTTGAATCCACTAGGTGCTCCTTGGAAACCCTATGGGGCAGTTCTACTATGTCCTATAGTGTTGCTATGTGTCGGAATTGACTTGATGGCAAAGAGGTTTTTTTTTTTTTTTTTAATCTGTACTTGTCTGTTGGGAATTAATGTACGTGGAAAAGAAGAGAAACAATATCAAATATGTGTTTATTGCGAATGTTGTTTTAGGTGCCGTCAAGTCTGTTCTGACTCATAGCGACCCTGCCTACAACAGAACGAAACGCTGCCTGGTCCTTTGCCATCCTCACAATCATTGCTATGTTTGAGCCCATTGTTGGAGCCACTGTGTCAATCCATCTCATTAAGAGTCTTCCTCTTTTTTGTTGACCCTCTATTTTACCAAGCATGATGTCCTTCTCCAGGGACTGGTCCCTCCTGATAACATGTTCAAAGTACAAGAGACAAATTTTTGCCATCCTTGCTTCTAAGGAGCATTCTCACTGTACTTCTTCTAAGACAGATTTGTTCATTCTTCCGACAGTTCATGGTATATTCAACATTCTTTGATAATTGTTTTTTTTTAATCTCTTTCCTGATTATATTGTGTTGCTGTGATGCTGGCAGCCATGCCACTAGTATTTCAAATATCAGCAGGGTCACCCATGGTAGACAAATTTCAGTGGAATTTCCAGATGAAGACAGACTAGGAAGAAGGGCCTAGTGGTCTACTACTAAAAAATTGGCCAGTGAAAACCTTGTGAATAGCAGCCGAACACTACTGTGAATACAACCTTCAAAATATTTCTAATAATTTGCTCCTTGTGTGTATGCGCACATGTGTTTGTATCGTTGTTGCTGCTCTGGGGTCAGCTCTGATGCATGGCGACCTTACGAATAACAGAGCGAAACATTGCCCAGTCCTGCACCATCTTCGTCATCTATGCATACATATAACATACGAGCTCACAAAATGCAAGTTTTGTTTTTAACAGCTGGGTAATGAGTCAGAATAAAATGGAATGAAACAGTCGGGAAGGCATCTATACTTTCATACAGAGAAGCTCTGTAGAAACTTGAGCAATAAGAAATTCAATTTGGCATTCAAGACTGAAAGACCTTATTTTCCAAGTCTTTGTGATAGACATTGGTCAACCACTGAAGCAGACCTAGCCAGGCAGCACATTCCATAGGCAGAATGGCTATGACTACCGTGTGCTGTTACTTTAAAACCACCAATCCGAAAACAAGATGTATCAACAATTTTCAGCCAAGTGTCCTGAAATGACAGCAAGATTAACTGATCACAATCTACACAGCATGTTGGAAGCAAGCCACCCTGAAAAGAAATCTGCTTTATAAGATACAAATAGACCAAGCAAGGCAATTCATCAAACAATTAAT
Source organism: Elephas maximus indicus (assembly GCF_024166365.1). Classification (NCBI taxonomy): domain Eukaryota; kingdom Metazoa; phylum Chordata; class Mammalia; order Proboscidea; family Elephantidae; genus Elephas; species Elephas maximus. The sequence goes on along the minus strand of NC_064835.1, from coordinate 77,275,273 downwards.
CTTTTATTTCACCTTAAAAAATAGAAACATTTGGTGTATATATACAAAAAAATAACTGCATATTCAAAAAGCATCTGGGAGATGAAAATTGTTAGATGAAAGATCAAGACAATTACGTGTCTAAGGTTTTTTGTGTTTATTTTTCTCTACAAATTAATACATATTTTCTGGAAAGTAGAAAAATGTAGGCCATATTGAATACACTGGTAAATGAAATGCGACTACTGTTAACATTTTAGTGTTTTTCTAAACTAGAGATTAAACCCAGGATCAGCCAAGAAAACCCTATGGAGCATTTCTACTCATGGGTCGCCATGAGTAGAGGGCTGACTCAATGGCAGCTAACAAGTTGTAAGTCACAAACTACATATAAAATTTTTTAACTTATCTTATACAATTGTAAGGAGCCCTGTTGGTGCAGTGGATAAGAACTTCACTGCTAACTAAAAGGTCAGCAGTTCAAATCTACCAGCTGCTCCTTGGAAACCCTGTGTGGCAGTTCTATTCTGTCCTGTGGGGTCGCTGTGAGTCAGAACCGACTCAACAGCAACAGGTTTGGTTTTTTGGTTTCATACGATTATAAAAGGAGCCCCGGCAGAACAGTGGTTAAAGTGCTTGGCTGCTAACCAAGAGGTTGGTGGTTGGAACTCACCAGCTGCTCGAGGGAGAAAGATGTGGCAGTCTGCTTCTGTAAAGATTACAGCCTTGGAAACCCAATTGGGCAGTTCTACTCTGACCTATAGGGTCACTATGAATCAGAAGCAACTTGAAGGCAATGGGTTGGCTTATAAAATTATAAAAAATTTTCATTTCTTCTATACAATTAACTATATTTCATAAATATTTTCTCACGTTACTTGTGGTGAAATGAGTTCCTATATTTGGTCTTTTGCCTTGGTTCTTTGGAAACACAGCTTGAGAGATTTTCCCCCTAAACCCTTTGTCCTAGTTTTCTATCCCAGAGGGTTTGTTATATTTGTCCAGGTTGATTGACATTTCCTGGGTAAGCTGTAAACTGCTTGGTAGTTTGATACTTTTTGCCTGGCCCTGGGCTGCAGACTGCCCTGTGATTAGTCTATTTTATGCACCTGGTAGGAATTGGTCACTAGACTATAGACTATACCAATGAAGCAACTATAAAATAGGCTATGCAAATAAAGTGATGATGGTCCACTGAGGGGACTGGTCAGTTTGTGGCCCTGCTGGGAGGGTCATGTCTTGAAACTGACAAGCAGTTTGCTTATATATGCAACCAGCCCCACAGGTTTCAGAAGGAAGAAAAAAGCAAAAAGGAGAGAAGGCAAGAGAGGCAAGAAGAGAGAAGCAGCAGAAAGAGGTGAGGAAGAGCTCCCAAAAGAGCTGTAACACGGGTCAAGGGCTGTAACACTGAAGACAGTGAGAAGCCCAGAAGGGACCCTGTGGCTAACCTAGGGCCCTGCATCAGAGTCTTTGTTGACAGCAGAAACCTGTCGCTAGGAATGTTGCTCAGAGAGCTGAAAAAAGCTGCTAAACTGGCTATGAGCTGGTCAGTTAGCAGTGGAGAAGCAGGAGCAGAAGTGGAGAAGTGGAGACGCAGGGAGGCATAAGGCAGAGACGTTTGCAGAGAGGGGGCACGCACGGCCCAGAGAAAGCCTGTCCTAAGGAGGCCGAGAGGAGGCCTGCACGGCTAGAAGGGGGCACACATGGCAGAGATAAGGGCCTGCTTGCTTGTAGGACTGAGAGGAGCTGAGAGAGCTGTCCTGCACCTAAGAAGGGAGGGATGTGCTTACCACTTGGGAGGAGCCTTCCAGACTTTGCCTGCATGCTTCCTGATCCTGATCCTGAGTTGTACCCTGTTACTTCCTTAATAAACCACTTAACTCTAAGTATGGTCTGTGAGTCCTGTGGGGCCGTTGCAACAAATTACGGAACACAGCAGAGAAGTAGATAGTGCCATGGGGAGGGTGGCTGGTGTCAGAAATAGTAAAAAGGTTGGAGAGTGGGGTATAGCTGACCTCCACCTTATAGGAATCAGCTTTTTCTCTCATCTTCCTGAAGTTTGAAGACATCAAGCACTACTACAACAACAACACATTAGGACATATTCTTATAGCTGGAATTTTTAAGGACATTAAAATACTCCATCCAGGAAGTATAGATTATGTGCATGTTCAATCCTCATTCCTGGTCCTTAGTTCCCTCCACATATTCTGTTACCAGTGTCTTGTGTTTTCTATCCTTCCAGATATCTCTGCATGTACAGTCAGGTGAGAGAGGGAGAGGTGTCCCCTACCTCTTCTTCAAATGGTAGCATATTAAACAAACTCCTGCCCCTTAGTTTATTACCCCTCATTTAAAAAATATCTTGGAGACCATTCTTTATTGCTACTTATGTATCTGTCTTATTTATTTTTCACAGTTGTATAGTATTATATATGGGGCAGCAGTGATTCAGTGGTAGAATTTTCATCTTTCATGTAGGAAACCCAGTTCAATTCCTGGCCCATGCACTTCGTGCATAGCCACTACTGTCTATCAGTGGAGTCTGCATATTGCTATGTGCTGAACAGGTTTCAGCAGAGCTTCCAGCCTAAGACAAACTAGGAAAAAAGGCCTGGTGATCGACTTTGAAAAATCAGCTAATGAAAACCCTATGGATCACAGTGATCTGAACTGCAGCTGATCACGGGGGTGGCGAAGGACAGGACAGTTTTCATTCCTTTGTGCATGGGTCACCTTGAGTTGGGGGCCCACTCGATGGTCGCTAACAACAACAGGTATTATATAGAGAAAGTCTAACTTATTTGGGAATCCCAGGGTGATGCAAATGGTTAAGTGCTTGACTACTAGATGGTTTGAACCCACCCAGAGGTGCCTAGGAAGATGGGCATGGCTATTTGCTTCTGAAAGTTTACCGCCTTGAAAACCCTATAGAGATGTTCTATTTGTATATACATGGGGTTATCATGAGTTGGAATCAATTCAATAACGACAAAAACATAACTTATTTATTTAGTGTCCTGGCTAAATAAATTTCCTTGGTTGTTTTAGAAACAAAACTACAATGGCTTTCCTTGTACATTTTTTTCATTTTAAAAACTTTATTGTGGAAAATTCAAATATATACTAAAATAGAATAATACAAAGAATTCCACGTACCCATCAACCAGCTTCAACAGCTATCAACTTACAGCCAGTCTTGTTCCATGTTATTCTTTACCCACGTCCCCGAGCCCACATTTTATCATAAAGCAAATCATTTTATTTATAAATATTCCCCTAAGTATCTTTAAAATGTGTATATACACCTTTGCATACATGTGAGAATACAAATACCAAGATGTAAGATAAATTCCAAAAGGTGGTTTTCCTAGCTCACAGGGGATCTGAATTTCACATGAAATATATTGCTAGCTTGCCCTCCCCATTATATCGATGTATGCACCCATCAATAGTAAATCAAAGTAACTGCGTCCTTGTGTCTTCATGAAAACAGCATATTATTAATTTTTTAATCTTTGCCAGTTATGTGAAAAATAGTATTTTATGACATTAGATACCTTTTTGTGCTTTTAAATGTCATTTGTATTTCTTTTTTCCTGTGGAAACATGTTTTTGTACCTTATCTATATTTTTCTGAATTGTTGGACTTTCTCCTACTGACCTGTTTTGTGGTAGAAAATTAGATCTTTTTGCCACACATATTACAAATATTTTTTCAGCCTGTTTTTTGTCATATTTGTTTGCTACGTAGAAATTTTAGTATTCCTTTTGGTCACATTTGTCAATCTTTAATTTTATGGCTTCTGAGGTTTATATCCTGTTTGGGAATGCTCTCCCCCACTCTGACTTTAATATTTTCTTCTAGTATTTTAAAAAAATTTTACAGTGTTTTAGGTGAAAGTTTAGAGCAGAAATTAGTTTCTCACTCAAAAATTCTTACACAAATTGTTTTGTAACATTTGTTGCACTCCCCACACTGTGTCAGCACTCTCCCCCTTTCCCTTTCCACCCTGGGTTCTGTGTGTCCTTCATCTAGTTTCCCTGTCCCTTCCTGCCTTCTCATCTCTGCTTTTGGGCAGGTGTTGCCCATTTGGTCTCGTACACTTGATTGAACTAAGAACTATGTTCCTCAGGTCTGTTATTGTTTTACAGGCCTGTCTAATCTTTGGGCGAAAGGTGGACTTTGGAAGCGGCTTCAGTTCTTAGTTAGCGGGGTATCCAAAGTCATAGTCTCGGGGGTTCCTCCAGTCTCTGTCAGACCAGTAGGTCTGGTCTTTTTTTGTGAATTTGAATTTTATCCTACATTTTTCTCCTGCTCTGTCTTGTAGTATTTTTAAGGTTTCACTTTTTAAAAATCAAATATTTGCTCCGTCGAAATTTTATTTTTCTTGAGAATACACACGCAAAACATAAACTAATTCAACAGTTTCTATATGTACAGTTCAGTGACACTGATGACATTCTTCGAGTTGGGCAACAATTCTCACCCTCCTTTTCTGAGTTCTTCCTCCCACATTCACATAAACTCACTGTCCCCTAACGTTCCTCTCTAATCTTTTAAGTTGCTGTTTTCAATTTGATCACATACAGATCTTAAAGTGTAATGCGCAAGACAGACATTCTTTATTGGTTAAACTAAACTGTTATTTGGGTTTTAAGAAGACTGCAGGGGATATTTTTGGTTTAAGGCTTAAAGATTATCTGAGGTGAATAATTTTTGGGGTTCATTCAGCCTCCACGAGTCCAGAAAGTCAGGATTCCAGGAGAACTGCAGAAATCCTGTTCTAGATTTTCCCCTTTGATCAGGATTCTTCTATAGAATCTTAAAATGTTCAGTAACCGTAGCCAGGCACCATCCAGTTCTTCTGGTCTCATGGCAAAGGAGGCAATTGTTCAAGCAGGCAACTAGCTACACACTCTATTTCCTCCTCTTATTACTGACTCTCCTTCTTTGTCGCTCCAGGTGAATAGAGACCAATTGTTGAGCTTTGGATGGCCACTTGCAGGCCTTTAAAAGCCCAGACACTACTCAATGAATAGAATTTATTTTGATACAAGGATGTCAAAGGGATCCATTTCCTCCCCCCCACATGTCTAGATGGGTGGGAGACAGACCTTTTCATCTTATAATTAGAAAGTAGGTATAGTTACAAAATCAGATACTCTAGAAGAGATCATTTTACCTAGAGTAACAACCATATTACCCATATTAGACCCTTTTCAGTTTTGGTAGACAGCCTGGGGGAAGAGAATAAAGGCAAGGAATAAAGGCACAGAGGCCAAGAATGAAGCTTCTTAAAGGTCAACTATTTCTAATTCACAATTGATAAGTGAAAACTCTTAGTGAGCACACCTAAGACGTACCAGGCTTCTTCTCGGGCACAGGGATTCAATGTTTGGCAAAACCAAAATTTCTACAGAGCAAAATGGTCAAGCACTCAGCTGCTAACTGAAAGGTCTGCAGTTGGAACTTACCAGCTGCTCTGCGGGAGAAAAGGCCTGATGACCTAATCCCATAAATATTCCAAGCTAGGAAACCCTATAGGGCAGTTGGACTTTGTTACGTAGGGTCACTGTGAGTCAGAATCGCCTTGAGGGCACACAACAACGATCACCACCATCACCATCACCAGATGACCTGGAGTCAACCCTACTCATTGTAACCCCATGTGTGTCAGAGTAAAACTGTGCTCCATAGGGTTTTCAACAGTGGATTTTTGGAAAACAGATCGACAGGCCATTCTTCTCAGGTGCCTTTGGGTGAACTCAAATTTCCAACCTTTGGGTTAGCAGCCTAGCACCTTAAATTAACAGTTTGCACCATCAGGGACTCCAAACAAGGTCCCTACCCTCCTAGAAGTTTAGGAATCTGTCTTCCTGTGGCTTTCTTGACACCACTTTCTAATCTTGTCTCCTTCGAACCCAATACCTTGGCCTCGAGTCCTGCTGCCAGAATCACGTGATCCATCAGCCAAGTCCAATGGAGAGCTACCTTCTGGGAAGGAGGCCGTGGAATGCGACACCCCCACCCACTTTCGGGGGGGCAGAGGCCAGTTTTGACATATTTGATGCAGGGAAAAAGGCCTGGAGCCCTGGCGCGCGCAGGGAGTCCCGGGGACTCCCCAGGCTACCCATCAGGCCTCTGTGAGGGCACCACGGCCGGGGTTCCACTACGCTCACGGTGGGCTCCGGGCGCCGGCCGACCCTCCCCTCGCGCGGCTGGGCTGGGGGGCCGAGCCGGGGGCGGGGCCAGGGCGGAGTCTCCCTCGCTGCCGGCCCCGCCCCGCTCGTGCCGGCCTGTGGGCTCGCGCCTTGGGCGGAGCGCGCCCCCGCGCGGCCGGCCCCGCCAAGTCGCCGAGCGCACCGGCGCCCGCCCCGCCATTGGCTCGCTCCGGGCAGGAGGCGGTGGCGGCCTCCCCGCCCCTTCCCCGCCTCCTCTTCCTGCTCCGAGGAACTGGCCTCGCTCCGGGGCCGGCCCAGTCTAGCCGCCCCCGCTTCACACGCGCCCGTCCGCAGGGAACGGAAGGGGGACAGAGTCGGAGCAGCCTCGGCGAGCGGAGGTGCTGGGGAGACGGCGGCGCCCGGGACGGCCCCGGTGCTGCGCAGAGATGCTGGGCGTCGCGGCGGGAATGACCAACAGGTAAGGAGCCGGGGCCTCCCGCCCCTCGGCGCCCTCTCCATTCATCGCGGCCGTGCGGGCGCCTCTGCCCGCCCTCCGCGGCCCGCCCCCGGGGTCGGGGACCGGGCTGCCGCCACGTCGCCGCGGGCTGCAGCAGTGGCGCCGCCGGGGCCGAGGCGGGGCCGGCCGGGGCTGCGGTTGCCCTTCCTCGGGCGGCTGCCGCGCGGCGCGGTGTCTGGGGGCGGCGGCTGGGGCTCCGGTCCTCCTCCGACGCCTTCTGGTTCCTTTCCTGGAGGGGGTGTCGGGGAGAGGCTGGGGCGCCCGCGCCGCGGCCGGTGGCCTTTCCTCCCCGTCGGCGGCCCTGCCTGGCCTTCCCCACCTGGTGGCTGCGGTGCGGGCGCGGGCAGGGGGGCGCGGCCGGGGGGGGCGCGGGCAGGGGGACGCGGGCGGGGGGGCGTGGCCGGGGGGGCGCGGGCGGGGGGCGCGACCGGGGTGGGCGTGGGAAGGGCGGAAGCCCCGGGCCTCGGGGTCCCCGGGAGGCGGGCGGAGAGAGCGGCTCCCCGTGGATCCCTCTTACTTCCCGAGCAGAGCGTGGAATTCCAGCACTCCTGACGAAGTTCTCATCCGGGCCCTGCGGCTGCCTGCGGTTTTGGGGGGCTGCGCTCGGGGACCTGCCAGGTGGAGAGAATCCTCCTTACTACGTGCGCTGCCCCCGGGCGGGCAGTTAGGGGGACAGACCTGCTCGGCTGCAGGCCAGTGTCTGCGCGTCAACCTTGTAGCTGTTAATCTCGACGCACGTTTTGCAGCCTGAGAGGGTCCTTGCGGGTTGAAAACAGATACAGTTGTGCCTTCTCTTTTGTTGAGTGTTTTGTGGGTAGAGTGTGTTTACATATTTATTAAGATCGGTTTTTCCAAAAAGTGACATGCAGTTATCTCCTCTAATTCTGTCTTGAGCAGGGGAAGGAAGCCTAAAACAAGTTTAAAAAAAATTGCTGTTGTTGGCGGATGGGCTAAAGCATTTTTCTTACGGTGTTCTTACTGGTAAGAAACGTAAACCACATTGGTTTGTGTTTTACAGTTGGTGTATGACTAGGATAGTAGTTTCAAGGTGAACTACAGTATTTGTAAGTTACATGTCAGGGTAACAAGCTTTCCAGGCAAAACCCAGTTTAAACCAGCCTTTCAGATTTTCATTGTTGAGGTGTATTAATGCATTACGGGTGCCTTGAGGACAGATTCTTCCTCGGCGCTTATGCTTAGCAAGGTACCTAACGACAGGTACGTATTTGTTCAGTTAATAACTTATATTCTAGCAGTTGGAATCTGAAATAGACCGGACGTTGTTAAATATTTTGGTTTCAGAACCCTTTTACACTCTTAGAAATTATCAAGGACCCCTCCCGAAGACTTTTTGCTTATGACACTTCTGTCAATAGATATTTACTGTATTAGAAATTAAAACAAGCATTAGAAATATTAACTTGTTAAAATAAGAATAAACTCCTGATATGTTAACATACGTAACACATTTTTATGAAGAATAGTATTTTCTAAATAAAAAAATTTAGTGAGACAAGTGGCATTGTTTTATATTTTGCAAATCTCTTAAAAGTCTGGCTTGGTAGAAAACAGCTGAGTTCTCGTATCTGTTTTGCGCTTAGTCCATTGTGATACGTTTTCACTGAACTATATGAAGAAAATCTGGTCTTATACAGTTGGAAGAGGCAGGAGTGTTTTAACTAATTTTTCAGATAATTGTGGGTATTCTTTGATACAACACCAAACTGGTTATGTGGTAGTTTCATAAAGATTAGTTTCAGTGTGGAATCTGAAGCTGTCTCAATGAACTTTCTGCACCCTGTTTATGTTAAACTCCATTGGTCTGTCTGAAATTTTGAATGGCTCTTTTACCCAAGAATAATATTGTAACAGCATATGGTTATCATCTGGAAAATATTGGTTCGCTGGATTAAGCAGAACTTCCAAATGTTGACACATTCCATTGTCAGGCTCAAAGTGGCAGCTACAAGTTTTCCAAAGCTCTAATTTTCAGTTTAAAGCTTGATTTTTATCACTGGCAACAAAATATCATCAATATTGTTCTTCCAAGTGACTGTTTCACTTTGTCCATTTTCAAGAAAATGTCTGCCAAATGCAAGGCTAAATAACCATAGTTTGTCAGTTGTTCTTTTCCATAAAAATGGTGTTCTATGAAAAAAGCATCTAATTCAGCTCGCCGCTGTCACACCTGTGCTTTTCCTTGAGACAGCCGTCTTACCTCGGTACGCAGGAGCAGGAGGTATGCGTACCTACCCTTTCATCACAAGAGCCGAAAAAGAGGGTCAAGGGTTAAGATTTAATAAAGTCAATAATATGTACTGTTCATCAAGGATATTTTTCAGTTGACATTTTTATTGAAGTAATTGTAGATTGACATGCAGTTCTGAGAAATAATAATTTACCCGTTTCCCCCCAGTGGTAACATCTTGCAAAGTTGTAGTATAATATGACAGCCATGATATTGGCACTAGTATTGTCAGTCCACCGTTCCTGTTAAGATTTTTCCAGTTTTGCTTATAGCTGTGTGTATGTATATATTTAGTTGCGTGTAGTTTTTTGTGTGTGTGTGCTTTAGAAGACTTCATAGAGCAGATTACTTTCTCGTTAAACAATACACACACTGTTTTGTGACATTGGTGGCCAACCCTATGGCATGTCGGTACACTCCCCTTCGGGACCTTGGGTTCCCTATTACCAGCTTTGCTGTCCCCTCTTCCCTTCTTGTCCTTGTCCCTTGTTTTGTTTTAGGGGCTTGTCTAATCTCTTGCTGAAGGGGGAACTTCAGGAGTGACTTCAGTACTGAGTTAAAAGGGTGTCCAGGGGCCATACTCTTGGGGTTTTTCCAGTCTTTGTCAGACCAGTAAGTCTGATCTTATTCTGTGAGTTAGAATTTTGTTCCACATTTTTCTCCAACTGGGACTCTTCATTGTGATCCCTGTCAAACCAGTTGGTGGTGGTACCTGGGCACCATCAGTCTGGTGGAGGCCATGGTAGTTGTGGTCTGTTAGTGCTTTGGAGTAATCTTTCCCTTGTGTCTTTGGTTTTTTTCATTCTCCCTTGCTGCAGACGGGGGTGAGACCAGTGGAGTATCTTAGATCGCCACTCACAAGCCTTTAAGACCTCAGACACTACTCACCGAAGTAGAATGTACAACGTTTTCTTTGTAAACTATATTATGCCAGTTGAGCTCGATGTTCCCCAAGACCACGGTGCCCACAGCTCTTAGTCCGGTAATTCGGTCCTTCGTGGAGTTTGAATGTGTCTATGAAGCTTCCATGACCGTGCCTTGGTCAAGTTGTGCTAACTTCCCTAGTATTGTGTTCTGTGTTAGCCTTTACCAGATTACCACCACCTGTCTTGACAGTTTGTCCTACTGTGGTGGCTTGTGTGTAGCTGCGATGCTGAAAGCTATGTCGCCAGCATTTCAAATACCAGCAGGGTCACTCATGGTGGATAGATTTCATCAGAGCTTCTAGACTAAGACCAGTAGGTAACGCCTGGTGATCTACTTCTGGAAATTAGCCAATGAAAACCTTATGGGTCAGAACAAAACGTCATCTGACTTGCTTACTTTGAACTCATCATCAGGAGGAATGAGTTGCTAGAGGACATCATGTTAGTTGAAGTAGACCGCCAGTGAGGGCGTGCAAGACCCTTGGTGTGATGGATTGGCACAATAGCGACACGATGCCAATGATGGTGGGGGTGATGCAGGATGGGGCAGTGTTTTGTTCTGTGGTACATAAAGTCACCATGAGTTGAAGTCGACTTGATGGCAGCTATCTGTATCTAATTTTATCACATGTGTTGTTGTATCTGTCACCACATTGAATATACAGAACGGGTCTATTACTACAGGATTTCTCGTGGTTTCCTTTTATAACCACACCCATCCCTTTGCCCCCCATCTCTTCTTTAACGGCTGGCAACCACTAATCTGTTTTCCATTTCTAAACTTTTGTCGTCTTAAGAAATGTCGTCTTAAGAAATGTCGTCTTAAGAAATGACCTTTTGGTGTTGCCTTTTTCATTCAGCATCACTTTCACCCAGATTGTTGCATGTATCATAGTTTGTTCTTTTTTATTGTTGAGTATTCCATGGTATATTCATGGAATCTAGGATAAGAAATTTTTCGTTGTTTGTCTTTTTATACTATTTTGATTTTTTTTAACCATGTGCATGTATTAAATTTTAAAGCATTTACTGTCATGCCAGGAGCATAATAGATGCTCAGTTCATGGTAACTGTGTTGTTGATGCTGGTTTTTCCTGCCACCCTTGTTCTTTACCCCTAACCTGCACCTTCTCCTGAACTCACTGTGTCTGTTAGTGGCGCTAACATAGTCACTTCTGATTTCTTCCTTTCTTTCACTCCCAATAGCCACTTCCTTGCTGAGTTTCCTACCTTGGAATTTTCTCTTGACTCCATCCTTTTCTTTCTTACAACTTTGTTTTCATTCTGGTCCCAATTGTCTTTCAAATGAATGTAAGGTAACAGAATGTTAACACTGGGAAAGACTTTAAGAGATGTACCACATGGTTTGTTTAACTGTGCGTCTGCTGAAGGACATTGGGGCTATTTCCAGTTTTGAGCTGTTATGAATAAAGCTTCTGTGAATATTCGTGTACAGATTTTTATGTGAACGTAAGTTTTCATTTCTCCGGAATAAATGCCCAAGAGTGCGCAATAGTTGGGTGGCATAATAATTGCATGTTAGTTTTTTAAGAAACTGACAGATTTTTCCAGAGTGGCTGTACCATTTTTATCAAGGGCGCTTAAAAGTGAACTTGGCGTTCTTTTACTGCTAGTTCACGGAGACGAAGAATAACATGACACTGCCGCTGCCTTGAACAGTGCTGAGGGTCCAGCTGTTTTACCCAGTATTGCTTTTGAACTATTAGTGTATCAACACAGTGCAAAAGGCTATAGCAACTTCTTAGTATTATGAAAATAGTTGTGATCTTGAAGACCTTATGAAAGGGTCTTGGAGATCGCTATGGGTTTAAGACCACACTTCTGAGAACCTCTGTTATAGACATACTCAGAAATTATGAGGAATGTGCAGGTATTGGGGATATCTAAAAAGGGATATTTACAACTATTTCTCTTAAATGCGTTTATTAAATGCTCGCAATAGTATGTGCGGAAACCCTGGTGTCATAGTGGTTAAGAGCATACAGCTGCTAACCAAGAGGTCAGCAGTTCGAATTCACCAGGTGCTCCTTAGAAAGCCTATGGGGCAGTTCTGTTCTGTCCTTTAGGGTTGCTATGAGTTGGCATCGACTCGATGGCAATGAGTTTGGGGTTTTTTTTTTGTTTATGCGTTATAATTTTGGGGAGTTTTAGTGGGACTTAATAACCTAGACTTGAAGAAACACCATGGAAAAAAGTGACTTTCTGCTCTTAAGGATTTTCCCCGTACGTAATGGCTAGTCCTCATCTGTAGGAAGAGGTGGGAAAATGTCATAGCTGTGAATGTCTTTAGAAAACTCCAGTGCTCTGTACCTGTTTGTGGGTGAGGAAATTGAGCTCTTGATTTTTTGAGAAAGCTGATAAAAATTTGGTTGTAGAAAATATATCTTCACTTCGGGTTGTTCTGTGCCCTGCAGACTTACAGGAAATGATGCATCAGGATTGTGCTGGCTTGATTTTTTTTTTTAAATCATCCCCAAACCTCTCATTTGTGATAACCTCTTGACCCATCTCCTGGGCGCTCTTTTACTAAACGTGGGTGCACTGAGTGAGCTTTCTTTTCTTCTAAACCAGTTGCTGTCAAGTTGATTTCGATTCATGGCAACCCATGTGTGTCAGAGTCGAACTGTGCTCCTGAGGGCTTTCAACTGCTGAGGTAGATCATCAGGCCTTTTCTTTCGCGGCTCCTTTGGGTGGACTAGAACCACTGACCTTTCGGTTAGCAGCCCAGAGCATTAACTGTATCACCCAGAGGCTCCCCCTTTGCTCCTAGAGGGCCTTACAACCCCTCTACTGGGTTAGAGAAACCTCGACAACCACTGCAGATCAACAACGGTAGAAGAGAGCTTTACTCTCAGGACTTCTGTTCTCTGTAATGTTGTATCTGTTCTTCAGATAATCGTTTAAGTAAACCTCGGTATAGGTCATGTTTCTTAACTAGTTTTGCACTTCAACAGGAGGAAAAGATCTCAAACCATTTGTCAGCTTTACCGTTCCTTTAAGTACCCTTTTAAGCTGTGGTTTCCCGCCCATGGTATCATCTGTATTACATGCTGGACTGTTGCCACGTTGTCTTCCAAAAACTTTAGTCTTGGCATACTTGAGAAACAGGAGCTGCAATAGCTATTGCCATAGGGCGTGGATTCTTCAGCAGCTGACACTTCCACACACTGCAAGGCATTTCCTTGTATCTTTTTTCATGCTGGAACAGATTTTAGAGCTTGATGAGCCCACAGTGACATTTAAAATAGGGACGGGGAAGCTGTAGGTGAAGCAGGTTCTGAATAGTGGGTCCTGTGTGAGGTAGGAAAAACTGTACTAGGAATTGAGTTTGCATGCCGACAGCATGTGTTTGGTGGTGGGAGGTGCAGGACTTGGCATTAGCACACCCAGGAATCTGAAGCTCACTTCCGAGTGAGTCTTTCATTTTCCCTTTGCCCGTGTTTCTTTACCAGTTTGTCTGAGGATCAAGTAGGATAAAGGATAAAACAACACATGACAAAATACAGTTCATATGCACACACGTTCTGTTTGTACAAAAAAGGGATCACGCTGTCCTGCAATTGTTTTTATAACTTCAGATATCCGAGGTATTTTCCAAGTTAGCATTTCTGCATCTTTCTTCTTTTTTTTGACCTTAGTTTTCATGACTGCTTAGTATTTCAGTGTACAAATGTGATCTGTTCTATGTAACTAGTCCTTGCCAGGTGGACATTTGAGCTCCAGTTTTCTGTTACTGCAAGCACGTCTTTGAACATCTGTGCCAGCACTTCTGTAGAAGATTCCTGAGAGTGGGTATATGTGTTTTACATTTGGAAGGTTTGGTTTATGTTCTAATCCCAACTCTCTTCCTTCCTGGCTCGATGACCTCGGCCCAGTCAACGTTTTTAATCCTCAGCTTCTTAATTTACAAGGTAATACCACCTATCTCAGAGAGTTGCCAGAAATATGAAGGCAAACAAACATTTCTGAAAGGTTACAAATGAAATTGTCTAATTGCTACCTGTCTTAGCTATCTAGTGCTGCTACAACAGAAATACCATGGGTGGATGGCTTTAACAAAGAGAAATCTATTCTTTCACAGTCTAGGAGGCTAGAAGTCCAAATTCAGGGTGCCTGCTCCAGGGGGAGGCTCTTTCTTTCTGTCAGCTTTGGGGAAAGGTCCTTGTCATCAGTCTTGCCCTGGTCTAGGAGCTTCTCAGTGCAGCGACCCCTGGTCCAAAGCCTCTTCTTGCTTGGTGGTGGTAGTGAGGTCCATCTGTTTCTGTGCTTGCTTCTCTGTTTTTATGTCTGCAAAGAAATTGACTCAGGATACAGCCCAATCTTCTAGATTGAGTCCTGCCTCATTAACATAACTGCTTTTAATCCTGCCTCATTAACATTATAGAGGTAGGATTTACAACACAGGAAAATCACGTCAGATGATTGTGTAATGCGGACAATTACACAATATTGGGAATCATGGCCTAGCGAAGTTGACATACATTTTTGGGGGACACAATTCAATCCATAACAGTGTTTGTGGAGAGGGCGTCTAGGAATTTAGGAATCTAGGACTAGAAAATTTTTCAGTGTGTATCTTTTTGTACTGTTGTTTTTTTTTTTTCTTTTTTAACCATGCGCATGTATTAAATTTTAAAGCATTTACATCATGCCGGGAACATAATAGATGCTCAATTGATGGTAACTGTGCTTATTGATGCTAATTTTTCCTACCACCCTTGTTCTTTCCCCGGCTTGCACCTTCTCCTGAATTCATTGTGTCTGTTAAGGGCACTAACATAGTCACTTCTGATTGCTTCATTCCTTATAGCCACTTTCTTGCTGAGTTTCCTGCCTTAGAATTTTCTCTTGAATCCATCCTTTTCTTTCTTACTCCATTATTACAGTTTCATTTTCATTCTGGTCCTGATTCGTTCAAATGAATGTAAGGTTACAGAATGCTAATGTTGGGAAAGACTTCAGAGAGTGCAAATCGAGTGCCCTGGGGGCCATAGCTTTTTTTCCCCCAAGTGGATGGAAAATCCGTGTGCATATGAGATGTTTGAGGTGAAACAACTAATGCCTTATCTATTATGTATATGTGTATAAATATTTCTACTTTTCATTTAATATTGATGAAGTACATATTCTTTTAAAGGGATTATGGAATTTGTGGCACTGTTTTTTTTTCAGCGTTATGTTTTATCTGTCAACATGTAGAACAATTATGGTAATTTAGAAATTTAACATAAAAATGGCTTTATATGTGAAAAAAGCAGAATCCACTTGAACTAAACATTTGAGTGGATCTACTACGCTGGTCCACTAAACTGGTCCTTTATCTTATGGAGGGGGACTTCCTAGAGAGGTAAGTTTATTCAAGACCACAGAGTGAGCTAGCAGGGTTAGGACTAGAACCCCGACTTCAGATAGTGTGGTAGTATGGCGTTCCTTCCGCTGTTATACACCAGCTTGCTCTATGACTTCATTCACGTTGCATTGTTATGCTTTTATCTTTCTATCTATATTGTAAATGCCTTGAGGGCCTAGACCTTTTCTGGTATACCTGCTTCTCTTTAGCATAGTAACTGGAAATATCTAAATGAATCATTAAATATTGCCCCAGACTTAATCTGTTACAGGGGTCTGGAAAGTTACTGTCTTTGAAGTGGATACCTTTTGTGAAAGGTGTTCTTGAGGATTCCTAGGTACACGTGCTGGTGCCTGTAATTCTTCCACCAGAGACCTAGATCTTCTCAGCCACCCACGTCCACTGTCCCTACCAGGCAGTGCCTGAGAGATTCCTTCCTCCTGGCACGCTTCTTTACTGATGCATTAGTTAAGTGACAAATGGTTCAGTCCACTTAAACAGACTATAAATTTATTTTTCATTGAGAAATGTAGTTACGTTGTTGTTTTGTTCTGTGGCCTTTTTTTTTAAGCTGGTCAAATTGCTATCCCATATAAAATGTTTCTTACTGACATGACGAGGAAGAAAGGGAGAATGGGCCTTGGATAGGCAATTAGCAGCCTCTGTCACAGCTAGTTTCTTTCTTCTCAGTGCAGTAGATTTCAACAGACCTTTTAAAATAGGCAAGGTGCAGTGCAAGTGCGACTGATGTTGTCCCTGTCCTTGAGAACCTTTCAGTTTAACTGCTGTAGCGTTGCTGTGAGTCAAAATCGACTTGATGGCAACAGGTTGGGTTTTTGGTTTTTGGATCATTCCTGTTGGTTGCAGATTTTCATAAACTACCACTCTTTTCCTATTGCCCCTCTTTTCAGAAAATTAAGAGGTTTATTATTGACTGTTAAATAAGATCCAAACTCCAGATCCTGGAATTGGTTATTTGTGATCCAGTCCCAAGCCATCTTTATAGCCTTGTCACACACTATTCCCCAGGCTGTGTTTCTCTAAACTAACTCACTTGCTGTTTTCTGAAAACAACTGGACTTTACCGCCTCAGTGCCTTTATTAGTGTGTTTTCTCAGCCTGGAAAGCCATCTTCTTCTGAGTCTATGCAGCATCTGGGGCCAAATTGACTTCTCCTCCCATGAAATAATGAATTCCTGGAACATTTATTGAACCTCCACTGTGTTTGGTAGTTAGGAATTCAGAACTTTATCTATTCTCTCAAAGCTTTTTTGGGGGGGGGAGGGTGGGTAGTTATCAATTTCTGTTTTTATTATAGTTATTTACACATACGTCTAATCTTTCCTGACAAATTGTAACCTCTGGAAGCTAAAGGAATGTCTTAATGAACTTTGTTAAATGTCCAAAGAAAAACAAACTGGATTTAAATGTGCTTTACTTCTGCTTTTATGCCCTCATTTGTTAGGGAATTGAAAAGTTCAGGGCTGGCTCTGTTTTAGTGTCCGTGACATTGTTTGAATAAACTTGCAGAACTCTGAGTAAGACGAGGTAGCTTTCACATTTGGCTTAACTTAACCCTGCGGCGTATTATATACCAGTGGCAGAGACCCAACATCCGTGGAACGTTGTGAAGATATTCAAATGATGTTTCATCATCCCTGTTTAGTTCGTTTCACTGCCAGGCTACTCTTTTTAAAGCTTTCTTAGTAATAACCACCTTTTATTAATTACCTACTTTATACAAGTACTTTAAAGATATTATTTTATTTAATAAATCCTATCCTCACAGCCACACTGTGAAGCAGGACTTTTATGCCCATTTTGCAGATAGGGAAACTGAGCTCAAGTGGTTAAGAACTCAACAAGGTCATGCAGTTAGCTGGGATTCAAACTTAAGTCTGTCCGACTATAAGGTTGCTATGAGTCGGAATCAACTCCATGGCAATGGGTTTGTTTTTTTTACTTTTATTTTTGACTGTAGAACCTTTCCTTTTAAACACTGGAGTGCAGTGTGTCTCCTTAGTTCGCTTCACTGGTCAAGAAGAGATCACAGGTCCTACTTCTTTTCCTAGGTTTCAAGGCTTAGCAGGCTCTAAACCTATTCAGTTGTATTCCCCACTACTCTTTTGCTTACATCATCTTACTGCCAAACATTGCAGTCCTTTCTGAACTTGATTTTTGTTACTCTTCTACCAGGAATAATATCCTTCCTTTTTACTTACTTATTTTTTTGGTGTAAATCTTCATACTTTGTTTAAGCCCTCATTTAAACTCTTCTGTCTTGAAGATGTTCTCTATAGATGATATGCTTTGGCTAATTGAAAGTAGCAGTTTTTAAACTTCTTGGCCTCAGGACCCCTAATGAGTTCCCTGAATTTTCTTTTCACTTTATACAGGTAGTCTTTGACTTACAACGTATTTGAGTTACCACGAACTGCACTTAGGGCTGTCCTTTTTTTTTTTTTTTGGCTTACACAATGTGCGTATACCTGGAGAAGCAGGAAGTGCAGCTGTTGAAGCTGTAAGTTTATATATAATGTTTCCAACCCCCAAAAACAAATATCGGGTTTATAAAGATGCTATTAATAAAAGGCAGTATTAATGAAACAGAAAATAAAGAGGTATTTGATTTACGTCAGAACCGACTTAGGACGGAGTTGTCGAAGCAGAACCCAGTCGTAAATGTGGGATTGTCTGTGTATCCCAGAATTGGAGCAGAAGAATCTGGCAACAGGTGCAGACAAACAAAGCCCTAACAAAAGCCCACTGTCTCTAAGCAAAGGACCAGGAAAGGGGAAGTAGCATGACAGAAAACATTTAGACAGTAACTAACCTAGGCCAGTCACATGCCACAGGAAAAACTAGCAAAATCCAAGTGGGGAACAGAGACTTCCACTCTTGCCAGGCTGTAATAAGTTGCCCAACATCTCTGTCACAGTACTATCAGAGAAGGCCAAGTAGGGAGCTAAGACTTTCATCCCCATTGAGTGGTGGTTAATACCCTCCCTACCACAATGTTTGAATCTACTAGGTGCTCCTTGGAAACCCTATGGAGCAGTTCTACTCTGTCCTGTAGGGTCGCTATGAGTTGGAATTGACTTGATGGC
This sequence comes from Elephas maximus indicus, assembly GCF_024166365.1. NCBI lineage: Eukaryota > Metazoa > Chordata > Mammalia > Proboscidea > Elephantidae > Elephas > Elephas maximus. Next base: position 77,256,960 of record NC_064835.1, on the reverse strand, counting down.
AGCAGGTGGCGGTGATTTACCACAGTGTCAGGGGAGGCATGACATGGGGAGCCAGAACTTCCATCTGTGGCCCATCCTAGAGAAGTGTGAAAGCCAGTTAAAACAGAAGGTTCAAATAAGACCCAGAGTCTCATGATACAAAAAGGTCCAGGTTTCATTAGAAAATCACTCATACCAAGAACCAGGAAACTGGATGAAAACAAACACAACCAATAAATAGGTAACAACACCAAGATGACAGAGATCTTAGAATTATCTGACAAAAAATTTTAAAGCATTTATGAGAAGAATGTTTCCACGAGCCAATTATAAAATACTGGAAACAAACGAAGAAACGGAATGCCTCAGTAAAAAAAACAGAAAGTTTCCGCAAAGAAATAGAAAATATAAAGAAGAACCAAAGGAAAATTTTACAACTGAAAAATACTATAACCAAAATAAAAAGCTCAGGGGGTGGATACAGGAAAGAATCAGTGAACTGAAAAATAGAAATTACCCAATCTGAACAACAGAAAGAGGATAGACTGGAGGAAAAAAAAAAAAAAAAAATGAAGAAAGCCTCAGGGGTCTGTGGAGCTTTAACAGAATATCTAACATTCATGCCACTGGAGTCCCAGAAGGACAGGAGATGGTAGGCTGTGGCTAAAAAAGTGCTTGAAGAAATAATGACTGAAAATTTCCCAGAATTATTAAGAAACATGAACATACAGATTAAAAAGCTGAGTGAAACCCAAGCAAGATAAATGCAAAGAAATCTATGGTAAGATAACATCGTAATTAAGCTTCTGAAACCTGAAAAACAGAAAAATCTTGAAAAATGACACCTATGGTAGAGGGGAGTGGATTAAGAAACAAATTTCTCATCAGAAGCTGTGGAGGCCAAAAGAAAAGAGGCACAGCACACAGTACAGTGGCTTCTGTGCTTTCAAGTACGGAAAGAAAAGAACCTAAATTCTGTACCTGGCAAAAATGTCCTTCAGGAATAAAGGGGACATTAAGACATTTTCAGGTGAAAGAAAACTAAGAGATTTGTGACTAGCAGACCTACCTAAAAGAACTACTAAAGGAAGTTTACTAAACAGACAGAAGTGATAAAAGAAGGAACTTTGGGACATCAGGAAAGAAAAAAGAACATGGTAAGCAAAAATATGGGTATATATAATAGCCTTCCCTTTTTGAGTTTCCCAGATTATGTTTGATGGTTGAAGCAAGAATTATAACTGTCTGATGTGGTTCTAAATGTATGCGGACAAAATATTTAAGACAGTTATAAATAGGGAAGGTAAAGAGACACAAAAAGAGGTAAGGTTTCTATACTTCGCTTGAACTGGTAAAATGATGGCACCAGTAGACTGTGATAAGTTACGTATATATAATGTAAGAGCTGGAGCAACTGCTAAAAAGTGATATAGAGATTTACTCGAAACATTATAGATAAATCATAATGGAATTCCAAAAAATGTTTAAGTAACCCCCAGGCAAGCAGGAAAAATAAAACATAACAACAGAAAACAAAAAATAAAATGGCAGACTTAAGCCCTAACATATTAATAATTGCATTAAATGTAAATGGACTTAAATATACCAAATAAAAGAGCTTGGCACAGAGTAGCTAAAATAATGTAACCCGTCTATATGCTGTCTAAAAGAAGTTTACTTCGAATATAGTGATAAAGGCATATCGAAATTAAAAGGATGGGAAAAGATAATTATGTAAACATTAATTAGAGGATTATTAATAATGATACTAATCAAGGGCTATATTAATATTTTAATATCAGATAAAGTAGATGCAAAGAAAATTTCCAGAGTCAGAGACGGACATTATGTAATGATGGAGTCTCAACCTGTCAAGAAGACATTACAATCCTAAATGTACATGCATCAAACAACAGAGCTACAAAACATATGAGGCAAAACTGATAGAACTGAAAAGAGAAATAAAGAGAACAACTGTTAGAGTTGGATACTTCAGCACCCTCTCTCACCAACTGATAGAAAACCTAAACAGAAATCAGCAAGGATGTAGAAGAACTCAACACCATTAATCAACAGGGTATAATTGACATTTATAAAACACTTCACTCAGTAACAGCAGAATACACATTCTTTTTAAGTCGCCATGGAACATATACCAAGTTAGGCCATATCCTGGGTTTTAACATAAACCTCAACAAATTTAAAAGAATTGAAATCATACAGAGTGTGTTTTCAGATCATAATTGAATCAAACTAGAAGTCAATAACAGAAAACTGGAAAGTCTCCGAACAATTGGAAATTACACAGCACACTTCTAAGTAACCCATGGGTTACAGAAGGTGCCTCACAGGAAGTAAAAAAGATACATTGAACTGAATGAAAATGAAAATACAACTTATTAAAATTTGTAGGACACAGTGCTGGGAGGTAAATTTAGAGCCCTAAATGCATGTATCAGAAAAGAAGAAAATAGCCTTCAATGGATAAGCTGTAGTGCATCCATTCCAGGCAGTGTTATTCAGCAATAAAAAGGAATGAAGTATGAATATATGCAACAGCTTGGATGGATCTCAAGGGCATTATGCCGAATGGAAAAAAAAAAAAGCCATCTCAAAAAAGTCACATACTGTATGATTCTGCTTATATAGCGTTCTCTAAGTGACGAAATCATAGAAATGGGAAACAGATTAGTGGTTGCTATGTGTTTTTTTTTTTTTTTTTTAAGAAGGGAGTGTGGACAGAGGCAGGAGAACCATGGGTGTGGATATACAGAGCAACATGAGGGATCCCTTTGGTGATGGAAATGTTCTTGGCTGTATCAGTGTCAAGCCCTGGTTGTAATACTGTACTATGGGTTTGCAAGATGTCATCGCTGGGGGAACTGGGTAACGTGTATACAAGTTTCTCTATTATCTCTAGAACTACATGTGAATCTATAATTGTCTCAAAATAAAAAGTTAATGAAAAAATATGCAAGTTTGCTTAAAAGGGCAACAGCTGTCTTCTTCCTGTCTGTGGCCCATTGACAGTTTCATGGCTTTATTATGCCAGTGTAATTTTCCCAGACAATGTATAGTCTTCATTTTCATGGGAATTCTTCAAAGGTAAAATGGAGTGAATGAAGGTAAGGAGAATAAATGTGTTTTTAGAACACCTGAATTAAATTATTCTGTTTATTCTTGTCTCATTTACCAAAAGCAACATGAAATAGAAAATTGAAGCAATTAACTGAATGAGTCAGACTTTCTATTTTGAAACATTCCATCTTTCCAAAATCTTTCAGAGTTCTCTAAGCTTGTCAGGAACACAGTTTTGGCTTCTCCAGATGCAAAACATCTCATCAAGAACTACAGCGTTTCATTTGAAATTTTAGATGCAAAGGGGTAAGGAAGTCATGATTCCCTCTCTGGTGTTTCTGGAGCAGCACTCAGGAATAACTTTTCAGAGCATCTGTTGTGTTTAAAGGGCTCTCGCATTCTGGTATTGTGCAGAGCTGTGCTATGCTGGGCTTGCATCAACTGAGGAGACGTTGGGCCAGCGGTAATGACGTAGGCCTTAGTGATGAGCGGCCTCGGTTCCATTGTCTAGCTATATAATGTTTTGGAATTTATAAAATGCTTGTCTTGTCACCCACTCTCTGTCCTTCCCATCCTATTTGTGATTCAGGCACCGCTACCCCCCAGCTGCCAGGAGGTATGTTTTACACTTTGAGAACTGTTAGATATTAGAACGTATCTTTTTCTTTTGTATCTTCATCTTTTTACATACTCTGTTTTCCTAACATTATGTGCTGTTAGTTCCTCCTGATCTTTATAGACTCATCTCAGGAATCCTCTTTTCTGTGATGCCTTCCTCTCCTGCTCACCCCGGAGAAGTGTGTATGTTTCTTCCTCTCCACTCCACTAGTATTTAATAACTTATGGTATAATTCTTGTCACGTTGTATGAAAATGTGATTATTTTCCTATATTTCCACTTCAGAGTCTGGATTTTTTCAGGGAAATTATTTTGCCCTATTCGCCTTTGTGTTTTAAAATCTAGCAAAAATGTCTAGCCCATATTTGGTGTTCAGTAAATAAATGAATGAGGATAAATTTCAGTATCCTTATTTTCACATTAAGAATTGGAGGCTTGGGTTTTAAAAAATGTACCCAGGGTAAAAATCTGACAGGAGGAGCTAGAGTTTGGATTTTAGTAACTTGACTGTAAAGAGAATGTTTTTTCTACCTGGTGTGCCCGGCCCATTAGACTGAGCCATACCTTTACCAGTTCCACCTTACTGAAGTTAAAAGAGCAACGTGCTTTCACTAACCTCTGCTGATTGGAGGTCCTTAGGTGGCACAAACAGTTTGTGCTCGACAACTAACTCAGGGTGCCATGGAAGAAAGGCCTGCCAGTCTGCTTCCATAAAGATGACAGCCCAATCTGGGGTCTTAAATGCTAACAAGCGGCCATCTAAGATGCATCAACTGGTCTCAACCCACCTGGATCAAAGGAGAATGAAGAACACCAAGGTCACACGACAACTAAGAGCCCAAGAGACAGAAAGGGCCACATGAACCAGAGACCTACATCATCCTGAGACCAGAAGAACTAGATGGTGCCCGGCCACAACCGATGACTGCCCTGACAGGGAGCACAACAGAGAACCCCTGAGGGAACAGGAGATCAGTGGGATGCAGACCCCAAATTCTCACAAAAAGACCATACTGAATGGTCTGACTCAGACTAGAGGAATCCTGGCGATCATGGTCCCCAAACCTTATGTTGGCCCAGGACAGGAACCATTCCCGAAGACAACTCATCAGACATGGAAGGGACTGGACAGTGGGTAGGAGAGAGATGCTGATGAAGAGTGAGCTATTTGTATCAGGTGGACACTTGAGACTGTGTTGGCATCTCCTGTCTGGAGGGGAGATGGGAGGATAGAGAGAGTTGGAAGCTGGCAAAATTGTCACGAAAGGAGAGACTGGAAGGGCTGACTCATTAGGGGGAGAGCAAGTGGGAGTATGGAGTAAGGTGTATATAAACTTATATGTGACAGTCTGACTTGATTTGTAAATGTTCACTTGAAGCTTAATAAAAGTTATTAAAAAAAAAAAGAAATATAACTGCAAAATGAAGTAGCCAATAATATTACCTAGTCAAAGTATTCTATACCTTGAAAAAATGTCTACATGGGTAAAATAAGAAGGCAGTTTGGTGAACATGGAATTACAACAAGCAAAAGTACATGGTTTTAATATCTACTGTCATCAAGCTAAAGGAACCCTGGAGGTGCAGTGGTTAAGAGCTCAGCTGCTAACTGAAAGGTCAGCGGTTCAAACCCACTAGTTGCTCCAGGGGACAAAGATGTGACAATCTGCTCTGTAAAGAGTTACAGCCTTGAAAACACTATGTGACAGTTGTACTCTGTTCTACAAGGTTGTTATGAGTCAGAGTGGACCCTACCGCAGTGAATTTTTTTTTTTTTTTTTTCCATCAAGCTATATAAAGGCAGATACACCTATCTGCACCATGGGAATTCTCTCTGTGGCTGGTCAGGGTGCTTTCTTTGCTGCTCAGATATGGAGCTGTGGTACCAACTTTGGTGCCTGTGGTAGGCAGATTAATGATCCTTGTCATAGACTGAATTGTGTCCTCCCAAAATATGTATCCATTTGACTGGACCACGATTCCCGGTATTGTGTGATTTTCCTATATGTTGTAAATCCTGCTTCTATGATGTTAATGAGGGACTCGGGTGGCAGTGGTGTTAGTGAGGTAGGACTCAATGTGCAAGGCTGAATTGTGTTTTGAGACAATCTCTTGAGATATAAAAGAGAGAAGTGACCAGAGGGGGAGGGGACCTCATACCACCGAGAAAACAGCACCAGCAACAGAGAATGTGCTTTGGACCCGGGGTCCCTGCACAGAGAAGCAGCTAGTCTAGGGGAAGATTGATGACAAGGCCAACAGAGAACGAATGCCTTCCCCTGGAGCTGATGTCCTGATCTGGATTTTAGCCTACTTTACTGTGAGGAAATAAACTCTTTGTTAAAGCCAGAAAAAAAAGATGACAGCCAAAAAGTCCTATGGGGCAGATTTACTCTAACACGTGGGGTCACTGTGAGTTGGAATTGACTCGAAGGCAATGGTTTTTGTTTTTGTTTTTAAATGCTGGTCAAATGTTAAAAATTGTTAACAGCACATACAGAGTTTTAAGAGCACTGGCCGTAGTTAAACTGTATGTGCTCAGATCTTACCTCCTTATCTGCTGCCAGAGTCCCTGCGTAGTGTAAACAGATAGGTACTTAACCTACTAACCAAAAGATCGGAGGCTCAAGTCCATCCAGGGAGGCCTTGGAAGAGGCCTGGCAATGTGCTTCTGAAAAACCAGCCATTGGAAACCCTATGGAGCATAGTTGTACTCTGACATACATGAGGTTGCCATGAGCTGGAATCAACTCAATGGCAGCTGGTGGTATCTGCTACCAGGTGTCTGCCTTGCATGTAGTGTGGTTGTCACAAGGATTAAACAAGTTACAACATGTAAAATGTTTATAATAGTGCCCAGCACATTAAATGCTGTGTTTGCTATTGTTATGTATGTTTTTTGTGTTGTTGTTAGTAAAAATGAGGAAAGGGGGAATTCCTTGGAGTAAATGTGAAAATGTTAGCTCACGGGCTGTACAGAAACAGGCAGTATTAATTCATTAAGAATTGCAAAATGGCAATACTCTGTCATTCCTTATCCAGAATACGTCTAAGAGAAGCTCCCTCCTCATTGACTTAACATGGTGATACAACTTTATAGGTTACAAATCACGTTTACGTTTGTTACCATTTAATCCTATTCCAGTCTCTTTCCCCTACTCAATGATGTGTATGTTGCCATGTTTTACTTTTATATAATGCTGAACATAGAATCTCTGCTCAAAAATGTGCCTGGCCTGTTCGTGCCTAGATAATACTTCACTTTTGTCTGCTTTAAAGTTTGGAAAGTACTTCATTTAGGGTGAAGGTCTCAGATTTTCTGACTTGACCAGTGGATTTTCTCTTGCTCTTAGTCTGCCTTCCATTTCTGTAAAGTGGATGTAACTCTTGTTTTATGAACCGCTTTGGGGAGGGTGGCATCTGCTACTTCTTGGTCAAAGCCCAGCGGAGTAATGAATAACTTCCTACTCACATTGAATGCTCCCTGTTCATTGGCCGGTTGCCATGCCATCAGAGAATGTAGTTAGTGCTTGTGTCCCTTACAGCTAAACCAGCAGGACCCAGCTATCCATTTCGTAGCAAACTTGTCTCTGATTTGGGTGACCCCTTTTATTGTTTATTTTAAGTCAGCAGCATAAATAGTTCCATGTTAAATGTTACATGGAGTTGGAAATGCTGTTCATTGACAAATAGGAAAGGAACACAACCTCTAAAGGACAAAGGGAGCTGCTTATAGAACGCTTATAATCTTTGGCTGTTAATGGAGCCCAGATTTTTTAAAAATGGAAAATAAAGCTTTTCTTAAGTCTTTTTGTTTGCACGATAACTTTCCCTTTCTCAGTCGTTGACTCCCTGTTTGTAATTGCATCCCTGTTACTTTAGCCTGTGACTGAGGCAAGCATGTGACCGACGGAGAGTTCTGACTTAATTACAGGATAAGAAGAAAGGTTGATGGATTTCATTAGGTAGAATCCTGTTTCGAAGTTAAATTTAATATAATTTTTGAGCAAAGTCTCTCCTTCAGTATTTGGATTACAGAGTAGCAGTTAGACTTTCTGTCTTCACCCACGACTGGTGGACTTCCACATTTACTGATCGTATAGTTGAACTTTAAGTTTCTAGGAAGTAGGCCAAGTCATATTCCACGATGTTAGACTGTCAGGCAGGATGGCCAGTATTCTACATTTCACCCTCAAAGGGCAGTTCAGGGTAGAGGTGGAATTTGGTGAGGTGTTGAGCATTTCTTTCTTCTTTAAACCCTTGGAACCTAATGGGGAGAGAATCCTGGGTGCAAATTAGCTTGCCAGCTTCTGACCTGAAGGGCTGAACACTGTATCAAGTAGTTGTTTTTCTGGGGCCTGGCCTCGCTGCAGTGAATGCAAAAACAGATAAAAATTTCTATGTGCTAAGACCATAATTAAGGAGCCTAGTGATGAAACGGTTAAGTGCTTGGCTGCTAACAGAAAGGTTGGCGGTTCAGTCCCACTCAGCAACTCTGCAACTCTGCAGGAGAAAGACCTCACCTGCTTCTATAAAGGTTACAGCCTAGAAAAGCCTTCGGGGCAGTTCTACTCAGTCACATGAGGTTGCTATGAGTCAAAAATCGATGCGACAGCATCTAAACAAGACCATAATTACCTAGAAAGAACCTTGGGCATATTGATTTATGTCTTTTTTCTAACCTAGATTTATTCTTCAAATGCCGTAGGAGCTAAGACACATCCATATAGGTTAAAATTTAGCCTGGTTCTTCGGGCTGGGGTTGAATGCCCTGTCACTTATTCCGACAGGAAATTTTAGTACACAGCAAATCTTTCACTACTCTCAAATTTTCTTATTCAGAGAGTGTGTGAGGGAAGTGATGTCCAAAATATCACAGTCTAAGGTCATTGCCCGCATTAGAATATATTGGTTCCCTTGAGTTTTAATGGATTATTGCCAGAATAGTTCTTTCTTTGGAGTACAATGTAGACTTTGTCACACTGAAGTATGTTTTAGGGAATATACAGTAGTCTTCATTAGAATTTTAAGATGTAATAATTTCTCAATTCACAGCCTTTGGTTTTAGAATTGTGGCTTGTGATACTTTTTGCAGTAACCATGAAATCTTTATAAACATGGCTAGAAGCTAGTTTCTCTGTTTTAAAAATGAGTTCAGTGGGCTTCTTGGATCAAGTAGACGTGTGTTGGCATCTCCTGTCTGGAGGGGAGATGGGAGGGCAGAGGGGGCCAGAAGCTCGAGGAGAGAGAGTGGGCGGGGGGGGGAGTGTGCTTTCTCATTGGGGGAGAGCGATTGGGAGTGTATAGCAAGGTGTGTATAGATTTTTGTATGAGAGATTGACTTGATTTGTAGACTTTCACTTAAAGCACAATAAAAATTAAAGAAAAAATGAGTTCAGGACAGTAAGATCTTTGTGACTCTGGCCCCAGGGCCTCTGGAATGTTGTGTTAGGTTTAGCCCATTTCAGGCGATTGAGTATATTTGCATGACTGAGGATAATGATGAAAAGATGTTTTAAAAAAATTGAAAGATGTATGTGTGGGATACTTGGTTATCTAGTTTATAACCTGGGCCAGAATGACAGTGACTTTGAGGTGGGTACAAGACTAATTTCTGAAACAACTTAGTAGTGTTTATGGATTTAATATGCCTTTTTTTTTTTTTTTTTTTTGGTGGTGAACCCACTGCAGGAAGTGAGAGCATATTTTGTCTTCTGGACATTTGCCAGATCTGTACAAAGCTTTTTTTTTTTTTTTTTTGTACAAAGCATGAAGCATCTGCAGATGTCTGTTTAAGGCATTTTCTTTGTGCTTTGTAGTAGAATAAAGTGTGGCTATAGTATGTGACAGTTACTTTAGACCTTGGGTTTTCCAGTACTTGTAAGGTGCTTCCCCTTTGGGAGTGTTATTGACGATGATAGAGAGCATTGGTAAAGTATAGCAAGTGAAGTTTAATTTTAGTATGTGGTTCACTATTGAATTTAATGAAAGACAAGAAGTTTCTAGTGATTCCTCAAAATTTCAGAGGCCTATTATTTTTTTCCCACAAGGGTCATTTTGGGATCGTGAGACCAGTCTGAAAAAAGTTTTCCAAGCTTGAGCTTTTTTGATTTTTAAACGGGGGAGGGGGCCACACCTCTTTCTTATGGGCTTAGTCATTGGGAATGCTCTCTGTGAAGGAAGTTGTGGGGTGATAGGTTCCTGACTGGGAAGTCTGTAGCAAACAAGTGTGATGAAGAAAGTGATGGGAACCTCAGGGATACAGGACTTGGAAGCTTTTTCTTTTTTTTTAATGGACTCTGTTTTCTAGAGCAGTTGAGGTTTACAGAAAAATTGGTGCAGGAAGTATAGAGTTCCCGTATATCCCCTCTTCCCCCCCTCCACCAATTTCCCCTATGGTGCAGCTGTTAAAGTGCTTGACTGCTAATGGAAAGGGCGGCAGTTGGAACCTGCCGCCCCCCGAGGAGAGGAGATGTTGTCAGCTTCCGTAGAGATTTCCAGCCTTGGAAATCTATGGGGCAGTTCTACCCATGGCTCTATCCATACGACTACTCACAGTGTTGCTGTGAGTTGGAATGGACACAAGGCAGTGCATTTGGTTTGTTTTTGCATTAATGTGGTACACTGGTTACAAGTGATGGACCAAATTGATACGTTATTAGTAACTAAAATCCATAGCAGTTAAGGGCAAAAAGAAAAAAGAAAAAACACCGAGTACTTTATGGCTTTATATCGTATAAATCAGTAGATATTCCAGATGGATAACACTTAATAAAAAAAAATTAATAGTTACTTATAAAATCAAGCCAGTTAAACACTACAGTAAAATGGAAACAAATATTTATCAAACTTCTAGAATTGAGGCGTACTTTTTAAATTTAAGAGTTTGAGGAACAAATTACAATACGAAAGAAATATTTGATTAAAAATAAATTAAACTTCTGTAAATTAAAAATAAAAACATTGGGGAAAACATTCTCAGCAAAAATGATAGAGAAAGCATGAGTTGATCAGAATATAGAAACTCAGTACATGTGTGGGGGAAAGAACATTAGTAGACAGCTCACAAAAGAGGAAACAACGTACAGAAATATAAAAAATATTCAACGTCATTAGTGATTCCCCAAAGAAATGTAAACTAAAGTAGATATTATTAGCTGCCTACAATATTAAACCAAAAACCAAAACCAAACCCATTCCTGTCGAGTCAATTCCGACTCATAGCGACCCTATAGGACAGAATAGAACTGCCCCATAAGGCTTCCAAGGAGCGCCTGGTGGATTTGAACTGCTGACCTTTTGGTTAGCAGCCATAGCTCTTAACTGCTACGCCACTGGGGTTTCCTACAATATTAGCAGAGATTAAAAAAACATAGTTATCGTATATTGCTGGCATGAAGGTAAACTGATAAAACCTGTTAGTAAAAGAATTTGGCTGAATACATGAAGTCTGATAAATACTCGGACAGTGAATAAGGAAGACCGAAGAAGAATTGATGCCTTTGAGTTATGGTGTTGGTGAAGAATATTGACTATACCACGGAGTACCAAAAGAATAAACAAATCTGTCTTGGAAGAAGCACAGCCAGAATGCTCTTCAGAAGTGAGGATGGTGAGACTTCATCTCATGTACTTTGGACATGTTATCAGAAGGGATCAGTTCCTGGAGAAGGACATCGTACGTGTAAAGTAGAGGGTCAGCAAAAAAGAGGAAGATCCTCAGTGAGATGAATTGACACAGTGGTTGCAGCAGTGGGCTCACGCATAGCAAAGATCATGAGCATGGTGCAGGACCGGGCAGTGTTTCATTCTATTGTACACAGGGTTGCTATGAGTCAGAACCAACTCGAAGGCATCTAATGGCAACATCAGTCAAGTCTGAAATTATTTATGTAAATAAATCTTTCTTTACTACTTCTGTAAATCAAACATACCAAAACCAAACCTGCTGCCATCAAGTCAATTCTGACTCATAGTGACCCTGTGGAACAGAGTGGAACTGCCCCATAGGATTTCCAAGGAGCAGCTGGTAGATTCAAACCACTGACCTTTTGGTTAGCAGCTAAGCTCTAAACTACTGCCCCACCAGGGCTCCAAATCAACCGTTAAAGTAAATTCTAAATGAAGAAAACTCAGCGTGGAAAGATTTTGGCATTGTTATTATACTATAGGAGTCCTTGGGTGGTGCAAATGGTTAAGATGCTCAGCTACTAACTGAAAGGTTGGTGGTTTGAGTCCACCCAGAGGTGCTTGGGAACAAAGGCCTACTTGTGAAAAATCAATAATTTGAAAACCCTGTGGAGGTTTTCTCTGACACATAGGGTCACCATGAGTCAGCAACTGGTTGTAGTCTGTGGTTTTCTCTTCTTGTGATGTGTTTGTCTGGTTTTTGGTATCAGGGTAATACTAGCCTCATAGAATGAATTGGGAAATGTTTAGGGCTTCCTTTTATATACATTATGCTATGAGTTACTGAGATGTAGTTTCCAGTAGCTCATTCCTGTTGGTTCTTTAGAAGCGTGCACCTCTCGATGGAGCAAGCTGGAGGTTCATTTGAACCCAGGTGCCTTTTTCTGCGTTCTTCTTTTTCTTACCATTTTCTTTTGCACACTTGAAGAAGATAATTCTGCTTATGGTGTGTTTGATACGCTCAAAATACATGTTAACTCTGGGGAGAATCTTGCTTTGTTTAATTACAACAGCATCAGCAGTGGGCAGTGTGCTGTGTAACATAAGAGCCCCTTCCAGTTGTGTCATGGTAAAGTTTGTGGAGCGTTTCTTTTTGACCACTCCCATTCCGTTGATGTCTACGAGACCAACCCTCTTGTGACTAAAAGAGATGATTCCACGTTTTCAAGAGAGCCGAGGGAATATGTACTGCAGTGACTCTTTCCCCTGGTGTTAGTCATTGAGGTGAAGCATTGGAAGGTGGCAATTTAGGCTGAAAGGCCTCTATTGTTATTTTTTTTAACTAATTACATATTACATTGTTTGAGGTAATGAGTCATTCAGTTCTCTTTAGTCACTTTATCCGTTAGGACTTTTTTGGTTGCAAACTCTAGCTAACTTGAAGTAACTCAGGATCAGAGGAAACACTGATTACCTAGGTCTTGGAAAGAATCAGGGATCTTAGTCACAGTTTCTTTGGGTTGTCTTTCTTGGGCTAAGTCAGTTCCACCAGTTTTTCATGTTGGTGTCATTTGGCTCAAGATTCCTGTTACCTGGAGGAGAGTCTGCCTGGCCTATTTGTGCATGCGCCCACTCAAGACCAGTGGAAGTCTAGGCTTCCTTTTCACAGCGTCAACAAAGGAGACCTGAGATGTTATTACTAGAAAAGAGTGCAGAGGGTTAGGGAAAAACAATGTATGTCTGCCATGAGAACCAAGTATATTGAGGGTTAAAGGTTACTCCTAAAATGTCCCTGGATTGTTTGGTTGTTAGGAATAGGAAGTCCCCCCCCGGAAATGCAGATTAGGAGAGGTTATCAATTGTCATACAAACCAGTTGAATGAGGTACAGCTGACCTTACTGGAATTAGACCATCTAGGTCACAGTTTCTGAAGGTCACACAGCTGTTTTTTTTTTTTTTCCTAGTTATACTATGTAACATTTAATTTTTGAGGTTGAAAGAGAGAGCAGTTACATTGATGTTCTTTGGAGAAACTCGTTTACAAAAAAAAAAAAAAAGTCGTTATTAATTAGTTGCAAGCTCCTAAATGCTGTACTACACATCCTGCCAGTTGCCCAGGTCTTTAAAAACCCACTGACTCATAGCGGCCCTACAGGACAAAGTAGAACTGCTCCTTTAGGGTTTCCAAGTCACACCAAAAAACCAAAACCAAACCCCGTGCCGTTGAGTCGATTTCGACTCATAGCGACCCTGTAGTCACACAGCTGTTTTTAAATAAAGGTAGAAATAGAATTCAGGTCTAACGCAGAAGACAGCACCCTAAGGTCTGTGGCCAAATCCAACCTGCTGCCTATCTTGAACACTTGCAAGCAAAGGATGGTATTTACACTTTTGAATGATTGGGGGAAAAAAATCAAAAGAAGGACAATATTTTGTGACACTTGAAAATTATCTCCAATTAAAGTTTCCATTTTCCATTAACTTTTATTGGAACACAGCCGTGCTCATTCAGTTGTGTATCGTCTATGTCTTCTTTCACACAGAGGCAGAGTTGAGAAGTTGTGACAGAGACTACTTGGCTGGCAAAGCCAAATATTTGCTGCCTGGTGCTTTATAGAAAGTGTTTGCCAGCCCCTGGTCTGGTGCTTTCAGTTCACTTTTCAGTTTGAGTGTGGTGGCACTGAATACCTACTGTGTTTATCATTTCTTGGGGGTAGATAGGAGATAGAGTGGTGGAGGAGAGGATTATAAAAAATAAAATAAAATAGAGTCACTCCTAAGGTTGCCTAAAGGAGCACTGGTGGTGCAGTGGTTAAAGTGCTCAGCTGCTAACCGGAAGGTCAGCAGTTCGAACCGACCAGCCACTCTGTGGAAGAAAGATGTGGGAGTCTGCTTTTGTAAAGATTCCAAAGCCCAAGCCCAGTGTTGTCGAGTTGATTCTGACTCATAGCGACTCTATAGGACAGAGTAGAACTACTCCATAGTTTCCAAGGAGTGCCTGGTGGATTCGAACTGCTTACCCTTTGGTTAGCAGCTATAGCACTTAACCACTACGCCACCAGGGATTCCTTTGTAAAGATTACAGCCTTGGAAACACTGTGAGGCAGTTCTACACTGTTCTGTAGGGTCGCTATGAGTTGGAATCGACTCAACAGCAGTGGGTTTTTTGGGTAGCTAAAATCTCATCTGATATGTTTGGGCCTCGGGTTTTAGTTTTATATTTCCCTGCTTTTATATATTAATATAGGATAAATAATTTTTTTGTCTTGCTTTTTAATGTTTTGTCTTAAGCATTTTTTCCAGTTTTCATGAATGGGCTTTTTCAGGGAGGCGTGAGAAACTGTGTTACTGTGGGTTGATGAGTTGAGTTTCAAACAATTGACTTGCAAAATAGCTTTTTTTTAACCACAACCCTGAAAAGTTGGGGAAAGTTTTTATTGAGATTTCTAAACCAATTCTTGCAGGTCTTCTTTCTCCTTCAAATTTTTTTTTTTATTTAGTGTTGCTAGAGAGGATCCTTGGCTGTGTTCCTAGGACACCTTGCAACTCATCTAATTAAAAATAAATGTTTAAGCATATTATACTGTATACGACTGATTGAACCAAAAATTTTTACCTTATCGGCATGATCCAAGGAAAAAACCATAAACCTATTCGGAGGCTACGTAAAGTTCTCAGAATACTTGAAATAAGAGTTAACTTTAGGTGATTCTAGATATTTTCATTGATTCCTTCTTTGAAGTAATAACGTTGGAGACTTGCAGCCCCTGCCTGTTTTGGCTGTGTAGATGGATGTGTTGCTCAGGAAAGGGGAGCACAGAGGTGTATATTTACATACGGTACACAGACAGATGGAGAGCCAATATGTGGGTTATCAGATGTTTGTTGAATTGAAAATGCCTCGAGTACTAGAAAATCGGAGAACTAAAACTCAGCCATTTCATTTAATAGATAAGGAAACAGACTCAGAAGGGAGTCCGCTTACCCAGTGCAGCACAGTTGTAGCACAGCCTGAACTAGAACCCAGATCTCCTGGCTCCCAGAGTGGAATTGTTTTACTTTCCCAAGATATTAATCCAGTTAACACATATGGGTTCATTATCTTATGTGCCAGGTATTGTATTAGATGCTGGGATGGGATACAGAGTTCTGTTACCTTTCTGCCTAGTGAGGGAGATGAGGCAGGTACATTTACATAATACAGATTAGAAAGTAATAGCAAAAGTAGAGTAATGTGGGAGTTCACAGACAGGAAGAGATTTTTTTCCTCCTAGAAGAAAGAGAAGAGTTTGGGTTATAGGATGTTTTGATTATAGGAGTATATTAGGTGTAAAATAAATATGTGCAAACTTATGAAATGATGAAATGTATTGTCATAATCCAATAGTAAATCAAAAAATTGAAAGCTGTCGAACCGGATGACCTTTCATGTCCTCTTCAGTCAGAAGATGGCTACAGCTTTGTAATACCCTCAACGATGACCTTTGCCCAAGGGGACCTTTGGCCATCAGGGTTTTCCCTCTACCTGGGTCAAGTTTTGAGGGCTTAGTTTTTTTTTTTTCCAATTGTGCTTTAAGTTAGCGTTTACAGTTCAAGTTAGTTTCTCATGTAAAAATTTTTACACATGTTGTTAGGTATACTAGTTGCTTTCCCTATGATGTGACAGCACGTTCTTCCTTTCCACCCCGGATTTCCTGTGTCCATTGAGCCAGCTCCTGTCCCTTTCTGCCTTCTCATCTCGCCTCCGGACAGAAGCTGCCCATTTAGTCTCATGTATCTACTTAAGCTAAGAAGCACTCTCTTCACAAGGATCATTTTATGTCTTATAATGCAGTAAACCCAGTGCCATCTACAGTCCAGTCTAATCTTTGCCTGAAGAGTTGACTTTGGGAATGGTTTTAGTTTTGGGCTAAGAGAGAGTCCGGGGGTCATGTCTTCCACGGTCCTTCCAGTTTCAGACCATTAAGTCTGGTCTTTTTATGAGAATTTGATTTTTGCACCCCACTTTTCTCCTGCTCAGTCAGGAACTTTGAGGGCTTGGTTTTATTTAATTTGTGATTCATCCCTTTTAAGACAGAAAAATAATTCAAGTTCTATCAATCTGAGCAACCATTGCCCAGTAGTAGGGTATGTATACAAAGGTAGCTAAGATCAATTCCTCTCCCAAAGAACTTCCAGTATATAGGTTTTTAAGGGCATTAAACAAAAAGAAAGAAAAATCTTCCAACAGTTTGGGAATAATTAAGCATCAATCTTGAACCGAATAGAGATGTTGTAGAGCTCTGGAGATCAGTGTGAGGTAGAGAACACTTTATTAGGATGAAAAGTGGAGGGGTGAATTAAGGCTGTTGTAATTCGTGTAATAAATAGTGTTTTAAGAAGCAGATCCTCACATCAAAAATTGTTTCTGAGCCTCTGACTCTAGGAGGTGTTGGGCTGACATGGTGTTGGTGTAATTCACTGCTTTCTAATTCTGCAGTTAACTATACCCATTGTTCTCAGGTTGATTCCAATTCAGCGACCCTGTAGGATGGTAGAACTACCGCATAGGGTTTCCAAGGCTGTAATCCTTTCGGAAGCAGACTGCCACTTCGGAAGCAGACTGCCACATTGTTCTCCCGTGGAGCGGCTGGTTGGGCTTGAACTGCCGACCTTTGATTAGCAGCCAAACACTTTAACTACGGTGCCACTAGGGCTCCTTCAGTTGACTCTAAATGCCAGAAATTTTCTTCAGTATTTATCTCTTTTTTTTTTTTTTTTAATCTCAGAAACGCTTATTCACTATGTACTACCTTAGAAATGAATTCCTGATTGTGAGGCATAGAGAGGGATTAAGGAAAAATGCAGATTATTCATCTGAGACGCTATGTCATGGCTGCAGCAACAAAACAAATGTAACCAAGTGTATATATACCAGAGCATCAGAAATCACTGCTGGCGGTGATAGTCTGTTAATAGTAAAACCGTAAATAGTCACAATTCATGTGAGCCTCCTCCTTACAGGAGAGAATGTACTCTGTACCGTGTAGCCAATTTATAAGGTCCGAGGAAGGTATCAAGGATCCAGGGTTTCCTGAGTGCCCATGCCAAGATTGAGCCAGGCTTCGCGCAACGCAAGCAAATTCTTCCTCCCTCCCAAAACACCAAACAAGTAGACTTTCATTTGTAGAGATAATATGTGAGAAATTGTTAGCAAAGATTTTTTTTTTTATTTCATTGTGGTAAAATATATATAGGAAAAAATTTAACCTCTTTTAAGTGTACAATTCAGTGACATTAATTACATTCACACCGTTGTGCAGCCATCACCACTGTCCATCTCCAAAAGTATCCCACATTACCCCAAACAGAAACCGAACGCCCCTCAAGCAGTAACTCCCCATTTCCCCTTCCTCCAGCCCCATGAATAAACTTTTGTTTCTATGCATTTGCCTATTCTAGTTACTACAAAAAAGTGGGTTCATATAATATTTGCCCTTTTGTGACTGAATGACTTCACACAGCATAATATTTTCAAGGTTCATCCATGTCATAGCATGTATCAGAATTTCATTTCTCTTTATGGTTGAGTAATACCCCATTGTATGTATGTACCACGTTTTGTTTATCCATTCATCTGTTGATTAACACTTGGGTTGTTTCCACCCTTTGGCTATTGTGGATAAGTGCTGCAATGAACATTGGTGTGCAAGTGTTTGCTTGAGCCCCTGCTTTCATGTTTTTTGGGTATGTACCTAGGAGTGAAATTGCTGGGTCAAATGGTAATTCCATGTTGTAAGTTTTCAGTTTGATCCCATATTGATTTAAAAAACAAAACAAAACAAAAACCCATTGCCACCGAGTCAATTCCGACTCACAGTGACCCTATAGGACAGAGTAGAACTGCCCCATAGGGTTTCCAAGGAGCACCTGGTGGATTCAAACTGCCGACCTTTTGGTTAGCAGCTGTATCTCTTAACCACTGTGCCATCAGGGTTTTCCCCATGTTGATAGATCTTGAAAAAGCACAGTGCTAAGGGCAAACATTCTTTGCTAGCTAAGCTAAACTATTGTCTGGTTTTGATAAGACTTCAGGGGATATTTTTGGCTTGATATTTAAAGATTATCTCAGGGCAATAAGATAATAAGATAACCCCTTTGGTTTCAACTGTTCATCCAACCTCCGTGGCTCCAGAAAGTTGGAATTCCATGAGAATTTGAAAATCTGTTCTGCATTTTCTTCCTTTGGATCAGGATACTTCTGTAGAACCTTTGATCAAAATGTTCGGTAGTGTTAGCTGGGCACCATCTAGTTCTTCTGATCTTATGGCAAAGAAGGCAGTTTTTCATGGAGGCAATTAGCCACAAATTCCATATCCTCCTCCTATTCCTGACTTACTTTCTTCCTCTATTGCTCCAGGCAGATAGAGATCAGTCATTGTACTTTGGATGGCTCCTTGTAAGCTTTTAAGACCCTAGGCACTGCACAATGAAATAGGAGCTCTCTCATTTTTCTTTGTCCATGTTGTAAGTGGTGCCACAGTGGTTAAGAGCTCGGCTGCAAAAAGTCAGTAATTTGAATCTACCAACCACTCATTGGATCCTGTGGGGCAGTTCTGTTCTGTCCTATAGGGTTGCTAGGAGTTGGAATTGACTCGACATTGGGTTTGTTTTGTTGTTGTTGTTGTAAGTATATAGGAGTTCTTTATACATTTTGGATATTAAACCTTTATCAGATAAATGGTTGCCTAATATTTTCTCCCATTCTGTAGGTTGTCTCTTCACTTGCTTGATGAAGTCCTTTGAAGCAC
Source organism: Elephas maximus indicus (assembly GCF_024166365.1). Taxonomy (NCBI): domain Eukaryota; kingdom Metazoa; phylum Chordata; class Mammalia; order Proboscidea; family Elephantidae; genus Elephas; species Elephas maximus. The sequence goes on along the minus strand of NC_064835.1, from coordinate 77,237,865 downwards.
AAAAATTTTTTATTTCAATGAAGTTCAGTTTATCAATTTTTTTTGTTGTTGCTTGTGTTTTTGGTGTCATACCAAGAATTTATTGTAAAAAATGAGATTTTGAAGCTTTACCCAATGTTCCCTCTGAGAGTTTTATGGTTTTAGTTCTTACATTCAGGTCATTCATGTATTTTGAGTCAACCTACATATGGTATGAGGTATGGATCCAACTTTATTCTTTTGCATGTGGAAATCCAGTTGTCCCAGCACCATTTATTGAAGAGACTATTTTTCCCTCGTTGAGTGGACTTCACATCTTTGTCAAAAATCAGTTGGCCGTAGATGTATGGGTTTATTTCTGGACTCTCAGTTTTATTCCCTTGGTTTATTTGTCTGGCCTTATACCGGTATCCTGGTGGTGTAGTGGTTAAGTGCTATGGCTGCTAACCAAGAGGTCGGCAGTTCAAATCCGCCAGGTGCTCCTTGGAAGCTCTATGGGGCAGTTCTACTCTGTCCTATAGGGTCGCTATGAGTCGGAATTGACTCGATGGCATTGGGTTTGGTTTTTTGGTTTTGGATACCGGTACCACACTATTTTGATTAGTGTGGCTTTACAGTACATTTTGAAATCAGGAAGTGTGAGTCCCTTCTACTTTGTTCTTTTTTAAGATTATTTTACTATTGGGGGCCCACGAGTAAATTCTTTGTAGAGAAGAGAATTATTGTCCCTTTGGAGCTCACTGCTGTTTGAAGAAGTAGCACTTGCAACTTTTTGTTCTTTTAAAAACCATTATTGCTCCATGGTTGAAGCACATAGCTGATGTTAACTATTATATAAACAGAGTTAGTTGAAGATAGTGGTTGACACGTGGCAGGATTAAGTGGGGATCACGATAATAGATGCTTTGTAGCAATGGAATCTGGGCTGAAATTTCTCTGAGGCAAGGCTGAGGATCACAAAATCCCAAAATGTTAAGAGTGGAAGAAACTTCGGAGAACTATACAGAGTCCTCTCATTAGAAATAAGGACAATTTGCATTGAAATTACAACTTTGTGGTATTTTCTTGCTGAGAAAGAAGAGCCCCTTACTTTGTAAACCACCCTGATCGGTGCCATAAATTGCTAAAGAACAGGAAGTTCCAAAGTACAGGCTAGTACAGACCCAACCCAGTCTTCTCAGTGTCTCTGGGAGACCTGGCTTCAGGCCATATACCACCAGCACTACTGCTCCTGACTCCAGGGGACATCATCTTGTCTGGAGGAGTCCTGGGTGAAATCAGTTTTATTCTGAATGTATGGAATTTCTCAGAATTACATGGGCATCTTATCTAGTGCTGCTATAGCAGAAATACCACAAGTGGATGGCTTTAACAAACAAGTTTGTTCTCTCGTGGCTTAGTAGGCTAGAAGTCTGAATTCAGAGTGCCAACTCCAGGGAAAGGCTTTTCCTCTCTCGTCGGCTCTGGACTAGGAGCTTCTCAGTGCAGGAACTCCGGGTCCAAAGAACATGCTCACTCTCAGCTCTTGTTTCTTGGTGGTATGAGGTCCCCATGTCTCTCTGTTTGCTTCTCTCCTTCATATCTCAAAAGAGATTGGCTTAACACAAAATCTCATGTTGTAGATTGAGTCCTGCCTTATTAACATACAGTACATAACTGCTGGTAATCCTATCTCATCAACATCATAGAGGTAGAATTTACAACACATAGGAAAATCACATCAGATGACAAAATGGTGGACAATCACGCAGTACTGGGAATCACGGCCTAGCCAAATTGGTACACATATTTTTGGGGGACACAATTCAGTCCATGACAATGGACCTCTAGAATATGGGAAAACCTGAGATTGCTCATCCTCCGTATGGACAGATTTGAATAATATTAACAAACGTGTAATGTTTTGTGATTTACAAAGCGCCTTTCTCCTATGATATTTCATTTATTCCTCACACCTTTTGGAGATAGGTGTGCATATCATCATACTCATTTTTCAGATGAGCAAACTGAGACCCAGAAAATTTAGATTCTTGTCTAGTCATGTAATTAGTCAAGTAGGGGAGCTGTGATTGCTACCTGGTTCCTGGAATTTCAGATCCCATGCACTTTCTATGACATGTTTATACCTGCGGGAACATGTTCAGTAGCAGGGAACATACACTTTGACTTGTTTATTCTGAAACCAAGGAAATTGGTGTATTACAGTTTCATGTGTCCAGCTACAAGAAGAAAGGTGGTGGGGGAATGACAGCTCCCAGTGGGGTCAGACAGTATTAGGATCCTGTGGAAAATATAAGAGCCACTGCTGTTTGTTTCCGGCCTGTTCACTTGCTGCTCACCGCCCTTCTTTGGAGTGAGTCAGAGACCCACCCATGGCTCTGCTCTGTGCCTCTGCCATTTACACCCTGATTCCCAAGGACCTGTCAGCCCTTCCTTCCGTCTTTTAACATGCAGTCCTTGGATTAGTGTTGCTGGAGGACACCTTTTCTCTGAAACAGTACATCCTCCTTTGTTCTAGAGATAGAAACTGTTATACAGATGGGTGATAAAATGCCAGTGATTTATAATGGCTTGCCATTAGAGCTACAGCACATTGTTTATTTATTACCATTGATTATTTTGCCAAGCATTTTAGGTAAAGAGCTTCTTAGTTTCTGTGAATGCCTCAGGACAATTTGTCACCTACAGGCTACCATTGCAGTTGAGAGGAGTTTGCTGGATTATAGTACCCAGATCATAATGGGCTGTCCTGTCTGACTAAACACATGATAGGATGACCCCAGGAGGCTGCCAGATACTCTGGCAAGTAGAGGAGGGGAGTCCTTTAGCTAAGAAACACACTATCATTGAGTAGCTCCAGTGTGTAGAGGGGGACCAGCAGCATCACCATCATTACCTGGCAGCTTGTTTGAAATGCGGAATCTTAGACTCCGCTCCAGACCTACTGAATCCATATCTACTTTTAGTGAGATCCCCAGGCGGATTCGTTTTTCTTTTTTTTCAGTTGTGCTGTAGGTGAAAATTTACAGAGCAAATTAGTTTCTCATTAAACAATTAATACATATATTGTTTTGTGACATTGGTTGCTAACCCGATAACATGTCAACACTCTTCCCTTCTGGACCTTGGATTCCCCATTTCCTTTCGTCCAGCTTTCCTGTCCCCTCCTGCCTTGTCCTTGCCCCTGTGCTGGTGTGCCCATTTAGTCTTATATATATGGTTGAGCTACATGTGTTATTGTTTTATAGGCCTGTCTAAAAAAAAAAAAAATTTTTTTTTTATTTTTTTAATCTTTGGCTGAAGGGTAAACCTCAGGAGTGCTTTCAGTACTGAGTTAAAAGGCTGTCTGGGACCATAGTCTTGGGGTTTCTCTAGTCTCTTCCAGACCAGTAAATCTGGTCTGTTTTTTTTTTTTTTTTTTTTATGAGTTTGAAAATTTTCTACATTTTTCTCCAGCTCTGTCCAGGACCCTCTATTGTGATCCCTGTCAGAGCAGTTGGTGGTGGTAGCCGGGCACCATCTAGTTGTGCAGGACTCAGTCTGGTGGAGGATGTGGTAGTTGTGGTCTATTAGTCCTTTGAACTAATCTTTCCCTTGTGTCTTTTGTTTTCTTCATCCTCCCTTGCGCTAGATGGGGTGGGACCAGTAGACATAGCTTAGATGGCTGCTCACAAGCTTTTAAGACTCCAGACACTACTCACCAAAGAGAATGTAGAACATTTTCTCCGTAAACTATGTTATGCCATTTGAGGTAGATGTTCCTCGAGACTCATTTTAAAGTTTGAGAAGCACTGGTGTAGTGGACATTGCTGGCTGCCTGCCAATCCTTATGTCCCTTGTCTTCTTTAGTAACAAAATGCAGATTTTTTTTCTTTTTAGTTGTTCATCCCTCCTCTGTACACCCTGCAGATCTATCCTTTGATTAGTCTAAGCTGGTTAGAGTGTGATTTTCCCTCAGTGATCATGGATGGGCCAGGGTGGTTGACCAGGGGTGGTCACATGACCTAAGTTGGCTTAGTCAGAAGGAAATAACTGTTTGTTTTGAGGGAGCGTTTTCTCTCTCACCCAGCAGGTGATAACATAATGAAGCATGGAGTAGCCCTGATTTCCACTGGCAGCCATCTTGTCATCATGAAGAGATCTGTTTTGAAATGAATCTGATAGTGAAGTTGGCAGAACAGAGAGGCTAAAGGAATCTGGATTCTTGATTCTGGCATCGAGCGGCTGATATATACTATGCCTGGATCTGTCCCTGCCTCTGATCTTCCAATTATGTGTGCTAATAAATTTTGTCATGGTTTATGCCGGTTTGGCTTTGGGTTTTTCTGTTCCTTGCAGGTAAAAGCATCCTAATACACTCAGATATGGAAATGGATGCCAGATATACAAGGTGTTGAATATGCTGATCCTCCTGTACGTTATTTATAAGAAGGTCCTAGGTTTTTCCCTTAGTCTTGTGCATATTACATGTACCCAATATAATTACCTGTGTCAGTCATTAAAATGTTTAAATGAAAGTTGGTGTACGGAAAGGAAAGCTCTAGAAAAGTAGGAAGCATTGAGAAGCTATACTGAGAGAGGACATACTTGTATTCAGAAGTACTGTATGCTATACTGTAGAGCCCATTGGCTTGCTCTGCCCCTAATTTAGTGTTCCGACCTGATTCGCTCACCTGTAAAATGAAGAGACTGACGAAATAATGGAAGTGAAAATTCTTTGAAAACTTGATTCTTTAAAAATGAGTTGTTATTTACATATTCAGAAGGAGATTTGGAAGATGGATCTATCTTTTGTTTCTTCTTGAGACGGTAAGTTATTCATTAGTTGAGAGGACTTGGTAGATTTAATATGGGACTTCTGAATTACCCTTTTTAACACATTGAACGTACTATCGAGTTCTTACATTATTCCGCTTAATTAGAATAGGAGACAAGGCAACTGCTGTGTGTTTCAAAGGTTAAATGTAAAAGGATTCATGAGGTGTAGTTGATGTCAAGGCACCTAGTTTTGTGTGTGTGTGTGTGTGTGTGTGTATTCATTCGCTATTGTTTGAGAACAAATTGGTTTGTTTCTACTAATAAGCATGATGATATCTTTATGACCTGTGAAAAACAAAACGTTAAATTTTCAATGAAGAAAATGTTTGTGTTACATGGCTGTAAAGCACAAGATCTATGGTTCTATGAACACTGTGTAGCATATAGAAATAATCTTGGACTATTAGATGCTTACAAAATTATAGGTACAGGAGTAGTAAGAATATCATTGTTGGAATTCTTGTTACATTATTTCTGAAGCATACTAGCGGTATATTTTAATTTTAATCACAGATTTAAAATTGATCACCGTTTCTTTCCTTCAGTCTTATCAGCCCACCAGGGGATATGCGCATTTTTATAGCACTCAAAATGCCTTTGCAATTCTGACATTCCACATCTTTTTTAATGTGATTAAGTCAACTTAGTCTGCAAAGTGTATTGGAGACAAATATCCTTTTACGGTCAACCGTGATAAAACATTGAACAACACATTTAAAGTTTGGAAAGTAGCACTGCAGAAACTCTGCCAAGGTGACTGATGCAGGCACTTGACTTCCACTGTTAGGATTGATTGGGCAGGTAGCCGAGCATCTCTTCTTAGAGATGGTTCTGGATGGGATAATTTACACACCTTTAGAGACTTTTTTTTAGAGACTGGCTTTAATTCCGGATTTGCCTTGCGCATATAGTCCTCTTTAGAAAGCTGCGAAGATGGATAATCATACAACCCTTGACAGCTATGGTTGTTAGGAGTTCTAGTCTAGAGAATGTGGGGGTTGTTTCCTTAGAATTTTAAAATGTCTTCAGCAGCATGAAAATAACTCATACAGTATAGTTCACATTATATGTAATTGAAAAAGTTTCTTTTTTTTTCTCCCCTTTAGTCTATAAATTTGAGTTGCTTTTAATTGCCCGGGATGTACAATTGCTTATGCTCCATAATGAGTAAGAAAATAAAAACTTTCTAATTGTGGTCTTTAGTTGACTGTCTGAATAACTTCCAGAACTATTACTTTTATTTTGCAGCACTGTTAGTTTTGTATTATATTAGAAACTATTTTATCAGTTATGAAAAGGCACAGTACACATCTCATCTCTTTATGAGGATCATGTTCTTCACATTTAAAGGTTTTTTTTCTTGACATTTTAAAACATCCTATTATCTTCCACCCTTATATAAAACCTCTGAAATTAAACATACTCTGTCTTCTCATGTGCTAGCTATGGAATGTGGAGAGCCTTTTTCTTCATATGTGCTTATGGGGAATGTGTGTGTGTGTGCTCTTATCATATTTCCAGTGAGTTGATCAACATTTAAACAAACAAGCAAAGCAATTACCAAGTGATTTGACAATCAGCCTTGAAAGCCATTATTTGAGAGTCATTTCTTATACAAATATTTGTATCAGAAGTGAGTCTGTGTGCTAGGGATTTAGTACTGAGCAAATAACCCTCCCCCCCCCCCCCCCCGTCACCACTATGGAATTTACAGTGTGGGGAAATCCTTTGATCGCTTCATTTCCTGCCTGTCATGAATTGCATTGTGTCCCCCCAAAATATCTGTCAACTTGGCTAGGTCATGATCCCCAGTATTGTATGACTGTCTGCCATTTTGTCATCTGATGTGATTTCCCTGTGTTGTAAATCCTGTCACTATAATGTAATGAGATGGATTAGTGGCAGTTATATTGATGAGATCTACAAGATTAGGTAGTGTCTCAAGCCAGTCTGTTTTGAGATACAAAAGAGATAAGCGAGCAGAGAAACAGGAGGACCTCATAGCGCCAAGAAAGCAGTGCCCAGAGCAGAGCACGTCCTTTGGACATGAGATTCCTGCCCTGAGATGCTCCCAGACCAAGAGAAGACGGACGACAGGAGCTTTCTCCAGAACTGACAGAGAGAAAGCCTTCCCCTGAAGCTGGCACCCTGAGCTTGGCCTTCTAGCCTACTAGACTGTGAGGGAATAGCCTTCTCTTTGTTAGAGCCGTCCACCTGTGGTGTTCCTGTTGTAGCAGCCCTAGATGACCAAGACAGTGCCCAGAAGAAGAGGTAGTGGTGAATGCTGTCCGTGTTGTGGGGAATAGCTGCCCCTTCTGTATTCTCAGGTCCAGCAGAGGACCTGGCCCAGGGAGGGGTTTCACACATTTTTTTTTTGAATCAATAAATAAGTGAATGAATAACAGGGTTGCTATTGCCTCTCATCTGGATTATTGCATTAGCCCCTAATTAGTCTCCCTGCTTTCTTCTTTGCTTCCTGCATGGTCTCATCATAACACAGCAGCCAAAGTGATCTTGTGAAAACCTAACTCACTTGGTGGCACTCTTGCTCACAGCCTGCCAGTGGATCTCCATTTTACCCGGAGGAAAAGCCGTAATCTTTACAGTAGCCTACAAGACTCCAGAGTACCTGGCTTGCTACAGCTCTCTGACCTCATGTCCTACTAGTCTTCCCTTCATTCATTCCTCTTCAGTCGTACCAGTCTGTCTGTTGTTTCTCAAGCTCACCAGCCAGGCTCCCATCTCAGAGCATTTGTATTAGCTGTTCTTCTGCCCAAGATGACACAAGTGGCTACATGGCTTACCCCTCATTGCACCTCCTTTGGGTCTTTTCACAGATGTGTCACTCTTAGCCACACCTTCCCTATCCACACAAACGTATCTGGCATATCAAAAATTGCAACCCTCCTTTCCCTGAAATGTTCTGTCACCTTTCCTTGCTTACTTTTCTCCTGGCACTTACCTTCTAACACACACAAACACACACCTCTTTAATGGATGGATAGGTGGATGGATGGGGTTTAGTTCTATCATTGCCGGTCTCTCCATACTCTAAGCACCATGAAGGTAAGGATTTTTTGTTTTGTTTTGTTCATTGATGTATCTACAACACCTAGAAGAGTGTCTATTGTTGCACTCAGTCAGTGTTTGTCAAATTAGTAAAAGACCCCTCAGCCAGTGTTTCTGCCTGAAATAGACCTTTAGTACAGCCAGAGTGATGCCTTTTGTAGGCCTCCGTGTACTTTGATAAATGACCATTGGCTTCGCCAGCACTTCAGCTCAAGACTAATTCTGGTTCCATTTGGACAACAGAAAGACTGTTACTTTGCCTTCATGATAAACCTCATAGTTCAATCAGCTGCGTATGTCATTTGGCTGCAAAGTACAAATACAAGTACACATCTCACTCTCAGGTGTGCTGCTGTTTGTCACTTACCTTCTGCATGAATCTGTCACTGTTGGGATTGTTTATAACTCATGCAGTTTGAATGGTGAGGGTCAGATCCAGAGCGAAGTGTGGCGACAGGGTAAAGGTTTGAATGTTTGCTCTAAAGATGCGTGCAGTATCAGATCTCAAAGGCACCTCAGCTGTTCCCTCTCATCTTTATGTCACTTGCTTCAAACATCCTGACCCCACACCCCCTTTTCAGTTGGGTTCTCCCTGAGGAAAGGCTTCATGTATTTTATTCTCTAGGGCGCTTACCAATTGAGAGAGAATGTGAAGGTTAGATGGAAGATTTATTGTCAATTTACTGGTTTAGGTGTGTGGAATATTTGTTATTTGATGCAGGATTGGGGGTATGAATTTGGGAGTTGATTAGACTTTTCACAGACTTTAACCTTTTTGAATTTCCAGTTTAACACATTTTGTCTTCATAAGTGCCTTATAAAATAAGTACTCTGAATTAGTCTGTTTTACAGATGAGGAAACTGAAGTTTAGAGAAGCTAAGGAGCATGATGAAGGTCACACAGTAAATTAAAGTGCGGGGATTCAAATGCAGTCTTACTTCACAGCTGCTTTGTCTACTGTGTTACGCCTCTTATATAAGCCTGTTAGCTCAGAGTTTTGCACATACTAAGATTTAACACAAGGGTGGTTGAAGTGGAATGTATTTAAGGTTGCTACAGCTCTGTGGTCATGTTAGGGCAGAACTGAAATTGGGGTTGCCGAAAAGCTGGGAGGGATGACTATACCATAAAAGAAATAAGGGTGTGGATAACACAATGTACCCTGAAGGAACCCGTCTGTTTGTTGCAATATCTAAAATGAGAACTTTTGCAATCACTCTACCCCAGGGATATGGGAAGGGAAAGGCCCAGAAGCTCTGCTCCTGCCCTTTAAGAGAATTTTATAGCTTCAGGAAGTATGTTTGCTGGATGAGATCTCTGAGCTTTATCTAACTCCATTTCTGACTAGACCCAAAACTGCCCCATAAGTGACTTGGCCTCTGGAATATGTTGTTCTTTCAGCTCAGCCACGTTCATTGTGGGTACCGTTAAAATCCAGAAGATAACACATTTTCTGGCTTGGGTACCATGTCTACATCCCACAAGGGTGGATAAAGTAGAATATGCAGAAGTTAGCTACAGGTACGTTGTCATTGTCAGTGCTAACGCCAAGGTGATATTATATCTAGGAAGATTAGTAAAGTGGATACTTTAAAATTTGGTAGAAACAAAGGCCTCTGATAAAATATGGTTGGCACGTAATTTAGTCATTTAGTAATTATAGAGGGTGTTAACCAGCTCTTTTCTGTCTTAATTGGAAGAAATAAGAAGGAAATTGAGTTAATCTGTATCATGAATTAGAGTTAAAATTCTGTCCTGAAAGATAGCTGAATATTAAAATGAATGTTTAGGGCGGGAATGAATTGTTTAATAGGTAGACAGGAGGATTAGACGGCCTTTTAAATGACCTTTGGAAATGTAAATTGTAAAGCTGTTTTTCTTAATTCTCTCTTAATTTAGTTGACTTTCGGGGCAGTATCTCTAATGTCTGTTTTGTATGCTATGTCCCCTCTTGAATGTTGTTTTTCTACTATATTCTTGGCTTGGGGCTTGTGTTTAGGCTTGAATTTGGGCTCCATCACTTGTTCTGGGGCCTGGGCAAATTAAGGTACTTCTCTGGTTTCCTTTCCTCATCAGTAAAAAAAAAAGTGGGGGTTACAATACTGTTTACATCCGTAGGGTTGTTGAGAGGTTTAAAAGAGGATTCCTGGAAAATCACCTGGAACAGCACAAAACTTAGTAAACCTTTAACTGATGTTAACTACTTTGATGGTAATGGAGCCCTGGTGGTACAGTGGTTAAGAGCTCAACTGCTAACCAAAAGGTTGGCAGTTTGAATCCACTAGTTGCTCCTTGGAAATCCTATGGGACAGTTCTGCTCTGTCCTGTAGGGTCGCTGTGAGTCAGCAGCTTGACGGCAATGGGTACTTTGATGATAAGGAGCCCTGGTGGCGCAGTGGTTAAGTGCTTGGTTGCTAACTGAAAAGTTGGCCGTTCGAACCCACCAGATACTCTGTGGGGAAAAAAAATCTTTTGATTTGGTGCTGTAAAAATTACAGCCTAGAAAACTCTATGGGACAGTTCTACCCTGTCACATGGGGTCACAATGAGTCAGAATTGACTTAACGGCACGCAGCAGACAGATTTTGCTGATTAGGAGCCTGCTGGCTCATTGGTTAAACCCTCAGCTGCTAACTGAAAGGTTGGTGGTTCGAACCCACCAGCAGCTCCGCGGGCAGCTCCGTGGGAGAACAGACATGGCGATCTGCTCCTGTAAGAATTTACAGCCTAGGAAACCCCATATGGCAGTTTTACTCTGTCATGTAGAGCTGCTGTGAGTTGGACCCGATGGCACACAACAACAGCACTTTGATGATGGTGATGTCTTGAAGCAGCCTTGGGGAAAGAATTAAGGAATCTATGTAATCTTCAAATCAGTCTTTTAAGATACCAAAAAAAAAAAAAAACCCAAAAAACCACACCCATTGCCGTTGAGTCGATTCCGACCCATAGCCACCCTATAGGTCAGAGTAGAACGGCCTCATAGGGTTTCCAAGGAGCTGCTGGTGGATTCAAACTGCTGACCTTTTGGTTAGTAGCTGAGCTCTTCACCACTGCGCCACCAGCTTTTTAAGATATATGTTGTTCATTGCAATCATTTATATAGATGGAGAAACTGATTCTCAAAGGGTACCTTGCTCAAGGCCGTATACTAAGTGGCAGAGCTGACCAGGTTTCAAACTTGGGACTGTAAGACTCAATCCCATACTTTTATTTTTTAAGAGTAGAAAGAGAGTGATAAGAGATGGAACAGATTTTCTTTTGAGAACAAAAGGATGCTAAAGTATTGTGTAGCATTTTTGCTGATGCATAAATGGAGAAAGGTGTACACGAATCTTTGTGGAACAGTATGTTTACGAAAATTACGAAGAACTTGTTTTCTAGACTCTAGGGGAGGTTGAGCTATTATTTATATTTGTTTGTGTGGGGAAAACCAAATCAAGGCATTACAGTAATACAATATTCTTTTTGGCTATGAGGAAACCAGCTGGGTTTCTGGAATCCAGAAGTTGCTGGCAGGTTGAGGATGGGGGAGGGAACCTTTTTAATGGGAAACTAATCAGCCCTGAAGTCTCGGCAGCAAACCGACAGAAGAGACAAGCCAATGACTCAGAGAGGTTATATTCTGTATACTCTGATGGTTTGATTCACGGTGGGAGCAGCAGCGTTCCAGAGGGAACTGCAGCCATTCCCAGGAGGCGGTGGAGAAGATCAGGAAAAGTTAGCAAGAAAGAAATTGGAGAGCCTGAGAGGGCAGCGGAGGTCAGCTGTGCTGTGGCAGAGGGATCCAGACCTGAGGGCGTGAGCAGTGGACCTTGAGGAAGAGCCACCCAGGGCTGAAGGTACCACAGCTCTGTGGGCATAGAGGGGCAGAGGTGGTGAGAGGAGACCAAGAGCCAAGGGCTCTTCCTTCACCAGAGATGTTAACCCTTAATGAGCTAGAAAAATTGACTCTCCAGAGAAACTCATTCCATAGGAGCTCTGAATAGTTAAATTTATTTATATATATAATCATGCAGTTTTTTGAGTAATGTGATAACTTTACTCAAAACGTTTCAAATGTCTCATTTGTTGTTAAAAACCTCCAGGCTACAAATAGTGCTCTCATTTGTCTCTCTTGTTCCTCTTGTTTCTGCAGCAAATACTGTTAAGTATCTATGTATATTGTTTACTGTGCAGAATACAAATGATATTCATCCTTCCCACAGGAAACTCTAGTACAGTAGAGAAGGCAAAACGTTTATAAATACAGGTAATGACAAGACAAAAGTTTTTATCAGAAACAGATAAAATGCTCTGGAAATTCAGAGGGGAGAAAAAGATTTTTAAGAATGAGGAAACTGAGTTATATAAACTTAGTGGTCTGGATTCTAGAGCACATTGCATCTTATATGGAAATGTCCCGAGGCTCCATAGAAGTGATTCTTCAGGTTGTGTTAGTGTAGATAGTAGTTGTGGAATGTTTTGAGCCCACATGCTGCTAGTGTTCTGTGCTAGACATTTTCCTTTAGCTGTTTGCAAATAAGGACTATACCTTTTTAAAGATAAACATGGAATACACAGTTGCCCATTATCCACGTTATTCAAGTTAACTGGACAATAGTCTTACAAGAATGTTGTACAGTAAAAGCTGTGAGAGCCGGAACTTGATGGGACTGCCTTGTTTTTCCGAGTCTCGGAAGTTTTCTGCTTTTGACAGGATGCAGTCTTACCGCTTTTCTATTGCTCTTTATTAGTGTAAAATATTTGATTTTTGCTTCTCTGACAAACCTTAAACAGGTTGCAGCTTTCAAAGGTTTTACTGTAGTATCTTACTTTGGATAATATTTCATAGTGAACAAAGTAGTTTCACATAAAATTATTTGAATAGTGTAAACGCTTATTAATGCAACGAACGAAGTAGGAATAATTTTTTAGACAGTGAATCTTAAACATTTAACGTTTTCTTTCTTTGAAGATTTACTTTTTAGCTTCTCACTGTTTAGCCCATAACCCAGTGTGACAAGAAGATACAGACAGAGGGACATGGGCTCTAAGGTATTATTTAAGAAAGCTGTTGAATATATTGGGGGGCACAGCTGAAGGACTGCCTGGAAATTTGCCAAGGGCGAATGTGTCATTCAGCATCATCTGTTCTTCTGAAGCTCTGCCACAGTGGACTAATAGCTTGTCTCCAAGCCAAGAACCATTGACTCTGAGTTTTAAAAAGGGTGGGTAAAGGGTGACGTTCTGTTGGAGCGTCTGGATTTAGTACAGCAATTGCAAAAGTATAAGAAAAAATCACAGTAAATACATAGGGAGCTTTTTTCTGAATATTCACTGTATTATGAACGGCCTGTTACAAAGCCACTAAAAAGTTATTTTGAAGGAGAATTTGAGGTCGTGTTGCCTTTTTTTGGGCGGGGGGGAACCCTGATAGCATAGTGGTTAAGTGTTACAGCTGCTAACCAAAAAGTCGGCAGTTCGAATCCACGACGCGCTCCTTGGAAACTCTTTGGGGCAGCTCTAGTCTATCCTGTAGGGTCGCTATGAGTCGGAATCCACTCAGTGGCAACAGGCGGGTAGCTTTTTTACTTCATGGGGCTTATAATCCTAACACTGAGTTTGTATCCACACCCTTTGTGTGTTACTATTCTCCTTTACGCTCCACAAATTTATTGAGGTAGACTTGATAAACAATAAGTTGCTCATATTTGAATTTTATACTACAATCAAGATGATGAACGTATCTATCATCTCTAAGTTTCTTTGTACCCCTTGGTAATCCCTCTCTCCCCGGGGCTTTGGAACTCTTTCAGAGTGTGTAGGAGAAAAATTCTGAGAACCGCTGTCTAGAGAGTTCTCTTAAATGTTAGAACTGGCTTAGATCCCTGAGGTAACTCCTGGCCTTTGAAATGCCTCCCCACCCACCTCTCGTCCATACTTCATTTGGCCTAGAACACAGCATGAATTGCAGTTCTGACCTTGTGCACGTTAGCTTTGGTGGTGGTCTGCAGCTCCCTAAGGCCACATCTGACTGAGTGTATGCCTGCCAGTGCCTCCCAAATTATATCTGTTGAAGAATGAAGGTTTTTGTCTTCTTTTGTTCTGTTTAATAATTTCCAATCCATTGTGGTCTGGTATTTCTGTAGAAGACAATAAAAATGAGTAACTAGAAAAATAAAATGGGGAGGGGGGGAAAGCCATACAAGCAGAAGCTTCAATTTTTTATCTTGAAAGTCAACAGATATAAAATTTACATATCTAATTGCTCAGTTTCTAAATACACACTCTCAGTTTTTATACTTACTGATTGCGGATTGGCCACAGAAAGTTCATGATTCATGGACCACAGTTTGATGCTTTCATCTGGTTTTTCCTTACATAAATAGGTGTCAAGTGCTTTATCTTTAATTCTGACTTCCATTGCCTCAGTTCTCCTCCTATGACTTTCTATTGAGTTCTCTAATTCTGAAATTTTATTGTTAATCTTTTGGATTTCTATTTGGTGTCTCTGTATGGATTCCTGCAGCATGTTAAATTTGTCCTAAATTCCCCTGTTGGTTTGTCTTGGTGTTCCTTGGCTTGGTCCGAGTTTTGCCTGATCTCCTTCCTGATCTTTTGAAGAACTCTGCATATTAATCTTTTGAATTATACCTCTGGTAATTCTAAGACCTCCTCTTTCTCTAGGAGGTTTCCTGGTTCTTTGTTTTGGTTGCTTGCTGAAGCCATCATGGTCTGCCTCTGTGTGATTGGATATTGACTGTTGTCTCTGGGCCATCAATAAGTTATTATATTTATTTATTTTATATTACTCTGTTCTAGCTTTATGTTTTGTTTTGTTTTAATATGCCCTAATAGGCTGGTCGTGTGAGCCAGTTTGATTATTGGCATCTTTGAAGCTTTCACGTCCTGTCACCAGGTAATTAGAGCTGCTTTAAGGTATGTGAGCCCAGGAGTCCATTTACTTTTCTTATATGAATTCAGCTCAGGTGTCCTGGTCGTCGGTCACTAAGTGTGTGGTGCAGGCTGTCACCTATAGTCCTAGACAGACGGGGCTACGTAGAGGTGATTGGAACAGGCACAGGTATCTGACTATAGTAGGGGGCTGTGTGTTGAGCAAGGTGGGGGCCTGATGGCTGCCCCTGAGTGCCTGGGTGGAAGGCGTGTCCCTGTACCCTAGAGAGCATAGGTGGGTGGATTTTGCAGCCAGACTTTGGGCACCCAGTGCTGTTGACTGTAAGGACTGGGAGGCACCACTTATTCTCAGACCCCTGTCATGGGTGGCAAGGTGGAGTGGGTGGAGCCAGCAGTCCTCAGGCCCCTGATGTGGGTAGGTATGGACCCTGCTTAATGGGTAAGGTGATGTCAAATGTCACAGATCTGTGACTCCCCCCGGCTGTTGCAGTTGAAAATAGGCTTCAGGTATACACTCCGTTGTACTATGCCAATGAGGGCCTATGCTGTTGAAATGGGCCCACATAGTGCTTGCCTCAGCTGCATGCCTGCCGATCCAGCCTGTAGGGTGCTGGCCATCTCAGGTCTGGCAAGTCCTTCCTGCTTCTGAACTGTTTCTCCCTCTCTCTGCTGCTCAGTCCAACTCCTCAACTTTGTCTTTGATGTTCAGGGCTTCTAGATTGTCATGTATAATCAATTCACCTGTTTTTTCAGGTCTTTTTTGTAAGAGGGACCACAGAAAGTGTCTGACTGCTCCTCTATCTTGGCCCCACTTCCACTCATGGCCACAATTTGAGCAGCACCAGGCTAGGCAGTCCTGCTTATTCCCTTTTTTGTGTCTTTTTTTTCTTTTTTCCTTCACTGGGTACAGTGATCTTCTGGCCGGGCTTTTATAGTTTCCCCCTTGGAGTGTTCTGCGAATTTTGGCCAACTATTTTGAATCAAGATATAAAAGGAAACTAACAGTAGTTGAAAATGAACCTTGGTGGTGCAGTGGTTAAGCACTCAGCTGCTAACCAAAAGGTCAGTGATTTGAACCCACCAGCTGCTCCACAGGAAAAAGATGTGGCAGTCAGCAGCCTTGGAAACCCTATGGGGCACACTATGAGTCAGAATCTACTCGAGAGCAGTAGGTTTGGTTACAGTTGTAGGTAGCACCAATGGTGCACTAGTTAAGAGCTCAGGGTTTTTTTTACTTTTGATGGCAGCAAGTTTTTTTTTTTTTTTTTGTAGCAGTTATTGAGCACCTACTATATGCATCCAGTGTGCAAAACATTTTTAGTTTTTGTTTTTCAGTAATTCTCAAAACAGCCCTGCAAAGTAGACGGTATTGGCTTAGCCCCACTATAAGGATAAACTGCCTCACTCATATTTAGGTATTCATCCAACAAATTTTGTGAGCGCCTGCTATGGACCCGGTATATTCTGGGCTCTGGGGATGCAGCAGGAAACATAGCAGATAAAAATCCTTGTCTTCCAAATACTGTATGACCTCACTTACATAAAATACTGAGAATAGACAGATGCATAGAGAAAAGGTTTATCAGTGGTTACCAGGGCCTTGGGGTATGGGGACAGGTGGGAATTACTGAGGGTGCTGAGTTTCTTTTTGGGGAATGAAAAACATTTGAAAATGGCTAGTGGTGATGGTTGTACAACATGGTGAATGTAATGTCACTGAATTTTAAATGTAAAAATGGTTAAAATGGCAAATGTTTTGTTATATGTACTTTACCAAAACAAAAAAAAAAAAACCATGTCCTTGTGGAACTTACATTTTTGTTGGATGGACACATAATAAATAAAAAACATACAGTATATTAGATAGTGATAAATGATGTGGAGAAAAATAGAGACAGCGCACCTCAAGTGCAGCCACCACTTGTCTGTCAGGAGGCTTGTGTGTTGCTATGATGCTAAATAGGCTTCGGTGGAGCTTCCAAACTAAGAGGGTCTAGGAAGAAAGGCCTGGCAACCTACTTCCAAAAATCAGTGGGCCACAACAGATCCTCTTGTGCATGGGGACCATGCAGCCAACAACAACGACGTAGGGTATAGGAGGTGCGAATTGCAAATAAAAATAGGTGGTCAGAGAAGTTCTCACTAAGGTGACATTTGAACAGAGATCTAAATGGAGGTGTGAGGGGAGAGCAACACACTAAGCAAACGGCAGTTGTGAAGGTCCTGGAGTTTCTTAAGGAACTCACTGTCATGTGTCACAATTATGTCACCCAGCTAGTAAGTGACTGATCTGGGTTAAAAATCATATTTGGCTTTTTTCTCTTACTCTTTGTAGTCTTCATTAACTGTCCTTGCCCCTGGTTTAAAAGATGCCTGAATCTAAATTTAGGAGAGATTGCTTTGGGGTTGGGAAGGTACAATTTAAGTATGTTGAGTCAGATTGAAAGTCTACCCTTTATGTGAGTTTTGGTTTTGATTAGGTCTGGATATTTTCCAAGGCTTCAAGTATCTTTTTTCTAAGGATACAGAATATATGAGTTTGATAGTTGGAGTTTCCAATTTTAAGTAGATGAAATTTCTCTAGGGAAAATAGGAAGCTAGACAAAATCAAGGAAAGAATTTTCAAAGAACAGATGATTAAAGCTTTGGAAGGAAGGCATTGCTTTTGTTAAGTACTTTGAAGCTAAGGACTATGTAAGCCATTCCCTACTTAGGAAGGGAGGCTTTGCTAGGACTCTCTTCCCCTCTGGCTGCTCTCCACTGCCCAAGATTTCCCTTCTGCAAATGCCAGTATCTCTAAACCAAGCCCTTTGCCTGTGGTCATAGCTGCTGAACCTTGGCCTGCCTCTCCACCCCGTCACCTCCCACCCCTACATCCAGTTGAGAGAAGAAGTGGTGATGTTGCTATTTATCATTATTAGGTATACTAGTCTCATTTGCATTTGGTGCCACAGTGGTTAAGCGCTTGGCTGCTACCTGAAGGGTTGGCAGTTTGAACCCACTAGCCACTCCGCAGGGGAAAGGTGTGGCAGTCTGCATCCGTAAAGATTTATAGCCTTGGAAAGCCTGTGGGGTAGTTCTACTCTGTCCGGCGTGGTCACTATGATTTGGAATCAACCCTGATGGTGTAGTGGTTAAGAGCTACAGCTGTTAACCAAAAGGTTGGCTGTTCAGATCCACCTGGCTGGGAAACCCTATGGCGCAGTTCTGCTCTGTCCTATAGGGTTGCCGTGAGTTGGAATCGACTTGACGGCAACAGGTTTTTTTTTTTAACATCAACAGGTTTGGTTTTGAGGGAGGTTTTAGCCTTATCTGAGCTTGTACAGTCACACGAAACTGGCAAGGTAAATATTTTTAATACCTATTTTACAAAATAGAAATTTGGAGCTTAAAACCAAAAAACCCAGTGCTGTTGAGTCGATTCCGACTTATAGCGACCCTATAGGACAGAGTAGAACTGCCCTATAGAGTTTCCAAGGAGCGCCTGGCAGATTCAAACTGCCTACCCTTTGGTTAACAGCTGTAGCACTTAACCACTACGCCACCAGGGTTTCTTTGGAGCTTAGAGATAGTAAATAATTTACCCAAGGTTATCATCCCCCGGTAAGCCATTGTAGAGACTTGAACCAAAGCTCTTGGTTTCTATGTCCCCTGATTGTTACTGCCTCATCCGCTTTTTCAGCAAGCTTTTGTGGGTTCATCATGATTTTATTATAGCACTCCTATGGAAATGTGTCCCAGAGTTGTAAACTTTATATAGATTCAGCTTCGAGTGTTTGATGGTTGAGTTGGGGACTAGTTGAATGTCTCTTTTTATAGTGCCTTGCTATTTTTCATGTTAAAATTTAATAATATGCTTTGAAATTGGTAAGAAACCCTTATTACTTTTGGAATATGTATTACCTGCCAGCTCTTGCTGTAGGTAACATTCTTTTGGTAACAAGCCTTCACAGCCTTGGGGTAATCAATCCTGTAAATAACTTCTCACACTTTTTTTTTCTCCCACTATTTTATCATTTGTCATGGGGATGGGTTTTTTTTAACATGGGGTAGTGTATTTTTTGATACTTTTGCAAAACACAGGAAATGGTTTTTAGAATGTGAACTAACCACTCTTAAAGCAGTGAAAAACAGAAATCAGTGAGCTTGGCATTCATTCATTGACTGTGTGGTAAAACCTGAATCATCCCATAGTTAATTAAAAACAGTAAATAGATTCGTTGCCCTTAGGGCTCACAAACAGCCCTAACCTAGCAGGCACTGACAGTTACTTCTTTGCTTAAAGTTGTGTTAGCCATCCAGATGCTTTTGTGTTTTTTTCTTTCTCTTTCTAAAGGTTCTCTTTGAAATTTGTCTGGGGGCTCTTTTGCTCTGATGCACTTCTGTACAGCTTCTCCTCACTTATCATCTGTCTCTTTTATCCGATGTTTCACGTTTACAACAATAGTAAAAAATCTGTTATCTGACTAATTCGTGCATTAATGACATATACCTGGCAGTAACTAACGCCGAGGTGCCAGGATAGAGTGTCGCTGGCTCTGACGATTATGTGTCAGCTTGACTGGGCCATGATGTTCAGTGGTTTGGCAGTTATGTATTGATGTCATCTGGCAGTTATATAATGATGTAGTCATCCTCCACTTTGTGATGTGATGTGGTCATCTTCCATTTTCACTTAACACCAATTTTGCATAATAACCTGGTTTTGGAACCTAACCATATTGATATGTGAGAGGAAGGTGTAGTTCATCTTTTTTCTTACTTCAAATTGCTACATTTGTCACCATTTTGTTGTAACCAGGCTGTTGGACTGAGTAGGTCTGAATTAAATGCTGACTCTTAGAGGTACAACCTTCCTCTTCTCTCCATCTTCTTAAAAAAAAAAAGCTTAGGCAGTGTTTAATTTTATTCTTTAAAGAATTTTATGTTTGGAATTTTGATGACTGTCCAGAAGTTATGAGTCATCAGGATTGTTTAGTCTTTCTCCTTTTTCGTGTTTGTGTGTATGTGTGTGTGTTCATATTTTTATGTGTTTCTGTTTGGTACTATTAATTTTGGATATCTGGATAGCATTTAATACAACAGTCTTGATTCTGTAGCCAAAACCAACCCCAAATAGGTTGCCAAAAGGACAGAAAAAATAGCAAGATAATACTAATAGGTACATGTGCTGTATAGCTGGATCAGAAAACAAAGACAACTGAGGCCAGGATTTGAAGTTTTTCTACACTTGGTGATGAGGCATACTATGAGCAGAGTGTTCTGGAGTGGAAGGAATGCCTGGTCTTGACGTTAATGTCAGTCTTACAGCAATGACAGAGCCTTATTATGAATCATTTGTTTTCTCTGATCATTTTAGTTCTGTTACTGGTAAGGTTTATGGATTCATGTATGTGAAAAAAATTTTTTTAACCATAAAGAGCATCGTCTTGACTAAACAACAGCTATTAACTAGGTACCAAAAGCAAGAAACCAGACCCATTGCTGTCTATTCCAACTCATAGTGACCCTATAGGACAGAGTAGAACTGCCCCATAGGGTTTCTAAGGAGTGGCTGGTGGATTTGAACTGCGGACCTTTTGGTTAGCAGCCAAGTTCTTAACCACTGTGCCATCAGGGCTCTATTAATTAGGTACCAGGTTTTATTCATTCTTGCAAGGGGGTGTGGAATAGAACTTTTAATAATGAGTCAGTACTAGTTATTAGATCAGCTTGACAAGTCTTTTTAAACTAACTTTTATAGTTGAATCTTTGTACCCTGTAGTACAGTGGTTAAAAAGATAAGGGACAAAGGACAAGAGAGCTCTCCTCAGGTAGGAGAAAAAGTTCCCTCTTTAAAAGGGGTCCATTCCCAACACTCATATTCATTTCTGTTACAGCTTCACATTTCCTGACACAGTTGTTGGGTTTTTACCCATATGCTCAGATTCCTTGAATTTGGGCTTGAAACTCCCTGCACGCAAGATGGCCTCTCAGAGCTGTCAGTGCCCTCAACATGTTGTATGGTCGGTGACCTTTGCTTATCCGCCACTGAGCTCTAAGCTCATTGAAAGCAGTTAAACTATGTCTTATCACTGTACCCTGAGTTCTAGCACAGTGCCTGAGATGTAATAGCAATCTGGTGCTCTTTCAAGTTAGTCTTCCCTGAGAATTTCCACATTGTGAACCATAGCTGGTGCAGACTCAGGTCAGTCACTCTTTAAACGTTTCCTGCTTCTTCTCTATTCTATGGCAGTTGGCAAATACTGCCTCTGTTACTTCCCAGAATTTTGCAGCATGTTCTGTGTGTATCAAAGTTCGGCGAGTTCTCAAGGGCAGGAGCCGTCCCTTTCTCCTTCTGTATGCCCTGTATCTAGAACAGTTTCAGTTACCTGGTAGTCATTGGATGAATATTTGCTGAGACGAAAATGACAGGAATTTTTCAATTTACATGTATTTGTTTCCCGTTCATTCCTCTGTTTCAGTGGTGGTGGTGATAATTGCCATCAAGTAGGGGCCCGATCATAGTGACCTTATGACCTTACGTATAACAGAACAAAACACTCCCTGGTCCTGTGCCATCCTCACAATCTCGGGTGTGTTCGAGCCCTTTGTTGCAGCTACTGTGTCAGCCCACCTCATTGATGAGGGGTTTCTCTCTTTTTCGCTGACCCTTTCTACCAAACATGATGTCCTTTCTTTAGGGATTGGTCTTTCCTGATGACATGTCCAAAGTAAGCAGAACATCTCACCATCGTCGCTTCTAAGGAGCATTCTGGCTGTACTTCTTCTGAGACTAATTTGTCCATTCTTCTGGCAGTCCATGGTATATTCATTATTCCTCGCGAACACCATAATTTAAAAGTGTCAGTTCTTCTTCAGTCTTCCTTATTCATTGTCCTGCTTTCGCATGCATATCAGGCGATTGAAAACACCATAGCTTGGGTCTGGCACACCTTAGTCATCAAAGTGACATCTTTGCTTTTCAAGATTTTAAAGAGGCCATAGGTTAACAATTGCATTGGCTCAAAGTTAATTATTACTAAGTGTTTCTATCCATTTGTATTCTTAGTAAATACTAATTTCTGTATGTTGTAGTACTTTGTTTTAAGTAAGGGAGGAAAAAAAAAGGTGCTTCAGCTATTTTTAAAATACTGTTTAGCATCTCTAGGAGTTTATAAAGTATTTTGGCTCAGCAATTAAAAACTGGAAATCTGTTTTTTTTTCTAGGAAGTAAAATTCTTGCCCATCTTTTCTTCCGCCTTACCAAGTGACTGTTGAATACTCTTAGGAAGTTTTACGTTTTGATACTGTAGTGACGTATATAATCACCAGTTAGTCTTCAGTGATTTATAATTATGATTCATTTCATCCTTCTTCAATTAAATTATTTTTAAAGAACTCATTGTTTGATTTTGAATATGTAAAAACTTATTTCATTTGCTTGTAATTCATATATCTAGTCCTATTTTGTGGTACTTTTTAAAGGCAATACTTTGGTTCTGAAATGGTTTTCAAACGTTAAACTTAACGATATAATTTGTAGTGCCACAAGATCTTGGCCCTATGGAGTATGCTTTCTATGTTTTCTTCCACCCCCATCTTTAGAGATTCGTTTAACCAAAAGGTTATTGCCTTAGCAAAGCTCTAAAAAGCATTTTGGCTATCCTAAGTATGAGAAATTTTTGTTTTAGTTTGTAAAAGGTAAATGATTTTTCAATCTTCTTTTTAGGTGCTGTCAAGTTGGTTCCGACTCGTAGCAACCCTATGTATGACAGAGTGAAACACTGCCCAGTCCTGTGCCATCCTCACAATTGTTTCTGTGTTTGAGCCCCTTGTTGCAGCCACTGTGTCAGTCTCCCTCGTTGAAGGTCTTCCTCTTTTTCGCTGACGCTCTGTTTTACCCAACATGGTCCTTCTAATCTAATTCACAAGAAAAATAATAATGTAGGAATATCTTTTCTTTTTCCCTCAAGTATATATATAAATTTTACCTTAGCACCCTGGATTCATTATCCTATATCACTCTTCGGTATACATTCATGGGATTTTGTAGGCAATCGGTTTCATGCAGAAGTGTTGTATTTTCTAAAATCTCATTTATATAATTCACCTAGCACTCATTTTGGGGTGACTCAATTTTGTAGCAGTGATGCCTTATGTTTGAATTTCCACCATTGTTATTTCATTTTTCCCATAGCCCCGAGATACAGACAGAATGGTTATTACCCATTTTATAGATGTTAAAGCTGAATATTAATGATTTTGACTAAAGCAAGGTGACACTGCTAATAAGGGGTATTAAGAATATAACCTAGGGAATTTTACTCGTAGTCAGTGAACCTTCTTCTGTCGTGTGGTATTTCCATGCGTGTTGAAATACCAGCACACAGTTGTTGTAACTGTGGCTTTAAGCTATGTTAAACATGTATTAAAATTTTTATTGATGTATTTAATACGTATAGAAGAGTGCACAGATCTTAAGTGTACAGCTTGATGAATTTTCACAAATTGAACACACGGTTAAATGCTTTAGAATATGAATCAATATTAAAATGAATTTAGCAATGAATGTCCAGAGCCTCTTGATTCTAAGGAAATACATTTATTTTTAAACTTGTTACAGTTTCCTGCATACTGATTTGAATTGTTTAAGTGGGTTTCTGATTTCCTCCTTTGCTCATTTGTTTGAGATTTATTTATAGAGAGCCTAGTCTGTGCCAGGCATGTGCTTAGGCCTGGGGGATACAAAGGTAACTAGGGATCACCACTTTCAGTAAACTTCCATGTGGGGTTAGACTAATGAGGGATAAGGCAAGTACAACTCGGGGTGCCAAGCTTTATTTATTTATTTATTTTTAAATAGAGGCAAGGCGCCCTGGTGGTGCAGTGGTTTAGGTGCTTGACTGCTAACCACAAAGTTGGCAGTTCAAACCCACCACCACTCTACAGGAGAAAGATGTGATAGTCTGCTTCCACAAAGATTTACATCCTTGGAAACCCTATAGGGCAGTTCACCTCTGTCCTATAGGGTTGCTGTTAGTTGGAATTGACTCAGTGGCAGTGGGTTTTTTTGTTTTTGATACAAGCATTACCTCAGTGGTGCACGCAGTTAACGTTCTTGGCTGCTAACCAGAAGGCTGGTGGTTCAGGCTTACCCAGAGGCACCTCAGAAGAAAGGCCTGGTGATTTACATGTGAAAAATCAGCCATTTAAAACCCCATGGAGCACAGTTCTACTTCCAAACACGTGACATTGCCATGAGTCAAAATCGACTTGACAGCAACTGGTTTATTAGGGGAGCATGAATGTTTGAACTGCGGAGGTCAGGGAAAACTTCCTAGAAGAAGTGACATCTAAACTGAGTCCTGTGTGATGGATAGAGGGCGTTCTAGGGAGGAGAAGCAGTAGGTGTACAGGCCAAGGAAGAGAAAGCGAGACGTTATGATGCCGCAGATTAACCGGCGTGGTTGGCTTGCAGAGTGTGAAGCAGGGAGTGGAGCAGGGAGTTTCTCTTTGGGACCACGGGTACCCAGATCACAAAGGGTCTTTGTCAGGCTAGAACAGTTTTACTGTTGCTTAAGTTTCTTTGGTTGCAGACAACAGGAATCTGCTCTGACAGACAAACTAAAAAGGATTTTACTGGGAAGATAGCGGGGTAGCTCACAGAATCGAAGGCAGAACATCCAAGTCTCTGAGGTCAAAGAACTAGGTAACTCCTGGCATTTCAGCCAGACAGCTTATGGAATTTCTCTATAGGGTAATGCCATTAGCTGATTAGCCCCAGCAGCAGAGTGCAAGTCTCCACTCAGATTTCTAGTTTTCGAGACAATAGAATCTGATTAAGCTTCGTTTGGGTACGGTGCCCAAACCAGGACTGACCATTGTGGTCCGGGGATAGTAACAAGCACCCATCTAGTCCGAGTAGGTGCCAGTTTTGTGGTCAGGAGAGAGAGATCTGTTACTGGAAACTGAAGGCAATGTTGGGATGGCCTGGAGAAGGGCTGGGTTGGGGGCAGGGGTCAGAAAAGAGTGGAAGCTCAGAGGCCACCTGGAAGGCTGTTGTATTAATCTAAGTGAGATGAGGGTGCAAGAAGTAAGCGCTGTTCATAGGGATGAAAAGAAGTGAATACATAAAGAGGAAGAAAAGATAGGACCTCCCAGTTGTATATTGGGAGGCCTGTGAGGAAGATGAAGGAGTTGAGGATGATTCTCGTGTGTCTGGCTTGGTTAGGACACTGGGTGAATGATGGTCCCTTTGTGGAAAAGAGCTGGTTCAGGGGAAAAGGAGGTTTTCATTCAGTTTTGGAGAGCTGAATTGGCTGCCTAAACGGACTACATTTAATTGAAGAATACTTGGTTGTGAACAGCTGTTAACCAGAGAATACCTTCTGGATTTCAGACTCTGCCCTCAGAGCCCTCTCACTCAGGCCTAGTGGCATATGCTGGCGTTATTCTTCTTATGTCTCTGGTCTTCCAGTGTGTTCCAACAATATTGCCATGGGAATTGGCAAGCTGCTTCCCCATCTCCTCCTAGACTTTGGACGGGTTCCGGTTTGAGTGGTATTTGGAATTATAGCTTGCTCAGGTTCTGAAAACCTCCAGAGCTAAGAACATTTAGGCCCAAGTGCTGCTATTTAGGGCTTTTGTGTGCTGTTACAGGGAGCCCTGGTGGCACAGTGGTTAAGTGAAAGATCTGTGCTTTGTGGCAGGAAGATGTGGTAGTCTGCTTCCATAAAGATTATGTAACAGCTTTGGAAACCCTGTGGGGCAGTTCTGCTCTGTCCTGCAGGGTAGCTATGAGTCAGAAGCTACTCAGCAGCCACGGGTTTTATGTGTTGTTATGGTTAAAAGAGACTTGCTGTTTCATGACACTGTGTTCACGATATAATTTAGCCTGAGTTCAAAAATATTTGTAAATTGAGGAGTTCCTTGATTAAAAAGTCAAAGTTATAGTTGGGTATTTTTTCAGTGTTTTAATTTCAATATTGTGTGCAGTGCTGTATATTATTAAATTGGTCAGGTCAAACTCTGACAAGTGGTTCCTTCAGATACTTTAATCAGTGTTTTTGGTATCAAGTTTAAAGCTGGAACTGGCCTGAGAAACCCTCTAGGTCATTAGTTCTCACTGGGGCTGGCACAGGTCCCTAAGGAGCAGTTGGGAATTTGTGAGGGCAATTTTAGGTATTTTGGTTGTTTCAGGCAAGGGGCACCATAGGCCGTAAGTAGACTAGGGCCAGAGATGCTGTGCTGGGTGTCATGTGCTGCGATCCACAGGACTTCTGTGTAGGTAAAGAAAAGAGGAGGGGCGGAGCCTCTGTATAATTATCTGAGCGTAGAGCCTGACTCTGTTGTAGATGTAAACATGAAGGACTTTTGTACAGTTTTAATACACACAGAGTTTTCTGAGAATGCCACGGGAGTTTGTAAATTCAGTGAAGAATGAAGTATAGTACTTCAAGCTTAACCCTCTTAGGTGGTAATTAATTTGTTTTGTTTTGTTTTTTTAAATTTGTTTTTTATTTTAACCTTAATTGTTCTTTTTTCTTTAAAGTCCTATTTAGAATCTCAAATGCTTAAAACAATGGTTAGAATATCTGAAATTTTTTTTGTTTGCTTTGTTTTTTAAATGTTTTATTAAGTGAAATAGGACAGAAACCCCAGGCAAAGCCTTTGTACAGGTATGAATGATGAACTTGGCACATGAATGTGTTTCATAATAAGGACCCAAGAAGAAGGGTTCAGAAACTGAGTAGCGCTTGATAGGCTGGGTAAATCAGCGAACAGTTGCTGTCAAGTCCATTCTGACTTGTGGCCACCCCACGTGTGTCAGAGGAGGACGGGGCTCCAGAGGGGTTCCGGTGGCTGATTTTTCGAAAGGAGCATCTGCGTGGCCCCGGTGTGTAGCCAGGCCCGTTAACCATTGGTGCCCATTACTTGATAGTCATTTCAAGTTGTGTAA
The DNA here is from genome assembly GCF_024166365.1 of Elephas maximus indicus. NCBI lineage: Eukaryota > Metazoa > Chordata > Mammalia > Proboscidea > Elephantidae > Elephas > Elephas maximus. The sequence continues at coordinate 77,211,160 of NC_064835.1, read as the reverse complement.
AATCACTCCAGATTTTTTTTTAAAGGTCAGACAAGAAAAGATAGGCAAGTATATTGGACATTGAACAAGTTATCTTTTTTTTTTTTTTTATCCATTCAGACTATGGGCATAGCCTGTGGAAAACACTTATCCTGATTTTATTTGTATCACTGTGGGGCTATTAAAGGAAAGACAAGCATGGCAGCGGATGGGTGCAAAAGATTGGTTCTTCGACCAGGGCACCCAGCCCATTGCTGGAGATGATACAGAACTCTAGCTCCATCTGCTGGACAGAATCAAACCCACCCTTGTACCTACAGTCTATTAATGAAAGGAACCTTCTCTCTAATTGTAAGAAGTCAGTCAACATTTATTAAGTACTTACCATGTGCTAAGTAGTGCAAATGTTTTACACATTTGACTATTAACTGAAAAGTTGGCAGTTTCAGACCACCTAGAGGCACCTTGAAAGAAAGGCCTGGTGATCTACTTAAGAAAAATCAGCCCTTGAGAACCCTGTGGAGCACAGTTGTACTGTGACATATGTGGGGTCACCATGATTTGGGTAATTTGATGGCAACTGCTGTTACTGGTATGTGCTGGGTAGCACTTTGTTAGTCTCTAGGGTAGCATAATAAAAACTTAGACACATCCCATATCCCTACTCACAGCGCTTAGCTCTGAGAGACTTTCTGCTTTCAAGAAAAAAAAACAAAAACAAAACTTTTGGTTGGCAGCCAATGTCACAAAACAATTTGCATATTAATTGTTTAATGAGAAACTAATTTGCTCTGTAAACTTTCACCTAAATCATAATTTAAAAAAAAAGAAAAGAAACCTTTAATCTTGCTAGTGTCCTTCTGCATTTTAATTTCCCTACCTAGACCTTTCTTTGGATGACTTAAAGAGTCATATACCCTCTCCCTGAGCTTCATTTTCCTCATCCGTAATGTAAGAATGAGTGTTCCCCAAAGGCTCAGTTCAGTTGAACTTTATTAGAAGCCTAATGTGTATGCTAGGCATAGGCACAGGGGCGTAAAGAGGAATGAGAATCTGGTTCCTGTGCTCGAGTTTAGAAAAAGAAGCTGATAAAAGGACCCTTGAAATATAAGTGACAAGGCAATGCAAAAGCACTGAGAAAGCGCAGACTGGAGAGTGGAGCTGGAAGAAGGGTTAGGGTAGGTTTTCTGAAAACCTCTTGCCTCGTCTCACTTATATAAGATGTTAAGAGTTACCAAGGGGTGGGAATGTAAAATGGTACAACCACTTTGGAAATCGATTTGGTGCTTCCCTAAAAAGCTAGAAATAGAAGTATGATATGATCCAGCATTCCCACTGCTTGGAATATATCCTAGAGAAATAAGAGCCGCCACACGAATTAGATATATGCACATCCATGTTCATTGCAGCACTGTTCACAATAGCAGAAAAAGATGGAAACAACCTAAGTGTCCATCTATGGACAGATGGATCAACAAATTATGGTATATTCACACCATGGAATACTACGCAATGATAAAGAACAACGATGAATCCACGAAACATCTCATAGCATGAATGAATCTGGAAGGCATTATGCTGAGTGAAATTAGTGAGTCACGAAAGGACAAATCGTATTAAGAACACTATTATAAGAACTCAAGAAAAGATTTAAACACAGAAGAAAAATTTCTTTGGTGGTTACGAGGGTGAGGAGGGAGAGGGGTATTCGTTCACTAGGCAGTAGACAAGAATTACCTTAGGTGAAAGGAAGTTCAACACACAACACAAGGGAAGTCAGCACAACTGGACTAAACCAAAAGCTAAGAAGTTTTCTGAATACAACCAAACACTTCGAGGGACAGAGTAGCAGGGGTGGTTGTCTGGGGACCACGGTTTTAGGGGACATCCAGGTCAATTGGCAGAACAAAGTTTATTAAGAAAGTGATCTTAAAAGCCAGTGAGTGGCCACCTCAGTTGTATTGATTGGTCTCAACCCATGTGAAGCAAAGGAGAATGAAGAACACCAAAGAGTCAAGGAAAATACTAGCCCAAGAGACAGAAAGGGCCACATAAACCGGAGACTCCCATCAGCCTGAGACGAGAAGAACTAGATGGTGCCCGGCTACCACCAATGACCGCCCTGACAGGGAACACAACAGAGAGTCCCTGATGGAGCAGGAGTAAAGTGGAGTGCAGAACTCAAATTCTAGTAAAAAGACCAGACTTAATGAATGAGACTAGAGGAACCCTGGAAGACATGGCCCCCGGACCCTCTGTTAACTCAGAACTAAAACCATTCCTGAAGTCACCTCTTCAAAGTCAGACTGAACTGCAAGACATAAAATGATACTTGTGAAGAGTGTGTTTCTTAGTTTAAGTAGATATGTAAGACCAAATGGGCAGCTCCTGTCCAGAGGCAAGGTGAGAAGGCAGAAAGGGACAGGAGCTGGTTGAATGGACACAGGAAATCCAGAGTGGAAAGAAGGAGTGTGTTGTCACATTATAGAGAGAGCAACGAGGGTCACATAACAATGTGTGTATAAATTTTTATATGAGAAACTAACTTGAACTGTAAACTTTCACTTAAAGCACAATTAAAAAAAAAAGTTACCAAGGGGAAGGTGGGGGAAGGGCCTTTTAGGCACAGAGGTCAGTATAAGCAACAGCATCAAAGTGAGGGGCTGTGTGACGTGTGCATTGCTGCTGTGCTACATAAAGTGAGGAGCGTGCTACATAAAGTGAGGAGCGGCCAGGAATTGCAAGGATTGTCCAGACATGAGGAAATAGGTGGGACTAGGTAATGTAGGGGTTTGTATCCTACCTTACAGGGTTTTGACTGTTCTCAGTGCAGCGGAGAGCCATTGGACAGTAACCAGGAGAGTGATATCAGGTTCCTTAGATCACTTGCTGGCTGAGTCTGTTGGATTTGATTGAAGGGGACAAGGCTGGAGACAGGGAATCTTTTTTCAGTTTGGTGGCTGCGGAAGCAGACCAAGTGAGTAATGATGAGGACTGGAATTGTGGCAGGAGTAAAATGTGGGAATGAGGTTGGGCAGAGGAACACACTGAAGAGCTATTTGGGAGTTAAATTTAGCAAAAGTAGGTGACTTGAAGATAAGAAGTGAGGGAGAAGTCAAGGGTGACTGAGAGATTTCTAGCTTGGGTAACTGGGTGGATCATATTTCTATAACAGAGAGGGCATATGAAATGGCTTAGATTTTAGGCATGGGGCAAAGGGGGTGAGGGGCTTTTTTTAGCATCTTAGGTTTGAGTTGTCTGTTGGGACTTCTTGGTGGAGGCATCCAGCAGATAATGGTAAGTGACTATGAGATTCAAGAGAACAGTCCTGCTAGATAAAGAGATTTGGGAGCTGCTAATAAAAATTTTTTCACTAGTTTTTAATATGTAGGAAGTAGTGGAGCCATGAGAAATGATGGAGTCACCAAGGAGAATGTGCACAATAAGAAGACCAGGGGGCCAAGGTGAGGATTCGGGGAGTAGCCATACCTAAAAAAACAGGCAGAGGAAGAGGCTCCTGCAGAGGGGCAGTGATGAGATGGCTAGAGAGATACAAGTATGATGGTCTGGAAGCCAGGGGAACAGAAAAATTCAAGGAGAGCATCATTTTAAAATGTCAAATTTAAGATGAAGCCTGAAAAATGTCTTCTGGATTTGGCTTTTAAGAACTGAATGTGATCTTCCTAAGAGGTGTTTCCAGACTGCAGTGGGTTGAGGAGTAAAAGGGTAGTTAGACTACTCTTTAAAAGGTTTGTTTGAAAAGAGCAAGAGGGAAGTAGGTTAGTAGCTAGAGTGGAATTTAAAATTGGCTCTTTTTAAGGTAGCAGAAACTTGAGCATGTTTACAAACTTGTGGTGGGAAAGAGCTAGCAGAGAAGGAAGGTGAATGCATGCAGGTGTGTGGATTGACATTGAACAGGCCTTTTCTGCGACTGAAAGATAGGGTATAAGAGTAAGTTGTTAGGGGTACAGGATGTGGTGGGAGGAGGTAGCTGCAAGAGAACCTCCTCTGGAAGATCTGTTTTCTTCATGAACAGATATCAATGAGGAGAAGGAATGGAGGAGGTGATTACAGGGAAGATCCTCAAAATAATGGTGAAATAGTCCTTAAGGGGAATGGGGCATGGGTTTAAGACGAGGATTGACAGGTAACACCAAGGACCTAACTAAGGATAGAGAAGTTAATAGCAATGCCAGTCTGTCTAGTCTGGTCAACTGCTTAGCACTAGCCAGGTAAGAAATTGAGAACTTGGAAGTAGCGCGATGTCATGGATTGAATCGTGTCCCCCCAAAATACGTGTCAACTTGGTTAGGCCATGATTCCCAGAATTGTGTGGTTGTCCTCCATTTTGTGATTGTAATTTTATGTTAGAGAGAATTAGGATGGGATTGTAACACCCTTACTAAGGTCACACCCTTGACCCAACAAGGGAGCTTACCTGGGGTGTGGCCTGCACAACCTTTTATCTTAAAAAGGAAAGGTAAGCAAGCTGACTGGGGACCTCATACCACCAAGAAAGCAGCGCTGAGAGCAAAGTGTGTCCTTTGGACTCGGGGTTCCTGTGTGGTGAAGCTCCTAGTCTGGGGGATTGATGAAAAGACCTTCCTGCAGAGCTGACAGAGAGAGAAAGCCTTTCCCTGGAGCTGATGCCCTGAATTTGAACTTCTAACCTCCTAAACCTTGAGAAAATAAATTTCTCTTTGTTACATCCATCCACTTGTGGTATCTCTGTTATAGCAGCACTAGATGACTAAGAGACATGGCTCCAAGGCAATAGATTATTGCACTTGGTGTATAGTATTAGATACTTGCAGTTTAGATGCTTAGTAGTGGAGTCTAGGCTGAGGAGGAAAGAAAGGTGTAGGCCTGAAGCGAGAAAGAAAATGAGTGTGACCCAGGGACTGAAACTGTTCACATGGGAAGAGCAGGTATAGTGGAAGTGAGGTAAGAAGTACAGCAGGAAGAATAGGAAGTTGGTGTCAATCAAGTATGGAAGTGGAAGATTTCTGAGGTGACAGCGCGGATGAAAAGATTTGAGTTAGGTAGAGTGGAGTAGAGATGTGGAGGGGAAGACTTTTTAAAGCTGCAGCTGTTGGCTGGGTTGCCCGTATGGGTGTGGTGGAGAGGAAGGTGATGACCCAGGTGACAACATGTCTAGGGAATGAGGGGAGGTGATAGCTAGAGTGGTATACTCAGATGGCTTGAACTTTAAAAAAGAATAAGCTTCTGTTTCCTCTGCCTAGAACTTTCTTCCCTCAGTTCTTACCCTTTGGTGTTCTGGCTTTTTATTTTTCAAGTCTCGCTTACATGTTCACTCCTTAGACTTCTGATCACCCTGCCTGAGCAGGTGCTCCCCCATTTTGTCTATTACAACACCCTGTTTATTTCCTTCACAGTGCATGATGACCAGTAAAGAACTGGGAGACAAAATATGTGTGCTTGTCTATGTGTGTGTGTGTGTGTATGTGTATGTATATATATGTATGTATGAATTTTTTTTCATCTGTTGGATTACATATCCAACAGTAAAACATCTTTCTTAGAATTCTGTATCCTGGGACTCCAGCTCAAAAGACTTCCTGTTGTATTTTCCTTATCCCAAGAGAGATAGCTTGGCTGCTTTCCACGCTTTATCTCTGTGGTATAGGACTGACCCTGGTGGGAACAGGAGGTGGGGCGGGGGGAATGGGGTCAGAGAACTGCTTCTCAACCACGAATGTCCTTTTCACTTCCATCTTCCTTCTGCCTTCCACTCCCACCTTCCAAAAGAAAGTAAATGAAAGCCAGAAAAATATTCTGGAATTTTACCGGATTGACTATTGTGTGAGAAATCTAAAACCAGCTCTGATTGGTTGGATTTAAGATGACAACTTGAAGGTTTATATTACAGCAGGTGAGGCATGCCCCCCGGGAGTGCTGGAAAGAGCGCTGGGTTTTAGAACTCACTCCGCCTTTAACTTGTCTTGAATAAGCTTTTTCACTTGTTCAGGCAGTAAATTCCTTCCCTGTGAATACAACAGATGGCTTTCAAAGTACCTTTCACTCTGCCACTAGCTGTAAATTATCAATACCCAGTGTTGGTATTGGTATAGCAAACAAAGGTGGCAAATTGCTTTCTTGTTTTTAAAGATAACTTCAGGCCCTGTTCTTGTTCTGTGCCATCAAGCCCATTCTGACTCATAAGGACCCTACAGGACAGAGTAGAAGTGCCCCATAGGGTTTCCTAGGCTGTCCTTTCAGTTATTAGCAAGTCGAGTGTTTAACCACTGCACCACGAGGGCTCCTTAACTTCAGGTCCTAGCACCTAGGAATGCTGTGATCGATCATTCTGAAAATAATAATAAAGAAACTCTATAATAAAGAAATTGAGTGAGAAAGCTTTTTTTTTTTTAAATAGTATTCTCAGTGAATCAGGGCAAGGAAGCCTTCATTCATGAAGATGAAGGCTGCATTAAATGCTCCTAGTTCTTCCTCAGCCTCACCCAAATATCCCTTTATTCTTTAATGGAAACTTGGCACAGACTTGTCCCAGGAGGCTCACGAAACTGGCTGTGTGAGGGCTTTAGCAGCGATGGCCTTGCTTCTCCTTTGCACTGTGTCAGGGAAATCTGGGACAGAAGGAACACTGTTCCCATTAGTCAGCCAGCTGGAGTGGGGTATGCCGGTCTCTAAGCTGTTGTTAGCTGCCGTGGAATGGGCCCCTGCCTCATGCCGACCCCATGCACAATGAGATGTAAACACTGTCTGGTCCTGCACTGCCCCCGTGATCTGTTGCGAATCAGACCATTGTGACCCATAGGGTTTTCAGTGGCTGATTTTTGGAAGTAGATCATCAGGCCTTTCTTCCCAGTCTGTCTTAGTCTAGAAGCTCCACCGAAACCTGTTCAGCATCATAGCAACAAGCAAGCCTCCACTGACAAACAGGCGGTAGGTGCACATGAGATGCACTGGCCAGGAATTGAACCGGGGTCTTCCACATGCAAGGTGAGAATTCTGTCACTGAACTGCCGAAGCCCTGTGTCTCTGAACTAACTTGGGCCATTTCACTGGGAAAATATAATAAAGACTAGCTGCTTGACACCAAAATGTTGAAGCATTCAGAGCAGGCTTAAAAGACGTAGGTATTATTAAGATCCAAGGGGATGGAGGCTGTCTTTTTGAAAGTGCACCTCTTTGTATACTAATCAGTTACTGTTTATTTTTCTAAGTATTTTTCTGTGTATTACAAATATTTTCAGTAAGTTTGTGGATGCATTTCTTAACTTGATAAAGTAGCTCATATTTATGTAACAACAGGATATGAGTTATGACATTTAGGGGGTGTTGTCCTCTTTCTTCAGAACTGTGGGGTCATCTTGTAACACACCATGTCACATGATTTGACAGTGCAGGAAAAAAACTCAGCTTGGTTTCGTTGGCTTAAATATAGTTCAGGACAACAGATACGAAGTGAAGATGAGGAAGTACTGTGGAGTATAGGAAATAGAAGCTTTTAAAGATAATTCACTGTAGTGTGAAACTGGCTTGTTCAATCCTGGTAAATGAGTAGAAGTACCAGAGAAGATTCTTTATTCTTGAATTAGGAGAAAGGGACCGTGGACGCACGTCAGGTAAAATCCTTCGGATGTGGGTTGGCTTTTGCAAAGGTGGGAGTGTATGTTTAAGGTGGCTAGGACAGAGGGGTGGAGGTTTGACAGAAGAAATGAACGTGATGAGCTAGACCATCCAACAGAGGGTAATGTTGGTATTTTGAAATTTTTTTGTTTTCCTTATGACCTATGTTCGTTATTTAAAAATAAATCTAAATGAAATTTTCTAAACTCGCATATATAGAAACAGAAGGAGTCTTCCGTAAGCTGCAGTAACCTGTAGCCACGCTAATGAAAACCTTTCTCCTCCATGTTGTAAAGGGCAATGATTGCAGTTCTTAATTTCTGTGAGTATATATTCAGTTACCAAATACATGTAAAAGCAGCTTTGTTTTATTGGTTTCAAAGTTACAGGTAGGCTGGGAAGGGAGTAGTGCTATACTCTTAACGTTTGCAAAGAACAAATTAACAACCTTGATAAGGTTTAATGCCATACAGGTTATGGTCCTGTAGAGTCTTATACTTCAAAAGACCTTGCTGATACTTTCTGTTTGGAATTTTTGCATCCTATTTTATTTATTTTGGCATCCTATTTCATTAGCTTTTTTTATCTAACCAAATTCTGCCTAGGGTCTATTGAAAACAGAAAGAAAATTGTACTATTTTAATACTGTGGCTAATGAATGATTATCCTGAAATGGTTGGGAAAAAGCAGCTATAACTAGTTGAAAAGTTATTCATCAACCTGTATCCCAAAAAACCCATTGCCATCGAGTCGATTCCAACTCGTAGTGACCTTATAGGACAGAGTAGAACGGCCCCATAGAGCTGCCAAGAAGTGAGTGCCTGGTGGATACGAACTGTGGACCTTTTGGTTAGCAGTCATAGCTCTTAACCACTACGCCACCAGCGTTTCCAATGTCCTGTGTAAGTCTGTTTAAAAATACCTCCAGGCTTAAAGGAAACTTAGTGCAAAGTCTACATTCGTGAAACATTTATTAAGAGGCATTTATTCACCCCAAAAGGACCGTGTGCTTTATTACATGATTTGCCTTACTCAGTGAATTTCCTTAGAGATTTACATTTATGTTATATATGTATAACATAAATACTCAGAGATGTGTATATATACACATGCATACAGAAAATAGGTAATACAGTGATCAGGAGCCCTGGTGGTGTGGTGATTAAAGCACTTGCCTGCTAACCGAAAGGCTGGTGGTTCGCTCTTTGGGAGAAGGGTGTGGCAGTCTGCTTCCGTGAAGATTTACCGCCTTGGAAGACCCTATGGAGCAGTTCTCCTCTGTCCTCTTAAGGTCACTATGAGTCAGAATTGGCTCTGCAGCAGTGGGTTTTATAGTGATCAGAACAGAACTTTTTTTTCAGGGATAGTAAAGGAAAAGCTAAAAAGAGGACGGTCACTTCGATTTCATCTTCCAACTTATTTAGAAAAAACACGTACTGGTGCTTTAATTTACAAACGACACTGTACTGTGCACAGCTGGTAGAATAAGAAATGAACAAGATATTCTGGATGAGCACACACACTTGGTGGGATTAAAAAATGCACACGAAAAACCAAACTTAATTAGACTATTGTAAGTGTTTTCAGTTTTGGGGATAAGCAAAAGGAGGAGTAACCTTAATTCTCAGTCCAGAGTGGCATCACTGACGTGGCGATTTTTGTGTTGGGCTTTGAAGTAGATGTCAGCATTATTTGAAAAATGATGGGAAAGGGTGGTGTTGTAGGCTGAGTTGGCGACAGCTTAAGTCGGCGTTACTTCTCTGTTCAGGATCCCCCGTTGTCTTTCCATCTCACCTAGAATAAAATCCAGACTCCTTATTATAGTCTGCAAGGACTTGTGCCCTGCCCCCAGGTCTCTACCTTTTTTTACCTCATCTCTTGACTACCCTTTCCCACTAGATTGCAAAATCCATGAGAGCAGGGGCTTTGTGTCCTTTGTTCACCCCTGTGTTCCCAGTGCCTAGAGCAATAAGTTCTCATTAAATAAGTGTTGAGTGAATGAAAGAGATTTGAAAGTGGTCCAGTGTGCTTGAATTTGAATGTAAGATGTATTGGAGGGTTATAAATGACAAGGAATGAGGCTGGACATTATATTGAATGCAATATGAAGCTTTACGACTTTAGGACAGCATCTGAGATTCTACAGCGAAGAAGTGATGATATTGCAGTGTGGCTGATGGCGTAGAGGGACCAAAGAATGGAGATAGGAAGGCCGTATGAGTGATTGTTCCAGTGGTTCCTTCATTCAGTTGATACTTGAGTGTTTAATCCTTGCTATGCGTTGTGCTAGGTTCTGGGAATACAAAGAAGATTGAGAAATGATTCCGAGATGTGTGAACATTCTGCGGTGGAGGTCTGAACAAAGTGCTGAGAGTGTGGGGGGCCTGGACCAGAGCATCGTCAGAGGGGCGCGACGTTTGTTTCACGTGCAGTTTCTTGATAGCAACACCTGCGAGAGTCTCCAGAGAAAAGAGGAAGCCTTTAAGGGAACTCTTAAAAGTTTTATTTTTTTAATGAAGAAGCTTTACCGTGATTTTCAGTTAGATCCCGTTCTTAGCAATATATTGATTCTCAGAAAAAAAGAAGTACCTGTACATATGAGCAGTGCTCCCATCGTTGCCTCTGTTTGGTATCAATTCTAGGATAGTTTTCAGCACTGAGTTAGTGTCTCCCTTCTGGTGTATAGTTCATCAGTCTGTAGAGTGGACATACTGATATAGAAAGATGGATTGAATTAAATAAGGCGATGTATAGGGAAATATTTTATACACTGACAGTTGCTACAAATGTACAGTGATATTTTGGGGAGGAAAACAGGCACTTTTTAATGTCCCTGATTATAGTGAGGGTAGGATGTGCAGAATATGAAAATCTGAAAAGTACACTTTGCCAAATTTGGAGGGGCAGGAAAGAAGGAGCAGTGTATTTATAGGGCTTAAAAACTGTCCTGGAAAGAAGTTTGGTTCATCCGTTCAGAGTCTTTCTTGTCACTTGTTTGACAGTTTAAGACCTATAAAAAGAATCTGCTTTTTTCACTTGTTTGTTTATTCAGTGAGCCTGTGCTATAGTTGAAAGTCCATCAGTTTTAGAGCCACCAGATTTGAGTTCAGATCTTGCTTCTGCCATTTGTATGGTCCTGAAAAAATTATCTAATATCCCAAAGTTGTAGATTCCTTGTCTGTAAATGCCAGTACCATCCCGTTTGTAAGTAGTCAGGGTTAATTTAATTGCATGTAAAAGGATCCTTTTTTGATATGTGGTGGGATCAAGGTGGTTGACAAATGTCCCTTTCCCTCCATTCGCTTTTTTTATTTTACTCTGCGCCATTCGTGAGTGCCTCCTTTAAGATCCAGAATTACTAGGACTCAAGGTTGGAAGAGTCTAAGTTGTATTCAGTATTTGGTAATCTCATGGTTTTTCTCCACTTTCAAACAGATGTGAACCTTTTCCAAGTCTCCTAGCTCCTACCTACTATTGCAAAGAATGCCCTTCTCTTCCCTTTGTTTTTAACTTTTTTAAATCTTCTCTCCTTCTCTTAACCTTTTCATCCCCTCACTAATTCTGGGCCTTGCTTCTTTTGCCCTCTACTCCCGTCATCATCCCCCATCGTCTATAAAGGGATGTCACAGAGGAAGTTTTAGAGGAGTTAGCCCTTCTTCCCTGCAAAAATGTCGTGGGGAGGCATCTGACCTCCTTGTCTAACTTTACAATAGGGGGAAGGAGAATTAAGATCAACAGCCCGAGGCCGATTCCTCTGAGGCGGAGGTCAGACAAGCCTCCTCTCTCTGCCATCTTTACCAGTTCTGACACAAGTTGCTTCTTCCACGGTGCTTTCTACTTCTCCCGTGAGTCTGATAATTCCATCACGACAGCCTCTTCTCAGCTATGTCCATAGGCACGCCTGTCTCTGGCCCTTGGCCTCTGCCCCGCTTGGGTAAGTGTTACAAAGTTGTTTTGGCCCCTCAGCCTCTGCTCTGCTGGCGCAAATGTTCCAAAGGTCTTTTAGCTCTGCCAGTAAGTGCCCAGATACACCCCACTCCACCAGTAAGCCTTGGCACGAAGGTGCTCAGCTGTAGCTATGTGGGTCAGCAAACCTAGCCTCCACCAAGCGCCTGGAGACATCCTACTTCACCAGCAAGTCTCCTGCCCAGAGGTGCTCAGCTTTCTCGCTCTGTGGGCCAGGAAGCCCACTGTGCCGTCTCTTGCCAGTCGTTCCTGTGGCTGTTGCTCTGTGACCACTTCTCGCTGTCTTCAGCATTACAGCTCTCTCTCTTGGTCTCTTGGTTCCAGGAGCTTCTCAGCGCAGGGATTCCGGGCCCAAAAAACACGCTCCACCCTTGGCTCTTCTTCCTTGGTGGTGGCGAGGTCCTCTTTCTGCTCTGAAACTAGCTCTCTTTTAAGCCTAGCAGGATGGCAAAACTCACCAGTTCCCTTGGTGGACCACAATTACCTTATTTGCACAGCCTCATCCAATCACTCGGGTGGGAGCTACGAGACCATGGCCAGAAAGGCCACACCCAGTCACTCGGGTGGGAGCTACGAGACCATGGCCAGAAAGGCCACACAAAAGTGATCATGGCACCGCATCCCCGTTCCCCAGCCATGCCCAGACCTGGAGTTGCTTTCCTTTTTGTGGAAAGAGCCCTAGAGGTAGAATGAGATCCAGACGCCAGATAACGTTGACTCGTAATAAACTTTAAGCCAAATCCCCAGGATTAGTACTGGTAATAAATAATGCCAAGTATTTTGAAAAAGTTGGATGGAGAATTAGAAAAGAGCATCACGTAAGAGGGGAATTCAATTATCAGGGCTTCCAGTCCAGCACACTGCTAGCAACAGCTGGGAGGAAATTATAAATGTGAATTTTCTACAGACACTCCAGCCAGAAATCCACCACCAACTGCCAAGTTAGAAAGTCAGATGTGATTTTCTCAGTCAGAGAAGGCACTTTTCATCCCTGTAGTCCTGACTGGCCTACTCAGTAATCAGAAATCAACATTTAGTTTTATTTTACTTATTCCTAAGACCATTATAAAGCTCTTCATTTGTTAAATATCTGACTAGACACTGGTGGGAAATTAAGGAAGTATCCATGCATCTCTGAAGAATGAAGTGTATATACATGAAATAGCTGTAATTATAGCAAAGCAAAAAAAAATTTTGTTTTAAGCCCTTAAGTTTTTTTCTTTTTTTTTTTTAATTGTGCTTTAGGTGAGAGTTTACAAAAAGTGTATACCCATATTGTTATGTGACCTTAGTTGCAATTCCACAATGTGACAGCACCCTCCCCCTTTCCACCCCAGGTTTCTTGTGTCCATTCAACCAGTTTCTGTCCCTTCCTGCCTTCGCATCCTGCCTCCGGACAGGAGCCGCCCATTTGGTCCCGTGTATTGGTTTGGACAAAGAAGCACACTCGTCACGAGTATTATTTTATGTTTTATAGTCCAGTCTAATCTTTGTCTGAAGAGTGGGTTTCGGGAATCATTTTAGTTTTGGATTAACAGTGCATCTGGGGGGCCATAGTTGGGGGAGCAAAGCTAGCAGTGAGCTATAGGTAACAGGCTTAAGAAGAAAATAAGCAGCAGCCAGAATCCTGAAACTGATTTTAATACTTTCTTTGTGCGTGGACCCGCAGGGAGGGGCTGGAAGAACATGGCAAAGAAAAGATGGAAATAAACGATGCAGCTGTGAGGAAGGAGATAGGTTTTGGCCAGAAAGCTCTCCCCGCACACCCTGCCCCAGAGGGGTGAGTTCTGTGGCAGTGACTAGAGTGGAGAAGAAGGAAAAAAGAAGACTGAAATTCAGAGTTTCTGTGACTCTAACCCCAGAATGACTCAATCAGCTGTTGGATATATCCCCAGGATTTCCAAAACCTCAAAAGAAAGGGAAGTCACATTTGCTGAGAACGCACTTTGTCTGCTAAGTGGTCTCCTTGTGTTCCGTCCTGAGCTGCCCAGGAGGGAGCTATGCCGTGCTCCTGTGACGGATGGGGAGTCTGACCCACAGGTGAAGAAACCTGCCCTGCTAATAAAACACAGAGCCAGAATTCTGATCCCAGCTGCCGCTCCCCCTTGCTGCGTGATTAGAAATGAAAGGGTTCAGGGGTCCCCTTTCTTCTAAGATTGGACAAGGTCTGCCTGAGTTTTTGGTGCCGTCCCCTCAAAATGTTTTCAGGGTTTCATTTCGTTTATTCAGCAAACAGGACTTACATAGAATGGTACTTTCCATTAGAAATAAAATGCAAGCCACGTGTGTAGTTTAAAATTTTTTATTAGCCGTGTTAAACAAAACAAAAAGAAACAGGTGGGCTTAATTTTAATAATATAGTGCGTTTAACCCAGTATGTCCAAAATTATCATTTCATGTTAATATTTAAAAAATGGAAATATTTCACCTTTTTTTTAAACTTAAGTCTTTGAAATTCAGTGTTTATTTTACACTTAAACAAAAACCTGTTCACATCGATTCGATCCCAACTCACAGCAGCCCTATAGGACAGAGCAGAACTGCCCCATAGGGTTTCCAAGCAGTGGCTGGTAGACTCGAACTGCCGACTTTTGGTTCGCAGCCTATCTTTTAACCACCGCGCCAGCACTTCTCAATTCGGACTAGCCACAGTTCAAGTGTTCACCTGCAACAGGTGGCTCACGACTAATGGCTGCTGCATTGGGCAGCCTGGATATAGAAAAAGGCAGTGAGACTCATCCTAAAAAAGCAGAGGTAGTGGTTAAGTGTGCCGTGGCTGCTGACCAAAAGGCCCGCGGTTTGAATCCACCAGGTGCTCCTTGGAAACACAACGGGGCAGTTCTACTGTGTTCTGTAGGGTTGCTGAGAGTCAGAATTGACCTGACAGCAGTGGGTTTGGTGTGGTTTTTGTTATGGTGGGGCAGGAACGCAGCTTCACTTTAGATGTAGTAGGAGACTGTATGGAAGAAAGAGATACCGCATAGAAAAGACAGGCCTGCTCTTTAAAGGAAAGCCCCTTAACGTATCTTGTAAGGCCGATACTGACCAAAGGCCTGTTTGTGGAGAGCAGTAAGATCGTACTGACCTTATCACCACCTCCAGTAACAACCGCAGGAAAACGGTGTGGTGTTGACTGGTACATGCTGAGCCATATTTGAGGGGGGAAATGATGTGACTTGGCAAATACACTAACTATTAAAATGGAAACCACAGCCTCTAATGTATATATGGATATAGTTGCCAAAATTTTTTTTTCTCCCAGATGCCTAATGCCTTTTTCAGATGGGGAAACTGCGACGTCTGTTTGAGGAAGTAACCATGAACAAAAACTACCTTATATGGGGATCTCCATAGGCCTCAGCTCTACCCGAACATGACAAATGATAGCTTCAGACTTCTGGTCCAGCAGAACAGATCATTCTGTATTTATAAGGTCTTCAGTCACTTCTTCCATGCTTTTTTGCTTTAAACAAAAAATGCTCTGGAAATTTCCCCTTTATCGTCTTTGTTCCTGCGATTCTGTTTATGTTCTCTTTGTCTTTTTTAACCTCTCTCCTCAGGCCTTTCCCAGGATGATTGCTTTTTTTCTTTTTTTGTAGTAAGGAATCAGTCTACTGGGGTTCTGCTCTTGGCTGTCTTATCGGTCAGCCTTTAATTATATTCCTTCTGAAAAGTAAAAAGGATCAGAATCCTCTATAGTCCCACAGGGCCTTCATTTTGTAGCCTGGAGCCTCATTTTTGAACTCTGAAAGCAAGGCTGATATTTTTGCCCAGTGATTTAATTCAAAGTAGAAGTTGTTTCTTCCCATAGTAAGATGTCAGATAAAAGCTGGAGGCTTGGGAGCAATCCGAGGTATACATAGATGGTGGAAGCCTGAGCTTGAATATTTTTCCGTTGTAGTGAAGATTGAGAACAAGGGATAACCTCCTAGTGTGTTCTTGCAGTGGTGTCTTGAAACGTGCTGAGGGAACTTCTGTCAGGAGCCTGGGCTTTCTGCTGCAGGCACTCTAAGAGTAGATACAGTATTGATTTCCCCTGTGACCCAGTAGCATTATCCTGAGGCCACTCCGTGCAGTGACCAATGTTTGTATAATACTTTATTATCTTTCCCAGCTCATTGTTAATTATCACCCCATTTTAAAAAATATTGTGAGGTAAATAAGCATATACAATCTTTGATTTACAAAGGAGAAAATAAGGAATTGCAGAAGGCTTGTTAGAGGTCAGTAACAGCTAGAACAGCCGAAGAGCCAGAGTAAGGCCTCAGGTACCTGGTTTAGTCTTCCTTTGGAGGCAGAAATATGTCAAAGCAAACAGTGGCAGGGGTGGCATGGGGTGGGTAGGTGGTCACTCATGCTAATGGTGGACGTTTTATGGAAGCAGCTTATTTTTACCCACTAGCTAGTGAGTCTGTGGGCTTGCAGATGGCCCCCCTGTTGCCTTTGACTGTTCTCTGTCCCTTCCTTATGGCTCCCCTTCCCAGCTTCTCTCTTTTCAGCTGTTATCATGTGAGATGAAGTATAGATAAATTTCTATTTGCCCTACTTACCAATCAAAAATTTATATGTTGTTCTTTTTAATATAAAAAGCAGGTGAGTTATTATATAGTTCTCCCTTAAAAAATAATTCTTAACCAATTCCTTTGCATTTCTTTGGTCAGGGGATTGGTTTTAAAAAACAAAATCTGTCTGTGCTTTTATTTTGATAATTTAGAATGTTTTTCCATCCATAAATGAGTTGTTGAGGGTATTGTATGATGGGGGGAAAAGGAAACAAAAATAATTTATTATTAAATGGTAGTCTTGAATATATTCCTTAAAATAGAGCTTTAGAAATAATTGTTTATACCAGCAATTCTGCTTGACAGGAATGAGGATTTTCAATACAACTTGCATTCCTTTGGGGGACTATGACGGTATCATTAAGCACCCTCTTGCCAGGAGACCAAAAATAACTCGTTTTAATTAAAGTTAACAAACCCAAGTAGTTAGGGCACAGCCCTCTCACCTTAGCCGTTTTCTATTTTGCGTTTTTGGGACTATTAATCTTACCGAATCTCAATTTATAAGCCCAAAAATCATCCTTAAATTTGCCCTTTTTTATCCAGCTCACGAGATTATATTCCACAATGCAAATTTACAGTTCAATCTTTCTGGAGAGGCCAAGGGTCCTGTTGATGGAAGGCAAGATAGTCTCCCCATCCCCGGCTCATCATCCTCCTCCCTGAGCCTTAAGGTGTTACAGCAGTAAGTTGGAAAGGTATACAGTTTTTTCCGTTGCACAATTGAGAAGAGAAGAATTTTATTTTGTAGGATTAAGTAGTTGCATTCAAGGGGAAAATTACCTGTAGTATAATGATACATATGATGACAACATTGTGAAAATAAAGATGAGGCGGGAGGGAATAGGAAAGCTCTTTAAGAAGGTTAAGTTAATGTCAAATTATTTATGTAACAAATGAGCAGGCTTAAGTTAGATCTCACATTTTATATTCCTCATAGAAGTGGGCATAGAGAGAATGTTGAGAAAATAGGAACTTAGAGCACTTTGATGATTAATTTCTGTGTTGGAAAACTGTCTTAGTTCAGCTTTTTTTTGGCTACAGATTACTTTGAGACTCTGAATGCTAGTAGACCTTCACACAAAAATGAACATCAACTTGCCTGTGCCACAGTTAAACCTGATGGAGATATTAAATGGTGTTGTGTCCCAACTAAAAAGTTATTCTTTTAGTTTATTTGAGGCACCTATATAGAAAAAAATTTCAGCATTAGAGGATTCATACCCCCCAACTCCTCCACAACACATGATTTATTGTAATGATGATGGCATTTCTGAAGGTTTTTTAAAAAGCCTTTGATTGAATCACCAAAAATCCAAACCTGTCGCCATCAAGTCGATTCCGACTCACAGTAACCATATAGTACAGAGTAGAACTACCCCAAAGGATTTCCAAAGCTATCAGAAGCTGACTGCCATCTTTCTCCTGCCGAGCGTGCTGGGGGGTTCAAACAGCCAACTTTTCAATTAGCACCTGAGCACTCAATCACTGTGCCACCAAGACTTCTTTTTCATTGAATAGAACGCATAAAACATTGTGAATTCTTGGTATTGAATAGTAGCAAATTCAGATCACTAGGGGGTGATGTTTTCAAGCACAGACCAGATTAGGTATTTCTGGCAGTCTGCCAGCGTGTACACTGAGCTTTAGAAGTTGAAGGTCAGGCTTTAAATTTTTTAAAAATTCACCAGAGCAAGAGCTCTTTGGAGAAAGCCAACTAGTTTTTCCAGCAAACTCTGTCAGTGTGGACCCAGCGCTTTTTTGGGTGAACTTCAGTGTATGCTTGTACTGAAAGGAAAAAGTGTTGCAAATTTGTGAGATCCTTTTTAAAAGTTTTACAAATACTCTTTGATATTTTTATGAAGTTTCTAAACTTCAGTCATTCACCAAACGTTTCTTGTGTACCTACTAGGTGCCAGGCTCTGAGGAGCTCACATTTCAGTGAGGGAGATAGACTAACATGCGAACAGCATACAGTATGGCAGTGGCAAAAGGATAGATTGGTCTGGAAGAGAGGACACCTTCCCCCATCTACCTGGGAGAGCTCTGGAAGGATCCACAAAATGGGAATGGTGCAGGAAGAGCTCACTTTGAGGAGGGGACTGGAAGTTCATTATGGTAGCAGATTGACAGAATCATGGAGACACAAGAGTGTGCCCAGTTTGGGGAAGAAAATTAGTTGTTAGAAGGGAAAAATGTCTGGCAATGAGGTCAAACAAGGAGATTGTGATGGGTTATATGTCTCATTTGCAATCATGTATGCAAATGATTTTACACAAGGGTATGTTTTTATACATTTAATAAGATTCACTGTGATACAGTATTTAAATTTATTTCTTTCTGACCTGGATATTCAGTAAAGAGGTGTTTACTTCTCCAGTAAATTTTGCTACTATGAGTACTCAATTCTACTACTGAACCTGTTAATACTATAGACAGGGTTTTTTTTTTTTTTTTTTTTTTTTAGCATATTCTTTCTACTTACTGACTTTGGAGTTCTGAATCCTGTAAATGGGTTCTCACTTACCCATCAAGTTAATTGTGGCTGAAAGCCAGCTCTTCCCATCTGTTTTTGTTAGTCTTGTGACTTCTCTAATCTTACTATCTCTAATGTGTCTTACACTGATCCTTTTCTCTTACGGTTTATATCCAGTAGCTTTCTCATTATCATCTTCTTTTGAGTGGGCTTTTTAGCATAACGTATTACATGTTCTGTTTTATTAATCATTATTTAGAAATGGTCACCACTCATCTGTCAGCTTGTCATACTGTGGCAGCTTGTGTGTTGCTGTAATGCTGGAAGCAATGCCAGCAGGGTCACCCATGGTGGACAGATTACAGTGGAACTTATAGACTAAGACAGACTAGGAGGAAGGACCTGACAATCTACTTCTGAAAAAACTGGCCAGTGAAAACATGAAAAGCAGTGGAACATTGTCTTATATAGTGCTGGAAGTATAACCCCTCAGGTTAGAAGGCACCCAGAATACGACTAGGAAGAGCTGCCTCCCCAAAGTAGGGTTGACCTTAATGACGTGGATGGAGTCAAGCTTTTAGGACCTTCGTTTGCTAATGTGGCACGATTTAAAATGAGAAGAAACAGGTGCAGATGTCCATTAGTAATGGGAACATGGAATGTACGAAATATGAATCAAGGAAAATTGAAGTCACCAGAAATGACATGGAACACAGAAACATCGATATCCTAGGTGTTAGTGAGCTGAGACAGACTTGTATTGGCCATTTTAAATTGGAAATCATGTGGTCTACCATGCCGGGAATAACAGATTGCAGAGGAATGGCGTCTCATTCATTGTCAAAAGAACATTTCAAGATCTCTCCTGAAGTACAACGCTGTCAATGGTAGGATGATATCCACATGCCTACGAGGAAGACCAGTTAATACGACTGTCATTCAAATTTATGCACCAGCTATAATGCCAAAGATGAAGAAACTGAAGATTTTTTACCAACTTTGGCAGTCTGAAATGGATCAAAGAGGCAGCGAAGATGCATTTGATAATTACTGGTGATTGGAATGCAAAAGTTAGAAACAAGAAGATCAGTAGTTGGAAGATATGACCTTGGTGATAGAAAGACTCTAGAGATCACAAGATAGACTTTTGCAAGACCAATGACTTCTTCACTGTAAATACCTTTTTTCAACAACATAACGGGCAATATACATGTGGACCTTGCCAGATGGAATACACTGGAATCAAATCCATTACATTTGTGCAAAGAGATGATGGAGAAGCTCAATATCATCTGTCAGAACAAGGCTAGAAACAGACCAACAATTGCTCATATGCGAGTTGAAGTTGAAGCTGAAGAAAATTAAAACAAGTCCATGAGCGCCAAACTGTGAGTATATCCCACCTGAATTTAAAGACCATCTCAAGAATAGATTTGATGTATTGAACACTAATGACCAGAGACCAGATAACTTGTGCGATGACATCAGGACATCATACGTGAAGAATGCAAAAGATCATTAACAAGAAAGGAAAGAAAAGACCAAAATGATGTCCAGGAAAGAAAAGACGAAAATGGATGTCAGGAGAGACTCTGACACTTGCTCTTGAACATAAAATAGCTAAAGCGAACAGAAGAAATGATGACGTAAAAGAGCTGAACAGATTTCAAAGGGTAACTTGAGAAGACAGAGTAAAGTATTATAATGAAATGTGCAAAGACCTGGAGTTAGAAAACGAAAAGGGAAGAGCATGCTTGGCATTGTTGAAACTGAAAGAACTGAAGAAGAAATTCAAGCCTCCAGTTGCAGTGTTGAAGGAGTCTATGGGCAAAATATTGAATGACACATGAAACATCAAAAGCAGCTGGAGGGAATACACAGAGTCATGGTACCAAAAAGAAGTGGTTGACGTTTAACCATTTCAGGAGGTAGCATATGAGCAAGAACCGATGGTACTGAAGGAAGAGTCCAAGCTGCACTGAAGGCTTTGGCAAAAAAAAAAAAAAAAAACAAGGATCCAGGAGTTGACAGAATACCAATTGAAATGTTTCAACAAATGGATGCAATACTGAAAGCATTCACTCTTCTATGCCGAGAAATTTGGAAGACAACTACCTGGCCAACCAAATGGAAGAAAGAGACCCATATTCATGCAAATTCCAAAGAAAGGTGACCTAACCGAATGTGGAAGTTATCGAGCACTATCGTCTATCACATGCAAGTAAAATTATGCTGAAGATAATTCAAAAAACGGTTGCAGCAGTATATTGACAGGGAACTGCCAGAAATTCAAGCCAGATTTAGAAGAGGACGTGGAACAAGGGATGTCATTGCTGATGTCAGATGGATGGTGGCTGAAAGCAGAGAATACCAGAAAGATGTTTGTTTACCTGTGTTTTATTGACTGTGTAAAGGCATTTGACTGTGTGAATCATAACAAGTTATGGATAACATTGTGACGAAAGGGAATTCCAGAACATTTCATTGTGCTCGTGCAAAACCAAGAGGCAGTCGTTAGAACAGTATAAGGGAATGTTATACCCCTATACGCAGTGCCGTCGAGTTGATTCTGACTCATAGCGACCCTATAGGACAGAGTAGAACTGCCCCAGAGAGTTTCCAGGGAGCACTTGGCGGATTCGAACTGCCGACCCTTTGGTTAGCAGCCGTAGCACTTAACCACTGCGCCATCAGGGTTTCCAGGGGAATATTGCAGGACTTAAAATCAGGAAAGGTGTGCATCAGGGTTGTATCTTTTTACCATACTTATTCAGACTGTACCCTGAACAAATAATCCGAGAAGCTGGACTATATGAAGAAGAACAGGGCATCAGGATTGGAGGAAGACTTACTAACAAATTGCGATATGCAGATTTCACAACCTTGCTTGCTGAAAGGGAAGAGGACTTGAAGCACTTACTGATGAAGATCATAGACCGCAGCTTTCTGTGTGGATTATACCTGAACATAAAATCAAAATCCTGACAACTGGACCAATAAGCAGCATGTTGATAAATGGGGAAAAGATTGAAGTTGTCAAGGATTTCATTTCCTTGGATCCACAATCACTGCCCATGGGTGCAGAGGTCAAGAAAGCAAAGGACGTGTTACTTTGGGCACATCTGTTGCAAAAGACCTCTTTAAAGTGTTAAAGAGCAAAGATGTCACTTTGAGAACTAAGGTGTCCCTGACCAAGCCATGGTATTTTCAGTCACCACCTATGCATACAAAAGCTGGGCAATGAATTAGGAAGGCTAAAGAGAATTGATGGCTTTGAATTACGGTGTTAGCAAGGAATGTTGAATGTACCATGGATTGCCTGCAGGATGAACAGATCTGTCTTGAAAGAAGTACAGCCAGAATTCTCCTTAGAAGGGAGGATGGCGAGACTTGTCTCACATACTTTGGACATGTTACCAGAACGGATCAGTTACCAGGAAGACCCTCAGCGAGATGGGTTGACACGGTGTCTATAACAGTGGTCTCAAACATGCCAACGATAGTGAGGGTGGCGCAGGACAACCGGGCAGTGTTTTCCTCTGTTGTGCATAGGATTGCAGTGAGTCAGAACTGACTTGATGGCACCTAACAACAACAACAAATTTAGAAATGGATAACAGATGTTTTTAATGTTGTTTCTATATCACATTGTGGCTACACAGACTTTCACTATAGTTTGCATTCCTGTGATACTGAGTCCGAGGGTTAACAATGCCCCCCTTTTAACTTTCACATTTTGAAAGCTGCATGTAATATCTTTAGGAGCCACACGATGGCAGTAACAGTGCTTTGAAACTGCATAGACTTAGAAACACAGTAAGAATATCTGGAATTGGTAAGGACTCTATCTTCATCTTTCCTTAAAAAAAAAAAAAATGAAGGTGTAAAAATTACTAGAAGGAATATCCAAATGACGACCACCCACAAATAAAGTTCGAGCCTCATGGTACACTTTGCTATTCGAATTATTTTCCTCTCCTTCTACTTCTCCCTCTGGAAGAAACCACTTCACTGAATTTGGTATCTGTGACTCCTGTTCATGTCTTTAGGCTTTTATTATCTGTTTCTGTGCCCTTCACTGTGCGTGCTGTTGTGTCTCCTGTTTAGATTTCATGTAGTGTATGCTCTAAGCTCGCTGTGAGTTGGAAGCAACGGGTTTGGTTTTTGTTTTGATTTGTACTGTTTGTGCTACTATGGACATTGCCTTTTGTACTCAACATTTTTTTTGATTTATTCGTGTGGATTTATGTCACTTCAGTGAATTATTTTTCTTTCACAGCTGTGTATTATTTCATTGAAGAGGTCACACTTACCGTTTTGCATTTGGAGAGACAGCACGGCAGAGCGATTGTAGGCTGGGCATCTGGAGACGCACAGCTCCAGTTCAGATCCCGGTGCTGTCACCTACCACCAGCTGTGTAATATTAGGCAAGATACGTAGTCTCTTTGCACCTCAGTTTTTACTTTCTCCAAAGTAGGGATAGCATTTATTTCACCGAGGTGGCGTGATGATTAAATGAAATATTATGTAAAGCATTATGTCTTTAATGATTATTACTAGTACAAAAACCAAACCAAACCCTTTGCTGTTGAGTTGATTCCGATTCACAGCAACCCTATAGGATAGTGTGGAACAACCGGATAGGGTTTCTAAGGAGTGTCTGGTGGATTCGAACTGCTGACCTTTTGGTTTGCAGCTGAACACTTAACCGCTGCACCACCCGGGCCCTGTTACTAGTAGAAGATGATAATAATGTAGAATCCACATAGGACTAATTATTGTGCAATATATTCAGTTTCAAAAGAACTAAAAGTCAGCCTGGAAGAAGTGCGGAAAGTAGTGAAAACTAGGGCTTATAAACAGTTGAGGTATCTTCTTTCCGACCATCTCCCTTTTCTCGATAGTAGGAGGGGTCATCCCCTGAGTGGTAGGAAAAGAGGGTGGGGTAGCTGATTTGAGAGCACTGAGGGTTTGAAGTGGCTTGTTTGGAGCGTGATCTGGCTAGTTACATGCAAAAGAATTTCCTGTCTCAGCCTGTGTGCGCTTTTCTGGCTTTCTGTTTTTTCCTCAGCAACCTGTTTATCTGACAAATAATGAAAGTTCCACCATTATTCTGCCATCTTTCGTCTCCTGTCCATGGCACATGTTGCTGCCTGGAATGTCTTCTCCAGGCTTGTAACCCTTCACCTTGAATTCAAGCTGAATTCAGCTTCCATACAGATTTATGGCCACTTATCACCTGTTATATAAATTCCTTAGCCTCTCATTGATACATCCCCAAAATTTGGCCCTAACTGCCATGACATCCTCCTGTATTCCTCTGTCCCTACCGTTTCCACAAAGCCAGGCCACTTACTGTTCCCTACGTCAGCTTTTCCACCTTTCTGTGCCTTTGCTGTTTTTTTCCCTCCACCTGGATTATTCAGGTCTCCTTTCACCTCATTCAGAATACAATATCTCCTTTAATATACGTTGTGTGACCTTGGGCAAGGTGTTTAACATCCCTCAGGTGGAACATCCTGAGATCCCGCATTAGAAAACGCTTGGTAAACGCAGGAATCTCACACTTGTACAGTGTTGTCATTGCATGCGGTGGCTTATAACGTGTCATATTCTGACTTCAAGAAGTGGTGCTTGTTTTCATCCACCCTTCGATTGAACTTTTTTTCTAATGAAAAAAAGAAAAAATACTGAAAATTTTCAAACACAAAAATAAAGAAACGAATCCTTGTATACTCAGTCACCCAGGTTTAATGATGGTATTGCCATATTCAGTTCCTATAGCCTGTTTCCTTTTCTCTCTCTTAAGTATTTAAAAGCAAATCCCAGGCATCAGGTCATTTCATCCCAATACACTTCAGAATTAGCCTCTAAAAAATACGGACATTTTGTTACATAACCCCGTGTTACCACATCTAACAAAACTAAAACTCTTTCTTTGATGTCATCTAACACCCAGCCCATGACCAGATGTCCCCATTTGTCCCAAGAATATCTTTTTACATTTAATTTGTTTTAACCAGGATCCAAAGTCCAAGGAGTCCTGAGGGTGCAGTGGTTATGTGTTCGGCTGCTAGCCCAGAGGTTGGCAGTTCAAACCTATCAGCCACTCCACGGGAGGAAGATGTGGCAGTCAGCTTCCATACAGATTTACAGCCTTGGAAACCCCATGGGGCAGCTCTATTCTGTGCTGTAGGGTCAGCATGTCAGAACTGACTTGACGGTAACAGGTTTTGGAAACAAAGTCCATAGTTATTAATAACACATTTGTTATGTTTCAGAATCATTTTCTTTACCAGCCTTGCTTTGTATTAGCAAGTGGCTGTTTGCATGGCTTAAACTCTCAACTTTGTGGTATAAAGTGTTCTCAAAGGAACTGAAATTGGTTTGGTCACCTTGTCAGTGCATAATGTCTCTTCTGTTGTGTGAGCCGCTTCCGTTGTTGCTATATAACAATACCCTTGGCTTCAGCAGAGCTGCTGTTAAAGAAAATTTGTTTTCCTTAGGTTCTTTGCCCTTTTTTTTTCAGGACTCGTGGAAATGTTGTGTAATCACATTGTGCTCTCAGAGGAAGTAAGGCAACCTGGGTAATTTGGACCCAAAAACCCCCAAAGAACCCAGGAGTTTAGTTTAATTGAAGGTCATCAGTTTGACTTCTTTCTTTCGCTGGCTTCTGCTTCCGGACCTTTAGGGGAAAATCAGCCCAAGAAGAAGACCTGTATTGGTGGGAATGGTATAGGAGCATACCATGGTTCTGCTAAAACCGTCAAACTTTCTATTCATAGTATTCCTACAGAAAGGCTGGAGAACGATGGGGCAGCCTGCTTCTGTAAAAATTACAGCTTTGGGAACCCTGTGGGGCAGTTCTACTCTGTCCTGCAGGGTCGCTGTGAGTCGGAATCCACTTGACAGCAGTGGGTTGTAAGGTTAACTCTGGTTCATTTTTTGGGAGAGGGGAGGTGTATGGGCTGGTTTGAGGTAACATGGGTTTCTTTCTAGTCTGTGTTTATAGTCTCTGGGGTTGCCCTCAGAGTTCCTGTGCCAGTCATGCTCTCTTGAGTTTCCCAGAAGCTTCCTGGATTAGATTTGTCAGTGTTCGGAGGCTGCTTCTCATTCAGAGATGACCTTTTGATCGTCTGTGGGGGAGGGTGTTTTGGTGCCCAAAGAGAGGTGTAGCTCAATGGCCAAAACAGGAACTTTTAAGACAGCTAGACCTGGGTTTAGATCCACACCCTCTCACTTAGCAACTCTGTTGCTTAGGCAAGTCATTTAACTGCTTTGAGACTCAGTTTCCTCATCTGTAAAATGGGGATAATAATGATACACACCTCATAGTGTTAAGATAAAGATTGAATGAGATAGTACATGTACCATGCTTGGTAGGCACTCAGACACCAGTTGTCATTAGTAATAATAATGTTAGCTACATAGTCCAGAAGTGCGGCTCATCGTGATAGCGTGAGGTGAACATTTTTGTGTCTCAGCTTTCTCTCCTGTAAACAGACACTCTTTAAAAGCTGTTTTTATTAAATTCAAAGAAGGTTTACAATGTCTCTCTTTTCTGTGGGCAAAATCAAGGCAGTAGTATACCTTGTGCTGCACTTCACCTTCTCTTTTGTTGCTGTGTCAATAAAAGAATGTGGGGGAAAAATGTTAACAATTTAAGCGGTTACTACCGCCCTCTCCTCACCCTTACCTGGCTGTTTCTAATCTGTCACTCCATCTTGTCTGTTTTACTTCCTGAATACGTGTCGTGGATTGAGTTGTGTCAGGTTGGCAAGGCCATAATTCTCAGTATTGCGTGATCGTCTACCATTTTGTCGTCTGATGTAGTTATCCTATGTGTTACAGATCCTGCCTCTGTGATGTTAGTGAGGCAGGATTAGAAGCAGTTACGTTAATGAGGCAGGACTGAAGCTACAAGATTAGATTGTATCTTGAGTCAATCTCTTTTGAGATATAAAAGAGAGAAGTAAGCAGAGAGACAGCGGGACCTCATGCCACCAAGAATGAAGAACCAGAAGGGGAGGAGCTCATCCGTTGGACCCGAGGTCCCTGTGCTGAGAAGCTCCTAGACCAGGGAAAGATTGATGACAAGGACATTCACCCAGAACCAACAGTGAGAGAAAGCCTTCACCCGGAGCTGACACCCTAAATTTAGACTTCTAGCCCCTTAGACTGTGAGAGAATAAACTTGTTTGTTAAAGCCATCCACTTGTGGTATTTCTGTTGTAGCAGCGCTAGATGACTAAGACATTACCCCTCAAATTGATTCTCCTCTCTGTATTCATTGTCACTGCTCTAGTTCAAGTTGTCATGTCTTCCTTGCACTGCCGCGTAAAATCTCTTAACTGGTCTGCCCAGATCCTTGCCCCACTTGCCCCTTAAGACCCATCCCCCTTTGATGCTGCAGTGAAAGGGATCTTCATAAAACAGATTTGACCTTGTCAGTCCCCTGCCTGCAACTGTAGCCTCTCATTGTTCTTAGAGTCAAAAACACAAGGCCCTTTGAACACGCCACATATCTCCCTAATCTCCTTTCATATCCCCCCTTTCCCCTCAGCCACATGTCAGAGTTCATTTCATTACACTGAGCTGGTTGCTCACAGCAACGCCCCTCACACCCCAGGCTCTTTCATCTTTAGTGCCTGCTCATCCTTCAGGTTTCTGGGGTATCAGATCCAGTTATTTCTGTCTCGGAGCTTTTCACTAGTACCCCTTCCCCCTCCCCACTGTAAGCATCTTCGTAGCACCTCACCTTTCTATCGCCTGTTATGCTTTTAAAATATATGTTTGTTTATGTAATTATATGGTTAATACTGGTGTCCCTGGTAGGCTGAAAGCCCCATGAGGATAGAGACTGCATTTTGTTTTCCATTGTGTCTCTGATACTTAGAGCAGAGCCTGACACTTGTTAGATGCTCACTAAATAGTTGTGAAGTGAATGATCAGAACGGGGCAGTATACAGTACATTCTTCAGTATTCCTTTGCTAAGTCTTACCCATCAGTCCTGTTGTAATATCACGTGTATCTGTCCCCTTTCCTTTGCCTTTACTAGACCTCAACTGGATCGTCACCTGACACTTGGGTTCGGACGGATTCCATGTACATGACTCCCTGTTTTTTCCACATCAAATCAAAACTCTGTAGTCCTGGTATGGGAGATCACTGCTCTCCAGTCTCATCATCCCTAAGCATGTCATGATGTTTGTCGTCTGTCACGTCACGCTGAGATTTCCTTTATCTGGAGTGCCCTCAACTTTCCCTCTCTGTCTACCCAAGTCCTTCTCATTCTTCTAGTTTTAGCACAAATCTAACCCTCCTGAAGTATGTCCTGTATTTGATTACATACCCTGAGTTTTGTAAGGTAGCCCTTTCTTCCTAATTAAATTACAAATTCTTTGGGAGATGGAACAGTGTATCCTTATTTAATTTTTGTTCTCTTCATTTATCTTAAACATTTTTGAACATTTATTTCCTTATTGTATACTTGTCCATTGTAGAAAAATTAGAAAATATAGATAATCCAAAAGAAAAAATAATTCTTAATTTCCTTAAACCCTATTAACCAGAGATATTTTGGTATGTGCTCATCCAGGTATCTACATGTAAGTATGTGTGGCCCTTTAATGTGAAATGGAATTATGTAGTGTATATTGTCCTATAATTTTTTTTTCACTCAACAGTGTATCATGAACACCTTTTTCTTTCACCTTTACGTGATCATTTTCAATTACCATCAGTCATCCTGGAACAATAAAAGGGTATTGGAAATAACGATGTCCGTATTGAAATTATTGAGCCCTTAGATAGGGCTAGAAATCCTTTCTTAAACTTTCAAATCCTCTTTTTATCATCGAATCGAACTTTGAGTTAGAGAGAAAAAAATAACAGTAAGTGAGGGGATGGTACTGATTTCAGAAGTGAAACACTTAATTTTTTTAATGTTGTTGCCTTTAAATAGAACCTGGTGACTATTTTGATAACCAGGTGAAAAGAGTTTTGGAATGAAAGTTGTTGTCTTGACAGCATTAATTGTAATAATGAAATCTAATTTTTTTTTTTTAGAATATTTCTTGAATTTCAGGGCAGAGAGGAGAACCATGTTTGTTCTTCCTTGTCTTCAGAAAGGCAGGGATGTTGGCTTGTGACTATGCCTGTCTTGGAGTGTGAGGTAACTGTATCTTTTCTCCTCTTTCACACAAGTACTTTGCCTACGGGCTTTTTTTTTTTTTTTTAATGAGAATTTAGTTTAGAAATGTGCTCATCAGATATAACCCAACAAACCCATTGCCATTGAGTCGATTCCGACTCACAGCGACCCTATAGGACAGAGTAGAACTGCCCCATAGGGTTTCCAATTTTATAATCTTCATGGAAGCAGGCTGCCATATCTTTCTGGTGGTTCAAGCCACTGACCTTTTGGTCAGCAGCCAAGCACTTAACCACTGTGCTGCCAGGGCTCTTTTATCAGGTACAGATATGCTATAAAGTGTATAGGTGGTAGATAGCAAAATAGGTAGAAACTGGATCTATTATAGCAGTGTTACATAAAAAGTGCTATCATTGCATGTCTGTATGTGTCTTGTTGTAAGTTGAATTATGTGAAAACCTGGAGTTGCAGAAAAGCGTTCTTTGGTGAAAAGATGAATACTAGAATGATTTTTAAAACAAAGTCCCTTTAGGGAATGAAAATTTATTCTATTTATGAAAGTTAGTTTCATACGTAGTTTCCAGAAACATGTTTACTACATCAAATGAGGTACCTTATAACTTAGCCCATGAAAGAACAGTAGTCTTTCTGCAGACGTCTATTTCCTTGTTCCTTCCTGGTGAGTTCAGTGCTCTGTTGACGAGGACTCTCTGTTCTCTTTACAGCAGTTACGTGTTGAGGAGGGAGATGGTCAGTAAGCCTTTTTGTGGTGTTTTCTGTCCTGGATCCTTGGAGCAGCTATTTTGACCAAAGAGAAAATGAAGGGGAATAACAACATCAGGAAGAGGGTCAAAGACTAGGCCCTGTCTTTCTCCTCTTCTTCTGCCTCTGTATTCTGAGAGCCTGGCATGTCTGAGGCCTTCAGGAAATGTTTGTTGAAGAGATGAATGTATAAATTCTGCCATTTTGTTCCTGTTTTATTCGGGAATGGGATTTCTGACTAAGGCAATGATTAAGGAGTAAAACATGCCCGGTTAGGGAGTCTGGTCACATTGATGGGTCCTGTTGCACAGGCCCTTTCTTAAAATCAAGTGATTTTTACCCGGGGACATGA
Source organism: Elephas maximus indicus (assembly GCF_024166365.1). Lineage (NCBI taxonomy): Eukaryota > Metazoa > Chordata > Mammalia > Proboscidea > Elephantidae > Elephas > Elephas maximus. The sequence continues at coordinate 77,181,294 of NC_064835.1, read as the reverse complement.
TCATTGAAATCATCTAATTGGCCACTTCTATTTCAAAGTGGAAGAATTAAGGACTTTGGTAGTTAAGTGACTTCCTGTGTACTAATTTATCAATCACAGCAAGTAAGTTACCAGACGTGGAACTCTCATTGAATGTCTTCTTTCTGGCTTTCCCTCTTGTACCCCTTATGCCAGCCTGCCTTGTATTCTCCCTTAAACCCATTGCTGTCGAGTCGATTCTGACTTAAGTCTTACCCATCAATAGTAGAACTGCTGCATAGAGCTTCCAAGGCTCTAATCTTTAGAGAAGCAGACTGTCACATCCTTCTCCTGTGCAGTGGCTGCTGGGTTAGCAGCTGAGCACTCAACCACTACACCACCAGGGCTCCTTGTATTCTCCCTTAGCACCTTAAAAACGTGGGATGGGATAGGTCACTTTAAATTTTATTCTAAATCCTTTGGGCATATGCCAGGAAGATTAGCATATTGTGTCAGTGGCTTTTCCTTAATTGTCTACCGGAAGATTATAGATGATCCCATGTTTCTGGTTGTAAGAGAGGCTTCTGTATGTTTCTGACTCAGAATGACACAGCCAAGTTCACATGGGATTTTGATGACAGCTCAGCCTGTCCACTTGCCTGTGTCAGAGTTTCTGAAAAGCTAATGAAGAAAAAAATTCTGAGGAGCTCTGGACGGTCTACAATATCATCTCCTTGTGAATTGGACCATATTTTTGATGATTTGTTTTTCACTCTAGGCTGTTTTTATGGATAGTTGATTCTGCCTTCTTATACTCTTTGGTTAATTTGAACCTGAACCTACTTAATAGTGGCACATCACTGTTTGAACTGTTGCGGCAGTTCTACGGCACTAGGACCTTCCTTCATATCGATAGCCCAGAACACTCTTGAGAGACCTCATTTAGGAAAATTGCATGGCTGGCAAATAAATGTTTAGGAGATGAATGTGTGTTGAGAATGATGAGGAAAGATATTCTTGGTTTAGTAGAGAAGTTTTGCTTTCCCCTATAAATGACTGTTCATGGAATAAAATTTGAACTAAAAAACGATTTGTTCCCATTTAGTTCAGAGTTAGTTGCAAAACATAAAATTCTTCCCTAAGTGTATGTCACACAAGGAAATTAACGGCCTGGCAATGTACAGCTGCTCAACAACTTTAAGGCCTTTGGTACCAAGTGTCAAAGATGGTAATAATGCAAATGTCTGACTTATTTGCAACCCGTAGTAATGAACCAACCCCCGGAAAGCCTATTACGTTAAAAATCTGAGGTACGTACAGTGGTTCGTAATAACAAATGTGCAGTATTTTGTGACACGAATCAAAACATTATTATTACTACTGTATTATGTTAAAGATGTATTAGTGTATTCAGAAGTGTTTCTTTAATGTTTTTTATGCACAGAAAGGTACACTGTGTACTATATACTAAGGCAAATATTTGACTAAGTGACATTGGATATGAGCAATATCTAACTGTTCGACCTACGTACAAATTCTACTTAAAGACGACTTAGAAACAACTTGTTTGTAATCTGAGGAATGCCTGTGTAGGAGAAAGAAATGAGGATTCAGTAACATCCATATTAGGGGCTCAGTACTTAATTAGGTTTTTTACCTTCCTGTGCCCAAAGGGGAAACCCTGTGGCATAGTGGTTAAGTGCTACAGCTACTAAACAAAAGGTCAGCGGTTCAGATCCACCAGACGCTCCTTGGAAACTCTATGGGGCAGTTCTACTCTGTCCTATAGGGTCGTTATGAATTGCAGTCTACTCGACAGCAACAGGTTTGGTTTTCTTTTGTTTTTTTTGGTGTGCCCAAAGGAGGGATTACTTGGAACACGATGGTGAAAACTGGGTTGCGTAGTAAGTTTAGGCAAAGATCTAGGCTAATAGTTGTATTCTTATTTCAAATGAAAAGTGTTTATACTTGTGAAAGATACTGTTCAGTTCTACAGATATAAAAAACTTGAGTTTTCAAAATCTCACCAAGAAAGTAAACTTTTCCAAAACTATGGAATGAATATGTCTTTTAAAATCTCATTAGGCAATGTTGAGGTAAATGCCAAAAAAAAAAAAAAAAAAAAATCCAAGCTTTGGGGCTTTAATTTCAAAAGTAGCATCGTAAGATGATTAGACTCTCAAAATCAATAGGTGGAACAACTAATAACAAAGTATTTATTTAACAAATGTGAATGTCTGCCATGAACTTGGCCCTGTAGATAGTGTTAAGTTATATATATATATATCGCTTTCCTCAGCAGTTCTACTCTGTCCTGTAGGGTCGCTATGAGTTGGAATCGACTCGACGGCACTGGGTTCGGTTCCTCAAAGAAAGGCACTGGGTTGGGTTCCTCAAAGAACAGTTTATTTGCAGGGGAGAGGCAGGTAAACAAGCAGCTGCATTAAGAAGTAAGCACTGGGAGCACAGAGAAGGGGAACTGTGAGTGCATAGGGTCTAGAAAGGCTTCTTAGAAGATACGATCCTTGAGCTGAGTCGTAGTGGAATAACTAGGAATTAGTCCTGCCAGAGATGCTTCTTCCAGTCTTATGAAGCTGCATATTCAAAGGCCAGGAAGTAAGAGGAAACACAACCTATCCTGGAAATCACATGGAGTTCAATGTGTTGGTCGTAGGGGTGGGGGAGTGATGAGAAATGAGCAAGGTTAGCTAGCACCAGATCAGAATACTTTGCTTACCTTGTTTGGACTGTATCCTGGAGGTAGTGGGAACCATTGAGAGTTTTTAAGCAAGGTCAATAAGTGATCAATTCACAGTTTAAAAGGTCCCTTTGAAATTTGGAGGATAGATTAAAAGAAAGTAAGACTGGTAGCAGAAAGATCAGTTAGGAGGCTGAGAGAAATAGGAGAGAAGAGGAACACTTCTGAAATAGTGCCTAGCCAAGTGCAGGGCACAGAGTCAACGTTTATTAAATGAACAAATGAGACGAAGCAGTCCTGCCGTGTAGTACTGGAAGTTTTTAGAGTAGACAGAGCTCAATATGAGTTGGAGGGTTTACTGCTGGAGAGCGAACAAATTACTCTTGGGAGAAACACAACCAGAATGTTCCTTAGAAGCGAGGATGGCAAGACTTTTCACTTGCTTAGTTTGGACATGTCACCAGGAAAGACCAATCACTAGAAAAGGACGTCGTGAAGTAGGAGGCCAGTGGAAATGAGGGAAACCCTCAGTGAGATGCCTTGATGTGATAGCTGCAACAGTGGATGCAGAAATACCAATGATCGTGAAGATGGCGCAGGACCTGGCAGTATTTTGTTCTGTTATACATAAAGTTGCCATGATTTGGAGCTGACTCAATGACACCTAACAACAACTGCTGTTAATGCAGTGATTCCTGAGGTAGAGTCCATCTGTGGGCCTCTGAGGGAGTCTGTCACTTCTCTGAAACTGTTGTAAAATTTTGTGCTCACATTCATTTTCTGGGAGAGAGTCATTAACTTTCATCAGATTCGCAAAGGGTCCATGACCCACGAAAGATGGAAAACAGCGGGGTTAGATGTTAGCCTGGGAGGAAGGAGACCTTTTGTGCTAATCCGTAGAGTTTTGTACTTAGTCGTTTTGATTAAGAGCTTAAACTTTTAGAAGAATTATTGTCAGATGTGCTCATGACATTAAGCTGGAACAGATACTATGTTGGGAGTCAAAGTGCAGATTCAGAGAGAACCCAGCATGTTGGAAAAATGGACAGAAGTTAATAGAAGTTTGTAATTAGGCTCACAGAACGTCTGCACTGTAGTGGGAGTAGAACAGAAGGTGCTTGCCTTCACAGTTTTTTATAAACTACTGTTCCTTAACAACCGTCAGGCATGTGGTGGTGGCGCGGGGGGGGAACGTAGGAGTTTTGTGAGGTAGTAAGCTCCCCATTTTTTCTTTAAGCTCCCCATCACTGGAAATGTTCAAGAGGAGGCAGAATCCCAGGTTAGGGATATCATATAGGGATGAGGTCATGTAGGAAAAGAGGGTGGGGAATTTCTTTATTGACTGGAAGTCTGGACTAACCTTCAAAGATTTTTCAGGGTGCTAAAATGAAGAATTTCCCTGTGTGAAGACCCTTGCAACCTGCGCTTATACAGGCCACCCTATGTAGTGTCTGCAGTGTGGTGAGACAGTTGTTTGAAATTTAAAACTCAGTTGAAAAAGGACTGACGTGAGAATTCAGGCACAGTTGGAAACTCCAAATGGGAAAGCATGTTTAAATGGGGGAAAATGCAGACGTGAGACCTCCTCTCCCTATCACTGCCCCGCTGTCTGTCCCAGCTTCTCTGCTGTGGGTATGTACCTCCTCCCCTGGTGCTGCTGTGCAAGGACACTGTGTTACTGGGAGCCAGAGTTCACAGGCTGCAGCCTGAGCTGGTCATTGGTGAGGGGCATTTGTGAATCTCACTCTCGATGCCTGCCTGTGTACGCTTTCCTCAGTCCTACTTACAGTGCAGTGAAGTCTCAGTACGCATCTGAAGCAGTACAGGAGGAAGAGCAGCACCGTTTTTTCCATAAATGCCTGTGTTTTCAATGAAAAGACAGTGGTTAAAGAGCTTTTCTCAGAGGCCTAGTATTTAATTGTACTTAATGGTGGCAGTTTCATTAAAATGTAAGCATTGATTTAATGAAATTCCTATTTGTCAGTTCACCCATTTTAAAAGTCAGAGAGCAAGAGTTGTTTCAGCTTGTTTGTTACATAGCTTGAGAACTTTTTTTTTTTTAACATCCTTTAACCCTAGACTCATGAAATGCAGTATTCATCCTACACAGTTATGCATTTCCTGTCTTGTTAACCTCTAGTAGTCACCAGGCTTTTTCCTTCTCACAGCTCACTATATCTACTTTCAAAAACCTCTTTAAAAAATGAATCTTGTTTATGTTTTTTTCTACAGAAATAAGTCATATTTAATGGCGGAGTTTCTGTGCAGGGAGTAAAATTTGATTTGCGTTTCATCCATCAGGCCTCTTCTTTTATGAAGCCTCGGGTAGACAATTAAAGGAGACCTGTAGTTGTTCCTCTGAATTTTTTTTCACCTACCTTGACAAAAATGAGAGAATTGGACACTTCAGGAATCCTAATTTTATGTTTCTGTTACCATAAACCTTAAACTTTTCTGTATTTTAGGTCTCAGCAGAATCCTAGAGCTTTTTTTTTTTATATATATATAAAAGGCATATGTAAATCTTCTAAATTGGTTCCATTTTTGAATAGTCAGTATATTCGAAGTGCAGAATTACAGTTGGGATAAAGCAGTACTCATGGAAAAGCTTTCTTCTGCTGCTGTTCCCCAAGTACCACGGAGGTAGCCAGCATTACCAAATTTTTGCATATCCTCCTGAGAGAAAGATACATCTGTCATTTGAATGTTTTTTTACACGTCTCTCAACAAATTAAACCTAGTATTTTGACAAAATTAGGAAATATTTTTCTGCCTCTTTAAAAATAAACATTCTCTTTTGAAGACAACCATAAAAAGTCATTGGAAAAGATGCGGAAGCTTGTTCTGCCATCTGTTTGCTGTCGGAGTTTAGAAACCTGGTAGCAAATGTTAGCCCTCAGGGGAACTGGCGCCTGTATGTCCTGAGAGAAGGATTTAGACCTAGACTTTCATTTCCCTCCGAGGCACCTTAGTTTTTGTATTGATAACACAGATTCTCTTAGAGAGAGGGACTTAAAAACCAACCCAGTGCCATCGAGTCGATTCCAACTCATAGCGACCCTGTAGGAACATAGCAACCCTCTAACCCTTGGTGTAAAACAAGTGTCAGTCCCATTTCTCTGTGCTCTCCTTGAAGGGACCCTAGAAGAGAAAGAAGCCGGTATAAATTGCACAAAGAGAAGTTACTAGGACCATGAAATCAAACTCTTATCAGCTAAGAACTTGCCAGGGATCTTGTTTTGTTCATATACACGTATATGTGTTGAGTGGGATTGAATCATATTGGTGGGCGAATCATGCATGTGTTGTGCTAACATCATTTGGAGCTGCGTGATAAAGGACTTGCCCCATATTATCTGCCCTCTGGTATCTATAACCCTCCATCTTGCTCGCAGGCATCCCTCCCACCCCACACACCAGAAGCCAAAACCTCACTCCTAATTTTGTCACCGTCTAAGGTCAAACATAAACATTATGGGAGCTGCACGGCTACCAGTGACACTCGTAGCAGACAATACTGATTAAACTGGGCCGGCACACATGGCAGGAGGGGGCTTATTCAGAATGAGGAGTTACATATTGAGAACATCGTTGAGTGGAGGCTGGTTGAGAAGCTACCATCCTTTCAGTTATGTATTTGTGAGTAATATTTAATGGAAGAAAAAAAAAGTTAAAGATACTTCCTTCCCTTTCAGAGAGGATTTAGAGTGGCGAGAGGGAGAGATTGGACTACTTCCCTTTAGAATCCAGCCTTTTTTTTTTTTTTTAAGGAAAACGCCCCAAAGAGCTCAGGATGACCAGGCACTTCTTTAAACTGACAGCTGCTTGTGAAGTGTTAATGGATTTCCTGGCAAATAAAACAGGGCAGGACCCTTTTTAGTCATTAATGACTGGAGCTTTTTAGCCCAATGTTAATTCGGAGTGATGCTGGAAACGTTTATAAAAGGAGTTGGTATGATTATTCATAACTATTGAGTTTTGCTTATTAGTAAATATATGAACAGTCAGTCTTCTGGATTCCTGACTCCCCCTCCCCTCCAAGGTGCAAGGCCCAGAGATAAGGCAAGTCATGCCTTGCAGAGGAGGGTGTGTACCAGCAGAGAAACAGGAAGCTATGCTTCAACGGCCTGCGTGGAGGTTTCTAACTCTGGGTCAGGTGTGCTGAGGTCCCACTGTCTTCCTGAGCCCTGGCAGCCACACCGCTCAGCGTAAACGCAGTAAAGTGTCAGTAATTGACGTGTAGAGAGAAGGATGACTGCATTACAGCTTAAAGAACTTTCCCACTCAGGTCTCTACAGGAGAAGACGGGATCGTCCTGATAGTTTGAGACTAAATGGGTTACCGGAGGAAAAGCTAAGGTGAGTGCAAGGTAATGGTTGGCTGAAGGTCGGGGCACCTACCTAATAATTGCAATGGGGATCTGTCTCCAAGTGGATGATCCAGGAATGGGGAGTACACACCGAGAAGAAAGATTCCACTAGAAACCGAGGGCAGTCTGTCCTGAAAGATTGAATACAGCCTCAGAATTGTGCTTGATTGGCACTGTGCGAAACCAGGACTCCTTTTCCCATTTCTCCACAAATCCTCTAAGTTGCTTTAGCTCCTCCCAAGCCTGTAGGGTTGTTACGGCTTTATAGGTTATATAGTCACCGGAGTGATATTTTAAACTGGAAACAATTGATTTTTTTCCCTTAGTTTAAAAATAGTTTGTTGTAGTTGTTTAGAACATGTTTCTGTGAGGATTTTTTTTTTTTTTGGTGGTGGTGGAGGGCCAGGCTGGGAGCTGTTCACAGGGGATTCTTTGTTATTGAAATCGAAGTGACAAAGGAATGTAGTGGAGCTACTGAATGTAACCTAGGAAGGAAGGACATCAGAAATCTGGAGACCATTTTAAGCTAAAAAAGTTAGGGATTTTTTCTGCTTTGGTTTTTAAGTTAATTTGCCTTAAAACAACACAATTTTAGGTTTTTGTTACAACTACTGAAAAAAAATTTTTTTCAGTTCTGAAAAGTCCCTACAACGTTAGTCCATATGTTAAAATACTATGTTAATTGTGAAGGGTTTATAGATTTTCTCTGTTTTTGAGATGAAAAGTGTTCCTGTTTTAGTGCTGACAAAGGCTGCAGTGACAGACTTCCTTTTCTCTGTTACATTTACTGTATAGTACTTTAATTTGTGTTTGGACTCCTGATTTAAGTGTTTAAATATCCCCATTAGATGGCGGTTGCTCTTTTTCCTATCAACTCATTTTCAGCGTTTAAGTTTGACAGGGAAAACTTGACAAGGAAGCTTTTTAAGACTCTTTAAATTTGTGTTTGTCTTATAGCTAGGCATACTACAGGAACTTCACTCTAGAAGAGAAGCATTTATTTGAAAATTACTCTTTCACTACCTTTATTTACCCTTTTGAGGAGGACGGTATCGTTAAATGACCGTTAACTGATACTTAAAGTTACTAGAATTTATTCTCTATTAGGTCAGGTGTTTCTTAGCTGCATTTAATATATTAACTTTGGAATTGTTGGATTAGACAGATGATAAAAGTTGGCATTGTTATAAAACGTGATGTTAGTGAAAATGTTTTGAGCTCTCTGTTGCTAAGCAGGCAGGCTGTTGGAAATGACCTCTGAAATCAACATTTATAGATCCAAGAGTAAAAAGTGACCAAAACAGTTTTAATTTCAGATTTGGGATCCTAAGGAAAAAAAATTTTATTTATAGATATATCAAACATTCTAGACTAACCATCTTTTACTAATTTCCACACAGTGATAAAAGTACCTATGAATAAAATTACCTGTATGTTCAGAGAAGTACTGTTTATGGAGTTACAGTGGTCTTTGAAGCCATGAGATTCTTTGGTTAGATTTTAAATTACAGGAGGAAAAGTAATTCTTAATAAACATTGTTTTAACGGGTTGAGGAGAAATATTTTTCTCCCCATTCTGATGATGTAGTTTCTGGTGATATAAAGGACTTAGGTTGCTACCACTTCGGTCCTCTGATGTAGATAGTGTGAGCATTTACCTCATTTTAGGATTACAGTGTTTGGCCAGGAAAAGTATACAGTTGTCTGTTTTCCTGTGGACCGTTTAGCAGTTTGGAGGGGTAGGATTTTTTCCCGAGATAGTCTAAATCTATTTTTAGTTTTAAATTAGTTTTCTTAGCTAATAGGAGTCAGAGATAGGAGCCCTGGTGGCACAACGGTTAAGTGCTGGGCTGCTAACTGAAAGGTTTGTGGTTCAAACCCACCCAGAGGGCCTTGGGAGAAAGACCTGGCGATCTGCTCTGGCCATAAAGATTAAAAAAAAAAAAATTCAGCCTAGAAAACCCTTTGGTGGCAGTTCTGCTATGTCACATGGGGTTGTTATGAGTCGAAAGTTGACTTGACAGCACCTACCAACAACAACAGGAATCAGGGAAGGAGCCCTGGTGGCACAACAGTTACGCACTCGGCTGCTAACCTAAAGGTTGGTTGTTTGAATCCACCCAGCGGCTCTGCAAGAGAAGGACCTGACAATCTACTTTAATAAAGATTACAGCCAGGAGAGCCCGTGGGGCAGTTCTGCTGTGTCGTATTGGGCTGCTATGAGTCGCAGTCGACAGCACCTAACAGCAGCACTGGGAACCACGGAGCGTGTGGACTTTGAAGTAGGCTCAGCCGAGTTTCGTCCTCCACTTACTGGAGGAGTTACGTCATCTCTTTGAGCCTTTGGTTTGTTCTTTCTTAAAATGAGAGTAAAAATCACTTATTATCTAGTAAAATCCTCACCCCAATGAGGTAGGTGGCATTATTCTAAAAAGTGAGGTAGGATTAATGCCTTTCCCACATCATCCAGCCAGCTTTTGTTGAGAGCCTACAGTGTGCTTGATTTAGAAAACGAAGATGTGGTGGTGAATGAAAAATAGTCCCTACCCTCAAGGAACACAGGTTTTGTAACATACCGACTGGTGTTCTCTTCAGGAGCAGTTACTTGACTCTGAACATGGGTACCGTCAAACTTGGTTCGTCTTGCCTGCTGTCCCAGGTGTTGCACAAGCCCCCATTCCTCCTTTAATTCCTTTTTCCTCACGTGTTCATTTTCTTGGCATGTTTGTGGACTTCTAGCAAAGCGAAACTGTGAGTGACTAGAAAAGAGGCATGCCCAATGCCAAAACATTTTCTCTCTTAAGTTCAAATAGAAAGCTCTGCTCTGAAACATTAAATACAAGTGTTTAAAGTTCACTGTAATAGACGTGAAAACAGTTTCGGCCTCAAACCTGAAATTCTTTAAAACAGAAGCATCTAAAAAGCAACATGGTAAACCCTGGACTTTCTAGATTTCTGTTTTAAAGCATTAAGTGTGACCTGAAACTCACTCTCTTTGTGTGTTTTGTAAAATGGACCAATGACCGCTGCATTTGAAGGTTATGCTATCCTCCTTTATCTTATTTAAGTAGTAATTGCCCTGTTAGTGGGAAGTGCCTGGCAGGCTGTCCTTGTGGGCCTTTATCTTGAGTTAGATAACAGGTCCTGAATTTTCGCTGAAGTCTAGCATGCCTAAGAAATAATTGCAAATTATTTTCTCTTGTGAAGCCTAATGGTTAAGGATTTAGATGTGGCATTTATATTGATTTATATGCAGGGACTCTTTATACATAAAGACTGTGTGTGGGTGTGGGTGTGATCTTGATGTCCATCTCATAACGTGGATAAAACTGGCATGAACTTTTAATTTAAGCAATGAATTCATTAAAGTAACTCTTACACTCTTGTTCCGGTGGGCTTGTAAACTGTTCTGAACGTCACACCTTCATAGGTCATTAGCCCTTTTTTTCCCAATGTTTTTGATGAAACCTGAATGAAAAACATACCTAACGATAACCCAAACCCACTGCCATCGTGTTGATTCTGACTCACAGCGGGTCATGTAGGACAGAGTAGAACTGCCCCATAGGTTTCTAAGGTTGTAATCTTTGACACATCTTTTTCCTGCAGGGTAGCTGGTGGGTTTGAACTGCCAGCCTTTTGGTTAGCAGCTGAGTATTTAACCACTGTGCCACCAGGGCTCCTCACCTAACAATATCCCCTCTTTAAAATCCTTGAAGATTTATTAAAAAAAAAAAATTCTTGAAGTCATTTTTGCTCTCTCTCAAATATAAGGACCTGTAAATAACTGGGGACACCTCAAAATGCAAGTATTTGCTGGCCAGGTCCAAAACAGAGTCCGATGTAGGGCTTGGCAAACCGTGATCTTCTGGTCAAATGCGGCCTGCTGCCTGTTTTTGTGTGGCCCATGAGCTTAGGATGGAATGAATATATGTAATATTTATTTTTGGTGAAAAATATATACAATAAAACATACAGCCGTTCAACAGTTTCTGCTTGTACAGGTGAGTGACATTGCATTGGTTACATTCTTCACATTGTGTCACCATTCTCCCTATCTGTACTCATTGTTTCACCACCATTAACTTAGACTCACTGCCCCCTAAACATCTCATCTATGCTTTAAAGTTACTGTTATCAGTTTGATCTCATATAGATATTTCTTTAAAAAGAGCACAGTGCTCAAGGCGGGCATTCTTTACTAATTGAGCTAAACTCTTATTTAGCTTTAAGATGGCTTCAGGGGATAATTTCAGTTCAGGGTTTAAAGATTACCTGAGGACAATAGATTCAGCAGTTCTACCAGTCTCAGTGGGCCCAGTATGTCTGGTTTCCCTAAGAACTTGAAATTCCGTTTCACATTTTTTCTTCTTTTGGTCAGGATCCAGCTATTGAGTCCTCGATCCAAGCGTTCAGCAATTGCACTCAGACACCATCCAGTTCTGGTCTCATGGCAAAGGAGGTAGTAGTTCATGGAGACAGTCAGATCTGCAGCCCATTTACTTCTCTGATTCCTAGGTCTCCTTTTTCCTCTGCTGCTCCAGGTAAATAGAGACCAATTGTTGCATCTGGGGCGGCAGGCTCACAAGCTCCTAAGACCCCAGGCACTACGCATCAAACTGGGAGGTCAGATGGGAACTCTAAAAACAGTATTAGGCCAATTGACTGGACAGACCTATGAAACTGTGACCCTGAACCTTTGAACCAAGGAAATTAATCCCATGGGGTGTTTAGTTGTACCTCATAGCATCAGCAGCTGGAACCTGTCTCTCTCTCTCTCTTTTTTTTTTTTTGTTGGCGGTGGGTGCTGTTGTTGTGATATATACTACCACATTTGCCACCTCGCTCTTTTTCCGGTGTGCAGCTTAGTGATATCAGTGATATGAGTCTGGTTGTGTTAACCATAACCCTTAGTTGATGCCAGTTTTCCCATCCCCATAGACAAAAATTTACTACTTCCCAGAGAATGATTCCCTCTCCCCCCCTCCCCACTCCTGCCCCAGTAACCACTAATAACCATTGATCTCTCCATATTTACCTATTCTTGTTATTTCATGTAAGTGAGATCATACAATATTTAATATTTGTCCTTTTTTATGATTGACTTATTTCTCTCAACATAATGTCTTTGAGGATCGTCCATTTTGTATCATGTATTAGGATGTCATTTCCTTCATGGCTGGGTAGTATGTCATTGTATGTACTGTATTTTTAAGCAAATAATATGCACCTTCTATGTGTGTTTGCCAGCATCATTCCCGCCCCCCTGAGAGGTATTTTTATAAGCGCCCGCTATGCCAATTTTTTTGCATGTTGCTGTTAAAAAAAATTAGCATAGTGTGTGTGTGGGGGGGGGGGTGGCTGGCAAACAGACATAGAAAGTGCATGTTATTTGTGTAAAAATATGGTATGTACCACATTTTGTGTATCCGTTCATCTGTTGATGAGCACTTAGGTTGTTTCTGCCTTTTTGCTATTGTGACTAGTGCTGTAATGAACATAGGTTTACATATGTCTGTCTGTGTGTTGCTACTTTTAAACCCCTAGGAGTGAAATTGCTGGGTCCTTAAAAAAAAAAAAAAAATTAGGGTAGTTTTATTTCTAATTTTTTTTTAGGAATCGCCATACCGTTTTCCAAATGGTTGTACAGTTTTACATTCCCACCAGCAATGGATAAGGGTTCCAGTCTTCTCGCATCCTCCCCAACATTTGTTATTTTCTGTTTTTGTGATCATTGCCAGTCTAGTGGGGGTGAGGTGTTACCACTGTTGTTCTAATTTGCATCTCTCTAATGGCTGATGAGAGCCCTGGTGGTGCAGTGGTTAAAGAGCTCAGCTGTTGAACAAAAGATCAGCTGTTCTTATCCACCAGCCACTCCTTGGAAACCCTGTGGGGCAGTTTTATTCTGTCCTATAGGGTCCCTGTGAGTCAGAATCAACTCATCGACAACAGGTTTTGGCTAATGGCAATGAGCATCTTTTCGTGTTTGGTGGCTGCTTGAATAGTCCCGTTGGTGAAGTGTCTGTTCATGTCCTTTGCCCATTTTTTGGTTGGGTTATTTGTCTTTTTGTTGTTAAGCTGTAGAAGTTTTATATATTTTCGATATTAGACCCTTATTGGTATATGATTCCTGAAGATTTTTTCCCGGTCTAGGTTGTCTTTTTACTCTTTTGATAATGTCTTTTGAAGAACATAAGTATTTAATTTTTATAAGGTTCCTGTTACCTATTTTGTCTTCTGCTGCTTGTGTATTTGTTGTTGTATTTGATAATCTGTCATTAAAAAAAAAAACCTAGATCCTGTAGTTTCACCCCTTTATTTTCTTCTAAGAACTTTATGCTTTTAGGTTCAACAGTTAAGTCCTTGATCCATTTTGAATTAGTTTTTGTGTATGATGTGAGTATGGGTCCTGCTTTGTTTTTCTGCATGTGGAAATTTGATTTTCCCACCGTTTGTTGACGAGACTATTCCTTCCCCATTGAAGGGACTTAGCGCCCTTGTCGACAGTCAGGTGACCATAGATGTATAGATTTATTTCTGGGCTCCCAATAATACTCCCTTGTTCTGTGTATCGTTAAACCAGTACCGGGCTATTGTGATTACTGTAGCTGTATAGATCATAATGTATTCCTAGAAGTCCTACGTTTTGAAATTCTTACATTTTGAAATCAGGAAGTGTGAAGCCTCCTACCTACTTTGTTCTTCTTCAAAAGTGCTGTGCCTATTTGGGGCCTCTTTCCCTTCTGTATAGAGTTGAGGATTAGTTTTTCCATCTCTGTGAAAAATGCTTTTGGAATTTTGATCAGGAGTGCATTGAATCTGTAGATTCTTTGGGTAGCACTGTCATGCGTCGCCTAACATCCATGATGTGTTCCTTGAAAACAGGATGTTTGTGGTTTGGACACTGCACAAACACCCTATTACGTACTTAACAAAGCCATATGGGATACCTTCTTTTTCACTTCCAAATCGTCATTTCTGTGCCTCTTGGCTGTTGCCATCGCTAGCACTGGTTTTGCTATGTTCGGGAGTCCTAGTGCACTTCACCGATGAGCTACAACACTCAGGAGACACGCAGCACACAAGACTGTTTGCTGCTGCTTGTGAGTCGAAGCATACACTGTTATACAGTGAACTTCATATTCGTAAGTAGGGAAGGTTCACATTAAAGTAGCGGCAGAAAGTGCAGTACGGAACATACATAAGCCAGTAACGTAGACATTTATTATGACTATTGACGCATGTGTTATAGATTATGTACCATATCATTGTACACCTGACAGTGCAGTTGCTTTTTATACAGGGGACATATGTATGCAAGAAGCTGTTGCATTTGATACACCCAGTTACATCCACTATGTCCCATTGTCTGACTGGGAGTTCTGAACTCTATTGTAACCTTATGGGAGCATGGATGTGTATGCGGTTGGACGTTGCCCAGATAGACTTTATGTGGCGCATGACTGTGTTTTTCAGGTTGCTGGTCATTTTTGGCTGAAAAACTAGTGCTCATATTTTGATTTTAGAAATACGAAGTCCATTAGACAATTAGGGGCATAAAACTGCAGCTTTGCCATTACAGTCTGTTTTCTTTATTTAATTGCTCAGTGAGAGCTCATTTAGTCTTCATAACAGTGAAAACATGGCACAATTAGTAAGATGTACTTGCTCTGTTTCAAACAGGGAGGTATCAGTTTGTTAGTGTTGCTTTTAAAAGTTAGTCGTGCTTTCCCTCATGTGTTTAAGAGTATAATCCACAGTATACGTACTGGTTTTATAGACACACCTGCTCACACCTCCAGTAATTAGCATAAATGTTACCTGATTCTGTTCTCCCCTTCCTCTCTTTTTTGCTTAAACTTTTTGTTTTCGGATAATTTTAGATTTACACATAAGTTATAAAGATAGTACAGTTGTCCCTCTTTCAGTTTGACTTCCTAATTTTGGTCCCACTGTCTTCCCTCCGGAGCCTTGGCGGTGCAGTGGTTAAGAGCTCAGCTGCTAACCAAAAGGCCAGCAGCACAACTCCACCAGCCAGTCCTCGTAAACCCTATGGGGTAGTTCTACTCTTTCCCATAGGATCGCTGTGAGTCAGAATTGACTCAATGGCAGTGGGTTTTGTTTTTTGGTTTGTCCTCCCTCCATCTCTATTTAAGGTTTACCCCTCCACTTACATACCAGATTAGATCTTGTCCTGACTCTACAAGGACTTTGCTCAGATATTTAACTCTTCCTTTAGCATTTTTAATCTTCTTCTATCTTAAAATATAGAATCATCCTATTTCCCTCCTTCAGTAATAGCTGTCCCAAAAACATTGTAACTTTTGTCTCTGTCACCTAACCCAAAACCAAAAACATCCCAAACCCGTTGTCGAGTCAATTCTGACTCATAGTGACCCCGTGTGTTTCAGAGTGGAACTGCTCCATAGGGGTTTTTTGGCTGTAATCTTTACAGAAGCAGATCAATCGCCAAGACTTTCTTCTGTGGAGTTGCTGAGTGGGTTTGAACCACCAACCTTTAGGTTAATAGTTGAGCACAAACCACTTGTACCACCCACGGATGTCACCTAACCACTCGTTCTCACTCCTCTAATCATAACTGTTCTTATTCCTCTGCGGCCTAGCTTCTGACCCCACCATTTTACAATATCCTGTGTCATTTGGTGGAGCCCTCGTGGCACATTTGTTAAGCATTTGGCTGCTAACCAAAAGGTCAGCGGTTCAGATCTACCACCTGCTCCTTGGGAACCCTGTGAGGCAGTTCTCCTTTGTCCTATAAGGTTGCTATGAGTTAGAATCGACTTGACAGCCCCGGCTTTGGTGTGGGTGTGTGTGTGGGTGTCATTTGATCAGTCATGGTTCTAGGTGGGAAGCAACAGAAACAGATCTCGCTAATTTAAGCAGAAAAGCATTTTATTGGAAAGATACCCAGTTGCTCACAGAATTGACAAAAATGGGAAGGCTGAAGAACCAAGCTTAGAATGGGCAGGAACCCAGGGAGGCCAGACAGCAGGAACCACAGCCACAACAACAGTGCTGGAACAGGCTGGGCAAGGTAGCACCACAGGTGCCAGTGTACAATTGGTGTAACCCTGCTGGGTGCCGATTTCTAAATAGTCTCAGCTTAGAGTCACTTGCGCAAGATTCAAGGTCCCAGGAGAGAGTATAGGATTGGCAGAGAGCCTATGTCAAGTGCCAGCACTGTACTGCCTGGTGGTAGAAGCGGGAGTTTGTGCCCCACTTCAGCTTCTGTAGTGGGAAGGAGGCTCCACCCCCCACTCCCAAGGTCTCACTATAACCTTTAGGTTGGTAGTGAAGTGTAAACTGTTTGCATCACCCAAGGACGTGGATCTAGTTACTTCCCCTTTACTTCTTGAAATGTGTTGGCAGTGGGGGCGTAGTGGTTAAGAGCTTGGCTGCTAACCAAAAGGTCAGCAGTGGAATCCACCAGCCACTCCTTGGAAACCCTATGGGACAGCTCAACTGTGTCCTGCAGGGTCGCTATGAGTTGGAATCGACTCGACGGCCATGGGTTTTCTTTTGTTTTGGAAAAAATTTCTCGTCCCTTCATCTCCACAGCACTGCCTTTTCTTAGGTTACCTGTAAGTTATTGCTTCTTTTCATTTTCTCCTTTGTCTTCTTTTCAGATTTCCCAGAGTTCTTCAGTATTCATGACTTCAGGTATCATCTGTGTGAAGGTGACTGTCAAATTCAGGGTGGAGTCATTTCTAACTCTCATTTAGAGACTAGCACAGTTTAAACTAGTAGATGCTCAGCTAATATTTGTGCATGAGTATATGAATGAAATTAAGCATTGAAAGCAGTTTATTGAATCATTTATTGAATAGGCAGAGAAATCCAAATAGGGTGTTTAGATTTGTTTTTCTAAGCTAAGCCTTAAATCCATTAGGCGATAATAGAATTAGCATAAATGGGGATTTTAAAACCAAGATCCCAAATATACCTTCTTCTAATCTCCCCAAAGTAAAGGGATCTCGTTACCTCATTGAGATAGTGCATTGTATATGAGAAGTATATTGGAGTATACCGGAAGACACTCAGTAGGATGGGTTAACACAGTGACTGGAACAGTGGGCTCAAGCATAGCAGCGACTGTGAGGAGGGGCCAGGACAGGGCAATGTTTGTTCTGTTGTACCTCGGGGCACTGTGTGTCGGAACCAACTCTGCAGCACCTAACAAGAACAACAACATATTGTATATTTTGTAATGTGGGGAGAAATTTCAGTGCATTTATCTTTGAAGTTAAAAAATATGACAGTAATAGGTTTTATGAAGTTTCTTTTAAAAACAGAATGCTTTTTGACCATATGTGCTCGAAACATTATTGGTAGGTTTTGTGGCCACGATAACCAATTCTAGAAGTGTATTTCTATCATCTTTGTACATCTCTGTGTTAACCATTTGCTATTATTTTACAACTATTTAAAGGAAAGTATGGTTGAATGGTATTGGGATGAAATGGTATATTGTCAGATTTTCTAATTGCTTGGAGATAATGGGAATGAAAAAATTGGCACTATTTTGGAAAGAAATATGAGTATGCATGGAACTAGAAATGGCCCGAAGCTTAAATGTGGGGTTCTAGTTTGCAATGTTTTAGCCATGTTTGGTGGGGGTACAGGGGTAGGAGGGAGAGACTTACAGGATTGTTTATAGGCAAGATTCTTTTCTATGAATAAGCCTAGGATGTCCCTCCTCCCTTTAATGTAAAGAGAGAGAAGGATATTCAGCTACCAGTGACTTAGCTTTCACTCACAGTGTTGTTGATAGCTGCTGTTGGGTTGGCCCCCAACTCATTGCAAGCCCGTACACGGCAGAATGAAAGGCTGCCTGGTCCCGTCCTATCCCCATGATGGGTTGCAGATCGGACCTTTGCGATCCATGGGGGTGTTTCATTGGTTGATTTTTTTAGAAGTAGATCACCAGGCTTTTCTTCCTAGTCCACCATAGCCTGAAAGCTCTGCTGAAACCTGTTAAGCATCATAGCAACATGCAAAATTCAACTCTTAGGGACTAAAGGGGCACACCAGCCCTGGGGCAAGGACTAGAAGGCAGGAGGGGACCCGAAAGTTGGTAATAGGGAACCCAAGGTCCAGAAGGGAGAGTGTTGACACGTCGTGGGGTTGTTAACCAGTGTCATAAAACGATATGTGTACTGACTGTTTAATGAGAAACTAGTTTGTTCTGTAAACCTTCATCTAAAGTACAGTAAAAATAAAAGTTTACAGAAGATTTGAAATCACAAAACAAAACTCTTATGGATAGTGGCTGCGCATGAGGTGCGATGACCAGGAATCAAACCCAGGTCCCCCGCGTGGAAGGGGAGAATTCTACTGTTGAGCCATTACTGCCCTCAGAATCGAGTTGGCTAAATATCAGACTGTTTCAGGAAAACAGTCAACATTTTTAGAGCTCCTGATTGTCAGGGCATGAATGAATAAATAAATGAATGCAGATATCAACTCTGCAACAAAGTTTCCATTTGAGAATCTCAGAAAAGCAGTAGGTAGTTACTATATCTTTGGGCCTCTCTGAATCTCAGTTTCCTCCTTCTGTAGAAAGAAAGGATTGGTCAGGTCAGAAACTTTTAAAAGAAACATTTTTTCCAGACAGATTTTTGCTGGGGGCTATGGAATAGGAAAAACAAAAGTGGAGGTGCTTTGTGGAAGTGGTGTGAGAAAGGAGGGGGCCAGCCGTGATTCTTCTCCTAATCACCTTCCTCTTGTCTGTGGCAGCTGCCAGGGCATCTCCTCTCAGGAGAGCATCATCTGAAAACCAGCAGGGGGTGTCCTCGAGAGTCTGCGATTTTGAAACGGTGGAATTCAAACATCCCTGTACTGAACCTCCTCCAAAATTCCCTATCCTGCATTATACCCTTGTAAGAAACAAAAGGTTAACCATATCGTGGTTACATGCCGAAGTATTCATGGATCAAATAATACAGCGTCTTGGGTTTGCTTCATAATAGTTTATGGTTGAAGAGTAGATACAGCCATTTGCCCATGGTTTGATAACTCTTGGAGTTTGGTGCGATTCATTATACTGTTCTCACTAGTCTAATACGTGTTTGAAATCCTTCAGAATCAGAGGTTTACATTTTCTGCAATATTTATCGGGGGGACTAGCACAATTTTAAATTTTCTTATGAACTATCACATAATTTTTCATTTATTTGGGGCTTATCAGTGGTTGTGCCCCACGCAGACACCTACGTACCAGTAGTCAAGTTATAGTAAAGTGGCTCCAGGTTCCCTGTGCCGTCAGCCAGCATGTCAGTTGGCATGTAAGCCAAACCAGTATTTCACTGTTTATGTCTCTGATGTGTGTAATTTGGAGGTGGGGTGGGGTAGAGGGTGGGATGGAAAGAGGTAGGCTCCTTTACCTTAAACTCTAATGTCTACCTATGGTAATTATTTAGCCTTTCGCATTTTATACCAAAAGAGAAAAAATGTTTTGTAATCTCAAAATGTGGGGGAAAGAGACTGGACTAAGAAACTCGAACATCTCAAATTACTGCCTTTACCTCCAGGGAGCAGAGATGGGATTTGTTTCATTTTTAAGACAATTTAAGTTTATTTTAAAAATATGAACTTGGTTCACAGTGTGTGGGCTGCTGAAGATGGCTGTGAAAAGTATGGATGGAGTCTTCAGAGACTGGGTCCCAAGTCTTATATCACCGCTTACTAATTGACCTTTGCAAGTTGATTATTGTTAGGATCTTAAGTTTCTCCATTTGCCAGCTGAATATGATTTATAAAAGGAGAAAGTTTTTTGATAGTAACAGATTTAGAGCTGCTCAAGGAGGATTTATTGTGTTTCATTTTGAATATCAAATGATTACATGCTTTCCATTTTTCCTATTTGGGAGGCGACATCTGTTTGGAAAGCAGAAAATCAACTGTGCTTTGTTTCCTAAGTGCCTTGTGTTATTATTTCACTTGTTGGATTCAGCTGTCTTCTCTCCCTTGGAAGACACCATGTTAAAAGTGTTAGAGCCACGTAAGATGTAGGAGTGAGGTGCCTCAGAGTCTAGCAACAAACATTCTCATCAAGTATGATGAGATGGTGAAGGAAAAACCCAAGGTCATGTGTGCAGTCAGAATTCTGATGGTTCTTGACAGCTTGAGGCAGTGCCAGGCTTCAGGCCGTAATATCAATGTTTAGGGCCAAATCAGTGGGAGATGAAGTGGAGAAAAGCCTCCTGACTTCTCTTTCTGCTGCTTCAGCTTTGGAAGTACGAGATGGAGTGCTCGTGTTATTGAAGAACCCAAGTGTACGTAATGGTGTGACTTTAGCAGCTTCTACAGAGCCCTGCGTCGTCCTCTGGGATGGTGGCCTGTGAGCTCTGCTGGAATACTGACTCAGACTGTCTAGATGAAAATATTAAGCACAATGTAAGGTAAATTGACTTCCAGCAATTAGAGGCGATCTATACCTGCCTAGCAAATGTATGATTGATTTCTGAATAAGAAAATACTGATGTTGCCTTATGAACCATTACAATTTTTTTTTCTGATTATTGTATTTGTGCTCAGATTAATTAAACTCTACCAGGTAATTTTCCCCCTTGATACATTCTCCCTCCTATTCCAGGAAGCATAATGCACCCATATGACTCTTAAATGCTTGCTCATGATAAAATGTTGGTTTTGTCCTTTTGAACTGCTTGTTCCCTCCCTTCACTTCTGCTACCATCTTAACTCTCAGTAATTGGTTTGGTGAGTTTTTTCCACCTAGCCTAGAATTTTTGCGTTGTTTGGCAAATAAATAGTTGATGTGGTGTTGCTTTTTAACACAGAATTATTTCCTTTATTTCAGGGCAGTTTTATTTGAAAGGATAAAGTTTTATCAGATAAAACTGTCTCTTGAAATAGTCCGGTGGTCATTTGTCTTTAATAGATTATTGCTATGGAAGAGCAGAAATGACTACGGCAAACGGTTAATGCACTTGGCTGCTAAGCGATAGGTTGGAGGTTTGAGTCCACCCAGAGGCACCGCAACACAAGTCTAGTGATCTACTTCGGAGGAATCGGCCATCGAAAGCCCCGGGGAGCAGTTTTACTCTGGATCGTGGGTCCCTGGACCACCATGAGTGGGAGTTGACCTGACAGCAGCTGGTTTTGGTTGGTGAAATAGGGCTTAGCTCATTGACTTTTGATACAACCGTTGTTAGAGGGTTAGACGTCTCTCTTACTTATATTCAGTCCCCATAGTTCATGAGTTTATTTGAACCATCGTCAGCATTTCATTGTTTGATTTGTTTTCTTATTAGATCCTGAGCTGTTTGAAAACCCAGTTATTTTGGTTTTTTTTCTGTTTTCCCAGCTTAATAATCTGGACTGGTGCCGAGTTAGCTTTGATCACATTTTTGCTTCCTTACTTACGAACTGCCATGGAAGAGATCGTTCTGTTGAATGCTTTACGATGCTTGGATAAAAGCTCGAATTAAAGGATAGGATAGACACGGAGTTTATTCAAGTGTGCTTTTGATGTCCTGAAGACCCAGGTGTCAGTTTTGTTTATAAAGAGATGAGAGCAAGGAGTTTTCTTGCCCTACAGTCAGGAAGGTTTAAGTTTTGTTTTACATCATTTATGTAATGTTTAAAAAAAATGTGTGTGTGTCAACTACAGATGTAACTGAAATGGTCACCCTGAGCTCCATGGTTCTCCTCTCCTCAAGCATTTTTCTAGAGCCTGTCTTGCACATTGTTCTCTAGAAATAGTATTTCTTGAAGGCTGATGTTTGAGGTGGGAAATGGGCACTGGGTTTGGCCTCTTTGTGGCAGAGTAGAGGCAAAGCTCCAGGAGGAAGAGGAGGGGGGTGGTGATGTCACGAGGGAGGAAACAAGCTGAACAAAGTCAGCCCCTATTCAGCCAGTTCAGTACCTGGCCTGTTTGAGGTTAGGGCCTCCCACCAGGAGGCTGTGAAAGGGAAGGGAAAGGATGAATATGGGGCTAGCTTCTGCTCTCCCTTGTGGCAGCTGCCATCTTCCACATCACACCCGTTCTTCAGTGACCCTTACATTGATTCAGTATGCCCACCCTTCAATTCAGTTTTTGTATCAATGGGGATTAGGAGAGAAGTAGATGATTGATGAGGAAAGAGAAGAGATAAGTAAGTATGGGATTTTTTAAAGCTCATTTCGTAACAAATTAGCTTAGAATATCATTATATTACATTCTAGATTTTGCCTGATTCCCTGAGAACATTTGGAAGCTTATATAGAACATTGCCCTTAGTCTTTATGTTCTCGCAAGGTCCTTCCCGAAGCTGTGCCTAAGTGTACCTACTCCACAGCTTTCTGACTCCGGCACCTGGCTGTGACAGTGCCTCTGGAGAGATGCCACTGTGTAAGTGTTCAGGGACACACATGGCCATTTTCACCACAAATATTCTGAAATTGAGGGACTATTTAGAAAGCAGGTTGTCACTCAGTTTTTCTGCAGTTGTAATATGGCAGGAAGAGAAACATAGGAATAGCCATGACTAAGAAAACACGTATGTAACACTCACAGTAAGATAGTATCAAATACCCCACAACAAAGCGTGTCTGCTAGCTTGCAGTTCTTATCATCAGCCTCCTTATAATCTTCAAGAAAGGTGAGCAAGGAGAAAGAGGAGTGAAAGTTTAGGCTCCTTTACTGCCCTCTTTCTTGAGGACTGAAATAGAGGTTAAGTGCTCGCTTACTAGCCGAAAGGTTGGCTGTTTGAACCCACCCAGAGGCTCCTCAGAAGACAGCCCTGGTGATCTACTTCTGAAAGGTTCCAGCCTTGAAAACCATATGGAACACAGTTCTACTCTGAAGCACATGGGGTCACCATGAGTTGAAATCAACTTGAGGGCAACCAACAACAACATCATCCCTGTTTTCATTCTTCCAAGCCTCTTCATGAGGGCATAACCCAGTGTGAAATACTCTAAGAACCCACACTGACTGGCCTCCAGATGTGCTACTTGTACCAGAGAATGCTATCAGGAAGAGGGTACCCTGGTCAGCACTCGGGGACTTCCATGTTGTCTGGCCCTGGGTTGAACAATGAGTCCATTTGTGGCTTCTGGCTTGGAGAAACTTAGAAGGCAGCAGACTGACTTGGACTCCTGCATAACTGACCGCTTTAGTATGTCTACCTTTATAACTACCTCCTCCCAACCCTTCGAGTTTCTGATGCAGACACAGCTGTTCTAGCTTGTTAAGTGACACGCGTGCCTCTTACAGTGATAAGGGCCCATGTGCTTGGATAAAGGGTCCTTAAGGTCTAAGAAGGAAACCCTGGTGGCATAGTGATTAAGAGCTATGGCTACTAACCAAAAGGCCGGCAGTTCGTATCCACCAGGCACTCATTGGAAACTCTATGGGGCAGTTCTACTCTGTCCTGTAGGGTGGCTATGAGTCAGAGTTGACTCCATGGCAGTGGGTTTTTTTTAAGGTCTAAGAACCATCACTTAAGAGCCTCAATTTAGCCCTCCTGTATCAGTCTGGGTTGAATCAGGAGAGAAAAAAAATCACATAGCAATTTGAACAGGGAAGGTTTAATATAAAGATACAAAGAAGTATTGGCTCTAAGAGAGGGTTGGAGTGACAAGGGGTCAGCTTAGTAAGAAGAGAATGCTAAAGCTTGTAGGAGCAGCAGATACAAGGAGCAGCCTACCCTTAGGGCTGAGATAGAGCCCCCAAGGAGGAGCTCCCCTCTCCCCCTTGTCCCTTCCTCATCCCCAGGACACACTGCCCTGAATCACTGAATACAGAGGAGTTGCTAAGGTGCTGCACCAGTGAAACTTGTTGAAAATCTGAACTCCCAGGACATCTACCCTCTAGGGTGCCGGGAAAGCTGTCCTTGGTGAGTTGCCTCACTAGAGGCGCTGCACTACAAAACAGCGTGAGGCTGGAGGAGGGGAGCATTGCTGGGGGCTCCTGTCCGCTGCCATGCACTGCGGGCGCCAGAGGCACCCTGCTACTAAACCACTAACGGGGCCGGTGCCAGGGAACCTGCCTGCTCCTGGGTGCTTCTGGCTGCTGCGCATTGTAGTGGAGGGACACTGAAGGAACTGAGTGCTGCAGGAGCCTGGTGGAGAGAAAGCCCTGCACTGTGGGAGCTTGCTGCGTGAGCACTGCCGGCGCTCCCTGCGGGCTCGTGGCCGGAGCTTGGTGCAGGAGCCACGGGAGCCTGGAAGCAAAGCTCTTCCTCCTGCTATCTCTCCAGCTCCCTCTACTGACAAAGCTCCCGTACCAGCTAGCAAGGAAAACTGTTTACCTCTGTGTGTCACGGAGTAGGCAGTAAATCGTTCACTGACACAGCCCCTCCCCACCATGAAAAATAACCCAATAATACTCTGTGAAGGAAACGAGTGGTTCTATCAGAGGCCATAATTACCACTCTTTTATGTATTACCCGATTTATAGAATACCCCTTCTTGAGAAGAGCTGAAGGAATTGAACAAAGAGGTTCCTACTTAACCCAGTGAACTGCTTTCATAAATCAGAGCTCCTTCTGTGACAGGAGATGGTGAGCTGTGTGGAGGGAGAGAGGGGCAGGGGGAGAACAGGGGACAGAAGAAAAGGAGGAGCGTCCAAAAGGGACTCGGAAGCTGAAGCCCCCGCTGAGTGTCTGTATGTCTGTGTCTGTGTAGAATGCCACTAGCAGATGGTAGCCAGGTCTCCTCTGACCTTATATTATTTCTTTGTGCATCTTTTTAAAATCATGCTTATGGGAAAACCTGTCATGGTAGCTAAAATAGTTCCTTGCCTTTCTGTGTACACCTCACACTGTTTAAAATTAAAGAGAAGGAACTTAAAAAAATTTTTTTTAAGTTATTTTTACACAAAACAATGTGTACTAATTGTTTAATGAGAAGCTAGCTTGTTCTGTAAAACCTTCATCTAAAGTACAGTAATAAAAATAGAGCAGAGAGGAGGTAAAAAAAAAAATTATTTTTAGTTCCTTTGCTGGAGCCTGGCCAACATTTTCTAATGCTGTTTAATGAAGTAAGGTATACACTCAAAGCTTGTTTTATGTGAAAAAAGAAAATAACTGACAGTGTCAGTTAGGAATATGTAGATTTAAATTAGAAAGGGTTAATTGTTTTCACTTGACTTGAATGAAATGTTGCCTCCTGAAATTCTCTTGAGAATTTGTTGTCTTTTACCTTACCGTTGAGGAAGGCAAATCTCACGTTAAGCTTAGTCACAAAATAAAAACTCCCACTGACTTCCTCTGCTGACTTAGCTGAAGGTCAGCGTTTGGTGAACTACCCTGGCTGAGCCAGAACTAAAATAAGAATAACTTAGAGACAGAAAGTCTGGTGCTGGTGGCCACCACATGGTAAAAGGAGCTCATGGATACCACTTGGGAGGGTTTCCCTCATAACCTGGGCCTTCTCCTGAATTAATATTCTTAGCTACAAGCTCTGTTGTTCTATGTTTAGAAGAGAAGGTTTTCTCAAACTTGAGTGTATTGTTCAGGACACAGTATATCTTTAAAAAAAAAAAGACACTTAAGGGTGAGAATATGTTAGTAGGTCAGAGCAGGAATAAAAGGGATTCAACAAATAGAGGAACTACTACAGAGATGCTTTCCATTAAAGGTTTTTGCAAATTCAAGGAAAATGGTCTAATCTGTGAGAGAGAATTTTATGAACGTTTTACATGGATCAGACACACTGCTTACTTATGTGGGTGACTATGGGGATCTGGTGAGAGAAAACTTGTGAGCTTGTAGATTTTAAAATGCAGTGATTGTAGTTCACTGAGGAGAGAAGTTTGGGTTGGAGTACCTGAGGTGGAGTCAGTTGTCTGTTCCACCTGCCCTGGAGTTTCTGGGGAAGGAAGCCCCTCACCAGTGAGTGCTTGGGAGTGAAGGATTGGTCCCTGCTTGCCCTGGTTAAAGAGCACTCTGCAGTCCTCCCTTCCTCTGTCCTTCTCAATCTTGTTGTCTAAAGACTTTTCTTAAGAGATGCATTTTGAATAATTGCGTACTACAACAGTGCTTGGTACCATGAAGGGTATAAAGACTCTCTGGAAGAAGTTTTTACATTAAAGGGTTTGTGATGTTTTTCAGGAGATAAGGAACACCTTTACAATACGAAAACACAGCATTACACTTTACTGAGGCCTGACCCACTCACTGAATAGGATGTGCAGTGTGGATTGTAGCTGCCAAAGAGAAGATCGGTTAGGGCTGAAATATGCAAAGAAGGCTTCTTAGAGAAGACATGGAGGAGGAATTGGAGGACTGGGCAGGTCTCAGATAGACAGAACTTTCAGAAAAGGTGGACAATAGTATTCATCCAAAGATTTTATGTTTTTTAAACGTATCACCCAATACTAGAAATGTTGATCATCAGTGTTAAATATGAAACAATCACCTTGCCAGCAATCCTGTTTCTATTTAAAATCACCTGCGTGCATATGCATCTAAAAAGATGGAGGGCAGAATGGTTAAGTGCTTGTCTCTGGCAGGGATATCCATGATTCTTCTCTGCCTTTTCTAAATTTTCTGTAATGAGCTAGATTACTTCTGGGCTGATGGCGGTGGGGAAGTTCAACTTAAAAAAAATACAGTCCAATGATCCTGTCTCAGAGTTTACTTATCTTTTCACATACACAGGGGTTACAGAAACTGAGGATGCTTCATTTTTCAAATAATTTATTTCTGCTTTAAACGGTTCTTTTTTGCTGCACATTCTGCTGCTTTCCCAGTCCCGTTTCGGTGTATTTCTTCATATGATGGATTGGCTCTGTGAAGACAGTTTTGTTCATTGTGGAAGAGACAGTGTGCCTAATTTAGTTGCAGGTAGTGAGTCAGCTGTGTTGCCTTTGTGTGGAGAGGGGCAGGTGTTACATGTCTTGAACTCTGCTGATTTTTCTGTGCGTCATGATTCAGGATGTCTTTTGGTAAAAAAGCTGTCAATCTCAGAGAGGACCATGGAGAAAGGGAAGCATGCTGTGATGACCTTTGTTTCAGTCTCTCCTCCATCTTCCCTGGGCTCAGTGTTCTTCACAAGCTGAAGTCTTCTGTGAGTGGATATTTCACTGGTTTGGTAATGTGGGAAAATTTTCCTACAAATCATCCAGAGAGAGATGGTAGTTGTCCTTAGGTGCTGTTGAGTCAGTTCCAACTCATAGCAACCCTCTGTACAACAGAACTGAACACTGCCCGGTCCTGCGCCATCCTCATAATTGTTATGCTTGAGCCCATTGTTGCAGCCACTGTGTCAGTCCATCTTGTTGAGGGCCTTCCTCTTTTTCACTGACCTTCTACTTTACCAAGCATGACATCCTTCTCCAGGGACTGGTCCCTCCTGATAACATGTCCCAAGTACGTGAGATGTAGTCTGGCCATCCTTGCCTCTAAGGAGCATTCTAGCTGTATGTCTTCCAGGACAGGTTTTTTTGTTCTTCTAGCAGTCCATGATACATTCAGGATTCTTCACCAACACCATAATTCAAAGGCAGCAGTTCTTCAGTCTTCCTTTTTTCTTGTCCAGTTTTTGCGTGCATATGAGGTGATTAAAAAAACATCATGGTTTGGGTCAGGCACACCTTAGTCCTCAAAGTGACATCTTTGCTTTTTAACACTTTAAAAAGGTCTTTTGCAGCAATGCATTGTTTGATTTCTTGACAGCTACTTCCATGGGCATTGATTGTGGATCCAGGTAAAATGAAATCCTTGACAACTTCAGTCTTTTCTCTGTTTGTCATGATGTTGCGTATTGGTCCAGTGGTGAGGATTTTTGTTTTCTTTATGTTGAGGTATGATCCATACCGAAGGCTGTAGAAGTGCTTCACCAGAACTAGACCTATAAGTAGGCTGTCAGCACTTGTGAAAATGGTTAAGATTAACTAACTGAGTTATTGATATAACTTGTGCCCGGTATGGGCAGTTTCAGCCGCTGTTTTGTGTTACGCAGTCCTTGTGTGCGCTGAGGCAGCCGTGCAGAGATGGCACTGCCTGCTGTGACGCTGTCCCTCGGTGCACCTCTGCCCGATGGCTTTTTGAAAAGGGCGTTCTTTTCTGCCTGTGGGCTTATGCAGTAAAAGTAGGACATTTTTTCTTCAGATACAAGAGGAAGAATTTTTGCCTCGCCGTCTTTTATTAGAAGCGCTATATTTTCATTCTTGATTTCAGGAATACAAGAGTGCCTGCTCATTTTTTTCCTGAAAATTTTAAACCTGATGAGTTGTGCGTCACTCATTTTCCTGAGGAGGGAAGTGAATACACTTGATAAAATGTCACAAGGTTTAGGGTGCTTTGAATCTCTCTCCATCACCAAAAATTAATATTAAATTTTACTAAAATCTTACCCACTCACCAACTTGGTGAGTGGGTAAGATTTTAATAAAATTTAATGTGTTTTGTGTTGTAAAGATGTTCCTTATCTCCTCAAGAACATCACAAACCCCTTAATGTAACAACCAGATGCAAATAGCCTCCTGCTCACAGCTTCATTGGAATTGCTGGGCATTGGTAAGGGTATTTGGGATGGTTTGGAGGGCCTGGACTGGGGGCTCCACAGTGTATAGAGGAATAATTTAATTTGCTTTTTAAATACCTGTTAAGTGAGGAATTTTTTCACTTGGTCTATTCATTTATTTTTAACATACAGTAGCAAAAGCCAAAATGCCTCTGCCCTACTTAGCTGAGAGTGCCAATGAGCAATACCAGCACAGGCATGTAAAAAATGTGCGCTTTTCTTCCTTTTAAACTAGTTTGAGAAAATCTGTGCCTCCTCTCTCTCACTCTCTTACCCCTTGTTAATGAGTGTTTTCTTTTTGCTTGTGCAATCGAAGTAGGATACAGTTTTAACAGACAAGACAAAATGGCATATTAACTGCAACCTCACATCCTTTGCTGGCCACCTTTGTCCGTTTCCCCACTGTCTGTTGAAGGAAAACACAGTGCATTTGTCCTGGAACCTGGAAAATGGGAAGGAACTTTCCAACTCCATTATCTTTACTTGCATGTCATGCTTGTTTTGTTTTTGGTAGTCTGGGGAAATTGAGATTAAATTTTCCATTTGAGTGGGTTAGAGAATCACAATGAAAATAATTCATGTTTCATTTGGTAATTTAACCAGACTGTCTCTCAACACTTTGAATATCCCAGTATGACACAGAAGGCTTTGACTGAAGTCATTCTAGTAGTTGTTATTGCCAAGTACCTGGTTTAGTGATCTGTTAATGCAAATCTGTTTGTGGAATGGGGTAAAACATGAGTAGCATGGCCCTTTTGATTTATAAGAGTCCCGTGGTTTAGAGGCAGTTGGTCAAAATGTTCAGCTTCTCTTTTAAAACCCCATAGATGAAATATTTGGCAATGGTGCACATAATTCAATTGTTGCTTTTTTTAAAAAAATAAAAAATACTATTTTTTTTAAAGAGCTGCCTTTTGGTTTTGGCAGTTCTGCTCATGATTATATCCAGGCTTTAAGTATTTGAGCTCCTGGAAATAGCTGCAATTTTTTTGGTATGATATCTCTAAGTAGGTTACTTATCTTGGACTTGTGACTTATTATCAAAGATGGAATTTGTTTTGGCAGAAATGATGGCGTTAGCTAGACTGATGGAATCTGAAGCACTGCAGCATTCCTTGCAGACCATCAGAGTGAGCCAACGTAACGTCAGATACACCGCGTACGGCCAGACTCTGTCCCAGTAGATCAGTAACGTAACGTCAGATACACCGCGTACGGCCAGACTCTGTCCCGGTAGATCAGTAACGTAATGTCAGATACACCGCGTACGGCCAGACTCTGTCCCGGTAGATCGAGCCTTCAGTAAGTGGTAGGGCTTGGCACACAGTAGATGATCAGAAGATGTTGAGTTTATGAAATATAAATCTGTCTGCTTTGAATGGTTAGAGGGGCTGTTTGAGGTTCAGACCCATCTTCTGAAATCTTCCAAAACCCCCAATTAGCCATGGTGGTAAGGAGTGCTAATCAGATTATAGAACCTCGTGGGAGGAACCTGAAGGGAAACCGGGGCCTAAGGCAACCCTAGTTCTTCAGGCCAGAAAAGTACTTAGGTGTTTGCAGAAGCCTTCTGAGAGGCCCCACTGTTGAGACAAAACTGGCTTTTTTGACAGGAGCTTCCCACTCTGCCGCCATTGCTATTCTGACGCACCGCTGTGGTGTCAGTAGGAGTTTCAGTCCAGGGAGTTCAGATAAATAATTTTCTCAAGGTTACAGTTACAGGCTAGAGGGATTGTTTGCATTTCTTAGAGTGACATTACTAAGTGCCAGAAATGGTTTAAAAGTAACAAAACGCCTGAATCTAAAGCCTGAGCACTGGTATTTTTTTGACCTTAAATTATTGCCTATCCTCTTGGAAAAAGAGTACACATACATTTCTCTTAGCTCTGCTCTGTGGTGGCTAAATAAAACACGTGGCCGACTGAGCCTACAGTATGCTTCTGGGAGAACATGCCCCCTAACCTTTCAGACCTGGTGTCGCAGTGGTTAAGAGCTCTGCCCCTAACCAAAAGGTCAGCAGTTTGATTCCACCAGCTGCTCCTCGGAAACCCTGTGGGCCAGTTCTACTCCATCTGTAGTGTTGCTGTGAGTCAGAATCAACTCAATGGCAACGGGTTTGGTTTTTTTGGTTTGGAACCTTTCAGTGACCGCAGTGTTACTGATCCTTACTCAGGACACCGGGGGCGTACAAAAGAATCGTGTTCATTCAGCACTGGTTATGGAATTAAAAATCTGTATCATTATATGCTTGCATATTGGAAGAAACCATGTATACTGTTTCCACAGAGGTTATATACAGTCACAGAGGCTGTGACTTTTAGTCACTCGTTTATTCATTTAACAAATACCTCCAGTGGTGGGCTAGACACTTCTGGTATACCTCTTTAGGTCCGTTGTAAGCACATAGTGAGTTTCATATGTTCAGAGATGATGTAACATAATATAAATAAGTAAACAATGTGATAATGTAAAAAACAAAGACTTTTTAAGAAACTATAGACGTTCCCAGAAGAGCTGCTAAAGAAAGGGCAGCAGCCTATTTGTGCTGTCATTAGGTAGCTAAAATGTCAGAGCTTACTTAGCCAGACAACTGCAGTGGACGGACAGAGCTCTCGTGATTTGCCTTGATCCGCATTTTAGTTCCTTTGTCGTTCCAGGGTAAGCAGTATGTGTGAGGCACAGAGAATCTTTCTGCTTGCTTTATCTACCTTGACAGTAAATGGGTTAGGGTCCTTTGCTCTTAGGGAGAGGTTAATGGGAAGGAGATGTATAATACAAGATCTGGCTTTTTCTGCCCCGTCTTTTCTTCCTGCAGAGCCTCATTCTCTCCTCTCACTCCTGCTTCCCAGTTAACATGTCTCTTGATGATAAATGAAAACGAAAGGAGGAAAGAATAAGATCTGGTAAAATTGTAAGCTGAGAAACAGAGCCACACATCTGTCTTACACCCACATAAATGCTGTTCTCGTTGATAAAACTGACTGATTAAACAGTTTTAAGATGTTTTCGTAGTATATGATAGCTTTGATCAGAAAGCTCATTCATATTAAGGTGACGTCTGTTGAAGAGTTCTATTTAAAGTATCTGTGTGCCATGTATTCTCATTAACATAATCCCAGCTCCAAGTAGAGGAAACCAGAAAAAAAGGGAGGTCTCCTGCTTGCTTCCTCTTGCACATGGTGTTCTCTAAGTAGCATAACTTGAAGAGGCAAGAGAATTATTACTAAATTGCCAGCACTGATGTGATTTAGCGGAAGGACATTATAGAACTATCTTGGTTGAAGATGTGGAGCAGTTTAGTGGCTGATGGGGGTTAGGATTTTATTCCTGTTCAAGCCACGGTCCTCTTCTGATGGCTTTCAACTAGTAAGAACCGTGTGCTTGGCAGACTCAGAACACAAAAACAAAATACAAACTAAAAATAATTTTGCTTTATTTTTAACTTAATGTCTTGTGATCAAGAATCAAAGAAAAAAAAATTTTAGTAACCTCTTTAGTTTCATCAAAGGGGCAGTTAAGATTAGTAGAATACACACACATACATTCATTTTACACCTCTGTAATATTTGAAATTCTTCCTAATACATGTGTTACTTTTCTTCCCCTTCCTGTCAATAAGGATTATCTGTACTTATTTGTGTGTGTGTATATGCACACAAAAGACATACATACCTAGTAAAAATTGGGATCACACATCTATTAGAACAGCTAAAATAAAAATAATGACAATACCAAATGTTGATGACTGTGTGGAGAAACTAGATCTCTCCAGTATTGCTGATGGGAATGTAAAATGATACAGCCACTCTGGAAGATAGTTCAGTTTTTTAAAAAAACTAAATATAAATTTAGCATACAACCCAACAGTTAAACACTCCCAGGCATTTATCCCAGAAAAATGAAAACACATTCATGCAGAAACTTGTACACAAAAGATGTTCATAGCAGCTTTATGCCCAGTAGCCAAAACTGGAAACTGCTGGTACCTAAATGTCCTTCTATGGGTGAATGGTTAACTAACTATGGTACATCTATACTGTAGAATACTACTGAGCAATAAAAAAAAAAAAAAAAAAGGGTGCAAAGTGTTGATACACACAACTTAGATGCACCTCAAGGAAGCTCATGCTAAGCAAAAAAAGCCCATCTTAAAAGGTCACGTTGTGTAATTCCACTTATATAACATTCTGTAAATGACGAAATCATATAGATGGAAAACAGATAAGTGGTTGCCGGAGGTTAGGGATGAGGGAACAGCAGTGTGCATGATGTGACTATCAAGGTATAAATCGTTCTGTATCTTGGTTGTGGTCGTGATTACAGGACTGTACACATGGGATAAAATGACCTAGAACTATACACACACGTTGTACTGATGTCAGATTCCTGGTTTTGATGTTGTACCATGATTACGTAAGATGTAGTCCTTGGGGGAAATTGAGAGAAGAGCACATGGGACCTCTCTGTGCTATCTTTGCAACTTCCTATGACTATAATTATTTTGAAACAAAAAGTTAAAAATATTTGCAGACCTTTTGCATTATTTTTAGTTCCTTGGCACATGAGGGATTTCATTGAAGAGTTATATGTTCATGAACCATTGACTTTTTTCATAATTTTACTTTCTGTTTCATAAAAATTAGACTACTTGTTATGAAGTAAGATAATTTTTTTTTTGAACTGCTGACTCAAAGTGCATGGCAGACTTGTACAGCTAATTTGCTCTTTTATTATTTCCCCTAGCTAGATTAAATAAATGGATTATTACTCCCCCCCACCCCCCCACCCCCCCACTTTAAGGAGCCCTGGTGATGCAGTGATTAAGCCCTCAGCTGCTAACTGAAAGGCTCTGCACAAGAAAGACCTGGAGATCTGTTCCCGTAAAGGTTACAGCCGAGGAAAACCCTATGTGGCAGTTCTACTCTGTCATACAGTGTTGCTGGGAGTCAGAAACCACACCAAGCACACAATAGCAGCAACCCCCACTTTCCTCACTCAGCAACCACTGAGTGCCTGCTAAGTGCTAGACTCTGTTCAAGGGGCTATAGATCCAGACGTGAACAAGACAAATGTCCTGCCCTTATGGAGCTTACATTTTTGGTATGTGAAGTGAGGCTGAAAGAAGGCAAAGAGTTTGTCCCCATCTGCCCTGGTGTTCTGTTTGAACTACAGGGAAAGAGAAGTCAGCCGGTGACTGCTTCAGTGTTGCACCTCTAGGCTGATGTCTCCAGGTAGCAGTAGCTCAGTGTGGATGGAGTGTTTTGGATCTGACAGTAGGATAACAGGGTTTGGAATCACTGGAGCTAGTATAGAATAGGAAGTGTGTAGAATATTATAAGGAAGACAAACAGACAGCCTAATAGCTTCAGGACTGAGGTGTAGTCCTCTATATCAGTTGCTGGAAGCATCAGCATAGGATGAGTTTCACAAGGAGGTAAAAAACAAAACAAAACATCGGACTTGGAACCTTCCGCTTACTAGCTGGGTGACTTTGAGGACGTTACTTAGCCTCTCTGAGAAGATAATGGGAGTCTTATTTTTTATGCAGGATGAATGAACTCTGTATGAAAGTTCATTGTAAACTGAAAAGTTGGAAAGATTATTGTGGAGAGCACAGTGGTGGTGGGGCGCCTTACCTTTTTTACCATTAAATCATTGTCTAGAATCTTCTCCCTGGAGAGGACAAGTCCCCATGTTCCTGGAACTGGCCCCAGTACACGCTAGAATGGATAATCAAAGATAATGGAAATAAAAATTGATTCTGAGTTTTGAAGAGAGGAGCATCTTAGGTGAAATAGAAATGTAAATAGAAGATGATTAGGTTAACTGTGAAGGGAAGTATCTTGGCAAAACCCGTGTAGTACCCCACCCTCTACCATGTTACCCCTAGTTCTGTGCATTATGTTTCTGGTCTGAGAGTCAAGGTGTTTATGTGTGTATCTGTGTCTGTCTGTGTATCTGTCTCTGTCTGTCTCTCTCTTTCCTCCCCTGACTCCTCTCTCTTATCCACATGGTCATTGTAAAAACAAAAATTGGGAAATGTAGGTAAGTGAAAGGAGAAAATAAAAGCCTGTTTAAAAATGGTGATTCCCTCACTCCATCATCCTTAGGCTTGTCATGGGCAGGCTCTGAGCACCCAGCCTTTGAGTTCCTGACCAGTCCTCTGAGATCTTTAGGGTTCAAAGTAGGTAGCTTTAGTCTTATTTTCTGCTTCTAGTCACATTTTGTCCCACTCCCTAACCTTTTCTAGTCAACCTGTTTGCTCCCTAGTAATTATTTTTAATGATTTTCCCACGAGAGGATTAAAAACATAGACTCAGAATCAGACTACCTTGGCTTTAATCTTGGCTTTCTGGGGGTTGTTTAACACCTCGGGCCTCAGATATGAGCCCTGGTGGCACACTGGTTAAAGTGCTCAGCTGCTAACCGACTGGTGGTCCGCTCAAACCCACCAGCCACTCCACCAGAGAAAGATTCCAGCTTTGGAAACCTTATGGGGGAGTCTTGCTCTGTCCTGTAGGGTTGCTGTGAGTCAGAATTGATTCGAAAGCAGTGGGTTTGGTTTTGGGTTTTGGTGCCTCAGTTTCCTCATCTGCAAATAAAACTTCCTTCAAAGGAATGTGTGGTAAAGATTAAATGATGAGTGCTTATTGAACAGTGAGCACTTATTAACTCCCAAGTATTTATAATTATTTCTAGAGAGTCTCAGCTGCATTTTCCCGTTTGCTGCTGGTTTCATGGCTTTCCTGTGTCTATAGTGACCTGCTCTGCTGATCGTTGTTCCTGTTGCCTGTTGCTCTAGATTTTCTTTTACAGACTCCCCTTGGTACCTTGATTTTGCTGGGTTGGCGCCTTGGTGCTGAGGGGACTAGGGCTTTAGAAAGATTCTGAACCCACTTGTTGCCCGTGACACACATCATCATCATCACTGCTAATCCTAATAATTCTGTAAGATGTCCCAAACCAAACCACTGCTGTCCAGTCGGTTCTGACTCACAGCAACCCTGTGGTGTGGAATGACTATAGCAAAAACACCATAACATTCTTTAATGAATAGTACACTTAATGACATCCTTAGTTATGATAAAGACCCAGAACTTTGGCTCACCTGAGTTACAGTATTAGCTGGAAATCAGTAGAAAAAAATGTTATAACTGAATTCCACCTCTTTTCTGTTTCCACTTGAGTCCATTCATTCCGCCACATTACTGAGCTCTCACTGTGCACCAGGAGTACTGGGATAAATAGAAGTGAAAACAGCCCTTAATTTCAGGGACTCACTGCCTAGTTGGGGGGAAGCCGATAAAAAGGCACCTGTGGCAAGTATGCCCTGAAATTATGGTCAGAGAAGCTCGGTTTCCCCTGCCCTTCAGAGTGTACCAGCGCCATGAGCATCACCGGGGGGCTTATTAGAAATGCAGGATTTCTGGGGAATGTTTACAAGCTCTCCAGCAGATTCTTATGCCCACCAAAGTTGAGAAGCACAGTGTTAGTCTTGTTTAAGCCTGATAACAAATACCCAGGACATGTGGACATTTCTTTCTCTTGAAGTCCTATGGAACAGGCCTCTATTGCTGTGCTGTAGTGTTTACGGGCACAGTCCGCCGCGGAGGCTGTGTTACTGCTTTGTGGAATGTTTTCCTGAGCTTCCAGAAAGTCTCAGTAAATCAGGACCTTCATGCTGGCTGACGGCCTTGCTGCCGGAGCTCTTAACTTGAAGCTCTAGTAGAGACCCTGGCAAGCCTGGCGGGCTGACGTACGTGGGAATAGTGGGAGTGACCCCTGGCTGGGAAGTGGGGGAGTCCTAGATATTGTTTCTCCTGCTTCTGTGCCCTGCCGCTCTTTTCCCTGGGCTCAGTGCTCTCAAGCCCTCCAGGATGGCGCTCCCGGGCAGAGTACGTCCCTGTGCTATCCCAGAGAATGAAGAAATCCCCCAGACTGTGCTTAACAACGCCCACGAGGCTAATGGGAACGAAGACGAGAGGGCTGTGTCCAAACTGCAGCGCAGGCACAGTGACGTAAAAGTCTACAAGGAGTTTTGTGACTTTTATGCGAAATTGTAAGTGTCTCCTCTCGGGGAGAACTGCTCTTCCAGGTTCTCAGTTCACTAGCCATTTTGACATGGCTGATACTGTTTTATTTACTTTACTTTCAGTGATAGTTTTTCTTTCTGCGAGGCAGCTAGATTGCCTTGTCATGTAAAAAAACTTCCACTAGATGAAATGCGGATGTGACAGAAAATGCCACCTTTAAAGTAAGAGTAATAAAGTCTTTGTCTTCAGTAGGTCCCCAATAATAGTACGGATATTTTCATTAGGTAGTCCAAGGAAGGGAGGTTTAGAGTTTTCATTGAGAAGATTTATACTGGAAAAAATATATACTCTAAAATGTCACAGTAATGGGGAAATCGGTTAAGAATTGAATTAAAGATGGTTTATAAAGAAATACAATTTTGTAAGTTAGGCTAATTGGATTTCAAAGTACTGTTTCCAAAAGATTGAATGAATATATAAGGATGACGTGTAACGTGTGTGTGTGTGTGTGTAAAGATAATGCTGTTAAACAACTCTAAATGGTTAGTCTGAATGTTTTTGTTAAACGAATTTTAGCGCAAAAAAAAAAATATTTTTTTTAAAATATAGTGCGGAGTAGCCTTTAGACCAACTCAGGGAAGATTGTTGACCTGACTGAAAGTTGTAAGCTACAGTTATTACAGATCCCAAATTTGTCAAAGAAGAGGTCAGGAAAAGGTGACTGACCCGACTCTGTTTCCATCAGTCCATCCTGTCATGTTACAGCAGATGTCGTTTATCTTCACAGCTCATTGACTAGCTCTGTTTAAGACTAATTGGGGAATTGTCATTAAACTGTAACCAACAGTTTAAGTACTTGGTGAATTCTCAAGATGATTTTTGGATTTGCACGTTGTTCATTTTAAGACCAGAAAATATGTCCTGAATACTCTTAGTAAATGAAGCATGTGAATAACAGAAAGCTCGATGGTATCAAATTTTCTGTGTGAGGTCGATTTGTGGAAATAGGTCCATTAAATCCGCTATGATTGGCCAATTATGAGGATTCTGTACTAAAGGTGTGTTTGTGTGTATGCTACCTATACATACATATCTTTGTCATCAAGACTTTTTAGTGAAAATCTTTTTCTAAAAATTAGCAATTCATCATGACTGAGTAACAGCTATAACTGCATGTTTGATTCTATGATACCATTCATGACTTTTAAAAAGGGATTTCATATATAGTATTAAGTATAAAGTTAGCTGTAAAAAAAAAAATACATCATGCTGAAGGGCCAAAGACATGAAAGGGAAGAGGGAAGCGGTAAACAGTTCACTTAAGATGGTGAGATCATGTTCTTACTTTCTGGATAGTTTCCTCTAATGGTCTTGTTTTCTATTCCCTTTCTTTTCACTCCTTTTCTTTCTTTCTTCTCTAAAACAAGTTTATTTTTGCTGTATAGGAAGTAACTATGTTCTTTTATAATGTGTCTACCTAGTTTCTAATTCTAATTATTTGAGTATTTGAACTTGATCATAAGTAATATATAATACAATGAAATACCGGTGGCATAGCTTCCCACATCATAGCAACAGGCAAGCTACCACAGTACCAAAAACTGACAGGTTTCAGCAGAGCTTCCAGACTAGGACAGACTAGGAAGAAAGGCCTGGTCATCTACTTTCAAAAATTTGCGGTGAAAATCTTGTAAATCTCAAGAATTTTGTCCAATATAGTGTTGGAAAATGAGCTCCTAGGTTGGATGGCACGCAAAATGCACAGTGGCTACAACCATGGACTCGAGCAAGCCGGTGATTGTGAAGATGGTATAGGACTGGCCCCCTGTGTGGGCTCCTGTTCTGCTGTACAAGGGGTCACCATGTGTCAGAGCTGACTCAATGACAGCTAACAACAACAACATAAAATAATGAAATATAAACAGGTCTGTGAATAGCAAACCTTTTGGTATTAGGACTGCTTTTCACTCCTAAAAATTATTGAGAACTCTATTGTTTATCAATATTTAGTGTATTAGAAATTAAAACTGAGAAAACATTAGAATATTAGTTCATTTCAAAGTAAGAAAACTGATTACATGTGAACATAAATATTTTTATGAAAAATAACTATCTTCCAAAAGAAAAAAAAAATGAGTGAGAAGGAAGGCATTGTTTTACATTTTTACAGCTGTTGTTAATATCTGTCTTAATAGAAGGCAGATTCTCATATCTGCTTCTGTGTTCAACCTATTGCAATATGTTGTTTTGAATGAAGTATGTGAAGAAAATATGGCCTCCCACAGATGTGTAGTTGGAAAAGGAGGACCTTGCAGACCCCTGAAGGGGTCATGGTGACCCCACACTTTGAGAACTGCTAAATTAAGTGGTCATGAATCAGGACATTTCAGAATGTTCTCCTTTTCCAGCTCTTTTGGACTTCTACTACTAAGATCATGGATGATGTGTTGAATCTTTTGAGAGGGTTTAGAATATTAATAATGCCTTATATTTAAGTTCCAAAGTGGTTTTATACATTATACACATTTTCTTATTTCATTCTTATAACAGTACTGAAGACTTATGAGGGCAGGTGGGAGGCTTACCATACTTCTTCATCAGGGGATACCTGTGGATTTTGGTCAGAGGAAAGCTCCTCAGACCTTTGCTAAAACTGCCACAGTTGATCCACCTTATGACAGAGCCAGGTGAAGAAGGTATTTTACGGATTTTCGTCCCCAACCCACACTAATTTTGAAATGACCAAGTGGTGGTGATGGTTTTCCTTCCCTTAGTAGAGCAGGTAGGTTGCCTGAGGCTTTGGCCAGGTTTGCAAAGCAGTGAGGCTGCCTCTCCCCTCACCACCACTCTTTTTTAAAATCTTTTAATTTTATATGCAAGCCTATAATCAAAAATTGACTTTTGATTGATATGGGTTATGGACATAGTATTTCTGCATGGAGTTACTTATGGCAAGACTGCAAAGTAGGAACACTGTTCTTTGAAACTTTTTTGAGAGAGAATGCAAACGGCAACGTTGCCTTCCATGGGGGTGGGGGAGGGAATGGAGGTGAACCAAGGTAGTTATGACCACTTTTGCTTTGGTGTGTTACAGTTCCCTAAGGAAACAACAGAACTTGAAGACTAATATGGGGCAAGGCAGTTAATCTGTCTGTAAAATGGAGACTTCCCATGTCATTTACCTCACAGAGTCTTTGTGAAGATTCAGACAAACGTTGGTAATAGCTTTACAAGGTGGATTGATTAAATATCTGGCAAGTGAGAAGTGGTACCAGGGGACCAGGCGCACAGGTACAGCTTGCACTCCAAGTGGGAATCTGAAAAGTTCTACAAAAAACTTGCTAAAGGACAAAGGACAGTTAGGCCAACGATGGACTGCTGTGCTAAGAGACCTCCTCCACTTTGAGACCTTTCGGAAACAACACAGTTCTTTATGTGAAATCCAGGGAGCCTGTTAGAGAATGAATAATTATCTAATTGTATACCGTCGAAACCATTTTGCTTTTCTTCTTCCAAGCTGCATAATGGTTAGATAGAATTTGGGACCATTTATTGGATGTCTTCTGTGTGTTTTAAGGTATAGTGGAATTACTGATGAAGGAATTACCCAAGTGGCTGGCCTCCTTAGTATGTTACTTGACTACCCTGGTTTCACATTCGTGATTTGTCAGTCACGGTGCCTTCTCTATCGTGTCCTTTCATGTATTAGAAATTGGTACTGAAATCTTATGTGTTATTGTAATTCTGTGAGCTGGGGGACCTGAATTCTAGCACATTTTCTTCTGTTGTCTAACCAGCATTGTGACCTTTGGCTAGTTATTTTTCCTAAGTCTCCATTTCATCACCTGTAAAGTCATCTTTATAATATGCTGTATTTTTACATAAATAACGCACACCTCCTACATTCGTTTGCCTACTGTGCCCTCTCCCCCTCGAAGTATTTTTGTAAGCCCCGCTATGTAAAAAATTTTTTTACATGTTGCTGTAAAAAAAAGGAAAGCATAGCATACTTAGGAAAATACCTTAGGGAGGGGGAAGGGTGTGTTTGGCAAACAAACGTAGAAGGTGTGCGTTATTTGTGCAAAGATATGGTAATATTCTGTGATTTAAGGTACGTTCAATAATATTATTGTTCATTGTCTTTGCAATTATCAATAGCACTAGAGCATCTTGGGTGGATGTAGGAGTTACTTAAGCAGTTGCTTTTGACAGGATCTAATCAAAAGGTAACCCATGTAACGGGTATGATGTGGCATTCAGTTGACATGCAGTATAGATTCTGTTTTCAGAGAGAAAGAAACAGACTGAGATGTTCACTTGGGGGATTGGTGTGTGTGTGTGTGTGTGTGTGCGCGCATTAGGTGAAAGTTTACAGAGCAAATTAGTTGCCCATTTGGTCATTTATGGGTATTTTAATTAAGCTGTTTATCAAGCTGTAAACCTGAGCCCCTTGAGGGCTCTTCTTGTCTCTCATCTTTATCCCTAACACCCAGCACGTGGTAGGTGCTCACTCATAGCGTATTTGATAGTGGGAGAAATGACGTGTTAAAAGAAAAATGAAGTCAAAACAGGAGGGCCTTTCAGAACCTAGATGCTAGGGTAGAGAAACTGTCACAATTTGAGTTAGAGAACTTAATACAAGCGTGAAGTAGGCCCTTATATATAAAGTAGGATTTTCGTGATCAGATAGAGTTAGCTCCTCAATTCTTTGTGCTGTTTGAACTTGAACCTAAGAAAAGGCTGACAGTTTGTGACTCCCTGTTGTTTTGTGTTACAGCAACATGGCCAATGCCCTGGCCAGTGCTACCTGTGAGCGCTGTAAGGGCGGGTTCGCGCCTGCTGAGAAGATCGTGAACAGTAATGGAGAGCTGTACCATGAGCAGTGCTTTGTGTGTGCACAGTGCTTCCAGCAGTTCCCAGAAGGACTTTTCTATGAGGTGAGTCAACCTGCACAGAAGCATAAAGCTATCTCCCCTTCCCTTCCTCTCCCTTTTTTTTCCCCTCCCTTTTTTAAGGCATCTTTCTTCAGTTTAAATTTCAGTATCAAAGGTTACTTTATTGAAGTAGCAGATAGAGCCCTACTGGTATCTGTCAGTTTAGTGATATCATATATTTGAAATATGTGGGTAATACCTAGACCGAATGCCATAACAGACCCCTCCATTTATACTTGTTCAGTTCAGTATTTCAGAACCCACATCCCCTTGTGACTTGACCTGTCAGACCTAAGAACTCCAGCTCAGCACACAAAATCCTTTCATCAACTTCAGCCGCCATTTTTCTAGCTT
Source organism: Elephas maximus indicus (assembly GCF_024166365.1). Classification (NCBI taxonomy): domain Eukaryota; kingdom Metazoa; phylum Chordata; class Mammalia; order Proboscidea; family Elephantidae; genus Elephas; species Elephas maximus. The sequence goes on along the minus strand of NC_064835.1, from coordinate 77,139,456 downwards.
CTCTACTCGGGTCTCCACGACCTGCCCCCTGCACAGATCCTGCTGATTCCTGCTTCTACAGTGGTGTTGAACATCCTCTCTAAATGAGTGTCTGTTACCTAGTACATGATTTTTATTGACTAATTCTCCTCCTCCTACCAACCTGTATTCCCTCACCAAATGCTGTATTTTATGGCTTTTATGGTGCCTTGGAATTATTCTCAGATTGGATGAGTGTGTCTTATTTTCCCAGTGGGCTCTACAGAGCGGGCGCTCAGGGATTGTTCCTTGAGCAGAGAAGAAGTGTCACAGAGAGGTGGCTGGATTTCTGTAACCACGAGAAGGAGCTTCCACACATTTATTTTCTTAAGAAGATCTTGTTTGGACATTAGTATTTTGGGGTGATACACTGTCTATTTTTAGCTCTTCTATGTATCTTGTCACTATAAGTCAGAACCAACTCGATGGCAACAGGTTTGGTTTCGGTGTGTCTTGTATTCTTCTCCCTTTTCCAGACACGTGTTTTTCTTGATCCTCGGGTGTTGCCTTGTCGTCTACACTTTCTTTGTGTTTATTTTCACCGTTGCTGAAACCCTTTTCTTACAATAAATGTGTATTTTGGGGAATGGTCTGGGGAGACTGACCTCACATTGTAAATGACGAATAAGAATGATGCATGTATGTGTGACAGAGAGATCAATTAGATAATTTACTTTGCCAGCTCAGTCCTTGTTATTAATATGTGTTTCTCTGTATGATCATATATGTATATAGAATTATGTTGTAACTATAGATAGCTGTTCTTTGATTCTTCTTTTGTTTAACAGATTTTTAAATTTCCCAATGTTACAAGCCATTCTGAGGAAGGAAAGGGAGTTTTTTAAAGGTCATTAGTAAGTCATTTGTTGGGCACTCAGGCAGCGTTTTCCTATAGAAACACTGCCGCCCCTGGCAGTGAGGTCTTCAGGCCAGCCCACAGAAATGCTGTTTAACCCCTCACGGGTACATGAAATACAGAACTACTGTGTATGTAATAGTGTCACTGTGCAAGATGGCTTTAAGAGTTTTGGTTAGGGAATGCTGTTTTATTCACTAGTACACATTCTTGAGTTCTGTGTGCCAGAAACACACATTTCCTACAACAAAAGCCTTGGCAGAAAGAGCAGGAATTCTTTCTCTCTTTTCTTTCTGTTCTTCTTAACTCCCTGGGCAATGGAATTTTGTTTGGTCAAAGGTCATGGCTTTGGGGATGGGAATGGGAAGTGATGGTTATAAGGTGGGAAGGGGCAGGAGAGGTGCAGTGTCCACCAGCAGGAGGGAAGAGAATGGGAAAAGGGGTTTCAGAGGGGGTGTGAATGGTGGCATCAGGGCTAGAGGTCCTGGCTGGGGTTGTGGTTAATGAAGAGGATATGGTCTGGAGTCATGACGAAGAAAAGGAAATCCCTAGGGGCTGAGGCAGCAGTAAGAGACAGAATTTCTTGCAGGATTGGTGGTGCGGTGGGCAGTTCCTCATTTCGGGTCAGAGAATCTAAGGACCCGCTTCTGTTGAGTAGAGATGAAACACTCTATAAAAATCAGCCACAGGCGGAGGCCTGCCAGGACTGTGGCAGGGAATGAAATAATACTTCCAAAGCACATTTAAAGGAATCATAGAGACCTGGCTCTGGATGGCGGGGGGGACACTGGTATTCAGAGTATGTAAACACCCTCCTTACACCTACCCTTCCTGTTTTTTTTTAGACCCAGAAAGGTTGAAATGTCCTTGATGAAACAGCTGTTTTGTGACGTGAATAGGATTAGAATGTAGATTTGTCTCCTAATGTCTGGTACAATATTCTTTCCCTTACATACCTTTTCAGATGTAAGATATTTTTTATTGAAGTGGGTAATTACAGCAAATGAATGATTATAGATTCTCAGGAGAGCTTCTAAAGGAGCAAGAGAGAAGAACTCAGGTCCTGTTTTTCCAAACATATTTCTTGTTTCTCTGCCTGCGATTCCCTCTGAGAGCACCCTGGAGCGCCAACCATCATCATTTTCTTTCTCCCACTTTGTCCTTTTTTCTGGCACTTTGGAGTTAATAATATTGTTAAGCTGCCTCCATTAATGAGCATGGACACCACATAGACTCAAAGTTCCATATTTGGGTCTGTAATCTGCAAAGCCATTTATGCTTAGTCAGAGGGAAACGCTCTGTTACAGCCTTGAATAGAATAGAATAAAGCATGACTCACACTTGTTCTCCTGCCCACCCCCTTAACTCTACCCTTTACTTTTCTAGGTTTGTCTGATAGTGTTCCAGAAGATGCCATGAATACCCAGAGTTAGTTTATTAATGAGCTGTTGCTCTAGCCTAAGCTCTCTTGGGCCTTGAGGGAGATTGCTATTTTAGCCACAAAAGTTTACCATTAAAACTCCTTTTCCAGGCCAGGGATTTGTAAACCTGCAAGGGACAGTTTGATTGAATAATATTAGAGAAAAAGGTATCTAGTGCTTCCAAGGAATAATCCATATTCTCAGTCATATCCAACAATAGATTGCTTTGTAGAAAAGGAAGCTTGAAAACATACCTCGTTTGTTTTCCATTTGAGGCAGGACGAATGTGCTTCCCGTCTTGGTGATAATAGCATGTGTATCTTTTCTACTCTCTACCTCTGTTCTTGCTTTTCTCTTATGGTCACAGCATCAGCCTACCCTTGTTTTCACAGTCCCTACTCTCTTTTCCCTAGAAGACTAGCTATGAAATCTTAAAAGTGGATTTTCAGTGTTCACTTCCCTCTCGAAAATGTGATTTACTTTTACTATGAAACTCCCTGCTCTTTTAGGTCAGATATCCACAGCGTTCTTCCCCTTTGGCCACAAAGGCAAACCTAGAATTCGACTGTTGTTTCCTGCCCGCTCTCTAGATATGTGTCTGGAGATGAGCTGATCGAGCACAGGTATTTCTGTCTCATCTGCAGTTCCTCTTAAATGTGATATAGCAGCAACCAGGATCAAGTACCCTTATGGACGCCTTAAAACCAAAAACACCATACCCATTGTTGTCGAGTCGATTCCAGCTCACTGCAACCCTATAGGGCAGAATAGAGCTGCCCCATAGGGTTTCCTAAGCCATAAATCTTTATGGAAGTAGACTGCCACATCTTTCTCCTGCAGAGTGGTTGGGGGGTTCAAAGTAGCAGCCAAGCGCTTAACCGCTGCGCCACCAGTGCTCCAACATTGACGCCTTACTCAAGGTGAACTTGAACCCCGGTAGATTATGTGATTTAAAAAGTGAACTTAAGACTTGACTCAAGATTGTAATGCGTTACTGCTGAAGAATGTAAGGTAGAACTCATTCTTGTGCTCTGCAGCTTCCAATATCCGTAAGGACTAGTTCACCCAAGGTGTTTCTCATTGCAAGACACCGTTAGTGCTGTTTTCAGCCTGATCCCATCTGCTTAATTTCATTTCTCTTCCTGAGTTCATACAGCACTTTGTTTTTGCTTCCAGTACGGAGATCATTTATCACATTTTATTATAGCTGTTTGTTTATATGCTTGTCTTCCCATCCAGCTGGTTTTGTCAGGTGCAAGAACTGTCCTAATTACTTTGGTATATGTTGAATAGTCTGTAGTTTAGTTAAGTGTATTACACCAATGTGAATTTATTAGATTTAGTAAATGTATGAGAGAAAATTGGGAAACTAGCCCATTGGCTAAATACAGCCTGCCACCTGTCTTTGTACAACCAGTGAGCTAAGAATGACTTTTCATTTTTAAATGGTTGGAGGGAAAATCAAAAGAATAATAATATTTTATTACATACGAAAATTACATGAAATTCAGTGTCAGTAAACAAAGTTTTATTGGAACACAGCGATGTTCATTTGTTTGCGTATTGTCTGTGGCTGCTTGCTCGCTAAACCTGCAAAGTTGATGAGTTGACACAGAGACCATATGACCCACAACACATAAAATATGATCTAGCACATTACAGCACAAGTTTGCCCTTCCTCACGTGTAAGATGTCAACGTCAGGGGACGTTTGGTAAAGGGTAAGTGGGAACTTATTTTTGCAACTCTTTAGTAAATCTAAAATTATTTCAAAATAAAAAATTTTAAAAAAGAGAAGAACTTTTGACGTGATTATATCTTGGCCTGCCTCTATCGATCAGGTCTTACGGCGTATGAGTATTTATTCACGTCAGGAACTTTCTGCCAGCGTGGGCACAATTTAAGATCTTGGAGGAAACCAAGGAACAGTAGGTTGAGGTGGGAGGAAATAACACATGGTCTGACTTATTTAAGGAGCCCTGGTGGCACGGTGGTTAAGCGCTTGGCTGCTATCCAAAAGATTGGCAGTTTGAACCCACCAGGTGCTCCACGGGAGAAAGATGTGGCAATCGCCTCCATAAAGATTTGCAGCCTTGGAAGTCCTGTGGGGCAGTTCTCCCCTGTCCTTTAGGGTCACTATGAGTTAAAATCAACTTGGTGGCAATGGGCTCGGTGTTATGGGGTTTTTTTCCCTGACTTATTTTAGTGCCTGTGCTTCCTGTATCAGAGCAGTCTTATTAAATGTAAAAGTAAAAACTTGTTCCATGGACTAAACTAATTATGTGACACTTTGCAGAATCATTTCTCTAATCCGTAGCCTTTTGCTTCAAAAATGGACTTTTTACCTACATGCTTTATCCTCAGTCTTCTCTTCTCTCTCTTTACCATTGATTTTCTCTTAACATCATGTTTCAGCTCAGCAGATATGTTTAAGTATTAGTGATGTGTAGAACTTCCCAGTAGTTGTTTTCTAGCTTGTTGCGGGTATTGTTGTTAGGTCTGTCAAGTCGATTTTTACTCATAGTGACTCTACATGGTAGAGTACAACTGCCCCATAGGATTTTCTAGGGTGTCATCTTTATGGGAACAGATGGCCAGGTCTTTTCTCCCACGGAGCAGCTAGGTGGGTTCAAACCTTAGTTAGCAGCTGAGCACTTAACCATTGTGCCACCAGTTGTAGGTATAACAGATTTATATTCTAGAACCCTTACTCCTGTGATTTTTAAAAAATAAACAGCCAGAAGAAAAGAGGGACCTACAGTTGCCATGATCTGGTCTCTGGCAGATTAAGGGCAGTATTTATAACTCTGTTGTCTGCTTATGAGCTGTGCCATGTTCCGCGGGGGATTAAATCTCCTCTTCCTATGATCCTTCTCTGATTTTCTTCTGTGAGATTTTGTAAATGACATTCATTCATTTACCTATTCATTTATTGATCTGTCCATCCATTCAACAAATATTTATAGTATTAATTAGTCAATGACAGCATGCCAGGCAATGTGTTATATTCTAGAAGCAGAATGGTGAACAATATAAGACTTGGTCCTTAAGGAACTCAGCGTACAGTGGATTAGGCTAGACTGATAGACCAAGTTGTTGGAAGTTAGGTGAAAAAACCTCACAGTATTATGGATTGGTCAATAATGGGGAAGACAAGTTAAATCTACCTGATGACAGATTTTTTTTGCCTCCCAGAATCTACTGAAAGCTGAAGTAAATAATGTTTAACATCTTTTAGCACAGTGCCTGGCATTTGGTAAGAGCTTAATAAATGGAAGATACTATTTTTTAAAAAATAATTTTTATTGTGCTTTAAGTGAAAGTTTAGAAATCAAGTCAGTCTCTCACGTATAAACTTATATACACCTGACTACATACTCCCATTTACTCTCCATGAGTCAGCCCACTTCCTCCTTCCAGTCTCTCCTTTAGTGAGCATTTTGCCAGTTTCTAACCCCCCTACCCTCTCATCTCCCCTCCAGACAGGAGATGCCAACACAGTCTCAAGTGTCGACCTGATACAAGTAGCTCACCCCTCATCAGCATCTCTTTCCAACCCATTGTCCAGTCCCTTCCATGTCTGATGAGTTGTCTTCGGGAATGGTTCCTGTCCTGGGCCAACAGAAGGTTTGGGGACCATGACCACCGGGATTCTTCTAGTCTCAGTCAGACCATTAAGTCTGGTCTTTTTATGAGAATTTGGGGTCTGCATCCCACTGATCTCCTGCTCCCTCAGGAGTTCTCTGTTGTGCTCCCTATCAGGGCAGTCATTGGTTGTGGCCGGGCACCATCTAGTTCTTCTGGTCTCAGGATGATATAAGTCTCTAGTTCATGTGGCCCTTTCTGTCTCTTGGGCTCTTAGTTGTCGTGTGACCTTGGTGTTCTTCATTCTCCTTTGATCCAGGTGGGTTGAGACCAATTGATGCATCTTAGATGGCGGCTTGTTAGCATTTGAGACCCCAGACGCCATACTTCAAAGTGGGATGCAGAATGTTTTCTTAATAGAATTTATTTTGCCAGTTGACTTAGATGTCCCCTATAGCCATAGTCCCCAAACCCCTGCCCTTGCTCCACTGACCTTTGAAGCATTCAGTTTATCCAGGAAACTTCTTTGCTTTTGGTCCAGTCCAGTTGTGCTGACCTTCCTTGTATTGAGTATTGTCCTTCCCTTCACCTAAAGTAGTTCTTATCTACTATCTAATCAGTAAATAACCCTCTCTAATTTTTAAAAATAATTATTATGTGGTTTTAGAGACTGTTAACTGGGTAGTACAAATTGTTAAGTGTTTGGCTACTAGCCTCAAGGTTATTAGTTCGAACCCACCCAGCGATGCTTTGGAAGACAGGCCTGGCAGTCTGCTTCTGAAAGGTCACAACCTTGAAAAACGTACGGAGTAACTCTTCTCTGCACACCTGGGCTCGCCATGAGTCAGTATCAGCTCGATGGCAACTGACAACAACCACCACTGCTCCTAGCATGGTGCCTTACCCTTAGAGGTCACTAATAGTTAACGACTGGATGAAGCTTGGTGAAGCTGCGCATCCTAAGATGTCTTAAGAGGTGTGTGTCCACAGTTACTACTTTTCAGGACCTCTGTATTTTTCTCAGATTTGCAGAATAGAGGATGGAAGGTGGATTCACTTTACTATTAGTAGTCAAAAAGGAACCCCACAGCCCAAGACTGGGATGTAATTTCTCCACATCAATACATTCATCTGTGTTCAGATGAGGAATTCTGAAGCAAAGGTCACATTGTGTGTTGACAGTGAAGCTGGTTAGATTCATAGTTCCGTGTTACCTTTCAACCACAATTTTTGAATTCTGATAGAAATCCACAAAAGCAATAGTTTGGAAAGTTGAAGATAATTTAAGAATCCTAGGTCATTTTCTTTATCCCTCTGCCTGAAAGATAGGGAGCAGTACAAAGGAAAAAGCACAGGCTTTGGGGTCAGAGGGCCTTGGGTTTGAAGCCTGGCTCTACCATTTACTGACCTTGGCACAGTTATTGAATCTTTCTGAATTTCAGTCTTCTCTAAAAGGGATAAACAAGCCTATCTCATAGGGTTATGAATTTGAACCAACGTAGCATGTAAAGCAGCTGGTAAATTAACTTACTCCCTTCCTCCTTTCCCCCGTGGGCTCTACTTTGGATAAGTAATGCTTACACATGCTAAAGCAGGGTTTCTCATCCTTGGCACTGTTGACGTTTTGAGCTGAATAATTCCTTGTCGTGGGGACTGTCCTGTACATTATAAGATGCTTAGCAGCATCCCTGGTCTTTATCCACTAGATGTCCATAGCAGTTCCCTTCTCAGTTGTGACAGCCAGAAATGTGTCCAGACATTGCCAAATGTCCCCTGAGGTGGGGGGAAAAGGGCCCTTGGTTAGAACCACTGCACCCAGCAAGGAGAGCATCCCTTCAAACAGTTACGGACCTCACTGTGGTAATAGCAAGTTAACCTTAAATTGGTGTGTTCCTCGGGTTGTTCAGGTGAAGAGGCAATATTAATATTCTACATGAAGCAAAAACCTTTTCATAGTTCTGTCTCTTAAGAACTTGACTGCAGCCAGACTTAATTCTTGTGCCATAAATTTAATCAGAAATGATTTCTAGAAATCATTCATTTAAGAAACACCCTAAAGAAAGCATACTTTTTCTTCAGGACAAGGGAAGATAAGTGTACCATCGTTGGATGGTTCATCACTCAAGTATTTGTAATGAAGATAATACCCTCATTAATCAGAAAGCAAGGTACAGTTACAAGTAATAATTAGAACTGGTTTCCCAAACTGAAATTCAGTTTCTCCTATTCACATATTTACAACTTCATAAAGTACTCTTACTTTTTCATTTTATTTCTAAATAACTTTCATGTATTTCTGATTATAACCACTATTCATATTTTAATTTTAAGACTATATCAGAAGGTAGTGGCGAACATGTTAAAACAACAACTGTGGTATCACTTTCCACCACCACCACCAAGACTTGAGATGTTCCTCCCCAGTTTTATGTAAGTCTCTTGAGCCTAGGTCTCACATGTCTTGTGTTGATTCCTGTTCTTTTACCTTGCCTGAAATAGTACTTTACATGTGAATAAATGTTATATGATTGCCAATTTTAGAAGATTTGTAAATCACATTAATATTAATATCCCTCAAATAATATCATTAAATCCCTGCATGAGCCAGGCACTGCCCTAAAAGTGTTGTACAATCTTTTTGTTGTTCTTCTTCTTTCCTTTAATTCTTACACTAACCCTTCAAGTTAGGTACTGTTATTCCCAGTTTACATCTGGCTAATATGAGGCTCAGAGATCTTAACTGGCAGACAAGTAGTAAAATCAGGATTTTATCTCAAGTGTGTTTGTCTCCAAAGGCTGTGTTCTCTTCCATTATAATGTCCTGCCCCTAACTGAAACTTACATGGTTTCTTAGGAATGATACTTTTATCATTCTGGCAAATGATGCTGTCTTCCGTATAACCATCAATATTGCTTCATTTGGTAAATATTTATGGAAAACCTACAATGATTTGGGTAGCACTTTATAACTTCTGTAGTTCTTTTCATCATTTTCAGACCAAGAAAATTATAGAAAGATTGTACAAGTATATGAATTATATATGATTTTTAAAAAAACAAAGAAAAACCAAACCCATTGCCATCGAGCCAATTCCAACCTGACAGTGACCTTACAGGCCAGAGTAGAGCTGCTCCATAGGATTTCCAAGGAGCCACTAGTGGATTTGGACTGCTGGCCTTTTAGTTAGCAGCCATAGCTCTTAACCGCTGTGCTACCAGGGCTCCTGTATATGAATACTGATATTTAAATTTGGTATTGTATTTATCCTCAAAGAAAAATCTATTTCCATAGATGCTGGTTTTTATGTTATCAGTATCTCAGATCATCCAGTCGTTTTCTTTAATGAAAATGAAGAAATATTTGTAAAATGACCAAATCAATAGTGGCAGGAAAAAGCAGATGAAATGCCACTTCCAGGGGGAAATAGTGATTCAAAGCAAGACCCTAACACCAACTATTCCTTTTGCTGTTGAGTTGATTCTGACTTATAGCAGCCCTATAGGACAGAGTAGAACTACCCCTTAGGGTTTCCAAGGCTGTAATCTTTACGGAAGCAGACAGCTTTCTCCTGAGGAGCAGCTGGTGGGTTCCAACCGCCATCCTTTCAGTTAACATCTGCCATGAATTGAATTGTGTCCCCCAAAAATATATGTCAACTTGGCTGGGCCATGATTCCCAGTATTGTGTGAATTGTACACCATTTTGTCATCTGATGTGATCCTCCTATTTGTTGTAAATTTTGTCTCTGTGATGTGATGTGATGTGATGGGATTGGCAGCAGTTATGTTAATGAGCAGGACTCAATCCACAAGATTAGATTGTGTCTTAAATCAGTCTCTTTTGAGATATAAAAGAGAGAAGCGAGCAGAGAGGCATGGGGACCTCATACCACCAAGAAAGCAGAGCCAAGAGCATGTGTCGTTCGGACCTGGGGTCCCTGCACTAAAAAAAGCTCCTAGACCAAGGGAAGACTGATGACAAGGACCTTCCACCAGAGCTAACAGAGAAGAGAAAGCCTTCCCTTGGATCTGATTGATGCCCTGAATTTGGACTTTTAGCCTACTAGACTGTGAGAGAATAAATTTCTCTTTGTTAAAACCATCAACTTGCAGTATATCTGTTATAGCAGAACTAGATGGCCAAGACAGCATCCAAGCACTTAACCGCCGTGCCACCAGGACTCCTCTTAACACCAGCTATAATGGTTCCTAAATCTACCTTTGTGACATGCAAGATTATTTCCAGTAAAAGATGTACCTTAATTTTTGCACCAAGAAAGCACTTTAGGATAGAAATGGAACCAAGTTACAGGATAATATAATTTCAGATTTTTTACAAATCAGAGGATGGACTGAGCCAAGGACTCAGGACTTGGTGTGCTGCCATTTTCAACCTGAGATGGTACATGTTTAGGGGTTGGGTTCTTTGTTGACGCTTCAGATTTATTTCCTTCTCCTCCTTAGTTCAAATTTCCCAAATGTATCCTTTTTTCCTATCACAGAATGCATAACAGGAAAGACCCATTTATGATGAGTGATTTAGTGGAGCTATAATTTACAAAGAGAACTCTTCACTCATTTCCTCTAATACTGTATCCTGATTATTCAGGAAGACTGAAACCTGAGAATGGAAGACTAGTTGGGGGAAAATGTTACAATCAGATAAGGTGTTTATCTGCTGACCCAGGCATTTCAAAGCGCTTTATGACAAACCAGTATAAATCACTGCAAGGTGTGAAATCTCCTTGAAAAGAACAGTTTGCCCTTTGATCTCAGTTCTTTTAAGCCAGACCACGCCTGAGGCTAATGAACTGTGGGGGGGGGGCGACCAGACCAAGAGGAATCACCTGGTAGCCCGATGTCAGCTGGCCTCAGGAGGCATGATTTAATCTATGATGACCATGTGGTGAGGGCAACAAAGACCCCTGAACACAGAGGCTTGGAGAGCTTCCTGGTTGGTGACAGCTTCCTGGTTGGTGAGAACATTTGTTCTCGAGAGGGTAGAGTATCCCCTAGGCACATCAAAGCTTCGCATTGAGAACCCACTCAGACCTTACCCTATGCATCTCCTCGTTTGTATACTTTTTGACCATAATCTTTAGCTTTAAGTACAGTATACTGTCCGTGAATTCTGTGAGTCATTTCAACAAATCATCAAACCCAAAGGGGCAGTAGGAGCCAACAAGCTGTCTTATGGACTCCTGAGCTTGTGGCTAGCATCCTGAAAGGGTAGTGGGAAACCGGCCTCAAATCTCTGGCCAGCAGGACAGAAGGTTGGGGTAACATGTGGTCTCCCCGAGCTTGGAGATGGTGTCTGCCTCTTTGGCAGTCTGAAGGGCAGTGTTCTTTTAATTTTATGAGCTCTAACCCAGCTCCAGGTGGCTAGGGTCAAAGAAGCGCTATATAGGCAGCTGGGCTGAAGGAAGATGTCCTTCTAACTTGTGAGCTCTGACCCAGCTTTAGGAGGCTGTGGTTGGAGAGAGTGCAGCATGTGGGCAGCTGGCAGTGTAGATGGAGAAGTGAGAAAGTACGCACTGGATCAGTCCCCACATTTTGGGGGTTTATGCTGATCCTTATCACACAATTGGCAACAAAGGGGGGATTTGCCCCTTACCTAACACAATCACCAAGTGAAGATTTTCAACGTTCGTACTTACTTGGTTTAAAATGAGACTTTCAACTAAGTTTCCAATGCGGAACTTTTTTTTCTCTAAAGGCAATCTTCACAGAACTCCAGAAGTTAAAACGGCAGCAAAGCCCTTCTTGCTTGGAGTTCATCTTCTCCCTCGCTGAACAAGCCCTGCTACCTGCAGGTGGTGGGACCCTAGTCAATGTGTTTAAATACTACTGATTTGGAATATTAATATTTTTATAGGCTTATTGGGGCCCTGGTGGCACTGTGGTTAAGAGCTCAGCTGCTAACCAAAGGGCTGGCTGTTGTCGTCCACCAACCACTCCTTGGAAACTCTGTGGGCCAGTTTTGCTCTGCCCTGTAGGGTCGCTGTGAGTCAGAATTGACTTGATGGCAACGGGCACGGGTACTGTATTCCTTGTTATAAATCAGTTTTGGGATGCTACGTGTAATTATCTAGAAAGACATTATTTATGGAAGCTTGATTCTTTCAGATTTCTTTATTTTAAAATTTTACTTTTGATCATCTTCTGGCCTTTCTCCCAGACTCAGAAATTGAGCCATAAATGACTGTGTTTGGTAACGTCTACACATTGTAGAAAAGAGGCAACTCATTATAGCAAAAGAAGTCCCCCAGCTTGGAGTTTCAGCGTTAGTCTTCATGCTGTAAGCGTACCCTAGGATAGGCAAGGAATTTGCAGTGTGGGTAGTTTCAAAGAAATCAGATTTTGAATCTTCGTATTCTGGTTTCTAGGGATTCAATATCTGGATCCCTTTCCTAAAATTAATTTGCCTGATAATATATTTGCTTTTTCCACTTTACAAGAAAGGAACTTTAAATCTTAGTATGATGCATTGCTCCGGGATACCAAGCAAAAGGAATTAATCAGGGTCCTTAAACCCATAAGGTTTCTAGTCTTTCCCTGCCTCATGTATTTCCTTGTTAAGGATGAAGCCTGACTTTAGAAACTATGTTAGATATTCTGTATTCAGATACACGTTACAGCTGGAGACTGCTGGGAGTCGCCACAGCTTCCTTTCAGGATTGTGCCTCTTTTACCCCCTTACTCTTTTCAAAAGAACTCATACTCTTTAAAGGAGAATCCTGAGAGAGCAAAGCAAAGAGAGCCTTGGTAAGAAGTGATGAGCATAGTAAGAATGTGTTATGAGCTAGAATAGACAGCATACGGGTTTGTGGTTCTGATGTGGCAGTGAGAGGGTAAGCAACTTAGCAAAGGTCACAACCAGTCAGTGGCTCAGTCAGGATTTGAACTCGGGCAATCTGGATCCATAGTCAGTGTTCTTACCCCCTACAGTATGCTACCTATTTAAAACCATATCTTGAAAGATTTATTGAAATTACAGTCAATCCAATTTAATTTAATTTAATTTAATTTAATTTAATTTAATGTTTTGTTTTTTGAGCAGTATACATCTTTTTCTTTCATTAAATACAGAGTAAAAGTTGATCATTTCTAACTGAATTAATGAAATTATTTCTGAGTTTTTATACTTGATTTTTTTTTTAATTATTGCTAAAGCTAAACATCAGATTTCTATACGTATATATAACATACATTCAACGGAGGACTATATCTCACTCCATAAATAACTTTTACTTTTGAGTACAAATTACAATGCATTATAACAAACCGAGGATTGAGTAACAGCATATTGATTTATTGACATTTGTTTATTTAAAAATGGCCATATTCCTTTGAATTAAAAAATGAAGACTTCTGGCAGAAAATAAAGCTGATTTAGTTGGCTCAACGGTGAGGACTGGCTTTGCCAATTAAGCTATGGCAGATAGTTTCAATAAATCGAGTGGGCTAAATCTGCAGCCATACTTGACAAAGTTGGATTGACAACTGATAGATCATTAAAAATGGATTTTGATAATCAGACTCTGGGGGTTTTGCCATATAACTTGTAAGGACCTCAAAGCATCATCAAGGGAAGACATTGCTATAACAATTCCCATGACTTATTTGTGTCTTAGCGTATACATGTTTTTTTTTTTTTTTTTTAAAGGAAGCCCCCAGATAGAAAATACACCTAGAATTAATGCAGAACCCTAGCTCGTTTCAGCAGTGAGTCATATTTTATTCATGGATATGTGAAATAATTGTAGGGGAGAAGGGCAGCCTGCTTATGCCATCAAGATATGCTTTTCAGATAGGAACGTTTATAATATATTTAAGTTTTGAATAGTTGTGCAATAATAATAAATGTTATGATAATGCAGAAGAAAGAATTTTAACTTTTAGAGATTTATGGATTCCAAAGGTAAAACACATTTTAAGGTTTCATGTTACAGATGCATTTTAATTGCAGAGAAGTCTGGTAAGGTGATCAGTTAAAGCCTTCAGTATAAAAATAAAACGCTGTGGGGAAAGTGAAGTAGAAATGGTTCAGTGAGAGAAATGAAAGCTGTGCAGTTTCCAGCTTTAAAGAATAATATGGTCTGTATCAAATCACTGTGGTACTATACTATGATTCCATTGTTCACATTTAAAAGAGAGATTTGATGGTTTCGTTTTAAAATGGTAATATTAAAACATGCTAGAATACTTACCTTTTGTACATATTTAAATTGAAGACAAAATTTTAGATACTGTCCTAAAAATGGTGGGAGGATGTTTGTAGTTCCTTAAGGGAGTACGTGAGCAACAAATGTTTGCTGACTATCAGGAGAAAAAATGCAGTTTTGCAGTTGGCTGTCTCTTTGACCTTGGGCAACTTGCTTATCCTCTGTAGACATACTTCCTCGCCTACTTACCTTACAGGGCTTGGGGAGGATCACATGAGACAATCTGTATGAAAACACTTTGCAAAATATAAAATGCTATATAAATGGAATGTGTTACTCAGCATTTTGAATCACTTAAGTACTGCTTATCCCCTGCCTGGGCTGCTGAAGCAGTCTTACAGTAGCGCGTTTCCACCTGCAGCCCCGTACCGCTTCAAGACCATTTGTAGCTTTCCCCACTCATGCCATTCTTTCTTTGCCTTTTAGTGTCTCTCAGATTCTATTAATCTACTGCCGCCCCCCACCCCCTCCCAGTTGTACCACTCCTCTCCCTCACCTCCACAGAGAGACACTTAGAAGGGTCCTGCTGAATGTTATTAACTGTATCTTTCATCTAACGATTTAAATGCAGATAATAGAAACTCTTAGTATGGCAACCTAGAGGCATTTCAGGGTGTATTTATGAACCCTCCAAAACTGCGTGCAAAATTGTGTGTGTGTGTGTGTGCATATTTTCTGGGGAGAGAGGCCCATAGCCCGCATCAGAGTCTTAAAGAGAGTGTTTGTGAACCAAAAAACGATCAAGTGTCGTTAGGGGCGAAGTCGCAATAGTTTGGAAGCATAATATGAGTTCCAGTCTCAACTTGTTCAGCGTCTCTTCCCTGCAACAACATGCAGGTACATAGAAAGGTACAAAGGTATACCTGCTTTTCAAAGGCCCAGCAGAGTTATAAATTCTTAGGGCAGAGTTCTTATCCCAAAACATCTTTCCTGTATGTCTCAAGAAAATAATCATACTCATTCTGTGATTATTTCATATTATAAGTTGATGGTACTTTTTATTTCAGTTTGAAGGAAGGAAGTATTGTGAACATGATTTTCAGATGCTTTTTGCTCCTTGCTGCCATCAGTGTGGTAAGTTTTACTACTGAATGTAAAGTCATAAATGCCAAAATAAATGATTTAACACTATTAAGTGTCAGTGGTAACAATGATTTTTGGTGATCATTAAAAATAATTGTGAGGTACTTTATCAGTCCCCTTCCCTGTTGTTAATATACAACAAACTGAAAGAGTATCAAAACCTGGAGAAAATTTATTTTTTAAGGACATCTAGTGTAAAGGCATTTAGGAACTAACTAGGACCTCTGTCAGTTGATCTTCTGGAACTTTCCCCTGTTAATGGAACCCTTACCTATTTGTTTTTGGGTTTGCAAAGGAAAGAGAGGGGAGGACAGTCAATGAGGTGCTTAAGATGCTTGGGGTTGCAGTGTGTGGTATCTGTGCCTGACTTGCTTGCCTTTTAGCCCCTTCACTGGTTGCTAACAGCTCTACTAGAAGGTTGCCAGAGATTAGAGAAACTAGAACATTCTAAAGGTTTAATGAAAGAAGAAATTAAATATGGGTTACAAGAAAATGTACTATAGATTTCAATTGTCTGTGTTGACAATGACTGGAAAGAACCAAAAGGCATTTAAAAAAAGCCCCAGTACAGAGGAATCCTGGTGGTCATGGTCCCCAAACCTTCTGTTGGCCCAGGACAGGAACCATTCCCGAAGACAACTCATCAGACATGGAAGGGACTGGACAGTGGGTAGGAGAGAGATGCTGATGAAGAGTGAGCTATTTGTATCAGGTGGACACTTGAGACTGTGTTGGCATCTCCTGTCTGGAGGCGGGATGGGAAGGTAGAGAGAGTTGGAAGCTGGCAAAATTGTCACGAGAGACTGGAAGGGCTGACTTATTGGGGGGGAGAGCAAGTGGGAGTATGGTATAAGGTGTATATAAACTTATAAGTGACAGACTGACTTGATTTGTAAACGTTCACTTGAAGCTCAAAAAAAAAAAAAAAAAAAGCCCCAGTACATAGGTTTACAAAGGAAAGCCAGACTTAGAAATTTTACAAGATAGCCCAAAAATATGGCTTTGCGGGGTGGGGGGGTTATAAAGCTTAGATGAAATTAAAAGGCTTTTTTTTTTTTTTTTCAAATGTATCACTTACTCTGGTAGTTGCATACATAAAAAGTCCATATTTGTGGAAAAAGATGTAAACATTTTTTTTTTCCTAATGTTTTTTTCCCCGTACTCGACATCTTTTATGTGCTCTTTCTGCACAGGTGAATTCATCATTGGCCGAGTTATTAAAGCTATGAATAACAGCTGGCATCCCGAGTGTTTCCGCTGTGACATTTGTGAGGAAATTTTGGCAGATATTGGGTTTGTCAAGAATGCAGGGAGGTAGGAGGTTTTCATTCTTGTCAAATGTGGGTGGATAGAGTGACTGTGTGAGGCCATGCCTCTTTTCCCTCTGGCATTGTAAGGCAGTGCTCTAAGATACTGAATTTAGGGTTTAGGAACTCACAAACAGCAGTATGTTGCCTTATGTTATGTCTACTAGAAAGGGCCTAGAATTTTGTACACTAGGGCGTGACTGTTGGAGGCCTGGTGGTGCTCTGGTTAAGAACTCGGCTGCTGAACAAAAGGTCAGCAGTTTGAATCCATCAGTCGCTCCTTGGGAGCCCTGTGGGGCAGTTCTACTCTGTCCTGTAGGGTCACTGTGAGTTGGAATCGACTCAACAGCAACAGGTTTGGTTTTTTTGGGTCTAGATGCATTCATTGGCTGCCAAATTGGAGATAGGTATATAAGATGGAGTTGCTTGAAAACCGGTCAGATTATCAGGGTCGGAATAATTGCTTAGAAGGTTATTTTTGCAAATACTGTTTATATCCTTAGACTTTTTATAACTTGTTTAGATGAATTTTAATTATCACTCTAGTATTTTGTTATTATTATACTGGGGTTAATGCAGCCTAACTCAGATGGACGTTTAAATACTGTTTTTTGTAAAAAGTAGTAGCTTGGTTCTGCCCTGTTAAGCGTGGCAGTAACTTTTTAAGAAATGAGTTCTTTCGTTTCTTTCTAGAGAAGTGGAAAGATGTTTCTTTTTAGTTATGAGGAAGAAAAACCTTAGATTTTAGATTTAAGTTTCTAAACAAGTTTTTGTTCTTCTTAGACATCTGTGTCGCCCGTGTCATAATCGTGAGAAAGCCAGAGGCCTCGGGAAGTACATTTGCCAGAAATGTCATGCCATCATTGATGAACAACCGCTGATATTTAAGAATGACCCTTACCATCCAGATCATTTCAACTGTGCCAACTGCGGGTATGATGGCTTCTTACCTTCCTTCACTGCACAAGCCCTGGAAATAAAAGACCACATTTATCTCTATTTCTGGTCCTCCAGCAAACCACACTTAGATATTTCTGTTTTCTCCAGCTTTTAATGTGGAAACTTTTAAATCTATGGAAAAGTCAAGAGAATAGCATAATGAACACCCTGTATGACCTTCACCTAGTTTTACCAGTTAATATTTTGCCACATTGGAGTGTGTGTGCTCTCTCTCTGTCTGCGTACACGTACACACATACCTGTAAAATTGTATGTTGAACAGTTCGAAAGCGAGTTGCCGACACCATGGCTGACCTTCAGCATGCATCTCCCAAGAACACGGGCATTCTTCTCTAGAATCACAATACCCTTTCATAGCTACAAAAATGACCATTAATTCTGTAATGTCATTATATATTCAGTCCATATTAAAATTCCCCCAGTTACTGCAGACACTGTCTTTTATCACTGTATTTTTTCAGCACAGGGTCCAATTAAAAAAAAAAAGAACCTTGTTCTTATCTCTGTACATATGTGACTTCTGTAGTTATAATTAGGGTGATATTTTAAAAATATCTTAAATTTCCTTTATTTAGTTTTGCTTGATTTGTATCTAAAGAGATATAAAATTTTTTTTGGTCTTTAAGAACCCATGATAAATTCTTAGGGTATGATTTTCTGAATTTGTTATGTAGTATAAACCTTTAATGGGAAAAGGTGGAGTTAATGTGAGGTATGTATATGCTAAATTGTATTGGGGAAGCAGGAGAAAACATAAGCTCAAGATGTAAGAAAATAGTCTTGTGGTAGAAGTATAGCCACGTCATCCTTTCTGATGGAATGAAAAGTTTGTCCCTTATCTAGTTTTCTTGCCCTTCCTCACCCCTGTGGGATTTTTCTCTTTCCATTTTTCATTAGCGTTTCTTTCAGAATTATTCAAAACAAATGAAATTCAAACAGGTCTGTCTGGCTAAATGAGACCATCTCTTCTAAATGTTTGATGATCCAGGAGACTAAAAATAATAGCTAACTTAAACATTTGGAGAAGGAAAATTGGAGGAATTTCATTTGTTTATTTTCTCCTACCCTAACTGTTCCTAACAGCTTGTAACAATTTAAATAATCGTTAGTAAATGGAACTAGTTTCCAAACTGCTCAGTTAGTTGGGAAAGTCAGTATCACTCAGTCGACCCTCAGCACTCTAACTATTCTGCTCTAGCTTTTTACTGAGAATTAATGGCTAAAAAGGTAATGTGATAATGTGACAAGAAAATAAATATGACCAGTGTGATTTTATGTATCTGACTTATTCTCGAATCTTATTATTATACAATATTATTATTTCGTATTATATAATATTACTGCGTTTTTCTCATTTTTTTCTTTTGGATGACGTGTTTTCAGCATTGGAATAAGTGCTTACTAATTGAGTGTGTTTAAATTTTTGGTTGGTATTAGAGACTTGGAGAAATATGATCTGGTGATAACAAGCCATTAATGAGGCAAGTGACACTGTGGTGCCACCGATTTATGGTGTGACAGTGTATTAGGAAGAGCTGTATAAATAATTTATTGCAGGCGCCTTTTTCTCTTAGGTTGCATGGGGAACCTTTAGTTCTCCAAGTATCACAGAAAAATCAAACCCATCAGGGCTCCCTAACTTTTGCACAGGAAAGCCATAATTGTTTGCAAGCCTTATCTCACAGAAATAAAGGGAAAAAAGGCAAAAGTTTACAAAACTAGGAAGCATCACCCAATAGAATGCTCAGCCTACACAACAGTGAGGCTCCACCTCCAGTCTGCTGAGCTTCACACGTTTCAAAAGGGACCCACCTTAACCCTACATGCATTACAATCGGAAAAACGCCTTACCTCTGCGCTTCAGAGGCATAAAAAGTGGCTGATACCCCAGCAATCCAGTGGTAACGAAAGAGCTATATTTTGTTAGCAATCTGAAACCTATTCAAGTCTGTTAATTCTGTTTACTCCGCTTACCTCTTTTGGGGGGAAAAAGAGGTATCAGGTATTGTTGTACTAATTTCTTTAAAAACCTAAAAAGCTGTGGTAGCCAAATTGGTTGCCTGTTTTGGCACTGTCTTGGTAGTATTATTCAAATGGATATTTTCCTTGTGGGACAGGAAGGAGCTGACTGCTGATGCCCGGGAGCTGAAAGGGGAACTGTACTGCTTGCCGTGCCACGATAAAATGGGGGTCCCCATCTGTGGTGCTTGTCGACGGCCCATTGAAGGGCGCGTGGTAAATGCCATGGGCAAGCAGTGGCACGTCGAGGTGAGTTCTCAATGGTGTCAGGGTTGTTGTTAGTTGCCATCATAAAAATTCTGACTTATGATGACCCGATATGTGCAGAGTAGAACTGCTCCATAGGGTTTTCAAGGCTGTGACCTTGTAGAAGCAGATCGCCAGGCTCGTATTCCAGGGTGCCACTGGGTGGGTTTGAACTACCAACCTTTCAGCTAATGGTCAAGTGCTTCACCGTTTGCACCACCCAGGGATACACATGGTATAGGTGTAACCACTCAGTTTTGGCTCTCCATGGTTCAGGTGTACTGACAAGATTAGCGTATTCTGAAGGTTAAATATGGACATTTTAAGGGAACTAATTTTGTAGAAAATTAAGAATATAGAAGGCACACTGTTTTTGTGGACTCAGTAATGATATGTGATGTGCACTTCAGTTCTTAAATTGTTATTAATGCTTCAGTTCTTAAATTGTTATTAATGTAAAAAGTGTCATGGTCCATATCCAGTGCTAGCCCCTGCCTTTTGGATGCTTCTGAGATGGTCATCTCTTCTCTATTCTATGTTGTTTGAGTAGGCTTTGTCTCAAAGTAGCCTATCAGAGACTCACAGATACCTGAGTTAAGACTGTAAAAGTGTTAGAGGGATTACCTATGGCCAAATGAAATTACTACCTCAAACTTTCATGTATCTTCTCTGAGAATGGAAACCCTGCTGGTGTGGTGGTTAAGTGCTATGGCTGCTAACCAAAGGGTCGGCAGTTCAAATCCGCCAGGTGCTCCTTGGAAACTCTATGGGGCAGTTCTACTCTGTCCTATAGGGTCGCGATGAGTCGGAATCGACTCGATGGCAATGGGTTTGGTTTTGGTTTTTGGTTTCTCTGAGAATATTTTAATTTTGGAGTTTTATTTCAATAAGTAAAAAAAAATACGGCAAATCAAAAATGACCTATAGCAATTTTTTTTTTCCAGCATTTTGTTTGTGCCAAGTGTGAAAAGCCATTTCTTGGACATCGCCATTATGAGAGGAAGGGCCTGGCATATTGTGAGACCCACTATAACCAGGTATCAATTGGACTCATTGGATGTTAGATAAACTTTTATGAGTTTGAGTTTCTCAATATTTTAGCCACAAGGAAGTCTCTTAGAAAATGTACATTGGTCTTTCGGGATTTGCTTCTAAGTTTTTATTTGGAAATAATTTCAGACTCACGGAGAAGTTGCAGAATAAAAATAAAAAGAATACCTACATAGCTTTTACTCAGGTTCACCATTTGCTTCCTCGTTTGTATGGCTCACTCTCTATAAACACACACGTATAAATGCACATGTATACAAACACAGAATGTTTTTTTCTGAGGCATTTGATGGTAAGTTACATATTACACACCTCGTGGCCTTTACCCCTAACTACTTCAGTGTGTATTTCCCAAGAATATGGGTACTCTGTTACAGAACCGCAGAACAGTTGTCAGTATTGATACAACACTTGAATCTGTTGTTCATATCCCACTTTTGTCACTTGACCCAATAATGTCCTTACAGTGTTTATTGCCTGCTGCAGTACTGGATCCAGTCTGGGGCTGTCATGTCTCTCTAGCCTCCTTCAGCTGGGAACACTTCTAGAGCTTTCTTTGTTTTTTACAGCATGGGCATTTTTGAAGAACCCAGATTCCTTCCCCTCTCCCCCTTTTTAATAGAATGCTTCTCTTTGGGGGGCTTGTCTGATGTTTCTTCGTGATTAGGTTGAGGTTATGCATTCAAGGCTGCACTACTGCATAGGTGAGGTTGTGTTCTCAGTGTATCACACCTGGGGGCACACTGTCCATCTGTCCCTGAGTGGTCATAACCCAGTCAAGGTGTTCTCTGATCACCACTGTATAATTGCTGTTTTCCCCTTCCCTTGCAACTAATAAGCAATATGTGGGCAGTCGTTGTAAGTCCAAGCAGGTACCCTGTTCCTCATCAAAATCCCCCCATAGATTTAGCACCCATTGATGAGTCTTGCCTGATCTCGTCTTTACACTGCGGGTTGGAAAATGATCGTTTTCCAACTCTTGCATTCCATCCACTCTTAGTTGACCCTCAACATTCTGTGTGTTTATGTCTTCACCATATGAACTTGCAAGTTCTTGTATTTTTGAACAGTCAGTCAATAATTCATGCCTGTACTTACTTAGATGCTCAAATGTCCTCTAGATAGCTGTTTTTTAAGTGAGGAAAAGTAGATTTTCACCGTAAGAAGTAAAATCTACTCAATGAACTTTACTAATTTACCATTGCTAAACTGGTTTTCAGTAGCCAGCTCCAGCCAGCTATTTGTTTTTAAGTGAGAGAATGAACTGAAATTACATTAAATATTCAGTGTTCTAAAATTGAACATTTTTTTTTTTCTTTTTTCAGCTATTTGGTGATGTTTGTTTCCACTGTAACCGTGTTATTGAAGGTGATGGTAAGTATCTGTGTGGATTTCATATGACATTTTGGCACAAAAACACTTGCGTAATGTGAAAATTGAAAAAGGTTGACGGTTGCTATTTTTTGCAGTGGGAGCATTATCAGTGACTTGAATTCTGTTTTAAAATATGCCAAAGAAGACAATTCTCTTTCTTTGGTGTATTTCCCAAGTAATCTGTAGCAATGAGATTATAATATCTGAAAAGCTGGGCTTATTCTTCATTTATGATAATACTTTAAGTTCATGTTGAGCATTTCAAGTGCAGTCTAAGACTGTGACTCAAAACGCGGGTTCCACATATGATACCGCATTGCTCTCAGGTGATTACCGTGGATCCATAGGCACGGGGTTTGAGAGGAACTAGGCTCTGGCAGTAAGAATTCTAGTCAGGATCGCCACCATGGAAGCCCCAGACTGTCGTGTTGCTGTGGACTCTCCTCTGCTCCCCAGCACCACAGGGCTCTTACGCTGGGAATTGAGGGAGCTGAAACCCTGGTGGTGTAGTGGTTAAGTGATACGGCTGCAAACCAAAGAGTCGGCAGTTCGAATCTACCAGGTGCTCCTTGGAAACTCTAAGGGGCACTTCTACTGTGTCCTGTAGGGTTGCTATGAGTCAGAATCGACTCAACAGCACTTGGTTTGGTTTTTTTTTTTTGGTTACCACCAACTGTGTCCTGCGACCTGTTTTTGTTTCTAGTCCCTGGAATTAGATAATGTGAAAGTTACAACAGATCAGTGTTTATTAGGAACAGTTTTCATCTACTGTGATAGTTAGGAAGAATGTTTAGCCTTGTAGATACTAAAACCTGGCAGTCATCTGTAGGAATTTCTAGTGTTTATCACCCTTGTCCTGTGATAATTAGGCAGGGCCGATTGACTGGAACAGAGGGGAAGCAGCTGTGTTTGCAAATAGTGGCTAATACAATTCTGCCAGAAACTTCCTGGCAACATGTTAAGCATTCCTGTTTTCAGCAGGCTTTATAGTTCTCAGCAGACATCACCTAACTCAGGAAATAGTTTCTGAAACAGTGCCTTAATGCAATTTGCAAAAGAACTAGTTCAGGAAGGCAGTATTTTAGTGCCATTAAAAATAAAACTCCCTCCTACTTGCAACAGACAGTTGCCAGGTGAAAGAAGATGTCGAAGGATGGTAATTTCTTATTGTCAGCTTTGGAGGAAAGATTCCTATGTGCCAACAAGTTAACGTCTGAATTGTTAAAATTGTCTGTCTAGTTAATGTTTCTCTGTCGGGCAAGTGGCAGTAGGAACATCAGTACAGTAGAGAGTAGCTGGTAGGCAAGCACTGTGCCAGAAAAGCTAATCCGCATGACCTGATGCATACTCCACATGCATCGGCCTCATCGGCAGGACTGAGAAGATGCACTCTTCGGTGAAAAGACATGGTGCACACCATTTCTATTCCTCGCAGGATAGTCAAAGGCAAAAAACTTGAATGACAAGTAGAAGTTGAAAAAGGCAATGATAACTTTCCCTAAATAGAAGTTTCTACTCATGGGAGTCAAATTCAGAGTTGTGCTTGAATGTTTTTTAATAATTGAAAAAATAGCCTTAGCATCATTAATAAAATTGAGTTAAATCAATAAATATCCATTAATTGATGGCTCTGAACTTTTTACTTATGTGGTTCTTTTGCTAGGAAACCTCTTGAAGATTTCTTCCAAGTTTTGTGGAAAAAGCTTTAGTTCTGTTTTAGAGCTGAAACTTTCACTTTCTTCGGTCTCCCATGCCAGTGACCAAATCTCTTCCCTTTTTCTCCAGTGGTATCTGCTCTTAATAAAGCCTGGTGCGTGAACTGCTTTGCCTGTTCTACCTGCAACACTAAGTTAACGCTGAAGTAAGTACTGCAGTTTAGTCTGGCGTGAATCCTGAGACTAAACACTTTGGGGTAATATTTTTTTTTTAATATGTGTAGCAAGCATTTTTTAAAAGAGAATTATTTGATTCCGTATTTCTTCTTTCTGTTCGTGCCTTCTGAAAATAAGGTACTTCCTTTAATTATTCCGTTCTTTCCTCTATTTCTTTGTCCTGCTCAAAGGGATAAGTTTGTTGAAATTGATCTAAAACCAGTCTGCAAACACTGTTATGAGAAAATGCCAGAAGAATTTAAGAGGCGACTTGCCAAACGAGAGAGAGAAGCAAAGGATAAGGACAAGCAGAAAAAGAAAAAGCCAGTCTGTTTGTAAACTTTTCTATCCCTTCTATCATCATTTTCACTGCTTTCTTCTTTGGTTAGTCCTCTGGAATGTTTTTGTTCTGTTTCTTTTTTTTTCCTTTTGCATGTGTTTGTAGCTCACGGAGATTGAAATACAAGTATTTGTTATGTGTAGAGTTGGTCTTTTTGCATAATTATTAAAATTATAAAGCATAAATGAATAAGGTTCACATTTATATCAGCTCGTGCTTCACATATTTTCCTTAATCAGTAGAGTTCCCCTCCTGTTCTTTTTCAATCACTGTATGGTATAGATATCCCTTTCTTTCTTTCCTTTTTTTTTTTTTTTTAAGGGATTCAGGGTAAGGATTCCAATCTGTTACTAGATGATGGGGAAAGTTTTAAATTATTTTTATTTGGTAACTGGAGCTTTTAAAATCCTAGTCTTTTTTTTTTTTTTTTTTTGCCTAAAATCATTTCATTGATAAATTGCAAGTGTTTTTAAAACGCACATGTTCCACATTCTGTATTAAACCAAATCCTCTTCAGCATGTTTCGTATCTAAGCAAAGTTCATCTGATGCCTGTAATAAGACACCTACGTCTTTGGTGTATGTGTATTTCATAAAATGCCCATATGGTACTGTTTATGAATTCATTTCCTTGATGTCTTCAAACTCTGTTTTAATTCTGATTTTTTTTATAATTTATTGTATTTTTTGTTGTTGGCTGTTCATTGAAAATATACAAGATTATCTGAAGGCAGTAGTTTCAAGGGTTCATCTAGCCTCCATTGCTCCAGAAAGTCTGGAGTCTGTGATAATTTGAAATTCTGTTCTGCAGTTTCCCCCTTTTGATCGTTATTATTCTATAGAATCTTCAGTCAAAATGTTTCAGTAACGGTAGCCAGGCACCATCCAGTTCTTCAGGTCTCATAGTTTTTAGAGGAAGTATTTCAGTCTTTGAAATTCTGTTGAATTAATAGCATAATTTCCCCCTCATGATTACCATTGTGTTCTGAGCTCTAAAATTTTTTATTGTTACAGTTTTCATGTTCCCTTTGATAAAGAGGAACTAAAATTCAGATATAAAATTAAAACTATGGAAGGCTTGCTAAGCAGTCCCTCTGAAAGCAGTATTAATTTATTTCTTTAATAAACAAATGACAGTTTTAATAGCTTTTGATCTGAGCTTTTGGGAGAAATATTTAAATCAATGCTGCTATTAAATCAAGCTACCCCCTGAACCGTTTGAAATATAACATCATTTTAATTACTGCTAGCATTAGGGCCCCTGTAAAAAACAGCTGACAAGTAATTCCCGTTGTGTTGCCTTAAAATAAAAGAATTTTCACTGTAGATATGTCATTAGGAGTTAACTTTGTTATTGACATTGTTCTATTAAGATTATTTTGAAATCTATAGTCTTCTAATTTAATATACTTTTAAAAGGCATTGAAATTATAACAGATTTTTTCATTTTTTCATAAATGATAATGTACCTCTTAGACTTGTTCAACATATGTTTACTAATATAACTTCAGAGAAAATGAACAGGTTATAAAGTTATGTGTTTACTGAATTAAGAATTAAAGACCCTCGATTCCAGAAGTGTAGGAAGAGTATAGGCCATCTGAAAAGGTGTCTTCTCCAGGACCGTTGTGCAAAGAAATTGATAATGGCCGTGGTTGTAGCTTTTAAAAAGGGGAGGTAGGTTCTCTGTACATCTACCATGTACAAAGTAACAATGAATGATTTGGATTAAAAACTTTCTCATATCTTTCCTACCAACCTTTTCCATCTGACAACCGAAATAACTCGTTATGATTTAAGAAAAACATTGTTTTGCTGGGGGTGGAAAGCAGATCATCTTATACTAGGAAAGATGAAACCTCAAAACTACCTAATTTAAACTCTTAAGATCATTTTGCCTCCAGTAAAGAGAGGAGTCTTCACATTACAAAAAGATGATTCTTTGCTTTAAGTAAACATATTCCTTAAGGTGTTCTCGTGGTACTTGAAAATGTGATTTCCTTTACTTAGTTTAGATTCCCTATATACTTAGAATTGAGTAAAATATGCATTTTCCATTATACAGATATGTAGGACTAATTTACAAGGACAGAATTTTTTCAATTGATATTGTGAATTTATGACATCTACCCCAATGACAAGAATTGCAATTAGAATTGTAATTCCTTACTAACATGAATAGAGATGCCATCATATAGTAGCTTCATTTAATTCAGTAAAATGACTTCACGTTATTTGTATGTCTATCTTAAATACATTTCCACTTATTTTTTATTATTATCCTTAGGAATAAGTTTGTGGAGTTTGACATGAAGCCAGTCTGTAAGAAGTGCTATGAGAAGTTTCCACTGGAGCTGAAGAAAAGACTTAAGAAACTAGCTGAGACCTTAGGGAGGAAGTAATTGCCTTTATTTCACTTTTTTCTTTCTATGCAAAGATAAGAAACCACCAACATGACTTGACTTGATCCATCTTTATTTAAAACTATCTCAAAACAGTTGAGACTGAAGGAGACTTGAATGAATGGTTTTCTTCATCTCTCTCTCTTTTTTTCCTCATAAAAAAGAAAAAAAAAAAGTTTGTGTGTCATATATTTAAAACATAGCCAAAATTAGAATTTGCCTTTGTTAATCCTTATCAGTTTATTGACATACACACTATACGTAATAGCGGAAATCACGTGATTAAATGTTAATTAAGGTCCAAAAAATTAAATGGTAGAATGAAAGTAAGGAGTCAGCTTTTACATGACTCAGATAAAAAACAATATAAACTTTTTTTTTTACTTGGTTTTCAAAAGAAAATCACTTCAATCTGCTGCTGGGAGAAAATACAAGAAAGAAATAACCCACCAAGAAAAACAAACCTTACACAAACTTAGCATGTTCATCAAGTTAATAGCTGTAAAGAGGACATACAGGTTACTAAAACAAGAAACAAGTATATTCAGAAGTACTTGATTTTGTTACATTTTTGTTACATGTAATAATTATTATGCTTAGTTTTATATTTTGCTCTTGTGAACCTCTTCATATGAATACTTAACGGTAGTTATAGCTAATTAATAGTATGCCTTTTTAAATTTTGTGGAAAAATTTTATACCTGGTATTTGAAAATACAGTATACTTTACAATATTGGACAAAATGAAGTATTTTTTAATGTATGACAGCAAATATGCTTCTGAGTTTAATGTCAGATGTAGACTTACAGTAGGACATGAAATTAAATTTTTGCAGCTTGGATATATCACTTAAAAAAGTGTATGTATGTGTATTGTTCGTATTGCCTTTATAACCCACGCTAATATCTGTGCTTTACGCATAATCACATTTGCCTTGCCTTAGAAAAAGACATATCGTAATCAGGAATTCTGGCTATTTGGTACAATGCCAACTAAAAAGAAGTGCATCGATTGGGATTTGTAAACACAAATTCGTTTATCACCATGCTGATTATATTTATTTATTTTTCCCTCAGTATTTTGGAGAAACCCACTGAAATTAATTCTGTCATCTAATTAGGGAGAATAATGCTGATATGTAATGGTTTTAGGATTTCTATTTCAAATCTCATAATTAATTGGATTTTATTTAGTATAAATAAGAGCTGTAAATGACTTTTAAATTGGAAGAGGGATATTAAAAGTGTGAATTTGAGGTCAAAAGTAGTGGATTATTCCACTTCATAAAAATTTTACTCTGAAGTTTTAGGACTGTTATTTCTGGATACGCTTGCTATGCAAAGCAAGCTTTAGGAACATTTTTTAAAATGTTGCTGCTGCTATGTTATCATTTAAAAAGAAAGTACCAAGATGGACTTGTAAAAGGAAAACTGCTGGTTTTTCCAGAAATTGCCGAAATATTGTTTTGCCCTAAGAAATCTCAGGATGCCACCACTCTGCCATTAAAATATTTATATGCATGCTTTTTTTTTTTTTAAGTTTGTGCGTGCACTTTACAGAGTAAATTCTGTTCCTGTTTTCAAACAGATTATTTTTTAGTATTCTTTAGAATTCAGAGAATTATCATAAATGATTGAAAATAATATGTATTTTAAGACTGTGTGCTCAGTAGTTTAAAACAATCTTTGCATTTGACACCAAGAATCAAAATCCCTACAGTGTGCCTTTGTCAGCTAATATATGACCAGCAATGAAAATCTTGAAAGTATTTATTAAGTATTATACTATGGGTATAGGCAAAATAGGATAGTATAGGGTCTTGATGGTAAATTCACCCCCACATAGAAACGCAAAGCAGAAAAGCCTTTACCTATATTCTTAACCACTTTGGAGATGCATGGACTGAACTCTGCTCTTTTGCTTAACTATCTTACATAGCCAGGCATCTTCTGTAGCCAGAGATCCTGGTGCTGTCTTTGCTCAATCCTCTCTTAAAATGTGAATGGGTATTTCTTAGAAGTTCGACTTGTTGAGTCCCTAATATATTAGGGTAGTTTCTGTAGACACAGGACATCGTTAGAACCCTTACCTGTGGGAAAGAAAGAAGTCGAAAAGCTATAAATGGAATAGAAGACAAACTTGGTCTAATTCGTAATGTGTTTTGTAGGGCTCACCCTGGCTGCAGAAAAACTCATGCCGATTAGCATCTCCTTATTTGAAGTCCTACATGGCAATTTGAAATAATTTTTTTTTTTACACTTAATTTCCAAGAGCTCATTTTCTTAGCAAGCCTAATATAATTGAGAATAACGTCTTGGTACAATTAAGACATTCTTTGGATCATGCTCAAAGCCTTATTAACACTGTGCCTGAAATAATGTTATCTTGCCTCAACCATTTGCCAAAATAGCCATTTGTAAGTTAAGGATGTTTTTTGAGGTATTTCATTTTAGATTGTAAGCTTAATGGCAGGAATACTATATCAATAATTATGTTTTTATATAGCAATGAATGCAGTATACTCTTGGTTCTCAATAAATGTTCATAATTATTAACCATAATTTGTGCAGTGTTTTATTTGTCTCTGTGTGTTTTCCTAATCTAGATATTTCATATAAATGGAATCATAAAATATTTGTCCTTTCATGTCTGACATTTCACTTAGCATGTTTTCAGAGTTCATCTGTGTTGTAGCATGTATCAGAATTTCATTTCTCTTTATGGCAGAATGATATTCCATCGTATGTACAGGTAGTTCCCAACTTCCGATGTATTCGAGTTACGACAAACAGTATTTATGACTTTTTTTTTAACAGCTTATCAGTAGTAATATGTACTGCATACAATGTTAAAATATACCTGTAAGTTTATATGTAATGTTTCCAATCCCCAAAGACAAATTAAGGTCAGATTTATGAAGAAACAGATAATAGAAGGCAATAATAATGAAAAGTTTTTTAAAAAATGAGGTATTCGACTTATATCAGAACTAACTTATAACGGTCATCGGAGCGGAACTGTATCACAAGTCGGGGACTGCTTTTATATGCCACATTTCGTTTATCCATTTATCGGTTAGTGGATACTTGTATTTCCACCTTTTGACTATTGCGAATAACACTGCAGTGAACACTGGTGTACATGTATCAGCTTGAGTCCCTGCTTTCAGGTATGTTGAGTATGTACCGAGGAGTAGAATTGCTGGGTCACAGAGTACTCCTTTGTTTCACTTTCCGAGGAGCTGCCAAACTGATTTCCATAGCAACTGCACCACTTTATGTCACACGAGAAATGCACAAGGGTTCCAATTTCTCCACATCCTCACCGACATTTGTTATTTTTCTTTTTTCTGATAATAGCCATCCTAGTGGGTGTGAAGTGGTATCTTATTGTAGTTTTGATTTGTATTTTCCTAATGACTAACAGTCCTGAGCATTTTTTCATGCACGTATTGGCCGTTTGTATATCTTCTTTGGTGAGATTTCTGTTCACCTTCTTTGCTTATTTTTTAATTGGGTTGTTTGTCCTTTTGTCTTTGAGTTGTAGGAGTTGCTTATATATTCTGGATATTAAACCCTTTTCAAATCTATGGCTCCCAAATATTTTCTCCTGTTCTGTAGGCTGTCTCCTGTTTTTTTTTGTGTGTGTGTGTCTTTTTTTAATATTGTGTTTTTGGTGAAAGTTTACATAGGAAGTTAGGTTCCCGTTTGAGAGTTTCCACACAAATTGTTCAGTGGTATTCATTATATTTTTCACAATGTGTCAGCATTCCCTTTTAATTGTGTTCTAGTTGTTCCACTTCTAGTACCTAGTTTCCCTACTTCCTTATTGTGTCATCTTTGCTTTAGAATAAATGTCGACCTTTTGATCTCATAAAGATGGATTTTTAGTAGAACGCCACTGTACAGGTAATATCCTTTATTTTCTGTGCCACTCTGCTATTTTACTACAAGGTGATCTCAGGGTATAGTCTCGATTCAAAGCTTAAAGAGTGTTTCAGGGCAATAGTGTCAGGGAGTCTTCTGGTCTCAGCTGGTCCAGTTAGTCTGGACTTTTTTAAGAATTTGCATTTCGTTCTACATTTTTCTCCCATTCTATCCAGAACCATCTATTGTGACCCCAGTCAGAAGGTCTGTGTGGTAGCCAGGCACAATCTAGTTCTTCTGGTCTCAGAGTAAATGAGGCCATGGCTCGTGTAGGCTATCAGCCTCGTAGACTTGCTTCTTCTCTGGCATTTTTGTTACGTTCTTACTCTTTTGCTAATGACAAGTAGAGACCAATAGTTGTATCTAGATAGCCGCCTACAAGCTTTTAAGACCCCAGATGCTGCTTACTTCACTAGGATGCAGAACATGGACTTTGTGAACTGTATTATGTAAGTTGTCTGAGTTGTCCAGTGAGACTAGGGTCCTAAGCTTTAAAACCTAGAAAACCAATCTCAGAAGGTGTTCAGTTAAATCTTAGGGGTATCTGTAGTCGTGTCTTCAGTGAATATATGTGCCTGTACACACATATCTGTATTTACATGTACATATAAACACTTCAGAGCCCTAGTGGCACAGTGTTTAAGAGTTCTGCTGCTAACCAAAAAGCCAACAATTCGATTGCATCAGTCACTCCTAGGAAACCCTGTGAGGCAGTTCTACTCTATCCTGTGGGTTCGCTATGAATCAGAATTGACTCGACAGCAACAGGACACTTCTCACATACATACATACCTGCACCTACTCATACCTATACCCATCTGTCTTAGTCATCTAGTACTGCTATAACAGAAATACTAAAAGTGGATGGCTTTTAACAAAGAGAAATTTATTCACTCACAGTCTAGTAGGCTAGAAGTCCAAATTCAGCACGCCAGCTCCAGGAGAAGGCTTTCTCTCTCTGTTGGCTCTGAGAGAAGGTCCTTGTCAACAGTCTTCCCTTGGTCCGGGAGCATCTCAGCGTAGGAACCTCAGGTCCAAAGGATGCTCTCAGCGCCCTGTGCTGCTTTCTTGGTGGTATGAGGTCCCCATGTCTCTCTGCCTGCTTCTCTCTTGTATATCAAAACAGATTGGTTTAAGACACTATCCAATCTTGTATCCCCCATCAATATAACTGCCACTAATCCATCTTATTACATCATAGTGATGGGATTTACAACACATGGGGAAATCACATCAGATGATAAAATGCTAGTCAGTCGTACAAGGGCATGATGACCTAGCCAGGTTGGCAGATATTTTGGGGGAAAACAATTCAGTCCATGACACCATCTATATGTGATCATGCATTCCATCTTTTGGTCTTTGTTGGAGTTGTTGCCCTCTTACATATGTCAGATTCTTTAGTTACAGGCATCCTTTTCTCGAGTGCTTCTCAGCAACATAATTTGGTCAAGCTATGCTAACCACCCACATTCACAGCTGCTTTTCTCATTACCAAAAATGACAGGTATTTATCATATAAAGCATGAGTCCCCTTTCCCCTGTTCCCTCACTGGTAGCCACCAGTGAACTTTGGTCTCTCTATATGTATCTATTCTTGTCTTCTTGTAAGAGAGGGATAATACAATATTTGTCCTTATGTGCTTGACTTATTTCATTTAGCAGTATACCCTCCAGGTTCATCCATGTTGTTATGTTTCACAGACTCTTTTTTTTTTTTTGGGTTGCATAATAATCCATTGTAAGTATGTACCACTTTTTACTTGCCTATTCGTCCATTGATTGGGTACTTTGGTTGTTCCA
Source organism: Elephas maximus indicus (assembly GCF_024166365.1). Lineage (NCBI taxonomy): Eukaryota > Metazoa > Chordata > Mammalia > Proboscidea > Elephantidae > Elephas > Elephas maximus. The sequence continues at coordinate 77,106,971 of NC_064835.1, read as the reverse complement.
GTTTTTTGCTATTAGGAATAAAGTTGCAATGAACATAGGCATACGTATGTCTGTTCGTGTCACTCCTTTTAGGTCTCTAAGGTATATACCTAAGAGTAGGGTTGCGAGATCACAGAGTAGTTCTATCTCCAGTTTTTTGAAGAAGTGCCATATTGCTTTCCATAGTGGTTATACCATTTTACAGTCCCACCAGCAATGGATAAGGGTGCCGATCTCCCCATATCCTCACCAACATTTGTTAAGTGTTCTGTTTTTTAAATGAGCACCATTTTAGCAGAGGTGAGATGGTATCTGATTCTAGTTTTGATTTGCATCTTTCTAATGGCTAATGATGATCTCTGCTGTGGAGCCAGGTCCCTGACGAAAATCCTAGGACCTGTCCTTAGTTCGTACAACAGAATTTTCCGAATCTTTTAAGTTTTTTTTTCATTTTGCACAGCTCATTTTTAAGTCCATCTTTTTCATCTTGCATTTTACTGTAAGTGGCAAGGAAAAACCACACAGTCCTTTACGATTTGCTTAGAAATCTCAGCCAGATATTCAAGTTCATGTGTAAGTTTTACCTTCCACCAAGCATTGGAACATAATTCTGACAAGTTCTTTGCCGCTGCATAAATATCATCACCCTTCTTCCATTGCCCTTTCGGTGGAGTGTTCTACATATGTCCATTTGGTCAAATCAGCTTATGGTTTTATTTAAGATTTCAATGTCCTTAGTGATCTTTTTAGATGTTCTGTCTAGAACTGAAAGTGGTGTGTTGAACTCCCCAACTATTATTGTGGAATTGCGTATTTCTCCTTTCGTGTTATTTAATATTTCATGTATCAATGTTAAGTGCAAAATATATAATTGTTATTTCTTCTTGCTGGATTGACCCTTATTATATAATGTTCTTCTTTATCTCTTATAACAGATTTTGATTTACAGTCTATCATATCTGATATCAGTATGGCTTACCCCTGCCCTTTTTTGTTTACTGGTTGCGTGGAATATTTTCTTTCATCCTTTTGTTTTTCAATCTGTTTGTGTCCATACGTCTAAAGTGTGTTTCTTGTAAACAGCGGAAGGATGGATCACGGCTTTTTTAATCTGTTCTGCCACTGTTAGCCTTTTGGATGGGGAGTTAGACCCTTTGCATTTAAGGCTATTACTGAAAACGAAGTGTCTACCTCATTCATTTTGCCTTTTTTTTGAGTGTTTCATATCTTGTCTTTTTATTGTCATTTTTCTGCTATTTGTTTGGCTGCCTTCTTGAGATGAGCCTTTCCTTCTTTCATTTCTTCTGTGTGTTTTTTCTAGGTGATTTTTTAGTGGTTACCACACATATTACAATTTACAGTTGTGACAACATTTAACATGTGAACATCAGGTAACGTACAACATTAATGTATTAAATTACTTCCCGATTTGCTCCTCCTTACTCCATTTCTGTTGGTGAGTCTCCATTAACACCATCGTACATCCTATATCCAGTAGATTTACTTTCTACTTAGTTCTTTTGAACTTGATGTTGTATTGCTTGTGAAATTATTGAGTTTATTCCCTGAAAATATCGTATAGTTGGTCGTTATGATTGCCCATGCTGTTGCAGTTTTTGGAGCTTGCTCTTTTTCTTTTTCCCCCCCCCCAGGTATAGATTCGAGTATTTGTGCAATGTGTTTGCCTTTCCATTTTGGAGAATATCCTGGAGTAATACTTGCACAGCTGGTCTGACAGCAGCAAATTCCCAGAGCTTATGTTTATTTGGGAATGTCTTGATTTCCCCCTTGTTTTCGAATGACAACCTCGCAGGGTAAAGAATTCTTGGTTGGCAGTTGTTTTTGTTCAATATTATATATATGTTGCTCCATTGTCTTCTGGCCTCTAGAATTTCTGGGGAGAAATCTGCATTGATTCTTACGAAGGGCCTTTGGTGTGTTATATTTCATTTTTCTCTTGCTACTTTCAGAATTCTCTTCTTGTCTTTGGTTTTCAGGAATTTTATTAGAATGTGACACAAAGTTGATCTTTTTGTATTTGTTTTCGTTGGAGTTTGTGTAGCTTCCTATGTTTGCAGGTCTGGTTCTTTCTGCAGGTCTGGGAAGTTCTCTATGATTACCCCTTGGAAAATTGTTTCTATGCCTTCGTTATTGTCCTGGTGCTCTGAAATACTAGTCATTCTAATGTGAAATGTCTTAATTGAATCCCATATTTTCATTTGGTTTTGTTCTTTTCTCTTTGTTTCTCTTGAGACTTGGTAAGTTCAGTTACTGTCTTCTAGTTCACTTATCCTTTCTGTTAGACTCTACCACTGATTGTTTCTCTTGCATTTTCTAATACATTTGTTTTATTCTTCAGTTCTAGTAATTCTCTTTGGGTTTTTTTTTTTATGTATTTAATTTCTTTATCGAGTTTCTCGTTTCGTTACTCAGTTTGTTTCCTGATCTCCATTAGTTTGCCTTCTGCGTGTGTTTTGCTTTCATTAAACTTATTTAGCACCATCGTCTGGAAGTTTTCTATTTTTTCCATTAAAGTGGTCTCTATAGAAAAGATTCCCTCTTCATGTTTTCCTTTTTTATTAGTCTCTCTTGTTTTGTGATTTTGTGTGTTTTACCGTTTTTGTTGAACTTGGGATATTTTGATACCTTCTAAAAATATTTTAAATTCTAATTTTTCTGATTTTCAAGGGAATTACACTCATTAGAGGAGCCCTCATGGAGCAGTAGTTAAGCACTTGGCTGCTAACTGAAAGGTTGGTGGTTCAAATTCACCAGCCACTCCGCGTGAGATAAATGTGACATTCTGCTCCCATAAGGATTATAGCCTTTGCAATTGTTCCCAGCCCACCTAAAGCAAAGGAGAATGAAGAACACCAAAGACACAAGAAAAATATTAGCCCAGGAGACAGAATGGGTCGCATAAACCAGAGACTCCACCAGCCTGAGACCAGTAGAACTAGATAGTGCCTGCCAGGAACACAACAGAGTCCCTGATACAGAAGGAGAAAAGCAGGGTGCAGAACTCAAATTCATGTAAAAAGGACCAGACTTAATGGTCTTACTGAGACTAGAGAAACCCCAGAAGATATGGCCCCCAAACTCTCTGTTAGCCCAGAACTAAAACCATTCCCGAAGCCAACTCTTCAAAGAGTGGACTGGACTGTAAAACATAAAAATAATACTCATGCAGAGTATGCTTCTTAGTTCAAGTAGATGCACGAGACTAAATGGGCAGCTCCTGTCTGGAGGCAAGATGAGAAGGCAGACAGGGATAGAAGCTGGTTGAGTAAACACAGGAAATCTGGGGTGGAAAGAGGCTGTGTGCTGTCACATAATAGGAATAGCAACTAGGGTCACATAACAATATGTGTATAAATTTTTGCATGAGAAACTAACGAGCTGTAAACTTTCAGCTAAAGCACATTAAAAAAAAAAAAAAAAAAGGATTACAGCTTTGGAAACCCTGTGGGACAATTGTACCCTGTCTGTACAGTGTGCTGGGAGTCGGAATTGACTCGACGGCAATGGGTTTGGTTTTTTATACTTGTTAAATTTAGCTCTGATGTCTTGTTGTGGGAGCCCTGGTGGCACAATGGTTAAGCGTTTATCTGCTAACCAAAAGGCTGGCAGTTCGAATCTGCCAGCCACTCCTTGGAAACCCTATGGGACAGTTCTACTCTGTCCTGTAGGGTCGCTATGAGTCAGAGTTGGAATCGGTTCAATGGCAATGGTTTTTTTTTGTTGTTTCTTATCCTAAGAACCACTAGAGGGCACTCCTGTTCCTAGGGTTTTCTAGTGCTGTGTAAGGCGTTCTGTGTGAGGTTTTTTTTCTGGGTGCTTAAGTCTCTGAGTGCTTATTCTGGCTGGTTCTCCCTGAGATGGCTGACCTTGCTGGTGTGTTAACACCCACTGTCTTCTGAGGTTTTGGCTGTGGCCCTGAGTGTACTACCCCTGGGGTTGGTTTCTTTACCCCCTTACATGGAGTTTTGTACGGTCTGACCTCTGTAGCCCAATGCACATGCGTGGGAATATTTTGCTGGACACAGACTTAAGTGGTGGGGATTGGCTTTCCTGAGGCAAAGGCAGGAAGCCTTTATGTCTTTTTCTCACATGTGCCCCTCTACAGGCTCTTTCACGATGTCCCACAGTGGGCAGGAGTCAGCTGTTTCCCTCTGTATTGCCTGTCTGAAGTATTTTCTCGCTCTGGCTGAAGAGTGGGTTGTGCAACTTTTCGGTATCTAGGGTTTATAGCATCTCCACCGTGGGTCTCGGTGCGATTCAACAGCACTCACTTGCAGCACTTTGGTCTCCCTTCACCCCCTCCCAAGCCTGCAGCCCACAAACTTTCACCGCCAATCTGCATCTCCTTAAAAATCAGGCTGCATATTGTATCAGAAATCCTAGCCAGAGCAATAAGACAAGAAAAAGAATAAAATGTATCCAGATTGGATAAGAAGAAGTAAAATTATCTCTATTCATGGATGATATAATCCTATATATAGAAAATACCAGAGTCCACAAGAAAACTTCTAAAGCTAATAGAGGAATTTAGCAAAGTTGTAGGATACAAGGTAAGCAAATAAAAATCAGTTGGGTTTCTACACCAGCAATGAGAAATCTGAAAAGGAAATTAGGGAAACAATTTCATTTACATCTAAGAGAATAAAATATCTAGGAATAAATCTAACCAGGGACATGAAGGACACTTATTCAGTGAAAACTATAGAACACTGCTGGAAGAGAATAAAGAAGGCTTAAATAAATGGAAAAATGTTCCATGTTCATGGATTGAAGATTTGATATTAAGATGTCAATACTACCCAAAGTGTTGTATAGGTTCAATGCAATCCCAATCAAAATTTTAACAGCTTTATTTACAGAAATAGAAAAGCCAATCTACAGCATTATACAGAATGGCAAGAGGCCCTGAATAGCTAAAGCAATGTTGAAAAAGAACAAAGTAGGAGGACTCACATTTCCTGATTTTAAAATATTCTATAAAGCTACAGTAATCAAAACAGCTTCGTACTGGTATAACAACAGACACATAGACCAATGGAATAGAACTGAGAGTCCAGAAATAAACCCACACGTCTATGGTCAGCTGATTTTTGACAAAGGCTTAGCTTAATTAGTAAAAGAAAGTCTGCCTTGAGCATTGTGCTCTTTTAAGAACTGACTATATGGGATCAAATTGACAACAGCAACTGGAAAGATAAGATAGGAACCTTAGAGGCAGTGAATTTATGTAAATGGGAGAGGAACAAGTCAGAAAAGGAGGGTGAGAATGGCTACACAACTTAACGTAACCAGTGTCACTAAGTGCTACATGTAGAAATGGTTGAATTGATGTATGTTTTGATGTGTATATTCTCAATAACAAAATAAAATCATATTTTAAAAAAAAATCGGGCTTCAGCTGGCTTCCTCAGTTTAGTTTCCATCCTGTGTTCTTTGTTTGGGGTGTTGCCAGTTCCCCTCCCAAAATGGCCATGATTAGCCGATTCCTCCGGGTGCCAATGGCTAGGATCTCCCCGTTTCTGTGCCACCACTACTCTTCAGCTGTCCAACACTTCAGCTGCCACCTGGCGTTCTGAGACCTCAGTTTGTGCTTGCCTGTCTTTGTTGTTCACTGGGTTATTTGCTGGGGGGTAAATGAGAATGACTACTTAACTCCGCCATCTTGACCTGTCCTTCCTGCTTACTTCCTTGATAATGTTTTTGATGCACAGAAATTTTTCGTTTTGGTAATGTCCCATTTATCAATTTTTTTCTTTTGTTGCTTGTGCTTTTGGTGTCATATGTAAGAATCCATTGTCAAAAAAAGTGTTGAAGTTTTACCCTTATGTTTTCTTCTCGGAATTTTATGTTTTTTGTTTTCATATTTAGGTTATTTATTTTAATTTGTATATATGGTGTGATGTATTGGTCCAGCTTCATTCTTTTGCATATGGAGAGCCAGTTGTCCCAGAACCATTTATTTAACAGACTATTCTTTCCCCATTGAATGGACTTGGCACCCTTGTCAAAAGTCACTTGGCCAGAGATGTATGGGTTCATTTCTGAATTCTCAATTCTATTCATTGGTCTATATGTCTATCATTATACCAGTACCAGACTGTTTTGATTACTGTACCTTTATAGCACATTTTGAAATCAGGAAGCATGAGTACTCCTACTTTGTTCTACTTTTTCAAGATTGTTTTGGCTACTTGAGGTCCCTCGCATTTTCATATGAATTTAAGGATTGGCTTTTCCATTTCTTCAAAACAGGCTTGGAATTTTGATGGGGATTGCACTGAATCTGTAGATCACTTTGAGGACTATTGCCATCTTAATAATATTAAGTCCACCTATCCATTAACATGGGATGTTTTTCCATTTATTTAGATCTTTGACTTATTTAAGCAATGCTTTATGATTTTTAGTGTACAAGTCCTTTACCTCCCTCGTTAAATTTATTCTTAGGTATTTCATTCTGTTAGATGCTGTCTTAGTCATATAGTTCTGCTGTAACAGAAATACCACATGTGGATGGCTTTAACAAAGAGAAATTTATTCTCTCTCAGTCTAGTAGGCTACAAGTCCAAATTCAGGGCATCAGCTCCAGGGGAAGGGTTTCTTTCTCTGTCGACTCTGGAGGAAGGTCCTCGTCATCAGTCTTGCCCTGGACTAGGAGCTTCTCCACACAGGAACCTCAGGCCCAAAGGACACGCTCTGCTCCTGGCTCTGCTTTCTCGGTGGTATGAGGTCCCCTACTCTCTGCTTACTTCCCTTTCTATCTCTTGAGAGATAAAAGGTGGTGCAGGCCACACGGTAGGGAATCTCCCTTTACATTGAATCAGGGGTGTGACCTGGGGAAAGGTGTTACATCCCACCTTAATCTCCTTTAACAATCTAATCTTGTGTCATTAACCACAGGCAGAGATTAGGATTTATAACACATATGAAAATTAATTGCATCAGATGACAAAATGGTGAACAATCACACAATACTGAAAATCATGGCCTAGCCAAATTGATAAACATTTCTGGGGGACACGATTCAATCCACGACAGATGCTATTGTAATTGGGGTTGTTTTCTTTTCAGATTGTTCACTGCTGGTGTACTGAAACAACTGATTTTTGTGTGTTGGTCTCTTACCTTGCCACTTTGCTGAGTTCATTTATTAGCTCTAGTAGCTTTCTTGTGGATTCTTTGGGATTTTCTATATAGATAGTTCTCAATTTACAACGGGGTTCCGTTCCAACGAGTTCTGGTGTAAGTCAGATACCTTACTTTTTTTTTTTTCTATTATTACTGCCTTTTATTACTAGTATCTTTATAAATCTAATCTTTAGTTGTCTCTAGGGGCTGGAAACGCTACGTATAAACAGGATAGGTGCTGTCCAGTCAGTTCCGACCCATAGCAACCCCATGTACAACAGAATGAAACACTGCCTGGTCCTGTGCCATCTTCACAATTGTTGTTACACATGAGCCCATTGTTTCAGCCACTGTGTCAATTCATCTCGTTGAGGGTCTTCCTCTTTTTCACAGACCCCCTACTTTACCAAGCATGATGTCCTTCTCCAGGGACTGGTCCCTCCTGATAACATGTCCAAAGTACAGGAGATGAAGTCTCACCATCCTTGCTTCCATGGAGCACTTTGGCTGTACTTCTTCCAAGACAGACTTGTTCATTCTTCTGGCAGTCTATGGTATATTCGATATTCTTTGCCAACACCATAATTAAAAGGCATTCTTCTTTGGTCTTTCTTATTATCCGGCTTTCACATGCATATGAGGTGATTGAAAATGTCATGGCTTGTGTCAGGTGCACCTTAGTCCTCAAAGTAACATCTTTGCTTTTCCACACCTTAAAGAGGTCTTTTGCAACAGATTTGCCCAAAAAGATGTTTGTAAATCGTATAAACTTAACAGATATATTTTAATACATACATACATAAAAACAAAAATCATAAAAATTTACTCTGGTGAAGAAGAGTTGGGTAACATTGGCATTTTACCAGTTGCAGTAATAACTCCACTTGTGGAAGGTTCTGGATCACCTGGATTATCCCTGTAATAGAGATGGTGTTTCTAGTCAGAAAATTAGTGAGAGGTGTCTGTCTGGTCCTTTTCTTTATTTCTGCATATATTTCGTGGTAACATCTCACTGCTGATCAAATTTGCCTGTGTTAGCAAAGTGATTAGCATTTGGGTCCATGTTTTCAAGCAATGTAAGCCCCTGATTAGGAAAAACTCCAGCTAATCCTTTCACTGTAAAATTTTTGACAACTTCTCTCCTTCCTCTTCCTCATTACTTCTTGCTTCTTCAGCATTTCTCTCCTCTTCAAAAATCCATTAATTCCTGATCTGTCAATTCTCTTTCTTCGTGATCTGTGAGCCGCTCCACACAGGCAATATCAAGTTCTAAATTTAGCATTCTTCCCATGTAGATGATTTTCCCACCAATCTCTTCCATCATATTATCCTGACCAAATGCTTGGAGCGTGTTCACATCACTCAGCAATTTTTTCCGTATCTCCTGCATGCATTTTCCTGTTAACCTCCTTCCGGGAAGATGCAGTATTCCAGATAAACACTGAAGAATATTGTAATTCTTCCAGGAATCGTGTAACGCTACCCTACATCCGTCTCTTGCAGCTATTGCCTGAGCAGACGTAGTCCGTAGGTAGGATGCCTTGAAGGTGGTGATCCCACCTTGATCCGTACGCTGAATCACAGCTGTCTTGTCGGGAGGTAGATACAGCACTCTCACGTCTGGAGTTAGACCACCTATGTGAGGAGGATGTCCTGGGGCGTTATCAGGTAACAGCAGAATTTGGGAAGGAGTGCTCCTTTCAAGGCAGTAGGCGTGCACTCCTGGGATGAAACAATTTAAAAACCAGTCTTGGAATAACACAGTCATCAGCCAGGCCTTGGAGTTACTTCTATCATAGACCAGTAGCTTATTTTTGTCAATGTTTTGAATGCTCAGGGATTTTCAGGAAGTAAACAAGAAGAGAATTTAAATCCAGCAGTGTTTCCTCCAAGCAGCAGCGTGATTCTGTCTTTAACTGCCTTGAATCCAGGCATCAGCTTCGCCTTTGTGGAAACAGATGCCATAAGCAAGGCTCACTGTAACTTGAATATGTTGTAAGTCGGGGACTACCTGTATCATAAAGTTCCTGTGATTCTGTATTTATAAGTGTTTCTACCACACTATGATGTCTATTCTCTTACTCTGATTATGTCTATATATGCATTCATATAGGAAAATTCAAGTATATATGAATATATAATAGAAATATTCATGTATATGCATAAAAGAAAATGCTCTGATTACTATGTACAAGTCAAATTTCAGAACTATATAGAATGGTGGTGGACTCTTCTCATTATTCAGGGTAAATCCTAATATATTTTTAAATCTTAACAAAGAAGATACCTATCTTAATAGAAAATCCTTTTAGCAAATCCTGAACCACTGCATGCAGTGTGTTGGGAAGATGCTCACTGCTAATGGTGCCGCAGGCTGTGTTCCTCTTCTAGTGCTGGTCCTTTTCTGGCTCTTCACTCTTTAAATGTAGAGACTACCAGGGGTTCTGTCTGGTTTGAATCATGTACTCCTTTTCCTCCCATGGGGTGTGGTGGTGCAGAGCTTTGGTTTCCTCCTGCCCACATGAGAGAGACAGATAATCACAACACAACATGAAAGGTATTGGATGGCAGTGAGCACAGGGCATTGCAAGATTGCAACAGCAGGACCCCCAGGGTAGGTGGAGAAAGTGTCAGGGTTGCTGGATCTTCAAGATGAACTGAAGGTAGCTAGGCAGGGAAGGAGGCTGGGTGATGGGCATTCCGGGCCCTCTTTCTTTCCTTTTTTCTCCATTTCTCAGTTGCCTTTATTGACATCACCATCTATCTAGACTTCCAACCTAATGGCAAGTTGACTTATAGTTTTCCTTCCTATATTCTTCCTTCCCACAGCCTCTACCTGTGTCCCACCAACATCTAACTACTCCAAGATCCATCACTTCTGCTTTGAAAAGTTTCCAGAAACCTTCCTTCTGACTTGCAACCCGTGCTTGCCTCCGTGCTATCCTCACTCTTCCAAGCAACCATCAGTCAACTCTCCCTTGCTTATTGCTGTCTGGCTTATGAAAATAAGCAGGATAAAGTCCCCACTCTTTCCCATGGATTTCAAGGACCTTCACAATCAGGTCCCAACCTGTTGTTAAGTCTGTTTCCTCCCAATGACCAATGGCCATGCCACATAGAATTGATTGTCTTTCCTAGATCTTGACGGGTTCTCTTGTAATAAATGTCCTTCTTTTCACTTTCAAGACTTAGCGCAAATTTCACCTCCTTTGTGAAGTCTTTCCTGACTTCTTCAAGTAAAACTAGTCACTTGCCCGTTTGTTCCTTCTATTCTTTGTTCATATCTCTGTTTTCGTGGTTATTATATGGTATTCTCAGTATTGGTTTATGTTCCCACTAAAAGGGTGGCTGCTTGAGGGCAAGGACTGTGTTGTCTTTATCTTTGTGTCCTCCATGCCAGTCACAAAGCCCAACACACAGGAGGTGCTCAGTGATTATTGAATGAATGAATAATTGGGCAATGTACATTATACCTTTATCAGGTAGCTTCAAATAGTCTACTAAGCTATTAGAATTTTTATAGCTAAAATTCAGCACAGATTGCCCATTGAGGTTAAGTCCATTCTGACTCATAGCGACCCTAGAGGACAGGGTAGAACTGCCCCATAGGGTTTCCAAGGCTGTAATCTTTATGGGAGCAGACAGCCACATTTTTCTCCCAAGGAGCAGCAGGTGGGTTGGAACCTCTGACCTTTTGATTAGCAGCTGAGCTCTTAACCACTGTGCCACAAAGAAAACAGCAAGGGTTTTCTTTCTAAAACACAAATACCATCCCTTCCTTGTTTAAAAGAATCAACTGTGGGAAACGTTTATACTAAATGCCAAAAGCAGGATTCAAAATCCTATACAGGGTCATCATCGTAAATATGTGCAAAAGGCATTAAAAAAAAAAAAAGTTGGGGAAAATGGTGGGAGGCTGTATTCAGGTAGTATTTTTCAGTTTCCCAAAATAAATGTTATAATCATGGGAAAGGGTAACATTATCTGTTCTGTTAAGTGGGTTAAATATGTAGCCTACATTAATTGTTTACATCTTTTTTGGAGGGGAGAGAATTTGTTTCCCCACAGGTGGAGCAATGGTGAGCTAATGATCTCAAATTCTAAATTAGTAGAACTGAAAGTAAAGCTTCCTTTGATGTGTGCTGCAAATACTGTATTGTGAGCCCCTGAATCTTAAGTCCTCGGACCCCCAGCCCTCACGTTGCTGGAATTCCCAGTGAATGCTGGGCCGCACAAATGAGCCAGCTGCTGTCTCCGGAGGGCCTCGCCCTGCGATTTGACAGTTAATTTTCCACCACAAGAGCTCAGTGTTTTAGAGAAAAAGTAGTCTCTTCGCCTCAAAAGCCTTGAGGTCTCCGGCTTTACTTTCTCATCTTGCTGTAATATTAGAATTTTTGATGCCACAGGATTAAGTGGAAGATTTTCACCTCAGGAATGTCACTAATCTTCAGCGCAAGGGCAAATGGCTTCTTGAATTTGTTTACCTTTGATCTACTCTCCCCCACTTCAAATTTGCTGCTTTTTTTTTTTTTTTTTTAATCTGGTGTATATACAGCGGGGCCCTGGTGGCACAGTGGTTAAGCGCTTGGCTGCTAACCAAAAGGTGGGCAGCTCAAATCTACCAGACGGTCCCTGGAAACCCTATGGGTCAGTTCTACTCTGTCCTATAGGGTCGCTCTGAGTTGGAATTGACTCCACAGCAATGGGTTTGGTTTTCTTTATATATTAAAAAAAAAAAAAGTACATTTGCTGGTGCGCCTGTGCGTCCGCAGCAGAAAGTGCGCGCGAGGCCTGAGGACGCACGGTCTCGGCGCCCCGCGGGGGGGATGTCACAGCAGCTGAACTTGAACGAGCACTTGCCTGCTGCCGCCCTCGACGCGGCCGGGAGTGTCCGCCCTCCTTCCACCAGTGCCGCCAGCTGCTGAGCGACTATGGGCCGCCGCCCCTCGGCTGCGACAGCCAGGTGTCCCAGAGCAGATACACTGAGCTCGTCGAAGAGCTGGGGAAAGAGCGCAGACCCCCCTACACGGAGAGCCAGGCTTTAGCGACGCCGGAGGCTGGTCCGGGAGCGCTTGGCTGAGACGGAACCGAACGCCGGATCCTAGCTGCCGTGTTAGCTTTGAAGGTTGAAGGTTTTCCATCTTTTTCCAGGATGAGAAGTTACAGCTCATCTTCCCTATTTTCTTTGTTTTCAAAGTGGTAACTTTTTTTCCTCCCCATTTCTTTTCCATGATTCACTAGGCTGTGAACCTACAGTCTTTAAGGTTGAGAAAAAAAAAAAAAAAAAACTGCAGTTGATGAGGGTTTGTATTTTCAGTAGTTAGGAACTACCCAGGGTTCTTTTTTTTTTTTTTTTTAAGCATTGATTTAAAAACTGCATGGGGAGCAACCTATCTTACGGCAAGATACCGGTATCTCACCTTACTCTTCTCTTTTGAGTACATTTATGTTACCGCGGTTGTTCTTCGTCGCTTTTCATAAGCTATCAAAACTTTGAGGACTTGGCTTTTAATGAATACTGACAGCTCGCTTCCTTAGGAGCTGCCCTTAGTTTGCCATCCAGAGTAGATTCTGCTGGACTTAACTTTTTGCTTAAGCATTTGTATGACTTTTAGTGCTCTGAAGTCAGTTTAAAAAATACACAAGTTATATAAATACAGAAGAGCAACTGACCAAACCTAACCAAAAAAAAAAAAAAAAAAGAAACCCAAACCTGTTGCCATCCAGTTAATTCTGATTCATAGCGACCATTTCATATTAAGACTGTGTGTAGGTCTCAGTTCTACGTTTACTGTGAGTTGATCACAACATTGGGGGGCGGGGAATGACTCTAAAACTGTTTGCATCTTTGTATGTATTTATTACCTGATGTGATGAAGCTTATTTTCATTAAAAATAAAACAAAAACACTCACCAAGCATGCTGGAATTATATGTAAACTCACAGTAACTCAGAGTAAGCAGGTAATAAGCAAGGGCCTAAGTCTAAATTTAAACCTAAAATTTTACCAGGTGCAGTGTTGCTGCTACTAGGAATATATCATCTAATTCATAGCATCTAAGAAGAAGGTATTAATCCCCAAAATATTAGAGACAAATATTGTGAATGGAGCAACTTATTCAGAGTACAATCTTTTGCCACAAATATAATAGCATAATGTCAAATTCCGTAAGAGGGATTACATTGGGTCAAAGATATCAACATTTTGAAAAGTATTCATACTGCTTTCCAGTTAATCCCCCCCCCAAAAAAAAATCCCCATATTTAATGAGGAGATACTGTTCTTGAACATTGTTCTCAATTGTGAAATTTTTTTGTGGATATTGTTCCTCTCTAAAGATTTGAATTCCTTCAGAGGACAGCCAGGGTCTAATTTTTTGTACATGTAATGAGAGATAAACTTTTTGGTAGTAAGCTTTCTGGTGACTTCTCCTACCATAACAAAATTAAAAATTAGGAAATAAAAGTCTTAAAATAACCAAAATATATACCAAATTTCATGTACTAAAGTTCATATCTTTACTCATAGTAAAGCTCTTTAGACCCTTGCTATTACCTGCTTACTCTGAGTTTACACACAATTCTAACACGCTTGGTGAGTTTTGGGTTTTTATACCAGATTTTCAAAAAGCAGCAAATTAGAAGTGGGGAGATTAAAGGTAAACAAATTCGAGAAACATTTATTGAATGTCAACAGTTATCAGCCATTGTTCTAGAAAATAGTAAAACAGAGGAACTTTCAATCCCTGAAGAACTCACAGTTTACTAGGGGCCAGAAAAAAAAAATGCATCAGAAGATAATGTGAGTTCCAACATGAGACAATACGACTTAGATGCAGAGATTGTACAGAGATAGCTGATTCTAGGGAGTCTAGAAAGATTTCCCAAAAGTGATGATGTCTGATCTGGGTTTGAAAGACACTGAAGGAACTTTCCAGAGGAAGAAGGGAGAAAGGGGCTTTCTAAGGAAAGACAACAGCCTATAAAAAAAAAAAAAAGGCCTGGTGCGATCAGAAAATGACAATAATTTTCGTTTAGTTGGAAAGAGATGAGGTTAGTTAACAGGGACCTGTAGAGGTAGTTGATAATTATCTGTTCATCAATTGACTGAGAGATTGGCTTTTGGGTTGACATCAGTAGAGTTTCTTGAAAGCTGAGGACCAGACCCTGGATGGTGAGGATTTCATCAAAGCAATTCCACCAAATCACAACAAAAACAATAATACAAGAAGATTTCTAAGCTACTATATGATTAAATACCAGGAATGGAACATCAATGGGAATTCAAAGGATAGAAAAAGTGAAAACTCTAGAATTGAGTGGTCAAGAAACATTACCCAAAGAGGAGGGTCTTGAGCCTAGCCTTGAAAAATAGAGAAAAAAGCCTAGTCTGCATAGTGAGGAAAGAATACTAACACAATTGGTTTCACGTTCTGATCCAACCATGTTTTCTGTATAGCCATCAAGATCACCTCAGTTATGCATCAAGTTCTTTCTTCTCCAATTCAAATCTCCCTGCATCATTATCCAAATAGCCAGATCTCACTCTGTAGGCATGGGCCAGTAGGGTGGAACAGAGGTGGCCTGGGCTGAGGTTTAAAGTTTCAAGGACTGGGCCAGCATAAATACGGATGTTATTCCAGGGAAGACAAAGGCAAAGCCAGAAAACCCAGACCATGGAGGCCTCACCCAAAGTGGGAAGGAAACTTAGAGGAGCGCTGCCAAGTTTGAGGGCAGCTCCGAGCAGGGACACTAGTTAGGGGGTTAGTAATTAGGATATGAAGCTTCTGCAAGTAAGCCCTGTGAGGTGAAGCAGTGTGAGGGGCCTTCTGATTGGGTGCTGGCTGTGTGTTGAGAAGGCGAACCTGCCCACATCTCAATCTCTTCCTCTTGTTGGAATCCTTTGTCTCACCCTACACACACACAGAGGTTTTGCCTATGCTACAAAACCTTCCTCAATCTTGCCATTCCCTTGAACTACTAATTTGGTCTTACCTTCACCTTCAGATTCTCTAAAAAGTAATCAGACATCCCACTATGGCACGGATGAGGTCAGCAAATCTCCCCCAAAAATGAAGTGATGAGCAAGTTGGACAAAATGGCCACAAACCACCATTTTAGCACTCTGCAATGCTACCAAAAGCAAATACAACAAATGGACATGTGTTTAGTAACGAAAGCTACTGAACTTCGCATAAGAACACCCCAAGTCTGTGGCATTTTTGCCCAAGGATGCACCCATCTCCCCGGGAGGCTGGTGGTTGGTCAATCACAGTGCGGCAGAAGATGAGAACAATAAATATCTCTGTCTTTTCATCTGCTGCTGGAGGCAAGACTGAGGACGGTTTTGATGTGGAGCATTGCCAGTTAGTGTTGATATTGGTGATAAGCAAAGAAGGGCCAGTAACTCCTAGCCTGAGGTGGTAGGGTTTCGGGGGCAAGCACATGACCAACAGACAAGCCAGGGGTTTAAGAGGGAGTTCCTGGAGGGGAAGCAACCAGAGGGAGCTTGATAAACTCTCCACATATCCCAGGTTGACTGGAAGCTGTGCTCATGATTGGCAGAAATCAAAGCAAGTCCAAGCCACACGCATATCCCTAGGCCACAGGGATAAGCCTCTGTGCCTGTGCTGAGGAGAGGTGAGAGAACCCGTGGAAAGTAAGAGCCAGGCCAACTTTAAAAAGGCTGAAGTTTGAATGCACTCCCCAGTCCACACACAGAGCCATCCTTATTGGCTGCAAGGCTTTAATCACAACCTCTGACCAATTCTTGGTCACTAAAAAAAAAAAAAAAAAAAAAAAATTTTTTTTTTTTTTTTAAACTCTGCAGACAAGGAGCCACCCTTAGGAATCCTGTCCGAGAAATAAAAACTAACAACAACAAAGGGAGCCGTGACTTCGGTGCGTGCACATGGGGCCAGGGGCTGGGGACAGGGCAGGCTTCACAGATTCAGTCCAGCCATGAAGCCTGGACAGGGTTCGTGGAGCAGCAATTTGAAGACTCTGAACACTAAATCGTGGCAGGCAGCTTTGGGAAGACTAGAATTTGAAGTCCCACCGCAGCGGCAGTGTGTTTACCGTTTTCCTCCCTCTGGTATCCCCTGGCCAACCCAGAACTGGGCAGTGGGGCGCAGACACAGCTCCAGGAATTGCCCTCTATTTCTGGCTCAAAAGAACAGGAAAGCGAGCTCCTAACATTCAGAGAGAATTAAGGACCTCCCCCCCGCGCCCCGCGCTGCTTTTTTCTTCATTCTCTCACGCCACAGCCCAAAAGCAGCCTCGTCACAGCCTCAGCCACAGCAGAAGCCCACAGGAGTCAAAACTCTGAAGGAAGGGAAACTTCCTCTCCAGTTGGAGCTGTTGTCCCAAGATGGTGAGGCCAACCCCTGTTGCGTTTGTTCTAACGCTGTCCTCTCGCTGCTTGGCCACAGATGTGGGCACGATTGTCAACGTGCACGGCAGCATAGGGCAACTAAACCCCCCAAATTTCTTAGAGTTAGGAAAGCGACCCCAAGTTTCATTCCTGAGACACGCAGGTGTGGACGCGATCCTATTGAGCAAAGCAAAGACTTTGAGAGCTTAACTTTGGAACTTCGCCCAGTTCCCAGACTGGCCACTGGGTGGCGCAAAAAATGGGACAGAACCGCAAAGGTTTTGGAAACTGATCTTGGAGCCATAGGAGTTGGAACTTGTGGCTTAAACCTAACCAGGTAGATGGCTGAAACAAAAATCTCTACATTCTTCATAGGATTTAGCCAACACCAGATTGTCATAATATAATATGCAAATAGCACCATAATTCAAAAGCATCAGTTCTTCTTTGGTCTTCCTTATTCATTGTCAAAACATCTCTTTTAAAGTGTTAAAAAGCAAAGATGTCACTTTAAGGCCTAAGGTAAGCCTGACTCAAGCCATGGTGTTTTCAATTGCTTCATATGCATGTGAAAGACGGACAATGAATAAGGAAGACTGAAGAACTGATGCTTTGAATTATGGTGTTGGTGAAGAATATCGAACATACCACAGACTGCCAGAAGAACGAAGAAATCTTGGGAGAAGTACAGCCAGAATGCTCCTCAGAAGCAAGATGCCAAGACTTCGTCTCACATACTTTGGACGTGTTATCAGGAGGGACCAATTGCTGGAAAAAGGCATCATGCTTGGTAAAGTAGAGAGTCAGTGAAAAAGAGGAAGACCCTCAGCGAGATGGACTGACACACTGGATGCAACAATGGGCTCAGGCACAACACCGATCGTGCCGATGGTGCAGGACCAGGCAGTGTTTCATTCGGTTGTACGCAGGGTTGCTATGAGTCGGAACTGACCCAATGGGACTTAACAACAACAACATCCATTGTCCGGCTTTCCCATGCATGTGAGGCGACTGAAAATACTATGGTTTGGGTCAGGTGCACCTTAGTCCTCAAAGTGACATCTTTGCTTAACACTTTAAAGAGGTCTTCTGCCTCAGATTTGCCCAGTGGAATACGTCATCTGATTTCTTGACTGTTGCTTCCATGGACGTTGTTGAATTCAGGTAAAATGAAATCTTTCACAACTTCAGTATTTTCCCGATCTAAATAATCTATACCTGTCTTAAAATTCATAGAAGTATACATCCCAAAAAGGAAAAATTTTTCTATATTATTATTTACCAAAAATACCAATATAAATTCTATTAAAAAATCAATTTGTGCCTCCATCCCCCACACCTGCCCCTCCTTCACTGTGTGCAGTCTTATTTTCACCTGTACCATTCCTTTCAAAAACAGCTTTTAAGAACCAAGTCTAAAGAACTTTTCTCAGTCATCATTCCTGATCTTTTGCATCATTTCATGCTGGTGATTATTCTCTCCCTAAAGCTCTGCTTTTTAGCTTGTGGAATGCTATACTTTTTGGGTTTTCTTTCAGCCACTTTGACTGCTACAGGTAGTAGTATCTTGTTTTCTCTACATAATTTGTCCCTTTTTTGGCATAGTGGTTAAGTGCTACGACTGCTAACCGAAAGGTCAGCAGTTCAAATCTACCAGGTGCTCTTTGGGAACTCTATGGGGTGGTTCTACCCTGTCATATAGGGTCACTATGAGTTGGAATCCACTCGACAGCAATGGGTTGTTTTTCTTTTTTTTTGTTTCAGACTGAGACAGACTAAGAGGAAAGGCCTGGCGATCTACTTCTGAAAACCAGCCAGTGACCACCTTATGGTTGTCAGGACATTGTCTGACTTGCTTTGGAGACGTCCTCAGGAGGGACCAATCGCTGGAGAAAGACATCGTATTTCGTGAAGTAGAGGCCCAGTGAAGACAAGGGAGACCCTCGGTGAGATGGATTGGCACAACAGCCACAATGGTGGACTTGGAACATGCTAGCGATTGCGCGGATGATGCAGGACTACGCAATGTTTCATTCTGTTGTACAAAAGGTCGCAATGAGTCGTAGTCCCCATGACAGCAGCTATCTGTATTTCTATCAGACAACACTGATATAGGGGATCCATCCCCACAGATACACACATGTACATACATACATAATATACATACACATGTATTGTCATCTATCTGTATCTTCTAATTTTTGCTTTGTGCAAGCTCTGCCTTGCATGGTTACAGGGAGGGTTGTGCTATTATGTGATAGCTCCAAATCCTTCCTCAGTTTATGGGTGAAATACCTACTTCTGCACACAAAAGGCATCTTAGACTGTACGGACATTGAGGGTAGCATATCCAGAAGCTTTTCTTTTCAGAGATGTATTCAAAGCAAAGGTATTAAAAGAATTATGCCCAAGAACAAAAGATAATGTCAGGGTGATGGGCAGGCATTCCGGTTCCTCTTGCTTCTAGAGCTCTTTATGAATATTTTTAACCTCATCATGTCTGTTCAGTTCAGAAGCCGTGCGATTACTGAAAGTGCTAGTTAATAAGCAGTACTTTAGTATTACTATAACCAAACCCATTGCCATTGACTCGATTCTGACTCATAGCGACCCTATAGTACAGAGAACTGCCCCATACAGAGAACTTTCCAAGGAGCAGGTGGTGAATTTGAACAGTCGATCTTTCGGTTAGCAACCTGAGCTCTTAACCACTGCATCACCAGGACTCCAGTATTACTATAGTAATAGTACTATACTATCATGTAAATTGGGAGTACTGAGAAGATGATGAACTGACAGTATAAATGGTTCTGATGAAAAAAGAATAACATGATATATGAAAGGTACTCTGTCTATGCAGTGGATAATAATGAGCAACAGAGAGCAATGGTACTTGACCAGATGGTAAAAAAAACTCCTTAGTTTGATCAACATCAAATTTGGATGCATATTAATGCAACGTTAATTCAAAAGTCAAGGACTCCAGACTAATCAAGTAAAACTAAAAAGAAAGCCAGATATTTCTATACGGATTAAAGTCTCATTCCCAGTGAACTGGCACAGATTCAACATGAGTGATGGAGCAGTTAGAGTAGAATTCATCCCGTTGCTAAGGAGTTCTTTGCACAGGATATTATGATGTCTGATTTGGGGGGACGATAATTACTTTTAAGAATAGGTTGGATGGAACTGGTCTATACTGGGAAAAGATGCTGGCTAGAATGGACAACATTAAAAAGAGAGTGCCTACTTTTAAAGCCCAAGAGGACAGGCTCATAGTCCTGTTTGGTGGAAAATGAGGTTCTGAGGCTTAATGAACGTGCTTAAGGAAAGCCTTTTGAGCTCCTCAAGAAGGTTCTTTGACTCATATTGAGCTCCTCAAGAAGGTTCTTTGACTCATATCTTCTCAGTATATTCAGTTTTCCATCCCAAACCAGATTATCTCTACATGTTATTTCTGTTAACGTCGGTCACACTAGAAACCTCAGAATCGTCCTTCCCTTTTCCCTTATTCACATCCAATGTGAATGAAATACAACAAGCAAATACTGTTTTTTATTATAAAGTGAATACCTGCAGTGCTGTACATCTAGAAAATATGGAAAAATAAAAAGGACAACAGTTACCAATAATCACAACATTCCTAATTGCCAGTTAAAAATTTTAACAGATTTCATTTGATATTTTCCCACATAATTAAGACCCCACTGTATGCACAAATGTAATCTCTTGTAAACCTAAAAATGTCTTCACCATTGAAAACATTTTAAGCCTTGTCTTAAAAGTATGATTTTAAGATTCAAAATCCAGAAGTAAACATAGGGGGAACACAGGTGTCCCACTATTTTGAGGTGTCTTTCACAGTGTGCCTATAAGGGTCCTGTCCCTCTCGCCACATCCTTCCTCACCCCTAGCACTCGGAGATTGTTATCCTACTCTTCTACTAAAATCATATATTTTTTTTTTTTGGACGATCACAGTTTTGTTAAACATATATGTAAACAAAACTCTGATCGTCCTATCTGACCTATATGTTAATAGGTCTCAAAATGTACTCTTTTATATAAAAGCGTGACTTTTAAAACGTATGCTTCGTATTCACACGTATCAGAATAATATATTTAACCAATCGCCTCCAGAATGGTTGTTCCAATTTACCAAAATGGCGAGACTGGTGGTTCTTTCCACAGCATTACGTAATTACAACGAAGAACGTAGGAACAAGACTTCGAAGAACTCAAAACATCCTGCTGATCTAGTTAAGAGTCCTGGGATCATACGTGGTACTGGATAGTTTTCCCCACGCCTCCTCCGGCGAGAGCCCTGCCGCCGAAAGCCGGAATCTGAGCCTGGCTCCGGTAGGCTGGTGTGCGGAGACCCGGCGGCCCGGCCGAGCCCCAGCGCGGCGGGAGGGCGGCCAGCGGGCGCGGCGGGCTGTGCGCAAGCGGAAGTCCGCGGGGCTGGCCGGAGGCCTCGCTGCCGTGGCCGGCGTGGCGCACAGTGCTGATGCAACACGCACGCACGTCCGGCCGCTCCTCAGCCGGCGACGACGCTGCGTCACGCGCTTTTGGGCGCTTCGTCCCCACAGACGGCCGAGCGCTGCGGGCCCCGAGGCTGGTCTCCCGCGCACCGGGAGCCAGGACGGGGCGCGATGAGGCGCAGCAAGGCTGACGTGGAGCGGTACATCGCCTCGGTGCAGGGCTCTGTCCCGTCGCCCCGAGAGGTAGGACGCCCCGGGGAGACGTGGGCCTCTGGCCCTGGCCCGGCTGCGGCCCGCGGCCCCGCGTCGGCTTCATGGCCCCCGGCCGGCCGCCGCTGCTTCGCGCGTTCCGTTGAGGCGGCGGCCGATCGCGCGGGCGCTGGGTTGCGTGGCGCTCGCGAGAGTGCGGGCGGACGGGGGGCGCGTGTCGGGGGCGAAGGAGCCGGGGCCGCGCGGGGCCTCGCGGCGGGGCAGCGGCCGGTGGCGCCGGCGCTTCCTCTTCCTGCTGGCCGGCGCCGAGCGTCCTCGCTTGCGGACCCGCCCTGGCCCTTGTTCCCTCGGCCGCCAGCGCTCCGCGGTGGGCTCTCGCCGCCGCTGTGCCCCCGCTTGGCGCCCCGGTGCCAGCTCCGGCGGGATTCTTTAGTCTCCGGGATTGTTAGCTCCCCGA
Organism: Elephas maximus indicus; assembly: GCF_024166365.1. Lineage (NCBI taxonomy): Eukaryota > Metazoa > Chordata > Mammalia > Proboscidea > Elephantidae > Elephas > Elephas maximus. The sequence goes on along the minus strand of NC_064835.1, from coordinate 77,085,323 downwards.
CCGCGGCGGAGGCGGCGGCACCTCCCAGGCTGGAAGTTGGTGGGACCCAGCGGGGACTGACGCAGCTCCGGGAGGGCTTTTCCTCGGGCCGGAGCAGGGGCTACCGCTACATTTGCGACTGCTTGACGCACAGCGCAGGTGACAAGGGATGGTCTCCTGTTTTGAGGTGTCCTGCACAGTGCTTCTAAGAGCCGGGTCCCTCTCATCATGTCCTTCACCACTCCTAGCTCTCTTTAGAAGCTTCTTTCGTTTGCTTTTATTGTTCTTTAATGGAATCTTAGGAGTTCTGGATTCCATAGAGAATGTCACTACTGTGACTTAAAAATTTTAACTTTTTACACAACATACTGTTAGGGAACTTTTCCTGTTTTAAGATAAACCATGTATTTTGGATTCAACAGGACTTTAGTGGTCGAACGTGGAGGGTAAGTGTGGCTGTGCAGAGGATCTAGAGTTGGTTTGCCTGAGGTTGAATCAGGGCTCTTAAGCTGTTAAATTGTGGAATTGGGCAAGTTAAACCGTTTTCTCATTAATAAAACGGAGTTGTAACGTTGATAGGATGATCCATATTAAACATTTAAGACAGAGCTTGGCACCTGTTGTTGTGTGCCGTGGATTTGATGTCGACTCACGGCGACGTTGTAGAGCTGCCCCGCAGCGTTTCCAAAGCGGTAATCTTTATGCAAGCAGATGGCCACATCTTTCTCCCAAGGAGCTGCTGGTGGTTGAAACAACCCACCCTGCAAGGTTAGCAGTTGAATTCTTTAACCACTGCGCTACCTGGGCTCCTTTCTTTGGCACACCAAACCCAAAACCAAACGCATTGCCATCGAGTCGATTCTGACTCATAGCGACCTTTGGCACACACTAAGCACTAAACGTTAGTGGCAGTTCATTTTTGTTTTTGACGTGAAAAGGACAGTCATCCTTTTTTTTGGGCAAGGAGGGTCCTATGATGATAAAGATCTGTTTAAAAATTTTAAAAGAGTTTTTAGAAAAGCAGAACTCTTGGATTATCATGATTGTAATAGCAACATAGTTGAGTCTCTGTCTATATCCCAGGCTTATGTTATCTTATTTAGTGCTCCCAACAACCCTGTGGATACTGAGACCTGGAGAGGTTAAAGATACAGTTTAGCTTAAGAGCCTTGTCATTCTTCAGGAGGGAATGAATAGGTATCTACATCTAATTGTAATTTTGAACTGCCGCATAGTCAGAAGTATTACCGGGCTGGCAGTGTCTACAAAGGACCTTCTTAAGGATTTCTGTACTCTCTGAAATTCGTAAGCCTTTTTCGTTGTTGTTTGTCTTGTTCTCAGTAAGAAGACACTGGCTTCCAAAATATTAAGAACTGCTGGACTAGGCAGAAGTTAGAGGGTATGGAAAATGACCTTTCAGCTACCTAATCTTTCCATCCAATAAAGTGAAGATGGGTGCAAAGTCTTAAGGATTGTTATTACGGTCACCTTTGTCATACACTCAAAGAATATTATTTTAATCAGATGTTTTCTTCAAAGAAGGTGAAGAAAAAGAAGGTTTAGAGCCTGAGAATGTCAGCGGGGTATGGATTAGCAAGTGAGTAACTTTGGAACATGCGAAGCCACTCTTTAAGCTTAGGTCTGAGTGAAATGACAAGATAGGGTGCTTTGAACAACTTAAGGAGCCCTGGTGGCATGGTCCTTAAGTCCTGGCCTGCTAACGGAAAGGTCAGCAGTTTGTACCTACCACATGCTCTGTGGGAGAAGGTTATGGCAGTCTGCTTCCATAAAGATTTACAGCCTTGTAAACCCAATGGGGCAGTTCTGCTTTGTTCTGTAGGGTTGCTAGGAGTTGGAATCCACTTGACAGCAGTGGGTTTGGGTTTGGTTGGACAACTTGGAAGGAGAGATGGGGGGAGCAGAGACAGTAGCAGAGTAGAAAGGGGTCTTAGTGTTTACTTCACTCATTTTGGTAGAGGCTGGTCATGTGTGAACTGACCATCCTTTTTAGGATGTTCAGGTTTTGGAGCGTGTTGATGGATCCATAATCTCTTATCTTCCTGGTCTTCCATTGTACTTTCATTTGCGTATCTCTTTATTTTACCTTTTTTCTACTCTTTCACGCTGCTTTTGCCCTTGTTGAAGACATCAGCCACCTGTTGTTGTTGGGTGCCATCGAGTCAATTCTGACTCACAGAGACTCCATTTGACAGAGTACAGCTGCCCCACAGAGTTTTTTTGGCTGCATTTTTTATGGAAGCAGGTCACCAGGTCTTTATTTGGCAAAGCTGCTAGGTGGGTTTGAACCACCAACCTTTAGGTTAGCAGCCAAGTGCTTAACTGTTGTGCCGCCAAGGCTCGTTATCAGTTACTTGTCTTTCTATAAATTTTATTTTTCCAGGTAGCTTTTTTTTCTATGTAGTTTTCTTGATTTCTGTCCAGTTGACTTCCTAGTCCCCATTTTTGATCCTTACTCCCCAGAGGCAATTTTACAGCACTTTAGTTGTTTGTTGTGCTATTTACATCTATACTTCATACTTTGGAATAGCATATACTTACATTTCTTGATTTCCCCCACACAATTTTAGACACTTTTTATTGACTTTCTACTGTGTTCCTCTAGAACTCTGTTTACAGACATTTCTGTTCTCCTTTATTCTCTTAGGACTGTTTTTTCAGTTTACAAGCATTTTTATAATTATGATAAGGTAGATATTTTTCCATTTGGGTTGTCATTATTTTGCAGTTTTATTTTTCCTGGAGTTAGTAAATTTTTTTTATTGTTTAGTTTTCTGTATTACTAATTCTTTACCTAAACTCAGCCATTTAAACTCTCAAGTATGGGCAAACAGGTCACATAATCCATCATTTTTATTTTTTTTCCCCTTAGATCCTCTCTCTGGGGCACTCTTATCTTCCCGCTTCATTCTGGACTGGTTCTCCTTCTCTTGCCTACACAGCTGTCTTCCCACAACTTCCCTTTATCATCACCATGAGGATTCTCTTCACTTTTTTTCTGTGTTAGACCCTCCTTTTTTTTAATCTCATGTCTTCTTGATTCATTTCTTATGTTTTGATGTCACACAATGTCTAGTTTACTTTGACAAGAAATGGATGAGAGTTTTCTTTTAAAACATTGGATGTCTGTAAAACATCTTATTTGATAGTTTGGTTATCAAATTCTAGGTTTGTAATGTTTGCCTCAAATTTCAGAACATTGCTCCATTTTCTAATAGCTTCTAATGTTGCTGGAAGTCTGAAGTGATTCTCATTTTTGATAGCTTACAGGTTTTCTAAATGTTTCCTTTTAATTGGGAAACTCGTTTCCTTTAATTATGAGAAATTTCTTGTATTATCTCCTTGAGCATTTCTTCTCTTTTTTTTTATGTTCTTTTTCCCTGATGCTTCTATTAACTGAATGTTGAATGTTTCAGTTTGATTCTTTAATTTTTCACTTTTATTTATCTCTTTCTCTGTTCTACTTTTTTGATAGACTCCCTCAACTTTACCTTCTAGAGGAAGGAGTTTGAGGGGCTCATGGTTCAGTATCTAGACTTTTGCTAATCCTCCTATTTTTTCCTATGGAGCAGGTCTCTTCTGTCCTGTAGGGTCACTGTGAGTCGGAATCAACTTGACAGCAGTGAGTTTGCTTTTTTGGTTTATAACCTCTGCCTTCAGCCTTGCCAGTACTTCCAGGTTTGGAGCCTTTTGCTATATACTCAGAGCAAACTCATGTGCTGCTGTTTTATTTTGGGGTGAGGAATGATCAGCTGGCTGAGTAGGACGGGGCATGTGGCATCTCTCAGGGTCTGATGGTTCCTGTTTTCATCCCCACTGCAGTTCTTGATACCTAGCAGTTTGAGTTCACATGTTTGCATACAGTGGCATCTGGTGCATGGAAAGAACCACTGACTGAACCAGGTGTTGTCTTGCTCCATAACATCGGCTGTGCTCCTTCCTAGCTTTGTATTCTAAACAAGGCACCTAACTTCTCTGGGCTTGGAGACAAAGTTTCCAATTTTCCCAAAACTATGGTTTTATATATTATTGGAGCCCTGGTGGCACAGTGGTTAAAGCATTTAGCTGCTAACCAAAAAGTTGGCGGTTCGAACCCACCAGCCACTGTGCGGGAGAAAGACACAGTAGTCTGCTTCTGGAGAACTTACAGCATTGGAAACCCTGTGAGACAGTTCTGTTCTGTCCTATAGGGTTTCTTTCTGAGAGTTGGAATCGACTTGACGGCAGTGGCTTTGGGTTTGGTATATGTTCTTTAATAACTTTTGTTTAATTACCTTAGGATAGTCCTCTCTAATAAAAGAAAGCAAAGTAGGTAGTTGTTATTTTTCTATTATATGCTGACATGATACCTCATAAGGATTTTTTTTTTTGAGGGAGGGAAAGCTGTGTTCTGTTTCATGCCATCCTGACTTGTGTTACTGGGTTTGTTTTTTGTGTGTGTGTCACGCAATTCTTCCTATAGCTTTTCAATTTATGAAGTCACTGGGGAAGGAGGCACTGTATGGACCCAAATCTTATGTATTACTTTTTTTTTTGGGCTTATTAAAATTGTGTGATTAGCTACAGTTCCATCCTTTTTGATATTTTCTCAGGTCTTTGGGAAGAATACTGAGCGAAGTTTAAGATTGCTTGTAGTGCATTTTAGTTTTAGCATATGTCCTGATAAAGCTGTATAGACAAAAATGCTGTCATACTAAGATCACTTGGAATAATCTGAGTGTCACTGTGTTACCATAAAGTTAGAGTTGCTTTTAAAGGTTTTTAAATTAAAATTATCTTTGAAAGGAGCCCTGGTGGCACAATGGTTAAGCACTCAGCTGCTAACTGCAGGGTTGGCGGTTTGAACCAACCCAGTGGCTCCACGGTTGAAAGACCTGGTGACTGCTTCCACAAAGATTACGGCCTAGAAAATCCTATGGGGCAGTTCTACTCTGTCATGTGGGGTTGCTGTGACTTAAAAATCAACTCGATGGCATACAACAACAATAATATAAAAAATATATATTATTCTGGAGTCAAAACTATATAAGAAAATATATCCAAAGAAGTTTACTAATACTTGCCAAATTAAACATTCTTTTGTGTAGCTAGTCTTTTTCTATAGGCTTTCAGATTATAAAAAGTAATATAAATAGTGCTTCTGGGGCTATCTTTGGGTGATTTTATATCTTTGCATTTCTGATGCACACAACTTTTTTACATTGGTGTTGCCACTGTAAATTGAAGGTCTCTAACCTCAGCTGGGCCTCCAGCATTCCACAGTCCATGTCCTTGATCACCTCTTCTTTTCCCTTCAGTCACTATTTTAAACCTTCACTGGTTGCCTTATACTTTACACATTTTACTCAGCCGTCTACGTTGCCTCTTAGGTGCTAAAGTCGAGGCTGTTGAGTATAAATGACCAGACTTCTTGTTCCTTCTTCTCTTCCATCCATATGTTTCCTGTTCAAGACAACTCCCTGCCACCTGTTCTTTTTCTCATCCCTTTTTGTTTACTGAGACTTGAAATTCATATTTTCCCCTTTCTCTGTCTTCTCAACTGGCTGCTTTTGCTTACCCTTAAAACATGTCCGTACTTTTGTTCATCCTAGAGTATGCACATCGAAACCCCACCACCTCCCTGTCTCTTCCCTCACTTTGTCAAGCCCTTTACACGTTATTTAGCAACACTGGCTCCCTAATAGAAGAAGCGGTGTGTTGTAAGAACAGAAAATATGTATTAAGTTGTTGTCTGCTTTTATGCCTTTCTGTAGTTAAAACTAATTATTTTTAACCATGAGCATGTATTATTTCTATGATTTAAAAAAATAAACTTTTTTCTTTGCTGCAGTGGCTTTTGGCTAACTTCTTTGGTAAGGTATGGGAGCTGAGGTTGGAGAAAGGGGGGATTTATTAAGTTAAAATGTCATAAGTGGCGTTCTTAAGTGGCATGGGAGAAAACAATTAATGGCTGTTTAATGATTTGTAAAAATTAAAATTAGGACTCTAGCCCACATTGTTTACCCAAATAAATTCAGAGTTAAAAGTAATCTTAGAGAAAATTAGAAAAAGTAAACAGCAAAGAAAAGATGATTTTTACTGCATAAGAATCTAAGTCTTGTTTCACAAATACTTTAAACATTGAGACAAATGACAACCCGGAAGAACTGTGTGCAGAAATTTTCCCAAGTGTCAGTATGGTTAAGAGCCCTTAACAATTTGTGACGTTCTATTCTCTGCCATATCAAAATTGGGAATGGCCGAAATACGTTAACAAGAGAATGTATACTAGAAACATTTTTCGTGTGCATATTAAGAAATGGTTTCAGTACTTTGAGAATGCCAGGTTGATTCAGTGGTACCTCTTCTGCCTACAAAATTAGCAAAGATTGAAGAAATGAAAAAAAAAAAAAAAAGTCAATCTGAAGAATGTTTACTCTGATTTAGGCACTCAAAATACTGAGGAGGTAAATGGATTTACCGTACTCTTAAAAAAAATGAGAATAGAGGAGGAGAATTTGGTAATAAAAGCTTCAAATATGTATATTCTTTGAACTAGTTATTTCCTTAAGATAAATTTCCAAGGATAAATTTATCATGAGGAAATAACTCATGGCTACACGAATTTGTGTGTATTTCAATAAATTTTGAGTACTTGCCACCTGCCAGGCAATGTTCTAGGGTCCATGGTGGTGATGAAGGTGCAAGGACCCTACCCTTTTGGAGCCTACAAGGAATAGACAAACATAAAAACAATAAAAATAATTACAACTCAGATGCTATGAATGAAATTAATGGAATTTTTTTTTTTAATGATAAAGAATAATGAAGATGAGGCCTACTTAGATAGTTCAGCCAGAGAACGCAACAGGGAGCAGCTGTCCTAAGCCAACTGAAGCTTACCACCATGCTTCTGCCCTAGGCGGGATTCTTAGAAGTGTTCAGTCAGAACCCCACTGAAACTTAGAATCTGTAGCTCCTCAGCCAGGCTCACACATCGAATGTCTGAATCTGTGGTTTCTTTCTTACTGAGTTGAAATACTAGGAAACAAACTATCATCAGTAAAGTAAAACTGACCTGTCTCAGAAGGCCCAGAACCAGCTCATGTTCTCTATTAGTGAGAAAACAATCCATTGATTAGTGAATTCTGCTTCATAAGGATAGAAGGCGCTGACATTGAAGGGCTGAAAAGCAAGATCTCTATGATTGCTTGGCCGCCAAAAGCTGGTTATCAGTATGGTAACTTTTCTGACATCTTATTTAAAACTCAAAAGGTCAGAAGGACAGGAAGGTCCCACTTTTAGGGTCTGTATTTATATTGAAAATTCAGATAAGTGAACAGTTTCCCTTCTGCTCCACTGGAGTTTTCCATCCTTGAGCTCAGCTTACATACACTCTTTTGACAAGTGTACTGCCCCATACTCCCTGCCCGTTGTTGGCACTGGACCCAACTCTGACTTCTCACTGTGTGAGGGGGTGGTAGCACTGGAGGTCTCTCACATGTATACTTACCACTGTGCCAGATGTGAGTCAAGCTCAGCAGGGCATTTCTCAGAGGATTCACTCAAGACCGTTCCCTTGACTATGGTGTGACTAGGACAATGATTATCTTACTCATTCATGTGTGTCTCTAATTAGACAGTGAGGCATTTGGTTTCTTTTAAGAGAATCAAAGGCATTTCAGTTACTTAGGAAATCCCAAGGATTGTCCCTTAGGAACCAAGGGCAAAGACTTACTTTATGTAAAATAATTCTTTACCCTACAGCTACTTTAGAAGACTAATAGTTATTCTACCATTTACCTGCCTATATTGAATTTCTTCATTTTTACATTGAATTCACTGGGCAGAAATCACATTATGTTAATACCTATCATGGGTAATACAGAAGTAACAGAAGTTTACTATAGAAAATTTGACAAGTAAAAAAAAAAACAAAAACTTAAGTATAATATAATTTAATAATTCAGAAGTAATTTGCATTTTCATATATCTATATCTACACTGAAAACATGCAGTTGAAAACAGTGCTTTATAGACATTTTCATTCTAATGTTGGTTTTTTTCTCCCCATGTTTTTGTGTAGTCTTCAAAAATAAGGTCTTTGATGGCTGTGTAATCTATCACATGGCTATACCATAATCTGGTGTGTCCTAGCATTTTGGATTTTTGAGTTTGTGAAATTAGAGAGCTAAGATGTAGACTTGGTTTACTATCTGAAGACCTGAGTTTTTATTTCTGCCTTTTTAATCTCTAAGAGTAAAATACCCATCTGTCAGGTAAATACAGAGCGAACAGTACCTGGACCAGAGTATCCCCAGTGCCTTAAAGGTTCTGAAGTACTTGCTTATTTTTCACTGTAGATGCTTACCCAGGTAGAAGGGAGGTTTCTGGTATACCTCTCCCCTACAAAAGCTGATTTCTGTCTGTTATCTGTAGAGTGAGAGAGCAGTACCACATGGTTTCTAAGGTTTTTTGCTGTTATTCTTACTTCTGGTATCTTCCTGTCTTGATACTCTTTGTTTATTTTTTTAATGTGCTTTAGATGAAGGTTTACAGAGCAGATTAGTTTCTTGTTAAACAGTTAATACACACTGTTTTATAACATTGAATGCCAACCTCACAACATGTCAACACTCTCCCTTTGTGGCCTGGGGTTTCCCATTTCCATTTGTCTAGCTTTCTTGTCTCCACCTGCCTTCCTGTCCTTCCTTTGGGCTAGTGTGCCTATTTAATCTTGTATACATGGTTGAACTACATGTGTTATTGTTTGTTTTATGAGCCTGTCTAATCTTTGGGTGAAGGGTGAACCTCTGGAATGTCTTCAGTACTGAGTTAAAAGGGTGTTTGAGGACTGTACTCTCAGAGTTTCTCCAATCTCTGTCAGACTAGTTAAGTCTGGTCTTTTTTTTTGTGAGTTAGAATTTTGTTCTCCATTTTTCTCCGCTCTGTCCAGGACCCTCTATTGTGATCTCTGTCAGAGCAGTTGGTGGTGGTAGCTGGGTCCCATCTAGTTGTGCTGGACTCAGTCTGGTCCTGTCTTGATAGTCTCGAATTTTTTTTTTATTTATATGATGGCAATAATAAAACATAAGATCATGACTTAGAATATATACTTGTATTTCTACAGGCAATTAAAATACATCTTACCTTTTAAATTAGTAAAATTAAAATATTTCGATATTAACCTTGCTTGGACAAATTTTTAGTCCTTTTGAAAAAAGATTCAAAGTATTTCAAAAATTTAAGAACTCTTTTTTTTTTTTTAGAAGTCAATGAAAGGATTCTATTTTGCGAAGCTGTACTACGAAGCTAAAGAATATGATCTTGCTAAAAAGTAAGTACCAAGCAGTAAACATGCTTTAGTTTTCTAAAATCAATGCCTTACCTCATGTTCTTTGAAATAGGTAAAAGTACTATGTTCTTTAGTAGTTATTTCTAAATGTGTCCTGGAAATAAGAGTTATATCACTCTCTCAGACTGATTCGTATTAAGGATGAACCTAGAATGATTATTTTTTGCATGCCTCTTGCTTGCTTATACCTGGGGCAAGAAATGAATCGTTTTGACTTAGAACACCTTTTCTAAAGATTATTCTGGGGTAGAATAAGTGAACCCTCCTTATATATTAGTTTCTTCCTAGTTAGATATCTGGTACTTTAATCACTTGGAAAATAACGGTGGATACAAAATTAAACTGTGATTACTGGGCAAGAGAATAGCTTGCGTAAAAGATCTTGATAGGTGACAATCTTAGGCTCTGTTTCACCCATAGAACCAAGAAATGTGGTGATCTAATTCCCTGACTCAGGGTGGCTTATAAACAGAAGATTAGGAGGGAGGTAAACTATTAGATGCATTGTTGGAAAAACTGAAATGCTGATAAGAAAGAAAAAAATGGGCACCTTTATGTAACTGGCAGCACTGGGGCTGCTAACTTTTTGTTCTTTAATAATGTGAGGCTTGTTCCCTTGTTTTGGGCTTTGGTTTAATATCACCTGTGACACCTCTGTTACTGGGTGCTTACTTATTTTTAATTGTCACTTGGTTTAAGAAATGGAAATTATCTGCATTTAGTAGTGTATTTAGTGATTTTTTTCTGTTCAATTTTAGTGGGATACATTACTGTTAGAAATTATTTTAAAGTTTAAAGAATAAATAGTTTATTGTGTTTTTGGTGAAAGTTTACAGTTCAAGTTAGTTTCGCAATCAAAAATTTATACACACATTGTTATGTAATCCTGGTTGCTCTCCCCGTAATGTGACAGCACACTCCTCCTTTCCACTCTGTACTTCCTGGGTCCTTTCAGCCAGCTCTTATCCCTTTCTTCCTTCTCATCTCGCCTCTGTACAGGAGCTGCTTTTTTTTTTTTTTTTTTAATCTACTTAAGCTAAGAAGCACACTCTTCACAAGTATCATTTTATGTTTTATAGGCCAGTCTAATCTTTTTCTGAAAAATTGGCTTTGAGAATGGTTTCAGTTTTGAGCTAACAGAGGATCCAGGGGCTTTGTCTTCTGAGGTCCCTCCAGTCTCAGTCAGACCATTGAGTCTGGTCTTTTTACTAGAATTTGAGTTCTGCACCTCACTTTTCCTCTGCTCCTTCAGGGACTGTGTCTTAAGTTCCCTGTCTTGGTGGTCATTGGGTGGTAGCTGGGCACCATCCAGTTCTTCCAGTCTCAGGCTGTTGGAGCCTCTGATTTATGTGGGCCTTTCTGTCTCTTGGGGTCATATTTTCCTTGGGTCTTTGGTGTTCTTCATTCTCGTTTGCTCCAGGTGGGTTGGGACCAATTGATGCATCTTAGATGGCTGCTTGAGAGCTTTTTTTTTATAATTGTGCTTTGAGTGAAAGTTTACAAATCAAGTCAGTCTCTCACACAAAAGGCCGTATACACCTTGCTACACACTCCCAATTACTCTCCCCTTAATGAGACAGCCCGCTCTCTCCTTCCACTCTCTCTTTTCTGCTTGCTAGCTTTTAAGACCGCAGACGCCACTCACCAAAGTGGGATGCGATGCAGCACAGTTTCTTAATAAACTTTGTTATGCCAGTTAACCTAGATGTCCCCTGAAACCATGGTCCCCAGACCCCCGCCCCTCTTACTCTGTCTCTCGAAATATTTGGTTGTATTCAGGAAACTTCTTAGCTTTTGGTTTAGTCCAGTTGTGCTGACTTCGCCTGTATTGTGTGTTGTCCTTCCCTTTACCTGCGATAATTCTTCTCTACTATCTAGTTAGTGGTGGCTTAGTGGTTAAGTGCTACGGCTGCTAACCAAAGGGTCAGCAGTTCGAATCCACCAGGTGCTCCTTGGAAACTCTATGGGGCAGTTCTACCCTGTCCTATAGGGTCGTCATGAGTCGGAGTTGACTTGACGGCACCGGGTTTGGTTTTTTTGGTTTATCTGGTTAGTGAATACCCCCTCCCTCCTTCCCCACCCTCATAACCATCAAAGAATGTTTTCTTCTGTGTTTAAACCTTTTCTTGAGTTCTTTTAATAGTGGTCTCATACAATATTTATCCTTTTGCGACTGACTAATTTCACTCAACATAATGCCTTCCAGCTTCATCTGTGTTATGAGATGTTTCACGGGTTCATTGTTGTTTTTATTGTTGCATAGTATTCCATAATTTGATGATCTGTTCATCTGTTGATGGGCATCTAGGTTGTTTCCCTCTTTTTGCAGTTGTGAACAGTGCTGCAGTGAGCACAGGTGTGCATATATCTATTCGTGTGACGGCTCTTATTTCTTTAGAATCTATTCCAAGGAGTGGGATTACTTCTATTTCTAGCTTTTTAAGGAAACACCAAATCAATTTCCAAAGTGTATGTACCATTTTACATTCCTACCAGCAGTGTATAAGTGTTCCAGCCTCTCTGTACAACCTCTGTAACATTTGTTATTTTGTGTTTTTTTTTGGATTAACGCTAGCCTTGTTGGGGTGAGATGGTATCTCATTGTAATTTTGATTTGCGTTTCTCTAATGGCTAATGATTGTGAGCATTTCCTCATGTATCTGCTAGCTGCCTGAATGCCTTTTTGATGAAGTGCCTGTTCATATTCTTTGCCTATTTTTTAATTGGGTTATTTGTCTTTTTGTTGTTGAGGTTTTGCAGTATCCTGTAGATTTTAGAGATTAGATGCTGATTGGATTTGTCATAATCAAAATTTTTTTCCCAGTCTGTAGGTTGTCTTAAAAACTAATTAAATTTTTTGTTATTTGATAAATTGTTGCTCTTTAGTATTTTCGTTATGGTATCTTTAAAAATCTTTACTATAATCACTTTGTAATTTCTATGCAAAACTCTTCAGTGCTTTATCAAAATGTGATCAGGAAGAAATAGCAATTTATGTGCTTATTTCTTAAGTGTGGGTAGCATTGGAAGAAACATTTGATATATGTAGCCCTTAATGGTAAAATGAGTATGTCGTAAACTGTGTGTTTTAAGTACTATGCATTGTTTTCTGTGCATATTTTTGAGTTAGCTCTGTGTTCCAGTACGTGAATAGGAGTAACTATAATAATTAGAGTAACAATATAAATTAGCTTAGTGGTTGGTTTGATTCAGATAGCATTTAAGTACAGTTCTAAATATGATAATTTACAGATTATTTTTGTATTTTTTTTGAACAGATATGTATGTACATATATTAATGTACAAGAGAGGGATCCCAAGGCTCACAGATTTCTGGGTCTTCTTTATGAAGTGGAGGAAAACATAGACAAAGCTGTTGAGTGTTACAAGGTAGGATTAAAATATAGTCTTTGCACAGCTGAACACACATGCACAGAGTAATTTTTATAATTAATAGTTGTAATATGTTTTATGGATGTCACGAAAACAGGCGTTGGTACCATAGTGCTGTTTAGTAATACAGTTTGAAACAGATTACAATATTATTTGGCCTAAAGTACACTATAATTTATCATTAGGAAGCGAGCACTTGTAAAACAAGATTAACTTGACACTCCATAAATTTTAAGTCTAGCATTGTCAGAAATGCTGCCCATGTACGTGTGTTTTGGCATTCACCTAACAAAAACATAATTTTTATTTGATTGATTTCCAAAATATTCCTAGACACTTTAATATTATTAACATTGAAATAACATCATCTAATAATAGTTTTTCTTGGGTAGAGTGATAATTTTTTAAACCTCTGAGCGTGTATGCTTTAGGACTCCTAATTTCTTTTTTTTCTGTTGTCAGCGTTCAGTGGAATTAAACCCAACACAAAAAGATCTTGTATTGAAGATTGCAGAATTGCTTTGTAAAAATGATGCCACAGATGGAAGAGCAAAATATTGGGTTGAAAGAGCAGCTAAACTTTTCCCAGGAAGTCCTGTAATTTATAAACTAAAGGTAAAAAAAAGAACAAAACAATAGCCATTATAGGAGCAGTTGAACAAAACATAACACACACCATTTTTAATATTTGAAACTTAAATTACTCTTTAGTTGCAAACCTCAAATTGTTGTATATGTGTTTCTTTTCATTTTTTTCTTTTAAAAAATTCTGAGTGTATACTGTCTACTAGATATTGTTAATATGCTTTAAAAATGATATCTTAAATGATAATTATAAACTTATGTTTTATAACTAAACACCTCATGGGATTTAGTTTCTTGGTTTGGAGATTTGGGGTGGTGATTTAATGGTACATCCCAGTTAATTGGCCTAGTAATGTGTTTAACACTTCTATTCTACCTCCCAGTTTGTTGTGTAGTACCTGGGGTCTTAAAAGCCTGCAAGAGGCCATCCAAGGTACAGTAATTGGTCTCTGTTGGCCTGGAGGAACGGAGGAAGATGTGGCTTTTGCCTCGCTGAACAACTGCCTCCTTTGCCTTAAGAACAGAAAAACTGGATGGTGCCTGGCCCCCATTACTGAACATTCTGATCAGAGATTCTAAAGAATCCTGATCATAAGGGGAGACATGGAGAACAGAATTTGAAATTCTCATGGAAACAAGATTTTCCAGTGCCAGGGACTGCCTGTATGTGGGATCAAATTGACAACAACAACTGGATAGATTAGATGGGAACTTCAGGGGCAGTTAGTTCATGTTATTGGGGGAGGAACAAGTCAGAAAAGGAAGGTGGGAATGGTTGCACAACTCGTAGAACTTAATCAGTGTCACTGAATCATACGTGTAGAAACTTTAATTGGTGTATATTTTTGCTGTGTATATTCTTTACGGCAACAGTAAAATAAATTACTAAAAATAACTTTTTATTTTGAAATAATTATAGATTGACAAGAAGTTGCAAAGGCAGCACTGTGTACAAAGGTCCTGTATAGCCTTCATCCAGTCTCCCTCAGTGGTGACACCTTACATTATTACAGCATAATATTAAAATCAGGAATTTGACATTACAATATACGTATATAGCTCTTTGTCATTTTATCACATAGATTCCTGTGCAAAGGGAATCATACAGTGTATGACCTTTTAAGATTGACTTTTTTTTCCCCCTCAGCATAATATCCTGAGATCCATCCAAGTTGTGTATATCAGTAATTCATTCCTTTTATTACTGAGTAGTATTCCATGGTATGTTGGAGCCCTGGTAGCGCAGTGTTTTAAGAGCTTGGCTGCTAACCAAGAGGTTGGCAGTTCGAACCCACCAGCCACTCCTTGGAAACCCATAGGGCAGTTCTTCTCTGTCCTGTAGGGTCACTATGAGTTGGAATCGACTCCACGGCAACGGGTTTTTGGTTTTTTATTCCATGGTATGGATGTGTACCACAGTTAGTTCAATCATTCACGTTTTGGGAGACATTTTGGTTATTTCCAGTATTTAGCTATTAAAAATCTGCTGTGAACAATTGTGTTTGGGTTTTAAAATCTAAAAGAGTATTTCAAAAAATCCTAGAGATAAAAACTAGTAGCATTTTTCTTCCCTTGTAGTAAACTGCTAGACTTTAAATATTAGTCTCAAGTGTTGGATCAAAGTGTCCAGGTTTCTGTACCGTGTTATCTTTGTGTTATGCCTCAAACATGGTGCCCATATTGGACATGACAGTCCAGCCCATTTGGGACAGTGGCACTAAGGAGCATAATGGAGGGGATTATTTTCCTTTCAGTGTAACAGAAGTTAGAGAGATGGTACTGAAGCATCCTGCTTTTCTTTAATAATGCTATAGGGCACTGCTGTTTAAAATCCTTTCTGTGTCAATTTCTTTTCTGTATTTTGGAGTTGAAATTCATGAGATTTATAAATGTGATATCAAATAATTTCATTTTTCCTAAAAATTAAGGCTTACTCGGGTAAGTAGTTTTCTGAGACTTATTTAATGAATGAAAACATTCCTGGCGAGTGGGCTCTTCTCTGAAGTGTGAGAGAAGAATTTCTGAAAAACACCTGTATAATAATGTTGATCTCTTGTTTTTTCACTTATATGAAGGCTAGGTCTTCCTTTGCAGATCTAGAAAGGCCAAGTGTAAGTCTCTGGGAATGATCCAGAAGAAGGGGAGAGATTGATGTAGGAGAGAGATGAGATGCATATCACTTAGCAGAAGTTTGGTCTTTGCTAGGTGGAGGGAGTAGGTGATGGCAAGATGGCATTTACTTCTGTGATGGTTTTAGTTTCCTCTGTGACCAATGCGTGTGATCAGAAGCTGAAAGGGAGGAATGGAGGAAGGTGTGGGAAGTTTGGGGAGAGAAAAGGTACAAAGTGTTTGTCTTGGAGAATGGGCAAAGTGCGTCTATTAGAGATAAAATAGGATTTTATTCTAGGCAGTATCTGTTTGAGTCTTGAGATAATAAAAGCGATATTAGTTAGCCCGGTTGTGATTTCCCCATGCCCTGCCCTAGTTGTTCAACTGTTAACGTGTAGGCACAGGGAAGGCAGATGGTAGGGTTTATCTAAGGTTGGGTTTTTGTCCGTTGAGTCCAGCAGGAATAAGTTAGAGGGGATTTAGTTGAGGGTATCTTCAAGCAGATGGTAGTTATGGATATTAGAGATTATGGCATCTTAGCATGACCTAGAGAAGGTAAAATGTATGTGGTTATCTTATGGATAATTAAAACTTGGTGTTGTCAGTGTATTGAGAGCTTTTCAGAGGAGTATATATGTGACAGTGAGAATACTTGAGCCCCCAGTTAGCTGGAAGAATAAGAGGAGTGTGGTGATCTGAGTGGGATGACCAAAATTAAAATTTTGAAGACCCGTGTCAATGGCAAATTGGATGGCTGAGATTTGAGTGTAGGAAAACGTCATTGGAAAATGAGGTGATTAAAGAGCTGAGTAACTGGGCCGTTGTATATCTTTTAATTGCTAATACCAGAGACATTTATTTGGGGACAAGTGAAGGTGTTCAAGTTGCTGATAGTAGGAATGGGTAGAGTAAGTGGATAGCGTGTTCTTTACAGAATTTTTTACAAAGGGAGTGGGGGAAGGAAAATATGATTTGGAAGTGGCAGGAGGAGTGAGTAGGCCACAAATCCTAATTTCTGTTATGTAGGCAAGGAGAGTAAAAGCTATCGTGGGAGAGAGATGGTGGGGGATGTCCTGACTTAGTAGTCAGTTCCATTAAGGCCAGGAGGTGAAGAGAATCCTCTGAGAAGATGAAGGTAGTGGAGGAGTAGAAGCTCCAAAGTGGGAGTGGAGGGGGTGGGGGATTGAGTCAGGTTTAGGGAGATACGGGGCAGTGTGAGGATAAGGATCCTGGTGATGAAGATTGACTGGGGAGGCTTAGGCATCTGTGGTGACTGGAGTGCACTGGGATGTAGGGCAGTAGTCCTGGTAGTTTCTGAGGTGAATATGAGCAACCCTAACCTTTGCAGTAATCCCAGATGATTCTTTACACGTTAAGGTCCTTGAGGTTTAGTTGATGGGTTGGAAGCAACTCTCTGAACGGGCTTAGTGTGGAATGTAGGATGATACTTCAGGTGGCAACTTCCTAGGGCTAGACATAGTGACAACCATTACATGTTTAAATGGCACAGGTGTTTGTCTAAATGGTGGATTTTTTTTTTTTTTTTTAAAATAGGAACAGCTTTTAGATTGTAAAGGTGAAGATGGATGGAATAAACTTTTTGACTTGATTCAGTCAGAACTTTATGCAAGACCTGATGATGTCCATGTGAACATCCGACTAGTAGAACTGTATCGGTCCAACAAGAGACTGAAGGATGCTGTGGCCCATTGCCATGCGGCAGAGAGAAGCATAGCTTTGCGTTCAAGTTTGGAATGGAATTCGTGTGTTGTGCAGACCCTTCAGGTAGGTAAAAGCTGTTGGGCCTCTACAATTTTCTATAGACTATTACCATACAACCCTTTGTACTTAAACAGTGCCCTCTAAGACGTAAATTGTTTTATTTATGTAGAGCAATTATGAAATGAAATTTTTGTGAGGATAATTTAAAGTGGGCAGATTGTAGACATAAATAAGACATATATATGTATATTTTTGGTGTTTTTATTTATGAGACTGATGTAAAAATCAGTTTGGTTTTATAATGTTATAGGAACGGGTAAATGAATTTGTGGGCATAAAACAATAAATTTTATAGGATTTAATAAAGCTTTGTAACTTACTGTTTTTCTACAAAATAGGACTATCTGGAATCTTTAGAGTGTGTGGACTCTGATAAAAGTGACTGGGGAACGACCAATAGAGACTTACTTCTGGCCTATGCTAACCTTATGTTTCTTACACTTTCCACTAGAGATGTGCAGGAATGTAGAGAATTACTGGAAAGGTATGTTGGCTTACAGAGAGTACTTTTTGTATAAATTACAGGTGTTCTTTTTTGCAGTAATTTGTTCAGTTCGTTGGTCTAAATATCTTTATTGTATCATTAGTTCTATAATGTACTTGGGAGTTATAGTTAATATGGTGAGCTAATTGGAAGGAATCTTATTTACTTTTTGAGAATATAATTAGTTTGGCATGACTTTGATTTCCAGAGGCTCTTATAGTTTAGGCTTGATTAAAATTACCCTTATTGTTAAATACTCAGTTTTGGCATGTGTGATAAACAGCCAAGCTTTAAAACAAATTTTGTAACTGCCATTCCAGGTTTCATTTCTAAAAATGGGATAATATTGAGTTAAAATCACACTAACCTAGTGTGAAAATAAAGTTCTTCACCTGTTAACAGATGGATAGGTTTAGATGTACTATTTATTATAAGCACTTAGCATCATTAGGATTTCAGAAAAAACTGTTTTACCTTAGAAATAAAAGAAATCAAATATAATGCATGATTTTCTTAAGCATTGATTTTAAGGCCTAGTATCTGTTTTATTAAAATAAATTCTGTTGAGCAAAATCATCATTTTGATTTGCATAAGGCTGTTTGAGCAGGGGTTGACTAACACTTGTGGGCCGAATACAGCCTGCTGCCTGATTTTGTAAATACAATTTGATTTGTAACACAGCCTGGCCGCTTGGCTTACATATTGTCTATGGCTGCTTTCATACTACAGTGCCAGAGTTGAATAGGTATGACAGAGATTCTGTAGTCTGCAAAACCAAAAATATTTTCTGGTCTTTTATAGAAAAAGTTAGCCTATCCCTGGTTTAGACTCTAAATTTGTTTGGACATTAATTCTTTTTTACTCTATCTGGCATATGGAAAGAAGTTCTTTTCACTGAGGTGTAGTGGGTAGGGAGTTTTCATGAAGAAGTATTTATTATCCTAAGACGGTAGGGGAAGGGCAGCACCCAAAAAGCTAACTTAAATTTTTAGATTGTCTTAGCAATAGCTGGGGTGTTTTATCTTATGGCTTATACACTCACATTTTTTGGCTATAGGATCCCTTTACACTCTTTGAGGACCCCAAAGATCTTTTGTTTGAGGGTTATGTCTATCAGTATTTACCATGTTAGAAATTTAGAACTGAGAGGTTAAAAATATTTATTAATTCATTTAATATAATAAATCCATTACATGTTAACAATAATACCATTTTTTAAATGAAAATTATTTTCCAAAATGACAAAAAAAGGTAGTGAGAAGAGTGGCATTATTTTACAGTTTTGCAAGTTCCTTTAATGCCTTGGCTTAATAGAACACAGCTGGAGTCTCATGTACTTCTGCCTTCAGTCTGCTCACATATATGTCTTGTAGCCTCTGGAAAACTCCACTGTATACAAGTGAGAAAATGAGAGTGAAAACTAATTTCTTAGTATTATTATAAAAATAATTTTAACATCATGGATGCCCTTGAAAGGGTCTTGGGAACCCCAGAGATACCCAGAGCTCACTCCGTATAAGTGCTGTAAGAAATACCTGTTGCTTAGATTTCTTATTATAAACTACTTTAAAAGCATGCTTCATGTTTCTAGTAAGAGTTTGCTTTTGATTTTCTTAAAAACTTAAGATCCCAAGGACCATTAGTATTTAGAAGTACTCATTAATATATATAGATTACAAATAATAGTGAGAAATACAACCTATTTAACTCTGTAGTTATACAGTAAGACAATAGTTACAGTGTTGATACTTCAGATATCTGTTAGTTTTGCATTTTTAATTTGAAAATGGCATGTCTAATTTGAAAAATTCATACTATGAGTTAAATAATGAAGCTATACAACCAAGAAGGAATTGGAAAATATTTTAGTTTCCCGACTTTATCCTGATTTAATAAGAAACCTAAGCCTGTAGTCAGTAATCTTATACTTTGATTTATATCTTTTCTGTTTGTATCTTGGAGGGCTACAATAACTGTTTTGGAGTAAGACTTCAAAACTTGAAATATAAGGAGAACCCAGGATAAAAATAAACACTAGATGATTCATGCTTTGTAAAATAGAAACTAAGGATTACTGGTTTGAATATGGAAGATGAAGCTTTGAAATGAACTCTCTTTTATTATTTTTATATTGAATTAAATAGTGAAAGTGATGATTTACAATTCAATAGGTGTGGACTCTTTGTTTTATATTTTCATATTACAGTTTTGATAGTGCTCTTCAGTCTGTGAAATACTCTGTGGGCAGAAATGATGAGCTCTCAGCGGCTTTCTTAGAAATGAAAGGGCATTTCTACATGCATGCTGGTTCTCTGCTTTTGAAGATGGCTCAGCATAGTGATGTACAATGGCGAGCTCTCTCTGAGCTGGCTGCACTGTGCTATCTCATAGCATTTCAGGTAAGCCTGCTCCAGGTTTGGTTGTGAGTGACATTTTATTCAGACTGTTGTGTTTCACATGTAGGTGTGCCTCAGTCCTCTTTTGTAGTTTTAATGTTTTCTTTAATGAAATGAACATACTCTTGAAATGAAAAGAAATATAGTTTTCCAAAAAGGTATTAAGCCAGGCTTACAAAAATGATGTGTTAACTTTGGAGAAGATTCTTTTACTTGAGAAAAAAGGGTTCACTGTAGAGTTACTTTTAGAGAAGTCTCCTCCATGTGGTTCATATTATGTCGATATTTAAAAATAATATTAATATTCAGCCCACAGTGTTCTGCTGTTTGCTCAGCAGAGGCTTTTAGGTTCATAAGGAATATATGAATGAAAATTTCTGAAATTAGTGAAGTTCATAATTCACATGAACATTAAAAGGTTCTTGTGATGGTTCATACTTTCATAGAACTCCTGAAGTAATTTTTATTTTTAATGGAAGCTTTGAACTCTACTAAAAAATCTCTCTCAACAGAGTCAACTATTTTAAAACTGTGGACCTTTTTAAATAGTGAAAAATAAATCCCCCTCTTAAATTCACCCATGTCACCCTTCCTAAAAGACAACCACTGCTAGTAGCTTCTTGATTATTCACAAGTATTCTTTGATATGCAAATATATAGTAATCTTTTCTGTACTTAAAGCCTTTTTTTTTCACTTTAGTGGAGGTATGTGTTACCTGCAGCTGAATACTTCTGTTTTTCCATCGTTCCATTTTAGTGCATAGACATCTGCCTCAGTCTCTCTGTCTCGCTCTTTAAACTACCACATATTTCCACTGGACAAATGTAAAATGGAGACCTCGTAGATGCTTGGATTTTATACTATTAGTATGTTTTAAAGCTTCATTATCAAATGATTATAAACATAAAAACAAGGTTGTGGGTTGGCTTAGGGGTCTTTAAGGAGTCGTATCAGGTTAACTTCCTTTATGGTAGAGTATCAGATCAAGGGGATGTTGTAGCTCTACTAAGTGTATCTGCATTTTTGGCTAGATGTTTAAAAAAGCGTCTCTTGAAACCTTTTAGTTAAGAGGAGAATGGTGACTTGATTTGGTTGAGTGGCTTCTTAACTAATTAACTGATCTCAAATGGCAGCTGTTGAATAGTTTTATAAGCAGCCAGGTAAATGAATTCTCAAAAGAATTATGTTTTGTTCCTTATTTTGTGTGCTCTCCAACATTTACTGATGACAAAGTTTGGCATCATGTTTAGAAAACTTGTGGCTGAGAGGAGAAGTCAGAACTAATAGTTCTGAAATCTAGAAGTGCTTTTAGGCTTACAAGGAATACGTTTATTTTGAAAAATTACTGTCTTTGGAAAGGTGATTTTATTCACATGGTGTAAAATTTTAGAGGTACAAAAGGGTTTATTTTGAGCATTCCCTCCTACCTCTGTTCCATAGTTACTTCTCTCCCCTGCGGAAGCTAATGTCATTAGTTCCTTGTGAGTTCTTAAAGAAATGTTTTATGCATATACTCTCAAGTCTATAATATATATACATACATATGCGTATATATCCCTTCCTACCTTTAAAAAATAGAGATAGAAAACATTCTGAACATTCTGCTTGTTTTATTTCTGAAAATATATCTCGGAGATATTTCCGTTTCAGTATATAAAGAGCATCCTCATTTGTTCTGGTGGTTGCATATTTTCCGCTGTATGGATGGACCATAGTTTTTTGGGTTTTTTGGGGGGGGGGCGGCGGTGGGTGCAAGCAGTTGCGATTGGCTGTTACCTAAAGTTTGGTAGTTCAAACCCACCCAGCGGCTCCATGGAAGAAAGGCATGGCGAACTGCTTCCGTAAAGATTACAGCCAAGAAAATCCTATGAAACACTTCTGCTCTTAACACACGGGGTTGCCACGAGATGGGCCGAGTCAGTAGCAGCTAACAACAACCACCAGCATAAAACCAGGGCATTTGGTTATTTCTACCTTGTTGTTATCTGAAATAATTCAGCGATATGTGTGCCATTTAACATGTGAAAATGTATGGGTGTAATAAATTCCTAAAAGAAGAATTACAAGATCAGAGTTTATATATGCGTTTATAATATTTAGAGCTATTGCCAAATCTCTAACCTCAGAGAGATTGTACCAAATTATACACTCCTACCACCAGTTGAGAAAGTCCTTAGCAATTTAAAAGTCAGCTACTTCATCTGTCCGTACAGTTACTTTTAAGATATGTCCAGTAAGTGGTCATTGCCTGTTGAACATTTGCAGTGATGGGCCTTCACTACTTTTTAGTATAGCCCATTGGATCTTGGAATAATTGGGTTCTTGGTGCTTTCTTATATGGAGTAAAAATATTCTTGAAGTAACAACCCATTGATCTTGCTTTTTCTATTGATGCATTAGAAAATATCTCTTTTTGTGCAAGGTAGTTTTCTTAGTACCTTAAGGCAGTTATCACGCCTTTCACCATTCTATTTACTTGTTATTCTTGTTACTCATGTAGTTCTTCATGAGTTATGGGTTGGGTCCTTTTTCATTCTCTTGTTTGTTCCAGTTTATCCCATTGGAGTTCACTTTACCCATGCTCTTTGAAAATGTGCTGTTCACAGTATGGCATTTTCAAGGGCGGTTTGACCAGTATTGTATAAGGTAGTGCTGTCATCTCTTCTTTTGTATTCTCTTAATAAAAGTTCTTTAACTAAATCCTCCATTTCCCTGAGTGTAATGTGAATGTGCTTTCGATGGCAAGTAGTTTCTCAGAAGTGCTTTTTCTAGGCATCTTTCATAGATTACCTGGTAAATTCCTTGGTTCCCAGTTTTTTTTGGAGTCTGTTTTCCAGCTCATCTTAACTGTTGATTAACTGTGTATTCATTATCAAAAAAGTCCAATGTGATAGAAAAGATCTTACTGTTAGAAAATGGGTATCACTGAATTAAGATGTTTGATTCTAAAATCTTCAGGTTCCAGGCCCAAAGATTAAACTCATAAAAGGAGAAGCTGGACAAAATCTATTGGAAATGATGACCTATGATCGTCTGAGCCAATCAGGTAATGGTAATGTTTAATTGATTTAATTTTAAAAAGAAAACTTTCTCTGCTGGGGCCTGTCTTATGATTTCAACCTTCATCTGTCCGGTAGATAATTTGTCAAAATCATTGTTTCTGTTTGCAATATTAGGTAAGGGCAATGGATATGGAAAGAATTAGAAGAAATAGTATATCCTTTGAAAAGAACAAATATTTGATATTGTTTGCTCCCTGATGGAGATAATTCTTTAACCCATCCTTTGTATAGCTAGTAGAGCCTCCATCTTGAATATTTTGGAGTGTATCCTGAATATAGCATAATTACTGATTTGCTAACAATTTAACGTTGACTGCTTGTAAAACAGTGCTGTGGGGGATGAAATGACGAGGCAGATAGAGATCTATCTCTTGAGGAACTGACAACATAGTGAGGAAGGTAGAAGTTAATTTGTAGATTTATTCCTAGTTTTGTCTGTTTGGATGAAACCTAAAGATCTTAAGTATTTTTAATTTTGCTAGGGCACAAACTCGAAGACATTCTCATAGGTAGAATCAAACAATGAACTGAAGAAGCTTAATACTTTTTGTAGGGAGCAGTTTTATATAAAGTTGAATGAATTTTTTGGGGCGCAAGATACAGTATTAAATGAAAGTTACTATAAACTTCGGTCTGTAGTCAGGCTGTTGATCAAAGGAATCAAGGTAGTGCTTATATTGCTCCTCTGTCCCACAGCCTAATATGTTTGTAGGTATTAGACTTTCAGCCTTTGAAGCGATTTTCAGTTTTTTTTCTTATGTCTCCCTTCTTCCTTAGCAAGGCTGTCGTGAGGTCCTAAGCCTTGTTAGTAAAATGAACTGTAGCTTTGCTTTTGTTTTGGTTTTCTGGGCATTCCAGAGAGTATCTCTGCAAGTTCATGGAGAGACAGTAGTCCAGTAGTAACCAAACCTGACCCATTAGCAGAATTACCCTAAGGAGTGGTTTTTTTTTTTAAAAACGACTTTATTGTGATATAAATCACATACTGAACAGTTCACCCAGTTAAAGTGTACAATTCAGTGGTGTTTCGTACGTGCACAGAATTACGCAGCTGTCACCACAGTCATTTTTCGAACATCTTCATCACTAGCAGTCACTTCCGTACCTCCCCTGTCCTCCCCATCCCTAGGCAGACACTAACCTACTTTCTGCCTCTGAATGTGCTTATTCTAGATACCTCTTGTAAATGGAATCACACGATATGTGGTCTTTTGTGATTGATTTCTTTGACTCAATATAATCATTTCAAGATTCATCTGTGTTACGGCACACACTGGTTTTTATTCAAGCTGTGTTTTTAAAATAAATTCCTCACCCCATACCTGTGGAATCAGGGTCTCCAGGAATGTGGCCTGGAAGTAAAAAGCTCTTTGAAGGATGGTTTCTGATCAGCCAGGTTTACAAATTAGTGTGTCTGACCAGAGGAATTAGAGCTTGGCTTTGCTTTCCTATGTCACTTAAATCCTGCACTCGTGTTCTCCATCTAAAATATAAATACTCAGACATTTTTCACATGCATTCTTGTCTTGTCTCTTTTCTTTCCTTTTACTCTAGCATGTAGACACAAATATATTAAAGGTGTAATCTATATTTATGTTCTATATAAGCACCCTTTTTGTATGGTTGTGGTTGTGGTAGAAGGATTAGGTCTGAGGTAATCCTGTTATTTCCCCTTTAAGTGTATGAATGAAACTATTGAGAGATATGACTGAATACAATCTGTATTTTAAAAATGATGGGAATGACAATTTGTTTTTCAGGGCACATGCTACTAAACTTAAGTCGTGACAAGCAAGATTTTTTAAAAGAGGTTGTGGAATCCTTTGCCAATAAGAGTGGGCAGTCTGCTTTATATGATGCTCTGTTTTCTAGTCAGTCCTCTCAGGATAGATCTTTCCTTGGTAGTGATGACATTGGATACATTGATGTTAAAGCACCGGAGCCTGTTGAGTTGGCTAGATACGACGTTGGTAAGTAGTAGCTTTCAGACAAGAAATTCTGCATCTTATTTTTTTTATATTAGGAGAAGAACAAAAGCAAAAAAGAAAATAAATGCGCCATAACTCATTATCCAGAAATACTGACTTAATTTTTTTCCCCCTGTATTCATTTGGGGCGGGGGGAAGGGGAATGAAGGGGGTTGCATATATTTTTCTGTCAGTTAATTCTACTATACATACAATTTTTCTTCTTTCATGTTGCTTTTCCATCGTATTTATAGTAGACTCTTTATAAATACCACTTTTTAATGGCAGTATAATCTGTTTTATGAATTAATCATGATTTTCTTACAAAATTTTCCATATTTAGTCCTCCAAGTTTCTAATGTTTCACTATTAAAAATAATACTGTGATGGAAACTTTCATAAACTGTGTGCATTTCCTATGATTCCAGTAGACATTTTTTAAAATGGTATTACTGAGACAAAGATGAACATTTTTTAAAGTGTTTTGTCAATTGCCATATTGTCAGAAAGGTTGTATTTCTTTGTTTCCAGAAGCGTGTAACTTTTTCAGTATTGAAGTTCTTGGAGAGGAAAAGTTCTCTTCACTAATGAGTCAGTGTAGTGGTATCTCATTATGTAGGACCATTGGTGGCACAGTGGTTAAAGTGCTCAGTCACTAACCAAAAGGTCGACGGTTCGAACCCACCAGCCACACCATGGGAGAAAGATGTGGCAGTCTGCTTCTGTAAAGATTACAGCCTTGGAGACCCTATGGGGCAGCTAGTCTGTCCTATAGGGTTGCTATGAGTTGGAAATGACTCAGTGGTAGTGGGCTCGGGGTTTGGATCCCACGATCTTAATGACCGTCTTTACTGAAGGAAAATCCATTGTTTCAAGATTTCTTATTGAGTGGTGTTCTTTATTTGGCCTCTCAGTACATTTTGGTTTTTGGAGTTCTAGTGAGTCACTTGTTTCGTGGACGGGCTTTAAAAAGAACTTTCGCCAGTATGACTGTTTTTATTAAAATTTCTGAGTGTGAATGTGGATGCATTTAATAAAAGGGTGAGAATTTGCTTATGGAATTTTCCCAGCTATGATCTAAAAAAGCAGTTGTAAAACTAAGATTGTTGCTTATGTTGGAAAAACTGATGACAGAAGATTTTGTTTGTTAAAAACGGAGGCCTGTTGTCTTCCTTTATTTCAGGTGCTGTTCGAGCCCATAATGGCAGCCTTCAGCACCTTACCTGGCTTGGCCTACAGTGGAGTTCACTGCCCACCTTACCGGCAGTTCGAAAGTGGCTAAAACAGCTTTTTCATCATTTGCCCCAGGAAACCTCAAGACTTGAGACAGATGCACCTGAATCAATATGTATTTTAGATCTTGAAGTAAGCATATATTTTAAACAAGTTAAATATTTGGAGTTTGTTTAATTTCTCTCTAACTTAAATTAATTTTTCTTTAAAACAGGTATTTCTACTTGGAGTAATATATACAAGCCGCTTACAATTAGAAGAGAGATGTAATTCTCACTGCAATTCCTATCAGGCACTTTGCTTACCACTTCCTGTGTGTAGACAGCTTTGTACAGAAAGGCAAAAATCTTGGTGGGATGCAGTTTGTAATCTGATTCATAGAAAAGTGATGTAAGTAGTAAAACAATAATATTCCTTTAGCTTATCACCTAGATTTTACAAGAGATTCAATTTCTCATGTGACGATTAACATATGTTTAAGTGTTGACAGACATTTATAAAGGGATTTCATTAAATAAAACTTTTTTTAGACCTGGAACCTCGGCAAAACTGCGACTTCTGGTCCAGCATGAGATAAACACCCTAAGGGGTCAGGAGAAACATGGCCTTCAACCTGCTCTACTTATATACTGGGCAAAATGTCTTCAGAGAATGGTGAGTCCATTAAAGTGTAAACATCTGTTAAGACCATCACTTTCATTTTTGAAAAAAATAAACTTTTAACTGAAAGTCTTTTAGTCCTCAAGTACGTAGCAAGGTGTATGTATGCTTTTGTGTGAGAGACGGACTTGATTTGTAAACTTTCACTTAAAGCACGATAAAAAAAAAAAAAAAAAAAGTCTTTTAGTCCTGAAAACAGTAGTGCTTGTTCAGATTACATCAGGTGAAATGTTCATTTTTAATCTTGCCACAAAGTAGTTAATATATAAGCACTTAAAACAGTGCCCAGCACACAGTAGCTACTGTGTAGGCATTAGCAATGATTAATAATTGTTGCTATAATTATTGCTTAGGTTGGAAAAGCCTTTATATGTGAATTGCACAAAGCTTTATAGGTTAGGGCATCATAACACACACACACCCAGTGCCGTCGAGTTGATTCTGACTCATAGTGACCCCTACAGGACAGAGTAGAACTACCCCATAGAGTTTCCAAGGAGCGCCTGGCAGATTCGAACTGCTAACCCTTTGGTTAGCAGCCGTAGCACTTAACCACTACGCCACCAGGGCATCATAGATGTTTCTAAATATTTGAGGTGTGTTCTGGGGAACAGCTAAGCGTGTGTGACTGGCTCTTTGACCAAAATGTTACAGAGAGGCAGATTTTGGTTGTGTGAAAACAGCAACGCTTAAAAATGGATTTGGCTGACTTATTAAATAGTATCATTGGAAATGTTTAAAAGTTAGGTCTAGAATGATCACTGGTGTTAAGGTTGTCTCTCATTTATTTCAACATTTGGTAAGTTGAGCAGATGACTTTTGAAATTCTGTTTGGTTTTGATTTGAAAAAATTTCAGTAGACTTTTTTAAAGCACTTTTAGGTTTACAGGAAGTACAGACTTGCCATGTGCCTCCTCTTTTCACTGCAGTTTTCCTTATTGTTGTTGTCTTGCATTAGTGTGGTCCATTTGTTACAATTGACAAACCAGTATTGGAGCATCACAATATGATGAACCAATATTGATGCATCATTATTAACTGAAGTCAGTAGTTTACGTTAGGGTTCACTTGTTGTATTGTATAGTTCTGTGGGCTTTGACAAATGTCTCGTCTCATGTGTTTGCCATTACAGCATCATACAGAATAGCGTCTCTTAAAAATTCCTTTTGCTTCACTTGTTCATTACACCCTTGTCCATCCCCGAACCCCTGGCAAGCACTGATTTTTTCACTGTCTCTATGGTATTTCTTTTACGAAATGTCATGCAGTTGAAACCATACAGTACGTATCTTTTTCAGCTGGACTTCTTTTCACCAAGTTTAGCAATATGCATTGCTAAGATTCCTCCATGTCTTTCTGTAGCCTGATACATCATTTCTTTTTTTATCACTAAATAATACTTCATTGTGTGCATATACCATGGTTTGCTCATCCAGTCACCTGTTGAAGGACATTTTGTTGTTGTTAGGTGCTTTTGACTTGCTTCCAACTCATAGCGACCCTGTGTACCACAGAATGGAACACTGCCTGGTCCTGTGCCATCCTCACATTGTTATGTTTGAGCCCATTATTGCAGCCACTGTGTCAGTCCATCTTGTTGTGGCTCTTCCTCTTTTTCACTGACCCTGTACTTTATGAAGCATGATGTCCTTTTCCAGGGACTGATTCTTCCTGATAACATGTCCAAAGTATGTGAGACGTAGTCTCACAGTCCTTGCTTCTGAGAAGTATTCTGGGCTATACTTCTTCCAAGACAAATTTGTCTGTTCTTTTGGCAGTCTATGGTGTATTCACTATTCTTCATCAACATCGTAATTCAAAGGTGCAAATTTTTCTTTGTCTTCCTTATTCATTGTCCACCGTTCACATGCATATGAGGTGATTGAAAACACCATGGCTCAGGTCAGGCGCACCTTAGTCTTCAAGTTGATTTCTTTGCTTTTCAGCACTTTAAAGAGGTCTTTTGCAGCAGATTTGCCCAATGCAGTGTGTTGTCTGATTTCTTGACAGCTGCTTCCATGGGTGTTGGTTGTTGCTAGTTGCTTCTGATTTTTGGCAACTAAATAAGGCTGCCATAAACATTGATGTGCAGGTTTTCATGTAGACATGTATTTTCAACTCATTTGGGCAGATTAAATACCTAGGAATAAACTTGCTGAGTCATATGGTGAGTCTGTGTTTAGCTTTGTAAAAAACTGTCATAATGTCTTCCAGCCCTTTAGCATTGCCACCAGCAGTGAGCAAGAGTCCCTGTTGCTCTGCATCCTCTCCAGCATCTGGTCTTAGCAGGGTTTTGGATTTTAGCCATTCTAGTAGGTGACGCATTGCATTGGGCAAGTGTGCTGCAAAGGACCTCTTTAAGGTGTTGAAAAGCAAAGGTATCACCTTGAAGGCTAAGGTGCACCTGACTCAGGCCATGGTATTTTCAGTCGCATCATATGCATGTCAAAGCTGGGCAATGGATAAGGAAAACTGAAGAAGAACTGACACCTTTGAATTGTGGTATTGGCGAAGAATATTGAATATACCGTGGACTGCCAAAAGAACGAACAAATCTGTTTTGGAAGAAGTACAACCAGAGTGCTGCTTAGAAGCAAGAATGGCGAGACTGCGTCTCACGTACTTTGAACGTGTTGTCAGGAGGGATCAGTCCCTGGAGAAGGATATCATGCTTGGTAAAGTACAGGGTCAGCAGAAAAGAGGAAGACCCTCAATGAGATGGATTGACATGGTGGCTGCAACAATCAGCTCAAGCATAACAACAATTGTGAGGATGGCACAGTGTTTCATTCTGTTGTGCGTAGGGTTGCTATGAGTCAGAACCGACTCCACGCCACCTAACAACAACGCTAGGTATGTAGTGCTGTCACAGTGTTACTGCCATCTATTTATCTTCATTGGTAAGATATCTTTTCAGGTCTTCTGTCCATTTTGTAGTGGGGCTGTTTGATTTCTTATTGAGTTTTAACAGTTCTTTGTATACTTTGTATACAGTTCTTTTAATCAGGTATGTGTTCTGCAAATATTTCCTCCCAGTCTCTTGGCTTGTCTTTTTATTTTCTTAAGTGTCTTTCACAGAGCAGAAGATTTTAATTTTAATGAAGTCTAACATCATTTTTTTTCTTTGATGAATTGTGCTTTGGTATCATATAAAAAGTTATTGTCTCCACCATCCATTGCCTGGACTGGCCAACGTCAGGCACACACACAAAAAAGTCATTGTCAAAAGTCATTGTCAAACCCAGGGTCGCCTAGGTTTTTCTGCTAAGTTATCTTCTAGAAGCTGTAGAGTTTTGCATCTTACGCTTAGGGCTATGAACTATAATGCATTCTGAGTTAATTGTTGTGAAAGATATAACTTTATGTCTAGATTAATTTTTTTGGTTTGGCACGTGGATGTCCAGTTCTAGCACCATTTGTTGAATTGCCTTTGCTCCTTTGTCAAAGATCAGTTGACGATACTGTGTGGGTCTATTTCTGAGTTCCTTATTCTTTTCCACTGATCTGTTTGTCCATTCCTTTGCTAGCACCACACAGTGTTCATCACTGTAGCTTTAAAGTAAGTCTTGAAGTTGGGTAGTGTTAGTCTTCCAGCACTGTTCTTCAGTATTGTGTTGGAATCACTTAGTTGATATCCAGAAAATAATTTGATGGGATTTTGATGGGGATTTTGTTGACTCTATTGAAATTGACCTCTTAATATTTTCTTATCCATGACCACAGAATATCTGCCCATTTATTTAGGTCTTTGATTTCTTTCATCAGAGTTTTGTCATTTATAACTAAATATCTCATTTTTGGGGGTGCTAATTTTTTTTTTTTTTAATATAAATGGCATTGTGTTTCTAATTCCAGATTTCACTTGTTCATCATTGGTATATAGGAAAGCAATTGGTTTTTGTATGGTAGCCTTGTATCATGCAGTTTTGCTGTAATGACTTATTAGTTCCAGGAGTTTTTTTTTGATGATTCTTTGGGATTTTCTACAATCATATCTGCGAAGGACAGTTGTTTTTATTGTACGTTAGATGAAGGTTTACACAACAAGCTAGCTTCATGTTAAACAGTGCACATGTTGTTTTGTGACATTGGCTGCCAACTCCATGACATGTCAGTGCTCTCCCCTTCTCGACCTTGAGTTCCCTATTACCAGCTTTTCTGTGCCCTCCTGCCTTCTTGTCCTTGCTCCTGGGCTGGTGTGCCCATTTAGTCTTGTTTTACGGGCTTATCTAATCTTTGGCTGAAGGGAGAACCTCAGGAGTGACTTCATTACTGAGCTAAAAGGGTGTCCGGGGGCCATACTATTGGGGTTTCTCCAGTCTGTGTCAGACCAGTAAGTCTGGTCTTTTTTATGTGTGGGTAAGTGAGACTTTTGTTCTATATTTTTCTTGAGCTCTGTCTGGGACCCTCTATTGTGATCCCACTTAGAGTAGTCATCAGTGGTAGCCGGGCACCGTCTATCTAGTTGTGCTGAACTCATTCTGGTAGAAGCTGTTGTACTTGTGTTTCATTAGTCCTTTGGACTAATTTTTCCCTTGTGTCTTTGGTTTTCTTCATTCTCTGAACAAGGACAATTTCATTTCTTCCTTCCCAATTCGTATACCTTTTATTTTCGTTTCTTATTTAATGGCATCAACTCGGATGTCCAGTGAGATAGTGAATAGGAGTGCTAAGAGGGGACATCCTTGTCTTATTTCCTTGACTTGAAATTTTAACCATTTTAAATGTGTTTTAGATCTGATGATTTGTGTTCCTTAGTTTATGTGTTTCTCTACCTGTATTTTAGGGCAGCGAGCTTAATTCTTTTTATGATCAACGGGAATACATAGGCAGAAGTGTTTATTACTGGAAGAAAGTATTGCCATTATTGAAGACAATCAAAAAGAAGACTAGTATTCCTGAACCTATTGATCCTCTGTTCAAACATTTTCATAGTGCAGACATACAGGTAAGGGGGAATCCCTTTGGGAATTAAATGGAGATGTGAGTTTCCAGTATATAAACAAAGAAATGGAGCTGTCGACTGCCTAAATGCCTGCCTATTTAATGATAGTTTTGCTTTCTAAATTTACTAGCTGTCACAAATACAACAGGAAAGAGTAATGCAGTGTTCATCTCATTAGATCATATAAAATCTTTGGAAAATCATTTGCGTTTCATGTTCTGAGTAGGGGCAATTTGACTAAAAATGACTTAAATTTGTTTAGATATCTGAAATTGGGGACTATGAGGAGGAAGCACACATAACATTCGCTGTATTGGATGCAGTTAATGGAAATATAGATGATGCTTTGACCGCTTTTGAATCTATAAAAACTGTTGTTTCTTATTGGAATCTTGCCCTGGTAAGTAGATGTGGCCCTTGAATTAAAATTTGTTTTTTTTGTTTTGAAAAAGTAATTATTTCATAACAGCACTCTTTGTATAGATTTTTTACAGGAAAGCAGAAGACATTGAAAATGATGCACTTTCACCTGAAGAACAAGAAGAATGCAAAAATTATTTGAGAAAGACGAGGGACTACCTAATAAAGATTTTAGATGATAGTGATTCAAATCCTTCAGTGATTAAGAAAGTAAGTTGCAAGTTTTTGTCTGTACTTTAGTATTATTGATAAATGGGTGACAAATATTTGTGCCTTGGCTTTATATTTTGGTAATTTAAAAAATGCTCAGGAATACCTTGTCAATAATACATGGGAGGTGTGTGTGTATATTGGTGTGTATAAATGTTTAGTTGCTATTGCTTTGTTTTAGATTTGGTGTGTCTTTTTTAAACTTAGCAATCTAGGTGTATGTTCTTACACAAGTACTTCTTGGGGAATTAGAGAATGTTTCTAAAGTAGGACACCATTACTTCTGTTGTCTTGGCAATGTAATCAAAACAAATGTTGCAACCTAAGGACTAGTTCTGAATGTATTTGGCAGCTAAACATATTGCTAATATTGACAGTTGTTCCTGACAGCTACAGATGCTTTTCTTTTTCTCATCTGCTATGGACAGTCTTATTTCCAGTTGTCAGGAGATTGAGAATGTCACTGTGATGTTAACTTCAGTTATGTGCAGCATTCTGAGTATCTTGTTTATTAATTTGTGTTGCATTCTTGATTTGGACTTACGTTGTCTAGTGCATTCTAGCATCTACATTTATTTTTTCCTATTCTAAATCAATTAGAAAACATCAGGAATTTACTTATATTGTTCACTTGGAATACTTTTCCAAGTTAATAATCCTCTACTAATACGACTGAGCTGAAGATTTCACGGGGCGGCTTGAGAAGACAAAGTATTATGATGACATGCGCAAAGACCTGGAGATAGAAAATCAAAGGGGAAGAACATGCTTAGCGTTTGTCAAACTGAAAGAACTGAAGAAAAAATTCAGGCCTCGAGTTGCAATGCTGGAGGATTCTACAAGGAAAATGTTAAACGACGCAGGAAGCATCAAAAGAAGATGGAAAGAATACAGAGTCGTTATACCAAAAAGAATTAGTCGATGCCCAGCCATTTCAGTAAGTAACATATGTTCAGAAACTGGTAGTACTAAAGGAAGAAGCCCAAGCTGCACTGAATGCATTGGTGAAAAACAAGGCTCCGGGATGCCAGTTGAGATGTTTCAACAAATGGATGCAGAACTGGAAGTGCTCACTCGTCGGTGCGAAGAAATTTAGAAGACAGCTACCTCACCAACCAGCTGGAAGAGATCCATGTTTATGCCTATTCCCAAGAAAGGTGATCCAACCAAATGCAGAAATTATCGAACAATAATCGTTAATATCACATGCAAGCAAAATTTTGCTGAAGACCATTCAGAAGCGGCTGTAACAGTATATCAACAGGGAACTGCAAGAAATTCAAGGCAGATTTAGAGGAGAACGTGGAACCAGGGATATCATTGCTGATGTCAGATGGATCCTGGCTGAAAGCAGAGAATACCAGAAAGATATTTACCTGTGTTTTATTGAATATGCTAAGGCATTTGACTGTGTGGAACATAACAAATTATGGATAACATTTTGGAGAATGAGAATTCTGGAATACTTAATTGTGCTCGTGAGGAATCTGTACATAGATCAAGAGGTAGTCGTTCAAACAGAACAAGGGGATACTGCATGGTTTTAAGTCAGGAAAGGTGGGTTTCAGGGTTGTATCCTTTCACCATATGTATTCAATCTGTATGCTGAGCAGATAATCCGAAAAGCTGGACTATATGAAGAAGAGTGGGGCATCAGGATTGGAGGAAGACTCATTAACAACCTGTGTTATGCAGATGACACAACCTTGCTTGCTAAAAGTGGAGAGGACTTAAGCACTTTCTGATGAAAATCATAAGGCCATAGCTTTCAGTATGGATTGAATCTCAACGTAAAGAAAACAAAAATTCTCACAAGTGGACCAATAAGCAACATGATGATAAATGGAGAAAAGAGTGAAGTTGTCAAGGATTTCGTTTTACTTGGATCCACAATCAACACCCATGGAAGCAGCAGTCAAGAAACCAGAAAATGCATTGCCTTGGCCAAATCTCCAAGAGATCTTCTTAAAGTGTTAAAAAGCAAGGATGTTACCTTGAGGACTAAGGTGCGTCTGACCCAAGCCGTGGTGTTTTCAGTAGCCTCATATGCATGTGAAAGCTGGTCAATGAATAAGGAAGACTGAAGAAGAACTGACGCCTTTGAATTGTGGTGTTGGCGAAGAATATTGAATGGACTGTGAAAAGAATGAACAAATCTGTCTTGGAAGAAGCACAACCAGAATGCTCCTTAGAAGCAAGGATGGCGAGACTGCGTCTTACATACTTTGGACATGTTGTCAGGAGGGATCAGTCCCTGGAGAAGGACATCATGCTTGGTGAAGTAGAGGGTCAGCGGAAAAGAGGAGGCCCCTCAATGAGATGGATTGACACAGTGGCTGCAATAATCGGCTCAAGCACAGCAACAATTGTGAGGACGGCGCAGGACCGGGCAGTATTTCATTCTGTTGTGCATGGGGTCGCCGTGAGTCGGAACTGACTCGACGGCACCTAACAATTACGACTGATACAAGTAATAGAAACAGCGTGGGTGTTAGTCGGAAGGCTTCAGTCTTAAGAGTTGTGATGATTACAAAGCACTTTCGCGTGTATTATTTAAAGTGTAAAGCACTTGAGATACAAAAGTGAGCAGAAGGTAGATAAGTTAGTAAGAAAAAATCTGTTTATTAATTTCAGAGTTCTTTGATTTTTTTGTAAACTAAGGGCCTTGATGAATGCCTTCTGTGTTTAGTTACCTGTGCCTCTGGAGTCTGTAAAGGAGATGCTTAATTCAGTCATGCAAGAACTTGAAGATTATAGTGAAGGAGGTCTTCTTTATAAAAATGGTTCTTTGCGAAATGCGGATTCAGAAATAAAACATTCTACACCATCTCCCACCAAATATTCTCTGTCACCAAGTAAAAGTTATAAGGTAAGTAGGAAAGAATTACTGTATTGTAGAATATGTTTCTGTTCTAAATGTTCTAAATACTATTTTTTATTGTTATTTTTTTTTAGTATTCTCCCAAAACACCACCTCGATGGGCAGAAGATCAAAATTCTTTACTGAAAATGATCTGTCAACAAGTAGAAGCTATTAAGGTAAATCACTTCATTTCGCTAAACTCTGCCTCTGTTATTCTAAGATTCAGTACGTGATCAGCTCCTCACTTCTCTCTAAAGCTGGCAAATGCCTGCTTGCCCTGCAGCCATAGAATCACACAGTGCTTTGTAGAGCTCTGTCTTGATACGACATTTTTGAAAGTAGTTACGTGTTTGTCTCCTCCACAAGCTTGAATCCTTCAAAGATACGGACTGTTTTATCCTAACCATAGCATGGTTCCTGGCATAGAAGAAGTTCCTGAGTGATTGAATGGAACTAACTACTGAAATATTAATGTTATCTTGGTCTGTGAGTTCATTTCTGAAGGTGGCTATGGTTCAGATTTATAGCTAGTAATTAAAAAGTGGTCAACTGTAATTTTACCCAAATAATGTGCGTGTTACATGTTTTTTGCCAGCTGTGCAACCCCCTTGCACATTATTTTACTACCTGTGCTCTGCTTGTTCTATGTGTGAGCATGTTACTTATGTAGATGCATTATTTGCGAAAAATATAGGAAGCCTCAAAAAAATCTGTCGTTTTTCTTTCTTTTTTTATTTAAATATTTTCACATTAATTTGACTCTTAATTGAGTAAGGAAATAGTTATAACTCTAAGGTGCCAAGGGGCTTTACTGTTTTGTAATTGGAAGTGTAAGTAGGTTTTATCATGCTCATGTTGGGCAAGAACTAAATAACTCATACTTGCAGAGTTACACCGCATCTTTATCAGTCACCAAGAGCCGGAATCGACTTGAATAGCACATAACAACATAGAAGGAAGAAGCGTGAAGCCAGACCATATTGGGTTTTGAAGTTTCACTCTGTCCCTTACTAGCAGAGTTTTACAATGCAGTGAGCAACGTGTGAGACTTAAAATATACTTTTTGGAGGGACACACATTTTTGAATTTGTGCCAAGACTTTATATGTTAATTTTGTGTAATCGTGACCTATGAAATTATATGCAATTTTGACCTGACATGTACTTTAAGCACCCCATATTGGTTTCTGGGGAATGTGGTGGAGCCTGAAAAGCTGAATTCTGGTACTGACTCTTGCACTAACTAATGATCTTGGGCCAGTTAATTTTTTATTGTTCTGTTTGGCTTCTCTTTTGTAAAGTAAGAGAACTGGACTGATTAGTTCTCATTAAATTACACAGCTCTTTGAATTTTTAAAGTTACAATTTATAGCACTGATTGGATGTTTGAGACTCTGGGCCAGATACCAGTAGTGACCAGTAAAGTTTTCTAGTTGTTCCACCAGTTTGTTTTTCTTGAGTGTGCAACATCTGGACAAGGTGCAGTGGATAGGTGGGTCAGGAAATGTTCATTTAGATTGGAAATTGACCAGAAATTGAGGTATTTCTGGACCTCATAGTTATGGCCTTCTGGGAAATTTCTATTTGAAAAAATTTTATCTAATTTTTTTTTCAGCTATATTGGTGTCAATTCCCTGGCCCTCCACATCTCCCACTCTGCATTCTAATTGCTCGAGTCTGCTTCTCTGACTCCTATTGCTTTGTCTAATTCTATAATTTTATTGTTAATCTTTTGGATTTCTGAATGCTGTCTCTCTATGGATTCTTGCAACTTACTAATTTTTCCACTATGTTCTTGAATAATCTTTTTGAGTTCTTCAACTGCTTTATCAGTGTGTTCCGTGGCTTTTTCTGTAGATTGCCTTATTTCATTTCTGAGGTCATCCCTGATGTCTTGAAGCATTCTGTAAATTACTTTTTTATATTTTGCATCTGGCAATTCCAGGATTGTATCTTCATTTGGGAAAGATTTTGATTCTTTAATTTGGGGAGTTGTAGAATCAATCATGGTCGTCTGCTTTATGTGGTTTGATATCGACTGCTGTCTCCGAGCCATCACTAAGATATTGTAGTGATTTATTCTATATTTGCTTACTGAGTCTTATCTTGTTTTGTTTTCTTTCAGTATATGTGGATGGGCTACTAGGTTTTGCTGTCTTGATTGTTGTAGCCCTTGAATTATGTCGTATTACCAGCTGGTTTGGGGTGTTACCAGATATATAAGCCTAAGAGTCCACTCATTATTCTTGAGTAGAATCTGATTTTGGGACACCAAGTGTGTGGTGCAGACTGTCACCTATCCACCTAGAGAAGTAGTGGTGATAGTTGTGTGCACCAGAGTCTAGTAGCAGCTGGGGTTCACACTCCGGGGGGGGCAGGATGCTGACAGACTTCCCCCAAGTGCCAGTGAGGTAGGCGTGTCTCTATTCCTAAAGCACTTTGGTGGGTGGGCTCTGCAGCTGTACCTTAGGCCCCCAATGAAAGTACCTCTGCAGATTGGTAGGTGTCACCCTCCTTAGACCCCTAAGGCAGGAGGCTAGGTGGTCTGCAGGGAGGTTCAGCCCTCAGTTCCCTGTTGTGGCTCAGTGAGGGTTCTGTTGAATACGCAGAGGTATCAGACCTGGGAAACTTGTCTTTCCAGTAATCCGCTAAAACAATTACAGTCAGATCCCTATCAGAAATGTCCTTGCATTATAATAGCCACCTTGTTCCCTGTAGGGATGAAAGCCCAGACTGTGGATCACATATGCTTGGCTGGAGCTGGTTCTGTGTTTTTAGTCCAATTAGGGAAGGATTTTTGGTCCCTGGGTTTGTTTGTAGCTGCTTCTCTCAGGCCAGGAGAATGGGTTAGGAAAAGACCAAAAAAAAAAAAAGGAAAGAAAAACCGCAGCGCAGTTCACTGTCTGGCTCAGGAAATTCCAATGTTAATGAAGCTGCCTGGGAAGGGGAGGGGAGAGTTCAGATGAATAGGAGAGAGTAGCACCCCAGAATATAGACAAAGTTACTTATCTTGCTTGGGATGGCTGTTTTATCTGAGATTCCCGAGGGGTGTATAGCCTGTGTGCATTGGCTGGGTCGAGATTGTCCCCGAGGGTCAGGCCCACGTCCTGTGCTTGCACTGTCTCAGAAGCCGTGGTTAGTTCCTCTGCTCCCAGTCCAATCCCAGCGCCAAGGTTCCCCGGCTGGGACGCCGCACTCCAGGCTCCAAAACCAGTTGCTGCCTCCCAGTGACTTCTTTCTCCTGTCAGCCGTGTCGCTGCGCTGCCTACGTGCACCGGCTGGGCTTCCCCCGAGGTCAATTCTGGGGGCCAGGGCTGCGTTCCGTGTTTGCGCCGTCTCAGGATGCCGTGCTCAGCTCCCCTGCACCCAGTCCAAAGCCCAGCGCCAAGGTTTTCTGACTGGGACGCTGGCTCCAGGCTCCGAAAACAGTCGCTGCTTCCCCGTGGTTGTTCGTTCTCAGTCTCTGTCACTCAGGTCATCTCTTTAGATTTGTGTTTGACGGTCAGGGTTCGTAGATTGTCATGTATGTGATCAATTCAGTTGTTTTTCCGAGTCTTTTTTGCAAGAGGGATCTGTGGTAGCTTCTACCTAGTCAGCCATCTTGGCCCCGCCTCCTGAAAACATTTTAGAAGAGGAAAGTAGATATGCCAGATCTGTTTCTGACTTTACGTACAACTGTCGGATGCTTGGTCCAATGTAGTGTTTTACCTGTTGTCTGAAGCTCTGTCATTTCTTTGGAAAGAGAAATCGTTTCTTCGTAAGTGCCTGTTTTGTAAGGGACATTTTGTAGGTTCTGTGGCTGAGTGGCTGAGTGTCAGGGTGTTGCCGTTTAGTTGTCTTTATAGTAGCAGAGGATGATGGCTAGCCACACAGCTACCTTAGAAGGCAATATAGCTGCCATTTTGTCTAGACAGCGGAGTGGGTATGTGAAAACAGTTTTGGAGTCAGACCTGTTTGAATTCAGCTACCATTTCGTGCATCTTTTTTTTTTTTTTCATTTTAAGATGTGAGGTAGTATTGTTTATCTAACAGTGTGTAAAGATTAATTAAGAACTTGTAAAGTGCCTAGAACATACCGTTGTATGTGTAATAAACTCCGAGCAAAATGTGCTTGTTTTCCCTTCCCTCTGAATGTTATCAGAGCCAGCACTGGAGCATCACTTTGAGGGACTGAGTGGTATTTTGTTAGCTCAAATGTGGGTAAGTGGAGAGCGATTACTCCTAGTACAGGGAGGTCATTGGGAATGCCTAGTAGTCCAGAGGTACTGAAGAGTAAAGCAGCACTGAAGGAAAGGCCTGAATGTTGTCGGGAGCAATACTGCTGAGGACGTTGAATGTTAGGGAAAGTTTTATTTAATTTGTAGGTATTTGTGTTTTAAGCAGCGAAGTTTCTTGGTCAGAACTGAACTTCAGAAATATTCATCTAGGCAGGTGTAGAATGGAATGGAGATGAATTCCATTTAGGAAGTTATTCAGTGATTTAGGTTAGAGTTAGAGGGAATTTATTAGATGGTGGTACTAAGGAATGAAAGAATGGGAAAAGATAAAGAGCTTTTCATAAACTGAGGATCGTGTTATTAAAATCAGCCATCGGAAACTAGAATCTATTAGAAAGTATCATCAGGTATTGAAATTTAGAGTATTAAGTTTGCCCAAGCTGTGTTTCTGGCATGATAAAATTCTTAAAAAAATTTTTTTTCCCAATAGAAAGAAATGCAGGAATTGAAACTAAATAGCAGTAACTCAGCGTCCTCTCATCGTTGGCCCACAGAAAATTATGGACCAGACTCAGTGCCTGATGGATATCAAGGATCACAGACTTTTCATGGAGCTCCACTAACAGGTAAGTTGGCAATTGGATAATCCCTGATTTTAGAGAATTTACTGTATCTCTTCCTCTTTTAAATAGATGGCATGTGAAATCGCCTCGTCTACATATGTTTATTTCCGTACACGTCTTTATATGTCTGTTTATACGTGTTACCTTGAAAGCATTGGTATTACTGAGATTTTTATAACTACAATCATAAAACAAAACAAGATTTGTCTGGTCCAGTGAATATAAAGGCTGAAATGATCCTTTAATGCACATCTCAGAAAAGCTAAGACTGAGGTGGAATTACTCCTTACAATGTGAAAAACGTTAGTTTATGTACTAAGAGATGCCTAATTAAGAGCTTAAGCCGGTGGGGAATTATTTTGATGAAATACTAAGAGACAGGACATTAACGGAAAGTACTGTTTATTTTGAAATACCGTAGCCATAACATAGAAAGAAGGAGCCCTGGTGGTGCAGTGGTTAAGCTGTTGGCTCTTAACCGTAGGGTTGGCAGTTCAAACCCACTAGTGGCTTTGTGGGAGAAAAGATTTGCAGTCTGTTCCCATAGAGATTACAGCCTAGGAAACCCTGTGGGGCAGTTCTTACTCTGTCATATATGGCTGCTATGAGCCGGAATTGACTCGATGGCACATAACAACATAGGAAGGGAGGAATTTGAAGCCAGACCATATTGGGTTTTGAAGCTGTACTGTATCACTTACTAGCTGTGTGAAGTCACATGTAAGTTAACCTCTCTGAGCCAGTTCTCTTATTTGAAATCTGGAGATAATACTCACCTCACATGATTATTGTGAGCATTTGTGTGTGAGAGTGAGTGTATTAGGCATTTACCACATTATACAGTAAATGTGTAATAAACTGAGGGTACTGCTAGTGCTTACTCTTTGCTGGCTGCGTGCAAAGGTGCATCGTATAGTTTAATCACAGAAACCTAGAGTGGTAGGTACTATTATTAATCCCAATTTCACATAGGAAGAAACAGTTTCAGAACAGTTAGAGCCGTTATTATACAGCTAGTTATTGATAGAGCCAGCATTCAAACTCAGGAAGTCTAACTGAAAAATCACTTGCCAGTTTGATATATTGTCCTCCAGGCAGACAGAAATGACAATAAAGATAGGTTGGTTTTGCATGAGACCAGTTCCTATAATAGCACATGCACACATTTCCTTGTAAATATTTAGCATGTTAAGGGCTAGTTTAGATTAGCACATTTGTGTCACGCTCCATAAGGACATGCTTAAGGCA
Organism: Elephas maximus indicus; assembly: GCF_024166365.1. NCBI lineage: Eukaryota > Metazoa > Chordata > Mammalia > Proboscidea > Elephantidae > Elephas > Elephas maximus. Next base: position 77,043,794 of record NC_064835.1, on the reverse strand, counting down.
ACCTCACTGTCCTCTAGTGACATGGTCTTCTAAATGCAGGCAAAATAATAGAAAGAAAAATCTTTGTAAAGTAAAACTTCTGAAATGTCACGTGTCATTTAGATAAGTATATGAAATGTCGAGTTCACTTCCTGCTTACTTAACAACCCTGTGTATAAGGAGGATAAATAGACTGGCTACCCTTTTCTAGGTCTTTCTCAAATCTGTCTGGAATTGTATGGCACCTCTTGGGTCACAGTTTACATTTCCTTTTTAGCTCACAGGTATAAAAGATCTTCTGGTTGTTATACAAACACAGAAACATAACATTCACATTGTCTCGTTCTCACAGTAACCTGTGAACTGTACTGAAGTACATCCTCATTTTACATTTGAGAAAAATGGAGACCCCACATGACTTCTTGACAAGGTCACAAAGCAGTTTTGTGGCATTGAAAGGAAGAGAGCCCAGATCTTTTTTTTGTGTTCATGATTTTTTTTCCTTAATGAAAGTAAATGATCTTTGTCTTTTTAAAAAATAAGGTGGTTACAAACATAGATTAATGTACTTTTAGGAAGTATTCAGAAGTATGGAACACTGTAAAGAAAACTAAAAAATAACCACCTTTCTATCAACTCTTTCTGTCAACTAGAGTCCTGTTAACATTTTGGAGCATTTCCTTCTGGTTCTTTTTCTTTGTAAACATGAAGAATGTTTTATGAGATTGTTACCATGTTGTATGTAGATGATACAGCCTATTTTAAAAATATTACCTTAAGCTCTAAGCATATTTCTGTTAAATATCCTTCAAAAATACTTTCAATGTACATGGTATTCCATCATAGGGAAGTACCACAAATTCTGTTCTCTTATTTATTTATTTCGTTTCCAGTTTTTGCTGTTATAAATTGTACTGTGGACACATCCCTAGGATTCTCGGGTATTTAAAAAGTTCTTTCAGTTGCATTGGGAAGTTGCTTTTCAGAAAAGCTATACCAATTTACACTCTTACCATTAAGTGTCTAATAGTGCCATCTTATTGCTCTTTTGCTAGTGTTGACTTGTATCGGTTTACAGAAAACCTTTTCCAATTTGTAAGAATGGTACCCATTTTTAAATTTCATTTGTTTACTACTATTTGTGCTCATGGGGTCACTAACAGAATTGGCTTGATGGAAGCTAACAACAGCAAGTTATGCTTAACACTTTATAATCTTTTATATTTCTTCCTGAACTGTCTATTCATATTGTGCTTGTTTTCAGCTAGAGTATTTTTAATAGGCTCATAAGAACTCTTTATTCTTTTTGTTTTTTTCTGTTAATTACTGATAGGAGGCCTAGTCACTGGTCATCAGTTACATTTTGGACTCAGATTCTTGGCTTATATTGTTCAGTGTGTTCTGTATTCTCTATCTCCTACCCGGATATTTCCAAAAGACCCATCTTCAGCAGGCAGTTCCATTCATTTTCTCAATTTAAACTTGGGCTTCTTCAGCAGTTTTGACTTTCCTTAGTAATGCCATGGTAGGGATAAGTAGACTTTTAGCCTTCTCTAGTTCTTTTTCAGTGCTCTCTGGAATCCTTTGTTTGGTGTCTCTTGGGTCACAGCTTCTGTTTCTTCTTCCACAATAGGTATAAAAGGTCTTCTGCTTTTTTTATTTTCTGCAAACCTCATAAAACAGATGAAGCAAATGACTGTAGGTAGTTTTGCCATCATGGGTATCTTCTAGTTTTGTTTCTCATTTTACTCATATAAAACAGATGAAGCAAAATAGCCTTGATATCGACATGAGTGTCAATCGTACTGTGCTTTTCTTTATTTCTTAACAAACCAAGGAATACATTGTGTCACTTGTGAGATCTTTCCACGAGTTGTAAGGTGATTTTTGACCCGAACATCCTCAGTAATAGTTTGAGTTTACAAAATACAACTTTGTCAATCTGCCAATTTTCAAGGCTCACTTAAAATACATGGCCCTTGAGATTATCAGGTGAATTTTGGTTCCTTCAGTCCCTGTGACTTTTGCGTTCCAGTATTTCTAATGTTGAATATGACTGTGCTTTCACATCATACCAGCCTTTCTTAAAAAATGAACCAGCCACTTTTCTTCTTGGCTCCCTTTTTAATGCTTACGAGGCACTTATTCTTGCTGACCACCATGGTGCTACTCCCCTATTTCTCATTTGTCCTATTTAGTGGTTTTTCCTAGTTTGTCATTTTGTTTTTAATCTTCTTTATGATGTATTTGATGTGCAGAAGTTTAAAAATCTATGTAGTTAAATACTCCTTTGACTTCTATTGCTTTTGTATTTATAGTTTTTGCCTACCTAGATAGTCTTGTTGTAGTATAGACTTTTTAACAGTGTTTTCTTTTCTTTTTTTGTTTGTTTGTTTTTTTTTTTTTTAGTTGCAACTACTGGCCCTTCACCATATTATAGTCAGTCACCAGCATATAATTCCCAGTATCTTCTCAGACCAGCAGCTAATGTTACTCCCACAAAGGTAACAAAGGAATAATTTATACATTAATAAATATAGTCGATTCTCGTAATTCGTGGTAGTTATGGTCTATAAAGTTGCCGCAAACATTGAATTAACAAATATCAAACCATTGCTCCTCGGGCAAATACAGGGTTAGATTTCTGTGAGCCTCTGGTCACAACATTTTCGTCAGCTGATCAGTATCGTAACCTTTATGTGTGTTTCTGTTTAAAGACACCTGATTAAACATACATTGTTAATTCATTAACAGCACTCTAACTCATGATCGAATGAAGCTTATCTAACATTTTCTTCATAAGGCACATCACAGCATTCTTGTGCTTAAGAACAGTATACAGCACTTCACCCACTATGCTTGGGGGCCATTTTAAACAGCGAAATCACCAACCAAAAGCACAAAAAAGTGGCGCTAAGTAGCCTGCAAAAAGGATACCTTTTTATAGTATGACGGCTGAAAGCAGAGCGTCGCCTTGTTTGACCTCAGCTGGAAGTGTGCATTGGGCAACTCAGAATTTTCACTGCTCTGTGCGTGTCTGCAAATGACTGCACAAGGGCTGCAGGTTTTGATTTTGGGTTTACAAGTAAATTTTAGTGAGTAGGCGAATTTGCAAATATGGCATCCGTGAATAATGAGGATCGACTGTATCTCCTTTTAATTGTTTAGGCTTTCTTCAGAGAAACTAAAGGAATAGTAGAGTATTCGTACTTATATGTAGCTCAGGAATGGACATTTTAAATTTCTTTCCAGATATAGCAGTTATACTTAATCACCTTATTTTTGTGTTATTTTAAGTGCAGATTTTAAATGGGGGATGGTGGTGAACCCTTCATTATTCTGTTTTAGCAGAAATAGGACTGGAATGTCCCAGGTTTCTCAACCACTATGTGAATAAGTAGTTATAGGCCTGACGTGTGGCTATATAACTATGGATCGAGACCCAATATTAAAATAGTGGTGTGAGAGCTTTGAAGACAGAGGGTTTGGGTGCTTTTAAACCTTGGTTCTTCTGCTTACTGTGACCTTGAGCAAATTTCTTAATCTCTATACATTAGTTGCCTCATATGTAAAATGAGGATAGTAATAATACCTTAATTCATTGGGTGGTATTAAAATGAGGTAATATATACGTAGAATGCTTCGAACAGTGCCCAGCTGGCACATTAGTAAATGCTTGATAAATGTTAGTCTTCATCGTCATCATCATTATTGTTAACATCATTTGACATATTGTTTAGGAATGAAGAAGATACGTATCCTGTGGATTTATTGTAGCAGAAGTAGATTTTTTAAGATGCTGCCGATAATCAGGGCAGTTTTCATTATATGCCAAGAAGGACTATAAACTGAAATTGTCTTTGTAGTTATGTTGCTTTCTCAAAATAATGTGATATATACCTCGATGATCTCTTCTTTACCTAATAATACTCATGTTTGAGTTTTGTGAGACTTGGTTTGTGTCTAGTTGTCTATAATTTCTGCAGACAATCTACAAAAATTTTAACTTATTTTTTTTTTTAGGGTCCAGTTTATGGCATGAATAGGCTTCCACCCCAACAGCACATGTATGCCTATCCTCAACAGATGCACACACCACCAGTGCAAAGCTCATCCACTTGTATGTTCTCTCAAGAGATGTATGGTCCTCCGCTGCGTTTTGAGTCTCCTGCAACAGGAATTTTATCACCCAGGGGCGATGATTACTTTAATTACAGTGTTCCGCAGACAAGCACAAATCCACCTTTGCCAGAACCAGGTTATTTCACAAAACCTCCAGTTGTAGCTCCCGCTTCAAGATCTGCAGAATTTGGAAAATGTAATTTTGTTCAGCCCATTCCAGGTGAAGGAATAAGGCAATCTTTAACAACACCAGCACAGCCAACACAGCCAACTCCTTTTAAATTTAACTCAAATTTCAAATCAAATGATGGTGACTTCACGTTTTCCTCACCACAGGTTGTAACGCAGTCCTCTTCTACAGCTTACAATAGCAGTGAAAGCCTCTTAGGGCTCCTAACTTCAGATAAACCTTTGCAGGGAGATGGCTATAGTGGACCAAAACCTATTTCTGGTCAGAACATTGGACCTCGGAATACATTCAATTTTGGAAGCAAAAATGTGTCTGGAATTTCATTTACAGAAAACGTGGGGCCAAATCAGCAAAAGAATTCAGGTTTTTGCCGAAGTGATGATATGTTTACTTTCCATGGTCCGGGGAAATCGGTATTTGGGACACCTGTTCCAGAGTTAGCAAGCAAGAATCATGAAGCAGATGGAGGAAGTGCCCATGGGGATGAAGATGATGATGGCCCTCACTTTGAGCCTGTGGTACCTCTCCCCGATAAGATTGAAGTAAAAACTGGGGAGGAAGATGAGGAAGAATTCTTTTGCAATCGTGCAAAATTGTTCCGTTTTGATACAGAATCCAAAGAATGGAAGGAACGGGGCATTGGCAATGTAAAAATACTAAGGCATAAAACATCTGGTAAAATTCGCCTCCTAATGAGACGGGAGCAGGTATTGAAGATCTGTGCAAACCATTACATAAGCCCAGACATGAAACTGGCCCCAAATGCTGGATCAGACAAATCTTTTGTATGGCATGCTCTTGATTATGCAGATGAGTCACCAAAACCAGAACAACTCGCTATTAGATTCAAAACTCCGGAGGAAGCAGCACTTTTTAAGTGCAAGTTTGAAGAGGCCCAGAGCATTTTAAAAGCCTCAGGAGCAAATGTAACCGCATCAACAAACCAGACTGTCAGAATTGTAAAAGAACCCACAGGTCACGATAACAAGGATATTTGCAAATCTGATGCTGGAAATTTGAATTTTGAATTTCAGGTTGCGAAGAAAGAAGGGCCTTGGTGGCATTGTAATAGGTGCTCCGTGAAGAACGCTGCAACTGCTAAGAAATGTGTATCATGCCAAAATCTAAACCCAAATAATAAAGAGCTCCTTGGCCCACCGTTAGTTGAATCCATTCCCACTCTTAAAACTGGCCTAGAAAGTACGCAAGATAAGTTTGCGTTGACTCCAAAGAAAGCAGGTCACTGGGACTGTAATATTTGTTCAGTAAGAAATGAACCTACTGCAGCCTACTGTATCGCATGCCAGAATACAAAGCTGCCTAGCAAAAGGGGATCTTCACTTGTCCAGCCACCTTCCTTTAAGTTTGGCCAGGGAGATCTTCCTAAGTGTGTTAGCAGTGATTGCAGATCAGCCTTTTCTGCCAAGGAAGGACAGTGGGATTGCAGTGTATGCTTTGCACTAAATGAAGGAAACTCTACAAAATGTGTTACTTGTCAGAATTCAAGAAAACAGAGTCAACCTAGTTACATTTCAGCACCTGCCTCTTTTAAGTTTGGTTCTTCAGAGACAAGCAAGGCTCCAAACAGTGGTTTTGAGGACATGTTTACTAAGAAGGAAGGACAGTGGAATTGCAGTGTTTGCTCAGTACAGAATGAAGCAAGTGCTGCCAAATGTGTTGCTTGTCAGAATCCAAGTAAACAGAATCAACCTACTTCTGCTGTTCCAGCACCTGCCTCTTTTAAGTTTGGCTCTTCAGAGACAAGCAAGGCTCCAAAGAGTGGATTTGAGGGAGTGTTCATCCAGAAGGAAGGACAGTGGGATTGTAGCGGATGCTTAATACGAAATGAAGCAAGTGCTGCCAAATGTGTTGCTTGTCAGAATCCAAGGAAACAGAATTGGCCGGCTTCCGTTCCAGTACCTGCCTCTTCGGAGACAAGCAAGGCTCCAAAGAGTGGATTTGAGGGAGTGTTCACCAAGAAGGAAGGACAGTGGGATTGTAGCGTATGCTTAATACGAAATGAAGCAAGTGCTGCCAAATGTGTTGCTTGTCAGAATCCAAGTAAACAGAATCAGCCTGCTTCCGTTCCAGTACCTGGCTCTTCAGAGACAAGCAAGGCTCCAAAGAGTGGATTTGAGGGAGTGTTCACCAAGAAGGAAGGGCAGTGGGATTGTACCTCATGCTTAATACGAAATGAAGCAAGTGCTGCCAAATGTGTTGCTTGTCAGAATCCAAGTAAACAGAATCAACCTACTTCTGCTGTTCCAGCACCTGGCTCTTTTAAGTTTGGTACTTTAGAGACAAGCAAGGCTCCAAAGAGTGGATTTGAGGGAGTGTTCACCAAGAAGGAAGGACAGTGGGATTGTAGCGTATGCTTAATACGAAATGAAGCAAGTGCTGCCAAATGCGTTGCTTGTCAGAATCCAAGTAAACAGAATCAGCCTGCTTCCGTTCCAGCACCTGCCTCTTCGGAGACAAGCAAGGCTCCAAAGAGTGGATTTGAGGGAGTGTTCACCAAGAAGGAAGGACAGTGGGATTGTAGTGTTTGCTCTGTACGAAATGGGAGTTCTTCCTTAAAATGTGTGGCTTGTGATGCCGCTAAATCAACTCACAAACCTACCTCAGAAGCTCCTTCAGCTTTCACGTTGGGTACAAAAACTAAGTTAAATGACTCGGCTAGAAGTCAGGTAGGCACAGGATTTAAAACGGACTTTTCAGAAAAAGGTTTTAAATTTGGCAGTATAGAGCAAGGTTTTAAATTTGGACATGTGGATCAAGAAAGTACACCTTCATTTACATTTCAGGGTTCTTCTAATAATGAATCTAAGTCAACAAAAGAAGGATTTAATTTTTCCATCCCTGTGTCTGCTGATGGATTTAAATTTGGCATTCAGGAGTCAGGAAATCAAGAGAAGAGTGAAAACGAAAAACCCTCTGAAAGTGACACTGGTTTCCAGGCTCAAGATGTCAGTAGCCAGAAGAATGGGAGTGGTTTGATTTTTGGTCAGACTAGTAGTACTTTTAGCTTTGCAGATCTTGCAAAATCAACGTCAGGGGAAGGATTTCAATTTGGCAAAAAAGATCCCAATTTCAAGGGGTTTTCAGGTGCTGGAGAAAAGTTATTTTCATCACAGAGTGGTAAAATGGTTGATAAAGCCAGCACTTCTCCTGACCTTGAGAAGGACCATGATACCTACAAGACTGAGGACACTGATGACATCCATTTTGAACCAGTGGTTCAGATGCCTGAAAAGGTGGAACTTGTAACAGGGGAAGAAGATGAAAAAGTTCTTTACTCACAGAGGGTAAAATTATTTAGATTTGATGCTGAGATAAGTCAGTGGAAAGAAAGGGGCCTGGGGAACTTAAAAATTCTCAAAAATGAAGTCAATGGCAAACTACGAATGCTGATGCGAAGAGAACAAGTACTAAAAGTCTGTGCTAATCATTGGATAACCACTACGATGAACCTGAAGCCTCTCTCTGGGTCAGACAGAGCATGGATGTGGCTAGCTAGTGATTTTTCTGATGGTGATGCCAAGCTAGAGCAGCTGGCAGCAAAATTTAAAACACCAGAACTGGCTGAAGAATTCAAGCAGAAATTTGAAGAATGTCAGAGACTTTTATTAGATATACCACTTCAAACTCCTCATAAGCTTGTCGATACTGGCCGAGCTGCCAAGTTAATACAGAGAGCCGAAGAAATGAAGAGTGGACTGAAAGATTTCAAAACGTTTTTGACAAATGATCAAACAAAAGTTACTGACGAAGAGAGTACAAGTTCAGGTTCAGGTGCCGTCGGTGCTTCAGACACAGCAATTAAGGCCAATCCTGAAAGCACTGGGCCTACGTTAGAGTGGGATAACTATGATTTAAGAGAGGATGCTTTGGATGACAGTGTAAGTAGTAGCTCAGTACATGCTTCTCCATTGGCGAGTAGCCCCGTGAGAAAGAACCTCTTCCGCTTTGGTGAGTCAACAACAGGCTTTAACTTCAGTTTCAAATCTGCTTTGAGTCCGTCTAAGTCCCCTGCCAAGCTGAATCAGAGTGGGACTTCAGTTGGCACGGATGAAGAATCTGATGTTACTCAAGAAGAAGAAAGAGATGGACAGTACTTTGAACCCGTTGTACCTTTGCCTGATCTAGTCGAAGTATCCAGTGGTGAGGAAAATGAACAAGTTGTTTTTAGTCACAGAGCAAAACTTTATAGGTATGATAAAGATGTTGGTCAATGGAAAGAAAGGGGTATTGGCGATATAAAGATTTTACAGAATTATGATAACAAGCAAGTTCGCATAGTGATGAGAAGAGACCAGGTATTAAAACTTTGTGCCAATCACAGAATAACTCCAGACATGACCTTGCAAACCATGAAAGGGACAGAAAGAGTGTGGGTGTGGACAGCATGTGATTTTGCAGATGGAGAAAGAAAAGTAGAACATTTAGCTGTCCGTTTTAAACTGCAGGATGTTGCAGACTCATTTAAGAAAATTTTTGATGAAGCAAAAATAGCTCAAGAAAAAGATTCTTTGATTACACCTCATGTTTCTCGTTCGACCACCCCCAGAGAGTCACCATGTGGCAAAATGGCTGTAGCTGTGTTAGAAGAAACTACAAGGGAAAGGACAGATTTAATCCAGGGTGACGATACCGCAGATGCAGCTTCAGACGTTGGAGAAGTGTCTAGCACGTCTGAAGCGACAACAAAAGCAGTGGTTTCTCCTCCGAAGTTTGTCTTTGGTTCCGAGTCTGTTAAAAGCATTTTTAGTAGTGAAAAATCAAAGCCATTTGCATTTGGCAACAGTTCAGCCACTGGGTCTTTGTTTGGATTTAGTTTTAATGCACCTTTGAAAAATAACAGTAGTGAAACTAGTTCAGTAGTCCAGAGTGGACCTGAAAGAAAAGTGGAATCTAACAAATGTGAACCGTCGAAGAACTCTGATACCGAAGAATCTTCAGATGGCAAAGCCAGAACTCTCTTTGCTCCCTCTCCAAAGGAGGAAACCTCCACTAACTACGTATTTAAGACGCCAGAAAAGGGTAAGTGCTTAGTCCTCAGAGTTAAGCAGAAGGTTCTTTTTTTTGTTGTTCTTTTTTATGTTTATCTTGATACAGAGACTCTTTATGGGATATTAATGTTATAAAGTTGGGCCATAAACAGTGCTTTGTACATTATGGACACCTAAAACAGATTTGAGCAGATTTGTTTTCTCCCTAAATGAGTTTACCTAGGAGTGTTCAGATAGCAACAGAGTGCTCTTCAGGAGATTTTAATAACTGGAAGGTATTTGTGTCATACTTACAGCAGAGCACTAACCTACTACATTATGAAAGCTTCATGACTCATGGACTCGAATCATGAGCATCAATTTGGGTTTCTCTTTTAAGTCCAGGAAATTTCATTCTTCAATTTTTTTTTTTTGTCACTCAAAGAACATGGGGACTGAAATGTTCAAATTTTATGTAAGTTAGTCTTGCCACCATTTATTAAGTGAGCATAGAGTGAAACCATTGGGATAAATGAGAATGTGAGACAATCAGATTGGTATAAATCGAGGCACTCTGGCTTTTCATATTTTAAAATTATATTCAGTTTGTTTCTCAAAATGTTCAAAAATTAAATGCTCTTTATTTTCTAGGGTTTAATTTTAGCCTTTTTAAATCTAATCCAATGGCTTTTTGGACCAGCACCCCATCCTCACAGCCTGAGAGCAAAGGTATAGAGGTAGCATTCTCAGTATGAGATGACATCCATTTTCTAAGCAACTGGTAGTCTTTAGCAAAGTATCTGTGGCTGTATGAAACCAAGTACTTAACACTACAACGTGCATGTAAAGAATGCCAGTTTAAGCGCTCAACTGCTAACCGAAAGGTCGGGGGTCAGACCCACCAGCTGCTTTGCAGGCGAAAGATGTGCCGCCAGTTTGCTTCTGTAAAGATTGCAGCCTTGGAAATCCCATGGGGCAGTTCTGCCTTGTTCTATAGGGTTGCTGTGGGTTGGAATCTACTTGACACGATGGGTTTGGTTTTTGTAGTTAGGAATGTGATTGGTATTACTTTAAAACTGAAAGTCCCGAAGTCAAGGACTGTATCGCTGTATTTGTTTGACAATGTATAACACAGTTGAGATGTTCAAGATGTAGACACTAGAGTTTTCATTTTTCTAATCTTGCCCGTGAAGATCTGCAGTAGATCCCACTTCCTGTTACACCACTCCAGTACCAACATTTATTTTTACAAATGATCTGTGGTACATACATAAAATATCCAGTATATACTGGTAGTTGTTAAAATTGGAGTCTCTTTTCAAACCACGCCCAAAACAGTAGCCCTGATGTGACACTTTGTTGTTCCATGATTGTGTACACACTCCTGCCATCACATGTTTGGATATTAGCAAACATTAGTGGCAAAAGATAAAGACTATGTAAAGTATATGTCTTCATTAAGCAGAGCTGAAAATAATAATAGAGCATTGAAATACAAAGCAGCCAATGGTGAGGACCACCTTGAGCTAACTCAGAACGATGTTGTGTGATAGAAACGTGACATCTGAGTACGTTAAAAGAACAAACAAACAAACAAAAAACGCAGCATTAAAGAGTTATGCCGCCAGTCAAAAGGCATTTAGCTTAGCCACTGCTCCACCAGGGCTCGTTGTTGTTAGGTGCTGTCAAGTTGGTTCTGACTCATAGCCACCTAAAGCAGTTCTTAACCTTTTTTTCTTAAGGATGCAGTCTTCCAGAAAGGTAAGTGAAAAGTGGGCATATACTTGCACACATACCCTGTGAGCCCTAAATTAAGAATCCCAGGCCAAAAAAGCAAATTGACCAATATATCTCTGTAGGACGGAGAGATGTATTCTGTTTTAAGACTGAGAATATCATAATCCCAAGGGACCTTAGAGATGAAGATCTTAGACATGAGAGAATTGAGGCCCACGGAGTCTATCTGATTTATCAAAGTCATTATTACTAGTCAATGGCTGAACACTGGAACAACAATCTGTGTCTTAAATAATGTTCTTTTACTCTTCTTGGCTAGGAATTGATACTAAACTTTCATTTGCAGTGAAGGAGAGTGAAGGCTGGTTTAACACTGAGGGAAGTGCTGTAATTCTCTATAGAGCAGTGCTACCCGATAGGAATATAATGTGAGCTATGTATGTAATTTAAAATTTTCTAGTAGCCACATTAAAAAGAAAAAGGTGAAAAAAAAAAAGGTGAAGTTAATTTTTAATATGTTTTATTTAATCTACTATATCCACAATGCCATTTCAACTTCTAATCAGTATGAAAGATGACTAATGATACATTTCACATTCCTTTTTTTCAAGCCCAGGTATTCAAAATCCAGCGTGTATTTCACCCTTATACCTCAGTTTGGACCATCCATGTTTCAAGTCCTCAATAGCCACATGTGGCTAGAGGCTACCATACTGGGAAGCATAGCTCTAGGTAGTCTGTTGGTACATGCCATGCTTCATGACTGGCTTTATGAATTTCTTTATCCAGAAATTCTTTGTAGACCAGTACAGATTGTATATAGAATTCTTTTAAGTTGGTTTTTCAGCCATAGAAATTGTCTTAGATTCTTACAGTATTATTTACTCACAGTAGAACAGTTTTTACTTAAGTTTATCCAGTTATCATGTTTGGAAATATGCAGCCCTAATCATCTGTTGTCCTTGGCAATTGTTAACTTTGTTTGTAGGAACTAATCAAGGTTGGCTTCAGATTAGTTTCATATTATACTAATCTTTGCTTTTGATTTCCTTTAAGACTTTTTTCAGTTGTTGCAAATGCATGGGTATTTTGCTAAACTGCTGTTTAGCATGCCAGAAGTGGTTATGGCAGCACAGCGCTTTAAAATTATGAAAATAATAGTAATTATTTTCAATGGTGAATAAAAGCAGGGTTTTACTGTTTTTAAATAGATTCGATGTTCAGTAAGGTTTTTGGATAGAACAGTAAATAGGGCTGCTCATTCTAATTTGTGATTTTATAGAGCTCTGTCCAACATAAGTACGCACGTTTTATCAGTATGATACTTTAATCTATAGATCAGTTCTATGATTTTTATTTTCAGTTAGAATATTGATGTTAACACTTTTTAAAAATTTCATCTTTGTCAATTTTTGACTTGTGTTATAGTAGAAGAGAAGAAAAAATCAGAAGATCCTCCTTCAGATGATGAAATTTGCATTGTATATGAGTTAACTCCAACCCCTGAGCAAAAAGCCCTTGCAAGCAAACTTAAACTTCCTCCAACTTTCTTCTGTTATAAGAATAAACCAGATTATGTTAGTGAGGAAGAAGAGGATGGTAAGTATTTTGTTATTTTAAAAGCATTCTGGCCACGTGCTAATTTTCATAATTGAGGGCATCATTAAATAATTTTAACCTTGCCTTTTAGAACATATTGCTGCTGTCTGTGCAGGCTGATATTTACTCTAAATATAGCTGTAAATAGTCAATGAACGTAATGACCAAAAGAATTGTGTTCAATAAGTATTTATTGGATAGTTACCTTTGCAGAGCAGGTGTTTGGAGAGAATTGAAAGCAGTCATAATTTTCCTGGAGTTTTAGAGGAGTGGAAGAGATAGGCACAGGTCAGATTATAGAAAACTTTGTTTACCATATCAGGTTTTTAAGGAGAGGAGTTACATGATCAAGAAAGGTCCAGAAGCATCACTTTGGCAGTGGTGTAGAAGATTGGGTTGTGGGGACAGGGAGATGAGAGGAGCTCAGTCAGTGTTAGAACAGCCCAAACACTAGAAGAGCCTAAACTAAAACTCTAAAGTAGGAATGATGTTAGGGATGTAGAATTGGCAAAACTGGTTGCTATTTGGATGTGGGGAGTGAGGGATAGGGTGAAGTTGGAAATAATTTTTAGGTTTTGGCTAGGAAACCCTGAGATACTTACAGAAATTCTTTAATCAATTATACTTTAAGATGAAGATTTTGAAACAGCTGTCAAGAAACTGAATGGAAAACTATATTTGGATGATTCAGAAAAATGTAGGCCACCAGAAGAAAATCAAGCAGGTATGTAAAGCTAAAATTACTAATTACACCTACTTTTCACTTATTTTCTTGTTACCTGACATTTCACATTTAGGACAATAGTTAAAAATCTACTGTCCTTTTTTGCACATTAAAGATTTAAGTCTTGAAGTAACAGGTTCTGAGGTGTGAGGCAAGAGTAGTGCTGGCTGTGGTGGTTAAGGTTGTGTGTCATTTTGGCTTGGCCATGATTCCTAGCAATTTGGCAGTTATGTAATGATGTAGTCATCCTCCATTTTGTGATCCAATGTGGTCATCCTCCATTTTCGCGTAACGCCGATTTTTGCATAATGACCTGTTAAGTGAGGAGTGGGTGTATGATTTTTTTTTAATCTATTTAAAAGGAGCTTCTTAATCTAATCATTTTTGTACTTTTCAAGTTTACTTATATAGTATGTCCACGGCTATTTAAAATATTTTAAAATATTAGGTGAAAAACATTGTTCTCGTGATTGTTTTTGTTCCCCATTCGCATTCACAGGTCTTGTTTGTTATTTGGGTCCATAATTTGTAGATTACATTGAGGACCATTGTTATAGAGTAGTTGGACTTTCATCTACTTTTCTCTTTATTTTCTTTTGCATGTGTTGTACTGATTTTTCAGATAATGAGAAAGAATGTGTTATTGTTTGGGAAAAGAAACCAACAATTGAAGAGAAAGCAAAAGCAGATACATTAAAGCTTCCACCTACTTTTTTCTGTGGAGTATGCAGTGATACTGAGGAGGACAATGGAACTGGGGAAGACTTTCAATCAGAGCTTCAAAAAGTTCAGGAAGCTCAAGTAAGAACATTTCTATTGTTTTCCTTCTGACACATGCCTTTGTTGATGCTGTAAACTTCAGAATCTCCTTACCGAATGGTAATGATGTTTAGTGGCTTGCAAATGGATTAGATCCTCCCAGGTCGAGGGTCTACCAATCAGGTATGGCCAGGGAAGATGGAATCGTGTTTTACAAATGGGACTATAAGGGCTCATTCGTCTGTGTATGCTAGGTTTTGGGGGTTAGGGGACAATGTGGAATATGTACATATCCCTAAGGATGTCTATTACCATGCCAAGGAAGGTGCTAACTAGTTCATTTTTAGTGCAAATTAGCTTATTCTAGAATTTTTTGTTTTCAGTTTTAAAATTCCCGTTTGGTTCTTTTTTTATATACCTTCTATTTCTTTGCTGAGAATTATCTTTTCATTCATTTTGAGAGTATTTGCTCTTACTATTTGGAGCATTGTTATGATACCCAAAACCCATTGCCATCAAGTCAATTGCGACGGAGTAGAACTGCCCCATAGGGTTTCCAGGGAGCGGCTGGTGGATTCGAACTGCTGAGCTTTTTTTTGGTAGCAGCCGATTTCTCAACCACTTTGCCACCAGGGCTCCATTGTTATAATAGATTCATTAAAGCCCTTTCTGGATAATTCCTACAATGGGTCATTTTCCTATTCCCTCTGGCCCCCATTCCTGGTCCTCCTGCCAGAGAGAGCCTTTTCTGACTGTACCATTGCTGTTCCAGGTTTTTGGGCTCCTCTAGCACCCAGGCAAAAAAATCACGCATTTTTCTCACCATGAGGTTATCCCTAGAGTCACAAGATCCTTAGTCGTTACTCTTTTATCTACCTTTCAGAGTTTTCTGATCGTTGGCTTTATCTGTTTCAGTTAAGGTGTTTAATGGAGTAGGCTGTGGAGTGGGAGAGATAGGGTGCAGTGTGTTTACTCCATATTGTCCCAAAATGGAAGTCCTCAATGTCTTTTTAAATATGGTACATGATACTTTTTGGGAATTGGCATTTAATAGCATAGTAATTTGTGACTTCTGCTTTCCAGAAATCCCATGGTGAGGAACTGACTGAAGTGACTAGCACAACCAACAGTGTGTGTACTGGTGGGACTACAGCAACCATTCCATTTTTCCATAAATCTGAAGAATCTGAGTCTGTGACCAAATCTGTTAGTTCAGTACCTATTTCCTCTGGAACTGAGGACAAACCTGTAGATTTGTCTACTAAGAAGGAAAATGATGCAGATTCTACAAGTCAGGGTAAAACTTGATACATGTTTACATAAACCTTGTTGGCATGCATTTCATAAGGAACATCTATATGTTTGAGAAGATGTATTCTTACAGATTGAAAAATTCCTTTCTAAAAACAATTATTAAAAGGGCTTAAAAATTAGTAATAATCGAAAAATCTTACTGCCTTGCTAACAAATAAGCATGTATTTGTATTGTTAAGAGTTGTGGTTACTGGGAAGTACAAGGCATTGTGACTGTGACCTATCTGCCTGATTATAAACAACAGTGGTTGGCTTACGTGGAATGTTTCTTTGTGAGACTGTTTTCATTTGAATATTATTTGAATTGTATTATCACTCAAACATATTCAAAGTATTTTAAGTAACCATGAAGTAAATTTCGAAATGTTATAGTAGGGGTACTGATTGTTTATGGTGCTACTTAAATGTCTCTCCTCTTCATCATCAGCCTTAAAGCTTGCCCGATAAATCACTCAGTTAGAGTAGGTCATGTTTGGTATGCCTTCCCCCTTGGCATTTTATCTCAATTGGTTTTGGGAGTCTCTTTAAGTTTTGTTGCTTTTATACAGGTGCTCAACAGCAACAGGTTTGCTATTTTTTTGTTATCGTTGTTGTTATACATGTGCACAGGAGCCCTGGTGGCTCATTGGTTAAGTGCTCAGCTGCAAACCCACCAGTGGCTTTGCAGGAGAAAAGACCTGGCAATCTGCTCCTGTAAGATTATAACCCAGGAGACCCTATGGGGCAGTCCTATTCTGTCATATAGGGTCACCATGAGTTGGAATCAACTCGATAGCACACAATAACAGCATACATGTGCACTGGCTGTTAACCTAACTTTTTCAGAAGTGGGCCTGAAAAAGCCACAAATAATATTTTTATAGGTATTTCAGAGTCTTAGTATGCTAGGAGAGGAAAGTATGTCAGACTTCAAACCCCATACATTGTCATAAAAAAAAGGAAGGCATACAACTTTCAGGGATCATACACCTTCACATTGGCAGAATTATATAAAACCCCAAAACTCCTCATGACATACGTTACTGTACCTCCTATAAGTGAGACATTTGGTTTTTATCAGCTTAATACCAAAGGTAAAACTCTGTGCTGGATACCTGGAATTACGGTGTTTTCTAAAATTCTGCCTTTGGCTGAATATTTTAGATTATAACCCATTGCCGTTCATTTCGACTCACAGCGACCCTATAGGACAGAATAGAACTGCCCCATAGGAGTTCCAAGGCTGTAGTCTTTATGGAAGCAGACTGCCACATCTTTCTCCTGTGGAGCGACTGGTGGGTTCCATCCACTAACCTTTCAGTGAACAGCCAAGCGCTTCACCAGTGCACCACCAGGGCTCCTTTTTAGATTACAGAAGACCCTATTAAAGCGGAAACGGTATACTTCTCTATCTGGCTTAGTGTAGATACTTCTGTATCCTATCTTTAAGAATCATTTTTTTGTCATGCTTTTGGTGTATTCATTGGGAATAGCGTCTATAAACTTAACAGTAGTGAAGGTCAGAATTAGATAAATTTTGTAACTTTTCTTCAAAGAAGTAACCAGAAGATAATTTTTCCCTCTGCGGGTACTGTACAAGGTCCTACCTCCATTCTTTCTGGGTCCTGGGTAAGGTTTTGATGTTCAGTAAAAATAATGAAATACTAAATTTATGATTTCTTTTGCCAGTGGAAAGCAAAACAGTTCCATTTGGGTTTGGAAGTAGCACAGGGCTATCATTTGCAGACTTGGCTTCCAGTACTTCTGGGGATTTTGCTTTTGGCTCTAAAGGTAAGATCAAGAGGAGAGATTTTAATGATTGTGTTACAGGATCAAGCACAACTTAAGGAACTAGTCCTTTACCACAGTGTTACAGCAAGTTTGGAAATTTCATCTACCTTCCCTCCACTTCTGCATTTTAATGTTATAGTAAGGAAGGGCTTTTGTAGTTATTTTTAACATTAATATAAGCATAAGAGTTTTCTCATAGTGTACTGTCAGTCATGCTGATAGTCACCCCAGGGAGAAGCTGAGATAGAGGAGTTTTAAACGTGTTTAGGCTGCTGTGGCAAATTTGGAACTTGCAGATTTGACCACTTTAGGGCATTTTTGGATTCAAAAGTTGTTTTTCTAAGGTGATAAAAGAGTTTCATGAAATGAACTACCTTGCAGAGCTAAGTTTTTTCAAAGTTTCCAGGTACTACATTTTTTTAAGAATCTGATTTCTGAACATCGTATATTATGAAGTTCACTTCAGGCAGAGACATTATCTTTGTATCTTCAAGCATAAACAATACTAAGTGTGTAAGTGTACTGTGTGCTCACTAAGTGAGGTAAACTTGCCAGAATAATATAATTTTAAACACTTTTACTAGAAGTAAGTATATGTCACGTTGTTGGAATTTTAGATGCATTGAAGGTTCCTTCTTAGATTACGTTATCAGTGCATCTAAAGGCTTATAAAAAAAAATACCGTTGTTTAAATATCCTAATTTATTTATCAGATAAAAATTTCCAGTGGGCAAATACTGGAGCAGCTGTGTTTGGAACACAGTCAGCCAGTAAAGTTGGTGAAGATGAAGATGGTAGTGATGAAGAAGTAGTTCATAATGAAGATATTCATTTTGAACCAATAGTGTCATTACCAGAGGTAAATATTACAAATATACAAAATGAAAAATCTTAATAGTAATTTATTTCTGTCATTTTAAAACTTAAAAGGCTTGATTTGTAGGGCTCACTTTCCATTTGTCTGAATATTTACAATTTGAAGTGCAAGTTCTGTGTTATTAGAAGTCCACCTTTTTTGTAAAAATAAATGGTCTTTTTTGAAGTTTACGTATACATGTTGCTTGATAAATTCTGTATGATATTATTGTCTAGACCTAAAATAATTCTTTCAGATATTGTTAGATTATCATGTTTGTTTTCATAGCATAGTTCTGGGGGCAAAAAAAAAAAAAAAACAAGATCTAGTACTTGCCGAAATACTTTCAGTAAAAAGTAATAGTAACATTTTCTAGATAAGAATGTTATTTTAGGCAGTTACTTTGTAGTTTTTGAGCCTCAATCAGTAGTGAATATTTCTCTTCCACAACAAGCCATTTTTGATAACCTTTTTGCATCTGGTAAAGGAAGACATTTAATTTCCAAAAGGAGGGGGGAGAATATTACATAAGATAAAATGATATTTAATGACAAATTAGGTCTTCAAGTATTTTATCCAAATCTGATGTATTCTTTGCCCTGGGATGATATTACCATTTATTTTGATACTGAAGTTCAAATTCTGTTAATGTGATTACAAACAATTTTTAAAAAGTAAATCTTAAAAGAATATACCTTTGGAATTTGGTATAAACGGCAGCTTATAGATCACTTTCTCTACTGTTACAGGTAGAAGTAAAATCTGGAGAAGAAGATGAAGAAATTTTATTTAAAGAGAGAGCCAAACTTTATAGATGGGATCGAGATGTCAGTCAGTGGAAAGAGCGTGGTGTTGGAGATATAAAGATTCTTTGGCACACGATGAAGAATTATTATCGGATCCTAATGAGAAGAGACCAGGTTTTTAAAGTGTGTGCGAACCACGTTATTACCAAAACGATGGAATTAAAACCCTTGAATGTTTCAAATAATGCTTTAGTTTGGACAGCCTCAGATTATGCTGGTGAGTTTCTATATTCAGATGCTACTTTTAATTTTGTAGAGTTTTTAAACATTCATAACAAACAAAACAATTTATAAGTTACTTTCAATACTAAGGTTACTGTATTTTCTTCAATAGATGGAGAAGCAAAAGTGGAACAGCTTGCAGTGAGATTTAAAACTAAAGAAATGGCTGATTGTTTTAAGAAGAAATTTGAAGAATGTCAACAGAATTTATTGAAACTGCAGAAAGGACGGGTATCACTTGCAGCAGAGTTATCCAAGGAAACAAATCCTGTGGTGTTTTTTGATGTTTGTGCAGATGATGAACCTCTAGGACGTATAACCATGGAATTATTTTCAGACATTGTTCCTCAAACTGCTGAGAACTTCAGAGCACTGTGCACTGGAGAGAAGGGCTTTGGTTTCAAGAACTCCATTTTCCACAGAATAATTCCAGATTTTGTTTGCCAGGTCAGTATTAACTGTGTTATTACAGTTGAAGTCTAGAAGAAGGCACTGTACAAATTTGGGAAGTTTGAGTATGTCCCCATGCCCTCATCCTGTAGTTTCTTTACATTTCTTTAGCTTTTCCACACTTTATTTGGTATTACCACCGCCCACCCTTCCACCAATAACTTTCAGCCTAAAATGGTTTACATTTCTGACATCCCTTGGAACCTGCTCGAATTAAGGGTGGGAAAAAATACCCTCATCTCCTTCCAAATATGGGTAATTCTTAGTTTTCAAACCACATTCTTAAGAAAGGTACTTAGGATTATCCTGTAGTGATGAGTTCTGTGTGTTTTATTCAGGAACCCTACTAATTGGAATCTTTTTTTTTCCAGGGGGGAGATATCACCAAACACGATGGAACAGGAGGACGGTCCATTTATGGAGATAACTTTGAAGATGAAAATTTTAATGTGAAACATACTGGTCCTGGTTTATTATCAATGGCCAATCGGGGCCGGGATACCAATAATTCTCAATTTTTCATAACACTGAAAAAAGCAGAACATTTGGACTTTAAGCATGTAGTGTTTGGGTTTGTTAAGGATGGCATGGATACCGTGAAAAAGATTGAGTCGTTTGGTTCTCCTAAAGGGTCGGTTAGCCGAAGAATTAGAATCACAGAGTGTGGACAGATATAAAATCATTGTTTTGCATAGTAAATTTTATCTGTATCAACAGTTAAATTGAAGCTTAGCTGTTACAGACAATATAGTAATTATGTTCAGCTTTTGAAAATGGACGTTTCCAATGTATAAATGTAAAATTGCAGCTTATAGCTGTTGTCATTTTTTAATGTTCTAATTGCCCTTGCATGGTGTGAAATAAAAGTTTAAACACTGGTGTATTTCAGGTGTACTTGTGTTTATGTACTCCTGACGTATTTGTATTAAAAACTGAATACTAACCTTGTTAAAAGCAATAGATCACCTCAAACTATTGAAGGAATATGATATATGCAATTTAATTTTAATTCCTTTTAAGATATTTGGACTTCCTGCATGGATATACTTATCTTTTGAATAAAGGGACCACAACTTGGATTTTTATTTTTAATTTCTTTTTAGATTTGGAATATATTTGGTAATCTTAACTATTTGTGTGCTCGTTTGTGCAGAGACTCATTTATGAATGGGTAGAGCCTCAGAGGCTAAAGGTTTAACCAAAGTGCCCTTCTCTAATCCTTACCTGCACCTCCTGTGTAGTTAGAAATCAGTTTTTAAGTAGGATACCTTTTCTGGAAATGATATGTAGCTTCCTGTGACCTTTCAAAGGCATTCATTTTTTACATCTTAAACAAGTTGACTATTTCCATAGAGGTTTTTTTCTTTTAAACTTTTCTGTCATCTGTCTTTACTACCTCAAAAACTGTAGCTTGGTTCTGATAATAGAACTTGAATTTTTTTTTCTTCCTTGCACTTATTGTGATAAAATAAGAATATTTTTAAAAGGTCTATACCATGTTCTTTGGTTAAAGATTTACTTTATACTAGATTGTTGCACAACCTTTTTCTGGTGAATTTTGTAGCAGAAATAAAGTGACATTGCCAACAGCCATGACATTTAAAAAATTCATTACTTGTTCATCTAGTTGTCTGTTCACCCATTCTAGTACCAGGCATAAAGGACAATTAAAGGTCAGTGAACTCAAAACTACCACGTCATTTCTAGGGCTCCCAAGAAGTGACTGTTCTCATGTCTGGTACACATTGAAAAATATATTTGGAAATGGCTAGTGTTAAAAGTTAAGCAAACTTTTAAAAGAAAGGGGGTGTTCTCATCGGGCTACCCCAATGTAGATCTACAAAGAACCCATATAGAACACAAAATTTTGTATATTCCAGTTGCGAATAGTGACTGTTCTCCACCCTCCTGTATTCCACATTTTGTTTATTAAGAAAAGGGGTTTGTTTATTCACTGTTTCTTGAGGATTTGGAAGTGAGATGTCTTACAGTAATTACCTGTTCAGCCACCAGTCACACGAGGGGAGGGATGTTACATGTGGTTTGTGTGGGTAATGAGTAATGGAATGCCGTCAGTGTGAAGGCCGCTGGCCACCAAGCCAGACACCTGAGGTGTAATCCTATCCTAAATGTATCAGTTGAACTACTTGAACCTTAGAAGAGAGCCATGGACTTCGTATATGCATATTTAATATTTTGAATTGGCTTCTTTGGAAACCTGTGTAATATAAGTTGATGTAAAGTGTGTAAGAGCTTTTCAGTTGAGATAGCTGATGCTTTTGTCACTATTTTAGAATAAATTCCAAGAAAATGAAAGTGCATTTTAAGAGATTTTTTTTTTACAGATTTCTATGCTATCCTAAAGCGTTAAAGTTATGAACGCAAAAGATTTAAAAACTACTTTGACCAAAAATTTGATAAAAATGACATGTAAACTGCCCTTTTTAGTAGTATTCCAAAGAGGCATACGTTAAAATCATACTGTGTGTTGCATCTATCTTCTTTATTCATAATTATATAAAAAAACTAAATTAAAAGTGGCTTCAGGTATTTATAACAAAGGACTTTTGTCACACTTCAGGAATGGAATTTGATTTCTCTAACTTCATTATCTAACCACTGGAATGGTAAAAAGCCACAATGATAGGTTTTTTTTTTTTTAATTGGCTAGATTCCCCCCCCCCCCCCATTGGCTGGCTCATTAAAATCTGCTTAAAAATTGAATATAAAAAAATTACTTGTACACTTTAAGTAATGCTCTATGGCCCAAAGGATATTAGTTTAACTTTCAAACAATAACTATTAAAGTATTGATCTTATAAAATTTGGGCATTTGAGGAGCTTTAAAAATAACTGAGAATTTAATAGTCCAGATATGCAGCTAAACAATTACACTAATGTAATTGTATAAATTAGAGAAAATACGGGTTATACAATTGTTTCCCTTAATCAGTCTGTTGAACATAGGTTGTTAGGTTGATATACCACGGCTGTAAGTATTTATTTTGAACCTTCCAAGGCTGTAATCTTCAGGGAAGCTGACTGCCACGTTTCTCCCACAAAGGGGGTTCTAACCACCCACCTTTGGTTAGCAGCTGACTGCTTAACCACTGTGGCACCAGGACTCCTCCTACATTCCTATACGTCTTTTTAATACTTTATTAAAAAAACAAAAAAATCACACCCATTGCTGCTGAGTGGATTCTGATTTTCAGCGACCTTACAGGACAGAGGAACTGCCCCATACGTTTCCAAAGAGCTGCTGGTGGATTCCAACAGCCCACATTTTGATTAGCAGCCCAGCTCTTACACATCAACTCCTGGAACGCAGTCCAATGGTAGGCAAAGTGAGGAGGTAAGTCAGCTTTGGAATTTCTGTGCTTCTGTCCTATTTTTTTTTCCTTTTATATCCCTGTGATATTTAGCAAAGAGCTTTCTTTGTTAGTTAGCAAAGGCCACCTCTGATTGGGGGAAAAAAAAAAAAAAACATGACTTTTGGTCTGTAGGCAATTGACTGGCAGCACCAGTCAGGTTTATACCAGCCTGGGAGATCTCCTTAAGTCTGTGCATTCCCCGGTGTCACCGAGAAAGCGGTGCGTTGCTAAGGTGACACCCAGACGAGCTGAATACATACTTTTACTCCGCCCTAAGAATACATACGGTGGAGCCCTGATGGCGCAGTGGTTAAGTGTTTGGCTGCTAACCAGAAGGCTAGCAGTTCAAACCCACAGCTGCCCCTTGGAAACTATGGGGCAGTTCTACTCTCCTGAAGAGTCACTATGAGCCGGAATCCACTGGAGGGCAATGGGTTTTGTTGTTTGTTTGATACAGTGGAGCCCTGGTGGTGCAGTGGTTGAAGCACTCACTGCTAACCCAAAGATCCGAGGCTCAAATCCACCAGCCGCCCTGCGGGAAGGAAAAAGATGTGGCGGTGTGGCAGTCTGCTTCCGTAAAGGTTACAGCCTTGGGAACCCTATGGGGCAGTTCTTTGTCCACGAGATCACTAGGAGCCTGGATCTACACCCCGGCAATAAATTTTCTTTTTTTTTTTTTTTTAAGGATACGGTTAATCCCCGCTCAGGGATGTTGTGAGTGACGGGGTAAAAGTGTAATCTGGGGTTCAGGCCCGAGGTCGCTTACCACGCTCTCTAAATTGCTTGGGTTCCTTGGACACGTTTGCTAGGGCAAATCCAGCAAGCAAAAGAAGTTTTTGTAAGCCACAAGTAAAAGAAAACAGCATGTATCAGTCCAAATAACATACGCTTGTACAGGGATTTTTTTGTACAGGGATCTGAGTCGGTAAATTAATCATTCGGTAGAAGAAAAAACCTGTAACACGAGGATATATACATACACAGAGAGGAAGAGAGAGATGCCACGCAGTGCCTCGAGGACGTCCATCCAGCATCACCGCAGCCCCACCGCCGCCGGCCGCGCTCACCTGGACGCCGGCTTCGCGCCCCGCCCCCGCGAGCCCCAGCGTCAGCGCCGACCCGCGAGAGGCCGGCGACGTGCTCTGCGTCATGACGCACTGCGCTGCCGCGGGCTCCGCCGCCTGCCGCCCCGCCGCAGGTTTAAACGCGGTTCCTGTGGCGACAACGGTGACCGCAGGGAGTCATGGAGCCGAGGGTGGTCAAGCCGCCTGGTCAGGATCTCGCCGTGGAGCGCCTCAAAAGCCTCTACGGACTGGGGGGCAGCTGCCCCGCCGAGGTGAGGCCGCCGCCGCCGCCTCCTGCCCGCCCGCCCAGAGCCCCGTCCTCGTTCTGCCCTCTTTGGCGACGGCGGCCGCACCTCTGAGGCGCCCGGGCTGCTGGCCGCGGGAGAAGGCCCGCCCGCCGTTAGAGCGAGCACTGCCTCCGTGCGATTGGGAGCCGAGGCTGCTGGGACCGTGGGCCGGCGTACCGGGGGCCCCTTCCCCAGCTGGCGGCTTCGAATGGCCGCCGGGAGCAAGGGGTAGACACACCCAGCTCTCTCGAGGCGTCTGAAAGTTTATAAAGAGTCGTGCGTGCCCTTCGCACAAAAATCGATTTAGTGAAACTTAGCTGTGGGAGAAAAGTAATTTGTGGCACGGAATTATAAATGTCTTTGTGCTTGGCAGATATGTCACATATATACGGGAAACAAGTTTCTATCAGAAAAAGCATTCCCTCACCATAGCTTTTAAAGGCTTACGTTTACGCGAATAGCTTTTAAAGGCTTACGTTTACGCGAAGCTTGATACGATATTGTAGAAAGGATTTTTGAACTTTTATTTACCACAGTAAATACTTGGCTTTAAAAAAACCAAATTAATTCCTTTTTTAAGCTTATTTTGAAATAATTTCAGGCTTACAGTAAAGTTGCAAGGAAAGTACAGTGAGCTCCCTTGTACCCTAAACTTGGATTCACCAGTTAACATTTTGCCAAATTGGTTTTGCCATTCTGTCGCCCTCCTTTTTTTTTCTGAACTATTTGAGGTGATTTGCATGTATCATGCCCCTTTGCCCCTAAATATAAATACTTCAGTGTGTTTTTCCAAAGAATAAAGACATTCTCTTAAATAACCACAGTCAAGTTAGCAGGAAATTTAACTTCAATACTTTTGTGTAATTCGTAGTCCATATTCGGATTTCACCAATTATCTCGATTTTATGTGTAGAAATTTTTCTCCAGGTCCACATCCAGTGCAGGCATGCACATTCCATTTTGTTGTCTCTTGTTACCTTTAACCTGGAACACATTTAAGCCTCTCTTTGTCTCTCATAACCTTTATGTTTTTGAAGAATATGGGACAATTATTTGCTAGACTGTTCCTGAGTTTAGATTTGGGGTATGCATTTTTGGCAGGAATACTACATCAATGATGTGTTGCCTTCTCTGTGCACCAGGAGGTGCATGATGTTGGTTTGTCCCATTACTGGTGATGCTGACTTTGATCACTTGGTTAAGGCGGTGTCCACCATGTTTCTCTACCGTAACCTTTGTAATTACCTTTGTATATATCATTTGTGGGGAGCTGTTTTGAGACTGTAAATGGGTTTTTATTATACAAATTAAGTATGTCTTTTTTTTTTTTTTTAGTATGATTTTTCAAATTTTGATCAGGCCAAATGTAAGAGAAGATCTCTAACCTATCCAGGTAAGCCAGTAGAGTATTTTGTATATTTGGGGATTTTTAACAAATTTAACTTGAGAGAGAAGATAAAAAAAAAAAAGGTAACTTGTTGACACTTATGGCTAGTGCCAGATGTCTTTTGGTACTGAACATTTTTTTAGTTGGTCAGTGGACTAATTGTACTCAAATTTTTTTTTTGGTAAATGTGTGAGGTGTCTTTAAAAATCAAAGTGAATTATTTTGATGCTTTCGATTACAATATATATTTTTTTGAAGATGTTAAAAATTAAACAAAGTACATTGAGTAAGGAGAATTACTTGCTATTTTTTGAGGGATAAACTTATCCAAATATTAGGGTAATAATTATTGCTCTAGAGAAGAAATTGATCAAATAAATATGTTCAAAGAAGATTATATGGTGCAATTGTGTGGGTAGTACTTACATGTATTAATCTGTAACTAGGTGTTTTTATGCTATTAAGATTCTGGAAATACATATAAAAACCAAACCAAACCTGTTGCTGTCAAGTTGATTCCAACTCATAGCAACCCATAGGACAGAGTAGAACTGCCTTATAGAGTTTCCAAGGAGCACCTGGTGGATTTGAACTGATGACCTTTTGGTTAACAGCTGTAGCACTTAACCACTATGCCAGCAGGGTTTCCAGGAAGTATATATAGCTGTGTTAATATGTATTAACCATTAATCTATTAATTTGTTGATATGTCTTAGGTGACGTCTTTACTTAGTAAATACAATCATTGAACTTTGGGATGAAGACAGCAGAAAGAGTAGTTTGCATTTTTCAAAGTTCATCACATCATTGATTACAGAATTTCCTTTTTTTCCCCCAAGCTTAAATCATTGTAATTTGTTGTGAGATGTAAATCATTTCTTGATGTTTACTTTGGTGGGTTACACCAGATAATTGGATCCGCAAATTTATTTTCAACTAAAGTTATTTGATTTGAAAAACATTTCTTCAGTAAGAAAAAAAAATTCTAGATAGTTAGAGTCTTAAAAAAAAAAATCTTATATCTAAAATCTACATGATACTGCAAAAACTCAACAACAAGAAGACAAATAACCCAGTTAAAAAATGGGCAAAGGATATGAACAGGCACTTCACCAAAGAAGACATTCAGGCTGCTAACAGATACTTGAGGAAATGCTCACGATCATTAGTTATTAGGGAAATGCAAATCAAATTCCATCTCACCCCAGCAAGGCTGGCATTAATCCAAAAAACACAATAATAAATGTTGGAGAAGATGTGGAGAGACTGGAACATGTATACGCTGCTGGAGGGAATGTAAAATGGTACAACCACTTTGGAAATCATTTTGGCGCTTCCTTAAAAAGCTAGAAATAGAACTACCATAAAAAGAAAAAAAAAA
This sequence comes from Elephas maximus indicus, assembly GCF_024166365.1. Classification (NCBI taxonomy): domain Eukaryota; kingdom Metazoa; phylum Chordata; class Mammalia; order Proboscidea; family Elephantidae; genus Elephas; species Elephas maximus. The sequence goes on along the minus strand of NC_064835.1, from coordinate 77,016,785 downwards.
CCCAAAACCAAACCCATTGCCATCGAGTTGATTCTGACTCATAGCCACCCTATAGGACAGAGTAGAACTGCCCCATAGAGTTTCCAAGGAGTGCCTGGTGGATTTGAACTGCTGACCTTTTGGTTAGCAGCTCTAGCACTTAACCACTACACCACCAGGGTTTCCAGAATACAACCCAGCAATTCTACTCCTTGGAATATATTGTAGAAAAATAAGAGCCTTTACACGAACAGATATATGCACACCCATGTTCATTGCAGCACTGTTTACGATAACAAAAACATGGAGGCAACCAAGGTGCCTGTCAACGGATAAATGGATAAATTATGGTACATTCATACAGTGGAATACTATGCAAGGATTAAGAACAACGGTGAATCTGTGAAACATTTCATAACATGGATGAATCTGGAAGGCATTATGCTGAGTGAAATTAGTTGCAAAAGGACAAATATTATATGAGACCACTATTATAAGAAATCTATATAAAGTTTAAACAGATGAAAATACTCTGATGGTTACAAGGGTGGGGAGGGAGGGAGAGGGATATTCACTAACTAGGTAGTAGACAAAAATTTTTTTTAGGTGAAGGGAAGGGTAACACAACACAGGGATAGTCAGTATAACTGGACTAAACCAAAAACAAAGACGTTTCCTGAATACAACCGAAAGCTTCGAAGGCCAGTATATGTAGCAGGGATGGGGCTCTGGGGACCACGGTTTCAAGGGACATCCAGGACAATTGGCATAACAAAATGTATTAAGAAAACGCCCTGCATTCCACTGGTGAGAGGCGTCTGGGGTCTTAAATGCTAGCAAGTGGCCGTCTAAGATGCATAAATTGGTGTCAGCCCATGTGGAGCAAAGGAGAATGAAGAACACCAAAGACATATGATAAAGATGAGCCCGAGAGACAGAAAGGGTCACATAAACCGGAGACGCCATCATCCTGAGACTGGAAGAACTCTGTGGTGCCCGGCTATCACCTATCACTGCCCTGAAGGAGAACACAACAGAGAATCCCTGATGGAGCAGGAGAACAGTGAGATGCAGATCTTAAATTCCCGTAAGAAGTACAGGCTTAATGGTCTGACTGAGGCTAGAAGGACCCTGACGGTCACCGTCCCTGGGCCCTTTGATAGCCCAAGATTGGAACCGTTCCCGAAAGCAGCTCTACAGACAGGGATTGGCCTGGACTGTAAGACAATGATGCTGGTCAGGAGTGAACTTTGTGGTTCAGGTAGACACATGAGATGATGAGGGCGACTCCTGTCTGGTGGCGAGATGAGAAGGAAGAGGGGGACAGGAGCTGGCTGAATGGACATGGGGAATACAGGGTAGAGAGGAGGAACATGCTGTCTTATTAAGGGGAGAGCAGGTGGGAGTGCATGGTGGGGTGGGATGGCTTTTTGTGTGAGAGACTGACTAGATTTGTAAACTTTCACCTAAAGCGTAATAAATAAATTAAAAAGAAAAAAAATCTTAAAATTGTGTTTCAGTAGTAAAATTTGCCCTAGAATTTCCAACATTTCAAAATATAATTTAAAAAGTATACCTCATTAAATTTCTAAGGAGTAAAGATGTGTTAGAGAAGAGTTTATACATTTAAAGTATTTATTAGTTTCTTGTCAGAGAAGTCCCCTTTTTCCTTTTTATTAACTGAATTTAGATAAAAGCTATGAGTTTATTAAACAAATGTATGAGGACTGACAAGTGGTGTCATGATTAGGTGGAAAGGCGGCTGAATTCTGAACCTGAGCCTCCCTACTTGCTAGCCACGTTACTTGGGAAAATTTGCATAACCTCTCTCCTCCTCAGATTCCTGGCCTATAGATTACAGTAAAAGGCACCTAGTCTGCTTACTTCACAGGGTCCTTACTAGGATCAAATAAGGTAATGAATGAAAAAGCATTTTATTGTCAGTAACCAAAAAAACTTGCTGTCAAGTCGATTCCAGCTCATAGCGACCCATGGGACTAAGTAGAACTGCCCCATAGAGTTTCCAAGGAGTGGCTGGCGGACTCGAACTGCTGACCTTTTGGTTAGCAGTCTAGCTCTTAACCACTGTGCCACCAGGGGTCCTGTTATCAGTAAAGTGCTATATAAATGTAAGATTTGCCTGTTTGTAAGTTTGCAGTCCAGTTAGGGAGACATGTAGATAAGAAACTATTATCTTATCATTGGAGCCTAGAATGTGATTGTTAGTGTATGATCTCAGTATGTAATCGGTGGTGTTTTCTTTTTTGTTGACAGATGATTTGAATACCTATTCATCCGGAGATAAAGTTGGTTCATCATTAAGATTTTATTCTGAAGAAGGAAAGCATCGTACATCGCCTCTTTGCAGTTCATTCAAGCACTTAAATATGAATTGGTAAAGTAGCCCTGAATCATACCTGTTGCTCTCCCCTTAGTATCTCAAAAAACTGTGTAAGGAGAAAGAGCATACTGTGTATAGTGTTTGTTTTTCCCTGAAAGGAAGTATATGCAGTTTGAAGCCTGCTGAATATTTGAAGAAATATATTCGGTATTACTGAGGATCCCTGTAATAAGAGCATAAGCCTAACATTGTGTTTGGTGGCATAATGGAAAGTTACATTATTGATTTAATTTGAAAAGTGAAAAATTATTTTTATAGCTATTCATTCATAACCCAAATGAAGGTTGTGTTCTCTTTAAAAAAAAAAAACAAGTAAGGAAAGAACTGGAGTACAGGTTTGTATGTACCGTGTGTCGAGCAGTGTGGTAAGCACTATGTTTTAGGTAGTTGAGAAATGGAAGAAGAGGGTCTGTGGAGATGCTAACTGCAGAAGAACTGTACCATACAGTGCTGGGCTGCGAGGTGCTGGCAGTTCTGTAGAGGAGGTGATACTTAATATGGGTAAAACCAGCATAAAAAAAGTGGAAGCTAAAAATGAAGTAAAGTTCTAAATTAAATTTTATTAAATGTTGAAAATATGTGGCAGAAAGAAAATGCTGTGGCTGTTCGGAAGGAGATAACATTTTAAAATAAGGTGAAACTATATATACGTATTATATATGTGTATATCTGTCTATATATCATGTAGATACACACACTATACTGGAAACCCTGGTGGTGTAGTGGTTAAGAGCTACAGCTGCTAACTGAAAGGTCGGCAGTTCAAATCCACCAGGTGCTCCTGGGAAACCCTACGGGGCAGTTCAACTCTGAGCTATAGGGTTGCTATGAGTTGGAATTGACTCGATGGCAACAGGTTTTTGGTTTGGTTTATATGTGTGTGTGTATATATATATATATAAACCCAAAAACCAAACCCAGTGCCGTTGAGTCAATTCTGACTCATAGCGACCCTATAGGACAGAGTAGAATTGCCCCATAGAGTTTCCAAGGAGCGCCGGGCAGATTTGAACTGTCGACCCTTGGGTTAGCACCCATAGCCCTTAACCACTATGCCACCAGGGTTTCCAGATATATACATACCTGCATGAAATAAAATATTAAAATAATTTAGAAGAAATATCTGTAAGGAGCCCTGGTTGCACAGTGGTTAAGCATTTGGCAGCTAACCAAATCCACCAGCCATCTCACAGGAAAAAAATGTGGCAGTCTGCTTCTGTAAAGATTACAGCCTTGGAAACCCTATGGGGGAGTTCTCCTCTGTCCTGTAGGGTCACTAGGAGTTGAACTGACTCGATGGCAATGGGTAAAGTATCTGTAATTGATATTTGGGAGTTTTAATTTTTCCGTAATTGCTTCATTCTCTACTTAAAATGAGTTAATCTATGTAAAGCACTTAAAACATCGTAAGTACTCAAATGTAGGCTATAATTTTATTTCTGTTATTACTGTTTCATTTGAGAATCTCAAAATAACCTAGTTGATCTGGATTCAAAATTTGTACTTGAGAGAGATTGTATGTGCTATTAGGTGCTGTTTTGACTCATGGCAAGCCAATGTGACAGGGTAGAACTGTCCCGTAGGGTGTTCTTGGCTGTGATCTTTATGGGAGCAGATCACCAGGTCTTTCTCTGAAGGAATGGCTGGGTGGATACAGCCTTTCAGTTAGAAACCAAGCACTTAACCGTCTGTGCCACCAGGGCTCCTTAGATTGGATGTGGGGAAAGGAAAGTGAAAATTGCTTTAATGTAATAATTGAGAATTCATGAAAGTTATTTTCTTATACTTAACTGATAGTGTTATAATTTTTTTGTTAATAAATAATGAATGATTGAGGTATAACTTCAAGTTATAATTTGAAGTTTTTAGCCTCTGAAGGTTTTTATAACATTGAAAAGTTTCTCCACAGTCCCTGGTTATGAATGATTTGACTTAGAACTCTGCTGTCTCATACAGTAGCCACCGGCCACATGTGGCTGTTGAGAACTTGAAACGTAGCTAGTCTGAATTGGGATGTGTTATAAGTGTAAGATATACACTCTGAAGACTTAGTATGGATAAGAGAATGTAAAATGTCTCATTAATAACTTTTTGTATTGATTATATGTTAAAATGATAATCTTTTGGATATACTGGGTTGTTGTTAGGTTCCTTTAAGTTGATTTCCAACTTGTAGTGACCCTATATATTATCCAAATTTCACCTGTCTTTTTTAATGATTTCAATCTGGCTACTAGAAAATTTAAAATTACATATGTGACTTGCATTATATGCCTTTTGAACAGCACTGCTATAGAAGTTTCAACTCTGAGATAACCTTTTTGGAGATAACATGGTCTTCTGAAGACCTAGAATTCTGCTCTGCCTTTTACTAGTTACCTTACCTGTCAGCTATTTAAATTCTTTGGGATTCAGTTTCCTCATCTGGAATGTTAGTTCTTTTAGCCAAAAACATGGATAAACAACACCTGTTCCATGAACCGGACACAATTTTTTGGGATCAAATGAAAGAGTTGGAAACTTGTAAAGCATTCCATAGCTCTGTGTAGTTTTAAGTTAAGCCCATTGGAATAGGTAGAAAAGGGCAAAGGATGCCTGTAGAGTGGGTCATCAGGATTAATGACTCCTACTTTTTACATTTTTGCTCAGTAATATTTTATTTTCCTGTTGGTATTTGAAAGACAGTTTTATCTTTTTAAAATGCTGTGGAAAACTTCCGGTTTGCTGTGATGGAATATTTTTTTAAAGCCTAGATGATGAACTGGATTCTTTTCATAATTTGAAGCAACGGGAAACAGAGGAGTTAATTGAGAGTGAACACAAAGTTAGTGCCTCCAGAATATCCAAGCAACCTTTTAAAGAAATAGATAAAGGTAAAGGAAATGTTTATTTCAGAAGAATCATTAAAAATATTAATTTTGTCAAGTAAAGCACATAAAGCTTACTCCCTAGTAACGAGTCTGGTTTGGAGGGACCTGTGTATTTCTGTGTGCTGATTTTTTGTTAGCCAGAAGATAGTTACTGTGCATATTGTAAAACTAAAGGAGAAAAGAAAAATAAACTTCATTACTTTCCAGTAGTAGTCTTTGCTCTCAGAACTCATCAAAATAAGCTAAAAATCAAGTGAGTACTTTTTCAGTTCTTTTTCATGTCAGTATTTGTTAGAAAGTGAGTAAGTAAATGATTGTGGTAGTATTAGACTAATCCTTAAATATTTTGAGGAAATACTCCAAATTTTCTGATTTGGGATTCCTTAGTCACTGAACTAGGAGCTTTGTTCGGATGCAGCTGCATTTCAGAATTTTGTCAGGATTTCAAGGAGAGAGGCAGCCAGAGATGGCACTCCACTCCCTCTTGGCTGCGAGACTTCATGAGTACCACGGTCCTATTGATAAGCCCCGGCGTGTCTCTTCACCTGGGAATACGTTGTACGCACACAATGTGCTTTCATTGCCTCCTGCCCCCTGTCACTTACCCCCTTTTTCTTACACATCTCTGGATTTGAGGAGATAAAAAATGATTTTGCTGGGACTTGTGTTTCTACCTATCTGTAGGACTTTCCCACTGAAAACATAGGAGAAGCTATAAAAAACCAGGTTTGACAAAAAGTAAGGAATATTCAGGCCAGGAGTTTGTGAAGCAAGAACCTAAAATGACAAGCAGAGTGCTGAAAGTATCTTTCTCTTCAAGGACTAAGAACGTTTGCTGCGCTGAATTAAGTAACACTTTTTTCTTTTTTTAAAAAATCTTCACATAACTTTTTAAATTTTGGCTCCTCCAGGGTCCAAATAAAGAATATAGCCCAGGGTCTGCACAAGGTGGGGAGCCTAATGAGGAGATGCCCTCCTTAAAGCTGGGGCTCCCAGGAGGCTAATGCAAATTAAACCACTTTGAGATAGCATTTCAAACTCTCAGCATTAACAGAAAATAAATTATGACAGTACAGTGTTGACAAGGATACAAAGCAACGGGAATCTCATCCATTGCATTTGGAAGTATAAACCAATATTTTTGGACATTAATATTTGGAAAACCATTTGGCATTATTAGTAAAACTGAACCTGCACGTAAACCCTCTGATCCAGCAGTTTTTCCCCTGGATTCCCTAGAGAACCTTTTGGACATGTGTACCAGGAGCTGTGTACAAAGCTGTGTAGCGTCTGTCTAGCCAAAACACGCAAATAGCCGTGTATAGTCGGATGTTGTCATCTATTTATAAAATAGAATAAAGCTGTAGAAATATGTGAACCCATCATATTTTCATCAACATGGGTAGTTTTAAAGGAGGTTACAGAAATTATATAGTCATATAATTACAGAAATTATATAAAATTAAAAAAATGAAACAGTCTTTTTTTTACAGATACATAAGTGGTAAAAACTAAAGCGAAGATGTAAGGCAACAATTAACACTATATTTGTGTTAGCGTATACATAAGTTTGTTTAGGGTAGAGAGGGGAATATTATCAGGAATTTCTGAGGTAGGGTAACATTGCATTTCCTGGCCTAGGTAGTTAATACATGAATGTTTTCATATACTTTAAAATAACTTATTTTGAAATTACTTCAGACTTTCTGAAAAGCTGCAAAAAGAGTGTAAGGAATTCCTTTACACCATTCTCCCAGATTTTCTAAGTGTTAACATTTGACCACATTTGCTTTATCATTCTTTCTCTTTTTATATAATACTTCAAACTTTTTAACAATATGGCAGTTCATATTTAAAATAACTCTTGGCGATTACTGTTTGGGAATATTTAAAGCTATAAATTAACAAAGCTTATGCTTAAAATTTTCTTAACAGTTGCCCAACCGACTAATTTGACCTTAAATTCAAGAACTTGGAGTGAATGCTGTAGTGATACGAGTGGTTCTCTTTCGAAAGGTGTTAAGCCTCCAACCTCTAAAGCATCAAACAAGCAGAGTTTACTTCCACATCATGTCAATCAGATATATGATGAATTATTTCAAATACATCAGAAGCTGCAGGTAAGAACTAAGCACTCAATTGAGATTTCGGAAATCTTTATGTTTTAAGCATTAAGCATTTATAAAATTTGAGTATGGGGTATTTCATTTTAATTATTTTGGATATGTGAGTCAAGGCAAGGTCAGGAGGAAACAAACTCAATTTATGGGAACTATTGAAAGGGAAAATGTAGTGGCTGAGAGAAAAACAAACTGATATTTTTATGTATAGACGTGTGCCTTAGATATCGGACTGTCTTGTGTTTTATGTTTATTACCATCCCATTCTTGTGTAAGAAATAAAAATAATTTGCCAATGAAGTGTGCTTTTTGAAGAAGGGAGCCCCAGGGGTGCAGTGGTTAAGAGCTTGGCTGCTAACCAAAGGGTCAGCAGTCGAATCCATCAGCCAGCCGCTCCTTAGAAACCCTATGAGGCTCTGTCCTATAGGGTCGCTCTGAGGAGGAATTGACTCAATGGCAACGGGTATTCCAGATTCATTATCTTAAATACCTGTGTGTAAGAAGTTCCCCTGTCAGTTCTTACCCAGATTCAACTCTGAACATTGGTCTTTTTCTGTCTTTGGGAATTTTTTTTTTCCTGAAGGGTTTAATTCATGTATTTCTGAAGCATCCACTAGGTGGGAGTACAGAAGGAAGCAAAAAAAAATCTATGTAATTCATAATTTCTGTATGAAATTATTCTAGTTGGAGACATACATACACATGAAATAGTTCAATACTTTTTAAAACCAATATCTCATTTTGTCAAAATAGATTATTATTAACATTTCAGAAAAAGAAATCATTTTGGTCTATTGTTTTCCCCTTTTGGAGAAAAGTTCAGGCACGGGGGGAGACTTAGCTTGGTCCTTGACTGAGTGGTAGAATTTAGAGAAAAGGAGTGGAATAGGGAGGGCATTCTAAGTGCAAGGAATTGGAGGTAAGAGGTGATTAGAAAGGAGTGATTGTCAGATTGTGAATTTATCAGCCTGTCTGGGAAAAGAAAATAGTGAAAACTAAGATTGGCTATTGCAGGTTTTTATGAAGAGAGTGACGCAGTAAAAAAATGATATTTTAGGAAGATAACACTTTGATAACACTAGGATAAAAAGGAATTATTAGGGTTGCGAAGCTATTATTTGTCATTTATACCAAACACGATAAAGACATTAACATGGAATGAGAAAAAAATGCAGTACAACCAATTAATTTGGTTTAATCTGTGGTGCGATCTGACTTTAAAAATTACTTTATGGTCTTTTATTGTTTCAGAGTTACCATTAAGAATATAAAGTTTTGTTATAGTGTGTAATTTCATTCAACAAATATTTGAGCAGCTTTTAATGTGGAAGGCATTTGTATGCTTGGTGCAGAGTATATGCCATTGAGGCAATTGAGACTCATAGCGACCCTATGGGACAGAATCGAACTGCCCCATAGGGTTTCCAAGGCTGTAAATCTTTACGGAAGCAGACTCCCACATCTTTCTCCGGTGGAGCAGCTGGTGGGTTTGAACCACTGACCTTTTGGTTAGCAGCCGAGTGCTTTAACCACTGCACCACCAGGGCTCCTCAGAGGATATAGAAGTGAATAAAATATATGATTCCTGCCATGTGTAGCTTATTAGAAGGAAATTGTAAGTACCCACGTAGTTACAATTTTATAAATTTAAGTGAAGGAATAATACAGGTACAATGTGAATACCTGACTGAGGGAGATTGAGATTAGTAAGGTTTTTCTGAGAAAGTAACAATTAAATTGAACCCTGAAAGATGAGTAGAGTTCACCCAGCAAAAGTGGCGGGTGGGGGTATATTCTAGACCGATACATTCTAGTATGAGAAACCCATGAGCCATCGTGACTTAATGTATTCATTTAAGGAAGATGTAGTAATCAACCCTGAGGATTTTTTTTTTTTAATGGAATAAAAGAAATTAAATCAGTTTATTATTTTAATTTTAAACTCATTACATAGATAATCTGAATTAGGAGTAGGAAGAACAGGGCAGATAGCTCCCAGAACTTCTGTGAGGTCAGTGGCCCACCTCACAGGAAGTTCTGAGAACCATCTGAGCTGATCCCACTCTGGCTCCCTGGTTGGCCAAAATCCTGCTCAGTCACAAGAGTCTATGAGTGGCCAAAATGTAGTACCACCATTTTTCCACTGAAGGGAAGGGATAGCAACCATAATTTATTTGTTTATTTTTGTTGTGATCCATAAGGTTTTAAAAAAAAAAAAAAAAAACCCGTTGCTGTTGAGTTTACCAACCCTATAGGACAGAGTAGAACTGCCCCAGAGGGTTTCCAAAGAGTGGCTGGTGGATTCGAACTGCTAACCTTTTGGTCAGCAGCCGAACTCTTAACCGCTGCGTCACCAGGTTCCTTTTTTTTTTTTAAATTTGAATGTACATGTAGAAACCTGAATTGGTGTATGTTTTTGCTGTGTATATTCTCAACAACAAAAAACTAAGTTTTTTTTTAAAAATTAAAATATTTTTAAATTATTTTATTTTTGTTGAGAATATACACAGCAAAAATATACGCCAGTTCAAGTTTCTGCCATGTACAATTCAGTGACATTGATTACATTCTTCGAGTTGTGCAGCTATTTTCACCCTTCTTTTCTGAGTTGTTTCTCCCCCATTAACATATAAACTCACTGCCCCCTAAGGTTCCTATCTGTTCTTTTGAGTTGTTGTTGTCAATTTGATCCCATATACACAGATGCTTAGTGCTCAAAGAAGATATTCTTTACTAAAACCCAAACCCATTGCCATCGAGTTGATACTGGCTCATAGCGACCCTATAGGACAGAGTAGAACTGCCCCATAGAGTTTCCAAGGAGCGCCTCGTGGATTTGAACTGCCAGCCTCTTGGTTAGCAGCCATAGCACTTAACCACTACGCCACCAGGGTTTCCGTTCTTTACTAGTTAAGCTAAATTATTGTTTGTTTTTTTTTTTTTGATTGAGCTTCAAGCGAACATTTACAAATCAAGTCAGTCTGTCACATATAAGTTTATATACTCCTTACTCCATTCTCCCACTTTCTCTCCCTCTAATGAGTCCTTCCAGTCTCTCCTTTCGTGACAATTTTGCAAGCTTCCAACCCTCTCTACCCTCCCATCCCCCCTCCAGACAGGATATGCCAACGCAGTCTCAAGTGTCCACCTGATACAAGTAGCTCACTCTTCATCAGCATCTGTCTCCTACCCACTGTCCAGTCCCTTCCATGTCTGATGAGTTGTCTTCGGGAATGGTTCCTGTCCTGGGCCAACAGAAGGTTTGGGGAAATTGTTTGGTTTTAAGAAGACTTCAGGGGATACTTTTGGTTTAAGGTTTAAAGATTCTTAAGCAAAATTTTGGGGGTTTGTCCAGCCTGTATGGCTCCAGAAAGCCTGGAGTCCATGATAATTTGAAATTCTGTACTGCATTGTCCACTATTTGATCAGGACTGCTATAGAATCTTTGATCCACCCTGAGGATTTTTAAAGCAGGAAGTTGCATAATCTAATGTGTATTTGAATAAATGAATTGGAGCGGGACCAGTGTGGAGACCAGATAGAATTCTGTTGCAGCAGTTCAGGTGAGACATGTTGGTAACTTGAACTAGGAAGGTAGCAGAGGAATAGAAGTGAATGGATTAGAGACTTATGTTAGAGGTAAAATTGGCTGCACTTGGTGTAACAAATTGGATGTGATATAGGGAGAGTAAGGTTATTAAGGTTGATTTCCACGTTTCTGGTTTTTGCAGCTTGGAGGAAGAATGGATTTAGAGAGAAAGATCAAGATTTTAGTTTGTAATGGGTTGGTTTTGAGAGTTAGATGGAGATGTTGTGTAAGCAGTTAAATGTATGACCCTGGCAGTCAGAACATGGGTCTCGGGTGGAGATAAAAATTTAGAAGTCACCTATATGTAGGTATTTATAAAGCTATTTAAAGTAGTTGAGACCTAGAGAGAGCATGGAGAATGAAGAGATGGTAGTGGTGTGATGTGTCCTGGATTAGAATGGGGTCTCCGGGATAGAGAGAAATAGATGGATTCTAGAGAGGGAATCAGTGAGATTTCGAGCTTCTTTGGATATGGGAAGCAAGCAGTAGAGATTAGTCAAGGGTGAAATGCTTGTTTAGTTTTTGGGCAACTGGATAAGTGGTACTGCTCTTTTTTTTTTTTAATTTAGAATTTAAGTTTTATTCCTACCAAGTTGTAACATAAACCAAAAAAAAAAAAACCTGTTGCCATGGGGTCCATTTCGACTTTTAAGAACACTATAGAACAGAGTAGAACTACCCCCATTGGATTTTCAAGGCTGTAAATTTTTAAGGAAGCAGACTGCCACATCTTTCTTCTGTGGAGCAGCTTGTGGGTTTGAACCTTGACCTTTTGGTTAGTAGCCAAGCCCTTAACTACTGTGCCACCAGGGCTCCTTAGCTATAACATCCAAACCCATTGCTGTCCAGTTGATTCTGACTCATAGCAACCCTGTAGGATATAGCAACCCTATAGGACAGAGTAGAACTGCACCCATAGGGTTTCCAAGGAGCAGCTGGTACATTTCAACTGTCAACCTTTTGGTTAGCAGCCAAGCTCTTAAACACTGTTCCACCAGGGCACTGTAACACAGCCTAGTCAAAATCAATCAGAAATGATGGTACTGCTTTTTGCTGATAGGAAACAAAATAGGAGGAGGAGGAGAGGATTAATTCAGTTTTTTTTTTTAAATAACTCAGATTTTTTGAAGTATATAAGTAGAGGATTTTAGCATATTCAGTTATGCAGCCATCCATCACTATAATCAATTTTAGAATATTTCCATCATCCCAAAAAGAAACCCTCTCCTCATTACCAGTGACACTACTTTCCACCAACTCCTGGTGCCCTAGGCAACTGCTAATCTACTTCCTGTCTCTGTAGATTTGCCTAGTTCTGCACCTTTCATATAAATGAAATCATACGATATGTGGTCCTTTGTGACTGTTTTTCACATTGCATAATGTTTGCAAGGTTCATTCATGTTATAGCATATATCAGTACTTCATTCCTTTTTATATATATATCCGTGGTATGAATATATCACATTTTCTTTATGCATTCATCAGTTTATGGACATTTGGGTTGTTTTGGGTGTTATGGGTAGTCATGCCATGAACACTTGTGTACAAGAGTTTTTGTGTGTGTGTGTGTGTGTGTGTGTGTGGACAAATACTTTCATTTTTCTTGAGTATATACCTGAGAGTGAAATTGCTGGGTCAAATGGTACCTCTGTGTTTAACTTTTTGAGGAACTACCAGGCTGTTTTCCATTGTGGCTGCACCATTTTACATTACCACCAGCAAATTAAGAGGGCTTCTGTTTCTCGAGATCCTCACCAACACTTGTTATTAAATTCTTTTTGATTCTAGCCATCCTAGTGGGTATCAGTGAAGCAGTGGTTTTAATTTGAATTTCCCTTATGGCTAATTGGATTCCTTTTTTATCGTGTTTATTTGGGGCTGCCTGAAAGCAGTTTGGATTTGAGTTTGGAGCTTGGGAGAAATATCTGATCAGTTGTAGGTTGGCAGCAATTAACTAAACATGGTAAGTTTAGCCATTGAGTGGATGTCATCAAGCTAAGAGAATGTAAAGAGTGAGAAGAAAAAAGGCTTAAGCCCAAACCTCAAGGAAGGTTCGTTAGTAAAAGACAGTAGAGGAAGCAGGGAGTCCCTGCATGGTGCAAATGGTTAATGCGCTCATTTCCTAACCAAAAGGTTGGAGGTTCGAGCCCACCCACAGGCATCTCAGAAGAAAGGCCTGGAGATGTGCTTCCAATAAAACTAGCCGTTGAAAATCCCTGTGGAGCACAGTTTTACTCTGACACACATGGGCTGGCCATGAGTTGGAATCAACTCGATGGCAGCTGAGTTCTTTTTAGAGGAAGTGGAATCTGCGAGAGACTGAGAAGCCATGGCCAGAGAGGGAGGTGGAAAACCAGCAGCGTGATATCATGGAAAGCAGTGAAAGAGAGCATTGTAAGTTGGAAGAAAAGGACAAGAGTATAAAATGCTGCTGAGAGACTCAATAAAATAAGGGCTGAAAAGGGAGCTTTAGATTTAGTAATAAGTAAGTCATTTCAGTGACAGCAACTGGTTTAGTGGTTTAAGTCATTTCATTAGAGGGATGTGGGCTGACGCCAGATCAAAGTGAACTGAGGAGTGATTGGGAAGGGAGACAGCAAATGTAGACAACGTTTTAAAGAAGTTTGGTTGTAAGAGGAGGAGATATGTGGGTGCGGCCAACAGAGATTTCATTTAAGATGAGATGAGAGAGATTGAAAATTAGAGGAATAATCAGCAGAGCCTGAGCCTGCCATTATGACAGGAGGAAAGGGAAGTGTGTGTGTATCTTATGGGCAGGAGGCTGATGTTTCTTTCTTCTGTCTCCTGTTAAAAGTCTAGGATATCCACGGAGAATAGGGTAGGAAGTGATGTTTTCAAAGTTAGTAAAGAGTGGAGGAGATTTGAAGTAGAGTAGACACTGTGGAGAATGGGAGAGGCAGAGAACTGACCATGAAAATATAAAAAACTTTCTGGACTGTATTGAGGGCCCAGTAAGGTTTTGAGACCAGTGTATTTACAATGGCACTTTTCATGTTTGTGTAATTTTTCTCCAGTAGTGTTTACCAGTGGAGCGTAGGGGCAGGGAAGGTGGTGAGTGCGCCGATCAAGGACTGGAGGTTCTCCCAGGCCAAGGTAATAGATAATAAGTTGACGGAATGGAGTGTATAGGCAAAATAGTGAACATTAAGTCAAAATGGAGAACAGTTAGAGAATTAGTTCTGTAGAGAATTGATCCGTTTTGGACCCCAAAATTTCTTGAGTCATCACAGTGGAATCTCACTGTATTATCAAGTTATTTTGCAACAAGATAGAATTTCTGTGCAAATTCACTTGCTGTACTAGTCTAGCTGTTACTGTAATCCACGTTTTACTTAGGTACTCATGTATTCCGAGGACTGCTTAACTAAACCATAATCACAGTCAATAAGAATATAATTTGCCGAATTTGTGATGTACTGTTCTAAACACATAAATCTGCTGTGTCGATAGTGTGAAACTGCAGCGCAACAGGAATTTGCTGAAGAACTTCAAAAGCGAGAACGTTTTTTAGCTGAACGAGAACAACTGCTTTTCAGACATGAAACTGCCTTGAGTAAAATTAAAGGTGTTGAAGAAGAGGTTCTTACAAGGTTCCAAATTATAAAGGAGGTAACCATATAGCATTTGATTTTAGAGTAGCATGGTTTCTCTTTTTCTTCTTAACTTGGATTTACCAGTTGTTAACTTTTTGCCATATTTGCTTTCTTCTCCCTCCCCCATTTTCCTGAACCACTTGAAAGTAACTTGCAGAAATCGTGACACATCACTCCTAAATGTTTCATCATGTATTGCATAAGGATAAGGACATTATCCATAACACCATTATCATAAAGAAATTATGTTAAGTAATATAATTTAATATGCAGTCAACGTTCACCTTCCTGGTTGGTCTCCCAAATGTCTTTTATTGCTTTATTTGTTTTGTTTGCTGATCAAGGAACTAGTCAAGATTCATGTGTTATATTTGGTCGATATATCTTTTTGGTTTCTTTGAATCTAGAGCAGTCAATCTCATCTTTTTTTTTTTGGTTACACTTTTCTTTGAAAAGTCCAGACTCTCAGGCTTGTTGAGTATCTCACATTCTGGATTTGCCTGATTATTTCCTGAGGATTATATTTGGATTAAATATTCTTGGCAGCAATACTATGTTGGCAGTATAGTATGCTTTGCTTCATATCAAGAGGCACATTACTCTGTGTGTAAATTACATAGAGTAAAATTCACTAGGTCGCTCAATCCTGTGAGTTTTGATGAATGTATATACTAATGTAATTTTCATCATTGTCAAGATAAAGAATGGTTCCATCATCCCAGAGGTTTCCTTATGCTGCTTTGTAGTGATCACTTCCTCCTATTCCAAGCCTCTAGCAACCACTAATCTATTTCGTGTTCCTGTAGTTTTGTTTTTTTCTAGAATATCACATAAATGGAACCATTTCATGGTTTTTAAAAATCTTTGTTTAGGATGTGTTGGCATGCTTTTCTTGGAATTTATCCTGTTTTCGGTTTACTGAGCTTGGATTTGTAAACTTACATGTTTTACCAAATTTTGGGAGTCTTCAGCCATTATTTCTTTAGATATTTTTTCTGTCCCAATCGCTTTCCCCTTCCTTTTGGGCCTGGGTGGCTCAGATGTTAGACTTTGTGCTGTTGTCCCATATGTCTCTGAGGCTCTGTTTCTTTTTCTTCCCATCTTTTTCTTCTCTGTTCCTCAAGTGAGTAATTTCTGTTGATCTCTTTTTAAGTTCACTATTTCATCTTTCATCTCCATGTTGCTGTTGAACCTATTTAATGGATTTTTATTTCTGATATATTTAAGTTCTAAAGTTTCCAATTATGTACTTCAAAAATTAAAAAAAAATTTTTTTTTAATAAGAATTTCTGTCTTTGCATTTATTTACATTGACCTCATGGAGTTTATTTAAAATAGTTCCTTTAAGTTCTTTTTCTGATAATTCTACCATCTGGGTCATTTTCGAATTTGTGTCTATTGATGTTCTTTTTTCTTGTGACTTAGTAACATTTTTCTTCGTTCTTTGTATGTCCAGTGGTTTTGCATTGTATCCTAGACCTTTGGAGTATTATGTTGCATAGTTTATGGGTCCTGTTATAATCCTTTGGAGAATATTGATTTTTATTTTTATTTTAAAGCAATCAGCTCACTTAGATTTAACCCAAAATTTCTTTCTCACTGTCTTTGGGAGGTAGTTCCAATATCATCTCAGTTGAGTTTTCAAAGCCTTTCTTATGTTGCTTTGAAGTTGTCTTGTGCATGTGCGACTTAGGAGTTAGTCGAAGACTTCGGCAATGGTTTAAGTCTTAGCTCAGCTCTCAGAGTCTTTGCTGTGTTGCACTGGATGTTTTTCATGCATGTGCTGCTCAGGGGGTTAGCCTGAGATGTGAGTGATAGTTTAAAACTTAGTTCAGTTCTCTAAGCCTTTGCTCTGTTGCTTTTTATCTGTAACCCTGGTGGTATAGTGGTTAAGTACTACAGCTGCTAACCAAAAGGTTGGCAGTTTGAATCCACCAGGCTCTCTTTGGAAACTCTGTGGGGCAGATCTACTCTGTTCTATAAGGATGCTGTGAGTCAGAATTGACTTGACGGCAACAGGTATTTTTTTTTTTTTTTTGTCATACCTGGGCAGCTCAAGGTTGAGCCTGAGTTTTGTATTGGTTCATACATACCGGAGTGAGAGAATTCTTGTCTTAGTTACCTAGTGCTACTATAACAGAAATGCCACAGTTGGTGACTTTAAAGAACAGAAATTTATTTTCTCACAGTTTAGTAGGCTAGAGGACCAAATTCAGGGCACTGACTAGGGGGGAAGGCTATCCTATCTCTTGGTCTGCTCTGGGGGAAGATTGTTGTCTTTTTCAACTTCTGTAGCCCTGGCGTTCTTCATTTCCTTGGCGATACTCATGTGGCATCTATTTCCCCCACCCCCTTTGTGCTTCCTTGTCTCTGTGTCTATGTAGTTCCTTATAACTTAGAAGTGATTAGGTTTAGGGCACACTCTATACTGATATGGTCTCATTAACATACCCAAGAAAACCCTGGTCCCAACCACATTACATCCACAGGTATAGAGGTTAGGATTCCAACGCATATTTTGTGAGGACACAATTCAATCCATAACAATCCTCTTTTTTATTTTCTCTAAGATTCTCCCCACACTCTTTAGCTGACAGGGGCCCCTTTTCCTGGTTTCTCTGGCCAGAAAGACAGAATTCTTTCAGAATTGTGGCAGCCTGCACCTGCTCCATTTCTCTGTGATTGAGGCCCACCCTTGAGCAAAGCTGCAGGAGAAAATGGAAAACAAAAACCTGGAAGTTTACCCCTGTGTGGGTTGCCTCTCCATGTTTTCACTTCTCTCCACAGTTCATATGCTCTTGTTTATTTTTCACACGCCTCAGTTCGAGTTGCTTTCTGTGTTTTGTCTAGAGTTTTTGGTTTTAATTAGTAAGAGAAATAGAATATAGTCGGCTTATGCTGTCATGCCAAAGTGGAACTCCTATTATGTGTTTTTAAAAAAAATTTTTTTAAATATTTTGTTGTGTTTTAGGTGAAAGTTTACACAGCAGATTAGGTTCACATTCAACAATTCATACACAAATTGTTCTGTGACATTGTTTACAACCCCTGAAATATGTCAGCACTCTGACCATTTCCATCCCACCTGGCCGGTTTCCATCTATCAAGTTTTCCTGCTCTTCCTTGCCTTCTCATCTTTGCTTTTGGGCAAATGTTGACCATTTGGTCTCCTACAGTTGATTGTTTAAAGGAGCACATTCCTTACAGGTATCATTTATTTTATAGACCAATCTATTATTTGGCTGAAAGGTGACCTCTGAGAGTGACTTGAGTTCTAGGTTAAGAGATTGTCTTAGGGCGATTGTCTTGTGGGTTCCTCTAGTCTCTGTCAGTCCAGTAAGTCTGGTCTTTTTTATGAATTACAGTTTCATTCTACATTTCCTCTCATTCTAACCAGAACCTTCTATTTTGTCCTTTGTCAGAATGTCGGTGGTGGTGGCCTATCATGTGTTTTTGATATCATTAGATGTAGAAAAATTTTTTTATTTAAAAATTAGGACAACTGAAATATTAAACTCCTTTTAAAAATAACCATATTCGTGACTATATGAAAAGGTATTTAAGGAATCATTTAATATAGCAATAAAATTACATAGAGCTATTTTTTTTTTTTTTTTCCAGATTCTTGAATTTTTTTTTGACAGGGCTAGAGATGGAATCCTCAGAATCTCAGAACTCTTCATCCTGGTCTTACTCTTGATTTCTCTCTTTAGATTTGTGTGTTACTATTCTTATCAATTACAAAGATAACTGCTCTATTTTAATGGTATTTATGTGACTATTTGGGTGTAGGAAATAATTTTTATTTTCTTGATTTCCTATAGAAACTTGCTTGTTTCAGTGCCTTATGAATAAATGGAGAGTAAAAGGTGAAAGAAGCTATAAGTATTCACATTTTAAATCTAAAATCTGTTATCTCAAACGTGATCAGAGGAGAAATTGATTTGAATCATTTTATGAAACTGATTAAGGAAAGTCAGATAGTTTGGGGATAAGAGAAATTTTAGTATGTAACATTTTTTTGAGATGTTAAGCTGACATCAAAAATTTTAACTACTTGTAAGAATAAGGGAAACCCTGCTGGCATAGTGGTTAAGTGCTCAGCTGCTAACCAAAAGGTTGGCAGTTCGAATCCACCGGGTGCTCCTTGGAAACTCTATAGGGCAGCTCTACTCTGTCCTGTAGGGTCGCTATGGGTCAGAATCGACTTGATGGCAATGGGTTTGGTTTGGTTTTGGTTTGATAAGAATAAGAAATATTACATGTAATATTTCTTTTATACTCTCAATCTATGTAATATTTCTTTTACTATTTAAGGTGATGTACACCTTAAATTTTAATCTATAAAGCTATGAATAACTAAATAGTCTCTTCAAGAAGATTAGAAATCCTTCATTGTTTAATCATTCCATAATGTCAAATAAAAAGTATTTCAGTGAGTTTCTGTGGGTGAATTTTTCTGAGTCAAAGTAGAAAATAGACTTATTGCTGCTTAATTTGTATGATAATATGTTTTAGTAGGTATTTCATAAATAATTTTGATGTTATGTTATTGCTTTGGTTTACTACATTGTTTTTATAAATTATTTGCAGTTTTAGTCACCTTTGCTTAAATACACTGAAATTCTTGGGAGTTAAGGAGTTCTAATTTTTAATTAATTTGTGTTTGATAGCATTAATAGGAAGGAGCCCTGGTGGCACAGTGGTTAAAGTGCCTGGCTGCTAACTGAGAGGTCAGTGGTTTGAACCTACCAGCTGCTCTGAGGGAGAAAGATGTGGCAGTCTGCTTCCATAAAGATTACAGCCTTGGAAACCCTATGGCGCAGTTCTACTCTGTCCTGTACGGTTGCTGTGCGTTAGAAGTGACTCGACAGCAGTGGGTTTGGTTTTAGCATTAGTAGTGTGGAATCCTTACTTAATTTTTAGATTAGACTTATTTCCCCTTTTAGCAACATGAAGCAGAAGTTGAGCACTTAACTGAAGCTCTTAAGGAAAGGACTAAAGAAAGCAAGAGGTTGAGATCATCTTTTGATGCACTGAAAGAATTGAATGATAGCTTGAAAAAACAGGTAAGACCTATTTTAATATATATTATATTACAAGACACTTTTGGAACCATTTTATATTTAATAAATTATAAGTCAAAGAATATATTTTGGCTAGAGAAAATTTTATTAACTCTGTTAGCTTTAATATAAAGTATTTCCAAATATAAATACTTATAAATTCTTGGTTTATTCTCATCACTTACTCTGGAAACCGGCCAAGATGTTTGGCAGTTGGAAACTTTTTAAAATATGAGAACGTTACTAAAGAGAAGCAGAAGAAAAAAACCGAGTAACCTAGGGCCTAAAGACCTGTTAAGCACTGATTTCTAGCCTTAATGCTTATTATTGTAACAGTCCATTGCCGTTGAGTTGATTCCAACTCCTAGTGACCCTATAGAATGGAGTAGAACTGCCCCACAGAGTTTCCAAGGAGCGCCTGGTAGATTTGAACTGCTGACCTTTTGGTTAGCAGCCGTAGCTCTTAACCACTAGGCCACCAGGTTTCCATTGTAACAGTGGTGCTCAGCAGTAGAATTCTTGCCTTCCGCGCAGGAGACCCAGGTTTGATTCTTCGCCTGCACACCTCATGAGCAGCCACCACCCATCTGTCAGTGGAGGCTTCCGTATTGCTGTGCTGCTGAACGGGTTTCAGGGGAGCTTCCAGACTAATATGGAATAGGAAGAAGGCCTGGGGATGTGCTTCTGAAAATCAGCCAGTGAAACTTCTTTGGATCACAACGGCCCTGTCTGTACCTGATCATGGGGATGGCGTAGGACCAGGCAGCATTTCATTCCAGTGTGCATGGGGTTGCCCCCAGGCAGCTAACAACAACATTGTAACTGCTGTTATGTGCCAGTGCTTATCTAACATTCGTTTGTTTTTAGAATATCTAATTTATCCTGGGCGCTGTGCTAGTCTTAAGTCTTCACGTTGCTCACAGTCTGGCAGGTATAATCTGTTTCTTATAGGTGCTGTCATTTAGGTGAGTGCATAGTACTAAGAAGAGCTCTGGTGGTGCAGTGCTTAAAGTGCTCGGCTGCTAACTGAAAGGTTGATGGCTCGAACCTTCCAGCCACTCTGAGACAGAAAGATGTGGCAGTCTGATTTCATAAAGATTACATACAGCCCCGGAAACCCTATGGGACAGTCCTACTACGTTCTATAGGGTCACCGTGAGTCAGAATCAACTCGGTGGCAATGGGTACATAGCACTAAAGTTGCACGACAGAAGCACTTCTGTGAGGTGTCTCTAGTTTTTCTGCTTCCATCTGCCAATTGGTTTATTTTATTGTGGTAAAATATAACAAAAAAATTGCCATTTTAAGCATTTTTTAGTGTACAATTTAAAACCCAAAACCCACTGCTGTCGAGCCGATTCCGACTTATAGCAACCCTGTAGGACAGAGTAGAACTGCCCCATAGAGTTTCCGAGGAGTGCCTGGTGGATTTGAACTGCCGCCCTCTTGGTTAGCAGCCGTAGCACTTAACCACTACGCCACCAGGGTTGCCTAGTGTACAATTCAGTGACGTTAATTACGTTCACAGTGTTTTACAACCTTTAGCACTATCCATTTCTAAGTTTTTCATCACCGCAAACAAATTCAGTGCTCCTTAAGTAATAACTTAAGCAATAACTCCTCCTTCCCCCTATCCGTAGCCCGTGGTGACCACTAATAAAATTTTGTCTCTGTGCATTTGCCTATTCTAGATATTTAATGTAAGTAGAAATGTAAAATATTTGTCCTTTTAAGCCTGACTTACTTCACTCAGCATATTTTCAAGATTTATCTGTGTTGTAGCGTGTATCAGAACTTCATTTCTCTTTATGGCTGAGTAATAGTACATTTTATATTTATGCCGTATTTTATTTGCCCATTCATCTGTTGATGGACACTTGGATTGTTTCCGTCTTCGGCTGTCGCGAATAATGCTGTGGGGAACATAGGTGTACAAATATCTGTTTGAGTCCCTGTTATCAAGTCTTTTGGGTATAGACCTAGGAGTGGAATTGCTGGATTGTATGGTAATTCCATGTTTACCTTTTTGAGGAACCACCAAACTCTTTTCCATAGCCACTGCACCATTTTACTTTGCCACCTGCAATGCACGAGGCTTCCAATTTCTCCACATCTTCGCTAACTTGTTATTTTCCATTTTTCTGGTAATAGCTGTCCTAGCGGGTGTGAGAAGTGGTATCGTTGTGGTTTTGATTTGCTTTTCCCTAATGACTATTGGAACCCTGGTGGCGCAATGGTTAAGCACTCGGTTGCTAACCCATCAGTGGTTCTGTGGGAGAAAAGACCTGGTGATATGCTCCCATAAAGATTACCTTTTGCTTTTAGTCGATTCTGACTTATAGCAACCCAATAGGACAGAGTAGAACTGTCCCGTAGGGTTTTTCAAGGGAAGCTTACAGCTTATGGAAGCAGACTGCCACATCTTTCTCCCTTGGAGCGGCTGCTGGGTTTGGACTTCCAGCCTTCCGGTTGGCAGCCAAGCACTTTAGCTACTTCATCACTAGGGCCCCTTCCATAAGCATTACAGCCTAGGAAACCCTGTGGGGCAGTTCTACTCTGGACTGTAGGGTTGCTATGAGTTGGAATCGACTTGGTGGCACACAACAACAACAACGACTAATGACTTTAAGTATCTTCATGTGCTTGTTGGCCATTTGTATATCTTCTGGCAGAAATGTCTATTCAAGTCCCTCGCCCGTTTTTACATTGGGTCATTTGTCTTTTTGTTGTTGAGTTGTAAGAGTTTTTTATACATTCTGCGTATTAAACCCTTTATCAGACATGTGGTTCCTAAATATTTTTCCCTATCATGTAGCTTTTGTCTTCACTTTCTTGATAAAATCCTTTGAAGCACATTCGTTTTTAATTTTGATGAAGTCCAATTTATCTCCTTTTTCTTTTATTATTTGTGCTTTTGGTGTCATATTTACGAATCCATTGTTGAAAACAAGGCCTTGTAGCTTAACCCCCTGTGTTCTCTTCTGAGAGTTTTATGGTTTTAGTTCTTATATTTAGATCATTGATCCATCTCTCTGTCAGTTTTTGACTTAATGGAAGCATGCTGAATTATTCAGTGTGTCTGAATTTTTGATAAGTAGTATGGAATTTGTTGTTGTTGTTGTCCTCTCCCACAAGCTTACCTTAACTGTTTAGTGGTGAAGTACCATTAATTATACCCAGTATCCCTGCTGGGATCTATTGGTACATATGTGTAACAAATAAAACTTTTCAGAATTTCTGTATTTCCTACCAAAAATTCAGACAACTCATACAATACCCTACAAAAACAGTAATTTGCGGCATATACCCGTTTCTTTGGTTTCAAACAGCTATGAAAGCCTCTGCCCTGAGGCAGCATGCACTATCAGTGGTGCACCAGCTTCCCAATAAACCTTCAGAGGCAGAAAAAGTACTTGTTCTCTAGAGGTACCCACAAGCACAAAAGGTTTAAGCATGTGAAAGTGAAATATGTTGCCAACAAACAGGGGAATGAATATGTGTGTACGTGATTGTATAGGGATTAGAAGTAGATGGACAGAAATTAGAGTAAACCCAGTCACTTTAAAAATGAGCAGCATTGGGTTGGAACACCTCAGGAATTCTAAAATGTGGCTGAGCTCAGAAACTGACCCTCAGAGCTAATGTGCCTCCTAAAATTCCTTAGCCAGCTACTTATTTTCCTTGTAACCTCTACTTGTTGAAACCTTCCTCCTCGGCAGGGATGTCTAGGTACCCTGTTTCTCTGTTGGTCTAATTCTTTGACCTCCTGAATTTGTGGCCTCACACAATTGTCCTACCACCTTCACTTACTGTTTTCTGCAAACCGGATTATCCCTGGAGAGATTCCATTTTCCCATCAGAATCTCAATCTAGCACCCTCTTTCAAGAAGGGTTTCTTTAATTGCTAGCATATCCATCTCTTACATTTCTATAATCCTTAATGATTTTGCGTGTGTTTGCATGAGTGTGTAGTGATTAGGTTGGGATATGTAAATTATTAAGTGATTGGGCCTATTGATTATTTTATTTATGAATTACTGTGCCCAAACTGAAAGAATCCAGGAGAAAATCTTTGGTTACAAGTGGTAGAATGCCTTTTTTTTTTTAGTGTAGATCAGGGGTCAGTAAACTTTTTCTGTAAAAGACAAGATAGTAAATATTTTTAGGTTTTGTGAGCCATATGGTCTCTGTTGCAGCTATTCAACAGTACCACTGTGGTGTAAAGGCAGCCGTCAGCAATATGTCAACAAATGAGCACAGTTATGTTCCAATAAAACTTCACTGACAAAAGCAGGCAATTGACACATTTGGTCTGTGGGCCATGGTTTGCAACTCTTGACACAGATGAATGATAAATGCTTCAAAATTGCTTAATGAAAATTTTTATCATTTCTGTGACTTCTGTAATGATTTATCATAGGTACTATATGTAAGTAAATCTGTTTTAGTAATAACAATGCAGTTTTACTCATTAAATCTTGCTAAGCTGAGGAGGCAAGGATTAATGTTCAAGACCTATCAGGGCAAAGAGGTTCTAGTGAATACCCCACACTCTCAGTTGAAGGCAGCAGAGTTGTACCCAAGGAGCAGGTGAATTACAGGTAGATGGAACCCTCTTGAAACTGAAATCTAGCCTTGACTCATCTCAGCTCCCAAATGGACTGAAGTGACCCAATTTTAAATACCCTTTTTACGTACCTAGTAGAGGAAGGAATGGACTCTCTTTGGAGAAGATATATAAAAACCAAACCCAGTGCCATCGAGTCGATTCCCACTCATAGCGACCCTATAGGACAGAGTAGAACTGCCCCATAGAGTTTCCAAGGAGTGCCTGGTGGATTCGAACTGCTACCCTTTGGTTAGCAGCCATAGCACTTAACCACCACGCCACCAGGGTTTCTGATATATAATCTTTACAATTTTTTTTTTAATACACAACACCTGTTGTTCCATACAAAATTAATAAATGTCTCAAAAGACAGGAGTACGTGGCTGAAAATGAAGAGAACAAAATCAGGCAATAGAAATACCCATGCACGTTATCTAGATATTAGAGTTAACAGACCATGACTTTAAAATAATGATTAATATCTTTAAGAAAATAGGAAAAAAAGATTGAGAAATTCATTAGAGAATTGGAATCTATAAAAAATAATTAAATTGAAATTCTAAAACTGAAAAATACATAAATTGGATTTAAGAACTGCAGTAGATGGGTTAACAATAGGTGAGAGAGCAGAAGACAAGATTAGTGAACTGTAAGATAGGTTAGTACGTTTCCAAACTGAAGCATAGAATGAAGAAGAAATGGAAATTTCAGCAAAGAGTGTGGGACGTAGTTAAAAAGCTTAACATGGGAATTCCAGAAGGAAAGAGAGAATGGGGCAAAAACACGTGAGGGGACAGTGGTGAAAAATTTTCCAAATTTAGTGAAAGATACCAGCTTACGGATTCAAGAAACTACGTTAACCCCAAGGAGGATAAATACGGAAGAAAAACCGTACATATGTACATCATTGTAAGACTGCTGAAAATATTTCCTAAAGAGAAAACATTAAAAGTGGCCAAAAAGAAAAGATACTTTACCTTCAGAGAAGAAACAACAGAACTGAGGGCTGACTTGTGAGGATGAAATACCATCCATTGTAAACACAGAAGAAAACCAAAAAACCAAACCGTTGCCGTCGAGTCAATTCTGACTCATAGTGACCCTACAGGACAGAGTAGAACTGCCCCATAGGGTTTCCAAGGTATGGCTGATGGATTCAAACTACCGACCTTTTAGTCAGCAGCCAAGCTCTTAACCACTGAGCAACCAGGGCCCCAAACAGAGAAGAAGAGGGAAAACCTTCCCTACTTGTTACATAAGGCAGTATAACCTTGAAACTAAACCACATGGTATGTGTATAGAATACCCAAAAGTGTATATAGCCAAACTATTAGAATTGATAAGAGAATTTAGCAGGATCTCTGTATATAAGTTGAATATACAAAAATCAGTTGTATTTCTGTATACCAACAACAATTAAAGAAAAAATGTTGTTATCGAAATATACGAGGTTGTTGTCAGAGCTGGCTTGACAGCTGTAGAGTTGCTGTCGAGTCAGCTCTGACTCACAACCACCTTACGTATCACGGAGTGAAACCTTTCCTGGTCCTACGCCATCCTGCGCCTAAAACATTAGCTACTCAGGACTAAATCTAAAGAAAGATGTGTGAAATACCTATACTGAAACCTGAAAGCATTATTAAAAGGAAATAAAGAAGACCTAAGTTAAGTGAGGGATATGTTATGTTCATGGATGGGAAGATACAATATTGTAAAGATGTCAGTTCTTTCCAAACTGAGCTATGTATTGAATGCAGTCCCAGTAATGATTCATTTTGCTGCATATTGATGCTTCGTGCCCTTTTCTGTATATACATTTAATAAAAAGTTAACTTGAAAAAATTTTCCCACCGAAAGGTATACTTTTAAGACGTCAGGAAGTCTTGCAAATTTTTCGTAGCATGAAGCGAGCATTCTTAGACACTGTTAATGTTTTAGGGACAAGTGGTGATTTTAGCTCAGATGTACTTTAATTATCAATGCTTCTTCTGCTTGTTTTATTATGTTGCTTGGTTATACAGGCCAGATAAGATAGTAGATTGTTTGAGAACCCTTGGTACGATTTTAAGGTTTATATTAAAATATATAACTTTTTCCTATGTTAGTTAAATGAAGTAAGTGAAGAAAACAGGAAGATGGAGGTTCAGGCTAAAAGAGTTCAAGCTCGTTTAGATAATTTACAGGTAAGTTGCTTGCTATTTTCTCGAGATACAAGCAGATTTTAAAATGGTTGCTTTTTGAATTTGCTGAATTTTAAAATATTTGTCCTTTAATTCATGGCTGTGAACTTTTGCAGAGGAAGTATGAATTTATGACAATACAGAGATTGAAAGGGAATTCCCAGCCTGCTCATGAAATGAAAACTTTAAAACAAGAAAAAATACCAATTTCAAAAACTTATAAGGTATGATATGATTGAAAATTTCTTAAATGGGAAGCCAGGAAAATTTCTCTTGTTCTTTAATCTTTTGTCTTTCATTTAATTATGAAGTGATTCACCGTAACAGTTTCTTTACAGAGAGATAGCTTTAGAATATTTCCAAGATAATTTTATTTACAAAACCAGAATATTTAAACAGTGCTTCAAGGATAGTAACAATGACAAAAATCACAGCAAGTAAAGGTTAGTAACACTTTTATTATTCAGTGTGTTTTGAGACTCCACAAGCATTGAACGTTGTTTTTCTACCAAGACTGCAATCCGTTTCTGAATGGACTCCATTTTCTTTTTTCTAAAAGTTAAAAAAAATTGAGCTGTATGTTATGTAAAGTAAAACAGTGCACAGATCCTTAAGTGTACAGTTTAATCACTTTTGACAAGTGCATATGCCCGTGTAACCTACAGCTTGTCAAGATACAGAACATTTCCGTCATCCTAGAAAGACGCCCTGTGCCTCTTCCTGGTCATTCTTTCCTGCTAGAAGCAATTGTTGTTTGGATTTCATCAACATAGATGAGTTTTGCCATTTGTAGAACTTCAGTCAGTGGAATTGTGTAATATGCACTTGTTGGTGTAAGGTTTCTTTTGCTCAGCATACTGTTGAGCATATCAGTAGTTTGTTCCTTTGTGTTGCTCGGTAGTGTTCCATTGTGTGATCATATCACAGTTTGTCCATTCTTCTGCTTTTATAGATACCTGGACTATTTTAAGTTTTTGCCTGTTATGAATAAAGGTGCTAAGTCTAATCATGTGCAAGGCTTTTTGTGGGCATTTGCTTTATTCCTCTTGGTTATAATAGCCAGGACTAGAATTTCTGGGTCATGAGGTATATGCTTGTCTAACTTTTTAAGAAACTGCCAATTTGTATTCTAAAGTGGTTGTACCATTTTATACTCCTACTACCAATGTGTGAAAGTTCTGGTTGCTCCACAATGTTGCCAAAATTTGGTCTTTTTAGTTTTTTTCCACTTTTGATCCATTTGGTGTGTAGTGGTATCTCATTGTGGCCTTTAATAATTTTTATAAAAATCTCTAGTTCTTTATGAAAATAAATTAGAAAAAGTAGAGATTTTATGCTCAGGTACTCAAGATGACTGAAGTTTTCCTCTAAAGGCAGTTAAAGTTTAAGAACTATTTGAGGAAAATTGGGATGGCTAAATGTTACTCAGAATAACGTGTTAACTCTATTTATCTTTGTGTTTTCAACCACCTGATTCTGTTTTTATGGATTACAGTCTGCTTCATGCTGCCTTTTTATTAATCTGCTTTTATATTTCTCTGTCTTCTCAGGTTTAAAAAAAATGAGTTAAGAGCATAGTTCTCTGCTTAACATAGATGTGTGATAAATACTGAATTAAATTGGCCAAAATGTGTTTTGAACGAATACTAAAATCAGTCTAATTAAATTTTCAGTGATTTGAGACATTTTTTCTTACTCTTTTCCCAGCATTTTGGTAGATTCTCAGAGAAAAACATTTCCAGAAAACAAAACAAAACAAAAAAAATCATATCTGGTTTCAAGAATGTTTTAATGTAATGAAAATCAAAGTAACAACCTTTGTGGGAAGAAGAAACTATGAAGTTTCATAAGTAGAAATTTGTCGGCTTTTGGAAACTTTTAGTTTGAAACCTTTTAGCTATAGATGGTTCATGTTCTTGAGTTAAGGCCATTTTACTTTTCTATGTTATTAAACTTGGATTGAGAACTTTTATGAAAATTCTTTACATTGGTGATAAGGCGCAGTTCTTTCAGTTTCCTTATTGTGATGAGTCTTCTCCCCTTCTCTCAGCCAGAATTTATCATGTTTTCAGTATTAATTTGGGATGTTTGATTTGGAATGTCTTTGGTTTGTTTGGAGGAGGTCTGTTCTTAAATACATGTTTTAGTTAATGCTTAGGTAAGTTGTGCCATAATCATTGATAAAATTCGACGGTTGCCTTTGAAGTTTTATGAGGTTTGAACTGAAATGAATGTTTGATTTGATTTCCTAGGTACCACTTAATGCCCAAGTTTACGAGCTGTTAGCTATGTTCATGGACTGGATTTCAGATCACCACCTTAGTCAACTGAAAAATGAGGAATTTGGACTGGAGGGTGAAAAGCCATTAATCAAACATTCTTCTCAGAGAAATGATATTCAGGAGAAGTGTGTAAAGGTTTGTTTTTTAAATTTGAAAAATATCACTCAGTAGCTACGAGGAGTAAGAAAAGCCTATAGTATATTTTGCAAGAGAAAAAATATTGAAAGCATTTTTGATGGAAAATTGACCATGTCAGTAGTCATTTCTAAAAAAAATTCATTTTAATCTTAGTTAATATTGATTCATATTTGTTTTTCTTAATTTGATAGAAATTTATCTTTTTAAAAGTAGCGATCAGACATTAAGAACTTATTTTAAAAAATGGTGAACTAATTAATGATGTGAACAATTCCTTATTTTAAGTTTCAGAATCCACTAGAATCATTTTATTTTGCCTTTCAGCATGAAGGGGAAAAAAGCATATTTTCAAATGTTTAGTTTCTTTTAGATGGCTGTGTCTCTTGGTATCTGAGAACAGATGTGTAACGAGCCCCTCTTCCTTCTTGATTTAATAAGCATTATGAGAGGAGCCCTGGTGGTGCAATGGCTAAGCGCTCAGTGGCTAACCAAAAGTTGGTGATTCAAACCCACCTGTTGGCTCTGTGGGATAAAGACCTGACAATCTGCTTCCATAAAGAGTACAACCAAGAGAACCCTATGGGGCATTTCTGCTCTGTCACATGGCATTGCTATGAGTCACAATCCACTCGATAGCACCTAACAAAAACAGACTGTTTAAAATATTATTTTCATTTTATGGTTATTAACATATTAATAAAGATAGAATGATCTTAAAACTTATTAATAGCCTTAATAGAGTAAGAGAAGGTTAAAAAGTACCAGATTAATGAATTAGTTAATTGAATATACTTGTAGCCAGCACAAGCAGGTATTCAGATTTTTCTTAGTGGGGTGTAAAATTTGTATTTTAAAATAATACAGTTTTTTTTTTTTTGTATAGAAGTGCTTTGGTGGGCACTGTATTCGGAGAATACTAGTATAACTCAAAATAATTTTTCTAAACATTGTTTCAAAATAATCTCTTCAGATATTTCTTTTGGAACTTTCTGACCCATGTTGTTGTATATTCCATCACAATAGTAACTAATCATCATTTGAGGAACTATTTAATACTTAAAAACACAAAAAAGCTACTGGAGACCAAATCTGGTATACTAGCTCAAACTGTGTATATTTTACAACCAAAACAACCCGTTGCCGTCGAGTCATTTCTGACTCGTGGTTGACCCCGTGTGTCAGAGTAGAACTGTGCTCCGCAGGGTTTTCAGTGGCTGATTTTTTGGAAGTAGACCACTAGGCCTTTTTTTTGAGGTGCCTCTAGATGGACTCGAACCTTCAACCTTTCAGTTAGCAGCCGAGCAGGTTAACTGTGTCAACCATGCAGGGAGTTTATAAGATTCTGTGTGACTCAACTCTAAATCTGAAGACCATTTTGAAATAGCAGTCCCCAAAATGTTTTGTAATGGAAGGAATATTGAAAAAATTTAGTTTCTCAAGGTCTAAACTACTTTATATGAAAAGTTTTTAGGTTATATGCTTTAGTATATTTGTTTAATAGTCTTATTTTATAGTCACATCTAGCATAGTAATATGTTATATAAGTTTTTCATAAGACAGTAGGATTTAGCCTGCCACCCTTCCATTTATTTCATAGGGTTGTTCTCTGTCTAGGCATGTCATAGTTATCTACTGCTGCTATAACAGAAATACCACAAGTGGATGACGTTAACAAAGAGAAGTTTATTTTCTCACAGTAAAGTAGGCTAAAAGTCCAACTTGAGGGTATCAGCACCAGAGGAAGGCTTTCTTTTTCTGCTCTGGAGGACGGTCTTTCTCGTCAGTCTTCCTGTGGACTAGGAGCTTCTCTGTGCAGGAACCCTGGATCTAAAGGACGTGCTTTGCTCCTGGTGCTGCTTTCTTGGTGGTGTGAAGTCCCCCTGTCTGTCTGGTCATTTCTCTTTTATATCTCAAGAGATTGCCTCAAAATACAATCCAATCTTATAGATTGAGTCTTGCCTCACTAACACAACTACTGCCCATCCTCCCTCATTAACATCATATAGGCAGGATTTACAACATAGAGGAAAATCACACGATACCGGGAATCATGGCCCAGCCAAATTGATACACACATTTTTGTGGAGACATGATTCAACCCATCGCAGAGCATATGAATTCAGTATATTTAAAGCATTGGAAATGACATTAGAAGTTATTTAGTCCATTCTCTTTTTCAATTATTATGTTCCTTATACTTTTATTAATAAGTAGTACCTAGCCTCTGTTTGAATACTCCTATAAATAATACTGTGAATATAACCTCAAGTGTCGTACCTCAGATTTTCTATAATTTGCACCTACTGACACTGCCCTCTAAAAAAAAAAAAAAAAGCAACCAAAAAAAACCAAACCCATTGCTGTCGAGTTGATTCCGATTTATAGTGACCATATAGGACAGAGTTGAACTGCCCCATAGGGTTTCCAGGGAACAGCTGGTGGAATCGAACCGCAGACCCTTTCGTTAGCAGCTGAGCTCTTAACCATGGTGCCACCAGGGCTCCTGCCCTCTTACGCAACAAAGTTTAAATCTAATTATTGTTCTAATATCTGTTCTGTTTAAAACATACTTTGTGCTTGCTTTGCATACTATTTGCATCCGTTTTAAGTTTTTTAGCAGCACTTTAAAGTATGATGCTGAAGCTTGCATGACACTTGTGATGTGGCTGGCATATCCTCAGTGTTATTTTGGACACTACAGTTTTAAAGACTAGTCCCTGGAGAAGGACATCATGCTTGGTAAAATAAAGGGTCAGCGAAAAAGAGGAAGACCTTCAGTGAGATGGATTGACACAGTGACTGCAACAATGGGCTCAAACATAGCAACAATTATGAGGATGGCACAGGACTGAGCAGTCCCTTGTTCAGTTGCACATGGGGTTGCTATGAGTCTGAACCGACTCAATGGCGCTTAAAAGTTAGTTGGATCCATAATCAATGCCCATTGAAGAAGCAGTCAAGAAATCAAGCATTTAACTACATCACATTTTTGCTGTATTTTTTTTATGGTTATAGTTAACCAAAAAGAGTCTAACCTTTTTCCCTCCATTCCATATGTCTGTGATCAATTGTTTTCAACTGAATTTATGAATTTAGATTTATTGCTATTGTAATTCATATTTTTGATTTAGCTCATTGTCTCTGTAGGTCTTTTTGCATCCTAATTCTTTCATCCATTGTATTTACTATCCTTCCCAGCTTCATAGTATTTTAAAATTTGATAAGCATGCCTTATCAAGTATATAAAATGTTAAACAAGACAAGGCCAAGGACAGAGCTATGCAAATAGCTCAGCACTTCCCTCCAGACTGTCTTCCATCTGTTAATTGACATTTTTTGGACTCTATTATTCGGTCACTTACAGATTCCCCTCTACCCTTATTTAGTGTGGATTCACCATCTTTATGCCTACTACATTCTTCAGGTATACTAATATCCTAATGTTCACAAAGAAATGGAATAGGTTTTACAAAGTATTTTTGAATAGGCTGTGTGAAAGTTGCTTGACTGTTGCTATAGGAAATCAAAATAGTACAGATTGATGTCATCATAAATTTCTGTTTTCTCCAACCACAGCTGGGTGCTTATTACCATTTTGCAATCCTTATTCATTCCCCTATTCCTGCTGTTTCCCACAGTAACTATTCAAATCTTTCACCAGTTTTCTTAGGCCTCCCTCCTCTCTTAGCAGATGATGCTGCCACACACGTCACAGAGAAATTAGAGCCATTGACTTTCTTTTTTTTTTGCAGTATTGTATTTTTGGTGAAAGTATACACAGCAAAACACATTCCTGTCCAACAATTTCTACATATAATGTTTAACGACATTGGTTACGTTCTTCAGTTTGTATCAAAATTCTCATTATTTCCATTCTAGCTCCACTCCCATTAATTTAATCTCCCTGTGCTCTAAACTTCTCATCTGTGCTTGAGAGTAACTGTTGTTCATTTGGTCTCATGTGAATAATTTTTAAAAGAATGCAGTTTTCAAAGGTGAGATTCTTTGCTTTCTGAGCTAACTTGCTATTTAGTTAAAAGGTGATTTTAAGGGATGGTGTCTGTTCAACATTTGAAGAGTGTCTCGGGGATTCCTCCAGTCTCAGTGGGTCCAGTAAGTCTGGATTCTTTGAGAATTTAAAGTTCTGTTCCACATTTTTTTCCCCTTTATATCAGGATCCATCTATTGTGAACCTACACAGAACGTTCAGTAGTGGTAACCAGGTACCATCTGGTTCTTCTGGTTTCATGGAGACATTTAGTCCTGTATTCTAGTTCCTTCTCTGATTCTTGGGTTTTCTTTGTTCTCTTTTGTCCCAGACAAATAGAGACCAGTAGTTGTATCTTAGGTGGACACTTGCAAGCTTTTAAGTTCCCAGGCACTGCTTACCAAACTAGGATATAGAAATGTGAACTGTATGAACTGAATTGTCTGAAATGAACCACAAGACTATGACCTTACATCTCCAAACCAAGAAAACTAATCCCATTATGTGATTGGTTGTGTCTAAGAAGTATCCACATCTGTAGCTCTTATTTGATGTATTATATGTATCTATATGGAAACCCTGGTGGCGTAGTGGTTAAGTGCTATGGCTGCTAACCAAAGGGTTGGCAGTTCGAATCTGCCAGGTGCTCCTTGGAAACTCTATGGGGCAGTTCTACTCTGTCCTATAGGGTCGCTATGAGTCGGAATCGACTCGATGGCACTGGGCTTGGTTTTTTGGTTTTTTTTTATATATCTATATATGTGTGTGTGTGTCTTCTAGGTTTATCCATGTTCCATGATGATTTGGGAACTCATTTTTCTTGATGGCTGCATAGTATTCCATTGTACGTATATATCACATACTGTTTATCTGTTCATCTGTTGATGGATATTTAGGTTGTTTCCACTTTTCTGCTATTGTGAATAGTGCTGCAGTGAACATAGGAATACATATATGCCTATTTATGCCACTTCTGTTAGATCCCTAAAGTATATACCTAGGAGTGGAATTGCTGGGTCATGTGGTAGATCTATTTTTAATTTTTTGAGGAACTGCCATACTGTTTTCCATGGTGGTTATACCATTTTCCATTCCCAACAGAGGTGGATATGGGTTCCAATCTCCCCACATCCTCTCCAACATTTGTTGCTTTCTGTTTTCTTGATCAATACCATTTTAGCAGGAGCAAGGTGGTATCTTGTTTATATCTCTCTAATGGCTAATGGGGGCCCTGCTGGCGCAGTGGTTAAGCGTTTTGCTGCTAACCAAAAGGTCAGCAGTTTAGATCCACCAGCCACTCCTTAGAAACCCTATGGGGCAGTTCTACTCTCTCCTGTAGGGTTGCTCTGAGTTGAATCGACTCGATGGCAATGGTTTTTTTTTAATGGCTATTGACAGTGAGCATGTTTTTATGTTTGTTGGCCACTCGAATGTCCTCTTTGGTTCAGTGTCTGTTGGCCATCAGCTTTCTAACCATGAGTCTATCAATTTATTTGCATTTACCTTCAACGCTTTTCTTTCAATCTTAGAAGAAGAGATGTCCCTTTTCCTGTTCAGGGTTAATCCTGCCATCTCATATCTTGTTACCATCACCACACCTCCCTCAAAATATTAGTTATTTTTTCTCTTTCCATATTTCAAATCTCCCTCTCCAGTCTCTCCTTCTGCATGGTCGAGTAGCTGGCAAACTGTGGCCCGTGGGCCAGTCATTCTGTTGCCTGTTTTTGTACAGCCTGAGAGCTAAAAATGGCTTCTGTATTTTTAGATGGCCTGAAAAGTCAAAAGAAGAGTGTTTGTAGCACATGAATATTATATGAAATTCTAATTTCAGTGTCCATAAATAACGTTTATTAGAATACAACCATGTACATTTATGTGTTGTCTGTGGCTGCTTCCCTAGAGTAGTAGAGGTGAATAGTTGCAAGAGAGACTGTATGTGGTGTTCTCATCACTTGGCATTGCTGCTCTGTGCGCTACAAATTGCAGCGATGCAGTTAAAACTTGACAGTGTTTTGAGTGCCATGAGTATATCACCATGCTGTGACATTTTATAGTAATACTGGTGTATGCCCATCATATCAAGATGAGAAGAGGAAAGTAGACTCCAAATGTTACACTTTTAAGGCACAGTGAAGTGTGGATTATTTTGTTATAGATGGCAAAGCGTTGTGTTTATTCTGCAGTGACACTGTACCTGTGCTAAAAGGATGTAATATATTTCAACATCCAGACTAAGCACTCATTGGAATATTCCCAACTCACAGGAAAGCAACAATCAGAAAAATTAGAAACTCTAAAATGGAATATCTCATCATAGCAGAATTTCCTCACAAAAATGAAAATGAGGCTACAAGCCAAAATAAGTTTCGGAGTGGTTCATTTGTCAGCAAAGAAGGAAAATTGTTTACTGATGATGAATTGATGAAATCACGTTTGACTGCAGCAGCCAAAGAAATGTGTCAGAGAAAATAAACTTACGACTCTTAGCTTTTTAGTGAGAACAGTTGCTTGAAAAGTTGAGGACATTTGGGAGTAACAATAGTAAGTTAAAAAAACAGGCAAATGATTTCAAGTTGTTTTCCTTGGCTCTTGATAAGTCAGCATATGTTACTAATGCTGGTCGGTTGCTTCTTACTTGAGGAATCAATGCTAAAATTGAAGTAATGGAAGAATTTGCCTCTGTGAGTAGTCTTCATTAATGGAGTATTTTCAAAAAAGTTGAGAAAAAACTTATTTAAAATAACTTGAAATGGAAGCTGCTAAAATGTGTTATATAACTGATGGTGGTAAAGTATGGGTAAGCAAAGAAAAGATTTAGTTGGTTAAATTTCCAAAGCTCGTGAAAATATAAAGTATTTGAACTATGGTTATTCATTGTATTATTTGTCAGCAGATACTTTGTGGAAAATATTTGAGTCTATCACATGTTATTGAACCAGTGGAGCCCTGGTGGCATGGTGGTTAAGAGCTTGCCTACTAACCAAAAGGTCAGCAGTTCGAATCCACCAGCTGCTCCTTGGAAACCCTATGGGGCAATTCTACTCTGTCCTGTAGGAGTGCTGTGAGTAGTGTTAGTACTGAATTTTATTTGCTATAGTGGACTTAACCATCATCAGTTCCGTGAATTTTTATCAGAAGTAGAAAATGAATATCCTGACTTGCCTTACTACATGGAGTTTGATGGTTTGGCAGTAGTAAAGTTTTATGGCAAGGTTTTGAGCTCAGGGCTATAATTGAAAATTTTATGAATGAGAAGAACAGCCCTTAACCACTAAATGGCTTTGGAAATTAGCTTTTCCTGTATACTGGGTCATGTTTCTTAATGAATTCAAGCTAAAATTACAAGGCAAAATGTGGAATTTACATAAAGTCATTCCAACAACTAACATTTGAATCACAGTGTCAAGCTACATTATATGTATTTCTCGGTCTGTCAAAAAGTAAAACAAGCAAGATTTTCATTTCCACATACATTTGCAGCAGATATGTTTTCTGTTGCTTGGTCAGATTCCTGTTATTTATTAACTCTCCCTTCACTCTTGCCAAAATAATGCAAATAATTCTAGTTTCTGTTTTTTTCCCCCCTCATTTTGTCCGTCTTCTCTCTCTCACCTAATTGATGCCTTTGCTTTCTTACCAATACTTCTCACACTGCACTATCCTTTACAAGTTTCTGTTGACACATTTGTCATAGCCTGCATTTCTAAGCATTCCTTATAAAAGATAAAAGCCTTTTGCATTTATTGCTGATATTTACCCAGTTTGTCATTTACCTTGAATTTTATTTGTAATATTTTTTGATCTGTACTAGTTTTATATTTTTATATAATTAAGTCTGAGAATTTTATTATTATTTCTACCATTTGCATCAACCTTAAAAAGGCCCTTCTTACTCCAAGATTAGATAAATATTTATGTTGTTAGGCTTTTATGATTTACTTCCAAATATTTAATCCATCTACAATATATTTTGATAAAATGAATGAGATAGCTTCATTTTTTTAATGACAAACCAGTTGTCCTAATACATTTTTTGGAATAATTCATATTTTCTCCATTGATTTGAAATGTTACTTTTATCATATGTAAAATTTACTTAGGAGTTTAGGTCTTTTTTTTTTTTTTGATATCAGCTGTTTTGTTCTATATATCTCTTTGTTCTTATAACACTACCACACTGTTTTAATCCTTGTAGCTTGATAGTATGTTTATATATGTGACAAGGGAAGTCACTGATCATTATTCTTTGTCAGAAATTTCTTAGTTATCCTCAAATATTTATTTTAATATAATTTTGTCAGTTTAAAAGTTTTTGTTGATTTTTTATGATGATTGCATTTAATTTTTGGATTGATTTAGTAAGACTTGATATCTTTATAATAGAGGTCTTCCCATCCTAAATCCTTCCTTTTATATATTTTTCATGTCCTGAAATAAAATTTATAGTTTTCTACACACATATTTTGCACATTTCTTTTTTTTAATTTAATTTAGTGAGTTTTGAAATTTTTTGGTGCTATTGTAAATGAGTTCTGTTTTATTTTTTGAATTAGATATTGCTGGTAAGATTTTTTTGCTCTTTATATATGTATTTAGCATCTAGACACTTTACTGAAATCATTTATTATGGTAATTTTTCAGTTAGTTTCCTTGTGTTTTCTAAGTAAGCAATCATTTCTTACAAATAATTAAAAATATTATCTGCTTTCCAGTGTTAAGTGTTTCTTTTCATTTTCTCATTATTTTGCTTTAGCCAGTCCTTTAACAATGAACATTTTGCTGTATTTGTCTTATCTGGTTTTTACTTTTGCATAAGTTTTTTTTTTTTTAAGTCTCAAAATTGGTAAAAATAATATTTTCTTGTGTTTTCGATGAGAGTTTACACAATTTTTAAGTATTTTAAAGTGAGTTTCAGACATTGTATCATTTTCTGAATACTTCAGTATGCAAATATGATATATAAGAATATTTTCTTATTTAACCTTAATACCATTTTCTTTTCTACAAAATTAACAATTCCGTAATATCATTTAACGCCCGGTTCATATTCAGATTTCTCCAGTTGTTCTCCAAATTTTTTTATATTTCATTTATCCAAATTGGAATTCAACAAGGCAGACCTCCACAGAACAGTCTGCCCGACTCTAGCTGAGTGTATGTATGTTCTTCTCAAATGCGCTAGCAGCATTCTGCTGGACGGATCATGTGCCGGGCCATAAGACAAATCCCAGACTTAAAAAGATGAGACGCGTACAAAGTACGTTCTCTGACCACAATGGAATTAAATTAAAAATCAGTAACAGAAATTTGAGAAATTCATAAGTATGTGGAAATTAAGCAACACCTACCTAAATAACCAGTGCGTCAAGGAAGAACTCACAAGGGAAATTAGAAAATGGTTTTCAATGAATGGAAATGAAAACATAACACATTTAAGTTTATGGAATGCAACTAAGGCAGTGCTTAGGGAAATTTCTAGCTGTAAACGCCTATATTAATAAAGAAGAAAAAAATCAGTAACATAACTGTCTACCTCAAGATACTAGAAGAGAAAAGCGAGTTGAACCTGAAGCAAACAGAAGGAAGGAAATAATAAAGCTTAGAGCAGAAATGGGTGAAATGGAGAACAGAAAAACAGTAGAGAAAAAGCAGCAAAACCAGAAGCTGATTCTTTGAAGCAGTTAACAGTCAATGAACCTTTAGCTGACTGACCAGGGGAAAAGGCTCAAACTGCTAAACTCAGGAATGAAGGAGGGGACGGTACCACCACCCTCACGTAAAGTAAGATTGTAAGACATAGACAGTTGTATGCCAATAAATTAGATAACTTACATGAACAACAAAAAAGACAAAACTGCTGAAATTGACTCAAGAAGAAATAAAATCTGAATAGACCTCTAACAAAAGGTATCGAATTACCACACCCAAAAAGAAATGCTCAGACTTAGACGGCTTCAGTGGTCAAATCTGTCAAATGTTTAAAGAAGAATGAATATGAATTCTTTGCAAAGACATTAAAAAAAAAAAAAAAAACAGAAGAAGAGGGAACACTTCCCAACTTACTCATCAAGGCCAGTATAACTGTGATACCTAAACCCCAGTGCTGTGGAGTTGATTCTGACTCATAGCAACCCTATGGGACAGAGTAGAACTGCCCCATAGAGTTCCCAAGGAGCGCCTGGCGGATTCAAACTCCTGACCCTTTGGTTAGCAGCCATAGCGCTTAGCCATTATGCCAGCAGGGTTTCCGCCTAAACCAGGCAAATATATCACAAGAAAACTACAGACTAACATCTCTAATGGATATAGATATAAAAATCCTAATAAAATACTAACAAATGAAATCCAGCAGCATATACAAAGGTTTATATACCATGACCAAGTGGAATTTATCCCAGGAATGCAAGATTGGTT
Source organism: Elephas maximus indicus (assembly GCF_024166365.1). Classification (NCBI taxonomy): domain Eukaryota; kingdom Metazoa; phylum Chordata; class Mammalia; order Proboscidea; family Elephantidae; genus Elephas; species Elephas maximus. Next base: position 76,977,532 of record NC_064835.1, on the reverse strand, counting down.
TAATATCCAGAAATGATGTAATGCACCCTACCAGTAAAATAAAGGACAAATGGTTTTTCAGCAGACACGAAAAACAGTTGACAAAATCCAATACTCCTTTTTGAGAAAAACAGTTAAACTAGAAATACAAGGGAACTTCCTCAATCTGATAAAAACCATCTACAGAAAACCCTCAGATAACATGATACTTAATGGTAAAAGACTGCTTTCCCCCTAAGATCAGGAGAAAAGCAAGGATATCTGCTCTCGCCACTTCTGTTCAGTGTTGCTGGAGGTTCTAGCCGCAGCAAGATGCTGTTTATTTCATCTTCTTGCTTGCTTAAAATAAAAGACACCCAAATTGGAGAGAAAAAAGTAAAATTATGTTCACAGATGACATGATCTTGTTTATAGAAAAATCCTAAGGGATGTGCTAAAAACTATTAGAACTAATAAACAGATTCAGCAAGGTTACAGGATATAACAGAATACAAAAATCAGTTGTATATGTATACATTATGTATACATTAGCAATGAACAGTCCAAAAATAAAACTAAGAAAAGCTTTCGATAGCATAAAAAATAATACAACAGTTAGGACTAAATTTAACAAAAGAAATACAAAACTTATATTCTGAAAACTACAAAACATTGTTGAAAAATATTGAAGATCTAAATAAATGGAAAGACATCATGTTCATGAATCAGAAGACCTAATACGGTTAAGATGGCAGTACTCCCCGAATTGACCTACAGATTCGGTGCAGGCTATTAAAGTTTCAACTGGTGTTTTGCAGCTACTGATAAGCTGACCCTAAAATTCATATGGAAATGCAAGGGACTCAAAATATCCAAAACAAGCTTGAAAAAGGAAGAACTAGGTTGGAAGACTCTTACCGTTTTCAAAACTTACTACAAAGCTACAGTAATCACAACAGTGTGGTACTGGCATAAGAATAGAAATATAAATCAATGGAAGCGATTTGAGAATCCAGAAATAAACTCATTTATTTATGAGCAATTGATTTTTGACAAAGGTGCCAAAATAGTTCGATGGGCAAAGAATAGTCCTTTCAACAAATGTTGCTGAAACAGCTGGCTATTCACATGCAAAAGAATGAGGTGCGGCCCTTAGCTCACACCATATACAAACATTAAGTCTAAATGGATCAAAGACCTTAATGCAGGAGCTAAAATTATTAAAACTCTTAGAAGAAAACATAGGGGTAAATCTTGACATTGAATTCAGCAGTGGTTTCTTAAATATGAGTGAATTGTATGAAATACGAAGTGTATTTCAAAAACCTGTTACAAAAAATTCACCGACAACCACAACAATAAAAAAAGAATCCACCAAGACCTACACATTGCTTTGGTGGTTGTGTCTCCTAAATCTCTTTAAATTTTGAACACTTTCACCCTTTCATCCCCTTCCTATTTTTTATGCTGGTAACTTACTGAAGAGTTTGGGTCAGTTGAATTTCTCACGTTCTGGATTTCTTTCTTGTGCTGTTGTATTTTATTGTGGTGTTATGTAACTTGTTTTCTGTCAGGAATATATTATAGGCAATTCTGTGTACTTTTATATTGCATACTTACGTTTACTCTCATTTGAAAGATTTCCTCTGAAACAAATAACTGTCATTTTTTACCAGTTGTTAAATCTTTTATTTTGAAATAGGGTTTTTTTTTTTTTTTTTTAGTGAATATAATTTTACTGGGATTATGACTTTATAAGCAGTAGCTATCAAATTCCAAAACCATTCATCGACAAATGTACAATTTGGACTTAGTTTCTTAACTTATAAGTTGTAATTTTTTTCAATTTTGTTTGAAAGTTCATTGTTTGAGTTCTAGAAAATGATAACTTTCTTAAGACTAGTAAGAACCAAGTGAAGAACTTTAAGCAGAATGGTAACATGATCAGGTTTAGGTTTGAAAGAATTATGCTATTATGTAGAGAATGATTGAAGGGTAGCAAGAGTGGATGCTTGGACAATAATTAGGAGACTTTTAAGTAGTTCAGGTGACATAAAATGGGAATTTGGGTTGGAGTGTGGCAATGGAATTAGAAGTAGAGTATTAAGAAAATATTTAGAAGGTGAAATTGGTAGGACTTGGTAACAAATTGGATATAGAAATTGCGGTATCAGGAATGGCTCCCAGGTTTCTGACTTTTGCAACTAAATGAATGTTGATACCATTTACTGGTACCCATTGCCAGTGAGTAGTCTCGACTCATAGCGACCCTATAGGATAGTAGAACTGCCTGTAAAAAACCAAAACCAAACCCAGTGCCGTCGAGTCGATTCCGACTCATAGCGACCCTACCCAACAGAGTAGAACTGCCCCATGGAGTTTCCAAGGAGCACCTGGCGGATTCGAACCCTCTGGTTAGCAGCTGTAGCACTTAACCACTACGCCACCAGGGTTTCCAGAAGCGCCCTATAGGCTTTCCAAAACTGTAATCTTTAAGGAAGCAGACTGCCACATCTTTCTCCCATGGAGGCCCTGGTGGGTTCTAACTGCCAACCTTTGGGTTAGCAGCTGAGCACTTTACCCACTGTGTCACCAGGGCACACTTGGAACCATTTACGAAGTAGGAAATATTGGCGTAGGTCTCAATTTGGGAAGGAATCTGATAAGTTTGTTTTGAATGCGTTGAGTTTGACATGCTTCTGAAATACCAAAATGGGTGTGCTCAGCAGGCATTACTATAAGGGATTAGAATTCAGTGGAGAAGTCTGAGTAAATATGGGAGTTATTAGTTGGTTTTGGTTAATTGAAGCTAAAGATATGGATGAGATTGCCCCCCCCCAAAAAAAACCCCAAGTCAGTTGCCATGGCAACCCCTTGTATGTACTCCGGGCCTGTCTTCCAAGGCACCTCTGTGTGGGTTTGAACTGTCAACCTTTCAGTTAGTGGTCAAGCCTTTAACCCTTCACACCACCAAAGGACTCAGTAAACAAAGAAGGCCCAATATTGAACCTTGAGGCTCTACAGAATTTAATGATAAGGTGAATGAACATGAATTAGCCAAAGGAGCTGAAAGTGATGAGAGAAATAGGAAAACTAGGAGCAGTTGGTGTCAGAGAATTCAAGGAAAGAGAGTATTTTGAAAAGGGAGGAGTGGTCATCAGTAGGAGATGTTGCTGTGAGAATTCAGATAAGGTAAGAAATGATAACGGGTATTGAATTTAATGACATGGAGGTAGCTGGTCACTGCAGAGTGCATGGTTTCTAATGATGGAGGCAGAAGCCAGGTTAAAGCACTTCAAATTATTTTGTTAACAGAATTAAGACTAAAAATCCCCCTTGTTCATATACTGTGTTTACTGCCTCTATACAGCTTCCCCTGGGGAGTAAATATGGTGACCTTTAGGTTCAAGCAGTCTGATTCATTGAAGCATTTAAATTCCAAAGTGTAGCTTTGTCTGATCTTAAACTCCAAGATGTACTGTTGCTTAGTTTGAAGGAGATACAAAGAAAACACACACTTAAAATTTCAAATACTTAATTACCAAATTGTATTGCATATGGTTTTAAAGGGAGGGTTTCTATTGGAGAACTTTTTTTTTTCCAAAGAGGATTTATGGAAAATTGTGCTAATTGATTTCAGACATCTGAATATACTGCACCTTTCTGTTTCCCGTCATGTTACCTTCAGCTTTTGCCTGTGATTGCCGAGCAGCTACAGTGGATGCCATTTGTGAATGCCAGACATCACGAGCCTTTTGTCAAGTTTATATATTGGTCACTAAGGCAGCTAGATGCTGGAACACAGGTAATTGGTGAATGGGAATCGCTCTTCAAGTAGTACTCCATTTAGTGTTATTTTTCTTGATCATCTTCTTTCACAGTATTTTTTTTCGCACGTTTTCTTTATGTTTCAGAACCTCTGCTTGCCTCCCTTGCTTTATTCACTGTCCATCATCACTTCTCTCCTTCTCTGTGTTTTATTCCTCAATGCCATAGACTCGACTTTGATATATAACATGTTTTTTGAGTTTTAGAATTGTATAAGTAAGTAGCTTTATTACTGTGTTGGGTTATTCTTAATAACGTATGTGCCCCCAGTTATTTGTTTTTTTGATTTTTTCATAGTCTCCTGAAGGTAATAGAAATTAAGGATTTAAATACTAGCTAAATGGGACAGTGATTATTAGGATGACCTAATTAATTAAAAAAGAAAAATTGTCTCCAAGTCTTAAAAAATGGATATTAGATGTTACCTACTCACACAAATAGGTGACGTAGTGATTAAGAGCTTGGCTGCTAACCAAAAGGCCGGCTGTTCAAATCCACCAGCCACTCCTTGGAAACCCTATGGGGCAGTTCTGCTCTGTCCTGTAGGGTTTCTGTGAGTCGGAATCGATGGCAGTGGGATTTCTTTTTTTTAACTCACACGAGGGCTATTTTAATTAGAATTCATGACATGCACGCATTGCAGTAAAAATCAGTAAACCAGTTGCGTGGAGTCAGTTCTGACCCATGTGTTTCATGGTAGGACTCTGCTCCAAAGGGTTTTTACGACTGTGACCTGTCAGAAGCAGATCGCCAGGACTTTCTTTCAAGATGCCTCTGGGTGGATTTGAACAGCCAATCTTTCGATAGCCCAGTGCTTAACCGATTGCACCACACAGGGACTCCATGGATGGGAATAGGTTAGTAAAATTTATTTCCGCTGTTAGGACTGATAAATGCTGTTAAACCTTTCATTTGATTTAAAAATGAGAAAAACAAATTTGTGCTTGGGTAGTTTAATCTAGGTCCTGTGGAACACAGGAAGCAAACACTTAAACCAGTCAATGCAGTATGGATTAAGTCGTATTAAGTAGTGTAATGATTAAGGTGGAGTATAAAAAATCTGTCCTGAGGCTGTATCTTTTAATATTTTGCCTTTGTGGTGTTGTGAGTAGCCATGAGTAAGCATGTGTGCGTGCACACACACACATGCACATTTTTCTTTATTGATCTTAATTATTATCTCACCAAACAAATTTACGGTAAGCATCAGATCTGTTAATGTCACTATCTTCTTTTTCACAATGTGTTTGATTTACTTGTATAATTGTTTCTGCCAAAGGTTGGACAGATCCTTACTTGTGGCAATTAAAGACTAAGAAAACCAAACCAAACCAAACCCAGGGCTGTCGAGTCGATTCCGACTCATAGGCTTTAACAAAATGGAATGAAACTTCGTTTTATCTTCCTTTCAACTGATTTTCTCATTTTTCCTTCAGATAATGTATATTTTAATTTTTTTGTCTTCAGATGTTTTTTGAGTAGCCCATTGTATGTGCTATTATAAACAATACCGCTAAGTTACACCTGCTTCTCTGGTGAAAAGTCACATTCTTGCCGCTCTCCCATTTATTTATTTGACATTATTGATGGACTTCTAATATTTTAGCTTTAACAGCTGTCCAGTTGCTTGTATTTTATTTTTTACCTAAACTTTTTATTTTGAGTTAGCTGATTTCAAATCGTTGTCAGATAATTCTAACGTCTCTGTCATATAGATATCGGTATCAATTACGTTTTCATTTTCGTCCTGTTTAAGATCTTCCTGGTTCATGGTATAATGGGTGATTTTTTATTGAAATTTGGACGTTTTGAGTAATACGTTATGAGACTCTGGATCTTATTTAAATCTTGTTTTTTCTGCCTTTCTTTGACACCATTCTGTCACAGAAAAGGGCAGGCTTCGCCTCTTTACTGCCCTATGGCGGGGTAGAAGTCTAGGTTTCTCACTAGGCTTCTATTGGCACCCAACAGAGGAGTGCCTCATTATGGCTGGTGGGGGGGCGGGTGGGGTGCAGGTTCTAGCTCCCCACTAGGTCTACACTGATACCTTTGTGCTAGGAGGGATATGAGTGTCTTGTTACTGCTCCCTACATGGTGTCTACTGATACCTCATCATAGCCTGGTGAGGTTGGAAGTCTAGGATTCCCACTGCACTTGGCTGGCATGGGTAGGGGTTGGGCCGCAGGTTGTATTATGGTGTTTGGCTGGAGTAGACCAATTTTTGTCTAAAAGATTTCTGTCTTGCTAGACTATGTGTGTGTTGGAGCATTTTTTGTTTGTACCTGTTGGCGTTTTTGCATTACTGGCATTTTCTGTCCCAAGTTTAGGATATATGAGGTGAAAAGAAAACTTAGAAAATTCACTACCATGTTGTTCCTTGGGTATTAAGGTCTCTATCCAGTCTGTTGTCTTCTCTCCACCTTTCAAAGTCTTACATTGTTCTTCATGTAATGCCCAGGGGTTTTAGTTGTACTTAGAACAGGAGGGCTAGGGAAAAGTACATCTACTTCATCCTTCCAGAATTGAAAAGTGTTTTATTTTATTTTTTAAAACTTGGTAGATTTTGGGGTTAAAGTTATTTTTAACATTTTTTGCTTACTATTAGACAAGGTAACCTACCCTACAAAATATGGCTTAGTGCCAATGTAGAGGTAGAATCCTGGTAAAGATGATCAATGCAAGTAGAAAATTCACGTATCCTACAATGAATGAATGGATGAAGAAAATCAGCACCAGACTGGTTTTAGCAAAGATTTCAGATTGCTTAGGTGAAGCTTCAGTAACAATCAAAAATGCTCTTTTTGGTGAGTTTTTCTCTTCTCCTTTATTTAAAGAGCAAAAGTATCAACATAAGTCTTAAGGAATAAAATACAAATTTTTCTCCATTATAAAAGTAGTATAAAGTGTTACAAATAATAAACAGAAAAAATAAAGAAAATTGCCGTAACCCCCACTATTCTAACAGAGTTACTGTCAGTAGTATTTTGAAATCTTCTATTATTTTTTACATAAAGGTTCTATTTATTTATTTAAATAATTTAATTTTTGTTGCTATTGAGAACTTACACAGCAAAACATACACCAGTTCAACAGTTTCAACATTACAGTTCAGTGATACTAAATTGTACATGTAGATACAATTCTCTAAATTGTGCAACTTTTCTCACCTTCCTTTTCCCCCTTTTTCCAGTTGTTCCTCCCATTAGCATAAGCTCACTGCTCTCTAAGGTTACTATCTAATCTTTTAAGTTGCTACACAGAGGTTTTAAAACACATGTGTATTATTTTTCCTAGTGATTTTAAAAGCTTACTGACAATACATTTAAATTAATTGCTCACTTTGTGCCATTCACCATCAAGTCATCTGACTTTTGATACCCACAAAATCTCAATGTATCTGTCTCTGATTTTAAATGCATATATTCAAAAGCATGTCCTCATCGATATTTTTGGATCAATACTGATTTGGGAACCAATTGGTCACAATCCCCATGAAGACGACAGAAACTGTTACAAAACTCAGTGTCATGGGGTTGGAGAATTGGGTTGTGATAAAGGAAGTTTTAAGTTATTTATGAATTAGTCTTAAGCACTCTCATTTGTTAACAGTTCAATATAGTCCCCCCCGCCTTTGAAATTTATTTTATTTTTTTGTGGTTGTTGAGAGTATATACAGCAGAACATATACCAGTTCAACAGTTTCTACAATGTATAATTGAATAACAGTGGTTACATTCTTCAAATCCTGCAACCATTCTCACTCCCCTTTTCTGAATTTTTCCTCCCGCATTAACATGAACTCAATTGCCCCCTAAGTTTCCTATCTAACCTTTTGAGTTACTATTGTCAGTTTGATTCCATACAGATAGCCCTTCAAAGAGCACAATGCTCAAAGCAGGTACTCTTTACTAATTAAGCTAAACTGTTGTTTGGCTTCAAGAAAACTAAACGGGGTTATATTTGGTTTAAGGTTTAAACATGGTCTTAGGGCAGTAGTTTCAAGGGTTCATCCAGCCTCCATGGCTCCACAAAGCCTGGATGCCATGAGAATTTGGAATTGTTTTGCATTTTCCCCCCTTTGATCAGGATTCTTCTATAGAATCTTTCATCAAAACGTTCAGTAAAGTTTCTGGGCACCATCCAGTTCTTCTGGTCTCAGGGCAAAGGAGGCAGGGAGTTGTTCATGAAGGCAATTAGCCACACATCCCATATCCTCCTCTTATTCCTGGCTCTCTTTCTTCTTCTGTTGCTCCTGGTGAATAGACACACCAATTATCGTACCTTGGATGACTGCTTGCAAGCTTTTAAGACCCCAGCACTACACAGCAAACTATAGGATAGAACAGAAGCCCTAAACACGATATTCCTATTTTTGGTTTTCAATGGATATGTGAAATACTATTAGAACTTATGCTATTTTAGAAGTATTTATATGCCATTATTTCTCTTCTTCCCATTTTCTTGTTCTAATTTATTCTCAGTAAATTGAAATTTTAGATGTTCTGAAATCACTGTGGTATTTATAGTCATCCTGACCTATGAGGCAGTGAGGCTGCAGATGATCATTTCATAAGCTAAGATAGTAAGATGTCCCTGAGAAACCAGTCATCGATAATGGTGAGGAGTAAAGAACCTATAGGGTAGGATGTCTCCCTCTGTTCCATGGAGTTTCTCTTTGCTGGAAATATAATCTTAAACTGTCCTTAAATGTTTTGAAATTGAATACTGTTTCAATGCTTCTAATTTTATTCTTAGAAATTACTGTTTTCAATTTCTTGATTTTAGTCTGTCCGTTTCTTTTTAGAAAACAGCTGTTCTTAATTTTAAGGAGCCCTGGTGGTACATTGGTTAAGTGCTTGGCTAGTAACCGAAAGGTTGTCAGTTCAAACCCACCTAGTTGCTGTGAGGGAGAAAAACCTGGCAATCTGCTTCCTTAAAGATGACCAAAACCAAACTGATTGCCGCTGAGTCAATCCTGACTCATAGCAACCTTATAGGACCGAATAGAACTGCCACATAGGGTTTTTATGGCTGTAAATCTTTCTTCCACAGAGTGGCTGATGGGTTCGAATCGCTGACCTTTTGGTTAGCAGCCAGGTGCTTTAACCACTGCAGTACCAGGGCTGGGTAAAGATTAAACCAAACCCAAACTCAGTGCCATCCAGTTGATTCCAACTCATAGCGACCTTATAGGACAGAGTAGAACTGCCCCATAGAGTTTCCAAGGAGCACCTGGCGGATTTGAACTGCCGACCTTTGGTTAGCAGCCATAGCACTTAACCACTACACCACCAGGGTTTCCAGGTAAAGAGTACAGCCTAGGAAATCCTACGGGGCAGATCCACTCTGTCACATGGGGTCGCTGTGAGTTGAAAATCAACTCAATGACACGTAACAACAATAACCTAAAAATTGATGGTAGAATTGTTACTTTCCAATTTTGCCTATTTTTAACTCCATTTTATATTTTTAGTTAGTAAAAAAATTGACTTATTTTTAGCACATATATTTGTAGCATTCAAAATATACTTAAGTTAGAGTGAGTGGGTTTTTTCATTTTCTGAGCATGAATAAGTATATTAAGATATTTTTATATTTTTAACAGCATTCAACTCTGACATCAACGTTGAGAAGATTGGGTGAAGACATATTCAAAGGAGTAGTAACTAAGGGAATTCAGGATAATTCCTTAGAGCATTCTGTGGAGAATAAACCAAAGACAGCTGCTTTTTTTAAGAGCTCCAGTTTACCACTGAGATTTTTATCAACCTTAATTGTTCTTAAAACAGTAACTCAAGGTGAGCTTTCAGATGTGTTTATGGTATAATTTTGATAAATAATCAGGAGAAAATACTATATAATAAAGCAATTCTTATATAATTAATACAGGCTTTACATTTTCAGAATTAGATTTTAAGTTGTTTTATAATGGTGCCCATTATAAAAAACTACTTTTATTTGTGAAATTTTAAGAAGTGGAAGATTCAGTTGGATTGTCACTGCTTCCTGGAAGCCTTTGTTGAGTGCCTTAGACCATCTTCCTCTACTGTGTTTACCACTATGATTGTTTTTGCCATGTAGCATTGAAAATGCTTGGTAGTGTGTTCTTTTTCGCTAGATGACAGGTTGGTAAACTACAGCGCTGGGCTCAATCCAGCCCACTGCTGTTTTTTTTTTTTTATAATATATATGTATTTTTTATTGTAATATATAAGTAACAAAATACCACTATCGTTTTGTAAAAAAAAATATTATTGGAACACAGCCATGCTTTTTTTTCTACGTATCGTCTATGACTACATTTGTGCTATGACAGCAAAGTTGAATAGTTACAGCAGAGATTGTATGTCGTAGTTATCTAGTGCTGCTATAACAAATACCATAAGTGGGTGGCTTTAACAAACAAATTCATTTTCTCACAGTTCAGGAGGCTGGAAGTCCAAATTCGGGGTGCTGGTTCTAGGGGTAGGTTTCCTCTCTCTGGGTTCTAGAGGAAGGCCCTTGTCTCTGCTGAGCTTCTGCTCCTGGGTGATCTTCATGTGGCTTGGCATCTCTCTGCCCCCATCTCTGCTTTCTTGCTTGTCCTAATCTACTGTTTTTATATTTTATAAGAGATTGACTCAAAACATACCCTGCATTAATCCTGCATCATTAACATAACAAAAAGCCCCTTCCCACCTGGGATTATAACCACAAGCATAAACCTGTTGCCATCCAGTCAATTCTGACTCATAGCGACCCTAAAGGACAGAGTAGAACTGCCCCATAGAGTTTCCAAGGAGCGCCTGGTGGATTCGAACTACTGACCTTTTGGTTAGCAGCCATAGCACTTAACCACTATGCCACCAGGATTTCCACCACAAGCATAGAGGTTAGGATTTACAACACATATTTTTGGGGAAACAATTCAATCCATAACACTTTATGACCCCCCAAAACTTATAATCTTTATTATCTCGCTCTTTACAGAAGAAGTTTGTCAACTCCTGTACTAGTTCATAAACTTAATGAGGGAAATAATAGTGTCTTTGTTTACCATTGTCTCTCCCTGCACCTAACATAGTGCTTGATGTATAATAGTGAATAAGGAAATGAATGAATTTAAAAAAATGTTTCAAAGTCGGTCATGATTAGCACAGTTTGAATATGTAGCTATAACTAGTTATCTTTTTAGCTTATAAACATAAGAATATTTGTTAAAGCGAGTCATTCCATTATAGCCAAACAATAAATGTACTATCTTCCTATCTTCTCTAGTTGTTACATAATATGACTCAGACTGATTGTTTTTTTTAAATGGTCAATGACAGTCATTTAATATGGCTGCTTTCTCTGAAATATGTTCTGTTTAGTTACTTCCGATGGTCTGGAATCGAGGAAAAAGAAAAAACTATAACTGAGTCTTCTTAGTTATTTTGCCTCTTTATAGTTGTGGCTCTCAAAGGTTTAGCAGACTGGGTGATAGGTCTTTCAAAGGTCAGTTTATGGGAAGGGGATATTAGCCCAAAATAAAGTTTACCACAGGCCTGTCTCAGAAACTTAAAAATCTGTATATACTATATAGAGCTTTCGACGGCACTGGGCGCTGGGTTAAATAGAGCTTTAGCAAACAGACTATAACCATACATTAAAATATCTCACCAGAGAGAAATTGAAGACGCTTGAATATAAGAAAAGTTCTTAACCATTATCCATCCATTATTTTTTTCATTGTACTTTACATGGAAGTTTACAATTCAAGTCAGTTTCTCATACAAAAGCTTACACGCACATTGTTACGTGACCTGCAGTTGTTGTCCCTACAATCTGACAGCACACTCTTCTCTCCACCCTGTATTCCCGTTGTCCATTCAGCCGGTTCCTGTCCCCCTCTGCCTTCTCATCTAGCCTGCAGACAGAAGCTGCCCACATAGTCTCATGTGTCTACTTGAGCTAAGAAGCACACACCTCATCAATATCATTTTATGTCTTATAGTCCAGTCTAATCTTTGTCTGAAGAGTTGGCTTCAAGAAACTAAGAAAAATATTTAAATTGTATCTCAACATACACTATGACATCATTTGATAATATATAACATTCATTCCTGATAAAACTCTAAAAAAGGCAAAAACACAGTAAAACCAAAACTAAACCCATTGCCATCAAGTCAATTCTGACTCATAGCAACCCTACAGTACACAGTAGAACTGCCCCATAGAGTTTCCAAGGAGCGCCTGGTAGATTCAAACTGTCATCCTATTGGTTAGCAGTCATAGCTCTTAACCACTATGCCACCAGGGTTTCCAGAAGCACAGTAAAGGGTATTTATTTGAAATGGAGAAATAAAACGGGGAAATTATGTGCACCCTGTAACTACTTCTGTACAACACAGTATTGCATATGCTGACTAACTGTAATGAGGCATCAACAAAAGAAGGATAAATATTGGAAAGGAGTAGAAAATACTACCAGTGGATATTCTAACTATATAAGGCTAGGACATTCAAAGAAATTGGCTAGAAATTTTCTAGAAAGAATTTATGTTTCAGAAAATGAACTCCAGAAGAAATCCATAAAGAAATCTGTTGGCTTTCTAGATATTAGTAATAGGCAGCCATAATACACATGCGAAAAGAAATATTGCTCAGTGAAACAAAATAAAAAATGTAAAATCTAGATATTAACCTAATACAGTGTTTATAAAGCCTCGTCCTTTTTGAAATGTAACAGTATTAAAAAAGAGATACTTAGTGGATAAATGAATAGGTTAATAAAGATTATTACTGAAGTTAAATGGCAGAACTAAAGGGTTTTTATTATTCTTACTTTGAAGATCAAGTGTAATAAAAAATCTAAGGTGCCCTAAGTGGCTTAATGTAATACTAATTAAAGTTCCAATATGGTTTATATAACTTGAGAAAGCGATGAAGTTTATGTGAAAAAAATTACCAAAAAATATGATTAAAAAAACACTGGGGCAGAGGCTTGCTTTAGCAGTTTTTAAAAACGGTTGTGATATAGAATAATATTAGCTTAGTAATGTTGATTTAAAACATCAAAATAGAACAGTGAGAATAAGAAGCTCAGAAATGATACAAAATTGGTACTTCATAAATATTTATTGAATGAATGCATTTGAATGCTTCCTTGTGTGAGTCATTTTTTTAAGAACATAGAAAAGAATTCATGAGATAGTCTCTGCTCTCAAAGAAGTTAGAATCTAGTGTTTAAGTAGATTGTAAATATTTCGTTTTGCTTCAACTTATAAATAACAGTGTGGTGGAAATTTGAGCAGTGTGCTACTGGGGTAAAGAAAAATGCTAAGTTACTTCTGGTGGTATGAAGAGGGGGATAAGGAGAGGATTTACTATGAGTTAGCATTTGAGCTGGACCATTAAGGATGTGAAGACTTTCATAGGCCATTCCTGAGGAAACAATATAAGGAAAAGCTTGGAGTTAGGAAAGAGCTTGGCATGTAAGAGGACCAGTGTGTTGTCAAATATTAAAGGATGTGGTGGGATTACAGATGCTCGTTGAATGTCATAGTAAGGAGTTTAGGTATATATTTTGTTTTCAGATGATCTTTGGGCAGGTATGCCGGCTCTGCTTATTTAGCAATGTTTCATGAATTTTATTTTATTTTGCTTTTCTGCTTTATTAAATATTAGACTTCTTTAAAAATGGCTTCCCGCTTTGATGGAGTAACAGGCACCAAATTTACTTCCTGCCTTAAGCCATTAAAAAACCTGAAAAAAAAAAAAAAAGGAAACAAAGGTTTTCAGAAAATTGACACCTCAGGAAAGTGATCACTGAGAGAAGGGAAGTAAACAAGGTGAGCTTACTATCTAGAGAGAATTTCCAAGCCATAGTGCAGGGAAGGGGAATGAAAACAGAACCAGGTGGTCTCCCTGAGAATTCAGGGAAGCCGAATAGGCTGGTATTTGCAGAACAGCATCCTGAAGAGGCGGGAGCTTCCAGAAGAGGCGGGAGCTTCCAGAAGAGGCGAGAGCTTCCAGAAGAGGCGGGAGCTTCCTGAAGAGGCGGGGGCTTCCAGAAGAGGCGGGGGCTTCCCGAAGAGGCGGGAGCTTCCCGAAGAGGCGGGAGCTTCCAGAAGAGGCGGGAGCTTCCTGAAGAGGCGAGAACTGCACAGTAGAGAACACTGGATATCTGACTCTTTCTGTCCAATCATTAGCCGAGTGCAGATCAGCACATGTGTTGAGGAAACTACCAGAAAGGAACAGGTGACACAGTCCTACAGGCTCACTAGGGAGGGAAATAGTTGTCTTCCCACCAGCCAATGTGGAAAAACCTTGTAACTAACATGACAGTGGGTAGAATACCCAAGAGGGTGTATTTCCTTAATAGTGGGGCAGACTCAGCCCCAGAGGAGAGGCAGCTCTGATCTCATCTTAAAAAGTTTAGAAGCAAAGAAATAATCTGAAAGCAGAGAAATCAAGAAAGAATGAAACTCTCCAAGTGACTATATTATAGAACAATAATGAAGAATATTTATAGGAAAATAAAAATAGCCAGTACTCAAGAAGGTAAAATTCACAATGCCTGGTATCCAATAAAAAATTAATAGGAAAATGTGTCCCATAATGAGGAAAAAAAAAAATAATATAAACTGACCAGAAATCCGAAAATGACACTGATGATAGATTTAGTATACAGGGACACTAAAACAGTTGTAATAACTATAGTCCATATGTTTGAGAAGGTAGAAGAAAGCATGTACCTGATAAGGAGATACATGGAAAAAATAAAAATACCCAATCAAATTCTAGAGATGAAAAATATAGTGTCTGAGATTAAAAAATATACAAATGGGATTATACACTATAGACAAAAGACTAGTAAGCTCAAAGACATAGCAGTAGAAACTGTCCAAAAATGAAACACATATTAAAAAAAAACTATGAAAATGAACAGGGCATCAGTAAGTTGTGGGACAATTCATACAGCTTAATATATGTGTAATTAGAGTCCTTGAAGAAGGGAGACAGAAGAAAGATTTGAAAAAATAATGGCCCAGAATTTTCCAACAATGATGAAAACAGTGAATACACAGATCCAAGGAGCTCAGTGAACACCAAGCACAAGAAATATGAAGAAAACTATAGCAAGGCAGGAAGACTCATTAACAACCTGCATTATGCAGATGACACAACCTTGCTTGCTGACAGTGAAGAGGACTTGAAGCACTTACTGATGAAGATCAAAGACCACAGCCTTCAATATGGATTGCACCTCGACATAAAACAAAAATCCTCACTACTGGACCAATAACCAACACTGTGATAAATGAAGAAAAGATTCAGGTTGTCAAGAATTTCATTTTACTTGGATCCACAATCAACGCCCATGGAAGCAGCAGTCAAGAAATCAAAAGACACATTGCATTGGGCAAATCGGCTGCAAAAGACCCCTTTAAAGTGTTGAAAAGCAAAGATGTCGTCTTGAGGTCTAAGGTGTGTCTGACCCAAGCCATGGTATTTTCAATTACATCATATGCAGCGTGAAAGCTGGACAATGAATAAGGAAGACCGAAGAAGAACTGACTCCTTTGAATTGTGGTGTTGGTGAAGAATATTGAATATGCCATGGATTGCCAAAAGAATGAACAAATCTGTCTTGTAAGAGGTACAACCAGAATGCTCCTTGGAAGCAAGGATGGTGAGACTATGTCTTATATACTTTGGACATGTTGTCAGGAAGGATCAGTCCCTGAAGAAGGACATCATGCTTGGTAAAATACAGTGTCAGGGAAAAAAAGGAAGACCCTAAACAAGATGGAGTGGCACAGTGGCTGCAACAATGGGCTCATGCATAAGAACGATTTTGAGTATGATGCAGAACCAGGCAGTGTTTCGTTCTGTAGGATGTAGGGTCATCAGGAGTTGGAACCAACTCAGTGGCACCTAACAACAACAATGAACAAGCTTCTGTCTAATTTCATATCTGAAGGTACATACATGCATGGTGCGTGTGTAGGAGGGTATTTTTGCAGCTTCAGTGGAAGGTAAAGAGCACTGGACTTGGGTTTGAGTGGGGCACAGCTGATTTCCTGGTGATCTTGGCCATGTGATTTAGCTTTTCACTGTCTGACGAAAGTAGTGGTAGCTCTTTTGTGGAGTTATTGAAGCAATATTTATTTGACAAATATTTTGTTGCCTTGCATTTTCTTTCATTCATTGCAGACGATACGAAAATCAAATGCAGTGATACATATACAATAGAATGGGTTACTTCTCAGCCATAAAGAGAAATGAAGTCCTGATACATGCTACAACTTGAATGAACCTTGAAAACATTATGCTGAGTGAAATAAGTCAGTCACAAAAGGTCAAACATGGTTTCACTTATACGAAATACCTAGAACCGTCAAGTATATACAGACCTAAGTTTATTAGTGGTTACCAGGTGTCTTAGTCATCTAGTGCTGCCATAACAGAGATACCACAGGTGGATGGCTTTAACAAACACAAATTTATTCTTTCAAAGTCTAGGAGGCTAGATAAGTCTGAATTCAGCGTGCTATCTCCAGGGGAAGGCTCTTTCTCTAGGTTCTAGGGGAAGGTCTTTGTCATCAGTCTTCCCTTGGTCTAGGAGCTTCTCAGCACAGGAACTCCAGGTCCAAAGGACATGCCCAGCTCCCAGTGCTTCTTTCTTGGTGGTAGGAGGTCCCTCTCTCTCTGCTCCCTTCTCTGTCTTATCTGTTGTAAGATAAAAGGTGATACAGGCCACACCTCAGGACAACTCCCCTTAGATCAGATCAGGGCTGTGACCTGAGTAAGGATACTACATCCCACTCTGATCCTCTTTAACATAACCTAATCTTGTGTTACTAACCACAGGCAGAGATTAGGATTTACAACATTTAGGAAAATTACATCAAATCACAAAATGAAGGACAACCACACAATACTGGGAATCATGACCAAGCCAAGTTGACACATGTTTTTGGGGGACACAATTCATCTGCAGTTTGTATGTTGTTATTGTTTGTATCCTATTAATGCTGTGTATCAGGGCTTCTAGCATTGATCCTATTTTTTCTTCTATGATCTTTATAGTTTTTGTTTCATATTTAGGTCTTTGATCCACTTTGAATTAGTTTTTGTGTATGGTGTGAGATATGGGTCCTGTTTCATTTTTTTGCAGATGGACATCCAGTTTTGCCAGCATCATTTGTTAAAAAGACTGTCTTCCCCATTTGATGGACTTCGGGCCCTTGTCGAAGATACAGACTGTAGGTAGACGGAGTTACACCTGGGTTCTCACTTCTGTTCCGTTGGTCAATGTATCTGTCACTGTACCAGTACCAGGCTGTTTTGATTCCCGTAGCTATGTAGTAGGTTCTGAGGTCAGGTAGTGTGAGTCCTCCTACTTTATTCTTCTTCAGTAGTGCTTTACTTATCCGGGGCCTCTTCATTTCCCGTATAAAATTAATGATTAGTTTTTCCATCTCTTTAAAGAATGTTGATGATATCTGGATCGGGATTGCATTGTATTCGTAGATTGCTTTGGGTAGAATTGTCATTTTCACAATGTTGAATCTACCTATCTGTGAACATTGTATTGTAGATCTCTTTTGGTTTCTTGCACTAGTGTTGTGTAGTTTTCTTTGTACAGGTCTTTTACATCCCTGGTTAGACATATTCCTCAGTATTTTCTCTTTTTAGGGGTTATTATAAATGGTATTGTTTTCCTGATTTCGTTTTCATCATTCTCTTTATCGGCATGTAGGAATCCAGCTGGTTTTTGTATGTTTGTCTTGTATCCTGCTAATCTGCTGAATCTTTCTATTAGTTCCAGTAGTTTTCTCATGGAGTCTTTTGGGTTTTCTACGTCTAGTATCATATCATCGGCAAATAGGGACAGTTTAACTTCTTCATTACCAATTTAGATGCCCTTTATTTCTGTTTCTTACCTTATCGCTCTAGCTAGGACTTCCAACACAATGTTAAATAGGAGTGGTGATGAAAAGGGCATCCTTATCTTGTTCCTTTTCCCAAGGGGAGTGTTTTCAGCTTCTCTCCATTAAAAATGATGTTGGCCGTTGATTTTTATTTCCCAAGGGGAGTGTTTTCAGCTTCTCTCCATTAAAAATGATGTTGGCCGTTGATTTTATATAGATGCCCTTTATTATGTTGAGGAATTTCCCTTCTATACCTGTTTTTTTGAACGTTTTTATCAGGAATAGGTGTTGGACTTTGTTGAATGCCTTTTCTGTGCTGATGGAGGTGCTGTTTATGTGGTGGATTATGCTGGTTGATTTTCTAATGTTGAACCATCCTTGCATACCTGGTATGAACCCTACTTGGTCGTGGTGTGTTATTTTTT
The DNA here is from genome assembly GCF_024166365.1 of Elephas maximus indicus. NCBI lineage: Eukaryota > Metazoa > Chordata > Mammalia > Proboscidea > Elephantidae > Elephas > Elephas maximus. The sequence continues at coordinate 76,959,420 of NC_064835.1, read as the reverse complement.
TGATATGATGCTGAATTCTATTGGATAGAATTTTGTTGAGAATTTTTACATCTCGATTAGTGGGAGATATTGGTGTGTAATTTTCTTTTTTTGTGGTATTTTTGTCTGGTTTTGATATCAGGGCTATACTGGCTTCATAGAATGAATTTGGAAGCATCTCTTCCTTTTCTCTGTTCTGAAATAGTTTGACTAGTACTAGTATAAGCTCTTCTCAGAATGTTTGGTAGAATTTTCCAGTGAAGCTGTCTGGGCCAGGGCTTTTTTTTTGTAGGGAGTTTTTTTAAATTACCTTTTCAATCTCTTCTTTTTAAAAATATATTTTTAATGTAACCTTTGAGAACTTTAAAAATTGTGGCAACTTCCATGGGAAGTAAGAGTCAGAACTAAGAGAGGACCCACTTCCTTTGATTACTACTTAAAAAAGACAGCTAAGTATTTGTGTAATGCATCCTAGCAGCCTAGCTCTTGGAAAAGCAGTTCTTTAAAGCTAAATAATAGATGTGACTCAAGAAAAAAGAGGAGGGGATGGCATGGTCTGTAGGTAAAAGTATTTTGGAAATTTTGAGATAAGCAAGTTGAATAGATGTCATTCCTTTAATATGCTAGTGACCGTTATGAATCTCTAAAACCCAAACATTCTGTATGCAACATCTCTCAAACTTATTTAACTTCCAAACATTTTGTTGAAGATCAACACACGGGGCTAGTTTTCTGAGAGGACAGTTTGGGAAATGCTGGCTACAGTTTGTGGTGTACCTTTGTAATATATTACCCTGTGAAATGCTGTCCCTTATAGTATGGATTGAATTGTGTCCTCCCAAAATGTGTGTCAACTTGGCTAGGCCATAATTCCCAGTATTGTGTGATTGTCTACCATTTTGTCATCTGATGTGATTTTTCTATGTGATGTAAATCCTACCTCTATGATGTTAATGAGGCAGAATTAGAGGCAATTATGTTAATGAGGCAGGACTCAATCTACAAGATTAGATTGTCTCTTGAGTCAATCTTTTTGGAGATACAAAAGAGAAAAGGGAGCAGAAAGACAGCCACCAAGAAAGCAGTACCGGAAGCGGAGTGTCTTTTGGAGCCAGAGCTCCTGCTCTGAGAAGCTCCTAGACCAGAGGAAGATTGATGACAAGGATGTTCCGCCAGAGCTGACACAGAGAGAAAATCTTCCCCTGTGCTGATGCCCTGAATTTGGACTTCTAGCCTCCTAACCTGTGAGAGAATAAATTCCTCTTTGTTAAAGCCATCCATAAGTGGCTCCAAGTTTACCTAGGTATCAAGTCCCAGAACTGATCAACTGATTTCCTTTTTAACTCATGTATTTTCCTACTTTGTTCTCAGATGCCACTGAGAAGATTGAAAGGAGCCTATTGTATCTCGATTTATATAATCTCAGAATATAGCAAAGCAAGCTAAAGAGCCAGGAAAGAAAAAAATATTTACTGATTATTAGGAGAAACAATTATCAGTATGGAGAGAAAGAACATTTAGATATACTCTCTTATCACACATTGCAACAAATGCTTGGAGGACTAAAATTTTAAACATAAGAAAAACTCTTCAGTCAGAACAATATACTTAAGTGTCATAAGGAGACATTTGCCTATTTTTAAAATATAAGTATCACAAGATTGATAAATTTAGTAGAAAAAAAGAGAAAAATAGTCTTTGAAGAAAAAAATTAATTTATTGGAGAAATGCTTAATGACCCAAATACATATAGATCTAAAAGATAATGTATGGTTTCCATTGAATGGATAGTGTAAATAGATTGTTCATGTAAAAATGAACATGGATACTAATACCTGATATGAGTTTGACACTCTAATTAAATGCCAGACATTATGCTAAGCTCTTTATATATTATCTCTGGATATTATTATACCTGTATGGCTGACGAGGTTTATAGAGGTTAAATAATTGTGCCAACCACACAACTAGTGTTTGACAGTCTAATTCAGCCTGGGTCTATTAATTTCTAAAGCCTATGACCTTGAATGCTACTATATGACTTCTTAAGAGAATGTGCTTTCTGAAATAACCAAAGAAATAATAATAATTACATAGCACTTACTATATTATAGGCTAAGCACTTTATATACATTAACTCATTTAATCCACACGGTTATGTGATGGTGTTATTAATATCTCAGTTTTGCAAACGGGGAAATTGAGGCATAGAGAGGTCAAGCCCGCTCTTTTAATCACTATGCTATGCTGAATCTCTGAAGTAAAATTTAACTGTATGGTGTAACCTAACTCCATTACATTCACAGAAATAAAAAGATGGAGTATAATGTATCTCTGAGAGGAAACAGATACGGTTTGATTGCATTGTAAATTATGATCATTTTTGAAGGGCATTCTGCTCACAGGAGCCACCAAAATGCATCATAACCTTTAATGAGATTTATTGCAAGGAAGAAACTCAAAAAAGTTCAAAAGGTGTTGGTGCGCTATTTATAATAATGGTAAATGATAAATAACTGACGAACTCACAGTTGGAATAGTGAACAAAATGAAGATTAACTGTTGCTGAAATTGTTCTTATCATTTCACTTGTTATTTCAAATTTATTCTTGACAGTAATCTCGTGAGGTAGGCCTTGTTGCCATTTTTACAGAAGAGCAAACGGAGGGCCAGGCAAATGTAATGAACCAAGATCTTTTTTTGACCCCACACACTGGACTCTTAACAATATTCATCATGCACACAATGGAAAGTTGTATATCATCAACAATTATGTTGCTGTTATTGGATGCCATCGAGTCGATTTCAGCTTGTGTAGATAAGGGAATCCCTGTGAAAACATTTTAATTAGTTAAACCTCCAATATGTATGTACTAATTTAATCTCTGTAGACATCCAGTAGTTGTTAAAAGAGGTCAAAGAATCTTGTTCTATTTTGTTTAGGGACAACTTTCTTTTCTTCTATATCTTTAATTAAGTATGCTTTTAAGAAAATGTGTACACTAGGACTAGTTCTGGTGTCCTGCTTTACTCAGCACTTGGCTCTCAATTTATGCAAATTTATATACTTATAAACTGTGTACTTATACTTCAGGCCTAGCGATGTGGGAAATTATTGCCATCTTCAGATAACTGAAATGTTTGATTTGGTATAGGACATAAGTATAATGTAGTAGTTAAGAACCTCAACTTGAGTCAGACAACTGAGGTTCATATCTCAGCTCCATCACTAGTATGTGACCTTGAGGGGGTTACTTCTTTTCTGTGTTTTCAGTACAACTTTTTTGTTGTTGTTCTCTTAGATTAAATGAGGTAATTAATCTAAAGGTTTAGCAAAGAGTCTGGCATGTGGTAAGCTCTGAATAAGCTAGTGGCTATCATTATCATAAACATTGTTATTATTATTTATTATTGTTCAAGTTCTAAGAGTTGGTTTTACTTGAGATCAAATAATTGAGGCCTGTTAAGCTGCATTAGTTATCTATTACTGCATAATAAACCACCAAATACTTAGAGGCTTAAACAACAACCATTTTATATATAACTAGCACATTATTCTTTGGGTTGGCAATTTAGGCTAGGCTCAGTTGGGTGGTTTTTCTGGTCTGAGCTAGGTTCCCTTGTTCTTGGTTGAGCTTGTTCGTATATTTGGGGCCTGGTGGTGTAACAGTTAAGCGCTTGGCTGATAACCAAAAGGTTGGTGAAATTCAACTAGTAGCTCCACAGGGAAAGGACCTGGCATTCTGCTCCTGTAGAGATTACAACCTAGAAAATTTTGTGGGGCAGTTCCACTCTGTCATATGAGGTTTCTATGAGTTGGAATTGACCCAACAGCACCTAACAACAGTAACAGGCTGGGATGACTTGGGGGGTCTTTGTCCGTGCGGTCTTCACTCTCAAGCAGGCTACGAAAGTTTCCTAATCATTTTTGAATCTACCATATAGACTAAATAAACTTCCTGTTTCATAGTCATGAAGATGAGCAGATTGACTTTTTTTTCTCTCCGTTGCCCTCTTCCCCCATCTTCTGGTAGTCATTAATCTTCTTTTGTCTCAATAGATTTACCTATTCTAGGTATTTCAGTAAGTGGAAACATAAAATATTTGTCCTTTTGTGTCTTGCTTATTTCATCCAGCATAAATAATGTTTTCAAGGTTCATTTGTGGTGATGGCATATATAAGAACTTCATTTCTCTTTATGGCTGAATAATTTCCATTGCATGTATATCCCATATTTTGTTTATCTGTTCATCTGTTGATGGACACTTGGGTTGTTTCCACCTTTTGGCTGTCGTGAATAATATTGCAATGAACATTGGTGAACAGATTTGACTTTTTTAAAATAGTATTTTATTGTGTTTTCAGTGAAAGTTTACACAGCAAGTTAGATTCCCATTTAATAATTGCTACACATATTGTTCAGAGACATTGATTTCATTTTTCTTAATGTTTTAACATTCTCATTAATTTCCCTCTGGCCTTTCACTTCCAGTAGTCTGGTTTCCCTGTCCCCTCACCCTTTCGTCCTTGCTTCAGAGTAATTGTTGGGCATTTGGTTTCATATCGATGATATTTTACAGGTGTGAAGTACTCACTGGTAATACTCTTTATTTTATGACCCAGTCTGTTGTTTAGCTAAAAGATGATTTGGGGGTAGTTTTGGTTCAAGGTTTATAGGGTACCTCAGGGCGATAGTCTCGGGGAGTCCTCTAGTCTCAACTTGTCCAGTAAGTCTAGACTTTTGAAGAATTTGAGTTCTGTTCCACATTTTTCTCCCTTAATAAAGGACTTTTGTTTTTAAATTTGGAAACTTGGTATACCTTCTAATATTCAGCCTATTTAATCTTTTCATATAATGTGTTAATAAGAAATGAAGTAATTTGTGTCAAGTACAGTAGGTGGCACTGTGATAAAACTTCTGTTCCTATAAAGAATTGAGTTTAGAATTCATCTGTGCTTTTACCTGTCCTGGAGCTAAATGGAGACAGGTTTCTAAACAGGCAAGTCTGAACGAACGCTAGCAACTTTACTTAACCGAAATAGACATTTTTTGCAATGTTTTATTTTATATAAACTGAAAAAATTAAGTGCAATGATATGTTTCTTGAAAGAAACTCTGCCAGAAATAAAAATGGAGTGTACTATAAATTTATCCATAGGCAAAGATCTTAATTTCTCAGAATTATTTCATGTGTGTTTTAATTTCATACAAGTTATTCTCAGCTTCTCATTCTTAACAACTAGAGTTTTAAATTATTTCGTTATTGTTTACGTAAGCTGAAACAGCAAGGAAGAAATGCAACATTAGACCAGAACTGAACACATTTTAATATGGCAATCTCATCTTTTCAGTGTATCTCAAGGCACTTCTTTTAGACAGTTTTCTCACTAAAAAAATTAACTCGCTGTTATTTGACTAGCATGACCACTTTTGTATTACTTATAAATAATACTTAGAGAGTTTTAGAACACTTAAATATTCTTATACATTTAAAAACACATGTAAAACTCTTGTAAGAGTAACGGCTTGGATTGTTTTGATGTACTGACGTGTAATAATAATACAAGTATCTTCTTATTTGCAATGATTCTGGTTAAATTTAGGGGATCTCAATCTTGGCTTTACAAACTTCACAGTCATCTCTGGAACGTCTTAAACATACAGCTCCAGGGATTCTGATTCAACAGGTGTCATCATAGCAAAATCTTACTAAATTCTTTTTTTTTTTTTATTGTGCTTTAAGTGAAAGTTTACAAATCAAGTGAGTCTCTCATACAAAAATTTATATATACTTTGCTATATACTCCTAGTTGCTCTCCCTAGTGAGACACCACACTCCTTCCCTCCCCTCTCTGTTTTCATGTCCATTTGTCCAGCTTCTCACCCGCTCTGCCCTCTCATCTCCCCTCCAGACAGGAGCTGCCCACATAGTCTCATGTGTCTACTTAATCCAAGAATCTCAGTCTTCACCAGTATCATTTTCTATCCCATAGTCCAGGCCAATCCCTGTCTGAAGAGTTGGCTTTGGGAATGATCCCTGTCTTGGGCTAACAGAAGGTCTGGGGACATGACCTCCCGGGTCCTTCTAGTCTTAGTCAGACCATTAAGTCTGGTCTTTTTATGAGAATTTGAGGTCTGCATCCTACTGCTCACCTGTTCCCTCAGGGGTTCTCTGTTGTGTTGCCTGTTAGGGCAGTCATCGGTTGTAAACGGCACCATTTAGTTCTTCTGGTCTCAGGTTGATGTAGCCTCTGGTTTATGTGCCCCTTTCTGTCTCTTGGGCTCATAATTACCTTGTGTCTTTAGTGTCCGTCATTCTCCTTTGCTCCAGGTGGGTTGAGACCCATTGATGCATCTTAGATGGCCACTTGCAAGCATTTAAGACCCCAGATGCCACTCTCCAAAGTGGGATGCAGAATGTTTTCTTAATACATTTTATTATGCCAGTAGACCTAGATGTCCCCTGAAACCACGGTCTCCAAACCCCTGCCCCTGCTGTGCTGGCCTTCAGAAAACTTCTTTGCTTTTGGTTTAGTCCAGTTGTGTTGACCTTTCCTGTATCGTGTGTTATCTTCCCCTTCACCTAAAATAGTTCCTATCTACTATCTAATTAGTGAAAACCCCTCTCCCTCCCTCCCTCCCTCCCCGCCCACTCTCAAAACCATCAAAGAATATTTTCTTCTCTGTTTAAACTATTTTTCGAGTTCTTATAATAGTGGCCTTATACAATATTTGTCCTTTTGCAACTGACTAATTTCACATGGCATATGCCTTCCAGGTTATGAAACATTATGAAATGTTTCACGGATTCAGCATTGTTCTTTATCAATGCGTAGTATTCCATTGTGTGACTATATCATAATTTATCCATTCATCCATTGATGAACACCTTGGTTGCTTCCATCTTTTTGCTATTGTAAACAGTGCTGCAATGAACATGGGTGAACATATATCTGTTTGTGTAAAGGCTCTTATTTCTCTAGGATATATTCCAAGGTTTACTGCCATTCTTAATGGCATATGTATCACAAAAAGTAATATCACCTGAACATATCCAATTTTCTAAAGTTGTCTTTGGCTTAATGGGATCGTTATTAAGGGATTCAGAAATCCTTATTTGAAGCCCATTTAGCAGGCTTCTGTAAAGTTATGTTTTGAAATAAGTAAGCATTTAGAAGCAGTAACAACAAAAATATAATTTCAGAAGCTATTGTAAAGATGGAAATACTAATACCATTTAAATTTTTGTAAGTATGGAGTAGTTGTAATCAAAAATGGAAAATAAACATTACTTGTGGTATTTACTATTAAACATCTGTTGTTTTCTTTCTTGATAAAAGAAGAAAATGGAGTTTGTTTTTTAAGTGTTAAAATCTGAAATTTTTGAATGAAATGTACCTTACCGTAATATAATTTCTCTTCTCTCCCCTTTTGGGTTCAGATGAATTAATTAGACAAAAAATCTAAATTTAGTCTGTGATCTCTTTTCATTTAATTTTTGTTTCTGTTTTGGATTTGTTAAAGTGGTGGTATTCCCTTTTTTCTTTCTTTTCTGGTTTCTGATTAGACTACTGAGATGGCAGTTGATTTTACATATTAATGTGTTTCAGCTGATTACCTGGCCCAGGCTTTTGATTCTCTTTGCTTGGACTTGAAGACAGACGAAGGGAAAACCTTGTTTTTGGACTGTCAAGCTGTTCCAGTAATATTAGGTCACCTAAGGATATCCAGTAAAGGACTCCTATCCAACGTCATTGATAGTTTGCTTCAGATGACAGTGGAATCTAGTAAGTTTTTAAGTTTCGTAAACTTAAAAAAAAATGAAAGTGAGGTGATTTCTCTGTCCCCGCCTGTTTTGAGTACATAACTCTACATGTCAGACACTGTTGCCTTTTATAAGTGCTTAAAGAGTTGACAGCTATGTAATTGAATGATTAATAACATTAGACAGAGTTATAAAATCTAGCCCTTTGTCCACATTTTTGCTAATTTAGCTTAGCACAGTTTCTAGTAGTCATCTCAGATATGTAGGCATGCTCTGTAAATATTACTTAGGTATTTGAACCACTTTCTCTGTTGCCTTTTGTTCATTCTGGTAGATCTTCTAGTACATTTCCTATTTGCTCAGAGAGAGTGAGGTCATCAAATGTATCTCACCCTGAAGTGAGAATACTGACATGGGCGTGTTCCTGTTGCTGCCCCTTTAAACTTACTGTTTTATTGGAGGGATGTTTTGGAGGGACACCTGCTGTATGTTTTGGCTAATATACTTAATTCATATTTTTAATGTTTTGTAGTCTGTGGGTATTTTTCTTTTTGGTTTTTATGTTGGTATAGCGATTTTTTTAACTTGCTCTTAGTAGTTGTTAATTTAGCACAGATACATATGGGGTGCTTAACAAATATTTTCATTTGCTTCAGTTAGCAATTACTCTTTTACTCAAGTTTGATTTGTAAAAAACAGCCATTTTTGCTTCAATAATTCTTTTTCATTTATGGTCTGTCTTTGTTTTCTACCTTCTTCCCTGTTGCCTTTTCCCTCTACAGCACTTCTAAATATAAAGCAAGTTTCCATTAAAATGGGAAGCTGTTATGACAGGAAGCAGCCTATGGTACTTGAGTGCCACTTGTGGGCTAATTCCTAGTGATTACCTGCAAAGCATGATAAAGCTTCTAAATAGTTCCTTTGGGGTATATGGTTTACATTTCCAGTTCACTTTCGTGTACACCTGATTTTTCCTTTACATCATCCCTGTGAAGGAGGCCTGAAGGGAAACCGAGGCCTAGGAAAATTAAGTAACTTCTCAGCTAGGCAGAGGAGGAACTGAGACTTGGATACAGTTCTCTGACTGTAGATGTAAAACTCATTCTACATTATCACCTGATTAGGTTTTCTAGGTTTGTTTTTCTCCCAGCTCTAAATTGTCAACTGTTAGGATAAAATCTCTTTGATGTATTTTATTAATATTTTTAGCTATTTGTAACTGTTAAGATATTGAATTAATGGTTGGGGAATCTAGCTACCTAAATAAGTAATCTTGAAGTTTTATGCCTCAGTTTACTAATGTGAAAAATAGAGCAAAAAAGTGAAAAGTTAGTAAACTGAGGTATAAAAAAATACAGAGACGCAGTATTATTTGTTTAAGTGGCTAGATCTCCAGCTTATTTCACAGGGTTTTTGTTTGCTTGTTTTCAATAAGAAACCAAAAATCCTACTAGAAGTAAATGTCTGTTCACAATTTTGTCTGAATATGTCTAACATAGTTGAAATATTTCTCCTTGTATTCAAAGGAAAACTAAATACAGTTTTAGGAAATATGACCTACTAGGGTGAAGTGACTTTGTGGCCCCCTGAAGTTCACATTTGGAAAAAAGAATCAGGATAGATAGTTAACAGATTTCCAGTTCATTCATATTTGATTATCTTCGTTCAGGTTACTCTCAAATCCAAAGTTATGCCTTTCTTACTAAAGCTGTGCAAATAAATTTCTGATTAGTGCAAACACTTTACACACCCACCTGCTAACTGAAAGGTTGGAGGTTCAAGTCCACCAATAGGCGCTTTAGAAAAAAAGTCCTGGTGATCTGAAAAATCAATGATTGGAAACCCTACGGAGCGCAGTTCTGCTTCTACACACATGGGGTTGCCATGAGTCAGAATCAACTCTACGGCAACTGGTTTAATGATGATCACTATGAAAACATTGTTTTTACTGATGGGAAACTTTTAGAAGATCAGCGGTGAGTAAGTCTTTGGTGATGTCTGACTGAAGTATATTTATTTATTTATCTACTTGATATATTATTTTCCATTACTGAGTGTAAACCCAATGCCTGGTGTTGGTCAGTCAGCCAAATTTGTTGAATGGATGAATGAATGGTAGATCAAAATGAAGCAAATACTTCTCTAGATAACTGGCTTTTTTGTTTTTTCCAAGTGTGAGATGGAAAGCATATTTCACCTTCTATATAATTTCCACATGCCATTTTTTTTTTTTTAAGATCATATGAGCAAGTTGTTGGAAAAGAAACCTAGGTGAACTGATTTGTAGATGGGTTATCTCACCCAGCTAATGGGTACGCTGCTTTTTGTGAGGTTCCATGTTTCAAAGCTTTGTGTTGATAGTGCTCTGCTGAGCCTTGAGGGTTCCTCACAAGGCCATCAGGGGCTTTCGAGCAAGTAGCTGAACTCTAGCCCAGTGCTACTCAGTGTGTCTATTGGTGAACCGTTACTGATGTACTAGGGGGTCAGTACAGAAATTGAGAGTACTTAGAAACTTTTTTATAGGTTTTTAATGCACACTTAAATCTCTATTTAAGTCTGACAAGACAAGGAAGTATTTTTTGTAACAAATAAGGTGCGGTGGTTAAGCGTTTGGCTGCTAACCAAAAAGGTCAGCAGTTCGAATCCACTAGCTGCTCCTTGGAAGCACTGTGGGGCAATTCTGCTCTGTCTTGTAGAGTCTCTGTGAGTTGAAGTTGATTTGATGGCAGTGGATTTTTAAGATATATACATATATATATCTACAGAGAGACTGTGAATGTATATGCATGTGTGTGTATGTGATATTTGTTAAATCTAATAATTGAAAACACTTGTATTTTTTTATTATTATTTCATTTCTTTAGTATTTTGGTGGATTCTCTGCGATGAATTGGAAATTTGAAAAATCTGGCCCTTTACCACACATGGTTTGAGAAGCACTAGGCTACCCATCTCCATGGATAGTTTGTGTTGAGCTATGTTATAGTACTGCTGCAGGGTGATTTTTTTTTTTCCTCTTTGTCCCCTGTGTGGTTCCCCCAAAGATATAGATATAAGAATTGTTATTAGCTGCGTAGGTATTTTTTTTCAAAAACTGCTAAAATGCATTTCTTTGAATGTACATTAAGATCTACACATTGGTTTATCTTGCCATAAATATTATGAACAATTTTTTTTTTTTTTTTTAGATTGAGGACTTCAGATTATATCTATTTTTAGAGTTGGAATATATCATGTAATAATTTAAAAGTGTTGCTTTTAGAAAATTACTTTGTGGTTTCTTGTTCTTTTTCCTTTCAGTGGTTGAAAGCTATTACTCAGTTTTTTGGGCTTATCTATATAAGAACTTGAGTGTTATTTTGTAACAAAGAATGCCTTTCTTTTCTGGTCAGACTTAGTTTAAATAAAAAAAATAAATAAAGGGGTTAAAATTCGTGTTATTTAGTTTATTCGCTCTTGCAGCCTAGAAACTGCCTTGTCCAGGTAACATGCCAGTTTAACATTTGAAGGGCAACAATGTATTTGAGTACACTTTGCAGACATATTCATTTTCTAAAAAATGCCAAATTAATTTTTTTATTAAAAAAATAAGAGAGAGGTGGGGCCAAGATGGCAGAGTAATCAGAAGCTTCTGGTGGCCCCTCTTACAACAAAGACCTGAAAAAACAAGTGAATCGATTATATATATGATAAGCTAAGACCCCTGAGGAAACCCTGCTGGTGTAGTGGTTAAGAGGTACGGCTGCTAACCAAAAGGTTGGCAGTTCAAATCTACCAGGTGCTCCTTGGAAACTGTATGGGGCAATTCTGCTTGTCCTATAGGGTCGCTATGAGTTAGAATCAACTCGACGGCAGTGGGTTTGGTTTTTTTTTTTTTTTTTTTTAAGAGCCCTGAATGTCAAAGGCAAAGTTAAGAAATCAGGCTGAGCAGAATGGGGACGGGGAGATGGTTCAAAAGCAGTGAGGATTTGCTGGACCTGACTCAGCGGGAACTGGCACCCGGCAGGTCCAATCCCCTGGTGTGACCAAGGCAGGGCTGGCAGTGGCATTTTGGGACTCATTTTCCACGGTGGGTGAGAGTGAGCAGCACAGAATCTACCCAGGCCTCCAGACTCAGCGAAGAACAGTGCTCTAGGTAAAATATAAGTACTTGTGTCTAATTCTCTGCATGGACCAAAAAGCACCCCTTTTGAAAGAATTCTCTCCCATTTATCTGATCCCACCTCCCTCTTCTCTGGCCCCTGAGCCAGCTTCAGTGGCAGTCCCTTTCCCTGGGCCTGAGCTAGGTCCTGCTGCATGCTCTGAGCCATTCTCCTGGCCTTGGAGAAGGAACAAATTAACAAATGGGGAAAAAATAATCTACCAGCCCCCCTGAGCTGGGAACTCAGGGCAGAAGTGGCTCCTTTGCCTGAGCACAGGCATAAGCAGTTCACAGACTTTGAATGCCTTTCACCCCTGCAAGGAGCCATGTGGGCCCATTTCAGCAGCATAGGCCCTCCTTGGCACAGTGCAGTGGTGTATGTGCCTGAGGTCTGACTTCAACTCTTTTAGTTGTGTGCTGGAGAGGTGGGTTTTTGACATTTGACACCACTCTGCCTGTTAAGCAAGGGTCCTCACCTACCCACATCAGGGACTTGAGGACTGGTGGCTCCACCCATGCCACCTAGCCACCTGTGACAAGGGTCCAAGGATAAATGGTGCCTCCCAGTCCTTACTGTCAAAAGAGTTGGGTGCTCATGGTCCGGCTGCAGAGACCACTCACCTGTGTGCACTAGGGAACAGGGATGTGCTTTCCTCACAGACAATCGGGAGATGGTTGTCAGCCCCCTGCCTTGCTCAGAGAGTGACCCCCTGCTGCAGCTAGATATCTGCACCTATACCAGTCACCCCTGCTCCTCTAAGACTGTAGGTGAGAACCCACACCACATACTTGGTGACTGACTACTTGGACACCTGAGCTGAATCCATACAAGGAAAGTGAATGGACTCCTGGGCTCATATACCTGGTAACAGCTCTAGCCATCTGGTGACAGGATGTTAGAGCTTCAAAGGCGCCAACAACCAAACTAGCTCACTCCAGCAGTCTGTTTGGGCATATCAAAATAAAACAAAGCAAGTAGCTAGGCAACAGTAAGCAAACATAAAATAAATTAATACAATAGCTTATAGATGTCTCAGAGACAATAGTCAAAATCAAATCACGTAAAGAAGCAGACCATGCTTGCTTCAACAAGCTCTCAAAACAATCAAGGAATCTTCCGGATGAAGAAGTATTCCTGGAATTACCAGAGGTAGAATACAAAAGATTAATACACAGAACTCTTCAAGAGGTCAGGAAGAGATGAGGCAAAACACAGAACAAGCCAAGGAACACACAGATAAAGCAGCCGAGGAAATAAAAGAAGGTTATTCAAGAGCATAGTGACAAATTTAATAGGCTGCAAGAATCCGTAAAGAAACCGCAAACAGAAATTCAGAGGATTAACAGTAAAATTTCAGAATTAGACAACTCAGTAGAAAGAGAAGCAGAATTGAGGATATGGAAGTAAGGATGGATATGGAAGTGAGACTGAAAATAAAACACTTGGCACTAATATATTTGAAGAAAAATCAGATAAAAAAATTTTTTTTAAATGGATAAACCCTAAGAATCATGTGGGACTTTATCAAGAGAAGTAACCTGTGAGTGATTGGAGTACCAGAACAGGAAGGGAGAAAATACAGGGAGAATTGCTGAAGATTTGTTGGCAGAAAACTTCCCTGATATTCTGAAAGATGAGAAGATATCTATCCAAGATACTTATCGAACCTCACACAAGGTAGATCCCAAAAGAAAGTCACCAAGATATAATTAAAGTTGCCAAAACCAAAGATAAAGAGAGAATTTTAAGAGCAGTCAGGGATACATGAAAAGTCACCTACAAGGGACAGTCAATAAGAATAAGCTTGGACTACTCGGCAGAAACCATGCAGGCAAGAAGGCAATGGGATGACATATATAAAGCCTTGAAAGAAAAAAATTGCCAGCCAAGAATCATATATCCAGCAAAACTCTCTCTCAAACATGAGGGCGAAATTAGGACATTTCCAGATAAACAGAAGTTTAGGGACTTTGCAAAAACCAAACCAAAACTACAAGAAATACTAAAGGGAGTCCCCTGTAACATCAGTAACGTCAGGTACCAACCCAAATAGAGAAATCACCAAAATCGAGACTAAAAAAAAAAAACACTCAAAACAAGGAAATAGAGATGTCATTATGTAAAAGATGACAACATTAAATCAATAAAGAGGGACTAAAAAATACAGTCATAGATCTTTCATATGGAGGGGAAGTCAAGGCGATATAAAGAGATAAAAGTTTGGTTTAAACTTAGAAAAATAGGGATAAATATTAAGGTAACCACAAAGGAGACTAACAATCCTACGCATCAAAATAAAATACAAGAAAAACATAAAGACTCAGCAAAAACAAGATCAACAACAACGAAAAAGAGGTAAAGACAATATGTAAAGAAAAACTGCTCAGCACAAAAAATTAAACCTGTAAAAAAAAAAAAATTTTTTTTTTTTAAATTAGGAAAAAGAAACTGTCAACAACAACAAAAAAAGACTAATTAAACTGACAGCACTGAACTCATACCTATCTGTAATGACACTGAATGTAAATGGATTAAATGCACCAATAAAGAGGCAGAGAGCAGCAGAATGTATTAAAAAACACCATCTGTCTATATGCACCCTTCAAAAGACACACCTTAGACTTAGAGACACAAACTAAAACTCAAAGGATGGAAGAAATATATCAAGCAAACAACAATCCAAGAAGAGCAGGAGTGTCAACATTAATTTCTGACAAAATAGACTTTAAAGTTAAATCCACCACAAAGGGTAAGGAAGGACACTATATAATGATTAAAGGGTCAGTATACCAGGAGGATATAATGATAATAAATACTTAGGCACCTAACAACAGGGATTCAAGATACATTAAACAAACTCTAACAGTGTTGAAAAGCAAGATAGACAGCACCACAATAATAGTAGGAGACTTCAATACACCACTTTTGGTGAAGGACAGAACATCCAGAAGGAAGCTCAGGAAAGACATGGAAGATCAAAATGCCACAGTCAACCAACTTGACCTCATAGACACTCCACCCAACAGCAGCCAAGTATACTTTCTTTTCCAATGCACGTGGAACATTCTCCAGAATAAACCACATGCTAGGTCGTAAAGCAAGACTTAATAGAATCCAAAACATCAAAATATTACAAAGCATCTTCTCTGACCATAAGGCCATAAAAGTAGAAATCAGTAACACAAAAAGCAGGGAAAAGAAATCAGACACGTAGAAACTGAACAACACCTTGCTCAAAAACTACTGGGTTATAGAAGAAATTTGTAGGATCTAATGAGAATGAAAACACTTTCTACTAGAACCTTTGGGACACAGTAAAACCAGTGCTCAGAGGTCAATTTATAGCAATAAAGGCACACATCCAAAAGAAGAAAAGGGCCAAAATCAAAGAATTATCCCTTGTACAAGTGACCTTGTACTCTGCCACTTTGCTGAATTTATTGGATCTAGTAGTTTCATGTAGATTCTTTGGATTTTTTATGTATGTGATCATATATATGCAAAAACGGATACTTTTACTTCTTTCCCTATGTGGATACCTTTTATTTCTTTTTCTTGCCTAATTGCTCTGGGTAGGACTTCAGTACAATATTGACTGGCAGCGGTGAGACAGGCATCCTTAGTCCTTATCTTAAGGGGGAAAGCTCTCAGTTTTTATTGAGTATGATGTTAGCCGTGGGTTTTTCATAAATGCCGTTTATCACTCTGAGAAATTCACTTCCTTTTCCTAGTTTGTTGAGTGTTTTTATCTTGAAAAGGTGTTGGATTTTCACCAAAAATGACATTCAAATGGCTGCCAAACACATGAAAAGATGCTCAGTGTCACTAACCGTCAGAGAGATGCAAATCAAAACCACAAGGAGATACCATTATACTCCCACTGGAATGGCTAAGATTAAAAAACAAACAAATAAAAACAGAAAATAATAAATGTTGCAAAGATGTGAGGAAATTGGAACCCTTATCCATTTGGAATGCAAAATGGTACAGCCTTTGTGGAAAAGAGTGTGGCAGTTCCTCAAAAAACTAAAATAGAAATAGCATATGACCCAGCAATTCCATTCCTATGTATATACCCAAAAGACTTGAAAGCAGAGACTTAAAAAGAGACCTGTATACCAGTGTTCACTGCAGCACCATTCACAATAGCCAAAAAGGTGGAAACAACCTAAATGCCCATTAGCAGATGAGTGAACAAACAAAATGTGGTACGTACATATAATGGGATACTACTCAGCCAGTAGGAGAAATGAAGTGTTAATACACGCTACAGTATGGATGAGCTTGAAGACATTTTGCTGAGTGAAATAAGCCAATCACAAAAGGACAAATATTATATGACCTCACTTATATAAAAAGACAGGAAGAGGCAAATGTATAGAGACAGGAGCTTATTAGTGGTTACCAGAGGCAGGAGGGAGAGGGAATGTGGGTTCACAGTGATGGAAATATTTCGTTAATTAAGGATAGGATTTCACAGCCATTTATCGTTATTGTTGTCAATAAGTTGCCTGTAAAAAGTTGAATTGGCAAAAGTTGTATGATAGATATAACAATGACAAAAAAAAAGGAATAGCTGCTGAGGCTACTTACGTACATCCAAACACCCCGTGGATTTTGGCTCCTTGGCTTGGAGGTCTAGGGTCATGGTTTCATGGAACATCCCTCTTAATTGGCTTAATAATATGTTTAGTGCTTCTGTTCTACCTCCTAGTTCATTGTGTAGTGCCTGCAGTATTAAAAGCTTACAAGCAGCCATTCAAGGCACAAAATTGGTCCCTATTTACCTAGAACAACAGAGGAAGAAGGAAAGTCAGGAATAGTAGGATATGGAATGTGTAGCCACATGAGCAGCTGTCTCCTTTGCCATGAGATCAGATGAACTGGATGGTGCCAGGCTACCAATACTAAACATTTTGATCAAAGATTCCACAGAAGAATGCTAATAAAAAGGGGGAAAATGCAGAACAGAATTGGAAATTCTCATGGACTCTAAGAGTTTCTGGAGCCATGGAGGGTGGGTGAGCCCCTGAAACTATTGTTCGTAAGCTTTCTCTCCATTTGTGGAGGAAGGGGGATTTGGGTTAGCTCAGCTAGCCTGCCAGTTTACTGGAGTTGGAATTTAGAATCACTTTTTTTTTAAATCCTGTTTCTTTATAAGTTGTTTAAAGATAGCTATCTGTGATTATCTGCAATCCATACTCTTAAGTTCATGTATCTTTCTGTCTTGCCAAATCTTGAAAAAACTTTTGGAGCGCTAAATAAACTTGTATGGAACAAATGTGCACTCTTAAGCACAGCTAAAACGAGTCGAACAAGATTTCCTCACACCCCTTATCCTGTACAGCATGGAGAAGTTATGGACCAAATTTCAGATATTTATGAAATACCAGCTTAAAACTGATCTCTTTCATATAGATATTAACAGTATATGTGAGTAGGTGAACCATTTACCGCAGGATTTTATGGAAATATAAAAGGTGAGAGCTGGAAGGTATCTTAAAACCCATTTGCTGCAACCCTCTCATTTTATAGACAAAGAATCTACAACTCAAAGGGATACAGTGACGCATCGGGGACACACTGTTTTAGTGACCCAGCTAGGGCTTGAACTCATTTCTCTTTCATTCTCAGTCCGCTGCTCAAATTTCATGATACTCTCTATTCAGACGCACAGATTTGGGGCTTGGGTTGAGGACATGTCCAACTCATGGGCTGTAAGTAAGCTCACATAACTCTGTTTAGTTGTTGAGAGAGTCAGATATTTCGGTTCTTTTTCTAACTCAGAAACATCCATCCAGTGGAAAGTTTTGTGTTTTTAGAAAATGCAGGTACATTGCTATTTCTTGAAAATTTAGCATCGAAAAATCCAGAGGGGATACTGTGGGATGATAACAGGTGTCCTGAACTTGAAGAATAACTTGCTTTGTACATTAAGAATATTTCTTGCCATTTTTAAAAGAGCAACTTTGGCAGTTAATTTTTCCAGTGTCATTTTACAAAGTGTAGCAGTACCTCCTGCTGTTCTCATAATAGGCTGATAAATCTTGGAGCTGGAAGGAAAAGGACTTTTTTTTTTTTTTCTAATTTTTTTTTTTTTTTAATATTATTTTTGTGCTTTAGGTGAAAGTTTACAGAGCAAATTAGTTTCTCATTAAACAATTAATACACATTGTTTTGTGACATTGGTTGCCAACTATGCAATGTTTTAACATTCTTACTTCTCGACCTTGGCTTTCCCATTTCCATTTGTCCAGCTTTCCTATCCCTTCCTGCCTTCTCATCTTTGCCTTTGGGCTGGTGTGCCCGTTCAGTCTCACATACATGGTTGAACTGCGTGTGTTATTGTTTGTTTTATAGGCCTGTCTAATCTTTGGCTGAAGGGTGAACCTCAGGAGTAACTTCAGTGCTAAGTTAAAAGGGTGTCGGGGGGCCATGCTCTCGGGATTTCTCCAGTCTCTATGAGACCAGCAAGCCTGGTCTTAGCAGGACGTTTTTAAGAGCATCTCTTTCTACTTCAGCAATTGTCAGAGGCAAGCACCAAGTGCAGTGGACTCTCACTCCCCTCTTATGGAAGCTAAATTCTTGGGAGGAACAGCATCTAAAATCTCCAGACAGGAAGTACGTAGAGACTAGAAAAAAGAGAGTGACTAGAAGCTTTGAGGAAGGTATCCTTTGCCTGTTCTCCTGCAGTGAAGAGAAGAGCTGAGATTTCTGAGCTTCAGTGTGAGGGTTGCCAATAATGGCTAGGACCACATCTGCCCCCTAGACTCTCAGGGCATTGGCTTCCTCTGACCTGTGGGTTTTCTTGCCAAAAGGAAGGCAGGACCTATTTTGAAATTGCCTAAAAAGAGTTCACAGAAGAGAAGCCACCGTTGCCTTGGTAACCGAAAGCAAGGACGAAATAGGAAATCTCAGTATTTGCTGTGGTAGCTTATGATAGATAAATCAGTGACCCCTTCTGGAATGTTTTCTAAGCCACTATATCCAGTTAAAATTTGGTCTCGTTGGTCTCAGAGTAAGATTTCTGATTCTTCTATTGTCCTAAGTGGCATAGTATTATAATAAAATCCTGATACTTCTCAGCTTGAACTCTGATAGATGGAGTCCAGGTTTTTTGAGTTTTATGTATATGACAAGCCTTTTATGTATTTAACATTGGAATGTGTTTTGTATACTTATTTTTGAATATAAGTGATACTCTAATAACTAAAATTTTAAGCAAATATCTAAGCTACCTTGAAGCCAAAAAAACCAAACCCATTACTGGTGAATCTACTCCAGCTGAGCAGTTCGAATCTACCAGTCACTCCTTGGACACCCTATGGGGCAGTTCTTTTGTGTTCTGTAGGGTCACTATGAGTCAGAATTGATGGCAATGGGTATGGGTGTATAGACATATCGTTTGAAGCTTAATCATCGACTGGTGAAAAGCAGATTTTTTTTTTCTGTTCCTTAAAGCATTATTTAAATCCCATCCACATATTACTTTTCTTTTTCTTCATTTTCTTTGAAATAGATTTTAGTTATTAAATTTCTTTTACCAGAAGTGAATGAGATTATGTCAATATTTAAGAAGAAAAGAGCAATCAAAACTTGGTTAGGTTATACCCAGAGTCCATTCAGCCAGCGAAGTAATATGCAGACTGTTCTCAACATCTGAATTGGTTGTATTTCAAAAAATTGTTTGCAAGTTTAATTTAAATCCAGAGAACATATTTTCATAGAAACCATGTGTCTTAGTTTCTGAGTGCTGCTGTAACGTATACCAAAAGTAGGTGGCTTTAAAGGACAGAAATTAATTTTCTCACAGTTCTGGAGGCTGAAAGTCCAAATCAGGGTCTTGGCTTCGTTGGTTCCTTCCTTGTCGATATCCCTGGGTGTTCCTCAGTTCCTTGGTGTTCCTTGGCTTGTAGGCAGTCCTTACATGGCATCTGTCTTCTCCGTGTGTGTCTCTGTGGCTCTTCTGGTCTTCTTATAATTTAGAAGTGATTAGGTTTAGGATCTACCCTACCCTGATATGACTTCATTAACATAACAAAAAACCTATTTTCAAACAGAATTACATCCACAAGGGCCAAGAATTCAACATGTATTTTCAGGGGACAAAATTCAGTTCATAACACCATGGTATAAGAAAGCTTCAGGTTTCTTGAACAGACAACCAAAATGATACCAGTAGACTCCCTTATATGCTCCCCTTTCCCTCCCCAAAGACCTGACTATTTTTAATCTTAATCTTTGACCCTTTGGATCACTGGGAGTTTCATCAGGATATATGAAACCGACATAGCCATTTCAGTATTTCTGCTCATCATTAGAAAATCTAAGGTGGAGATTGCCTTTATGTCTTTTAAGACTATTATTAATTACCAAGAAAGGGAAAGGTAAATCTTATTTTGAATTTTGACCTCAGCTGGTAGTTGTGTGTGTAAAAATGAACAAAACAGGGTCCCTTACCTTAAAGAGTTTATTAAAATGGAGTTAAAACAATGTAGTAATGTAGGACCAATGGATCGTAATATTTCTGCTCTGTCTCCCCTAAGCTATTTGAGATCAGGGATCAATTCCTTAACCTACTAGTATCACCAGTCTAGAGCTGTGCCTTTTTCTCTGTTGAGTGCCCAAGAAATGTTTGATGATTACAGTAGGACATTGGAAAAGGGTTCTTCATACCTCACGAGTCACTAATCCTATAGCCAGTAGGATTCCAAAATGAGTGTGAGACAGGCTTTCCTCTTCAGAATTTACCGTGGGGATGAAGAACCACCTGCTGCAACACCCTCATCCTCCCACTTCAATAGATGGGGTCGAAAGAGTGAGCAATGGAAGAGGTTGGTGAAGAGGTATCTTAGGAATACAAAGGAGGTATCTTCGGTAACCTACGCTCAGCAGGAGTAAACATTTGAGTCAGTGTTTGCAATTTAGTGATTCTCTTGCCAAATAAAGAGAGAATGAGAGTCAAAAATAAAAATGCTTTTGTGTGTTTGTGGGGGTGGAGGAAGGGAGGACCTGAGTCATGCTTGTTCAAAATATTAATGAAACTTATATTGCTGCCTTCTCTTTATGTTCTTGAATTTATTGGGATAGTTCTGGTCAGATGTAAAAATTTCTAAATCAATTAGGAACTGAGATAAATAACATTTAAATATATTGGATTAGAGAGATTTTCATCTTTATAGACTGAAGACTTACTCTCCTTGTTCAGTTGGCATAAACCTGCCAGTTAAGTAGTAGTATCTAAATGGAAAATAACAAGTTTGGCAAGTGTCTTAGTCATCCAGTGCTGCTATAACAGAAATACCACAAGTGGATGGCTTGAACAAGGAGAAATTTATTTCCTCACAGTAAAGTAGGCTCAAAGTCCAAATTCAGGTCTTTAGCTCCAGAAATGCTTTCTCTCTCTGTTGGCCTTCTCATCAGTGTTCCCCCAGACTACGAGTTTCTCTGTGCAGGAACCCCAGGTCCAAAGGACACGCTTTGCTCCCGGTGCTTCTTTATTGGTGGTATGAGGTCCCCCTTGGCTCTCTGCTCGCTTGTTTCTTTTATATCTCAAGAGCTTGCCTCAAGACACAATCCAGTCTTGTAGACTGAGTCCTGCCTCACTAACACAACTGCTGCCCATCCTCCCTCATTAACATCATAGAGGCAGGATTTACAACACAGGAAAATCACACAATACCAGGAATCATGGCCCAACCAAATTGATACACACGTTTTTTTGAGGGACATAATTCAATCTGTCAAGGATGTGAAGAAACTGGAACCCTTGTCCATTGCTGGGTAGAATTGTAAAATGGTGCAGCCACTGTTGAAAACAGTTTGGCAGTTCCTCAAGAAGTTAAACACAATTATCATATGACTCAGCAATTCCATGGCCAGGTAAATACCCCCAAAGACTTGAAAGCAGGGACTTAAACAGATAACTTGCACATGAATGTTCATTGCAGCATTATTCACAATAGCCAAAAGGTAGAAACAGCCCAAGTGTCCACCAACAGATGAATGAAAAAAAATGTGGTGCATACCTACAGTGGAACACTGTTCGGCCATAAAAAGGAATGATGTTCTGACACTTGCTATGACGTGGATGAACCTTAAGTATGCTAAATGAAATAAGCCAGTCACAAAAGGAAAAATATTGTATGATTCCGTTTATATGAAATATCAAACCCGGTTGCTGTCGCGTTGATTTCAACTCATGGTAACCCCTTGTATTTCAGAGTAGAACTGTGCTCTGTAGGATTTTCAGTGTATGGGATCTTTTAGAAATAGATCGCCAGGCTTTTCTTCTCAGGCACCTGTAGGTGGATCTGAACTCAACCTTTTGGTTAGTAGCCAAGCATTTAACCATTTGTGCCGTCCAGGGACTCCATGAAATATATAAAATAGGCAAATTTGTAGAGACAGAAAGTAGACTAGAGGTTACCAGAGGCTCATCTCACATACTTGGGACATGTTATCAGGAGGGACCAGTCCCTGGAGAAGGGCACCATGCTTGGTAAAGTGGAAGGTCAGCTAAAAAGACTCTCAATGAGATGTGGATTGACAGAGTGGCTGCCACAATAGGCTAAAACATAGCAACAATTGTGAGGATGACGAAGAACCGGGCAGTGTTTCATTCTGTGGTACATAGGGTCGCTATGAGTCGGAATTGACTGGACGGCACCTAACAACAACAACAACAGAGGCTGTGGGTAGGGGGGAATGGGAAATTATTGCCTAATGAGCACAGAGTTTTTGTTTGGGGTCTTGAAAAAGTCTTGGAAAATAGTGGTGATGGTTGCACAACATCGTGAATGCAATTAATGCCACTGAATTGTATACTTCAAAGCAGTTAAAATGACAAATTTTATGGTCTATATATCTTTTTTTTTTTTTTTTATATCTTACCACAATTTAAAAAAGAGTGTTGAATTTTGTCAAATGCCTTTTTAGTATCTGTGGAGTTGAGAAATCTGAGAAGAATCATGTGATGAGTGTGGTAAGTTAACATGTATCATCCTTAGATCCCTGAATCTACACTTGGTCATGGGATATTTTTGTTTCATCGTACTGCTGATTTGTTTGCATCAAAACAAAAATAAACCAATCTCACTTTTGATTATACGTGGAAAATCCTAGACGGAATACCAGTCTTCACATTTCCTGTAACAATTGAAATATTTCATTTTATTTCTTTGCATTTTACTTTGTTTGCTATTAATTTTTTTTTAACTTACTTGCACCTTAGTCTCATTCAAAAGTTTATGCACATATTGTTTTGTGACATTAGTTGCAATTCCCGCAATGTGACAGCACACTCCCCCTTCCCACCCTGGGTTCCCTGTGTCCATTCAACCAGCTCCTGTCCCTTTCTCCCTTCTCATCCTGCTTTTGGACAGGAGACCATTTGTTCTCACTAAGAAGCACATTCCTCATGTGTATTTTTTGTTTTATAAGTCCTGTCTAATAATCTTTGTCTGAACAGTGGGCTTCGGGAATGGTTTCAGTTCTACGTAACAGTGTCCAGAGGTCATAGTTTCAGGGGTTCCCTCCAGTCTCTGTCAAACCGTTAAGTCCGGTCTTTTTATGTGAATTTGGGTTCTCTTCTACATTTTTCTTCTGCTCTATCCAGGACTGTCTGTTGTGTTCCTTGTCAGGGTGGTCATTGGTGGTAGCCATGCACCATGTTTGCTATTAATTTAATGTTGATGTTTCTTCTGTTTCCTCTCTTTTTTCTCCCCGTCTCTCAGGACATGGATATGTTGCTAACTGCATTAGTTTTCAACGGCTGCTGTAACGAATTACCACAAACGTGGTGGCTTTAAACAACAGAGATTTATTGTCTTACAGTCTGGGGGCTGTAAGTCCAAAATGACTTTCACTAGGCCAAAATCAAGCATCGTCAGGATTGCCCTCTATCAGGGGGTTGTAAAGAAGAGTCCGTTCCTTGCATCTTCCAGCTTCTGGTGGCTTTTGGCATTGCTTGGCTTGTGGCTGCATCATTCCAGCCTCTGCCTTCATGGTCACATTGCTTTCTCTTCTGTCTGAAATCTCCCTGGGACTCCCTCTTGTGAGGACACTTGTAATTGCACAAAAGACCCACCAGGATAGTCTACGGTGCTTTCAGCATCCCAAGGTCTTTAACTGATCATATCTGCAAAGTCTCTGTCATGTAAGGTAGCCTTCACAGGTTCCAGTGATTAGGACATGGACATCTTTTGGGGAACTGTTTTCAGCCTTCCACACTCTTCTGTTTTTCCTCCTCGTTGACTTGGGAGTTCTCTTGGTACCAGTTTACTTGTGGACACTTTGTTATTCTATGTACAGGTGCAGGTATCTGACTACTTCCTTATGTCTTGCAGTGCAGTTGTGTTCAAGTGTTTGCATATTGAAATAATATTACTTTTGTTATAAATTACTTTTATGTCCCCTTTGTATTACAATTAGGGTATTATATTCATTTAAAATGTATGTTTGTAAGTATATCATTTACAAATATCACTTCAGGATAGTTAACTGGAGTTATAAAATATTTATTATAAAAAAAGACATTGTGTCCCTGGGTTGAGACCTGCTCTAGTTCAGTTCAACTGCTCCTTGTATAGATGGGGAGAGTGGGGCTGTGAGCAATTAAGTGACTTGTTGCACATCACATGGGTAGGGCCAAGGCAGTGATAAGAAGTAAGTAGGTCTTTCAGAAAAATCAGAGGTGGAGACAAGAGAGAAACTTCCCCTGGAAGTTAGGACCCCAGATGTATGGGTTCCAGCGCAGGAAGTACTGGCAGCACCCACTGTGTCCTGTGGATTAAAAAAAGAAAGAAAACCTTGGAATTCTCTCAGGAATGGAAAATTGAGGGAGAAGCAGAGGCTTGAGACTGTGGGGATATTGCAGACTAGCAACTTTGCTTGGAAAAATGTTGATTACGAATATGAATTTAAGAGCCCAAGTCCCTGGACTAGCACTCCCTCACCTCGAGCCTAGGCAAAGTCCTAGTCAGTTTTCAAGGAGTAGCTGATCTCGAGTGTCTTTTTCACCATGCCTTGTTTGAGAATGACAGTGGACTTGAAAAAAATACCAAAGAGAGGAGTTCATGTTCAGTTGGGTTTTTGAAAACACTGTCTCTGTTTATCATATCTTACTGTTGCTTTAAAAAAAAAAAATTATTGACCCTTAATCAGTTTGGGGGGTGGGCAATTGAGGTTTATTTGGCCGGTATTAAATGTCGCTGTGTTAGAACTGTTGAACTGTCAGAGCTAAATATAAAAACCTTGTTGTTGTTAGATGGTGTCAAGTCGGTTCCGACTCATAGCAACCCTGTATGCCACAGAACGAAACACTGCCTGGCCCTGCATCAGGCTCACAGTCGTCGTTATGCTTGAGCCCATTGTTGTAGCCACTGTGTCAGTCCATCTCCTTGAGGGTCTTCCTCTCCCATTGTTGCAGCCATGTGTCAGTCCATCTCCTTGAGGGTCTTCCTCTCCCATTGTTGCAGCCACTGTGTCAGTCCATCTCCTTGAGGGTCTTCCTCTCCCATTGTTGCAGCCACTGTGTCAGTCCATCTCCTTGAGGGTCTTCCTCTCCCATTGTTGCAGCCACTGTGTCAGTCCATCTCCTTGAGGGTCTTCCTCTTTTCTGCTGACGCTGTGCTTTACCAAGCATGATGTCCTTCTCCAGGGACTGATCCCTCCTGACAACACATCCAAAGTATGTAAGATGCAGTCGGGCCACTCTTGCTTCTAAGGAGCATTCTGGTTGTAGTATAAAAACCTTAGTCCTGAAAATTCTACAGGTGTCCCATGTAATGGCATATTAACACTTATATCTGAGAACTGAGGTGATTTCACTTTTGAAATAATTTTATCCTGATTACCTCCTTGCCTTAGACATCTGACAAGATTATATAGCTGTTATCTGTGAATTACAGATTCGTAGCCTGTAAACCATGTGAAGTACTCTAATCAGTTATTGACAGCTGACGACTCACATGTGGACATAATCATTACCAAGGAGTGTGCCGACTTGCTGACAGTACCTCCTTTTTAAAAAATATATAACTGCTATGAAATATGTTAGCAGATGTTGAATAAATAATTCTCTAGAGATAGTTCAGTGGCTGGCTTTTATATTAATAAGATCTGTATGTATTAAGTTTCATAGTCACACGACGTCTTGTCAGAAGTTGTACTGGTATAAGCTGGGTGTGGGGGGTCTTCAGTGCCGCTTCGCCCTTACTACTGAAAGGGACCTGTCTTATGATTGATTGTATCATTGGGTAATTTTTACCAAGTTGAAGAGGTAAAAATTCTCCATCAAGCTAACGAACTGGGGATTTGTGTCAAATACTACGACTCAAGAAAACTATTCAAAAAATTGTTTTTAAGAATTAATTTAGACTGATGTGGCAGACACTGTGGGTGCACACATTGTCTACCATTCACACCCTTCTCCCTCACCTGCCTCTCTCCTAGAGGCTAAAAGAGCTAAAAACTTTCTGTCCCAGCCTTCATTCTGTCAGGAGTGGCCAGCTGTAGAACAAACTTGTGGTCAGTACGATGGAAATTGGGTCTGCTGAAGGCTTCTGGGAAACCTTTTGCTTTTCTTACAAAAGGGCGTAGATGAGCTTGGCACTGTCCTTGCACCCTCCTCTGTGTTTTTACTTGTCTAGAGCCCTTGACCATGAGACAATAAGCATAAAGATAAAAGCTGAGGATGGTGGGGTAGAAATAAATAATCTGGGTTTCCTATGGGATTTTTTATACCTGAACCATTTCCAGGAAGTGTGTACCTCTTATGAGAGAAAAAAATAATCTGTTCGTTAAGCCCTTGTAGTTAGATTTTGTTACATTCCTAACTGAAACAACATATGAACTCATTTTCTAAGTTAACTATTTATACTTTATTTCATATATACGGGGTGTGTTTTATTTTTCCTTTTTAAAAATTCTAAGTTTTCTTAAAGTCAATTTGTTTTGTAAAAATGGTTTATGCTCATTTTAAAATTCAGCCAGAGAAGTGTTACAAACCCTACGTTTTTTTTTTTAAATCAGTACAAATCTCATCTTTCAGAAATAACCGTCATTAACATGAGGCAAATGAGCACTTCTGGTGCACTGGTTAAGCACTTGGCTGCTAACTGATAGGTTGGTTGTTTAAACTCACCAGCCATTCCATGGGAAAAAGATGTGGCAGACTGCTTCTATAAAGATTGTAGGCTTGGAAACCCTATGGGGTGGTTCTACTCCGTCCTGTACGATTGCTACGAGTCAGAATCGACTCAATGGCAATGGGTTTGGTTTTTTTTTGTTTTTGGTTTAACATGAGGTAAACATTATTTTAGACATCTGTCTGTGCTCATGTTTTGATGAAAATATGGACAAATTGATGTTGTTGTTGTTAGGTGCCGTCGAGTTGGTTCTGACTCATAATGACCCTATGTACAACAGAACAAAACACTGCCCGGTCCTGTGCCATCTTCATAATTGTTATGCTTGAGACCATTGTTGCAGCCATTGCGTCAGTCCATCTCATTGAGGGTCTTCCTCTTTTGCTGACCCTCTACTTTACCAAGCACGATGTCCTTCCACAGGGACTGGTCCCTCCCGGTAACATGTCCAAAGCATGTGAGACAAAGTCTCTCCATCCTTCTAAGGAGCATTCTGGTTGTACTTCTTCCAAGACAGATTTGTTCCTTCTTCCTGCGGTCCATGGTATATTCAGTATTCTTCGCCAACACCATAATTCAGAGGTCTTCCTTATTCATTGTCCAGATTTCACATGCATATGAGGCGACTGAAAACACCGTGGCTTGGGCCAGGCACACCTCAGTCCTTAAAGGGACATCTTTGCTTTTTAACACTTGAAAAGAGGTCTTTTGCGACAGATTTGCCCAATGCAGTACGTCTTTTCATTTCTTGACTGCTGCTTCCGTGGACATTGGTTGTGAATCCAAGTAAAGTAAAATCCTTGACAATATAATCTCAGAATTTCCTTTCTCCTTATTATGTATTTGTCTCAGTCTTTTTTCCATTTATCATGATGTTGCTTACAGATAGATGAATGAAGATACTTTTATAGAGATAGGATTTATTATATGTTATTAATTTACCAGAGAAAAATTAATTGAATTTGAGTTATAAATATTTCTTTAATACAGATTCCTTCTAAATGTTAAGAAATGAGATAATAAATATTGTGGTTGTAGTCTCTATGTGTTTTTTTAATACTATGTTTCAGTTTTTTTTTTTTTTTTTTTAGGTAGTATCGACTTCTAGCCTTGAAAGACGGGGACATTAGCACTATTACACTTTCCTTCTCTCCTTTCTCTACTTTCTGACTGTTTTTTGTTATGTTATTATTTTTATATTGTCACAATTTATATTTTTACATTTTGATTGTGACCACAATGTGTACATTTGCTTCATATTAGTTTTCTTATTATTTTCCTTTCTGTTAGTTTTATATTTAATTATATTCAGTGCTTAAGACCAGTCCTTTTACTGACTTTTCTGTTTCAGTGTTCTTAATTTTGAATAATCTCTTAATTGATCTCTTTCCCATACAGAGTACCCCCCCCCCTCATTTTTATAAGTATGTGGGTGCTGAGTCATGTAATGTTTTCCTGTGGCTTTTATACTTAAACAAGATCTTGGTTGAGTATATAGTATTTTTGGCTCACCCTTTTCTTTTTGTTCAAAACTTTGTAAACATTGCTTCATTGTCTTTAGGCATTACTGCTGCTACAGGGAAGTCAAAACGTGACCTGATTTTTGCCCCTTCAGGGTGATGTATTGTTTTGCTCAGGTAGCTGATATTTTGTGTTTGAAATTCAGCAACTTTAGTATTCGTATCAGGTTTCTTGGATCATGATTGTGCTCTTTCAGTCTGCAGATTTGTTCCTTTATTCATTTCAAATAAAATTTCTTACATAATATTTTTCTATTTATTCATATCTGGGACACCAGTTATCCTTATTTTGGATTTTTTTAATAATCTTCCATATCTTAGTGTCATTCTGGTTGCTCTTATTCGCTGTCTTTTTTGTTTACATTCTCTTTGATTATCTCAGGTTTTTATGATAATCTAAGTTTCAGCTGTATCATTTCTGTTTCTTTATGCTTTTAATTTATTAGTTCTTTAAGGGTGCTTTTTGGGTTTTCTCTTCCCTCCTTTAGGTGTATGTTTTTTTTCACCTCATCCTGTTGTTTATAATAATTTTCTTTGAGATCCTGCTTTATTGCCTAGCCATGTTCTTATTAGATTACTGTAGGGCACAAAACTCCTATGGAAAACTTTGTTCTGTTCTTTGAGTTGTCTTCTTTTAAGTTTGACCCTCTGTCTTTGTGTCCAGTGTTCCTTTTTTACTAATTAATTGATTGATTGATTGCTGTAATACGTTTGCCAAGTTGCCATGCTATTTCTGTTCTCTTGCTCTTGCTTAGACCTCCTTGTCTAGATTTTCTAAACTCTGTTCTCTTTAATATATACAAGTCCAGTTTTTTCCTCTCTTCAGAGCTGTAGTTGGAGAGCTGCTTTCTTTAATATATACTTTTCTTTTTTCCTCATAACCAATGGCCATAGTAATGATATGCTCTTTGTTAAATTCTCAGGGCTCTGTTCTCATTTCTGAGATTTTTGCTAAAATATCTTGTTTGGGTTTATTTCACTCAGAAGGGTGGAAGGTGTGAGAATCCAAATCTCATGGAGAAATTCTTTTGACTTCAGACTGGTTCCCCAATGTAGGGTGCAGCCCTGGAGCATTGTTTTAAATTATTCCCTGACAAGCCTTTCGTCTGACCCCCAATCCGAAGAGTGAAAAGATAATAACAGCCACTTCATTTGCTCTCCCTTAGGGTTGGAGGATATCATAAGAATTCTTAACCTTTTGTCAGCTCCTCCAGTGGCTCTTATGCGGGGAGAGGGTGTCAGGATGGGCTGAGAGCCTGGCCACGCTTCTCAGTAGGCTCTACTCTAGAATTTTGTGTTCCTGTTCCAGACTATTTACCAGTTGTTTTTTTGTTTATGATGGTGAATTTTGCCATTTTCTGTTTGTGTTGGGCTTTTGTAGGTGAGGCTTTTTGTTTTTGCTGAGTTGTTTGTTTTACAGTTTTTGATCCATATGACTAGGTCTCAAGCATTTTTATCCCACCATTTTAATGTAGAAATCGTGAAGACAAGCTATATAATTCATCCAGTGTGACGTGAATTTTAGAAGAGAAACTATCTAGTCTTTTGGGCCCTCCTTTTATTTCTGTCTTATACTGTTCAAGCTTATTCAAACTGAAATTCTTCTAAGCTTTAAAAATATAATTGGAAAACTGTACTACTGAAAAAATGTTTAGGCTGCATTGTCTCAACCTTACAGTTAAATTTAGCAGAACACATATAATCTCAGAATTTCCTTTCTCCTTATTATGTATTTGTCTCAGGTTTAATAGAGAGGTTGGAAATCAATGCAGTGAACCTTTGCATTTTAAATATGCTGATATATGAAAATCTTTGGACCCAGCCATGGCTTTCTTCCAGAGTAGAGGTCATACAAGGAAATTCACTTTTGTTTGACAATGTTCAGGATTTTACCTAGGGCTTTTTGTGATAATCCTTAAATTTGTGTATTTTGTTCATGCTGAGACCTGATTTATATATAAAGTATATTAAATAAAGGAAGATACACTCCTTGCACTCTTTTGCAGCATACAAACAATCATTATCATTTTCTTGTATAGATTTTAGGCTTTAGAACTGAAAATGTTGATTTTGTAGGTTGCAGGTATATTAAGAACAATCAGTGATCTTTCTGGTAATGACCTGTGATTGGTCTTTGCCCACTGATTTCAGTTCTGTGAGCCATTAAAACACAGTTAACTATCTTGTTTACTGTTTGCATAAGTCATATGTCTCAGTATCTGAAGATAACTGTATGCAATTGTTTAATAAAGCTGCTCTAAATTTAATCAATTTATTTTTAATGTTATTTGCAGATTATGTGTGCTGTATCTGTAACCTAAATGGTTCAGCCTTTAAGAAGATTCTGTGTAACTGATACATAGGGTATACACCCCCATATGTGTATATATATAACCTGTTGCCATCAAGTCAATTCCAACTCACAGCGACCCTGTAGACCTTATAGTAGGGCTTCAAACTGGTTTGACCTGGTTTGAATCCCTGCTGAGAATTTGCATTTCCACCCCAGGTGTACTGAATCAGAATATAGTTTAACAAGCTCCCCAGGTGTTTTTTATGTATAATAAAATTTGAGAACCATTGCTTTATTAGTGGTTCTCAGAACTGGTCCGTAACCAGCAGCTTTAGCGTCACCTGGGAACTTGTTAGAAATGCAAATTCTCAGCAGGGGTTTGAACTGGAACAAACCTCTTCAAAGCCCCTGTCCTATAGGTAAAACTGCCCCATAGGGTCTCCAAGGCTGTAATCTTTATGGAAGCAGACTGACACATCTTTCCCTCGCAGAGTGGCTGGTGGATTTGTAGCAGTGACCTTTTGGTTAGCAGCTGAGCGTTTTAACTACTGCATCACCAGGGCTCCTCATGTGTGTATATACACAAGTAATAGTGTATAATATTTTTTTTTTTTTTTAATTTTTGTGTAATAAACTGAAGCACATGCCCCAAAACAGTTCCAAGCTTTATTGAATTGAATAGCATCTTATTCATCTGACACGGTAAAGTGTAGGCTTTTACAGTATCCTACATATTATTACATCTCAGGCTCCAGACTCATCAGACCAGTAAGTCTGATCTTTTTTTGTGTGAGTTAGAATTTTGTTCTACATTTTTCTCCTGCTCTGTCCAGGACCCTCTATTGTGATGCCTTTCAGAGCAGTAGGTGGCGGTAGCCAGGCACCATCTAGTTGTGCTGGACCCAGTCTCGTGGTGGCTTGGACTAATCTTTCTCGTATCTTTAGTTTTCTTCCTTCCCCCTTGCTCCAGACTGAGTGGGACCATTGGAGTACCTTAGATGGCCACTCACAACAAGCTTTTGAGACCCCAGACGCTACTCACCAAAGTAGGATGTAGAACATTTTCTTTATAAACTATGTTATGCCAATTGAGCTAGATATCCCCTGAGACCATGGTCCCCAGCCCTCAGCCCAGTAATTTGGTGCCTCAGGGAGTTTGGGTGTGACTGTGAAACTTCTCTGCTTTTTGCTTTGGTGAAGTTGTTCTTACTTCACCAGTATTGTGTACTGTCTTACTCTTCCCCAAAGTTACCACTTACCTATTGTCTAGTTTTTTTCCCCTCCCCATTACTCCCCTCTCTTGTAACCATCAAAGATTGTTTCTTTCTGTGTATAAACCTTTTTGTGAGTTTTTACAATAGTGATCTCATACAGTATTTGTCCTTTAGTGATTGACTTATTTCATTTAGCATAATGCCCTCCAGATTCATCCATGTTTTGAAATGTTTTGCAGATTCACCATTCTTTATCGTTGTGTAATAGGTACCATAGTTTATTCATTACTCTTTTGACGGGCACTTAGTTTGTTTCCGTCTTTTTGCTCTTGTGAATAATGCTGCAGCGAACATGGGTGTGCATATTTGTGTAGTGGCTCTGATTTCTCTAGAATATATTCCTGGGAGTGGGATTACCGAATTGTATGGTATTTCTATTTCTAGCTTTTTAAGGAAGTACCTTTTTTTTTTTTTTTACCATATCATTTTCCAAAATGGCTGTACCATTTTGCATTCCCACCAGCAGCGCATAAAAATTCCAGCCTCCCCGCATTCTCTCCAACATTTGTTGTTTTCTGGGTTTTTTGTGTGTGTGTCTGCCAGTAATGTCGGGGTGAGATGGCGTCTCATTGTAGTTTTGATTTGCATTTTTCTAATGGCTAGTGATTGTGAGCATTTCCTCGTATGTCTGTTAGCCACCTGAATGTCTTCTTTGGTGAAGTAAGTATCTGTTCATATCCTTTGCCCATTTTTTAATTGAATTGTCTTTTTGTTGTAGAGATAATTGGATTTTCCTCTAGATTTTAGAGATTAGACCTTTGTTGGATATGTCATAGCCAAAAATTTTTTCCCAGTCTGTAGGTTCTATTTTTACTCTTTTGGTGAAGTCTTTTGATAAGCGTGTTTAATTTTTAGAAGATTCCAGTTTTCTGTCTTAACTTCTGATGTTGTGTATGTTAGTTATGGTTTGTATCCTATTTATGCCATGCATTAGTGCCTCTAGTGTTGACCCTATTTTTTCTTCCATAATCTTTATAGTTTTTGTTCTATATTTAGATTTTTGATCCTTTTTGAATTAGTGTTTGTATATGGTATGAGGTATGGGTCCCATTTCATTTTTTTACAGATGGACATCCAGTTTTGCCAGAACCATTTGTTAGAAAGACTGTCTTCTGGGGAAGCAAGCACAACCTGTACAAGGCAAGGTCATGGAAGCTGCATAGACACATCCAGACTCCCTGAGGGACCAAATTGCTGGGCTGAGGGCTGTGGGGACCATAATCTTGGGGTACATCTAGCTCAATTGGCATAATGTAGTTTATAAAGAATATGTTCTACATTCTACTTTGGTGAGTAGTATCAGGGGTCTTAAAAACCTGTGAGCAGCCATCTGGGATACTCCACTGTTCTCACCTCTTCGGGAGCTAGGAAGAATTCAGAAAACTAAAGATACAAGGGAAAGATTAGTCCAAAGGACTAAATGGACCACATCTACCATGGCTTCCACCGGACTGAGCCCAGTGCAACTAGATGGTGCCTGGCTACCACCACTGACTGCTTTGACAGGGATCACAATAGAGGGCCCAGGACAGAGCTGGAGAAAAATGTAGAACAAAATTCTAACTCAAAAAGAAAGACCAGACTTGCTGGCTGCACAGAGACTGGAGAAACCCTGAGAGTATGGACCCTGGACACTCTTTCAGCTCAGTAATGAGGTCACTCCTAAGGTTCACCTCAGCCAAAGATTGAACAGGCCCGTGGAACAAAACAAGACTTTATAAAGGGGTGCACCAGCGCTGGGGCAGAGACTGGAAAGCAGGAGGAACAGGAAAGCCGGTAGTAGGGAACCCAGGTTGAGAAGCAAGAGTGTTGATATGTTGTGGAGTTGTTAACCAGTGTCATAGAGCAATGTGTGTACTAACTGTTTGATGAGAAACTAGTTTGTTCTGTAAACCTTCATCTAAAGTATAATAAAAAAAAAATACAAACAAAATATATTTGTGGTGTGAAGCAAGAAAAAAAAAAGACTGTCTTTTCCCCATTTAATGGACTTT
The DNA here is from genome assembly GCF_024166365.1 of Elephas maximus indicus. NCBI lineage: Eukaryota > Metazoa > Chordata > Mammalia > Proboscidea > Elephantidae > Elephas > Elephas maximus. The sequence goes on along the minus strand of NC_064835.1, from coordinate 76,925,302 downwards.
GGGCCTTTGTTGAAGATCAGGTGACTGTATGTGGATGGATTTACAGCTGGGTTCTCAACTCTGTTCCATTGGTCAGTGTGTCTGTTGTTGCACCAGTACCAGGCTGTTTCGATTACCATAGCTGCATAGTAGGTTCTGAGGTCGGGTAGTGTGAGGCTTCCTACTTAGTTCTTCTTGGTCATATAATCTTTTTGTGTTGTGCTTCATAGCTAGTGTATACCGTCTTGTATTTTTTATCATCAAAATGTTCCTCTGAGTTTATTTATTGTATTAGATTTCATTGCTTTCATAGTTTATCTTAATCAGTAGGCTATCAAGATACCTACACATAAGTCTTGCAAGGTGTCCTTCTGAATTCAAGAAGTAAGATGGTGCAAAGCTGTCGTGTTTTCTTTGTTTTAATAATTTTTATTGAGCTTTAAGTGAACGTTTACAAATGAAGTCAGTCTGTCACATATAAGCTTATATATACCTTACTCCATACTCCCACTTACTCTCCCACTAATGAGTCAGCCCGCTCCCTCCTTCCAGTCTCTCCTTTCGTGACAGTTTTGCCAGTTGCTAACCCTCTCTACCCACCTATCTCCCCTCCAGACAGGAGATGCCAACACAGTCTCAAGTGTCCACCTGATACAAGTAGCTCACTCTTCATCAGCATCTCTCTCCAACCCATTGTCCAGTCCCTTCCATGTCTGATGAGTTGTGTTCGGGAATGGTTCCTGTCCTGGGCCAACAGAAGGTTTGGGGACCATGACCGCAGGGATTCCTCCAGTCTCAGTCAGACCATTAAGTCTGGTCTTTTTATGAGAATTTGGGGTCTGCATCCCACTGATCTCCTGCTCCCTCGGGCTCTCTGTTGTGCTCCCTGTCAGGGCAGTCATCGGTTGTGGCCGGGCACCATCTAGTTCTTCTGGTCTCAGGATGATGTAAGTCTCTGGTTCATGTTGCCCTTTTTGTCTCTTGGGCTCATAGTTATCGTGTGACCTTGGTGTTCTCATTCTCCTTTGCTCCAGGTGGGTTGAGACCAATTGATGCATCTTAGATGGCTGCTTGTTAGCATTTAAGACCCCAGACGCCACATTTCAAAGTGGGATGCAGAATGTTTTCGTAATAGTATTACTTTGCCAATTGACTTAGAAGTCCCCTTAAGCCATAGTCCCCAAAGCCCCGCCCTTGCTCCACTGACCTTTGAAGCATTCAGTTTATCCCGGAAACTTCTTTGCTTTTGGTCCAGTCCAATTGAGCTGACCTTCCATGTATTGAGTGTTGTCCTTCCCTTCACCTAAAGCAGTTCTTATCTACTGATTAATCAATAAGAAACCCTCTCCCTCCCTCTCTCCCTCCCCCCCTCGTAACCACAAAAGTATGTGTTCTTCTCAGTTTATACTATTTCTCAAGATCTTATAATAGTGGTCTTATACAATATTTGTCCTTTTGCCTCTGACTAATTTCGCTCAGCATAATGCCTTCCAGGTTCCTCCATGTTATGAAATGTTTCACAGATTAGTCACTGTTCTTTATCGATGCGTAGTATTCCATTGTGCTGTCATGTTTTTTATGTCATTTATAATTCATATCTCTGGATTTGGATTAAAGGCCTGTATTTATTGTGGGAGCCTCTGAGTTTTAGAGGCGTTATACAGAGGAAGGATCCCTGGTGGCTCAGTGGTTAAGCACTTGGCTGCTAACCAAAACGTTCGTGGTTCGAATGTACCAGGTGCTCCATGGGAGAAAGATGTGGCAGTCTGCGTCCATAGAGATTACAGCCTTAGAGACCTTGTGGGGCAGTTCTGCTATGTCCTGTAGGGTTGCTGTGAGTTGAAAGTGACTTGATGGCAATGGGTTTAAACAGAGGAATTTAGCTAAAGACTACAATTTAATATCTTTGTATTATATTTTTTCCTGCCTTAACTCTCCTTAACAGTCCATAATAGTGATTTACAATTTAAAAAACACTTTTATACATTATTTTATGATAAGCTCACAACAACCCTAACAGGAATTTCAGGGTTTTTTTATTACAGATTTTACCATGTCTTTCCTCATAAACCTTTGCATTCATCTCTATCTGACACATTCTTAGAGGTGGGATTGCTGAATCAAAGGATATGCACACTTTAAGAGGCTTTTGATACATATTTGCCAAATTCTAATCTTTTTATTCCTTCTAAGGTTGAATATTTTTAGTGTGTTTGACTTTTTAAAAAAATTATAGTAAATATATGTATAGGAAAACACTTGCCATTTGAACATTTTTACACGTATAATTCAGTGACATTTATTACATACATCATGTTGTATAACCAACATTACTACTCATTTCCAAATTCTTTCATCACCCGTAAGAGAAACTCTGTGTCCCTGAAGCAATGACTTCTCCTTTCCCCCTCCCTCCTGCCCCTGTAACCACTAACAAACATTGGTCTCTCAGTAGTGTCTTTTGGTGATTGACTTATTTCAATCAGCATGTCTTCAAGGCTCATTCCTGTTGTGGTATGCATCAGCACTTCATTTCTCTTTGTGGCTGAGTAATATTCCGTAGTATGTGTGTACCACATTCTGTTCATTCATCGGTTGATGGACATTTAGTTTGTTTCTACCTTTTGGGTGTAATGAACATAGGTTACAGGTATCTATTTGTGTTTCTGCTTTCAGTTCTTTTTGGTATTTAGCTAGGAGTGGAATTGCCAGGTAGTCAAAAGAAGTTTTTTTCTTTTGATGGTGGTTCTGTGTTTAAATTTTTGAGGAACAGCCAAACTCTTTTCCACTGCAGCTGCACCATTTTACAATCCCACCAGCAATGGACGAAGGTTCGGATTTTTCCACATCCTCATCAGTGATCTTTAGTAATCTGTTCTGAACTGCTTGTTTATGCCCTTTGCTTATTACTAAAAATACTAGGTCCATCTTCATAAGAGCCTTTTATAGTAATTGTTTGACAAATATTATGTTACAAAGGGATTTCCCCCCACAAGTTTGATGCTTATCTTTTGATTTGTGGGACATTTGTCTTTTAATTTTATGATAGGTTTTTTAAAAAATACACATTTATATGTAAAAGATCACAATAATCGAAAAGAGAGACTAAATACAGGTGGCATAGAACTGCCATATGGAGAGGGATACAACGCGATATAGGACAATACAAGTTAGGTTTTTACTTAGAAAAATAGGGGTAAATATTAAGGTAACCATAAAGAGGTATAACAACTGCATAACTCAAAATAAAAGCCAAGAAAAACGTAACGACTCAACAAACATAAAGTCAAATACTATGAAAATGAGGATCTCACAATTTACAGAGAAAAACGTCTCAGCACAAAAAAGTAAGTGGAAAAATGAAATTGTCAACAACACACATAAAAAGGCATCAAAATGACAACACTGAACACTTATCTATAATTACGCTGAATGTAAATGGACTAAATGCACCAGTAAAGAGACAGTCTCGGACTGGATAAAGAAACACGATCCGTCTGTATGCTGCCTACAAGAGACACACCTTAGACTTAGAGACACAAACAAACTAAAACTCAAAGGATGGAAAAAAAATATATCAAGCAAACGATAAGCAAAAAAGAAGAGGAGTAGCAATATTAATTTCTGACAAAATAGACTTTAAAGTTAAATCCACCACAAAGGATAAAGAAGGACACTACATAATGATAAAAGGGACAATTGATCAGGAAGATATAACCCTATTAAATATTTATGCACCCAATGACAGGGCTGCAAGATACATAAATCAAATTTTAACAGAACTGAAAAGTGAGATAGACATCTCCACAATTATAGTAGGAGACTTCAACACACCACTTTCAGAGAAGGACAGGACATCCAGTAAGAAGCTCAATAGAGACACGGAAGACCTAATTACAACAATCAACCAACTTGACCTCATTGACTTATACAGAACTCTCCACCCAACTGCTGCAAAGTATACTTTTTTTTCTAGCGCACATGGAACATTCTCTAGAATAGACCACATATTAGGTCATAAAACAAACCTTTGCAGAGTCCAAAACATCGAAATATTACAAAGCATCTTCTCAGACCACAAGGCAATCAAACTAGAAATCAATAACAGAGAAACTAGGGAAAAGAAATCAAATACTTGGAAACTGAACAATACCCTCCTGAAAAAAGACTGGGTTATAGAAGACATCAAGGAGGGAATAAGGAAATTCATAGAATGCAACGAGAATGAAAATACTTCCTATCAAAACCTCTGGGACACAGCAAAAGCAGTGCTCAGAGGCCAATTTATATCGATAAATGCACACATACAAAAAGAAGAAAGAGCCAAAATCAGAGAACTGTCCCTACAACTTGAACAAATAGAAAGTGAGCAACAAAAGAATCCATCAGGCACCAGAAGAAAACAAATAATAAAAATTAGAGCTGAACTAAATGAATTAGAGAACAGAAAAACAATTGAAAGAATTAACAAAGCCAAAAGCTGGTTCTTTGAAAAAATTAACAAAATTGATAAACCATTGGCCAGACTGACTAAAGAAATACAGGAAAGGAAACAAATAACCCGAATAAGAAAGGAGAAGGGCCACATCACAACAGAGCCAAATGAAATTAAAAGAATCATATCAGATTATTACGAAAAATTGTACTCTAACAAATTTGCAAACCTAGAAGAAATACATGAATTTCTGGAAAAACACTACCTACCTAAACTAACACATTCAGAAGTAGAACAACTAAATAGACCCATAACAAAAAAAGAGATTGAAAAGGTAATCAAAAAACTCCCAACAAAAAAAAAAGCCCTGGCCCAGACGGCTTCACTGCAGAGTTCTACCAAACTTTCAGAGAAGAGTTAACACCACTACTACGAAAGGTATTTCAAAGCATTGAAAATGACGGAATACTACCTAACTCATTCTATGAAGCCACCATCTCCCTGATACCAAAACCAGGTAGACATTACAAAAAAAGAAAATTACAAATCTATATCCCTCATGAACATAGATGCAAAAATCCTCAACAAAATTCTAGCCAATAGAATTCAACAACATAATCAAAAAAATAATTCACCACGACCAAGTGGGATTTATACCAGATATGCAAGGCTGGTTTAATATTAGAAAAACCATTAATGTAATCCACCACATAAATAAAACAAAAGACAAAAACCACATGATCTTATCAATTGATGCAGAAAAGGCATTTGACAAAGTCCAACAGCCATTTATGATAAAAACTCTCACCAAAATAGGAATTGAAGGAAAATTCCTCAACATAATAAAGGGCATCTATGCAAAGCCAACAGCCAACATCACTCTAAATGGAGAGAGCCTGAAAGCATTTCCCTTGAGAACGGGAACCACACAAGGATGCCCTTTATCACCGCTCTTATTCAACATTGTGCTAGAAGTCCTAGCCAGAGCAATTAGGCTCAACAAAGAAATAAAGGGCATCTGGATTGGCAAAGAGGAAGTAAAATTATCTCTATTTGCAGATGACATGATCTTATACACAGAAAACCCTAAGGAATCCTCCAGAAAACTACTGAAACTAATAGAAGAGTTTGGCAGAGTCTCAGGTTATAAGATAAACATACAAAAATCACTTGGATTCCTCTACATCAACAAAAAGAACATCGAAGAGGAAATAACCAAATCAATACCATTCACAGTAGCCCCCAAGAAGATAAAATACTTAGGAATAAATCTTACCAAGGATGTAAAAGACCTATACAAAGAAAACTACAAAGCTCTACTACAAGAAATTCAAAAGGACACACTTAAGTGGAAAAACATACCTTGCTCATGGATAGGAAGACTTAACATAGTAAAAATGTCTATTCTACCAAAAGCCATCTATACATACAATGCACTTCCAATCCAAATTCCAATGTCATTTTTTAATGTGATAGAGAAACAAATCACCAACTTCATATGGAAGGGAAAGAAGCCTCGGATAAGCAAAGCATTGCTGAAAAAGAAGAAGAAAGTGGGAGGCCTCACTCTACCTGATTTCAGAACCTATTATACAGCCACAGTAGTCAAAACAGCCTGGTACTGGTACAACAACAGACAACATAGACCAATGGAACAGAATTGAGAACCCAGATATAAATCCATCCATATATGAGCAGCTGATATTTGACAAAGGCCCAGTGTCAGTTAATTGGGGAAAAGATAGTCTTTTTAACAAATGGTGCTGGCATAACTGGATATCCATTTGCAAAAAAATGAAACAGGACCCATGCCTCACTCCATGCACAAAAACTAACTCCAAGTGGATCAAAGACCTAAACATAAAGACTAAAACGATAAAGATCATGGAAGAAAAAATAGGGACAACCTTAGGAGCCCTAATACAAGGCATAAACAGAATACAAAACATTACCAAAAATGACGAAGAGAAACCAGATAACTGGGAGCTCCTAAAAATCAAACACCTATGCTCATCTAAAGACTTCACCAAAAGAGTAAAAAGACCACCTACAGACTGGGAAAGAATTTTCAGCTATGACATCTCCGACCAGCGCCTGATCTCTAAAATCTATATGATTCTGTCAAAACTCAACCACAAAAAGACAAACAACCCAAGCAAGAAGTGGGCAAAGGATATGAACACACACTTCACTAAAGAAGATATTCAGGCAGCTAACAGATACATGAGAAAATGCCCTCGATCATTAGCCATCAGAGAAATGCAAATTAAAACTGCGATGAGATTCCATTTCACTCCAACAAGGCTGGCATTAATCCAAAAAACACAAAATAATAAATGTTAGAGAGGCTGCGGAGAGATTGGAACTCTTATATGCTGCTGGTGGGAATGTAAAAATGGTACAACCACTTTGGAAATCTATCTGGCGTTATCTTAAACAGTTAGAAACAGAACTACCATACAACCCAGAAATCCCACTCCTCGGAATATACCCTAGAGAAACAAGAGCCTTCACACAAACAGATATATGCACACCCATGTTTATTGCAGCTCTGTTTACAATAGCAAAAAGCTGGAAGCAACCAAGGTGTCCATCAACGGATGAGTGGTTAAATAAATTGTGGTATATCCATACAATGGAATACTACGCATCGTTAAAGAACAGTGACGAATCTGTGAAACATTTCATAACATGGAGGAACCTGGAAGGCATTATGCTGAGCGAAATTAGTCAGAGGCAAAAGGATAAATATTGTATAAGACCGCTATTATAAGATCTTGAGACTTAGTATAAACCGAGAAGAACACATACTTTTGTGGTTATGAGGGGGAGAGTGAGGGAGGGTGGGAGAGGGTTTTTTACTGATTAATTAGTAGATAAAAACTACTTTAGGTGAAGGGAAGGACAGTACTCAATACATGGAAGGTCAGCTCAACTGGACTGGACCAAAAGCAAAGAAGTTTCCGGGATAAAATGAATGCTTCAAAGGTCAGCGGAGCAAGGGCAGGGCTTTGGAGACCATGGTTTAAGGGGACTTCTAAGTCAATTGGCAAAATAATTCTATTATGAAAACATTCTGCATCCCACTTTGAAATGTGGCATCTGGGGTCTTAAATGCTAACAAGCAGCCATCTAAGATGCATCAATTGGTCTCAACCCACCTGGATCAAAGGAGAATGAAGAACACCAAGGTCACACGATAACTATGAGCCCAAGAGACAGAAAGGGCCGCATGAACCAGAGACCTACATCATCCTGAGACCAGAAGAACTAGTTGGTGCCCGGCCACAATCGATGACTGCCCTGACAGGGAGCACAACAGAGAACCCCTGAGGGAGCAGGAGATCAGTGGGATGCAGACCCCAAATTCTCACCAAAAGACCAGACTTAATGGTCTGACTGAGACTAGAGGAATCCCGGCGGTCATGGTCCCCAAACCTTCTGTTGGCCCAGGACAGGAACCATTCCCGAAGACAACTCATCAGACATGAAAGGGACTGGACAATGGGTAGGAGAGAGATGCTGATGAAGAGTGAGCTAATTATATCAGGTGGACACTTGAGACTGTGTTGGCATCTCCTGTCTGGAGGGGGGATGGGAGGATAGAGAGAGCTGGAAGCTGGCAAAATTGTCTCTAAAGGAGAGACTGGAAGGGCTGACTCATTAGGGGGAGAGCAAGTGGGAGTACGGAGTAAGGTGTATATAAATGTATATGTGACAGTCTGACTTGATTTGTAAACGTTCACTTGAAGCTCAATAAAAAATAATTAAAAAAGAAAAATAGACATTTAAACGAGATAAAGGGGCACAGCAGCCCAGGGGCAAGGACTAGAAGGCAGGAGGGGACAGGAAAGCTGGTAATAGGGAACCCAAGTTTGAGAAAGGAGAGTGTTGACATGTCATGGGGTTGTTAACTGATGTCATAGAATAATATGTGTACTACCTGTTTAACAAACTAGTTCTGTAAACCTTCATCTAAAGTACAATAAAAAAAAAAAATAGACATTTAAATTGTTTATTCATCAAATGTTTCCATCTTTTCCTCTCTGAATCTTTTCTCCTTTTCTTTTATGCTTAAAAAGTTCTTCCCTATCCAGTGATTGTAAAAATTATCATTAATAAACTTTGGAATCATATAGTCTACTATGCTGGGAATGACACAGCTTGAAGAGGAATGGTGTTGCATTCATCGTCAAAAAGAACATTTCAAGACCTATCCTGAAGTACAGTCCTACAAGGAAGACCAGTTAATACGACTATTATTCAAATATATGCACCAACCACTAGGGCAAAAGATGAAGAAATAGATGATTTTTATCAGCCGCTACAGTCTGAAATTGATCGAACATACAATCAAGGTGCATTGATAATTACTTGTTATTTTAATGCAAAAGTTGGAAACGAAGAAGGATCAGTAGTTGGAAAATATGGCCTTGGTGATAGAAACAATGCTGGAGATCGAATGATAGAATTTTGCAAAACCAATGACTTCTTCATTGCAAATACCTTCTTTCACCAACATAAACGGCGACGATTTTACCTTGCCAGATGGAACACACAGAAATGAAATTGACTACATCTGTGGAAAGAGACAATGGAAAAGCTCAATATCATTAGTCAGAACAAGGCCAGGGGCTGACTGTGGAACAGACCATCAATTGCTCATATGCAAGTTCAAGCTGAAAGTGAAGAAAATCAGAGCAAGTCCATGAGAGTCAAAATATGACCTTGAGTATATCCCACCTGAATTTAGAGAGCATCTGAAGAATAGATTTGACTCATTGAACACTGGTGACCGAAGACCGGATGAGTTGTGGAATGACATCAAGGATATCATCCGTGAAGAAAGCAAGAAGTCATTGAAAAGACAGGAAAGAAAGAAAAGACCAAGATGGATGTCGGAAGAGACTCTGAAACTTGCTCTCAAACGTCGAGCAGCTAAAGCAAAAGGAAGAATTGATGAAGTAAAAGAACTGAACAGAAGATTTCAAAGGGCCTCTCGAGAATACGAAGTAAAGTATTATAATGACATGTGCAAAGAGCTGGAGATGGAAAACCAAAAGGAAAGAACATGCTTGGGGTTTCTTAAGCTGAAAGACTGAAGAAAAAATTCAAGCCTCGAGTTGCAATAGCGAAGGATTCTATGGGGAAAATATTAAATGACACAGGAAGCATCAAAAGAAGATGGAAGGAATACACAGAGTCATTATACCAAAAAGAATTAGTCGATGTTCAGCCATTTCAAGAGGTACCATATGGTCAGGAACCGATGGTATTGAAGGAAGAAGTCCAAGTTGCTCTGAAGGCATTGGCGAAAAACAGGCTGCAGGAATTGATGGAATATCAATTGAGATGTTTCAACAAACAGTTGCAGCGCTAGAGGTGCTCACTCATCTATGCCAAGAAATATGGAAGACAGCTTCCTGGCCAACTGACTGGAAGAGATACATATTTATGCCTATTCCCAAGAAAGGTGATCCAACCGAATGTGGAAATGATAGAGCGATATCATTAATATCTCACACAAGCAAAATTCTGCTGAAGATCATTTAAAAACGGCTGCAGCAGTATATTGACAGGGAACTGCCAGAAATTCAGGCTGGTTTCAGAAGAGGATGTGGAACCACGGATATCATTGCTGATGTCAGATGGATCCTGGCTGAAAGCAGAGAATATCAGAAGGTTGTTTACCTGTGTTTTATTGACTATGCAAAGGCATTCGACTGTGTGGATCATAAGAAATTATGAATACCATTGTGAAGAATGGGAATTCCAGAACACTTAATTGTGCCCGTGAGGAACCTTTACATGGATCAAGAGGCAGTTGTTTGGACAGAACAAGGGGATACCGATTGGTTTAAAGCCAGGGAAGGTGTGTGTCAGGGCTGTATTCTTTGACCATACCTATTTAATCTGTATGCTGAGCAAATAATCCAAGAAGGTGGACTATATGAAGAAGAACGGGCATCAGGGTTGGAGGAAGACTCATTAACAACCTGTGTTATGCAGATGATACAACCTTGCTTGCTGAAAGTGAAGAGGACTTGAAGCACTTACTAATGAAGATCAAAGAAAGACCACAGCCTTCACTATGGATTGCACCTCAACGTAAAGAAAACAGAAATCCTCACAACTGGACCAATGAGCAACATCATGATAAACGGAGAAAAGATTGAAGTTGTCAAGGATTTCAGTTTACTTGGATCCACAATCAACAGCCATGGAAGCAGCAGTCAGGAAATCAAAAGACACGTTACATTGGGTAAATGTGTTGCAAAGGACCTCTTTAAAGTGTTGAAGAGTAAAGATGGCACCTTGGAGACTGAGGTGCGCCTGACCCAAGCCATGGTATTTTCAATCGCATCATATGCATTTGAAAGCTGGACAATGAATAAGGAAGACCGAAGAAGAATTGATGCCCTTGAATTGTGGTATAGGTGAATAATATTGAATATGTCATGGGCTGCCAGAAAAATGAATAAATCTGTCTTGGATGAAGTACAACCAGAATGCTCCTTAGAAGCACGGTTGGCGAGACTACATCTTACATACTTTGGGCGTGTTGTCAGGAGGGATCAGTCTCTGGAGAAGGACATCATGCTTGGCAAAGTACAGGGTCAGTGGAAAAGAGGAAGACCCTCAATAAGGTGGACTGACACAGTGGCTGCAACAATGGGCGCACGCATAACAACGATTGTAAGGATGGCGCAGGACCGGGCAGTGTTTCGTTCTGTTGTGCACAGGGCCGCTATGAGTTGGAACCGACTCGACAGCACCTAACAACAACAACGAGAAACTTTAGAGTTTTTTTGTTGCTGTTGTTGTTTTAATTTACTACCCCACAAAATTTTTATAGCTAATTATTTGAACTTTTTTTTATTGTTAGGAACTTATTGAGAAAATGGCTTTCCTCCTCTTGCTTTGAAACGTGAGATTTCTGCTGAATTCTACCCAATGGAGGTTTGATATCAGAGGGAAAAAATTCTATCTTTGCATTGTTTGACAAGGGCTAATGAATGTTTTAATATTTTAAATTATAATTTTACTCAAAAGTTTAAGAATGGGAATTCAGATTAATGTTCATAAATATGCTGTATAGTTCTGGCTTTATTATTATTTTTTTTAATTTCCTTTTTAGCCTATTCATTAACAGAGCACTGGTGATTTGTTTTGCAGAATCCTTGCAGCCTTTTCTGGAAGCTTGTAGCAACACTTTATTTTTCCGTACCTGCTCCGTGCTCCTTCGAACCCCTAAACTTGATCTTCACATACTAGAAAAGCTCAGTATTATTTTACAGAAACTTTCCAAAATCAAGTAAGAATTTCTTATTTCTTATATTTTTTATTGAAAAATTTTGTTGTCACACCTTTCTGAATACCATAGTAGCTCAACTTTGGTTATTAAATAAAAATTTCTGGTATACACAGATGTAGAAGATTGAGACTCATTAATATTAATGCTTATTTAAGACCATATACTTAGGGACAGACTAAAATTAGTTAATCTTAGAGCATCTATTTGTTTTTGAAGTTCATTTCAGTTAAATGAACTTTAGGTACCACAAACAGTATATAAAACTAAAAACCATTCTTAGCAACCAAGTGATGATACCAGAAGAAATCATTGCACATTGGTATTCTGGAAATGACAGGTGAAAATAAAGGAGATGATAACAAGGTTTTTTTGCAGACTTTTATTTGATCTGCTAAAGTGAATTTAGGGAGTGAGAATAGAGCAGACAAAAAAGATTTAAAATAATTTTGGTAACGGCTTACTTTAGAGAACTGTTACGGAATTGCTGCTGCCACTGAATTGGATTTTATCGTGGGACTCAAAGGCTTTTTTTTTTTTTTAATACTTCCTTGCTCTTCATTCTTCTGATTCAACAGTGGCATAACCAGCTTTTAAATTATAAATTACGGGCATAGATTTTTAAAAATAATTTATTTTATTTTTGTCATCATTGAGAATTTACACAGCAGAACGCATGCCAATTCAACAGTTCCTACATGTACCATTGAATAACAGTGATTGCATTCTTCAAGTTGTGCAACGATTTTCACCCTCCTTTTTTGAGTTGTTCCTCCCCCAGTAAGGTAAACTCACTTCCCCCTAAGTTTCCTATCTAATCTTTCCAGTTGCTGTTGTCAGTTTGATCCCATATAGATCTTAAAAGAGTGCACTGCTCAAGACAAACATTTTTTTACTAGTTAAGTTAAATTACTGTTTGGTTTTAAGAGGACTTCAGGGAATATTTTTGGGTGTTTAAGGTTTATCTCAGGGCAATAGTTCCAGGGGTTTATCTAACCTTTATGGCTCCAGAAAGTCTGGATTCCATGACAATTTAAAATTCTGTTCTGCATTTTTTCCCTTTTGGTCAAGATTCTTCTGTAGAGTCTTTGATCAAAATTAAGGACATAGATTTTAATGCCAGGTCTTAGTATACCTAGAATAGTAAATGTAATACATCTTAAAATCATTTGTAGATGTATGGTACCCATTGCCATACCCAGCCCATAGTGACTAGGTCCGTGTGTTGTATTTGGTACCATGCCTAGAACACTGTAGTGAGTTATCTCACAGTCAGCGCACCAAATTGTTAGTGCTGGTCTGGTAATAATTAAACTTACCAGTTCATTGTCTTTCTTTCCTTGTTGACTGTACCGTGATTCTCTTGATTTGTAATCAGTAAATTCTCAATAAGACCTGTTTCAGTTTACCCTGTGGTGCCATGAAGCTGCAGTAACATTACTTAGATTTAATTCTTTCTTAGTTTTTAATTCATGGGATTTTTTTTAAAGTAACCCCAAAGTGCAAGTATATCTTTGGACCAGAGTGTTTTAGTGATGTGTTTTATAGTTTTTGTTCATTTTAGGTTTAGATAAATAACAATAACAAAGACTAAACATGAGGATTGGGAATAGTTGATGCTTAAGTCTTAAAATGAACCTTTAAAACCACAAAGATACAAATCCTTTTGCATTAAATGGATGACAGATAAGGGTATTCGATAATTTCTCTCCAGAGGTGAATATACCTAGACAAAAACCAAAAAACCAAACCTGTTGCCATCAAGTTGATTCTGATTCATAGCGGCCCTATACCTGGACAAGGAAATAATAAATATGTTGTATGGTATAATTCCAGCTGATTGAAAGTGAAATTACCGACTGATTCTGAGAAAGAGAATGGTTGAGAAATTTAGAGAAATTAAAAGATAAAACGATATTCTGCCACTTAAAAAAGTCCAGCTTACTTAAAATAAGATGATAAATTATTTGCTTCTTTTTGTATCCGTGGAACAAAATTTCTCAAGCTCTGTCACAGTGAACAGGGTGATGCCCAGTGCAGTTTTCAAGATTATAAACGCTTCCTTTTTCCTCGAGGGCTTTTCCACTTCAGGCCTGTCATACAAACTGCTTTGTTTGTCTCCGCATCATAATCCTTTAGTTGCCTATTTCGTCCACTGTTTATAAAAAAGAGACAGCCATTTCCCCACATTTACACCTAGGTTACCTGTCTGTCACTACAGATAATGCCCTGAGTGTATGTAATTAACGTGCTCATTGTCTTTCAGGAGTAATAAGAAGCTCTTCGAACTCTTTACAATTCACCTGATGCTGCAGGAAATACAAAGGACAACACACCCAGAGCATGCCTTTCTCTGTATTAACCTAAATTCAACTCTGTTCAATTTGGGATTAACAAAATGCAACTCCCTCGTCTCCAATGCAAGCCATTAGACTGGCTTGTTATTTTATTTTTATGTATGTTGCTTATTTTTAAAACTGTAAAAATTGAAAAAGTAACTAAAAATTTATCGAGTAAAGTTATCAGTAGCATCATTTATCATGAAAGATAAACAGAAGGTTTTTTTCTTAAAATGAAATCTATAGCAGCTCTAGAGTTTTCAGGATATTCCTGTTTAACTAAGGCAGTGCTAATATACAAGACGGCATCTTCAGAATTAGCGACATTAATGACGTTGGGCTAACTTTTTGTGTGAGTATTTTAGGAAAACTGTCTTTTGAAATTATGTGATTATTTGGAATAAAGTTGGTGCTTATGTGGGAACAGGGTTAGATCGTGTTATTCTGTTGTCTTAATATAGTAGAATCATCCTTTTAGAAGTAAAAGGTATATATTAACTCTTGATATCCTAACTTCCCTGTATATCCTAGATTCCCAAATGTTGATTTTTTTTTTAAATTATGCTATTCATGGGGTACTTCAGGGAAAAATTAAATGTTTTTTTCTACTTTTATTTTTTCAAAATAATCTTTATTTCAGAGTGAGTGTGTATAACGTCAGTGTAAGGTTGCATGTTGCTATAATATCAGTGAAGCTTCCAGACTAAGAGGGAGTAGGAAGAAAAGCCTGATGATCTACTTCTGAAAATCAGCCAGTGAAAATCCTGTGGATCACAAGGGTCCAATCTGCAGCAGATCACGGGAATGGGACAGGATTGGACTGTGTTCCGTCCTGTTGTGCATGGAGTCTCCATGAGTCAGGGCCAACTCGCCGGTAGCTAACAGCACAATGACATGTATGATGTAGATTTAAATGAAAATATCATCGTTCCACCACCCAAAGATAACTCTTGCTATAGCCAAAGGCGATCACAGTGACCAGAGGTCTGGGTGAGGGGAAGGTGGTGGAACATAGGGCTTAAGGCAGCGTAAGAGGAACAAGAAAAAATCAGATTATCCTGAAAACCCATAAAAGTATACACTCCCAGTGTCTAATTTCAGTTTAGAATCCAGAATAAAGTTTCAGGAAGCTGTTTGGCCTCTTCAAAAGAATATAAGACAAGTGTGCTCTTTATGAAGCAGAAGCAGAAAGCCATAAGGAAAGAACAGGCTGAGGTCAATATGGAAAGGCTTGTAGGAACCCAGAAGTACAGATGCAAACAAAAAATGCAGACTGGAAACAAAAAATATACTTCAGAAAGTTGTTTCGGTGTCATGAGAACAAAGGAGATGCTCTCTCAGAACTCAGAGCATATAGAGACGATACCAATGGGAGGGTGAAAGACAGTGGAACTGAGATTGGTTCTCAAGCTTGGGGATATTTGATGCTTCAAAAGGAGAAAATAAAACAAGTGAAGGAGAAGCAATATTTAAGGATATAGTTGAATAAGGTTTTTGGGAACTGAGGAAAGACCTGTATTGAAAAGGCCTGTATTGAATGGGCTCATGTTCCAGAACAATCCATGAGAAAGGATTCAGTAATTAGACCCATTCTGGTAAAAAGTTTAAATAATAAGGATAGAAGCAAAAACAAACAAAAACCAGTTATCTGTAAGAGAAGGAAAACCAAACTTGTCTCATGGAATGCCAAGTTAATAGTTCTAGAGGGGATCCTTTTTAACCCCAAAACTTATACCTACTGATGATACCTTTCATAGGTGAAGACAGTGGAAAGACATTTTCAGACATGCAGACACTGAGAAATTATACATACCATTTATGTACTCTCCTTGAGAAAGAAGCTACGTATAGATTACTCTAACCAACTTAGAGATGAAGGAAAACCGAATTTGTATCACCTAAGTACCAAAAGAAAAAAAAAACTGTAGCAAGCACTGAAACCAGTTAAACATAAATAAATTTAAGTAATTGTAAATAGGTTTAAAGTGGAATGAAACGCCAGATTCTTAAAAAGGGGATAAATAGTGGAAAAAAGTGATAGTAATTTGAATTATGTCACTGTGAGTCAGAATCGACCCAATGGCACACAACAACAACATTAACCGATAACAAAAACTGAGAATTAATGGGGCCTTGAGTCTGAGGTGGAGCCCTGGTTGCACAGTGGTTAAGAGCTCGGCCGCTAACCAAAAGTTCAGCAGTTTGAATCCACCAGCTGCTCCTTGGGAACCCTACGGGGCAGTTCTCCTCTGTCCTATAGGGTCGCTATGAGTTGGAATCCATTTGAGGGCAACAGGTTTGCTTGTTTGCTTTTTTTGAGAGTGAAGTATAGATGGAGGACTTAGTAAGTACAAGTATTATCAGAAATAGAGTAAAAATGTCCATGTCAGTATTAACTTTGACAGTTAGAAAACTGTAGGAGAAAGGATGCTTTTGGAAAATGACAAGGTTACTGTTATTAAAAACAGGATAAATATTCTCCAAAACACTGAAAAAGATAAAAGGAAATATTTGTGTAGACACAGCAAAAGAGAGAAAACCAGGAGCATGTGAAGAACAAAAATATTTGTTTAGGATAAATAAGTTTTTAAAATTATAAATAAATTTCTGTTATTGACCAATGCTGATAAAATTTAAAATTTAGCTGAAATGGACTATTCTCAAGGAAAAAAAAAAAAACTACCAAAATTGTCTCGAGGAACCCATAATAGAAAACCATAGAAGTCTTTTATAAAATTATCATGGAACTCTTTAAAAAATTAAAAGAAGTCCAGGTATTTTTTAAGTGAATTGTTTTAAATCTTCAAGGAAGAAGTATTTTAAGCTATTTAGAGCAAAAAAAAAGAGCATAGAAAAAACATCCTCATTCATTTTATACAGTAAGCCTGGACCCAGTACCAAAAAACTGAAAGTGAGAATGAATTAAAAAAAAAAAAAAAGACAAAAGTCTTAAAGAAATTACAAACAACACAACACCAACTGTATATGACAGGAACATTAATCTTTGACCAAGTAGGATAGCATGGATTCTAGAAATACAAACTTGGCTTTCTAGTAAGATACACATGTTCTGTTAGTAAAGCGAAGAAGGAAAGCCATAGTCTCAATGCCTTAAAGTTAAAAGAATCCAAAATCAACAGCAAATAAAGTTACTATGAAACACTAAAAACATGTCTATTAACATTTCTGTCACTGTTGATGACAACTCATAGCCACACCTCATGGTAGAGCAGACCTGCCCCACAGGGTTTCCAAGGCTGTAATTTTTATGGAAGCAGACTGCCACATCTTTCTCCTGCAGAGTGGCTCGTGGATTCGAACTGCCGACCTTTAAGCAGCTGAGCGCTTACACTGTGCCACCAGGGCTCCTTCTATTAAGGTTAGGACTAGAAAATAAAGGAGGGCGGGAATGTGGTTAGGAAGAGGTTTGTGATCAAAAGGGTTTCTGAGGCTGGCAATATTGTTTCTTGACGTGGGAGGTGGGTACGTAGGCATTCACTGTGTAATAATAAGCTATGCATTTATATTTGAGGCATTTTTCTGTATATGTGCTGTAGTTCACACACGAAGTTTTTTTTTTTTTTTTTTTTAATAGAGTAATGATGCTATCCCACAGGATGGTTGTGAAGGTTAAAGGCATATGAAAGCACTTGTGGATATTAAAGAGTGCTGTGCAGATAATGGAGCCCTGGTGGTGCAGTGGTTAAGAGCTTGGCTGCTAACTAAAAGGTCAGCAGTTCAAATCCACCAGCCTCTCCTTGTAAACTATGGGGCAGTTCTACTCTGTCCTATAGGATCACTGTGAGTCAGAATCCACTTGACGTCAGTGAGTAGTGGGGTAATGGTTGTGCAGAAAACAATATATGAGCTTGAACTAGTCAAGATCATTATCGTAATTACTGTTTAGATGTTACAGGGTCACAGAATGCCAGGGAAATTTATGTAAAATGGCTCCATTTTTCTGATACTCTCGTGAGAAAGATACAGAGGTATCAAATTCTCTCCTGCTATAGCAAAGAATTTTAAGAGCTGTGAATTCTCCAGAAACCAAGCTCCTGGAGAGTTGTTATCGGCCAAAGCTGTGTGCTTTCTTTCTTTCTCTTTTATCTTCACCTACTCAGACTTGCAGGAAAAGCCACCCTCACTGTGGACTCCTCTGCTGTGTCATCTGCAGGTAAAGTCCCTCAAACCCCCTTTCTCTAACCTCCTCCTGTCCTCTTGCCAGCCCCTTTCCTTCTCATATATTCCTCTTTATCCCTCTGATATGCAATGCCCCCCTCATTTCCCTCTCTTCTCTGGCCTCCTCCTTTCTTTTGCCATCCGTTTATAACCTCTTTCTTTCTTAAATTATTGAAATCCTAAGCTGGTCTGACCTGGCACTGAGAAGTGAGTGTCTGAAGCAATGTCAGCCTCCCCAGGGTCCTGGGAATTGTGCACAATCTGGGAATGCCAGAGGTAGGGTGTGAGGTAGGGGTCCAAAGGGATGCTGAGAAAGAGCTACCTTTTCCTTTGAACTGTTGTTAGTTGCCATTGAGTTGGTTCTGACTCATGGCAACCTTGTGTACAACAGAACAGAACGTTGCCTGGTCCTGTGCTGTCTCCATGATTGCTGGTATGTTTGAGTTCATTGTTTTAACTGTTGTGTCCTCATTACTGAATTCAGCAGTGTTCAGTTCCTTATTTTACCCTATATCATATTTCACGTGTGGACTCACCCCATTCTATTTTAGACGTTTGAAGTCTTTAGATGTGTATGTAGGAAGATATCATATAGCCTTTAAATGCAGGAAATTTGCCAGTGTGATAGGTTGATTCAAGAGATCTGTAGTTACTTAAAGCTCTAAAGCATTTCATGACAAATATGTAACACTCAGATGAGATGAGACCAAATTGGAAAATTTTCAGTTGCTCCATTGTAAGTTGTATAAAATGAAGATGGTATCAGTGACAGTGACAGTAGTATCTATTTATTGAGCATTTGTCTGGCACCAGGCCAAATGCTTTGCAGACATTACCTCATTCAATCTTCAGCACTATGCCAGAGTTAAATACTTTTACTATCTCTAATATTTAGAAGGAAACCCTGGTGCATAGTGGTTAAGCACTACAGCTGCTAACCAAAAGGTCGGCAGTTTGATACTTAGATGAATTTCCTGGTTAGTGCAAATGGTTAACGCTCTGGGCAGCTAACCGAAAGGTTGCAGGTTTGAGTTCACCCAGAGGTCCCTGGGAAGAAAGACCTGGTGACCTACTTGGAAAAAAAAAAAAGCCCATTGAATGCCCTATGGAGCACAATTCTATTCTGATGCAAATGGATTGCCATGGGTTTTTTGGTTTTTACGTAAAGGTGAGAAGATGAAGATTTAGAGAGGGTAAGTGACTTGCCCAAGTGGCAGGGCTGCCATGGAAGCCCAGAGTGTGGCATGTATGTAATACTCTCTGCAAGGCCGAGCAATGATTTAGAGTCATTTTGGCTTAATGAAACAAAGCCAGATTCAGGATATCTGGCTTTATGTCTCACTGGCTGTGCTAGAATTTTCTGTTTGTCCATTCAGCTCTGCTCTCCATCCTTCTCTGGCCTTGGGGGGCTGATCTGTATGGGCTTCCTGCTGGGTTGGCCAATGGGGCACACCATCAAGAGATGGGAGGGTGAGAAGAGCATGTGGGGGTGTTATTCCTTCTGCCCCCTCCTCAGCGTCCCTGTGCCCCAGGGCATAGCCTTGTCAGGCTGCCTCTGCACACAGCCGTCTCTGTGTCCAGGTTCTCCTGCTTCCTCCCCTCACCCCTTTTTGTTCCCTATGCCCCATGCCACTCTTTGTAAACAGTCCTTTTATAAATTCTCCCCACATTACCCAATGTGTGTGTGCCATCTCTTTCCTGCCAGGAGCTGATTCATCAGCTTCAGCTTCACCTTAAATTATGTGAACTTGCAAGTCACTTAGGTTCTCTGGGCCTGACTTTACCTGGCAAGGAGGGATCATGATCCCTTACTGTGAAAGTCAAAGAAAATAACAGATGCGAAAGTACTTTGGAAACAAATAGTCGTCCAGATGTAAGACATCAGTATAACTTGCAGCAGCACAGAATAGGCACTTAGTAAATAACCTGACTTGAACTAGAACATTGTAAGGAAAGTGAGCCTCTGAGACACTGCCCATGTTCCCTTTCTGGAAAACCTGAAAGTAAAATAGAGGCAAGAGTACTCCTGAAGAGAATCCAAAGAAAGGAAGTCTTAATTTTATTTGGCTTCTTGATGGTAGTGATGGTATATCCAAAAGACCCCTTCACTTCGGAACCTGTGATAAAGGCTACATGTAATAAAAACATGAAAAAAATACATCCCCGTTCCATCCAAGGTGATTATCTTGGCCAAGGAGCAAGGTAAATACTGCAGCCGCTGTTTTTGGCAAGTCCTCTTGGCAAGCGTGGGCCAGAGGATATTGTGCTGTGCTTTGGTAGAACTCAATAGAGCAGCTGCAACTTAGATCTTCAAACTAGGAAGGGCCATTTGGTCTTTTTTTTTTTTGGCCTCTTTCAAAAGCTAGTCAGCCGTGAGTCAAGGCATGCCACACATGGGAGCAGGCAGAGGGGTGGAGGTGTGCCTGCCAAGGCAAACTCCCTTCATTGGAAACGCTTTTGCTTCCTGGCCAGGTATTGCAGCGCCTCCCCACTCCCTGTCAGCAGGAGGCTTCTGGAATTTCCCTGTCTGTAGAATAAGAATAGCTGTACCAACCTTCCTTCCCAAGAAGCTGATAGGAATAACTGCCAATAAAATTTTTTGCAGAGGATCCATGTTGAGAGATGCTAAGTTACAATTTAGCTAACTTAGTTTAGCTAATCAGCATCTTTGCAGAAATCTGTAAGGGAGCAGAAACCCTCCAACTTTCCTACCTTATACCCCGCATCAATGCTTTACTCCTGAGCAGTAAAGTTATGCACGAACAAATGACAGATCAAGGGACTTCTATTGTTTTGGGCCAAAATAAACTTAAAAAAAATTATCATTTAAAAATTGCTCTAAACCAAAGACAAGGTAATTATGAGCCTAAGAGACAGAAAGGGCCACGTAAACCAGAGACGACATCAGCCTGAGACCAGAGTAACTAGATGGTGCCTGGCTACAACTGATGACTGCCCTGACAGGGAATACAACGGAGAACCCCTGAGGGAGCAGGAGAGCAGTGGAATGCAGACCTCAAGTTCTGATAAAAAGACCAGACTTAATGTCTGACTGAGACTAGAAGGACCCTAAAGCCAACTCTTCAGACAGGGATTGGACTGGACTATGGGATAGAAAATGATACTGGTGAGGAGTGAGCTTCCTGGCTCAAGTAGACACATGAGACTGTGTGGGCAGCTCCCATCTGGAGGGGAGATGAGAGGGCAGCGGGGGTCAGAAGCTGACCAGATGGACATGAAAATAGAGAGTGGAGAGGAATGTACTGTCTCATTAGGGGAAGAGCAAGTAGGATTATATAGCAAAGTATATATAAATTTTTGTATGAGAAACTGACTTGATTTGTAAACTTTCGCCTAAAGCACAATAAAAATTTTTAAAAATTGCCCCCCCAAAATTGTTCCTTCACAACTACAAATGCATGAACAGCAGAAGACAAATTAGATAACTGGGACCTCATAAAAGTTAAATACTTAGGCTCATCAAAAGACTTTATCAAGAGTAAAAAGACAGCCTACAGACTGGGAAAAAAATCTTCAGGAACAACATCCAGTAAGGGTCTAATTTCTAAAGTATATAGAAAACTTCAGCTCAACAAGACAATCCAATTAAAAGGACATGAAGAGACACTTCACCGAAGAGGACATTCAAGTGGCCAATGAACCCATGAAAAGATGCTCGAGATCATTAGCCGTTGGAGAGATGCAAATCAAAACTACAGTGAGGTATCAGCTCTGCTAAAACGGCACTGATTTAAAAAAAAACAGAAAACAACAAATGGCTGGCGAGAATGTGGGGAGATGGGAGCCCTTATCCACTGCTGGTGGGGTTGTAAAATGGTACAGCCACAATGGAAAACAGTATGGTGCTTCTTCAATAAACTAGAAATGGAACTACCTAATGATCCAGCAATCTCACTCCTAGGTATATATACCCTAGAGATCTAATAGAAATGATATAAACAGACACACGCACAACTATGTTCATTGCAGCACCATTCACAATAGCCAAAAGATGGAAGAAACAACCTAAGTGCCCATCGAAGGATGAATGGCTAAACAAAATGTGGTACATAGGTACGATGGGATCTATACCTCAA
Source organism: Elephas maximus indicus (assembly GCF_024166365.1). Classification (NCBI taxonomy): domain Eukaryota; kingdom Metazoa; phylum Chordata; class Mammalia; order Proboscidea; family Elephantidae; genus Elephas; species Elephas maximus. The sequence goes on along the minus strand of NC_064835.1, from coordinate 76,902,961 downwards.
GAGTAATGATGAGTTCTTGAAATGTAAGGGAGATGAATCTGGAGGATACACTGAGTGAAATAAGTCAATCACAAAAGGACAAATACTGTATGATCTCATCTTTATAAAAAGACAAAAAGAGGTATACAAACAAACCAACGTTCACTGGCGGTTACCAGGGATGGGTGGTGTAGGGGAGAGGAGGAATCACTCTCTAGATAGTAGTGTAGACACTTGTTATTTTTGGTGATGGGAAAGGTAAAACCGAATGTGGGTAACGTGCTTACAGCTTGACCAAGGTGAATGATGTTCACTAAGAAATACTCAAGAACCAAAACACATACGTCTGGTTACATATGTACATATACATATATGTGTAACCCGTTACCCATTGCCGTCGAGTCAATTCCAACTCATAGTGACCGTTCAGAACAGAGTAGAACTGCCCCATAGAGTTTCCAAGGAGCACCTGGTGGATTTGAACCACCAACCTTTTGGTGAGCGGATGTAGCTTTTAACCACTATGCCACCAGGGTTTCCACATATATGTGTATAGGTATGTATCCGTGTGTGTGCACATGTGCATATACAAATGTATTTGCACATGGGTGTGCATACATATAAATTCATATATATATAATAAAGCATATAGAGGGCATAGTTACAGATACTTCTTAGATACAACCAAACACCTCGTGCAATTGGTTTTGAAGGCTTAGGACCATAGTCTTGTGGGACAATTTGGTCAATTGGCATAATATAGTTTATAAAGTTTATGTTCTACATCCTAGTTTGGTGAGTAGTGTCTGGGGTCTTAAAAAGCTTGTGAGGAGCCATCTAAGGTACAACTCTCTGTCTCTTCTGGTCCAGAGCAAAACAGAAAGAAAGAAGGAAACAAAGACTCAGAGAAGAAACTAGCCTACAAGACTACCAGTAGTCTACAAGAACCATGACCTCGTCTATCCTGAGACCAGAAGAACTAGGTGGCGCTCTGCTACCACCACCAATTGTTCTCATCAGGGCCACAATAGATGGACCCTGACGGAATGGGAGAAGAATGTGGAACAGAACTCAAATTTTTGAAAGTCCAGACTTACTGGACTGGTTGAGACTAGAGGACTCCCCAAGACTATCACCCTAAAAAAAAAAAATCACCCTATGATACCCTTTAAACCTTGAACCAAAACTATCGCCTGAGGTCACCTTTTAGCTAAGTAACAGACTGGCTCATAAAATAAGGAATAGTACCCATGAGCTCTGTGCTTTTTTTAAAAAATCATCTGTATGAGGCCAAATGGTCAACAGTTATACTAAAGCAAAGGTGAGAAGGTAATGGGGCAGGGCAACTAGATTATTGGATACAGAACCACCTGAACAGAAATAATGAGAATGCTGACACTTTGTGAAAAATGTAACCAATGTCACTGAACAATTTGTGTAGAAATTGTTAAATGGGAACCTAATTTGCTGTGTAAATTTTCACTGAAAGCCCAAGAAAATGCTATTTTTTAAAGTGTTCCATGTATTTTAAACAAATGGGCTTTAAATCTTAATATAAGCATTGTATAAATATTAAAGACCAAAACTTTGTAACTCCTCAAGCAGAGTTTTTCTTTACTTGGGTGTGTTTTAGGTACCAATTTGATAAAGTTGGTTTCTGGACATCAGAAGATTTGAACAACTGAGAAAGTTTGAACTGTCTAACTGCATTTCTGTGTACGATTGTCCTGTTTTCCTGGGGTGGAAAATGCTCTAGGAGAGAATGATTAGTTTCTGTCAGATATAGGGTTGTTTCCCCCCCCCCCCCATTTCTATTGGTTACTTGAAAGGGTAAGTAGAGATGGATTTCTGATCAGGAACCAGCTTTACCGAGGGGTGTTTTAGTGAACATAATATGGGTTAACTTGTTAGCTGCAGTCAAGTCAGCCTCCAAGTCATGGTAACCGCACGCACAATAGAACAAAACGCTGGCCAGTCCTGCGCCATCTCCATGATTGGTTGTGGGTTGGACCGCTGTGATCTATAGGGTTTTCTCTGACTGACATTTGGAAGCAGATCTCTAGGCATTTCTTCCGAGCCTGTCTTAGTCTTGTTGAACAATTTCTAAGAGTGGAAACAAAGTTAAAACAATGCCGGAGATTTATTAGTGGATCATACAATTCATGAGTTGAACAACACACAGTATGAGAGTGGGTGTTGCACCTGAGATGAGGCAGTATGGGGTGTTTATAGTCCAAGGACCAAAGAAAGTCAGGGAAGTACAAATGGTTTCAATGAGTCTTTCAGATATTCATCAAAATGCCTCTTGAAATTCTTTCTTCCTCAGGATTGTGTTTGGCTAAGAAGACAAACGATGCAGGTCTGAGGGGTCGGTGCCTGCCGATGCCAGCTTGTCTGGAATGTAGTGCTATTCTAAGAGTATTAGTTACACAGAAACATAAAGAAACAGGCTAGTTACTATCTCTAAAATTTAGGTTACTTAATATCTTAAACATTTGCCCCATGAGACTAGGTTTTGGGCATGGTCTCTGGACTTGGCAGAAATGTCCTCAGTTTCCATGTTTTATTTTAGTCTCCACATAGATTTCTAGCCTCCACAGTCTGGAAGCTCTACTGGGACCTGTTGAGCGTCATAACAACATCCAACCCCCCACTGAGAGATGAGTGGTGACCGCACGTGAGGTACATTGGCTGGGAATTAAACCCAGGTCTTCCTCATGGAAGTCGGAGAATTCTACCACTGAGCCTCCAATGCCTAGTGAACATGGCAGACACTGCTATTTTCCCATACCCAGCCTACCCTTTTTCCTCCCTAACAAAATTCTAAATTTGTTTGAAGCAGCAATTTACCCAAAGTGTTCAGTTTCCCAGACTGCCTTGCTGTTAGAGTGGCCAAGTGACTCAGTTCTAGCTAATGAAATTTAAGTGGGAGGTGGCTAGTGGGACTTCCAGGAGAGCTACTGTTTACTGGACAGAAAGGAACTGACAGTTTGTAGATGCCTTTTACACTTTACCTACTCACCCCTGCCCCTTCTTCCTGTGTGGATCATGGATGTTACACCCAGAGGTGAGACTGCCCACCTCCAGACTTTCCTAGGAAAAATAACCTTCTCTTTAGTTATGTCACTGTGCTTGCATTAATATTAAGGCAGCCAGAAACAACCCTGATTCCCAGAATGCCAGGCCTTTCAACATTGATCTTGGAAGCAAATTCAATGACCATTGATCTACCCCTAGGTCTGGAGGAGATAAACAATGTTTAGCAGCACCAGGTGGTGCTTGTAAATGTTTTGGTCTTCTGCCCTTCACGCCTTCAGCTTCACCAACCCCCTTCTCCGTCTCTAAGGCTGACCTGAACGGACTGCATCAGCAGGGCCCTGGGACCACTGGGTTCAGCCAATGGAAAGCCCTCGCAGGAGATCAGAGGTGGAAGAATGAGGTCAGGTTGTATATTCCCACAGCTTCCTCCCTGTGAGGTCACCTCAGCTGGTTGTATCCGTCAGCCACAGGTAACGGGCCTCTCAAAATGGCCTGAGAGTCACAACTCTCTCCCCAGGCTCTGGAAAATGCTCCCTGCTCTTACTGCTTTGGGTCCAGGGGTAGGAACAGCTTGGCTCATCCAAACCCTGGGGAATTGCACCCTATGGATGGGTCTATACCCTGGCCACATATTGGCAACTAATCCTCTTATTAGACCCTTGTTTCTGTTGTCGTTGACAGCTGTTGAGTTGATTTCGACTCATAGTGACCCCATGTGACAGAGTAAAACTGCCTCATAGGGTTTCCTAGGTTATGATCTTTTTTTTTAAATAATATTTTATTGTGTTTTAGGCGAAAGTTTACACAGCAAATAAGGTTCCCATTTGACAATTTCTACACATGTTCAGTGACATTGGTTACATTTTTCACAATGTGTCAACAGTCTCATTAATTCTCTGCCAGATTTTTTGTTTCCGGTAATCTGGTTTCCCTGTCCCCTTACCCTTTCATCTATACTTTAGAGTAATTGTCTCATACAGATGATCCTTTAAAGGTGCACAGTACTCACAGGTACTGTTCTTTATGAGCCTATCTGTTATTTAACTAAAAGGTGACCTCAGAGGGTAGTTTTGGTTCAATGTTTAAGGAGTATCTCAGGGCGATCGCCTCAGGGAGTCCTTTAGTTTCAACCAGTCTGGTAAGTCTGGACTTTTTAAGAAATTAAATTCTGTTCCACATTTTTCTTCCATTCTATCAGGGTCTGTCTATTGTGGCCCTGATCAGAGTGGTTGATGGTGGTAGCCGGGTACCATCTAGCTCTTCTGGTCTCAGGGTAGGTGAAGCCGTGTTGATGTAGACTATTAGTCTTGTAGACTAGTTTCTTCTCTCAGTCTTTGGTTTCCTTCTCTATTTCTGTTTTGCTCCGGACGAGAAGAGACCAATAGTTGTAGCCTAGATGGCTGCTTGAAAGCTTTTAAGACCCTAGATGGTACTTACCAAATTAGGTTGTGGAACATAACCTTATGAATTATATTATGCCAGTTGACCAAGTTGCCCCACAAGATGGTGGTTCTGAGCCTTAAACCCAGTCACACAAGGTGTTTTGTTAGGTCTAGGAAGTATCCATGACTGTGGCTCTATGTGGTTTATTATATATATAAATATACATGCGTGCACACACAAACATGTATATATACATATAGCTGCATCTATATGTGCACACACCTAATTTGCTGTGTAAACTTTCACCTGAAACATAATAAAATATTATTTAAAAAAAAAGATCATAGCCTAGGAAACCCTATGGGGCTGTTCTACTCTGTCACATGGGGTCACTATGAGTCGAAATCGACTCGACAGCAGCCAACAACACATATGTACACACACCCATACATACCCATACTCATATATGCATGTATACAACACACATGTCTGTTGTTGATGTTGTTGCAAGATTATATGTGTCATATCCTTTATCAAAAATACCTTTTTCTTTTGTGTACTTCTTAGTGACATCATGTAAATTGGTCAAGCTGTGAGCTCATCACCCACATTCAGTGCTACCTTTCCCAATCCTCCCCCCCCAAAAAAGTGGGAAAAAAAAGCCCAGAAAAATAAGAAGTGTCTACTATCAAGAGGGGAGACCTGGTGGTGCAGTGGTTAAGTGCTTGGCTGCTAACAGAAAGGTCGGTGGTTCCAACCCACCAACTGCTCTGTGGGAGAAGAATGTAGCAGTTTGCTTCTGTAAAGATTTACAGCCTTGAAAATACTATGGGGCAGTTCTACTCTGTCCTATAGGGTCTATATGAGTGAGAATCGACTCTACATCAGCAGATTACTATTCAGAAAGTGAGTCCCCTACCCCTACCACTGGTAACCACTAATGAATATCGGTCTCTGTTTCTAGGCTGTAATCCTTATGGGAGCTGGCTGGCAGGTCTTTCTCCTGTGGAGTGGCTGGGTAGGTTTGAACCACCAACCTTATGGTTAGCAGCTGTCTTAGTTATCTAGTGCTGCTATGACAGAAATACCACAAGTGGATGGCTTTAACAAAGAGAAATTTATTCTTTCACAATCTAGGAGGCTAGAAGTCCGAATTCACGGTACCAGCTCTGGGGGAAGGCTTTCTCTCTCTGTCGGCTCTGGAGAACGGTACTGTCATCAATCTTCCCCTAGTCTAGGAGCTTCTCAGCTCAGGGGCCCAGGGTCCAAAGGACATACTCTGTTTCCAGAGCTTCTTTCTTGATGGTGGTGGTCCCCGTGTCTCTCTGCTCGCATCTGTCTTTTATATCTCAAAAGAGATTGGCTTAAGACACAACCTAATCTTGTAGGTTGAGTCCCACCTCATTAACAGAACTGTCATTAATCTCACTTCATTAACATCCTAGAGGTAGGATTTACAACACACAGGAAAATCACATCAGATAACAAAATAGCAGACAATCACACAATACCAGGAATCACGGCCTAGCCAAGCTGACAGATATTTTGGGGGGACACAATTCAATCCATGACAGCAGCCAAGTATTTAATCCATGCACCACCAGACCAAAACCAAACCCACTGCCATCAGGTTGGTTTCGAGTCATCGACTCTGTAGGACAGAGTAGAACTGTTCCATAGAGTTTCCAAGGAGCGCCTGGTGAATTCGAACTGCTGACCTTTTGGTTAGCAGCTGAGCTCTTAACCACTACACCACAGGCTCCTTAAATCCTCTTTAACTTGTCCGAATTCAAATGTTGCACCTTAGTCTCACTGGGACTCTTGACAGATACATAGACTGAAGCTCAGGGAGGTCAAGGATGTGCCCAAGGTCACACAACTCATTCCACAGGATCTATCTGTTCACATCAGTCTGCTAACATTTTACTTAACATCTTAGATGGAAGAGGCCTTCTTTATATGATGATTTAGATGGTGCAGTGGTTAACTGCTCAGCTGCTAACTGAAAGGTTGGTGGTTCAAACCCACCAGACACTCTTTGGAAACCTTATGGGGCAGTTTTATTCTGTCCTTCAGGGTCACTACGAGTTGGAATTGACTCAGTGGCAATGGGTTCAGCTGGGTTTTAATCAGTGCTATGTACAAAAAAAAAATTTTTTTTTTTTTATGTACTCCTTCACCATTGTTTTACATCTATTTTGTTATGAACTAGATATTATCACAATTGTTTTACTCTAAGCTCACTTGGGCTTTTTCTTTTCCGCCTCTATTTATAGCAAGTAAGTTACTTTTTCTATTTCCCTCTCACAGACTTTTCCCCAAGCTTGTAGCCTCCTGGCCATCTCTTCCTGGGCTATCACCTCTGGCCATCTCTTCCTGGGCTATGCACCTTTAGTGTTTCCCAGGAAACTGCTGGGAGCTTGTTGAATGCCTTTCTAAAGAGGTGCACATCCATTCTGTCTGCTTCTTCCCTAATCTGGACTCAATTTTCTAGGCTAACTTCAGTGACAATCAAAGACTTATAATATTTGCTTATTTAAATTTCAGAATATAGGGAACATTTTTGTCTCCACTTTTAGAATTCCCCATAATCTATCAACTTCTTCTTATATAACATTCTCCAAGGATTTGTTATCCTTTTGAATTGGTGGTCCTACTTATTTGATTTGATTCAAATCAAACAAAATTATTTGATTCTTTTAAGCTCAATTTTGTCCATCTCATTTGGTTTAGATTATGTTTTTGATATATCTAGTTTTTGTGCAAACTGTATCTTGCTTGACTTTCCAATTTTGAATTTTGTAATTAATGGTTCTAAACACTTTGGCAGTATAATTTTTAACCTGTCAGCCGGATGACTTAAATACTTTTATAATTTACCTCAAAATAAGGTTCTGTCAGCTCTATTATAATCTGGAAATATATTAATGCAATATATTAGACTAAGCCAGTCCTCTTGGAGATTTAGCTGAAATAAATAACATAGAAGAAGGACTATATGGTAAAAAATACAGCAATGTAATTTATAATAGAGAAAAAGTCCCAGAAACAGGTCATTATCTAAGGGTAACAGAGCAATAAGGTTTGATGGTTTATTTGAGGAAGTATTATACAACCATTTACAGAGTAAATCTAATGGCCGTCTAGACATATGGAAAAAAAACTAAAGGAAATAGTGTTAAATAAAAAAAAAAAGTTGTATATTCACTCTTAATCCAACTATATATAAATTGTTACCTTCAAGAGAAGAGGGTGGAAACTTCTTGATATAATTACTTGATTAATAAGCACCTTCACATAAGAAGTGGCAGGCACCTGGGATGGGGCAGGCATTGAGGGTGTTCCTGGGAGCCATGCCCTTAGAAGATGAGTTATCTGGAAGATACTCCCAGCTGGAGAAGGTTCAGAGCAGAGCTGCAAATCTAATTATACGTCTGGGAGCTTGGATTTATGAGGAAAGACTTAGTGAAAATTAAGTGAGTTTACTTTGGCTAAGTTGCAGATCTGCACATCTCTAAAAGTGTACTCCTTAAAAGAGGGTCATAACCTTGGACTAATACAGAAAATCAAAGGTTTTAAGTCAGTAACAAGATCTTCCTAGAATATAGACAATTCTCATTGAAGAGGAGGTCTGGGACAGTGTTGTTTGAAAGAACGTGAATTAGATTAAAACATACATAAGGAGTGGCAGTTGGGCTGTCCAGTCCTCAGAGACTCAGAGGATGTTGGCAAGTCTAATATCTATGATTCAAAAGAAGACAGTGTTGGGTAAGTAATGACCGGAGCCTGAAACCCCATAAACAAAGACTGGGGGAATTACTTTTTCCAGTCTCTTATATATCTTTTCACTTCATCAAAATGATACTCTAGCAACCATTGGCCAATGTTCTAATTAAAACCCAAATAGCAGTTATGTGATTGTACTTTCTGGTGGTAGGGTTGGGTGTGGAGGGGGCACCCAGCTTTCTTTTGCCCTCAGTGTATGTTCTCTCATTTGGGCACTGTCAAATCTGAATGTGGATTATTTATGACTTTACATGATATCTAAAGAGTAGGGTTTGTTGAAATCATCCCTTTCCAAAGAGCTGCTTTTATTTTGTATACACATACATGATTGTGTAATTGTGTCTTTTCCTGTTTTATTTGACATTATTAAATAAGAAGGCCCACATAAGTTGTTGACTGAATTAAAAAAAAATGCTTTACACATAGTAAAATCCACTGGAAGTCATGTTTCCATAACTGCATCTGAGATGACACACAACTTGTAAGAGGTTATATTTTAAAAGCCCCTACTAGCATCAAGGAGGAATATTGGTAATTTTCTTACACCAGTCCTAAAGTGTTTACTGTGTAAAGGCCTACAGGCATCTTTACCCTGGCCCTAGAAGATGTAATGGAGTTTTTCTATGTTTCTTTGATGTAATGCAGTTTTGAGTATTGCTTTTTGTCTGTGTATGTGCTAAACTTTGAATTGCAGATGAGTTTAGATATGCTTTCTTTTTTCTAAGCTATTACTATCACTTGAAATTGAGTTATATGTAGATGAGAAGGTAGAGGATTTTAAAAACAAATCCAGTCTCTGCATTATATAAGAGATTCTTTGCAAAGTGATGTCAGTGACAGTGGAGAGCTTCAGGTGTCCATTCTTCCACAGACACACTGAAAAAATGAATAAAAATGGCAGAATCAACTTTGTCTGACATCTGCAAAATAGTAAAAAATTTACAGCCACCAAGTGAACATTGAATCAAGAAAAAAGGCCGCTTAAACATGACACTTAAGGAAATCTCTGTCAAACCAGTAGCTGACCACAAACTAAAAGAACAGAGATTTAAGAAACCATATACAACAAAAAATAGTTTCTAAGAAATAGTTTAGAAGTCACTAAAAAAACAAGAAACTACAAGCAACAGCCCTGAGGATGAGGAAGAATCTGATTACCAGATTTATCACATCATAATATTCAAAGCATCCAGTTTTCAACAAAAATTATGACATATACAAATAAAGTATGTCCCATTACAGGAAAAAATGAAATGAACAGAAACTGTCCTGGAAGAAGTCCAGACATTGGATTTACTAGACAAAGACTTTAGATCAATTGTCTTAAATGTGCTCAAAGAGCTAAGGAAACCACGAGCAGAGAACTGAAGAAAATTAGGAGAGTGATGTCTCAACAAATAGAGTATCAATAAAGTTATAGAAAATTATAAAAAGAAACCAAATAGAGATTCTGGAGCTATAAGGAGCAATAACAAATGAAAAATTCACTAGAGGTTTGAAATAGTAAATTTGAACAGACAAAAGAATCCGCAAACTTGAAGATAGTCCATTGAAATTATCCAGGCTGAGAAGCAGAAAGAAAAAAAAATGAAGGAAAATAATCAGAGCCTAAGAGACCTGTGGGACATCTTCAGGAGTACCAACATAAGAATAATGACAGTCCAAGAAGAAGAAGAGAGAAAGGGGCAGAAAGAATATTGGAAGAAATAATGGCTAAAAACTTGCCAAATTTGATGAAAGACATTAATCTACACATCCAAGAATCTCAACAAACTCAAGTAGGATAAACACAAAGAGAGCCACATTGAGACACATTATAATTAAACTGTTTAAAGACAAAGAGAAAACCTTGAAAGTAGCAAGAGAAGTGACTCATCATGTACAAGGATCATCAGTAAGATTAACAGCTTATTTCTCAACAGATGCCATGAAGCCCAGAAGGCAGTGGGATGAGAAATTTGAAGTACAGAAAGAAAAAAAAAAAGTCACCCATGAATTCTACGTACAACAAAACTGTCCTTCAAAATGAGAGAAATTAAGACATTCCCAGATAAACAAAAGCTGAGGAAGTTTGTCACTAGTAGATCTGCCCTACAAGAAAAGCTGAAGGGAGTCTTTTAGGCTGAAATGAATACTAGAAAGTAACTCAAAGCCATACAAAGAAATAAAGAATACTGGAAAAGGAAACTACATAGGTAAACATAAAAGCTAATATTGTTGTTTTTTGGTTTGTAAGTCCTCTTTTCTTTCCCCTGTATTATTTAAAAGATAAATGCATAAAACAATAATTATAGATCTATGTTAACTGGTACACAATCTGTAAAGATAAAGCTGTGACAATAACAACATAATGAGGGAGGTATGGAGCTGTATAGGAACAGATTTTGTATACTTTCGAAGTAGGTGTTAATTCAAAGTGGACTGTTACAAGTTGAAGATATTAATTGTAATTCCCTGGATAACTACTAAGAAAATAAAAAAAAATACACAGAAATGGAAATGTGAAAGAAATAAAAAATGGTACACTACAGAAAATCAGTTAAACACACAGGAAGGCAGTATGGAGGAAATGAGGAACAAAAAAAGATACGTAGAAAACAAATAACAAAATGGTAGAAGTCCTTATCAGTAATTAATTTAAATGTAACTGGACTGAACTCCAGAACAATGTCACCTATGAATATAGGTGCAAATATCCTCAACAAGATACTAGCAAATTGATAATCCAACCACATATTAGAAGGATTATACACCATGACCAAGTGGGATTTATCCCAGAAATGCAAAGGTAGAAAATCAATTGATGTAATACATCACAGTGATAGAACCAAGGGGGGGGGGGGGGGACCCACACATGATCATCTCAATTGGTGTAAAAAAATGCATTTGACAAAATCAAATATACTCTATCATGATAAAACAAACAAAAAACCCAGCAAAACAAACACTCAACACTAGGAATAGAATGGAGTGTCCTTAACCTGATAAAGGACATTTATGAAAAACCCACATCTAGCCTTATATTTAATGATGAAAGACTAAAATCTTTCCCCCTAAGATCAGGAGCCAGAATCAACTCGACGGCACTGGGTTTTTTTTTAAGATCAGGAGCAAGACGAGGATGCCGACTTTTGCCACTTCTATTCAACATCGTACTGGAAGTTCTAGCCAGAGCAACTAGCCAAGAAAAAGAAAGGCATTCAGATTGCAAAGGAAGAAGTGAAACTACATATGCACATGAAACAATCTTGTTTATAGAAAATCCTAAAGAATCCACAAAATAACTATTAGCACTAATAAACAAATTCAGCACAGTTGCGGGATATAAGATCAACACCCCAAAAGCAGTTGTATTTCTCCTCGTTTGCGATGACCAATCTGAAAATGAAATTAAGAAAACAATTCCATTTACAATAGCATAGAAAAAAATACTTAAGAATAAATTTAACCAAGAAGGTGCAAGATTTGTCTACTGAAAACTAAAAAACATTGTTGAAAGAAATTACAGAAGACCTAAACAAATAGGAAGACATCCCATGTTCATGGATTGGTAGATTTAATATTGTTAAGATGTCAGTATTATTCAAAGTGATCTGTAGATTCAATGCTATCCTTATCAAAATTCCAACAGCCTTTTTTGCAGAAATGGAAAAGCCAATTGTAAAATTCATATGGAATTGTAAGGCAACACCTATAGACAAAACCCATATTAGGCAAATCTTGAAAAAGAAGAAAGTTGGAGGACTCACAGTTCCCCATTTCAAAACATATGCCACAACTATGTTAATCAAAACAGTTTGGGACTGGCATAACGATAGACATTTAGGCCAGTGGAAGAAAATATTTCCAAATCATATATCTGACAAGGGTCTAGTATACATAATATGTAAAGAATCTGTAAAACTTAACAGTTAAAAAAAAAAACCCAACTAAAAAAATGGGCAAATGACTTGAATGAGCAATTCTTTAAAGAAGATACTCGAATGGCTAATAAACCTGTGAAAAGATGCTCAATATCTAAAATTAGTCATTCCAAACAAACAAAAAAAACGCAAACTCGTTGCTGTCGAGTTGATTCCAACTCATAGCGACCCTATAGGACACAGTAGAACTGCCCCATAGGGTTTTCAGGGAGTTGAACTGCCGACCTTTTGGTTAGCAGCCTGAACTGTTAACCACTGCACCACCAGGGCTCCAATTAGTCATTAGGGAAACATAAATCAAAACCACAATGACATACCACCTCACACCTACCAGGATGGCTATAATTAAAAGGAAAATAAATATTGTCAAGGATTTGGAGAAATCGGAACTCTTTACATTGCTAGTGGGAATATAAAATGGTGCAACCACTTTGGAAAATAGTTTAGCAGTTCCTCAAAACGTTAAATATGGAATTGCCATATGATCCAAAGATTCCACTCCTAGGTATATACCCCAAAGAACTGAAAACAGGTATTCAGTCCAATACTTGTATGTGAACGTTCATAGGTAGGGTAGATCATCTCCAGGGGCCTGGAGGCACAGGGTTTAGGACTGGAAGCATTTTTCCAAGTTTAGCGTTGCTTGGTTTCCTCTCTGGGAGTCTTGCTGCCCACGGCCATTGACAGCAATAATCTGCCACCAGTATTTTCTCCAGTCGGACTGAATTCCTCTTCTCTTTCACGCTGAAACTTTAATAATTCTCCTAGTAGTAATTATTATAAGACTTATAACTGTCTCTTCTACCCGAATTCCATTTAGAAATTCTTTGCACTTAAAAACATAACTTTAAACAGCTTTATTAGTTTTCGTACCCTGCAGGATTAACTAACAATAATGGCCATAATAACTAACATTTCTTGGACATTATTATGTGCCAAATGGTGTACAACTGCTTTTTATTTATCACTTAATTTTCACAAGTCTAGTATAATTAGTCAGAATCGACTCGACGGCAGTGGGTTAGTATAATGTAACATATATTATCCTCATTAGTGAAATGGAAATCTGTAAGATAAGGAAAATGAAACATAGAGAAGTGACTTGAAACTCTCCTTAAAAGAGTCCCAGGTAGGAGACTTGAGTCCGTTGGAATATTGGCCCTAAGTGAGGTAGTAATCCTGCGTAACTGATGCGAACCAGCGTTATGAAAATAAGAAAGAGAAGAACATGAAAAATAACTTGGACCACCAGATAAATTTTAGGTTTAGTAACAAGAAGCCATCTCTGTTGCCAAAGTGAATGATTCTCTAGGAAATGTTTAAAAAAAAAAAAAAAAAATCTGAGCGAAGCCCTGTATAAAGAGATGCCTTCCAATTCGAAGTTGGGGGAATCACAGACTGCTCTGGCACAGCCCATTGGGACTCCTGAGAAGAGCAGAGCTCACGTGCCCACACAGACCAGTGTCCTAGGTCGGCTACCCCATCAGAGAGGTGTAGACCAGGCTTCTGTTGTGCTTAGCTGCTGCCGAGTCCGTCTCCAACTCATGGTGACCCCATGAACAACCATATCAGACTGTTGTGATCCATAGGGTTTTTCACTAGATGATTTTCAGAAGTAGATTGCCAGGCTTTTCTTCCTAGTCCATCTTAGTTTGGAAGCTGCCCTGAAACCTAGTCAGCATCACAGCAACACTTAAGCCTCCGCTGATAGATAAATGGTAGCTGTATTTGAGGTGCATTGGCTGGAATCAAACCCAGGTCTCATGCATGGTAGACAAGAATTCTACCACTGAACCACCACGCTGGGCACTGAGGCAGTCCCACCATAAGCACATTAGAACTGAGCCCCTCCAGGCCAGCCCTACTTTTCTTCTTGGAAACTCCCTGATCATTCTCTCAGAATTCCCAACAGCAAGTCTGACGTTGCTTACTTTAATAAAGTAGACCCAGCTGGAAAGTGCAATTTGACAGTGTTGCTCCTGAAGTTGTTACTGTGTTATATTTCACAACCATTTACACCTGTTGTGGTAGGTATACTAATGCCCCCCTCCCCAAAGGTGTCCATGTCTTAATCCCTAGATCCTCAAAATACATTACTTCACAAGGCGAAAGGGACTTTGCAGATGTGATTAAGTTAAGGACCTTGAGATGGGAAGATTATCCTTTTACCTGGGTGGGCCAGTGTAATTACAAGGGTCTGATGAAAGGAAAGACGGAAGCAGGAGGCTCTGAGAAGGGAATGTGATGATGGAAGCGAGGTGGGAGTGATGTGACTGCTGGCTTGGAAGACACAAGAGGGCCATGAACCAAGCAACGTGGGCAACCTCTAGAAGCTGGAAAAAGCAAACAAATAGATTCTTTTCTGGAATGCAGCCATGCCGTCCATTTTAGATTTCTGAACTTCAGAGCTGTAAATTAATACATTTACGTTGTTGTAAGCCATTAATTTCATGGTAATTTGTTACAGTAGCAATAGGAAACTGATATGCCTGTGGAAGTTTGCATGATCTAACCTGGGTTTTACCCTTTTCTACACCCATGCCGTGCCCTTGGCCATTTGGCTCACACAAACAGGTGAAGTCTGTTTTCCTTTGCTTGATTCTGGATTCAACCGTGTGATGGATTTGCTTTGGCCAATAGAAAGAGCTAGAAGTGTGGGTGTGCCAGTTCTGAGCCTAAGTCTTAAGAAACTTTGTGTTTCAACTCTCTTTTGTGCTTCTGCCATGGCCGTAATGAGGACGTGGCTGGGCTAGATCACTAGCTTTAGGAGAATGACCGGCGATGGAGTGGAGCTGCCCCAGGGAAGGTGTTCCAGCAGCTGAGACACAATGCATGACCAAGCTCAGTTGAGATCAACTGAGCCCGGTCTAGCTCAGCTGACCCCTACTGACCCTGAGCTATGATAATAAGTGATTGTTCTTTTAAGCCGATGCATTTTGGGATGGTTTGTTACATGGCAGTAGCTAAGTAATGCAATGCGTTATAAACTAATGATGGCAACTCAGAAAGCAATGTTCCAGGTGGTCTTTATATGATCTTGTTGGAATACTTGCCTCTGCTGAATGAATGGCCCAGGACGTGACCTTTTAGGGAATTCTTACCTGGCTGGCCCCAATCCTATAGTCTCAGAGTACACAGTGTAATAACGACGAAATAGAGCAATCAGATTGTCCCCACTCACCCATTCCAGTTTCCAAAAGAGCTCACATTACAGCAATCTTTAAATATTCTTTTAATTAGTTTGTTTATTGAGATTGTAAAATATAATAAGTTATATATACAGAATTCGGCAAAAATATTGACAATTAAGACTTCACTGGTTAAGGGCCACAGACCTAGCCTGGAGGTGTTTTCTAAATATGTTTAAATATAGCAAAACAATGGCTGTCCCCACACAACGGCAGGTAGAGTCCCAGCCTTGGTCAGGCTCATCATTTTGATGGCCACACCAATTCTGAATTCCGTAATGTAGGTTACAGCTCCATCAGAGCAAACCCTTCCTGGATTTATTTCTAAATAAGTAAAGGGCAAAGGAATGTGTAACAATATGACTGGCTCCCTAAATGGCAGTTTGTGAGTTAATGAAACATGGTCTGCTGCCTGCTGGCCCCTGGCCCCAGAATACTAATAGAGTGAAAGTAGGCAAACCACCCGGTCTGGAGAACAGCTCTCCTCCTCCTTCACTGAAAACATTGCTCTAAGGCAGGTGCTAGCTGTTATCCCAGAATGGTAGGCTCACCACACATGACATTTGTGGTCTTATTAAGGGAGAGACATTCAACATTAACTCAAAGCAGGGGGAAAAGGACTTCAAAGAGGAGTTAAAAGGATGGTTAAGTTTTGCTGTGGAGTGGTTAGCTTTTAGAATCTACCAGATAGGTTCTGAAAAACAGCAGCAAACAGACACAGTCAACGATGATACTAAATATTCAGAACCTAATTATGATCCTATCACAGAATGTTCTACATACCCACCACTGTCGAGTTGGTTCTGACTTATAGCAACCCCGTAGGGTTTCCAGGGCTGTAAATCTTTATGGAAGCAGACTGCCACATCTTTCTCCTGTGAAGCGGCTCGTGGGTTTGAACTGCCATCTTTTGGTTAGTAGCCAAGTGCTTCTACCACTGTTCCACCAGGGCTCCTCAGAGCCTTCTTATGATCCTATCACAGCGTGTTCCACATATGTTGGTGGAAAATTGCTTGTTGGCTTTAAACACATGACTGATTTCTCCCCCCACCCCAGCATGTACTCAGTTGTGTGACTTGTAATTTAAAAATATCACTTTATAAGTCAAAGAATTTGTTTTAATTTAAGAATAACGGCAGTCAAACCTGTCACTGGAAGACCTCAGCAGTGAACTCTAAATTCACCCACTGGTGTGATCCCTGCTCTTACTCCCCAGCTCTTGGCAATTACTGGTGAAATAAAGAATCTGCCAAGAACGATGTCAGTTTGTTCACTTTATCTCTAAATGTTATGTCACATAATCACCATTACTGTGAAAACTCCGAATCTGAGCTTTCCTGCTTTTCTTCCCATTTTACTTGACAGCTCACGCTACTTTCACCTCCATGGAGTGCTTCAAAAACCTTGCATTTTCTGCATGCCACTTCCTTTTTGCTCACCTGACCCTTACTTCTCTCTGATTATAAAATCACAACTGAGGCACAGGTGGGAGGACCCTAGAGCCTGGTCAATCCAAACGTCTTGTTTGGAGAAGAAAAACCGATATCCAAGCTGGCACACTGAGAACCTGGGTCTCTGGACTCCAAGCCCAGGGCTCTCTTCACTTCACTGCAGGCTCCACTTTCCACAACTGGCTCGACAGATCTGGAGTCAGATACTCACATGACATGAGGCTCAGCCGTGAGTTTGGAAATCTAGAATGATGCGTGGCTGGACCCCTAGGAAGTTGTCCTTTCCCTTCCTAAGCAAAGTTTAACACTTATTTTTGCTTGAAGCAAAAAGATAGCCTGGCACATTGTAATTTAAACTGCTCATGTCTTTGAGTATTGCTGCCCCCTCAAAAGTCAAATCTTGACTAATAAGGAGTAGGGAAAGCAATTCATTCAGCCACCAGGTCTAGGACTCACAGGGTAAATGAAATCAACTACCACACAGATCTACTTGATGGACAAACATGTGCCTTGCAGACCTATGACAAAAAACAGGCCACAGGGTGAGCTCTTCCATTACTGGCTATGAGGGCCATGGGAAATACGAATGACCTCAAGGACAGGTAAAGTTATCCCAGTGAAACCATGTAGGATCTCAACAGACTTGTACTGAATGTGAAACAACACTCGGGGTGGGAGGAGCTGGGGGGAGTCTGCATTTTGTAGCCATTTGCCAAAACTTTCCAGCTACTCTTCTTTCTCCACGTGGAAGCCCTCCTTCATTGTCCCAGTGAGGAAGCCATCTCCTTCTCTTAAACCTTCTATTATGTTTTCTTAGCATCCGCTCATACAGTTTGTAGACATGTCTTATGTCGCTCACGAGATTGTAAACTCCCCAATGGCAGGGGCCAGATTCTTCACCTTTGTCACCCTCACACTGTTTGGTTCATTTGGGTACCACTAAGCACTGTCTGTAGAACGAATCAGTGGCTGGCTAGATGAATAAATACTCATCCTGTCTGGTGAGTAGCTGGGAGTATCCCAGCTTGAACCCTTTATCTTCAGTGGGATGGGAAAATAGGCCTCCTTTCCTTTTGCTCCTTGGAACAGCCTAAGGTAGACCCTGGTGACATATTGGAAAAAGCCTGGATTCTTGGCAGTTTGCTGGCACCACTCACAGCTCCAGAGCCCTCGGTTAGGTCTCTTGGCTCATCCCAAGGAAGGACAGTTCACAGTCACACCCCTCAGGATGTAGGGGATGGCTGGGGGGCAGGGG
This sequence comes from Elephas maximus indicus, assembly GCF_024166365.1. Taxonomy (NCBI): domain Eukaryota; kingdom Metazoa; phylum Chordata; class Mammalia; order Proboscidea; family Elephantidae; genus Elephas; species Elephas maximus. The sequence continues at coordinate 76,884,957 of NC_064835.1, read as the reverse complement.
ACATGACCCCAGCCCACTCCAGTATGTCTGCACACAGGGACTCCACTGCATCCAGCCGCTCGATTTGCACGAGTTTTGTGAGCAGCTCTGGGATGCTGTAACCTGCTGTGCTGATGCGGTCAAAGAGCTGCATGCCATCCGTCATGCCCCCGATCTCATCCCGCTTCAGTCCAAAGCTCTCGGCGAGGTGGCGCCATGTCTTCACCACGGCCTTCTCGGAGTTGTATGTGGAGCTGAGCATTCGGCTGGTCTTCTCGAGGCAATCAAATGGCAGTTCTGTGGGGCTGAGACCTATGGAGAGCAAGGGCCACGGTCAGACGTCACCAGTGACAGCTAACAGAAGCTCAGCACCATTAAAAATAGTTAAAAAAAAATTTTTATATTATAAAATAAAATACAGATTCAGAGAACTAAATGCAACAAATGCATAGCTTACGGCGAACAGTGCCCAGAACGGTGCCAGCCACACGAGAAGCCTCCCCATGTGCCCCAATCCCAATACTAACATGCCCTCCCTCCAAAAATAAGCATGAGCTTGACTGTGATAGTAATCACCTAAAGACCATTTTAGCAGTCTCCAAATTCTTTAATTCAGGCTACCCTTGGTTGGATAACCCCTGCTTCACATGAGGCTGGGGCTGAGGAGGAATTTTAGGAGAGAGTAGTCACCTTTACGGAGGGTGTTCTGAATGACAGCCCGAAGTTTGGGTCATCTGAGCCAAGTAACTGCCAACTTAATGGTCTATCGGTTCTCAACCCTCACTGTACGTTACACTCACTTCTGGAGCATTTAAAGTAACGCTGATGCAATTCTGCCACTAGGAACTTGGAGTAGATGTACTTTTCCCTATTTCTTCCACTAAGTACAATTAAAAATCCAGGACACGCATGAGATAAACATAAGATCTTCAAAGGTGGAGAGAAAGCACGCCTGCTAGGAACCTTGGGACCCAAGGAAGGCCATGGTGGTGCGTTCCCTGGGCTTTCTTTTGCCTCGTGTATCCCAGACTTGGAGCTGAAGGAGCCAGCAACTCAGAAACACCAATTAGCAGAGACAAAAGAGCCCCAACAAAAGCTTGCTCTTTCCAGCCAAACAACCAGAAAAGGGGCAGCCTGGTAAGACAAAAACTTTTAGACAATAAATAATCTATTTCAGACAAATACCACAGAAAAAAAACCATGGCCTCACCCCAGCCCCGCCAGCAAAGGCTGAGTAGGGAGCCTAGACTTTGAACTGCATGAAGTTGTAGTAAAGGGCTCTGACAAGTGGCCATGTAGAAAGCCGGGGCTTTCATCCCCCACAGCCAGTAATAGGACCTGAAGTGTCATGGAGACCACGTGGACAGCCTGACTTCCAGCCATGCCCAGCGGTAACATGCTACACCTCCCCTACCCTGGGCCGAGTGGAGAGTAAAGACTTTCACCAGACCCAGCAGCAATGATACTACCCCACTGTGGTGTCAGTGGTGACCACATGGGGAACCCAAACTCCCACCCCTCCCCAGAAGTAACAAGGAACCACTGCCTCAGGTGTCAATGGAGCTGATTGGGAACCTGGGTTTCTACCTCTACCTGGCAGTAAAAAGGTGATACCCCTCCTTCCTTTATCAGAGCAGTGTGAAAGAAAGCCAGTTAAAATCTTAAATAAGATTCAGAGTCTCATGAGGCAATATGAAAATGTCTATGTTTTAGTAAAAAATCATGGAACCAGGAGGACCTCAAACTGAGCAAAGGCCATCAATAGATGCCAACACTGAGATGACAGAGAAGTCACAATCATATGACACAGATTTTAAAGCAGCATCATAGAAAAGCTTCAATGAGCAATTACTGTGTGTTGACACAAATGAAAAACTAGCCCCAGCAAAGAAAGAACCAAATGGAAATTTTAGAACTGAAAAGCACAACTATGTCGTGCTGTCCAAGAATATTCAGTGCGGCTTTATTCATGATAGCCCCAAACTGGAAACAACCCCAGTGTCCTTTAATAGGCAAACAGTTAAACAAACTATACTGTGGAATACTACTCAGCAATGAAAAGGAACAAACTATTGGTACACCCAAGAATTCTCTGGCTGAATCTCCAGAGAATTATGCCAAGTGAAAAAAAGTCAATCCCCAAAGGTTACATATCATACACTTCCATTTAAATAACATTCTTGAAATAACAAAATTATAGAAATAGAGAACAGATTAGTAGTTGACAGAAATGGAGAATGGGTTGGCACGTACGAATATAAAAGGGCAACCTGAGGGGTCCACGTGGTGATGGAACGTCCTGTATCTTGACTGTATCCATGTCAATATCTGGTAGTGATATTGTACTAGAGTTTGTAGGATGTTACCTTTGGGGAAGCTAGGTAAAGGTTGTACAGGCTCTCTCTGCAGTATCTCTTACCATTGCATGTGAATCTACAATTGTCTTAAGATAAAAAGATTAATTAGAAAATACATGGAAACCTAGACTTCACCCCAGACTGTTAAATCAGTGTCCTGGGGCAGGTCAGGTGCCCTGGGCAGGCAGAGATACTTTTGAGACTCCCCAGGTGATTCTAAAGTTCATCCAGTGCTGGAAATTGCTGGTCTAACATTCTCAGCTGTGTGTCAGCATCGCCGTGGAACTGTAAGACCCACGCCCCTGGGGATGCAAGAGGGTGGCTGAATGGACAAAGCTTCAGATTCTCCACGCTCACTTTCCTGTGGGGTTCCTACAATTAAATTGAAAAGCACCATCCCAGGTGTGTGGGCTCTTCAAGCCAAGACATCCTTGAGAACAGAGAAGGGTTCTCTGGGTGACAGAATGCAAGCCTCAGGCCATTCTTCACTGGGCAGCTGACAGCCTCTGGTCATGCCAGGCTGGACCAGACAGGCTGCCCCGGGGCCAGGTATATCTCTGGAGAGATGCCACATCTCTACAGGTAGTCACAAGGAGTTTTGGGACCCCAGAACTCTGTAGTCATAGTTGGTTTTGGCCCACGGAGCACCCAACCAGCAAGATTGCCCTGAGGCTCCATGTGTTGGCACTCAGCTCACTCGGTGAAGTGGCTTCACTCCTGTTGCCCAATCTAAACATGGGAGAGTCCCCAGGAGGAGTGCCAGGGAGACCAGCCCAGCCCAGCCTGGAGGGGAAAGTCCTCCATGCTCAGTGATGAGTGTGGAGCTTTCTGCAAACAAACCCTCAGCTCAGCAGTGGGTGCCAGTGCAGGGGGTACCAGCAGGGACATGGCCTGGAGCAGCTGGAGCCAGGCCCCCCCACCAATGCCTGCCAAACCTGTCATGCTCCCATGGTGCCTCCCTGGCAGCTCTGACCCTGACCTGACCACAGCCCTAATGTGCTTATATCTGTACACAGGGTTGGCAGGAGTTCCTGCCCACTGACTCTGGCATGATCCAACCCTGGCACAACCAGAGGAGAATCACTGGGAGAAGCCATCGAGAAAGGAATGGACACCTGGAGAGCTGGCCACCTATTAGGCGCCAAGCGCTTACGTCCATCTTCTTACTCAGTTTTCATAGCGTGATAGATGATGGTAAGCAGCAGCATTTGTTTTTTCAGATGAAGAAACTGAGGCTCAGTGCAGTTAAATGATTTAAGGTCACACAGCTAGCAAGGGGCAGACAGCAATATCAATTCTTGGTCTATTTGGCTTCTTCCCCCTCTTCCACGTCTAACGCGGTTTTGCCTGGAGTGGAAAGTTTGGCCTGCCTCTGCTGTGGCTACTACTCTCTGCAGTACTGTCGCCACTGCTATCGCTGACTATGGACATAGAGGTGCTGGGTATTCTGCTGAGCAACTCAGAGGCGTCTGACTTGGTTCTTTACCAGAACCTTCATAATCAACTGAGGTAGAAGCTGAGAAAATATCATGGTCACACAAGTGGTAGCGCCATCTGGGGTTTAAACCCAGATTAGTTTGACTCCGAAACCCACATTCTGGTTTTTGTTTGTTCATTTTTCACCGTCTGTTCTTTGCTGGATCGTCATTATGGATGAGGAACCGCCCAGTATGGAAAAGCCTCCCTTGACCACAATCGTCAAGGTCTTTGAGCTCTCAGGATGAATGACGTAGCCCAGCTCATCCCAGAGCTTGAAGATCCTGCCAACACATTTCTTTCTAAACCATCTGAAAAGGACAGGAGGCACCGTGGTTCCATACTGTGCCATTTTCAAGTGAGAGGTCTTTTGGGACTGCGCTATTGAAGCCTAGACAGAACTTAAATTCTGCCTCCCTGGGCTGTGGGTTGGTCTGGTCATGGCTGTTCCCAGAGGGGCTCCTGCTGGCTCTACCCTACACCCACTGCTGCAGGGAGCCTGAGTTCTGATGGGGACCTGATTCTGACCACTTATTTCTCTCCCAGCTCTACTAGGAGGCAGCTTTACTTTGTCACCACAGAAGTCATTCATTAAAAAAAAAAAAAAAAATCAAACATAAAAAAATGATTTATTACAAAAAAATGGGGACTTTATTTTCAGAGAATTGCATTTTTTGTTTCAAACTTTCTGAAAAGTTCTGTAATCTTAGAAGACTTCTCACTGGTACCAGAGCGATGTCTGAAGAAGTGCTGACCGTACTGCCTGTGGCTGACGGCACTGAGCACGCCCACAGGACTGTGTGGGGCCGAGTCCCGTGAATGGCCTGTCAGCTACACTGAACAACTGCACCTTGAGCAGCCCTGTGGGGGCTTTTTTGCACCTCTGACCAGTTACAAAATTACCCGTGCTGCTTGGCCAGCTCAGCGTTTAACTCTCAGTTTTCATTTACTTTTAGGCTGGAAAGTTTGTTTGTTTTTTTTAATAAACTCTAAATGTGTTCCACGTGTAGAGATGAAGATGAGAAAACACAGGCGAAGTGTCTAGAGCCACGGAAGGCATTTATAAACAAAAGCAAGGCCTTGTAGAGGTGCTGCCATTGGCTGGTTGCCTTCCATACAGGGACCGATGCTTGCTCTTTGAAGTTTTTTGTTTTTAGTTTTCTGGGTGAATAAGAAGAAAATTTAGAGACTAGATGTGGAAGAAATTGAAAGTGTGGATTATGATTTCAGGTTGAAATTTGGACTTCTCCTAGTCCTGATGCCCCTTGACTGCCCATTCCAAAACTCTAGTCATCATGAAACAAAGCTCAGCTTTGTTTGCTTAGGATGGCATCTTTGGGAGGGAGCCGAGAGGTTCTACAAGGCCATTACATATTATAAACTGCTAGACGGAAGGGGGCACGACTGCTACTTATTTGGTAATTTACTGGTTAACAACTATTTTCAAAGATGGTAATACTGATGTAGAGCTGGAAATCTGGGAGGGCATGCAAGGTACACGTGGCTCCATTCACGTCTCATTCTCTAGTGTACCTGTGAGTCCTGACTCCATGGGTCACTCCAGTTGGGTCCTACATTGGGGCAGTACTTTGTCTGTTGACCCTGTGAGGGAAGTGTTGTGGGAAATGCTGGGGGAAATGTGTTAAAATAGCTTGGCTACTTCAGCTCTTTTCCACACCTGGAGTTGTAGCAACCAGCCATTCCTGATAAGGGATGTAAAAAGTCTGTGGGAGATTTCACTCAGTTCCCTTCACAGAAACTTCAGGATCTTTCTGTCAAACTCTCATTTCACTGTTGACAGCCAGGTGAAGGTTCTTTAGAATATTCCTGCCCATAACTTAATATTGGGTAATAACCTTATGTTAAGTGAAGTGTCTCCCTTGATGGTTCCTTCATGCTTACCTTCTACTACTCCACACACATTGGCATACACATCCAATATCTTTTTCCTTCGACTTTGTATCTGTGGAAAAAAAGAAATGTTAAAAGAATGTTAATCTTCAGAAAGGGGGAAAAAAAAAAAAGGTAACAAAAAACCAAACAGCCCATCTGAGTACTGGCAAATAGGTGCTTTTCCCTGATGCCTAGGAGATGTTCAACCAGAAACATACCAAGTCCTGGTATGGAAACCTCATCCATAATTCAGAGGGAGAGAGCCTTTTCTTCAGATTACCTAACGAAGCACCTTCAACGCCCACCAGGGGGGTCTCCTTAGGCTCAACTGGACATTCAGACTCTCCAGACAATGAGAGACCACTCTAGGCACCCGTCTATTTAGAAGGGTGTCTGTTGGGAGTTTTCCAGCAGGGGAGCAGAGAATCCTTGCAGCAGCTCATGCAGTAGCCCCGATAGCTGTGCAGAAGCTTCTTCCCAGGTGATACAGGTCGGTGCAAGGAGGTGAGGCCATGGTGTACAGGCACAGAAGTGGCCCTGGCTTAAAAGTCCCATGCAGGACAGGGGCCAGTATCTCTCATAACACCTGCATAGGCTCCAAGGTCCCTACAAGTGACAGCACAGTTACAGAGTCACCGTTCTCAGGGATGCCCAAGCTATTGGCATCTTCAACAAGATTCCAGGCTAGATCTAGTCTACCAATCGGGGGCCATTTTTACCGTGAGCAAGGTTGCCTAGCAACATAGTTGACAAGCTAACTTTTATTAGGTTACCAGAGTGACAAAGTCAACCAAATGTAGCCTGGAAAAGGGCTTTGTTAACATTTTGTCCACAGCACTCATGCCACAACATTTCAAGATGGCCTATCTTAGGTAATAAAACAATGTGGACAATTTTTATATGTGATCCTATTTTTATATTAAAAATGTACACACACAAACTATATATATGTGTAAATGTATATATATATATATAGAGAGAGAGAGAGAGCACTCCAGTGGTGCAGTGGTTAAGAGCTCAGGCTGCTAACCAAAAGACGGGCAGTTCGAATCCACCAGCTGATCCTTGGAAACCCTGTGGGGAAGTTCTACTCTGTCCTATAGGGTTGCTATAAGTCAGAATCAACTTGACAGCAATGGGAATATATATATATGTGTGTGTTGTGTAGGAAATTATCTGGTTGGATATTTGCCCGTATATTTACAAAGGTTCTTTCTGTCCTGTGGCATTCCAAGTGATTTTGATTTTCTTCTCTTTGTTTATTATTATTTCTCATTTTCTCCAATAAAGCTATATGATAAGAAAATAAAAATTTTCCTATTTTTAACATCATGCTTTAAACCTGTCACTCTATGCAGGTTTCATATCACAGACTTGTTGGAGAAACATATTGTTTCACAGATAAGCTTATTAAATAAGAAATGTCTCGTCCTTTGGCCATAAATCAGGCAAATCTCTCCTGGCAAGGCAGTGTGTTATTTTCCCACGCCAATAAATCGTGAGTATTAGTAGAAAAATGGTGTGTGCGTGCCAGATCCTCACCCCAGTTGATTTGTTGTTGGTGGAAGACTTCTCTCTCGTCAGGTGAACTAATGATAACAGGCACAGCTCGGGGGAGCCCTGCTTGTCAGTGGCGGGTTCCTCATCACTGTCCATGCTCCGGCTCAGCAGCTGCTCGTTCTCAGATGATGCATCGTTCTCACTGGAGAGATGAGAGCGACGTTAGTGGTGTCTGGGAAGGGCAGCCCTGTAAAGTTCTTTCCATGATTACCTTTATGGCCAAGGTGTAGCTAAGAGGGACACAATCACTTGTTCATCAACCTTTTACTGAGCACCTCGTCAGCTGGTGCTGGGGACACAAGATGAGAAAGACTCATGCCTGCTCTTTGCTTTCTTCCAAACCAGCAACTACAATACAGTGATGCCTACGCATGTAGCCAAAGGAATGGTAAAGGCTGCTGTGGGGGTCGGGGGAGAGGGTCAGCAGTCCTTCAGGGGCTTGGGGCTGCCCATGGGGCAGGGACTGCATCTTGTCGTCTTTCCATCTCTTCAGCAAAGCCTAACCCAGGGTGGATGCCCCGTAAATGCTTCTTGAATATGCTACAGATTTCTATATTTAATCCGAATAAGCACCACATTCTACTTTGTGTCTTCGTGTTTATGTGAATGGCTCTGAATTCCTGCAAGCTCTAAGACATAATGGAAAACAAAGCTGAATGGAACTGAGGAACCAGGGAGTTGAGAGCTGTGAGCATGGGAAGCCTTCTCTCTTGGCTAGTGGGGGTGATCTGGCTGAAATGTGCACATCATGGGAACAGGGGCTCAGGCCCAGGGCTTCAGGGAATTCCTCAAAAGCGGGAAGGGCAGTCCAATGTGCCAAAACTAAGGGCTCCCTTCGTATGAGGGCCGACTGCTGAGCTCCACACTAGTTAGCAAGACAGCCTTAAGCACAAGCGAATTGGACCTTAAACTCTCAAGAAATAAAAAAAAGTTAAGAAAATGTTTTCCACAGCTCATTAAAATCATTCCAAATATATTAAAAACAACATTCTTTTTATAAGCATCCCGCTTGTTTCCTGTGGTTTGGCTGAAGACTCTTTTTGAATGATTATATTTGTTAGTAGTCACTGGGTTACAGTAATAAGTACTCAAATACAACTCTACAGACAGGATGATAAAAAGAAGAGAAACAATGGATGATGCCCCACTGGTGAAACCCATGTCCTGATGTGATCTCAGAGCCTCAAAGGGAGTCAGCTTGCCTGTCCACTGTCTGCACACCAAAGAGGCAAGTAATGAAGCCACCACGGCACACAGTTGGCTGTCTCCCGTCCCCGGATCCTTTCTCCCAAGATTGGAAATCACTCATTAGGGGATGGATCGCAGTGCCTTGTTGTTTTTAAAGTACAATTTTCAAGTTTTAATTTTTGCTTAGAAGTTGTGTATTAAATACGTTTTCTTTTTTTTTCCAATTAAGGTCCCCCAATTTTTCCTCCAGGAGCCCTGGTGGCACAATGGTTAAGAGCTCAGCCGCTCACTGAAAGGTCAGCAGTTGGAACCTTCCATCCACTCTGTGGGAGAAAAGATCTGATGATCTATTTCAGTAATAGATTTAGGGCCTAAGAAACCCTCCGTGGCAGTTCTACTCTGTCATGTGGGGTCACAACGAGTCGGAATCAACTTGATGGCACCCAACACCACCAACAAAAATTTTCCTCAGTCATTAGGTGAAACTCAATCCACAGGACATGTTCCCTGCCTGACTGTTCTTCTTTTTCTACTATTGGGAATAAGAAAGACCAGAAGAAGACAGGGAAAGAGTCTGAAACAAATGGGATTATGGATGGATTGGAAGCTGGAGGGCCAATTCTATTTCCAATGAGGCAGTGCATAAGAGCCAAATCCACACATTACAGCCCCAGGGCCTGGACTCAGCCCCAGGAATAGCACCTCAAACTTGGCACACACCTGCCAGAGTTACTTGGACCACAAATTCCTGGAGGTTTTGAGAAATGATCAATTGGAATACCTTTTAAATAACCTCTCTCTAAGGGATGACCAATTTCACAGACACATTCTGCTTTTCTTTCCTAGTATGCAAAGGTTTCATGACTTAAGTTTGCTTTCTTGTGTGAGGACTCTTGCGAGATGCTGGGGTTTTCCAAGTGAAATAATATGATCGGATGTGCTTTATAAACGCCCAAGTCTGGAGCTGTTATTGTTCCTAAATATGAAAGGCTTTGTAGAAGTTTACTCACGGTAGAGCAGGAAGATCATGGGGCCAGGGGTCAGGGGAGGAGGCCTGGCAGGGAGGGCTGCACACACTGCCTTGCTTGGAATAGATAACCAGGGGATTGGTTTATGGAACCTACCCATTACCCACTGCTATCGAGTCAATTCCAACTCATAGCAATCCCATAAGGTTTCCAAGGCTGTAAATCTCTATGGCAGCAGACTGCCACATTTCTCTCCCATGGAGTCACTGGTGGTTTCGAACTGTGGACCTTTCGGTTTGCAGTCAATTGCTTTAACCACTGCACCACCAGGGCTCCTTAATAGTGTGAAGTCCAAGTGAATATCCAAGGAGGAGAATAAAATGTTAATTCCCTTCATCCCAGATTTATCTGGGGTGTGATTCACTCCCCCCACCCCCAATTTTATATGTGAAACTTTTGCCTTAAGAGGCCTTATTATACCTAGTGTTGGTTGTTCATCAGGAGCCTGTGGAACGCAGCTCTGGAGGCAGACTACCTGGATTTGGACCCCAGCCTGCCACTCACCAGCTGTGTGGCTTTAGAGAAGTAACTTAACTTCTAAACCTCGGTTTTCTCATCTATGAATGGGAATGATAACGATACCTGACTCACGGGGCTGCGGTGAGACAATGCATTTACACATTTAGCACAGTGCCAACCATGTAATAAGCACCTAGTATGTGTTGGGTGCAGTGGTTAAGAGCTTGGGCTGCTAACCAGAAGGCTGGTAGTTCAAATCCACCAGCCACTCCTTGGAAACCCCATGGGGCAGTTCTACTGTGTCCAATAGGGTTGCTATGAGTCGGAAGGGACTCGATGGCAATGGATTTGGTTTTAGTTTTTTACGTGTCAGGCATCCTTCTCATTATTATTACTGTTGTCATAGTAACATCACTACTAGCAATAGTGATGTTACTATGTTAATAGTGATGTTAATAGTGCTGATATATATGAGTATTTAGGGTTAACAGCAGCATTATTAACCTCAGGTGGCACATGTCGTCGGCTTTCTTTCACAATCTAGAGAAGAACAGGGCATATGGTAAGCTTTGGGATCTGCACATGGAAGGAAGATGTTAAGAAGAAGGGCTGAGAACATATGGCACCAGCAAAACAGAGGATGAGGCCCTGACCCCGGAGTAGCAGGCATATGTTAGCCACCTGCTCTCAACACCAGCCTGGTGCCTGCTGGTTGATGGATGACATGAAGACCAGCATTGACCAGGCCCAGATGGATCAGCTGTCATTGAACAGCCCTCCAGCCACCAGCGTGGCCCTGGTCACCATGTCCTTCTCTAGCACTATCCCAGCAAGCCAGTCGCTCTACTGCTCAATAACCTGGCACACCCATCCACAGCCCTATTGTGCCCAGGACTGCTACTTGCTTGACCTTACCTCTTGGTAGTCTTTGCTGGAGTTGGTGTCAGCTTCTCAAACTCATCCTTCTCAGAGAAAATCACTACATTGTCTGCAGGTAAATGGGAAGATTTTGGGGGAAACAATGAGTTAAATTAGTTCTATGTCTCTGAGCTTGACCTCCCCTGGCTTAGCTCCTCTTTTACTTTTGTCTGATGACTAAATCCCCTTAAATGACACCACCCTTTTAATTACATGCTAAGGATTAAGTGAAGCCCTAGTGGTGCAGTGGTTTACAGCTCGGCCACTAACCAAAACGTTGGCAGTTCAAATCCACCAGCCACTCCTTGGAAACCCTATGGGGCAGTTCTACTCTGCACCATATGGTCACTATAAGTCAGAACTGACTCGATGGCACCTAACAACAACAAAAACAACAGGGATTAAGTAAAATGTGGGTGCTACGAACACCTCTTCCTGTGGCCTCTGTACTAAGTGACAGGAGCAATTAGGAGGTCAGGCTGTTGGGGGTAGTGATAAGAGGAATGTGTAATCTCCCTCGTGTCCTTTTGTGGAAGCAACGGCACAAGGCAGGGTTTGCTGACCTTGTGTCTCTTTTTTCTCCTCTTCCTTGCTCACTTGGGCTTCTACGCTTTTCACTGAGTGGCTGGTACAGCAGGCTGGTGGGAGAAATAGAAGAATGTGATTAGCAAAGTTTACCTGCTGGGGTAAGTTGATGAAGCTTTCCAAGAGGGAGAGGTAGGGGTGGGCACAGGAGCTTTGGAAAGAAGGGGCAGTCACCTTGGGCAGGCTTCGTCTTCATGATGTAGAACATGATAATGAGGACAATGGCGATGGCCATGATGAAGATGGTGGACATGGCAATGATCAGGGCTGTGGCCAGGTGTCCTTGGCCTGAGAGGTCTGCTGGAGTCAGGAGAGAGAAGAAGGCAATGACCTAGGGCTCAACAGTCTCTGCAGGCTGTGAGTATCCCCCAACTGGGCAATGTGCTCTCTCCTTGAAGACCATGGTCCCCTGCAGGCAATGACCCTGCTGTCAGGATGCTTCCAAGAGACTCTTGGAATCTGAAATGTTGACTTAGTCTGAGAATTGAGCCCCAAAATTTGGCTAAATTAAAAAACTGGAAGCTCTTAATTAAACTGGTTTGCTTCCTAATTTCATTTTGGCCACCAGATCAGTTGTACCAATTAGCTTCTCTTGCTTTTCTCCAATGTGGCTTGTACAGACTTGTCTGGGAACACTGTAATTCAATTGACTCGGGGAGCTGGGGACAAGGTGGCCTATGGAGAAAGAAAGAGACCCACAAAAAACGGTGTCCTGCAGGCAGTTCAGTCTAAGTTTGGGCATTTCCAAGTGATAGTCAGGGTACAAAGATCAACTCCTAGGACCAGAGATTTTTATTTTTTGATTGGACCTATGTCAACATAAGAATAGTAAGAATCCCAGGGCAAGGTTAGTGTAAAAGCCCATATACCTATTCCTCCTGTTTTGTCCTATTCAGCTTGTAACCCCCACCACGACAGTCCCTTACCCCTAGGGGAGTGTGCTTATTTCCCTGATTCATAACTGCCTTTGATGTGTAAAATGCACTGAGGCTTGTTCCAATTCTGTTAACTAGCCAATCAAGATTCCCAGTCTCAGGAAGCCGGATCCAGGCTTCCCATTACTCAAACAGGAAAGTGAAGTGTGAAAGTACTTAAAGTTTCTCTGGAATCATCTGCCCAAGGCTACAGCCCAGTTCTGAACAGAAGGCCCAGAGCTGATAGCCAAGGCAGGCACTGTTTTGGCACCTGCCCACCCTCCCGCCTGAGGGCCGCATTTGGGGAGTATCTGTAACCTAGCGTGGATGCCAGGTGTGGGTGATATAGATGCTTTAATATTCTCTGTGTTGTGTGTTACTTCCCCCAGGGCCTGGTGGAAATGAGATTCATATATCCTAGCAGGGTTTCCTGCCTTAATGTTCCCTGTTGAATACAAGGCCGGGTCAGGTTTTGAGGGCCATGAGGAGGTGCTCAGAGCCTCTGTCGCACGCAGGTCTGAAGGGTGTTTAAATAATGGAATGCCACTCAAACAGTCGAAAGGGAAAGGAGGATCTAGTTCAAGGTCTTCTGTGAGGGAAATATTAGATTTGGGGAGTATTTGAGAAACTGTTATCCTCTATCATTTCCATCCCTAAATGTAGTTATTGAAAATGAACATTAAAGTGTTAGGGTCAGCAGGTTGATAGGAAAGCCAGCAGTAAACTGCTGTTGATTTCTGGCCAAAGCGAAGCCCTGAGAGCATCTATACCCACTCAGTGGGGATTATTCTGCTGTGGTCAGCAGCCAAGGGCTCTCTCTTCTTACCTTCACTGAATGAGCACCACTCAGTGCTCCTGCTTCCCTAATTCTAATGAAATGAGGATACCCATGGAACGATCAATTCCACCCCTGTCTGAGATAATGATGAACTTCCAGCCAACTGGGGTCAGCTCAGGTCATTAAATCACATTAGAGAAATGATCTGAGGTGGGGAAGAGCTTCAAAATTATTACTACAAATTATCTCCTTTCTTCCTGTTCGCTTTCACCCAGCCACCCCTTTTCTCTTGGCGGTTAACTCCAGAAGATCAATACCTGAGCACCTTCCTTACCTTTATGGGCATGCTGGAAAGGGGACAGAGTGCTACTGCCAGAGGTGCTGGGGAAGTTGGCAGAAACTCCCGACGTGGCTCCCACACCTGCAAAGAGAACAAATTTACCCTCCATTCCTCAAGGTGAGCTGGAGAAGCTCCAGTTTTAAAGGCTGGAAAATAAGGTGTGACAATTGAGCTAATGGAGCTAGAATTCCAGGTTACAAATGTGCTGGAGAGAATGGGGGTGGGGAGGGAAGACGTTTTTATTTCCTAGAGTGTTTAGTAATCCCTAGAGTATTCTGGGAAACCACTACCCTGGTGGCATAGTGGCTAAGTGCTACAGCTGCTAACCAAAGGGTCAGCAGTTTAAATCTACCAGGTGTTCCTTGGAAACTCTATGGAACAGTTCTACTCTGTCCTATAGGGTCCCTATGAGTCAGAATTTACTCGACGGCAATGGGTTTTGGGTTTTTTAGAGTATTCTGGGAGCTCTGGTGGCACAAAGCTTAAGAGCTTGGCTGCTAACCAAAACATCGGCAGCTAGAATCCACCAGTCGCTCCTTGGAAAACCTATGGGGCAGTTCTACTCTGTCCTATTGGGTTGTTATGAGTTGGAATCGACTCGATGACAATGGGTTTTTGTTTTTTTTTTAGGATATTCTTACCTTTCAAGGGTTATTTATTGCTTTTTAAGCAAAAGGACACATAATAACTCTGGTAACACCAAACAACAGGCATTGTTCTTGTTGGTGATGGGGGTTTGCAAGCCTCACCAATACAGTTTTCCTATGAGCTGAGATAAAATATATGTAATCTATAGAAAGGAGCCCTGGTGGTACAGTGGTTAAAGTGCTGAGCTGCTAACAAAAGGTCTGTAGATTGAACCTACCAGCCATTTTGCAGGAAGCAAGACGTGGCAGTCTGCTTCCATAAAGATTTACAGCCTCGGAAATGCCGTAGGGCAGTTCTACTCTGTCCTCCAGGGTTGCTACGAGTTGGAATTGACTTGACAGCAGTGGGACTTTTTTGTTGTTTTTTGTTTTAATCTATGAAAACAAGAATACAAACAAACCAAACCTGTTGCTGTTGAGTGGTTTCCGACTCATAGCAACCCTGGAGGACAGAGTAGAACTGCCCCATAGGGTTTCCAGGGGGCGGCTGGTGGATTGGAACTGTCGACCTTTTGGTTACCGGCTGAGCTCTTAACCACTGAGCCACTGGGCTCCAAAAATGAGGATAGTATATGTATATAAAAGTATTATTAGGAAGAAGTAATAATTGACTATTTCAACTACATAGAGCAGTGTAGTATTTTAAATATTTTTGTTGCAATTATAAAAATAATATATGCTTATTATTAAAAATTTGGAAAAAAATGAGAATATGAGAAAGAAGGACCACAATCAGCCCTAGCCTCACTGCATAAAGTTCATAGTTTGATGTATTTTCTTCTGGGTTTTTTTTCTATGATATCTTTTAAAAACAATCGTGGCCAAATTGTTTAAGAGCAGGGATGACCTTCGTCTTTCCTCAAAACTATGATTCATAAACCTCCTTGCTTATGTAAAAAGTAGCACTTAAAACCAAACCCAGTGCCGTATAGGACAGAGTAGAATTGCCCCATAGAGTTTCCAAGGAGCGCCTGGTGGATTCAAACTGCCAACCCTTTGGTTAGCAGCCGTAGCACTTAACCACTACGCCACCAGGGTTTCCCTTAGCAGGGATAAAATGGAAGCTGATTTGGCCATCGGTTAAACTGCTAAGAAACTCTTCTCTTAAACAAACAAAAATATTCTGTCAAAGAAAAGACAGGAGTCCCTGGGTGGTGCCATGGTTAACATGCTCAGTGGCTGTCTGGAAGGTTGGCGCTTCCAGTCCACCCAGAGGTACCGCAGAAGAAAGGCCTGGCAAGCTACTTCTGAAAAATCAGCTGCTGAAAACCCTAGGGAGCAGTTGTACTCTGACACACAGGGAGTCACCATGAATCGGAATCGACTCAATGACAACTGGTTACAGAAAAGACAACATCCTCACCGCTAACCTTCTTTTAAGCCGGCCTTTAATAAATACAGTTAATAAATGAGTTTCCCTCTCTCTCCCTTTCATCTCTACCAGTTTGACAGTGATTTGGGAAGTGGGTTTGCATTATACAAAAGAAGCTTGTGAGTCGAGGACTAGAGAACTGCCCTGCCTAACGTCAGTCCACCCAGGTCCTCCCAAGCCCAGCCAAGGCACGGGGTACAGGCATAGAGGCTTGTACCGTACAGCTCCCCAATGTCTGCCGTGCTTTCTTGAGCAACAAGCTTCTGTAACAGGAAAATTTTCTTTAAAAGAACATTCTGGGGAGAAACACAAATGCCTGTTCTGTGAGTATTTCTAAAGCCGTCTACACAACTAGTTTGGGGCTATCTAGCACATAAACTTTTAGACCTTCTGGAATGGGCAGTGACCTCGGCTGCCTGGGAAAAGAAATACCTGAGGAATTATTCACACGTTTTGCTCAGGAGGTAGAGAATGGTCACAGGAGGGCAGGGTCAGAAACTTTGGAATCTTTACAGCCTTTAAAATAAATAGAGAACTATTCGTGAAAGAGGAGCCCTGGTGGCACAGCGGTTAAGCTCTTGGCTGTTAACTGAAAGGCTGAAGGTTTTAGCCCACCTAGTGGCACCACAGGAGAAAGGCCTGGCGATTGGCTTTCATAAAGATGACTGCCTAAAAAACCCTGTGGGACTGTTCTACCCTATAAAATAGGGTCACTTTGAGTCAGAGGAAACCCAGGTGGCATAGTGGTTAAGTGTTGCGCGGCTGCTAACCAAAAGGTTGGCAGTTCAAATCCACCAGGTGCTCCTTGGAAACCCTATGGGGGCATTTCTACTCTCTCCTAGAGGGTCGCTATGAGTTGGAACCAGCTAGACAGAAATGGCTTTTTTTTTTTTTTTTAATGTGTCAGAATCAACTCCACAGCACCCAACATCAACAACAACACTCATAAAAGAGAGTGGAGGCCTTGTGAGGGAGCAACGACCGGCTGGGTGTAATTCTGCTCTTCTGTCTGTGGTCTCTTGGAGGTTGCCTGTTGCTCAAGTTGAACAGGAAATGAAACCGCTGGCTGGTGCATGAGAAACGTCATCTGCCTGCTGAGAGGCAAGAGATGCGTGCTCTTTAACCCACCCATTTTTTAATGCCGTAGGTAAGAGCTCCAGCTGCTAACCAAAAGGCCGGCAGTTCGAATCCACCAGTCACTCCTTGGAAACCCTATGGGGCAGTTCTACTGTGTCCTATAGAGTCACTAGGAGTCAGAATCGACTCGATGGCAATGGGTTTGGTTTTTTTGGTTTTGCAGAATGTCCTGGACCTCATCTGGAGCCCAAAGACATATCATGAACTCCTGGCCTTTGTCCCTTTGCCTGGTTACTGCCATCCAAGGAATCCTAGGGTGCTGCAAACGGTTATTGTGCTCGGCTGCTAATAAAAAATCGAGTCTACCCAGAGGTGCCTTGGAAGAAAGGCCTGGCAATCCAGTTCTGAAAAATCATGACACACGAGGTCACCCTGAGTCGGACTCCATGGCAACTGGTTTGGTGTTTTTGGTTCTGCCATCCGAAGTTGCCTTACAAATTGGAGTGTGTACCGCCTAGACAACTGCATCATCATGGCTTCCTGTGTAGTTTCTTTCCTCTTTTTTTTTCAATGTTTGGTCATTGCAGTTGCTTATTAACTCTTCCTCTAAAAGTTGGGGGACATCAGGGCACTGAGGCAAACTGCGGCGTCGTTCACTATGTGCTTATTAGCACGGGCTGCCCTTTGAATAGATGAGGACCCTAGAACTGACCTACTCAGATCCAGGCTCTGCTACCTGGTACACCCAGGCTCCCTGAGCCCACGTCCTGGGGCCTCATCCCTTCTCTCTGCAATGACTGGCCTAGTGAAGGGACGAAGTCTGTGGGACAGGAAGCAGTAAAGCAGGATGTAGGACCTGAGTGGATGTAACAGCATGATAAAAGGGTTGGAGGAGGAGCCTTGCTGACGACAGCGAGAATGTGCAGTTTCCGCTTTGTCTTCCTGGGCTTCCTCTCCATCCGTGGATCCACCGGCCTTCAGTTGTCTCCTTGTCTTTCAGGAGGATAAATAGAAGCTTAGTTTTGTTCCTCCACCTCCAGGGCCAAAATTCATGATTAATTTTGCTTTTATACATAGCTTTCTCCCCTGGCCTCAGAGCAAATATTAGGGGAGGTGCTGGTGGAAAGGTGGGTGCCCAGCTGAGAGGTGCCTGTCTCTCCACAGACACGTGCTCACAAGGTCAGACAACATGACACGGCCCAAAGGCTCGGAAATGCAGGTTTGGCCTTTTACTGCTGAAAGACCCCATTTAATTGCGTTTGAACAACTCCAGCACTGTAAGGTGGGCTTCGGATTTCTTGCCCTGCATTTACATTAGGAAGCAGCGTATCAGACTTCATCAGGTGAAGTGAGAAAAAGTGATATCATGAACTTAGCGTAACCCAATTTTCTTTTAAAAGTAAATAGGGCAGTGAAAAAAGAAGCTAATCTATATGTTTGGTAAGGAGCTCGAGGGAGTTTAAGATATGTCATCAGGAAAAATAAAATAAAACAACCGTAGGCTCTGCTTGTGGATGTTTGTCATCTTTGTCTCTTCTTTTCCTCTCTGCCGGGGCTTGCAGATTGAGCCTGGGTGACAGGGGTTGGGGACAAAAGTAACCCAGGGCTGTGGTCTAGAGAGGGCTATTAAAACAGCCTCCAGAGCCCGCAGACTTAGGAGATGTCCTCGCATTCACTGGCAAAGGCTAATTACACAATGATGTCGCCAAACAATTCATGCAGGCTACTACAAGTCAACAATGGCGCCTCTCACCGGACCCAGCAGGCACTGAGGATGTACAGCCCTGCCTGTCCCCAGGGTGGGTAACAAGCTGGGGCTTGTTTCTACCCCAGTTCATGAGAATTTTTTTTTCTCAAAACTCCAGCTAGCGTCAACTGAACAGCCCTGGACTGTGCCCTGGGCTGCAGGTTCCTGGTTGTTCACTGATCCCTGAGCTGAACAGAGAAATGTTCTGTTCTGAGCGGATCTGAGTGAGAGGGGAGGGTGGGAGGGGCCGACGGGCAGGCAACAGGCTGGGATCTCTCACCATTTCTTCAAAGCGCAGCCTCTGAATGTCAGGACTTGAGTGAAACACCTGTGTCTGCTTCTGTTGTCCTGGCTCCACCCATACAACCAGCCCCCAACGTGCACCTTGAAGGCCCTGATTGTTCTCATCCCCACTGCTGCCAGGTGGTGGCCCCAGAGGACCCTAGAGAAACCCTGCAGGGAGGGAGGTGAGAGGCTTCCCAAGGCCACCCAACAGCAGATTCAGTCAACTATACTTTTTTTTTAGATACCCCCATAGGCCACCAAGCAAAGGGCAGCAAGCCATTTCCTCACCATGGGCCCCTCTTCCCCAGAGCTCACAACAAGGAGTTATCTTTTCAGCAGACAGGGTGAAGAGAGAAGGTGAGACAGACAAATAATGTCGCAGTGGCCTTTTGCAAACCAATGCAACTGTGGGCTGGAATTTTCAAAAGAGCCATAGCGCCATTACGAGTAGGTAAAAGGAGTATGCTCAGCGGTCATAAAATTGCAAAAACAACATATAGCTTATTTGGTCTGTCTTGTCCACAATTCGTTTCCTTCTGTTTTTTGTCTTCTAGAGTGATGGTGAGGATGTGATAGAGACAAGAGGAAGGTAGAGCCCCCAAGGAGGAACAAACAGCAGGAGGGTCCCCTGACCCTCACGCTCTGCCCTTTCTTGCCTCCTAGTTCCTTCATTGCAATGTTGATCCCTCTACAAGGTGTCAGGTTGGCCCCATCCATGCAGGTATTTTGTCTCTTGTTACTGTTGCCATTACTAGCATTATCACACATTTGACACCGCTATTCTTAGTGAAAACAACTGGGTAGATCTTGTCCACAAGAACCAACTTTGGGCATTGGAGGTGGTTTTGAAGAGCGAGCCAAGGGAGGCACCTGCAGTGGGGAGTGAACCCCAAGCCAGTTCTGCCAGGGGTCTGGTAACGAAGCCTGAAAGTTTTTGCCATTTTTATGGGATTGTGAAAATTCCTAGAGAAAACAAACATCTGCTCCCCATCACCTCTAAATAGTTGAAAAATATATCCCAGAATTGTAAGACTACATACTTTAATTTTATTGAAACATCAATATCATGTCGAATAAATGGGATGTCTAACGAAGTCTTGAGCAGCAGGCAGCATAATATAAGGGTGAGGGGATGGGCTTCTGCCTCTTCATTGTTGCTGTTATTGGCTGTCATTGAGTCGATTCTGACTTCCCCTCCTATCACTACCACTGCACTTCCTGGGTGGTGAAACAGTTAAGAACTTGACTGCTAGCTGAAAGGTTGGTGGTTCGAACCCACCCAGAGGTGTCTTGGAAGACAGGCGTGGTGATTCGGATCCAAAAGGTCACAGCCTTGAAAATCCTATGGAGCAGTTCTACTCTGCACATGTGGGGTCACCATGAGTCGGAATTAACAGCGACTAACAACCGCCACTACCACTTCTGTCTTTCACCACCTATGGGACAACAGACAAATGATTTAACCCCTAATAGCCTATTTCTTAATCTTGAACGTGAGGATAAGTCTCCTTTGCAGAGCAATTAGTAGGATCATAGGTAATGTTGCCAAAGCACCCAGGCTGGGGCCTGGATGCAGCGATTCTAAACAAGGAATTCAAACCTAAACCTAAGCCCTGTGTCAATGAGTTTCTATAAGACAGCCTCCCAGCACCCACCTGGACCCCTGCCAGACCCTGGACCGTGGGTTTTCCTGGTCCAGGTTCTGCTCTGGTCTAGTGAGGATGAATTTAGCACAATACAAGTATTTGGTGTCTGGGAGGTTTCTCTCTCTTGTATTATGTGACCTGTATTTTCCAGTTTATTTGGTCTCTTTGGAATGGGTAGTGTTATGGATTGACCTTATCCCCACAGAAGATATACTGAAGTCCTCACTCCTGTACAAAGAGCCCTAGTGGTACAATGATTAAGCACTCAGCTGCTAACCAAAAAGCCAGTGATTTGAACCTACCAGCTGCTCTGTGGAAGAAAAGGCCTGGCAATCTGCACCCATAAAGATTACCGCCTAGGAAACTCTATGGGAGCAGTTCTACTCTGCCCTGTAGGATCTCTATGAGACGGAATTGACTTGACCACACACAACCATGTACCTGTGAACGTGACCTTGCTTGGAAGTAGTTTTTCTTTGGTTATCGGTTAAGCTAAATGAGTATTGAGTAGAACAAATGAAGCCTTATAAAGAGGAGAACAGGCTTGGAAACAGTAGCACGTGCAGGGAGAAAATGCTGTGTGAAGCCAGGTCTATGAGCAGAAGGATGCCAAGAACTGTCGGGAGCCCCAAAACCAGGAGAGAGGCAGGGAGCAGCTTCTCTCTCCGAGCCCTCAGAAGGAATCAACATGATGACACCCCAAATCTGTATTTTGAGCCTCCAGACCTGTGGGAAAATAAATTGCTGTTCTTTAAAGCTGCCTTTTTTTGGGTATCTTGTTACAGCAGCCCTGGGAGAGGAAGACAGATAGGTCAGCGGACGTGTTTTCAGTATCGGTTTCTGCTGGATGGTCAACTACCGATCACATAATGTCTGTTTTACCTTCCATAATTCTTCCTCTTGGACACCAGCTTTTAATAACTAAGGAAGAGATATTTTATAACAGGGGAAAGGAAAGATCTGTAAAAGGCGTAGTCTCAGAAATCCGTAGGAATCTCTACCCAAGCTTTCTGTTAAAATGAAAGAAAGCTAGGTCTGGTTTTGCTCAGCTCCCTGCTGAGTTCAAGGCAGCACTGACTTGGGGAACGAGCCGCTGGGACGGGGGAAGCGCAGCAGGGCTTCACAGCGTCTACCTTCGAAAGGATGGATGATACCGTAAACTGTTAAACTTATGAGTTAATGTGGTTGTACCTTGATTCAATGCAATGATAGGATATAATGAGGCCTTTGAGTTTAGTTAATCCATACAATTTATAAATATAGCCAGTATGTATTAAAGACTGGCTTGGATTCTGGAGACTGGGGTAAATAGTTTGGATTCTAAAGGATGGTTTGTTTATTTGTTATTTCTACAGTTGTCGATAAGGGTGGCACAATGGTTAAGTGCTTGGCTGCTAACCAAAAGGTCGCTGGTTCGAACCCACCAGCCACTCCTTGGTAGAGAAGACCTGGTCATCTGTTTCTGTAAAGATTACATACAGCCTTGGAAACACTATGGGGGCAGCTCTACTCTATCCTATAGGGTCTGTATGAGTTGAAATTGACTCCATGGCACACAATGACAATGCTCTTGCATTAGCTGAGCACCCCCTAGTGGCTGATCCTGGAGCAATGGGGAGATTTCATTACAGCCAGGCTATTCAAAGTGTAGTCCCTGGAGCAGCTGCGTCAGCATCACCTGGAAGCTTGTTAGAAATGCAGTCTTTGGTCCCATCCCAGAACTACTGAATCAGAATCCGTTTCTTCACAGATCTCCTGGTGCTGTGTGTGCACATTGAAGTTTGAGAAGCACTGCATTGGAAACAGCTGGGAGCTGATGTTTGGGAGCCCCAAGGGCATTCACATCTGAGTTATGTCACTGTATGGGTGAAAACTCGCTGGGCACTCTTCATAACAGAATGGAATGCTCCAAAAGGTGAGTCCATCTTGGACTTGACTGAGGGGTCTTAGTTACTGCCGAATGATAATAAAGACGAATGTCCACTGAGTACTTACTCAGTGCCAGGTACTGTGCTAACCAAGGTACTGTGCTAACTGAGGTACTGTGCTAACCGAGGTACTGTGCTAACTGAGGTACTGTGCTAACCAAGGTACTGTGCTAACCAAGCGCCTTACTTACTTTAGTTCATTTATCCCTCCTGACCACTCTTTGAGGGAGGTATTCTTTATATATAAATTATATATATATATAAATTAATTTTGTTGAGAATATGCACAGCAAAGCATAAACCATTCAACATTTTCTACATGTACCATTTAGTGACATTGATTTGCTGTTGTCAATTTGATTTCATACAGATATTCTTAAAGGAGGGTAATGCTCAAGCAGATATTCTTTACTAGTTAAGATAAACTGTTGCTTGGTTTTAAAAAGACTTTAGGGGATATTTTTGGTTTAAGATTTAAAGATTATCTCAGGGCAATAGTTTCAGGGGTTCATCTAGCCTTCATGGCTCTGGAAAGTCTGGAGTCTATGAGAATTTGAAATTCTTTTCTTCATTTCCCCCCCCTTTTGATCAAGATTTTTTAATGGAATCTTTGATCAAAATGTTTAGTAATGATAGCTGGGCACCATTCAGTTCTGTTCTCCTGGCAAAGGAGGCATTTGTTGTTCATGGAGGTAATTCCATATTTTTCTCCTATTCCTGGCTCTCCTTCTTCTGTTGTTCCAGGCAAATAGAGACCAATTCTTGTGCCTTGGATGGCTGCTCTCAAGCTTTAAAAAAAATTTTTTTTTATTGTACTTTTAGGTAAAGGTTTACAGAGCAAACTAGTTTCTCATTAAACAATATACATATTGTTTTGTGACATTGGTTGCCAAGCCCATGACATGTCAACACTCTCCCCTTCTTGACCCTGGATTCCCCATTACCAGCTTTCCTTCCCCCTCCTGTCTTCTCATCCTTGCCCCTGGGCTGGTGTGCCCATTTAGTCTTGTTTTGTTTTATGGGCCTGTCTAATCTTTGGCTGAAAGGTGGACCTCAGGAGTGACTTCGTTACTGAGCTATAGCAGTGTCCGGGGGCCTGCCTGCAAGCTTTTTAAGACCCTAGGCACTACACACTGATCTGGGAGATAGAACAGAAGCCCTAAACATGTTATTAGGCTGTGAAAAGATGATCCTAAACTTCCAAACCAAGAAATCAAATTCTGTGAGGTTTTTGGTTGTACATAAGCAGCCTCCACAGCTACTCTTTCTTTTTTGTCTTTATTGTAAATATATCCGTCACACAACTTTTGCCAATTCAACTTTTTGCGGGTGTACAACTTATTGACAGCCATTACGATAATCAGCTGTGCAATCCTACCTTTAATCAATGAAATATTTCCATCGCTGTTAAACCTCTTTTTCCCCTCCCTCGTGTCCCTGGTAACTGCTAATAAACTTGATCCCTAAACATTTGCCTTTTCTTATCCTTTTATATAGGTGAGATCATACAATATTTGTCCTTTTGTGACTGACTTATTTCACTCAGGGTAATGTCTTTCAGCTCCATCCACACTGTACTATGTATCAAGACTTCATTTCTCCTACTGGCTGAATAGTATTCCATTGTATGTATGAACCACATTTTGTTTATCCATTCATCCGCTGGTGGGCAATTAGGTTGTTTCCACCTTTGGGCTATGATAAATAGTACTGCAAAGAGCTATGGTGTACGAGTCTCCGGGCCTCTGCTTTCAAGTCTTTTGGAGTGGAATTGCTGGGTCAAATGGTAGTTCTATTTTCAGTTTTTT
Organism: Elephas maximus indicus; assembly: GCF_024166365.1. Lineage (NCBI taxonomy): Eukaryota > Metazoa > Chordata > Mammalia > Proboscidea > Elephantidae > Elephas > Elephas maximus. The sequence goes on along the minus strand of NC_064835.1, from coordinate 76,860,972 downwards.
GAGGAGCTGCCACACTGTTCTCTACAATGGCTGTACCATTTTGCAGTCCCACGAGCAATGAGTAATGGTTTCAATTTCCCCACATCCTCGCCAACATTTGTTATTTTCTGTTTTTTTTTCCCCCTAATCTTAGGAAATGAAAGCTTACTGCATCTCTGTGATGGGGATCCACAAACAGGAGAGGTAGAGGGTGGGGCGGCTTTCATTTCAAAGCCCTTGAATACCCTCCAGCATTCTCAAGCGTTTGGGTAGAGCTTGTAGCCTCAGCCCAGGTTGCCCCTGAGGGGCTAGGTCCATGCGTGCTACCTCTACCACACTCTGTGGCTTAGAGAAGAGTCCTAATTTGAACTTGCTTGTTGTCTTGTTGGCTGCCATCGAGTGGATTTTTGACTCGTGGTGACCCCATCTAACAGAGAACTGCCCCAGAGGGTTTCTTAGGCTGTAATCTTTATAGGAGCAGATCACCAAGTCTTTCCTCCCGACGAGCGGCTGGCGGGTTCAAACCTATGACCTTTTGGTTAGCAGCTGAGAGCTTAACTGTTGCAGCACCAGGCTTCCTTAAACTTGCTTAGTGCTTTTCAGTTTTCAAAGTAATTTGTACACGTGTTAGCTCTACTGGTATACCAAAAGCAAACAAACAAAACCAAAAAAACCCAAACCCATTGCCGTCGAGTCAATTCTGACTCATGGCTACCCTACAGGACAGAGTGGAACTGCCCCATACAGTTTCCAAGGAGTGCCTGGTGGATCCGAACTGCCGACCTTTTGGTTAGCAGCAGAACTCTTAACTACTGGGCCACCAGGGCTCCATTCAGATATGATTTTTGTAAATTTACGATAGAGAAAACAGAAACAGAGGGAAAAAGCATGGCTTACATAGTACTTTATATTTACTAAGTACCAGGTGCAGAACTAAATTCCACCGTACATATATTTTATTTAAAGATGAAAAGCTGGCCTGACATGAATGTTGAGCTCTTTCAAAGGCAGAAAGGATTGTACCTCAACTGGATGGGTATCCTGTTTCGGTTTCCCTCAAAGTATCTGGCAGTCCCCAAAACCAGAATTATTTCATCTTAAAACGTTTTTCCTGAGGGTCGGTTGGATGGGCTCCATCATATTGGCTAACATGCATGGAGAATATGCTATGTACTAGACTCCGTTCTGAGAACTGTGGGTGTTAAGGTGTTTAATTCTTACAGTGGCCTGTGAGGTAGACACCACTGATGTCTCCATTTTGCAGGTGGGGAAACTGAGGCTTGAGAGGTGAAATAACTTGTCTCAGTTAAAATAGGGGTTTACATTCAGGCAGGAGTCCTTGCGCTGTGCAAACACTTAATGAACTTTGCTGCTAACCAAAGGGTTAAAGGTTAGAGTCCACCCTGAGGTGCCTCGGAAGAAAAGCCTGGCAATCTAATTCCAAAAAATCAGCCATTGAAAACCCTATGGAACACGGTTTTACTGTGACACACATGAGGTTGCCATGAGTCAGAACTGACTTGACAGCAACTGTTTGTTTTTAAATTGAGGCAGGGAGGTTCCCTTTTGGAAGAAAGTCTTCCCTTTTGGCTGGCGCCAGCTCTGAAATACGTGCTTTTGTGCCACACTCTTTCCCTGGAGTTCTTGGCAAGTTGTCTGTGTGGGTTTTTATATTCACTATTCATTGACTCCACCACCCATCTGTCTGTTGTACTGTGATGACTTATGTGTTGCTATGACGATAGAAGCTATGCCACCACTATTTCAAATATCAGTAGGTCAACTATGGTGGACAGGTTTCAATGGAGCTTCCAGACTAAGGCAGACTAGGAAGAAAGGCCTGGTGATCTGCTTCCAAAAGCCAGCCAGTGACAACCCTGTGGGTCACAACAGAATACTGTCAGATATAGTGCTGGGAGATGAGCACCCTAGGTTGGAAGGCACCCAAAATGCACAGTGCCTGCCACGATGGACTCCAGCACACCAACTATCGTGGGGATGGGGAAGGGCAACGTTTCTTTCTGTTGTATATGAGGTCGCTCTGAATTGGAGCCAACTTCGTGGCTATTAAAAACAACACTTCATTGTCTCTGAGTATTAAGCTCGGCAAGGGCCCAGGTAAATAAAAACCAAACCCAACCAGAGTGAGCTTCTTAGGTTGGAGAAAAAGGAGTGCTGAGCCACTGGCCATGGGCTCAGGAAGAGGCCTGGGCAGGCGACTGGGGACGTTCGTGGTCCTGATGAAATGAGGTTTCTGCCAAGTTCATGGCTTTCTTGGGTAGGGGCTGCTGATGGTAGTGCTGTGAGTTTGGGTCTCAGTGATTACATGAAGGCCACGGTCATAATCAGCCTTTCTGGCTCTGACATATCTGCTGACTGCTGAACTGGTGCAGGGTAAAAAAGATCTTTGGAATGAGGACCAGTGCAGAGGGAAAGCTCAGACTCCAAACGTGGGGGATGTAACTTCCTGTTTCAGGGCCACACTTAAAGAGTCCAGTCACCCAAGGACCTCAGGCAGGGCTCCATCCACCATGCCACACCACAAGGCCCAGCTGGTTATATCTGCCTATTTCCCCGATGGACAGAGGCCTGGTGACTTGCCCAAGGCCACACAGCTAATTGGTAGCACAGCCATGACTGGAGGTCTTTTGACTCCAGGTTCCTTTGAGGGCGTCTTTCAGGCCTGTGTTCTGCCTTCTTACTGCAAGCTGGTTTCCAATTAAGCAATTAAGAGCTAGAGGTGAGTTGAGGTGTGTGCACTCATTTCTAAGACTCCAGGACTCAGGGGAATTTGCTTTCTCTCCGTAGGTGACCTCACTGATGGACCAGAGAAAATGTCTCCTCCTTTGCCTTAGAGCTCTCCAGGCTGGCCAGGTATTAGAAGAGCCACCAGGTAGTGACAGAAAACCACTGTGGAACCAGAGTGTGTGCGAGAGGAATTCACACAAAACAGACTACCTGGAGGACAAAAAAACCCTAGACCCACTGCCTTTGAGTTGATTCCAACTACAGGACAGAGTCGAACTGCCTCCCATAGGGTTTCTAAGGAGGAGCTGGTGGATTTGAACTGCTGACCTTTCGGTTAGCAGCCAAGCTCTTAACCACTTTGTCACCAGGGCTCCTCAAAGACTCAAGCAGGTCTGAAATTCAAACCCAGTAGCTATAGACAGGATGACTTTTTTAGCTCTTAACCACCTAGGGAACAGTTACTTGTTTTCCAGGTTTCACAGGCAAAGCGCCATTTCTAAATAGGTGGTGAGCATTTGACATCTTCACATATTAGGAGTCTGTCCCTGAGTGATCCTTACTGAATTGGTTTAAATTCCCCAACAGAAGACACATTAGTAATGGCAGCGACTTCACCGCAGGTCATTCTGGCAGTCAGCCTGGAGCCCTTGGGCCTCCTCTAATTTGTGAATTAATTAACATATGGCGGCGGGGTAGGAAAGCTTGGCTTTAAAGGCATGCAAATCAATTATTACCAGAATCATCCACTTAAGCAATTTGGAAAGGAGGGACTGGCTCTCCCTCCAGGGCACCCCTGCCCTACTGCACAGTGGGGGGAAGCTGCTCTCCTCTTCAGCTTGCCTACCTTTCTCAGCTGCTCTTCAGATGCAAGCCCTTTTCTACTCTCCAGATTTTTTGTAAGAACATAGGGTTGGGCAGGGGCTTTTGGGAAACCCTGGTGGCACAGTTGGTAAGAGCTGCTAACCAAAAGGTCAGCAGTTCAAACCCACCAGCTGTTCCTTGGAAGCCCTATGGGGGCACTTCTACTGTATCCGACAGGGAATTGGCTCGACAGCAACAGGTTTGGTTTTGTTTTGGTAGGGGCCTTAAGACGGAGTCCTGGTGCTGCAGTGGTTAAGCGCTCAGCTGCTAACCAAATCGTTGGCAGTTTAAACCCACCCGTTGCTCAGCGGGAGAAAGACGTGGCAGTCTGCTTCCTTAGAGGTTATAGCCTTGAAAACGCTATATAGGGTCACTATGAGTTGGAATGGACTCCACAGCAATGGGTTTGTTTTTTTTGGTTTAGGGGTCTTATAGGTCCCCTGGGATACCCAGTTTCCTCCCAGCTTCCATCTAGCCTACCTCCCTTAGTATCTCTCCAGGCCACAAATCCAAGAGGCCACTTGGTACATTTTCTGATGCAGAGGCACCTGGTCCTACCTCTTATATAAATGCCAATGAAAACCAAACCATAATGAAAACAGGAAAGAAACATCGCAAGGTAGGATCTGTAAGCTTGTGAGACTGATTTTTTTTTTTTTTACACGTGGTCTGTGGAATCTATTAATTGTGATCACTCTTCATATATTTCCCTTGGCCTCATTTGATTTAAAAAAAATGTGTAGGAAAACTTAAATTGTTTAGCACTTTGTGGCTCTTTGCAAAATACCTTTGCATCTGTGGTCTCATTGGTTTTTCCAATAATCCCATGAGATGGCTAGGTCTCATCTTAGTATACCCTTATTACAGACGAGAAAAATGAGACTCATAGAAGTTAAGTGACTTGTTCACTGAGCCACAGTTCAATGATAGCAAGTCTTCCTTCATAGATCTGCTGTCTGATTGATGGGCCATTTTTGACTATGGAACAGGACGATATTTGCCTTCAGTGTAATTCATCTTGTTCAGGTACTAGGAATGGCTTCATTCTACAACACTCTTACTGAAAGATACCAATAATCAACAACTACTGCTCAGATGAAAGGGCTTAGAGACTCACATTCCTTGGTGTTGGGAGGGGCCAGGAGGCAGGAGTAGCAGACCAAGCCGTAGATGTTCCTGGGTCTATTTTCCAACATGTAGTACCTACAGGGAGGGCAAGACAAGACAAAACAGAGCACAAGTGAGTTGGGCAACTGAACAGGCCCTATTTACTGACCAAGATGATATCCTGACCATTTGGCATGCTCCACAATTGAAGCATTTAGTCAGGCATGAAACAGGCACTGTGGAAACCGGGAGCCCTGCCAAGCCAGTAGCCTATTTGGACCACGGAGTTTCCATGGAGGCTCTCAGCATGTCTTGAAATGGAATATTCTTTTTCTAGTATTAGGCCAGTTTGGGCCTTTCTGTTAATCTCCTCCACCTTTTGGGTCCTTTCACTGGTGGATTTGTTTAGCGTGTTCATATCATGGTCATCTTCATTGACATCATCAACCAGAAACATGGGAGTGTCCACTGTGTGCAGGCCCTGTTTAGTTCTCTGGGTATCTTGCCCATCAGGGAACCGTACTCCCTTGGAGGAAGAGGGCTCCCTCAGCAAGAGCCCCTTCTCGGAGGCTGTAGTGTGCTGGGATTATTGGGGAAGTGTCTATGAGCCTCTGGAATGTTCGGAACCTCCATACACGTTTGCTGAATGAAAGTGCCTGGACTGGGGCTGCTGTAGACAGACAGCTGCAGTGTCCAGAGAGGTCAGTGGAGATGGCTTTAAAGACAGCCTGAAATGCAATAGAGTCAGGATTCAATTCTGTTTGCTTCCTCCTCAGGAAGTACTTGACCGGAGACACCTAGATAATTGCAAGAGTTCAGACTGGGGATTATACTCTTAAAGAAAGGGGCACATTCTTCACAGTGAAAAAAATGGAAATCCTTTACCCCAGAATGACGCTCTGTGCTCTTTCAAGTTTCCTGATGTCAAAAGACCAGCCCAAGGGCTTAAGTCCTGCCTCTCAGAACGCACTTCCCAGAGAGCCTTGCCACTTTGGGTCTGCGTTCTCTGCAGCCCACCACGACCCACCTGTAACACGGCAGGCCCTGCTGACATCACTGTCCTCTCTCCTGGTTTCACAACCTGGCTCCTTTCTAACTGCAGGCTTTGGTGCTTATCTTGGCATATGTCAGCTTTCCATAAACAAACATTCAGCAATGGTCATGGAGGCCATGTATCACATAGTGAGAAGTCGATTAAATAAAGTGAGTTGGTGCCAACATTTTCCGTTTATTACAATTCAAGAAATGAAAAAATCCCTCTCTACTATTGGATTTTTTTTGGTGGTTGTTTTTTTAATCTCTTTTTTATTGGTCGTGTACAACCCAGGTACTCTGCTCATCACACTGGTAACCAGCAGCTCAGAGGAGCAGCAGCGCTCATGGAGGGTATGTGGGGGGAGAGTCTTTGGACCTCAGCCTTCAGGAGTTTGGACCGTTACCAGCAACATTATGATAATAATCGCCTGCCCTTCTTCAAAGCCTCTTGTCCTCAGATCCCAGTGTATCTTGTAAACATTAATTAACCAATCTCAAAACACCCCTCAGAGAAGCCACAATAGCTAGTTTTACAGTTAAGCCTTGTAGAAATAGCCTCTCTCAAACATAGTTTTCTGCCACCATCCATAAGCCATTTCTTTGCCTGTGGAAGAGGAAGCAATACTAGGGTAAATGGAAGATCAGCTCTCCCAGCAGGGGCTCATATGTGAGTGGGCCTAAGGGAGGGTGAGCCTGGCAGCCAGGTCAGTCAGTGCCAGTCCCCACTCCCAGCTTTTTATGCCCAGATCAAATGTCACCACTTCCAGGATGCGTTTCAGATATGAGTTATTCTTCCTCTTTACTTTCACCTCCATTGGATTCTCTCTCCTGCCGTATTGTAATTTTCTGTTCCCCCCTCCACTGTGAGGTCCTCGAGGGCAAGACTTGTTCATAGTTATGTTTCTAGTACCTAGTACTGAGGAAGGAGTCCCTGGGTAGTGCAAATGGTTAAGTGCTTGACTACTAGTCAAAAAGTTAGGGGTTGAAACCCACCCAGAGGTGCCTCAGAAGACAGTACTGGCAATCTGTTTCCAAAAGGTCACGGCCTAGGAAACCCTATGGGGCAGGTCTACAGGCAGTCCCAGATTTATGACAAGGTTCTGTTCCAACGTCGTAAGTCAGCTCTGACATAAGTTGGATACCTCTTTTCTTTTGGTTTTCATTATTATTGGTATCTTTATAAATCTGATCTTTATTTGTCTTTGAGGGTTGGAAACGTTACATTGAAACTTACAGATAATGACATCAGCAAATTACACGCTGCGACATTGTATGTAGTACACATTACTAATGATGAGATGTAAAAAATAAAAAAAAAGTACAGTCATAAGAGCGGTTCATCGTAACTTGAATATGTCGTAAGCTGGGACTACATGTAGTGTGCACACATGGGCTGCCAAGAGTCACAATCAACTTGAAGGCAACCAACAAAAACAACACCAACAGTACTGAGGAAGGAAGGTTCTTAGTCAGTATTGGTTGGATAAATGCAAGAATGACACCAAGGTCTTCTCCACAGAAGTCCACGATGTGGACGTTGAGAATCCCTGAGGGGCATTTTGTACATCTTTCCTTCCTTTAAAAGCAGAGCCACAGTCATGACCATCCTGCTTCCTTGCCCTGAGTTGGCCATGTCAAGGCAGCACTGTCTTGGATGAACATCAAAAGCCACACTGGTGGCAGGTGCAAAGTGTTTTGGCTTTAGAACAGAGCTCCTACCAGCGTACTTGATGTCTGGCTGGTCCCCAGGGCTACTGTATTTTCTGCAGTCTACACAGGCACCTGGTGAGGGAGCCCAGAGGGGCCTTGGTTCTCTCTTGGGGTGTGTTTCCTGCCTTTTCTTCACACAAAGGTATCAGACTGCATTCATCCAGAGAGTGCATTTTTTAAAGTCCCACAAATCTGAATAAGCTAGTGGCTGAACCCTCCTACGAAGACGGGGTGCTTGGACCAAGTGATATAATGTTCTAAAGAACTTAGCAAAGAAACAAAATTGAAAGGCTATCAATTTTTAAAAATATACTCACTCCAGGAAGCTGTTACCTAATTTTACTGTTTGACTGAGCATGAGTGATAAGTACCTCCAATAAAGAGAAGGCGCCATTTCTTAGCCTGTATTGTTAAGTTTTTCTCTTTAGGACTAACCTAAACTCTTCATGGTATAGCTTATATCCATACCTCTCATCCTGGGCTAGACAGGGAGGGAGAATAATTGCTTATCTTCTTTCATAGGACAGATTTTCATCCACTTGATGCCGGTTGCTCATATAGGGCCCCCTGTGGCGCCACTAAGGAGTTTAAGATCCCTCATCTTTCTGTAAAGGTCTAATTTCCTACTCTCTGATCCATATTTTGACTTTCTCTAGTTCTTTAGGTTTTTTTTTTTTGTTCTTCATGGGTTGATTAAAGTGTATAGTTCAAGACAAAATTCACTTTTAAATGCGGTTTTCAGAATCTTCTAGTTAGGAATTGACTTCCTCCAAGTCAATAGGTATAGATCTTTCCCAAAGTTTTTCTTTTCTCTGGGGTCCTACACTAAACCTGTTGAAAATATGCTTGTAATTGGCCCCAATGGATCATCAGATGCTCACTTTTCCCTCTAAAATGTTGACAGGTAAAACCAACCACTGTTGTTCTTCTCTCCCCTAGCCTTCCTAGAGCCTCTTATTTGAAGGGAGTGGGCATGGCATGGCACCCAGCCAACAGAAGCTTCTCCAGTGGGTAAGACGATGCCCTGGAGGAGGTTATGAAATCAAGCCTCCTTGCTCTTCCTCTTCTCATGCTTTTGTTCCCTAGTCCTCCCACACAGACCTTTCTCAACAGGAAAGCCCCCACGTACTGCTGCTCATTGTTCAGCGAGGTATCTCGGCCACATACTGATACACAGCGCAGCCTGAAAGAATAAGGAAAGAGTTCCTGCCAAACCACAAGGGTGGAGAGAGGGCCAAAGAAACCAAACTTGTGGCGTTACAAAGACAAATACAAGGTAGTCTGCATCCGCAGCCAGATAACTGCATGAATTCAGGAATGAAAACACCCTTTCATTGAGGTAAAAATGCCAACTTGCCAAAATTCCTTGTAACCCTCCCCTGTGACATAGGATGAGAGAGTCATTTTGTTCTCCAAACCTAGAGAATATAATAGGAAGCTGGAGGCATTCAGAGTCCTACGCTGATAGAGCACTGACAGGAAGTTCCCTAGAGAGAGGGCATTAGCCAATGAGCGGAGGCTGGGGAACAGGAGATAAAGAAGGTACCTTCTATTTTGGTAGCCTTGGGCTTGTTGTTGTTATTAGTTGTCTTAGAGTCAGTTCCAACTCATAGAGGCCCCATGTACAACAAAACAAAACACTGCTCAGTCCTGTGCCATCCTCAGAATCCTTGCTATGTTTGAGCCCATTGTTGCAGCCACTGTGTCAGTCCATCTCCTTGAAGGCCCTCCTCTCTTTCACTGACCCTCTACTTTACCAAGCATGATGTCCTTCTCCAGGGATTGGTCCCTCCTGATAACATGTCCAAAGTCTAGCTAACCTTGTTTCTAAGGAGCATTCTGGCTGTACTTGTTCCAAGATAGATTTGTTTATTCTTCTGGCAGTCCATGGTATATTCAGTATTCTTCACCAACACCATAATTCAAAGGCATCAATTCTTCTTTGGCTTCCTTATTCATTGTCTATCTTTTGCACACATGAGAGGCAATTGAAAATACCATGGCTTGGGTCAAGTGCACCTTAGTCCTCAAAGTGACATCTTTGCTTTCTAACACTTAAAAAAAAAGGTCTTTTGCAGTAGATTTGCCCAATGCAACAACGTTGCTTGATTTCTTGACTGCTGCTTCCATGGGCGTTGATTGTGAATCCAAATAAAATGAAATCCTTGACACCTTCGGTCAAACTGAAAAGTGACTCTATGGTTTTCACATCAGTGGAGCAGTGTGAGGGTGCACTGAGATGCAATGTTGAGATGCATCTCCCTGCACAGTATCTTTCATGAAGTTATTGGATGGTGTGGTCCTTGGGTTGACTGGCCCAGGTGGTGAAGATAAAGTGTCGAGTGAGCAGGTTGCTGTTCTCACAGAGGGAAAGGGAGTTTCTCAGTATTTCAGAGCTGGAAAGAACCTTTTCAAAGCACTTACAGGGTCATCCATTTTTGTTTGGATCCTTCTAGAGGCATGGAGCTCACCACAACTGCATTACTGAACTTTAGTGAGTAGATACTTTCTGGCAAACACATTAGGACCAAGCAAATTATCTCCATTGTCACAGAATCAGTCTTTCTAATGACCAAGTGGATACCTTGCCTATGGTACAGGATGGTTTGCTGAATTAGCCCAGGTTTTATTTTCTCTGAGTCCCTGAGTGGTGCAAACGGTTAACGTGTTCAGCTGCTAACTGAAAGGTTGGAGGGTTGAGTTTACCCAGAGGTGCCTCAGAAGAAAGGTTTGGCAATCTACTTTCAAAAAATCAGCCTTTGAAAACTCTGGAGCACAGTTCTACTCTCTCACACACACGAGGTCACCATGAGTTGAAATCAACTCTATGGCAATTGGTAGTGGCTTGTCCTTTCTGGCTAGAAATTCTCTGTGGACCCAAATAAAAATGAAACAGCCTACTCAGTGCACATAGTCACTGTATGTTTTGGTCATCTGGAACAAAACCGTGGCTGAATTTCACAGAGTACTGATGCATCCATGGGTCTGAACCGTGGGTGAGTAGAGACAGGAATATGACAAGGAGCTCCATTTTCCCTCCCACTCTACAAAGCTGCCTCAGTGGGTGAACCTGTCTGGACCAGTGGCTTCCATCACCATTAATGCCTAGATGACTTCCACATCCTTATCCTCAGCCTGGATCTCTACCCTGAGCTTCATGCTTGTTTATCCATCTATGTGTTTATCTTGTCTGGATGTTCCATCCATAAACCTACTTCTGTCGAGTCAATTCTGACTCATAGCAACCCTGTAGGACACAGTAGAACTGCCCCATAGGGTTTCCAGGGCTGAAATCTTTATGGAAGCAGACTGCCACATCTTTCTCCCACAAAGTTGCTGGTGGGTTCGAGCTGCCAACCTTTCAGTTAGCAGCTGAGTGCTTAACCACCAGGGCTCCTTGGATGTCCCACAACCACCTCAAATTCCACACATACAAATCTGAACTCCTTATCTTCCATCCTCCCTCCACCTCTTCCTCCGGCATTCCACACCTTAGCAAATGGCGTCGCTGTCTATGCAGACATCTCCTTTCTCTACCGCCCCCGCCAGCATGCACTCAGTCTGCAACTTCAGTCAGTGCTACCTTTTGACTAGCTCTTAAATTCTTCCTCTTCCCTCAGCTCCCAATGCCTCCTTCTTTGCTCCAGTTCTTGCCACTTCCCACAGGGATGGTGCTAACCTCCTTCCTGGTTCCCTGGCTCCAATGTCTTCCCTGCCCAACCCGTTCTCCTCACTGCTGCCAAGATTATTATTGTTCAAATGCACAATCTATGTCTGACCATGTCATACAACAGCTTGACCCACAATCAAGTTCAAGCTAAAGATTCAAGTCTTCAGCATTATTCTCAAGAACCCTTTTCCATCTGGCCCCTGTCTACCTCTAACTTCTCCACACCCGTATAAACTATGCACCTTTCACTCTGGCTATTGGGACCCATTCATATTTCAGGCTGCTCACGTAGGAATTGACTCGAGGGCACTGGGTGGGTTTTTTCACACCTTCGAGGTTAAGATTGAGCATCTCTCCGTGCTACTTCTTAACCTAACTCCTACTTGTCCTCCAAGACTTGGCTCCAGCATCACCTAGAAGTCTTCTTTGATCCCTTCCAACTCTACCCCCTGAACCAGGAAGTGAGGGGGGTCCCTCCTCATCTTCGAGAACACTACATGTGTACCTTACCACACTGTGCTGCGGTCACTGATATTCTTGTCTCTCTCCTCTCCTGAAAAGAGAGGAACCATGTCTTTTTTCTTTGGCTCACTAGCACCTACCTGGTAGGTTCTTAATTCAAGGGTTTACAAAAATAAATACTGGAGCTGTTGTGTTAGGAACGTTGGACCAGATACTCACACTGAGAGACTCCCAAAGGAAGTTTAGTTTTTCAAAGAGGGGTATTTTCTTTCCTAGGTGGGCATGGAAGATGTGCCTACTTTGTCTTGGCACATCTATAGGTAGTCCCAGAAAGCTCTGCATTTCGTTCACAGATCAGGTATCTGTACCAATAAAAATCAATCAAGATGAAGTCCTAGGGAGCATGTAAGTTATCAGAGAATGATTCTAGCCATTTCATGTCAAGGTCCTATTGAGTTTCCCACATTCAGAGCTAAGCACAGTATCTGCACAGAGCAGTCCCTCAACAAATATGTGTGCAATTGGGTGTGAATGCATCGATTCTGGTCCTTCCAACACTGATGCTCCTTTGGTGAAGGCCTCACAATGTAATAATCTCAACAGATGGAGTTAAAGACTACCAGACTATAGAAACTTGTTTTTATTATATTTTCCAGGAGGGTAGTCTAATATTTTCCCTGGTTATAGCTATCTGTAGAGCCCTGGTGGCACAGTGGTTAAGAGCTTGGCTATTAACCAAAAGGTTGGCAGTTCAAATCCACCAGATGCTCCTTGGAAACCCTATGGGACAGTTCTACTCTGTCCTATACGGTCACTATGAGTCAGAATTGACTTGATGGTAATGGGTTTGGGTTTTTTTGGTATAGCTTTCTGCTTTTTTTTTGCAGATTTAAAAACAAGGTTCTGAAACAAGGTTCCCCTGCTTTATTAATTAACAAACATGTTTGAATTATACTCTGTGTCAGGGACATTTACATGGGGTTACCTAATAGATAGTTAGATATATGGGTCTGTAGCTCCTGAGGCAGGCTTGAGCTGGAGACAGAAAACTGGGGCGACTGATGGTGGGTGTGACCATCAGAGAGCGAAGAATGCAGAAGCCATGGAAATGGATGCTTCTCAGTAACAAATTTGAACTAAGGAAATAATGCTCTTGTATAACCAAAAAACCAAACTCTCTGCCATCAAGTTGATTCTGACTCACAGTGACCACACAGGACAGAGTAGAACTACTCCATAGGGTTTCCAAGGAGTGGCTAGTGGATTCAAACTGCTGACCTTTTGGCTAGCAGCTGAATGCTTAACCACAGCACCACCAGGGCTCCAACGTTTTTGTACAGGATTGTAGTTTTCTTTTTTGCAAAGTAATTCACATGTGTCATCTCATTGTAAGTATTTGATGAATTTGTTTATTTGGGTAGTCAGAGATATCATTATTACTATTTGGAGACAAGGTCACCTGGATGGGCTGCCTGTCCTGTGAACACTGGTGACACGACTAAGGCATCCTGGACCACATGTGTGTGGCTCCCTTTCTGCGGAGCTGCCCCTCGTGGAACAGGATGAGTGGCTGGAGTTATGTGACATGGCAGACCTGCAGGTGCTCAGGAGTTCCCAGTTCTCCTGCAGGTTCCCCAGGAGTCCTCACAAAGTGACATTCAGGGCTTTCTGCAGCAAGGTCCTGATGAGGCCCAACAGCACCCCATGCTTACCCGGGGAGACAAGGCCCACACTCAGCATCATTCTCCACGTCCCCCGGCGTCAGCACAGTGGCCCGGAAGAAGCCCTCACAGTCTTTGTGACGCCTGCATATCTGGTAGCCTCCTTTGGAAAACTTCTCTGCTGGGCACGGGACACAGTCATAGTCGTCATCTTTGGTGCCGTAGCCGCAGGACTGACAGGGGGAAAAGGAAATGGGACGCATGTGACTACAGTGACCTACTTCTAAGTAATTCAGACAGGTGGTCCATGGGCAATGACACACTGGCTGTTTCCGAAAGCTACTCTTGCTGAGCCCTGGTTTCCTGACTTATCCTCCATTCACCAGCTGTCATCCTGAGCAGCATTCCTTTTCTCAGGGGCTCTCCAGCTTCAGTCACTGCCCTTCTGAGTGCTCTGAAATAAGTTAAACAAGCTTCTACAATGTCCGGTGTACATCACAGACACCGGTGTCTAACGTTTCTCAGCTATCTGCTGGTTGCCGTTGAGTCACCCCCGACCATGGAGGCCCCGGGTGCATCAGTGTAGAACTGTGCTTCACAGGGGTTTCAAGAGCTGATTTTTTGGAATTAGATCACCCGACCTTTCTTTCGAGGCGCCTCTGGGTGAATTCGAACCTCCAATGTTTCGGTTAGCAGCTGAACATGTTAAGAGTTTGCACCCTTCAGCGACTCCCTCAGCTGTCTACAAGAACCCCAAATCTTGAAATCGTGGAAGCTTTGCTTAGTTCTTAACAGAACATATATGCTCGGTCTTCCCCAAAGGAGAAGGGAGACACAAAACTCAGGAATAAATAAGCTATTATTGGAAGACATTTCCGTTATGCTTCTGATTCAGATGATCCGAAACACATTTAATCAGGGTTGAATAGGAAAGTAACTGTCCTCTAAAAATATTAAAAATAACTCTGAGAAACCCGTTTACAGATGCCCCGCTGTCTCCCGCTGAGGTAAGCACTGTCCTTGGGTGCAGAGCAGCTGCAATCCTTCAGTCGCAATGTCTAGTGACTACAGAAGACTGCTCTTATTTGCCTGGGTGACCATACAGAGATCAAGGCAAGCTGTGGATGATGTTACATGCAGAAGAAAGCATCTCCCTTGACCTTGGCATTGAGGTTCACCCAGGCCCAGGAGTGGCGCGTGGCCAGTCCAGCTGGGGTAGGCAGGGTCCTTACCATGTAGGGCTCCTCCCCTGGCCCACACTGTGGACACTCATGGCACAGCCCTGTGGTCTGGTTGTAGTACTCGTTCTCGCCGCAGTTTGAGTATTCTGCTCTCGCTGAGTATATCAGAGACACCTGCCACAAGAAAGAGGGTCACTTTTGGCCTCCATGCCTCACTGGAAACACAAAGTACCTTTTCAGGGTCAGGGCCTAAGGAGCTTGGAGATGGCTTATAGGAAAGAAGGCACCTCCTAGAGGGTAGGGAACCCCATTCCATGTTTAGTAAGTTGAGTGTTTGATGCTCAATCAATCCCCAGTAATTTTTGTCTAATAAGCAGAGCATGACAACACTCTGCCTCCCACCAGCATGCTTCCACCCTGACCCGAGTGACATCCAGGAACCCCACCCTACCTTCGAGGTCTGCTTCAGTTCCTTTTCACCCATGTTATGGATTTCATTGTGTCCCCCCAAAATATGTGCTGTAAATCTTAACCCCTGTACATGTGGATGTAATGCCATTTGGGAATAGGGTTTTCTTTGTTATATTAATGAGACCATCTCAGTGTAGGGTGTGTTTTAAGCCAATTGCTTTTGAGATATAATAAAAGCACAGACTGGGGAAGATAGATGCCACGGCACATGAACATTGCCAGAGAACTGAGGGACAGAAGCTGAAAAGAGACAAGGACCTTCCCCTAGTGCCAACAGAGAGAGAGCTTTCCCCTAGAGCTGGTGCCCTAAATTTGGACTTTGAGCCCCCTAATCTGAGAGAAAATAAATTTCTGTTGGCTGAAACCACCCATGGAGCCCTGGTGGCACAGTGGTTAAGAGATCGGCTGCTAACCAAAAAGTTGGCAGTTCAAATCTGCCAGCTACTCCCTGGAAGCCCTATGGGTCAGTTCTACTCTATCCTATAGGGCCGCTATGAGTCGGAATCAACTCGATGGCAACAGTTTTTTTCTGAAAGCCACACACTTGTGGTATATCTGTTATAGCAGCACTAGATAACTAAGACCACCCATGAGAACTTTCTTTCATTGTCTCCAGGTTATGATCTGGCCACTCCCTCCAGGAGCATCTAAGCCAGCATGGCTCCTTCCAATGCCATAGATATGTCTGCTGGCATTTAGGCCTTGTGGTACTGTCTTAACCTCTCCATCAGGAAGAAAGCTCAGTGAGGGCCAGAAATAGGTCTTTTTCAACTGTGTGTCCCCCATATGGCTTGGTGCTCATCCAATATTCATTGAGTTGTGTGTATCTGAACACAAATGAGCATTTAACCATGTTTCTCTCCATGACTGTATAACAAAGACAGTTACCATTAAAATATGTTTAATTTGAACCAGGGACTGCGTTCAGCACTTTACAGGCATTTTCTTATTTAATCCTCACAAGAACCCTTTGAGAGAGGTGCTATTATCATAACATGTTCCCATTTTACAGTGGTGGAAACTGAGGCTCAAAAGACTAAGGAACTGGTCTACGGTCATATAGCTAATAAGGACATAGCAGGGCATGGGAACCCAAGCTGCTTACCACCAGCTCAGATGCAGGGCTGAGCCTTTCCCCACAGCCAAAGATGGATGGCTCAGTGAGTTTGCAAGACTTAACTGAAACGGCAGGTAAGGTGCATATAGCAGCTCAGCATTCTGACACACTTACCACCAGGACAGGGAGCCAGTTTACGGTCCCCCGCGTGGCCATCCTTTCCTGGGTGTCCACCTGCAAAGACACACTTCATCAGCACCAGGTGGGCACCAGGAGGCTGCCTCTTCTCTCAATGCATGCAGTGTAGGCCCTGGCCTTCCAGGAACAGCGCCATGCCCTGGAAGTCATGCCCAGCTCCACCCTGTGCAGTGGGCAATGAATTAATGCCCCCTCCCCAATCCTCGGGCCCACCTGCCTTCAAGGAAAATGTGGCTTCCTCATGGGTGTGATCTACTGGATTTTGCGTTTTTTTCTCACCCCAAAGCGGGGGGTGGGGAACAAATACACCCTGAAGGAAAAGGCAGATTTTAAGCTGAATCCTGGCTCCACGCACCTTGTGCTGACTCCATGGCCCTCACCCAGCATCACACCCATTCCTGGGAAAGAGCCTCAGAGAAGAAGGTCCTCGGGGAGCACATTGACGGGCCTGTTGTTAAACCCTGGGGTTTATGACTAATTGTTTAATGTGCTCAGAAAGCTTTGAAGAAGCCAGGCCTTACATAAGCTTTAAGTATGGGTGTGCTTTGGGCTCCCTCCTGATCTGTGGGTTCCTTGCATAAGGGCAAAAAGAGGACACCCGGAGGGAGTGCCAAGTGAGAGAATCTGGTCCAGGCCTCCATTTACCTCTCTGTTCTTCCAGCCCTCATGTATGTATTTCAATAAGGAGGTTCTTCTCTCTATCTTAATAATGGGTCATCCATCAAAGTAATTAAGAAAATGTTGGGAGTCCACCTGGTTAATTTTCCAACTGAGACAAATGAAGCCCAGAGAGGTTAAGTGATTGCCCAAGGTCACACATCTAGCTAATGGACAAAGGTTGACTACAGCCTAGGTTTTCTGCTGATTTCTACCAACTATTACATTCGTGTACTACTTTGAAGGAGGAGGTGTTATTTTTTTCACTTTCAGAATGGGAGACGTGTGTTTCTAACTCAAAACAGTCTTACCCTGGTAGTCTGGGTGTTAGCTTAGTTGTCCAAAGAGAGATGACGTGCTTATGTGAGCGCCTAGATTCCCCAATTGCACACTCTGTCACTGTTGCTTTCGTTCAAAGATGGGTTTTGTGGGGAGCCCTCCAGAATCAACCACTGGCGCTGAGCAGAAGTCTAAATGGGCCTTGGAAAATCTCCCAAGATCTTTCACCCTTGAATCCTCTTGTCCTTAGTGAGCCACGATTGGTCATGAGAACCAGTAATTCCCAATACCACACACAAAATACCGTGTAGGGTAGCTCAAAGTAGGCGACCAACAGGAATAGGATAGCCATTCTTTTTTTTAGGAGAAATGTTCTGAACTTTGTCCCTATAACATCCTAAAGGTATTAGGGAGAAAAGCAGCCAAAAGACTATTTACTGGAAATAAAGAAGTTAAATTGAAGAGGTAAGGGCTGAGTAGGTGGGAGTTGGGCAACTGTCTCAAACTGACCTGGAAAGAGCCCCGGGATGCCAGTGAGTGGAGCACCCAGGGGACTGGGTGGAGAATGAAGCTTCTTGTTGGTAGAGACTTGGTCTCATTCTTTTCTGACTCCCTCAGGACTTTAAGTCTTGCTCAGTGAATTTTTTGAAGAGAGAATACATATTTAAGAGAAGCACGTAGTATATAAATACCTAGAGAGAGAGGAGTGAGAGGTAACATCTGAAGAGCTTCAAGTCTCAGTGGCTCTCAATGTCAAGTCTCAGTGGTTCTCAATGTCAAGCCTCAGTGGTTCTCGATGTCAAGTCTCAGTGGCTCTCAGTGTCAAGTCTCCATGGCTCTCAATGTCAAGTCTCAGTGGTTTTCAATGTCTCAGCACACACAAGTTTGGTTCCTCCAGCAGCCATCTATTCTGACTTCCGACTGTGGAGCAGCAAGCACCCATGCTTTCCATAAGAAAAAGTTTGATATATTCAAAGAGGAGCCTTAAGATAACAGGCTTATTTATAACAGCAACAAACAAAACCCAACCAAACAAAAAATCCAATGGAGCATCAGATGGGTGGAATACCGTGGAGGGGGCTCTGTCTCCTCGACGTGGAAGACGTCTGTCATACATTGCTGGATGAAGAAGAAAGCCGTGTCCTGAGTCACACAGAAGAATGGTTCTCTGTTTGTATCTGCATAGAAATTGTTCTGGAGTGGCATGCAGTAAACTTCCAGCAAAGATTTTCTGGCAATGAGTGATGTAGGGTTGGAGTGACCAAGGACTTGAAGGAGAAATACGAGGGGCATTCACTTTTTATTTTCTACAGTTCTGTACTATCTGGATGATTTAGAATGAGTACATATTAATTTCATAATCAGGAGAAAAAAAAAGACAATAGAGAAATTTTCACTTTGGGAAAAAAGATGCCTCTCTCTGATTGCCCTAAGAACAGGTTTGGGTGATGACTGAGTGGGTGGGGAATCCAGACACTGAAGTAGAACATCCTGAGGGATGATCCTGGGGGGAAAGAGATTGCACTTAAAGATACTGGGGCCCTGCAGGCTCGGACCTTTCCGTGGGCTGGTGCTGTTTGGCCCAGTTATCTTGGAAATGTCTCTCACTCATTCAGTGAATGACACCAGGTGGCATTTGGCGAAGGGCTAAATTTCCAAACCTCTTGTAGAGATACAAACACTGACTGCCTTTTCCCACCTTCTAGCACACAGCCTTACAATTCAGTGCTAAATTAACTGAGCCCAGAAGTTTACCACTGAGAAACACTAAGGAGATTCAGGCAAGATTAAAGCTTCCAGCCACCCCAGCTGTGAACTCACTGGGTATTTTCCTTCTAGCAATGGGGCAAGCCAGGGCAGGCTATGAAGGGAAGCAGAGGGTGCCCAACCCAAAGCCTCACTAAACGGGAAAAGGAAGATGGAAACAAAGGCCCAAAGGGAACCTAGGAACCCACTCCCTTGGGGTCAACGGTCCCTGGCCTTTGTTTTAAGATGATGAAGTTAGCAGTGGTGGGTTTCCTTTGAGTCTGTACATGGGGCCAGAGGTTCTCCTGAAGAGAGCCTGGGCTGGAGGCCTTCCAAGGAAAACATTAATGGTTTCTAATTTAATTGACTTCTAATTATAGCCCAACCTTGGAGGGCGTCTCTGTAAGTGCTAAAAAGGGCTGGGCCTGCCTCACCTGAGAGTCACCCAGGAGCATTTGATGAGAGGCTCATTAAAATTGTTCCCAGGTAAGCCCAAGGAGACAGAAAAGTAAACAAATACATAAAGCAAAACAAAAAGGCCACGGCTTTGGATTTATTTTTATTATCATTACTGTTGTTATTACCAGTTCCCCATGAAGGTCAGCGGGGTCGGGGAAGGGAGAAGAGTCTTGTGATCTAGTTTGGATTCTGGTTCTGAAACCTGACTTGCCTTAACAAAATGCAGTTCTGCACCCAAAAGGTGAGCCCAGAAGGCTGAGCTCATGGACTGGGCAGCTTCTGAAGAATAGGTCCAGGCCCCTCAGGAGCTGGTGGGGTGGGCTTTGCTCTCAGTCGTGACCTCCTGCTTGTTTTTTGGGGGGGGGGATTTACTGAGAAATCATCCCAAATCCCCTCCCCCCTTCACTGCCCAGTGTCAATCTCAGAGCTGCAGTTGCGGAGGAGCTGAGAGGGGTGTGCTCTCCTGCCCGGTGGCACATTTTGGAAGTGCTCCCCTGTCCCCCATAATTACGACAGTGGTGGGAAAATGGAGGGAGTGGCACCGAAACGTTGCCGCTAATTTGTGGAATTACCCACTTTGTGAATGATTCAGTTCGGGGGTCTGTAATCTACGGGTCCACAGGCCGAATCCAACCTGCCACCTGTTTTTGTAAATAAATGTTATTGGAACACAGCCATTCCTACTGCCTATGGCTGCTTTTGGAATCCTTGGGTGGTGCAAACAGTTAAGGTGCCCAGCTGCTAACCAGAAAATTGGTGATCAGAGTCCGCCCGGGGGCACCCTGGAAGAAAGACCTTGCCATCTACTGAAAAATCAGCAAGTGAACACTCTGTGGAGTACAGCTCTACTCTCACACACGGGGGGCTGCCATGAGTCAGAATCAACTTGATAGGAACTGGTGCAATGACAGCTTTCATGATGTGATGGCAGAGTTGAGTTGTTGCCACAGAAACCGTAGTGCCCAGTAAGCCTAAAATATTTACCCTCTGACCTTTTATAAAAAAGTTTGCCAGCCCCTGCTCAAGTTTACTGCTTCTTCTCACTTCCACCTACTCTCTACATTTCTGCCTTTTGGCCTTCTTCAACACTATAATAACAACACAACAATAATGCTAAATGCCTGCAATTATTGAACTCTGACTTCTTACCAGACACTACTCTTTTCTAATCCTTACCACCACCCTATGAGGTAGGTACTATTCTTATTCACCTTTTATAGGTAAGCAAACTGAGGCACCCAGAGGCTGACTGAAAACTTGCCCAAGATTTGACCTAGCCCTTGCTCGCAATCACTACACTTATTTATTTATTTATTTTTAATTCATATCTGGTTAACAGTTCTAAATCAAGAGTCAGAGGGAAGAGCAGGATGGAACAGTAGGTCTCATTTGGAGAGATTTATGTGGCAGGAATTATTGATGTTTTGTTTCTAAGCTGTCCTATGACCTCAGCAGAATGATACACTGGCCAATAGGTGTAGGGCCAGCCCCTGAGGCTGATGAAAGGTGTCGAGGGAGGAAGAGAGGCCAAAGTGCTCCAGAACCTGGTCCCTCCTGTTATCACCATCTCAGCCCCAGCTGTCCTTTGGCAGCTATCATTTTAGACGTGAGATCACCCTGGTAACCATCATTCCTTTATCGCAAGTCTTTAACCAGCATCAAACAGTCCAACCTCCTAAAACCTGGGTTAGACAAGAGAATGACCAGCAGAGGCCTCTGGGAGGTGTTCGTGGCCCGTGCTCCGGGGTAGCAGCTATGGGGCATCAGAGACACGATGCCTTACAGTTCTTTGGAGAGCTGTTGGCGCTCTGCAGATTTGCCTGAACTGAAGTGGGTCCCACACCCTCCCTTTCTTCTCCTCCCACAGCCCTCTCTAACTCAAGAACCAAGAAAGAAAAGCAAAAGAGAGTTGTCTTCCAAAACCTAGGAATCATACCACTTGCTAATACATAGAGCTTTTCTTACAAGCTATAGAAATTAAGAATCAATCAAAGGATAAAAGTTCAAAACACCCTTAAGTCCAAATATAAAGTTGTATATCCATCAAGAAATCTCCTCTCCCTAAGGCCTCAAGTCAACCAACAAGCACTTATTAAAAATCTACTCTAAGCTGAACCCTGGTGGTGCAGTGGTTAAGAGCTCAGTTGCTAACCAAAAGTCAGAAGTTGGAATCCACTAGCCACTCCTTGGAAACCCTATGGGGGCAGTTTTACTCTGTCCTGTAGGGTTGCTATGAGTCAGAATCGACTTGATGGCAACAGATTTGATTGTTTTTTCTTTCTAAGTAGAGCATGGTGCTTGGCACAAAGCAAGAAGATCAGTGTAGCTCATAGAGTCGCTGTTCTCAGGAAGCTTGCAGTTTGGAATGAAACAGATGAGTCCCTGTCCTCATGATAAAAAATGAGGCACATTGAGTTCCTCAACATGTTAGTCATAGTGTTATTATATGACCCAACAATTCCACTCCCAAGTAGACACCCAAGAGTAATGAAAACGTATGTCCATCTAAAAATATTTACACACATGTTCACTGCAGCATTATTTATAATGGCTTAATGGTTGAAATGTCTATCAAAGGAAGAATGAAAAATAAAATGTGGTATATCCATACGATAGAATATTATTTGGCAATAAAAAGAGATGAAGTACAGAAACTATGGAAGAACTTTGAAGGCATTATGCTGAGTGAAATAAGGCAGTCACAAAAGATCAAATATTGCATGATTTCATTGATATCAACTGTTTAGAACAGGCAAATCTACAGAAATCCTCAATGAGATGGATTGACACCATAGCCCCAACAATGCACTGGAATACACCCGTGACTGTGAAGGTGGCACAGGACCAGGCCATATTCCATTCTGTTACACAGAAGGTCACCGAAGTCGGAGCTGACTCAACGGCAACGAACACCAAGGAGACAGAAATTCATTGTCAGGTGTCAGGGCGGGGAGAACAGAAGCCGACTGCTGATGGAGACAGTTTTCCTTCTCAGAGGATGAAAATGTTCTAAAAGAAGGTTTACACAACTCTGTTCACGTACTGAAAGCTTTTGTATCACATACTTTGAAAGGGTGAATTCTATACTATCTAAATTATAGCTCAATAAAACTGTTACAAAAAAGGTTGGCTAACAATGCGATCACTTGCTCTGCTTGTGGAGACTTTCACAGAATGCAGAAGAAAAAGCCCTGGTTTAAGTAGACATGAAAACACATCACGTCTGTGCCCATAAGGAAGGGAAAACCAGGGGTCAAAAGACACTACGTTTGTCCAAATGATAATAATTGCTGAAGCTCTTGCAACTTTTCTGTAAGTTTGAAATCATTTTAAGGGAAAAAGTAAAAAAAGGCGCCATATTTCAAGAATCAGCTAAACTGCGTCTAAAGCAATTAACCAAGAGATGATGAAAATTCTTGCTTATTTGGAAATAAGTTCCTCCCCCCAAATCTTCTGCTATTGTTATTGGTTGGCATTGACTCACGGTGACCCTATGTACAACGGAACAAAATGCTGGCCGGCTTTGCATCATCCCCATGGTCACTTGCAGGTTGGACTATGACTGTTTTTTCAGGTTAGATATAATAATAGTATCTACTTTTCTTACTTTGTCTTAGACTGGAAGCTCTGCTGAAACCCGTCCAACACCATAGCAACATGAAAGCCTCCACTGACAGATGGGTGCTGGCTGTACACGAGACGCATTGGCCAGGAATTGAACCTGGGTCTCCAGCATGGGAGAGAATTCTAAACTGTCAATGCCTCAAGTCTTCTAAAGAAGACTAAAACAACACCTGTGCTTTCAGCTCTGTGTGAAGCAGGACTGTGTGGAAGAGTGAGAACTGTGTCAACTATCACTCCTGGAAACGGTAAGCCACCCAGCTTTTACCATGAAGCCCTTAGGGGCACACACAGCCTGAGGTCACTTGGCACCTGTGTCCCCATCTACACCTGGACACAGAGTCAGCCTTTGGATAGGCAGGTACACGGACTACATACAATGGGTTGTGCTAACCTGCTTCCTTGAGGCTTTTCATGCTCCCTGAGACCTGGGGCCACAGTTACTCATCAATTTATCTCCATTTTGTTGACAGTACCTGGTGCAGAGCAGTTGTTCAACGCATCATCACCCTCACTAACATTTCTTGCATGTTTAGTGTTTCCCAGCCACTGTTTTAAGCACTTTAGTATCTACTAACACGTTTGATCCTCACCACAACCATGTGAGATAGAGACTTCTATAACTCTTCTTTACCCATATGAAACCAAGGCACAGAGGAGGTAAGTAACTTGCCCAAGGTGGCAGAGCCAGGATTTGAACTCATGCATTTGGCCCCAGAGTCTGCCTTTTTCATCACAGCCACTCTATTTGTTGAATGAATGAACTCCAGACAACCTAGGGCTTGGGGAAACTTCACTTTATTCAAAGGCAAGAAAAAGCCTTTGGGACTGACTGTGCGGCCATTTGGGGGCTGGTTTCTGGAGGTTTTGCCTTCTCACCCTGCTCTGGCAACCCCACTTTCCCTGCTTGGGAGGCAGCCTGACATTCCCCCCTATAAAAACGGGGAAATAATGTCCCTTCTACCCTGTGTCTCCACGGGGATCACGCTATGAGGAATAAATGCGATCCTGAATATGACGAGGGCTTTGCAGACTTGAAAACACTGTCAAGGTATATAAAGTGTTTCTGTTCTCAGGAAAATAGAGGTCAAGGTGGTTGCCATGTGGCAGCAACTCCGATTGTGCTCAGTCGGTGGGAGAGAGCTTGATTTTCTTTGTGCTGGAGTTACTGTGAAAATACCCACCTGAGCGTGTTAGAGGCAGTAATAGTATATTCTTTATTTTGGAGCATTTGACAGGTTTCAAAGCACTTGCAATGATTCGTGGGAGGATAAAATAGATACGAGGATCCCTGTTCCAAGAGGTAAACGGGCTCAGGAAGGCTTGTTCAAGGTTACGACTTGGCAGCGTGAATCCCCGTTGTCTGACCCCAGCTCACTGCTTTTCCACCTCCAGCCTCGAAGCTGTCTCCCTGTGAGACTGTACCCTGCCTCACCGAAGGCTTTCTCTGAAGCTGTCTGTGGCATTTCTAACCCGCTGATAAGACCACGTGAGTAACAGAACCATGTCATACATATGTGTGTGAGAATTAACGGCAATAGCTTGTCTTGGGGAGTGAACAATTGAGATCTAGGGAAATGCTGTTCTCTTTTATGGAAATTATACTCCAGGACCCCAAACTTGTTGGTGGGAAGAGGGGTGTCAGGTAACTCCAGGCTGCTCCTTGCTCAGTCATTGGCTGATGATGGCTAGGCCTGCAGTGATGCAGGTTGGGGGCCTGAGGGGTGGGAGTGGGGGTGACAGAGGAGCCAGCCTGCCTCCCTTTAACACCAGTCTAGAGTACACTTGACCTCTTTTTCTTCATGAGTCTGAAGTTAGCCTGTATATTCAGACGAAGCTGAAATAAAGGCAAAAAGATCAGAAGATAAATAACCACCAAGAAAGGTATCAGTAGAGCCTTGCTAACCCGACCAGCGGCATCAGCAGCACCTCCAAGATTGTAAGATGCAGGATCTCGGGAAGTCCCCCAGGTCGGCGGCACCAGAATCTGCATTTTAACGAGGTCCTCAGGTGATGCATAGGTACACTAAAGTTTGAGAAGCCACCGGTACCGCCAACACCTCCTTGCTTTCTAGGGGCTCGGGGCTTTGTTTAGTTTCACCTGGGAACCCAGGAGGAAGGCTTTGCCTGGGTCTCTCCCTCCCTAAGTCCTGATCCTCTCCCAAGGAACAAATGCCATCTTTAGCATTACCCCACCTAGTATTCTGTACTAGATACTATGATTCCTTTAATTTTGTTCATTTGTTCATTCATTCATCATTTATTCAGCAAATCAGTAAAGATTTGCTGAATAAATGATGAAGACTACTATGTAGCAGTCTTACAGACCCTGGGGATGGTGACAAGATGGGCAAGTCCTTGCCCTCAGGGGACTTTAATCTGGCAGGAGAGACAGCCATTGAACACACAATTATATAAAAGTTTAGGCCCACAGTGGTGGTGGTTGCACAATATAATGAAATTAATTAACACCATTGAATTGTACATGTAAAAAATGTTGAGACGGCAAATGTATGTTACATACATGTATTTTCACCACAATTCAACAAACAGCTTAGGGCCATTTCCTCTATTTCCAAGTCCCACTTCCTCGAGTCCAGTTTTTAAACACCCTTCAGCCTTGGAGTGTGGTTTTCCCTCAGCCTACACTTCTCATCCTGTCTGCCTTCAGAGTACACTTGGAAGGCTCACAGGAAGAGGATGACCATTCTTCTTGTTAGTCAGGTCCCAGGACGTCATTGATTATCAGCCTTTTGATTCCAGATAGCCACTGTGTAGTATAGCAAAAAGCTGAACCACTGGTGGCTTCAAGTTCCTTCATTCTGTTTAGAACACCCCTTGACCCCATTTTACCACCCTTGAACATGAACCTGTCCCCAAGGAAGACAAGGGCTGAGCTACAGAGCCACACCTTAGATGTTGCCTATCCCTAATCTGTGGGAAGAGGCCGAAGCAATTTGGCTGCCAGAAGGCTTTGTAAGAATAAAAGCCTTTGGAGTTACCTTTTTAGATGAGTCGGCTGCCGGAGATCCCCTCTTCCTTTGGCCCCTTTGCAACCTCCAGTGTGCGGCCTGCTCCTGGGGGCTCAGAAGCTGGTGCTGGCTGCCTATGCTCCTTCATCCAGATCCAGCTGCAGTGACTGGACACAGAGGCCCCACTGGTGGCCACAGGTGACAGGAGCACACAGTACTGCCCGTGGGGTGGCCTGCATCACCAGTGACAGTGACAAGGGGCAGGAATGTGACTGCTGATTTTCAGGGAGAAGGCTGTGGTAGGTCCACTTGGCACCTTGGCTGACTCTTGGTGGAGAAAGGTGAGGCAGCTGGCAGCTGCCTGTGTTCTGGGTGGAGGCAGCCCTATAGCTGGCTCCCGGCTCCCTGCCCACCCCCAGCACTACCCTCTCCTCCCCTGGCCTCTCCCACCCTCTCCTTCCTCCTACAGAAAGATGCCCCAAGGAAAGGCTGCTGGTGGCCTCCTCCCCACACATCAACAAGATTCCTTTACTCCTCAGACTCCCCAGAAGGCCCTCTGACTTCCCACCAACAGACAGACCTTTCATTCACCCTCCAGGAGCCTGTGGATCTCATTATCAGAGCAGCTGAAAATACTTCCATTTGATGTGATTTATGACTTGCGAAGCTTCCTTATTCTCAGTTGCATAGCACTAATTAATGCTAGGTTGTGACGAGATTAGCTCATTCTCTTTTTACTTTTGTTTCAGTTAAATGTATTTCATCTGAGAGCTAGCGAGAACACAGACGGAGTTCTGGTGGGGGGTGTACCTGGCCAGGGGTGTATGACATGTACAGTTATACAGGGCTGGGACTTAGAAGGACTCACGCTTGGTTTAATGCCTTGTTGCTGCCATCTTGAGATTCATAATAATTTTTAAACAAGTGGCCCTGCATTTGCATTTTGCACTGGGCCCCACAGATTATGTAGCTGGTCCTGTTCTCAGTCACTCAGGCGAGGTCAGATGAGGCCGCCACAAAGGGCCTGACTGCTGGCTGCTTGGCTCAGTTGCTCCGCAGAACCTGCCCTTGAACAGGGCCTTCAGAGGCAGTGTGGCCAGGGGAGGAGAAGAGTCCGAGAATCAAAAGTCTCGTGAAGACTTGACAGGCAACCTTTCCTCCCTCTAAGCCTTGAACAGAACCACAGAAGGACAGAGAAATGAAAATGAAGACAGAAAATATAGACCAGGTGTATTTTCCAAAAATGTCTAACAATAGAGTATATTTGGGGCATTTTAGAACTGTAAATAACACAACAGTTTTAAAAGGCCAGCCTCCGTTCTTTATAATCGCCCTGAGAAACTTCTGTTCAGAAACTCCTTGCTGAAGGTTTCAGGGTCGTAATAGACAAACTGACTCTCCATCCACACCTCAAGAGCGGAGGGTGGTGCCCATATGTTCTCACAAGGATATACTTTTGACTGAAAATACGTAACGTGTGTGTGACTTTTTTTTTAAGGACCAAGATCTTTCCTTCTGAGTTGAAGGCTTTTTTCTCTGGCTGCAGAAGCACCCACTACGGTTAGTTCTCAGGACAATGCTAGGACTCCAGCTTTTGGTTCTTACATCTGCCTGTGGTGCCATTCAGAAACCCTGGCGGCGTAGTGGTTAAGTGCTACGGCTGTTAACCAAAGGGTCAGCAGTTCGAATCCACTAGGCACCCCTTGGAAACTCTATGGGGCAGTTCTACCCTGTCCTATAGGGTCACTATGAGTCGGAATCAACTCGACGGCACCGGGTTGGGTGGTGCCATTGACTGGGAGAAAGGCAGTTGGGAGCTTTCATCGTAAGATGCCTATCTGATACCTGCTGTGTTCTAAAAGAGTTAATACACTAGAGGATTGATGAGTTCTCAAATAATAGGAATAGCAACTTTTATTTCCCCAGAGTTGCACGGGCAGGTGGGGGTGATGAGCAGGAAGCAGGGGGAGGAAACACAAGAAGGGGAGGCTGTAGAGCCACTGAGTGGAAAGAGGTTGGAGTGAACCTTCTGGCTCTGATGACAAACTACAGACAGGGACACAGGGACAGAGGATCCGACTTGGAGAAGAATAGATAAGGCTGAGCTCACTGGGTCTGAACCCTTGGGTGGGGCCTTCCAAAAAGATGTTGATAAAGAGTTTGGTGGTTTGAATCAAAAGTTTAAAACGAAGGTCCCAAGTTTCATTTTCCAGTTTTAATTAAAATAACATTCAGAAAATAATACACTTGCACACATGTAATAATATAACACACAAAGCATGTATCTACTTTTGGCTGCTCCTAGGTTTTCTTTTGGAGGATCACTGGTAGTACAAATAAGCAGGTTCAACTGTTTAGAATTCTATACGGATCCTTAGCCCTTTAGAGGCAAAATCCAGACAGGCGATAACGAGTAAAGAAAACCAGTATTTTGGAAATTTAGTTCATACTTCGCCTTTCTATTTAACTCAACTTTTCCTATCAGTCTTTATTTCCCAACATGTAAACTGGTGACCATGGTAATTGTTTCTGAAGTGCTGTAGACAGCCATGGCTTAACGACATTCCCTGAAGTCTCAGATGATTATTAGTGTTTGTCAGACTAGGTCTGGGCTTCTCAGAGTATTAATTACATTATTAAGTAGGTACGTGTGCATTTGTGCAATGCTAGAACTGGGGCTGGAGCCCAAAGAAGGAGGAAAGCTCTCTCCTACATTTAGAACCAAATGTGTTACTATCTTGAAGTCTTGCTCATGAAAATAACATGGTTAGCAAAGATCTATCCAGAAAGTTCAGAGGGAGAACAATTATCCTTATCAAATCTCCTGCTGTGAAGATATGTGCTCACAGTTCCATTTCTGTTTCATGTAATGCCTCAGAGCTAAAACTGTCTTGTGGCAGTGATGAGCCTGGAGAAACTTTGAAAAAAATCCCTGTTTCATTGCCTTATCAAAATTGAAGGAAAACATTTTCATGGTAAAATTAGGCAAGTGATTATAACCCAAATACATTGCTTTAAATGACAAAACACACGTTTTTCTAGAACTCTTACATAAATACATAAACATGAGATAATTTGTGGGTGTTTTGTTGAGATATGATAGGAGCCACCCTCCAGGACTCTAATGTGTATGCTATTCAATTTCCTTCCATTTCTCTGCCCATTCATCCTTTTGTCCATCCATCCATCCATCCATCCATCCATCCATCCATCCATCCATCCATCCATCCATCCATCCATCCATCCATCCATCCATCCATCCATCCATCCATCCATCCATCCATCCATCCATCCATCCATCCATCCATCCATCCATCCATCCATCCATCCATCCATCCATCCATCCATCCATCCATCCATCCTTCCATCCTTCCATGCTTGTACTGTTTACTGTGCACCTATTCTGGATCACATTGGAAAACAAACAAACCAACACAGGCCCTGCCCTGGTGCGACCCCACAATTTGTGGAAGACCATGAGAAAGGCAAACATAATTGGGACGAGCACCATAAGGTGGAAGTAAGCACTGGGAATAGTGGGAGCACATGGGAAAACATAACCCATTTGGGGAGGTCAAGAAAACTGCTCCAGACCGAGAGATGGAAGGACAGCCAGGAGGCAGTTAAAGAGAAGGGAGGAAGCACATTGGAAAGGTAAAGAAAAAGGAAGAGGGATCGGCATGGATTAAGGTCATTGGAGGTAGAGGATGACACGTCACATCTGGGCCACTAAAGTGTACAGTATACTCCCTTTGGGATCATTGCTCTATCCTCTTGTTTTAGCAATGCATTCTAATGAACTAAATTGCATTCTGATGAAATCAAGACCCCTTTCTGCCAAGTGGCTACTGTTCTTGTTTCTCCCTCAATTCACTCTTCTCATTTCTTTACTCTCTTCAATCCTGAGGTGCTTGAAAAGCAGTACTTTCAGCCCACCTGTCACCCCAAACACAGCCATTCCTCTTGGAGCTGAAGTCCACCAGAGGACAGTAAACTGGCCCCTTAAAACCTTTACACTGCATTATGGAGATGAGGCTTCCTGTGTGAATAGATCTCAATCACATCGATTTGGTTTAACAGCCAAACTAAGAACATAATAAACAATCACTGTAAGACACACTACCAGAATCCCGAAGCATGCCAGCCAAATAAAAGACATGAATTTGTGAGTGAAGACATCTCTCAAAGAAAAAGAAGTTTTTCAAAGAGATAAACCATTAATTGGCACTGGGATCAACAGATTCTAAATTAGCTACAAAACTTCAGCAAGCAATGAGGTTCTAGAAATCATTACTGTTATTATTCACCCCGGGGGCTCTAGGAGGGCTTGATGCACCTCTGAGGATGTTTTTTTTTTAATGATTTTTTATTGTGCTTTAACTGAAAGTTTACAAATCAAGTCAGTCTCTCACACAAAAACTTACATACACCTTGCTAAAAAAAAAACAAAACACCTTGCTACGTACTCCCAATTACTCTCCTCCTAATGAGACAGCCCACTCTTTCTGAGGATGGTTTTTGCTCCAGTAATTGAGATGGTTACCACCACGGGTGGCTGAGGCCCGAGGGCGTTGCAGGGTAAGCATCCCTAGACAGCCGTCAATGCCACCAGGGCTTGGCCTGAAAGGAGGGGAGCAGGGAAAGGATATGGAAGGTGGGCATAGGTCACCCAACTCTTCAAGGCCTTAGACCTGAGGGACGTGACTCTCACTTTTCCTTGTTCTCTTCTTCCCTGCACCCTACACCCTCCCTCTCTAAACTACCTCCCCATCTGCCCATTTGCAACTGCCTCTGCCTCTTGGCACCTCTCTGAAGTCACAGCAAGCCTGGAACAGAACAGAGGCTCTCAATGTGTGGGGAGGAGGCCATGTGTGTCCTGGATCCAGTACTTAGCACTCTGGACTTGGAAGCAGCCCGTCTCTTCGGTTACCTGGAGACTAAGGCAGTTGAATTCTCCATACATCTGAACCAAAAATCTAATAGCATCGTTACACACCATGAACGTAGGATTATGTGCGAATAAGAGAAAAGCTGCTTCTGAGGCCAAGAGTAAGCTCTCTGATTGCATATTACAATATATAATGGGTTACGCACATTATGGCCTATATGTGGGTAGGTGCTTTCAAGTGGGAAATAGTTCGAAATGATTAAAGCAATGTTCTCAGAGCCCATATGTCTCCAAAGAACCTTACGGGTTTATTATTCTGGTTAATGGGCTATATTTTTTTATATTCTTATTGTTAAGACTGAATTTTTAAAAGAACAGCTTTATGAAGGCATAATTAACGTATGATAAAATTCACACATTTTAGGTATACAGGTCAATGACCTTGACAATGGAAACACCCATGTAACTGCCATCGAGTCATGATACAGACCAATTCTATCCCTCCAGAGTTTTCTTGTGGCTCTTTGCCATCCATCTACCCCTACCCCGGGCAAACACCAGCCCATTTTTTTATCACTATAGATTAATTTTGCCTGTTGTAGATCTTCATATAAATGGAACCATACAGCATGTGTTCTTTTGTGTTTGGCTTCTTTCACTGTACATACTGTGATTCATCCATGTTGTATCAGTAATTCATTCCTTTCATTGCCGAATAGCTTTCCATCATATTAATAAACCACAACGTTTATCCACTTACCCATTTTGATTTCTTTTTGCTAAGACTACGTTTTAAAATGGTTTCGGTTATGTCCTGGACCTGGGTCAGTCTAGGCCTTACATTTGATGTGTTAGTGTTGTGTGCCGTTGAGTTGATTCTGACTCATAGCGACCCTGTATGACAGGGTAGAATTGCCTCACAGGGTTTCCTAGGCTGTAATCTTTACGAGAGCAGAGAGCCAGGTCTTTTCTCTGTGGAGCTGCCGTTGGGTTCAGGCTGCCAACTTTGCAGTTAAGCAGTTTAACCATTTCGTTACCAAGGATCCGTATTTGATGTAGATGAGTAAAATATTTAGGCAGGTTTCGGAAGAGGCTGATGCATAACGTTTATTTTTTCCCACAGTGCCATGGGGGGGTGGGGAGTGGGGGTTCTGCTTTCTGCTCCTTTGTTTTTGTCTAAGTCTGTTCTAAACACTTCAAGAACATAATACATGTGGGTTCCAGCCACCTTCATCTCTAAAGACCAGGGCCATTCGGAAGGCACTATTCTGCCCCTTAAGGACAAACAGCTTCCATTGATTTGTTCCCTTCGAAAGGCACCCTGAGACCTTATCCCACTCTGGGCCCAGCTGATTGTTCCATGGAGACCTTACGCAGGAATTCTGAGTGTCCACAAATAAAACACGAGCACCTTCCCACACTAGTCTTGAGCGCCGCCAAAAACAAAGAGTAGAAAGGGAAGAAAAACGAGACATTTTCTCAGTACTCACCTCAGTGAAAGCTTTTCAAAAACTCACTTCAGAAAGATTGCTAGAGTGTTTTGAAAATAACAACCTGTTCACCATTGTAAATGACTACCAGCAACAAAACCCCTCTGTCCTAAGCTCTTTTCATGTTCTCAGGCAGAATTCGCTGGCTGGCCAGAGGAGAAGCAAACACAAGTAAATTTCCTTCACTGAGGTGTGTTTGGTCCTCATTTCCAAATCGTCACTCCATCTTGGCAACCTGAGAGGGCCAGGCCCTACACCCAGCAGAGGAATGAATGTGTGAGTCCAAGGGGGTCAGGAGGCAGGCAGTTGAGATAGCGGGTGTTGCATTCATCAAGCCAACTGGCAAAACTCTGCCTCAAGGAGTGATCTCTCTATTTAAAGATTCCCTGCCACGTAGGAAAAGCAGCACCTTTTCATGTGCCCTTTACTTAATGAGAACCGGGCAGGGTGCCTAAAAGAAATGTCATTTGCTTTCTTCAGGAATCTATGTTTCAAGAGTGGAGTTGGCAGGTGTGTTTGCTGCAGACAGCTGCCCCATTCTCTTAGCCTACTGATGGTTACTATTTATTGAGGGCCTACCCAGGGTCAAAGGAGCCCAGGTGTTGCAGTGGTTAAAGTGCTTGGCTGCTAACTGAAATGTGCTTCCAACCCACCAGCCAATCAGAGGGAGAAAGATATGGCAGTCTGCTCCTGTAAAGATTACGGCCTTGGAAACCCCATGGGGCAGTTCTACTCTGTCCTATAGGGTCATGACTTGACTCGATGGCAATGGGCTCTGTTTGGTTTGACCCACAGTCAGACATTGTTCATGCATACACAACCTCTTTTAATCCTTTTAACACTTAGGAGCCCTGGTGGTGCAGTAGTTAGAGCACTGGGCTGCTAACTAGAAGATCAGCTGTTTGAATCTGCCAGCCACTCCTACAGAGAAAGATGTGGCGGTGTGATTCCATAAAGATTTGTAGCCTTGGAAACCCTGTGGGGCAATTCTACTCTGTCCTATAGGGTCGCTATGAGTCGGAATCGACTTTAGAGCAATGCGTATGGCTTTTGGTTTATTCTCAATTTCTACCACCTACCTGTCTGTCAGTTTGTCATACTGTGGTGGCTTGCATGTTGCTGTGATGCTAGAAGCTATGCCACCGATATTTCAAATACTAGCAGGGTCACCCAAGGTGGACAGGTTTCAGTGGAGCTTCTAGCCTAAGACAGATGAGGAAGAAAGGCCTGATAACCTATTTCTGAAGATCAGCCAATGAAAACCCTATGGATCACAACAGAATATTGTCTGACATAGCACTGGAAGATGAGCCCCCTAGGTTGGAAAAAAAAAAATTAAAAAAAATTTTTTTTTGAAGGCCCTCAAAATACACAGTGGCAGCAACAATGAACTTGAGCATACCAATGATCATGAAGATGGTGCTGGATCAGGGAACGTTTCATTCTGTTATACACAGGTTGCCATGCGTCAGAGCTGACTCAATGGCAACTAACAACTCCCAGTTGAACTCATTGAGTAAATGGAGGCTCATAGAGGTTAAACAACTTGCCTGAGAGAGTGGTGGAGCTAGGGTACAAACAAACGCAGATATGTTTCACTTCCTGCCATTCTACACAGTCTCTGGGGGAATATAAGTCCTGGGAGCTGCATGGAAAGGCTGGAAGTGGAGAAGGTAAGAGGGTAAGGTCATTGAAAGAATGCAGGTTCAGGACAACATGGACTAAGTTTAATTTAACTTCTGTGGGCTTGTGATGAATCACATGAATGATGGGCCTTGGCAGGAGCCAGTGATCCCCTTGTCTCCCTCCCTTCCCCAGAAAACATAAATGGCAGCCGCACTTAGTAGTTGGTTGTCATGAAGGAGGTTGAGGAGGCAGAGACGTCTCTCCATCCCACGTGGGGCGCCCCCCACATCAATGACCTTTGAAGATGTCTGGAGAGATTTTGTTCCAGCAGGCTCACGTTATCTCCTCTCCGCATTTCAACATCAAGCCACAGGTATAGAGAATAAGTTACCCAGATATTTAACTCGCAGACACAGCTGTGGCAGTCTGGACTTCCAGGAAGAGTTCATGCCCTAAAAACATCAGGATGCTGTTTACTAAGAAGGCTCAACAACAGCGGTCTCAATGCAACCGGTCCTTTAAGTTTGAGCAGGTAGGATTTTTGCATGTATGTTTGGTCACAAGTAGATGGATGTTCTCCCGGCTCCTAATCCTTGGATTAGACCGTCCCTTCCCGTGCCTCAGCCCTCACTGATGTGGAAATAACACAGCCACAGATGGTGTTTGATCAGGCAGGTGACTGGTATGGTGCAAGGTTATAAATAGCCATTAAATGTCCCTTTTGGAGCGCCACCCCCACCCTTAAATTCGAGTTCCAGCAAGAAGCAAGTAATCCATAAATTTAGATCCTTCCTGCCAAAGTCAAGGTCTTGTTTTACCGGTTTGAAAGAGGTTTGTTTTTCATCGTTCTCTTTCCAAGTACAGTAATAGGAAAGCCTGAGGAGGGAAAACTGAGCAAAGACAGCTTGTAGGTTTAGCAAGAACACCGAGATGAATCCGCTCTGGTTTTGCTATTCGTTAGCGGGGTCCACCGGGGCTCTAATGAAGAGTCAGAGAAACGAGGAGAGTGTTTATGTCTCTCAGAGCTTGGGGACTATTGGGCTTGAGATTAAACCTCCTATTAGCAGCTTAATTCATTCTTCATATAATTGCAGTATCCATTTATGTGATATAGATCATATTGCAATTATGCCCTATGCATTTTCCTATCTGGCGCCTTTCTTCAGAAGGTAAAGGAGATGAAGTCACTGCTGAAGTCTTTTTTTTTTTTAAGAAATTGAAAGTCGTGGCATTGCCCTAGCTGAGACAGGTGGCAAGTTGTCTGTGTGATTAGATTCCAAGTGAAGAGAGCCACCATAAGCTTGGGAGTTCTGGCTTCTGAGCTCACCCCAATTTCTGAATGAACTCTGCAAAGAGATGGTGGCATATTTCCATTGGCCTGGTGGAATAACAGCAAGTGTCCTTACTGGGCTTTGCCTTTCTTGGGTGCTGGTGTCTGCTTTTTGCGGGAGAAAGGAGCTGGTGAGCAGAGCACTCCTCTCTCTCAGTTACAGGGTCCCTGGGCATGGTTGCACCTCACCAGTAGGCTGAGCGGGGTTGAAAGGCTGAAATCCAGTTCACATCCCTGTCCCAGCCCAAGCCTCCACCATCCACCCACAGGAATGCCCTTTTCTAATCTGCACCAAGGCTCTGTATATAAACTAGTAACTATCCCGAGCTTGGTGACCTTGCATAAGTCATTTGAGCTCACTGTGCCTCAGTTTCCCCATGTGTAAATGGGACAAGGACATCGCTCAGTCACCTTGACCGTAAGATGGGGGAAGAGGTCTCCCTGCCTGCCCACTCCTCTGAGATTAAAATGACTTTATGTGGAAGCGTTTTGAATGTAAAAGCTCTATACAGACCGTGGTTCCTCAGGAATATGTACATTCGGTTACTGTCCAGTTGCGGCAGAGAAAATGCTCTTCTGTTTGGCAGGGATAAGGTATTTTCTTTCAGAAAACTAAAATAGTCTGTCTGTGACTGCAATAATGATGGCCATAGAGCCAAGTAGCCAACAACATTATTGCCTTTAACCTAATGGGGTCATTGCCACGGTGAAGTAGAATCTTCTATATTGAGGGAGGGGCTCCTCCCCCCTTTACATAGAT
Source organism: Elephas maximus indicus (assembly GCF_024166365.1). Taxonomy (NCBI): domain Eukaryota; kingdom Metazoa; phylum Chordata; class Mammalia; order Proboscidea; family Elephantidae; genus Elephas; species Elephas maximus. Next base: position 76,825,004 of record NC_064835.1, on the reverse strand, counting down.
GGCCAACTTGTTCCTATGTCGGAAAGGCTTTGGAACACTCACGCACTCCATACCAAAACAAAACTCACTGGGGTCGAGTTGATTTCAACTCATGTTGACCCCATGTGTTACAGAGTAGAACTGCTCCATAGGGTTTTCTTGGCTGTGACCTTTACGGAACCAGATTGCCAGACCTTTCTTCAACAGTGTCACTGAGTGTCTGAACTGCCAACCTCTAGGTTAGTAGTCAAGGGCAAAGCACTTGCATCACCCAGGGACCTGGGCCTTCATTGCTTCTCTGTGTGATTTCTAATAAATGCCTCTTGGGCTAAGTGCTGGGGTCCAGAGAGCTACCATAGCAAGCTCACTCTCATATAGCACTTCCATGTGCTAGGTGTTAATCCAAGTTAACATTCAGTGAGGTAGGTGCTATTCATATCCCCATTTTACAGATGAGGAAACTGTGGCACAGAGCAGATACCTGGCCTTCCTGAGGTCACAGAGTCAGGAGGAGTGATTGAGCCAGGATTCGAGCCTAGGCATTCTGACTGCAGAGTCCATGCTCTCCACCACCAGGCCAGAAGAGCTGCAAGTCCTTTAATGTGAACAAGACTCCTATATTAGTCTTCCTTATTCAGGACTTTGCTGCTTCAGGTGGTAGAAAGGTCAAGAGTTTTCATGATCACTATATTACACCAGATTGATGATTAAAACAAACAAAAAATTTTTTTTGTAGCATGCTTTCTGTTTTGCATCAGTGCAATTTAGAGCATTGCCAGACCCACAATGCTGTCTGGCCACGAGGCAGTTCTCACACTCTCCGTGCTTGGGGGACTCTGGACTTGCTTGGGGACTGTAATGGATTGAATTGTGTTCACCCAAAATACATATCAATTTGGCTGGGCCATGATTCCCAGTTTTCTGTGGTTGTCCTTCGTTTTGTGATTGTAATTTTATGTTAAAAAGGATTAGGATGGGATTGTAACGGCACCCTTACTCAGGTCACCCCCCTGATCCAAGGTAAAGGGAGTTTCCCTGGGGCGTGGCCTGCACCACCTTTTATCTCTCAAGAGATAAAAGGAAAGGGAAGGAAGCAGAGAGTTGGGGACCTCATACCACCAAGAAAGCAGCACCAGGAGCAAAGTGCGTCCTTTGGACCCAGGGTCCCTGTGCCTGAGAAGCTCCTTGACCAGGGGAAGATTGAGGACAAGGACCTTTCTCCGGAGCCAACAAAAAAGAGAAAGCCTTCCCCTGGAGCCAACAGCCTGAATTTGGACTTGTAACCTACTAGGCTGTGAGAAAATAAATTTCTCTTTGTTAAAACCATCCACCTGTGGTATTTCTGTTATGGCAGCACTAGATAACTAAGACAGAGACAAATGGCTGTGCGGCGATAAGTCAAACCAAGCCCAGCGTGTATGGCTGTGTTCTTCCTCAAAGTCCTTCTGCCCTTGTAGAAGGAGCCTGTACTGAATTCTATGCCAATGAATCCAAGTACATAACATTTAAGGACACCGTTCATTAGGTGTTTCCTTATGAAGTTTACTACTCCAGCAGTTCAAATGCCACTTATACCCATGCCAAGAACCATAAAGTGATGCCAAAGTATTTGGAACTAGAGTACGCTGTTGCTAAAATTTAAAAACAAAAAACAAACATTTGAAGCCTTGAAACCTCTTAATTAGAAAGAAATATTAAATTCTTAAAAGAGGAAAATGTCTTTGGGTCTTAAGGGAAGCTAATTACAGGTCTGGATAGAATATATATGATGTGGCTTATTTGGCTCTCTAGTTATCTTAAATATCAACCATCAACAATGCCAGGATCAAGGATTGGAAATGATCTGAAAAATAAAAATACAGCTTTATTTATTTATTTTTTTAAATTGAGATATACTTATTTCAAAATGCCATGGATTCCAAAGGAACATAAACTAATTTAACTTTATTAATACGTGGTCATTATATTCCTTAAATCTGAGTTGGTTTGTACCCAAAGCTGAATAGGATGGAAGACATGGGCATGTATATATTGAAGATATCAAGGAACAATAGTTGTTACGTCCAGTGTACTGGCTGTCAACCACTGTCATGGCCTGAGAATAGGGACCATGCTTTATGTGTCTCTTGTAGAGCCCTGGTGGTGCAGTGATTAAAAGCTCAGGCTACTAACCAAAAATGTCAGCAGTTCAAATCCACCAGCTGCTCCTTGGAAACCCTATGGGGCAGTTCTACTCTGTCCTACAGGGTCGTTATGAGTTGGAATCGACGCAATGGTGACAGGTTTGTTTTTTTTGAGGGGGGGGCCAGCTCAGTGTAGGGTACACAGTGAAGACTACTCGGTAAAAGCTGACGAACTGTTACAGGTTCTGAGCAGAGGACACTGCTTCTCTATGTGATTTCTTTTTTTATTGGGGTGAAATACACATAGCATAAAATTTACCATTAGTGACATTGAGTACAGTCACAACGCTGTGCAACCATCACCACCATCTAAAGCATTTTCATCACCCCAAAAGAAGCCCTGTACCCTTTAGCTATCATCCCCTGGCCTCCTATCCCTGCAGCCCCTGGCAACTGCTCGTCTGCTTTGTCTCCATAGCTTTGCCCATTTTAGACATTTCACGTAAATTGAATCATGCACTATGTGGTCGTGTGGTGACAGGCTTCTTTCACTTAGCATGATGATTTCAAGGTTCATCCATATTGTAGCACATGTCAGTGCTTCATTTCTTTTTATGGCTGAATGATATTACACTGTGTGATCTCTATATGATTTTGATGTTAATTCCTGACTGAATGGGAATAATTAATTTTAGCTGGGAATTTTTTTTTTATTGTACTTTAGATGAAGGTTGACAGAACAAACTAGCTTCTCTTTAAACAGTTAGTACACATATTGTTTTATGACATTGGTTAACAACCCCATGACATGTCAACACTCTCTCTTCTTGAACTTAGGATCCCTATTACCAGCTTTCCTGTCCCCTCCTGCCTTCTAGTTCTTGCTTCTGGGATGGCGTGCCCCTGTTGTCTCATTTTGTTTTAGGGGCCTGTCTAATCTTTGGCTGAAGGGTGAACCTAGGAAGTGACTTCACTGCTGAGCTGAAAGAATGTCTGGGGGCCATACTCTCGGGGTTTCTCCAGTCTTTGTCAGGGCAGCAAGTCTGATCTTTCTTTTTGAGTTAGAATTTTGTTCCACATTTTTCTCCAGCTTTGTCCGGAACCATCTATCGTGATCTCTGTCACAGCAGTCAGTGATGGTAGCCGGGCACCATCTAGTTGTACTGGACTCAGTCCGGTGGAGGCGTGGTAGTTGTGGTCCATTAGTCCTTTGGACTAATCTTTCCCTCGTACCTTTAATTTTCTTCATTCTCCCTTGCTTCCGAAGGGGTGAGACCTGTGGAGTATCTTAGATGGTCGCTCACAGGCTTTTAAGACCCTAGACGCTACTCACCAAAGTAGAATATTTTCTTTATAAACTATGTTATGCCAATTGAGCTAGATGTTCCCCAAGACCATGATCTTAGCTGGGAATTTATTAATTTCTTGTATTAATGTCTTCTAGTGCCATATTCCAGGAGCCCTGGTGGCACAGTGGTTAAGCACTCGGCTGCTAACTGAAAGGTCGGTAGTTCCAACCCGCCAGTCACTCCACAGGAGAAAGATCTGGCAATCTGCTTCTGTAAAGATTTTCAGCGTTGGAAACCCTGTGGGGCAGCTCTACTCTGTCCTCCAGGTCGATAGGAGCCGGCCTGGACTGGAGAGCAGTGGGTTTGGATTATGATGATTTGGTGCCACATTCTTTCCATGAATTTTTTTTCACCCTAGTGTTGGGAATTCCTCTGGGACTCTTCAGCCTCAATCCGAAAAACACAGCTCCTGCTTTTCAGCCCACATAGTATGTTCGTTACGGGACTGAAAGCTTCCTACTCTACAAAACTTTCTTTCAGAAAACCGATCAGAACTGGAAGTTTTTCAGCCTGGGCATTTGACAGGTATAAAAAGCACATTTTAGATAGTGTTCCTTAACTCAAGAGTTGTGTAATTTAAGTTGGAGGCTTCTGTTGTTGGCAATAAACAGCCTTTAAGATTCAAAACGGAAGAAAGCCAAAATCTTTAACTGCTAGGAGAGGGATGGGCAGCAGATTTTCCAATATGTATTATCGGACAAGTAGCTCCTTGACTCCGCCTTGTTTTTAAGGCAACATAACATAAATAAAACTTCAAAGTATCTGTCCATATTCAAATATGGGTTTAAACTAACGGCAAAAGCAGCAAGCATTTACCCAGATGACCCATTCTCTAAGGAAGAGTGGGCTAGTGCTTCTAACTTCTACTGTCTCCTTAATTGAATTGAACCGTCAGACCCTCAATCCTTATTTTCTCTCATGGCTCATAAACCTCCAATTCTTACTCAAGGCTTTGACCCTTGTTTTTGTTGGATGCTCCTCTGTGAAAATGGACTGTCTCTCCAGAAATTTTTAAAAAGCCTCAGCAAATAGAAAGTGACATTTGTTAAGGGCAGAGAAAACTAAGGAAATATAAAATGAGAAGAGTGTGTGGTCTCTGGGATCAGAGATCACATTGAGGTGAGGCATTAGGGGTCCATGGCGCCAGGTGCTCCGCCATGGCTGGGGTTTTGTAAAGTAGATGGGAGATTCTGACTCAGTAAGCCTGGTGTGTGGGCCTGGAAATCTGTATATTTATGAAAGTTTGCTGGGTTAGTTACTCTCCTGCTTGGTCCTCAGTGGCCCCTCTGAGGGGACCCCTGGCCAAGCCCATGTAGATTTAATTAAAAGAGCAGAAACATGGTAGGTGTAACTACATCTGTAGAGACAGGAGCATTTAATGCTAAGCATTCTGGGAAGGGTACGCACAGAGCAAGGAGAGGGGAGGAGGAGAGGAGAGACTTCAGTCTAAGGTCTTGCCTGTCCTCCTTCATGAGGTAGGTCTGATGTGAGCAAGGTTTTGAAGAGGAGTGGGGTGAGAAATGGGGATAAAAATTCGAAGAGTGTGGCCATGTGGATACACCTAGCAGGGAAGATTTTCTGGAAGGAGTGGAGAGCATCAATTTGACATAAGTAAAACAAATGATTACCTATTATCAGACAGATCCTGGGCTTAACTGGGTTCAAGCCCCACCTCTGCTGCTAACAGGTCACCTCAGCTCTCAGAGCCTCAGTTTCCCCATGCGTAAAATGAACAAGGATGATCTCTCAGCTCCCTGTAAGCGCTTGCATTTTCTGGCTCCAGGGGGAGGGTGTTGGGAATATCAGGGAGATTGAACAGGCAAAAGCAGTTCCCAGCTGGGGGAGAAGGCCAAGTTTCCTGTTGGTTACACTGAAAAATAACCATCATGTTTCTCACCCACACACAGTAGACTTGGGGGAAGAGAGTAGAGACCAAATGCCCAGAGGCCAAATGTAGACAGAGGAGAAGTCCATGGGTTGGAGAAGAAGTGAGGAGCAAGGCTGTAGCAGGAGCTGAAGTAGATTAGAGGAGAGGTCCTGGAGGAAGGTGACAGTAAGGCTTGGAGGGCTGCAGGTTTAATAGTTCTTGATAATGAGGAGCCAGTCGTGGTTCTGTGGTAGAATTTGTGCCTTTCATGAGGGAGACTCAAGTTTGATTCCCAACCAATGCACCTCATACATAGCCACCACCCGTGTTGGTGAAGCTTTCGTGTTACTGTGATGCTGAATAAGCTTCAGCGGAGCTTCTAGACTAAGGCAGACCAGGAAGAAAGGCTTAGCAATCTCCTTCTGAAAATCAGCCAGTGAAAGCCCAGTGGATCACAACAGTCTGATCCACAACGGATCATGGGGATAGTGTAGGACAAGACAGCGTTTCATTCTGTCGTGCATGGGATCACCATGAGTCAAGGGCCTACTTGAGGGCAATTGACAACAACGACTTGATAATGAAGAGGTCTATTCTATCCTATTCTTCTGTCTGACCCTTTCTCTAAGTCAACTCAACCCAACTAATTATTTTCAGGCTAGGTTGCTTTTTCTCGCTCCATTACTTTTTACTGTAAACTGGAAGTATTAATCCTCGAGGCCCAACAGAATCAGCCATTTGGGGGGAAGTCCAAAGATTCATGTCTTTAAGGACACACCAGCCCCCTCCTCCTGGAAGTCCCCAACGGCCCTGGGAAAATGTCCTTGGAGTGTGTTCTAGTTGTGAGGAGCAATCGTGGTACAAAATGAAGCCGGGCACCGCTTGTATTCTTGGTCTTAAAATTCTGAGGCTGCCTTGAAACCCCCTCTGTCTTTCTCCCATCACTTTAGACTTCTCAGATAAGCTGCAAACTAATTTCAGTACCTGCAGGGCAGCTCTGTGTGGTGGTGACCAGAGGCAGAGCCCGGGAGGACACGCGCCTGTTCAGCATCACAGAGTGCCTGCTGAGTAGGGGCTCGCTATTAATCTGCTGTGAACTTAACATAAAGATGCCTCCTGGGAGCCCCCTAGCACCAACTGCTTTTTAAAAAACTGGCTCTTTGGCCGAAGATATATTTTATACACTAAAAAGTAAAATTGTTTTGGAGTAAATGACTCTCCGAAGACATTATTTTTTAAGTAGAGCTCATGGTTTATTTTAACCAGTGTAAGAACTCTTTATTGAAGATACTCAAGGGACATCAAACACACACCCGACACACACTGATAATTCCAGAATGCCCACTTCATGTAAAAATGTTAATAATGGTTATTTCTGGGTGGAGGAATTAGGATTTTTTTTTCTTTCTTCTTCATACTTTTCTATATTGCCTGATTTTTTTTTTCACTATGAGTATAGGCTATTTTTTAAAATTAAAAACAATAAAATGGTTATTGTAGAGAACAAAGCAATGGTGTTCACATTCACACGCACACACACACGTGTGTGCACACACCACACACACAAAATACCTGATGATTTTGCTTTTCCGTTAATGTGGCGGAGGTGGCTGCATTCTGCCTGGTAATTTCCTTCCTACAAAGAGCTGTTTTTGGCCCAGGCCTGTAACCCTCCAGTGCAGAATGCTGTTACCTGGGGCATCCAATCACTCTCCGCTAACATTATCTTCCTGCTGCCATCTTTCCTCAGACACCGGCCTCAGAACCAGGGCAAGAATTGTGACTAACTTCATCATGAAAACATTTTTTTTTCTTCTAACAATTGTGATGAGCTTCCCAGTCTTGACCATAAAAAAAGAACCATTTGAGGTGAGAGGGCTGGTTGGGGGCTGCAGGAAATAATTACACAAACCAGAGAATCCATTTGAGTCACATCCTACCCCCACCATATATTTCATATGGAAAATGGATGTTCTCATTTTTTCCTTCCAAACTCCAAAGAGTGACTCAGTTGAAATAATAAAGTATACAGCCTATAATTTATCATAGGCTAGGTCCTCATGATGTCTTAAAAGCAGATGTGACTGAAAAATGATCTCAGAATAGTATGGCCCTTCCAAACCAAAGACTTTATGAGCTCAGCCAGTTCAATGCCCTCATTTCCTGAGGTTTTTGAAGAAACCAGTGTGCCTGGGAGTGGAGGAACTCATCTCTCTGGAATTATGAAGATAGGGTGCAGCGAACAGGACAAACCAATTAATCAAATGGTGCATATTCATTGAGTTCATATAGGGCCAGGGTGCACTACAGAAAGGAGCTTCCTAGCTGAGGAGATAAATGGAACACACGTAGAAAAATTCCAGCCCTTCAAGGCAGACTAGGCCTCTGAGCTGTGTATGTCTTTTTATAAGGCTGAAGACATTAACAACAGGTGAGCTTCCTCACGCATTGCTGGTGGGAATGTAAAATGGTGCAGCTGCCGTGGAAAACAGTTTGGTGGTTCCTCAAAAAGTAGAACTACCGTATGACCCAGCAAACCTCATCCTAGGTATAAACCCCCAAAGAATTGAAAGCAGGAACACAAAGAGAAACCTGAGCACCAATATTCATTGCAGCGCTATTCACAATAGCCAAAAGGCGGAAACAACCTAAATGTCCATCAATAGAGGAATGGATAAGCAAAATGTAGTATGTATATACAACGGGATATTATTTAGCCATAAAGGGAAATAAAGTCCTGATACATGTCACAAAATGGATGAACCTTGAAAACATTATGGTGAGTGAAATAAAGCAGTCAAAAAAAGGACAAATATTGTATGATCCCACTTATATGAAACAGACAAATGTATAAAGTTCAAAGCTTCTTAGTGATTGCCATGGACTGGAGGGAGAGAGGAAGGGGGAAGTCCTTGAACTTCTGTTAATGGTGGTGGAACAATCTAGAAACAGTGGTGATGACTGAACAACATGACGAACATAATGTCACTGAACTGTGCATGTAAAAAATTGTTGAACTGGCAAAAATTTTATTTTTGCCACAATTAAAAAAAAAGAAGAGGAGAGTCCAGCCAGGGACAGATTAATCGTGGAAGGGTGAATGTTTCTGTTTATTCTTTCATGTTCCGACATAACATGACTAAAATGTATAGATAGTGTGTGACTTTCACACTGTTCATCACAAGGTCTGTAAGAGACTGTGGTTCTGACTTGATGGACTACTTACCACTTGCGATCACCTTTGCTCTGTTGTAGCCACTCTCAACCCCCCAAGTTTTTGTCCTCACCCTTTCCCCAGGTCAAGTTCCCCAGGAGACAGGTTCTGAAATGGAGATTTAAGGACAGGAAGCTTATCAGAGAGAGCTGTTGGGACTAACACTTGTTGGGGGTGAATGAAGCAAGATTGGGGAGAGAGAGAAGTTGGGCTGTGATGTAGTCACCACAAAGGTCTCAAAGAAGCTGGATGGATCTAGAGAGTTGTCCCGCCTTGGAGCAAAGGGACTGGGTCTTTATACTCTTCATCAACCAGGCATTGTGTGTGAGCTGCCTCCAGGAAGGCGCTGTGATCTTGAGTGAGGCTGACCTCATCATCTAAGAGCAGTTGCCAGGTCGGGGGACTCAACTGCAATTTATCTGCCATCCATACTCTCAGCATCTGGGAGAATGAATGCTTCTGTCTTGAAAGGGAGGATCTGAAGGACATCCCATAGGGTTTGCTACATCCCCATTGCTTGTGCTTGCCCACTAGGCTGATAACTATCTACCCTGGGCCTCTCAGCATCCTGGAATGATTTTATGTAGCTTGAAGCTCTTTCTCAGAGGGTCTTTACAGTAGGGGAGACCCTTCTTTCCCATTCTCCAGATTATACTAGTTCAGTCACCCCAGTAGCTGTGGGGTACTTGGGTGGGGCAAATGGTTAATGCGCTCAGCTGCTAACTAAAAGGTTTGAAGGTTGAGTCCATCTAGAGGCACCTTGGAAGAAAGTTTTGGCAACCTATTTCCAAAAAATCGGCTATTGAAAACCCTATGGAGCACAGTTCTACTCTGACACACATGAGGTCACCATGAATCAGAGCTGATGTGCAACAGTGTTTTGTTTTTTTTTTTATAGTAGCTGCATTTTTTTTGTTGTTGTTGTATGCTCTCGAGTCAATTCGGACTCACAGCGACTCTACAGGCCAGAGTAGCACTACCCCATAAGGTTTCCTAGTTTTTTTTTTTAATCTTTACTGGAGCAGATGGACAGGTCTTTGCTTCCGTGGATCCACTACTGGGTTCAAACTGCCTACCCTTCAGTTAGCAGCTGAATGCTTTAACCACTGCGTCGTCACCAGGGCTCTTCATTAAGTAGACAAGGTAAGAAAGAGGGGGTTCCTGAACATCGGGAGGATGCAGTAAAATACGTTAAAAAAAAATCTCTTTTCTTCAGATCGGATGGTTTCAAGAGATTTTACTTTAAGTCACTGACTCTTCTACAGTCTCCAACATGTTGTTAAGGCCTTTTGGTGAATTTTTCATTTCAGATATTGTACTTCTCTGTTTTAAAATTTCTGTTAAAAAAATACTTTTACTTTCTCTGCTGAGATTCTCTATCTTTTCCCTCGTGACATACGACTTTTTCTTTAAATCCTTGCACAGGTTTTTATTAGTTGTTTTCAAGTCCTTGTCTGCTAATTCCAACATCTGGCTTTCTCGGGGACTGTTTCTACTATTTTCTGGATTGTGGGTCACATTTCCCCACTTCTGTACATGCCTCGTAATGTTTTATTGTATGCTGAACAGCACACTGTGTTACAGTATGATCTGTTCTAGGGAATATACTTTAAACAGTGTCGAGTTTTATTCTGGCAGGCAGTTAAGTTACTGGCAGGTCCTCTTACACCTGTCAGGCTTGGCTCTACTCTTTATTAGGGCTGATCTATTTAGGTTTTTGTTCTTAGTTGTAAGGCATGATCCTTATGCCTCAGGCACGGCCTTTCTGGGTCTCAACTGAATGCATGAAGTCCTCAGTGAGCTTTCTCTACTTTGCGTATGTCAGCACTTCAACATCTCCTGGCCCCGTGAGACCTCTGAGCTCTCTTCAGTGCTTAGTCTCACAACAGCTGCCCTTTGCTAGGTCTTGCAGAGACTCAGCCAAGAAACCTATGGAGAATCCCCATGCGGATTTCCAGAGCCTCCTTCTGTGTAGTTCTCTCATCTCTGATATAAAAAACCCCCAAACCCAGTGCCCCTCAAATTCTAGATATTTAGCAGCCCCAAATTCCAACCTCTGCCTCCTCATCTCAGTAGGAAGCCTTCTTGGCCTGCCTCTTCGAAATCTGGAAAGTGCCTCTGGGTAGAAAGCTGGGATGAATGGGTGTATTTCCCTTCTCTTCAGGATCACGGTTATGAAAATGGTTGTAGCTTATTGTATACAGTCTGTCCATTCTATAAGTGTCGTTGGTGGGCCCGGACGTGATGGAATGATTTTTTTAGGAAGAGTAAACTAGTGGTATGCTGTGGGATGGCTTGGAGGGATGAGACACTGGAGGCAGATCTGTGCAAATAAGGGCCTAAGATGCGGTGGTGACAGTGGAAACAAAAAGGAAGCATCTAGAAAGCTGGTGGGAGGGTGGCACATTAGAGAAAAGAATGGTTCTGAGGTTTTGAATCTTTTCTCTGCTGCTTTATTACCACCATTTGTATGTCCACAAATCAATGGAAGTTGAACCAGGGATTGAGAATAAAGATCCTTTTTCAAAGAATGCTTTTCTACAAACTATAAATGCAGCATAAAAGACTGCCAAGACCCTAAAACTCCTCAGGTTTCTTCTGAAAAGTGTAACAAGTCTTCCAGGGTCAGACAAAGAGAATTAAAGGATCCCTCTCTTGGTACTAGACTATCTCCCCTACCTGATCTCTCTAGTATTTCTCACATAACTCAACAAGAAAAGTAACACTTGTCATCAGCCCACTCCTTCACCAAACCCACTGTCATCAAGCTGATTCTAATTCATAGCGACCCTATAGGACAGAGTAGAACTGCCTCATTGGGTTTCCAAGCCTGTAACCTTTATGGAAGCAGACTGCCACGTCTCTTTCCTGTGGAGCGGCTGGTGAGATTGAACTTTTTGGTTAGCAGCCAAGTGCTTTAACCACTGCGCCACCAGGGCTCCTTACTCTTTCATCACCTCCTTATAAAATTCTTTGGTTACGGCAGTCCAGATAGCACAGGAGGCATTTCTGTGCAAGAATTCTGGACCCTTTTCTCTTTAGAACAAGGGATCCTGTTCCACAGACAAGCAGGAGGCTGGTATTGTGCCAGGCAGATGGTTATATATCAAGACCTATGGTACATGGCTATAATTTTCCCCCTCTTAAAGTGCGTATCGTTTGAATGGTTCATTACTTAAAGGAATTTCACAGATATTCTGAAGCCAAGCCAGGTTCTGATTCTCTCTCACATTTGGGGACCCTGCTAACTTTGGGTAGGTGTGGCCTCTACCCCATCCGTGCAGCCACCAGCCCAGAAACTATAATCCCTACCAGTTCCCCCGGAAAAAATGTGAAATACATGCTTTGCCCTTTTGCCTTAGTCGGTGCCCATCCCAGCTGGTCCTCTGTGCCCCAGGCCACGCAGATCATGTGGTGATTTACCAGGCCCTTGAATTCTCTCTTTATCTGCTTTCCTCCACTCCATCATATCCATGACCTTTATCTAGTCAGTTGTCACCGAGAAGATAATAATTTTATATAGAAATTCATACTAGGTTGTGAGTGATTGACATATCTCCTCCAGGGAGGCACACACAATTAATTTTAAAAATAACGTTATAGGGTAGTGATTATAAGCACAGAGTCCCCAAGTCAGATTTTCAGAGTTCAAATTCTAGCTTGATCTTTTACTATGTGCCTTTGGGCAAGGTATTTAATTATCTGTGTTTGGGTTGTCTCATCAGTAAAATTACGATATTAATAGCATCTACCTCAGAGGTGTGAGAATTAAATAAGATGATGTCTGTAAAGTGCTTAGAACAATGGGGCTGTTTACAGTTGGGTTCATGAAACAGATGAAAACCATTGTTCTTTTGTGTATAAGTAGAAAAGCAAAAACCAAACCCGTTGCAGGTGACAGCTGCCCCACACGGTTTCCAAGGAGCAGCTGGTGGATTTGAACTGCCAGCCTTTTGGTTAGCAGCTGAGCTCTTAACCACTGTGCCACCAAGGTGATCCCTTTTAAACTTTCACTTGGGAGCCAAAGGTCTTAGTCACTGAGGTCAGGAAGTCACAGGAAGGGCAGGTGATGCTGCCCGTTTGAGTACATCTGACCAACCCTGTTATGATTTTCCTAATGATAGTCTTTTAAACAAACCAAGGGCTTGTTTAGCTCCCCCTGAGTGGGCTACTCGGGTCTATCAAGTTCTGCATGGCACACGTGATTTCTTCAAGACCCCCCTCCTCAGTAATGGACCTTCAGACTTGCCTCTCTGACCCACAGCCACACACCTGGATAAACTTTGGCTGCCTGTGTGTGAAGAGACATTTGGTGCCTCCAGCTGCATTTGACAGATAATTGGTGGGGTGTTACAAACCATTTGATGTCCAAACCCCATCTTTCACCAGGCCTGCAAGGGGAGGCTGGTGGAGGGGAGAAGCCCCATGATCCTTGCTTTTTCATGTATCCAAGCGATTCCAAAGGAAAGGATATTTGTTTTCCCTTTTACTTCTCTAATTGATGCAGCTGCAGGCCGGCCTCATCTGCGTTATGCTAAATATTATGTATTTGTAATGTTTTTGATCTTCATTAATTATAGCTTGGGAAAGCTGACAGAGATAACCTGCCTCTTTAATATAAACAAGATTAATTGCACGGTTCCTGCCGAAAGTGAACTACCAGCAGTTTAACAAAAAATATTTGTCTTTAAGCAGCTTTTGGATTGAAAAAAAAAAAAATTAAAACTGTTACAGGAAGTGCCGAAGCTGCCAAATTACCATGCCCGTAAGCCTCATCCTCATGATCAGACTAAATGAACGCACACACCCCTACACTTTCATCCTCCTCCAGGCCCAAGGAAAAGAAAGGCAAGATAAAAAAAAAAAAAAGCCTTTATACAAAAAAGTGTCTCTGAAGTCTGGAATGTACCCTGGCTGTTTGAAGACCAGATTTATACTTGACACCTTTCCTTAAGCTCATTGTTGAGACTCGTCTGTTTTTACATCAACCACAGACTGGGCTGCTTGAGGTACTTCATCTTGTAACGACCACATAATCTAAGATAAATACACAAGGGATTGCTATCACTTTCATTAATAACCATGAAATATTCCTTCCTTCAGCAGGTAAAAAAATAAAATAAAAACGAGCCAATGTAGTCTGTGGAGGCTGAGGGGTGAGTTGGAGGTGCTTGCGGGGAGGGGCTTCAGAGGACACAGGGCAGAGCAAGGTGCTCAGGACAATTTCTCAATGGAGCGCCCGGGGTAGCACAGCAGGCAGAATGAGCAGCTGGAGGGAACGGCACAGTCACGCTATTGTGCCAGGCCATTGCCCTTAGAGATGGCAAAACCAAGAGTCGGGGTATTCTGTTTCTCCCACTACCTACCCCTCTATTTAAGGGGCCAAAGTCAAGCTAATAGGTCTTTACAAGTCGGCTTCTGTTGGTGGCCTGTGAGATTTAAAAGCCTGAGAGGGAGACCCTGATTGTTTGGGGGTGCTGTGATCTTAAGGCCAATCAGAAAACACTAGCTCATGACTGGCTGGGAAAAGGCTCCAGCTTTTGGGCAGGATGATAATACAGTTCATGAGATAACCAGGGAGCTAGAGCCACACAATAAAATACCACCCGCCTTTGGCTGGCAAGTCCACATCACACAGCCTCTGTGGTTGGTGGCTAAGACAAATGAAGTTGTCAAGTCCCCACAGAAAATGGGACCATGTGCTCTCAAGGTCATGCTTATAAATGAGCTAGAGTCAGAGAAAGGTTTGCGTCAACGCCTAATTCTCTGTGGCTTCCCATGAATTCCTGACTCTGAGAACATTTTGGAAAAATGCCTAATGGGGTGTGTATGTAGAGTGAGGGTGGAGAGCTGGGGGAATAAAGGTTTCGGTGAGGCTAACAAGGCCATCCTGAGGCTAAGCTGGGGCAGAGGAGCAACCCCATGGTAGCTCTATGGTTCTGGGGATTACGCAGATGACCTGGAGTTGGCAATTTGCTTTCCCAGAGATGAAGACATATGTAAAGGAAACCAGAGTTTCCTAGTGTTTGTGATGCAGAGGATGTAGTGGGCCAGATGCCTTGAAGTGATTCTAAAACACGGAAAACCAAACTGTTGTTTAGCTAACGTGGAGAAAGAATTCCATGAAGGTTGGTAGGGTGGAGTGAGCCACAAACGGCTAAATTGTCATTTTCCTAGGCGAGGGGAAATCCTAACATGGAGTTCTCCACACCTGTTGCCATTGAGTCGACTCCGACTGATAGCATCCCTATAGGACAGAGTAGAACTGTACCATATAGCGTTTCCAAGGAGCAGCTGTTGGATTTGAACTATCGACATCTTGGTTAGCAGCTGAGCTCTTAAACATTGGGCCACAATGGCCGCCATACTCTGGTCCAACTTGGGGTCCTTCTGGATTCTTCATGAACAAAATAATGCCTTTTCTGAATGCTTTATTTTTGTGAAATCTTGGCCATCTGTGCCAAAATGACTCAGATTTCAGATTTCCAAGGAACCCTGGCTCCCACAGCAGTCACTGGGCTGGGGAGGATCCTTGGGCCCTCAGACTTCCAACACCGGAATCAGGGTGCACCCTGGAAACTTAGTTCTGAATGCCCAGTGAATGGCTGCTGGTCCCAGAAGGACATTCATGATGGGAAATCAGCTCCACAGAAACGATTGAGGAAGAGGCCTGTTCGCAGGGTATGTCCACGTGATGAGAGCCAAATGTTTGGATGTTACTCAGCAGCTTGGCACAAATCACTGTATGGGAATTAGGAAGACCTGTCTTCTGAAACATTAACCTTGCCACAGGTCTAGCACCACAGAAACTTCAGCCACCTTTGAAAATACACATACATACACATAAAAAATGACACCTGCCCTTTAATTCTGTGCTATTTCTATCCTATGCTACGCGATACTCTTCTATTCCATTACAAAAGTGTTAGTCTTGGTCCATCAGATTCATTTCATGATGCAATAACGGATGGCAACAGGTAATACAAAGGGAGAAATGGATTTGGGATGCCAGCCCACCATAGCCACTACTCTGTGTCCTCCCTAGTTCTTGAATTAACAAGTAGGATTTAAGGCAGCTCATCGTTGTTCTTAGCTGATCCCGTACGCAACAGAACAAAATGCCCAGTCCTGTACCATCCCCAAGACTGACCGCAGATGGGCCCTTTGTGATCCACAAGGAAGCTCATAAACCCAACCCAAACCAAACCCGTTGCCGTCCAATCGATTCTGACTCATAGCCACCCTATAGGACACGGTAGAACTGCCCCATAGAGTTTCCAAGGAGCCTCTGGCGGATCCGAATTGCCGACCTATTGGTTAGCAGCCATAGCTCTTACCATTATGCCACCGGGGTTTCCAAGGCAGCTCATAAAGGAGGGACTTAATATGATATACTGTCAAGTAGCCTAGGAATCAGGAGGGTGGACTCTAGTCCTGGTTCAGCCTGGGCATCTCTGGCAGTCACCTAGTTTCCCTGGGCAGCAGATTCTCTATTTGTAAAAGAACATTGCAATCGGTGATTCCCCAATGTTCTGTCTGTTTCTATGTGCTAATTTGACATGTCCCAAGGAGGCTGAAGAAAAAGGTGATTAGTACCTTACAATTTTTATTGTGGAATGGATTGAGTTCACAACTCAATCTTGACGGTAAGTGCCTTTAAGGATCAACTGTTGTGCTCCTCCAAAATATTAGATATCAGAGTTTCTCAAAACCAGACCATCACGTATTATCTGGAATATTGGAAGGGTGGGGAATGGGCCAGGGTGTACCGGGGTGGGTCCCACACTCCTGTCTCCACTGCCTCTCATTCCGCTGAGACTTGGGGAACTCAGGATTCCAAATAAGTAAGCAGAAAAATGGACATCAACCTCATTGCATTGGCTCACTCATTGATATCCCCCTTTTTTATATCTTACTAATGATACAAACAGTATATACTAATTGTAGAAAGTTTTCAAAATGTATAAAAGAAGAAATCTATAAACCACTTGTAGTCCTACCATCCAGAAACATTATTAGGATTTTATATATTTTCTTGTATTTTATGTTGTCGTTGTTAGGTGCTGCCCAGTCGGTTCCGACTCATAGCGACCCTATGCACAACAGAATGAAACACTGCCCGGTCCTGTGCCATCCTTACAATCATTGTTATGCTTGAGCTCATTGTTGCAGCCACTGTGTCAATCCACCTTGTTGAGGGTCTTCCTCTTTTCTGCTGACCCTGTACTCCGCCAAGCATGATGTCCTTCTCCAGAGACTGATCCCTCCTGACAACATGTCCAAAGTATGTAAGACACAGTCTCGCCATCCTTGCTTCTAAGGAGCATTCTGGTTGTACTTCTTCTAAGACAGATTTGTTCGTTCTTTTGGCAGTCCATGGTATATTCAATATTCTTCGCCAACACCATAATTCAAAGGCGTCAACTCTTCTTTGGTCTTCCTTATTCATTGTCCAGCTTTCACATGCATATGATGCGATTGAAAATACCATGGCTTGGGTCAGGTGCACCTTAGTCTTCAGAGTGACATCTTTACTCTTCAACACTTTGAAGAGGTCCTTTGCAGCAGATTTGCCCAATGCAATGCGTCTTTTGATTTCTTGACTGCTGCTTCCATGGCTGTTGCTTGTGGATCCAAGTAAAATGAAATCCTTGACAACTTCAATCTTTTGTCCATTTATCATGATGTTGCTCATTGGTTCAGTTGTGAGGATTTTTGTTTTCTTTATGTTGAGGCGTAATCCATACTAAAGGCTGCGGTCTTTGATCTTCATTAGTAAGTGCTTCAAGTCCTCTTCACTTTCAGCAAGCAAGGTTGTGTCATCTGCATAACGCAGGTTGTTAATGAGTCTTCCTCCAATCCTGATGCCCCGTTCTTCTTCATATAGTCCAGCTTCTCGTATTATTTGTTCAGCATACAGATTAAATAGGTATGGTGAAAGAATACAACCCTGACGCACACCTCTCCTGACTTTAAACCAATCAGTATCCCCTTGTTCTGTCTGAACAACTGCCTCTTGATCTATGTAAAGGTTCCTCATGAGCACAACTAAGTGCTCTGGAATTCCCATTCTTCGCAGTGTTATCCATAGTTTGTTATGATCCACACAGTCGAATGCCTTTGCATAATCAATAAAACACAGGTAAACATCCTTCTGGTGTTCTCTGCTTTCAGCCAGGATCCATCTGACATCAGCAATGATATCCCTGGTTCCACGTCCTCTTCTGAAACCGGCCTGAATTTCTGGCAGTTCCCTGTCGATATACAGCTGCAGCTGCTTTTGAATGACCTTCAGCAGAATTTTGCTTGTGTGTGATATTAATGATATTGTTCTATCATTTCCACATTCAGTTGGATCACCTTTCTTGGGAATAGGCATAAATATGGATCTCTTCCAGTCAGTTGGGCAGGAAGTTGTCTTCCATATTTCTTGGCATAGACGAGTGAGCACCTCCAGCGCTGCATCTGTTTGTTGAAACATCTCAATTGATATTCCATCAATTCCTGGAGCCTTGTTTTTTGCTAATGCCTTCAGAGCAGCTTGGACTTCTTCCTTCAGTACCATCGGTTCCTGATCATATGCCACCTCTTGAAATGGTTGAATATTGACTAATTCTTTTTGGTATAATGACTCTGTGTATTCCTTCCATCTTCTTTTGATGCTTCCTACATCATTTAATATTTTCCCCATAGAATCCTTCACTATTGCAACTCGAGGCTTGAATTTTTTCTTCAGGTCTTTCAGCTTGAGAAACGCCGAGCGTGTTCTTCCCTTTTGATTTTCCATCTCCAGCTCTTTGCACATGGCATGATAATACTTTATTTTGTCTTCTTGAGAGGCCCTTTGAAATCTTCTGTTCATTTCTTTTACTTCATCAATTCTTCCTTTTGCTTTAGCTGCTCGTCGCTCAAGAGCAAGTTTCAGAGTCTCCTCCGACATCCATCTTGGTCTTTTCTTTCTTTCCTGTCTTTTCAATGACCTCTTGCTTTCTTCACGTGTGATGTCCTTGATGTCATTCCACAACTTGTCTGGTCTTTGGTCACTAGTGTTTAATGAGTCAAATCTATTCTTGAGGTGGTCTCTAAATTCAGATGGGATATACTCAAGGTCATATTTTGGCTCTCGTGGACTTGCTCTGATTTCCTTCAGTTTCAGCTTGAACTTGCATATGAGCAATTGATGGTCTGTTCCACAGTCGGCCCCTGGCCTTGTTCTGACTGATGATATTGAGCTTTTCCATCGTCTCTTTCCACAGATGTAGTCAATTTGATTTCTGTGTGTTCCATCTGGCGAGGTCCATGTGTATAGTCACCGTTTATGTTGGTGAAAGAAGGTATTTGCAATGAAGAAGTCGTTGGTCTTGCAAAATTCTGTCATTTGATCTCCGGCATTGTTTCTATTACCAAGGCCATATTTTCCAGTTACTGATCCTTCTTCTTTCCAACTTGCGCTTTCCAATCGACAGTAATTATCAATGCATCTTGATTGCTTATTAGATCAATTTCAGACTGCAGCAGCTGATAAAAATCTTCCATTTTTTCATCTTTGGCCCTAGTGGTTGGTGCCTAAATTTGAATAATAGTCATATTAACTGGTCTTCCTTGTAGGTGTATGGATATTATCCTATAACTGACAGCATTGTACTTCAGGATAGATCTTGAAACTTTCTTTTTGATAATGAATGCAACACCATTCCTCTTTGAGTTGTCATTCCCAGCATAGTAGACTATGTGATTTTCCAATTCAAAATGGCCAATAGCAGTCCATTTCAGTTCACTAATGCCTAGGATATTGAAGTTTATGCGTTCCATTTCATTTTTGACGATTTCCAATTTTCCTAGATTCATACTTCATACATTCCAGGTTCTGATTATTAATGGATATATGCAGCTGTTTCTTCTCATTTTGAGTCGTGCCACATCAGCAAATGAAGGCCCTGAAACCTTTACTCCATCCACGTCATTAAGGTCGACTCTACTTTGAGGACGCAGCTCTTCCCCAGTCATCTTTTGAGTGCCTTCCAACCTGGGGGGCTCATCTTCCAGCACTATATCAGACAATGTCCCACTGTTATTCATAAGGTTTTCACTAGCTAATGCTTTTCAGGAGTAGACTGCTGGGTCTTTCTTCCTAGTCTGTCTCAGTCTGGAAGCTCAGCTGAAACCTGTCCTCCATGGATGACTGTGCTGGTATCTAAATACCGGTGGCATAGCTTCCAAAATCACAGCAACACACAAGCCCCCACAGTACGACAAACTGACAGACACGTGGGGGTTGTATTTTATATATGTGAACAAATCGGTCTTGGAAGAAGTACAGCCTGAATATCCTTAGAAGTGAGGATGGTGACACTTCGTCTCACATACTTTGGACATGTTATCAGGAGGGACATCATGCCTGGTAAAGTAGAGGGTCAGCAAAAACTAGGAAGACCCTCAAGGAGATGGATTGACACAGTGGCTACAACAATGGGCTAAAACATAGCAACGATTGTGAGGATGGCACAGGACTGGGCAACTTTTCCTTCCGTTACATACATGGTCACTATGAGTTGGAGTCAACTCAATGGCACCTAACAACAACAACAAATGTGTATATATATATATCTATTTGTAGTTGTTGTTATTGTTAGTTGCTAGGCCCAATGGGACTATATGTATAATATGATTCTCAGTTTTTGTATGTTATTTTTGTTATTATTAGGCACTATCAAATTGGTTCTGACTCATAGCCAAACTCCATACAATGGAACAAAACAGTGCCCAGTCCTATGCCATCCTCACAGTCATTGCTATACTTGAGCCCATTGTTGAGGCCACTGTGTCAATCCATCTCCTGAGGTCTTCCTCTTTTTCGCTGACCTGCTACTTTACCAAACATGATGTCCTTCTTCAGGGACTGGTCCCTCCTGATAACATGTCCAAAGTACGTGAGATGAAGTCTTGCCATCCTCACAACTGGACCAATAAACAGTCAAGAAATCAAATGCTTCCATGGGCGTTGATTGTGGATCCAAGTAAAGTGAAATCCTTGACAACTTCAGTCTTTTCTCCATTTATCGTGATGTTGCTTATTGGTCCAGTTGTGAGGATTTTTGTTTTCTTTTTGTTGAAGCATAATCCATACTGAAGGCTGTAGTCTTTGATCTTCATCAGTAAGTGCTTCAAGTCCCCTTTCCTTTCAGGAAGCAAGGTTGTGTCATCTGCATAATGCAGGCTGTTAATAAGTCTTCTTCCAATCCTGATGCCACATTCTTCTTCATATAGTCCAGCTTCTTGGATTATTTGCTCAACATACAGATTGAATAAATATGGTGAAAGGATACAACACTGATGCATAACTTTCCTGATTTTAAACTACAGATTATCCTCTCATTCTGTTCAAACAACTGCCTTTTGGTTTATATACAGGCTCCTCATGAACACAATTGTTCTGGAATTCCCACTCTTTGCAATGTTATTCATAATTTGTCATGATCCACATAGTTGAATGCCCTTGTATAGACAATAAAACACAGGCAAACCTCTTTCAGATATTCTTTGCTTTCAGCCAAGATCCATCTGACATCAGCAATGATATCCTTCATTCTACATCCTCTTCTGAATCTGACTCGAATTTCTGGCAGTTCCCTATCAATGTGCTACTGCAACCGTTTTTGAATGATGTTCAGCAAAACTTGTGTGTAATATTAATGACATTGTTCAATAATTTCCACATTCCAATGGATCGCTTTTCTTTGGAATGGGCACAAATAAGGATCTCATCCAGTTGGGTGGTCAGGTAGCTGTCTTCCAGATTTCTTGGCATAGATGAGTGAGTGAGCTCCTGCAATGTTGCACCTATTTCTTGAAACATCTCAATTGGTATTCTGTCAATTCCTGGAGCCTTGTTTTTCGACAATGCCTTCAGTGCAGCTTGGACTTTTTTCTTCAGTACCGTCAGTTCTTGACCATATGCTACCGCCTGTAATGGTTGGATGTCGACCAACTCTTTTTGGTACAGTGACTTTGTGTATTTCTTTCATCTTCTTTTGATGCTTTTTACATTGTTAAATATTTTCCTCATAGAGTCTTTCCATATTGCAACTCGAGGCTTGAATTTTCTCTTCAATTCTTCCGGCTGGAGAAATGCCATGCATCTCCTTCCCTTTTGGTTTTCTAACTCCAGGCATTTGCTTACTTCATTATAATACTTTACTTTGTCTTCTTGAGCTGCCCTTTAAATCATCTGTTCAGCTCTTTTACTTCATCATTTCTTCCATTTGCTTTAGCTACTCTACATTCAAGAACAAGTTTCAGAGTCTCTTCTGACATCCATTTTGGTCTTTTCTTTCTTTCCTGTCTTTTTAATGATCTCTTGCTTTCTTCGTGTATGATGTTCTTGAGGTCATCCCACAACTCGTCTGGTCTTCAGTTATTTGTGTTCAATGCCTCAAATCTCTTCTTGAAATGGTCTCTAAATTCAGGTGGAATATATTCATGGTTGTGCTTTGACTCTCATGGACCTCTTCTACTTTTCTTCAGCTTCAGCTTGAACGTGCATATGAGCAATTGATGGTCTGTTCTGCAGTCAGCCTCTGACCTCGTTCTGACCGATGACGTTGAGCTTCTCCAACCTCTCTTTCCACAGATGTATTTGATTTCATTCCTGTTTATTCTTTCTGGAGAGGTCCACGTGTATAGTCACCATTTATGTTGGTGAACACAGTAAGAGAACCTTAAATATTGTTGGTGGGTAGTTTTTTTATTCCCTCATAGCATTTAACACATATTAACAAGTTACTTCTCATGGAAATCATATGCAATATGTGGGTTTTGTTGTGCCTGTTTTACAGATATTCATTTGCAATGAATAATAAATTGTTGGTCTTGCAAAATTCTATCATGCAATCCCCGGCATCATTTCTATATATATATACAAAATTTAGAATCATGTTGTACATATAGTTTTTATCTTTTTTGCTTAATAATTTAATGAACATCCCCCTTCATCATTGCGTATTCTTCAGAACCATGGCTGCATAGCGTTCTACCATGTGGATGTACTGTGAGTATTTAATCCATCCCCTGGGGTTGGACATTCAAGTTCATTTCACTATGTTTCACTGGCATAATCAATGTTACCACACACATAAACCATATAGAGTAAGTAACTCTATTTCCTTGCAATAAAATACCACTAGTAGCATTGTTGGGTAGTTTATGAGCAGTGTATGAGAGTGTGCACAGATGTACAAGAGCTCTGCCACCTGTTCAGCCCCCTCCCTCAGCCCTTCGCCCAGCCAGCACTGGGGAAGGTACTGTATAATAGCCACAGCTACAGGGTCCGTTCAGTCCCTGACTAGATTTTGAAAGTACAGGGAGGAGAATAAAACTGAGCACCACTTGTAATGAAAGAACAAAGAAATAAGTTCCAAGAAAGGAACACTCCCAGCCCATTCCCTCTTGAACAATTAAACAGGTCAGGGAAATCCTCATTAAAAGGAGTGACGTAACCCCAATACAAGGTTGGCTGCTCTGTCAGCAGGAGCCACCAGCTCTGGGCATGACCTCACTGCTTCCCAGGAATTCCCTGGAGCACTCAGTGCCTCCACCATCAGATGGTGGAGGAGGAGTCAGGTCTGAGGCCATACTTCCCTGGAGTCCAGCCACTCTTCATGCCCGATCCTACCCGCCTCCCAGCCTGGGCCCAGGCCTCAGGCCCCAGGCTGCTTTCTTGGAGCTGAAGGGGATCCTCCCAGTGGAAACCCGGAAGGGGCTTCTCTTCAGAAGGAAGCAGAGTTCCCCTCAGGTAACGCCAGGAATTTCTATAAAAAGCCAGCGGCTATTGAGTCAACTCTGCTTCATGGCGACCCTATGTGTGTCGGAGTAGAACTGCGCTCCACAGGTTTCTCACAGGCTGCATTTTCGGAAGTAGATCCCCAGATCCTTCCTCTGAGGCACCTCTGGATAGACTGCCATTGCCAGCCTTTTGGTTAGCGGCTGAGTGCGTTAACTGTTTGTACCGCTTAGGCAGGGACAATTATCCAATAAGCAAAGTATGCATGGGCTTACTTGTGCTTACTTACTAACCTGTAGTGCACAATTTCACCTGTTTTTTTTTTTTTTCTTTCTTTTGTGAAATTGTGCACTACAGGTTAGTAAGTAAACACAAGTAAGCCTGTGTGTGCCTTGTTTACTGTAAGCCGGAGCACCCAGGGACTCATTTCCATAGACCCCATAAATCAGCTGCTCTGGGGGTCTGCTTGAGACAGCTGGTCTCTGTCCTCTTTCTGGAAACCAGGGAGCACTAACGTGGATTTTTCTCCAGAATCGCTTTTGTGGTTGGGATGGATATTCAACAGAGAGGCCTGGAGCAGGGGAGCACAAAGAAGAGCAAGCCAAATTCTTCACAAAGTGACCCCTGCCTATTATTTAACCTGTAGTTTGAGGAACCAACGTCAGATTTACATATCAAAGATAGAACTGAGGTTTTGGCTATGGAAATTCAGAAAAGTCCAGAGTCTTACATTGAATGAGCATTCATTGACAGAAGGTATTATAATTGTATTTTCCTTTCTGGGACTCTGTAGTCAAAATGAAATCATTCTTAGGCTTGGGCCACACACTGGAGTCTTTCCACACCTGAATGTGGGGTGCACCCTGAGAGCTTAGTTCTGGGTGTCCAGTGAATTACTGCTGGGCCCAGTGGGGCGCTCATGATGGGACCTAGGCCCCACAGAAGTGATTGAGGAAGAGGCCTGACCCCGGGTTTGTCCTTGGGCAAGGCGTTGTCAGCCAAACTGAGCGTTGGATGAGTGGGGAGAAGTCAGGGGAGGCTTCACGGAGGAGGTAAGAAGTGATCAGGCCACATGAATAGAGTCGTCTAATCTGCTACTGAACCTCTTATGGCCTGAGTGGGTGGGGCCCCGTGTGTCACATGAATAGACCCACGCTGGAAACGATCAGGAGCAGTGTAACCCATGTACAGTGTGGCCAACCCCACTCTCGTTTTTCCCAGCTTGATCTTTGTAAGAAAGACTCCAGCTGTGTCCAGGGAAACTGAAAAGGGGAAATGCAGCTGTGAGATGAGTCATGAGTCAAGCCCCCAACATCTCTCCCAAAATGTAACAGTTTGGATAAAATTCTAGAGAGGCATTCTTCCTTGTGTATGCTTTGTCTGTCAATCATAGAAGTGAAATCTACAAAGGTGTCTAAGTGGGAATATATACTTTATCAGGGGCTGGTGTGTGAGAACTTTTCAAAGCATTTCTACCCTGGCCTGTCCTTAGGTTCCTCATGAACACAGCAGAAAACCCAAACCCCCTGCTGTTGATTCGATTCTGACCTATAACAACCTTATAGGACAAAGTAGAACTGCCCCCTAGGGTTTCCAAGGCTGGAATTCTTTGTGGAAGCAGGCTGCGGCATCTTTTCTCCTGTGGAGCGGCTGGTAGGTTTGAACCACCGACCTTCTGGTTAGCAGCCGAGTGCTTTAACCACTGCGCCACCAGGTCTCCTTTGAACATGGTAAGAGAGCATTAAATATTGTTGGTGGGTAGTTTTTTATTCCCTCATAGCACTTACCACGTATTAACAAGTTACTTCTCATGGAAATCGTATGCAATAGGTGAGTTTTGTTGTGCCTACTTTACAGATAAAGCCTTGAGGATTAAGGAGATTAGGGCACACAACTAGTCGTGTTGAGAAGGGGACTCAGACCGAGGGCTTCCCACACAAGGCCAGCATTCTCCCCAGTGGTCCGCCTGCGCCGCTTCCCAACTTCCCAGCACGATGTTAGTGTGTGCACTTCCCAAGGCCAAATGTATTACCATTTTGTTCAAGAGTCCGAGCTGAGTGACGCTGAATTAAAAACATAAATCCAGTGTTCGCTTTTCACAGCTATGCCATGATCTAAAACAAGAGAGCTACAAATGATCCCAGCATTGCCATAGGATAACTAAAGACAGTTACTCAGAGATGCTGAGGGCAGGGTTTGCCCACGGTGGTTGCTGTATCTCCCTGGTGCCAGTAATTGCTGCAGCCACAATCAATCAAACCTGAACAATACCCTGTGGCTCTACATGTCAGTCAAGATGAATCGCTGTCATTTGTAAATCTCAACTCTAGGCACGTCAGTCTCTATGAAGTCCCCGTGCGCTTCCTGACTGAAATCAGTCCAGCTGTACCCTTGATTCCAACAGTATAGAGATGCATTCAAAATTTAGGGTTTTGGAAAACTACATTATACGCAGTCTTACACTATGTACTTTTATTTGAGGGTCTGTGACAAATGTAAAATGGCTACTGTAAACAAAAAACCCACTCACAACTCACTGCCGTTGAGTCGATTCACAAAAAGATAAGCATAAACCCCAAATTTAGTAAAATTGAAGTTCAGTTTTATTTTGACATGCCATTCAGAGTCTGTGTCTAGGATGCCCACAACAGACATTCTTAAATTAAAAATAATGTGAATTGTAAAAACTGCAGGAGGACTTTTTTTATTCAACAGTAAACTTTTTAGATGGAGACAGTTGTCACTTCATATGCAGTTGTACAAAGTAATACAGAGGAGTCCCATGACCCCTTTACTGTCTTGCTCTCAACGGTCTCATCTTGCAAAATCATAATAAATGTTACGACCAAGATACTAACAGGGGTACAGCCAGGAAACAGAATAGTTACAAGAAGACATTTTGAAGACTCGGTTTTACACAATTCACAGGATGCTCTGTAATCTGCAAGCGATAAGCCACTTCAGCAGAAGATGATCCTGGGGGCTGTTCAAGATGTGACTAATTCTGGGGCCAGTCGCAAGCTGAGGGAGCAACTGCCAGGGGTGCTGCAGCCCCCAAAATGATGAGCCCTTCTTTCTGTAAATTCTATCCTTCCCCCGAAAGCTTGTGGGCAGAAAGAGGAAAGGAAGAGGTGGCTGTAAAAGTGTCAAAATACTCAGGAGCAGAATCACAGTGGACTTTGAGGTGAGCAGGGGAGTAAGTCCCTGCATGGTGCAAACAGTTTATGTGCCTGGCTGAAGGTTGGAAGTTCTAGTTCACCCAGAAGCACCTCGGAAGAAAGGCCTGGCAATCTACTTCTGAAAAATCAGCCATTGAAAACCCCGTGGAGCACTGTTCTATTCTGACACACATGGGGTGGCTGTGAGTCAGAGTCAAAGAGGTGACCAAAGTCCTGCTCCCTCTCCAACACTGGCCAATCCAGATTCACTTCTAGCCATCATTTTCCTCAGCTATAAACTGAGATGGTTGATCCCAGAGCTGTCCAGTAAGATAACCGCTAGCGACACGTGGCTGCTGAGCACTTGAAATGTGGCAAGTGAGACGGAGGCGGTGAGTGCTTAATATTAATTAATTTAATGTAAACCGGCACATGTGGTTAGTGGTGACCCACTTCTCAAATATTCTAATTGAAAAAATATTTAGGCTTCTCTAGGTTTACCGTGTTCTTGTTTTTTTTTTTTCTAACCACTTGTGAGATAGGCGGTGAACTTGACTCTGAGGGAACTGAGGCTCTGAGAGATGAAGGGACTTTTTTAAGGTCCTGTGGGCAATTCTGTGGTGAAACCAAAGCACACCCGGGCCATCTGACTTGTAGACCAAGCCACCTTCCTTTTTACAGTATAAAATCCATTGTCGTTCAGTTGATTCCAACTCAGCGACCTTACAGGACAGAGTTGAACTGCCCTCTAGAGTTTCCGAGGCTGTAAATCTTTATGGAAGCAGACTGCCACATCTTTCTCCCATGGAACAGCTACTGGGTTTGAACTGCCAACCTTTTGGTTAGCAGCAGAGCATTTAACTACTGGGCCACCAGGGCTTCTCTTTTTGCTGTATAACAAGAGCAACAACAACAAAAATCATTGCTATTGAGTCAATTCTGACTCACAGCAACCCTATAGGACAGAGCAGAACTGCCTCATAGGGTTTCCAAGGAGTGCCTGGTGGATTTGAACAGCTGACCTTTTGGTTAGCAGCTGTAGCACTTAACCACTGCGCCACCAGGGTTTCCTCTTGCTGTATGCCACATCTCAAAAACAATCCCACTAACATCAGCTTTGACAAAAAGGATTCAAGTCACAGAACTGTTTATCCTTCTCTGAACTGAATATGTTCAAGATCAATCCAAAATACGTGAAATAAAACCTCATGTTTCAACTAAGAGAAAATCAGCCACCTTTGAAAAAAATTTATGGCAACTAGTGAGTGAAATGAGGAGAATTTTTTGACAACTAAGAGCCTACTAGTTCAAGAGCCACGTTTCTGTAAGCAAAATAGAACCAAACCAAAAACCAAACCCATTGCCGTTGAGTCGACTCCGACTCATAGCGACCCTATAGGACAGAGTAGAACTGCCCTATATGGTTTCCAAGGAGCGCCTGGTGGATTCCAACTGCCAACCTTTTGGTAGCTCTTAACCACCATGCTACCAGGGTTTCCGCAAAATAGAACGGTAAATAGTAAATCAATTCCAGGAAGAAAAAATATTGAAAGTAAATCCATATGAGAGCTTACAAAATACTAGGCATTTTTTTCCTGCTAGGCCAAGCTTACTGATCGTTAAATGATGGCATCAACCCTTAGTTTTGCTCTACTGAAAGACCTAAACCAAAATCAAACCTGTTGCCGTTGATTCTGACTCACAGAGACCCTATAGGCCAGAGCAGAACTGCCCCATAGGGTTTCCAAGGAGCGGCTGGTGGACTTGAACTGCTGACTTTTTGGTTAGCAGCCAAATGCTTAACCACTGCACCACCAGGGCTCCCAGAAAGACCTAGTGCTTCTTAATCAGAGGAGCCGACAGAGAACTGCAGTCACACGATGTTTGGAAAAAATGCTATGAAAATATATCCTGACAAACAATAACAACAGTGTGGTAAAGAATAAGGAACAATTCATTCAATCTAATCCTATGAAGATCAACAGAACATTAAAAACAGATTAAAAAAAAAAAAACTAAAGCTCTTTATCTTCAATAACATAACCTGCTCCCTTCACACTAACTTCCTAAACACTTAACCAGTTTCATTCAATATTCCCCCAAGCGTTTTTTTAATTGTCCCGCCAAATCAGAAAATTGTGTTTGTGTGTATAGGGGAGTGGTGGTACCCACATGCTTTCTATGTCCCCAAAGTATCATGATTATAATATCTTTTAATGATGACAAATGTCCCAAATTGTCCCCAGACACAGGTCTTCTGGAAAGATAGTAGAAACACAAGAAGATCCTTGGAAGCTTTTCACCCAGCACCCATTTTCTTCTCTCATGCTCTGGCAGCTTAGAGGGATCTGGGTATCTTTATCTTACCTTTGGGTGTCTGTGTACTTCCTCCATTCTTTTTTTAGTGACTGCTACAGTTGAAAGTTTCCTTCTCCCTTCCCTGGATTTATGGTAACTGACTGTTTGATGTAGGAGAGGTGTGGCTGATCTGTGCATTGGCAGGTGAAGAGAGCGAGGCTGAGGTTTTATCACAGCACATCACAGATGAAATTCAATATTGGGCCCTTTCATGTCTCATCGCCCACCTCCCTCAAGCCCCCTTTGAATTCACTCCCCCTCCACCTTTTCCTTCTAAGCCTCCCACCCCAACCCCACCGGCAAAAATAGATTTCCTGGAAACTGGAAAAACCAGGTACCATCAACCTCAGATCAGTGCTAATAAGATTAAGTTATGAGATTCAGTTCCAGTCCCCTTATCTGTGAGTGACACTTTCCACTTTCCAACTTGGTCTCTTAATATGCACAATTTAAACGTTTGATATCACCATATACTTGGATCTAATGCAGTTTGTGGCTCTGAACTTCAGGTAAAAAGATAGCACGCCAAGTCTTTGAGTGTGCAAATGGTTAATGCGTTCAGCTGCTAATAGAAAGGTTAGAGTTGTGAGTCTACTCACAGGTCCCTCGGAGGAAAGACCTGGCCATCTATGGCTGAAAAATCAGCCATTAAAAACCACACGGAGCACCGTCTACTCTGACACACATGGGGTTTGCCCTGAGGTGGAGTTGGCTCATCATAAACTGCTCTCTGCCCTATTTCATGTATTAAATTTCAAAAACTCAAACATGCATATCAGTGTAGCATTACTAGCTATTCACATTCTGTATTATTTTTATTGCTAATTTTTTTTTATCACATGATCTTTACAATGAATATATGGGCTTTGGGTGAAGGATTTAGCATTTTAATCAAAAGGTCAGCAGTTTGAATCCACCAGGTGCTCCTTGGAAACCCTATGGGGCAGTTCTACTCTGTCGTATAGGGTGGCTATGAGTCGGAATCGACTCGATGGCAATGATTTTGGTTTTTTGGTTTATGCTAAGATTGCAGCCCTGGTGGCACAGTGGTTAGGAGCTCAGCTGCTAACCGAAAGGTTGGCAGCTCCAATCCACCAGCCGATCCTTGGAAATCCTAGGGGGCAGTTCTACTCTGTCCTATAGGGTTGCTATGAGTTGGAATCAACTCGACAGCAATGGGTTTGGTCTGGTTTTATGCTAAGACTTGGATGGGAAAGTTGGACAATGAATAAGGAAGATTGAAGAAAAATTGATGCCTTTGAATCACGGTGTTGGTGAAGAATCTTGAATATACCATGGACTGCCAGAAGAACGAACAAATCTGTCTTGGAAGAAATGCAGCCGGAGTGCTCCTTGGAAGCAAGGATGGTGAGGCTATGTCTCACATACTTTGCACATGTTATCGGGGGACCAGTCCCTGGAGAAAGACATCATGCCTGGTAAAGTAGAGGGTCAGTGAAAAAGAGGAAGACCCTAGATAAAATGAGTTGACACAGTGGCTGCAACAATGGGCTCAAGTATAACAACGATTGCGAGGATGGTGCAGGACTAGGCAGTGTTTTGTTCTGTGGTACATAGTGTCGCTGAGAACCAACTCCACAGCACCTAACAGACATGCTAACTGGTATTAGGCCACTCCAAAACTTTAGGTAGTCAATGGCATTAAGGGCCTGTCCCAGGTGGAGCCCCTTTTGTGATGACATTCCTCAGGGGCACTGAGAATCCTGTTATGCGATGTCTCACTGGGGTGTGGATGTGTAATACAGGGGTGAGAGCCTGTTGCCTGGGGTCTTAGGTGATGTCTTGTGCTCTTTTCTCCTGGCAAAGCCGAGGGCCTATAAGAACAGGTTATCTTTTTTCCTGACACAGGTTTAATGGAATTGGATTGTGTCCTAGTTAATTCAACTTGAAAACAAGTTTCAGCGGTCTTGACTGTGTCTGTGCAAAGCAGCACAAAGTTTCATGTTTGCCATTTTTTTGATCTGTGTGTAAGGTTCCATGGGGTAGAAATACAGGAGCCTTGTTTATCTACAGGGAGCCAACTGCAGACCCTGAAACAGGTAACACAGTGGAGAGAGAGCTGGCCTCCTCGAAACAGACGGCATTTATTTCCGGGGTAGTGTGGATCACTGGAAACCCTGGTGGCATAGTGGTCAGCAGTTTGGCCCCGCCAGGGACTCCTTGGAAACCCTACAGGGCAGTTCTACTCTGTCTTGTAGGGTCGCTATGAGTCGAAATCGATTCGACAGAAATGATTTTTTTTTTGGTGAATCAGTGTCTTTGACTAAACAGTCAAATGGTAAAAACAACAACAACCGAAAAACCACTTGCCATTGAATCGATTTTGACTCATGGTGGCCCCACGTGTGTCACAGCAGAACTGTGCTCCATAGGGTTTTCGACAGCTGAATTTCGGGAAGTAGACAGCCAGGCCTTTCTTCTGAGGCATCTCTGTGTGGACCTGAACCTCCAACTTGCCTTTAACAGCCAAATGCATAACCATTGGCACCAAACAGGGACTCCATATAGGAAAAACAGTCCCACAGACACTGTAATCAAGGAAAAAGAAGGTGGAAATGCAGGGAGGCAGAGAATCGGACTCCCTTTACCAAGTTTTGCCCCCGAATATGGGCGCATCTTGTATTTTTTGAGAGCAAGTCCTTGGGGGTGATCAGCTGTGAGTTCATATTTCACAGAGGACATCAGAAAAAAAAAATAGTTCGTGTTCTCCCTGAGGCTGCAGTGAATGTACGGTAGAAAACATGACTCCCGGGTTTGCAGGCTGAGAAACAGCAGAGGGAAGTAGAGGCCTGCTGCCCTTCAGGCCTTTAACGTTGGTGTTTACAGGTCTTCTTGATTCTCTTTAATCCTTTCTAAAAATTATGCTACTATTAGCAAAGAGGTTTACAACGGTCCTGTGTGAAACAATCGACTTCCTGATTTTTCTGCCAGAACAAGATAGCTGTAAAATTTGAAAAGATCTGGGTGCTGTCCATGCCTGGAAAAACGTATTTTTGTAGCAAAAATTTAATGTGAGTTTGATCCTTTAATTGCTTGAACTTCAATTCATAAACCAAATTTGTGCCCACTTTCCTTCAAAGTTTGTGATAACACCATCTGGGGGTAAAACTAGACCTTGGATTTCTGTTGGATTGAAGACCTCATATATGGATATTTTTTAAAAGGAAAGTAAAAACCTACCCAGATAAGAGTCTGTTTGTGGAACAGTGTTATGAGTGCAGTGACTTTACAGAGACAAAAGGTGGAAAACCCTAGAGATTAGAAAGTCTCAGACCTGTCAAAGACAGCGTTGTAGAAGCAGAATGCACCCTCCCAGGAGCCACAGGAATAGAAAGTAGCCTACAAGAAGAATAAAGCGTATGTGTTCCCCTTATATCTGTGTAGAGAGAGACTTAAAGTATGGTCATATGCGTGCATCGTGGTTCAGTGGTTCTCACGCCTTCTGTGTGAGAGACCCGGGTTCGATTCCTGACCAAGGCACTTCATATACAGCTACCACCTGTCTGTCAGTGGAGGCTTGCGTGTTGCTATGATGTTGACCAGGTTTCAGAGGAGCTTCCAGAGATGGGCTGGGAAGAAAGGCCTGGTTGTCTACTGAAAATCAGCCGATGAAAACCCTATGGATCACAACAGTCCAACACGTAATTGATCATGGGGATGGTGTACGACCAGGCAGCATTTTATTCCATTGTGCAGGGGGCTGCCATGAGACAGGGCTATTTCTTTTTTTTTTTTTTCATTCAACACTTATTTTTTTATTGTATGTTAGATGAAGGTTTACAGAGCAAATTAGTTTCTCACTAAACAATACGTATATTGTTTTATGACATTGGTTGCCAACCCTGGGACATATCAGCACTCTTCCCTTCTCGATCTTGGGGGGTTCCCCATTACCAGCTTTCCTGTCCCTCCTGTGTTCTCTTCCTTGCCCCTAGGCTGCTGTGCTCATTTAGTCTCATTTTGTTTTACGGGCCTAACCCTTGGCTGAAGGGTGAACCCTCAGGAGGGACTTCTGTACTGAGTTAAAAAAGTGTTCAGGGGCCATACTCTCGGGTTTGAGACAGGGCTATTTCAATGGCAGCTAACAACAGCAAAATATGTGTTTTTGAGCACTGATGATATGACCAAATATTTCCATTTGCCCAGGAAATCCTGGTTCTAACTGGAAGTCTTTCATCCTGGAGCTTTCCCTCAGCTCTGGGCAAATCAAGACTGTTGGTCACGCTAGGGCCAGGCATTGTCCTAAGTGCTCTACACTGCTTCTTTCATTTGATTTTCACAGCAACACCATGAGGTAGGTTTACTATTACTAATCTCACCGTACAGATGGGGAAACTGAAGCTCAGAACAGTTAAATAACACACATAGGTTCACAATAAGCTAATAAGTGACAGGCAAGGAATTGTATCCCAAGCTGGCTAACCCTCAAGTATGATACATTTGGTACTTATCCAAATAAATATCCCAAAATTTCATTTTTAAAAGCAGCAGCAGCAGTAGCTGACCAGGCAGGGTGGTAAGCACTTCATTTACACCACAGCACTGAATTCTCCTAGCCCTTGTCTCAGCAGTGTTCTGTAGATAAGGAATCTGAGGCTGTTCTCGCCTCAAAGTGTGGTCCACAGACCAGCCACATCAATGTCATCTGGAAACTTGTTAGAAGTGCAGAATCTTGGACCCCACCCTAGAATTACAATTGGAATCTACATTTTAATAATTACACCTGGGAGGTGATCCACACGCACGTTAAAATTTGCGATGTAACGATTATAACCCAGGCCCTTTTCCTTTTTTTTTGATTGGTTGCACATCCCTATTATTTAAGAAAAAATTGAATAAGCATCATATATACATAATATACATGCACCCTATTGTGTTTTATGTACATGACAAACATACATAAATATAGAAACAAAAAAGCATGAGGCTAAGACGAAATAAGCAATATTTACTGACGAATGGTTTAAGAAACCTCCGGATTGTGTAAGTTTTGGAAACCTGGGTGTAGCATTTTGTGTTTGTGATGGGAAGCTTTCTCCTCACAGTCATGACTGTTAGGAGCTTCGAGGGAACATGAATCAGGTAGAACCACATGTGGCTTGTTCATTGATGCCTAAGGGAGCTAATGAGAGGCCTTTCTGCTGCCTGTCTTGGTCCTGTCCCACCAGGCAGAAATCTGGTGAGTGGGAGGTTTTCTGCAGCAAAGCCTGCCAAGGTACAATGGAGCTTGAGGTCCTCAACGAGGGCCTCTCTATAGCATCTCCTCTTAACAGGAAACCCTGGTGGTGTAGTGGTTAAGTGCTATGGCTGCTAACCAAAAGGTCAGCAGTTCAAATCCTACCAAGCACTCCTTGAAAACTCTATGGGGCTGTTCTACTCTGCCTTACAGGGTCACTATGAGTCAGAATTGACTTGATGGCAATGGTTTTATTAGCAAGCGTGGTGTTCTCTTTCTAGCTACAGGGGAAAAAGCTAGCGGGCATCTTCTTCCACACTGCTGTGCAGAGAGGGTCTAGTTTCCTCTGCCCCCTGGGTGTTGCTCTGGGCTACAGTTAGATCCTGATCCAACTAGTTGCTAAAGAAAACAAACACAAAACATTGGACCCCAAGACTATGGCCCCAGGACACTCTGCTAACTCAGAACTGAAACCACTCCCAAAGTCCACCTTTCAGCCAAAGATTAGGCAGACCTATAAAAGACACAATAACATACATGAGGAATGTGCTTCTTAGTTCAGTAAAGTATATGAGACCAAATGGGAAACATCTGCCCAAAAGCGAAGGCAGGAAGGGATAGGAAAACTGAACGAATGGACACGGGGAACCTGGGGTGCAAAAGGGAAGAGTGCGGACACATTGTGGGGATTGTGGCCAATGTTACAAAACAATTCTTGTAGAAATTTTTGAATGGGAAACTAATTTATGCTGTAAACTTTCACCTAAAGCATAATAAAAACAAAACAAACAAACAAACAAACAAAACCTTGGAATTCAGGCAACTTGGAATGACAGGACATCCTTTTCATTGCCATAGGTCTAACTACCAAAAACCAAAACCAAACCCACTGCCATCGAGTTGATTCTGACTCATAGCGACCCTGTAGGACAGAGTAGAACTGCCCATAGAGTTTCCAAGGAGAGCCTGGCAGATTTGAACTGCTGACCTTTTGGTTAGCAGCCATAGCACTTAACCACTATGCCACCAGGGTTTCCAGGTCTAATTAACCAAGGATTATTTAATTCTCCAAAAGAATGTACCTGGTTTTGACTTTTTTTTTATGTACTAGTTGGAGCCCTGGTGGCATGGTGGTTAAAAACTTGGATGCTAACCAAAAAAAAAAAAAAAAAAAGAGCGACAGCCTGAATCCAGCAGCCTATCCTTGGAAACCCTATGGGGGAATTCTACTGTGTCCTATGGGGTTGCTACGAGTCAGAATCAACTTGAGGGCAACGGGATTGAGTTTTGGGTTTTTATGTACTAGTTGGTTAAATCCTAGTCATTGAGAAGTTACATGTTAGCTTGTAGAGTTTTGCCTGGTAAGAAGATAACCCCAAAGTTTATAGTTTTATTGCTCTGTAGGACCTTAAACACGTTTGTTATCCTAACATTCTTTTTTCAATGCCTGTAAGATCCGGTTCCTCACATGCTCTTGGAAGTAGCTTTCCCATCTCATTGGTTCCCCCATTAAGGAGTTAAATAAACTCCTGACATTTTCATTTTATATTTGTATGAGAGTCATCTTTTTAGTTCTTTGAAAATTAGATTTGACATGGCCCTGATGAAGAACAGCACCTCTGCTCTTTGTGGCTCCTCCTTATCTACAGGTTTAAGTGTGACTGGGCATCGGCTTTGTGATAAAAAGCCCACAGGAAAAGGACCACCTCTGTTTCGATGCATCAAAGAAAACGGACAAGACCCAAGTTATTCTGAAGTACTCTCTTCTTTTAATTCTGCCCTTCTCTCTGTCCTCAGCCCTCATCGCAACCCAGCACCTATTTTCAGATATGCAGTTTTGTTCTTTCTAAGGACTCATTTGAAATTGCACATTTTCCCCCTTGGTCTTGGTTCTGCTGCCATTGATTTGTACAACCCATGGATGTGATGGCTAAAGGCAGATAGCTTACCTTTCCAATAAGAACAGTTAGCCAACTCATGAATCATTCATTTGCCAAATGTTCATGGTGTCAGACACTGTGCTAGGCCTCCAAAGACATCTAGGTCTTGGCCCTTGAGCATCTCATAGGCCAGTGGGAGTGTTGGTGTAGAAGCAGACACTTAGAATGCAATCCAATGAGGGTTGTAAAATGGGAGTGCTTCTGTCTCAATTTAGCTCTTTATTTCTCAAACTAATTTTTTGATTAAGTATGGGAATTTTACCTTGAGTCATTTAAAGAAAAAGTACTTACTAAGTGCCTCACAAATGCACAGCACCATTTCAGTGCTGAAAGAAATGTAAAAGAAGACAAAGATGAGGAAGCCATAGTCCCTGGGGCCTCACCACCTGCTTGGAAAGGTGGTAAGACACATGTAACAAACTGAAGTAACAACGCAGGGCAGTGTGTGATAAAAGCAAAAATGAACAGTGCCAAGAAAATCTTGGAGGGCTCTAAAAAGGGGCAAAGAATGACTTGGAAGTCAGAGCAGCCTCTGAGGGGAAACTAGCATTTGATCTGGGCCATAAAAATATTTAGATAGGATTTAAACATAAGTAAAAGTAGGGAAATTCTTAATGGAGTCTGGCAAAGGCTTGAGTCAAAGTTGAGCATTAGATACGTGGGTGACATTTAGAGTTGGGCTCAGAAGACTTGTGCTTCTGTGTGGAAGGTGACAAGCATGACAGGCAACATGTGGCCTGATTATGTTGAACCTTAAATGGTCGGCCATTGGCATTCCTCCTATAGAACGTTACTACTCAGATCTTGTGC
The DNA here is from genome assembly GCF_024166365.1 of Elephas maximus indicus. Lineage (NCBI taxonomy): Eukaryota > Metazoa > Chordata > Mammalia > Proboscidea > Elephantidae > Elephas > Elephas maximus. Next base: position 76,788,230 of record NC_064835.1, on the reverse strand, counting down.
CAGGATCGCCAGCGTCCCCTGGGGACTAGTTAGAGACAGAGCATCTCAAGCCTCACCCTAGACCTCCAGGATCAGAATCTGCATTTTAACAAGATCCCAGGTGATGTGCACGCACATTAAAGTTTGAGAAGTACTTCTTTAGAACACTAGGAGCCACAAGGTGTTTGCAAACAGTGACACGATGACGGAACTATTTCAGGAATATAAATCGGCTCACGGCGTGTACAAGTTGGAGTAAAGAGGACCCAGAAGCAGAAACTCAATTAAGAGTGTGTTCCAGCAGCTGAGTCATAAAACGACAGGGGTTCTGACACGGTTTTGGATACACTGAAGTAAGGGGGAGGGCAGGACATCCACGTGGAGGTGATCTGGAAGGTGCCAGGCATCCAGGACGGGCCCTGAGGAGCCAGGCTGGAGGCGGAGGCTGATGTGAGCATGCGCAGCCCTGAGATACCAACGAGCCCAAGAGACAGGATTCGTTCTAAGGGAAATGCATAGCCAGGAAGGATCAGGGGGTCAGAAAGTGAAGTCTGGGGAGCACTTTTACATGACAGAAAGAGGACCCAGAAGAGAAAACAGAAAATCCATAAAGGAGAAAGAAGAAAAATGGGATAATGTTTACTTGCAGCTCTCGTTAAAAGGAATTTTATTAGAATTTCCATAAGCCTAGAAATTCACACTATTAAAATCAGTTCAGAAAATACACTTTATTGGTTAGCGGTGCCAATAAAAGCAGGTTCTCCAAACAATAAAAGTTTAGTCTTGGTAACAGACTACAAGACTAAACAGACACAAATAACAGATTTGCTTGTTTTTTTTCCCTGCGGAAAGAGCTACTGTTCAGTAAATCAGCATAACTGGTGAATGACTTCCAAAGATCATGGAAGATCTGAACTTTATGCTCCTTTCTGCTGTGGTGATGATAAAGGAAGGCAGAAAATGAGGCTTGTCTTGGTGAAATAACAGACCAGCCGGACTCGGTGGTTTACTTCAGATCGTCTTCACATCCTCAAACTCAAACTTACAGTGTGTATTGTTTGTGCTCAGACATAGCAACGATCGTGAGGATGGCACAGGACTGGGCAGTGTTTTGTTCTGTTGTACATAAGGTTGTTGCGAATTGGTATTAAATTATCCACTCGATGGCACCTAACAACAACAACAACAACATTGTCTGGACCACATTGAGAAATCAGCCAGACCCTTATGGTCTTGGGTTGCCACTACATTTTCATGTGTACATCTTCCCCCTTCAAGTAGATTCTTTGTTCTCTGAAGGCTGGAGTTATATTTGTACTTCCGCACTTTTCTCCCAGCATCTAGAAGCTTGCTATTCAAAGTGTGATCCTTGGAATGTATAATGTTACCTGGGAGTTTGTTACAAACACAGAATCTCTCTTCTCAGGGGACTTCTAGCTCAACTGGCATAACATAGTTTATAAAGAAAATGTTCTGCCTACGTTCTACTTTGGTGAGTAGCATCTGGGGTCTTAAAAGCTTGTGAGTGGCCATCTACGATACTCCACTGGTCCTACCCCATCTGGAACAAGGGAGAATGAAGAAAACCAAAGACACAATGGAAAGATTAGTCCGAAGGACTAATGGACCACAACTACCACAGCCTCCACCAGACTGAGTCCAGCACAACTAGATGGTGTCCGGCTACCACCACTGACTGCTCTGACAGGGACCACAATAGAGGGTCCCAGACAGGGCTGGAGGAAAACAGAGAACAAAATTCTAACTCACAAAAAAAGACCAGACTTACTGGTCTAACAGAGTATAGTCCCCGGATACCCTTTTAACTCAGTACTGAAGTCATTCCTGAAATGCACCCTTTAGCAAAAGATTAAACAGGTCCATAAAACAAAATGACATTAAATGGGCACACCAGCCCAGGGGCAAGGATGAGGAGGCAGGAGGGGACAGAGAAGCTGGTAATGGGGAACCCAAGGTCAAGAAGGGGAGTGTTGACGTGTCAGGTGGTTGGCAACCAATGTCACAAAGCAATATGTGCATTAATTGGTTAATGAGAAACTAATTTTCTCTGTAAACCTTCATCTAAAATACAATAAAAAAAAGAAATGCACACTCTCAGGCCCCACCACAGACCCACTGTATCAAAACCTGCATTATAACAAGATCCTTGTGTGATTTGTATGCACATCAAAGTTTGAGATTATGGCTCTAGAATGGTTCTCCTGGGGAAATTTTTTATGATTATAAGATTTGAAATGATTTGCCTAAAGCCACACGGAAGTTAAAGATGAGCTAACATTAGAAACCAGGGGTGGTGGTTTAAAATATGTACACACATTCTTTGACATTCCCTTCAAAAGGTAGAGCCTAATTCCACCCCCCTCCCCCACTGAGTGTGGGCTGGATTTTAGTAACTCACTTCTAACAAGCAGAAAAAAGGCAGAAGTGACTGTGCGTAACTTCAGAGACTACATCGTGTGAGGTGCTGCGGCCCTTGCCTGTTCGTTCTGTTGGATCGCTCAGTCACCATGTTGTGAGGACCCTCAAGCAGCCCACGAAGAGGCCCACATGATGAAGAACTGAGCCTTCCAGCCAATTATGTGGATGCTTCAGTCCTGTCTTAGTCATCTGGTGCCACCATAACAGAAATACCACAAGTGGATGGCTTTAACAAAGAGAAATTTATTTCCTCATAGTAAAAGCAGGCTAAAAGTCCAAATTCAAGGCGTCAGTTCCAGGGAAGGCTTTCTCTCTCTGTTGGCTCTGGAGGAAGGTCCTTGTCCTCAATCTTCCCCTGGTTGAGGAGCTTCTCAGGCTCAGGGACCCCAGGTCCAAAGGACACGCTCTACTCATGGTGCTCCTTTCTTGGTGGTATGAGGTCCCCAACTCTCTGCTTGCTTCTCTTTCCTTTTATTTCTTGAGAGATAGAAGGTGGTGCAGGCCACACCCCAGGGAAATTCTCCTTACATTGGATCGGGGAGGTGATCTGAGTAAGGGTGCTGGTACGATCCTACCCTAATCCTCTGAACATAAAATTACCATCACAAAATGGAAGACGACCACACAATACTGGGAATCATGGCCTAACCAAGTTGACACATTTTTGGGGGGACCCAATTCAATTCATGACAAGTCCCAATCAAGTCTTAAAATGGCTGCAGCTCCAGCCAACTGCAACCTCATGAAAGACCCTGAGCCAGAACCACCCAACTGAATGGTTCTCTAATTCCTGACCCTCAAAACTGTATAAGATAATAAAGGTTTGTTGTTTTAAGCGGCTATGCTTTGGGGCATGACTAATACCCCAGGTCTTTTGCCTTCAAGTTCTTTGCTACTTCAGTCGCACCCTAGCGAGACATCCACGTGGCACCAAATTATGTTCCACAGAACTTTGGACACTGTGACTCCAGTTCTTGAGCGCCGTAGGATTTAGAGCAGACAATAACAATGAAATCAAAGCATAGAGGCGGGGCACTAGGCCGCTTGATCGCGCAGCCCCACGTACACAGTCACGCTACGGTCCCTGCTCCTTTCTCTCGACCCCTCAGTCATCCACCCTGGCGTTCTCGTTGGCTTCCGTTCCAACATTCCAACCACTGTCCTTTCCAACGCAGACTTGGCTGTGGGAGTGTTGGGGTCAGGGCTGGGTCAAGCTGAACTGGGCTAAGGCATCTAAAAAAAAGTGTGACCCTGGTTCAGTAACAGAATGTCGGGCCCTGTGGCAAAACCAGCGTCTGAATGAGCTGATTTCCACTCCTCCCTCTCCCCCACCATTCTGATTCTGTAGCTGTGATTGCACTGGAATGAAAACTTGTCTGACTGATTTAAAGGACAACCCCCAGCTGATTTGTTAATTATCAAAGGTGGGCTATGGTCCAGAAAATTGACGCTGAGATTGAGAGGGGGATGAGAAAAGATGGGTGTCAGGCAAGGCGGTCTCCTGTTGGGATGCTCTCTCTTCTCTGCTTCTTCCTCCATTTGGGAAGGCACCCTGGTTGTCCCTTCCTCCCCTACTCTGGCTGGTTAGCTCAATTCTCCGCTTTGCCTTTCTCAGTTTCTTCTAGAATTTTCTGAGTGGGGAGGCTCCAAACAAGGCAACCTATGCCCCTAGTCCAACATATTTCCTGTGATGGTGCTGTTACTTGGTGTTTATAATGCCACCTCCCTTCATTCTGTGCAAACAGGCCATTAAAAGCTGACCTGTTGCTCCCAGAAGCTGGCTGGGGCAGGAGGGGGAGCTGAGAGAACTGCGGCCATCCCACAGTCTCCTCCTTCTCTCTGGCAGCACCCAAAACACCCATTGCCCTCAAGTCAAATTCCAACTCATAGCGACCTTCTAGGAGAGAGCAGAACTGCCCCATAGGGTTTCTAAGGCTGTAAATCTTTACAGAAGCAGACGGCCGCATCTTTCTCCCACGGAGTGTCTGGTGGATTTGGACGGTTGGCCTTTTGGTTAGCAGCCGAGTGCTTAACTACTGTGCCACGAGGGCTCCTTCTCTGGCAGCAGTTGCCCTTCTATGGGAGATCCAGAGGGCTGAGCTGGGCTACAGCCATGGCTACCTCAAGGTTTCATTTCCTAGTGTTGTTGGTGCCTGAGGACAACTTAAGCCAGAACCCTGGTGTTCAGCAGATATTCCCGCCTCTCTGCTTTGTGCTAGACCAGTCCCAGCCGGAAAGCAGTGGGCCCTAGAACTTGGACCTTGCCTTTCTTACCCCTGCCGGCCAAGCTGCTAGCTGTCTCTGGGGCAATGAGGTGAGGAATGTACTTTCCGGGTGGAGCGGTGTTTGGGAGTCCACTGCGCACATGGTAACAATAGCTTGTTCCGAGCTCCACACTGACTCCAAAAACAGGAGATTGTTTGGCGAGAGCTCGAACTTTGCTTCCATTGCATAGTTAAAAAAAATAAATCAGAATTCTCAAAGGCCTTTTAACATTGGATTCTTTTGAACGCTTTACTGGTCTTTGGTTTTATGTAAATAACTCAACCACTTTTCCTGGGATTCAAGTTCAGGTTCACAGGGCATTTTAAGGACAAAGTTCTTATCCATTATCAATTAAATGTGGAGCTCTTGAAAATGACATCATGTTTGGTAAAACAGAGGGCCAACAAAAACTAAGAAAACCCTCAATCAGATGGGTTGACACGATAGCCACAACAATGGACCCCAACCTACCGACAATCGTGAAGATGGCACAGGACTGGGCGTTGTTTCACTTTGTTGTACGTAAGGTTGCCATGAGTCAGAGCTGGCTCGACGGCAGCTAACAACGAAAGCTCTAGGTGTCATCTTTGTTCACCATAGGTGCCATATTCCACCGCTAGGAGACATGAGGCTGTCCCATTCATTGATTCTCCAAATAATAATAATAATAAATGCTGACACACACTGTGGATTACAGGTTAGACTTTTCATTAGACTCTTTACAAATATTATTTTATCCTTGTATTGTGAAAAGTAGGTATTATTCCCATTTTACAGATAAAGAAACTGAGATTCAGAGGGGAGAAGAGACCTGACATAGTAATAAGTGGCAAGGCAGGAATTTTCTCTCTTGCCACCACCCAGAGCTGCTTCACCAGGCACCCACTGAATGCTTGCAATTTGCACAGTGGGCTTTAACCTCCTCTCTGAAGCTTGCAAGCCTCCAGTGGGAAGATTCAGAATGACTCAGGGCAATAGCTTGGTCAGCTTCTGGCCCTTTCAGGCATCCATTCTGCAGCCTCCTTTAATAAGCATCGGCTTTACACTTGGCCTGGAGAACCAAAGCCCAAGTGACCCAATTTTGCCTTTCCTCTAAAAATTTCTTTTTTTTTTTTCTGAGCCCAGCCTCAAGGGCCAACCCTGCTGAGTGTGCAAGGGACACTGCCTGTGAGAGTTTAGGAAAAACAGCAAGAAAGGGTGCAGTAGCCCAGGAATTGTTACACCCCTAAGCAGGAAGGGGCAAGGGGAGAGAGTGGACCTGACCCAGAGATAGAAAGTGGTGTAGAGGGCTACCTAATAGGAACTACGGCCTCAGGTGGAGAGATGCACGGGGGAGGCTGGGGAATAAATACCCTGACACCATTCTCCCACTGCCCCTGGCCTTCCATTCATGACTTCTATTGGCCAGGCCCAGTTGGAAGCCAGAGGGTAAAGAAGTTTGTTGGTGCAGTCCATGCAGGTCAGACTCCTGGGCACAGAGTGGGAAGGAGAGGGGGAGTGAGTAGATCAGACGGGAAAAACGGAAAATCATCAGCACAGCGTCCTTCACTAAGCTGGGAGGTGACCGAGTACAAGAACGCGTCTTCTTTATCCTGCTGGCCCCAGCCTGGGGCTCCATATATGTTAGCTGCCGTTGAGTCGGTCCCCAACCAGGGTGACGCCATGCACAGCGGGATCAGATGGTTGTAATTCATAAACTTTTCACTGGCTGATTTCCTGACGTTTCTCGCCAGGCCTTTCTTCCCAGTCTCTCTCAATCCGGAAGCACCACTGAAACCTGTTCAGTGTCACAGCAACACGCAAGGCCTCACTGACAGACAAGTGGTGGCTGCACACGAGGTGCCTTGACCGGAAATTGGACCCAGGTCTCCCTCATGGAAGGCGAGAATTCTACCGCCGAACCATGCTGCTCTGACCGTGGTGGCTGAATCAGTGCAGGACTCAGGGAGGGGGAAGGACATGTAAGCACATATCACCCCCCTTCCCACCTGAACACCAGAAGCAGCGAGGGCAATTTCAAAGGCAGACAGTGGGTGGCCAACACGAACAGGCCTGGGAGAGAGCTGGGCAGTCTGGGGTTGAACTCGGGGAGCTAAGAAGCTTGAAAAAGCCCCAGGTAGAAAAACCCTTAGTCAGAGCCCAGCCTAGTGATGGGGTGGGAGTGGCACAGGGAACCTGAGCTGATTGGTCCAGCAAGAGAAGGGGTGGCATTGTCCTCTCTGGCCCACTGACCACCACTACCCTTGGCAGGTGATGTCAGAGAAGAGTGGGACTGGGAGTGCATGGGGAGGGAAGAGACAGCTGGCTGATCACTAAGAGAAAGACCAGACAATATCAAGATTTCTTATGAAGTCATTTCTGAACATGTTAGCAAAATCAGGGTCACCATTACCTGCTCATAGTGGAATAGAGCAGGGTCTAAGGCCAAGGAGGCATAGTGACGAGGCCTTTGACTTTCAGTGGCTATTTCACTGTCCTGCAAGGAATGACCCTAGGTCATATATCCCTCCCAATCTGTCCTACAGAGGAAGGGTCGAAAGACACGGAAGATTGGGGTTTTCATTACCAAGGAGCTATTCATATTGTGAGTAAGAGGGCCCTGCCTGGTTTGCCAGGAGTGCCCAGAATGTTAGGTTAAGCCAGGGGCCCATAGTGCAATGACAGGGCAGCCACCCTATTCCTAATCTGGAAGACAAAGAGCAGCCAGCCACTAGGAGTCGATAAGGAACCGTGTGTTATGTGTTTCGTCTCTATCTCTTTCTACCTATCTGTCTGTCTGCTGGCCTGTCTCTCTGTCTGTCTATCTAGCTATCGTCTATCATCTAGCTATCTGTGCTCACCTGCTAACTGAAAGGCTGGAGATTTGAGTCCACCTAGAGATGCCTCAAAAGAAAGGCCTGGAGCAGCCATATAAGATGCATCAATTGGTCTCAACCCACCTGGATCAAAGGAGAATGAAGAACACCAAGGACACAAGGCGATCATGAGCCCGAGAGACAGAAAGGGCCACATAAACCAGCGACTACGTCACCCTGAGACCAGAAGAACTAGATGGTGCCTGGCTACAATCAATGACTGCCCTGACAGGGAACACAACAGAGAACCCCCGAGGGAGCAGGAGAGCAGTGGGATGCAGACACCAAATTCTCATAAGACCAGACTTAATGGTGTGACTGAGACTAGAAGGACCCCAGTGGTCATGGCCCCCAGACCTTCTGTTGGCCCAGGACAGGAACCATTCCTGAAGCCAACTCTTCAGACATGGATTGGACTGGACAATGGGTTGGAGAGGGATGCTGGTGAGGAGTGACCTTCTTGGATCAGGTGGACATTTGAGACTACGTTGGCATCTCCTGCCTGGAGGGGAGATGAGAGGGTGGAGAGGGTTAGAAGCTGGTAAAATGGACATGAAAAGAGAGAGTGGAGGCAAAGAGCAGGCTGTCTCATTAGGGGGAGAGTAATTGGGAGTGTGTAGCAAGGTGTATATGGGTTTTTGTGTGAGAGACTGACTTGATTTGTAAACTTTTGTTTAAAGCATGATAAAAATTATTAAAAAAAAAAAAAGGCCTGGCAATCTACTTCCGGAAAAATCAGGCATTGAAAACCCTATGGTGCACAGCCCTACTCTGACACACACAGGATCTTCATGAATCAGAATCGAATCAACAGCAACTGTTATGTATACACCAGCGGCTTCTGGAGAAAAGACCTGGCAATCTGCTCCCAAAAAGATTCAGCCTAAGAAACCCTATGGGGCAGTCCTACTCTGTCATACAGGGTCACTATTAGTTGGAATCAACTTGATGGCACACAACAACAACAACAACAACAATAACAATGAAAAATATTGGTACATTATTATTAACTAAAGTTGATAATCTATTCAGATTTCCTTAGTTTTTACCTAATGTCCTTCTTCTGTCCCAGGATCCCACCCAGGATACTGCATTGCATTTAGTCATCGTTTCCTCTTGGCTCTGACAGTTTTTCAGAATTCCCTTGTTATTGATGACCTTGAGACTTTTGAGGGGTTCTGGTCAGATGTTGTAGCAAAACCCACCCAGTGCTGTCGAGTCGATTCCGATTCCTGTAGACTGTCCGTTACTTGGGATTTCTCTGATGTTTTTCTCATGATTCGACTGGGATTATGCATTTGTGATAAGAAGATCACGGAGGTGAAGTGCCATTCTCATCACATCATATCAAGGATGCATGCTATGAACATGATTTATCACTGTTGATGTTGACCTTGAGCACCTGGCTGAGGCAGTCTTTGTCAGGTTTCTCCACCATAAAGTTACTCTCCCCACCCCCCACCCCTTTCACGCGTACTCTTTGGAAAGAAGTCACTGTGCACAGCCCATACTTAAGGGTGGGAGGTAAGTTTCCCCTCTTTGACAGGGGGCAGGGACTAGTGTCTACATATATTACTTGGAATTCTCTGAATGGAAGATTTGTCTCTTCTCTTGCACTTATTTATTCAATCGTTTATTTATATTGGTATGGGTGCATGGATTTTATTTTATGCTTTGGGTTGTAACTCAACGCCACGTTATTTATTTTGTTGCTCAAGTTGTTCCACCTTTGGCCATTGGGAGCCCATTCAGTTGACGTCCATGTCCCTTTGACATGCTCACATTGTGTTTTTGTTTGTTTTTATCATTTCCTTACTTTATGGCACCATACGATACTTCAGGTTCATCTTATACATTCCCTGACCCAGCCCTAGAATCTGCCATTTCTCCAGGAGCCTTAGTTCCTTTTATTGAAAAATGGGATTAGAAACCAAGATCTGGGTGTTGGGTGAGGAAACAAATGCTAAGATCTTCAGGATGCTCTGAAATACCTACGGGAAAGAAGCAGCTCACCTTTGTGAGGGTACCTGTGCTGTGATCAGTAAGTCAACAAGGCTGCATTGACAATGGTGGTGGCCCACCACCGGCTCGCCCTTAAAATTTTCCAAAATAGATCAAGCAAAAGTGAACCAAAAGTATCCTAGGTTCCTGGCCAGGAAGTCTGGCTTATTGGGTCATCAGTGGCCTGTCTCAGAGATCTGGTGGCCTTTCACTTTTGACCTTTCATCTTTGGCTCTTTGAATAAGTTCTTCTTCCTGAGTGTTCTTTAAATAGGAAAATGATTCCAGGTATCATGAAAGACTTAGAACATCTGAAAGTCTTCTAATACTTGTTCCCTCAACTTAAAGACACACATTTACTTTCTCATTGGTAAAATCTTTGTTCCAGTTGCTGAAAAAGCCCAGAAAACCCTCATCCATTAATACAAGACTTCAGAGTGGAGAGTAGCAATGTGTTTTAATGTTTTTGAAGGGCCAGCAAGGCTTTTCTGTGGCCTTAGTATATAGCTCCTTCTGTTGAGGGGGACAAATACATCACTAGTTCTTTCCTTTCTCCTTTCAATCTCTCATTCACACAAATAAATCACTTTCTAAGCCCCTATTAAATGAAACATATCATACTAAGTGATGGACAGAGGCAAATGGCATTTGTTTGTTCTTTGTTTTTGGCAGGGTTTATGGCGTCTATGGTTATGGATAAGACCCTTCTAGAAGCCTATATTCTAATACAGCAACATTAAGCAATTTCATCAAATAGAGCTGGGCTGCAGTAGTTCAAAGTATGTCCTTCTCCTGATAAAGGGCATCTACATAGGGAAGTATAAAAGGCAAGAAGGCAAGTTAAAGGAGCACCTGGATGGCATAGGCTAGCAGATGTCATGCCTCTGTAATGCTCAGTACATAGCCTGCTAGGCTGCCTTCATTGAGAAGAGTCTTAAGTATCTTCTAGAAACCCATCACTGGTCTTTGAAGCCCAAAGCATCTACGCAGGGCATACGAGCACTGAAAAAATTCAGGAGCTAATAAGTTATAAGGGGTGAGATACACTATCCAGGCTCAAATGTGGGTGAAGACAAGGTCTAGAACACCCAATTAGATCCCTGTGGTTCCCAATAATCACTGTCTTATTAGGCGTCCATGTTTCCCATTAAGTCTAATTAAATACAAAAAGCTCATTAAAAATCACAGAAATTATGTGCAATCAAACACCTCGTGGGATTTGATTCCTTGGTTTGGAGGTTTAGGGTCATGATTTCATGGAACATCCCAGTTAATTGGCCTAATAACATGTTCAGTGCTACTGTTCTATCTCCTAGTTCATTGTGTAGTGCCTGGGCTCTTAAAAGCTTGAGGCCATCCAAGACACGACAATTGGTCTGTATTCACCTGTGGAAGAAGGATAGTCAGGAATAGAAGGAGGATATGCAATGTGTGGCTAATTGCCTCCATGAACAGCTGCCTCCTTTGCCATGAGACCAGAAGAACTGGATGGTGCCTGGCTACCATTACTGAACATCTTGAGCAAAGATTCTACAGAGGAATCTTGATCAAAAGGAGGAGAATGTAGAACAGAATTTAAAATTATCATTGACTCCAGACTTCCTAGAGCCATGGAAGGTGGATGAACCCCTGAAATTATTGCCCTGAGCTAATCTTTAAACCTTTAACCAAAAATATCCTCAAAGTCTTCTTAAACCAAACAGTAATTTAGCTTAACTAGTGAAAAATGTCTGCTTTGAGCATTATGCTCTTTTAAGAACTATCTATATAGGATCAGATTGACAACAGCCACTCAAAAGATTACATAGGAACCTTAGGGGACAGTGAATTTATGTTAATGGGGGAGGAATAACTCAGAAAAGGAGGGATAGAACGGTTACACAACTAGAAGTATGTAATCAATGTCACTGAGTGGCACATGTAGGAACTGCTGAATTTGTGTACGTTTTGCTGTGTATATTCTCAACAACAACAAGAAAATAAAAAAAAACTATAGGAAATAATTGCAGAAAAATTGAACTTGGCAGGTTCTGGGTGTCTGCTAATAGGCATGTTTGTGATATCTTAAAAGAGACATGGAGTTTCACAATGTATTTCTAAACAGCAGGGTGCCAAGGGATCTTCATATTTATGGAGCACACAGATCCTCCTCGTAAGCACTGAGGCTGAGAGCAGAAAGGCGAAATATTTTTTCTAAATTTTTGTTTAACAGTGATTTAAAAAAAATCATTACTTCTAACTAATAAAATATAGCCACTAACCTGCTGGAGTCCCTGAGCGGCACAAAGGGTTAAGCGCTTGACTACTAGCCGAAAGGTTGGCAGTTCAAAACCACCCAGAGGCTCCTTGGAAGACAGGGCTGGTGATCTTCCAAAAGGTCATAACCCTGAAAACCCTGTGGAGCACAGTTCTACTGTGCACACATGGGGTCATTATGAGTCTGAATCGACTAAATGGCAACTGCCAACAGAAACAACAAACCTGTTAGAATCTGAGATCCAGTGAATTTCGGGCAGAGGAAATAGTTCTAAAGCAACAGGACCCCCAAACACACTGAAAGTGTGTCAGTATGGAGACAGTCTATCAGTAAAGTCAGGGAAAAGGCTGTAGAAAATCCATTCTGAAGGCAGGAGGGCATCAATGAATTTGTTAGCACAGCTGCAAATTAGGTTAAATTAAACCCAACAGGAGAATAATCCGTAGACAGAGCAGGGGGAATCAGACAACGTAAACTCGAATGAACACCATTTGAAAGCTTTCCAAAAAGAAACTATTAAACTGCAAGAGTTTTCAGCAGGGGGAGCATAAGGACTAGACATTCCATTTTAAATGAGGACTCAGGTGTGTACTTAGTAAGCTGAGGAGTTCCAGCTTCAAAAATGTTCAGTGTTGTAGAAAACGAGATTCATCTAAAACTCATAAATGCTGAACTACCCAACGGTGCCAAGCATTCTCCCTCCTTCCTTCTCTCCTTCCCTCCCTCCCATCCTTCCTCTTTCCCTCTTACTGAATTTCTTCAGCTTGCCTCTGGGTTCTTTAACAAGTGTCTAAGGAACAGATCTTTCATGCTGCTGGCTAAAGAGAGAGTCTTCAGGTTAGACCCCAGACGTGCGAGAGGTAAAGGCGTCACTCAGTCGTGGAAGTTCAGGAGCCAGATTTATCACCTCCGTGTTAGTCAGCCACCATCTCACCCAACGTCCTTGTTTGCTAGGACCCCCACTAGGCTGCCCTCTACCCCTCGCTTCTCCCACTTCCGCATCCTGCTTCAAGTCTCATCCCAAGCTATTTTGGTTCTTGAGTTTTAACACACACACACACAGATGCACGCACGCACGCACGCACGCACACACGCACACACGAAGAGATGCACACACACCAGGCACCATAGTCAGCACCATGCCCTAAGACCAGAACCAACCATGGGGACAGGGGAGCTGCGATTATAAGGCATCCCCCAGCGGAATTCTGGGGCAGGGACAGCACAATTCAGCTGCTTGAGAGAACTGTTTACTCAAAACGTGGAGATGGCTGAAGGGAAGGGCAGGGAGAGAAAGCCAATGACGTTGGGAAAGTGTCAGAGGGAGCGGGGTTCTAGGATACTGAGCAAGGCTGTAGATGTACAGGCTATGGGAAAGAAAAGCTGCCCCCAGCTCCGTCCTGCCCCACAGTTAGATTATATAGGAGAGGACACAGAAAGACAGAATGAAGACCAAGAGGAGCACTCAAGCAGATTTTAGGCAGCAGTCATTAACAAGGGAAAAGCCATTAAGGAATGTTTAGGAACATGCTAATCTGTGGTTCCCTTAACCCCACTCATACCTCTGTAACTGGCTCCTTTCATAAAGATTCTTCATTTCCACCATCTGAAATGCATTGGGTTTCCTGACTCACTACCACTTCTCTCTCTTCGGTGACCAAGCACAGAGTACGGTTGGGACAACATGAGAGGAGGGAAGGAGAAAGCACCATCTGCTTGGGCAGTGTGGCTCCATGGGGAGAGCAGGGGCTACAGAGGCAGAGAGAAGGTGACTCCAGCTCCACCTCCCCAGCTGAGTGGACTTGGGCAAGTGACTTGAGCTTTCCTGGCCTCAGTTTCCTTATCTGAAAATCAGTATAATAATACTTGCCTCCAAGGAGCTCTGGTGGCACAACAGTTAAGCATTCGGTTGCAAACCAAAAGGTTGGTAGTTCAAACTCACCCAGCGACTCCTTGGGGGAAATATCTGGCAATCTGCTCCTGTAAAGATTACAGCCAAGAAAACCCCATGGGATGGGCCACAACTACTGCAGCCTCCACCAGACTGAGTCCAGCACAACTAGATGGTGCCTGGCTACCACCACCAACTAGTCTGACAGGGATCACAATAAAGGGTCCTGGACTGGGCTGGAGAAAAAAGTAGAACAAAATTCTAACTCACACCCACACCCACACCCACACCCACACCCACACCCACACCCACACCCACACACCCACACACACACCCACACCCACACCCACACCCACACACCCACATACCCACACACACACCCACACCCACACCCACACCCACACCCACACCCACACAAAACAAGTCTTAATAGTCTGACAGAGACTTGAGAAACTCCAAGAGCATGGCCCCTGGACATACTTATAGCTCAGTAATGAAGTCACTCCTGAGGTTTACCCTTCAGCCAAAGATTAGGCCCATAAAACAAAACGGGACTAAATGGGCACACCAGCCTAGAGTCAAGGACGAGAAGGCAGGAAGGGACAGGAAAGCTGGTAATGGGGAATCCAAAGTAGAGAAGGGGAGAGTGTTGACATGTCTTGGGGTTGGCAACCAGTGTCACAAAACAATATGTGTATCAATTGTTTAATGAGAAAATAATTTGCTCTGTTAACCTTCATCTAAAGTAAAAACAAAACAAAACAAAAACCCACGGGGCAGTTCTACTCTGTCACACAGGGTTACTATAAGTCGAAAACAATGCAACGGCACCCAACAACAATACTAGCCTCCCAAGGTTGTTATAAGTATTAGTGTTAATGAATATATAGTCATATGCCGCATAATATCTGCTGGGACAATGTCCAACCACATATGTGTCCTTCGTCCTATAAGGTAGGTCATGGTAGAGTTCAGAAATCCTGATAAGAGAATGAGACACAGAGGAGGTAACCAGATGTAGCAAATGCCACAGCTTCCCCAGGCAACACCTGTATCTCATGTTTCTTGTATATAAATTGATTGCGTTGCCAGGGGTATAATGGTATGGTACATGTATAACCTATAACTCATGTCGTGATAGTCATAGCAAACACCTACGTTAGTGGCTTACGTATGTACTGTACTGTGCTTTCTGTTGTTATCTTATTGCAAACTTGCCCTCCTTACAAATAAAAAGTTTATTGTGTAATGGTACATGCTTCCACTCTGCAGCAGCATCTAATCTGGGGTATCACTCATGTCTTGAGTGTTGTAGCGTAATCTCTCTGATTAGTTTTCTTTCGAAAATATTACCGTGAAGTGCATCATGGCCCCCAGACACAGCAGGACCAGTGCTGGCATTAGCGGCAGCAACAGGCAGAGGAGAAGTATCAGTCTGGAAGGGAAACAAAAGGCATCCTACACAGCTTTGCCAAGTATATAATATGGTGTTTGCACAAGGTCCAAATCACATAACGTCGTATTTCACAGACGCACAACTGCACTTTCATTTTATACTATCAGCGATCATTACGTTCCATGAGATGGGGCGAAGGTGGGTGACCACAGTCACACACTAATTTCTGATATACAAGTGTTTCGACGTCCCCCAGCTGTTCTTTAACCTCACCTCATTTCGTCCTCTTCCCCAGTTGCTTCACTAATTCCAGACACTATTGCGGTGAGAGAATCCCCATCCTGTCTGGGTGACTGTCACATCCTGAAACCTCTGCAGGGGAGAGAAGAGTGACACCTCCCTTACCAGGCTCTCAGGAGCAGAGGGGGAAATTGCCTTCTCCGTTCTGGCAGGCATGTCTTGCCTCTGGTCTCGGCAGATACCCATATTTGTCAACAAGTATTTACTGATTACCCCCTAAGTTTTAGGTTCCCATACGTATGATGACATTTATGATATATATAAAAATATATATATGTACACCTATATAGTGTGTGTGTGTATACATATAAATACAAAAAAAAAGTCATCTAATAATCAATGCTATGGATAAAAATAAAACAGGAAGTTCTGGGGTGGGAACTGTGATTTTATTCAGAGTGCTCAGGGAGCCTTTGTCTGATAAGATGACATATTAGTAGAGACCTGAAGGGAATGAAGGAGAGACCCATACAGAGATCTTGGGAAGAAGCATTTTAGGCAGAAGGAACAGAAGATGACTTGTGTAAGGAGCAGCAAGGTCAGTTTGGCTGGACTACAGTGAGGAAGAGAGTGTCACTGGGGGGAAGGTGGCAACTGGACACCATGCTCCACGGGGCTTGCAGACCCTGCTTTGTCCCCATCAGTGTAGCTGCCCCTTAACTGTGAGGTCCCAGTGGAACTCTGGATCTGCTGGCCAAGTTAATGGGTTGTTCCAAAGAATGACAGACACCTCAGATGGACTTGACATTCCTGAAACTGAACGAACGATTTATAACCAAAGGCATAGCCACATACTTTCTATTCAGTCCATGAGTGTATGGGGAAGACTTTACTGGACTTATTGTGTGCCCATGTCCTGTTCTAAGTGCTTTGCCTGCTTCTTCTCATTTAAATCCTCAAACCAATCTCATGCAGTAAGTACTATTATCCTTTCTACAGCTCAGACGACTGAGAGAATTCGCTCAAAATGATTTGTCCCACCATCAGTATGTAGAGGGGCTAGCATCTGAACCTGTGTCCTTTGGATGCTAGGCTGTGCTCTTACCCATTCTTCTACACTGCCAGCTGCTCCAGCATCCTTTTCTGAGCCATCCTCTTCTACTATGGCCAGCTCACTATAGTCCAACCCTAACATGACATGTCAAATCCAGGTTTGGAAGAGAAGAATGACTTCTGAGGTTGAAATAGATTTAGCTTGTCTCAGGTTTCATGCAACTGACTCATTGCCATTGTCGTGGATAAGCCTAGTTAGGCTCTTGGCCTTGAGAGAATGAAAAGGGTCGTCTAATGGTTCCAAATGCTGCTCTAGCTCCAGCTTCCTACTGCCCCACCCAACACCTGTGTAGGTTCCGGGGCCCAGCAGAGTGTCTCTGGGGAACTCAGAGATGTCCAGGGTTCTGGACAGAGTTTTCTGTCTAGGAAAATGACTAGATATAAATCGCCGCCCCCTCTTGAAATGGTTATGATATAAAATTAAGCTTCGATCTTATTTGCCCACCTCATTTCAGATCTGATCTCTGAAGGAGCCCAAGGAGAAGACACAGAGTTGAAGTTCATGAACCTGAGTTGAAATCCTGCCACTTATCAGGAGGAAGCTCATGGGCAAGTCACCTCTCACCTCTCTGAGCCTTCATTTGCATGTTTATGGAACAATGATGGTAATATCCATTTCTCATCATTGTGATGCAGATTAAATAAAGTGAAAACATTGTGAAGGTAAAAAAGTCCAATAAAGGTTGGTTCGTATAAACATTTATTGAGTACCTTCTGTGTGCCAGGCACTGTGCTAGGTGCTAGAGAACATAAGGATGGACAAGACATGCTCCTTATCCTCTGATACAGAGGTATTGCTAGTCAGTGCAGTGGAGGAGACGGACATTGAACAGATTAATTACAATGCAATGCAATGTAACAACTGCTATTTATTTTCATTTCTTCCTATACAGCTTTGCTCTTTGTTTGCGTGTGGATATGCGGTTATTAGACCTATTTTTTTCTTCGCTAGTATGGGCCGTAACAATGAGTCTTTCTTTCTTTTCGATCTTTTAACAAAACCTTGAATAAAATTTGGAGCCCATGATCCTCCTGAGAATGTGGTAGCCTCTTTAATGAAGAAAACCCACCTCCAGGGAGGCCCTCGGAGAAGTGTTTTTCTTCTTCAGACACCATGGTAAACAGGAAAGATGGCCACACCACACCCGCCGTCCAACCCACACTTGGGGAGCCTGCATCCTCAGCCCTCCTGGTTAGAATCCAGGGAAGGCAGGCGGGGTCCCCAGACCACTGCCACAGGTGGAGGGATGTTTAACCAGATTGATGCCTATATCTCCTGAGGCCCCTTGCTTTTATTTAACCGACGCCCAAAGGAGGTGGAGAGCCTGTCCTTAGAGAACAAGAGGCATGGCATTTGTAAGTGCCTCTATTCTGTAAATGTAAGGAGGAGTTCAACATTCTACTGTTCTTACTTTTGCAATCTTCACAAAATAAATATTTGCCTTCAAAAGCTACAGCTGCGATAATCATCAGGGTACAATTCGCAAGCGCTGTTTCCCTCACACACTCCAATTGCAGAAGTCGTGTCAAAGAGCTGTGTGTGGTCTGTTTGGATAATGATTTTCATGTGGAAACCTCGAGTTGAAAACCACCTGGCAGTAATTTAGGAGAAAGTTTCGGTCTCCTGGTTTTTAGAGTTGACTCAAAATTTCGCTCCTCATTTTATGGAGGGAGGGACATTTCCCAAGTTGCTGAAATGTCCCTCCCTTCATAAAATAAGGAGCGAAATTTACTTAAGTGAGCGCTAAAGAGAACTAGTCCCTGAGTGGTGCACACAGTTAATGCGCTTGGCCGCTAACCATAAAGGTCGGTGGTTTAAGTCCATCCAGAGGGGCCTCAGAAGAAAGGCCTGGTGATCTACTTCCAAAAAATCAGCGATTGAAAACTCCACGGAGCACAGTTCTCCTCGGACGCACACAGGGTCCTCGTGAGTCAGAACCCCCTCCACGGCAGCTGGGTTGCTTTCAATTTTAAGGGAGAGCTGAGACATCTGCAGCGGAGCTTCCTGGTTGTTGCAAAAGGGCTGGCCTCCAGGTGTCTGTTGTATGATGGATATTTCAAGGGATCAATCTCTCTCCAGAGTCCCTCCAAATCTCTTTAAAAATAAACTTTAATAGGGGTTCTCCTGAATTTAAATACTTGTTGGAATTTTTAGCACCCATAAAGAAAACCACACTCTGCAAATCTAATGATGCACAGTTAATTTGTGCTGTTTACAAATTCCATTCTTTGTCAAGCTGGAAACCATGGTTCTCATGGTTACACTTCCTGGAGATGCAAGCTTTCTGCAGAGTATGGAGTGTCTAAATAGCCACAGCCTCAAAGTGTACCTTCTGATTTATTTTTTTCATTATGGGCAGGAAGTTTTAGGAGCAGCCATTTTGAGTGCAACCCAAGCCATTATTAAGGACTAAATTTTAAAGAAAATGAACCTTGAGAGTTCCCTAAGGTGCTTTTAAGAAATCTTGGTGCATTTCAATATTTTTAAGAATTAGGATTTTTTTTTTTTTTTTTCTGGGCCAGAGGTGATGTTTGTTATGCAAGGACACCAAGCTACAATCAAAATATTAAACCATAATACCACTTCTGCCTGGGTAAATAAAATCAGCCAACCCAATAGACGTTTTCAACACATACGATTGTCCTCAAGGCTCCACTGACTCAGGTCTTCCTATACAACATCAGAACGCTGACTGGGCTCCAAACCAATGAGTCCAACTTTTCAGCTCTTTCCCAGTGATCCATCCATAGGCTTTCAACGTCCCTGGGCTTCCCATGGACAGTACGTCTTTCTCTAGGTTGACTTATCAATCTTTATGATCCCATTACATGAAGGAAATCAAACTTGCCAAGTGCTGGCGGGCTGCATGCTGGCCAGGGCCCAACATCCAGGGATTCTCCGAGTACTCCATAAGAAACTGTGGGCAATTGGCAGTAGCAGTTCTGGCAGGCCAAACTGGGTGCTAAATTGATCTCTAAATTAGCTCCACAACAGAACACCTGGAAAAGGAGGTATTATGGATTGAATTGTGTCCCCCAAAATTATGCGTTGTAAATCTTCACCTCTATGCCTGTGGAATTGTGGTGCTGGCGAAGAATATTGAATATACCATGGACTGCCAGAAGAAGAAACAAATCTGTCTTGGAAGAAGTACAACCAGAATGCCCCTTAGAAGCAAGGATGGCTTGCTTTGGACATACTTTGGACATGTTGTCAGGAGGGATCAGTCTCTGGAGAAGGACATCATGCTTGGCAGAGTACAGGGTCAGTGGAAAAGAGCAAGACCCTCAACGATGTGGATTGACACAGTGGCAACAACAATGAGCTCAAGCATAACAATGATTGTAAGGATGGCTCAGGACTGGGCAGTGTTTCGTTCTGTTGTGTACAAGGTCGCTATGAGTCGGAACTGACTCCATGGCACCTAACAACAACAACAACATGCCTGTGGTTATAATTCCATTTGGGAATGGGTTGTCTCCATTATGTTAATGAGACATGTTTAGTGTAGAGGGCATCTTTTAAGAAATAAAAAAGATTAAACAAGCAAATCAGAGAAGCAGAGATGGAGGGAGAGAGATGCCAAGCCACATGAAGACCACCAGGGAGCAGAAGCTCAAAGAGACAAGCACCTTCCTCCAGAGCCAAAAGAGAAAGAAAGCCTTCCCCTAGAGCCAACACCCTGAAGTCAGACTTCTAGTCTCCTAAACTGTGAGAAAATAAATTTCTGTTTGTTAGAGCCACCACCATTGTGGTATTTCTGTTACAGCAGCACTGGATAACTAAGACAGGAGGCTTTTTACATAAAAGAGTCAGGGAAGCCCATGGGCTGTGCTTTGATCAACACCTCTTTGCCCACCAAATTATATCTCTTTCTGAGCGCTGAAACGTGCTTCTGAGGCATTCCATCTCTCCAAGTTCAGCCAGTGAGAAATGGGGAGTGAACGAAGCTGGCTAGTATCTCTTGGGTGACTGTGGGAGTATTGGGTAGGGCTGGAAGGGGTAGAAGGCAGTGTTTGTTTCTCAAGAATGTTACGCATTTTCTTTCTTTGCCCAACTTCTTGAGTCTTGAGCATCTAGCTTGAGACTTTAAAATGTAAGCATATGTTTCAAGTCGAGTCCTTAAAAATTTTCTCAGGAAGTCCCATTTGTCATTTTTTAGTTGTCAAGAGAGCAGATGTTGGGTTAAACGGGGTCATTTCACTTCCTGCCAAGTTCTTCCGCTGCCTGCCCCTTTTCTGCTATGCCTAGAGATCAAACTCATTTGGGAGTGATATTCAAAATATAACCATCAGTGCCGCATGGCACTGACCACTGCAGAACAATCATGGGGCTGGTACGGAACTGGGCAGCATTTCACTCCGCTGTGCACGGGATCGCCATGGTTCTGGGCTGACTCCACGACACCTAACAGCAGTGCCCGGCCTGTAGTGGATGCTCAGTGAAGACTTACCGAGTGAATGAATGTTAAAACCAACTTTAAATAGAAAGCACTGGCATATCTAGGGTACTGCACTGTCCCTGGGTGCGTGGCACCACTGAGCAGTTTCTATTAACCTTGCATGGCCCAACATCCTTCCTCAAGCACAGTAATGTGTTAATTAAAAGATTAATATGTTGGTCTCAAACCACCTGGAGCAAAGGAGAATGAAGAACACCAAAGACACAAGGTAATTATGAGCCCGAGAGACAGAAAGGGCCACATAAATCAGAGACTGAATCAGCCTGAGACCAGAAGAACTACATGGTGCCTGGCTACAACTGATGACTGCCCTGACAGGGAACACAACAGAGAATCCCTGATGGAGCGGGAAAGCAGTGGGATGTAGACCTCAAATTCTCATAAAATGACAAGACTTAATGGTCTGAGACTAGAAGCACCCAGAGTCATGGTCCCCAGACCTTCTGCTAGCATGACTGGAACCATTCAGACAGGGATTGGACTGGACTATGAGATAGAAAATGGTACTGGTGAGGAGTGAGCTTCTTGGGTCAAGTAGACACATGAGACTATGTGGGAAGCTCCTGTCTGGAGGGGAGATGAGAAGGCAGAGGGGGACAGAAGCAGGCTGAATGGACACGGGAAATACAGGGTGGAGAGAAGGAGTGTGCTGTCTCATTAGGGGGAGAGCAGCTAGGAGTATATAGCAAGGTGTATATAAGTTTTTGTATGAGAGACTGACTTGATTTGTAAAGTTTCACTTAAAGCACAATAAAAATTTTAAAAAATGATTAATGAGCTTGACTTGTATTTTCGAGCTGATATTATGGTAAAGTTATCTAAAAGAGGGGTGTTAGATTGGACAAAAAAACCAAACCCATTGCCGTCGAGTCGATTCCGTAGTGACCCTGTAGGACAGGGTAGAACTGCCCCATAGAGTTCCCAAGGAGTGCCCGGTGGATTCAAACTGCGGGCCTTTGGTTAGCAGCCATAACTCTTAATCACTATGCTACCGGGGTTCCAGATGGTTGGGCAGGGGCACAATTTCAGTGCTTGCCATAGGCACCATTTTCTGTAGATACGCTGCTGGCCTGACCAGGTGAATAGAAAGTGCCCAGTGGCACCATGTGCCCAGGGCGGGTGCAATGCCTGCCATACCTGCCAGACCCTAGTTACTCCACTGATAGAAAGCCTTGTTGTAAACGTCCCTTTTTCTCTCTCCTGTGTATGCAGTTTAAGAACCGTAGAATTGGGATATGGAAACATGGAATTTTTAAAAGAAAATATTTGGCAATGGTCTGATAGTTATCAAAACCGTGACCTCTCATATTTTCATTTGCAGTCTAGTTTTGTGTGTCTTTCTTCGTATCTTAAGAAAGTGCTTTATAGCAGGATTAAAGCATTGTTGGCAGAATTATGTCTCTCTTCTTCTCAAGAGACTAATATCTTATTTCAGTCTTTGTGCTCACCTTTCAGTGCTTATGTCTAGCCACTGAATACTGTCATTGAACAGTTTCAATCTTAAAGGATCCAGAAATATCACAACTAAGCTTGGCTTTCATGCACCCTGAGCCTTGCTGCTATTAGTAATAATAATGGGATTGGGGCTGCTGTTGCTCTTATTGCTGATTTCACTGTGACTCACAAGTGAAATAACCTCCCCAGGCCTTCCTGCCACATGTAAGACAGACCCCGGATTTACTGGCTTGCAGAGTGAATTGAGATGGAGTGAGCTTGCTGGGTGGCACAGGTGCAGCCTATCAACGCAAGTGCATCTTCCTGTGTGAACCTCATTACCATCCATCCATTTTCCACGGTGAGCTGATTTGCTGGAAATGGAAAACAAAGGCCCCCTGATTAGTTATGTGTGTAAATATGTGTACAATCTATGGGCATTTCCAGGGGTCCCTCTGCAGTCGGTCTGGGCAGAGGAGGCAGGGCTCTCTGGGTTTACTACCATGTGTCTGTTCCACCCTTGTAGCCAAACAGTGTGTTTTACACCCTTGGGCACCCAATCTTTGAGAAATAATAGGTGTCTCTGAGCCTTTTTGAGAAGGGAGCTTTGCCAACTGGAATTTGTCTGTTGACTTAGGGTGCTTTAGTGTTTGGGCGGCCCCTTGCCCCCAGCTGTGTGATTAGAACAACTGGTGACCTTCCTCTGACACAAACAATCTCATTCATTCATTCATTGGACGTATTTTCATTGAGTACCCTCTATGTGCTTGGGAGGACACTAAGACTGAGGACACCTCAGATTCCAGGATCCTCTAACACGCCACCTAATGAATGGCCCACCCTCCTATCAAGACCCACAGCAAAGCTTTTTTCTTAGGTTTGATTGCATAGGGTTAGCCATCCTTGGAGGAGCTTTGGAGGCACAACAGTTAAGCATTTCACAGGCGAAAGGCCTGGTGACCTGTTTCTGTAAAAGAATACAGCCAAGAAAACCCTGTGGGGCAGTTCTACTCTGTCACATGGGGTCACTATGAGTTGGAATCCGTTTGAGGGCACCCAACAACAACCACCATCCTTGGGTAATACTTTCTGATTCTCTTAGGACAGTGATGAAAAATAAAATACACTCAACCCTCATTTGTTTGTACTAACAGGGACCAAAGAGTTGTTTCAAAGGGGCTAAAAGGCACTCGAAAATTTGTTAATTACTAGAATACGTTAGCTTGGACCATATGAATTGCCTATATTCAACTGTTCGTGAACTATAAAGCAGCCATTCCACATGCTCACTGCAGTATTTCCTTTATTATCAAATCTTTTATCGATGTCTCACAAAGAACAAAGCTTAGATTGTGTCCTCTAGAGGCCCTTGCTTCTCGTGAGGACAGGAGGCTAGACAGCAGTGTAGCGCCTAGGACTGAAAGGTGCTTGGAAAACCCCGACACTGGGAAGCTAAGTTATCTATGAAGGGGGAGCATTTGTTAACCACACATTTACTTTGAACTGGTGGTTCTCACTTTCCCTTCTCTGCTGGTCTGCTTGTCCTTTCACGACCGTCACGGCTGCTTGCCTTTGAGTCAGTTCTGATTCATGGTGACCCCAGGTGTGTCAGAGGAAAGCTGTGCTGCGGTCAGTTCCGATGCGTGGTGACCCCAGGTGTGTCAGGGGAAAGCTGTGCTGCGGTCAGTTCCGATGCGTGGTGACCCCAGGTGTGTCAGGGGAAAGCTGTGCTGCGGTCAGTTCCGATGCGTGGTGACCCCAGGTGTGTCAGGGGAAAGCTGTGCTGCGGTCAGTTCCGATGCGTGGTGACCCCAGGTGTGTCAGGGGAAAGCTGTGCTGCGGTCAGTTCCGATCCGTGGTGACCCCAGGTGTGTCAGGGGAAAGCTGTGCTGCATAAGATTTTCAACGGCCGATTTTTCAGCAGTAGATCACCAGGCTTTTCTTCAGAGGCGCCTCTGGGTAGACTCGAATCTCCAACCCTCTAGTTAGCAATTGAGCGCTTTACCTGTTTGCACTACTTGTCCTTACAAGTGGCAAAATGTGCTAGCCTAAGGGGTAGGAGACGTAGGTTCTAGTCCCACTTCTCCTACTTGCAAGTTAAATGTTCGGCACCAGGCCTGGGCATTTTAAGTACTCAACAATGTCATTATTATTGCTATTATTATTGTTAGCTGTACGGCTTTGGGCAAGTCATTTCACCTCTCTAAGCATCAATTTCCTTATTGGGAAAATAAAAAAACAAAACCCCCTAGGGTCTCCAAGGAGAGGCTGGTAGATTTGAACTGCTGACCTTTTGGTTACAGGCTGTGGTACAGTGGCTAAGAGCAGTTCTACTCTGTCATCTAGGGTCTCTATGAGTCAGAAACAACTTGACAGCAACAGGTTTTAAGCGTCAATTTCCTTATTGGGGAAGACAAACATGGAAACACCTTGTCAAGCAACACAGGGCAGAGGTGAAGTAAGTGGACATCAGTTTATCTCTTCTGGTTGTATTTTATTTTATTTTTTTTGGAAAATAATAAGCAAGGATTAAACAAAAGTCTTGCCTGTAATATGCAAGTTCAAGAACCTGCCTTACTGATGGGCAGCTGAAGTCGCAGGCGGCTGCACTCTTAAAAGGCAGGGGTTGGTGTTTTGTTTCCTAATTGATGTAATGTGCTAAGTGAGCTTAATGTAAGTTAATTAATGATGCTGTTGGTGGGCGGCATTACTTAGGCAGAGCCTAAAACAGCATCAAAGGGAGAGGGCAGGCAGGTGTCCCCTGGGACACTGGAGGAAACAGAGGCCAGGAGTCAGGCGGCTGAGAGGTGTACAGACAGGGAGCTTCAGCAGGCCAGGAGGAAAGTGAGGGGAAGCCAACCAAGAGGGCACCTGACGGTTTAAACAGCGAGGCTGGCTTCCAAAAAGCCATCCTGTTTATAGCTACTGTGTTTGAACTTCAGACCTGCTTGAGTCTTTGAGGAACCTGGTGGTGCAGTGGTTAAGAGCTAAGCCACTAACCGGAAGGTTGGCAGTTTGAATCCACCAGCTGCTCCTTGGAAACCCTATGTTGCAGTTCTACTCTGTCCTATAGGGTCACTGTGAGTCGGCATCAACTCAACGTCAATCGTTTTTTCCTTTTTTGAAGCTAAGATCCTGTGCATTTCCTTGAGAATGAATTCCATTCTTTGGAAACCACAAAACTCACTCATCTGGGCCTTGAAAAAAGAGACAGGGAGCCGGGCTTTCTATCTGTGCGTCTCCATTGAGACACCAAGGGGTTTTGGCTAGAAGAAGCTCCACAGGATATTTTTTAAAATCAACAGGGCTCGGGCAGTTGCGTTAATCTCTAGGAGTCAATTTGGTTTCGCTCCCTGTGAAATAGGGTTGAGGTCTGGTCTGTCTTCACACCTCCGGCAAACACTGCCATATGGGGACACAGTGATGCTCAAAAGAGAAGGGTGAGTCCCTGACACTTCTAAGCTTTGCGAATATCTATCTTCGATAAAATGAAAACCCTGTTTACTTTTATAAACCAGGAAGTGGTTGGAGAGTGAAAATCAGGCATTTCAGGGAAATTTTATTTATTTTTTTCCTCCCTAAGACATGTCCCTCCAAGATTGCCCCCCAAATGTGCTGTCACAAATTAATATTCCCACAGCGCAGCCTGGCTCACTTAAGGATGGGGAGAGGGCAAAGAGGCCCAATTTCGGGCATATCTGAGACCCCAAATGGTTGTACCAGGACCCTCAGATGCCCCCAATCTTCTCTTCCCGAAATGAAGGGTAAACATGGGCAGTCATTACGACAAACCATAATTTCCTAACTCTGATGAGTGAGCTTCTTGGTGGACTCTGTCAAAATGTACATTGAAAGGCCCCGAGTGCCTGTGACTTTGAAATCTCAGGCACTTGAGTCAGGCGAGAATTATTCTCTCTCTTAAAGTGTTATTTTAATTGATTCCTTTTCTCCTTCGTCTTTTTTTTTTTTTTTTTTAACTTCTTTAGTATTTTGAAATAGCTATGGTTTCACTCTTAGAGTCTTAAAAAGGCAACTTCAGAACCCCAGAGCAGTGGCTAGCTGCAGAGTTGGGGAAGGAGGGAGCCTGGCTTGGTGTTTGCTCTCTTCCTCTCTCTCCGTTTTTCATTTCATTCATTTCACATCCTTGTGTCCCACCAACTGTGTCTGTATCCTCAGACTGACCAGGTCTTCTGCTCTGTGAGTTTATCACCTCACTCCTGGCCCTTTATTTTTTTAAGCTGTTCCTCTTGTTGTTAATCCAGGGTACATAGAGGCTTATCAGTAAGCAGTTCACCTGCTGTGCTTTCTGCCCAGCCTCACCCTTTCCCAGATCTCACACCTCTGCACGCTGGAGCAACGCGCAGGCTGTTGGGCAGTTACAGCCGGCTCTTTCGCACGGAGCCCAAACTACTCTGTGACCTGTTGGAGGCACTGGGAGAAACCTCTTGAATGGAAGGGAAATCCTTAATCATCAGAAATAGTTACCCAAGTTATACACACACACACACACACACACACACACACACACACACACACACACAGCCACACAGAGGCCATGAAATCGGGCCTCAGACTTGATTCAAAACCCCATCTAGAAGGGCTCTTAAGGCACTGTGGCTATTTGTGGGTTGGTTGCAGGTACAGAACCCAGAGGCAGCCCCAGCCCTTGCCTGCCTTCTCAGGCAAGCCGAACCCCAGTGCAAACCTGAGAGACAGATTTTCCATGCTCTCTGGAGACACCCGTTGTTACAGTAGCCAAAATCTTAAAGCCTGCTAAGCATACCCAAAGTTTAGCTTGCTAACCAAATGTGCAACCGATAACAAAACTGAGTTTCTGATGTTTTCCTGAAAACAAAGGCACAATCTTGGATCTTAGAACTGGTGGCGCAGACATACGGTAATTGGTGAAGCTTGTTCAAACGCAACCCAAAAATGACATGCATTTCAAAAATGCACTCAGGCTGTTTCCTAGCCTATGTCACCTCTGTCTCTCCATGCAAAAGAGCACATGAGCTTAGAAAACCAAAAGAAAAAGACTAAGGCTTACCTGGTACTCGGTGGAGGTTCAGTTTCCAGCCCAAGCAGAAGATGGATCTGTGAGGAAAACCCTACCACGATCCAGTCTGGGGGACACCAGGTTTCCCAGGTGGGTCGTCCCAGCAGATGCTCAAGGTCCCTGTAGGCTGGCAGAGCTCCCTGGGGGCCAGGCACCCCTCCACGGCTGTCAGCCCCACTTCTTTTTGTCTCCAAGGGCTTTCCGGGAACTTTTCCTTGACTACTGAGCGTCCTGTCTGCGAGCTAGGAGACTTCGTCCTTGCAGAGGGGCTTTCCCTCGCTGCAAACTCACCTGCACCACCTAGAGGCCTCTTCCGGCGCTGGAGATTCGAGAGCCTCGGCACTTCAGCCCGTTCCAGCCTGTGCCTGACTTCCTGCCCCTCAAGAGACCAATTGGAATGTGTGAAAATCATTGATTTTTTTTTTTTCTGGCGGGGGAACGGGACAGAGAGAGTCTTGCTTCTGTTAGAACAACCAAAGCCTTTGGGCAATGGGGTGTTAAAAAAGATAATTAGCATAAAAACATAATTAATCAAGACTTGTTCACGAAGGACCCACCACTGAGATGGCTACAGGCTTGGGTGCTGCTGCTGGAGTCAACTTTGAAACACGTGTGCCACAGGTTCCCCAGCACCCCCTTCACCTGGCACATCTAGGCTTTGAGTTACCAGGAAGCTTTAACTGCTCTTCTGCTCCTCTACCCTGACACCTTACCCCACCAACACTGTACCTCATGTAATTCTAGATAATCTGGAAGATGTCTGAAACACAAACATTTCGAAAGGGCATTGCATTTCAGTAGTAGTCCATTTTTTCTCCAAAACTAAACGATTGGGGAGGGGGACCCTCAACCTTGAAAAGAATGTCATTTTTCCAGCTGACCCCACTCCATCCACAAACACAAGAATGGAATGGCTCCTCTAGGACACATTGCTATGTCCCCCTTTTCCATTGGCTCTGGCACATAACATACAACATAATTCACATATGAGAAGTGAATAGTTCAAGACAGAAAAAGAGGCAAAACTGTGTGGGTCTAGGGTGAGGATGCTGACCTCGAAGACTAATTCTGCCGCCAGAGAGGGTGAGTAGAACCATATTTGCTTGACTTCCTTGACCAGTGTGAACAATTAATCTGGACAGTGTAGGTTCCCCATGTGAGAGTGTTAAGTTGAACTTTCAGACTTGGTTGTTGACACTGCCCATGCTGACCCCAAACTGAGGGTTTGTGGTAAATTAAAACGATTAAATTAGGAACCCAGGAAACAAATAGGAAGTAAGGGTACTGGGCTAATCTTTTCTATTGCATATAATTTTGACTTTTTGACATTTTCATTTTGATCAATATGTTTGAGGACGGAGATGATCTTAGGGTAACTTTTTTTTTTTTCTGTATTGGAAATTAAATGGTGACTTTAAATTTGCCAGAGATAACAGGGATGCTGCCAAAAGATAAGAAAAAGACAGTTAAAGGATTTGAATATGGATGGTGTCATATAAGCCAAAGGAATTTTCCCCTTTCTCTCTCTCTGAAAAATCTAAAACATGATGCCATTAAGAAAGGTTACAGATGGCTACACTTGAGGTTTTCATAGTCATCATATCCGAATGAAAATGAGCACACAAATTAATCCAGTAGATTAAGAGAAAGAATGAAGCAAGTGAGACTATTGTTTATCTTCATAATTTAAGGCTCCAGAGCTTTGAAGATATGTGAATTTCTGTTTTGCACATTTCGTAAAAGGCTGAGGCAGAAATAGCAAAAGGTTATCGATAGCATTTTTGAAATAAGAACATGAATCAAGACTACAAACCATTGTCGGGCCAGTGGGGTCTTTGGGGGCTGTGGAGAATCGGGTGTAATTTAGAACACATGGTAGACACACACACCCAGTAACTCACTCTGCAGTGCCCTGGCCTACGCTTTCATCTAGATTGCACAAATGCGTGACCAGGAATAGAGCAGAGGGGCCGTGGCACGCTGCGGAAGGCACCATCTGTAGCTCTTTTCAGCCACAGTTTTCCGAGGGCTTTTAGGGATTCAGTACAGAATAGGCATGGGCTGGTGCGAATGACCTCCCAGCAGATCAGACAATTGCCAAGGAGTAAACTGAGCCATATTCTGTGTCTTAGCAGCTGACTTCGTGTTGGGTGAGCAGCAAGAAAAACCTTGATACCCTCTTGTCTTAGTCATCTAGTGCTGCTGTAACAGAAATACCACAAGCGGATGGCTTTAACAGAGGGAAATTTACTCTCTCACAGTCTAGTAGGTTACAAGTCCAAATTCAGGACGTCAGCTCCAAGGGAAGGCTATTTCTCTTCGTCGGCCCTGAAGAAAGGTCCTTGTCCTCAACCTTTCTTTGGTCAGGAGCTTCTCGGGCACAGGTACCCCAGATTCAAAGGATGCGCTCTGCTCCTTGTGCTGCTTTCTTGGTGGTATGAGGTCCCTCACTCTCTGCTTTCTTCCCTTTCCTTTTATCTCTTGAGAGATAAAAGGTGATGCAAGCCCCACCCCAGAGAAACTCCCTTTACATTGGATCAGGGAGGTGATCTGAGCGAAGGTGGTGTTAAAATCCCACCCTAATCTTCTTAACATAAAATTACAATCCCAAAATTGAGGACAACCACAGAATACTGGGAATCATGGCCTAACCAAGTTGATACACACATTTTTTGGGGGACATAATTCAATCCATGACACCTCTCAATCCATCAAATTAGCCTGTCTTTTATGTTAATGTACTCATGCATCATTCATTCAGCAACTTCATACCCAGTACCTCTAAGGAAATGGGTAAATGGGTATGGGTACCTCTATGAAGGGTACAAACGGCTAAGAGCTAGGCTGCTGACCAAAAGGTTGGCAGTTTGAACCCACCCAGCGGCTCCATGGGAGAAAGACCTGGCAATCAACTTCTGTAAAGATTACAGCCAAGAAAACTCTACGGGGGAGTTCTACTCTGTCACATGGGATCGCTATGAGTTGAAATCAACTTGACGGCACCTAATAATACTAACAAGAACCAGGTACTGTTTGGGTTGCTGGAATACAATAATGAAAGGGACAGCCAAGACCTCTGGTCTCAGAAAGTTTATACTCTAGCTGGGGAGGTAGCGAATAATCAAATTATCAAGTAAACTTAAAATATACTTTCTGGTAGGACACACGGGTTATGTAGGTGGGGGTTATTACAGCCGGCTGATGACAGTTTCCTGCTACCTGATTACTATCAGGAAAAGTGGTATCAGATCACATACACCAAAATGAGGATGCTCTTTCTGGCAGCTGACCCCTGACATTTAACTGACTTCACCCTAACAACTCATCACAGCAAGTGAACTTCTGGTTACCTACAGACGAAGTTTATCTCAGAGTTCTGCAGGAAATCATGTTGTTCAAGGCATAAGAGTATTTGATGAAATGTTTTTACGCCTATGGCGGGTGCTTTCTAACAACCACTGAGTTCTTCAGATCAAACGATCTTAGCTCTGTCTGGTATGGAATTTGCAGCTGCAGACCTGTCTCGGGGCTAGTGCAGACCTGGAATTGTTTTCCGGGACAACCCTGGCCCTGCTGGTGGGTGCTCCTTCAGCCTCGTGGGCTGAGAAGAGCAGGCTCCTCAGGCCCGTCTGGGCCCGGCTCCTGTGCTTTCCCTAAAAACGTGCGATTTGATCTCACCTCTAGCTAATGGCGAATGCACAGGATCTGCCCCCTCAGAGCATGGGCGAGCTAGTTTTTAAAGCATGACCTCAAACTCCCTCCAGCTCACGCTTATCACAATACTATAGGCAGGAACAACAGGAAAATAATAACTTATGATTTAAAGTCCCTGATGCTATCAAAAGAGTGTGGATCATGAGGAGGGGCCTGGCTTACAGATACCTAAAATATCAGACTTGAGTTAGTGGCATGAAGGAAACAAACAACCACTGAGATGGTGCATGAGGGGCTGCTATGTTGGTTGAGAAGGGTCAGGACTGGTTACTCTGAAGGGAAAGATTGACTTTTAAACTGAGACCTGAGAAGAAAGAGTGAGTCTTGCATGGTAGGAGGAGAAGAGGGTTTCAGGGAGAACATAGTGATATGCAAAGGCCCTGAGGTAGAAAAGAGCCAGGAGTGTTGGTGAAACTGAAAGAAACCATGGGGCTTGAAAGTAGGGAGGTGGGCTGGAGAGTGGTCTGAGACAGGATTGGGGAGGGGCTGGAGACCTGATACCATAGTGTTCTGAGGGCCATCTAAAGAGGCTTGGATGTTACTCTAAGTATAAAAACCCAAAAAACAAAACAAAACAAAATCACAATTTAAAGATGACAGAAAATTACTTTAGAAGTAGAACAGAACTCTATCACCACCAATATATGGAAGGGGAGAGACTGAGCCTGGGAGTATTTATATTGGTTGGGCCTTTAGTCTTCTAGGAAAGCCTGGTGGCATAGTGGTTAAGTGCTACGGCTGCTAACCAAGAGGTCAGCAGTTCAAATCCACCAGGTGCTCCTTGGAAACTCTATGGGGCAGTTCTACTCTGTCCTATAGAGTTGCTACGACTCGGAATCGACCATGGCAGTGGGTTTGGTTTGTTTTTGGTTAAACTAGACCTGAGTGATGAAATAATACGTGAAACTTTGACATACTTGGGTGAACTGTCCTCTGCCAGCATCAAACGAAATGGGCCAACTCCAGGTCAAAGGCAGACTAAGCCAGGTGGGGTTACAACTGATGTTACCCCATTGGAGAATGATATTCTGCACTGATTGGTTTGCCACACCAACCCTGCTGTTAGATAAAGACATAAACGCCAGAATTTGTTTTAGCTACCTGGTTGTCCAAGATTCCTACCAGAAGCACCGTGTATTAAAATGCTGCCTGGATTTGGAATTCTCAGCTGTCGGTAATGATTCTGGTCACAAAAAATACCACGTTTAACTCTCTTCCATGGAGGGAGAAAGAGACCCAGGTGGACGGGAAAAGCTACAGGTCAGGAGCTGAGTCAAGGGCAAAGGGGCACCTTCCCCTCAGTGCCCTAGCCCTCTTTTGCACCCCCATTCCTGTGGTGACCCCCCACCTCCCTCCATTATGTAAGCAGTAAAAGTATAATTGAAATTGATCCTGGCCGAGAATGGCTTTGGGAGCTTCAAGAGCGCAAAGGTTCAAATACTAAATCTTTTTTATGACCTGTAATATTGTCATTTAGCTCAATATTACAGATCACTATGTTTTTCTAATAAAAGAAACCACAAGAATATTACAAAACCCATTTGCACTGCACCAAAAAAATTAAGGAGGGGAGGACTGAGTTTAGAAATGCGGAATATTGATGTCTTCATTTAAAAATCAACAAGTTCATTCTCCCCGTAGGTGAGTTCATAATTCCACCACAATTCATGGCTTCAGAGTATTGGGTTAGTGTTTCCTGGGATTATCACTTTCTTCTCCGTGATTACTTACAGCAGGGAAACATGAGTCTGTAGTAAAAACACATATCCGTTCATTGAGTTATATTCGATAAAACTTGTTGATTAACAAATTTTTATTATGTATATTAGAATATTTTGCAGGTATCTGTAAGGCAGAAGAATCATCAGTTTGCAACAAAGGCTAATGTGTTCTTGAAGAGCCCTGGTGGCACAGAGGTTAAAGTGCTCGACTGCTAACCAAGAGATCAGTGGTTTGAACCCAGGAGCTGCCTGGGGGAGAAAGATGTGACAGTCTGCTTCTGCAAATATTTACAGTTTTGGAAACCCTGTGTGGCAGTTGGAAACCCTGGTGGCGTAGTGCACTGTTAAGTGCTATGGGTGCTAACCAACAAGTCAGCAGTTCGGATCTACCAGGCACTCCTTAGAAACTCTATGGGGCAGTTTACTCTGTCCTGTAGGGTCGCTATGAGTCGGAATTGAGTTAACGACAGTGGATATGGTATGGTATGTATGGTATGGGGCAGTTCTACTCTGTCCTATAGGGTCTATAGGAGTTGGAATCAATGGCAATGGGTTGGTTATTTTGGAGGAATGTGTTCTTGAAGGAGTCATGGTGGTACAACGGTTAAGTGCTCGGCTGCTAATGGAAAGGTCAGTGGTTCAAACCTGCCAGTGACTCCGTGGGAGAAAAGACCTGGTGATCTGCTCCCATAAAGGATACTGCCTAGGGGGTAGTTCTACTATGGGGCAGTTCTACTCTGTCCAATAGGGTCTTTATGAGTTGGAATCAACTTATCAGCAAACAACAACAATGTGTTCTTGAAGGACATTTGATTCTACATTAATATTCCTTTACTCTTCATCTACCATGGATGTGAACTCATCATCCAAAGATCCTAAGAGTTAGAGTCAGAAAAGGAAAACCAGAATGGAGACAAAAAAGTATTTTAGTGGAAATTTAACCTGGACTGGCAGAGACTGCTACTTGCCACCCACTATCCAGTCTCCCATCTTCAGCAGTAACTTCCCCAGTTCTATTCAGTGGAGCCAGGGCACCTGACTAAAAGTCTACGTTTCTCAGCTTCCCTTGCAGCTAGGTATTGCCACATGATTTAGAACCGGCCGAGGAGCCATACGCAGAAGTGTGTGGGACTTCCAAAAAGGCTGCTTGAAGGGGCTGACTCATCTGGGAGGAGGGTTGCTATGTTCTCCTCCACTTACTCTTTCCTGTTGAACAGAGTATGAATGTGATGACTGGTGTGAAAATGGTAGAGTGGAAGGATAGAAGGAGTATTGGTCCCTTCGTGAAGCTGTCATGCCAGCCCTGAATTATTTCCATCATTTATGAGAAAGGATGAAGCCTAATGTCTTTTAGCCACTGCAGTCAGGTCTCTGCTACCAGAAGACTAATTGTTTTGCACAGTCCCCCATTATGGAAAATTGGGATATGCAATTTATTTCTTCTGGACAGGTGAGGTTTAAGCAAGTCTATTTTATGATGAGCTTAGCTTTCATATCAGTTTTATTGGGGGCATCACTCATAGTATGAATGGATTCTGAGAATTTCAAAAGTGAGCTCCCCAACATATTGAAATGTTCGTTAATTTAAAAGGTTCCGATTTATACTTATCCTTTGGGGAATGGGTAGTGAAGAGTGAGAGTCTTCCGCTGACTAAGCGCGGCTCTCAATGGTAGGCGAATCCAGCCAATGGAGCAGACAAAGGAACTCAGCTCCAGTGACTCAAGAGGCTGTCCCCAAGTGTCTCAACATTGTCTCAGAAACCCAAATTGGGGTGGACAATAGAGAGATGGTACAAGGCTCTTCTCTACCCACCCTTTTCAAAGGGACCAGTAATTGTAACCACACTCCTTGGAGCAGCTCAAAATATGAGAGGCTACAGATGGGGGGAGAATCTATTAGGACACTGGTCTTATTGACCAGGTCCATTAAGTTCATGGTCCAGTGGCCTCCAAAAGTGGGGAGTATGCTCCCCAAAGATGATCAAAGTGATTCACTGGGTGAGGGAGAGAAATATGAAAACTTTCATTTCTCTTTCTGATATCTAAAATATAATAAACAACTTATTACTCATATTTAATCTAGGGATTTGCGTCTTTCACTATGAGTTCTTTTACAAGGTAAAAACAAGTCTAATCAGACTATACAAGAAGTCTACTAATTTTTTTTTTAAGTTTCAAGAAGAGTTTTTGAAATATATATTTACTTCTATTATTGTTAATGACCGTCATTTGCTCTCTTCCTTTCCTTCTGTTGTCCTGGTCCTCCTACTTAGTAATCTTCCTAGGTCATATTAGTCTGTGTAGGCTAATCTAAGTTGCAGTAACATATAAGCCCTGAAATCTCAGAGGTGTAATACAATAGCTTATTTCTTGTTCATGTCACTTTCTGATGTGGGTCAGGTGGCTCTTCTGGGTGGTTCTCTGTAAGTAGTGGTGCAGATATCCAAGCTCCTTCCATCTTGACATCCTTCTTTCCAAGGCAGATAGGGGAGAGAATGCATGGATGATCAGGGAGGATGCTTTATGCTGTAGGCCTGGCAGTAGTGTATATCACTTCTATTGCTCAAACCTACTCACATGTCCCCAACCTAACTACAACCAAGACTGGGAAATGTAATGTTCTTGTGTGTCCAGGAAGAGAAGATGGAATTGTGAGTATCTAGCTAGAGTCTCTGTGAGTCAGAATTGACTCGATGGCAATAGGATTAACTGGTGTCTATCACAATGTACTTTCTGAAACTATTCTTCCTGTTTCGTTAAAACTTATCCAACTTATTCAACTTCTTATCCATTCATTCTTCCAGATCCTGCTTCTAGTTAGCTGATCTGATAAGTCAGGTGGCCTAATATGAGTATAAAAAATTATGTTTGCCAATGGTTTAGAAATGGTCAGAGGACATATTGCATTTTCAACAAGTGTGTTTGTCTAACAAAGATATGAGGAGGCAGGTAGTTGACTGGAAGCTTTGGCATGAAGTCTGGAGACCTGGTTTTAAGACTCTGCTCTGAACTTCCTTAAATGCGTACATTGGCTAAGTCATTTATGCTCAGTAAGTCTCAACATCCACATCTGAGTACAGGGATGATAATAGCCAACTACTGTCCCTCACAGGATTGTACTGAATTTCACAATGAAATGGTTGTATACAGTCATCACTCGGTAAGAACTTGGCTGTTGCTCTCCCTACATTCTGAAATTGTTCTTCCCTAGGTCACCAGGGACCTCCGAACTGCCAAAGCCAATAGATGCCTTTTAATCTTTATCTTCCTAGAGCTTTTTACTGCAACACACCTGATACCATCAATCTCTTCTTGTGTGAAGCCTGACTCCTTTTCATTCTGTGACCCCATTGGCTTTCCATTTCTTTCTCTGATGGCTTATTCTTGATCTCTCATGGGCAATTCATCTTCCACCTGCCCCTTAGATGGTGGTATTCTCCAGGTCCCAATCTTGGCCTCTGCTTTCTTCCTGGGAAATTCACCGAGTCTCACAGTCTTGGCAGCCACACGTATACAGATGATCCCTGAATTTACATTTTCAGCCCAGGCCTCAGCCTTTGAGTTTTGACTTTTACATACAACTGAGCGCAAAACGTCTCATCAGGAAGTCTTGTAGATACTGGAAACTAAGCACATCCAATCCACACTCATCGTCACTTGCTGAAACCCACTACTCCTCCTTATTCCATAGGTCAGCTGGGACCACCAACAAGCTGCTCGGGCGGAGATCATGCATTCATCTTTATTTGTTTATTTTTTAAATTTTATTGTGCTTAGGTGAAATTTTACAGCACAGATTAGTTTCTCATTCAAAAATTTATATACAAATTGTTTTGTGACATTGTTTGCAATCCAAGCAAAGTGTCAGCACTCTCTCCCTTTTCACCCTGGGTTCCCCGTGTCCACTTGTCCAGTTTTCTTGTCCCTTTCTGCTTTCTCGTTTTGCTTTTGGATGGGGGTTGCCCATTTGGTCTTGTGTACTTGATTGCACTAAGAAGCACCTTCCTCATGAGTGCTATTGTTTGTTTTATAGGCCTGTATAATCTTTGGCTGAAAAGTGAGCCTCAGGAGTGGCTTCAGTTCTAAGCTGGCAGGGTGTCCGGGGGCTATAGTCTCACGGGTCCCTCCAGTCTCTGTCAAACCAGTAAACTTGGAGCCTTTTGTGAATTTGAATTTTGTTCTACATTTTTCTCCTGCTTTGTCTGGGACTCTCTACTGTGATCCTTGTCAGAGTGGTCAGTTGTGGTAGCCGGTCACCATCTAGGTCTTCTGGGCTCGGGCTGGTGGAGGCTGTGGTTCGTGTGGTCTTTAGTCCTTGGGGCTAATATTTTCCTTGTGTCTTTGGTTTTCTTTATTCTCCTTTGCTCCAGATGGGATAGGACCAATAGATATTTCTTAGATAGCGACTCGTAAGCTTTTAAGACCCCAGATGCTACTCACCAAAGTAGGATCTAGAATATTTTCTTTATGAACTAAATTATATCAATTGACCTAGATGTCTCCTGAGACCATGGTCCCAGCCCTCAGCCCCAGCAGCTTGGTCCCTCAAGGTGTTTAGATGTGTATAGGAAGCTTCTATGACTTTGCCTTAGTCAAGTTGCACTGACTTCCCCTATATTGTGTGTAGTCTTTCCCTTCACCAGAGTTGACACTTATCTACTATCTAGTTAGTGATTTCCCTCGCCATCCCTCCCCTCCCTCAAAGCCATCAAAGATTGTTTTCTTCTGTGTGTAAAGCTTTTCTTGAATTTTTATAATAGTGGTCTCATGCAATATATGTCCTTTTATGATTGACTTATTTCACTCAGCATAATGCCCTCCACATTTATCCATGTTGTGAGACGTTTCATGGATTCATCATTGTTCTTTATCATTGTGTAGTGTTCCTTTGTGTGTATGCACCATAATTTGTTTATTCATTCATCTATTGATGAACAGTTAGGTTGTTTCCATCTTTTTGCTATGGTGAATAATGCTGCAACGAACATAGGTGTACACATGTCTATTCATGTGACGGCTCTTATTTCTCTAGGCTATATTACTAAGAGTGAGATTGCTGGATCATATGGTATTTTAATTTCTAGATTTTTAAGGAGGCACCATATCATTTTCCATAGTGATTGTACCATTTTCATTCCCACCAGCAGTGCATAAGAGTTCCAATCTCCCTGCAACTTCTCCAATATTTGTTATTTTCTGTTTTTTTTTTTTTTGATTAGTACGAGCATTGTCAGAGTGAGATGGTATCTCACTGTAGTTCTGATTGCACGTCTCTAATGGCTAATGATCTCGAGCATCTCCTCACGTGTCTGTTAGCTGCCTGAATGTCTTCTTTGGTGAAATGTCTGTTCATATCCTTTGCCCATTTTTAAATTGGATTATTTGTCCTTTTGTTGTTGAGGTATTGAAGTATTTTGTAGATTTTAGAGATTAGACCCTTGTTGGATAAGTCGTAGCCAAAAAATTTTTTCCACTCTGTAGGTTCTTTTTTTACTCTTTTCCTGAAGTCTTTTGGTGAGCATCAGTGTTTACTTTTTAGGCACTGCCAGTCATCAAGTTTATCTTCTGGTGTTTTTGCATTGTTAGTTATGGTGTGTGTTGTATTTATGCCATGTATTATGCCCCTAGCATTGTCCCGATTTTTCCTTCCATGATCTTTATTGTTTTAGGTTTTATATTTAGGTCTTTGATCCATCTGGAGTTAGCTTTTTTGTGTGGTGTGAGGTATGGGTCCTGTTTCATTTTTTTTACAGATGGACATCCAGTTATTGGAGTCATCTTTAGAGTCTTCCTTTCTTAGCCCCCACATCTTGCCAATTTTACCTCCTAGATGTTTTTCAAATCTACTCCCATCATTCCATGCCGATTGCTTTCGCCCTAGATCAGATTCTTGTTATGTCTTATCTGGATTATAAAGGTCTTCTTTTTTTCTGCCTCTGAATTTATCTTCTCAATCAGTCTCTATAATGATATATCTAAAACTCAAATCTTGAGGACCACGCTATGTATTTGGTAACTGAGTGGAGAGGGCTGAGTGGGGTTGGAGGCATCCAGTCATCACCCAGCTAATTGTTGCTGAAATGCAAGCCTACAGAGTTTTAAGAGATGTTAAAAAAATCTGGATTTTTTAAAAAATGTAAAATCTTCTCATTTTTAAATATTGGTAATTAATCTGACTAAGTCTCTCAGTGGTATAAATTATTATTGTGCTCGACTGGTAACCAAAAGTTTGGAGGTTCAAGTCTACCCAGAGGCACCTTAGAAGAAAGTCCTGGTCATCTGTTTTGGAAAACCAGCCCTTGGAAACCGTCCGCGGCACAGTCCTCCTCTGACAAGCGCGTGCAGTCGTCGTGAGCTGGAATCTACTCCGCAGCCGCTGGCTGTAATCTTTGTGGCCCACCACCCCAAAAAAAGTCTCTGGACTGGGTCTTGGCCTTAGGGAGCCAGGTGGTGCCCTCTAGACTAAAGATTGAAGGCTGAGCCTATTTCCCCCATTTATAGGCCTTCGTTCCCCTTTAGCCCCACAATTCTCCAGGCCAGCTTTGAAGCTCAGACTGCAAGGGCAACCAATAATTTATGGTCTGAAGCCATTTTGTTTTTCTGAAATCAGTTTCTGGAAATAAACTTATCCATTTTTATGTTCCATAGTCCAAATGATTACAGAGTTCTAAGTGGTTGTTAATATAGAAACGTACTTGCTTGGAGAGATCTTGGTGTCAGACAGAATTGTGCTTTCCCACCATAGCTTCTCCTTAGCTTATTACACCTCTCTAAACCTTGGTTTCTTCACCAGTAAAATGGGGTTAATAATTATACCTACTCCATAGGATTGTTGTGAGGATTAAATCAGATAAAATATACACAGGGCTTAGCTGGGAGCCTGCCGTAAGTGTTAAGTATAATGTAAGCTACTATGCCTATTAATCAGAAATTACACCATCTCTTTCAAACCACCCACTTCATTCATAAAACTACTCTTGCTTACAAATAAGGTGACTTATGAGTTCTGCATTACACTTACATGGCAGCTGAAAACTAAAGGAACCAATCCATTTCAGTGAATTATCAAGGACATCATTTTCTACACATCTAACTGAGTAAAGTGACCCTGGTCCTGATCTGACATTAAGTACTTGCTTTATTGCTCCATTAGGCCACTAAATGTGACCTTAATCTTTTCGTATAAAAGATTGTCAGTCTTTGATATGGCAGTGGCACATGGAGATTCTTGGGTAGGTTGATGACAAAAAACACATGCTGTGTCATGTACCCTTTGTGGTCCTTGTGTTTCATAAAGATTTGTGAAATCCTGTAATTAACGGTTTTAGACCTTCTAGAAGGTAAAGATTAAGTAATTTTTTTAATCACAAAATTTCCCATTTTATTCTTAAAAAAACTTGATGACAGGTATGGGGAAAAATGGTGTTACTTTGAATTTGTGACTTTTCATCAGTGGGAGAGGCTAAGAGTTCGAAATTCAGGGTTGTAGGAGGTGAAAGCTTTGGGTTCCATCAGAGGAATGATTCTCACCCTGCCGAGTTCAGTCCCATTTGATGCCCCTTTGCCCAGGCCTCTTCTTTACACACGGCCTAGTAAACATCTCCCTGTTCTCAAAGGCAATCTGTAGGTTTTAGACAAATCTCTGTGTGTGTGTGCCCTGGTGGCGCAGTGGTTAAGAGCTCAGCTGTAACCAAAAAGGTCAGCAGTTTGAATCTACCAGCTGCTCCTTGGAAACCCTATGGGGGGAGTTCTACTCTCTCCTGTAGGGGTGCTGTGAGTCTGGATCAACTTGATGACAATGCTTTTGGTTTGGTTTTTTTGTGCTTCCTTTATCAAAATTGGCAATGTGAGCAACTGTTGGAAGCATGACGCTAAGGTGCAGAAGTTAAGCAGAGTGTCAGCAGGCCTATGAACTGAATCCAGAGTGTTTCCTGGGAGAAATTCTGACCCACTGGGAATTCTTAGAGTCAGGGCAGAAAAGGCAGGGAGCCAGGCAGGAGAGCAGGTGAGAAGAGGAGCTGAACAGGCAAATAAGTCCTGATAATGTAGACCAGCCAAAGGAGAGATGCAAAGGAAGTCCTTTCATAGAGGATGGCTTCATGGAGAAGGGCATAGGAGTTAGGCCTTAGAGGAGAGGCAATAATAAGAAGAGTGACCAGCTTACTAGCGCCAGGCACTATTCTAACTGCTTTGCATGACTTAGCTCAAATAATCCTCATAACAGCGCTAGGAGGTAGCTCTACCTATTACCCCCACTTTACAGATGAGAAAACTGAGGGAGAGAATACTAGAGTAACTTGCCCAAAGTCACTCAGTAAGTAGCAGAGTCAGGAATCAAATCTGGACAACCACACCCTTAGATCAGAGCTCTGAACACCTTTACTGTGTTGTCACCAGGCCCAGGAGAGGGGCTGTGTGTTCTGTTTGCTGTGAGTCTGAGGACATCCTTTTCCCAGTAGGAGAGTAAATTGCAGATCAGGAGAACCTTCACTGCTATTGGTTTTCTGTTCGGTTTTGATGACTCTTTCATTATCAGCAAATGTGCTTAGCAGTTTCAATGCTACATAAGTGGTTTGTGGGAGACATACCATAGAAGAGCTAATGGTGCTGTGAGCATAAAAGCAAAGACATTTATAGCAAGCCCAGGGGCCATTTGCCCACTTGACTTGGCTTCCAGGGCACTGAGCTCTTTGGCATCACGTGACAATCACAGAAAGAACCAGGCCCCTCGGCTGACAACATTCCTTCTACCTGGCTGTGTGGTGACTACTAAGGCTGAGAAGAGGGTCTGGGGCACAGCTGGGGTCACAGAAGGGACATGGCAGCTTTGATGCAGGGAGAGGCAAGTCCAGGCCTGACTCTCAGGAGGGCTGAAAGTGAGCAGCTGTAGGAGCTGGTCCAGCCACCTGGCTGTCCTGCACAGGCCCCACTTCTGCCAGGGCTGGTGGTGAAGGGATGGGCAAGAGAGAGGGACAGGGAAAGGAGGGAGAAAGAGGAGCTCTCCCACTGTGGCTGTCAAAGTGAACGTGTCAGCCGTGTTGGTTGCTGTGGCAGCTATTGACTACCACTCATGGCCCCTGCCACATCAACAGCCCTCATGTTTCCTGGGCTCTTTTGGAAAGGCAGACACAGTGAATTGGCCCTAACATCTTTATCCTATTGCCACCAGGAGAGAGGGCCAATCTTTTATAATGCTTTGCTGGAGAAGTTCTTAACAGAGCCCAGACAGCAGTCTTCAGATCATGTCCTTTCCTTTGGTGGCTCTATACTGCCTTCAGCATGAAGTCCTAGGTCATTGGCTTGGTTATTAAGCTTTAGTACACCAAGCCTTCACAGACTCACAGGGAGCCATTCCCCCCACCACTGCCCCGAACGCTGCACCAGGCTGGGAGCCCCCTGAGCTGAAGGACCCAACACTGATCATATCTCTAAATCTAGGGCCTGATACTTAAGTTTTTTTTTTTAATTTTCTTTTTTTGGTGGATTAAATATGTATTCTTTATTCTGGTCATTCCAACTCACTCCCAGTTTGCTGAATTCTGTCATGCTGTTCCCTACTCCTGGGCCTGTGGA
The DNA here is from genome assembly GCF_024166365.1 of Elephas maximus indicus. Taxonomy (NCBI): domain Eukaryota; kingdom Metazoa; phylum Chordata; class Mammalia; order Proboscidea; family Elephantidae; genus Elephas; species Elephas maximus. The sequence continues at coordinate 76,745,834 of NC_064835.1, read as the reverse complement.
TGTTGGCCCTCACCCCTTCTTCTTCTTTTTTTTTTTTTGTTGTTGCTGTACTTTAGATGAAGGCTTACAGAACAAACTACTCTCATTAAACAGTTAGTACACATATTGTTTTATGACATTGGTCAGCAATCCCACAACATGTCAACACTCTCGCTTCTGAACCTTGGGTTCCCTATTACCAACTTTCCTGTCCCCTCCTACCTTCCAGTACCTGCCCCTGGGCTGGTGGGCCCCTTTAGTCTTGTTTTGTTCCATGGGCCTGTCCAATCTTTGGCTGAAGGGTGAACCTCAGGAGTAACTTCATTACTGAGCTGAAATGATGTCCAGGGGCCATACTCTCAGGGTTTCTCCAGTGTCTGTCAGGCCAGCAAGTTTGGCCTTCCTTTTTGAGTTAGAATTTGTTCTACGTCTTTCTCCAGCTCTGCCCGGGACCCTGTATTAGGATCCCTGCCAGAGAAGTCAGTGGTGGTAGCCAGGCACCACCTATTTGTACTGGACTCAGTCTGTTGGAGGCCATGGTAGATGTGGTCTGTTAGTCCTTTGGACTAATCTTTCCCTTGTATCTTTAGTTTTCTTCATTCTTCCTTGCTAGAACCTTATTGCTCTAGCTATCCTTGCTAGAACCTTATTGCTCTAGCTAGAACTTCCAGCACAGTGTTAAATAAAAGTGGTGATAAAGGGCATCCTTGTCTTGTTCCTGTTCTCCTGGGGAATGATTTCAGCCTCTCTCCATTAAGAATGATGTTGGCTGTTGGTTTTGCATAGATGCCCTTTATTATGTTAAGAAATTTCCCTTCTATACCTATTTTATTGCATTTTTATCAGGAATGGGTGTTGGACTTTGTTGAATGCCTTTTCTGCATCAGTTGAGATGATCATGTGATTCTTTTCTTTCCTTTTATTTATGTAGTGGATTATGTTGATTGATTTTCTAATGTTGAACCATCCTTGCATACCTGGTATGAATCCTACTTGGTCGTGGTGTATTATTTTTTGATATGATGCTGAATTCTATTGGCCAGAACTTTGTTGAGAATTTTTACATCTATATTCATGAGAGATATTGGTCTGTAATTTTCTCTTTTTGTGCTGTCTGCCTGGTTTTGGTATCAGGGTTATGCTAGCTTCATAGAATGAATTTGACAGTATCGCTTCCTTTTCTATGTTCTGAAATAATTTGAGTAGTACTGGCATAAGCTCTTTTCTGAATGTTTGGTAGAATGGTCCTGTGAAGCCATCTGGGCCAGGGCTTTTTTTTTTTGGTGGGGGGGGAAGTTTTTTAAATTACCTTTCCAATCTCTTCTCTTGTTATGGGTCTGTTCAGATTTTCAACATCATTTTGTGTTAGTTAGGGTAGGTAGTGTGTTTTAGAAATTTGTTGGAGTATGGTTTTTCATAACACTGTGTTATCCTTTTTATTTCAGTTGGGTCTGTTGTAATGGCCCCCATTTCATTTCTTATTTGGGCTATTTGCATCCTCGCATGTTTTCCTTTTGCCAGTTTGACCAGTGTTTTGTCAATTTTGTTGATCCTTTCAAAGAACCAACTTTTGGTTTTGTTGATTCTTTCTGTCATTTTTCTGTTCTCTATTCCATTTATTTCTGCTCTGATCTTTATTATCTCCTTTCTTCTGGTGGCTGGGGGCTTCTTTTGCTGTTCTCTTTCTATTTGTTCAAGTTGTGTAGCTACTGTTTGATTTTGTCCCTTCCTTCTTTTTTGATGTGTGCATCTATTGCTATAAATTGACCTCTGAGCACTGCCTTGGCTGTATCTCAAAGGTTTTGGTATGAAATGTTTTCATTCTCATTTGATTCTACGAATTTTCTGATTCCACCTATGATTTCTTCTATTACCCAGTGGTTTTTAAGCAGGGTGTTATTCAGTTTCCATGTAATTGGTTTTTTTCCTTGCTCTTCCTGTTTGTTAATTTCTACTTTGATGGCATTGTGGTCAGAGAAGATTCTTTGTATTATTTCAGTGTTTTGGGTTTTGTTGAGAGTTGCTCTGTGGCCTAAGATGTGATCTATTCTGGAGAATGTTCCATGTGCATTGGAAAAGAATGTGTACTTTGCAGCTGTTGGGTGGAGTGTTCTATATATGTCTATGAGGTCAAGTTGGCTGATTGTGCCCTTTAGCTCTTCTGTATCCTTGTTCAGTTTCTTTCTATATGCTCTGTCCGTTACCAAGAGCAGTGTGTTGAAGTTTCCTGCTATTATTGTGGAACTGTCAATTCCTCTTTTCAGTGCTGTTAGAGTTTATGTATTTTGGAGCCCTGCCATTGGGTGCATAGATGTTTATTATGGTTAAGTCTTCTTGATGGATTGTCCCTTTAATCATTATATAGTGCCCTTCTTTGTCTTGTATGGTGGATTTTGGTTAAAATCTATTTTATCTGAGATTAGTTTTGCCACTCCTGCTCTTTTTTGGTAGTTATTTGCTTGATATATTTTTTTTCCATCCTTTGATTTTTAATAAATTTGTGTCTTTGTTTCTAAGGTGTGTTTCTTGTAGACAGTATATTGATGGATCCTGTTTTTTAATCTATTCTGTCACCCTCTGTCTTTTTATGGGTGCATTTAGGCCATTTACAGTCAGTGTAATTTTTTTTTTTATGAGTTTATTGCTGTCATTTTGTAGTGCTTTTTTTTTTTTTTAATGGTCCTGACATTTTCTATGTTCCTCTTACTTCCTTTTGTTTGTGGATTTCTTTTTCATTTTTTTTTTGTTTTTGTAGGTTTTTCTTTTTTTTGAGACTTTATGTTTTTCTTCTATATTTTGATGAGTAGGTCTGTTAACTTTCTTCGTGGTTACTTTGAAATTTACCCTTACCTTCCTAGGTTTGAACCAGTCTATTAATACTTGGTATTGCCTTACCTTCCTCTCCATTAGAAAGTTCTATACCTACACTGTTTATTCCCTCTTTTATTGTTCTGACGTTGTCGTCATCTACAGATCAACCTCTCTGGTTTCCTGTTGTAATACTTTTGGTTTTGCATAGTTCTTGAGAGTTCATTTCTTAGGTTGGTACCTGGCTGGTACAATCTTGTGTACTAGATTCAGGCTGTGGTCTGATGTTGTTTGTTCTCAGACCAGAGGACTCCCTTTAATAATTCTTATAAGTTTGGTTTGGTTTTTACATATTCCCTTAATATCTGTTTATCTGGAAATGTCCTAATTTCACCATTATATTTGAATGAGAGTTTTGCAGGAGATATTATTCTCAGATGGCATTTTTTTTTTCTTTTATGTATGTCATCTCATTGTCTAATTGCCTGCATGGTTTCTGCCAAATAATCAGAACTTAGTCTTATTGTTTCTCCTCTGTATGTGGCTTTTTGTTTTTCTCAAGCTGCTCTCAGGATTTTTTCTTTGTCTTTGGTTTTAGCGAGTGTGATTATGATATGCCTTGGTGATTTTCTTTTGGGGTCTCTCCCATATGAGGTTTGTTGAGCTTCTTGGATGGTCAGCTTTTTATCTTTCATTATATTAGGGAAGTTTTCTGTGAGCAATTCTTCAATAATCCTCTCTGTGTTTTCTGTCCTCCCCGCCCCCCATCCTGGAACTCCAATCACTTGCAATTTTTTGCTTTCAATCGTACCCCACATAATTCTCAGGGTTCCTTCATTTTTCTTTGTTCTTTTTTCTGATTTTTCCTGAAACAGAGTTGTATCCAAGTGTTTGTCTTCAATTTTGCTGGACCTGTCTTCCATCATTTCATACCTGCTCCTCAGCTCTTCTATGACACTGTCCATTTCTGAAATCTTGTTGTTTACCTTTTGGATTTCTAATTATCATTTTTGTATGACTTCTAGTTGTGAATTTATTTTGGCATTTTGTTCCTGTATTATTTTCCTGAATTCTTCCATGTTTTTGTCTGTATTTTCCATGAACTTTTCTGCCTTTTCCATTAATTTGTCTGTTTGTTCCTCTTTTTTTTATCTGCTTTTTGCTTCATCTGTTGGATAGCTCTGAATATTAGAGATTTGAATTCCCTATCAGATAGTTCTAGTGCCTTTTCTTCCACTGGAAAGTTATTTGGTGTTTTATTTTGGATGCCTACTGGAACCATCCTGTCCTGTTTTTTTAAAAAATGTTTTGATACTGTCTGCTGTTTTGGGGACATTCAGTAGTTATTTCCTACATTTCTTGATTGAGATCTGTTTGTTTTTTCCTGATGTTTTGTTTTGTTTGGTTATGTCTCAGTGGATGGGCTGTTTGTTCTTTGTTGTTTACTCATCTGTGGTCATGATATTTTCACCTCCATGTCCGGTGGGCAAGGCCTGTCACTCAGCTATTGTGCAGCAGGGCAGGTCCAGCTGAAGGGGAGGCTGGGATTGGTAGTTTGTGGCACATACTAGGGCTAACAGGGTGGGCCAGGAATCTGTCCTGGGCAGGTTCTGGTAGGCTGTGCCTGTGCTGCTTGGGGTTGTGATGTTTAGCACACAGTGAAGGTAGGCAGGAAGGAGGGGGGAGGGTGTGATGTGTGGAGCTAATATGGGCATGGGAAAGAGGAGAGAGAGAGTGAAACAGGAGTTAAAAAAAAAGAGTGCTAAGGGAGCTTGCTGTTGGAGTGCAGAAATGAGAAACCAAGAAATTGAGAAAAACAAAATGAAAAAAAAGGGAAAAAGAAAAAAAAATAGATAGATAAAAATTTGAAAAAGAAAAGCCCCCAAGAGTCCCACCAGTGCAGCTGCAGAAACCAGGGAAGGCTCCCAGGCTGCATGATATAACCTAGTTAGAGGGGGTATAGATGTCACAAAGCACCAAGTATTCAGGAGCCAGGGAAAGAATATAAGTATAGAGAGATGAGAACTGAGAAATGAAGAAAGACAGAAAGGAAAAAAAGAGAAAAAAAAATGTAGAAAGAAATGCCCCAAGGATCCCACCTATGTGGCTGTACAGATTGGGAGGATGGTCCTAAGCCATGCAGTGCAGCCTGGCTAGAAGGCTCTCCCAAGCTTCAAAGAGAAAAAGAAAACACGTGAATAAAGAAAACAGAACAAAACAAAACAAAGCAAAAAAAAAAAAAAAAAATCTTTAGAGATCCCACCAGCATGGTGTCACAGGTTGGCGGAGTGGTTCCCCAGAAGAGTAGTGCTTCACAACCTTTCAAGAGGAAACAAAGATGGCACATGGAGCCAAGTGTTTGAGAGAAAGGTAGGGGAGGTTATGGGAGGCATGGAAGAAACCAAACGAAATGGAGGAAAGCAACATCAGCAACAGACAAATGGCACTCAATGTGGGTGGGGTGAATCCAAGCAGCCTGGGGCCAAAGCAGCTGCCTTCCGGCCAAGAGACTGTGGCTGGTGGAAAGCAAAGGAAGCCAAAGGGGGGGCATGTAGGGTGGGGGTTAGGAAAGCATATATTGCTGGTTACCGGCTGCTCTGTCTCCTGCTGGGAACTTCGTGAAGCTGCTTTCCCGTACTCCCCGTCCGCTGATCTCTGATGTGGGTGGGGTGAATCTAAGCGGCACAGATGCTGCAGTTCCTGGCCAGCTGAGCCACCTCTGCCAGCCAGGAAGCATGGAGGTAGAGTAGCTGGGAGAGAATGGGGGTAGGAAAGTGTGTATTGCTGGTTACTGGGTGCTCTGTCTCCTGCTGAGAGCTCTGTGTCTGCAGATCTCCGACAGGAGTTTGAGATGGCAAATCTGTGCTGCATTAGCTGATAGGGGACCTCCACACATATCTCTCTTTGCTCTGTATTCTTTGTCAGTTTCTTATTCAATTTGGTGCTTAGCTGAGTTCTTATTCTCTTCATTTGACACCTTGGGTTCCAGGACTGACGTTTGTCTTTGTTTTGCTCAGTTTTTCTGGTGTTTGGTGTGGAGAGATGGTGTGGTGCTTCTGTCTATGGTGCGTGTTAGCTGGAAGATCCTTTTTTTTTTTTTATTGTGGTAAAAATATATGTAACAAAACATTTATTTGCAATTTCAACATTCTTTATGTGTATAATTCAGTAACATTAATTAGGTTTATCATGTTGCTCAGTCATCATCCGTATCTGTTTCCAAATCTTCCCATCACCTTTAACAGACCCTCAGTATGCCCTAAGCACTGAGTCCCTCTTTTCTCCTCTCTCCTGCCCACTCCTGGTAACCACTAATAAACTTCGGTCTCTAAACATTTGCCAGTCTAGATGTTTCATATGAACCCTCACCCCTTCTACCTATGAAGCTCATACTTCAAATCACCCTGGAAGAGCTATTCTTTTATTGAAGGTGGTCCAGATGCCAGAAAAATGTTTGTTTACTTGCCTGTCTTCCTCACCAGCTGCCAGCTGGAGTCATTTTAAGCTTAACATAGTCCCTGGGACATAGTAGTCCTCAATAAAGAGCTGAAAAGATAAATAAGTGAGTGACAGATGGTGTGGCCACCTCCTTTAATGCTTTCATTTTGAGCAAGGGCTTATACAACCACATGTGTCTCCTTCGGTATGGAATTAAGCAGCTCAGTTCTGTGTATGGGAATAAAAATGTTCTAGCAAAGGATTTTTTTAAATTGTAATTTAATTGATCAATTAATTATGATTATATAATTATATAAATTAATTACAATTTAAATTAAATTATAATTTAATAGATCAAACATGCACTGATAATTCCTGGTGGTTGGAATGTGAAAGTTGGAAACAAAGAAGAAGGATAGGTAATTGTAAAATATGGCCTTGGTGACAGAAACAATGCCGGAGATCACATGATAAAATTTTGCAAGACCAATGACTTCTTCATTGCAAATAACTTTTTTCACCAACATAAACGTGTGGACCTCACCAGATGGAATACACAGGAATCAAATCGACTACTTCTGTGGAAAGAAACAATGGAAAAGCTCAATATCATCGGTCAGAACAAGGCCAGGGGCTGACTTCGGATCAGACCATCAATTACTCATATGCAAATTCAAGTTGAAATTGAAGAAAATTAGAACAAGTTCATGAGAGCCAAAATACCATATTGAGTATATCCCACCTGAATTTAAAAACCATCTCAAGAATAGATTTAGTGCGTTGAACACTAATGACCTAAGACCAGACAAGTCGTGGAATGACATCAAGGACATCATACATGAAGGAAACAAGAAGTTATTAAAAAGACAAGAAAGAAAGAAAGAAAGAAAAAAAAAAAAGACCTAAATGGATGTCAGAAGAGACTCTGAAACTTGCTCTGGAACATCGAGTAGCTAAAGCAAAAGGAAAAAATGATGAATTAAAAGAACTGAACAGAAGATTTCAAAGGACAGCTCGAGAAGACAAAGTTAAATATTATAATGACATGTGCAAAGAAAACAAAACAGGAAAAACATGCTCAGCGTTTCTCAGCTGAAAGAACTGAAGAAAAAATTCAAGCCTCGAGTTGCAATAGTGAAGGATTTCTATGGGGAATATATTAAACGATGCAGGAAGCATCAAAAGAAGATGGAAGGAATACACAGAATCACTATAACAAAAAGAATTGGTCGATGTTCAACCATTTCAGGAAGTAACATATGATCAGGAACCCAATGGTACTGAACGAAGAAGGCCACACTGCACTGAAGACATTGGTGAAAAACAAGGCTCCGGGAATTGACAGAATACCAATTGAGATGTTTCAGCAAATGAATTGCAGCACTGGAAGTGCTCACTTGTCTATGCCAAATAATTTGGAAGACAGCTACCTGGCCGATCAACTGGAAAAAAAAAAAAAAAATAGACCCATATTTATGCCTATTCCCAAGAAAGGTGATCCAACTGAATGCGGATATTATCATTAATATCACATGCAAGCAAAATTTTACTGAACATCATCCAAACGCAGCTGCAGCAGTATATCTACAGGGAACTGCCAGAAATTTAAGCTGGATTTAGAAGACGATGTGGAACCAGGGATATCATTGCTGATGTCAGATGGATCCTGGCTGAAAGCAGAGAATCCCGGAAAGATGTTTACCTGTGTTTTATTAACTATGCTAAGGCATTCAACTGCGTGAATCAAAACGAATTATGGATGACACTGTGGAGAATGGAAATTCCGAAATGCTTAATTGTGTTCACGAGGAATCTATACTTGGATCAAGAGGCAGTTATTTGAACAGAACAAGGGAATAGTGGATGGTTTAAAGTTAGGAAACGTGTGCATCAGGCTTGTATCCTTTCACCACACCTATTCGATCTATATGCTGAGCAAATAATCCAAGAAGCTGGACTATATGAAGAAGAATGGGGCATCAGGATTGGAGGAAGACTCATTAAGGACTTGCGTTATGCAGATGACACAACCTTGCCTGCTGAAAGTGAAGAGGACTTGAAGCACTTACTGATGAAGATCAAAGACCACAGCCTTCAGTATGGATTACACCTCTATATAAAGAAAACAAAAATCCTCACAATAAACAATGTCATGATAAACGGAGAAAAGACTGATGTTGTCAAGGATTTCATTTTACTTGAATTCACAATCAACACTCATGGAAACAGCAGTCAAGAAATCAAAAGAGGCACTGCATTGGGCAAATCGGATGCAAGAGATCTCTTCAAAGTGTTAAAAAGCAAAGATGTCACCTTGAGGACTAAGGTGCGCCTGACCCAAGTCATGGTGTGTTCAATCGCGTCATATGCATGTGAAAGCTGGACAATGAACAAGGAAGACCTATGAGGAACTGATGCCCTTGAATTGTGGTGTAGACAAAGAATATTGAATATACCATGGACTGCCAAAAGAACGTACAAATCTGTCTTAGAAGAAGTGCAATCAGAGTGTTCCTTAGAAGGATGGCAAGACTACACCTCACAGACTTTAGACATGTTATCAGGAGGGATCAGTCCCTGGGGAAGGACACCATGCTTGGTAAAGTAGAGGGTCAGTGAAAAAGAAGAAGACCCTCAACGAGATGGATTGACACAGTAGCTGCAAGAATGGGCTCAAGCACAGCAACAATTGTGTAGATGACGCAAGACCGGGCAGTGTTGGTTCCGTTGTACATAGGGTTGCTATGAGTTGGAACTGACCCAATGGCACCTAACAACAACAGCAGCAAAGGATATTGGAAGATAGCTATCAGAGTGTGATACTGAAGAAACTAAGAAGGTAAGAAGGCTGCAAACTTAAGAGACTTGGTTTTCTAATGCAGTTCGTGGGAGTCACTTTATAAACCCAGTTTCCCAAGCTGAGTGACTGGCCACCAACCCCTGATAGTGCACCCTCAAAGAGGATCAAGCCCACATTCATTAATTTGATATACAAACCTCTACAGCCCAACTCCAGCGACCTCCTCTCCAAGCCTGCTTTCCAGTACTCCTCCAACTGCCTTCCAAACTCTCATGTCCAGGCCTCTGACGTCCCCCTCCTTCTGTCTGGTGTGCCGTCTTCTCTCCTACCTAGCCTTCAGAAGCAGTTTGCGTTTTGTCACCTGTGTGAAGCCTTCCCAGGCACTCAGCCCTCACACTCTCTTCCTCCTTGGTTGACCCGTAACACATATTGGCCCTCTGCATTCATTACCGTTTTATAGGTATTTCACATCCTCAAAATTACGAGCGCTGAGAGCTCTCCTACCAGCATGACTCCTTTAGTTCCACCTCATGGAACACAAGCTCCTTATGGCTGGATTCGGCGGCTAGCACTGGCCCACCCTCCCGAGTGCTGCTGCTTACTCTTCTATCATTATCATTTTACTCTGCCTGCAAAGCCTCATATTCGGCGGTACTTAACAACAGCAGTTTTTTCTTGCCCAAGTCACAGCCCAGTTCAGACAGGGAGGATGTTGCCCTCCTGTTCACAGTCATTCTGGGACCCAGGCTCCTTCCAGCTGCTGGTCTCACTTCTCGATTTCCAAGCTGTAGGATCACTGCATCAGGCTGGCTGAGCGAACAGAGCAGGTGGGAGATCATGTGAGAGGTTGCCGCAGGCAGGCCGGAAGTGGGAGGCATTGCTTCTGCCCTGATTCCATTGACCAGCCCTCAAGTCAATGGTCTGCTTACAGGTACAGTGTATGCATCGGTGTGCTTAGGAAAAGGACAACAAACTCGGATTTTGGTGAGCACAGTCTTTGACACACTCAGCATTTTTTTTGTTTGTTTGTTTAATTAATAATTTTCAGAAGACCAAATATGAGATAATTTTACTGGTTAAAATACATGTATGGGTGTGGGTCATGGAAGCCTGAGGGGCCAATCACAGTTGAATGTGGCATCATACTTCTGGCTTAGCCATTTCTACCCTTCAAACAATTCCAAAGAAAGCCTAAAACATAAAACATGATGAACATACGCAGTCCACGAGAGCAGAAGCTTCCCTAGCCGACCTCCACTCTACCAACTCAGACTAGTACTCTCTGTTTTGTCTATAAGATACACAGATGGGTGCATAGGGTACGGAGTCGTGGGTGGTGCAAACAGCTAAAGTACAGCTGCTAACTGAGAGGTTGGAGGTTCGAGTCCACTTAGAGGTGCCTGGGAAGAAAGGCCTGGCAGTCTACTTCTGAGACATCAGCCATGGAAACGCTATGGAGCACAGCTCTCCTCTGACACATGCGGGGTGGCCATGAGTCAGAATCCACTCCACGGAAGCTGAGACAGGGATCTCTTCTATCTGGCAGATTCTTTCTAGAATGCTCCAGGCACTTCTGCTCCCTAGGTAAGTTGTATGTTTATCAAGCGTTAGTTGGATTTATTGCCAAACCTTTTTAGACCAGTTGTGCATGCTACTTTATTAAAATACATTAGTATTATACAAAGAGATGCGTAAAATAAAAATATGAGTGAAAAAGTATTAAAAAAACTATTTGACTATTTTAGAAAACTTGGTGAAGGTGAGGTGATTAAAATATGACTTTGAATTAGATGTCATTGATAGAACTGTGGGGGGTGAATGTGGGAGGAATTATAAATACTAGAGAATTCTGCGCTTTGATTGCTTCAAGGTGTCTCTAAGTTCTAAGTGCACTTTAAAGAAAAGCCCACAGTGGACATTGTATTTGATGCATTACATATGTGATTTTTGCACGGACTGAGTACTTCAGTCATTGGGCACATACTCAGGAAAGGACCTTGGACCCAATTCAAAAGATTGGCAAAAAATGTACACTTAAGCGTTTTAAGTTATTATGGTTATGCATTTTTTTTTTTTTTAATGATTCCCTACTTTAACTGACTTTTTTGGATCAAAAATCCAACTAGTGGTCTATGTATATCAGGCAAAACCCGTGCATACCACGTTGTGAACACAGCTCCATAGGGAAGATGCTAAAATTACCCTACAGAAGGCTGATTAACATGAGGAACCGGTTGCTGCCAAGTCAGCTCCGATGCATGCTAACCCCACGTGCGTGAGAGTAGAACTGTGCTCCATAGGGTTTTAAATGACTGATTTTTTGGATGTGGATTGCCAGGCCTTTCTTCTGAGGTGCCTCTAAATGGACTTGAACCTCCGATCTTTTGTTTAGCAGCTGAGTGCACTAACCATTTGTTCCACTCAGGGGCTTCACGCTCTAATTTCCAGGAACACTTCCCCTGGCTAAACAATGGTACCTATAGCTTTTAGTACCTCCGGAGCACGGCCTGTGAGTACTCATCCCATATTTGCTGTGACTCCACCTAATCTAGAGAGGTCACACTGCTGCCAGGGGAAGCTGAGGCCCCAGAGCAGCCTACCTAGGGCTGTTCAGCAGGCATCTGGGCTGGGCGTCCCTCTGACTCCCTCTCACACGACCACAGCGTAGGTGCTCAGCTGAAATAGGGAAGGAGATGAATCTTTAGAAGCACGTACCCTTCACCCATTTCTTGGGGGTGAAAGGGAAAGTCCCATTATTTATTTATTTTTTTTATGGCAATGAGGGCAGGTAGAAACACACATATCTTCTATGTTGTCTTAGGAAAAAAAGGCCAGTCCTCTTATCTACTAGAAGAGGTTAAAAAAAAAAGCCTTCCTGCAGGCTCATATCAGCAAGAGACTAAGAGAAGAAATCTAAACCTGTCAGCAGCTTGACTGACGGGAGAGTGGCTGAGGGACAAGAGCTGACCATTCCTGGGTGAGCTGACCATACCGCGGTGACTGCCTTCTCTTTGTTTACACTTTATGCTTTTAAAGAGTTGTTTTTTCTGATAAATTATGCAGACAATGGGCAACACTTGAACACTTTGACCAGATTTGATCCTGCCTTATAGCCATTTACACGCCCATACATTTCCACTGCTAGAGAGTAAGCTTCTGGAAGTCAGGATCCACCTCTGAGTCCCAACACAGTGTGTGGTGGTGTATCTAAGTACATGGTAACAAAAAAAAAACTAAACCCATCGCTATCGAGTCGATTCTGACTCATAGCGACCCTATAGGACAGAGTAGAACTGCCCCGTAGAGTTTTCAAGGAGCGCTTGGTGGATTCAAACTGCTGATCTTTTGGTTAGAAGCCTTAGCACTTAACCACTATGCCACCAGGGTTTCCAAGTATGTTTGTGGGATGAGCGCATGCATGAATGATGCTGAGGTAAGAAGATAACAAGAACTTTAATCAGTTTCCAGGTTGCGCCCACCAAACACTGAAATGAAAAAAAGAAAAAATTCAATATTTTAATGAAAAGATATTTTAACAAAATATTTTGTTTAGCTTCCTACCAGGCACCAGGGCTAGGACCAGGCCCTGGGCTCCTTGTCCTCACTCCTTTCCCTCCTGTCAGATGTAGTGCTCAAGAATGTCGGAGCAGCTGCTGAGAAACAAATAAGAGAAAAAATTCCGTGTGTAATCACCCATCTTTTGTATGCAGCACTGTTTACATTTTATATAGTTAGGTAAAAAGATACCAAAAACAAACAAACAAACAAAACCAAACACCACCCCGGAAACCCAACCCATTGTCGTTAGGTCAGTTTTGACTCATGGTAACCCCATGTGTTACAGAGAAGAACCGAGCTCTTCACAGAAGTAGATTGCCAGGGTTTTCTTTGGCAGAGCTGCTGGGTGGGTTTGAACTGCCAACCTTTTGATTAGTAGCTGAGTGCCACCCAGAGAGACCTTATGATAGCCTGCTTAATTTCAGTGGGGGAATACTTGTATGTGAGAACTTAAAATTAATAACATTTTTTTCTTTCACATATAAGAACAATATCGGCTTGTATTTGGACAATATGGAATAACACTAAAAAAAAATCAAAGTTCATAATCTCACCACCTAAGATAACTTCTGTTAACATCTTGGTAAGAATTATTTCATCCTTTTTCTCTGTATTACTTGGTTTCATAATTGGGATTGCATTGTACACACTGTCATGTTCTACCCTCTTCACCTAATTTTATATTTTGAGCCCTCACGTGCCATAGTATATTCCTTAAAATCATAATTTTAATGGCTACCTAATGTTCTATCACTGGATACGCTATAATTTATTTAACAGTTTTTTTTTTTTTTTTCTGTATTTGGAGGAAACCCTGGTGGTATAATGGTTAAGTGCTATGGCTGCTAACCAAAAGGTCGGCAGTTCAAATCCACCAGGCAGTCCTTGGAAACCCTATGGGGCAGTTCTACTTTGTCCTATAGGGTCGCTATGAGTTGGAATCGACTCTACGGCTCTGGGTTGTGCGTTGGGTCTATATTTGGACATTGTAGATGGACACTTCCGTTCAAAAACTTTAATATATGCATTTACATAGTTCACAGAGTCAGATGGCTTTTTAAGGCTTTATGTGAAAATAGCAATCCCCTGTCCTTCTCACCCCACGCATTTCTTCTCTTTTAGTTGATTATTTTGGAATTTACCTCCATATCTTTCAAAAAAAAAAAAAAAATAACACATTTATACTCCTACTGTAGTTTTAGGCACTATTGACTTCCTTCTCATTCAGCTGTTTTGTAATTCTGAGGAGACCAGCATTTAGATTATTGTTCACATGTATGCTCTGCTCACTGACAAGGCGCATGTTATGATTACTTTTCTCTTCTTGGATGTCTTTTTGTTTCCCTGGAGTTCAAAATTGCCCAGGATTCGGAGAAGCTGAAGGAGGAAGCCCAGTAGGGCTGGAGTTGCCCACCCACCACGAGGTGAGCCAGTACCCTGCACCCACCTTCCCAACATAAAAGAATTTGCCTGCTGCTCCATTTTCTCCTCCCAATCACCTGCAAAATTAGAGCTGCTCTCTTTGGCCAACTCTAATCTGGAACCATACAGGGAAGGGAATTCTTTCATCCATTGCGTTGGATACTCAGCGAACCCTAATTTTATTAATAATTTCCTTACCTTCGTTTTCTCTATCCTCTCTTTTTGGAACCCTGGTGGTGCAGTGGTTAAGAGCTCAGCTGCTAGACACAAGCTTGGCAGTTTGAATCTGCCAGCTTCTCCTTGGAGACCCTATGGGGCAGTTCTACTCTGTCCTGTAGGGTTGCTATGAGTCGGAATCAACTCCACAGCAATGGGTTTGGTTTTACGATGTGAATTTTGGTGTTCTAGAACTGGTCTTCTCATTTTCTCCTCTTTCCTGTGCTATTTTCTGTTTGTCTTTTTTTCCCTCTACTTTCTTTGAAACTCCCTCACCTTAACCACCACACTCATCTGTTGAGTTTTTAATTTCTGTCATTTCTTAATTTCTAAAAAATCCATGTTCTTTAATTGTTCCTTAAAAATATTGTGTGTGTTTGTATTTGTGTATTACTCTGTTCTTGTAGATGCAATATTTTCTCTTGTGTTTCTGAGGATACTAATGCTAGTACCTTTTAAAGCTGCTTCTCTGATTTGGTCTCTGTATTTCACATTTGAGCCTTTACTCAGGTATCTGGTAATCTTTGATCATCCGCTCATGTTTAGGAGCGAGAGATTAAAAATCTGATAGGAAGCTCTGAGGTTTGCCGACTGCAGGCATTATTTATGGTGATAAATAATGGGAACGCTTATCATTCATATCTTTAGGATTTTCCTCCTGCGGTGGCTGGGGTCCCTCTTTCTCCCCAGGGATCACCCAGTCTCCTTCCAGGAAAGTACGAGCTTGACTGCTAGGGTTCTGAGGACTGACCAGAAGAAAAGGGCTGGAGGGCTCCACACTCAGTATATAAACATTCTACAGTTCCCCTGTTTCCTTACAGTACCCCTGCCCTCAGCTGTGCCTGGTGTCCCTTAGTCCAGAGAGCTTCCATACAATAAATCCTGAGTCATCTGCCACCCCACCTGGGGGAACGGTGGTTCAAGGCAATGAGAGTGAGGGAGAAGGATCTAACTGATTCTTCAGTGTTCTCTCAAATATGTATGCACATGCGTGCATACACACACACACACGCAAATATCACATAAACATCCTGTTCTTAGCCTCGCCTTCATCCTCTCTTTCACAGTATCCTGGAGCTGCCATTTTCTAAAGCATTTGTGAGTTCTGCAATACAGATCAAGCTGCTTCTTGGCTTTCCCCACTGTTAATTTAGGATTCAGCTTTTGTGGGTGGGCTAAGTGACTTAAACACTTGTCCGCCTGCTTTACAGTTTCCTCATTTTGTTACTGTCATCTATTCTCCCATTCGCTTTGTCCTCATGGGCTTATGCCTTTTCTGTCCATTTTATTGAGATTTGGGAAGGAGCAAGAGTATGTATTCAAGTCAGTGTCTTTAACAGGTACCATAGGCCTTTTACTAGAATTAAACCAGTCTTCATTCACAGGTGGCCACAAACATGATTCATCTAAGGTGCTGGCTTGGCTCTAAAAATCATCTCTAGCCGATTGCCATGGAGTTGATTCTGACTCATGGTGACCGTATGTGTGTCAGAGTAGAAATGTGCTCCACAGGGTTTTTAATGGGTGATTTTTCAGAAGGAGATCACCACGCCTTTCTTCCGAGGCACCTTTGGGTGAGTGGACTTAAACCTCCAACCTTTCAGTTCGTGGTCAAGCGTGTTAATCATTTGCACCACCCAGGAACTCCCAAAAGGCATCTCTGCTGCTGCAGTGTTAATAGATGTGTCCTTTGACTGCTGTTCTTCTCCCTAAAATACATGGAGGCGACCACCTGCCTATATCTTTTCTAATCTCTTCAACTTCATTCAAAGACAGGAACTTTGTATGTTTGCCGGGGGGAGTCTTTATAAACCGCCAGGGCTCTTTAAAGAAGGATTATTGGGGAGAAACTCCCTGTTTGCAATAGGTGTAAAAAAAAATCTAATTTTCAATCCCTCAGGCTTGGGTTTCAGTGTGTCTGCCTAACTTTTTTTAGGCATCATTTGCATCATTCCAGCCAAGGTAGCCCATCACCGGCGACACTTTTTCAGGCCGCTGGCTGATTTACATAATTTCTTTAAACTATGTTGCCATTAATTTCTGGCTCCTTTCTTGGGCAAGCCACTCAATAAGGACTCCTGTTTCCTCCTCTACTTGCTATCAGCTAGGGGATTAACTTCTGCAGAGATGTCCTATCAGTCATCAAGTTAATAGTTTAAAAAGCGAAGTCAAGTTTATAACAGATTTTTATAAAAATGCATTTTTATCATCAGCATAGGAAACTTTTTTTTTAAACATAAAATGGCTGGTTCACTTTAAAGGCACACCTGGCCACTGTGGAAAGTTCATAGTACATAGCAGGGGAGTTGGGTTACAGATGATTTCATAAAGTACAAACACATCATTACAAAAACGGGTACGTGCTCTCTAGCAACCTAGTGGTAAGCCATCCTTTGACGTATACAGATGTCACTTTAAACACATTTATATTTCAAAGTGCAAGGTAATCTCTTTCCAATCGCTCTTAATGGCTTATGCTTACTCCTATTTCTGGCTTGTTACTAGATAAAATTTGAAGTTCAGAAGTAAGTTACGTTTATTTTGTTCCCCACTCTTGAACAACAATGAAGGTATTCCAGTTCTGAGCTTATTAGACAATGCCATAAGACAGCTAGAATTTGAATACCTTAAGGATAAAAATTGATATGTATTGTTTATGGTCCAGCAGGTCTTTCAGCTCGGCAATAAATTCACTTTTTTATTAAGCCCTTGGAATCAACCGGATTCTCTTCTTCCAAACAATGGAGGACTTCCACATTGTGAAAAGATGCCTTTTCTTTCAATATGGCTGCCCAAGTGGCCTTCGTTTTAGAAAAAATATAGGTTGAGGGGTATCAGGGTTTTGAATGGAAACAGGGTGAGAAGGTAGTGCTCTGTTAAAAACCATGTAGTCGTACTCCAGCTTGAAAAGCCTGATGTTAACATGTCTGTGCCCCTGGGCCAAAGCCCCCATGTGGTTTGGACTCTTCTTCCCTACAGTTTGGGTCTTCTCAGTCCCCACAGTTCATGTCCATTAAAAAAGAGAAAACATATTCGTGGTCTCACAAATAAGTGGATGATGCTCAAAAACAGAGAAACATATCCCTGAGCCAATTTTTATTCTAGACATAGCCCTTGGACAAAAAAGCAGTAACCTTTATTCTTCTGGCAAATTCCTAGTTCTCTGAAACCAGAATCAGAAGCAACACAGTGTCTGACAAGATTAATCCAACACCCAAAGCCTGTAAGAGCTCTCCCTACACACACACACACACACACACACTGACACAAGCACTCACACACACATACACACACACTCTCACACACACACTTTTGGCCTTTTTGCTACTTGAGCAACAATCGAGATATTCCAGCTCTGAGCTTGTTATACAATGCAATAAGATAGCTAGAATTTGAATATCTTAAGGACAAAAATTGGTCTGTAAACAGCTTGGTCTCAGTACAGCAGAGGTGTACTGAGTGCAAGATGTAGAGCTAGACCCCAGGGGTCTGAATCACAGCTCCAAGAAGGAGTGTTGTGTGACTTGACAAGTTGCTTAGTCTTTTTGCTCCTCAGTTTTCTCATCTACGAAATGGGTAGTAATAGAACCTACCTTATAAAGCTGTGGGGAGCAAACATGTTAATATACATAAAGTGGGTGTAACAGCACATGGAGCCTGCTCAAAAAGTATTAGCATTATTATCATCGTTGTTATTTTCTTTACAGGTATTGTAGGTGACATTATTATTGCCATTTTTTTATCCCTCCCTTCCCATGTGACTTTGAAGTTCCTCCCACTAGAGGTAGAATACGTTCTTCACCTTTTGACTTTAGGTTTGGCCATGTGACTTGCTTTGGCTAGTGGTGTATGGTTAGAAATAACAATGTACCAATCTTGAGCCTAGGTCTTACGACGTATTGCGTGTTTCCACTTGAGCCCTTAAGCTTCTACCATCATTCTTGAGAAGAACATGCCCTGGCAAGCCCGCTGGTCCAAGGAGGATAAGGGGCATGTGGAACAGAGCTGGACCCAACCCACTTCTTTGGCCAAGCCCAGCTCAACAGTTGACTCTCAGATAACCCTCACATGTTTGATTAAGTGTTTATTTTAAACCAATGAATTTGGGGTAGTTTTTACACAGCATAATCGTGCTAATCGCTGATGGATACAATAAGAAAGTTCATTAAGTGTGTTATGGAGGGGACATGTAAAGAATGGGATACAATTCCTACTGGATTCATGCAGAAACTGAAGTATGAAAGGGTTGAAAGACCTGTGCAAGGCCTGTGGTCTGAAGGCAGGCCTGAGAAGGAAATCTATTCCTCGACTCCTGCTGCGAAGCCCAGTGCCATGAATATCTATGAATCTGCCAAGAGTTTAACTTTATTTTACTGTATTTTAAGAAAGGTGCTCAGTTTCCTCAACATATAACTATCTTGACCGTATTTTCTCATGTCAGAATAAAAATTGTCCTCCCTTTGATTCACACCCAATGGAAACCCTGCCTTGCTCTGGCTGCCCAAGGCTCTTACTACAAACAGATCAGAATTCAGGTCCTGAAAGTGCTGGTTTCTTCATTCACGGTCGGTATGTGTCACTACTTTTCTAAAGCTGTGGAGGCAGCTGAGTGATTTAAACATCTCTGGTGTAATCCTGAAGCTCCATGGGAGCACGGGCTTGGCACGTTGGCAGGCTTGCTCTGTGCTCTCAGCTTCTGAGGGGGAGAGAGAGAGAGAGAAAGGGAGAGGGAGAGAGAGCACGGGCTTGAGTGCGCAAGTGAGCAGTGGAAGCAAGAGACCTTGGAAACCACGAGATGGTGCTGAGCAGAGATCTTCACCCTGCGGGTGGCTGGTTGTGATCTCTTCAACTTCCTGCCCCTTTCCTCAGCCACTCTTGGGCAGATTTAGGGAAAGCCTGTTTTAAATGAAGGAAGGCCTTTGAAATGTTACCTTTCCCAGTTGGGTTGGAACTCTTCCTTTAAAGTGGCTCCTTTTCCATCCCCTTTTTGTGGTAATTTTTTTTTTTTTTTTTTTATTGGACAAAGCTAGCTTGTGAAACGGGTGAATATTTTAGTAAATCATCGTGTCATCTCTAATGGATGTATTGACCCCCAGGATGGATAATGTATTCAACCCATCTGTGTGGTGTGGTAGGCAAACCCACACCGGCATTAATAATTTTTTAGGAGCAGAAACACGCAGGCTGGGAGGAGGTCAAGACATCCATCTAAATTCATCCTTTGTTAGAACTGAACATGGTATTTCATGTTATTGGGATTTGTACTTATTTTTCCGTTTAAAATAATCACACTGGAATTTTGCCTGAGGTGATGGAAGTGGTAGTTGAAGTGGGAATAATTCTAGTTAAAATGGTAGTGAGATACATGGCTGGCTCCCTTGTCTCACAGACACCTCATTAGTTAAGCCAAGGTCTTGATGCTTGTTGTTTGGAAGTGAGGTTTTGCACCACTCACTGTTTTCTTAAAACAGAATTAGACCATCCTACCAATAAGAACTTAAAGTGATGCGTTGCTTCGTATAAGCTCAGTGTGTAGCTTTATATTACAGATGATAAGAAGTTAGCATTTCTCAAAAGATAGAAAGTAACTTCAACTGGGAAATGACCCAGGACCTGAAATTTTCAAAGCAGTATGGAAGGCATGGGGAGGAAAACTGTCTGCAAAGTCACTTAAGTGAAAAGTTACCCTCTCACAACGGCCAGCCTGGGCTGCTGCTCCCCCTCCTAGCAGCCTCCCCATGAGCTGTGGCCCCAGTACATACTTTATCCTGTAGCTGGAGTCATCTTTCTCCAACACAAACAGGATCATGCCATCCTTCTACTTCCTAACCAGCCTCCTGATTAAATTCCTTCAAAGGTTCTCTGTTGCCCTTGGAACCACTTCCTTCCCTCTGCCTGTGAAGTCCAGCGTGATCTGGTCCCCACCCACGGTTCAGCCTCACTGCTCCAGTCCCCCACTCTGACCATACCTGCAGCTGAGCTCCCCACTACCACAGGGCCTCAGTGCCTTCTCTTCCCTCTGTCTGGAACGCACGACTCCACTGCCTTTCAACTACTAACTAACTCATCCTTCAGGCACTGGCTCAGTTCTGATGTCATTTCTGTGAAGGAGCTACCACAGATCCTCCATCAGGTTCCCAGGTTATAAGCACATGCGGCACTGCTTATCATACATGTAGTTACACTTTTGCATGATTGTCTGGTCAAAGTTCTTTCCCGGTAAACTCTAACTAAGCTCTGTGAAGACAGAGATCATGTAGGTTTTTGCTCACCATCGATTATGTTCCCAACACCAACACACTGCTGGCACATCCCAAGTCCTCAGTAAACATTTGTTGAATCAATGGAAAAGGGAGTTTAGCCAAAAATGCACTTAGAACGTGTAATTGTCATTAGAGAAGCCCATGTTCTAAATTAGATGAGATCAGATCTATTGTTTTTGAAGGGAGGCAGTGTGGTGTGCCAGTTAAAGGCACGATCTACGAAGTTGAACTACCTGGGTTCAGATCATTGTCTGTAACTTGCAAACTTCCTGGCTGCACATGTCTTGGTTTCCCTATCTGAAAATGGGGATAACCAGTTGCCGTCAAGCTGATTCCGACTCGTGGCCATCCAGTGTGTGGCAGAGTAGGACTGTGCTCCATAGGGTTTTCAGTGGCTAATTTTTTGGAAGCAGATCACCAGGTCTTTCTTCTGGGCACCTCTGGGTGGCCTAAAACCTCCAACTTCATAGTTAGCAGCCAAGCTGGTTAATAGTTGGCACCACCTAGGGACTCCAAAAATGAGAATGAAAAACCAAAAAACCCATTGTCGTTGAGTGGATTCTGACTCATAGCAACCTTATAGGACGGAGCAGAACTACCTCATAGGGTTTCCAAGGAGAAGCTGGTCGATTCAAACTGCCAGCCTTTTTTGGTTAGCAGCCAAGATCTTAACCACTGTGCCACCAGAGCTCCTATTAAAAATGAGAAAAAAAATCCCGTTGCCATCGAGTTGATGCCGACTCATAGTGACCCTGTAGAACAGAGTAGAACAGCTCCATAGAGTTTCCAAGAAGTGCCTGGTAGATTCGAACTGCTGACCTTTTGGTTAGTAGCCATAGCTCTTTAAGCAATATGCCACCAGGCTTTCCAAAAAGTAGTGCCTAATTCAGGTTTGAGGTTTGAATTAGATACACATGGAAATCCCTTAGCTCAGTGCTCATAGTAAGTGCTATTTGCTGTTGTGGTTGCGTTTCTAAACTGTGGTATACTAAGTTCCAACAACTCAGTTTTGAGTGGAATAGATCAGATTTGTTGTCACAAAGGAACAAAGATTGGGGAGCTGCTTTTGACCAGGGCCTGTGCTTGTACCCTTGATATAAGTAAAGCATCTTTGAGCTTTCTGACGTTATTGGTCTTAGAAAGGTGCTAATTCAGGCTGCCCCATCCACCCAGTAAATCACCAAGCAGCTTCTCCAGGAGCCACTGCTTTTGCCTCCTTTCTCAGGGAAAGAACACATCACCCAGGTAATCTTGGGAGAGCTTTTTCTGTCGTCAGGCTCAAGCCAAATACCTCCTGGTTTAGCTCAGTTTGTAGAGCAATTTGATGTGCTGGTTTGATTTTTGACTCAGTGGTTTTTGCCAATAGGCAATTCCTATCCTGGTTCATACCGATTTATAGAAAATAAATCTATCTCTATTTACATGTCTATCTGTCTGCCTATCTCTCTCTCTCCATCCATTAATCTGCCTTTTTAAAATTTTGTCCACATTATGATAAACGGACACTAACACGAGGGATTAGTCCACTCTTGGGTCCTGTGTTTTGCCACTGAGCATCTTAGTTCCCTAGTGCTGCCGTGACAGAAATACCACACATGGATGGCTTTAACAAATAGAAATTTATTTTCTCACAGTTTAGGAGACTAGAAGTCCAAATTCAGGGCGCCAGCTCTAGGGGAAGGTTTTCTGTTGCTGTTGGCTCTGGGGGAATGTCCTTGTCGCTTTTCAGCTTCTGTTTCCCGATTCCTGGGAGATCTCATGTAGCATGGCATCTGTCTTCCCATTTCTGCTCGCTTGCTTAATCTGGTCTTTTATATCTCAAAAGAGATTGACTTAAAACACACCCTACATTAATATTGTGACATTAACATAAAAAAAAAGCCCATCCCCAAATGGGATTATAACCACAGGTATAAAACCAAAACCAAACCTGTTACTGTTGAGTCAATTCCAACTCATCATGACACTATAGGACAGAGTAGAACTGCCCCACAGGGTTTCCGAGGCTGTAATCTTTACGGAAGCAGACTGCCACCCCTTCTCCCGAAGAGTGGCTGGTAGGTTCATACCACCCAACTTTGGTTAGCAGCCAAATCTTATGTACTGCACCCACCACCAGGGTTCCTTAAACCACAGGTATTGGGGTTAGGATTTACAACCCATATCTTTGGGGGGACACAATTCAATCCGTAACACTGAGTTTGCTGCCTGAATATTCAGCCCACATTTTTCTCTATAATTAATAGACTTCTGAAATAATCTAAATCAGCGCAGACAATACCTGTGTCCCCTGCAGCCTAGCTCAGAGGTTGACCTGCTCTAACTGTGAAGCGTCACAGAGCACAGGGGAAAAACCAGCAGTAAAAAAACAGAAGCGGGGTCCGGTTTCGGGGCACTGTGTTCAGTGGAATGACTGTGTTTGAACAGGGAGCCCTTTGGGCATGTCGTTGCACTCCTTTTCTTCTGATTTGCTCATTTTCTTTCATAACTCCTTCACTGTAAATACTGGGAAGGGAGATTCTGAGGGAGGCATGCCCTGTGAGACAGATGTGAGACACATACAGTACCATTTGCAAAAACAACAAAGAAGGCCATGAGCAGAGCACGCAGGGAGGTAAACAGCAGAGACAGATGCCAGCACTGTTAAAAGATTGGCCATTAAAGGGAATATCGAAAACAAGCCGCCACAGGAACCTTCTGATAAACCTTCCCCTGGTTTATAAAGCAGGCAGAGATCAAACAAAGGAGGTCAGGGTTAGAATTACCTACAACAGTGGCTACACTTGGATTCCAGTAGAGGAAATCAAGTGATGGTTAAAGGGATTAGGGCTATTTTTAGTGGAAGCAAAGAAGAAAACCCTTCAGAGTTGTCGATTCCAATGTGAATGATACAGGCATTAGATGGCCTCTCCTACAAATGGCAGAAAGAGAATGCCACAATTTAACGACTTTATTGGACCCAGATGGGAAAAAGAAACCCCGTAATGATATTAGCTGTGATCTAACTGCAAGGAATTGATAAACCGGGAGGTCACAGAAACAGGCTGGTAGGGAGCCTCACTGAGCACATAGCAAACACAGGTTTTGTGTAAGAGAATGACTGATGGATAACAATAGCCACAACAGTAAGCATTTTTAGTTTTAGGACTTAACATATTAGTAAAACAAAAACAAAAACTATAGTCAGTAGGAGTCATTTCACAAAGGGGGAAATGCAGGCATGAAACGGGTGGATTGCTTGCAGGAGAGAACACGGTGGTGGACGTGTTCAAACCCAGGCTGGAAGACCATGGTCGTCTGCCCAGGTCGATGGGCTTCGGCACAGACAGTAACAGCCCAGGCTTGAGTCTCCGGTCTCTGACGGTGTCTGTAAAGCCAAGCAGGGGCAACATGAATGGTCTCTGAGAGCAGAAACCATTTCAAACACACTGTCCAGCAAAAGGGGAAAAACGGGGACTGGCAGAAACTTTCTTTGACATGGAGATATGACAGGGGCCTGAAAGGCCTGGAGGCTCCCGGAGAAGCTGAACCCGGCGTTGCCACCAGTACCAGTCGTGGCCAAGTTGATCCTGACTCACGGCTGCCCCATGTGCTTCGGAGCAGAACTGTGCTCTGTAGGGTTTTCAGTGGCTGATTTTTCAGAAGAGGATCACCAGGCCTTTCTTCTGAGGTGCCTTTGGTTAGACTCAAAGCACCAACCATTGCACCACCAGGGACTCCTAGAGGGTTGTTGAATAAAAAAACCAAATCAGTTGGCATCGAGTTGATTTCAACTCATGGTGAACCCATGTGTTGCAGAGTAGAACTGAGCTCCATAGAGTTTTCATGGTTGTGATCTTTTGGAAGCAGATTGCCAGGCCTTTCTTCTGAGGTACCTCTGGTGGATTCGAACCACCAACCTTTCAGTTATTAGCCCAGTACTGAACTGTTCACTCCACCTGGGGACCTAGAGGGTTGCTAGTGGGTGGTTATGGATTGTGGCAATTTGGTTAGTGCTAACCAAGTAGTAAGGAGCATCAATCATTGAGGTGTGTTTGTATGAAAAATAATGGCAAAGAAGGACTTTACCTATTGAATGAGTCCTGGCTTGAGAAATGTCTTTACAAGAACTGAGGACTTAGGAGCAGATAAATGACAGGAGAAGCAGAGGAAGAATGTTCAAAGAGATTAAGGTAAAGAAAGCAGAGGTAAGGAGAACTGGCCTTTCAGGCGGCATCTCATTAATTATCAATTACCCAGGGTGACAAGGATTTGCAAACAGGTCAGCAAAGGACTTCGGAGCCTTTAGCTCACTGTTGGCATCACACTGAGGTCCATTAAAAAGTAGATTGCAGAAGCAGACAAGCGGGTGTTTGGAAATCCAAACAAGTTGCTTTAAAGAGTATCTCTCTTTTCTGACCAGAAGGAATCTGCAACAACATGCTTTTCACCTTCTGCCAGGGATTCTGAAGTGGCTCTAGGGGGTGTTGAAATGCATCTGGGAGCCAAGCAGGAGTTTAAATTTTACAGTTGACCAGGACACATGGCTCTTACACACAGCCTACGTCCCTTTGGCCTGCACAGAAGGCTCACATATTTTGAAAACTTTCTCGAAAATGTGCCCACAGAGCCATCTGCCCCGGCTTGTTTGTTATGTCTGGCACACAGAGGGCGCTGAGCTGCGGTGCTGTCCAAGTCATCAGGCCAGTGTGTGCAGGTTTGTCAGGGGCACAGTAAGTGTGCATGGGTTTGTCAGGGGCACGATAAACATATGCAGGTTTGTCATGGGTGCAGTAAGTGTGCATGGATTTGACAGGGGCACAGTGTTTCAGGTCCTGGAGCTCGCCTTCATGACCTTCTCACAGGACCGCACTCCAGCCAGGGGCTCCTGTTACACCTTCGTGCCCACTGCTCTTCACCCTCGACTGAGAGGGTGGGGGAGTCACATGAAGACAAGGAAAAGTACCAGAACACCAGTCAGAGGGTGGAGTTGGAGGTAGAGACTGTTGCTCGGGGACACCAACACTGCAGTCGGTCAGAAAGCGAAACTTTTAGTCAGCAGGTGTTTTCTAACACTAAACAACTTAAAAAACAAGTTTCATTCCTTCCCTATCCCCCCGCGCTGCCCCTTTACCGAGTGATTTTTGTTTGTTTGTTTGTTTGTAATGAATCAACTGTTTCAAACATACGTATGTGCTGATACACCGCTTTGCCCATCGGCGTTCTCCAGGGAAAGAAAGTTACTCCGTTCAGGCGTCCTAAGCATTATGAGTCCCGTTTAACTGCGTCCAGCGTCCTCTTCTAGCAAAGGCGAATTTTCCAGATCATTGACGTTTTCCTCTTGAAGTGTAAAAACTTTTAAAATGTCATAATTTCTGATGAAAATCTTTATAATGTGTCCACATGCTCGTGTGCTTTCCTAAGCAGAATACACACAGCATAATTCGCTTTCTCTTGATGACCCAGGATGTGATTATGAGTGTCAGTTATGGCGCTCTGCTAACCTACAGTAGTGCCCTGAGGACTTACAGCATTTATAAAACAGTCGTCCCCCACAATGAAGGCTCCCAAACCTCAGTGCCAAAAAAAAAGAAAGAAACTAGAAAACAGAACTAGACGGTTTTTAAAAATTGCACTTTTTCTAATGACAAAAGAATTAGGTGTTCACTGTGCTAAGCTGGTATGTGCAAAATAACAAAAGAGAAATGAAAATGACTGAAATGAGATTTAAAATAGTTTTTTTTTTCCTTGCTGCCAGCTATTCCTGTCAGTGTTTTGCCTCTATCTGTGTTGTTACTACTGAAAATACACTCTTCTTAGCTTCTATCTAATGGTTCTCATTTCTCCTTCAAAGTAAAGGGCCCCGCTTTGTGACAATCGCTTTTATCTCTGGGTAAAATGGTGTTGCTGGTTTCAAGAAGAGAAGATAAATGTTATCGTGAATGTTCAAAATCTTCCTTTATCCCCTTAAAGATAAAGCTGGGTCAATGTATAAACACTATCTTACAAATAGTATCAGTTTAAATCTACAGGAAGTTGGCAAAAGTTTGCAAACAGTCCATAGTCTCTTTGAATCTTTTAATAGTTACTCTTTCAAAATGTTGCAGGTAGATTCTAGAATTAGAAGGTGTCAGGGTTACCTCAGAAACAAATCCCAGAGCTAACTCACTTCAGACTATAGAAATCTGTCCTTTTCACTGTTCCTTCCTTTAACACAGGCTCTAAGAGAAGGGGCTGTAGTCTTCATGGTCATGGTGCTGGTACACATGCCAAATAGTGTCTCACGTCAGGTTTGGGAGAGGGGAAGTTCTGTCCAACTAGAGGAGAAAGGTAAGGCAAAAAAGCACCTGTGCAATCCAGCCTGGAAATTTAGCCACACCCATGTCAGACACGGTTGCAGCTAGTGGTCTGAGAAGTGGCCTAAGTTTACCAAGTTAAGCCAAAGGAAAAGAAAGATGCAGGCAGTTGTAGCTCAAACACCCAGGACATATTTTCAATAGCCAAACCTGAGGAACACATTGTTCCACCCTCTGGCTCCTGCCGACGGTACTTATCTTCAGATAGGAAGACTGATGTACGAATCTGAACGTGAAAGCCAGTCAGAAACTGATATACATCTACCAGGAAGGAGGCATTTGCAAAGGCTGGTGACAAGCTTCCCTAACCCACTGAGAGAAATCGCCCTCTTGGCCTTGAGTATTTAGCTCATTCTATGTCCTTCCAAGGAGACGCTGGGTGGTACAAACAGTTAACGTGATTGGCTGCTAAATGGAAGGTTGGAGATTCAAGTCTACCAGAGGTGCCACAGAAGAAAGGTGTGGCAATCTACTCCTTAAAAATCAACTGTTAAAAACCCTGTGGAGCACAGTTCCACCCTGATACACATGGGGTCGCCATAAGGCAGAACTGACTGGTGATAGACAGTGGGCTCCAGTCTCGAGTGTGTGTATCTGGAGGGTACATACCCTGTGTGGCGGCATAAGGAATTGTCTGAACTCGTGAGGAATGAGAACCAGGGTCAGCACAGATGTGGTTCCCATGAGGAGGAGTTCAGACATACCTCCACTCTCCAACTTCTTCACCATTTCTGATACCAGCTGTTTCCCCCCATGGCACCCTCTACTTCTCTGCTGGCTTTGATAATTCATTGCAGTGGCCACATAGAACTCACAAATCATACTCACAGTTATGTGGTTTATTGGGGGTACAACTCAGGAGACAACTCAGGACCAGAATCAGCCTGGAAGTAACAGAATACAACTCGGAATACAGGATGCAGTTTGTCAATCAGGATGGCCTTCAACCAGGACGACTCTCTCAGCTGCTCTCTGCTGCTAGCGGGCCTCTCTGCCATCCAGGCAGACCTCTCTGCTGTCAGGCCTCTCCGTCACTAACTGGCCCAGCTCATGGCTAGTGTAGCCACCTGCTCAGCTACTGTTTTCTTAGCAGCAGCTTTCTGTTGTTGCCGCTGGCTCTGCCACTGGGCCCCTTACCAGCATCTCGCTTCTGGCTCTTTGCTGCCAGGTGCTTCCAGACCTCTTGCCTTCGGCTCTCTGTCACGGGGCCCCTTCCAGGCTTCTCCCCATCTTTGGTGTTACAGCCCTTGACCCTATTTCAGCTCTTTTAGAAGTTCCCCTCCCAGGAACCTCAGGTCCAAACTGCTCCGCTCCAGGTCTTCTTGAGTTTCCCTCCTCCCCTCTCTAAAAATCTCTGTGGATTTAGTGGCTTATGTACACAAACTCCTTCTCAGTTTCAAGGCATGATGCTCACAGCAGGACCACGAACTGACGAATCCCCTTGATGGACTGCAAGTCACTCAGTCTTATTGGGTGGTTTTACACACCACCTTTCTCAAGGTGAGTAAAATAGACCAGCCCCAGGGCAGATTGCAGCACCCACCCACTGCCACTGAGTTGATTCCGACTCATAGCGACCCTATAGGACAGAGGAGAACTGCCCGATAGAGTTTCCAGGGAGTGCCTGGCAGATTTGAACTGTAGGCCTCTTGGTTAGCAGTTGTAGCACTAACCACTACTCCACCAGGGTTTCCGATTGCAGCACAGCCAATCATTTTTTGACAGAATGACAAACTCAGGGCCAGAAAAGCCATACATAAGAGAAGCCCATTGCACTGCACAGCCACTGGAGTATGGAAAGAAAATATTAGAACTTCAATATATATTCATTTTTTTCCTTAAAATATTTTCAATGTATTTATTTAGGAAACCCCGGTGGTGTAGTGGTTAAGAGCTATGGCTGCTAACCAAAAGGTCAGCAGTTCGAATCCACTAGGTGCTCCCTGAAAACTGCATGGGGCAGTTCTACTCTGTCCTGTAGGGGTCGCTGTGAGTTGGAATCAACTTGATGGCAATGGGTTTGGTTTTTATTCTTTTTTATCTTTAAAAATATCTTCGTTTCTGTTTTATATTTATATAATATGGTAGCTGAGTAGTATACATATAATTTATAAATTGTTATACCTACTTTGGGGAGCTCTGAATAATTTCTGAGAGAGGTACATTATCAAAAGGATTAGAAGTCGCCAGGTTAGAGCTTCGTGCTGTAGGAGACCCCTACATCCTCACCACCCCTCTCCATTCCTCCAGGCTCCTTTCTGTCATTCTGGCTTTAGAAGATGAGCAAAGCATGCAGCAGAGGGACAGTGAAGGGTCAACATTCTGTAAGTGGTTGAAACTAGCTGAGTAAGAAAGACACAGGAGATGCTTTATCTACAGGGAGGGAAACTTGCACTTGAATGACCTGGATGTAATTTCATAGTTATGCAGCTTCTTTCTCAAAAGATTATTAAAGTGAAACTTTTAGTACTCCCATGAAAAATGTAGTAGAGTGTGTGACCCTCCTTTTCCAGCTCAAAAACTGGCCCTCCTGAATAGTCCAAAGATGAGATTTTCAGCAAGTCTACATCAGTGTATCTAACTTAATAGCACCAGTCTCCAAAAGCAGAGGCAGGGGCCCCAAGGAGAAACTGTGAAGCAGACACTTTAGAGCAACTTATCTCAAACCTCCCCTCAGGATGCTCCACATTTTTTTTCTCTTTGTGTTCTCTCTTTTCCCTACTGAAGCTGCTTGCGGGGAAGAGCTTGATAGCAGCCGTGATCACCGCTGTCAGTGGTTCATCTATGTTCTTGTGTCCAGTAGTGTTAGTAGGTTAAGCTAACCATTATAAACTGAAAGGCTGTGCTCTCTCAAATGTATTTGAGACACCCTGGAGCAGTGACATCCTTAGCCCCAGGCTTCACGGGCAGCCTCTTATTTTGCTCACAGGTACAGCTGTCCCTATAAAGACATACTAACATCTCTCTTGACTTGACAAGGATTGTGGTTGCTATCTCTGTATTCATTCACTCATTCATTCATTATTTGTGAAGTGCCTGTGTGTGTCTTAGAATTACTGCCTGCTTGACTTCTTTCGGAAACCCTGGTGGCGTAGTGGTTAAGTGCTACACCTGCTAACCATGAGAGTTGGCAGTTCAAATCCACCAGGTGCTCCTTGGAAACTCTATGGGGCGTTCTACTCTGTCCTATAGGGTCGCTATGAGTCAGAATCGACTTGACAGCACTGGGTTTGGTTTTTTTGTTTTTGTTTTTGTTTTTTGACTTCTTTCTTCAAAAAGAAGTATTCTGCCTCTGAGTTTTGTTTGGCACCTTGGAGTGCTCTGTCTGTGCAAATACCATAAAGTTTCAAATCCACCTGGATTCAAGAGTTTATGAAGTTGGTCTTCAGCCTACATGTCCGACCTTAATCTCAAGCCACTCCTCCACAGCAGCCTGGTTCAGTGCTGCCCGGTAAGCAGGTCACATATTTAGTGCTTTTCCTTTTACCATTCTTTCCCAGAAGGCCCTACCCCCTTCTCTAAACCTATTACAGTACACTACATAAAATGCCTGAAATGTCAGTTTTAAGTGGCTATCACATAAGTAAAGCAAGGCTGTTAATAATATTGGAAGATTCATTTTTAATTATTAAGAGGTGTGCCAGAAACCTGTCAAATGTGGTGATATATGTAAATGTCCCTAACAGTGCCTGGTGCATAGTAAGCCAAACCCAAAACCAAACCCATTGCTGTTGAGTCAATTCTGACTCATAGTGACCTTATAGGACAGCGTAGAACTGCCCTATAGAGTTTTCAAGGAGCACCTGGTGGATTTGAACTGCTGACCTTTTGGTTAGCAGCCATAGCACTTAACCACTACACCACCAGGGTTTCCACTGGTGCATAGTAAGATGCAATAAATATTAACTGAAAAAATGAATGAATGAATGAAATAGCTCTACTTTCTGTTAAGGAGGGGCTTCCTGAGGAGGAGAGGAAGGTAGGGGCCCAGAGTAAGCAGAACAAGGCTCAGAACTTAGAGCACGTATGAAGCAGGAATATCTCACTGGAGTTGCATTCTCCATGAGCGAGCAGGACCATGCTCCTGCCCAAATTTTCTGCACCATTTTTGTTTATACAACCAATCTGCTATCCAGATATTGCCTCTTGACATAAAGCCTACCCAAGACTTGATTGTCTGCTTTGTAAAATGGTTATTATAGTAATGTCTGTATCCTTTGTCTCACGTGGTCATTGTGAGGCCCATGTTTGGGAAAGTCATTTGTGAAGAGCTATAAGTCTAAATAATTATTGTTGTTGTTTGTTGTTAGGTGCCGTTGAGTCAGTTCCAACTCATAGCAACCCTATGCACAACAGAACGAAACACTGCCCTGTCCTGCGCCATCCTTACAGTCATTGTTATGCATGAGCTCATTGTTGCAGCCACTGAGTCAATCCACCTTGTTGAGGGTCTTCTTCTTTTCTGCTGACCCTGTACTCTGCCAAGTAGGATGTTCTTCTCCAGGGACCAATCCCTCCTGAAAACATGGCCAAAGTATGTAAGACGCAGTCTTGCCATTCTTGCTTCTAAGGAGCATTCTGGTTGTACTTCTTCCAAGACAGATTTGTTCGTTCTTCTGGCAGTCCATGGTGTATTCAATATTTTTCGCCAACAGCACAATTCAAAGGCGTCAGTTCTTTTTCGGTCTTCCTAATTCATTGTCCAGCTTTCACATGCATATGATGCGATTGAAAATGGCTTGGGTCAGGTGCACCTTAGTCTTCAAGGTGACATCTTTGCTTTTCAACATTTTAAAGAGGTCCTTTGCAGCAGATTTACCCAATGAAATGTGTCGTTTGATTTCTTGACTGCAGCTTCTATGGCTGTTGATTGCGGATCCAAGTAAAACGAAATCCTTGACAACTTCAATCTTTTCTCCGTTTATCATGATGTTGCTCATTGGTCCAGTTGTGAGGATTTTTGTTTTCTTTATGTCGAGGTGCAATCCACACTGAAGGTTGTGGTCTTTGATCTTCATTAGTAAGTGCTTCAAGTCATTTTCACTTTCAGCAAACTTACAGTTTTTATTATTGAGTAATAAATAATTATTGTTATTACTCAATAATAAAAGCTGTAGGTTCCCTGCGACTACTTCCTTCTGCCTCTGAATTCTATGAGGGCAAATGTCTTATCAATTTTACTTCCTTGTATATCTCCAGTGTTTGTCGTATCGATAAATATGGAGGAAAGAATGCACAATCTCCCATGCCATCGTTTTCTTTTGTCGTGGTTGTTGTTAGCTGCTGCTGAGTAGACTCCAACTCATGACAACCTATGTATAACGGAACAAAATATTGCCTGGTCCCATGCCGTCTCCATGTCCCAGTCCATTGTCACAGCTCTTGTGTTATTCCATCTCATTGAGGGTTTCTCTTGTTTTTGCCGACCCTCGCTTTACCAATCTGGATGTCCTTTTCTAGTGATTGGTCTTTCCTGACGATGTGTCCAAAGTAAGTGAACCAAAGTTTCACTATCCTCACTTCTAGGGAGCGTTCTGATTGTATTTCTTCCCTGATATTTTCCACTATAGACTCATATTCTGCTCAGCTGAATGGTACCAGGTGGTTGAAAAAGAAACATTGTTTCAGTATTGCTAGCATTGTGGGCTGGGCCTTAGCACTTGGCTTTAGCAATCTGGATTGGCTGCAGGCAACCCTGAAGAGACTTATGCGTGTCTCAGGGGCCTGCTCTACCTGTTGGATAAAACAGCCCTTCTTCACCACCCAGTCGAAAGAGCTCTCCTCCCCTCTATGTGTTTCTTCAGCTCCAAAGCTTTTATTTTTGCTAAATTTCTTTTAACATGAAAGCCGTGCCCACCCCCGTGTATCTCCTTCTTTCCCCTGTCCCCCCACCACATCCGTTCATTCTCTTTGACCTTCTGCCAAAAATGCTATTTCTTAACGCTCAGCCGCTGTGCCATCTCATTTCCTCACTACGTTTCAGGCACTGTTAAGTTCTTAGTGTTCAAATCCCCTAAGGTTAGATAAACACTACTTTGAATTTATCTTCTTTTTTCTTTCTTTAGAGCTTTGTGTTCAGGTTCATTAGGGACTTCCTCTGGGTGTAATTACCACGGTTTCGTTTTGAATGCTGCCCACCTTCCCCTATTTTGTTAAAAATGTTATAGATCTTCTGAGATTTCATTCACCTTTAAAGTTATTACCTGTCTGCCTGCACATCAATCTTGTTGATTCTATTTCAAGGCATTTTCCAGAGCGCACTTCTCCTGTATAGCTAGTTCCCTCCCAGCAGCGCGCGCGCGCGCGCGCGCACACACACACACACACACACACTTCTTTATCTTTTGCAGGAAGGTGCAATAGGACAGAGGGAAAGGCTTAACTCAAAGACTGAACCATAGTCCCTTCAAGTATCGTAATGTGCCTGCTGCTCCCCAGTCTTGTGAAACTGTTATTGGTGACGAACTCAATTGCATATATGTAAGGCTTCCATAAATGCCATGACATTTGTGCCATGAAAGTGTACTCTCCTTTCTTCATTCCACTAGTGTACTACATTACGCCATTAATGAGCTTTCCCTCCCCTACGAGATGCCTGTTTCCTCCAGCTGAGACCAGAAGCCTTGGCAGACTGGGCTTGTCTTTTGGCTGTCACACTTGGACCACCTCTCACCTTTGGCTCAGGCAGGTGATTTAAACGAAACTCTATTTGTGGTTCACAGAGCATTTGATTAAAGCTAATGTTGATTGGAACTCACAAGTCAACATGGAAAATTAATTTGCCTTGGGTTGCAGGCGCAGCTGCTAATGAGCAATCGCTTAATTCCACAGAACAAAAACCAAACCCACTGCCGTGGAGTCGATTCTGACTCACTGTGACTCTCTATAGGACAGAGTAGAACTTCCGCCTAGGGTTTCCAAGGCTTTAAATCTTTATGGAAGCAGACTGCCACATCTTTCTCCCACAGAGTGGCTGGTGGGTTCGAACTGCCGACCTTTCGTTTGACAGCTGAGCACTTTAACCACTGCACCACCTAGGCTCCTTAATTCCATGATAGAGCTCTTGCTAATTGTGTAAACTTAAAGGGGAACTCCACGCAGCCATTAGGAACCAACAATTGTGACCAGAAGCTAATTTTCCCTGCATTTGAGAAAAGGCTTCATATTTAACTCATGTCTCCGAAGGATCAAATATAAATCCCTTCTGAGCTACTAGAAGCTGAGAGTTGTGGTATTGGCCGTGGGAAATACAATTTCCTTTAGATTGGCTGTTACATTTCAGTTTGTTCTGTGCCTTGAGTGGAACAGTGATTTCCCATGTTTAGTCATTCATCAGACAGGCACTTCCTTGAGATGAGGATGGTTTCCCTAGAATGGAATAATGTAGCCCGTTTCAGGCTGTGGATGGAACCTGTCCATTTTAATTTTTACCTTAGCTGTCTCATTTCTGTGAGCTGGGATTTTGGTTATTCTGTTTTCTGAGACTCTCTTTACAAAATGGAGCCATTAGGCTGAATTCCCCACTGTGACCCAGCTACCTCTTGAAGGCAGATGTAGGTGTGAGAGTCCCCAGGCCTTTGCCACGTGGGGAGTTGTTTCCTGTTCACCTGTTTCTGGAGATAGAGAACCAGAAGGAGAAAGAGAACGGAGTCCAAATAACAAAGGCACAAGTAAAATTAGGAACATGGAAATAGGTATGCTAAGATAGATTATGAAAAGATGGTCTGTCCCCAATCTCATAACCCACTATACAGGCATGGTAGTTGAAACAGCCTGGTACTGGTACAACAATAGACACATAGACCAATGGAACAGAACTGAGAACCCAGAAATAAATTCATCCACCTATGGAGAGTTAATCTTCGACAAAGGATCAAAATCAATTAAACGAGGAAGAGATTAGTCTCTTTAACAAATGTTGCTGGCAAAACTGGATATCCATTTGCAAAAAAGAAAAAAAAAAAAGAAACAGGATCCATACCAGCACACCATATACAAAAACTAACTCAAGATGGATCAAAGACCTAAATGTAAAACCTAAAACCATAAAGATCATAGCAGAAAAAATAGAGGCAAACCTAGGAGCCCTAATTTATGGCATAAAGAGACTATCAAACATAACTGAAAAAGCACAAACAGCAGAAGATAAACTAGGCAATTGGGACCTCCTGAAAATCAAATACTTAAGTTCATCAAAAGACTTCTCCAAAAGAGTAAAAGGAGACTCACAGACTGGGGAAAAAAAATTTGGCTATGACAAATCTGACAAGGGTCTAATCTCTAAAATTTATAGAAAACCCCCAAAACTCAACAACAAAAAGAAAACCCAATTAAAAAATGAGCAAAGTACATAAACAGACACTTCACCAAAGAAGACACCCAGGCAGGCAATGAACACATGAAGGAATACTTGCGATCATTAGCCATTAGAGAGATACAAATCGAAACTACAATGAGATACCACCTCACACCTGTAGTAATGGCACTGATCAAAAACCAAAAAACCAAACCCAGTGCTGTTGAGCCGATTCCAACTCATAGCGACCCTATAGGACAGAGTAGAACTGCCCCACAGAGTTTCCAAGGAGCACCTGGCAGATTCAAACTGCTGACTGTTTGGTTAGCAGCTGTAGAACGTAACCACTACACCGCCAGGGTTTCCGATCAAAAAAACAGGAAACGACAAGTGCTGAAGAGGCTGTGGAGAGATTGGAACTCTCATACATTGCTGGTGGGGATGTAAAATGGTACAACCACTATGGAAAACAATATGAGGTTTCTTCAAAAGGCTAGAAATAGAAATACCATATGATTCAGCAATCTCAATCTTAGGTTTCTATCCTAGAGAAATAAGAGCTGTGACACGAATAGGCATATGCACACCCATATTCACTGCAACATTATTTACAATAGCAAAAAGATGGAAACAGCTCAAGTGCCCATCATTGGAAGAATGGATGAACAAACTGTGGTACATATACACAATACTTTTCAATTTACTTTGCCCACATCCATCAGTGGAATCATTATCTATGGCAGCTATAGCCTTACAAAATGTATTTCTTAAATAATAAGGCCTGAAAGTCAAAATTACTCCTTGGTTCATGGGCTGCAGAATGAATGTTGTGTTAGCAGGTATGAAAACAACATAAATCTCCTAGTACCTCTCCATCAGAGCTCTTCAGTGACCAGGTGCATTGTCAATGAGCAGTAATATTTTGAAAGGAATCTTTTTTTTTTTCCTGAGCAGTAAGAGTCAACAGTGGGCTTAAAATGTTCAGTAAACCATGTTGTAAACAGTTGTGCCGTCATCCAGGCTTTGTTTTTTCCATTTATGGAGCACAGGCAGAGTATTTAGCATAATTCTTAAGGCCCCTAGGTTTTTCAGAATGGTAAATAAGCATTGGCTTCAACCTAAAGTCACTACTTCAGCCCCTAACAAGAGAGTCAGCCTGTTCTTTGAAGCTTTGAAGCCAGGCGTTGACTTCTCCTCTCCAGCTATGAAAGTCCTAGATGGCATCTTCTTCCTATATAAGGCTGTTTCATCTACATTGAAAATCTGTTGGTTAGTGTGGCCACCTTCATCAGTTATCTTAGCTAGATCTGGAACACCCATGCAAGCAGCAGTCAAGAAATTAAACGACGTATTGCATTGGGCAAATCTGCTGCAAAAGACCTCTTTAAAGTGTTAAAAAGCAAAGACATCATCTTGAAGACTGAGGTGTGCCTGGCCCTAAGCCATGGCGTTTGCAGTTGCCTCATATACATGTGAAAGCCGGACAATGAATAAGGAAGACTTAAGAATTGACGCCTTTGAATTATGGAGTTGGCAAAGAATATTGAATATACCGTGGACAACCAAAAGAACCAAAAAATCTGTTTTGGAAGACGTAAAGCCATAAAGCTCCTTAGAAGCAAAATGATGAGACTACATCTCACATACTTCAGACATGTTATCAGGAGGGCTCAGTCCCTGGAGAAGGACATCTTGCTTGGTAAAGTAGAGCGTCAGGGAAAAAAGGAAACCCGTAATGAGATAGATTGACACAGTGGCTGCAACAATGGGCTCAAGCAGAACAGCGATTGTGAGGATGGCGCAGGGCCACGCAGTGTTTTGCTCTGTTGTGCACGGGGTCGCTATGAGTTGGGACCAACTTGGCAGCGCTACCTCGGCACTTGCCGCTTCACCTTGCACCTTTATGTTATGGGGACGGCTTCTTTCCTTAAACCTCATGAACCAACCTGTACTAAAAAAAAAACTAGCTTCAAACTTTTCTTCTGCAGGTTCCTCACCTCTCTCAGCCTTCAGGGAATTGAAGAGAGGCAGGACCTTGCTCTGTATTAGGCTTTGGCCTAAGGGAATGTTGTGGCTGTTTTGATCTTCTATCCAGACCACTAAAACTTTCTATCTACCAGCAATAAGGCTGTTTCGGTTTCTTACCATTCGTGTGTTCACTGAAGTAGCACTTTTTATTTCCTTCAAGAACTTTTCCTTTGCATTCACATCTTGGCTGTTTGATGTAAGAGGCCTAGCTTTCAGCCTTTCTTGGCTTTCAATATGCCTTCTTCACTAAGCTTAATCATTTCTAACTTTCTTTTTAAAGTGAGACATATGCGACTCTTCCTTTCACTTGGACACTTGTAGGCCATTATAGGGTTATTAATGGGCCTAATTTCAATACTGTTGTGTCTCAGGGAATAGGGAGGTCAGAGGAGAGAGAGAGACAGGAGAAAGGCCAGTTGTTGGAGCAGTCAGAAAACATACAACATTTATCAATTAATTGTGGCATCTTATGTGGGCATGGTTTGTGGTGCCTCAAAACAATTGCAATAGTAACATCAATGATCACTTGATCACAGATCACCATAACAGATATAATTATAATGAAAAAGTTTGAAATGTGAGAATTACCAAAATATGACACAGAGACACAAAGTAAGCATGTGCTGTTGGAAAAATGGTGCCAACAGACTTGTTTGACACAGGGTTGCCACAAACTTTCAGTTTGTAAGAAACACAAGATCTGTGGAGTACAATAAAGCAAAGCACCATAAAAAGAGGTACGCCTGTAGTAGGTCATGGAAGAGTAGGAGGGAAACGTAGAACAAAATTCAAACTCCTAAATAAGACCAGACTTACTAGTCTGGTAGAGTCTGGTGGAACCTCCGAGACTATGGCCCTTAGACACCCTTCAGACTTGGAACTGAAATCATTCCTGGAGGTCACATTATAGGTATGCAATAGACAGGCCTATAAAATGAACGATAACACCAGTGAGGAATGTATACCTCAGAACTATCAAATATATAAGACCTAAAGGGCAGCATTTGCCCAAAAGCAAAGTTCGGAAGGGAGGTAGGTGCAAGAAAGCTGGATGACTGGATATGGGGAACCCAGGGAGGAAGGGGAAGAGTGCTGACACATTCAGGGGTTTGCAACCAATGTCATGAAACAAGCTGTGTATAAATTGTTGAATGGGAAACAAATTTGTTCTGTAAACTTTCACCTAAACCACAATAAAGTGTTAAAACAAAAACGGAGGGTCTGGAGAAAGAGGGAGGATCAAAGCAGCAAAACAGTAGACAGGGCAAGGTACAACTGGAGCAAAAATGTTGGTTCTGGAGTAAAATTAGGAAACCTTCAGCGTTCCTTTTAAGCCTGGTTCAGTACATTTTATTGAGCTAGGGCCAAGCTCTTAAAGACATTGAGCTGGGTCATATGCTCCCTACCTCCATCATGCTATATTCCCGGATACACTGTAAATAGCTTGTTCAAAGTTTTAGGGCTTCTGCGATGTACTGATAGAGGTGGTTAGATGAACTCATTCTTTGCCCCTCTTAAGCAGCTGAGGAGACTTCCTCAAAAAGCAGCAGAGGCTTATACTAACCATAAACAGTAATGGTTAAGGATTTCTCAAAAGCTCACCCAGGAGGCAAGGCTTTGAAGAGGGCACAGGAAGAATTACAGAAAAGCGAGTGCCCCTTCACATTTAAAGAAAGAAGAGAATGAACAAGAACGTAATATACATTGGTCTGAAACTTGGCAAAGGCTGTCAGATAAATGGCCCACTAGCGGAGAGCTCTCCTGAGTTTATGAGGAGTTACTTCAACCTTCCCTAAATCAGACTACCTGTCATTGTTCCTCAGCCTTTTCAAATACAATGGCCATTTCCTTGCTTTATTTTAACATTTTTAACAGTGAAGTAAAACTAGAACACAGGAGAAAGTGTTAGAGCATAAATGTAGACCCCTGGTTCTGGTGAATATGGAGTAGCCCTATTCCTCCTAGATCCTTACTCCTACAACTAAAACATCCTGGACGTAACACAACAACAAACTTACGAAGACTCTGAAAGGTGGAAAGAAGAAGGCAGCCTGCCTAGGACCTGGGGACTTGAGTGACATGGAGGTGAGTTCCCTGGATTTTCTTACTGCCTCCCATATTTCCTGGATGGGGCACTCCAGAAGCCTCCAACCCAGAAATACCAACAAGCACAGGGGAAAAAAAAAATCCTCTAAGAAAAGCCTGACTGTCCTGGTCAATGGACTGGGAAAAGTGTAGCCTAATGGTAGAAAGCCATTTTGGGGCCTTGTTGGTACAGTAGGTTAAGAGCTTGGCTGCTAACCAGAAGGTTGGCAGCTTGAATCCACCAGCCACCCTTGGAAATCGTATGGGGCAGTTCTACTGTGTCCTGTAGGGTTGCTGTGAGTTGGAATTGACTCGATGGCAATGACCTACCCTAGCCAAACACAATGGAGCCCCTCCTCTGCTTTGTAAGGTTTCAATGGGGTGGGATGTGAAGTTAATCTTCCACTCCATTTCCTCACCTCCCTCACCTCTCGCCCTGCAGGCTGAGGCACTTTGATTCCCCTGCAGAGTGGTGTAGGCAGGGCTGAGCTGGGAGCTAATCCTCACACCCTCTGGCAGAGTGAGTCCCAAATAGAAGAAATGCAAAAATATCCACATATCCACACCAAGAAACATCATAATTAAACTTCTGAAAACTAAAAACAAAGAAATAATCTTGAAAGCAGCCAGAGAGAAATGACACATTACCTATAGGAAACACTGATTCAAGGGACAGCGGATTTTTCAGCTGAAACCATGGAGACCAGAAGGAAGAGGTACAATATTTTTCAAGTACTGAAAGAAAAAAAAAAAAAAATCTGTCAACTGTGTTTCATAGATATGGTGAACGTATCCTTCAAGAATAAAGGAGTTAGACATTCTCAGGTGAAGGAAAACTTAAAGACCTTGTCACCAATACAGCTACCTTAAAAGAATGGCTACAGGGAGTTCTCTAAAGAGAAAGGAAATGATAGAAGAAGGCTTGGAATTTCATAAAAGAAAGACAAACATCAGCATGGATAAAATTTGAAGATTGGAACAAAATTATAACACCATCTGATATGTTATTCAACGTATATAGAGAAATGCATAAGGCAATTATACTGAAAAAGCATGGAGGGTAAAGGGATCTAAGTGAAAGGAAGGTTTCTACACTCAAAGTGATAAAACGCTGATATAAGTACTATGATAAGTTACAAATGAATATTGTGATACCAAAAGCAACCACCAAGAAAACTACACAAAATGATAAACTCAAAAGCTCCATAAACTAATCAAGATGGAATCCTAGAAAATGTTCAAGTAACCCACAAGAAGTTTAAATAAAAGAGAGAAACAGAGGAATGAGAAACAGTGGAAACAAATAGGAACGAAAAATATGAAGGCAGACTTAAGTATTAACATATCAATAACCACTTTAAATGCAAATGGTCTAAAAATATCAATTAAAAGACAGAGATTGGTATAGTGGATTAAAAAACACAATCCAACAATATGCTGTCTGCAATAATTTACCCCAAATACAATGACAGTAATAGGTTGAAAGCATAAGGCTGGAGAAAGATAGACAATGAAAGCATTAATTTAAAAAAATGCAAGATTGGCTTTATTTTTTTTTAAGGAAAGAAAATCACTAGAGACAAAGAGGAACAAATATAAATGTGTATGCAACAAACAACACAGCCTCAAATACATGCAACAAAAACTGACAGAGGTGAAAGAAGAAAGAGACAAATCCACAATTATAATTTGGAACTTCAGTACCCCATTTTCAGCAACTGATAGAACTACTAGACCGAAATGATCAAGGGTATAGAAGAAAAATTGAACCACACGAACAACCAACAGGATTAATTACTACATATATTTTTTTATATTTGGCAGTCCATGGTGTATTCGATATTCTTTGCCAGCACCACAATTCAAAGGTGTCAGTTCTTCTTCCATCTTCCCTATTCATTGTCCACTTTTCGCATGCATATGAGGCAACGGAAAACACCACGGCTTAGGTCAGGCACACCTTAGTCCTTAAGGCAATTATACTGAAAAAGCATGGAGGGTAAAGGGATCAGCTGGTTTCAGCTGAAAAATCCGCTGTCGCTTGAATCTTTGCTTTTTAGCACTTTAAAGAGGTCTTTTGCATCAGATTTGCCCATCACAATGCATAATTTGATTTCTTGAGTGCCACTTTCATGGGTGTTGATTGTGGATCCAAGTAAAATGAAGTCCTTGACAACTTCCGTCTTTAGTCTGTTACCATGACGTTGTTAATTGATCCAGTTGTGAGGATTTTTGTTTTCTTTATGTTGAGGTGTAATCCATACTGAAGGCTGTGGTCTTTGATCTTCATTAGTAAGTGCTTCAAGTCCTCTTCACTTTCAGCAAGCAAGGTTGTGCCATCTGCATAACGTAGGTTGTTAATGAGTCTTCCTCCAATCCTGATGCCCCGTTCTTCATATAGTCCAGCTTCTCGTATTATTTGTTCAGCATACAGATGAAATAGGTATGGTGAAAGAATACAATCCTGATGCACACCTTTCCTGACTTTAAACCAATCAGTATCCCCTTGTTCTATCTGAGTAACTGCCTCTTGATCTACGTAAAGGTTCCTCAAGAACACAATTAAGTGTTCTGGAATTCCCATTCTTCGCAGTGTTATCCACAGTTTGTTATGATCCACACAGTCAAATTCCTTTGCATAATCAATAAAACACAGTCCTTCTGGTATTCTCTGCTTTCAGCCAGGATCCATCTGACATCAGCAATGATATCCCTGGTTCCACATCCTCTTCTGAAACCGGCCTGAATTTCTGGCAGTTCCCTGTTGATATACTGCTGCATCTGTTTTTGAATGATCTTCAGCAGAATTTTGCTTGCGTGTGATATTAATGATATTGTTCTATCATTTCCACATTCAGTTGATCACCTTTCTTGGGAATAGGCATAAATATGGATCTCTTCCAGTCAGTTGGCCAGGAAGCTGTCTTCCATATTTCTTGGCATCGACGAGTGAGCATCTCCAGCACTGCATCTGTTTGTTGAAACATCTCAACTGATATTCCATCAATTCCTGGAGCCTTGTTTTTCGCCAATGCCTTCAGAGCAGCTTGGACTTCTTCCTTCAGTACCACCGATTCCTGATCATATGCCACCTCTTGAAATGGTTGAATATCGACTAATTCTTTTTGGTATAATGACTCTGTATATTCCTTCCATCTTCTTTTGATGCTTCCTGCATCGTTTAATATTTTCCCCATGGAATCCTTCAGTATTGCAACTCGAGGCTTGAATTTTTTTCTTCAGTTCTTTCAGCTTGAGAAATGCCGAGCGTGTCCTTCCCTTTTGGTTTTCCATCTCCAGCTCTTTGTCTTCTCGAGAGGCCCTTTGAAGTCTTTTGTTCAGTTCTTTTACTTCATCAGTTCTTCCTTTTGCTTTAGCTGCTTGGCGCTCAAGAGCAAGCTTCAGAGTCTCCTCTGACATCTATCTTGGTCTTTTCTTTCTTTCCTGTCTTTTCAATGACCTCTTGCTTTCTTCATGGATGAGGTCCTTGATGTCATTCCACAACTCGTCTGGCCTTCAGTCACTAGTGTTCAGTGAGTCAAGTCTATTTTTGAGATGGTCTCTAAATTCAGCTGGGATATATACAAGGTCATATTTTGGCTCTCGTAGGCTTGCTCTGATTTTCTTCAGTGTCAGCTTGAACTTGCATGTGAGCAATTGATGGTCTGTTCCACAGTCGGCCCCTGGCCTTGTTCTGACAGATGATATTGACCTTTTCCATCGTCTCTTTCCACAGATGTAATCAATTTGATTTCTGTGTGTTCCCTCTGGCGAGGTCCATGTGCATAGTCGCCGTTTATGTTGGCGAAAGAAGGTATTTGCAATGAAGAAGTCATTGGTCTTGCAAAATTCTATCATTCGATCTCTGGCATTGTTTCTATCACCAAGGCCATATTTTCCAACTACTGATCCTTTGTCTTTGTTTCCAACTTCCATATTCCAATCACTAGTAATTATCAATGCGTCTTGATTGCGTGTTTGATCAACTTCAGACTGCAGCAGCTGATAAAAATCTTCTATTTCTTCATATTTGGCCCTAGTGGTTGGTGCATAAATTTGAATAATAGTCATATTGACTGGGCTTCTTTGTAAGCATGTGGATATTATCCTATCACTGACAGTGTTGTACTTCAGGATAGATCTTGAAACGTTCTTTTTGACAATGAATACGACACCATTCCTCTTCGAGTTGTCATTCTCAGCATAGTAGACTATATGATTGTCCAATTCGAAATGGCTGCTACCAGTCCATTTCAGCTCACTAATGCCTAGGATATTGATGTTTATGCGTTCCATTTCATTTTTGATGATTTCCAATTTTCCTAGATTCATACTTCATACATTCCAGGCTCCGATTATTAATGGATGTTTGCAGCTGTTTCTTCTCATTTTGAGTTATGCCACATCAGCAGATGAAGGGCCCAAAAGCTTTACTCCATCCACATCATTAAGGTCGACTCTACTTTGAGGAGGCAGCTCTTCCCCAGTCATCTTTTGAGTGCCTTCCAACCTGGGGGCTCATCTTCCAGCATTATATCAGACAATGTTCCGCTGCTATTCATAAGGTTTTCACTGGCTAATGCTTTTCAGAAGTAGACTGCCGGGTCCTTCTTCCTCGTCTGTCTTAGTCTGATAGCTCAGCTGAAAC
This sequence comes from Elephas maximus indicus, assembly GCF_024166365.1. Classification (NCBI taxonomy): domain Eukaryota; kingdom Metazoa; phylum Chordata; class Mammalia; order Proboscidea; family Elephantidae; genus Elephas; species Elephas maximus. Next base: position 76,701,958 of record NC_064835.1, on the reverse strand, counting down.
CTGTCCTCCATGGGTGACCCTGCTGGTATCTGAATACCAGTGACATAGCTTCCAGCATCACAGCAACACGGAAGCCCCCACAGTACGACAAACTGACAGACACGTGGGGGCCTGTAAAAATTACAGCCTAGGAAACCCTAGGGGACAGTTCTACTCTGTCTTATAGGGTTGTTATGAGTTGGAATTGACTAGATGGCACATGACAGCAATATCCCTATAAACTTAAACACAAAAATCCACAAATAGCAGCAAATCAAATCCAGCAATATACAAAAAGAACTGTACATTCATGAGCAAATGGAATTTATTCCAATTATGCAAGATTGGTTCAATATTTGAAAATCAATGAAGGTAATTTATCATGTCAACACGCTAAAGAAGAAAAATCATATGATTATAACAATTGTTGCAGAAAAAAGCCTTTGGCACAATCCTTCACCCACTGATGATTAAAAAGTCTCAGGAAATTAGGAATAGAGAACGTCCTTAACTTGATAAAGAGCATCTACAAAAAACCTACAGATAACATCATACTTAATGGTGAAAACTGAATGCTTTCTGCTTAGTATCTGGAAAAGAAGGGTGTCTGTTATCGCCATCCTTATTCAACATAGTACTGAAGTTCTAGCCAATGCAATAAGGCAAGAAAAAGAAATAAAAGGCATGTGGATTGGAAAGGAAGAAACAAAACTGTCCCTATTTGCTAATGACATGCTTTTCTACATAGAAAATCCAAAGAAACCTACTGCAAATGAAGAAACAAAAAACCTCCTAGAACTAATAAAGAAGTTCAGTGAGGTTGCAAGACACAAGATCAACACACAAAAAGCAGATGCATGTGTACGTACTAACAATGAACATTTGGAAACCAAAGTAACACAATATCATTTACAATAACTTAAAAGAAAATGACATGTTTAGGTTTAAGTCCAACAAAATGCGTATATAAACTGTGTGCTGAAAATTATAAAATGCTGAGTCAGCACAACTTGACCAGGGCAAAGTCCTAGAAGCTTCATAGACACATCCAAATACCCTGAGAGACCAAGCTACTGGGCTAAGGGCTAGGGACCACAGTCTTGAGGGACATCTGGCTTAATTGGCATACCGTAGTCTACTGGGTGGTCTATAAAGAAAATGCTCTACATCTGACAGTGGTGAGTAGTGACTGAGATCTTAAAAGCCTGCGAGCGGCCATCTAAGATAATCTGGTCCCATTCTGGTGGGAGCAAAGGAAAATGAAGACCAAAGGCGTAAGGGAAAGATTAGTCCAAAGGACTAATGAATCACAATTACCACAACCTTCACCAGACTGAGCCCAGAACAACTAGATGGTTCCTGGTTACCACCACCAAGTGCTCTGGCAGGGATCACAATAGAGGGTCCTGGACAGAGCAGAAGAAAAATGTAGAACAAAATTCAAATTAAAAAAAAAAAAAGACCAGACTTACTGGTCTGACAGAGACTAGAGAAACCCCAAGAGTATGGCCTCCAGACACCCTTTTAACTAAGTACTGAAGTCACTTCTGAGATTCACCCTTCAGCCAAAGATGAGATAGGTCTATCGGGCCAACAATAATACACATGAGGGACATGCTTCGTAGTTCAATCATGTATACGAGACTAATGGGCACACCAGCCCAAAAGCAAAGACAAGAAGGCAGGGAGGAACAGGAAAACTGTATGAATGGAAAGAGGGAACCTGGGGTGGAAAAGGGGAGAGTGTTGACACATTGTGAGGTTGTCAACCAGTGTCACAAAACAATTTGTATATTAATGAGGAATTAATTTGCTCTGTAAACTTTCACCTAAATCACATACACACACACACAAAGGATAAGGTTGTAGAAATAAGATAGTAACCAAAAGAGAAAATGGGATCAAATCAAAATTTTTTTGGCTATTGAAAAAAAATTATTGTAGTAAAATATGTATGAAAATTTTGCTATTTTAATCATTTTTAAGTGTATAACAAAAAATTTATAAAATGCTGATGAAAGAAATCAGTGGAGAGATGTACTCTGTTCATGGATTGGACAACTCAACATTGTGAAGATATCAGTTCTCCCCAAACTGATCTATAAGTTTAACACACTTCCTATCAAAATCCCAGCAAGGTTTTTTGTAGACATACAAAATACATGGAGGAATCACACTATCTCACATTAAGTCTTATTATATAGCTGTAGTAATCAAGACAGTAAGGAGCCCCTGTGACACAATGGTTAAGTGCTTGGCTGCTAGTTGAAAGGCTGGCAATTCATACCTGCCCAGTGGCCCCATGGGAGAAAGACCTGATGATACGCTCCTGTAAAGATTAAAAGCCCAGAAAACCCTATGGGGGCGGTTCTACTCTGTCACGTACTGTTGCTCTGAGTTGAAATTGACTTGATGGCACCAAACAACAATAACAATCAAGACAGTGTGGTATTGGCAGAGAGCTATATGCACAGATCAATGGAACAGAATAGAGAACCTTGAAATAGACCTGCACAAACATGCTCAACTGATTTTTGACGAAGATGCAAAAGCAATTCAGTAGAGGAAAGATAGCCCTTTTAGCATATGGAGCTAGAGAAATTGGACATCCATAGGTAAAAAATGAACCTTGGCGAAGTCTCACACCTTATACAAAAAGTAGCTTAAAATGAGTCACACACTTAGATGTAACACAAAACTTTTAGAAAATACATAAGAGAAAATATTTGGGCTCTGGAGCTAGGCAAAGAGGTTTGACACCAAAAGCACAATCTATAAGAAAGACAAATTGGACCTCATCAAAATTAAAAAAACAAACAAACAAAAAACTTTTGCCCTGCAAAAGACCTTGTGAAGAGGATGAAAGGCAAGCTATCCACTAAATATTTTAAAACCACATACCTGACAAAAAACTAGAATCTAGAATATATAAAGAACTCTCAAACCTCAACGGTAAAAAATAAACAGTCCAGTTAGAAAATAAGCAAAAGACATGAACAGGCATTTCCCTGACGAGGATATACAGGTGGAATATAAACACATGAAAATATGTTTAACATCACTAGTCATTAGGGAAATGCAAATTAAAACCACGATGAAACATCACTACACAACTATCAGACTGGCTAAAATAAAAAAATAGTGATGACACTAAATGCTGGCAAGGATGTGGAGAAACGGGATCGCTCATAAATTGCTGGTGGAAAATTAACATGATACGACCACTCTGGAAAGCAGTTTGGCAGATTCTTGTAAAGCTAAACATGCAATTTCCATATGACCCAACAATTAGACTCTTGAACATTTATCCTAGAAAAAGTGAAGACTTATATGAACACAAAACCTGTACATAAATGCTCATAGCAGTTTTACTTGTAAACCAATAACTGGAAACAACCCAAACGTCCTTCCAACGGTGAATGGTTAAACTGTGGTGCATCCACACTGGAGAATGCTCTTAGCAAGAAAAAGGAATAAACTGTTGATACGTGCAACGAGTTGGATGAATCTTCAGAGAATTACGCTGAGTAAAAATATCCAACCCCAAAATGTTACATGCTGTACTATTCCATTTACATGACGTTTTTCAAATGACAAAAGTTACACCCTCCGTCCATTTTTATTAATATCTGTTAACTTGTATGGTAATCACTTTGTTGCTTTTCTTCTCTTACCATTTAAGTGTGTGTCTTTAAACAGAGTTTTTTAACTTTAGGTAACTGGAATCATATAAAATCTATCATGTTTGACTTTGTTTACTTAATTCAGTATGTTTACAAGATTGCATCCACGATGCTGCATGCATCTATATAATTCTCTCATTTTTATTTACAGTGTATTATGTCATTGAATAAACATACCACAATTATTCTTTTGATGGACGATTGGATTGCTTACCATTTTTGGCTTCTTTGAATAAAGCTGCTCTGAAGATTCTTGCGCATGTCTTCTCATGAACATACACATGCATTTCTTTTGAGTGACTATCTAGGAACGAAGTTACTGGGTAACGGGGTAAGACTATCTTTAACTGGGTTCCAAAACGGTTATACTTTGTCTCAACCAGCAGCATATGGTATCTCCAAATTTTACCTTGCATTTTTCCATTATTAAGGAGGTTGAGCATTTTTGCATAGGTTTACTGGCCATTTGGATTTCCTCTTTTAAGTGCCTTTTTCTGTTTGTTTTTTTCCTACTGGTATATTTATCTTTTTCTTAATAATTTGTCGGCACTTAAAAATATATTCTGTGTATGATCCCAATGCAGTTATAGAGGTTACGAATATAATGTGACTTGCTTTTCACTCTCCTAATGATCTCATTGGATAAATAGGAATCAATAGTTATAATGTCCAATTTCAGTGTTTTCTTCTATGTTCATCCTTTGTGTGGCCCTAACTCAGTTTTCGCTGACCCCAAATGATTTTCTGTATTATAATCTTAAGCCTTCAGTATTTTCTCTTTCACATTTAGATCTGTAATACACCTGGAGTCGATTTTTATATGTGGCATGAAGTAGGGGCCAAATTTCGTTTTTTTCCCGTATGAATCCCAGCATAATTTATTGAAAAGACCCTTCTTTTTCCCCTGACTCTATGTTATTGTCACAGATGAAGTTTCCATATATGCATGGATGTGTTTCTCGCTCTCAATGCTGTTCCCTTGGCCCCATTTTTCTGTCCTTGAACTAATATCCCACTCTCTTAATTACTTTCATCTTATGGTGAGTCTTAATATCCAGTAAACTCTCCAACCTTGTTTGTTCTTTCTTGTTTCTTTTTTAAAGAATGTCTTGACTCTTCTCGGCTGTTTGTCTTTTATATACATCACAGAATCAGCTTGTAAAAGTACACTCAAAACCTGCTGGAATTTTTATTGGGCTCGCACTGAATCTAGATTAATTTGGGAGAAATTGACATCTTTATGATACCGATTCTCCCAAGCCATAGACACAGTATTGCTTTCCATTCGTTTAGGTCTTTTTAAATTTCTTTCATATTAATGACTTCTAATTTTCTGTCTGGAGGTCTTAAACATTTCTAGCTATTTTGATGCTATTATAACTCAAAGCTTTTGCTATTGTAGCTTATATTTTTTTTTATCTCAAATTCGATTTTACTTGTTTATTGGTGTATAGAAAACAACTGATTTTTTAAATACTGACTTCTGTATATCCAGAAAATTTGCTACACTCACCTCTTGACCCTAGTAGTTGATCTATACATTCTTTTGCACTTTCTACTTAGACAATTATATCATCCATGAATAGTGGTAGTTTTTCAATGAGTTTTTATTCATTCATTCATTTATTCCTGCCTGCCTGCCTTACTGCACGGACTAGGATCTCCAGGACAATGTTGAATGCAAACAGTGAAAGACAACATCCTTGTCTCGATCCCCATTTCCAAACGAAAACTTTCCACACTTCACTGTAGTTTCTTGCAGTTATCCTTTGTTTGATTAAGTAGTTCTTTCTATTTCTAGCTTGCTAAGAGTTTTTCTTTTTAAATCATTAATGAATATGAATTTTATCAAATGCTTTTTCTACATGTATTGAGCTGTTCATATTATTTGTTCTCTTGTATTCTGTAAAGGTGGTGAATTACACTGATTTTCCCATGTTAAACAAATCTTGTATTGTTGGAACAAACGCAAATTGGTTGTGATATCTTTTTATGTGTAAGCTGTATTCGGTCATATTTTGTTTAGAGTTTCTACATCTATGTTTATGAGGGAAATGAGCTATTTACTTTTTTGTAATGTCTTTATCTGGTTTGAGTATCAAGTTTATGTTCTCTTCATAAAGAAGTTACTTCTTTTTTTAATCTCTGAGTATAGAGCTCTGGGAAGACAGTTACTTTATTCCAGTACACTGACGATATCATTTTATTATATTCTGGATTCCATAGTTCCTATACAGAAGTCTTCTTTTAAGTAATTGAATACAGTCTATCTCGTTTCTCTGGCTGTTTTTAGATTTTTCTCTTTGATTTTGTGGTCTGAAGTTTTATTATTATGCATGTATTTGTATTTATCCTAGCTTCAAGTTTGGTGGGCTTCTTGAATACGTGAGTTTCATCTTGTACTAGTTTTGAAAAGTTCTCAGCCAATCTCTGTCTTTTTTCTTGACGTTCTTCCCACATCCTCTATGCCTTTCACTATCTTGTTTGTTTTATAGGGTTTTCTGCATTTCCATGGCTCTTTCTGGATAATTTCTTCTAACATCTTCTAGTTCATCAATTCCTTCTTCAGTGGTATCTAGTCTGTTGTCAAACTCATCCGTTGAGTTTTAGTTTTATATTTAAACTATTTCTGTTAACTTACATGAAGTTACTTTGTTTTTCAGTACTGAAGTTTCTATCTCATGTTTATTTTAAAATTGTTTTAGTATTCCAATACTTGGCCCCTCTGTGGATTTACTTCTATTGTTTAGTGTCTCCTAATGGTGCCTAGTTAGTTTTGATTTTTGACTGACGTTGTTTTTGTAGAAATAATTTGAGGCTCTGGATGAAGTTATCTCCCTCCAGAGGACTCCCCCCGCCGCTTTCTTTCCTTTCTGCCAAGTTCTTGGGGACACTAGCAATCCAGAATCCCCATAATCAAACTTTAGGGGTTGTGTTTCTGAGCCACCCACATGACTTACAGCTGTGTTACAGTCTGTGTGAAAGCTGGTTTATTTCTGTTTCCCTTATTGCTAGGTCCCATCCCAAAACTCAGGGTATTTTCCAGGTTCCAGCCCTTGGAAGGTACTGAACCTCAATGCTTATCTCTCTTAACCCCATAAGGTTGTCAAGGATGCCATCAGCTTGTCATTCATCTTTTTTAGATTATCCAGTGAGTCCAGAGCAAGAACAGCTCTAAAGGCTGGACTCACCCATCTGGATTTCGGCATTCTTTGGATCTTAGCCTTCTAATTCTGCTTGTGTTGTTAGTTCTCCAATGTCTTCAAGCAGATTTTAAAAAATGGTTTATTTAGCTTTATTCCAATGTCCCAGAAGGGAAGTTTGGTCTGGTCCACCATAACTGGGAATCCTAATGACTAATTTCAAAGTTAATACCTTTACATTACTTTTAGAATTCATTGATTGTGAAAGTACCAAATTCAACTATGAATTTAATGAACTTTAAAAATGAATTTCTATGTGATTATTTCTATGTTGTATATTTAAAAAATAGTAGTGCATATGTGTGAAAGTACATGGTACACACTTAGAATCAGAAACTGTTCACAGTAATTGACTCAGATTCTTTGGTTTACATACTAGGTAAATATTGCTGAGTAAAGGAATTCAAGGGACACCATTTTATTACAGTCCAACCAACATTTAAGCACCTATAATCCTATACTGACAGCAGTTGTGTACATTGTTCACTCTACGAGGGCTCCTTGCCAAGGAAGTAAGTGAAGACTGAAGTCCAGCCCTTGCTCGGCTAGCCAAACTGCATCCACAGGGCTTTATCCACCTGGTGTGGGGAGGTCACCTTTTTCTACTGTATATGAATGCTAATAGTAGCCCTGGCTAAGAACTGCTATTACAAAAATAAATAAAGTTTTGCCCACAAAATCAGCAGAAGGTTGGAAATGGATTGCCTAACATGATGGGGATAGTTGTTGGTTTTAGGTGCCCTTGAGTCAGTTCCGACTCATAGCAACCTCGCGCACAACAGAAGGAAACACTGCCCAGTCCTGTGCCATCCCCACCATCATTGCTATGCTTGAACTCATTTTTGCAGCCGTGGTGTCAATCCACCTCATCAAGGGCCTTCCTCTCTTTTACTGACGTCCATGTTACCAAGCATGATGTCCTTCATCAGGGACTGGCCCCTCCTGACATCATATCCAAAGTACGCAAGTCGAAGTCTCGCCATTCTTGCCCCCAAGGAGCACTCCGGCTGTACTTTTTCCAAGACGGACTTGTTCGTTCTTTTGGCGGTCCATGGTATATTCAGTAGGCTTCCTGAATTAATGAATAGTCAACAATGACTTACAATTAGTGAGTCATTTGTATGTAAATTTTAGTCTCTAAATTACTTTATAAATTCATTCAAGAGATTGAGTATTTCTTGGAATTGTATTTACAGTGTTAATTTGCTTTGCCAACTTTTTTTTTTAATAATAGTTAATACAAGAGTAAACTTCACTACAGATTACCTTTGAATTACAGAAAAATCCCATGTTTGCATAAGAGCACTTTAGTAGAGATGGTGGTTTTATGACTTGAAAGTATTTTATAAGCAACCACAAGCACAGTTATTTGAATGTCACCTAAAGCCAGGCATTGGAACAGACATTAGAAAACTAAAATGAATGAGCCCTTGATACAGTCAGAAGACTACCAAGGGACTGGAACATCATGCTAAAGAAGTTGGATTCTATCTTATAATTAATGATTAACTTTGTTTAAACTAAGAAATGTTTTAGAAAGGAAATTGAGAAGATAAAAATGTTTTGGACACCTGGCTAGGAAGCCATTACAATTATGGACTCTAGCGGTGGCATGAGAAGGGGTGGTGGGGACGGAGGGGCAAGCCTGAAGTGGAGACTGGAGAGGGGTTTTACAGGTAGAGTCCCACAGAGTTTGACAACTAATTACCGGGGAGAATAATCAAGAGGGAGAAATAAAAAATGCTTTTCAGCTTTAGTAAGGAAAATTTGAATTAAGCTTAAAGGACCTTAATATAATTTTAAAAATAGAAGTCTTTTATTCCTAAATCAAAAATTAAGGGCATAAAAACCATAATGTTATCTCTCATTATTGTTTAATTAGAATAGAATTCTTAAAAAAAAATTGATAAGACAAATTGCAATTTCAATAAAACCAGTATTTATGGAATAATCTTTATTCCAGCTCATTCAGTCAAAAGGAAATTTCACGAATTAAAAAAAATATAAAGTGATAGAATCTAAATTAATGAGGGTTTATTGCACAGTTCTTTACCATTCTCAGTCTTGTTTTTAAATATATCTGTGTGTCATAGGCAATAGAAAGAGAGGGCAGGGAACCTGGAGATAAAAAAAAAAAAATAAGAAGTATATTTTATTCAATGTCTGCTTAACTGTGTTTGTGAACGTTTAGTGCGGTTAAGACCCATTCTTTATCTGGAAAGCAAGTCTTCAATGTTTTAATAAAAATCAACCCCCAAATATTTTCTGTCATATAAGGGGGGTGATTTCTCTTGCACAAATAAATGACTCCGCTAAGGTCTTCATATGAAGAGGGTTTACTGTATGGGTAAGCCAAGGAATAGTTATAACTGAAGTCTTTATTCCACAAATTTCTCTGGTCTACGACCAACTTAATACTGTTTGGAGCAGCATTCCTTGAGGGAGGAGGTCAGCAGAAGGTGTGAGGGGCAGGGGTGAGTTGGAGAAGTACACTTGAATGAAGCTCTAATTTATAGCCTTGTTGTAAGTTCAGGAATACCTGGGGAGGCTGGGGGAAAGGGTAAGGAGGAGAGCAGATTGAAAAATATCTGGAAAAGTGCTTTAGGTGTTGAAGAAGGAATAAGGGAGGGAGTAGTCAGGTTTTGAAGAGGAAGGGGTAGTCTGGAAAAATTAGGGGGAGAGTTGTCCCTTTGTGATGTTCAAAGCATATCGTTAAAATAAAGAAAGGTAACCAAACAATATGCTTCATATTTGTCTTAGTTATTTAGTGCTGTTATAACAATAATACCGCAAGTGGATGGCTTAAAGAAACAGAAATGTGTTCTCTCACAGCCTAGGAGGCTAGAAGTCTAAATTCAGAGCGCCAGGTCTAGGGGAAGGCTTTCTCTCTCTGTTGGTTCTGGCAGAAGGTCCTTGTCATCAATCTTTACCCAGTCTAGGAGCTTCTCAGAGCAGGAACCCTGCGTCCAAAGGATGCACTTTGCTCCCAATGCTGTTTTCTTGGTGGCATGAGATTCCTTTCCTCTCTGCTCTCTTCTGTTTTTATCTCAAAGGAGATTGTCTCAAGGTACAGCCTAATCCTGTAGATTGAGTCCTACCTCATTAACATAATCCTGTCTCATTAACATAATATGATACATGGAAAATCATAGCAGATCACAAAATGGTGGACAACCACACAATACTGGGAATTGTGGCCTAGCCAAGTTGATATATATTTTGGGGGGCCATGCTTAATCCATAACAATATTTAACAGGAATGATAGTTAAAAAAAAATTAAGTCAATACAGGCAGATCCTGGGTTAGAATGAAATCCGTTCTTAAATCTGTCTTTAAGTCAAATTTGTAGGTAAGTCAGAACAGGTACATACAGTTCTTATTTAGCATCAGTTAGTCAAATGTTTGTCTTAGTATATAGTATATATTTTATCTTCCTATGCATATAAAACACTTAACACTTCCAAATTGCACAATGTTTTCATGATCGTTCACAAAGCAGTACGTATGTTCATTATTACAAACCATTGTATTTAACTCAGATTTTTAACATAACAGGCTTGATGGCAGTCCATTCTTAAGTGCAAGTTGTCCGCAAGTTGGAGGTTCATAATCTGGGGACTGCCTGTATATTTTTCATTTTTCCTCTATGACCTTTGTAGCATTAGGGCTAAGCCTGGAGGATTATCACCCCACATTAGGATGGGCCTTTGTGTACAAGAATCAAAGTTTGGGGTGTGCCAAACAAAGAGTTTTCCAGCAAGCCATAGTGAAGAGATCTTGAAGATTATGACATGGGGAGGTCCACCCAATGGGAAGTGAAATATGAAAGCTGAAGGGGACTGAGGTCAGGTGTGAGTATAATGGCTCCCTCATCAGGAAGAGGGTATAAAAACAATCAGAGAGAAAAGAGGTTGAAGAAACAGGGACCCTGATAGGAACCCAGGAAGTCTGAAGGAGAACCTAAGATGATGTGGGCTGGTCCTTCCCTTCCCTTCATCTATCTCTTAGGGTTATGCGACATGACAGAAAGCTAAGAACTGCAACATATCAGAATAGGGCTTTGTTTATATTTTTTAACTTTCTGTTTGGCCTGGGTGAGGGGGAGGAGGGAGAAGCCCTGAAAGTCTGAACACGGAAAAAGATGGCATTAACTTGAAAGAAAGCCTTCAGTATGGATTGCACCTCAACATAAGGAAGACAAAAATCCTCACAACTGGACCAATGAGCAACATCATAATAAATGGACAAAAGATTGAAGTTGTCAAGGATTTCATTTTACTTGGATCCACAATCAACAGCCATGGAAGCAGCAGTCAAGAAATCAAAAGACGCGTTGCATTGGGTAAATCTGCTGCAAAGGACCTGTTGAAAGTATTGAAGAGCAAAGATGTCACCTTGAAGACTAAGGTGCGCCTGACCCAAGCCATGGTATTTTCAATTGCATCATATGCATGTGAAAGCTGGACAATGAATAAGGAAGACCAAAGAAGAATTGATGCCTTTGAATTGTGGCGTTGGCAAAGAATATTAAATATACCATGGACTGCCAGAAGAACGAATAAATCTGTCTTGGAAGAAGTACAACCAGAATGCTGCTTAGAAGCAAGGATGGCGAGACTGCGTCTTACATACTTTGGACATGTTGTTAGGAGGGATCAGTCTCTGGAGAAGGACACCATGCTTGGCAAAGTACAGGGTCAGAGGAAAAGAGAAAGACCCTCAACGAGGTGGACTGACAGTGGCTGCAACAATGGGCTCAAGCATAACAACGATTGTAATGATGGTTCAGGACTGGGCAGTGTTTCATTCATTCTGTTGTGGGTAGGGTCGCTGTGAGTCGGAACCGACTCGATGGCTCCTAATGACAACAACAACAACTTGAAAGAGACTGTTTTCAACCAAAATTGAGTATGTTATCTCTAATGGGAACTTTTAAGTATTCCCTCCCCATTCTCATCAACACGATTAGGAGATTCCAGACAAGAGGGGAACCGTTGTGGGGAATGAGAGGATCTAAATGTCTTGCAGGCCTCAGTCTGTAAATGTATGTGTATTAATTTGTATATAAGATAATCCAAAACGGGTTTTGCTTTCGGTGGTAGAGTCATCGGCAATTTTTTTTTAACTTCTTTGTTTTTGAATTATGTGAAATTTTTACAATGAGGGTGTATAGCTTTTATTAACCAAAAAACAAAAACAATACTAAGCCAATTTCCACTTAAATAAAAGAGAGAAAAAGAGTCCCCGCTTCATCCCTCCCACACTGAGTATGCCTTTTCTGGGCCCCAGCCCCAGTGGTCATGCCTTGCCCAAGTTGTTAGGAGCTAGTGTCTTGGAACAGCAGCCAGAAGAGAACTGAGAAGTTGAAGGATGAGATAGGAGGCAGGAGACGGAGGGCAGAGTCACTTTGCTGGCCTGGGAAGAAGTAAACCAGTCTTCAAAGCTCTCTTGCCTGTCGTCTGTATGCCTCTGTTAGCAGTTCCATGACACTCTCCCAGATGCACCCACCCTGCTGTGGACTGGTGATGAAAGCAAACTGATGCGTCCTCCAGAGAACCCTCCATGCTCTCCTTCTTTAGCTCTCCCTGGTCCTTTTCTGGCAGGATAATCCCTGCTCCCTGCCCAGGCCCACCCTCATAACCTCCTTCTGCTGCTCTGACCAGCAGCCACCACCCCCTTCCCAGTAGCACACCCTGCTCCAAACATAGCTCTTCTCCCATGGCTCCCACCAAGTCTGGACGGAGACCTAGTGCCTCCCCACTGTGCTGGGGACCCATCATCCTGAGGAATTAATTGACGCTTAGAGCCAACAGCTGGTGATTACTTAATGCACACACCCCCCCAACCTTCCTAGAGGTCTTAGTGGCTTTTTTTTTTTTTTTTTTTTTAACGTTTTGGTAGAGGATTTCTGTTGACTCAGGGAGGTCAAAGGAGCCAACCCATTCTGAACATGTAAACGTGTGCTCTGCTATTCCATTTCCCCAGGTGGCGATCTGCCACAGTAACCTTGTAGGATGGGCATGATGGTCCCCATGTTACAAATAAAGAAACTGAGGCTTACAGGCCTTATAGCAAAAACAAAACAGGCACAAACAAAACCCCTGAGCCCAAATCACACAGCTAGTAGGTGGCAGGGCTGGGACTGGATTCAATTCCTCTAAGTCCTTTTCTACCATGGTTAGAGAAACCTTTCACCTGCTCCCTTGAAAACCAGCCAGACCGGCCACAGTCCGCTCTGCTAACTGTTCAATTAGTCCTGGGGCGGATGGGTGACAACCCATGACATGAGTGCCACAATGAAATATGCCACCCCCATCTTGCCATTTTTTGAGGTGACACCATCATCCCAATCAGCAGCTAATGACCACAGAAGGGCAGCAGAATGTCATAGCTGTCTGAATGCTTGATAACTTGCATGGAGAAAAATGAATTTGAAAAAATACCTAGAAATTCCATGTGATCTAGTCTTTCTAAGCATTTGAGCCATTGATTTTGTCCATCAGATGTAATAGCTACAGCTGAGTATTGTTGGTCTTTCTTGGGAGGCATGATTTATTTATTTACTTTTCAGGGTTCAATCCTATCTTTGGCATTAAATGTTAGACTTAAGCTTTCTCCCAAAAGACATAAACTATACTATCGGGGGGATTTAATCATCTCTGGTAATTATATGGAGCCATGGTGGTGCAGTGGCTAAAGCCCTTGGCTGCTAACTGAAAGACTGACCATTCAAACCCACCAGCCTCTTTACTCGAAAAAGATGTGGCAGCCTGCTTCCGTAAAGACGCAGAGCCTTGGAAACCCTATGGAGCAGTTCTACTCTGTCCTATAGGGTCGCTAGGAGTTGGGATCAACTTGAGGGCCGTGGGTTATCCTGGAAAATTACCTTAGAGCAACTGCAGACATAAGGAGCTCTGAGCCTTTATCTCCATTGTATGTGTGATAATACACTAGCCGAGCCCCTTTTAGCCAGCTTTTCGAACTTCTCTAGGATCTACTAACTATACTTCCCCTACCGGCTCTGCCCCACGCTAATTCAGTCATGTGAAGGCTCCGGAATCTATTCTTCAGTGTCGGCTGTTTTCAGACCATTCAGATTCCTTTCTCCATTTTCCCTTTTAATTATTGTAAAAAGCAAAATCAATCTTTCTGAAACATGAACCTTGAGGGGCTGCTGTTGTATATTCTGTAGGCATCCGTGTGGCCCCTGCCAGCCTCCTCCTGAGATAATCCCACCCCTTAGCTTTTCATGGAGGCTGCAGATGGACTAAAGAAATTGACGTTTTTAGAACAGGAGCAAAGAGGTCTATCTCATAAGTTATATATTCATGTAGCTTGACTATGAAAACATAGCTGGAGAGAGTTAATGAACCTGAAAAACGAGCATTTTTTTCCCCTTAATCTTAGAAAAAATCCCATCACCAGATTGGTACGGTGTTGGTCACTTTTGGACTATTCACAATTTTCTCTGTTTTCTTTTTAAGAAAATCCTGGTGGTGTAGTGGTTTAGAACTATGGCTGCTAACCAAAAGGTCAGCAGTTTGAATCTACCAGGCGCTCCTTGGAAACCCTATGGGGCAGTTTTACTCTATCTTTTGGGGTTACTGTGAGTCAGAATCTTTGTTTACAGCGTTAAATGTTATCTTTGTGAATGTAAAATGGGTAAGGAAGAAAACAGTTATTCCCAAGGTACCCCGAAGGCAAGAATTTCAAACAAAGGTATTTTTAGCTAAGATATTTTAGGAAACCATAGGGGGGCAAAAAACCTTTTCTAGCTGAGCTAATTACAGGATTGCCCTGGAGTTAATAGAACAAAGGAGCTTACATTTTAGCCTTAGTACTGGCTCCTACTGGTCCAGGCCTTAGATGTGAAACCTTTTCATTAAGAGAAGGCAGGATAACATGTTTCTTTAGGTTGAGATCTAGCCTCCTTTCTTCTCGTCTTGCCTTCCTTTCCTTGCTCCCCTCTCCATAGTCCCGTTTTGCTGACAATGCCTTTGAGAGGTATGCTTAGGTGCATTTTTAGCGCATGTTTTTCATATAGCGGCCAATTGTGTTAGTTGAGTTCAGAGAACTTTCCTAGTGAGCATTTCTTTGCCTGTCCTGCCCAGGAAAACCTTTCAAAGAGATGCCCCCCTTGTCCCTCTGAAGAAACTTCACTTGGATTTAATTGTACATAGGGACATGGGTGGGCCTGGTTCATTTTAGATGGATATGTCTCTTGGCATCTGAGAACAGATATGTGACTCCGCTCTTCTCCTTTCTTAATTTAACCAGCACTGTGTGATCAGATGACCCTGCTGATATCTGAATACCGGTGGTATAGCTTTCAGCATCAAGCAACATGCAAGCCCCCACAGTATGACAAACCGACAGACATGTGGGGGATGTTCTGCTCTTCCTAAGGTTTTCAGTGGCTAATGCTTTTCAGAAGTAGACTGCCGGGTCCTTCTTCCTGGTCTGTCTTAGTCTGGAGGCTTAGCTGAAATCTGTCCTCCATGGGTGAAATCATAGAACAATATCATTAATATCACACGCAAGCAAAGTTTTCCGGAAGATCATTTAAAAACGATTGCAACGGTATATCGACAGGGAACTGCCAGAAATTCAGACTGGTTTCAGAAGAGGACTTAGAGCCAGGGATATCATTGCTGATGTCAGATGGATCCTGGCTGAAAGCAGAGAATACCAGAAGGATGTTACTTGTGTTTTATTGATTATGCAAAGGCATTTCGACTGTGTGGATCATAACAAATTATGGATACCCTTGTGAAGAATGGGAATTCCAGAACACTTAATTGTGCTCACGGGGAACCTTTACATAGATCAAGAGGCAGTTGTTCGGACGGAACAAGGAGATACTGATTGGTTTAAAGTCAGGAAAGGTTTGCATCAGAGTTATATCCTTTCACAATACCTATTCAATCTGTATGCTGAGCAAATAATCCAGGAAGCTGGACTGTATGAAGAAGAATGGGCCATCAGGATTGGAGGAAGACTCATTAACAACCTGCGTTATGCAGACGACACAACCTTGATTGCTGAAAGTGAAAAAGACTTGAAGTACTTACTAATGAAGATCAAGAACCACAGCCTTCAGTATGGATTACACCTCAACATAAAGAAAACAAAAATCCTCACAACTGGACCAATGAGCAACATCATGATAAACAGAGAAAAGATTGAAGTTGTCAAGGATTTCATTTTACTTGGATCCACAATCAACAGCCATGGAAGCAGCAGTCAAGAAATCAAAAGACACATTGCGCCTGACCCAAGCCATGGTATTTTCAATCACATCATATGCATGTGATAGCTGGACAATGAATAAAGACTGAAGAAGAACTGACACCTTTGAACTGTGGTGTTGGCAAAGAACATTCAATATACCATGGACTGCCAAAAGAATGAACAAATCTGTCTCGGAGGAAGTGCGACCAGAATGCTCCTTAGAAGCAAGGATGGCAAGACTGTGTCTTACATACTTTGGCCATGTTGTCGGGAGGAATAGATGCTTAATAAATGGTTATGGAGAAAGTGAATAATTGAATGAAAGGAGTATTTATTCACTTCTTATTGTTTCTGATTTTTACTTTTCCTATGTTGGGTATAAACCCAACATTGGTTATTTGATTCCAGGATTTCCTAAGAAATGCCAGAACATTCTTTAAATTTAATTTTTTTGTTGTGATTTAGGTGAAAGTTTATACTTCAAGTTTATTTCTCATACAAAAATATATACACATATTGTTGTGTGACATTAGTTGCAATCCCCACAATGTGACTGTACACTCCCCCTTTTCATTCCCAGTTCCCTGTGTCCATTCGACCAGTTCCTGTCCTTTCCTGCCTTCTCATCCTGCCTCTGGACAGGAGTTGTCCATTTGGTCCCGTGTCTTGAACTAAGAAGCATATTCCTCGTGTATTATTTTTTGTATTATAGTCCTGTCTAATCTTTGTCTGAAGAGTGGGCTTCCGGAATGATATCAGTTCTGGGCTAACAGAGCCACCAGGGGCCATGGTTTCGGGAGTTCTTCCAGTCTCTGTCAGACCATTAAGTCTAGTCTTTTTACATGAATTTGAGTTCTGCTCCAGACTTTTCTCCTGGTTCATCTGGGATTCTGTCGCGTTCCCTGTCAGGGTGGTCCTTGGTGGTAGCTGGACACCATCTAGTTCTTCTGGTCTCGGGCCGGTGGAATATCTGGTTCATGAGGTCCTATGAGTTGGAATAGACTCTACGGCACTGAGTTTGGTTTTGTTTTTTTTTTTCGTGGTCCTTTAGTCTCTTGGGCTAATACTTTCCTTGTGTCTTTGGTTTTCTTTATTCTCCTTTGCTCCAAGTGTCAAATTTAAGTTTAATTCACTTTAATCAACACAGATTGCTTGACTTATAGAAAGGGAAGATATTGCCATATTATTTCTATATAGTGTCTGCCTTAGTTTCTTTGTGCTGCAGTAACAGAAATACTGAAGTGGATGGATTTAAAGAACAGAAATGTGTTTTCTCACAGTTTAGGAAGCTGGAGGTTTGAATTCAGAGCACCATCTATTTCTAGGGCATTCTCTCTCTGTCTGCTGTGGGAGAAAATCCTTGTTTTGGCTTCTTTAGCCCACTGTTCCTCCTTTCCTTGGTGACCTCCAAGTGGCATCTATCTTTCTGCCATTTGTGCTTGCTTGTCTCTGTGCCTAAACTGCTTTTTTTTATATTTCAAAAGTGGTTAGATTTAAGATACACCCTACACTGATACGGCCTCATTAACATAACAAAACACTATTCCCAAATGGAATTATACCCACAGACATGTTATTGTTGTTGTGTGTAAGTGGAGTCCATTTTGACTCATAACAACCCTGTAGAACAAGGTAGAACTGCCCCATAGGGTTTCCTAGGCTGAAATCTTCGTGGGAGCAGATCACCAGGTCTTTTCTCTAGGACTTTGAATTGGTTCGTTCAGGTTAGAAATTTGCATTTCTAACAAGTTCCCAGGCTATGCTAATGATAATGGTTAGAGACCAATTATGAGAACCACTGGTAAGAGCAGTGCTTCTCAAAATTTATTATAGGTAAGAATCACCTGGGGATCTTGTTAAAATGTAGATTTTGATTCTGGGGTGGAAATGCACATTCTCAGCAGGGGTTTGAACCAGGATGAACTGGTGTGAAGCTCTGAAAAGTATTAGATTTAACCATTCCTTAACCCCAAACCTTCCAGTGGCTTCCCATTGCCCTCAGAATAAATTCTAAAGTCCTTAACTTTGTTCACAAATTCTAAATAATCTGCTCCCACCTACCCCATTTTTCTCATTATGCTCTGTTGTGTCAGTCATCTTGCTCTTCCTGCAATGTAGGAAGTACCTGCTCACCTTAGGATTTATGTGTTTATTTTCTCTCTACTTGGAATGTTCTTCCCCCAGATCTCCCCATGGCTCTCCTTCACTTTCTTCAGGTGTCAGTTCAAATGTCACCTTATTAGAGAAGTTTAGATTCTCCCTCCATAAGCCCAGTAATCTATCATTGTTCCTTATTTTCACCCTGTTTTATTTTCTCCCATGTCCCTGACAATTTAGGTATTTATCTCCTATTGCTAGATATAAGATCCATGAGTACAAGGATTTTATCTATTATATTTAATAATCCCCATGCCCAGCACAATGCCTGAAAGATAGTAGGTCCTCAGTAAATAATTATTGAATCCATTTGGAAGGGAGGGTTGTATAGACCAAGTGTATTACCAGAAGAAAACTATCATGTTAATGCCTAGATTGTACAGAACATTTTTTTACTTTTCTCCTTGAGTCAATCATCATTTTATTTCAACTGCAAATGGGCATTTGGGAGTTCTTACACTTGTTGGGTCTCCCCATTGCCCTCACTTCTTCCTGTTTCCAAGTTTCGCCCTGATAGAGTTCCATTAGGGTTAGGACTTCCGTCCTGGGAGGGCGTGTTCCATCAGTGCTCTCAGAAGATCCCAAGAATCCTCCACAGGCACACACCCAATCAGATTCTTCAGAGTGGTTCACCTCTGAAGCCACAAAAATTCCAGTAACATTGACACATTATTATGCTAAAAGACTCCCTTCCCAAGAAAAGGAATGAGGGGAAGAGACAGGGAGCAAAAGGACTGAAAACTTCATCTTGCCAAGGGAGGAGTGTTGTTCTCTAAGGCATTTGAAGGGTTGAGGATTGCATTCATAGAAGGCATGAGCCATTTCACCAGTTTGAAGTCAGAAGAGCCCACATCCCTCACTGTGAACGTGTCTATCTTCTCCTTCTCCCCTCCCACCCTGGATCACCTTTCTGGTGTTCTCTCATAGGTCCTTAGCCTTATTGCCACTGCAGACCAGAGGGCGCCTGACCCTATGACATTGTCCGTGGGACCATTCTGAGTTCCAAGGGTCTGTTGAAGGTGAGAAACAGAATCTGTCATCAGGAGACATCAGGTGCAGTATCTCTTGTGGCTGCAGGGATGAAATGGAGGTCACGGCTGCTCCCTGGGCAGCCTTTGAAGGTGTGTTTGTGTGGCTGGGGCTCAGCATACCCAGTCTCACAGGTCTTCATTTTATTCTTGGGCTAGGACATCAACCCTGCTGTGCCCCAAATCAGCCCTCCTCCCATCTGAGTCTGGGGTTGTGCCAGGATCACCAGTCCAAATAGCACCTTCCCTGTGATAAGATCTCCTTGGGAGCCCCTTTGCATCTTTTCCTGCTCACTCCTCTTAACTGAGACTATCTCAATTATCAGAAAGGCTCTATTCAAGTGGAACTTCAAAAGGGATGGAAGAGCCCTCCTTTTTCTCTCCCCAGGGGATCCTGGGCTCCTATGCAGATTTGGTGACTCCCTGCCTAAGGTCTTTTTATTTTAATTGGAGTATTATTTGCATAAAATAAAACACAGGTCTCAAGGGTTTAGTTAGATGAGTTTTGACAAATATATAAAGCTGTGTAACCATAGCTGCAATTAAGATATAGAATATTTCCATCACCTCACTGTGTTCCCTGAGCCCACTTCCAGTCATTTTCCCCCAGTCTCTGCAGGCAACCACTGTTCTGTTTCTATCACCGTAGCTTAGTTTTGTCTGTTCTAGAATATGATACACATGGAATCATACTATATGTACTCTTGAGATTCATCCATGTTGTTTTGTGTTTCAGTGGCTCTTTTTATAGCTAAGTAATATTGTATTATATGTACATACCCCAATTTGTTTATCTAGTCATACCAGCTGATATGAACATCTTTGAATGGACATATGTCTTTATTTCTATTGGCTAAATAGGAGTGGAATTTCTGGTTCATAGAGTAGATGCATGTTGAATAAGAAACCGCTGAGCACTTATTCAAGTGATTGTACCATTTTGTATCTTTACCAGCAATGCATCATACTTCCAGTTGCTCCACACCCTTGCTGACACTTGGTATAGTCAGTTTTATAAATATTAGCCATTTTAGTGGGTAAATGGTGGTATAGCAGTTTTAACTTGCATTTCCATGATGACTAATGAGGTTGAGTATCTTCTTATGTGCGTATTAGCCGTTTGTATATTTTCTTTAGTGAAGTGTCTATTCAAATGTCTCACCCATTGGGTTGCTTAGTTGATTATTGTTGAATGAGGGCAGTTCTCTGTCAGACATATGTATAACCAATACTTTCTTCCAGATGGTGTCTTGCTTTCTCATTTTCTTAACAGTGTCTTGCTAATATCTTTCTTTGTGCCTTTTCAGTAAGCCCGTGGCAGCTCTAGTATTCTTTGCTATGATTATTTCATTTTTATAGAGTTGCCAAAATTTACTCAGCTGTAGTCTCCTTGAGTGGGGGTTTGGCTTCTACTGTTTATGTTTCTTCTTCTCACCCCATGGGCAGAGCCTAAAACATTCTCCTGATTGACAGTATTTGCTGATTGATGGGCTAACTTCTATATCAACTCTGTAGCCAGTCCAGGGACCTTTGTTCTGTTTCCTGTTCAATGATAATCTGCTTTGTGTGGGTTTAGGATTCCCCATTGCTAAGTGCAGGATTCTAAAAGTAATTGGTTCTCAAAAATTTATGTGTGTTCTTTTTGTCCCTAAGCTCCATGAAAGCAAGGATCTTGCTCAACACCTGTCTCATGCACCCCTCTACCGTGCTTAGCCCAGTGCCTGGCACACAGCAGGTGCTTAATAAATATCCCTTGGATGAAGTGAATGAATGTGTCCAAGAAGCTCATGGATGTTGCTGTCCCAGGTTCAAAGGAAAGACTCATAACCAGGTTATAAAATGGTTAACTGAGTTAAATATTCTCCCAGAAATTCTCTTGTAGGAGGAAGAAGTCTGAGAGATGGAGAGAAAATTGCTGTGTTCCTGTCTGTCAGTCTCTGGGGTTTAATCTATTTCTCATCCTTGATTAGAAATTAAGCATCTCCTCATGTGTCTTTGATATCACCTATGTATCTTTTGAAATGAGTGTTTGAATACCTAGGGTTCCTAGGGTTTTAGGCAAGAGATTTGAAGATGTCCATTTCTGTTCCTACAATGTTCATTTGAGAGATTATCATTATGCAAATTAAGATCTAATTAGGCCTTTTAAATAAATCTTCAGCGTCCCCCATAAATCCAGCTACTTTAATATTTTGAACTAGAGCCATTAATTTTTCAAGAAAGAGGTCAGCATGTTTATTAATTTGATCTATGGCATTGTATGAATTATGTAAAGGGAAACTGGATTTCCATATTTCCAGTAACTTAAATGGCAAGATGATACTTCAAATTATTTCTAAGGGGTCTTAGTGACAGATGACAGTTCTGTCCTTGACTCTGCTTGACATTTATGATAGGATAATTGCCTTTTAATAAATATTATGTACATGAGAGCAGTGAGCAGATGCGGAGTTGAAGGGTAAAGCCATCTTCAGATGCCTACAGGGTTTCTCTTTCACTTGAACTTTGTGGTAAAGTCACTTTCAGTGGTGAAACTTGGGCTGTTCAGCGGCTAGTCAACCGTGAACAGTAAGATTAAATCAGACCTGTCCTTTCAGAGTCACTTATTAGCTTGCTTTAACTTTCGAAGTAGAATGTATCTGATAGTGGGGGCTGAGGTGTTGGCCGCAGGACTTGGTGGATGGCTCTTTGATGAGTACAGTGCACCCGCAATTCCACCTCGGCCCAGACATGTATTTGCAAATAAACATTTGATCACCTAAGTGTTGGCCTTTTTTGATTATGTCAGTCTCTCCGTATGTACTTTTCTGGTGTGAGTCTGGCTGGCTGCCTCAGGGAGCAGGAACTGCCGTCTCTGTCATTCTCGGTACGGCCCTAGCATCACTGCACTTCTAACTAGGCCCTTACTGGCTTTTCAAGGAAGATGATAATCATCTACTTCAGTAGTTACTCATTAGGTTTATTAAATGTTTATATGGCAAGGAGGGGCCTTTGCAGCTGTGGAGGGTAGCGTGTCATGCCAACAAGAGAGTCTGTCTACCTAACCTTAAAGTGGAGATGCTTCAGGGCCAAACAGGCTGGAGAGCAGGGCAAATTATCCAGTAGGCAAGGTAAGCATGGTGCTTTCCTTGCTTACCAGATCATCTGTAGTGAACAATTTCACATTTCTTCCACCACATCAAAGATTCTGCCTCTAGGTATGGCTGGCACCTATCTCTCTCCCAACCACACAGCACTTTTCTACAGAATCAAAAGCTCTTTTCAACTTTACAAGCCCTGGTGGGCAGATGACCCAGTAAGCAAGGTAAACACGGGCTTACTTGTGCTTACCTACTAATCCGTAGTGAACAATTTCACCACACATGAAACCCAAGTGAAATTGTTCACTATAGATTAGTAGGTAAGCACAAGTAAGCCCATGCTTACCTTGCTGACTGGGTTATCCATCCCTGCTTAATGGTCTTTGGGTGTCCCTAGGCCAGCCAGGTGGCAGGGAAGCTGTGGCTCACTGTGTTCAGTGATGGCGGCCAGCGAGGCCCCACTCCTGCCCACAGCCATGCTGTGGGCTCATATGGTTCCTGGCAGTGGGAGGAGCTTTGGGATAGGCTCTGGGGACTTGGCCACAAAAAGCCCCCATCCACATTTGGGAGGTTGAGCTGCTTTTCAGCGTCAGCCCCTTTTCACTCTCTGAGCAGCACCCTCTTTATCCTTAGAGTCATTTAGTCGTGGTCTGAAGAGGTTGGTGGCTTAAAGAGCTGCAGCTAGGCTGGTGGTATCAGATGTGAACCAGCGTTTTAAAACAAAGTTCATATACTTCTCTGTCATTTCTGCCAAGCCACCCAGCTTCCCGTCCCGTCCCTTGCCCCCGAGCCTCCACAGTGCCAGTGTAGCTCTTCTTAACGCTCTGCAGCCCACAGGAAAGGCATCATCTGGAGGCGCCGAGTCAGTGCCTCAGCTCTCATTCCCTGAGGTGTTTATAGGCACTTTGAATGCAAAGATGATACTGTGCAGCTGGCCTGAGGTATTTGCATCAATGTGGAGCTTATTTAATTATTTCATCCCCGGCCAGTCACCTTTGCCCTGCTGTCACAGAAGGCCCCCATGATTCCGCACCTATCTCACAATTGTGATGTGGTTCATTAAACGACGACCACTCTCACTCGGGGGGCTGTGCCAGGAGGCCGCCACAGCACCTGACCTGTCAGAACAGAGACCCTTCTGTGAGGGTTTGGGAAGATCCTTTTTATGGACCGAGTAATTATGATAAATACTTTGGGCCTCTGAAGAGTCAGAGGGTGGGATTGATTGGGTGGAGTGAGGAGAAGAAAGAGGGAAAGAGAGAGCAGAGAGGATCTGTAAAGGGCAATGTCCTCTGTGAGGGTGGAAGGGGTGACATCACGGGAAGCCAACTGGGAGGGGAACAAGTTGGGACAGGGACTCCCAGAAAGAACAATCTCATTCGGGGTCACTCTCCCCTCCATCAAGATTGCGATGGGGAGACCAAATGCCGTTCACACAGATGGAAGGTGGAGAAGCAGGATGGACGCAACACAAGAAGACTGCAAGAAACTAGAGGGTGGGGGACACGTGGCAGCAGGCGAAGGAAGAGAAGACAGTGAGGAAATAGACAACACATAACTGTGGATCCAAGTAAAAAGAAATCCTTGACAACTTCAGTCTTTTCCCCATTTGTCACGATGTTGCTTATTGGTCCAGTTGTGAGGATTTTTGTTTTCTTTATGCTGCCAAACTACTAGTTACCAGTCGCATTCAAGTCAATTCCCACTCTCAGTGACCCCATGAGTGTCAGAGTAGAACTGTGTTCCACAGGGTGTTCATGGCTGTGACCTTTTGGAAGCAGATCACCAGGCCTTTCTTCTGAGGTGTCTCTGGGTAGACTCAAACCACCAACCTTTCAGTTAGTATGAGCACTTAACTGTTAGTGTAACCCAGGGACCTGCTGCCAAACTGTTATTACTGTTGTTAGGTGCTGTTGAGTTGGTTCCCATTCATAGAAACCCTGTGTACAACAGAACCAAACACTGGCCGGTCCTGCACCATCCTCTCGATCGTTGTTATGCTTGAGCCCATTGTTGCAGCCACTTCATCAATACATCTCATTGAGGGTCTTCCTCTTTTTTGTTGACCCTCTACTTTGCCAAGCACAATGTCCTTCTCCAGGGACGAATCCCTTTTGATAACGTGTCCAAAGTATGCAACACGAAGTCTTGCCATCCTCCCTTCTAAGGAGCATTCTGGCTGTACTTCTTCCAAGACAGATTTGTTCATTCTTCTGGCAGGCCACGGTATATTCAGTATTCCTTGCCAACACCATAATTCAAAGGCATCAATTCTTTCTCAGTCTTCCTTATTCATTGTCCAGCTTTCACATGCATTTGAGGTGACTGAAAATACCACGGATTGGGTCAGGCGCACATTGTTAGTCCTCAAAGTGACATCTTTGCTTTTCAACACATTATAAAGGTCTTTTGCAGCAGATTTGCCCAATACAATGAGTCTTTTGATTTCTTGACCGCTGTTCCATGGGCATTGACTGTGGATCCAAGTAAAATGAAATCCTTGACAACTTCAATCTTTTCTCCATTTATCATGATGTTGCTTATTGGTCCAGTTGTGAGGATTTTTGTTTTCTTTATGCTGCCAAACTACCCAGCCTAAATCGTTTCAAAGAATGGGTGGGGAAGGAGAGAGGAGTTAGACTATCCTCATTCACAGCATTGACCTTTGAGAGGGTTTCAGTCAAGGTACAGTTCAGGACACAGAAACCTCTCTAGCAATTCCAAGGAATTAAGAGTCCACAAATCACTGGACGGCCGAGAGTAGGCACAGTTTGGAACAAACCCTGAACTGTTAATGCCAAGGCCAAACCACGTGGCTGTCATTCAGAGATCAGGAAGCTGCTGCTGCGCCTGCTCCTGCTACACCATCACATCTGTCCCTTGGCACCCAGGGGGCTTGTGAAATTTCCCACTGGAATGTGAAATTCAGCCATCATAAATACCACAGCTGCTGGGACTTGCTTGACAGCCGCCACAGCTGCAGGGAGATGACCTTTGCCCAACTGTGCAATGCAGACCTGACGGGGTGAGTGCATCCTGTTGGCAGAGCCTAAGCTGCACCCAGAACCCAGATGCAGTAGAGTCTGGGAGATGTAGCTTATGGCCTTCAAGCCCCTGCAGTGGAGGGAAAGAGGAGCATAGAAAGGGGTGGGGGAATGCAGTGAGAAGAGCCAACATGCCACAGAGGATCTGGTGAAATGGTGGCATTCTGCTGCTCTGTGTCCCTTCATGGTGTCCTCCAGGCTCCTGGCTCTTAGGCCTGGGCTGGGGTCCTGCCTGCTACCAGATCATGCCTTCCCAGCCCAGCCCGCTGTGGCCTCTTGAGCCATCTTGGCTAATGAGAACCAGACTTCCATCCTGGAGTTAAACATTTTGATAACATGTCTTTTTTGAAGCATGCTGAGTAAATCCTTAGAATATTTCACAGTTACAGCTGATTAAAAACGGAGAATTTAATACATCTATTTAGAAGCTGAAAAATGTGGAAACATAAGGAACTGAGTTGTTAGTAACTGAATACACATGTCTCCCTCAGCCTGTTTCCTGGGGCCATTTATCTAGTTCCCTATCGAACAGTAAAGGATTTACAGTGTGTGTTTACTGAGTAATTTGCTTTAGGCCACATATTCCATGCATATACCTTTGGCAAAGCAAAAAACTGAACTTCAGCTTGACCAAGTCACCGGTGCCACAGTTTCCTCATTTTACTAAACAGGGGAAGCCCCCTAGGGGACAGAATTAGGACACGTGTCGCCACCTTTCTCCTCCCACCCCTCAGCTCACGCTTGTTCTAGCCCCACTTTTCTTCACCTCTGCTTGCATCTCTCCTGAGCTTCTTAGGAGCCTTGTGAATAGACCAGCCTCAATTCTCTAAATTATAAAGACGTGGTAAAGTTAGATTCAGGCCAGAAAATGGTAAAGTTAGATTGACCTCCTGAACGAAAGCTACTTTTCCTGTGGGGACTTCACTGAGTACACAAACATAAGACACCACCAGGCCCTGGGCCTCAGTTTACCCACGTATCACTACCTGATGGCTTTCCTACTGGACAACCTTCTTGTATTTTATGAATTTCTTTGAATTTGAAAATTCCATTATAAATATAATATATGCTTCTGTAGTTAATTGTTATGCTAATTACAGAAAATTTAGAAAATGCCAAAAAAGTAGGAAAAAAAAAAATTAAAGTCCCAGCATTCAGAGAGTCAATATTGTTATTTTTGAGTTACTGGATTTCCTTCCACTAATACAGCTCTTCAAACTCGCCCATTTCCATGAAGAACTAAGTATAACAAAACTTTGCTTAAATAACAGTTACTTTTGCGATAAATATACTTTTTTTTTCAGGGCAGGCTTTCTTTTCAGCTGTGGCATTGATCATCAAGCCCCCATAGACATTCTGAAGCCTGCACACTCCGGTTAGCTTTACTCAGGAGCCCCTTGCCTTCTTTTTTTTTTTTCTCAGCAGGCCTCCATGCTGTTGCCTTGGAACCTAAATTAAAAGGAGCAGGGAGGAAAGACAGTACTGTCAGTTGCTATCACACCTTCTGCCTGATTTTTGGTCGTACTTCGTTGTGGTTTCTGAAGTTCTAGGAATATCGCTGAAGATTCTTCTTATCTGCTTTAAAACAGCCAAGTCGAGAACCTTAGTGATCTTAGAGATCACCAGTTCTACGGTTCCTGTTACGGATGAAGAAACTGAGGCAGGCCAAGGTGGTGGCCCAGGCCCCCAGTCAGAAGAATCCAACCCCAGCTTCTCTGACTGTGGTTGGCCCTCCGTGGGGGTGCATAATGCTGCTGCTCCACTCGGCCAACATCAAGGCCTGGTTTTGATTCTGGCTGTCCAGGATCCTGGGTGTTTTCCTCTGAGTTCCCAGATGGTACCCCCCTGTGCTCCCTACTAAGAGGAGGTCTGTAGGATGGAAGTTACTTAAATCATAGAAGGCTGTCCTCCTGGGCCATGTGGTGTTGTCCAGGGCTCTGGAGAGTCCTGGAGAGTGTGTAATGGAGATGATTCTTGGTGAGAGAGACAGTGTGTTTAAGTACATGTGCACACACCATGTACACAGAATCCCCGGGTTAGGCTGCATTTTTCCATGATATCTTTTTTCAGCATCTCCAGGAAATTCTAGGTATGCTCGTTCAACATACGGAAGGTTTGCTTGACATCATTTCTCATTGCTGGTTTTCCCTCACTTTAAGTTTTCTTTTTCATCTCTGTCCAATTTTCACTTGCTTGGTGGGTCTGTGTGCAGCCAGAGTGTGAAGGCCAGGCTGGGTGCCCTGCAAGCCCTCCTGGCACCCCCACGTATGTCAGAGAACTGTGCTCTCCAGGGTTTTCAATGGCTGATTTTTTGGGAAGTAGAACTCCAGGCCTTTCTTTGGGTGGACTTGAACCTTCAACCTTTCCCTTAGCAGCGGAGCACGTTAACCGTTTGCACCACTCCTATGCTAATAGGAGAGACTGTGTGCAGAGGCGAGAGGGGCTATATGGGAACTTCTGTACATTATGTGTAATTTGTCTGTAAACCTAAAATTGCTCCAGAATACAAAGTCTATGAATTTTTTTTGTTTGTTTTAAATGTGGGCGACTGACTTCGCCTCTGCGCCCTGCAGTTTAAGGTTTGGTGAGCTCACATACTTGTCTCCCTTTGGTGGATGGTCGGAGGACCTGTCCATTCAGCGCAGGCACAGACTGAAGCCACACCCACATTCCCGGCACCGGAAGCAGGGCTGGCCCTGTGGCTGGCAGGTAGGATGTCTGCTGTCCCTGAGCCTGCCCTCTCCCATCTGAGGGCCCTGGAACATCCCGGCCTGTACTTTAATCCTCATAGCCCCACAACTGTCCAACGTCTGGGTTCCTGGCTTGTCTGGGAGGCAGTGGGGCCGGTTAGGGCCGGACAGAGCCAGGCTTGTGCCTTCTCAATCCTTCCTTTCCCTCTTCCAGAGGAGCTTTAAGCCAGCAACATACGTTTGTTACTGTAGAATTTCAGACATCAAGGACCGAAGGGGCAGGTGTGGGGTGAACGTGTTTTTTGGAGGACTTGTGCTCTGGGACCCTTAAACCAGGCCACACTGGAGGCTGCTCTCTCACAGATTTATCTGCACACTTAGTAAAGTGCACGATCTTAAGTGGATGAATTTTTGTGTATGCGTGCACCCAGGTCAAAACAAATGCCTCCCAGCAGCCTGGTCAATACCCTCCATTGCTGCCCCAAAACTCCTATTCATGTGGAAATATTTTAGCCATTTACCAATCATGTACCTAAGACACAGAGAGGACAAGATACCTTGCTTCAGATCTTACCTGCTCAAAGCTCCCTGTTACTAGACCTGGGTGTTCTGGCTCTAGGCCAGCGCTCTGTCTAATTTCACACCCTCCTCCAACTCCCCTCATGATCAAATCCTTACTTACACTGCCCTCTCTCGTGTAACTCAGCACCGTGCAAGACTCTTCTGGGATCCCAAAAAAAAAAATTGCAGAAACTTCTGGACCCCGCGGGTGCTGGGACGGTGCGGGGGAGGATTTTGGCAGCCTCGTGCACTTGTCCGCCTCAGGGCGACCACCTGTGCAGACAGAGCCTCTGCCAGCCCTGGGCCAGCACACCCACGGCCACCCAGTGCCAGGCTGCACACGGGGTGGAGGGAGGGCATGCAGATGGGTCTAGCTCCTTCAGTTCTGGAGACCCAAGTTCTGGGGTCTCAGGACAGGAGCTGCCTCCCTAACTTTCCACTCTCCCTCTTCTTTACCTGCCACTTGCCGGAGTGCGCAGCTCCCACGCCTACCTCCCAACCTGAGATTCAACGGTGCTGTCTCCCAGGAACCTGGCAGCCACATCCCTCCCTCCTGCCTCATGCTTGTTTGGTCACTGGGGCTCTGAGTTAGACCTGGAGGTTTTCCAACTATGCTTGTATATCCCCAGGGCCTGGGGAAGGCAAGAGTGAGCCACCCACCACCCCAGCTTTTGATCTTGCTTCAAATTACAGGTCAAACCTTTTGACTGTTTCTGGCTCTCTCCCTCACCAACTGCCCTGTCTCTGGGTTTTCCTTTCCCTATTTTAGGTGCCTCTGGAATCTTGGCACTGTGAGGCCTGCACCAGCAATCTCTGTCATTGCTGTGGCCTCTCCTCCTGCTTGCAAGGAGCTCACTTCAGCTAAGGAAATGGGTGCATGGAAGGCAGAAGTGAAGGAGGCCCTCAATCACAGATACCATGCCAGAAACACCTGCTACTGCTTCTCTTCATATGTGCAAGGGAGAAAACTCCCGAGTTGGCTTGCCCAGTAATTAGTTATAGAATTGGCTTATGAACAAACAGTTTCAACTTTCCTGTAGGCACCTGAGTACATACACATACACACACACATACTGACACACCTACACTACAAACTGATTTTTTTCCTTCAATGGAGGGATAATTTTTGACAAATAATATCTAGCTAGTGGCTTGAATAAGGGAAGACTGGCCAAAAGGGGTAACTGCAAGTAATAGAAAAATAGATTTTTTTTTTTCTCCTTATGTAATACTAAGCTATAGCTTCGGTTCAGAGATTCAGCAATAACTTTTGACTGTAATTCTTTTGGTCTTATCCCCATGCTTGTTGCTGCATGGGTACAAAATGGCTCTCCCAGCTCCAGCCATCATATCCACCTAAGATGGTTGGGTTGGGTGCTGGGTATACCACACCGGGCTTAGAAGCGATAACATGAGCTTTAAGTGCCAAGCAGTGTTATCCTGTTTAATCCTTACGGTAACTCTCTGAGGTAGGTACTAATGTTATTTCCATTTTATATATGAAGAAACTGAAGCTTAGAGAGGATAAGAACTTTCCCACATCACATAGATGGTAAGTGATGGAACTCGGACTCGAACTCAGTTCTCTCTATGCAAAGTCTTCACCTTTAAATGTTAATCAAGCCTTCAGACTCCATTACATTGTAGAGAGTTAAAATATTATGTAAATACAGCAAACATGCTGTGGAGTTTCTAAAAAAAACAGCGAGAGATTCCTTCAGGCTGCAGAAATGAGTGAGGAGGTGGTGAGACAGCTGAGTCTCAAAGCACACGCGTGACTGGGGCATGAGCAGGAGAGATGGGCATTCCACCCCCATCTGACTTCCTCCTTTTTCTATTCAGGGGAACGACTTGAAGCCTCATAGAAGAGATGCTAAGAGAGCATCCTACAAGCTCTAAAGAGGTCATGTCTTCAGGCTGAAGCAAATTGTACCTTGGGGTATTAAAAGAGCTGCGGCTGTGACTGTGGAAGCTCTGCCCTAATGGTTGAGAAACCACAGAGGACAAAGGGCTTGGAGTACAGGAGAGAAACAAATGTTAGCCCCTTTCTCAAAATGAAAAGGAAGAAATTAAGGATACTAAAAACCTCATCAAACGGCCAATTTTCAGGAAAATTTTACAGTAGATTTTTAAACAGATAAATCAAGCCCAATTAACTAATTTTCTTTTCAGAGTACAACCGCATGGGCTGTTAGATGTTTTTGTGAGTTGTCATTGGTGGACAAATGTACAAGAGAACCAGAGTTATTGGAATGTAGGCCTCTAGTGATGTGCCTGAGGCTTCATATTGATCCAGCCTTGCTTGACACTTATTAATCAATAATTTTGAGGAAGATATAGAAAGGGTGCTTTAAAAATTATAGAAAACACAAAATCCTGGAGGAATAACCTATGATAATAAAATAAAAATTTCAGAAGAGTTTGACAGACAGCCTGGGGCTTAAATAAATGAAATGGAATATAGTAGAGATTCATATAATGTCTGGTGTTAGATTCAGCCCAAGAACTTCAGATGTGTAGGTTCTAGGGTCCTGGCTCATCATTAAGTCATATGAAAAGGACATCACTGACCACAAATCAAACTCAAAGCCAGTATTAAGCAGCATTATATAAAGATAATATTCTTTGTTGTGTGTAGTCTCTGTCCCTGTTCCTTTAGCTTGTGGTCAGCTAGTGGTTTGACAGGGATTTCCTTAAATGCCTTTTTCTTGATTCAACATTTGCTTGGTTGCTATAAACCTTTGACTGTTTTCCAGAGTTCCAACAAATTTGCATCTGACCATTTTTGTTGGTGTTTCTGGTGTTTCTGTGGAGAGATGAGTCGTTGGAGCTTTCTACTCTGCTCTTTCCACTAAGATCACTCCCATACTTGCCACATTTTATTTAGAATATGGATGTCAGCCTTGTATTCATCTCCAGCTAGGCCATACATGTTTTATCATGTGCGACTCCCCACACTGGGGGATAACTTGAGAAAGATGGTGAAGGATCAGAAACTGGTGGTACTTGACCTGGAAACAGTGAAGCTGTGACAGCTGCTGAAAAACTGCAATGGTCTGACACCTGTCTAGTTCCAAAGGTAAAAGTAAGGACCATGGGAGAAGTTGAAAAGACACTGATTTGTGTTCAGTGCTAGGCAATTTTGTGCAGAAAGAGAGTCTATCATGTGTGGTGGTGGCCTCTCCATCTCTGGAAAATTTGAGCAGAGGCCTGCTGACATCTCTTTAAAATGTTGCCGAGGGGATTCTGCACTCAGGGCAGGAAAGGTGAGATGATTTAAGATCCTTTCCATCTCTAAGGTGCTGTCATCGATGTCCATTCTATAGCCTTCAGCTTCTGTCACTAGTTTTTGCTGGTTCTTCTTTATAAAGGCCTATTCTGTTCAACCCCTCCATTACATCCCCACTGCATCAGGCAGACCCTCATTAACTCCTATATGGACCCCTAAAACGGTGCCATAACTGTTCCCACTGCCTCCTGTCTCTCTATCACCCTCCGTCTTGTTAAGTATTATAAGAGCTGGCTCTCTACTGCGCAAATATGATCAATCTCTCTCTTTCCTAAAAAATGCAGATGGTTCCTGCTGCCCATGGGACCAAAATCCAATTCCTGCAGTGGAACACTAGGCCTTTTACAACCAGGCCCTAAACTGCCTTTCCAGACCCAGGTTTTGCATGTCCCACCCTCCCCCTTTTACAGCTCAGCTTAGTCAGGGGATAATCATGATGGAGTATAATGAATGTCTCAGTTGCAGGATTCAGGAAGCATGGGGAATGGGACACTATGGCCAGGACTACATGAGTGTCATGAGGAGATGACATTATTATTGTGCCTTGAAGGAGAATTCACCAGGTGACAAGGGGAGAAAGGGCAGCCCCAAAGGCACCAAGATCACCCTGACGGGTCACACTTCTCTGAATCAGAGAGATGACCAGGGCTCTCTGACGGTTTACAGCATGCTATGTGGAGTTGCTTTTACAATATTTCATTTTAATGTATTTATGTTCCATCTTCTCCAATGAATTCAAGATGAGGAACAGAAAACCTTATGTCATCCTGGTGCATAGACTTGAAATGTTTCCTCATCAGAAAATAACAATGTATAGCAGAAAGGTAAAATAATATAGACTATAGAAAGAAAAAAAAAGTTGAAAAGAAAGAATGCCAGCATAGCAGGAGAGACCGGCCTTGGTGAACTTACTCAGCGAAGGGTCAACAACAAAGAGGACGCAGGCTCTCTTGACTTGATTAGGTCCTGGTTGTGCTTTCCTCAGGGGAAGGCCACTGCGATAAGGAATTAGAAAAAGCCAGCCAATTTTATCCTGCTGTATATAATTACCTTTCCATCTATTTACCCTTGAGGAATTAAAGCAATTATTCATCCTAAAAACACTATGGGCAGCAACACCTCCAATTTTAGCTGTTCCCTCTTCTAATTCAATGTGTAAAGATCAGTAAATGCATAACATTTTAGCAGCTCTTTCCCAGCCCCGTTTTTCTGAGAGAGATTTTCACAGGGGAGGCAGCAATGGCACAGGGGCAACTGCAGTCATCACAATTAAGAGCCAGACCACCAAGTCACGAGTCTCCCAGCTCATCGTGACTCTGGGCAAATCACTTAACCTCTCTGTGCTTTCGTTCCTTCATCTGTAAAGTGGGGATAGTAATAGTATCTATCTCATAGGGCTGTTCAGAGGGTTAAATGAGTCTGTCTGTCTATCTGTGTGTCTATCTGTCCATCCATCCACCCACCCACCCATCATCCATCCATCCATCCATCCATCCATCCATCCATCCATCCATCCATCCATCCATCCATCCATCCATCATCCATCCATCCATCCATCCATCCATCCATCCATCCATCCATCCATCCATCCATCCATCCATCCATCCATCCATCCATCCATCCATCCATCCATCCATCCATCCATCCATCCATCCATCCATCCATCCATCCATCCATCCATCCATGTGTATATGTGTATATATGTATGCGTGTGTGTGTATATATATATCTCACTAAGAATATATAACAATCTGTTGTTCCCCTATCCATCCATCCATCCCATCCATCCATCCATCCATCCATCCATCCATCCATCCATCCATCCATCCATCCATCCATCCATCCATCCATCCATCCATGTGTATATGTGTATATATATGTATGCGTGTGTGTGTATATATATATCTCACTAAGAGTATATAACAATCTGTTCTTCATCCACCCATCCATCCATCCATCCATCCATCCATCCATCCATCCATCCATCCATCCATCCATCCATCCATCCATCCATCCATCCATCCATCCATCCATCCATCCATGTGTATATGTGTATATATATGTATGCGTATGTGTGTGTATATATATATATCTCACTAAGAATATATAACAATATATAACAATCTGTTCTTCCCCTCTTCCTCTGGTCTTCTTCATCTCAATCCTTTATCTGCTCAGGCCAAAATTCTTAGAGGCATCTTTGCTTCATCTCCTCTCATATCCAATCTTTCAGTAAACTCTGTTAGCTCTAGGTTCAGAATATACCCAGAATCCACCACTTCTCAACACCACCATTGCTACCACTCTGGTTTAACCCACCATCCCTCTTGCCCAGATTATTGCTGTAGTCTCCCAACAGTCTCCCTGCTTCCATCCTTGTTCCCCTACAGTTTTTCCTAAGCAAGACAGCCAGAGTAGTCTTTTAAAAACTAGTAGATTATGTCACTCTTTGGCCACATCCTGTGGTGTCTTTCCAAGTCACTAACGGTAAACGGTGGCATCCTTACAATGGTCCTCAGGATCCCTGTGCCTCTTTGACTTGTCATCTGCTATGGTCTTCCTCCTTCACTTCACTTCAGTTACATGGTCTCCTTGCTGTTTCTTGAAAAGGTGGGTTTGCTCTTACTTTAGGGTCTTTGCCCTTGCTCTTCCTTCTGCCTGCAATGCCGTTTCCCCAGATACCTGCACAACTGGTACTCTCAACTCCTTAAAGTCTTGTTCCAATGTCATCTTCTCAGTAAGGACCTCCTTGACCACTGCCACCCACATCACCTACTCATTGGATAGCCTGTTCCCTGTTTTATTTTTATCCACAATATTTATTAACCTGTAAAAAACCAAAACCAAACTGATTTCCATCAAGTCGATTCTGACTCATAGTGACCCTATAGGATAGAGTAGAACCAGCCCATAGAGTTTCCAAGGCTGTAATCTTGCAGGAGCAAATTGTCACATCTGTCTCCCCTCTAGGAGCTGGTGCGTTAACTGCTAACACACTATATAATATACTTTTTCAATTTTTCATTGACCTTCTGTTCTCTCTAAAATGGTGATTCTCAACCAGAGGACATTTGGCAACATATGGAGACACTTTTGGTTGTTGTAACTAGGGGGAGGAGTTGTACTGACACTCAGTGGGTAGAGGCCAGGGATGCTGTGCTACATCCTGTATACACAAAGGACATTCCTCTACAACAAAGATGTCCATAGAGCCAAGGCCGAGAAACCCTGATCTAGAATGTAAGATCCATGAGGGCAAGGATTGTTGTCCCCTGTTTTATTTATTTCTTTATCTCCAGCACCTAGAACAGGATACACACATGCACACACACACAGATGCACACACACATTTGTTTATATAACATATCACAAAATATGGAAACCCTGGTGGCGTAGTGGTTAAGTGCTATGGCTGCTAACCAAAAGGTCAGCAGTTCGAATCCGCCAGGCGCTCCTTGGAAACTCTATGGGGCAGTTCTACTCTGTCCTACAGGGTCACTATGAGTCGGAATTGACTCAATGGCAGTGGGTATCACAAAATAATATATATTAAATAATATATAATTAAAAAAAAAACAAACCCATTGCCTTCCAGTTGATTCGACTCATAGTGACCCTATAGGACAGAGTAGAACTGCCCCACAAGGCTTCCAAGGAGCAGCTAGTGGATTCGAACTGCCGACCTTTTAGTTAGCAGCAAAGCTCTTAACCACTGCATCACCAGGGCTCCATAATATAATTAAGTATCAGTAATAATATAGTATAATAATAGCTGCTCCATAAATGTTGTTGAACAGTGTTTAGCACATAGTCAACACTCAGTAAATATTACTTGTTATGTTATTATTATTTCTTAGTTTCCACAAGTAAGATTTTCAGGAAAATTTTTGCCCTTCTCCTGAGATAGTGTAATAAAGTGCAAGGAGTATTGGATTTGCATTAAAAGACCTGTGTCTGAGTCTCACTTTTGGCATATTAGCTGTGTGTCTCTCGGCAAGTCACATAACTTCTCTGAAATTTAGTTTTTTCATCAGTTGGGTTGGGATAAAATGCTTTCCTTTTTATCTGGCAAGCTGTTGAAATGAGCAAATATGATGATGTATAAAAGTGCTTATAAACGCACTAGATACATTTAAGTTATTGCCATTATGTGCCTCTTAAATGGAAAACCAATTGACTTTACCTTGATTGACAATCTTAGATTGGTTATAAAGATCCTATTATCCAGGGCCTATTTTTCATAATTTGAGAGGTTTCCATTTCTGCCCATATGGCACTCTGGCCTTAGACAGGTATCTTGAGAGAGGAAAAGGAGCAGGAGACATCTTTTTAAAATACATTGCACATATCACATATATTTCACTGAACAGCTTTTGCATTTAAAAATTCAGACAATATGCTCAACATTATCCTAATAAATTTTCTATCTTAAGTAACACCTCTCAGACGTATACTGAGAAAAAATAATTAAAGAAAAAGTAATAAGACAGAGATTGTAACAAAAAGGAGGGGTTGGATTGTAAATCAAGGGCCTCGACTCTTAGCCATGATCAAGGCTGCCTTTGAGTGCAAGGATCCCATATGTTTGGTTGGGACATATGCGTTCTTGCAATATGACTGCATTCTCCTTATGAATGAAACATCAAAAGACACATGGCCATAGATGCCAGTGTGCAATAATGTTGGCGAATGTATGCCTCGGAGAACAGAAATAGCCAACGAACAGCTTTCTTCATCGTTCATGGAGCTGTTAGAAGCAAAGCTGAAGGGAGTGTATTGCGCCTGGTTGGCAATGAATAGCCGCTCCTAACAGATCACCAAAAGGCCTTTGGCTAAAAATCTAGAACATCAAAGAGTGAGTGGTGTGGCCTGGCCAACCACCTGGGACAAGGTACTTTGTTCCAGAAGCATGTCTCACAGTTTCACCTTACTGGCTGAGTGGGGATTAAACCTGAAAGAGCCTTTGGAGAAGCTGATATCAAATGAATGTAAATATTATTCACCTAGCAACATAGTTCAGCGTTTTTCTTTTTCTTTTAAATTTTTGGCTCCTTCACGTAGTTGTTGTTCTTTCCTTTAGTTGTCAGTTTCTTCATTTATTCATTCAACAACTATTTACTGAATTCGTTATTCGTGCTGGGCAGTGTTCTAAGTCCCAAGAATTTTGCAGTAAACAAGACAGATAAGTAACCTGACCTTGTGGAGCTTATAATCTGAGAAAATAAGCTAATAAACAAATAAATAAACCATATAATTTAGAATAGATTAAGTGCTGTGAAGAAACCGGGCAGTGTGATAGAATGTATTTGCATTGCACAGGAGGACAACATCAGGAAGGGGCAGTGAGTGAAGACCTTCTTGAAGAGCTGAGGCTTAAGTGAGGAAGGGACCCAGCAGGGCAACGTGCTGGGGAAGAAGTGTTGGGGAGAGGAGATTGTACATTCAAAGAGCCAGTAGTAGGAACAAGTTAGCAGAAAGCAAGCCACGTGTCTGGAGCAGTGAGCGAGGGAAGAAGAGGAAGCAAAGGGGCCAGGTCATGCAGAGCGTCGAAGGCCATGCTGTGGGTTGAACTCGTGGCTGTTTAGGACAATGGGAAGTTGTTGAAGTACTTTACACAGAGGAGTGAGATGATCTGATTTACATTATGAAAAGACCTCTCTGGCTGCTCTGTAGAGAAGAGGTTGTGGATGGGAGAGGAGAGGCAGAGAGACCAGCTGGGGGCTGTTGTAGCAAGAGATAGAGGTGGCTTGGAGTAGGGCAGTGGCAGAGGAGATGGGAGCAGTACATGAATTTGAAATATACTTTGAGGCAGAAAAACAGACCTTTTGAATGGAATAAACACAAACATTAATGGAAAGGGAATATCAAGGATGTCTCCTGGGTTTTTGGCTTAAGCAACAGGGTTAGCAGATGAACACTTAACAACTGTGCTACCAGGGCTCCATGAGGTGCCAGGTAAGTTAGAAGCAGAAAAGAAGCACAACTGTCAAGAATTGAGTTGTGTCCCCCCCAAAATATGTGTCAACTTGATTAGGCCATGGTTCCCAGTATTGTATGGTTGTCCTCCATTTTGTGATTGTGATTTTATGTTAAGAGGATTAGGGTGGGATTGTAACACCACCCTTACTCAGGTCACCTCCCTGATCCACTGTAAAGGGAGTTTCCCTGAGGTGTGGCCGGCACCACCTTTTATCTCTCAAGAGGTAAACTGAAAGGGAAGCAAGCAGAGAGTTGGGGAACTCATACCTCCAAGAAAGCAGCACCAGGAGCGGAGTGCGTCCTTTGGACCTGGGGTCCCTGCGCCTGGGAAGCTCCTCCACCACGGGAAGATTGAGGACAAGGAATCTTCCTCTATAGCTGACGGAGAAAGCCTTCCTCTGGAACTGACACCCTGAATTTGGACTTGGAACCTACTAGACTGTGAGAGAATAAACTTCTCTTTGTTAAAGTCATCTATGTGTGGTATTTCTGTTATAGCAGCACTAGATGACTAAGACAACACCCAACGCTGGATTTGACAATTCAGGTTATTGGTGAATGGTTTCAGCGGAGTGGTTGGGGCAGAAATCTTCAGGATAAGGAATGAAGGTTTGAAAGGTTGAGGTTAGGAAGGGGTGGGGGACAGCAGTCTTTCAATAATTTTACATGAGAATGAATAGAGAAAGATGATTGCTAGAGGGGAACACTGAACCTAGAAAGAGTGATTTTAGGATGGAAGAAACTTAAGCCCAAGAAGAAGGAGGCGGTAGAGTGGGAGTAGTTGAAGAGACAAGGAGAGGGAATGATTGATAGAGCAGAGCCCCAAAGCCTCTTTACTAATAGCTATCATTTATCTTACTTTTGCCCAATATTGGACAGGACATCTATACGTGTGTGTGTGTGTTAATCATATGGTACATTTTTTGGGCAACAGTGACCAGACTTTCAAGAACTATTTTAGAGTATGTTCTGTTGTTTCTTTCTTTTAGTATCTAAGAAGGGAACATTATGGAAGCCTTTACGATGAATGATTCATTTTTCATTTAACACTGGCAAACCCTCCGATCTGGCAAGTAAGTTTGTTGTAATCTTGTGCCTATATCCAGAAAATTATTAAAATAGCAGGAGGGGAGTGTATTAGTTGGGATTCTCAATTGCAAGCAACAGAAATCCACTCTGGATGATTTAAACAGAACAGAAATGTATTAAAAGGATATTGAGCAGCTCACAAAATCTGCAAGAGGACTGGAGAACCAGATTGGATTCCATGTCACCAGGAACAATATTCAAAACCAATGGATTCCACTGCCGCTGTGTCCAATAGGATAGCTCCTAGCTACACGTGGCTACTGAGCACTTGACCTGTGGCTGGTCCTAATGGAGATGTGCTGTGAGCTTAAAATACACATTGGATTTCAAAGACTTCATATAAAAAAAAGAAAGTAATGTATCTCATTAATAAATGTTTAATGTTGATTAATTTCAGAACATGGAGGAATCTGGAAGGCATTATGCTGAGTGAAATTAGTCAGTTGCAAAAGGACAAATATTGTACGAGACCAGCATTATAAAAACTCAAAAAATAGTTTAAACAGAGAAGAAAATATTCTTTGATGGTTACCAGAGTGGGGAGGGAAGGAGGGAGAGGGGTTTTCACCAATTAGATAGTAGATAAGAACTATTTTAGGTGAAGGGAAAGACACCTACAGGAGACGTCAGCACAATTGGATTAAACTAAAAGCAAAGAAGTTTCCTGAATAAACTGAAAGCTTCAAAGGCCAGGGTAGCAGGGGTGGGGGTTCAGGGACCATGGTTTCAGGGGACATCTAAGTCAATTGGCATAATAAAATCTATTAAGAAAACATTCTGCATCCACTTTGGAGAGTGGCATCTGGGGTCTAAAATGCTAGCAAGTGGCCCTCTAAGATGCATCAGTTGGTCTCAATCCACTTGGAGCAAAGGAGAATGAAGAACACCAAAGACACAAGGTAATTATGAGCCGGAGAGACTGAAAGGGCCACATAAACCAGAGACTCCATCAGCCTGAGATCAGAAGAATTAGGTGATGCCTGGCCACAATCGATGACTGCCCTGACAGGGAACACAACAGAGAACCCCTGAGGGAGCAGGAAAGCAGTGGGATGCAGACCCCAAATTCTGGTGAAAAGACCAGACTTAATGGTCTGACTGAGACTAGAAGGACCCCAGAGGTCATGGTTCCCAGGCTTTCTGTTAGCCCAAGACAGGAACCATTGCCAAAGCCAACTCTTCAGACAGGGATTGGACTGGACTATAGGATAGAATATGATACTGGTGAAGAATCAGCTTCTTGGGTCAAGTAGACACATGAGACTATGTGGGCAGCTCTTGTCTGGAGAAGAGATGAGAGGGCAGAGGAGGTCAGAAGCTGGCCAAATGGACACGAAAATAGAGAGTGGAGGGGAGGAGTGTACTGTCTCATTACAGGGAGAACAACTAGGAATATATAGCAAGGTGTATATAAGTTTTTGTATGAGAGACTGATTTGGTTTGTAAACTTTCACTTAAAGCTCAATAAAGATTAAAAAAAATAAATGCTTAATGTTGATTAAATGTTGAAATTTTAATATTTGGATAGATTGGGCTAAATAAAATATATTAAAATCAACTTCAGCTTTTTTTTTTTTAACTTTTTAACTTAGTAACTAGAAAAATTTAAATTACAAATGGAAAACTGGCAAACTTCCTCTGCTTTGTAATGATCAAAGCAGATCACAAAGTCAATTCAGATATTCAAGAGGAAAAAAAACAGACTTTAGCTCTTGATGGGAGGGGTGGCGTGCACAGAAAGGAATGGGAGGAATTGTTGGTGGCCAACCTGGAAAACGTCTGTGAGTATCTGCTCTCTGCTTTCTTCAAGGGGCCTTGCATCTTTGTACTGAGTACTGGGGATTTGATGAGGGTATGTGATTCTCCAGCTTGATGGTTCAGGCCAAGCTTCAGTCATGTATAGAGTCTTTTGTTATACAAATCAAGTAGGACCTTAGTGGGCTGCCCATCTCTTTTGATCCTAGAGAACCTCATGACCAGTTCTACCATCATATATCACATTTATCAGTCAGAGCATTCTGTTAACCAGGCCTACCTTACTACGTATTATGGTAACCATGTTCCGCTTGCTCTGGCATTTAAGTGCTATGACTTTGCCTCTGTCATCACAGGGCCCTCACA
Organism: Elephas maximus indicus; assembly: GCF_024166365.1. NCBI lineage: Eukaryota > Metazoa > Chordata > Mammalia > Proboscidea > Elephantidae > Elephas > Elephas maximus. The sequence goes on along the minus strand of NC_064835.1, from coordinate 76,660,823 downwards.
CACCTACTGACTTCAAGAGCCCATTTCCACTGCAGTGCCTTCCACCAGCATCCCTAGCCTGCATGGAAGAAGCACCACAGTGCTTTTCAGATATTGGTGTTCTTCTCACCAATGAACTTCTTGTGCCTTGATGAAGAAAGTGTCCCCAGGCCCTCTTGGAGGTTCATAACTGGAGGATAGGTGAGCAGATTTCATAAGATAATTTCACTCCAACATTCTCAGTTTTTCAAGTCTTTGTATTTTTCCCCACATTATACACATGAATTTCTAGCTTCTCAGCTTCATTTCTCATATACTACCATTAAGTCTAAGTTTAAATCAAGAAATACTGTAGTGCAAACAATTAAAACCAGCCCAGCTGTTTGAACTGGCACGCTGTTCCAGAATCTCTCATGCGATGAATTCAGCTCAACCTACAACTAGATTCTTCCATCCTTGTTTGAGCATTTCCAGAATCCATTCCTACATGTACTCACCAGATTTTTATAGCTGAAAAAAAAAAAAAAAACAATAAAATCTTCTGAGTCTTTTAATGATAAGTATTCCTCCTTGCTGACGTGAGAGCTACCCTCAGGTAGCAGGTCTCAATCAATGTCCTGTGGCATTCCTTTTTACCTAGTCTTCATTGCTTCTCTTTTCCCTTTCCTCAGCAGCTTTTCCAAAACGTTTTTCAATTTCCTCAAGCTCCTCTCTTCCCTGCATAGTAACCTACTCCTGCAAAGTCCCACTCTTGCCCAGCAGACAATTGAGCCTCCTGTTTCATAGGGCCCCAGCATTAGTAGTTTTGAGCAATGTTATGTTCTGCCTCTTCTGCACTGATCTTAATGCCTGTACCTTCCTTCCTCTCCAGCTTCACTCTCCAAGTACATCCCAACCTATAGCTTCTTTTGTTTCTTTCCCCAAAGACCCTCCTTCCACCATCCACTGGCTGAAAACCTATAATTCATGTATTCCAAATAGAAAATGAATTGGCTGGTTCCAGAATATCCTTATTTCTCCAAAATTCTGACTTCAGGTTGATGTCAACCAAACTCATCTTGGATGTTGATACTTAAAAGCATTTAGCAAAATCTTCACATTGATGAGGAGGGTGGTAAAAATTGGGAGACTGAAGAACTAAATGAAAAACCCATTGCCATCAAGTTGATTCCGACTCATAGCAACCCTGAGCCCTGGTGGTACAGTGGTTAAGTGCTAAAGCTGCTAACCGGAATGTTGTTAGTTGGAATTCACCAGCTGCTCCTTGGAAATACTACGGGTACTTCTAATCTGTCCTGTAGGGTCACTATGAGTTGAAAGTGACTCAATGGCAACTGTTTTTTTTTTTTTTTTGGTAAGGTTAGGATATAACTGGCCCATAGGGTTTCTAAGGCTGTAAATCCTTTCAGAAGCAGACTGCCACATCTTTCTCCTGTGGAGCGGCTGGTAGGTTCAAAACAATGACGTTTCAGTTAGTAGCTGAGTGCTTTTACCATTGTGCCACCAAGGCTCCTCTGAAGAATCAAGGAGATTTAGTTTCAAATGAAAATGTCATTGCAAAACCAGCGACACTGACTCTGTGTACCAACAGCAGCTGTGAATCTTCCAAGAAAATAAGCGACAAATGTTGCTGCCTTATGCAAGGGATGTTATTGGTATGAGAAATCAGACTGAGTTTCTAGTTGATAGTTCTTCAGATCCTCAGAGCTTTCTACAGTAAGAACTGGTCCTTGACCAAGTGGAAGTTGGCTGTGACTATTGCTTTCTCTATAGGAATCTAAAAAGAACATGGCTTCATCTCTGCCCTCTTCAGAGGTAAGGGACAACGGAGTGACCCAGACTTTGTTAGTTAGAGTGTGCCAAGAAGGTTAAAGATGGAATTAGCTGAGGCCTCTGAAACTCTGAAGAAAACACAGAAGAGGTCTTTTCTAATCTTCAGAACAAAGAGGAGAAAAGGGTACGGCCCACTGTTTGGGGCAGAGGGTGGAATGTCATCTGATGATGGCAGTGTGGAAATAGGACTCTCCATATTTTGTCTCCTTTCTCTCTCAAGGAGAGTGATCTTCAAATGATGAAGGGCAGAAGGGACACTGGTAAAGAGAAAATTGGAGCCCAAGGTAGGAGAGGATAGCTGCAGAGGGAATTTACCTCTTCAGGCCTTGACAAATTACAGTCCAGTATCCTGAGAGAATTTTGTGGTGATGATACCTGAAGCAGTTCCGGTAAGCCTTAGGAAATGGTACAGCAGTTGTTCTCTCTTAGAGGGCATATAACGATCACTGGAGTCTTGTCGAACTACACACATCTATCTCTTGCCCGTTAGGTAAAGACATTCAAAAGAATAAGAGAATCCGCAGAGCTGAGACAAGAAAATGTCCTAAATTTTAACAAGAGGGAAAAAAGTGGATTCAGGAAATTTTCAGATATTTCCCACCGACAGAAACCCTCTCTCTATCCTCAGAACTGTGGTAGCAGTTTCCTAGGTTAAGATGGTCCTGTGGATGCATTGGAGACCCAGACCCAGTGAACTTGAACTTAGGCATGAGTGTGGAAGGGTTTGGAAGTTTGCAGCCAGGGTGGACCTTGTTGGTTCAAGGCAGTTCTCGTTCAGTTGTAAAGGGGCCAAGCCACCGTTGTTGTTCTGGAGGCTGAGTCTCCTCTCCTTTAGGCTTTGTCACTCCAGAGTATTGGGCAAGTGGCAGTCAGGATGTGGCAAGGCATAGTATTAATGGCATTCATTCATTCCTACTGTTTGATAGAATTCCTGGAGTTCCTGAGAGCAGGGAAAATACAGGGACTTAGTATTCCTTGATCAAACAAACAAACAACAACAACAATAAAAAAACAAACCCATTGCCATTGAGTCAATTCCAACCCACAGTGTCCCTACAGGGAAGAGTAGAACTGCCCCATAGGGTTTCCAAGGGGTGGCTGGTGGATTCAAACTGCCGACATTTTGGTTAGCAGCCAAGCTCTTAACCACTGCACCACCAGGGCTCCGCAATGTTTCTTGATCATCAGATGCCAAATGCAGTTAAGTCCTTTTACATACGTGATCTCATTTACTTCTCAAAACAACCCTAAGAGGTAGGATGTATTACCCCTGTTTTGCAGATAAGGCTCAGGTTGGAAATCTGCCAAAGGCCCTGTGGTGGAAAGTGATAGAACTGTGATGTCAACTGCTATCTGGCTGAGCCAAAGCCCAGTCTCAGAGCCTCAAGCGCTGCTTCTCAGACTGTGATATTCATAGAAATCTCCCAGTTGGCTTGTTAAAATGCAGGTTCTGTTTCAGCAGTTTCTGGGCCTGAGACCCTGCCATTTTATACAAGCTCCTGGGTGATGCTGATGCTGCTGGTCAGGGGCAATAAGAGTAAGAAGGATTTAAGTGGCAGGTATTATAACCACCGCTCTCAGAAAAGCCTTCCTTATACACTCAAATGGCTAACTTGCTTGGGTATGAATCACATCTTTGCCAAGTGTCAGAGAGTTTTGGGAAAGGGGTTATTTGTGTAACTGGGCACAGAATGATGAGTGTGTAAGCTCGCTGGCCTGACACCTACCTTTACCCCTGCTACTGCCAAGGCCAGTGGGGAAGCTTGCCCTTGTTCCTGCAAATCGGCTTTTTGAAAGTGGTGGTGCCTGGGCTCTCAGCCTAGAGCACCGCCATTTGCCATCACATAAAGGATGAATTAGCATTTGCTTGGTTGAAAGATTTTTAAGAAGTCCTTTGAAAAACCTGCATTTTGAGGTAGCCAGTTGGGACATCTGACTTCCTGAAGACAAGAAAAATGCATAATCTCTTTGAGTTTGTGGGATCCCCTCCATTCCTTCTGGGGCCTTTGGAAATGCTCATGGTAGACTCTCGTGATGACCTGGGACTTGTCAGCAGTCAAGCTGGAGGCTTGTCGCCGCAGGGAGCTGTGTTCCCTCAGGACAGTCATCTGAGGACACTCAGGTTTCATCCTCATTTATACTGCCTGGGGCACCCAGCCCTGGTGGCACACACAAAAGTTGGTGGTCCGAGCCCACCCAGTGGTGCCTTGGGAAAAAGTTCACACCATGAAAACCCTGTGGAGAAATTTTACTCTGCACACATGGGGTCGCCATGAGCATGAGTTGGAATTGACTTGACAGCAACTTTTTTTTTTTTTTGGTCACTCAGGAGCTGACACTCCAGGGCTGAGCACTGGTCCATGCTGCCTGTGGCAAAACACCTCACAGGACTTCTGGTAAGGTAGGTCACCTCTCTCTACCTCAGCTTTTCAACTTTTCCCTCTAGGGCCTTACAGAATGTTTGCACAAAGAAGCGTCTTTAGAGATCTCCAGTCCATTCTCTCCCTTTCACAGAAGAAAAAAACTGAAGCACAGAGAGGGGAGATTATTTATCTCAGGCTGTAGAAAGTTATTGGCAAAACTGAGAGCAGACCTGGGCACAGGTTTCCTAACACTAAGCCCGTTGTTCTCTCCTCTACATACCAAAGTTTTTAGGAGGGTCAAGTTAATCATAATTGTCAGGCACATGACATAATGGTTAAGGCCATGTAACTTGGTACAAGATAGTTATGGGTTCAAGTCCTAGCACAACCATTTGCTAACTGTGTTACCTAAGGCAGGTTATTTAACCTCTCCTGGGCCTCAGTTTCTTTATCTTTAAAATGGGGACTACATGTGGTTTGGTGGACAGTGAGTGGATGAGTGAGAGCTTTGAAGTACAATTGGGAGCTATTTTTTCCAAAAAAAATTTTTTTTTTTAATTGTTCTTTTGATGAAGCCTTACAGAGCAAATTAGTTTCTCATTAAACAATTAATACACATATTGTTTTGTGACATTGGTTGCCAACCCTGCAACGTGTCGACCCTCTTCCCTTCTCCACCTTGGGTTCCCCATTTCTACTCGCCCAGCTTTCCTGTCTCCTCCTGCCTTCTTGTCTCTGGACTGGTGTGCCCATTTAGTCTCGCATGCATGGCTGAGTTACGTGTATTATTACAACTGGGAACTTTGAAGGATGTGGCCAGGAAATGAAGGAAGCAAGCACTATGGATGTGTCATGGTTCCTTCTGTCTGGGATTTTAGAGGAGAGAGGTGGAATAAAGAGAGAAGACAATCTCTGTAGCCCCCACGGGGAGAGTGGGAGGATATATTTTATGGTTCAATGTCTTAAGGGAAGAGTCAGAGCATAATGACTCAGAGCACAGGCTTCGGTGCCAGGCAGACCAGAGCCTGAATTCTGACTCCTCCATTGTGTGGCCTTAAGTGAGGATGCCCTTAACATCTGTTTCCTTGTGGGTGAATGAAGATACTTAAGATAGATATTGTTTGTTGAGGTTTTGAGGATAACTGGGATAATACATGTGAAGCACATTATATGGCATTGCTAGTATTCTACTCTGTCCTATATGGTCCCTATGGGTCGGAATCGACTCCACGGCACTGGGTTGCTGGGAGTATTCAATAAGCATTATCTATCTATCTTTCATTGTCATCATAATCAAAAGCAATAAAGAATGAGAGAAATTTCTGGGAAAGGTGGAGACCTTGATTATTCATTGGGATAACCCCCGAGAGCGTAATATGCCTTGAATTAAGGAGTTCGATGTAGCCTTAGGAAGAACAAAGGGAATGGATTTATTCTGGAAATTATGTTAGGAGGAAATAAGTCAGGGATGAGGGAAGAACTCAGCAGATCCTGGGGTTTTGGAATCCAAGTTCAGAACCAATTGAGATACAGTTTATACAAGTAGGCAGGTCGAGATCAAAATATCCATCCGATAAATCGTGTTGATGGGCACGGCTTACATCTGGCTGAACGGCTTGTGAACACCCTTCCTGTCTTCCTGATGGCCTGAAAAAACAACAAACATATAAACAAAAAACATCTTCACTGAGTTGATTCTGACTCATGGCGACCCTATAAGACAGAGTAGAACTGCTCCATAGTGTTGCCAAGGAGTGGCTGGTGGATTCAAACTGCTGACCTTTTTTGGTGGTCTAAACCAAACCAAACCCATTGCCGTCGAGTCGATTCTGACTCATAGTGGCCCTATAGGACAGAGTAGAACTGTCTCATAGGGTTTCCAAGGAGCAGCTGGTGGATTTGAACTGCCGACCTTTCGGTTAGTAGACTAAACTCTTAACCACTGTGCCACCAGGGTTCCTTTTGGTGATCTAGTCCCGGGAAAATCCATGTGGAGTAAGGTTGGGTCTGTAGAACATGGGAAGACCCAGCATTGCTACCCACTAATGGTACAGTGGGAAGAGGGATTGGAGCCCCCTCTTTGGGACTGTTGACAGAGGTAGAGAAACTAGACCAGTAACTGTACCCACCAACCAGGTAATGCATTTCTCTGTGGGAGAAATAAGGATAGAACAAGATGCCAAAAGTGTTTGAGGCGAAGCCTTCCACATGGAAACCAGAGGAATGGGGAATAAATGTCCCAACCCCCCAAAAAAGATCAAGAATAAAGACTTTAAAAATTTTTCATTGGAGTGCAGTGGTGGAATTAGGAAGCCTATTGATCTCCATTTTAAAATTACTGTGAAGAATTAAATTGAAGTTATAGGTTTAGGGTATATGCTAGAGAATAAAAAGATGAATTAGAACTGTGTCATGGAAAGGACAGAATTAGCGAATTCTAGGTTAAGGTCCCAAAATGAGTAGCATAAAAGACCAAAATGTGGTATTTAAAAAAAAAAAACAAACAAACCTATAGCCTCTAAGTTGATCCTGACTGATGATGATCCCATGTGCCACAGAGTAGAACTGCTCCATGGGACTTTCCTGACTGTAATCTTTACAGAAGCAGATTGCTGACTCTTTCTTCCATGGTGCTGCTGGGTGAGTTCAAACTGCCAACCTTTAGGTTAGCCGTTGGGCATAAACCATTTGCACTACCCAGGGACCGCTAAAACCTGGTGTCAAAGTAGTTAAATAAACCATCTAGGAATAAATGTTCTAGTGTGGAGAACCAGGACACAATGCTGTCTTCTATTAAAAAAAAAAAGGAAAGGAATATATTTATACCAGCTTCCAAGAGGATGTTATAATAAAAGGAAGACCAAATCAAAAACCCTTTGCTGTCAAGTTGATTCTGACTCATAGCGACCCTATGGGACTGAGTAGAACTGCCCCATAGGGTTTCCAAGGAGCTGCTGGTGAATTCGAACTGTTGACCTTTGGTTAGCAGCCTGAGGTCTTAACCACTACATCACCTGAGCTCCAAAAAGGAGACCCATAAAAGCCCGTTGCCATATAGTTGATTCGGATTCATAGTGACCCTATAGGACAGAGTAGAACTGCCCCATAGAGTTTCCAGGGAGGTGCTGGTGAATTAGAACTGCCAACCTTTTGGTTACCAGCTGTAGCACTTAACCACTGCACAACCAGGGTTTCCAAAAGGGAGACAGTTGGGTCTGAAATAAAAGATGAAAAGAGATAACTGAGTTAGTAGCATACCACCAAGATTAGTGAAGGAATTCTGGGAACGCAAAAGAGGTTAGCAAGCGGGAGCAAGGGGGTGGGGGCAAAATGAACAAGGTTTATTTCAGGGCATAGTGGAGATAAATGAAGAGAAATAGATGAAGTAACTAAGGATGAGCAAAAAGTTCATCAGGAAAATAATCGAGGAAAGGAGTGTAAGTGTACTCATTTCAGGAGTGTTAGATTGGGGGTGGGAATGGTAATGAACAATTCTAGTCAGAATTCAAAACCAAATCAACAAACCAGTTGGCATCAAGTTGATTCTGACTCATGGTTACCCCATGTGTGTCAGAGAACAGCTGCACGCTGTAGGGTTTCCAATGGCTGTGATCTTTCGGAAGTAGATTATCAGGCCTTTCTTCCAAAGTGCCACTGGGTGGGCTCAGACTGCCAACCTTTCGGTTAGTAGCTGACCTCTTAACTGTTTGTGCCACCCAGGAGACCCCAGTTAGAATAGGAGGAAAGAAAAAACAAGAGATATGTTCGTTATAAGAGAAGCTTGGTTTTTTCCTAGCAGCGGTTGGGGGGGGGGGATGCATTAAAATACCTATATATTAAAAACACCAAGGTACGTGTTCTAAGCTTCAGCTGCCATGCTTTTCACCTGCTTATTCCAGCCAACAAACAGGCAGGCATCCAGGTATCATGTGAAAATTGTGTTTTCTAATTTATAAATGTTGACTCTAACAGGCAACTTACAGGTGCTTGTAGGGATGGATTCATTTTGAACATTTATTTACTAAATCTTTTTCACATTAATAATTTGAATAAATGTGAATAATTGGTAGAATTCTTATAGATTGTAAGGTTAAACGCCTGTCACCTATCACGTAAAAAATTGTGTCAAGATATTGTGTGTGTTTCTGAGTATTTAACTTGACCGAATTATTTTATGCATTTGATTGTTGAAGGTTTAAAAATTTTATGATGTGTAAAAATGGGTGAACTCTTAGGAGCCATAAAGACATGGTAATGAAACATTGGAGGAGAAATCTAATAGTCTGTGAGTTCAAAATGAAACTGTATAATGATGAACAGAGAGAGAGAGAGATGGAAAAAAGAAGATGATTGGAAGTGAGAAGGATGGAACACTCCAGGGCAAATCAAGGAGAAGTGCCAGTCAATACTCAACAAGCTATAATCAATGTGGAAGAACATAGGAGACATGATTATTCAACCTGTATAATGGTTATAGACACATACCTCATTCCACCAGATACAAAGAGGCCTCTTATATTCAAAACTGCATTGTTACCTTTTACATTTGAAAAATCCATTAACCAGTGACAGGACCGAGTTTCTAAGAGAATCTGCTTATGCCTTCTCCAAATTGTTACTCTCTTGATATAAGAGGCTGTAAGGACCAGGGTAAGAGGTTTGATGTTTGACTAGTGGGTGTCCCCAAAACAGAACAGTAACTGCAGGAGAGAACAAAGAAATGATAGATGAAAATTTTCCAGACCATGAGTCTTCATCTTGGAAGGCCAACAGAGTGTCTAGCTATTACACATAGACTCTATCATTATGCATGTCTTGGTGTACTTGTGTGGCCGTTTCCAGGGTTGATGCCTAGAATGGAATTTTCAGTTGTAGGTCACACATAGAGACACACACACGTGCACACAGACATCATATTCCAGGACATTAAGGATGAAGAAAAGTTATAAAAACCTTCCAGTGAGATCTTTATGCAAAAGTCTCCACAGATCTTTATTTAAAATTTTGATGTTTTGTTCATCATGGATTTTTTGCATCAATTTTGAGCTTGAGAAATATTGTATTAAAATATTATTTACCTTGATTACTGAATATTTTGGCACCCCCCCTTAAATATTGTGCTTGAGGTAAGTGCCTCACTCTTGTTATTCTAGTCTTGGCTACTGAATATCCTAGTCTTGGCACTGAATAGAAGCTCCCAATTAATGGATTTTATACATTTTTTCCTTTGTAGTTAACATTTTAAGAAAGTGTTTAAGAAATATTTGCTTATCCCAAGATCAAGAAAATATTCTACCATGTTTTTCTTTCAGAAGCCTTATTGTTTATTTTCTTTCAGTGCTTTAAAGATGTCATCTTTAAAGATGTTATCTTTTGGCTTGTGTAGCTTCATTCTTCTGTGTGTGATGTACCTTTTCTCTTTGGTTGCTTTCAAGGTTTTCTCTTTGTCTTTGATGTTTAGTTTGTCTATAAAGGAGCCCTGGTGGCACAATGGTTAAGTGCCGGGCTCCTAATCGAAAGTTGACCGTTCAAACCCACCCAGCAGCTCAGCAGGAGAAAATTCTGGTGACCTGTTCTCATTAAGATTACAGTCCAGAAAACTCTATTCGACAGTCAAAAATCAACTCAGCAGAGCACCTAATAATCATGGCAACAATGAGAACATGTGTGTGTTGGTGTTTATCCTACTTGGTGTCTCTGAACTTCTTAAATCTGTGGTTTGGTGTCTGTCATTCGTTTTGGATAATTCTCAATCCCTCCCAACCTTTTTTTGTTTGTTTTCTTCTGTCCCATTCTCTCTCTTTTTCCTCTCCTCCTGTGATTCCAATTACATGTATGCTAGGCCATTTGATAGTGTCCCATAGCAATTAGGTACTCTGTTCTGTTGCTTTTCCCGCCTTTTTTTTTTTTTTTCTCTTTGTGCTTCCGTTTGGGTAATTTCTATTGACCTGTTTCCAAGTTTACTGTCTTTTTACTTGGCTATTTCAAGTCTACTGATGAACCTGCTGAAGGTATTTTTCATCTCTGTTACTGCGTTTTTCATTTTTAGCATTTTCATTTGATTCTTACAGTTTCCATCTTTCTGCTGAAATTATTCACCGGATATTGCATGTTCCAACATTTTCTTTAGCTCTTTCAAAGTATTAACTAAAAAAACAAATGAAACCCATCGCTGTTGAGTCAATTCCAATTCATAGTGACCCTATAGGACAGAGTAGAACCACCTCATAAGGGTTTCCAAGGAGCAGCTGGTGGATCTGAACTCCTGACCTTTTGGTTAGCTGCCCAGCTCTTTACCACTGCGGCACCAGGGCCCCTTCAACATCTTAATCATAGTTATTATAATTATTTATCTCATAGTTCAAAAATCTATGTCAGATCTGTTGATTGTTTTGTCTATTGACAGTGTAGATTTTTTTCCCTAGCTTTTTGCATGCCTTGTAAAATTTTGTTGAAAGCCTGGCATCTTGTGTGAGACAGTAGAGACTGGGATAAATGGGTATTATGCTTGGAAATGGACACACCCTTCCTTCTGCTAAGCCTTCAGTGTGGGGGTTTGAGGCAAACTAGTCAGGAATTGGGAGCCCTGGTGGCACTGTGGTTAAGAGCTCAGCTGCTAACCAAAAGGTTGGCAGTTTGACTCCACCAGCTGTTCCTTGGAAACCCTATGGGGCAGTTCTACTCTAGGGTTCCTATGAGTTGGAATAGACTCCAAGGCAACAGTTTTGTTGTTTTTAGTCAGGAGTTGAGCTGGGCTTGGAATTTATTTTGCCTCTGGTTACCTTCAGTGCACCAAGGGCTTCAAATTCCTCTAGTGTTATCTTGTTTTTAGGTGGGGCCTGATTTGCTAAAGGGTTTTTCTCAATGTCTGCTCCGCCCTCAGCTTTTGTTGTTCTTAGGTGCCTTCAAGTCAGTTTCAACTCAATTTGTTGTTGTTAGGTACCTTCAAGTTGGTTTCAACTCATAGCGACCCATTTACAACAGAACAAAACACTGCCCAGTCCTGCATCATCCTCACAGCCGTTGTTATGCTTGAGCCCATTGGTGCAGCCACTGTGTCAATCCATCTCATTGAGTGTCTTCCTTTTTTTTCGATGACCCTCTATGTTACTAAGCATGATGTCCTTCTCCAGGAACTGGTCCCTCCTGATAACATGTTCAAAGTATGGAAGATGTAGTCTTGCCATCCTTGCTTCTGAAGAGCATTCTGACTACACTTATTCCAAGACAGATTTGTTCGTTCTCCTGGAAGTCCATGATATATTCAATATTCTTTGCCAACACCATAATTCAAAGGCATTGATTCTTCTTTGGTCTTCTTTATTCATCGCCCAGCTTTCCCATGCGTATGAGGTGATTGAAAACACCATGGCTTGGGTCAGGTGCACCTTAGTCTTCAAGGTGACATCTTTGCTTTTCAACACTTTAAAGAGGTTTTTTGCAGTAGACTTTCCCAATGCAATGCATGTTTTGATTTCTTGACTGTTACTTCCATGGGCATTGATTGTGGATCCAAGCAAAATGAAATCCTACACAACTTCAACCTTTTCTCCTTTTATCATGATGTTGCTTATTGGTTCAGTTATGAGACTTTTGTTTTCTTTAGGTTGAGGTATAATACATACCGAAGGCTGTGGTCTTTGATCTTCATCAGTAAACGCTTCAAATCCTCTTCACTTTCAGCAAGCAAGGTTGTGTCATCTGCATAAAGCAAGTTGTTAATGAATCTTCCCCCAATCCTGATGCCCCAGTCTTCCTCCTATAGTCCGGCTTCTCAGATTATTTGCTTGGCATACAGATTGAATAGGTATGGCGAAAGGATACAACCCTGATGCACACCTCAGCTTTAGGTCTTCCCTTTGTTCTTTGCCTCAGAGAAAGTCTCTCTCCACACTTTAGCCCTGTCCCTGCAGTATCTCTGTTACTTGTTACTCAATGCTTGTTAGCCTAGCGGTGAATGAGGGCGGAAGATGTTCTTTGTTGTTCTCCAATTAAGTCTCAGACTTAGGCATGCACCGTGTCCATGGGTCTCAGTGGAGTGGCCTTCTCAGGGACCTGCCCTGCTCCCAGCTGTAGTTCTGGCCCAGCACATATTCCTGTCCTCCAGCAGGGGAAGAGGATTTTTTTCTGTTCTTGGTACTGGTTGCAATGCAGTTTCACCAGCGCCCTAAGGACAATAGCGTTATTGCCCTTCCCCAAGAAGCTTAAAGCTTTTGTTAGGTAGAGGGTGCAGGGGAGAAGGATCTGGGCAGGTGTTGTGCCTTTTCTGCCACAGCTGCTGTTCCCATCTCCCAGGCGTGCATCAGGAGGATGTCTTTCTCAGGATTCTTGCAGTCATTGTGTGAGCACTCGGTGAGGTCAGAGGAGAAGAGCCTTTGGGAAGGTGCAAATTCCCCCTAAATCTGTGGTCCGTAGGCATTCTGTATTCTCTGAAAAGCCCACACTTAGCCTTTGACAATTCATTCAATATCTTAGCCGAATTATTCTTAGCAATGTCTGGTGGTATCTGTCCCAGACAAGCGAGCACTCATGCCCATCTCTCTTGTGAAGTGCCTATCTTTCCTTAGATTTTAGGTTAGGCGGCTGCCCTGCCATCTCACATCTCTTGTGGGTTCAAGAAAAGTTGTGAATTTGTAGATTGCCCAACATTTATTTCTTCTTGTTGGTGGTTTAAGGGTGAGAACTTGTCTCTTTCCAGCTTTCCACATCCCAAGTGGAAGCCGATAGGGATAGGCAGTCCATATCCTTTTTACATAGTCTTTGTCTTTCTTAGGGCTTTGATTCCCATTTGTATGTCTTTGATCACAGCTATTTTATATTCTCTTCAGTTTATCATTCTGTAGTCTTAGTTATTAATGGCTCTAATTCTATTGGCTTCATGTGATTATTAAAACTCTTGGTGCCTGAGTTTTGGAGACTGACAGTTCCTCCCCCAGTAGCTCCAGAGTCAGGCCACATACTCAGTACTTTGGTTTTCAGTTTCTATTTTATTTCTTGAATCTGAGAATGTTCACTATATCTTATCCAGATTTTTTTGGAATTTATAGGAGAAGGATTTGCAGGTAAAATGAATGATTGTATTATAGAATCTGAAGCCTCAGAAAACAATTTTAGATCTATCAAGTGTGAGAGATGATTAATTATGCTTTCAAGATCTTAGAAAGATTATATCTCATGCATTCTTTCCTAGGAATTTTTGAAGACGTACTTGAACCAAATGAGGAAATAAAGCAAGAAAGAGGAAGGATACCATGGCTCTAATCCAGATGAACATTTAAGTTCAAAGATAGTGGCAGTGGAATTGACTAGAGATGGGAGGGCACCATGTGGGAGGACTCCAGGGAAAAGTGAAGAATCGAAAGAATGAATTTTATGATACAGTGTTTGAAAAGAATTGCAGGTATGCTAAAGACAAATAATTCAAGAAAAAGTGAGACAATAAGAAATTCCACGGTGGGTGGGTGGGAGACCAGAACCAGAAACTCATGGTTTAAATGAAAGGTAAGAAAAGAGTAAGACTAAGCCGCTGACATCCTCAGCTCACAAAGCAGAGAGTTTGGGCATGTCGTTGACATTGTGGGGAATGCAAACAGAGATTTAAGTAAATTACATATCGTTATCCAGCTAATCAATAGAAGAACTAAAAAAAAAAAAAAATCATTGCCATGGAGTCAATTCTGACTCACAGGGACCCCATGTGTGTGGGAGAAGAACTGTGCTCCAGAAGCTTTTCTCAATGACTGATTTTTCAGAAGTGGATCACCAGGCCTTTCTTCTGAGGTACATCTGGTAGACTCAAACCTCTAACTCAGTTAGTAGCTAAGTGTGTTGTGTTTGTACCACCCAAAAACTCCAGAAGAGTTGAAGTATAATAATAACAACAAGATATCAAACAACAGGAGAAAAGAGTTGTGAGGAACAGTGGAGGGGTGGCTAAATCCTGATTGTTATTTCAGATAACTGCTTACAGTTTGTAATCAGAAATAGAGGTAAGTTGTGAGCTGGAGGTAAGTATAGAGGTAAGAGAAGAAATAGAGGTAAGTATGTGTCCTGGAAGAAGTACAGCCAGAATGCTCCTTAGGAGCGAGGATGGTGAGACTTCATCTCATATACTTTGGACATGTTTTCAGGAGGGACCAGTCCCTGGAGAAAGTAAAGGGTCAACGAAAAAGAGGAAGACGCTCAATGACATGGACCGACACAGTGGCTGCAACAATGAGCTCAAACATAGCAATGATTGTGAGGATGGTGCAAGACCAGGCAGTGTTTCATTATATGGTATATAGGGTTGTTATGTGTTGGAATTGACTCAATGGCACCTAATAAAAACAACGTGTGAGCTAGACTTACGGAGAAATGACCACAAGCACTAAAAATGGAAGCAGTTACAGTGCTCTCTGTTGGAGATGGGAACGAAAGTGAGGAGGGGAAGTACTGGGGACTGGTGCTTTCAGTATGATGTACTCCTGTACTATTTAATTCATTCCCATGTACATATATCATTTTGATAAAAATAAAAGTTCAAAGAACCCCATACTGGGTAATACATCAATATTATTTTGTTACTGTGCGTGACACGACGTTAGGAAGATAGAAACAAGGAAACAGAAGCAGAAATTGTGAAAATCAGAGAACAAAGGAGAGATTTGTTAGGTAATATGATCAAAGTGATAAAAGAGACCAGATCAAGCTAGCCTAGAAGTGCATCCTACAGACATCTTAGAGCAGAAAAAGGAGGGGTGAGAATGGTTGTGCTGGAGCATGAAATTGTCACACATTTAACCCTGTTACTGTCGAGTTGGTTTCGACTCACAGCAACTCTCTATATAGGACAGAGTAGAACTGCCCCATAGGGTTTCCAAGGCTGTAACCTCTACAGAAGCAGACTGCCACATCTTCCTCCCTCAGAGCAGCTGACGAGTTTGAAATACTGACCTTTTGGTTAGCAGCTGGATGCTTAACCACTGTGCCACTAGGGCTCCATCACAAATTTAGGGGTGGAATTTGTCACTCTAGACTGTTTTTGACTCTACTGAGCCCAGTTTTATATCCAAAGATTGAGACAGGGACAGAAGGCTGGAGAGCCTCAAGACTGGAATAACAGGCGCATTGATCTGGGACTCTATCCCATGGGTGATGTTACAAGACAACCCACACATGCAGCCCGTGATGCACAAAGTCTTACATATCTCTCTCAAGTCGTTTTTCAAGACCCCTCTATAGGAGTGGCATCTTCCATGTCTCTCTCAAGTTGTTTTTCAGAACCCCACCATAGGAGTGGCATCCAGCATATCTCTCTTGTAAGTTGTTTTTCAGAACTCTACCATAGGGGGTTGGTGTTACAAGATAACCCACATCCTGGACTCTGACGCATGAAGTTCTGCATACCTTCCCTACAAGCTGTTTTCCAAAGATGAACAGAATCGGCCGACCCCCAGGGCATGCACAGTGAGAATGGGTGCCACCTCACGGTCTTGTCAAGAGACCACTGAGACTGCACAGTAGTGACGTGACATTGTCCAAACTGACTCCACCTGGGATTCCAGATGTGCACACACCTAATTTCTTAACCTATTTCTCAGAAAGCCCCACCTTTTTCCCAAAAAGCAATGAATAAAACATGGGATCCCTCCCACCTAAAATCCCTTATAAACTCCAGGAAAACCTCTGTTCAGGGAGAGACTGGAGGCTAGCATAGGCAGAAGCCCCTCTCCATCCCTCCCTCGTGAGCCTCTGCTTTCTATTGCTAATAAACCTTTGTTCTGTTACTAATAAACCTTTGTTTGTGTGGAATCTCTGAGCCTCTCCTGGCCATTATTGGTCAGTAGAAGGCAAGAACCTAGGCAGGACTTGGTCCCAAGCTGGGAAGCCTTGCCCTGCAACAAGATGACTGAAAAATTCCTCTCAGGGACTAAGTAACTGAACTCTCTGGACGTCTAGTACTGTAGCCTCAAGCTGGAGGCCTGGCAAACCTCAGGTGACTGCTCTGAAGTGACCAGGATGAACTCTCCATACTAAATTCCTAAAATTGCAACAAAAATCTGAAGTATGTATCAGGTAGAAAAAAAAAAAAAGAATCAAGAACGACACAGTACGTGTTTGTGAAAAACGACCCCCTTAAAAAAAAAAAAAAAACCTAAAATAAAAGCATCTCAGAATGTGTCTTAAAAAAAAAAAAACAAAAAACAAACTCTGCCAAGTTCTCCTTAACCTTTAATCCCTAAGTACTCAGATAATTTAATGAGGAGAGAACAGCACTTAAAATTTTTTCTCCCTTGACATAACTCTTCGGTGGTTAGAAATAACCATCTTAAGGAGCTAGAGCTATTTTCTCAGAAGCTTATCACCTGTCGGAATGCATCTGGTGGAGCTGTGCAGGGGAGTGAGGATGAGGAAATAAAGAGTCTCTTCGTCTGTCAGCTAAGTAAGTACAAGGTGTTCCTTCTCGCTTGGCTGTTGAAGAACTTTAAATTTCAGAAGATGTGGTAAGTAACAAAGAATAATGGGAGCTGCTCAGTACTTGCTGAGAGAACAAAAGTATTCCAGTAAATTATTCAATGAATTGCTTTGTTCTAAGAAAAGGAATTTGGGGTGAGGGGAGGGAGACGGAAAAGCTGCGAAGAGTCTCATGAAGTGCTCAGTTCTTATTAAGGGAAAGGAGTGATCCATGTGGCAGGAAACAGCTTTGAGAAACCAACCCAAGAATCCACTGCTGTGCAAAAGCAGTGCTCAGAGGCCAATTTATATCGATAAATGCACACATACAAAAAGAAGAAAGAGCCAAAATCAGAGAACTGTCCCTACAACTTGAACAAATAGAAACTGAGCAACAAAAGAATCCATCAGGCACCAGAAGAAAATAAATAATAAAAATTAGAGCTGAACTAAATGAATTAGAGAACAGAAAAACAATTGAAAGAATTAACAAAGCCAAAAGCTGGTTCTTTGAAAAAATTAACAAAATTGATAAACCATTGGCTAGACTGACTAAAGAAATACAGGAAAGGAAACAAATAACCTGAATAAGAAACGAGATGGGCCACATCACAACAGACCCAACTGAAATTAAAAGAATCATATCAGATTATTACGAAAAATTGTATTCTAACAAATTTGAAAACCTAGAAGAAATGGATGAATTCCTGGAAAAACACTACCTACCTAAACTAACACAATCAGAAGTAGAACAACTAAATAGACCAATAACAAAAAAAGAGATTGAAACGGTAATCAAAAAACTCCCAACCAAAAAAAGCCCTGGTCCGGATGGCTATACTGCAGAGTTCTACCAAACTTTCAGAGAAGAGTTAACACCACTACTACTAAAGGTATTTCAAAGCATAGAAAATGACGGAATACTACCTAACTCATTCTATGAAGCCACCATCTCCCTGATACCAAAACCAGGTAAAGACATTACAAAAAAAGAAAATTACAGACCTATATCCCTCATGAACATAGATGCAAAAATCCTCAACAAAATTCTAGCCAATAGAATTCAACAACATAATCAAAAAAATAATTCACCACGACCAAGTGGGATTTATACCAGGTATGCAAGGCTGGTTTAATATTAGAAAAACCATTAATGTAATCCACCATATAAATAAAACAAAAGATAAAAACCACATGATCTTATCAATTGATGCAGAAAAGGCATTTGATAAAGTCCAACACCCATTTATGATAAAAACTCTCAGCAAAATGGGAATTGAAGGA
This sequence comes from Elephas maximus indicus, assembly GCF_024166365.1. NCBI lineage: Eukaryota > Metazoa > Chordata > Mammalia > Proboscidea > Elephantidae > Elephas > Elephas maximus. The sequence continues at coordinate 76,642,929 of NC_064835.1, read as the reverse complement.
AAATTCCTCAACATACTAAAGGGCATCTATACAAAGCCAACAGCCAGCATCAATCTAAATGGAGAGAGCCTGAAAGCATTTCCCTTGAGAACGGGAACCAGACAAGGATGCCCTTTATCACCGCTCTTATTCAACATCGTGCTAGAAGTCCTAGCCAGAGCAATTAGGCTAGACAAAGAAATAAAGGGCATCCAGATTGGCAAGGAGGAAGTAAAATTATCTCTATTTGCAGATGACATGATCTTATACACAGAAAACCCTAAGGAATCCTCCAGAAAACTACTGAAACTAATAGAAGAGTTTGGCAGAGTCTCAGGTTATAAGATAAACATAAAAAATCACTTGGATTCTTCTACATCAACAAAAAGAACATCGAAGAGGAAATAACCAAATCAATACCATTCACAGTAGCCCCCAAGAAGATAAAGTACTTAGGAATAAATCTCACCAAAGATGTAAAAGACCTATACAAAGAAAACTACAAAGCTCTACTACAAGAAATTAAAAAGGACATACTTAAGTGGAAAAACATACCTTGCTCACGGATAGGAAGACTTAACATATTAAAAATGTCTATTCTACCAAAAGCCATCTATACATACAATGCACTTCAGATCCAAATTCCAATGTCATTTTTTAATGTGATAGAGAAACAAATCACCAACTTCATATGGAAGGGAAAGAAGCCTCGGATAAGCAAAGCATTGCTGAAAAAGAAGAAGAAAGTGGGAGGCCTCACTCTACCTGATTTCAGAACCTATTATACAGCCACAGTAGTCAAAACAGCCTGGTACTGGTACAACAACAGACACATAGACCAGTGGAACAGAATTGAGAATCCAGATATAAATCCATCCACATATGAGCAGCTGATATTTGACAAAGGCCCAGTGTCAGTTAATTGGGGAAAAGATAGTCTTTTTAACAAATGGTGCTGGCATAACTGGATATCCATTTGCAAAAAAATAAAACAGGACCCATACCTCACACCATGCACAAAAACTAACTCCAAGTGGATCAAAGACCTAAACATAAAGACTAAAACGATAAAGATCATGGAAGAAAAAATAGGGACAACGTTAGAAGCCCTAATACAAGACATAAACAGAATACAAAACATTACCAAAAATGACGAAGAGAAACCAAATAACTGGGAGCAAGAAACCAGATAAAATCAAACACTTATGCTCATCTAAAGACTTCACCAAAAGAGTAAAAAGACCACCTACAAACTGGGAAAGAATTTTCAGCTATGACATCTCAGACCAGCGCCTGATCTCTAAAATCTATATGATTCTGTCAAAACTCAACCACAAAAAGACAAACAAACCAATCAAGAAGTGGGCAAAGGATATGAACGCACACTTCACTAAAGAAGATATTCAGGCAGCTAACAGATACATGAGAAAATGCTCTCGATCATTAGCCATTAGAGAAATGCAAATTAAAACTACGATGAGATTCCATCTCACTCCAACAAGGCTGGCATTAATCCAAAAAACACAAAATAATAAATGTTGGAGAGGCTGCGGAGAGATTGGAACTCTTATACACTGCTGGTGGGAATGTAAAATGGTACAACCACTTTGGAAATCTATTTGGCATTATCTTAAACAGTTGGAAATAGTACTACCATACAACCCAGAAATCCCACTCCTCGGAATATACCCTAGAGAAATAAGAGCCTTCACACAAAAAGATATATGCACACCCATGTTTATTGCAGCTCTGTTTACAATAGCAAAAAGCTGGAAGCAACCAAGGTGTCCATCAACGGATGAATGGTTAAACAAATTGTGGTATATTCACACAATGGAATACTACACATCGATAAACAACAGTGACGAATCTGTGAAACATTTCATAACATGGAGGAACCTGGAAGGCATTATGCTGAGCGAAATTAGTCAGAGGCAAAAGGACAAATATTGTATAAGACCAGTATTATAAGATTTTGAGAAATAGTATAAACTGAGAAGAACACATACCTTTGTGGTTACGAGGGGGGGAGGGAGGGTGGGAGAGGGTTTTTTACTGATTAATTAGTAGATAAGAACTGCTTTAGATGAAGGGAAGGACAATACTCAATACATGGAAGGTCAGCTCAACTGGACTGGACTGGACCAAAAGCAAAGAAGTTTCCAGGATAAACTGAATGCTTCAAAGGTCAGTGGAGTAAGGGCGGGGGTTTGGGGACTATGGCTTAAGGGGACTTCTAAGTCAATTGGCAAAATAATTCTATTATGAAAACATTCTGCATCCCACTTTGAAATGTGGCGTCTGGGGTCTTAAATGCTAACAAGCGGCCATCTAAGATGCATCAATTGGTCTCAACCCACCTGGATCAAAGGAGAATGAAGAACACCAAGGCCACACGATAACTAAGAGCCCAAGAGACAGAAAGGGCCACATGAACTAGAGACTTACATCATCCTGAGACCAGAAGAACTAGATGGTGCCCGGCTACAACCGAAGACTGCCCTGGCAGGGAGCACAACAAAGAACCCCTGAGGGAGCAGGTGATCAGTGGGATGCAGACCCCAAATTCTCATAAAAAGACCATACTTAATGGTCTGACTGAGACTAGAGGAATCCCGGCGGTCATGGTCCCCAAACCTTCTGTTGGCCCAGGACAGGAACCATTCCCGAAGACAACTCATCAGACATGAAAAGAACTGGACAGTGGGTGGGAGAGAGATGCTGATGAAGAGTGAGCTAATGATATCAGGTGGACACTTGAGACTGTGTTGGCATCTCCTGTCTGGAGGGGGGATGGGAGGATGGAGAGAGTTGGAAGCTGGCAAAATTGTCACGAAAAGGAGAAACTGGAAGGGCTGACTCATTGGGGGAGAGCAAGTGGGAGAACGGAGTAAGGTGTATACAAACTTATTTGTAACAGTCTGGCTTGATTTGTAAACGTTCACTTGAAGCTCAATAAAAGTTAAAAAAAAAAAAAAAAAGAATCCACTGCTGTTGAGTCGATTCCGACTCATAGCGACCCTATAGGACAGAGTAGAACTGCCCGATAGAGTTTCCAAGGAGTGCCTGGTGGATCTGAACTGCTGACCTCTTAGTCAGCAGCCATAGCACTTAACCACTATGCCACCAGGGTTTCTGCTTTGAGAAACAGCAGTGCATAAAATTGTATGACTAAAGAAATAAAGAAACCAATATTTACTGAGCACCAGATATGTTGGGGCACTGTGCTGGTGGTTTACACAGAGCAGCTCAACTGCCTGCCCTTGAGGCTGCCATGGAGGCAATAACCTTGAAGGGAAAGTTGGGCGCCTTGGGTCCTAGCCTCAGCTCAGGCCCTAAAATAGTAATGATCATGATGATAATGATAAATATAATGGTTGTTGTTGTTAGGTGCCATTGAGTTGATTCTGACTCATAGCGACCCTATGTACAACGGAAAGAAATACTGCCCAGCCCTGCATCATCCTCACAATCATTGCTATGTTCGAGCCCATCGTTACATCCACTGCGTCGGTTCATGTCGTTGAGGGTCTTCCTCTTTTTTGTTGACTCTCTGCTTTACCAAGCATAATGTCCTTTTCCAGGGATTGGTCCCTCCTGACAACATGTCCAAAGTAAGTGAGATGAAATCTTGTCACCCTCGCTTCTAAAGAGCATTCTGATTGTACTTCTTCCAAGACAGATTTGTTCGTTCTTCTGGCAGCCCATGGTATTTTCGATATTCTTCACCCACACCCTAATTTAAGGACATCGATTCTTCTTCAGTCTTCCTTATTCACTGTCCAGCTTTTTTTATGCTTATGAGGCAATTGAAAATATCACAGCTTAGGTCAGGTGTGCTTTAGTCCTCAAAGTGACATCTTTGCTTTTTACCACTTTAAAGAGGTCTTTTGCAGTAGGTTTGTCCAATGCGATATGTTGTTTGAGTTCTTGACTCTTGTTTCCATGGGCGTGTAATATGATGGTTACATGAATTGAATACTTGCTACTTGCCAAATACTGTTCAAAGTTCTTTACATGAATTAACTCATCTAGTCCTTGCAGAGAAGCCCTGGTGGAGCGAAAGTTTGGTGGTTCTAATCCATCAGTCATCTCCGTGGAAGAAAAGACCTGGTGATCTACTTCCATAAAAATTACAGCCTTGGAAACTCTATGGGGCAGTTCTACTCTGTCATCTAGGGTCACTGTGAGTTGGGACTGACTCCATGGCACACAATGACAACAACAGTCCTTGCAGCAACTGCATGAGGAATACTGTGATTACCACATTTCACAGATGAAGTACTTGTCAACTAACTAGGCATGCTCACCAGCCACTTAATTTAGTTCAGTAAATGTACTGTGCCTTTGTACAAGATCATATCTTGTATGCGATTGCCACTGTGGATCATGTGTCTAACCACACCTCCCAAATGATTCTTAAATGAAGTGGCCCACCAGGGAATTCATAACTAACTGGGGAGATTCTTCTTTATCTGTTAACTAAAAAAAAAAAAAAAAACTAGGTACCATCAAATTGGCTCCAACTCATAGTGACCTTATGTGTTACAGAATGAAACATTGCACAGTCTTGTGCCAACTTTAATAGCCCCTAAAATTTCCCACTTTTTCAGGAAAAGTAATCATGATTTTTCCTGCCCCTCCCCCCAGCCCACTGCTCCTGTTTATAGTTGATGTTCTGTCGGCCTCCACTTCCTGTAGCTGCCAGAAACTTCTAAAATTCAGAAAGACTTCAGGGCCCATGGAGGGAAGAGAACAATGAGAGGAGATGGCAGGGTAGATCCACACCCTCAGTGTAAATACTAGGTCTAGACCTAGAGTCTGAAACTGGGGAGGGTAGCACACCGGGTGGAAGGAAAGCAGAACAGAGGGAGCACCGTGCTCTAGCCTGTGCACTGCCTGCTGTATTTCTGAAGGGAACCAGGACTAGCGCCCAGTCTCCAGTCCTCTGAGCTCCAGCCTTACTGTGCCTTTTCGGCAAGCATCTCTGCCACGTGGTTATCTTCAGCCAGAACTTGTCAATTCTGTTTCTGTCTTTCACCTTCATTTGAATATTACTTACCATGCTTCTAACCCCACACAGGTCCTGCCTACAGCTTCTCAGGAAACGTATGCTGATTTGCTACTCAGGAAGGCCAGATCTAAGAAACTCGGCCCCAGCAACAAAAAAGAAATTTCAAAATAAGCACTTTTCTGTATCTTTAGATCCGTGAACAGGATATTTAATCCACAGCAACCGTTTTTAAAATCCACCCCCTTTCCTGTCAACTTATATGAGCATATAATTTATCATTTAAACCAGGACAATTCTGAGAGTAAAAGGGAGCACTAATAATAGTTGTGCTGAAACAACTGTATCAGCCAAGGTTCCATTAGAGAAGCAGAACCACTATCCGTGACATAGACTAAGGGGTTGTGATAGGAACTTGTTGTCATCGAGTCGATTCTGACACATGACCACCCTGTGTGTTACAGAGTAGAGCAGAGCTCCATAGGGTTTTCTTGGCTGTACCCTTTACAGCAGCAGACGACCGAGACTTTCTTCTGTGGCACTGCTGCGGGGGTTTGAACTGCCTACCTTTTAGTTAATAGCCAAGAGCAAACTGTTTTCATCACCTAGGGTCCTTCTTACAGGAACTAGCCCTTATTTAATTATGGGAGTTGATTAAGAAGTCTATGCAAAGCTATTGCCTCAACAACCAGTGTTGGGCCTGACGTTGGCAGGACTGGCAGTTGGGAAGGAAAGTGGAACATCAAGTGAGGGAGACCAAGGACTAATTAGAACCTGCACCTTTCTCATCACCTGCAGCCTGAACCACAGAGCTGACCTGCAGGAGAAGCTGGTGCCCTTTGCCACAGCACTTCATGTGCAACTGGCACAGGATTCAAAGGAGTTGGAGCAGCTAAGGCTAGGCTGCTGGTCATACCAGCAAGATGACCCCTCAGATCAAGGTCAATGTTGAGGGGCTCCTGGCTCTTTGCCAACCTTCTGAGTGTAAAAAAAGAAGTCTGCTGTTTGACTTCTGCCTCCCAACTCTCGCACATATTTTTCTTGTACCAACCTTGAAACATACAGGAAAGGGAACTCTGGGAAACGTACTCTGGCTTAGCTAAGATGACACAGTGCAAAGCCACCGGAGCAACATACTTAAGTCAGGAGTGTCCCAGAGAACACAACCGAGAGTCCCTGATGGAGCAGGAGAAAAGCGTGGAGCAGAACTCAAATTCACATTAAAAAAAAAAAAAAAAAAACAGACTTAATAGTCTGACTGAGACTGGAGGAACCCTTGAAGCCATGGCCTCTGGATGCTCTGGTAACCCAGAACTAAAACCATTCCTGAAGCCTACTCTTCAGACAAAGATTAGACTAGACTGCAAAGCAAAATAATACTCATGAAGAATGCTTCTTAGCTCAAGCAGGTACACGAGACCAAATGGGAGGCTCTTGTCCAGAAACAGAAAGGGACAGGAGCTAGTTGAACGGACATGGGAAACCCGCGGTGGAAAGGGAGGGTGTGCTGTCACATTACAGGGATTGCAACTAGTGTCACATAACAATATGTGTATAAGTTTTTGTGTGAGAAATTAACTTGAGCAGTAAACTTTCACCTAAGGCACAATTAAAAAAAAAAGAGTGCCGCAGAGAAACCAGGATGTGTGAGTACCTTACGTACACATCACAGTTCCTTTGGTCCTCTGCTCAACTCCTCAGAGAGTTCTCTCTGATTCTTTCTTTGCCTGCCTACTCTGGTCCTTCCCTTGTACTACCCCCCTTTTCTCTCATTTCTGCATTACAGAACCCAAAGAACTAGCCTGGAAGTTTAAGAGGGGACAGAAGTACAGAGCCAGAATTCTCCAGCAGTCGGGGACAGAGAAAAGTCTGAGAAGGGTCATGCATTAGGGATTTTAGTCCTTTCATATCAAGATCCCAAAACCCCAGTGCCATTGAGTCAATTCCGACTCATAGCGACCCTCTAGGACAGAGTAGAACTGCCCCATAGAGTTTCCAAGGAGCGCCTGGTGGATTTGAACTGCCAAGCCTTTGGTTAGCAGCCGTAGCACTTAACCACTACGCCACCAGGGTTTCCTCATATCAGGATATAACTGGACAATTCAGGATATCGTGGGGGGCGTTAAGTGTTGCCACACTCTTATTATATACTGTTACTGTTGAAAGTTCTATCACTTTATAACTTGATCCACTTATTTAATAAATGTTTACTCTTTATAGGGTCACTATGAGTCAGAGTCGGTTGACTGAAATGGGTTTGGTTTGTTTTTTTGTTTTACTTAGTGCCTACTCTGTGCTGAGCGCTGTCCTAGGTGCTGAATCACAATAATTTACTAACATGTAGGCTTCCTGTTCTGAAAGTTAGGCTGCTTGAAGGGAGGGATCCTGCCTCATTCGTATTTGTGTCCTTAGCACAGTGCTTTACAGAAGGGTGCTTAATATGTATATTGAAGGAAGGAATTAATGCTCAAGCAAATAAACATAATGGTGAGCTCCTGAAAAGTGGGGACACCTTTCCAAGGAGAGTCTTTGCTTTAGCAATGAAAAGTGAGAAGAACTGTGCTGAACCTTTTCCTTAAGGGCACAGAACTTCAGCTAAGCCACTTCTGCCCCACCATCACATGCAGCGCAGAGCACAGGCAAACCTAAAGGAGTATGGAGGAAGTGGAAGCTCTAACTCTGAATTTTATTGCTAATGTGAATTTAATTCAGGACCTTAATGGCATTTTAAAATGGCTTTTATATTTAATTATAGATAACATAGGTAAGTATAGGCAAGCGATTACTTGAAGGCAGGCAGACACAGGAAATCCAAAAACACTAATAGGTTTTTAATGACCAGTTATTTATTATATTGCAAGTTTAATTAAATTGCTTCCTTCAAATACAGTTCATTGCTGATTAATAAAAATATGTTTTCTGTTTATGTGATATGAATACTTATTATACAATCATACTTTACTGGCAAAGTAAGACTTCATAAATGTGGGTGCAAATTATATTTAATTTATATGAATAGATTAGAGATTCAGCTGCACTAATCCTGTTGCAATTAGGTGAATTTAAAAGGACATTGAATCAGTTTTCTTTTCCTGAAGATAATAGTCTTGGAATGATTCTTAATTTTTATCCGTAGTCCTTATGTCCTTATTATAAAAAGAACCTTTGATCTTAAATCCTGCCGCCTCCAATATGGGCTATTGAGCACACAAATCCCATAGCTTTCCTTTTCATCATGACTTTATGCCAAATGTTGTTAAGAACAGACCCTTGAAAACAAAGCAACAATTTCTGATAAGCCACGTGGCATCTCTCTTCTCAGAGACTGAAGATTTGAGGAGGATCCCCTCACTTGCCCTTTTTCTCTCCCTTAGCCTTATTTGGGGGCTCTGATGGTGCAGTGGTTAAGAGCTTGACAGCTAACCAAAAGGTCGATGGTTCAAATCCACCAGCTGTTCCTTGGAAACCCTACAGGGGCAGTTCTACTCTGTCCTATAGGGTGGCTGTGAATCAGAATCCACAATGAGTTCAGTTTTGGTTTGGAGTCTTCTTTGCGATGAAGTGCTGGAAGATACAATTAAGACATGCTGGAATCTGAAACACACAGGCAGTTGTGTACACTGGGAATAAAGTGGATTATAAATGAAATCCTAGTTGCCCAGTAATGCTGGAGTATCCATGCTCCCATGGCACTTTGTAAACAGGATCCATTGCTTGCTGTCCTGGCAAGTAGCCACAGTGCTGTGAGTGGGTAGGCGAGCTCTAGAGGCAAAGGAGTCAGGATATTTGGAAATTACAATGAGGCTTTATCAACTCTAAGCCACTAACATAGGCAAATGGCATTTTCCATCACTGGAACTTGGCAGATTTCAAAGCTACCCACGTCTTTAATCTCGTGATCACTTACTTTTGGTTTTTAGAGATGGTCTGGAAATTTGGAGGTCCTCTTCTAAGCCACACTCCTAGGGACACAAGGCAGATCAATATCATCACCCATCATAGTAGCCAGAGATGAGTTTGGAACCAAGAGAGACATCCTCCCAACCTCCTATCCTGCAATGTCTACAATTCAAATAGGTTATTGATAGAATTTGGAAACCCTGGTGGCGTAGTGGTTAAGAGCTACAGCTGCTAACCAAAAGTCAACAGTTTGAATCCACCAGGCACTCCTTGAAATACCAGCGGGGCAGTTCTATAGGGTCACTATGAGTTGGAATTGACTCGACGGCAACAGGTTTTTTTTTTTTTTCATTATTGATAGAATTATGAAATCATAGAATCTTGGAATTGTAGGGACCTTACAGAAAATTGACCCAATCTCTTGGCCAGTGCAAGAATTCCATCCACAATCTGTCTGAGAGCCAGCCAGCTGGTCACTAAAAAATTCATGCTGCTTCTTCATGGTGTGGAGTTGTCTTGGGAGGCAGCTATCCATTCCTTCTTACACTCAGCTGAGATCAAGTGACTGGTTCACATTAGTGAAATGAGAGTGGAAGTGAAGTGTGCCACTCAGGCCTGACTTTCTAAGAAACAAGTGGTCCATGTGCACAGTCATCTGGCTAGCTGCAGTGGACTCCACGGCCCTACAAGATGGCAGAGCAACGAGCTGGAAGATGTTTGGGGTCCCTGATTCACACCACCTGCTAACCAGGATACCCGCACTAGACAGTTACATGATCCATAAATAAACTTTTATTGTTTTAAAAACTAGTTGCTGTTGTTGACTCAGACTCATGGCAACCTCGCTTGTGTCAGAGTAGAACTATGCTCTATAGGGTTTTCAGTGGCTGATTTTTCCAAAGTAGATTGCCAGACCTTTCTTCCAGGGTGCAGATGAAGGTACTCAAACTTCTATCCTTTTGGTTAGCAGCCAAGTTCATTAAGCACTTGTCCCACCCAGGGTATTCTTAATTGTATTAAAGCACTGATAATTCAGGGCTTGTTTATTATTGCAACTAGTATTACCCTAACTAATGCCCAGTCACTGCTTGAATATTTTCATGATGAGAAACTTACTGCTTTACAAGGTAGTCTACTCTATTTCTGAATTAATGGACCACTGTGCTTTATCATGAATCAAAATTCCCCTCCTTCTGCCTTCCACATTCTGGCCTCAGCTGCCACATATAGTAATTCAAATCCTGTTGTTTACACACAGGTCTCTATTTTTCATAGTTTAATATTTATTTATAGATTAGATACAATGTTATTATGGGAATAGTAAAGAACTGGGAATAATATTAACCACCCATTACACCACTGAGTATTTGACTGTTAGGATGTGACCAGAGCAAGCTTATGGTTGAAACTGAAGGGAAAAGTAATCGTAGTCCAGAAGAAGGAAATACATAGGTCCAAATATGAACTACTGGTCGCCTGCCACGTTCACAATGGATCTCATTCTCTTCTTCAGCATTGCAGAGTCAGCCCATGCTGCGTTCACCTCTGCAATGAGGTTAGAAACTCACTGTTTTTAGGAGATGGTATTTTCCAAAAAGGGGTACAGCAATGTTTCATATACCATATGTTCTTCTCAAACTTAGGACTCCCCCATGAAGAGGTGGAATCTATTTCTCAGCTCTGTAAACTGGGTGGGCTCTTGCGGCTGCCTCAGTGAGCAGGATGCAGAGGGAGTGAAGCTATGGGACTCCTGAGGCTAGGTCATAGAAGGTGAAATGGCTTCCACATGGCTCACTCTCTCTGGACACTCACCCTTGGAATCCAGCCACAGTGTTGTAAGGAAGCTAAGGCCACTTGGAGAGACCAAAGGTTAGTTCTCTAGCTGACAACCCCAGCTAAGATCTTGGCTGCCAGCCAGCATGGACTGCTAGACATGTGAGTGAGCCAGCCTTCCACTGATTCCAGTTCCCAGCCTTGGCGCTTCCACACTTGAGACTGAGTGGGATAGAGACAAGCTTTTCCCACTGAGCCCTGCCCAAGTTACAGATTCATGGGAAAAGTAAATATTGCCATTGTGTGAAGCCAATAAGTTTGGGATTGTCATTTTACACAGCAATAGATAACTGGAATACTTCACCACTGATGTTCTATGACAAAGCCTCAACATATTGCTCCTGCAGCAGTGGATTCTGGGTGCACAAAAGCGAGTGCAGTGACTAAGCTCCCACCAGGCCCACAAGGTGATTTTCTAGCAAACAAAAGGAAGGGCTTCTCCAATAGGCCGTTACCTTCAGCAGAAATGAGCTGGCATTGAAGATTCAGATTCCTGTGAGAGCAGACCGTGGGTTTGGCCTATTTTGTCCTGTGTAGTACTTAATATCAGCTGGGTTGCCACACAACTTGATGGGCCTCTTTTCATAAACTCTGTTAGGTGCATTCTTATGAATAACTCGCAGCCTGTAGGGAACTAGAGTTCTGGTGGTGCAGTGGTTAAGAACTACGGGTGCTAACCAAGAGGTAGGCAGTTCGAATCCATCAGACCTTGGAAACCCTATGGAGCAGTTCTGCTCTGTCCAACAAGGTCACTATGAGTTGGAATCAACTAGGTGGCAAAGGGTTTGGTTTGGTTTTTGGTATAGGGAACTTAGTCAAATTTCTCTGGGCTACCAGCAGTATTCTACCCATTGAACTTCATGATGCCTAGTACACAGTGGGTCCTCAGTATAGTTTTGGCTAAGTAACTGATATAGAACACAAGAATGTGGCCCCTAACACCCAAGATAACTATACCCTTGAAAGTTCACCAGTGAAGCAATATTTTACAAATACCATTTCTCCCCAGTAAACCCACCATCAATCAATAAGGTTGAACTTAAACTTGAAATTTTATAGGGATGACCATCGTGGTGCTTTTTCTAGAAACAGTGCACTCCTGACAGATTTACAGACCTTTACATATGAAAAGACCCTAGATGAGAAACAAGCAAGGAAACATTATAAAAATATATATAGGAAAAAAATAAACTCAACATCACAGATACAATTTGAATACATGTAAAAGTTCATTAAAATTTTAACCAAATAATAAAAGCAACATTATCTATAAACTTAGTATGTTGGAGATAGCAGGACTAACATCCTTTTCATTATAAAATTGCATGATTCTAGGAGTCCTGGTGGGGCAATGGTTAAGCACTTCGCTGCTAGCCCAAAGGTTGGTGGTTTGAACCCACCCAGTGACTCCATGGGAGAAAGGCCTGGCGATCTGCCGCCGTAAAGATTGCAGCCTAGACAACGCTATGGGGTGGTTCTACTCTGTCACATAGGGTTGCTACGAGTCGAAAATGGACTGGGTGCCACCTACAACAATAACATGTCCTTCCCAGGCCTAGACCTTTTCTGTCTGATGTTAAACATACAAAGTTTAAAAAAAAAAATTTCTTTGCGAAAATCCCAGATTACATATTTCTAAATAAAAAATGATTAATGTGAGTGTAATTTTAAGAATGTTTGGTAACTTTTACAGAATTCCTTGAGGTTACTGAAGAGAGACACTTTCTGAGGAGTTGCAAAGCCTGGTTTGGGAAACAATTAGCCTAGAGAAGTGAGCAGATGCCTTGGGAGGGGAGCGGTCGACGCCTGGAGACTGTGCTCGGTTATGGCCACTGCAGTGGACGAGGAATAGCAACAATTTAGTGTGTGTTTAAAAGCGCAGACAAAATGATAAAGTCTGGAGAACAATTTATTCATTTAACAAACATACATATAGCACCCTCTGTTGCTGTGGAACCGATTCCGACTCACACGCAGTGATTAAGAACTCAGCTGCTAACTAAAAGGTGGACTGTTAGAATCCACCAGCTGCTCCTTGGAAACTCTATGGGGCAGTCCTGCTCTGTCCTATAGGGTTGCTATGAGTCAGAATTGACTCGGTGGCACTGGATTTGATTTTTTTGTTGTTTGTTTATATATAGCACCAGTTTTTTGTTTAAATTTATTTATTTATTGTGCTTTAGGTGAAAGTTTACAAATCAAGTCAGTCTCTCATACAAAAAGTTATACACACCTTGCTATGTACTCCTAGCTGCCTTCTTCTTAATGAGACAGCACACTCCTCCTCTCAACCCTGTATTCCCCCATCTATTCAAATAGCTGCTGTCCCCTTCTCCTATCTCATCTTACCTCCAGGCAGAAGTTGCCCACATAGTCTCATGTGTCTACTTGAGCCAAGAAGCTCACTCCTCACCAGTATAGTCTAGTCCAATCCCTGTCTGGAGAGTTGACTTCAGGAATGGTTCCCATCTTGGGCTAACAAAGAGCCCGGGGACCATGGCCGTCAGGGTCCCTCCAGTCTCAGTCAGACCATTAAGTCTGGTCTTTTTACAAGAATTTGAAGATCTGCACCCCACTTTTGTCCTCCTCCATCAGGGACTCTCTGTTGTGTTCCCTGTCAGGGTGGTCATTGATGGTAGCTGGGCACCATCTAGTTCTTCCAGTCTCAGGCTGATGGAGTCTCTGGTTTATGTGGCCCTTTCTGTCTCTTGGGCTCATCTTTACCATATGTCTTTGGTGTTCTTCATTCTCCTTTGCTCCAGGTAGATTGAGACCAATTGATGTATCATAGATGGCTGCTTGCTAGCATTTAAGACCCCAGATGCCTCTCACCAAAGTGGGATGCAGAAGGTTTTCTTAATACATTTTGTTATGCCAATTGACCTAAATGTCCCCTGAAACCATCATCCCCAAACCCCCATCCCTGCTACTCTGACCTTTGAAGTGTTTTGTTGTATTCAGGAAACTTCTTTGCTTTTGGTTTAGTCTGATAGTATAGCACCAGTTTTGTGCAAGGCACTGAGTTTGGTTTTCCAAGGGGGAAATTAGGTCCTACAAGAAACTTAGGATCTCAGAGGAGATATAAGATGTTCATAGATATAAATTCGCAGACATAAAAGCTATTGAAAAAGCCCAAGCAAAATGCATTGAGACTTATACGAAAACACATCAAGGGATACACCTAAGATTTCTGATGTTTTACTGAATGTATATTATAACTCATTAAGGTACTATAAAATGCTACGGGAAAAAAGAGACAACCTTGGGTTGAGGAAATCTCAGAGAGTTTCACTCTGAATTCTTATTTGGGCTAGTGCCTCCTTAGCAATGGGATTTTGATGAACTTATACGGAAGAGGGAGTCTCTGGGTGGTGCAAATGCTTAAGCACTCAGCTGCTAACAGAAAGGTTGGAGGTTTGTGTCTCCCCAGAAGTGCTATGAAAGAAAGGCCTGGTGGTCTACTTCCAAAAAATCAGCCTTTGAAAACCCTATGGAGTGCAGTCCTACCCTATATGAATGGGGTTGCCATGAGTCAGAATTGACTCAATAGCAACTGTGTGTTTAAACGGAAGAGTTCTGCTCAGAGGGAAGACAGCATGCGTGGACAGGTTGACTGGTGGGTAAAATGCCCAGAAAAAGCAGAGGGTACATTGCAGAAGGCATTGGAGAAGTTGGGACTTTATGGTGGCACAGGGGTTAAGAGCTTGGCTGCCAACCAAAAGGTTGACAGTTCAAATCCACCAGTTGCTCCTTAGAAACTCTACGGGGCATTCTCCTCTGTCTTATACAGTTACTACAAGTTGGAATCTACTCAATGGCAATAGGATTTTTTTATTATTATTATTTAAAGGGAATTCCTTAATTAAAGGAGCAGGAAGGATTTTGGAATTTTAACTTACAAAAGTCCTGATTTCAAAAATTTGGAATCATGTGGCAAAGGGACCAGATTCTTTCCAGGTTACTTGTTGTTGTTGTTAGGTGCTGTCGAGTCAGCTCCGACTCATAGCGACCCTATGCACAACAGAACAAAACATTGCCTGGTCCTGTGCCATCCTCACAATTGTTGTTATGCTTGAGCCCATTGTTGCAGCCACTGTGTCAATCCACCTCATTGAGGGTCTGCCTCTTTTCGGCTGACGCTGTACTCTGCCAAGCATGATGTCCTTCTCCAGAGACTGGTCCCTCCTAACAACATGTCCAAATTATGTAAGACGCAGTCTCGCCATCCTTGCTTCTAAGGAGCATTCTGGTTGTACTTCTTCTCAGACAGATTTGTTCGTTCTTCTGGCAGTCCATGGTATATTCAATATTCTTTGCCAACACCACAATTCAAAGGCATTAATTCTTCTTTGGTCTTCCTTATTCCTTGTCCAGCTTTCACATGCTTGTGATGCGATTGAAAATACCATGGCTTGGGTCAGGCGCACTTTAGTCTTCAAGGCGACATCTTCGCTCTTCATCACTTTAAAGAGGTCCTTTGCAGCAGATTTACCCAACGCAATGCGTCTTTTGATTTCTTGACTGTTGCTTCCATGGCTGTTGATTGTGGATCCAAGTAAAACGAAATCTTTGACAACTTCAATCTTTTCTCTGTTTACCATGATGTTGCTCACTGGTCCAGTTGTGAGGATTTTTGTTTTCTTTATGTTGAGGTGCAATCCATACTGAAGGCTGCGGTCTTTGATCTTCGTTAGTAAGTGCTTCAAGTCCTCTTCACTTTCAGCAAGCAAGGTTGTGTCATCTGCGTAACGCAGGTTGTTAATGAGTCTTCCTCCAATCCTGATGCCCCATTCTTCTTCATATAGTCCAGCTTCTTGTATTATTTACTCAGCATACAGATTAAATAGGTATGGTGAAAGAATACAACCCTAACGCACACCTTTCCTGACTTTAAACCAATCAGTATCCCCCTCTTCTGTCCGAACAACTGCCTCTTGATCTATGTAAAGGTTCCTCGTGAGCACAATTAAGTATTCTGGAATTTCCATTCTTCACAATGTTATCCATAATTTGTTATGATCCACACAGTCGAATGCCTTTGCATAATCAATAAAACACAGGTAAACATCCTTCTGGTGTTCTCTGCTTTCAGCCAGGATCCATCTGACATCAGCAATGATATCCCTGGTTCCACGTCCTCTTCTGAAACCAGCCTGAATTTCTGGCAGTTCTCTTCCGATATACTGCTGCAGCCGTTTTTGAACCATCTTCAGCAAAATTTTGCTTGCATGTGATATTAATGATATTGTTCTATCATTTCCACATTCGGTTGGATCACCTTTCTTGGGAAGAGGCATAAATATGGATCTCTTCCAGTCTGTTGGGCAGGAAGCTGTCTTCCATATTTCTTGGCATAGATGAGAGAGCACCTCCAGCACTGCATCCGTTTGTTGAAACATCTCAATTGATATTCCATCAATTCCTGGAGCCTTGTTTTTTGCTAATGCCTTCAGAGCAGCTTGGACTTCTTCCTTCAGTACCATCGGTTCCTAATCATACGGTATTTCTTGAAATGGTTAAACATCAACTAATTGTTTTTGGTATAATGACTCTGTGTATTCCTTCCATCTTCTTTTGATGCTTCCTGCGTTGTTTAATATTTTCCCCATAGAATCCTTCACTATTGGAACTCGAGGCTTGAATTTTTCCTTCAGTTCTTTCAGCTTGAGAAATGCCGAGCGTATTCTTCTCTTTTGGTTTTCCATCTCCAGCTCTTTGCACATGTCATTACAATACTTTACTTTGTCTTCTCGAGCTGCCCTTTGAAATCTTCTGTTCAGTTCTTTGACTTCATCAATTCTTCCTTTTGCTTTAGCTGCTCATCGTTCGAGAGCAAGTTTCAGAGTCTCCTCCAACATCCATCTTGGTCTTTTCTTTCTTTCCTGTCTTTTCAATGACCTCTTGCTTTCTTCATGTGTGATGTCCTTGATGTCATTCCACAACTCATCTGGTCGTCGGTCACCAGTGTTCAATGCATCAAATCCATTCTTCAGATGGTCTCTAAATTCAGGTGGGATATACTCAAGGTCATATTTTGGCTCTCGTGGACTTGCTCTGATTTTCTTCAGTTTCAGCTTGAACTTGCAAATGAGCAATTGATGGTCTGTTCCACAGTCAGCCCCTGGCCTTGTTCTGACTGATGATAATGAGCTTTTCCATCGTCTCTTTCCATAGATGTAGACTATTTGATTTCTGTGTGTTCCATCTGGCGAGGCCCATGTGTATAGTCGCCGTTTATGTTGGCGAAAGAAGGTATTTGCAATGAAGAAGTCGTTGGTCTTGCAAAATTCTATCATTCGATCGCTGGCATTGTTTCTATCACCAAGGCCATATTTTCAACTACTGATCCTTCTTTGTTTCCAACTTTCTCGTTCCAATCACCGGTAATTATCAATGCATCTTGATTGCATGTTCAATCAATTTCAGACTGCAGCAGCTGATAAAAATCTTCTATTTCTTCATCTTTGGCCCTAGTGGCTGGTGCATATATTTGAATAACAGTCGTATTAACTGGTCTTCCTTGTAAGCATATGGATATTATCGTATCACTGACAGCACTGTACTTCAGGTTAGACTTTGAAATGTTCTTTTTGACAATGAATGCAACGCCATTCCTCTTCGAGTTGTCATTCCCAGCATGGTAGACCATATGATTGTCTGATTCAAAATGGCCGATACCAGTCCATTTCAGCTCACTAAAGCCTAGGATACTGATGTTTATGTGTTCCATTTCATTTTTGACAATTTCTAATTTTCCTAGATTCAAACTTCGTACATTCCAGGTTCCGATTATTAACAGATGTTTGCAGCTGTTTCTTCTCATTTTGAGTCGTGTCATATCAGCAAATGAGGGTCCTGAAAGCTTTACTCCATCCACATCATTAAGGTCGACTCTACTTTGAGGATGCAGCTCTTCCCCAGTCATCTTTTGAGTGCCTTCCAACCTGGGGGGCTCATCTTCCAGCACTATATCAGACAATGTTCCGCTGCTATTTATAAGGTTTTCACTGGCTAATACTTTTCAGGAGTAGACTCCCGGTTCCTTCTTTCTAGTCTGTCTTAGTCTGGAAGCTCAGCTGAAACCTGTCCTCCATGGGTGACCCTGCTGGTATCTGAATACCAGTGGGATAGCTTCCAGCATCACAGCAATATGTAAGCCCCCACAGTACGACAAACTGATAGACATGTGGGGGTCCAGGTTACTTAGAGAAGAGCAAGTAGGTAAAAGTTACAGGAAGGTAGACAAAGGCTCAATATACGAATGGATTTTCTAATATTTGTAGTCAGAAAAACAAACCCATTGCTGTCAAGTCGATTCTGACTCATGGCAATCCCATGTATTTCAGAGTAGAATTGTGCTCTGTAGGGTTTTTGTTTTTTAAATAATACTTCTTTGTGTTTTTGGCAAAGGTTTATATAGCAGTTTATGTTCCCATTCAACAATTTTTACACAAGTTGTTTCATATCAGTGTTTTCTAAAGGAGTATAATACTTAAGGGTGATATTCATCACTTTTTGAGCCAATTTGTTATTTAGCTATAAGATGACTTTAGGGGTTAGTTTCAGTTCAAGGTCTGAAGAGTATCTCAGGACAATAGTCTCAGGGAGTCCTCCAGTCTCAACTAGTTCAGTAGGTCTAGTTTTTGTTGTTGTTGTTAGGAATTTGAGATTCTGTTCCACGTTTCTCTCCCCTTGTATTAGAGTCCATCTACTGTGGCCCTGCTTAGAACAGTTGGTAGTGGTAGCTGGGCACCGTCTAGATTTTCTGGTCTCAGGGTAGATGAGGCCATGAATTGTGTAGGCTATTTATCCTGTAGACTAGTTTCTTCTTTGAGTCTTTGGTTTCCTTCTTTCTCTTTTGCTGTGGACGAGTAGAGATCCATAGCTGTATCTTAGATGGCCACTTGCAAGCTTTTAAGACACCAGACACTACTCACCCAAATAGGATGTAGAACATAACTTTATGAACTATATTATGACAATTGACCAAGATGTCCCATGAGACTATGGTCCTAATCCTTTAAAGTCAGAAATCCAATCCTTCGAGGTATTTGGTTATGTCTAATAAGTACCCTTAGCTGTGTCTCCTATGTGCTTTGTTATATATATGAATATATGTGCATACAATCGCATATATGCATATACGTATGCATATGCCTATACACACATGGAAACCCTGGTGGCGTACTGGTTAAGTTCTACAGCTGCTAACCAAAAGGTCAGCAGTTCAAATCCACCATGCACACATATTAATCACATGTACATACCTATACACATATATGCCTACATACATATGTATATACTTGCACTTATATTTTTTGGTTGTTTTCGCTGTTGTTTCAAAATTATATATATATCATAGCAATTACTGGTCCTTTTTTCTTGTGTACTCTTCAGTGACATTGTTTACCTCTGTCAAGCTAATCAAAAGGTCGGCAGTTCGAATTCACTAGGAGCTCATTGGAAACTCTATGGGGCAGTTCTACTCCGTCCTATAGGGTCGCTATGAGTCGGAATTGACTTGATGGCAACGGGTTTGGTTTTTTTTTTTTTTAATATCAGCTCTACCTCTAGTTTTTTGAGGAATTTCCAGACTGTTTTCCACAATGGCTGTACCATTTTGCATTCCCACTAGCAATGGTTGAGGGTTCCAGTTTCTCCACATCCTCTCCAGCACTTGTTATTTTCCTTTTTTATCTTGGCCATCCTAGTGAGAGTGAAATGGTATCTCATTGTGGTTTTGCTTTGCATTTCTCTGATGATTAATGATATCGAGCATCTTTTCATGTGTTTGTTGACCATTTGAATATCCTCTTTGGTGAAGTGTCTGTTTATGTCCTTTGCCCAGTTTTTGATTGGGTCGTTTGTCTTTTTTGTTGTTAAGTTGTAGAAGTTTTCTATCTATCTTAGGTATTAGACCCTTATTAGTTATATTATTCCCAAAGATTTTTTCCCAGTCTGTAGGTTGTCTTTTGCTCTTTTGGTAAAGTCTTTTGATGAGCACGAGTATTTAACTTTCATGAAGTCCCAGTTATGTTTTTTTTTCTGTTGTTCCTGTATTGTATTCGATAATATATCATTGAAAAAAAAAATAGGTCCCAAAGCTTTGCTCCTATATTTCTTCCAAGAACTTTATGGTTTTAGATTTAACATGTAGTTCATTGATCTATTTTGAATTAGTTTTTGTGTATGGTGTGACGTATAAATCTTATTTCATTTTTCTGCCTGTGGAAATCCAGTTTTGCCAGCACCGTTTGTTGAAGAGATGGTTCCTTCACCATTGGATGGATTTGGCACTTTTGTCAAAAATCAACTGACCACAGATGTTTGGATTTTTTTCTGGATTTTCAGTTCTGTTCCCTCAGTCTATGTGTCTATCGTTAAACCAGTACCAGGGAGTTTCGATTACTGTAGCTGTGTAATATGTTTTGAAGGCAGGAAGCATGGGGCCTACTTTGTTCTTCAAAACTGTTTTCCTTATTTGGGATTTCTTGTCTTTCCATACAAAACTGAGGATTAGTTTTTCCACTTCTGTAGAGTGCTGTTGGAATTTTGTTTGGGATAGTTTTGGATAATATTGACATCTTGACTGCATTAGGTCTTACAATCTATGAGCATGGACCGACTTTGCATCTATTTAGCTCTTCTTTAGTCTCTTTTTGAGCTGTGGTGGTGAGTGGTTAAGCATTTGGCTGCTAATCAAAAGGTCGGCAGTTTGAATCCACCAGCCTCTCCTCGGAAACCGTACGGGGCAGGTCTACTCTGTCCCATAGGGTCGCCATGAGTTGGAATCAACTCAACGGCAATAGGTTTTTTGGTTTTTAGTCTCTTTCGGCAGTGTTTTATAGTTTTCATTGCATAAGTTATTCACTTCCCTGGTCCATAGAATTTTCATTTGCTGTAATCTTAAGGAAGTAGATCACTAGGCCTTTCTTCCACAGCACAGCTGAGTGAATTAGAATCTCCAGCCTGTCAGCTAATAGCTGAGCTCAAACTATTTGCACCACCAGGGACCCATCATTTGTGGCATTCAGTAATAAACCAGACTGTTGTTTGAGAGGGTGAGGCTGGCAACTATTTGTCACCTGCCATGTTCAAGCAGAGATTTGCAGGCAACTGTCCTGCTGGAGTACCAGCTTGAAGCATGAAGGTTGAAGGAGGTGACTTTCTAAATTTGAGTCTATGATTTTGTAATAAAATACCTTTGCTGCCTTCATGAAGCTTTTCTTGGAAAGCGTCATCCTAGGTACAGATGAGACTCTGATTTGGCTTTTCAGGAAATGTCTTAGATCCTTCTTTCGATGGTAGCTGTGGAGAAATGTTAAGAATGGCTTACCAGCCCCAGCATCACTGATCTAAGGTACATCAATGTGCATTTGAACCTTCTGAATGTATTTTATTCCAGAAAAGTCTGTTTAACCACAGCTCAGAATAAAAACAACCCTTGGCAGATTCACAGTTCTACCCTTTCCTCATAAGGAGGGGGATGTTATCTTAACCCAGAAAAGATTCCATTACTCTTTCTCACGAGATTGATTATTCTACTGTAGCTTTATATCTTTCATAAAATATTTTGCATTTTTCTAGAAAACACATCAGTATTATTTATAATTGACAATCTCCCCTTGGATGATCTAGGATGCACTTCTGCCAAGATGTGAATTCAGATATTAAATATTATTCAATGTCAATTATACTGTGATGATACTGGAAGTCTTTCTTAGGTTCAATATTCATTCGTTCTGCTTATGACTGTAATTTAAATAAAGGATTTTTTTATTGTGTTAAATGTATTATCAATGCAGTGCTTTGGCTTAATAACTGTACCATGCATACAAGTTTAGGTATTTTCCAAGATCTGGAGCCAAACTAAAATAAAGTGTGTTATGTCTCTGAATTGGAGGAGGGAATTTATTATAATTCTTTTGAAGGCTGTGAAAGAAAACATAGACAACTGCAGGATTATTTTTAATACCAAAGAAGAATTTGAAATATTTTTGTTCCAGTGCTGTGGAAACTGTAGTCAGTAATGAGGAGCTACCTCATCGGAGTAAAATGCTCGCTGCTTCAGAGTTGAATAAATTGAAATTGTTTATTAAGACATTTATGGCCTAAAAGAAATACAATCGACACTACTGTTCCATCAGTTTGAACAAATTAATGTTTAATAATGTTTTTAACGTTTGAAGCAATCACTCAAGCCCTCACCTGATCAGATGAACAGAAATCCAGATATTTGTCCAGAGATTTGTACCTCCCTCCGAATTTTTCAAGAATTCTGGGGAATCACTTGGTCTGAAGGGGCTGCTGCTGTTTCCATCCAAATTCTGTGTAGTGGGAGACCTGGAGGATGGGACTATCCACCAGAGGGCCCCAGTACCTCCTGTCATTGCTGCGGTGTCCTGTCACTATTGAGGACAGGCCTCCTACAGAGTCAGCTGCCACTCTGTTCACAGCTCATCTGCATATACCTGCTTAGAGTGTAGGGCTGGGGGGAGGGAAATTTGTCAACCACTGCATGTTCACCTGGCGTGACCCATTCTGCCAGGGGTCTGGGCTCACTCTCTTTAACAAACAGGGCCATGGTGGGCGGCCACAGGGCTCTTTCAGGAGCCAATCCCTCTCTTCAGGCCGTCTTCAGCCAATGAAGCTCTCCAGGTGGCAGCTCTTGAAATTACCCTTGCACACTCAGCCATTGTCTCCAAGGAGGTTGAGTAAGGAAGGCCTTCCAGTCTGTCTCACACACAGGCTTAATCAGCTATACCATGAACACCAAAATCCTGTTACCCAACCAGGGTCATCAGACCAACCTCACTTCTTTTTTTTAACCAGAATAAACTCATTGATTTTTACTTATTTACCAATTTTTTTTTTTTTTTTTTTGCTGTACTTTAGATGAAGTTTACAGAGCACATTAGTTTCTCATCAAACAATTAATACACATATTGTTTTGTGACGTTGGCTGCCAGCCCCACGACCTGTCAACTCTCTCCCCTTCTTCACTAGCTTTCCTGTCCCCTCCTGCCTTCTCGTCCTTGCCCCTGAGTTGGTGTGCCCATTTAGTCTCGTTTTGTTTTATGGGCCTGTCTAATCTTTGGCTGAAGGGTGAACCTCAGGAGTGACTTCATTACTGATCTAAAATAGTATCCAGGGAGCATATTCTCCGGGTTTCTCCAGTGTCTCTCAGACCAGTAAGCCTGGTCTTTATTTTTTGTGAGTTAAGTTTTGTTCTACATTTTTCTCCTGCTCTGTCTGGGACCCTCTATCGTGATCCCTGTCAGAGCAGTCGGTGGTGGTAGCCAGGCACCATCTTGTGCTGGACTCAGTCTGGTGGAGGCTGGACCTCACTTCTTTTTTGATGAGTTACCCTTTGTGCTCTGGGTGACCTTCTCTTTCAGCAGACCTCAGTCAAAAACATTACAGGAAAGGAGTGAGGAGAGAGGCTGGAAACTGACTCATAAGCCTTTCAGACTTGTGTAGCAAGAGGTGCAGGGAGGGGTGGCTTTTGTCACATCACAAAAATGGTTCTATTAACTTTCCCCAGAGCAGCAGGTGCCTACCCGCCTAATGTCCATAACCAAGGGAAACACTCTATGCTTTCCGAATGGCACAGGTAAGCCTGGCTCCAAGGTGCCTTGCGGTCTCATCTGTACGTAAAAAAAGTGGCACACAGGGCAGCTCACTCTGGTTAAAAAATAAAGTTCTAACCAGAAATCCAGGTATCTCAACATTAAGAAGCAAAGGTGGGCATCTGTAAAGTAATAAAACATCCTGAACTTCTACTGATGATATTTACATGGCAATTACTGGAACAACTGCTTGAAGAGTGAAATAAGTGCATGGCATATATTTTGCAAGGTTGAGAACTTTCCTCTACCACCACCTCCGTAATGTGGATGGTAACATTTGTGTAGCGTTAAATCACATCTGTAAGGCATTTTGGAACCTGCAGATGGAAAGTGTTATAAATGACTGAGAGTGACTGATCAGCTCCCCTGCTGCACACACCTCCCATCTTCTCCATCAACCAAATCCAAAGCCAAACGTATTGCCATTGTGTCGATTCTGACTCATAGCGACCCTACATTTTCCCCTCAGTTCCAAGTGGAAAACACTGCTTCCTCTTCTCATTCATGGCTTCATCCACCAGCTCCAGGAAAATGACTCCCAGATTCACATCCCCAATCCCAACCTCCCTCCAGAGTTTGTTTGAATCACATCCTTTACTGCCAGACATCTGTACCTCGATGGCCTGCCAGCATCTCAGACTCATGTGTCTAAAATGAAACTTATTATCAGCCCCTCTGAACTCCTCTTTCTGTTAAGGTCTCCATGACCCTTCCCTCTCTCATTCTTCTCAGATCTAGCAAGTGGGCAGTTTTACTTTGAAACACATGGGGTCGCCATGAGATGGAATTGACTTGATAGCAACTAACAACAACATCCATGATTTGTCTCTCTCTCTTTCCTCTTAGATCTAGTCAGTGACTGAGGCATTTCTTTCTTTCTTTTTTTTTTATGTGTGTATTCAGCAAGCATTTATCGAGTGCCTGCTGTGGGTACAGCACTGTACTTGCTAGTTGGGAGAATATAGACTAGAGTCAGATACCCAAAGTACTTAAAAAAAAAAAAAAACCAAACCCAGTGCCGTTGAGTCGATTCCGACTCATAGTGACCCTATAGTACAGAGTAGAACTGCCCCATAGAGTTTCCAAGGAGCACCTGGCGGATTCGAACTGCTGACCCTTTGGTTAGCAGCCACTGCGCCACCAGGGTTTCCACAAAGTATTTAGGTTCATGGAAAAACCAAACCCATTGCCATTGAGTAGATTCTGACTCCTAATGATCCTATAGGACAGAGTAGAACTGCCCCATAGTGTTTCCAAGGAGCGGCAGGTGGACTCAAACGGCCAACCTTTTGATTAGCAGCCGAACTCTTGTAGGCTCATAGAAGGGAGATAATATAACTATAGTGGCATGGGAAAGAGGGCTAAAGTCAATATGAAAAGAACAGAGAAAGATATAGTTTTGAAGGGGAAACATGAAGGGCAACATACTTTCATGGAAGTAAACTTACATTTATTGAGTGCCTACTCTTTGCTCATTGCGTTAGTTTGGGTTTCCTGAAGCAAGTCCTAAGAGAATGATTTGAGGGCAAGTTGTTGATTAGGGGGAGTCCTTAAGTGGTGCAAGCCGTTAACACAGCCAGCTGCCAACCGAAAGGTTGGAGGTTCAAGTTCACACAGAAAGGCGTGGCAATCGACTTCCAAAAAATTAGCTGTTAAAAACCCAATGGAGCACACGGTTCTATTCTGACACACATGGGGCCGCCAAGCACTGGAATCAACTTGATGGTAACTGGTTAGCTTATTTGGGAGGGGATTCTAGGAAATATCACCAGGGGAGGAGGGATGTGAGACAGAGAGGAGGTGAACCAAGAAAGAGTTTGCCTGTGGGTATCCCTGTGGAGGACTCTGGGAATCTGTGTAGGACACGTGCCTTAGAGTGATCCCACCCAAAGAGCAAGAGAGCTGTTGTTTGTCATTGTGGAGGGTTACGCCTGGCATTTGTAGCCTGCTGCATGCTGTGGACGCCCTGGTGGTGCAGTGGTTAAGAGCTCAGGCTGCTAACTAAAAGGTCAGCAGTTTGAATCCACCAGCCACTCCTTGGAAACCCTATTAGGCAGTTCTACTTGGTCCTATGGGGTCTCTATGTGTCGCTATCCACTTGATGGCAACAGGTTTGGGTTTGGTTTTGGGCGTGCATGTGAGTATAACAGGATCCAGGTGGCCTGAGAATGCTCTGAAGCAAAGAGACACCCATTGCTGGGAGTGGGAAGTTGGGTCAGTGGGCATGGAGGTAGTTTGGGCTGAGAGCGGGGCTTTGACAGCATCTGCTACAATACGTTATCTCGTTTAAGCCCCATGCCAACTCTGTAAGGTAAGTTTAATTATTCTTATTTTAATAATGAGCTAAGCCTGGGTAACTTGCACATTTACAGTGAACTAATAAATGGTAGCAACAGGTATGAACTCGTGCCATGTTTACTCTGTAGTTCATGGTCTTGCCTCTGCATCACACAGCTGGGAAATCATAGTAGGCTTTCAGGAGAAGGAGGCATTAGGGATGAGTGGGAGGCTTGCAGGTCAAAATACCTGGTGTTGGCAGTGGCTCAGAATTAGTAATCCGCCTTTCCTTTGGGTGCTAACTAGTTACACAATCCTCAGCTTCTCACCTCACTCTTTAGTTCATTGTCTGCCTTCGTGATCATTCCATTTCAGTCTCGTTCATTGTTTCTTTTTCTCATCTCTGAAGCTGTGTTCCCTAGGGCTCTGCCCTAAGTAAGCTTTCCTCTCTTCTCACACTACTCGTTCTCCATGGATGAAAGCATCTATGCCCTTGGGTCTTCCTACTACCTATAAGATGATGATTTTTCAAGTCTGTATTTTTAGCTCTTGCCTTATTCGTGAGCTCCAGGAGTTGAGTGGATATAAAGTAGGCTCTGGAGCCCCCATTCTCTGAGTGCAAATCCTGACTGTATCACTTAATAGCTGTGGGGCTTTGGGCAAGTTACTTAGCCTCTCCCTGCTTCAGTTTTCTCACCTATAAAATGAGGCATGGGGGTAGTGGCAGTTCACTGGTAGACTTCTTGATTTCCATGCAGGAGCCCCAGGTTCGATTCCCGGCCAGTGCACCTCAATTGCTGATTACTGACCAGGTTTCAGCGGAGCTCCCAGACTAAGATGAACTATAAGGAAAGGCCTGGCAATCTACTTCCGAAAATCAGCCAGCGAAACCCCTATGGGTCACAGTGGTCTGATCTGTAACTAATTATGGGATGGTGCAGGACCAGGCAGCATTTTGTTCCATTGTGCATAGGGTCGCCTGAAGTTGGGGACTGACTCAACAACGGCAGGTAACGACAACAACAACAACAACATAAAATGAGGCAATATAAGAAGACCTACCGGATAGGGTAGTTTTGAGGATTAGATGAGTTTATATGTATAGAGACTGTAGGACCGTGCCTGGCATGTCTACTCACTCAATGATTATACTATTTTTATTACTGCATTTCTGACTGTTTGTTGCACAGCCTCCTTCAAACCTCCCTTCTCCACTTAATGCGTCTGAAACAAAACACTTTGGTCTCTTTCTAAACAGCCCCTTCCCTCCCCTTCTAGAATGTCAGCATTTCAAAGGAAGGGGCTATGGCCTTTGCTGGCATATTAAAACCAAAACGAAACTAGCTGCATAGAGTCAATTTCGACTCATGGTGACCTTGTGTGTTACTGCTCCATAGTGTTTTTTTGGCTATAATCTTTACAGAAGCTGGTCACTGGCCTTTCTTCCATGGCACTGCTGGGTGGGTTTAAACTGCCAATCTTTAGGTTAGTAGTCGACAGCAAACCATTTGCACCACTCAGGGACCCTGCTGGTATACACTTGATACTTAATATACAGGTTGTTGAGTGAATTCCCACAGGCATTACTCAAACCAAGGTCTTTAGCACCTACTCCCTACTCTTG
Source organism: Elephas maximus indicus (assembly GCF_024166365.1). NCBI lineage: Eukaryota > Metazoa > Chordata > Mammalia > Proboscidea > Elephantidae > Elephas > Elephas maximus. The sequence goes on along the minus strand of NC_064835.1, from coordinate 76,615,676 downwards.
TGTTATTTCTTAAACTAATAAGTTTCAATGGTGTGTCTCCTGCAGCAAGTTTCTTCTTGCTCCAAATGACTCCATGAAGGGCTGCTGGACTAACCCTAAAACATGGCCCATGCAGTGCCCCATTAGAAGCCCTCAGTGGTTCTGTACGGCATCGAGGACACAGCCAAACCACTTGGCTTGAGTTTGCAGGGCTTCCACGACCTGCCTTTGACTTACTCTCCAAACTCATAGCTCTTAATTCTTCTGCCAAGGTGACCTTCCTTGGTCCTCACACTGGACCGCTCGCCTTCCTTCTGCTGGATGTTCCTGCCCTAAGGGTTCCTTCCCCTTCTTTCTGCCCAGGGAAGTCTAGTCCATCCCAGCAGGCTCCAGAGCCTGCTCCCAACACACTCCCAACTGAACCACTCATTTCGCCCTTCGGACATGCTGCCCTTCATGGTAGCAGTAAATGAAAGCAGTAGCTGTCTTGAATCCCCAAATAGACAGAAACTTTCTGAAGATGGGTTTTGTGCCTTCTGCCTCCTGATACTGTAGGACCAAAAAACAAAAACAAAAAACAAATCCCTTGCTGTCGAGTCAATCCTGACTCATAGCGACCGTATAGGACACAGCAGAACTACTCCATACGGTTTCCAAGGAGCAGCTGGTGGATTCGAACTACTGACCTTTTTGTTAGCAGCCAAGCTTTTAAGCACTACGCCACCAGAGCCTAGGCTCACGAATGTGGTTAATAGATTTGAAGGGCTAATTATCAGAAGGTCTTGCTCATCAGAGCTGAACAATAGATAAAGATGTGGTGGGATCAGATGCTGAGTGGGCAAGAGGCCCATGTGCTCATGTAAAGGAAATTTCAACAGTCAGATGATTGCTGAGAGGTTTCCCAAGCCCTGTGGACTGTGTGGTAGGGTGCGGCTCCTGCCCAGCTTCTCTACATGCGTTGTAGACGCAGCGTGGTAAGGACTGGAAATAGTCACATCCACAGCTGGGAGTCGTGCTATTATTACCTCTGGCAGGCCTACACGATGCATACTACGTAAAATTAATTCTGAGTGCTTCATTCCTTTTTATAAAAAGAAAGCACAATAGACAGTCCACATCTGACATGCTTAGAAGCATTTATTATGATCTCATACAGTCTTGGTGTTAAAGGGAATTCAGAGGTTAATTAAATTTAGTCCAGTTCTGAAGATGTTTATTAAATGCCTACTATACTCAGGGTCACTATGAGTCGGAATCAACTGGATGGCAATGTGCTTTTTTTTTTTTTTTAATACTCAGGGCAGGAGTCCCTGGGTAGCACAAATGGTTAACATGATCAGCTATTCATTGAAAGGTTGAAGGTTTTAGTTCACCCAGAGGTGCCTTGGAAGAAAGGCCTGGAGATCTGTTTCAAAAAAATCAGCCACTGAACTACTCTGATTCTACTCTGACACACATAGAATCTCCATGAGTTGGAATTGGCTTGACGGCAACTGATTATGCTCAGGGCACGTCTTGAGAAGTTTGAAAGACTAATAAAACACAGCCTTTGCCCTTGGAGAGTTTATGGCTACAAGACCACTGCAAAAAAAAAATAAAATAAGGCAGAATATTAAAGGTCCAAGTTTTTTTTTTTTTTTTTTTTTTTAAGAAAAAAGAGCTGTGTGGATTCAAAAGACAGAACATCAGGAAAGGCATCGTGGAGGAGCTGGTGAAATTGATGGGGTTTCAAGAGGCAGAAACAAGTAGAAAGATGCAGTGTGAGTTTATACAGAGTGGGAAAGTGTGGGTGGGTTTGGGAAAGAGCATGGCAGAGGGAGAGGAGTCACTCCCAAGGGGAGACAGCATGAGAAGGTAGCAGCACTGTGATTTAGGGAGCAAAGCTGGCTCCTCAGTGTAGGGTGGATGATGAGCCAGCTTGGAGATAACAAAAGACGGAATTGGTGGCCGTGGAAATGGAAATGGGAGACAGTTGAGGGGCACGATCCTATTGTGATATTAGAAGCTACAAGAATTGACAACTAGGTATATGTGAGGGACTGAGGGAGGAGAAAGCTTTGAAGCTGAATTTCTATGTTAAACTTGGGTACCTAGGTAAGTGACAGGGTTAGGGCAGCCCCAGGAAGGTGGGTTTTAGTTGAAGTTCTTTTGGCTACAAGTGACAGAAACCCATCTCAAACTAGCTTAAGCAGAAAAAGAATTAGAATGGGCTCAGTTTCATGTATGGAATATAAATGGTCAAATGATGTCACCAGGTCTCTCTTCTACCTCTCTCTCCTCTTATTCCTTCTCCTTACCTCGTCTTCCTCTCTCCTCTCACCTATATACTCTACCAGGTCTTTTTCGCATGGTTGGAAAGATGGCCACTAAAAGTCCTGAGCCTACATCTGAAGGCTCAGAATTCAAAAGGAAGCGAGAACTCCTGTCTGAGTCTTCCAGCACTGCTACAACAGAAATACTAGAAGTGGGTGGCTTTAACAAAGAGAAATTTATTCTTCCACACTCTAGGAGGCTAGAAGTCCACATTCAGAGTGCCAGCCCTAGGGGAAGCCTTTCTCTCTCTGTCGGTTCTGGAGGAAGTCCTTGTCATCAACCTTCTCTTGGTCTAGAAGCCTCTCCATGCAGGAACCTCAGGTCCAAAGTACACGCTCTGCTTCTGGTGCTTTCCTGGTGGTATGAGGTCCCCATGTCTCCCTGCTCACTTCTCTCTTTTACATCTCAAAAAAGATTGGCTTAAAACACAGCCTAATCTTGTAGATGGAGTCCTGCCTCATTAACATAACTGCCTCTAATCCTGCCTCGTTAACATCAGAGAGGCAGAATTTACAGCAACACATAGGGAAATCACATCAGATGACAAAATGGTGGACAATCATACAACACTGGGAACCATGGCCCAGCCAAGTTGATACATATTTTGGGGAGACACAATTCAATTCATAACAACCCCCACCCACACCCCAGCATCTATATGTAAAATCTTAGGGACGAAACATATTGATGCTGCTTTGTTATATATCCATCCCTGAACTAATCATCTCAAGGGGGTGAACTACTGTGATTGGTCAGCTTAGGTCACATGACTATCTCTGTTGGGGGTGAAGGTACAGGCACTGTGATTGACAGTCCTGTGAGAACCACATGGACTGACGAAGGGGAGACTCCCCAAAGGAAGGGATGATGGTCAGATAAATACCATACATCTCTACAAAGCTGTTTTTTTGGGAAGTGTAGAAGAGATCAAAATTGACCTGTTTTACCAAACTCCTTACAGACATAATTTGTGTTTGAATTCTTTCAATGATGTGGAGTTCACTACTTTACAAGGCTTCGAATTTCATTGTTGGACAACTCAGCCTATTAAAAAGCTCTTACTTGTGTTTAGCTACCACCACCCATCTGCCAGTTTGTCATACTGTGGTGGCTTGCATGTTGCTATGGTGCTGAAAGCTATGCCACCAGTATTTCAGCTGCCAGCAGGGTCACTATGGTGGGCAGGTTCCAAAGGAGCTTCTAGACTAGGACAGGCTAAGACAGGAAGAAAGGCCTGGTGACTTCCTCCAGAAAATTAGCCAATTAAGCCTGTGGATCACAACGGAATGTTGTCCAACTTGCTGGCTTTGAACATGTCATCAGGAGGGATCAATTGCTGGAGAAGGACATCATGTTTGGTGAAGCAGAGGGTCAGCAATGGCAAGGGAGACCCTAAAGGGATAGATTGTCACAGTAGCTGCAAGGATGGACATGAACTCCAGCGACTGTGAGGATGACGAAGGAATGGGCTATGTTTTGTTCTGTTATACATAGTTGCCATGAATCTGAATTGACTTGACCATAGCTCTCTCTATTTATCTATCCCTATCTCTGAGACATGGATCCCTATAACCTTCATTCATTTTAGTCTCCCCTCCCCCCAATAATAGGGCAAAACAAATATACTCTTAAAATATTTTATTTGATCTTAGAAATTTCAAGAGCCTGTAGCCTTTAAGGAGGTTATATTTTTGGCTTCCATTTTACAGAAGATGTACCTGAGTTTCATAGAGGTTATGTCATTTGCCTGAGTCATCCCAGCTGGGTCCCTGTACTTCCAGTGTCAATCTCTACTACCAGACCACACTGCCTATCTTTCTACCCAGGCGCGGTTCATATCCAGAGCCTGACATGTACAATGCACTCAGTAACTGTCTGCTGAATCAATGAATGGTGCTTCAAGTGGTTCACTTTGACGCCTCCAGCATGAAGGCTAGGGGTAGCTGCTGTTCAGTGCAGTGACAATTGTCTCATATTGAGGGCCTTCATTAGTCTCTAACCTGTAATAAATAATTGGCATTAATGGGTTCCTAGTTCCAAAAAACAGAAACTGACTCTGGCTGGCTTAACAAGAAAGGATCTAATTAAATACTATTAAGAAACCCAGAGAATAGCCAGAAAAGCAGGTAAAGCAGTGGAGGTCACAGCCCAGGCTCAACACCTCAAATCATGCCTAGAACTGGTCTGGCGATGGCTGTCTGTCTTCTTCCTAACATCCCCTCAAGATGCCACAGGCCACTCTGCCAACCTGGCTGACATCAGACTCAAGGTGCTGCTACTGGTCCTGACACCTCCCCCACCTGGTCCTGCTGTTGCTAGAAACACAGTGGTGCTCTATGTGCCACTCTCATTCCATCTCTCGCTGTATGGATGACAGCTGGTGACTGGCTGAGCCAGGATCATATCCTCACACCCTAGGTGGAAAAAGAAATATTTGACTGTCACGAAGTGGAGAGTTCCCCAAAGCTAAGAAGGAGTTCAGATTTTGGGCAGCCAAAAACCTGACATACAGCCAGCCTATTCTGCTTCCTCCGAGGTCTCTCTTCCCTCTACTAACGGCCTCTGTTCCTTCATTCCAAATTTAGGGAGGAGGCCTTCAGATCCCTCACCACCCTGCCATTCATTTTTGGTACTCAGAATGGAAAGTAATCTCCAAATGAGGTCTGATAAGCCTGAGGTACAATGGGATTATTTTTTCCATATCAAGACCCCTCCACTTCCATTAATACATCTTAAGATTTCACTACTTTTCTAGGCAGCCATGCTACACTGATGACTCATATTGGCTCATAATATATTTGTGGTCAACTAAATTCCCCAGATCTTTTTCCTATGCACGGCTGTTGGGCCAGGTCTCCTCAGTCTTTTACTTACATAATTGACTTATTGAACATGTGCGAATTTAACCCAGTAATATAAAACGGTATTTGTAATACTTCAACTATTTAGTTTACACCCTTAAATTCTCTTAGACTGTAGTAAATTTTACTTGGCGACTTCAACCAGAAATCGAAAACTGGTGATCTGTAGGCCAATTTGGCCACACATTTATTTTGTTTGGCTAATATGGCACTTTTTTTTTTTTTTTTTAGAATTGAATTGGCTGCCTGCTGTTGAATATTAGGAGATCTTGCGTGAAAAGCAGGACTTTCAACTTCTCCTGAAGAATAGGAAGACCTGGCAATACTGGGCCCCCATTTCCTCAATGAATGCCTGGCTGGAGCTGACCGGCAGCTAGCTATCCCCTTTAGAAGGTGTAGGCACACCACAGCTCAGCACAGCCCCCAGCATGGTATATTATTTAGGCTCGCTCTGCTCCATTAACGGACCTCATCTGCCCAGTCTCTGTACGCATTTGGGTTTGCAGCCTGTCTGCACTGTGGGAGTTAGAATGAAAATGGAAGAAGCCTGAGAAAGGTGGGGTTCAGTGGCCCCGTGTTTGCTCCAAAGAGCATCCTGTCATTTTGCCAGGGTTGTGCATAACAGAGAGGGAATTTTTATTTTTAATAATAATTTTTATTGTGCTTTAAGTGAAAGTTTACAAATCAAGTCAGTCTCTCACATAGAAACTTATATACACCTTGCTACATATTCCCAATTACTCTCTCCCCCCATGAGACAGCCTGCTCCCTCCTTCCACTCTCTTCTTGTGTCCATTTTGCCAGTTTCTAAGCCCCTCTACCCTCCCCTCTCCCCTGCAGGCAGAAGATGCCAACATAGTCTCAAGTGTCCACCTGATCCAAGTAGCTCATGCCTCACTAACATCCCTCTCCAACCCATTGTCCAGTCCAATCCCTGTCTGACGATTTGGCTTTGGGGAAGGTTCCTGTCGTTGGCCAATAGGTCTGGGAGCCATGACTGCCGGGGTCCTTCTAGTCTCAGTCAGACCATTAAGTCTGGTCTTTTTCTGAGAATTTGGGGTCTGCATCCCACTGTTCTCCTGCTCCCTCAGGGGTTCTAACAGAGACGGAATTTGTGAGAAAAGATTTGGTCTGGGTCCCCGACATGGACGTCAATTGTCCTGTCTGCCTAGCAAGCCACTTCTGGAAATTCTCACGTCTCCTTCCATGTGAAGGGCTCTGGTGGTGCAGTGGCTAAGGACTCGATGGCTAGCCAAAAGGTTGGTCATTTGAACCCACCAGCCACATCACAGGAGCAAGATGTAGCAGACTGCTTCCATAAAGATTATAGCCTAGGCAGTTCTGCTCTGTGCTATAGGGTGCTATGAGCCGGAACTGACTTGATGGCAGCAGGTTTGTTTTTTCTTTGGTTCTCTGTGATTCCTGAGAGTGCTGGTAGGTTTCAGGTGATCCCACTCCAATGATCAATGCATATTGGTTCAGAGAGTGGCCATCTGACCCAAGTCGGGTGATAGGGTGTTAAAACTTTGAGCAAGTGACAACACCAGGTGAGTCCCTTGTCAGTGACTGGAGCTGTTGGATGACATGCCAAAGGAGCTTTTGACTATGTTTCCTGCTGTGCGGGTTAGACAAGTAGAACAGCTGGTGCAAGAGAGCTAAGGCTAAAGTCGTCACGCAGAGAAGACTGGGGAACAAGGTACCCTGGGGATCCCACCGTATTAACCTGGCCCAGCTAGAGTTAGTTTCTGCTGCGTGCAGCTGAAAGCACCCAGAACATTTCATCACAGGCAATCCCTGCTCTCTGGGGGTCCTCCCTGTGCCTGAGGGGGGTTCCGTCTTCACCCTCCCTATTGGGTCCTGCTTCCTTACAACCCGCTTTGAGGACAAGTATTTGGGTCCTCTAGAAAATTGCCCTTGATTATGCCCAAGTGAAGTTCAAAGACTAAAACTCCACTTCCTCTGGACCTCCCGGAAGTTTGCTCCCAGGTTCCAGGATGCCAGGCAGTTGAGGCACGCCTTCCATCTGGCACTTTTTTCAGTCAGCACTTTTGCCAGTGCCGACTGAATAACACATACGAAAATCCGTGCCACTGAGCAGGTCTGCAAACCCTGGTGGCGTCGTGGTTAAGAGCTATGGCTGCTAACCAAAAGGTCAGCAGTTAGAATCCATCAGGTGCTCCTTGGAAAATGTATGGGGCAGTTCTATGGTTGCGAAGAGTTGGAATTGACTTGAAGGCAACAGGTTTTTTTTTTTTTTTGGCGGGGGGTGATGTCCATAAAACAGGTTTTGGAAAGCCAATTGCTTCCATTAGGAGCAGTTTCCAGGGACTGGTAACCTGACACGAGCTCAGGATACCTGAAATTGAGGTACTAAGATCTGGGTTCGTATGACCACTAGGTGCTGAGGTTGAGACATTCTTTCATTTATTCAACACGTGTTTATTGAGCACCTACTATTACTATGGGCCAGACACTGTTTTAAGCGCCCGTTAAACCCATTGCCGTTGAGTCAATTTGATTTATAGAGACCCCATAGGACAGAGTAGAACTGCCCTGTAGGGTTTCCAAGGAGCTCCTGGTGGATTTGAACTGCTAACTTTTTGGTTAAGCAGCCGAGGTCTTACTCATTGTGCCACCAGGGCTCCGTTTTAAGCACTGGGGATATTAAAGTGTAAAAGACATGTCACTGATACGGAGCTTATATTCTAACAGAATGTGATATTTTCTAAATTTTAGGCTCTGGGGGTGCAAACATTAACAAATTTCAGCCCCGATTATTTCATAACTTTGACCGTCACCTTCCTCATTTGTAAAATGAGGTTAAGAATAATCCCACCGGGTTGTTTAAAGGATTAAATAAATTAATGCATAAGCATGTTCTTGGTATTTAAGTCTCAACAAATACTACTTTCTCCCTGAAAAAGCCAAAGAATTACACCTAACCTCACAAACCACGGGACAGCTTGACCAATAGGCAGGTCATGAATACCTGTTTTTGACATTAACCCTGGAAAGAACTGACTGTCTAGTGTCCAGTTGCTTTGGACCAGGGTTTCAGCTGGGCCCAGGATGCTAACAGCTGTGGCGCGTTGGGAATACGAAAACGACCACGAGGGGGCAGCGCACTGCAGGGAATCTCTTCGCCGCCGATCCCAGCAAACCGCCCAAACTTCCCTGGCTTCTCGAGTTCCTCCCGTACGTATTTCCGTTGCTCTGACGCTCTCAGAAGCCTGGGGGTCGGAAAGGAGAGCGCAAATTTCCCCTCCTCTGCGTTTCCTGAAGAAAAATTGGAGAGGGTTAAAGAGACTGTGCTGGAGAGCACGGAGTGGGCGCTGGAGATCGTCGCCGCAGCGCCAGGAAAGGCGCAGCGTGGAGCCAGGTGCCCCGGGAAAGGGTGTCTTATTTGGTTGGCAGCGGGCGCCAGCCTCGTATCCGCTCTTCCTCGGGGACGGCGGGCTGCCGCCCAGAGGAGCCGAGGGCTGGCCCCTGGGGCGCCAACGGCCGCGCCGCCCCCGCGAACTTGAGACGCTTTTCCCTTCCTGCCTCGCCTGGCGGCGGCTCCGCGAAATACCCGCATCTCCAGGCTGTGATTTCTACACGCCGGGTGGAAAGGGGAGAGGATTTGGAGAGCTTCGGAGAGTCGTCGGGGAAGGATGCCCGGGCGTGGGTTGGGACCCTATACTACTCTGCGACGTCGGCGAGGAAGGGAATAGAAATAAAGCAGCCCGCACTTTCTCTCGTGGCAACATCGGGAGCCTCTTACCGAGGCTGGGTGAAAACTGTAGAGAAGACCAGGGGCGCCCAGAGAGAAGAGGGGAGGAAGGGAACGATCGGAGTTGGGGTCCTTCCTTTCCGAAGACCTCTGGAGGATTATCTAAGGGACAAGGCCAATCGCTGGTGTCCAGCCAAGGAGAAGGGAGTTCCAGCGGGGCGCGGCGGCTCCTTTTCCTGAGCCCCTTCCCGTCCCCCGTCCTCCCCCCCACCGCGTGTCCCGGGCCTCCCGCAGTGGCCGTGACCCCCGTGGCGCCCTGATGTGTCGCGCGCTCTCCGCGCACTTGCTTTCGGCGTAGGAAGAGGAAGGGGTCCGGCTGAACGTAGCGTGGGGACAGCCACTCGCGGGCAGGGGCCGGGGGCGCATGGAGGCATCGCGGGGGCGGTGCGGTTCGCCAGCGCCGCGGAGGAGCGCACACGACGCTACCAAGGTTCCCCTGGGACCCGGCCGGCGGCTGTCCGCACTTCCTGCCTCGGGGCTCCTGGCAGCGGGCATCAGCTCTCAGTCCAGAGCCCGCTGAGAGTCGTGCCCGGCAGACTCCGCGGCCACCAACGCGGGACAGACGCGCGGGGCGGGACAGGTGTAGCTGGCAGCCCCGGGGGGCGCCCGGCTCCGAAGGACCGCTGTGGGCTAAGGGCTGGGCGCGAGTTGGCTGGCAGCAGAGCCGAACTCCGGGTCCTCGCGAAGCAGGCCATTCGGTGCGCCACTTTTTCACCGCCGCTGCTGGAGCCTTGGGCCCCCAGGCCGGGTGGGGAGATCTCGCCGGGGGACTCCGGGAAGGAGCAAGCCAACTCCCCCGCTTCCCTGCGGCCGCCGGCCCTCTCGCGCCCTCCTCTCCCCGCCCCCCGGCCTCCGCCGGGGGCGAATGAAGTTGCAGCGGAGCCCGGCCTCTCGGCGGCTGCCCGGGCCGCTGTCCTGATGCCTGCTGCCCGCGGCAGGCCTTGCTCCGGCCCCAGGACCTAGGGCAGCTGCGCGCGCGGCCGCCGGCGGCGGCGCCTTCTCCATGCTTCTCGGAGCCTCCTGGCTGTGCGCGTCCAAGGCGGCCGCCGCTGCTGCGCAGAGCGAGGGCGACGACGAGAGGCCCGGCGAGCGGCGGCGGCGGCGGGCGGCGGCCACGGCCGCGGCGGGCGAGGAAATGGACGAGTCTTCGCTGCTGGACCTGCTGGAGTGCTCCGTGTGCCTGGAGCGCCTGGACACCACGGCCAAGGTGCTGCCTTGCCAGCACACCTTTTGCCGCCGCTGCCTGGAGAGCATCGTGTGCTCCCGCCACGAGCTGCGCTGCCCCGAGTGCCGCATCCTGGTGGGCTGCGGCGTGGACGAGCTGCCCGCCAACATCTTGCTGGTGCGCCTGCTGGACGGCATCCGCCAGAGGCCCCGCGCGGGCGGCAGCGGCACGGGCAGCGGCAGCGGCAGCAGCAGTAACGGCGGCAGCCCCACTGCGCGCCCCTATTCGGGCGCAGCCCCCGCGCTAGGGGGCGGTGGCGGTGGCGCGGCAGGCAGTGCCCCCGGTTCCCCAGTCTTTCTCCCCGCGGCGGCGGCGGGCACCAGCGCGGCAGCGGGCAGTGCCACCTCCAGCCTGCGGGAGTTGGCGGCTGCCAGCAGAAGCGCGCCTTTGGCAAAGGTGAGTGTTTGCCCCGCGGCGCCGCGCCGCGCCACGGAGGGTGTGAGTGTATGTGGGTGTTTGTGAGTGCGCGTAGGTGCGGGGGGCAGTGGTGAGGGGCAAGGGAGGCCGGAGCGTGCCCTCCACGTTGACCCACCCCCTTACCTTGCTCTTTTCCCAACTTCCTTCCTCTCTAGTGACTCGGTGAGTGCTCGTATTTAATTACCATTTTTCAACTCTTGGACATTGTGACCCTCGCCCACACCCCCGCGCCCCCTCACTGGTACTTATGAACTTCTGCTTCTAAGCACGTGCCATTCATCCTCCCCCTCTGGAATTCCTTCTCCCACCACCTGCACTCTCTTTGCAGCGGCATCTGGTCCCGATGAACCTTGCCACCTGTTCCTAGCCCACAGATTCAGTGTGCCAGCTCCGCGTCCTCCCGCGGGCATGGACACTCTTCCGGCCCCATTGCTCTCCCCTAATGCCTGGGCTCTTAAACTTTGCTCCTGCTTTCCCGTCTTCCGAGAAACTGCCTTCTTGTCCTGGACGTCCAGACTTGCCCTCTGAATACACACCCTCAGGGTGGGTCTTTGGCCCGCCTCAGGGTAAAGTTAGTTCTTGTTTTCTGCCTTTTGATCGCAAAAAAGACAGTGGGACTCCTCCCTGCGTGTTGGGGGAGGGAGGAGAGAGCAAAGTGGTGTGCCGGGGTTTGGAAACTCCATCTTAGCGGAAGGGAAGGAGTTAATCCAGAAGCCCCAGGAGAGTTTTGGCCATGCCCTTCTCCTGGACTTGGCAGTGTGTGTCTGGAAGCATTGGTCCTCTCCTCGGCTCTTAGCGGGGCAAGAGTTGGATTCCCTTGTGGGTAGTTAGTTTGGACTTTGCTTTTGTGCAACTGCAGTGCACAGTGTCCGCTGCTTCTATTTTAGTCAGAAGACCTTCTCTTGAGGGCTTCAGTGATTTGGTTTCAAAACCTTCTTAGAACTTGCCATTACTCACCCTCAGCTGCCTTGGGGACCATTATGGGGTGGGGGGGTTAGGGGTTAGCCCATGGGATGCTGGTTTACAGGAGAAACAAGTTACTCATGTTTTGTATTTTCTTTAAATGCAGAAAAGCCCATTTAAAGGCTAAAAAAATTACATTGTTTAATGAGTTGGCACTCGCTTTTTTTGAACTACAATCTTATTCCCCTCTTGACCATTTAAAGACTGGATGGTGCATAAAACTTTGGATAATTCTTCTAATATGTGTAATTCTGAAATACTGGGAAAATTCTAGCACCTGAATTACTTAGTAACACAACACCTCTAAGGTCTTGGACGTTGAGCTTTGTATTTTGCCCAACACCATTTTTCACATGGTGCAGGAAGAATTGACAGTGGGCCCACTTGGGGAATATTCATTCTTCAAATCATTGGATGAAGCAGTTTTTCTTTAGTTTTCATTGTGGTTAAATATAGTTGTATGCTCTTATCACAGATTTTCAAACTTGTCCTTCCAGTCCTTGCTGTTTTTCTCTAAGGTTTTATAGTTATTGTTTGCAAAACAAACAGGTTGCCTGCTCCTCCTTAGAGAATTACATGATTTTGGTGCTGACCAGGTGTTTGCAGATGTTATCCCAGTTCAACTGATGAGAATTGTGTTTGACCAGAATGTTAGAAGGTAACCCCTGCAGTGTGAAAGGTCGCAGCCTTGAGGCAGATCTGGGATTTCTGTGGCATTTCCATCATTCTTTAGGACTTGTCAAAGGTGTTGAAGCTTGTACCCTGTAGTCATGACGCTTAGTAGCAGTGAATTAGTTTTTTGTTGACTAGATTTTGGGACTGTTGATTGACTTTCTGTATGGTCACATGAAATTATTGGACTATGTTCTTGACTTCCTATGCTGTAGGAGACTTTCAGAACACATTTTTTTTTCCTTCCTTTCTTTTTTTTTTTCCTGCGTTGACTATGTGTAACCCTTAGTTCTTTCTACAGATCTACCTTAAAGAGACTAGATTTGGGTTCCAGAAAGAGGCTGAATTAAATCTAATCTTATATATGATGGTTTGCTGAGAGGAAGAGTGGTAGAGGTGGGGACTGGAATACCATCTAGAGTCTCACCTACTGGTTTTGAATAATGGCCAATGGAAGTCTTCTTGGTCAACCAGAAGTGTTGCACGTTGTATTCACAATGCCACTCTGGGGTAGTAGCATTTAGGTTTTGAGTGCATCCTTATTTCATGGAGTAGGGTGGAGGGTTGCAATACAGTATTGCTATTTCAATGTGAAAGTACTTCCAGGCAGGCTTTCAGTCCTTTACTACCCACTGGAATTGCTTTGACTCCTATCACACAGCTCAGTGTTGCTGCATGTTGTTTAATAGATGGGCATTCATTTCATTATTTAGCAAATACCATCTATGCTTGAAAATCAGTCTCCCTTAAGTATAATATAGTCCCCTGTCTTCCCAATGAGAAACTCCTCAAACCTTCTCTTGCCGGTTTGGATGTGTAAACTTTTTTTGTTGTTGCTGTTGTTAGGTGCTCGAGTCGGTTCTGACTACTAGCGACCCTGTGCACAACATAACAAAACACCGCCTGGTCCTGTGCCATCCTTACAATCCTTGTTATGCTTGAGCCCATTGTTGTAGTCACCGTGTCAGTTCAACTCATTGAGGGTGTTCCTCTCTTTTGCTGACCCTCTACTTTACCAAACGTGATGTCCTTCTCCAGGGACTAATCCCTCCTGATAACATGTCCGAAGTATGTGAGATGAAGTCTTGTCATCTTTGCTTCTAAGGAGCATTCTGGTTGCACTTCTTCTGGAACAGATTTGTTCATTTTTTTGGCAGTCCGTGGTATATTCAGTATTCTTCACCAACACCACAATTCAAAGGCATCAGTTGTTCTTTGTCTTCCTTATTCATTGTCCAGCTTTCACATGTGTATGAGGGGATTCAAAATACCATGGATTCGGCCAGGCGCGCTTTAGTCTTCAGGGTGACATCTTTGCTCTTCAACACTTTGAAGAGGTCTTTTGCAGCAGATTTACCCGATGCAATGCGTCTTTTGATTTCTTGACTGCTGCTTCCATGGCTGTTGATTGTGGATCCAAGTAAAATGAAATTGTTGACAACTTCAATCTTTTCTCCGTTTATCATAATGTTGCTTATTGGTCCAGTTGTGAGGATTTTTGTTTCCTTTATGTTGAGGTGCAATCCATGCAGAAGGCTGTGATCTTTAATCTTCATCAGTAAGTGCTTCAAACCCTCTTCACTTTCAGCAAACGAGATTGTAAATAAACTTTTTAGGGATGTAGATAAAGACATACTTTTTTTAGATTGCTTACTTAATTCATCTAGTTACACTTAAACATTTGGAATGCATCTTGTATAAAATGAATTATTTTGTCTTTGTTTCCACTTGACCTTCATGAAACAATTGTTTTCCAAACTCTTCATTCGCATCTTTTTTTCATCAGGTTTTTGATTATTACCAGAGTCAGTTGGAGCCACCCAACCTGGTTGGCAGAGCCTCTCAGCTTTCCTTTCACCTGAGCCATTTCAGATAAGAGGTTTTTTTTTTTTGGCATCAATTAATGATGTTGCTCCTGGAAATTTTATACTAAGTTACAGGCCCCACTGCCTAACTTTAGAACTGTTGGTCTTTTCATTTTTTCCTGTTGGCAAATACTTGTCATTGTGTCAATTCTTAAAGTGGTCTTTAAGAAATCCTATTTTAAAAGTCACATCTCACAGTTGCGATTGTGAAGCCATACTTCAGGGATGCAAAACGGGCACTAAATTTCCTATCCTAACTTGTTTGTGTTTTGTTTTTACAGTTTTACAAGGTGACCCCTGTAGTACCCCAAACAAGCAGTGACCAAGGCGTTTCAGGGCAAGATATCTTTCTAAAAGGGTTTTGTGGTTCCAAATTGAGTAATTTTTAAAAAAGTGCTTTTTAGGATGAGAGATTAAATAAGGACTCAAATAAAAGAGAATCCCAATTTTTTTCTTGGATTTTTTTTTTTTTTAATTGTTTGCCTTATATTTGGAGTTTGCAAGGCTGTGACCCTTTGGATGCAGATTACCAGGGCTTTCTCCCGAGGTGCCTCTGGGTGAGTTTGAACCACCAGTCTTTTGGTTGGTAGTCGCGCGTTCAGCCGTTTGTGCCTCCCAGGGACTCGTACATTTGGGCAAGTATAATATTTATTATGTACCTACACTGGGCCAGGCACCATCCAGGCGAAAGAGATGGACAGGGGCTCTTGTCTGACATTATGGGGTGGAAGTCCCCTGATTCCTGCTTTCAGGAGGGCTTGGTATAAATCCAGGACTCTATGAAGTTTAACAGGAAAGACATTTTCACAAGTTAAAGAACTGTAGGAAGCTTGGGTAATGCCTTTGTTGATATAAAACTTAGGCATTATAGCCTAATTAGTTTGTCTTTATTGTATATCTCGAAGGACTGCAGGATATGTTGAAATTGGACGGATTTGAAATCTCTTCTGCGTCTCTCAGCCAATGTGACTGGGACCCGGTAATAGAAAAAGTTAAATAAATTGGAGAATTATAAAAATGCCTGTATCAAATATTTTATCTTATACAGGCACACGTATATGTATTCATTTGCCTTTTTGCCTTTTTTATGTAGAGTTAAGGGCTTTTCTTTGAGTAGATGTCTGGCCAGTGGGAGTTCTGAATTGTCTTTCTAGCTTCAACCGCAGCCATAATTTATGATTTTCTATTTGTTTCTTTCAAGCAGAGTGAGAACTAAGACTCTTCCAAAGAATTCTGAGTGAAGCATCATAGACTTCCAGTAATTTCGCCCCATTGTTTTATATTTTTGTTCGCACCTAATTTGACATTTTTAAAGCAACTTGCCTTTATTGAGTCTTCCCTAAATAGGAAATGAGTAGCATTTTTTTTTTTTTTTTTGCACTCAGACTTCTTTGGCTTAAATACTATTTAATTAAATTATAAGTACAACTTGCATAAACAAGGTTGGGAATAAAGACAACTAGTTCCTGATAAGTGTAGAGCTTACCTGGCAGGAGTGGATGTACTAGACAGCAGCTTGCCAGCCTCAAGCCTTCGGGTGTGTGGGTGCGTCTCGCCATTTTACAGAGGACACGTCGGTTATGTGGAGACCGGTTTAGAAAGTGTCCACAGTATCTGGAAACAAATTTATGTGTTCTTTAGTTGTTGACAGCTGGGCAGCTTATGCCCAAGATTTACCTAATATTTAATAAATACTGAGTGCCTGCCATGGTCACTTCGACATATATTGCCTCTGGAAAGTTCACAATCAGTCTGGGAAGTGGTTGGTATAATTGCTTTTTTGAGACCCAGAGAGATTGATATATGGGCAGAATCGGAGAGCTGGAAGCAATTGAGTCAGGATATGTCCTCAGACTCCATTCCTCTGCCCTTTCTATTCTGCTCAACTCTGTCTTTGGGATTTTGTTGTTGTTTGATCTTGGATGTAATAAGGACCCCAAAGGAAGATGCTTAGAGCCTGGAAGGTCTTACCAGAAAAGAGACAGCTTATCAAATGGCAGACAACTGGTTGATTTGTGGTAACCATATCAATAGGGGCCAAATACCAGCCTTTGAGTGACCGATGAGCCACAGTGAAGTCCTTTTCAATGGACCTGTTTACAGAAGACCTCCTGGATGTGGAAACAGGACCTTTGTGATTTACAACAATATTGTGTTTCAGCTTGTAGCTAGTTAGTGAATAATCTAAACTTAGCATTCATTGAGTGCTTACTGTATCCCATGCGGTAAAAAGATAGAGCAGTTTGCTCCTGTAAAGATCACAGCCTTGGAAACCCTACGAGGCAGTTCTGTTCTGTCCTATAGGGTTGCTAGGAGTCTGAATCCAGCTTGATAGCAATGGGTTTGGGTTCTGTGTCCCAAGTGTTGAGTCAAGTGATTTGACTAGATCTTATTTATTCCTTACTACAGTTTAGTGAGGTAGGTAGCTACATGGGTAGAAGCTGAGGCTCCTAGCCTTCCTTGCCCAAGGGCACACAGTTAATAAGATGAACTTTGGACTGACTGGCTAACTGATTTTGTGGCCAGGGGCAACAAGCTCCGTTAACCAGAAACCAAGGTCACAAACCCAAGGGGCACAGACCCCTTGGATTCACAATGTCCCATAGCCACAAATCGCTCTTTGAATTCGAGGCTGCCACCTTGTAAATCAAGGCTGTTGATCCTACAGGCAAGTGGCAGGAACTGTGAAGGGCAGTGTAGTCTAGAAGAAAGAGCATTGATATCTTCTATGGCTCTGGTAGCAAGTAACAGCAAGTTCAGTGGAGATGACATAAGCAGTAAGGATTGGAATACCTCACAGAAAGAATGCAGGATATGCAGTTTGGGCTTAGAGTCACTCCGGGATGGCTAATTCAGTAGCTCCATTTTGTTACCCACCAGCTGCCCATGTATGCAGGGTAGCTGCTCCATGGTGTTTTCACGGCTGTGACCTTTCAGAAACAGATCACCAGACCTTCCTTCCAAGACACCTCTGGGTGGACTCAAACCTCCAACCTTTCAGTTAGCAGCCAAGGACATTAACCATTTGTACTCCCCAGGGGCTCCATTTTGTCATCAGGGAGCCAAGTTTGTTCTACCTTTCTGCTTGCCATTGTATTGGTCTTATCCTCAGTTTTACCTGCTTGGTTTCAAGTTCGATGCAGTGGCTTCAGGCATACCTTCCACGACAACACCCCAAAGCAGAGAAAGGAGGGTTCCTTCCCATTGCTTTCTTTCTCCAAGTCAGTGAAAAACCTATCTGGTCACGGTCTAGCATGCCTCCCCTCACATCCCACTGGCCTGCGTTGCAGCACATTCTTGAACCAGTAGGAACTCGGCAAGGGTCAAGGGATGCGGGGCTGGCTTCCCCTCCTGGGCAGAGGTCCCACCCACCCCCTTGAAGCACATTGCCTGTAGACAGGGTGGATTCCTCAGTCAAAGTAGTGTCCTGTGAGGAAAGAGGGAAGGGGGCGAGGACTCAGTGGATGGCTATGGTGTCAGTACACAGGTTCACATAGATTTTAACCTTGGCTTTTTTACGTCTTGACCATGTGCCCTTGGGCAAATGGTTTAGGGTTTCTGAACCCTCATATCAGTGAGTTAGGGATCATACCTCCTTTATTGGATAGATGGGATAATGGACATACAGTGAGTGATACACATGACTGGCCATCGTTTCAATGCATGTTACTAATATGAAATCTGGAAGTCTTTTCTTATTGATGAGGCATCCCTGACAGAGTGCACTTTCCAAAAAAAAAAAAAAAAAAAAAAACCAACCAAACAAAAACCAAAATAAAACAACTAAACCCATTGTCCTAGAGCTGATTTCAACTCATAGCGACCTGATAGGACAGAGCAAAACTGCCCCATGGAGTTTCTAAAGAGCAGCTGGTGGGTTCAAACTGCTGACATTTTGGTTAGCAGCCAAGCTCTTAACCACTGTGCCACCAGGGCTCCAGTGGGTCCACTTTAATGGTCATGAATTCATGGCATATACCATTTAAAAGTTAAGGGTGTGTGTATGTAGAGACGTGTGTGTGTGTTATGGGTCTTGATACCATGCTTTGCCTTTAGATGCAAAGTGGGCCTATAAAATTATTGCTGCTGTAGTGTCAGCCCCCAACTCATGCTGACCCCCCCCCATGCACAATGGAACGAAACACTGCCCAGTCCTGCCTCATCCACGTGATTGGCTATGGATCAGACCCTTGTGATGCATAGGGTGTGCTTGGTTGATTTTCAGAAGTAGATCTCCAGGCCTTTCTTCCTAGGGCTCTGATATAGTGACTGGATTGGTGAACACTAGTGGACATCTCAACTGAGTGGCTGATCCTATCTGTTTGTTTGACCTTTTAAATCATTTCCAAGAGTTATCATTGCTGTCAGAGGCAAGATTCCTAATCCTTACAAGGCTCATTAAGGTAAAAAAAAAAAAAAAAAAAGTCTGAACTATAATCTGCTTAAAGGCGGAAGGGGAGAATAATCTTGCTTAGTTACTGATATGGCAAGTTGGCAGGCTTTCCTGAAAACTACACACACCACCTTCATCTGAACGACACAATAGCTTGTCGACAACTGCCGGGAGTCAGGCTCCTAGTGATGTGATTGAGCTGAGCAGAATTAAATCCACTGGTTTCTTAGTTCCGGCTTTTGAGGGCTCAAATGCTTGCTGGAGCATGACAAAATGGGGTCTTAATTATGCAGTTATTTCGAGTGTGTATATTAATTCAATCTGTATTTAATCTGCTTTATCTTATTTTTCAGTTAACACGATCCTTTTAGTAGATCTTTGAAAGAAAACGTCAGCAAGGATTTGGTTAGGGGGCAAAGACTCTTTACGGTGCCATTTGAAGAGGCCAAGGTCACTCTTGATCAGATTTGTGTTGCTTGGGAGATGTTCAGATTTGATGAGTTAGAAATAAATGCACGCTTGATGTGGATCCTAATGGAATTTTAATTAACCTTAAAAGAATAGGGTGTCAGGATGAGGTATTGGTAGTGGTGAACGGTTTAAAAATCGTACCACCACGTCAGAACGTGGGCCTCCCTTTTCACATCCAGTGAAATTAAACAGTGTATGAAGGAGCAGCGCAATTTGAATTCTCCCCCACCAGTTGTTGCCTTGTTCTTTAAGCTAGGGGTTAGCTCTCCATGGCTTATGAATATTTAGAGATGTAACAGTCCTCTGGGAGTCCTGGAAGCGTCTGCGAGGGGTTGCTTTGGTTGGCTCTTTCTCTCTTCTGCCACATGCGTTTACATTGTTAAACTGATACGCTGTCTGCAAACATAAAGATATTCTGATATTTGCCTTGCTTCTTAATGGGATGTGCGTGTGATGATTACGTGAATTTATGTGAGTTTAGATGACTTAGGACTAGCCATAGGAGTCAGGTAAATAGAAGTGGTGAGAGGACTTGAAAACATGCTAGCTCAAGGACCAAGATGTAAATGTATGGGAGCCGAGGGCCTTGACAGTAGAAATGCGGGGGAATGCTCAAACGGCTTTCACGTGGCAAAGATGCATCCGGGAAAAGCCCAGGAGTTCACAGTGAATTTTTTTTTTTTTTTTTAATACGGTGGTTCAGGGAGAGGGTGTATATGCATTTCTGGCTTCTACTTCATTGAATGAATATTTGAGTGCCTACTATGTACCAGACATATAAAAGGCACTGGGGATACTTGGGATAAAAATGGTATTAGTCTTTATATGTAATAAAATATAATTTTTTTCCTTTTGTTAAGTGATCAGGCAGACTATAGAGAAAAACATAGGTATATGTGGATATATCTTTGTTAAAATGGTGTGAGGGCAATGTCCAACTTCCTCTAACTTCAAAAGGGGGAAGGAGAGTCAAGATCAATAGCCCAAAGCTGACTTTTCTGAGGCGGAGGTCAGACATGCCTCTTCTCTCCACCAATTCTGACACCAACGGTCCCTCCCACAGCACTCTCTACTTCTCTGCTGGTTTTGATAATTCATGGCAGTGGCCACACAGAACTCACAGGCCATACCTACGATTATGGGGTTTATTAGGGAAGTAACAGGTTAGGATTCAGGGTCAGGAACACTCAAGGATATCGTTCTTCTATCAGGACAGCCTCTTCTCAGCTGTGCTTGCAGGCATGCCTCTCCCTGGCTCTAGGCCTCTGCCCAAAGGTACTTAGCTTTCTCTCTTCGAAGCTCACCACGCTGTCTTCTGTTGCCAGGTCTCTGCTGTCGGGTCTCTCCTGCCACCACTTCTCACCGCCTTCAGGATTACAACTCTCTCTCTCTCTCTGCGTCCTGCTTCCAGGAGCTTCTCAGTGCAGGGATCCTGGGTCTAAAAGATGTGCTGGCTCCTGGCTGTTCTTCCTTGGTGGTGGTGGGATTTTTTCCTTTCCTGCCTCTGAAGTGGCTCATATCAAACCCAGCAGGATGGCAAAACTGACCAGTCCTTTGGTGGGCCACAATTACCCTGTCGGCACAGTCCTGGCCAGTCACTTGGGTGGGAGTTACAAGATCATGGCTAGAAAGGCCACAAGAAAGTGGTCCATCACCCTGCAGTCTTTTCGTTTCTATTTATCTTTTAGGAATTTCTAACAAGGAACAGTGTCACCATCATGATTTGGGGCTTAGTGGGTTTTTTTTTTTTTTCCACTGAGGGCCCCCGTCTTACAGTTACCTCTCCCATCCTTACCATTTGTCAAAGGAGGACTTCTCATTTCTGCTCTTTAGGTCTTTCTCACTTAGTGGTGGGGAATGAAAACAGGCGGGGAATGTCTCTTCAGTAGTGGGATGCTTTCGATGAAAACGTGTGGCTAATTTCTCAGTTTCCTCTGTTGCTCTAGATCCTGGGGGCTTGGTCATGCAGGGCAGTGTCTTTCAGAGAAGGTGTCTGTCCTTTCTTGGTTCTTGAGTGAAGGGTCCCTAGGCATCACTTTATCTGAAACAGAAGGATTTTGCTGTTGTAGCTGGAAACAATGGGGGTCAAGTGCGTTAAGCACTCAGCTACTAACCGAAAGGTCGGTGATTCGAACCCACCAGCTGCTCACAGGAGAAAGATGGGGCAGTCTGCTCCCATAAAGACTGACAGCCTTGGAAGCCCCATAGGGCAGCTCTACTCAGTCCTATAGGGTCGCTAGGAGTCGGAATCGACTTGATGGCAGAAGGTTTGGTTTGGGTTTGATATAAATAAATAACCAATAAATATATCATTACACATTGTAATAGGAGATGTGAAAACAGTAAGCCAGAGCCAAGTGATACTGAGTCACACTCTTGGCTTACCGCACAGTCATGGGGTTATTCTGGACTCAGTTACTCAGCTTATTTTATTTACCTAAATTTATTCACATAATTACTGTTTATGGATACACACTGGATTCCTTAACTCTGTATAATAATACTCCAAATTCTACATAACTTAAAAATTACACCTTTGTTCCCTTCACAAGCACAGCTAAAGAGATTGCTCGAGTAATTGAAGCCAGATGCGTTAGCAGGAGATAATGCGTGCAGAGCATGGGGATGGGGCCGAGCACACAGCTTGTGGGAAATTAACGTCACCTTAAAACAGATAACCAATAAGTCTAACCTCTATCCACAAAGTACATGGTGCCCATGGGTTACTTTTGTCACTAGCAGTGATGGTCTGGGCCAAGTTTGTAGTTTAAACATGTGTGGAATGAAAGGTAGACATTGATGAATAATCACACTCCTGCAGAAGAGACGAGTCTCCTAAATCTTGGCTAGCAGTTCTCGTGTGCCGTTCATGACTGAGGGGGGAGGGAGGATTTCCTGTGTTAAAATCTGCTTTCTTGATTTTAAAAACATGGTTTTCATGGATTTGGGAATGACTAGTGACCTCTTTTGGGTCCCACCTCATCCCCAAAGTTTACCTGGTGCATAAACATTGACATGTGCACTGTAATAACAGTCTTACTGGAATTAAAGTTGTTGCCCCCAGCGTACCAAATAAGGTGACCAGTCATGGATTCTCAAATTGAACCTGACGGTGGAGAATGGCACTTTTTGGTAAATATCAAGGTAAATTATTGCACAATAGATTACAGGTCTTAAATCTTTCCAGTCGTCCATTCATTGAAGACCAGTGTGTGAATTCTACTGCAGTTTGAGATGCTTAGAGTTGCGTGGATGGGTGCCACGATCCAAAGGGGCAGCAGCCTCAGTGTTTAATGGGTGTGTCTTTGCATTCAGAGTCGTGTCTTTGCATTCAGAGTCCTTCATTTTTGTTAGGTGCTGTCAAGTCGGTTCGGACTCATAGTGACCCCCTGTGCAACAGAAACACTGCACCATCCTCACAGTCGCCATTATGCTTGAGCCCATCGTTGCAGCCACGGCGTCAATCCATCTCATTGAGGATCTTCCCCTTTTTCGCTGACCCTCTACTTTACCAAGCGTGATGTCCTTCTCCAGGGACTGGTACCTCCTGATAACGTGCCCAAAGTACATGAGACACCATCCTCACTTCTAAGGAGCGTTCTGGCTGTACTTCTTGCAAGACAGATTTGTTAGTTCGTCTGGCAGTCCATAGTATATTCAGTATTCTTTACCAACACCATAATTCAAAGACATCAATTCTTCTTTGGTCTTCCTTTTCCAGTGTCCAGCTTTTGCATGCATATGAAGTGACTGAAAATACCATGGCTTGGACCAGGTGCATCTTAGTCCTCAAGGTGACAACTTTGCTTTTTAACACTTTGAAGAGGTTTTTTTCAGCAGATTTGCCCATTGTAATATATTGTTTGATTTCTTGACTGCTGCTTCCATGGGCATTGATAGTAGATCCAAGTAAAATGAAATCCTTGACAACTTCAGCATTTACTCCGTTTATCATGATATTGCTTATTGGTCCAGTTGTGAGGATTTTTGTTTTCTTTATGTTGAGGTGTAGTCCATACTGAAGGCTGTGGTCTTTGATCTTCATCGGTAAGTGCTTCAAGTCCTCTTTGCTTTCAGCAAGCAAAGCTATGTTGTCTGCATATCGAAGGTGGTTGATAAGTCTTCCTTCAATCCTTCATATGGTCCAGCTTCTCAGATTAGTTGCTCAGCATACGTATTGAATAAGTATGGTGAAAGGATACAGCCCTAACACACACCTTTCCTGATTTTAAACCACACAGTACCCCCTTGTTCTGTTTGAACTAGTGCCTCTTGGGGTATGTGTAGGTTACTTATGAGAACAGTTAAGTGTTCTGGCATTCCCATTCTTCGGTGGTGCCAATGGTTAATGTACTCAGCTACTAAACAAAAGGTTGGAGGTTTGAGTCCACCTAGAGGCTCCTCAGAAGAAAGACCTTCAATCTACTTTTGAAAGATCAGCCACTGAAAACCCTATGGAACACACAGTTCTACTCTGACTGACCGGGGTTGCCACGAGTCAGGATGGACTTGACAGCCAACTGGTTTGGTTTAATATTTGCGTTCATAGGCAGATGTGGTCTGTTTATCTCAAATACAGCTGCTCTAAGGAAACTGAGTGGTTTATTGACCGGAGATAGTGACTCAGAAAATACTGAAACTGTGCCGCCATAACTCAAACGGCAAGGCTTGGGTGAAGAGGGCACAGCCAACAGAAGGGTTTCCATGGAAGCCCGGAGCAGACGTCCTTCCCGCTGCCGTCCCTTCCAGCCTAACTACTGGTGCGCCTTTTCTAAAGGCTGCCAGGTGACGTGTATGGCCCAGCTCCCCTCTGTCGTTGATATCAGCAGCATCCTGCCTCTTCCCCCATATTTCATTTTCCTTCGTGAACCGTAATTCTGCGTATGATGCCTTTACACACTGATACTCATTTTCTGTTTACCCCAAACTTCAGCAAGTTCTTCCCTTTTTATTTAGGTGCTACCTAAAACAGAATTTTATTCCTTTCAGCAAAAGGCATGTATACTCCACACAGGGTTAATAGACAGCCTTTGTGAATTGTGGCTGATAGTAATTGTAACATTTTCTCTGTGGCCCTAAACTAATCAATTCATCAACTTTAACCATCTAGCCCCCACATGGGCGATCTGGCCCCTAGTATACCAGTTTGCCATTTACTGCTTTAAGTGCCATAAACAACCTCATGGGTTTTGAAACAATTTCTTCTACAACGCAGTCTGTCCATCTGTGGGTTTTATGAATGGAAACGAACAAAAGAAAATTGGTTGCTGTCGAGTCGATTCCAATTCAGTGTGACCCCATATATTACAGAGTAGAACCGTGCTCCATAGGCTTTAACTTGGCTGTAATATTTTTTTTCCTTCTGAATTTTATGTATTTTGTTGTTGAGCATATACACAGCAAGACATACATCAATTCAGCGTCTCTCCAGGTACAATTTAGTGACATTGACTACATTCTTTGAGTTGTGCAACCATTCTCACCCTCCTTTTCTGAGTTTTTCTTCCCTCATTAATAAAAACTCACTGCCCCCTAAAGCTCCTATCTAATCTTTGAGTTGCTGTTGTTAATTTGATCCCATATAGATGGTTCTTAAAACAGCATAATGCTCAAGGCAGACCTTTTTTTACTAGTTAAACTATTGTTCAGTTTTAAGATGAATTCAGAGGATAGTTTTGGTTTAAGGTTTAAAGATTATTTCAGGACAATAGTTTCAGGGGTTCATTTACCCTCCATGGCTCCAGAAAGTCTAGAGTCCATGAGAATTTGACATTCTGTTCTACATTTTCCCCTTTTTAATCAGGATTATTCTATGGAATCTTTGATCAAAATGTTCAGTAATGGTAGGTGGGCACCATCCAGTTCTTCTGGTCTCATGGCAAAGGAGGCAGTTGCTCATGGAGGCAATTAGCCACACATCCCACATCCTCCTCCTATTCCTGACTCTCCTTTTTCCTCTCTTGTTCCAGGTGAATAGAGCCAATTTTTGTGCCTTGGATGGCTGCTTGCAAGCTTTCAAGACCCTGGGCACTATGCAACAAACTAGGAGGTAGAATAGAAGCAAGCACACATTATTAGACCAACTAAATGGGAAGTGCCAGGAAACGATGACCCTAAACCTCCAAACCAAGGAGCCAAATCCCATGAGGTGTTTGGTTGAACATAAGCATTGGCTGTAATCTTTACGGAAGCGGATTGTTGGACCTTTCTTTCATGGTGCCGGGGGTGGGTTCAAACCATCAACCTTTAGGTTAGTAGTCGAACATAAACCGAACATCCCCTAAAATACCACTGACAACCAGGCCATCTGTAGGTGGTCCTGGGAGCAAGGACACTTCGGATGCATCGCCCCTTGAGATGGGCACCTGGGAGTTGGGTGGCTTCTGATTTGGTGTGTGGTAGTGTGCATCTCCCATATTGAAGGGACTAACGCTGTATCAAAATGCAAGCTTTGCAATCCAAGTCCCAGTTGACTTCTTCAAGAGGAAAAGATGCCAGTAAACAACCCAGGTTACCTACACCTGCATCTTTATGTGTGTGTGTGGTAAAATATATATAATAAACATCTGCCAATTCAACAATTTTTACATGTTCAGTTCAGAGACATTGATTATGTTCATCATGTTGTTTAGCCATCATCACTCTCCTTTTCCAGATTGTTCGACCACCGTTAGCAGAGACTCAGTGCCCCATAGCAGCGACTTCCCCTTACCCCCTCCCTCCCACACCTGGTAACCGCTAATAAACTTTGGTCTCTATACATGTGCCTGTCTCATGGAAGTGGGATCATACAATATTTATCCTTTTGTGATTGATTGTTTCACTCAGTACACCTGCATCTTCGCCCAGCCCTTTCTTTTGTCTCTCTCCTGTGCAGTTTCTGAGTCCATTTTTATTTCCTCAAGCTGTTTTCAGTGCTCTTTCTTCGCTATTCCCTTCTGTGGGCTGTGTGTTTTCCTGACAATTACTGCTTTGTTGGCCCTTTCAAGTTTGGATCAGCTGGCTTCCTGGAGGCAACAGTTAGTCATCTTGCCTCAGTTCCTCTTCTTCGTGCTCTCGCTTTTTTAGTGATTAATGTTCAGCTCTGCACATACCGTTCACCCCCTCCCCTGATAAACGGAATGAAAGCATGCCCAGAGATGGGGTACGAGAGCTACATGGCCCTCCTGCACATTCCCCGCGTCTGAGGCCCAGGTACCAGGTGTGGAGCCAAGCCCTGGGCTACAAAGATCCACCGTAACCCTCTGACCAGCTCTTTATAGATGCAGCCTTGGCTCAAATCGGAATGTAACTTTTCTATTTCAAGAAATCTGTAGTAAATTATAGGAGCATGCCCCACGAAAGGCGGGCAACAGTTAAGGATAACAGTGTATCTTGAGAGAAGAGTTAAGCTTCTAAGTCAGCATCTCATGGGAGAAAGCAAACTCTTCATTTCCTAGGCTCAGGGGAACGGGTCAGTAGCTTAGTAGCTCAGACCAGGTATCCACCGAAGGTAGGACCAGCATGGGAGAGAAGAGCTTAGAGCAGCCACCTGGGGTGTGAGGAAAGGTGTTCGGGCTGGTTAATTCAGCCTCCGTGAAGCCTGCGTTAGGCATTCATCGAGGTTGGTTACGGCACAGATCTCGGCCCATGCCCACCAGGCAAGCGTGCCACCAACAGTGGGCTTTCCAGGTGTTAGTACTGAGGGCTGTTCCCCTCTCTAACTTAGTACATGGTCTTCTTGACTTCCCTGCTGGTCACATACTGTTTTCACTAGTGATGGTTTTCACCTTTAGGTTGAACAGACAAGCCCTAGTGTCTAGTTAGCATGGCCGGGAACGGTTCCTGGCCCATGAGGAGCAACCATGGGGTTGTACCACCTGAGAGGCCACTTGGCCACTGCCAGCGACTGCCTCCCCTCACACAGTGTTCCTCACGTAGTGCAGGGTTTGTCTGGACTCACCAGGAGAATTCGCACAAATAACTCATCTTCTTCTGGTTTGCCACCTCCACCTACTCACCCCCGGCCAAGTGTCTCTCAAGAGTTCCTTGGAGTCTGCTGTGATGTCTCAGGTGTGTTCCTGAACAGGGTCCATCCTCTCACCTCTTGTCTCTGACCCTGAACCTCATCTTCTGCCACTTGGAGAGTGCCCCCAGCTGCCCCGGCTATCCTCAGTGGGAAAGCTTGTGCCTGCTTATTGTTGCTAATAGGTGCCATCAAGTCTATCCCAACTTATGGAAATTCCATGTGACAGACTAGAACTTCCCCATAGAGTTTTCTAGGCTGTAACCTTTATGGGGTCAGATGGCCAGGTCTTTTTTCCCTCAGAGCTACTGAGTGGGTTTGAACTGCCAATCTTTTGGTTAGCAGCCAAGCCCAAACCAGGTGCACCACCAGATGCCCTGCTAGGTGTGGTGTCTTCTAATATGGTTTACAGCAGCCTGTCTCCGAGGAGGCAAGACTGTGGAGATATCCTGGTCATCACTGACCAGGTTGGGGGATGACAGCCCCTCACTGACTCTTCATGTCCATCACATTTTCTCAGCTGTCCCCTTTCCCCGCCACACCCTCTCCACGGATGCTCCTCTAAGGAACAAGTGCTTGTGTGAGGTGTTGCTGTGTATAGTGAGACCTGTGAGAGCTGGAACTTGACAGGACTGCCTCATTTTTCCGAGTCTCGGAAGTTTTTCACCTTTCACAGGGTGGAAAATTTTTATGTCACTTGTCTTAGTGGAAAATATTTGAGTTTTCCTTCTCTGACAGGTTTTTACCTTACACAGGTTCAGGTTTTACTGTATATATATATATATATTTTTTTTTTTCTTAAAAATTCACATGAATGCTTATATTCTACTCAAGGATCTGCCTACTCTGATTGTAATGTAAAAACTGGAGGGTTATCTCCAAAACTCGGGAAAGTGTTTGTCTCGCGACACCCCATCCGCGGGCACCCCTCATGTGTGCTCAGCCCGGCAGGCGCGATTGCAGAGGGCTGAGCTGCCATTTTTCAAAGTGTGGATTTGGTAGTAATCACACTTATCGGGTTCCAGCCAGCAGTAAGAAAGGATGGCGCACACGGCTCGCTTCTTTGAAGATAAATTTAGCAATCTGTCCTGAAGCCGAATAGTGAAGTTCACCGAAGGAAGATTTCCAGCCTTGACTTTCATCCGCAGACTTGTCCCGTTACCGGAAGCATCACTGTTGGCAGGATTGGGAGCTGCTCCTGCCTTGATTACTCTTGAGCGGCTCTTTATTTTGGAATTGCCCTGGTGAAATCAGCCTAGTGGAGCGCGTGCCACCGTGAGGTTTATCTTCTGATCGTTGGCGTTTGGCCTGACCTGGGGTGTAATCGGGGATTGTTGTTTGAGTGGAGGAAACTTTGCAGGGTTGTCGGTAGATATGGGAAAAGGTTGCAGTCTTTTGGGAATGCTTTCACTCTATAAACTCAAGCAGGAAAAACTCTATCAGGTTGAGAAATTTTCAAGGATGTCAGTTTTCAAAGTGACAGTTGCAGTGTTGACAGACACAGTGTGGGGCTGTTACAAGGAAAGTGTCAGGGACACGACAGGTGGCACCCTGGCTGCCGGAGCAGGACCTGGCCTGTAAAATAGAGAAAGGCAAAATGCCAGATGGGTGCTGGTATTCCTGGTGGGGACCCAGAAAACGTTGTGGATGGTTAAGGTGGTTCCAGCTGCACCTGGGTGAACATGTTTCATGTTAATGTTTGTGATTATTTTAATGGTCCCTTTTTCTATTTATGGAAACCCTGGTGGCATAGTGGTTAAGTGCTACCGCTGCTAATCAAGAGGTCGGCAGTTTGAATCCACCAGATGCTCCTTGGAAACTCTATGGGGCAGTTCTACACTGTCCAATAGGGTCACTATGAGTTGGAATGGACTCGATGGCAGTGGGTTTTGGTTTCTATTTATGGGAGCCCTGGTGGCGCAGTGGTTAAGAGCTCGGCTGCTAACCAAAAGATCAGCAGTTCAAATCCACCAGCTGCTCCTTGGAAACCCTACAGGGCAGTTCCAGTCTCTCACGTGGGATTGCTGTGAGTTGGAATCGACTTAACAGCAGTGGGTTTTCTATTTATGTCAAGTGATACTTTTTAGATAATTGATGGCAGTTATATGAAATTTCACTTGGAAACACATTTAAACAAAAAGTGAGTCAATTTAAAGAAGTGGTTAAGTAAATTTTATGAAGATGAGATATAGATAACTACTATAGGTTATGAACACTGCCTTAAGTCACAGAGTAGGCAAAATTAATTTCCCTGTAAATCGAAAAACAAAAACAAAAACCCATTGCCAGTGAGTTGATTCCAACTCATAGCGGCCCTGTAGGATAGAGTAGAACTGTCTAATAGGTTTTCCAAGCAGCGGCTGGTGGATTTGAACTGGCGACCTTTTGGTTAGCAGCCCAGCTCTTAACCACTGCAGTACCAGGGCTCCTATAGCATATCAAAGTTCACCTTTTAAACCCCTTGTTTCCTTCTGTATCTTAGATGATAGAGCCCAGACTGTGGGACGTGCTTAGGATGTGTAAGATCGGGAGAGGTATGGAGAAAGTAAATGTTACAAATAAGGATAGAATTTTATGCTCAAAAACCAGCTTTTGGAAAAATTGCTTTTTTTTTTTTTTTCGATCCAAGAAGCAAGTGTGAGAATTTTAGCTTTGGGGATTTATTTTGGATTGAAAATATAAATAGGGCAAGAAAGCTTAAGAGTGATATATTACCAGAGGTCCAGACAGGCTTCCTGAACTTTAGAGGTAGGTTCACAGAGGCTTCTCAGTGCCTGTCAGGTTCCTACAGGCCACCCTCTCAGGCCAGATCTCCTTCTGGAGAAATCCAGGGGAAATCCTGACATCTCCTGAGCCCCTGGGGCTCCAGACAGGGACATTTGCATGTCCATCTCTTGCTCTTAGTACCATGCCTCACATGGAGTTGTCTTCACAGAATTTGACCAAGATACGACTGTAGCAGAATAGTAGTGTAGGGTTCAGGAATTAAGACAGGCAAAAGGCAAGAAGAAAATGGCCAAAGCAGGTCTCTTCCACCACCTTTTATCATTAGAGCTTTCCATGCAGCTCCACATCTCCAGGGGAGGCCGAGACAAGTGACCTTGGTGGGGGGAGGGGAGGGCAGGTGGCTAGCACTGATCTCAGGAGCAGGGCGTGGTTCCACACTCTGGTTTCCCATCTTAACCAGTGTAGTGTAAGAAACCAAGGGATAGCATCAGGGTCATGAGTGGGGCTGCCTGGATAAGATCATAATGGAATACTGAGCTTTCGGGGCTTTCCCTAGTACTGGCATTTTAAGGGGCTTTTCCCTCTGTGTCACCAAGTATTATTGTTTCTTTGTCTTGAAAGGCAAAGTTAATTCCTTCCTTTCTGTATCCTCTGAGATACCTCCAAAGCCCAGCTCTCCTTATGTCACAGGTGGGTTTCTATAATACTTCCTAACCGTTCTCCATGCCGTGGGGGACCTGTCTCCTCCAGTCTGCCTTGTGTGCCATGACCCAGGTTGTCATCCTAAAACACTATTTTGTTGTAATGTCTTCCTCTTTACCCTCCCTGTAGGCCAAACTTCAGGTCAGATTTTAAGCTCCACAGACCTGCTCCCACCTTACCTACAAACCTAGGGTCTTTTAAACTATGCCTCCTCTTTCATTCCTACGCAATGTGTCTTTGCTTATATAGTGCCCATTACCTTCTTCTGCACTGATTGGAATTCTGTCCATCCCTGAGGGACTGACCCCGCCTGAAGGACTGCCCCCCAGAATTCTGTATAGATGTCCATCATAATGATTACTTATTGGTCTTTGTTGTAATTACTTACACATCCTACCCCACCTGGTACCAACCGTGCATTGTTGAATGATTCTTTAAACTATGACAAGCCACAGTAGCCCCTAGTCTCATCGACTGTGTGGAGCACTTCTGGCCTAGTATTTATGCTCCAATTGTTTTCCCTGGCTTAGGCTTTTTTCACCCACGCGGGATTGCAGGCTCTTTGAGGTCAAGACCATTGTTGTTATTGTTAGGTGCCATCGAGTTGTCTCCAACTCACAGCGACCTCATGTTCAACAGAAAGAAACATTGCCCAGTCCTGCGCTATCCTCATAATCATTGCTATGCTTGAGTCCATTGTGGTAGCCACTGTATTAATCTATCTCATTGAGGGTCTTCCACTTTTTCACTGATTCTCTACCAAGCATGATGTCCTTCTCCAAGGACTGGTCCCTCCTGATAACATGCCCAAAGTACATGAGACAAAGTCTCGCCATCCGTGCTTCTAAGGAACATTCTGGCTGTACTTATCCCAGGACAGATTTGTTCATTCCTCTGGCAGTCCGTGGTATGTTCAGTACTTGTTGCCAACACTGTAATTCAATGGCATCACTTCTTTGGTCTTCCTTATTCATTGTCTAGCTTTTGCATGCATATGAGGTGATTGAAAATGCCATGCTTGGGTCAGTCTCACCTTAGTCCTCAAGGTGACATCTTTGCTTTTTAATACTTTAAAGAGGTCTTTTGTAGCAGACTTGCCCAAAGCAATATGTCATTTAATATCTTGACTGCTGCTTCCGTGGGTATTGATTGTGGATCCAAGTAAAATGAAATCCTTGACAACTTTGGTATTTTCTCTGCTTATCATGATGTTGCTTTTTGGTCCAGTTGTGAGGACATTTGTTTTCTTTATGTTGGAATGTAGTCCATACTGAAGGCTGTGGTCTTTGATCTTCATCAGTAAGTGCTTTGAGCCCTCTTCACTTTGAGCAAGCAAGGTTGTGTCATCTGCGTACCACGGATTGTTAATGAATCTTCCTCTAATCCTGATGCATGTTCTTCTTCATATAGTCCAGCTTCTCAAATTAGTTGCTCAGCATACAGATGGAATAGGTATGATGAAAGGATACAACCCTGATGCATACCTGTCCTGATTTTAAGCCATGTAGTATCCCCTTGTTCTGTTCTAATGACTGCCTCCTGGTCTCTTTTACAGGTGCCACATGAACACAATTAAGTGTTCTGGAGTTCCCATTCTTCACAATGTTATTTGTAATCTGTTGTGAATAACACAGTCAGAATGCCTTTACATAGTCAACAAAACACAGCTAAACATCTTTCTGGTATTCTCTGCTTTCAGCCAAGATCCATGTGACATCAGCAATGATATCCCTCGTTCCACATCCTCTTCTGAATCCGGCTTGAGTTCCTGGAAGTTCTCTGTTGATGTATGCTGTAACCATTTTTGAATTATCTTCAGCAAAATTTTACTTGTGTGTATCAGGACCGTACCTTCCATTTATTTAACACACTCCTCCCCCAATAGAAGAAAGATTCAAGAACAATTATTGGTTTGTGGGTTCATGGTTGACCGAAATTTTATTTGTGTGTATCAGGACCATACCTTCCATTTAATTTGCACACTCCTCCCCCAGTAGAGCAAAGATTCAAGAACAGTGTTGGTTAGTTGGTTCATGGTGGACTGAAGAGTAGATTGGTGTGAAGCTTTCGTAGGCCAGAAGGCCAGGAATGAGCTGACCAGTTATGGAGGGCTGCATAGTGTAGTGGACCAGGGTGAAGACCCTGGAGCCAGAATGCCTGGGTTCGCATCCTGTGTACCACACATCTTAGTGTGTGACGGTGGGTAAGCCATGGGGCACGGCTGTTTAATCTCTGTGTTTCAGTTTTCTCATCCATGAAATGGGAATTAAGAAGAATATCCACTTCAAAGGATTGTGAGGATTGAATGAGTTAATGCATAAAAAAAGGCTTAGAAAAGCACTGGATATTTAGTAAGCATGTAATAAGCGTGTGCTATTTTTTTTTTATTACTGTTATTAGTCTTGAGTTTCGTTTTTCAATAATGGTAATTAGAATGAAAATAATAATAATAATAGCCCTTATTATTAGGGCTAAATAACATTTATTGGGCACTTAGTGCTGGCTGCTTTTGGAGCCAGGTTAAGGGTTAGGTCAGAGAGCATCAATTAATGGGGCCTGAAGCATCACTGGAATAAACTGCCAAAAGAAATTATTTCAGCTCCCCAAAAGGAGGTTGTGCCCCCAAGTGGAAAAAAAAAACACAAAATGACTCAGTACTGCTGACCTGTCTCTGTTAAATATTTTTGCACTGATCTCTTTTTCATTGATCCTGTGCCAGGAGGTCTCCAGTATGGTGGGCATTCCCATCCATTCATATCAATGTCCAGTGGCAGTAGAAAGGATCTGTCACTTTCTTGTTTCTTTGTAGGAGTCAAGAAATCTATCTCTGAAGATAATCCCCTCCCCCCAACTCCCCATGATTCCAAGCAGACTTCTGCTCTTCATACCTCAATGGCCACTATTGGGTCCCACGACCATTCTTTCATCAGGAAGGGGAATCACAGCATCTCCATCAGCAGACTCCCTGAGCACATGGATGCTGGGAAGGGGTGACCTCTCAACAAAGTCAGGGCTGGAACCACAAAAAGGAAAGTTGGGGGCATGGATCAGGGGATCCAGTAGGGTCTACACTGGATATCTTTTTTGAAATTCTTCCTTCCCGAAAGTGTGGGTATACTTTTTATCTAGTACCATATTATCTGCTGGTGCCCTACCTTTTTAAGTTGGTCAAGGTAAAATAAAGTTATGTCTGGTAAGGGCTGTGAGTATATTCTGGTTGTTCCTTTTTCTCTTTCACCTTTCACATTCCACCACCACCACCCTCCCAACACACCTGTATTCACCAGCCCCAGGAAAAGAGGGTGACAGGAAGAGGTTACACTCACTCAGAGGAGTAGGCCATTTAAGCAAGCCTGCATCATTTTTGCATCAGTCATTCTCAGTGATAGAGGTGCCAGCAAGGAGGTGGGTCCGGAGGCAAGATCAGAGGAGGCCGTGTTCTCCGTGGGTGCCCACCTGCTTTTGTACTTAAGCCAGTAATCTCTGTCCTGAGCACCTAGAGAGGCTTTGTGAATCTTGGCAGGAGCTTTGTTGTGTAGGCCAAGTTTCAGCTGGGATCTCTGTCTTTTTGAGATTCAAATGAAATTGGCTGGTAGCCTTTCTAAGTGCAGTGAGAGACCATGTTTCTTTCTCCCAGTCTCTTAGGGGATTCTGGAGGAGCTCCATGCTTTCTTCAGCCATGGCTGAAAGTCTTTTGTCCCACAGAAGTAGTTCACTTCTCGTGATCCTGCTGGATGCTAACTTGGTTATTTAAAAAACCATTGATCAACACAAAGAGTGAACCCCAAAGTACCCTATGGACTTTAGTTAATAATTTGGTTTATCAGTTGCAGCAAATGTACCGCATAAAGGCAAGATGTTAATAACAGGAGAAACAACGTGCAGTGGGGAGAGGAGGTATATGAATCTCTGCACTTTTTGCATAATTCTTCTGTAAACCTAAAGCTGTTCTAAAAAATAAAGCCCGTTAAAAAACAAGGAATTGACCCAAAGTTCACTGAGGGTTATAGGCAATGAAGTTGTCTTAGTCTGGGTTCTCTAGAGAAGTAAAACCAATGAAGTGTGTGTGTGTGTGTGTGTGTGTGTATGTGTCTGTGTGTGTGTAAAGATTTATCTCAAGCCAGTGGCTCACATAGTTGTAGAGGCTGGCAAGTCCCAAATCCATGGGTCAGATGTCAGGCTTCTGATTCACGTGGTTTCAGGACCTGATGAATCCCAGAATCAACAGGTCAAATGGCAGGTTACTGGCTCAAGTCCCGAGAACCAGAGGTCAGATTATGACGAGCTGGATCCAGACTAATAAGAGTGAGCTTTGCCAGAGCATCCATATATATTGGCTGTAGGT
Organism: Elephas maximus indicus; assembly: GCF_024166365.1. Classification (NCBI taxonomy): domain Eukaryota; kingdom Metazoa; phylum Chordata; class Mammalia; order Proboscidea; family Elephantidae; genus Elephas; species Elephas maximus. Next base: position 76,580,966 of record NC_064835.1, on the reverse strand, counting down.
CACAACCCTCAGGGAAACTCCCCTTACATCAGATACTTGTAGTGACTTGAGTAGGGGCGTGGCTTGAGTACGGCTGTGACTTGAGCACCGCTGTGACTTGAGTCACCCCCTTTTGTAAGGGTGCCACTCAAGATACACCCCGCACTAATTCTGCCTCATTGACATATAGGGGTTTAGGATTTACAACACATAAAATGGAGGGTAATTACATAATGGCACAAAATGGAGGAAAATTACATCAGATCACAAAATCGAAGATAATTACACAATACTGGGAATCATGACCCAGCCAAGTTGACACGTAATATTAACCATCACAGAGGGGTTCTTGTGCAGCACAGCCAGCCATGTCATATATGCCAACAGCCTTGTGTTTGGAAGTCCTTTGCTAGCCAGTATCTCCGTGGTTCCTCCTGCCATGATGCTCTCAAGAACTGTCTCCTCTAGCTGTCTCTCCTCTCCTTTCTTACTATTCTGTCCCAATCTCAATGTCCAGTTAGTAAACTCTTCCCCAAGTTAGCTCTTTGTTTTGATCTTTCCTCCTAGAACTTTCCCTGGGGCGTCATCGCCCAACTCAAGTGGCCTCTCAAGGTTTTTTCCTAAGCAAAGGCTCTTGCCTTCCTAAAGCTACTCTGGTTCCAACTGTTCAAATAAGTTCTTTTTCCTTCCTGTTTCATCTGTATTTATTTTTTCCCTCTTGGTGAATAGGTTTTCTGTTTTATCCCAATGGGAGAGCTCTTCTTGGCTGTCACCTTGCCAGAAGTACCTGGAAGAAATGTCCAAAATGTTTGTTTCTTTAAATTATAGTTGTTAAATTGATAATGAGTGGTTTGCTAGATGGAAATAAATGTAGGTGAGACGCTGCTATTCTGTATCAGAGAGTGCATCAACAGCACCCCAAAAAGCTTTGATGTACATGTATTGGATCTGTGTGTTGACAAAGGGCCTTACTATCACTAGGGTCAAATGCACTTGGTTGTGGAACAGTAACTTTAGTGCTCTGTTTGTACAATAAAGACACACTGTATCTGTGTGTATATATATAATATTATTGCCCATCTGTTGCTTGGTCAACGGATCTGATAACAAGCCAACATTTGAGTGAATTATCTTGCAGCAAGCACTAAATGGAATACTAAACATAGTACTGTATTAATGGTCCAAAAAAAGACGCCTTGTAAATTATTCAAGAGGGACATATCAAGGTCTCATAGCTCGTTGTTGATTCCCAGTTCTTCTAAAAGTGATTTACTTCTTAGTTCTCCATCAAGTGACCTTTACAGTTATATTTTTCTGCTTCTAGGTCTTAGGTCACTTGGTTTAGTAAGAAGAAGTTAACAATCAGTTGTTCAGATAAAATGTTCAAAATTTTAGCCTGGAACCACCCACCTAACACATTCATCTTTTGCTCAATAACTGCTACATTTTGTACTCAGATACGAAGACATTTATAATTATTAATTGAATTGGCAGTTCATCCCTCTGAATGGAAAATTTGAGGATTAGCTGATTCCTGCTGACCTTTAAATTTGCTTAAGATCACTCAGCTCTTCAAAATACATTGTATAATGAGAAAGGTCCTGTAGATGGATTGATATGTGGTGATAAGGTACAGGCTGAGTCATCTGTCACATCCTAGCTAACTCCTTTTATGTGTGTCTTTGGGTTTCATGTAATCAGGGAAGCAGTGTGTTGTCGTGGTAAGAGTACAGACTTCCAGGGAACTGAAGGTGGAATCCCAGCTCTACCACCTGCTAGCTGTACAACTTGAACAAATAGCTTATTTTTCAGACTACCCACTTTACCCACTTTACCCACTTTCTCTTCTGTGATGTTCCCTAATAATGACAACTGTGCAGAGTACATGTGGTGGGGACCAACAGGGACATATGAACAGCACCTGGCATATGATCAGAGTACCATCAATAGTTGCCATTGTCACTATTCAAGAACTCATTAGAAAGCCATTATAATGATGATTTCTTAAAGATACGTATTTTTTTTCCTTTTTGGACAAATGGGTAAGATGTTATACCTTAAACTGTGTACAAATCCCCTCACGTGCAAGCTAGTACTTTTGAAGAATGAAAGACGGGCTGAGTAATTGATGCTGGGGAATATTATTGCTGACTGGTGCCATTTTGATGAGTAATATATGCCATTAGATCACTCGATTATGTATAATTAAAGATGGCATTAGTCAGGCGGAAACCACAGCATTTAAAAATGTGAAAAGGATAATATCTGATGCTGAAAAGTACACTCATGGCTTAAGAAGCAGAAAATCTTACTGTGTATTTGATTCAGGAAGTTGCTAAGACTTGGTTTATTGACGGACTGCTTGTTTGGTAGGACAGCTGGTGTCCTTTAAGTCTCAAATATTTGTGGTGACAGCAATCATACTGATTTTTAAAAGAGAATTTTAGGTGAGTTCACAGCTCGTGAACATTTCTGAATGGCGGTTTGACCAAAACAGAAGTACTATTTTTTATTCTTTGTGGAGTAGGCGGAGCCCAGGCAAACTTTAGGAGTCTCAGTTTCCCTGTTTGCACTTTCTAGCTTTCAACTCCCAATTCTTTCTTTCCCCGCTGACTCCCTTCTTAGAACGCTTCTCTCGTTTATTCATTTATTCCTTCATTCATTCAGGAAACTTTGATCGAGTGCGTTGTGCAGACCAGACAGTTCTAGGCTCTGGGAAAAGAGCAGCAAACCGCTCAAATCCCCTGCCCTCAAGGAGCTTACGCTTTAGTGAACAGAAAATGAGTTGTGAAATGGTGAACTTGGAGGGGACACGGAGCATGGTGTCCTTGCCCCTGGCTGATGTCACTCACTTGACTTTACTCAGATTCCTCTAGTTAGATGTTTAGGATATTCTCTGCCCTGCTGTGACCTGTTCTCCGGTAGATGCATTGGCTCAGAGCTGAAAAGTCTCTGGTTTGGATTAAGCCCCTCAAGTTGCTGCACCACTTCACTTCTTTTAATCAAGAGTCAAGTGTCTGGCAGAGAGAACTTCAAGTTATTAATAGGGTTGCTGTTAATATTCATATTGGCAGTCATTTGCACTTCTAAACCTCTTTCCATCTCAAAGATTACCACAGCATTTGAGAAACTACATGTTAATAGTTTCAAATGAAGGTGCGGGTTCTCTCCTGGAGCGAGAAGGCAGCCAGGCCTGGAAAGAGATGGAAGCCCAGAAACGCCAAGGAGAGAATTCTTTTGTTTAATTTAGTAAGTGAAATTAAGATAGCTTGTGCCCGGGTCTGTGCTAGATAAGAAACAAAGGACTTCTGGCCCTGGCCTCCAGCCACGTACAGTCCAGCAGGGGGATGACAAGTCTCACATCAGAAGCTGTTCATTCAGCGCCTATTTCTTCAACACCTACTGTGTGCCAGGCACTGCTCTAGGCACTGGTGATGTGGCAGAGAAGAAGATAAAGTCGCTGACCTTGCGGAGCTTACATTCTAGTTAGTGCTAAGGGGGCTCTCTTCAGAGACTATGAGTAAAATGGCAATTGATGAAAGTTGCAGGCATAAGGAGATGCTTTGTCGCATGTGTTTTTTGTACTCTAAGTGGACTTGGAAACCCTGGTAGCGTAGTGGTTAAGAGCTACGGCTGCTAACCAAAAGGTCGGCAGTTTGAATCTACCAGGTGCTCCTTGGAAACTATCAGGCAGTTCTACTCTGTCCTATAGAGTCGCTATGAGTCAGAATCGACTCGAAAGCATTGGGTTTTTTGGTAAGTGGACTTAATTTAGATTTAAAAAACCCAGCAAGTCCTCTTTGCAATCTATAGATGACTTTTTTTAAATCCTATTGTAAATTCGAAGTCGTTTTTTTTAAATATTACAGTTTTGTTCCTTTACGAAACCAGTGGCTCTCAACTTTGGCTGCATGTTGAAATCACTTGGGGGAATAGTGGTTTCTCGTCCCGCCCTCAGAGGTCCTGATGTGAATGGTCTCTGTACTGCTTGGAATTAGAGGATTTTCGGAATTCCCCGGATGACGCTAACACCAGCGTTGAGCAGCACTGGTCTCAGTCACGTAAGGCGGGGAAGAGTTGATGGAGTAGAGACAAGTTTTCCTGATTGCTCATTGCCAACTTGCAAAGAAGGGTGAGGGTTTGTGAGAGCAAACACCTGGAGAATCTTGCCAAATACGAAACTGGAAGGATTAGGGGGATGTGGCCAGTGAAGAGGGAGGATGAGAATGTTCCAGGCAGAGAAAACATCAGGTATAGAGGCCTGAAGTCCAGAGGTGCTTGGAGCAAATGAGGAACTGAAGGGAAGTAAATGGGGGCCAGTGAGGTACAATGAGACCAGCTTGGGATGAGGCTGGAGGGGAAGGTGGAGGTAGGCGGAGCAAACCATGGTGGGGATTTTGGTCTGTAACCTGACGGCAATTAGAGCCCTTTTATTTATGAGCCAGGCACTGTTCTGTTCATCCATTCACTTAATCCATTAAAAAAAATTAATTCAACTCATTAATTCACTTAGTCCTTGTAACAACTCAATGGAATAGGTTCTATGATTATCCCTATTTTGCGGATGAAGGAAACAAGGCCCAGAGAAGTTAGTTGCTTGTCATGAGGCTAGTGGGTGGTGGAGCTGGGATTGGGGCCCAGGTAAGTGCCTGCATCTGCGCTGGTGATCCTGCTCTGCATTTTTATAGGGTTGGGGCTCATTTTACAGAGAGGGAAACTGAGATGCGAGTTGGTGTTAGAATTCAGTTCTGACTACCTCAGAACTCAAGTTGTTTTTCCTTACCAGGCCACCCAAACGGGGGGAAATTATTTTGTACTTTATTTTACTCTGTTGTAACTGTTAAAAAAACAAAAAGAATGAGTGTATAAATATGTGAGTCAGTGAGCGAGTTTTATAGCTGAATGTAAGGAGCGTATTAAGAGGCGATGTGTTTTAGGGAGTCCCTGGGTGGTGCAAACCGTTAATGTGCCTCGCGGCTAACTAAAAGGCTGCAGGCTCAGATCCATTCAGAGGACTTGGAAGAAAGGCCTGGCGATCTGCTTCTGAAAAGTCAGCCTTTGAAAACCCTGTGGAGCACAGTTTTACTCTGACACACATGAAGTCACCATGAGTTGGAGTCAACTCAGTGGCAGCTGGCTTTTTATGTATTTGAAGATGATGGAGAAAGGATGCGATGGAAAGGTTCTACCCCTTCCATTGCTGAAATCTTGGTGAAGAACAGGAGGTTAGCCCCGCTTATGGATACAATGCAGGAGGAAAGACTTAAAGACAATCTCCCATCAGATAGATGGACGCTAATAGAACACAAGGTACACTTGCCCTGTATTTGGGGGCCCTTGGGTTCTTGCTTATATTTGAGGAGTTCTAGAATCACACCATGTAATAACATTATAGAAAATGTGGTCACAGCATCCCAGGGTACCCTCGAATGTCGAAGATGTCTTTTTGTTCAAGACTTTCTTAAATAGTTGGTCTCTTCCCTGCCATCTGGTCTCCTTCCCTCTGGATTAGATGTTAAAATCAGCCCAAGATGTTTGTGGGGCTCCACACTTGTAGCCATGGAGGCGGACTTGATACAGACTTTTATTTTTCTTGCTGGAAAGCTGTGCCTATGTGTTTCAAAAACATTTACAAGAAGCTAATGGATTGTTTTATAAAAGCTAGTTTTCAAATAAAGTCTTTTTTTTTTTGGATCATTTGAATTCTGAATTTTATACTCTAAAGCCATATATACAGTTTTAAATGTCTCACAGCCACATTAAAAAAGGAAAAAGAAATTAATAATATATTTTAGGTAACTCACTCTGTCTCAAATAGTGTCATGTCAACATGTAATCACCATGAAAACATTAATGAGATAGTTGGTAAACTTTTTTCCGTACTAAGCCTGAAGTTTGGTGTGTATTTTAACCCTCCCAGGACATTTTGGACCGGCCCCACGTCAAGAGCATATTAATGTATTAGTAGCCATGTGTGGCCAGTGGTTATCCTACTGGGCAGCACAGACCTAACGGATTAGACTACTTTTGTATCTGTAGTGCATTGAAGTTCCAGTGCTGACACACTTTTAATGGTTCTAATAGTTGTTGTTGTTAGGTGCCGTCAAGTCGGTTCCGACTCGTAATGACCCTGTGCACAACAGAACGAAACACTGCCCGGTCCTGAGCCATCCTTGCAATCATGGTTATGCTTGAGCTCGTTGTTGCAGCAACTGTGTCAGTCCATCTCATTGAGGGTCTTCCTCTTTTCCGCTGACCCTGTACTCTGCCAAGCATGATGTCCTTCTCCAGGGACTGATCCCTCCTGACAACATGTCCAAAGTATGTAAGATGCAGTCTCGCCATCCTTGCTTCTAAGGAGCATTCTGGTTGTACTTTTTCTAAGACAGACTTGTTCGTTCTTTTGGCAATGCATGGTATATTCAATATTCTTCGCCAACACCACAATTCAAAGGCGTCAACTTTTCTTCAGTCTTTCCTTATTCACTGTCCAGCTTTCACATGCATATGATGGGATTGAAAACACCATGGCTTGGGTCAGGCGCACCTTAGTCTTCAGGGTGACATCTTTGCTCTTCAACACTTTGAAGAGGTCCTTTGCAGCAGATTTGCCCGATGCAATGCGTCTTTTGATTTCTCGACTGCTGCTTCCATGGCTGTTGATTGTGGATCCAAATAAAATGAAATTCTTGACAACTTCAGTCTTTTCTCCGTTTTTCATGATGTTCTAACAGACACGTACCTAAATAAGGTACTTTCAGAAGGTTAATGGGCAAAAACATGAAGTTTCCACTGATTCTGAATTGTCATCATGATAGAATCTGCAAACGACAGGAGAAATTTTTTTGTTTTGAACTTAATGTGATAGAAACCTGAAGGGTTTATAAAAGGCATGCTGAGAAATCAGTCTGAAACCCAGAACGAGCCTATCTTTCCTACCCAGCTGATTATTTAAATCTTGCGAGAGGAAACTATTACTCCTTCAACATGTCTCCTCATCAGCAATCTCTTTTCAGTGGTCTTGATGGACATGGAGTCTGATTTTATTTTTTTTCTCCTGGTCCCATTTTGGAGGAAGTGAATTTCAGTGTCTAGATTTACAATCCTACATAGAAAAAAATACTCAGCGTCTGAGTATTAAATGATTACAAAACTATCCTCTGTCTAGTTGTCCATTTTCAGAGGTGACAGGCAGTGCCATAATGGGAGGTGGACATTTTCCCTTTGTCATTGTGTTACGTCTTGATAGGTTTTGGGACTGTGTGTCGGGGGGCAGGGAGGTAGCACTTTCCCTAATGCGTTTGGCAAATCCTTTGTACAGTGCTTTTTGTTAGCTGACATGCAAAGTGAATTGAGTAAATAATTCTGGGCTCGTGTCTCAAGAACGTGTGTGATAACCCTGTTACAGAGGGCCTGGTGTGCCTACAGTGACTTTACAGTGTGCAGAATGAAAGCTAATTTAATGGAAACAGCAGAGCGTTTGAAAGTTCACTGCATGAAAATTGGATTTTTGCCTTTTATTATTTACATTGTGTATTATCAGATTTATATTTAAGGCTTTGGGGATTATCATTTTCTTTAAATGACGTTATTTAATAAAGAGTTGGCATTTCATGGTTTTCAGAGCGGGGGACCCAGCTCATCATTGGAAATTCCATTAACTGGCTCTAGCTGGAGCGGGCATGGGTCAAGGGGGAGGGAGGGCCTGGGTGGTAATCTGTTGTTCTTCCCTCTGTCTGGGGGTTGTGGTGTTTCATCCCAGCCATCTGAATGGTTGCCTCTCCAGTGTTACATTACTTATAGCAAATATCTCCTTGTCTTTCAAACTTGTAGAGTAAATCTTAGCATATACTCACTTCCCTGCCCTCAAAATCAGACAAATAGATACTTGGGGCGCCTTCAGTTTAAAGCTTTAATCTCTGGGTTGGAAAACAATTGGTAAAGGTAGTACTGAAAGCTAAAAGTCATTGATGCTATGATGTGACTGAACGAGCCTTTCTTGGGAACAAAGTTTCCTGGGCAGAAATTGACTTAGTCCATTGACAATTAATTGTAAAACTTTTGTTTGAAAGCCTGTTCCCAGCAGAGCAAAGGTTGTTGATATTTCAGCAGACCAGCACAAACATCTGAATATATGTACTACGCTGTCGTCCCTAAACCCATTTGTGAGTGAGGCAGGGACGGACACATTTGCGTCTAATCAAACAAATGAAATTGATCCTCAGTGATAATGTGGGCATTTAAGAAATAAGAGAACCTATTACTGGGGAAAAAGCTGGAATTGGGTGTTTTTTTCTCTAGGCTTTTAGTGATTTTTTTTCTTATTTGCATTTTTGTTGAGTCTTGGAAAGGCAGTTATGCTGATTTTGTCAGAAATTTGCATGGACTGGCTCAGTTGAGAAGGAAATAATGAAGGCATTACAAGGGCAAAAAATTTATATGATTTTATGGTAGCAGTATGGGGTCACACCCTCCTCCCTCGTGATGACTATATGAAACCCTAGACTCAGTCCGATCCTGATATGCTTAATTACCTGAAGAACCTTCTGTTCCGTGCGACTGGACCAACAGATTGTATTTCCGTGTGCATGGAAGCTGCTAAACTAGATGTCATAAAAAAAAAAAAAAATTACCCAAATTGCTTTATTTCTGACACATTGGCAGGAACCTTGACTCAGCCCTGCAGAGGATAGACTTTTCTGGTGTGTATTTTGTTCTCAGTCTGGCTCTCATGCATTTTGATTCAGACTCACATGACTTGGCATGTAACAGACCCTGACTGAAGCTGGAATGTCCCTGCAGACCTGCCTCTTCAATCCGGTCCACCCATCTCCAAGTGCCTCTGGGGCATTCGTGATTAGGACTGGCTGTGTAATTTGCCCGAAACCCTGGTGGTGTAGTGGTTAAGTGCTATGGCTACAAACCAAAAGGTCAGCAGTTTGAATCTACCAAACGCTCCTTGGAAACTCTATGGGGCAGTTCTACTCTGTCCTGTGGGGTCGCTATGAGTTGGAATTGACTCCACGGAAACGGGTTTGGTTTTTTTTTTTAAATGTAGTGTGCAACTGTGTCAGTTTTTCATCTGGGCTGGTTTTTGTGTTGCTGTGATTCTGGAAATGATGCCACTGGTATTTTCGGATACCCGGATAGTCACCCATGGTGGGCAGGTTTCAGTGGACCTTCGAGACTAAGGCAGACTAGGAAGAGAGGCCTGGTGATCCACTTCCAAAAATTAGCCAATGAAAATAGAATATTGTCTGATAAACTGGTGCAGGACCGGGCAATGTTTTGTTTGTTGTACATCACCATGAGTCAGAGCGGACTTGATGGTAAGCGATAACAGTGACAACATAATTTGCTATCCATTATTTGGGGTTACCAGAATCTGAGAGAGACAAGAAAAGATCTTCCCCTAGAGGCTTTGGAGAGAACATGGCTTTGCCGACACTCTGAATTTGGATTCCTAACCTCCACAACTGTGAGATGATAGAGGTCTGCTTTTATAAGCCACCCAATTTGTGGTACTTTGTTTTGGCAGCCCTAGGGAACCAATATAGTGTGGATACTGTCAATATGTTGAGATTCCCAAATTTTGATTTCCCTTGTTTAAAAGTGGTTTCCAGAGCTTCTGTTTTGTCTCGTTTGGAATTCAAAATGTCTTCCCTGCGTGGAGCCGTTTGATCTACCTGAGAATGAGGAACATATTGATGGGAGTCATGGAGGGACCCATTTGTGGTTTTTGTTCTTGCTGTTGGTACCTGAGTGATCAGATTGGACAAAAGTAGGGAAATGGAGAGAAGAGAAGGAGGTAATTGGATGTTCTGGTAGAGGAAGATTTGGGGGAGAATTCAGGGTAGGTGGTATAGATGTGGTACAAAGTACTGTCCTGTGTGTGTCCCCTTCACCCAGCACTGCTGCCTTTGTGTGCCAGTAATGAAGAAGCAAGACATTGCTGGACAGGGCTCCTGAGATGAGACCTTCTTGAGGAGGAAGGTCTTGACAGCTCCCTCAGCTGGCTTGAATCCCTCCCTTATTGCTGTGGAAAGCCCAAAACCAAAACCAAACCTGTTGCCATCCAGTTGATTCTGACTCATAGCGACCCTATAGGACAGAGTAGTACTGCCCCGTAGAGTTTCCAAGAAGCACCTGGTGGATTTAAACTGCCAACCTTTTGGTTAGCAGCCGTAGCACTTAACCCCTACACCACCAGGGTTTCCTGTGGAAAGCCAGGACTCTTTAAATTGGGATTGGCCCAAAGTCATGGCCAGACAGCTGAGCTAAAGGTGGTAGTGTTCAGGGGCCACATTTCTCTCTTTGTCCTAGTTCCTCTTGCTTTCAAATTAATATTTCTGATCTGGTTGGTTGAGTAGCCAGTGTTTGGACAGGGCCACTGTAGGGACAGAGTCCCTGGGTGGAGCAAATGGTTAACGCACTCAGTTGCTAACTGAAAGGGTAAAGGTTCAAGTCCACCCAGAGGTGCCTTGGAAGAGAGGTCTGGAGATCTACTTACAAAAAATCAGCCATTGAAAGCTCTAAGAAGCACAGTTCTACTCTGACACCAGGGCTTTGGACTAGTTCATTCAGGTTTGAATCTCTGCTGAGAATTTGCGTTTCTAACAAGTTCCAAGGCTATGCTAATATTGGTGGTTAGGGACCAGTTCTGAGAACCACTCATAGAGCAAGGGTTCTCAAAATTTATTATACAGAAGAATCACCTGGGGATCTTTTTTTAAAAAAGTATAGATTTGGATTCCACCAGAACAAACCAGTTCAAAATACTGTCTGACACACATAGGGTCACCATGAGTTGGCATCAGCTCAACAGCAATTGGTTTTCATTGTGGGCAAAGGGGAGTTTGACTCTTATTTAGAAGGCTTCCAATGTGTATGTTTTTGGAGGCTGTTCGTCTCTTGGGTTTCCTGGAGTTCTCTGTCTGGTCCATGAAGATGACTTGGAAGTCGCCATTCACTTTGACACCTTTAATGACTCAAACCTGCTGCGTTATCCCAACAGGAATAACCTTGAGCTATTTTAAAAGCAGGGTCTTGAGGGGAGAATGACTTTTGGATCCTCACTTCCCATCACTGCCCCGAGCTGCTTTAGGGAAATTCTTCTGGAGAAAAATCAGCTCCAATTTCCTAAGGTAGCCTTTGCAATAGTGCTGGCTCTCCAAATCACGAGTTAGGAAAAGAAGCCTTTCTAAATTCCAAGACAAGTAAGGACAGATAGTTAACTTTCATAGTAGTTTGTTTTTCTGCTGGATTCATAAAATAGAGCAGAGTTTTTTCCACGGACACTTAGGGAACACTGAGACCCCCGCCTCCCACAGCGGATTAGGATGGTGGCTGGAGGAGCTTAGGCAAAGGTGTTTTATAACTTGGAAATTACTAATAGTGATGTTAGGTGGTCTCATAATCCATGTGTATCTTGCATTTATGCCTGTCTTATGGTGTGTTTTTACTGTTTTAAATGATTATAGAGTTTTGAAGTTGTATCTTTGCTTTTGTGGCACATTTTTAGTTATTTATGATTTATTTTAAGCAGAGTATCTGGCTTGTAATTCAATCCCAAATTATAACATTGTTCCCATGGGAACTTTGATATGGCTTCCAGCAATACATTATAACAAGTAGCGAGTACTGCCAATATGTATAAAAGCACACGTGTCTGTGTGTATAAATATAAAATGGATGGCTCTGCGAAAACTAGGTGCTGCTTCTGCCAAGGGCCAAAACTTTATTTTTAAATGTTTTGTTGGAAATATTTCTAAAATGATTGTATTTATTGTAACAAGTGTATTGAGTAGGATTTAAGGTTTTTTCAGTGACACGGGCTCATTGTGCGTTGTGTAATTCAGTAATGCCCTCAGGAACTGCTGAGCTGCCTGCTGGGCTGTTTTGCCCCTACACGAAATAGCCCCAGATTGTTTAATGCCACGGATTCTTCCTTCTTTGCTGTCACTTTTCAAAACGTTGAGCTGTAGTCATCCTCTCAATTCCTGCACATTCCAACTTGCTAATTTGCATTCCACCTTAAAGCCCCAAAACCCATTGTCCTCATGTTGATTCCGACTCACAATAACCCTGTAGGACAGAGTGGAACTGCCCCAGACGGTTTCCAAGGAGTGGCTGGTGGGTTGGAACTGCTGACATTTTGGTTAGTGGCAGAGCTCTTAACCACTGTGCCACCAGGGCTCCCACTCCACCTTACCCACTAAAACCCACTGCCGTTGCCACTCCACCTTGCTTTAGCAGGTTGAAACTCAGCTTTTTTTTTTTTTTTTAATATCTATAAGAACAGCAATTTATTATCTCATAATTCTAGAGGGAAACTAAGCTTGTTAAATCAGTGGACTTAGCATTGGGCATGAAATTAATGACTTATTAATGAAAGGAGCCCTGGTAGTGCAATGATTAAGTGCTTGGCTGCTAACCAAAAGGTTGTTGGTGGCTGGAACCCACCAGCCATTCCTCGGGAGAAAGACCTGGTGATTTGTTTCTGTAAAGATTATAGCCAAGAAAACCCTATGGGGCATTTCTACTCTGTCACATGGGATCTCTGTGAGTTGGAATTGACTCAAAGGCACCCAACAACAACAGTAACAACAACTTTTTAATGGAAGGGCTGAAGTTATTGTTTTTGCCCATAATAAGTTTACCACAATCATGTATATGTTCTCTGTGTGTTTTTCACTTGTTGGTATCTTCTTCATGCCTGGGATTGTTGAGACTCCTTGATCTTGTAGGGCAAGGAAATGAAATGTCCGCTAGAGGCATTTGTATTTGGACCTTTTAATGATTCAGAGGGAGAGGGAAATGCTAAGGTATGAATTTAAAGTTGTTTTCTTTTTAAATGATGTGAAGGCTGATGTAGGAGATCGAAATGCAGGCTGTATGCTTACCTGATTATGTGTTTAAAGCTGGTCTTAATGCAGAGCCAAGGAAGTAGGCTAGATCGTTTTTGATTTATCTCTAATGGCTAATGGAGGCAGTTAATACTTTCTTTATAGTTCAAATGCTATCTCTGATTTAAAGACTGCCAAATAAAGATTTTACTTTGCTCTGAAATCACACGTAAATTGCATATTACTTCAGCCTGTTTTTTTTTTTTTTTTTTTAAACGGAAGGACTTGTATCTTCTGACCCCGTCCGTGAAGACAACGTCCCTGAGGACTTCCTATGAGGACTCCCTATGAGTTGGAATGAGAGCCCTTGAATCTGATTTCCCAGATCGTTATAATGTTTTGTTGATGTTGTCAGGAGCTGTCAAGTTGGCTTCAACTCACAGTGACCCCATGCACAACAGAATGAAACACTGCCCGGTCCTGTGCCATCCTCACAATCGTTGCTATGTTTGAGCCCATTGTTATTATTGACTAGGGACCTTTACATATTTCATTATAAGACTCATTTTATTGTATAGACTCATATTCTATATCCCAGACATAAAATTATAAAAACAGGGCAATATGCATAATATTGCCGGGGATAGTTCCCATCTGTAAAAATGAAACAAAGTCTATATTTCCTGACTTTGTGGACACCCTGTAGATCTGAAATGGGCCTTGGAGATTATCTCGCCTGGAATTCATTAACAAATGAGGAAGATGCTAGGACTTCCTTGGTCTTGTCTGGTTATTAGAAGAGGGAGGATGGAACCCCAGTTTCTCAAATCCCAGTCTAGTATTCTTTCTGTTTCACAAACCAAAAACCAAACCAGCTGCTGTCAAGTAGATTCCAATTCAGGGTGACTTCATGTATGTCAAAGTAAAACTGTGCTCCATAGGGTTTTCAATGGCTGCTTTTTTTTCAGAAGTTGATTGCGAGGTCCTTCTTCCAAGGCACTTCTGGGTGGACTCAAACCTTCAACCTTTCCATTTGCAGCTGAGTGCATTAAAAATTTATACTACCCAGGGATTCTAGGTACTTTACATGTATTAGCTCAGTTAAACCAAAAACCAAACCCAGTGCCATCGAGTCGATTCCGACTCATAGCAACCCTATAGGACAGGGTAGAACTGCCCCACAGAGTTTCCAAGGAGCATCTGGCAGATTTGAACTGCCGACCCTTTGGTTAGCAGCCGTAGCACTTAACCACTATGCCACCAGGGTTTCCATTAGCTCCGTTAGTCCTTACTAATTAGCTAGATATGATAGGTAATCTTATCGGACTCATTTTTTACAATTGAAGCAGCTGTGGATTAAGGTGGTGAAGGAATTTGCCCCAGGCAGGTCACACAGGTACTCAGATGTAGAGCAAGGATTTGAGGCAGGTCTCTCTGACTCTGCTCTGTGTTATCACCATGCCCTGTGGCTTTCCTTACTAGATAGGACTCTGATCCTGGCACCAGCTCTCACTCCCCTCATGATCCTTCCTGTAGAGTCCCTCAGCCTCTTGGAGCCTCGGTTTCCTCATCCTCCAGAGGAGGTGTGCTCCCTGCCCTGCCTAACACACAGGCTCGCTGGAAGGGTCCAGAGAGAAATGCATACAAAAGGGCTTTGGAGGCCAGGAAAGGTGATGCTATTATAGAGTGTTACTATGCAAGGTGATAGCATTCTGAAATGCACCCTTCCTGTGTTACTGTGGGGCCCTGGTGGTGCAGTGGCTAAAGAGCTTGGCTGCTAACCAAAAGGTTGGCAGCTTGAATCCATCAGCTGCTCCTTGGAAACCCTCTGGGGTAGCTCTCCTCTGTCCTATAGAGTTGCAGCGAGTTGGAATTGACTCAATGGCAATGGTTTTTTTTTTTTTTTTTTTTTTATGTTACTGTGGATTTTAGTGATAAAGAACTAACATGCTTTATATCGTTTTTCCTGGTTAACGTGGAATCCTAATGGTGATTTGTAACCCATGTGGTGGTGGTGGTTGTTGCTGTCGAGCCAGCTCCAGCTCATGCCGATCTGTGTACAACAGAATGAAATGTTGCCTGGTCCTATGCCCTCTTTGTCATCACTGGTATGTTTGAGTCCACGTTGCAGCTATCGTGTCCGTCCATCTCACTGAGGGTTTCTTTGTTTTCGCTGACCCTCTACCAAACATGATGTCCTTTTCTAGGGATTGATCTTTCCTGATGACATGTCCAAAGTCGGTGAGCCGAAGTCTTGCCGTCCTTGCTTCTAAGAAGCCTTCTGGTTGGATTTTTTCTAAGACTGATCTGTTCGTTCTTCTGGCAGTCCACGATATATGTAATGTTCTTCACAAACACCACAATGCAAAGGCATCGATTACAGCCCATGTGTTTAATATTATTGAGAGCTTCTGTTATTTATAAAGTTATCAATTGATTTATAGACCCAGCTTGTCAAACATGTATTCAGCACCTACCCTGTGCTAGGGGCAGGGCTGGCCTCTGGGGCATCACCTGAAAATCATGGTCTCTGCTCTTGAGGAGTTGACAGTTTTATGGTCTGAATGCCAGGTTAATCAGTAGCTGCTAAACGGAGTGGTAAGTGTGATGCAAGAAACATCTGGGGGTTGCCACCGAAGCACAGAGGAGAAGCTTCTAAGTTTGACTGGCGGGGAGAGAAGGCTTTCTGAAGAAGGTGACGTTTGAGCTTAGCTGGATGAATAAAAGTTCAGCAGACTTGTCTGTGTACTCCCGAGAAGGAGTGGTGGTGGGTAGGAGGGCTTTTCACTACAGTTAAAAATGGAAAGGAACAGGGCCTTGAAGCAGTATTGTGCCTTCAGGGAAGAACAATTGGCCAGTGTAGCCGGGGCTGGACACTCAGCTTGGAGAGGGCGAGACTAAAAAGACCCTCATCCCAGGAGTATTTGCTGGGTACTTGTATGGGCTGGGCGCTCAGGTGAGTGTTTCGTGGACACCGTCTCATTTAATTCTCACAATAACTCCATGATGTAAGCATAGTCGTGCACCCTCATTTTAGGTCCTACGACTCAAAAATGGTGAGGCTAGTGGTCAAACTCAAATTCCTCTGGCCCCAGAGGCTGTGCTTGCCTCCACTGGCCCTGCCCCCCACCCCTGGAAACCAGATCTGGAAGGGCGTTGAGGGTTGGTAGAGAAGGTTGAACTTCCCCATTAGGCCAGGAGGAGTCACTGAAGAGCTTACATGTGAGATGTGGTTTTGGAATGGTCCTGTGAGTTGTGGGAGGGACTGAGAAGGAGGCAGGCAGGGCGGAAGGTGGTGGTGGGGGGCGCAATCTAAGTGAAAGATGATGAGAGCTTCCACCAAGGTGGGGGCAGCAGAGGGGAAGGAGAGAAAGTGAGTCCAGAGAGATTTAAGGGGGTGATGTCTGTCAGCTGGGATGTGGGGGATAGCTGAGAGAATGGATCCCCGAGGATCTGGCATGGATAATGCCATGGACGGTCCATGAACTGGGAGAGAGGATGAAGGAGAACTGGGAGAGAGGATGAAGGAGAACTGGGAGAGAGGATGAAGGAGAACTGGGAGAGAGGATGAAGGAGAACTGGGAGAGAGGATGAAGGAGAACTGGGAGAGAGGATGAAGGAGAACTGGGAGAGAGGATGAAGGAGAACTGGGAGAGAGGATGAAGGAGAACTGGGAGAGAGGATGAAGGAGAACTGGGAGAGAGGATGAAGGAGAACTGGGAGAGAGGATGAAGGAGAACTGGGAGAGAGGATGAAGGAGAACTGGTTCTTCTAAGCAACAAACTTATTTGCTTAGAAGAAAAGATGTTTGAGGTTTCCTGATGTGTTCTTTGTTTTTTATGCATAAAATTGTTGTCAGTAACAGTAAAGCTGGTGGTTCTGGGCATGCAACAGGCAGTTAAATCATGGGGGCAATTTGAATGCGTGTGAAATCCTCATCTTTTGATTTATGTTTTTTTACGTAAAGCATGAATCTGCAGTGCATAGTTTCAGTGAGTCTTGGCCTCTCAGCAGGACCTTGGGGGATGCAGATGGTTTGTGCTAAACTGAAGGTTGCAAGTTTGAACCTACCCAGTGGTGCCACGGAAGAATGGCCTGGTGATCTGCCATAAAAATCACAGCCAAGAAAACTCTATGGGACAGCTCTACCCTGTAACACACGGCTTTGCCATGAGTAGGAATTGGCTGGGCAGCAGCAGGTTTTTGGCCCCTCAGCAGACTGTCTTGCCACAGCAGGAGGTAAGGGAGTGGGAGGGATGTGCTGGCGAGGGCTGAGCCTGGCATTCGGAGTCACACCCTACTTCCAGCTCATCTCTTCCACCTGCTAGCTGTCGTGATCTTGTGAGTGATATGTAATCTCTCTGAGCATCCATTACTTTTTAGTACAGTGGGAACATGAGGCTTCACAGGGTGCCAATGATTTTTCAGTAACGAGTGTCACAGAAGCCCTGCGTGGTGTGAACAGTTTATGTGCTCAGCTGCTAACCAAATGGTTGGAGTTTCAAGTCCACCCAGAAGTGCCTCTGAGGAAAGGCCTGGCAGTCCGCTCCCCCAAAAAGCAGCCACTGAAAGCCTTTCGGAGCACAGTTCCACTCTGACACACGTGGGGTTGCCGTGAGTTGGAACTGACAGCAACTGGTTGGGTTTGGTATTGGGCATCACAGGTCCTTAATGTGTAGAAGGGACTCAGGAAGCACTGCTGCCCTGGTCCCAGCCTCCTCCTCAGGAAGCATCCTCAAGGTTCAGAGGGAGTGCGTTCGTGCTCACTGAGGAATTCTGCTGGGGGGCAGAGGTAGGAGCTGAAGAAGGCCATCTACTTGTTTCCTTCTACACATGTCTTTGGCCCCATGGTGGACTATGGAAAGACCTCAATGAGAAATTCATGGAACTCACGTTGTGTGTGTGTATGTGTGTGCCTGTGGATGCCTTGGGTGTGAAGTCTCACTAAAGACCAGCCTGTCTTTTGTGAACATGGAAAATCTCAACTTGGCTATTAAAATTCCTGCAAGGTGCTAGCTAGCGTAAATAAAACTACCCTGACAAGTAAGCAATCACAAAGCCATGGCCTCTGTCATTTCCCTCCCTCCCTCCTTATGGCTGCCTTGACCTTTGAATATGAGAGAATTGTTTAGTTCCTCCATCATATTCCTTTCTTTAATCAGGACACCACAGGGTCAGAGACTGCGGACGATGACTAGAATAAGTAGCCTCTTCCTTAATGTTCCTTGATTCTAAGAGCTCTTGGTGGCCACCTTTTAAGATGGCTGAAATTGTCACCTGTCTTAGAGATTTACAGCCTTTCTCTGACTTGGAGGCTACTTGGATTTGGAGGAAAAAAAGCCCTGAGTATTTATAGTGATAGCAAAGGCTTGACACACAGGCTCAGCCAAACAGGAGGCTGAGGTTGAGTGGATTAATAGCAGCAAGGCCTTTATTTAACTTGGCAGCCTCAGCTGAGCCAGGTTTGCCATTTCTTTGACAGTGGTATTTCAGGACACAGGCAGAGAGGTCCCCAAGAGTCTGAAAGCTGAGCTTGCCCTGGAAACAAGAATGAGAACTTGTGTGGACAGCTTAGACTCAAACACAATTTTGTTTTTTGGTGTGCAGTGAGTTGTTGACTATGGTGCCCTGTCTTTGATTTTCTAGCCTAATAAAATAGGTGATTACAGCATTTGGAGAAAACCAGGTGAACTTTCAAGGGTCATCAAAGGGCAAAATGGAGTTCTTAAGTTTGGTTTTAAAAATAGAAATCAGATCCTCCAAGACCGGACGTTCTTAAGGTTGGAAATTTTATGACTCCATAGTTCGTCACAGATACAGTCAGCAGCTCGGTCTCAGAATGAAACAGTGTATTGTCCTGTTCCTGCTCCTTGCCCCTCAAATAATGGGTTTTCCATGATCTCTCAGCTCTGTTACTTACCATTTGAGATTGGACCAAGTTGGAATGAAAAAATGCACCTAAAGTTTGATAGGTTGGTAAGTGGGCTAAGGCTGATTTCAATTTCATTATTTGGACTGTTTTTTCTCTTCCCCTGCACTTTCCCTAGGACTTCAGTTCATTTGGTACAGTGAGATCTGACATGATCGTTGTGTTCATGAATCTTTACCTCAAAGGTGAACCACACTGGCTGTGGGGGGATGAAGGTCCCACTCTTTTCCCACAGGTGTTAAATCCTCAAGGAATTCTTCTGGGTCTAGGCCAACTCTCATGCCCTCTGTATTTATTATTAATATTATTTGTAGACCTTATGGCCAGGCCTGCCTATTTCCCAGTTTACTGCTCGTATTCACTCTCCCACCTATCCAGGTTCCTTTTCTAGGACTCTGCCAGGCATTGGTGTGGTGGTAAATGTTAGCAACTTGACCTCTGGGGAAAAAAGAACCCTGGCTTGTAGCATTTACCAATTTCAGAGGTGTAAATACTCCCACTATAACTAATTTCTAAATACCAATGTGACATTGAATGATTTGCAAGATGCCTGGAAATTAACTATGAGCCCTCATAAATTGGTCCAAGCCGGTCCAGCACACCACTGTGGTTGCTTTCGGGTTGACTCCAACTCATGGTAGCCTTATAATAGAAAGAAACACTGCCCAGTCTTGTGCCACCTTCGTAATTATTGGTATGTTTGAGCCCCCTGTTGCAGCTGTTGTGACAGTCCGTCTCAATGAGGGTTTCTCTCCTTTTTTGCTGACCCTCTACTTTACTTTTCTAACAATTGGTCTTCCCTGATGATGTGTCCAAAGTGAGTGAGTCCAGGTCTCCAGGATATAGGTTCCAAATTTCTCCTCCTGGTGTTTCTAACCAATCCTACAAATTTCTTTAATGTTTTCAAAGGGGTTTACTAGTGGTCCCTACAAGGAACTAGACCATTGTGAATAAAAATAACAAACAATGGGGGAGGGAGGTTGTAATTGTTTTTCTTTTTAAAGCCTCTTTGTCCTAGTCTTCATTGCAATATAAATCAAGGAAGGTCGGGTTCCCTTCACAGAATCATTTTCCATTCCTGTTGGCAGTAGAACTTGACAGAATTGTGTGTTCTCATTCCCAGGGCTAGTTTCTTCTGGATTCTTCACCTCACCTTTGATAAGGACAAGCTGACTTTAGGTCCTCAACTCCCTGCCAACATAGAATAAAACCATCTCCCACAAAAACGGAGGGAAGGCAGGTGCCAAACGTGCAAACAGATGGTTACTGCGTGTATTAAGGTTTATTTTCGTCTTGGAGGAAAGAGTGGCTGTGAGTGGGGACTGCCTGTCTTGGGCCAACACCAGCCATTCCCACACACCCTCGCTCTTCCTTCCTGCCTCAGTTAGGAAACATTGGCAGAAGTTACTGCCTGACAAGGCAGTTGGAGAAATGAGTATGGTTGGCTCAGTGTATCCCATCTCCATTACTAGAAGAAAAACAAGGTGTGGGTGGAAGGGGCATAAGAAAAACTTGAAAGCGGGGATTGGTAAACTGTGGCCAATGGTGGTTGGAACACAGCCACACCCACTCATTTACATATTGTCTGTGGCTACCTTCCCACAGGCAGAGTTGAGTAGTTGTGACAGAGATCTTATGACCCCCCCAAGACCTAAACTATTTACTACCTGGTCCCTTACAGAAAATATTTGCAGACCCCTGACTTAATGGATTTATTCTGCAGAGTATGCTGAACACCAGGATGAAATATTTTACTTTTAAAGCCCATCTGGGAGCCCATAGGTCTCATATGGCTTAGTGACAACTCAGGTTGGGAAATATCTTTTTTTTTTTTTAAGTACTTTATTTTATTTGTTGTTGAGAATATACACAGCAGAACTTACACCAATTCAACAATTTCCATATGTACAGTTCAGCGACATTGATTACACTCTTCAAACTGTGCAACCATCCTCACCCTTCTTTTCCAAATTGTTCCTTCGCCATTAATATAAACTCACTGCCTCCTAAGTTTCTCATCTAGTCTTTCGAGTTGCTGTTGTCAGTTTGAGCCCATATGGATAGTCCTTAAACGAGCACAACGCTCAAGGCAGGCATTCTTTACTAAAGAAAAAAAAAATTCTTTACTAGTTAAGCTAAATTGTTGTTTTAGAGAAGACTTCAGGAGATACTTTTGGCTTAAGGTTTACAGATTATCTTAGGCAATAGTTTCAGGAGTTCATCTAGCCTCCATGGCTCCAGAAAGTCTGGATTTGAACTTCTTTTCTGCATTTTCTCCCTTTTGATCAGGATTCTCCTGTAGAACTCACCAAAACATTCACTAATGGTAGCCAGACATCATCCAGTTCTTCTGGTCTCATGGCAAAGGAGGAAGTTGTTCGTGGAGACAATTAGCCACACGTTCCAGGAAATGGTATCCTTTTTTACTGCTTGTTATGGATTGAATTGTGTCCCCGTCAAAAGATATGTTGAAGTCCTAATCCCTGTACCTGTGAATGTGACCTTGTTTGCAATTAGAGTTTTTCTTTTGCTATCAGTTAACATGGTCCTACCAGGGTAGGATGGGTCCTAGCCCCTTTTGAGTGGCATCTTATAAAAGGAGAGAACAGACAGAGAGACAGAGTCAGCAGGGAGAAAGCACCATATGAAAGAATATCCCAACACAGCAAAGGGAAGCCAAGGATTGCTGGTAACCACTAGAAGCTAGGAGAGAGGCACAGAAAAGTTCTTCTCTCAGAGATCTCAGAAGGAATAATCATGGCTGATACCCTGATTTGAACTTCTAGGCTCCAGAATTGTGAGACAATAAAGCCACCCACTTTGTGGTATTTTGTCATGGCAGCCCTGGGAAACTAAGACACCGCCCTAACCCTCTCCCTTAGAATTTATTTTCCCTTCTTTTTAGGAACACAAGAATCCTCATTTGGCACGAGCGAGATAATCAAAGTTTATTTTAGCACATTTGTCTATCTGTGACTCAGCTTAAGTGTTAAATGCTCTCACTTGTGCCCTGGGCTGGGTGCCTGCTCAAGACCCTGTTGTTTCAGAAACAGACAGTCATTAAATTTTATATTTTAGGTACTTGACTTTGGCTCAGTTATTTTCTACTCTTGGGTTCACTTTTCCCATTTTCCTGCTAACTCTGTAGATAAATTCACTTGCAAGCTGCATAGGTGAGGTACAGCGTCCTTTGCGAGCTAAGACTGAGAGCCTGTCCACTTTTCTGGCAGGGGCAGAGATGAGGAATGGCCAGGTACAAAGCAATGGCACAGGCTCCTTCATATGATTGTCTCTGCCCTAAGTTCTCAGCACTGAAGCAAAATATAGCCTTTACCTAGTAGTACATCATGTTCGTTTGTAGTGTTACATCTCTTTCTACTGAGATGCTATCACCTGTGCTGAGTCATAGCAGTCGGTAAGAAAAGATTATTCAGGAAAACATTATTCATAGTGAGTTTTTTTGAAGAAATTCCACTGGGGGAGTGAAGGGGAAAAGTCCTGAGCAGAAAGAATCTAGGACACAGGAAATGAAGAAAAGACCTTAAATTCTTCTGCAAAGAGATATGGAATGTCAGTTTTTTTTTTTTTTTTTCCTTAACCCTACTGACAGTTGCAGTAGGTTCTGGCACTGTCTAAGACTCTAGCTTCAATTTTTAACAGCCCCCCAATACATGATTTTTTAAAGATTCTTTTTTAGCTCTAAGTTTTGCTTGGGAGTTCCTACTTTAAAAAAAAAAAAAACTGTGTTTATACGTTCAACATGATGTATCCATAAATATGCCTTCTTGTTAAAATGCCCATTCTCTAGCCTCCAGCAAGCTAAATATCGTGTTGCTGTTGTTATTAGGTGCTGTTGAGTCGATTCTGACTCATAGCGACTCTGTGCACAGCAGAACGAAACAGTGCCCAGTCCTGTGCATCCTTACAATCGTTGCTATGTTTGAGCCCATTGTTGCAGCCACTGTGTCAGTCCTTCTCATTGAGGGTCTTCCTCTTTTTCGTTGACTCTCTACCAAGCATTATGTCCCTCTCCAGAGACTGGCCCTTGCTAATAACATGTCCAAAGTATGTAAGACAAAGTCTCACCATCCTGCCTTCCAAGGAGCATTCTGGCTATACTTTTACCAAGACAAATTTGTTCATTCTTCTAGAAGTCCACTCGCTTAGTCATCTAGTGCTGCTGTGATAGAAATACCACAAGTGGATGGCTTTAACAAAGAGAAGTTTATTCTCTCACAGTCTAGTAGGCTAGAAGTCCAAGTTCAGGGCATCAGCTCCAGGAGAAGGCTTTCTCTCCCTGTTAGCTCTGGAGGAAGATCCACGGCATCATCTTCCCTTGGCCTAGGAGCATCTCAGCACAGGAACCTCAGGTCCAAAGGACACACTGCTCATAGCACTGCTTTCTTGGTGGCATGAGGTCCCTGTGTTTCTCCGCTCATTTCTCTCTTTTATATCTCAGAAGAGATTGGCTTAAGGCACAACCTAATCTTGTAGGTCTCATCAATATAACTGCTGCTAATCCATCTCATTACATCATAATGATAGGATTTACAACACATAGGGAAATCCCATCAGATGACAAAATGGTAGACAGTCGTACAATACTGGGAATCGTGACCTAGCTAAGTTGTCAGATATTTTGGGGGGGTACAATTCAATCCATGACATTCAGTATATTCAGTATTCTTTGCCAATACTGTAATTCAAAGGCATCAGTTCTTCTTCAACCTTCCTTATTCATTGTCCAGCTTTCACATGTGTATGAGGCAACTGAAAATACCCTGGCTTGGGTCAGGCTCATCTTAGTCCTTCAAGTGACATCTTTGCTTTTTTAGCACTTTAAAGATGTCTTTTTCAGCAGATATGTCCAATGCAATATATCGTATTTTAAAAAAACCCATTGCTGTTGAGTCGATTCCAGCTCAGAGCAACCCTATAGGATACAGTAGAACTGCCCCAAAGTGTTTCCAAGGATCGGCTGGTAGATTTCAATCGGCCTTTTTGGTTAGCAGTTGAACTCTTAACTAGTGCACCACCGGGGCTCATTTACATGGCTCTAAAAGTATTGTCCAGACAACTCGTTGGATTCCTGTGATCATCACATGGAGGCCAATGGAATTTAGAAGTTGAATTAATAGCATGATTAGCTCAGTAGTAGTTCTAGTAAGTACTCTTTTATGGTATGGTTTCTGGCATATGGAATATTATGCTTCCACCTTTTCCCAGAATATGTAGCCTATACTAAAAAACGGGAGGGAGGTGGCACTTTTAGACCAAAGCATGGCTGCCCATTTACTTAGATACTTAAGAGAAATCATGGGGATAGGAGGATGTGGTAGAGCGATGAAAAAAAATTGAGCCATTAAAACAAGGTCGCTTCTCACCACTTGCAGCCAAACAACATGAGTTGAATGATTAGCTTTCTCTAATACTTGGACTATATTTGATTTAAGAGTGCTGGGGACACTTGATAGTTTATTACCTGGTAAGAGGTGATGATCAGTGTGTGTGTGTTGTGGGGGACCCTGAGACTAGGAGAGTTCTCCTTATTCATTTTTTTCCCTCCTATTATACCCTGAACCCCCCATTGTACCTTTATCACACAACAGTTGTTCGTGTCTAAATTCCCTGCTTGGCCGTGAGCTTCGTAAGACACGGAGCTGTGTTTTGTCTATTATTATGTCTCTCAAATGTATCACATAATAGGTGCTGAAGAACATTTATTAAATAAGTACGTAATACAGAGCAATCCCTCCTAAATGTGATTTCTGGAAAGAAGCTTGTTCTATGAAAGGCCTCTGTGAGACTTTGAATTGCTAAAATGATCCTACGAACTCAAATAAGATAGGCCTTTTATTTTGCTTGAGGTCCCTGGGTGGCGTAAACAGTTAATGCTCTTGGCTGCTAACTGAAAGGTTGGAAGTTTAAATCCACGCAGAGGTACCTTAGAACAAAGGTCTGGTGATCTACTTCTGAAAATTCAGCCTTTGAGAATGATGTGGAGCACAGCTCTACTCTGACACACATGGGGTCACTGTGAATTGGAGTCAATTGTTTGCAACCTTTTTTTTTTTTTTTTAATAGTATTGTATTGTGTTTGAGGCAAACGTTTACACAGTGAATTAAGTTCCTGTGTAACAATTTCTATGCAGCTTATTCGCTGATACTGGTTACATTTTTCACAATGTGTCATCATTCTTAATCATTTCATTCTGGCTGTACCATTTCCAGTACTGTAGTTTCTCTACGTGTATCCATAGATACATCTATCCCTGCATACGTATGTACTCACGTATATGCCTATATACATATTTGTGTAACCACACACGCATTTTTTTAGTTGTTGTTGGTGTCATTGCAAATTCATACTTGTCATATCCTTTACCTTTTTTCTTGTGCCCTTCTTAGTGACATCATTTGCCTTGGTCAAGCTGTGTGCACTTTATCCACATTCAGTTGGAAATCCTTTGGAGTGTTAGTATTTACTGGGTCTATTTTTTTTCCATTAAATTCATAGTATCTCCCATTAACGGTAATTGATTTCAGGTACACAAAAACGTCAGGAAGCGTTCCCTTGCTCTGTGCTGTGATGATGTGGATGATGGTCATGATAAAGAGAAACACAACCCAAGTTCCTGAGGGTGGAAGAGGGGTGTTAAAATCATAGGGAAAGGAAGCCGTAGGTGGTTTCTTGTCTTTGTGCTATCTTGCTCACCATTCCATTTTATTTTATGCTTCCTCTTTTCTAAGGGGTCTAGACTAGGCATAAAATTATTTTATGCTGAACAAACCGACCAATCTTTAGCAATCAGAATAGTTCTCTATAAACATAATAGAGTTGGGCAATGCATTTGGACACAGTAGCTATTTAATTGCATGACTTTTAGGTGGCCAAAGTATGTGAATTTCTTTAACTAGTCTTGTTTGAACGAAGAGACCTTAAGGTAGTGTCTGGTAATGAAAGAAACATCACCTCGTGGTTCCCTGATCCATAATGCACTTACAACCTCATGTTCATGTAAAACCAGTTGCCCACCAGTTGACTGTGACTCACGGGAACCCCACGTGTGTCAGAGTGAAACTGCTCCACAGGGTTTTCAGTAGCGCAGTTTTTGGAGGTGGATCCCACCAGACCCTTCCTCTGAAATGCCTGTGGATGGGCTCAGACCTCCAACCTTCCTGTTAGTAGCCAAGCCCATGAACTACACCACCCAGGGACTCCTCTTCATATAGCCCATAGTTATGTTTCAGGAGCCTGTTACAGTAGTAATCACCAAGAAATTTTGGCCAAAACACCTTACGAGAAAACTACAATTTACGTATCTCTAAAAATTTCCGGAGGATATAAGGTGCTTTAGAGTGTCGTTCAGGGATGGCAGTATGGTAAAGCAGAAAGGGTTAAACTCAGACTACCTGGGCTCTAGGTCTGGGTTTGCCATTATCAAGCGTTATAATTTTGCATGATGCTTTTTTATCATCAGTGAGTCTTATTTCCATATCTGTAGTTGAGTGGGGTGATATTTTCTAAGGATTGATCCTGCTTCAAAGCTGAGATAGTTATTCCATCATTAAACACATACCTACTGAGTGCCAACTGTAATACACCTATGGGGCAGGCACGGGAATAAAACAGCGGATAAGCCCAGCCTGCTGCTCTCATGAGGTGTACATTCCCTTGCCTGGCACGGACATTCCAAATGGACAGATCAATGGCACATTCTTCCCCTCAGAAGAGGGGTCACCTTCCCAAGTTCAAACAGGAATGTCAAATGCACTCATCGAACAGCGACACAGCCCTACTGGTACCGCACACCGGGCTAGACGCCTAGAGGCACAAAGATAAATAGGATGTGTTTTCGAAATGCATTTAGCCTGGTGGGAGTCACTGACTGGCTAATAGATCATTCTGACCCTGTGTGGTGAGTTCTGCAACAGAAGTGTGGTCAAAGCATCAGGGAGGAAGGAGCATATATCCTGGTTTGGTTCATTTAAGCCCTGATTTTATGTAACCCACTTGCTATTCCACTTTTCTTGAGTAATTTACAGAGTGTAATAGTTTTTTTTTTTTTTTTTAATAGTTCATTAGATTTTTTTTTTTTTTAGTTGCGTATATTTGTCTGGTTGAATGTCTTTTTATCTATTTGCCGTATCTTATGCCTTGTCTGTGTTGAAAAGCAAAGATGTCACCTTGAAGACTAAGGTGCACCTGACCCAAGCCATGGTGTTTTCAGTCACCTCCTATGCATATGAAAGCTGGATGATGAATAAAGAAGACCGAAGAATTGACACCTTTGAATTGTGGTGTTGGCAAAGAATATTGAATATACCATGGACTGCCAAAAGAACGAACAAATCTGTCTTGGAAGAAGTACAACCAGGATGCTCCTTAGAAGCAGGGATGGTGAGACTACGTCTCACATACTTTGGACATGTTCTCAGAAGGGATCGGTCCCTGGAGGAGGACATCATGCTTGGTAAAGTAGAGCGTCAGCGAAAAAGAGAAAGACCCTCAATGAGATGGATTGACACAGTGGCTGCAACAATGGGTTTAAGCATAACAATGATTGCGAAGATGACACAGGACCGGGTAGTCTTTTGTTCTGTTGTACACAGGGTTGCTGTGCGTTGGAACTGGCTCGATGGCATCTAACAACAACAACAATAACAACATACTTTGTCTATAGTCTGTTAGGCGTCCCTGGGTGGCACAAACAATTATCTTAGCTACTAACCAAGAGGATGGAAGTTTGAGTCCACCCAGAGGTGTCTTGGAAGAAAGATCTAGAGATCTACTTCCAAAAAATCAGCCATTAAAAACCTTACAGGGTCTACTGTGACACGCATGGGGTCACTATGAGTCAGAGTCAACTAGACGGTAACTGCTTTTATAGCCTGTTAAGAATGCAAAGTTTTTGTCATCCTCAAACAAAATCATGTCGACTTGCTATTAATATGCACATTCAGAGAAAATCGTATATATAAGAATTGAAATACTCCTCCCTTTCTAAGATGATTTCCTCATCCTCCATGTTTTTGCTTGCTTTCTCTTTTATAAGGACACTTTAAGAACTGGTACTTGGGCTCGCAGGCACAGTTATAACTCTTTTGCCCTCTTGTTGGCCAGTAAAAGGCATTAGAACACAGAACACATGGGCGTCATTTCCTTCTCACCATCTATTATCCGTGCAAAACTGCATCTGAAACATTTCCTGTTGGGGAAGAAAATCAAGGGTTCTACAGGCTTGTTTAGTCTGGGCCTCTGGGAGTTTGGTACTGTTAATGCCTTCCAGAAGCCTGACCACCCGTCTCCCCTGCCTGGGCTGTTGCCCGGTGGGGCTGCGACACACCCCATAGGGTTCCCGTCCAGATTCAGGCCCCTGCTCCTCTGATGGCCTTTGAGGGCACGCCAGTGTCCTGAACACACTCCAAATTGGGAGGAAAAGGAGTGGATTGCTTACACCAAGCTGGCATCTCTTTTGTGGAGTGAAGATATTATTTCATGTTTTATATGGCTCCGTTTTTGAAAACCTCATTTCGTGTTCCCATAAAATACACGAATGTGCAGAGAACTGAATCATAACTCCTTCCTTGGGTTGTGGTAAACTTCACTTCCAGCATGATTTTTAGCTGAATTGCCCCTGTTTCCCAATAAAAGGCAGCATCCAGGGCTGTGGGCTGCATTATTGCCTGTTGGGTTGCTTGGTTTGGAGCGTAAGGAAAAACTTGATATACGCGTCATTCTCAGATTCTAAGAAATGACCCGAAGGCAAAGCTGGATGGAGAGTTTGTCTCTCTCCCAGGGCCATCTGGAGTGCGGTGAGTAAGCTGTTGGTTAGCTCCAAGTGTCAGGATCTGCAGGCATCCAGGGGTCTTGAGCGCTGTTTTTGATGCACTGGGCCACCCAACTTGTCCTCTGCAGGAAAGAGCCCTGTGTACCACTTTCTTCAGCTTTGGGCCTGCACATTCCTGAAAAGCACCCCTCAAGCCTCTATCAGATGGGAAAAAAGCAAACCAGTGGGTCAAAACGTGCCGTTTATCATGCACTTATCCTAACCGCGTGGGCTTCCTTTTTTTGTGACTGTGTTTGTAACTTAAATTTTTTTAATAAATGCTTATTGAGATATATTTTAACTCTTTTGGTGTTATGAATAAAAAATACCTTTCAATTGTGTAATTGTTTTTCCTTTCTTCTCTACTTTTCCTCTCTCCCTCCCTTCCTCACTCCCTTCCTTCCTCCTTCCGTCCCTTCCTTCTTTCCTTCCTCACTCCCTTCCTTCCTCCCTCTGTCCCTTCTTTCTTTCCTCCCTCCCTCTCTTCTTTCCTTCCTTCCTCTCCCTCCCTCACTTCCTTCCTTCCTTCCTTCTTTCCTTTCCTCCTCCCTCCCCCCATCCTGCCTCTTTCTTTCATGTTTTTCCAAATAATGTCAACAGGTTCATGGCTTTGCCTTATCACCCATATTGATGCTTTAAAGTCACCTGCACCCATGACGGGAGCAGTCGCTTGGCAGTCTCAGGTGGCCTTCCTCTGGGCTAGGGCTGCTCATTTTCCACCCTTTTACTTGGAACAGTGGGGCACATTCATCCATGTAAAGCTCTGGAATGGGTGCTGGACTTTTTGTAGTGACTAAGAAATAAAACCAAGAGTGGATTTACAGACGTGGTCTCTTTAGTTTTTAGTCCCAGCATTTAACCTCATTGAGTGTATATTTCAGAGCCCTGTGGTGGCACAGTGGTTAAGAGCTCTTTGGTCAAAGGTTTGCAGTTTGAATCCATCAGCTGCTCCTTGGAAACCCTAGAGGGCAGTTCTACCCGTTCCTATAGGGTCACTATGAGTTGGAATCGACTCAATGGCAATGGGTTTTTAGAGTATATTACAGAAGAGTATTGTGCTACTTGAGTCTAATGTTTTTCCAAAGGAAAGAATATGCAAGTTCAAAATAATTACTTGGATGTGCAGATAATTATTGCTGTGGAAAGCTATGCATGACTGATACTTCCATGACAGCAGCAGGTAGAGTATTTAAAGTTGTGTGCACCTCTTTACGCAGATACTGCCAACGTTATTCACCAAAATGTCCATCCGAGTTGGCTATCTTGGGCGGGAGGAATACAGGTGAATTCTAACTTTCTTCATTTTTTTTTTTTTTTTGGGGTCTTTTAGGTTTTTACAATAAGCATATGTTATTTTTTTTGCTCATATTTTTTAAAGGGTACAATTTTTAGAGTATTAGGATTTCTTTTCATGGTAATCAAATACAGAGTCAGTCACAATTTTTAGAATCACAGAATTTTGGAGCTGAAAGAATCTTAAAGGTCGCCTAATTCAAAAATTCATAATTCAGATGAGAAGAGGTGGCAGAGCTTACACTTCGGCTCTCTCCTTTTGATTCTACCTCCTGTGCGATTTCAACCATCAGTCAAGCTGTCCCTGACTTGGGTGGCCAATATCTGACTATTTCAGGTAGAAGTGGTTTATTCTAGTTTGGGATAATTTGGATAAATGACATAGTTCTTCACTTCTTTTATAATTGAGGCCATACTCACAAACTATAGCAAAGTAGGGCCCATGGGCCAACCACCTGTTTTTATAAATAGAGTTTTATTGGAACATAACCATACTCACTCATTTACGTATTTCCTGCGGCTGCTTTTGCCCCACAACAGCTGAACTGAGTAGTTGCTATAGAGACCTTATGGTGTGCAAATCCTAAAATATTTACTATCTTGCTCTTTAAGAAAATGTTTTCTGACCTTTGTTTAAGACATGTAAGATGATAGAAGGTTAACAAGAATCGTGAAACAAGTGGGAAATCTCTCTGGAGTGAAAATGTTGAGAAGAAAACAGAGATA
Source organism: Elephas maximus indicus (assembly GCF_024166365.1). Taxonomy (NCBI): domain Eukaryota; kingdom Metazoa; phylum Chordata; class Mammalia; order Proboscidea; family Elephantidae; genus Elephas; species Elephas maximus. The sequence continues at coordinate 76,550,364 of NC_064835.1, read as the reverse complement.
CTAGCTTGACGTGCTGTTTGCAATCATCTTAGTTTAGGCCACCCTTTGACCAAAGGCTTGAGATGGGAATGGAAAGCTACTGTAGTCCTTGGAAGTAGATATTAAAAATCAGCTACTCTGCTCTGTTGCTTCATCTGGAGTGTTCTCGTTAGGAATGTGGAGTTCAGTGTGGGCCAATTCTTATGCCCTTTAAAACAGATGTCTGGTTCAGGCTATGGGTACTGAGTGTTTGAGGCTGGCATCGGCAGTGGAAAATACTGTTGGGGCTCAGTTCATAGCACATATCAGAAGGTGGTGAAGCAGTGCAGTCTGGTAGTCTGCTCCTGCCCTGTGTCCATGCCTTCCTCATGATGCTGCAGGGTTCCAGGTAACCTCCTGACAGCAGGACCATGCCACCTGGCAGGGGTTCCCAACCTGAGGCTTCTGGAAGCCTTGCAGTCCATGAAGGTTGTAATGGAAGTCCCCTAGCCATTTTTAATATTTCAAAGAGGGAGGTGGAAATTGTATAGTTATCTATGACAGGGTAGCACAGACAGAGAGATCAAAGTTGCTTTGTTTTGGCAAAAAGGGAAAAGGAACAAACATTTAGGGACACACTGTGTACTAAGGGAGCCCTGGTGGTACAGTGGTTAAGCACGCACCTGCTAACCGAAAGGTCAGCGGTTTCAACCCACCAGCCACTCTGTGGGACAAAGAAGTGGCAGTCTACTTCTGTAAAGATTAGTTTTGGAAACCTTATGGGTCAGTTCTACCCTATCCTATGGAGTCAGTATGAGTCTGAAATCGACTCAACGGCAACGAGTTTGACTGGGTACCAGTCATGCTGTTGGATACTTTTTATTTTACTTCGCTTTTTCCATCATAATACCTCTTTGCAATGAGTAGCTAGTATTTCAATTTTTTAGTGGAGGGTGTGGGTAGAGGCAGAGCAGGGACCTGAAGTTCAGAATTTAAGCAACGGGGTCCCATTCACATAACTGGTAAGTGGCGGAACCAGGATTAAAGTTCCATATTTGAATTGAAGTCTGTGGTCTTTCTACTACATCATGTGGCTTCTGGAATCCCCTCAGCATAGCAAGTATGTTCATAGCTTGATGGGCAGAAGTCTTAACTGGCAATTGTATGTGTTGGATAAGGAATGGGAAGGTGAATGGTTACTAAATACAATTTATTTGGAAGATAAAATCTTTCAAAGACGGGATTCATCAGTTGAGGTGGGAGATTTTAATGATATCTTTGGAACAAAAGTTAAGAACTTTGCTCTATTGTGTAAATAATTCCCTGGAGACATGTTGGGGAAACCTCGTGAGGGCAGGGTACTACAGAACATTTTTCAGGAGAAGCAGGAGTTCGGACAATCTCTCTCTCACAGCGTATTTTGGATTGCCTTTTGGGCTTGTCCAACGCTGATGTCATCTAATGAAGAGATTCCTTCTAATTGCCAAGAAGAGGGTATATTTAGAGAGTAGTTTCTACTCTTACCCAAAATAATTCATTGTTTAGTTATCTTTAGGCTTCCTTGAGTACCTCTTCTTTGACTCTGGCAACAAAAATCCATACTTAAAGTGTTTTAAGATACAGCTAAGAAATGCATTAATGTCTCCTTGTAGTCCTGGTCATAGAGCTTCGATCTTACTGAAGCCCTGAGACATACTCACAATCCAAGATTGGAAATCTGAATCCATCATTTTCAGAGTCGCTGGTGAAGTTAGTCTTGTGCCATAGACTGTGGAGCTCCCTATTCATGAGCCTGGAGCTTGCATTTCATTATTGCCCCATTGGGCACTCCAGTCTTTGAATAGCTTTATGTTGCTGAAATCTGATAATCTCTTCTTGAACCAAAGAAGAAGGTTAATTTACCAAAAAGTAAATGCTAATGAAATTAAGCATCCTTGAAAATAAATACGATTTCTTGGCAGCTATCCACTTAACATGGAGGCATCATGAATTGACAGGTGGTTTGCATGTTTGTTTGTTAATTTACTCTACAATTATTTGCTGAGAGCGAATTAGGGCAAGAGCATAACTCCCTTTAATAAGACTAACCCTATGACCATACTCAAATGTGTGAGTAGCAAATCTAAAATCTTATGTTATTGCTTTGGCTTAAAAGTGAGATCTGAACAGAAACCTTGCTTTCAAGGATATCTGTTGAATAAAGGGATTTTCTAGTTAGAGTGACAAAACTGAGGTAATTTTGAAAGGGTCTAATCTTTTTTTTTTTTTTGTAATTAATTGTTTATTTTTAACTAGAAATTTTTTAGAATTGTGCTTTAGATGAAAGTTTACAGCTCAAGTTAATGTCTCATACAAAAATTTATACACACATTGTTATGTGACCCTAGTTGCAATGCCTGTAATGTGACAGCACACTCCCCCTTTCCACCTCTCGTTTCCTGTGTCCATTCAACTAGTTACTATCCCTTTCTGTCTTCTTATCCCGCCCCTGGACAGGAGCTGCCCATTTAGTTTCCTGTATCTGCTTGAACTAGGAAGCACATTCTTCATGAGTATTATTTTATGTTTTATAGTCCAGCCTAATGTTTATCTGAAGAGTTGGGTTCGGGAAAGATTTTAGTTCTGAGTTAGCAGAGAGTTCGGGAGCCATGTCTTCTGGGGTTTCTCTAGTCTCAGTCTGACCATTAAGTCTGGTCTTTTTATGTGAATTTGAATTCTGCACCCCACTTTTCTCCTGCTCCGTCGGGGACTCTCTGTTGTGTTCCCTGTCAGAGTGGTCATTGGTCGTAGCTGGGCACCATCTAGCTCTTCTAGTCTCAGACTGATGGATTCTCTGGTTTATGTGGCTCTTTTGTCTCTTGGGCTAATATTTTCCTTGTATCTTTGGTGTTCTTCATTCTCCTTTGCACCAGGTGGGTTGAGACCAATTGATGCATCTTAGATGGTTGCTCTCTAGCTTTTAAGACCTCAGAAGCCACTCACCAAAGTGGGATGAAGAACGTTTTCTTAATAAACTTTGTTATGCCAGTTGACCTAGATGTCCCCTGAAACCATGATCTCCAGACCCCCACCCCTGCTACTCTGTTCCTCGAAGTGTTTGGTCGTATTCAGGAAAATTCTTAGCTTTTGGGTTAGTCCAGTTGTGCTGACTTCCACTGTATTGTGTGCTGTCCTTCAATTCACCTGAGATAATTCTTGTCTACTGTCTAGTTAGTGAATTCCCCTCTCTCTCCCTCCCCACCCTTGTAGCCATCAAATAATGCTTTCTTCTGTGTTTAAACATTTTCTTGAGCTTTTAAAATAGTGGTCTCATACAATATTTGTCATTTTGCAACTAATTTCACTCAACATAATGCCTTCCAGATTCATCCATGTAGTGAGATGTTTCTCGGATTCATCGTTGTTCTTTATCGTTGTGTAGTATTCCGTTGTGTGAACAGGTCTAATCTTGAATAGGTCTATAAGCTTAATAGAAAGACAACCTTGCAGTAGGGGATAATTCAGTCTTTACCGGGCTTAAGCTGTCATTCTAATAAACTAGATGTTAAAATGCCTTTTAGTTTTACATTTTAATTATTTATTGGATGAGCACTGATTTTTTCCCGTGGGAGTTCTTTGAACATTTATAGTGATACTTGATTTATCTTCATTTAAGCAAATCAGAGTGGAAAAGATCTACATGGTCCAAATGATAGTCTGTATTTTATATCCATGAGAGACCATTTGTCTTACTTAGGGTCTGTCTTTTTTTGCTTTTGGTTGGCATACTCGGAAAATCCATTCAATCAACTGGCATTTCCTGGGGGCATTCAATGGATCCCTGGTGGTACAGTGATTAAGAGCTTGGCTGCTAACCAAAAGGTCAGCTGTTCGAATCCATCAGCCACTCCTTGGAAACTCTGAGGCAGTTCTGCTCTGTCCTGTAGGGTTACTATGAGTTGGAACTGACTGGACGGCAACTGGCTAGGTTTGGTCTTTGGTTAGTAATCAATATACAGATTAGTGGGGAAAAAACTGACTTGTACTATAATTATTTTGTAATGCTTGAGTTAAGTAGTAAAGAGGTCCTTAAAATATATAAGAACACAGAGGAGGAAGTCAATTAAAATGATTGTTTTACAAAGGGCTGGACGGTGGTGTTCTGGAAGAAGACAGATGAATAACAATGAAAGAATGACTCCAAGTAGAAACAACATCTGTAAAGGCTTGTTATGTTTTTAGGAGACAAATAATTGTTCAGAGTTTCCAGACCAAAAGGCATAAGGGCATAGAAGCAAGAAAGGAGGCTGTTATCAAGGCAGGAGTCAGGCACAGCCGCAAACCTTATTTTATAGGTGACGAGGTGTCATTGAATGGTTTTCAGCAGAGACGATGTGTGTTTGAGGGAGAAAGATCACTGTGGCTGAAGTGTGAGGATGGATTTGCAGGGAGTGAGGTTGGTGGTGAGGAGATCACGTAGGAGAATTTGTATTCTGGATGAGACGTGAGGGACGCAGGTACTGCTGTGGAGGTGGGAAGAGAAGTGAGGGTGAGGCCCATGTGTAGTGGAGGAAGCCCTGCACTGGGTGTCAGGTGATCAGGCCCCCATCCAGCTTTGTAGTCTGCTTGCTGTGGGTCCTGGGGAAATTACTTTTAAATGCTTTGAAATCTGAGACAGTGAGCTCTGCTTCTCTGGAAAGATCATTCATGTGGTGACCTACTCCTCGGTGATGCTGAGGTTAACCATCTGCCTCAGTCTCAAAGAAATGTCTTTCCCTTACACATATATCCCACCCTAGAAGGGGGACTATTTTCTCTTTTGTTAAAAACAGGGGGGATAATACCCCTTTTGTAGGATTATTAAACACAAGGATTAAGTGCCTAGCATAGGGCCTGATATGATACATAGGCGGTGCCCAGTGAATGGTGATTTTCTTTCATATTTACAAAGGTCACTGTGGTGGATCCCACGAACATAACCAACCAGGTGGCACCCAGGCATAAATTAATTAGACATGAAATAGTTTGGGGAAGGAATTTTTAAACTTGGGGCCCAGGGCTCCATCGAGGGTCCACGAATGGGCTTTGGAAGCTTCACGATCCCCATGGGACTGTATGTGAAATTGATTTTGTGCTCGCAGGCTCGTGGAGCTTTCATTTTTCTGGGGAGTGTGGCCGCCAGATTCTTTTGAGGGCACATAATCCCAAAAGATTAGAATGAATGATCTAGAGAAAGAATAAGGACTACAAGGCATGTGTGGGGTGGGGGCGGGAAGAGAGAAGAGCCATGACTGCCTTATCTAGAGAAGACTCTGAGGTCCTGCTCTGGTAGTTATTAGGTGCAGTCGAGCAATTCTGACTCGTAGCGGCCGTATATACAACAGGACGAGACACTGCCTGGTCCTGCACCATCCTCATGATCTTTGTTATACTTGAGCCTAGCCTTTGTAGTAAGAAATCTGAACATTCTTCTAATAACTTAGAACAGGCATACTTCAGAGCAAAATGATAGGAATCTCTTTTCCACTTGATTTTCCAGTAGATTTCAGATGGAAGGAATATCAAAGCTTCTTAGACGAGGCAGTTTATTTTGGCTGACTACTTCATGACTTGTAGGTCAAGAGCAAGTAAACTTGTTTGCCTAATCCACCCTTCTCCCTTAAGGTAGGATTTCCCTACTACGTTAGAAGCTTCTAGGGAGTGAGAATCTCATTTCGTTTGTCTGTATATTTCCCAATGCTTCTAACATAATTAGTAAAACCAGAAGTCTTGAAGAATATTCTGTATTCTCCCTTCTAGTTGTTTGAGTATGTTTTTATGTTAAGGTGTAAAAAGACAAACAACTAACCAAACACACTCTAAAGTCGAAAATCACTTTTCCTTCTTATATGTAAACCAAAGTAGGTCTGCTACACTGTTATATCTAGCCCTTCTTTGGGTGAGAAATAAGGCAGCCACACTTACTAGCTTAATACTTTCGTATATATTTCAGACATTACCAAGTCATCTTCTGTAACTTCTTCAAGAAGACAGGTGTCTCATTTTTTCATTCTCTTTGTTGTTTTGATTTTTAGAACTGTTTTATGAATGTTTTGTATTCCAGTTTGCAGCGCTCAATGACCATAGAGTGCCTCCACTAGACCTGACGGACCTGAATGTGATGGAGGAGTATTTGTGGATCCAACTCAAGTGACTCTTTAATTTCCTTCAGCTTTGTCCTTTGCAGGGCACTGGTGGCTTGGTGGGAGCCTGGAATCACCTCTTTAGCAGGTACTCTGGAGACATCATATTTGTACACAGGTAATCCTGGATTACGAATGAGTCCCATTGCTAAATGTGTATAAATCAAATTTGTGCATAAGTCGAAACAGATATGGTTTGTATTTCACGTCAGTTAGTCAAATGCTTGTCTTGGTATATAGTATATAGTGGAAATCCTGGTGGTGTAGTGGTTAAGTGCTATGGTTGCTAACTAAAAGGTGGGCTGTTCGAATCCACTGGGCGCTCCTTGGAAACTCTGTGGGGCAGTTCTACTCTGTCCCTATAGGGTTGCTATGAGGCGGAATCGACTTGACAACAACAGGTTTGGTTTTGCTTTTTATAGTATATAGTGTACCTTTCTATGCACAAAAAACATTAAAGAAACACTTCCAGATACACTAAAACATCTTTAACATAAGAATAAGCAATAATTATAATGTTTCGATGCACATTGCGAAGTACCGCCCATTTGTTATTATACATTGTGTATACCTCAAATTTTTAACATAGGAGTCTTTATGGGGGTTGTTTCCTAACTACAGGTTGTACGTAAGTTGGATGTTTGTAACCTGGGGACTGCCCGTAGTTTATATCCCCTGAATATTAGGGATTTTTTCCAGCATTGCTATGTATTATTGATGCCAACTTTTCTATCTTATCAAAGATCTTTGGATTTAAGTGTGCTGATTTTCAAAATCAAGTCCATGGTGGAAGAGCAGGGTAGAATTGATGGCATGGTTCTTGGTTTACTTATATATTAAGCTCTTCTTTCATATCCCTTCCCTGGAATTCACTTTGTTAAATTTCTTATGCTCTTCACTTAGATCTAATTAACATTTTTAATTGGCGTGTTGTGTAGTTCTGGAAACTGCTTATTAGATTTCATAGGTGTCCCTGGGAGCGCAAAATGTTTAATGAGCAAAATAATTGTGTTACAGTGAAATGAATATGTGCATATTCACTGAATTAATAAATGAATTAAATGATCACTGCATGGAAACCTCCTGAGAAATGTGGTTATGGACTATCTTAATATTCTCAGTATAAGATATTGAAATTGACTTTGTGTGTGTGTATGGAGGTTTTAACGAAAGGAGCGTGTTTTTTATTTTAGATTGTAATCATATCGTGGGTGCGTATTTTTTTAGTCAGAATGTGAGTCTGTAAGTAAAACAGGATTCAGATCCTTTACCTGAGCCTTAGAAGAGTCTGTAAAATGCTGTGGCAGCTGAAAGAAAGTGGGTAGGGTATACAGTGTTTCTGAACAGAGAAATATATATCTGGCAGCTGTATGGAAATTGAGACAATCAAAATTGGTCCTACTTCCTGTTCTGACAAGCAGTCGTTTCATTCCCTGATTCTGGAGGTAATGGCCGAGGAGTGAGAGGATGATGTAAAGAAAGGCGGTGCGTCAACTTTTGGAGCTGCTGGGAATGAGTCCAAACTCCTCCTGTATTAGATAAAGAAGCAGAATCCTCGAGGCCATGACTTGTCCAGAGTCACATAGCTCGTGCCTGATATGGGGAGACCCCCGAGGGCTTTTAACAGGCTTTTTGGTTGAATCATGATGTCTTTTACTGCTGGAACTGTTCATTGTAGGAGGAAAATAAACCAAATAAGACCAAACCAGTTGCCGTTGAGTTGACTCCAACTCATGGCGACTCCATGTGTGTCAGGGTAGAACTGTGTTCCGTTGGATTTTCAATGGCCGACTTTTCGGAAGTAGATAGCCAGGTCTTTCTTCTTTGGCATTTCTGGGTGGAATCGAACCTCCAACTTTTCGGTTAGCAGTAGAGCACATTAACTGTTTGCACCACCCAGGAACTCTGCGAGGAAAATAGGAGGATGAAAACAATGACTAAAGAAAGAGCTGGGGCTATTAAACAAGTGGGAGGCTAGATCATTTTGGCCCAAAAGTATTTTTTTAAGACTCTTTTGGTTGTTAGAGTCTTATTCTGAGACAATACATTCTCAAGAATAAAAACTCAAATTCAAGTGGTGGGAGCTTATTATATGGTTTTCCCTGCATGGGGACCCAGGCACAGCTGAACAGGGTCTTAGAAGGGTCAGAAATCACAGGACAGCCAGGCCATGGGGGCAGCTGTCCAACTGGGTTGTGGGATTTTCTCTGGTCTGCCAGGAAGAAGGAGTCTCTGACTCCTGCTTAAGACACCTTTACTGATTCTGCGGGTATTGTTAATGGCTTTTCCTCTTCCTGCTTCCTGTTTCCAATTCTCAAAAAGAGTAGTTTGACTGGCCCAGGGAATCATTTCACAACAGGCTGTACCCAGGTCATTAGTCAGCCAATGAACTGGCTCTTTCTGGGTCAGGTGCCTTTCTCTAGTCCAGTCAGCTGAGGCTGCAGTTACATGGGCCTCAAGGGACTTTCCTTAAACCAGGGGCTAAGTCCAGGGCAATTTCACTTAGAAGGACTGCAAGGCACCTGGTGATAGCCCTTTATAGTGAAACATATTACCAGATTCCTCCATACAATGTGATTTCTCTTATTTGAAGATGGTTATTTAGATTGATTAATTTCTAATTCCACTTATCTCACCATCTCTTCCTGACAAGGTTACCTTTCTGGTGGTCTAGCCTGGTAGTGTCCATACTGTGCTCAGTGCGACCCTTCATAGGCATAGGTCAAAACCAAAAACCAAACCCAATGCTGTTGAGTTGATTCCGACTCATAGCAACTCTGTAGGACAGAACAGAGCTGCCCTGTAGAGTTTTCGAGGCTGTAAATCTTATTTATTTATTTATTTTATTGTACTTTAGATGAAGGTTTACAGAACAAACTGGCTTTTCATTAAACACTTCATATATTGTTTTATGACATTGGTTAACAACCCCATGATATGTCAACACTCTCCCTTCTTAACCTTGGATTCCCTGTTACCAGCTTTCCTGTCCCCTCCTGCCTTCTAGTCCTTGCCCCTGGGCTGGTGTGCCCCTTTAGTCTTGTTTTTGTTTTATGGGCCTGTCTAATCTTTGGCTAAAGGGTGAACCTCAGGAGTGACTTCATTACTGAACTAAAAGTGTGTCCAGGGGCAATACTCTCAGGTTATCTCCTGTCTCTGTCAGGCCAGTGAGTCTGGTCTTTTTTTGTGAGTTAGAATTTTGTTCTACATTTTTCTCCAGCTCTGTCCAGGACCCCCTATTGCGATCCCTGTCAGAGCAGTCATTGGTGGTAGCTGGGCACCATCTAGTTTTACTGGACTCAGTCTGGCGGAGGCCATGGTAGTTGTGGTCCAGTTAGTCCTTTGGACTAATCTTTTCCTTGTGTCTTTAGTTTTCTTCCTTCTCCCTTGCTCCCGAAACGGTGAGACCAGTGGTGTGTCTTAGATGGCCACTCACAGGCATTTAAGACCCGAGACGCTACTCACCAAAGCAGAATGTAGAACATTTCATTATGAACTGTGTTATGCCAGTTGAGCTAGATGTTCCCCGAGACCATGGTCCCCACAGCGAGGCTGTTAATCTTTATGGAAACACAGACTGCCACATCTTTCTCCTGCTAATTGGCTGGTGGGTTCGAATCACCAACCTTTCAATTATCAGCTGAGTGCTTAACCACTGAACCACCAGGGCTGCTTCATAGGCACAGGTAATGAGGAGGAAGGAATTGAGTGGGCAGGCCCTTCAGCAGAGCTGCTCCCATCTCAACTGTTTTAAATGTTGGATTGACTTGTCAGTTGTTTTCAAATGAACTTTTTATTTTGGAGTGATTTTAGATTTACAAAAAGTTGAAACAGATAGTACACAGAATTCTCATATATCCATCACCCAGTTTTCCCTAATGTTGACGTATTACATCGCCATGGTACATTTATCTAAACTAAGGAATTTACACTGATGCATTACTATTGACTAGGTTACAGACTTTATTCAGATTTTCCTAGTCCTTCTACTCATGTCCTTTTTCCGTTCCAGGATCCAACCCAAAATACCACATTGCATTCAGCTGTGTGAGATTTTGCGTGAAGAAAGGATTTTACTGTAAAACACACACTCATACACACACTACCACCATCACCAACACAAACCAACCTGAAAGGCTGCAGTCCAACCTATACCATACTAAACATTTCTACCAGATTGATCTTCCTTAAAGGCTGCTCTTGTTACCCTACTCTGGTTCAAGTAGATTCCTGTGGCTGAACACATCAAATCCCAAACCCTCGCTTGGCCCCTTGGACCCTTCTACCTTTGTAGTCCGTTCTCTCCTCCACTTTCCCTTTCTTCTTCAGGATAATGGGTGCTGGGTTCCACCCACACACACTCCTGCCTTTGTTGTCATTGTTTGTTTGTTTGCATTTCTGAGCACACTTCCTCTGTGCTGCTTTCTGAAAGCAATTTCTGCACCATCTATGCCCCTTTTTCTAGATCCCTGCAGGGATTATGTTTACAGTGTTACCTGTATGCCAGTTATTCTGTAGCTTTTCCTGTTAGGTCTCACTACAAGTGTATTGTTACATCTGCAAGGGACAGGGCCTCCCCAGACCTTCATGCTTGCCACGTACAGGTCAGTGATGGTCACTCTCTGCCCAGAGGAAGAGGGGAAGCCCAATTTTAGATTTTCTTTTTTTAATTCTCCATGCCATAAACATAGATATGCTGCAAATCTGAATGATTTTTTAAAAATGGATTAAAAACCCACCTTATTGGAGCATAAAGAGATCCCAGAAAGTTGTCTAAGTCTTATCTCACATACCAAAACCAAATGAAACCTGTTGCTGTCAGGCTGATTCTGACTCATAGTGACCCTATCGGACAGAGTAGAACTGCTCTATAGGGTTTTCAGGGAGCACCTGGTGGATTCGAACTGTGGACCTTTTGGTTAGCGTAGTTGAGTATTTATTCATAGTTGTGCTTGGGACATGGAAGGCCTATGACGTTGCACAATAAATATTTGTTGAGTGAATAAATGAAGAAGGAGTTGAATGAATGGATAATGATGGCTCCAGTCAAATTCTAATATGTTGAGGATGACCTGGTGGCATCATACCCTTTATGTCATCCACCATGTTTGTCTAAATAAGTGATTTTTCCATTTTTCTGATGTGAAGATTAAAAAAAAAAAAAAAAAGTGTCAGGCCAACCTGAACATGTGAATTTCTAGGAATATAGATGGAGTCTTCAAATATCTACTTCTCATATTTAGTGTACTTAATTATGTATATTAAAGTCACGTACAATTATATTAATTTAAAACCCTTTTTCTACTCTCTCACTTCATAAATTAATTTGATTCAAGAATTTGCTATGCACTTTTGACACTGGTGCCTTTATTATCCCAGAACCACTTTTTGAGTCTCCTAACAGCCCTGGGGAAACCCTGGGGGCGTAGCGGTTAAGTGCTATGGCTGCTAACCAAGGGGTCGGCAGTTCGAATCCGCCAGGCGCTCCTTGGAAACTCTATGGGGCAGTTCTGCTCTGTCCTGTAGGGTTGCTATCAGTCGGAATCGACTCGACGGCACTGGGTTTGGTTTTTTGGCTTTAACAGGCCTTTTGGTGCAGTGGTTAAGAGCTCAACTGGTAACCAAAAGGCTGTCGGTTTGAATCCACCAAACTTTCCTTGGAAACCCTATGGGGAAGTTCTACTCTGTCCTTCAGGGTCACTATGAGTCGGAATCCACGGCAATGGCTTTGGTCTTTTTTGGTAACGGGCTTCAGAGCACATCATCCTTACACAGGACTATGTTGTGTGGCTTGTTTTCTAATCATTTTTATCCCTAGCCACAGTTACTGATCCACCCAACACTGAAACAGTTTACTTTTTAAAAAAGTCATCCTGAATTGCTCTTTTTTTTTTTTTTTTGGTAAGTGATCTTTAAGGGCTGTCCAGAGTATCATCCCAGGTCATTTCTTTGGGGTTAATTACTGAGTCTGTGTTAACTTCCTTTGTCCGTTGTATACTGATTCCCCAAAAGCACATCCTAAAACCACTACTGGAAGTTCCTTTTAGGCTTGTGGGTCTTCTCTAAACACAACTTTGGTGTATTTAATACAGTAATTGGTAGAGTTCTTGGCAAGATGAAGATCCACACAGGGAATCTGCTAGGAGGGACTTCCTCCTTTTCTGTATGATGACTTTGGATAAAAGCTTTACCCTCTTTTTAGGCACATACAGTGGCTCCGGTCCCAAATTTTAAACATCAGGAAATTAAAGCCTGGGGAGTTTTAAATCGTCTTCTGTAGGCCATGACTTTTGTATTTAAACCAGGACTAGAACATTTGAGTCATAGATCAGCCTCTTCACAATTCGATGTCCTTTTTAAAATTTATTTTTAAATAAAAAAATCTGGAAACTAACTTCTTTCTCTCCTACCTCTCTGCTCACTATTCGATTCTGAAAATGGACAGGTCATCCCTTAAAACAAAAACAAAACCTATTCAATCTCCCTTCATTTTCTTACAGGGAGTATTGAATTCTCACAGCACTTCTGTCAAGTCAGGAATTATTTATCCACTTTACAGATGAGACGATAAGGCCTCGAGAGGTTAAATTACCTTCTGAGATCACGTAGTTAATGAGAAGTGGAGCCAAGGTCCCAAACCGGGTCAGCGTTGTTGTCCCACCGTGGCAAAGCGGTGAGGAGTGTGGGCTTGGGGATCCCATCCACCTGAGTTTGAATTTCACTTCCTGCACTTAACTAGCTGTAGATAAGTCCCTTAACTCCTCGAAGACTCAGTTTTTCTCATCTCTGAAATGGAGACATGATAGTCCTTGTAAGATTAAGGAACAGTGTATGCTGAGCCCTGGGTGTTGTTCCTGGTGTAGCACAATAGAGCTTTACCCTGGGGCGGGGGAGTTGAGGTTACAAGGTGGTTTCACACGCTTCACCTGCTTACTGTCGGCCTGCCTTGGCTGGTGTCTGACTGTGGTGTTTGGACAAATCTATCTGTCCTTCCAAGCTGGTCTGCATTTCCACTCTCTTCAGGGTTCTGGGAGCTTCGATTGCCTCCAGGTCAAACTAGTATTACACTCCCTGTCCTTCCAACTCCAAATTAGCAGGTTCAGCTCTCTGCTCATATAGATAAATATTTACTGCACAAAGGCCTGGAGTTTCCTAGCAAAATAAAACATGTAAACGCAGTTTTCAAGTGATGCAGATAGAGCAGGTGTTGCCTGGGCTACCAGCCTGGGAAAGCACAGCAGAGACTGGAAGGTTCAGCTGCCCAGCCCCCTGCCTGCCTGCTCACAGTCCACAGGGCTTCCTCCCAGACACCTGCCTTGGGGGTGGAAGGGTGGGGTGGTGGCGGGGAGGGAGTGCTCTTAAACACACTACTCAGCTTCACAAATTATTTCCAAGTTATTTGGTCACCTCACCCCAATCTCGGGGCACTCCTGAGCCTCCACTTCCCTAGAGAGAGGCAGCCTGTCCCCTCAACTCCCTCTGGCTGAGCTGGGTCTGCCCCTCCCTGCCTCCCTGAGAAGCACTTCCTTCGTCTGAGTTCTTCTCACCGTGGGTGTGTGGGTTCCTGCCCTGGCAGGACTTTCTGTTTTGGGTTTGTAGAGCTTGGGAGTTGTGCCACATCCAAGAAGGTGTTTGCCAAGCCCAATGTGGCAGTTGGGTGGTTGTCTAGAAAACTGGGGAAAAGTTAATGTTTATCATTGAGGCATGTCCCCAGAAAACAGTGACCTCCCCAAGCAACAGGTAGTTTAAGAAAATATTTGCATTTACCATTCATTGCCACCTGTAAAACATAAAAATAATTGTAGGTGCCTGTGAATCATATGTTATACCCATATTGTAGCTGTACCAATCTGTTATTAAAATATGGGACCCAGTTAAATCTTGTTTGTGCACTACAGATTCCTCTGTTCAGGGCTGAGTTATACCACTGAGATAATAAAATATGATCAGAGTAGAATATATCTGTTGACAGACAGTTTGCATTGCCTCTGGCATATTTTTCTGGATTATTAGAATTTCTCTTCTGTTGGGGTTTGAAGGGCAGCTTTTTTTCCATGTACTGACCAGGTGGAATAATAATTTGACAGGGACATATTGTCACATAAATGGTTCTTTATGAATGAATGTGAGTAAAATCCCATGTAGGAGAACGAGGTACATTTTTTTTTGTTTGAAATAGTAAGAAGATTGGATTGTTAGAGCATTAGAGACGCGTGAAGACAGCTGTGTTTGTTTTCTTTGGGAACCTAAATAAAAAGCCTTGTTTTACAGGCTTGATCTGAAGAGGCCAATTAATTTAACAAAATAAACTCAGGACGTTACGTTTACTTGCAAAACAGAAAATGTTGAGAAATGCAGATGTCAGGAGGCACAGACATTTGGCAGATCCCACAGACACTGTTGGGCGTGGAATGCCCAGTGCCTCTGGGCAGGAGTTATTTTTCCTGCCCCCGTGGATGGCAAATGAGCCAGAGCCGGGGCCCCTGAACATGACAGCCGAGGACACTCCTAGTTCACCTGAGTTTATTCGGCGCGGCGCTCAGGTCTAGGCAGAAAAGACGTCTTCTGGAGAGGAAGTGGGGGGACTTAATAAATATTAGGCACACAAAAGTCATCCAGGAGTTTACACTGATTTGCTGTGGCAGAATCGGCAAATTAAGTTTTTAGTATTTTTTTTTTTAGTGTGGTAGATGAAATGTGCTGCAGTGTCTTGTAATTTAAAGGCATTCTTGAGCCCCTTGAAGCGGCCAAGTCACTCGTTAAAGTAGACACGGTCTGTTACTCTGCCATTAGTCATCTCCGCCCCCCCGCCCCCCCGCCCCGCCCCGGCTCCTGTTAATGCTGGCTCTGAGCCCCCGTGGTCGACCAGCAGTGGCCTGACCTTGGCTGTCACCAGCATGTTTCATACCATTCTCTGTGCGGTTTTTATTCTCTTAGTCACTGGGATGGTTATTTTGTGCACTTAACCCAGTGTTGTCGCCTGCGTTTTACATCCTCAGGGTGATCTGAACTCCAAAAGAGGGCAGGTTGTGTCCGTGTCTTTGAAAAGCTTGTTTCCACAATTGTCCTGGGTGTTTGACAGTTTTGTACATGAAAATTCTATGTTTGCCTCGCAGAAACAAAGATGTGATAACTTGAATCCTTACTATGTACTAGGCCCTTCTCTGACCATTTTGCGTGTGTGAATTCATATTTTTTTCAGAACAACCCTATGAAATAGATACTGCCATCATCCCCATTCTATGGATGAGGACACTGAGGCACAGAGAGGTTGAGTAACTTGCGTGAGGTCACACAGCTATTATGGGCTAGAGCCCGGATTTGACTCCAGAAAGTGTGGCTTTACAGGACATACCCTAACCATCAGGTTGGACCTTTCTCTGTGAGTTCAGGTTATGTATAAAATAAAAATTTGTTGGGCCAGTTATCCCTACTTTAATTTAGAAACAAATACCTCCCCTACCTTCAAGTTACAAGGAGCCCTGGTGGCGCAATGGTCAAGCGCTTGGTTGCTAACCAAAACGTTGGCAGTTCAAACCCACAAGCCGCTCAGCAAGAGAAAAGACCTGGTGATCTGCTCCTGTAAAAATTTCCAGCTAGGAAACCCTATAAGCCAGTTCTACTCTGTCCTGTAGGGTCTGTTTGAGTCAGAATCAACTTGATGGCTTACAATAACAACAACCCCCAAGCTAAAAATGAATCAAAAGACAGTTCATTCTTTGAATGGGATTTCAGAATGAGATTCTTATATCATTGCAGGAAATTTATCTTATTTGTTTGTCTCCTAATAAATGAACCCCACATAAGGCATTGAGGGAAATACTTTCTTTGCACCGTATTTGGAGGGTCCAGTAGCAGATGGGAAAGAGAAGGCACCCAGCAAATAGTAGTTGCATTGTATTCAATGTACTGATTTAGCATTTATCTTACCTCGCCAGCTATTAGACCAGAGTTTAATTTCTGTGGGTCTATTTATTTGCCCAGTTTACAAGATAAAAGAACAGTAGAGCTGGGCGAAAACTTAAGAGGTCGTTTGTTGCCTTCTCCACTTGTGGACCTAAGAAGTTCTGAACGACACACACAGGTAGAGTGTGGGTACTTGCCCGGTAGCATTTGCCAAGCCAATCACAGATCAGTTCACGTAAGCACTATTGCACTATTTCACTCGCCACACTCTATCATGAGCTCCAGCAGATGGATAGGACCCCTGTCCTACAGTGCTTATCACTACTTTGTCATTGCAACCAGTTATTCCCAAAGGTATCTGTTATATATCCATCATATACCTTTTGTTAGCTTGGGTTTTAAAATCTACTGGAGATCCTTATGATTGCCCAATTAAAAATATCATCGATTAGTGAAGTGTTTTTGTTTCAGAGTATAGAAGACAACCATAGACTCTTAAAATTGGCATTGTGTGGGAAAACTCAAGATGAGCATGGCTGGTGCTTAAGGCCACACGTGTGTGTGTGTGTGGAGCCCTGGTGGCACAGTGCTTAAACTTTTGGCACCTAATCAGAAGGTCGGCAGTTCCAATCACCAACCGCTCCTTGAAAACCCTGTGGAGCAGTTCTACTCTGTCCTGTAGGCTTGCTAGGAGTCAGAATGGACTTGATGGCAATGGGTTTGGTTTTTTGGGGGTATATATGTATGTATGTATGTATGTATGTATATATATATATATATATAAGGAGCCCTGGTGGCAGAGTGGTTAAGAGCTTGGCTACTAACCAAAAGGTCAGCAGTTCAAATCCACTAATCGCTCCTTGGAAACCCTATGGGGCAGTTCTAATCTGTGCTATAGGGTTGCTATGAGTTGGAATCAATGAACTCGAGGCAATGGGTTTGGTTTTTTATTTTTATTTTTTGGTATATGTATGTTGTTGGCAGCTGCTGTTGAGTTAGCTCTGAAACATGGTGACCCCAGCTGAAGTGGAAAGAACTATTGCCTAGGCCTGCGCCACCTTCACAATCGTTGGTGTGCTTGAATCAAGGGTTGCAACCACTCTGTATTTTGAGATCCTTCCAACCTAGGGACTCATCTGCAGCCCTATATCAGACAATATTCTGCTGTGATGCGTAGGATTTTCACTGACTGATTTCAGAAGTAGATCACCAGGCCTGTCTTCCTACTCTGTCTTAGCCTGGGAGCTTCACTGAAACCTAGGGGTGACCCTGCTAGTATTTGAAATACTGGTGGCATAGCTTCCAGCCTCATAGCATCATGCAAGGCACCACAGTATGGCAAACTGATAGATGGGTGGTTGAATATACACACACACACACACACACACACACACATACACACACACGTATATACAGATACCTTCACACACATGCACACATGTATGTTATACATGCATATAGTCTGGACACACATTCACATTAGGCACGCTTCAGACTTATTTTTCCGGTCATCCTTGTAATAAAAGGATTGTTCTCGGCTTATTCAGCACATACTTGTGTGCTTTCTATGTACTGTACAGTTTCCACAGAACTTCAGGAAATGTTAAAGCTTTGTGTGTCGTGGCCTTTGGAACTTGCGTGACCACTGTCAGAGAAGCCTCTCTTTGAAGGCCATAGGCCCATTGCCTTGAAGTATAAAGGGTATGAGGGGAGGGTACTGCCCTCCAGCCCTTTCACTTCCTTGGATGGTGATTCCTCCTCATGGTGACACCCTGGGAGGGAGCCTAGTAATTTCTACTTACAGACTTTCTGAGAAACAGACCCCATTCTCTGAGCCCAGGAGCGCTTGCCTGTTGCCAGCTCTTTAACCCTGGAAGCATATTCAATCAGGATGGCAAAGTAGGGGAGGCTCTTCCCAAATACCCCTCCACTTGCCACCAGATTTCTATGCATTTCTTTCTGTAAGATCATGGGAAGCAGAAAAGAATAGCCATCTGGTCTGGAGCTTGGTTTTCTCTTTCCTCTCTTCCTCACCGGCCATGATCACCACCTCCATGGTTCCAAGGGAGGCTACTGTTTTCTACAGGCTAGACTACCATGGGGGCCACACTGTTTGCAGATCAGACTTAGACACAGGGTACACGCTTTTCCCTCTGGGGTTTGTGCTATCCCTAGTTTTGTTTTATCATCCAGATGATAGACCATTTCTGGAGAAATAGCGTCCCCAGTCATCATGATGACATCCATAAGGGAGATTTAGCTGGTCCTTTCCTCTCTCTCGAACAACAAAATCTTCCTACAGTTTGCTTTGTGGTGACAGGGAAGTTATTCTAATCCAGGGCTGCCTATAGAAGGTTTAAGTGGCGAGTGTTTGGGGTTTGCTTTTATTTCTGTATGATCACATCAAATGGCGCTTGTTGTCAGTGTGACTCCTGAGGCTTGTTGAAAGGTGCCATCACAAAAGCAAAGTATTACAATCGGATTGTTTATTGACATCCATGGATAGAATAAGAATGGTTCTCACTTTCTAAGCTGCTTCTTCAAGTGCAATTGAAAGGGGGAAAGTGTTTGCTTTTCTGGGGCACTGTGCAGCAGCTGGCATTTATTCTAGCACCCTTTTCTTTATTTAATAAAAGAGTCTGAAAATATTTTTAAAGTGCTCCTTTTAATCTGAAAAATAGAAGCTTCTTCTGAGGGAAGGAGGCAGCACCTTCTAATTTCCCATCAGGGCTGAAAACGAAGGGAGAATTTAGGTAATTACACCTACTCTTCACTTACCGACTCTTATTATCTGATATTTCCCATTTACAACCATAGCGAAAAGCCTACTATCTAACTGTTTTGTGGATTAATGACATATGTCTGGCAGTAATGAAGGCTGAGGTGTGAGGGGTGTGAGGTGAGAGTAACGCTGCCTATGATGATTGAGGTTGTGTGTCAGCTTGGGGGGGTCATGATTCTCAGTGGTTTGGCAGTTATGTAGTGATGTAATTTGGCAGTTATGTATTGATGTAATTTGGCAATTATGTAATGGTGTAATTTGGTGGTTATGTAATGATGTGGTCATCCTCCGTTTTTGTGATCTGATGTATTCATCCCTCATTTTCACATGACACTGATTTTCACATAATGACCTGTCTTTGGAACCTAACCATGTCGGTAAATGAGAAGTTGGTGTGCTCTAATCAAAACCTGATTGCTCAAACTGAAGGTCTTGAATCATAGGTTGAGGGACTCACAGAATTTGTCGGGGTAGATGCTTTCGTGTTCCTTCTAGCAGAGGCTTCTGCTAGGTTCTGTGACCTCGTGACAGAGTGTTGAATTTCTTTTGGGGTGGAAAACATTGCCTACAATACCCTACAGCGATAGAGAAGACCCCTGTGTCTAAGAAGGAGATGGTGTGAGGTGTGTCCAAGTGCAGTCTGGAGTTACCTGGGTGTGGGGGTTTTCTGGCAGTAACTGTATGCTTTTAAATATCAGGCTCCGTCAATACCTCATCACTCAACAGCATATATTAGGTGAATTTTTTTCAGGTGAGTTTATTTTGACTTTCTCTATCGTACCTTTTGGAGAAAAAAACTCACGTCTATTGTATTCTGAATTTCTTCCCAAGGAGTTTTATTTAGTAAAATAAAAGAACCATGATTTATTTATATCGGTGTTCTCCAATTTTTTAAATATCTTCCCTCCCCACGAATGACTTTCTAGATTATTATAAATTGTTGTTAGGTGCCATTGAGTCGGTTTTGACTAATAGCAGCCCTGTGTACAACAGAATGAAACATTGCCCAGCGCTGTGCCAGCCTCATAATCGCTGCTATATTTGAGTCTATTGTTGCAGCCACTATGTCAATTCATTTCATTGAGGCTCGTCCTCATTTTTGCTGACCCTCTGCCTCACCAAGCATGATGTCCTTCTCCAGAGACTGGTCCCTCCTGATAGCATGTCCAAAGTACATGAGATGAAGTCTGACCATCCTTGCTTCTAAGGAGTGCTCTGGCTATAGGTCTTCCAAGACAGACCTGTTCGTTCTTCTGGCAGTCCGTGATATATTCTTCTCCAACACCATAATTCAAAGGCATCAATTCTTCTTCAGTCCTCCTTATTCCTTGTCTGGCTTTTGCATGAATATGAAGTGATTGAAAATATCATGGCTTGGGTCAGGCACACCTTAGTCCTCAAAGTGATATCTTTGATGTGCTTTTTAACACTTTAAAGAGGTCTCCTGCAGCAGATTTACCTGATGCAATGCATCGTTTGATTTCTTGACTGCCGCTTCTATGGGCGTTGATTGTGGATCCAAAATGAAACCCTTCACAATTTCGGTGTTTTCTCCATTTATCATATTAACCTGATATGTTGTTAATAATTAAAATTGCAATTAATAGCCCAGTAAAATAGCTTTTATGTTTGTATCCGTATCTGCTAATTGTCTGGGGCTTCTAGCAGCTCTGCCTGTCTTTTTTGAATGTCCTGCAAGTAACACCCACTTCTCAACACTTGCCATTGTTCTCAAGCTGACAGTGACAAAAGGTCATGGTCTTAGACCCACTCGGTGGTTGGTATTAGGGTGGAAATTATGCTCTTTGCACTTCATTCCATAACTGATGCTCCCATGAAGTTGGATGCAAATTGTGGCTGTGTAAAATGGTCCCGTGCAATTTCTTTAACAAATATGCTTATGATTGAGGAAGTTGGCAGAACTGAACAGGAGAGGGAAAACTTGTGAGTACTCTTTGATATAATAACTGTCATTGTTTTAAATTTCCACATAATCAGGTTGGGTGATTTCCTGGATGTGAACTTTAACAAAATTCATGATGAAATCTTTCCCTTTTTTATGGTCAAAATCAGTGTGTCTTATTTTTAAAGGCTGTTGCTGATGGGTTGTAAACTGCCAAAATTTTGATTGTTTTCGTGGGAGACTGTACGGCACCTGAGTGAACAGATTGTTAATGGAGTTGATTAAATTACCAAGCCACTGCTTCCATTGCACCTAATTACGTTGCGCCGACTTGGTGCAAATTTTCTCATTGTTTTATTTTCACAGCCTATGTGCATTTAAAATCAACTGCAGCGTGTTGGAACATATATTCATTAGGTGTCTGGTATCTCTTTTCCCTTTCCAATCAAATGGCCACACGTCTGTGTGATGGTATAGCCAAAAGGTGTAACACACAAGAGCGGGGGCTCTGAGTAATGTTTTTTTTCCGGGAAGTGTTCAATTTGGAAAACATTTAATTAAACACTCCCAGTATTTATATTCAAAATATAACTATGAGGATTGTGATTTTTTTTGCTCAGTAGAAGCAAACATTTTTATGGGGGTGATTGAAAAAAAATTTAGTAATTCCTCTAATACAGGAGTCAGCCTACCTTTTCTGTAAAGACCACATAGTAAATCCTATGTCTCCATCATGCCATCATGCATAACGTACGTGGTAGGATCTTTGGGAGCCCAGAGTTGTTGCGGTTAACTCTGGGGTCTGGGCTGTGTATGAATTTCCCAGAGGCAAGAAAAAAACGTAAAGCCTGGAAGTTACGATGAGGATAGAAAGCCTGTTTGTTCATTCTTTCAACAGCTCCTGGTATCCACAAACACATGAGCACATTTTATGTCCCATTCAGGGATGTAAGAGATGGAAGGATAGAAGATTCAGGTTAAAGAGTCACATCTTTTGACCTAGCAGTTCCATAAAATAAACTTACTCTCCAGATCTCAAATTCATAGTTGGTGCTCAATGAGTCTTAATAGGTACTAATTTTTTTAATGAGCTCAGAGTCCCTGGGTGGTGCAAACAACTGGCATGCTTGGTTGCTTACTGAATGTGGTGGCCCTAGTCTACCCAGAGGCACTCTGGAAGAAAGTCCTGGCAATTACTTCAGAAAAATCAGCCCTTAAAAATCCTATGGAGCACAGTTCTACTCTGACACAGATGGGGTTGCCATGAGTTAGAATCAACTTGATGGCAACTTTTTTTTTTAATGTGAGCTCTATATTTTTTTTGACTTTAAAGGAAACTCATCTACCGTGTCTTCATTATACGGAAAATCAGTTATTTGGTGGGTGAGGCTAACAGGCTGGGACTGAGAATCCTTCTTCCCTGTAGTTAGAAAAAGAATGACCTTTTATGATTATTAGACCAGTGTTTTTGAAACCCTTACTATTTTTTTCAACAGAAGATCCCTCTGCTTAACAAAAATAGTTGAAAGTGGTACTTTTCTGGTTGATGATGGATGTGACTCAGACTCAGACCTCTTCAGCTACCATCATTCCACCCTAACCCTTGTGGTCATTCTGGGGGGCACAGTTTCAAAAACAGTGAATTTGTCTACCTATGCCGTCATTTTAGAAACGGGGAAACTCAGCAACAAAAGTCAAAGCTGGCTGATTTTTAGACTCAGCGTTTGCTTGTATATCATGCCGTGTTGGCTCTTTGAGACCACTTTGGCACATGGCGTTGACCCGTTTGTTCAGCAGGCTACTTCTTTACGTTTGTGCCTATACCTAAAAAGGGAGCCTAACACTAGCACTCAGTCTCATGGGAATGTTTGGGGCAATCACAACTAGAACGTGATTTTAGGTACTTGGAAACAAAAAGCAGCAGGATGAGGTTTTTTTTTGTTTGTTTTTTAAAATCTTCTTTTGATCAGGCACCGTTTTCAAAGCACAGAGTATTTGTAGGATATATTATCCACAACCGGTTGCCGTTGCGTCTGTTCTGACTCGTGGCCACTCCGTGTGTGTCAGAGTAGAACTGTGCTCCACAGGGTTTTCGGTGACTGTTTTTTTTAGTAGATCACCAGGCCTTTCTTCCGAGGAGCCTCTGGGTGGATTAACCATTTCCACCTCCCAGAGACTCCTATGTTACCCATGGGAAACAGTTTCCCAGTTATTAAGAGGAAATACACTTTCAGTATTGGGCATTTCGTTTTCATTAGCTGGGTGCATGTAGTAGGCAGTCACACATTTGTTTTGGGTGGGATTAAGTCATTTGTGTTGAGTTTTGCTAATTTGTGTCACTGTCCCAACATTGTCTCTGAGTTCCATTTTCTTCTTGAAACAGGACATGGGATAGGCTATGAGATGAGGATGAAATCCACAACTAAATACAGGAGAAATTATCCAAGCGTGCATTCTAGCTCCAGAGCAAAACTTTTTATAATGAGCTATATTTTTCAAGTTTTCAAATTAGGAGACTTATTTCTATTTCTGGGGCCTCTGGCTGCTGGTGTGGGCTCCAATGCTGCCTCCACGGTGAAGGTCACAGCATGACAGAAGAGTTCAGGCTTTGACAAATAGGAATGGACAGTGGAATTACTTCAATTCACCATACAGTTATTGAACACGTGCTTATGTGCCCTGATTTTATGAATTTTCAATTTGTGACAGTCTTCTGGTGAGATGCCAGATACTATAGAGGTAAAAAAAAAGTAGCCATAGTTAAATTAAGGGTGATAGACAAAAAGAGAGAAATTGTGATGAATGCCCCTATGACTTGGAAATGAGTGGCTTGGGAAGTTATAACATAGATCTTTTGACATCTAAAATGTCAGTCTGAAAAGAAATTCCATAGTGTAGTGCAAAGGTGAATAAATGGGAATAATGGATTAAAATTATGAAGAAAAATTTCTTAACATTTGTAACAATTGGATTTTGGATCCCAAAAGGAAATGCCAGAGAACTGGAATCAAATTAAACAATTTGCTCTCTCCAGGAAGATAGAAATAGGAGAGTAAAAAGTTTCTGGCCATTTAACCTACATTTGCTTTATATTTATTTAGGAAAAAACAAAAAACTTATTGAGATATAATTCACATAGCACGCAACTCACTCATTCAAAATGTACAATTCAGTGATATTTAGTATATTCACAGATATGTGTAACGATCACATAGTCAATTTTAGAACATTTTCATCACCTCTAAAAGAAACCCTATACCCTTAAACTGTCATCCCTTGCTGCCCTACCCCCAGCCATAAACAAACACTAATCTACTTTCTGTCTCTATAGCATTCTCTATTCTGGACATGTCACATATATGGAGTCATGCAATGTGTGGTATTTCGTGACTGGTTTCTTTCATTTAATGTGTTTTCAACATTGTAGGATGCATCCGTACTCCATTCCTTTTTATGGCTGAATAATATTCCATTGTATGAATCTGTCCCATTTTGTTTGTACACTCATCAGCTGATGTCTACTTTTAATCATAATATAGAAAGATAAATATATACTATACATTCTGAGACCCAAATCATTCTTTTAAAACCTGGTAACTTATTTCATGAGAACGACTCGTTGCTGTCAAATTGATTCCAACTCATGGTGACCCCCTGTGTTACAGAGTAGAACTGCTATATAGGGTTTTCTTGGCTGGAATTTTTATGCAAGCATAATGCCAGGCCTGTCTTTTGCCGCCCACTGGGTGTGTTTGAACCACCAACCTTTAGGTTAGTAGCTGAGCACAAAGTGTTTGCACCACCTAGTGACCTCTCACGAGAACTAGCTGGCAATTAAAGGGAAAATAATATTTGTACAGTGCTTAGTGTCTGTCATGGTTTGAACTGTGCCCCCCCAAAATATCTGTCAACTTGGCTGGTTCATGATTCCCTTATATGATTGTATGATTGTCTACCGTTTTATTTTCTGATGTGCTTTCTCTCTGTGTTGTAAATCCTGTCACTATGATGTAATAAGATGGATTAATGGCAATTATGCGGATGAGTCTACAAGATTAGGTAGTGTCTTAAGCCAATCTCTTTTGAGATATAAAAGAGAGAAGTGAGCAGAGGGACATGGGAACCTCACACCACTAAGAAAGCGGCACCGGGAGCAGAGTGCGTCCTTTGGACCTGAGGTTCCTGTGCTGAGATGCTCCCAGACCACGGGAAGACTGTTGCCTCACAAGGACCTTCCTTCAGAGCCAACAGAGAGAGAAAGCCTACTTTGTAGCCTACTGGACTGTGAGAGAGTAAACTTCTTGTTAAATCCATCTACTTGTGGTATTTCTGTTATAGCTGCACTAGGTGACTAAGACAGGGCCTTAAAGGACTTTTCCTTGACAGAATTTCATTCAGTCCTCACAATAACCCAGGATAGTAGGTTTTCTGATTACCTCCATTTTACAGAGGAAGAAACTAAGGATTTGGAAGATTATGAGACTTGCCTCAGTGGAGCTCGTGACTAGTGAATTCCAAATGCCATGTTTCTTTTGGCACACCAAATTTCGTGATTGATAAACAGAAATAAACTTGAGCGTCTTAGAACATTGTTTATTCTGCCTGTGTGTATACATTACCCCAAATCTCCATATTAGGACATTCTACTATGAATTCCCCCAAGAAATTAGACTCATGGGCAATTGCTATGGGTGGACTACCCTCGAACCCCCCAAGACTCTTCCCGTAACTTTTAAACACTAGTGATTCCAACTCATGGCAACCCCATGTGTGTCAGAGTAGAACTGGCTCCACAGGGTTCTCGGTGGCCAATTCTTCAGAAGTAGATTACCAGGCCTTTTTTCTGAGGTGCCTCTGGGTGGACTCAAAAGTCTCAACTTTCAGTTAGCAGGTGAGCGTGTTAACCACTGGTACCACCCAGGGATTTCCCCAGCACTCTTAGGAATGCCTAAAATATGGCCCGAGCACTGTTATCACAGAGTACATTAATGAACTCAGCACAAATTAACTTGAAAACATATGTTGATACATAAAACTGGCCAACTGTCTCTCCCCTGTGGCATGAATTGCAGGTCTTATCAGTGTCTTCCATCTTCCTTCTTATGTCATAGACGGTGGTGTCTTGCTATTCTCACTTCCCTGAAGACCTTCTGAAGTTCAGCTGTCGTCTCCCTTGGCTGTGCCCCTTCCCGTGCCCCTGGGACCACAAGTTGCGCTGGTCCTTGGTGACCACCTCTAGCCGTATGCTGGCTTGCCGCCTGCCTCTGAAGCTGCCAGAACAGCAACCTGCCATTGCTTACTCTGTTTTGTGAGGGCAGGGACACCTATTTCCTTGATCACCACTTTTTTCTCTCTCTTTCCCATCTTTTCAGAGGTGCTCTCTGATGCCACCTCACCTCCCTGCAAGCCACAGCCCTTGGCCGAGCTGTCCAGCTGGCTGATAGCAGCCATGTCACAGCTGCTTGTGATAGAAAAGTCCCCTGATACTTCTGGGTTTGTGTGAGTCTGAGGAAAAGTGGCGTTTGCTTCAGCAGCCAGCAAAGGACACCCAATTTAATGGTGTGAGACGTCCACCCAGCGGAGAGGATGCGAGGGGTGAGGGAGCTGCATACACGCAAACATATGTTCTATGTCTTCTGTGTGTACAGGAATAGATACGGGTTTGGCAACGACCAGATTTTAAGGGGAAACCCTGGTGGCGTAGTGGTTAAGTGCTACAGCTGCTAACCAAAAGGTCCACAATTCAAATCTACCAGGTGCTCCTTGGAAACCCTATGGGGTAGTTCTACTCTGTCCTATAGGGTCGCTGTGAGCCGGAATCGACATGATGGCAATGGGTTAGATTTTAAGCATCATCAGGGCAGGTGATGGGCTTCACTCTTTACATCCTGAAGGCTGCCTGGCATGCAGAGATGCTTCCTCATATTTCAATAAATGGCTCTCCCCAGATTATGGTAGTCACAGCTGTGAGAGTTTACACAATGAAAAGATTTACAAACTCCCAGTGCTCGATGCTCAATACAGAACCTGCTAACTGAAAGTTCAGTGGTTGGAACCCACCAGCCGTTCTGTGGGAGCAAGATGTGGCAGTCTGCTCCCATTATGGAGTCACCTTAAAGGTTACATCCTTGGGAACCCCATGAGGCACTTCTACTCTGTCCTTTGGGATTGCTATGGGTTGGAATTAACTCGACGGCAATGGGTTTGTTTTTTTGTTTGTTTAGCTTACAACAAACTCTTTTTTTGAAAAATATGTACTTTTTTTTTTATGTACTAGTTGGAAAAGAAAAGGAGAACAACTCCAAGGGAGAAAGAAAGAAGGGAAACACTGCAGAGTTAGAAGGCAGGGGACTTGTTCAGAGATTTCGAAGACACAGAGCCTTTTAGAGGCAGGGGAAAATGGAAATGTGAAAATAAGGTTTTTAAAAAGGACCTAATATTTTGGCTCTTTGAATGAAAAGAAAAGCATTTTACACGTGTATTTGTCATTGGCAGATGGTTAAAATACTTTAAAAAAAAAAAAAAGGACACGTTTGGTTCTCCCTAAAATGAGGGATGCTCATGGGAGACAGAGGATAGGTAAATAATAGGTGTCTTCCTCTGCCCAGTCACTCCAGTGCTTAGGAAGCAGGAAGATGAGGACTGCTTCTCAGGGCTGGGATCATGTGCAAGGTGGTGGGGCTGGGCTAAGCCCTTCTTGGCCCAGGTAGTGAAGGAGAGGCGTCGGCCAGGCGGAGAGAGAGAGAGACTGAGGAGAGGTGTTGGCCACGTAGAGAGAGAGACTGAGGAGAGCTGTTGGCCAGGGAGAGAGAGAGACTGAGGAGCTGGCAAAAGCCTCCCTGCCCTCCTCACGCAGGAAGACCCTGTCCTCTGCAGACAGCACTGTCTCCTTTTCATTTCCGATTCATGCCTAGTGTTCAGGGTGTCCCCACCCATTTGTGGCCTGGCTGTTTGAAGAGCTATCTGTTTTATTTTGGAAACCTAAGTTCTTTTGAGACCTGTTTTACTAAGTTCCAGTTTGTACCTAACCCTGGCTTACTTGGTGGGTTTCCCTTGTTGGAGCTATTTTTATGTCGTTTTCTGGAAAGATGCCTCTCTCTTGCCCCTCAGGCAGCTTCCCTGACTGTGTGCCAGATAGCTCAGTTTTTGTTTTGTTTCTCTGAGCACTTGCTATTTTTGATCTTGTAGTACTTATTTGACCTGGACTTCTAATAAGGTTTTTTTAAAAAAGCCTTTGGGCCTCCTGTGGGCTATTGACCTTTTAAAGTTACCCTTCTACCTTTAAATACCTGCTTTTGGTCATAGCTTGATTCTGGAATGGCATAACTCTAGGCATTTGGGGGCTTTCTCTAATTTCCCTTCTACCTTCTAGGTGTTAAGTTGCTTTGTTGCTTAGCTACCTGTGCAATGAAAAGAATCAGGTAGCGTGTTCATCTCGTGGGCCGTCTGGAAACTGACGCTAAAAGCTTCAGCAGACACGTTGTAGTTGCTAATCTGTAGGCACACATGTTTTTTCATAGTGGGAATCCATGTTACGTTAAGGCCACGAGAGATGTCTTCCGATTGTCTTGTTCAAAGCCATCTTTTGTGGGCAAAGGAACTGTTATGGATTGAACTGTGTCCCCCCAAAATGGGTGTCAACTTGGCTAGGCCACGATTCCCAGTATTGCGTGCTTAAGCAGTCTACCATTTTGTCACCTGATGTGTTTATCCTATGTGTTGTAAATCCTAACCTCTATGAAGTTGATGAAAACCTGGTGGCGTAGTGGTTAAGAGCTACAGCTGCAACCAAAAGGTCAGCAGTTTGAATCCACTAGGTACTCCTTGGAAACCGTATGGGGCCATGTCCTATAGGGTCGCTGTGAGTTGGAATCCACTGGACAGAAACAGGTTTGTTTTTTTTTTTT
The DNA here is from genome assembly GCF_024166365.1 of Elephas maximus indicus. Classification (NCBI taxonomy): domain Eukaryota; kingdom Metazoa; phylum Chordata; class Mammalia; order Proboscidea; family Elephantidae; genus Elephas; species Elephas maximus. The sequence goes on along the minus strand of NC_064835.1, from coordinate 76,521,747 downwards.
GTATGATGTTAATGAGGCAGGATTAGAGGCAGTTATGTTAATGAGGCAGAACTCAATCTATAGGATTAGGTTGTATCTTCAGTCAGTCTTTTCTGAGATATAAGAGAATTGAGCAGAGAGGAGAGGGACCTTATGCCACCAAGAGAGAAGTTCTGGGAGTGGAGCATGTCCTTTGGACCCAGGGTTCCTGCACTGAGAAACTTATAGACCCAGGGGAAGATTGATGATAGGGACCTTCTCCCAGAGCCGACGGAGAGAGAAACCCTTCCCCTGGAGCTGGTGCCCCTGAATTCAGACTTCTAGCCCTCTAAACTGCGAGAGAATAAATTTCTGTTTTTTAAAGCCATCCACTTGTGGTACTTCTGTTATAGCAGCACTAGATGACTAAGACAGGGACTAAGCTGAAGGTGTTCATTACGGTAGAGCTGGCTGTCTGCTGGAATCTCTGTCCACCCTACTAGGCAGGATCAGATGGCAGTTTTGAGTGCAGTTCCTGTGATGATCACAGGGCCACCTTCGAGAGATGAGGTGATCCTAGAGATTGTCTCAGGGCTGCTGGAGGGGCCGATGACACCGTTTCCTCTGCCCCAGGCCACTCCCTGCCTCTGCCTGGCCTAGCTCATGGCTCCGCTATCCTGGACTGGTGTGTTTCTGCCTTAACCCTTTGGCATGGCATTTTGGCTGTGGCTTGCCTTCCTGGCTTGACTCAGTCCTGCCTCTGGTAGTTACTGTTATTTAATCCCCTGGCGTGGTGCCTTCAGCCCTGTGGCCAGCAATTCCTGCAGTTCTGCTCTACCCTGGGGCAGCCTGGCTGCGGAGAGGAATGCAGAGGACTCCAGATCTGTTTGGAGTGTGTCTGGAGCTGTTTTGGAACATATGCTAATAAGACCGTGAATTTGCCCCTCCTCTGACGGGTTGCCCTACGTAGTGGAAGTGGACTTAGTGCTCACTGGAATCAGCCTCCCCAGCTTTGGAAGAGTGGCTGTTTTGTGCTGACAGCCTGTACCCTGAACCAGCTGGTTTAGGGCTGGTCACGGAGACTGGGGGGAGATGTGTGAATGATAACACCACCCCGTGCTGCGGCTGAGTGTCTGTGATCGTTGGCCCTGGCAGTCGCCTGGGAACCCTGCCAGGGCGGAGAAAGCCTGGAGCATTCGGGACCGCTAGCTTGCCAGGCCTCAGTGGGGCCAGGTTGTACCACCACTTACAGTCTGACCCCCGACTGTTTCAGGTACAGCTCCCACAGGGGGATTCCTGGACAGAGGTGCAGGTTAAAGTCCTTTGGAGATGCTGGGCAGCCAGGTGTGTGCAGCCTGGTTTTATCTGCCGCATAATAGTAATGGCTTCCGCTTATGCAGCACTTGCTGTGTGCTAAGCACTAGTTTAAGCGCTTTATGTATTAATGTGTGTAGTCCTCACCATAGCTGTATGACTGAGTACCATTATTGTCCCTTTTTGCAGATGAGTAAACTAAGGCAGGTCCCTGGGTAGTGCAAATGGTTAACACTCTTGACTGTTAACCAAAAGGTTGGAAATTTGAGTTCACTGACAGGTGCCTCAGAAGAAAAGCCTGGTGATCTAGTTCTGAAAAATTAGTGGTTGAAAACCCTATGGAGCACAATTGTATTCTGACACATATGGGGGTAATGTGAGTCAGAGTTGACAAAACAGCAACTTTTTTTTTTTTAAACCTAGGCAAAGAGATTAAGTACATTCCCCAAGGTCACACAGCTAGTAAGTAGTAGAGGTAGGATTTGAACCCATGCAGGTGACGCCTAAGTTCCAGCTCTCAACCAGCAAGCCAGCTGCTGGTCACTACAGGTGCGGGAAGGCGTTGGTCTCTGTTCATATTCCACTCATTCACTGTTGAATCCTGGCGTGGTTGTGGAAGGGGCTTCCAAGGGTGCGTGAATGCCCTCAGCCTCATCCCCTGTGTGGCTGGCTCCTCTGCCTGACGTAGGTGGGCGACAGGCAAAGTCCGGCCGCTCGCTCAGAAGGAGAGTGGAGTAGAAACAAGTTAGGATGCAAGGTCAGACCAATCTGGAGTTCCTTCTTGGCTCTGTTTTGGCTCTTACAAACTTTTGTCCTCAGGCAAGTGATTTCACCTCTTGGCCCTGTGTTTCTTCATCACTAAGCTGGAGAAGGTGAGGAGCTCCACCTCCCAGGACCCAATGGGACACTGTTTGTGAAAGTGACATATGAACTGTGTGCGTTTTGGACTCAGACGTCCACAAACAGATGTTTCTTGATAGAGGTTTTCGGTGGTTGATGTCTTAGCAGCGGAGCAAAGGAGAGAAGCTGGTGGTAGGACTCTCTTATGGATTGAATTGTGGGCCCCCCCAAAATATGTGTCTACTTGGCTAGGCCATGATTCCCGGTGTTGTGTGGTTGTCCTCCATTTTGTGACCTGATGGAATTGTCCTATGTGTTGTAAATCCTAATCTCTGCCTGTGGTTAATGAGGCAGGATTAAAACCCTTTGCCTTCAAGTTGATCCCAACTCATAGTGACCCTGTTGGACAGAGTAGAACTGTCCCATAGAGTTTTCAAGGAGTGCCTGGTGGATTCGAACTGGTTAGCAGCTGTAGCACTTAACCACTACGCCACCAGGGTTTCCAGGCAAGATTAGGTTATGTTAAAGAGGATTAGGGTGGGATGCAACCTCCTTACCCAGGTCACAGGCCTGATCCAGTGTAAGGGGAGTTTCCCTGGGGCGTGGCCCATATCACTTTTTATTTTACAAGAGATAAAAGAAGAAGCCAGCAGAGAGAGAGAGGAACCTCATACCACCAGAAAGAAGCACTCTTAGTAATTAATAATTTTATCTTTGAATTTTTGATTTGTAAGTGAAGTTTGGGAAACCCTGGTGGCATAGTGGTTAAGTGCTATGGCTGCTAACCCAAGGATCAGCAGTTCGAATCTGCCAGGCGCTCCTTGGAAGCTCTATGGGGCAGTTCTACTCTTTCCTGTAGGGTCGCTATGAGTCGGAATCGACTTGACGGCACTGGGTTTGGTTTCTGGGTAAGTGAAGTTTGATGAGACAATGAGCATGACCTGTGGAGCCTTGGGTCACGTGAGGTCCTGCCTCCCATCAGCTGTTCCCAGGATCAGGTCTCCATTGCCTGCTGCCCAACTCCTGCCCAGCCTCTGCTACTGCTCACCATCCCAGCAGGGGCCTAGGTGCAGGGGAAGTTGGGTGTTTGTGCACCCTGTGCCCTGAGTTGAAGGTATGGCCCCGGGTGCCTGGGAGACTCAGCACTGTCCCTGCAAGTATCCTATACTCCAGGAAGCACCGCATTAGATAGCAAATAAAAAACACCATGACAGTTTGAGAGAGAAACCACAAAAGAAAGGAAAAGCTTTTTTTCCTGCTTTTAAACAAAAAATCATTTGCCTTGAGATGGCTCCGACTCATGGTGACCTCATGTGTGTCAGAATAGAACTATGCTCCATAGGATTTTCAATGGCTGATTTTTCGGAAGCCGCCAGGCCTTTCTTCTGAGGTACCCCTTGGTTGCCTTGAGCCTCCAACCTTTCAGCTGGCATCCAAGTGTGTTAACCATTTGCATCACCCAGGGATTCATTCTGAACAAAGGGCCCCTCATTTGCATTTTGCATTGCATCCCACAAATTATGTACCCAGCCCTGGTTGGCAGCCTCAGCTATTCAGAATCTGGGTGAGGTCACCGGCAGTTAAGGCTGGGAAAGTAGGAGCAGTTGGGGGTTTTCATTAAATTAGACCTATAATGAGTAAGGGTTGGGTTTTTCAGTGTGGTCGCTGCCGCGTAAAGCTCCTCTGTTCCTGGATTCAGCAGCCCCATGCTTGGCTTCGTCGGGCAGTCAGGCCCTTTGTGGGTAAGTTCCCTTCTCAGGACTTGGCTGATAGCGTCGAGCCTTGCAGCTGTAACTAGTAGTCTCTCAGTGCCCTGGACAGCATGCCTAGGGGTTTAGTCTGTACGCCAGGGACAGCTTACCTCAGGGAGTCCTAGGGGTTGTAAATGATACTCACTGCATGTGTTGTAAGTGAAAAAAAAAACAAAACACAATAAAACCAACAAACACAGTCTAAACCCTATGAGATTAAAGCTGCAGGATAGCCTACGCAGCCGTAAAATTTACAACTCCAATGTGTAAATTCTCAACAGTGCAAGACAGAAATTACTTCAAACATCCAAATGACAAATAATCTAAAAATAAAACCCAGTAGTAGGTGAGCTGGGTGTGTTTGGGGAGGAGGAGGCGGTCTGGCGGGCCTCTCCAGGACCCTGATCACCATCTTTGGAGATACCAGACAGAGTGGTTCCCAACTGGAGGCAATTTTGCCCCCCGCCCCCAGCGGACATTTGGCAATGAATGGAGACAGTTTCGGTTGTAAAAACTTGGAGAAGGGGGGCTGGTACTGGCATCTAGTGGGCAGAGGACAGGGATACTGCTAAACACCCTATAATGCACAGGACAGTCCCCACAACGAAGAATTATCTGGCCCCAAATGTCAATACTGCTGAAGTGGAGAAATCAACATGTGTCTTTAAAGTAACTGTGGAGCAATTGACTTGGAGAGAGGGAAGGGCTTTGAAGGGCATTTTCTGTGGAGGGGAATATTCCATGCGGTGTCCACTTATTCTTAATTTTTTTCTTTCATTAAAAATTAGAGAAAAAAATTCATTGTGGTAAAACAAAAACTTTGCCATTTTAACAGTTTTTAAGCATAGGTCAGTGACACACTACTTACATTTGTCATGTTGTACTACCAACACCACTATCCGTTTCCAAAAGTTTTCATCACCCCAAACAGAAACTCAGTCCCCCTTCAGCAGTAACTCACTCCCTCCTCACCCAGGCCCTGGCAACCACTGATAAATTTTTCTCTGTATGCATTTGCCTAATCTAGATATTTCATGTAAATGGGGTCATACAGTTTTTGTCCTTTGGTGCCTGATTTACTCCACTCAGCATCGTGTTTTCCAGGGTCATCCATGTCACAGCACGCATCAGGACCTCTTTATGGCTGAATAATGCTCCACCATATGGATCTATCACATTTTGTTTATCCATTCATCTGTTGGTGGGTACCTGGGTTAGTTTCCGCCTTTTGGCTGTTGTGAGTAATGCTGTAATGAACATTGGTGTACAAGTATCTGTTTGAGTCTTAGAAGTCTCTTGGGTATATACCTAGGAGTGGAATTGCTGGCTTATATGGTAATTTTACGTTTAACTTTTTGAGGAACCGCCAAACTGTTTTCCACAATGGCTGCACTATTTTGCATTCCCACCAGCAATGCACGAGGGTTCTGATTCCTCCACACCGTCTCGAACCCTGTTAGCTTCCGTGTTTCTGATAATAGCCATCCTATTATGAGGGTGAGATTGTTCCACTTCCTTTTTAAGACAACCCTGTAAGACATGGACCATTTCCAGTTTATGAGAAAACAAAATACAAACACAAAGACTCCGAGAGGCTAAGAAAAAATACTGGAATGCTACAGCACAGCCTGTCACCAGAGATTATCTCTGAGAGGAAGGATTGTGCCTCTGTGTGTGTCATTATTATTTTTTCAGAAAGACTACTCGCATATGGAGTCTGTTTTCTCAGAGACCTTCACAGAGATCCCTGTCAGCCTCCTTGACGTGCCAGCAGAATTTTATACCAACAGCCTTCCTGTCTCATAGACTGTCCTCTTTTTGGTTTCCTTAGGTTTTTCTTTAATTTTCTCTTCTTTCTTGGTTCTTTTCTTGCCTCTCTGACTACTCCTTGCATCCCACATGGTTGTCGGGGTTCAGCTTTGCCTCCCTACTTCCCTGGATGGCCTGTTCCTTGATGATTTTGGCTGACAACTCATTGGTCTCTTGGTTTTGGTTCAGGGGCCTCTGTGTCCTCCTCCCAGGCCTGTGTCCACAGTGCTGACAGGGCTCCTGAACTCTAAGAGCTCTGCTTTGCCAGTTGCCTGCTGGCCATTTTTGCCTGGAGATTCTGACAATATCTGAAGTGAATTTGCTTACAATGAACCTCCCTAACAAAAAAGTGAGATCCTCCTTTCTTGTCTTATTGATTCTGTTGGTGATGCCTCCTTTTCCTATTCACCTGGCCCAAATTCTGTCTTCTTTGGTGCCTCTTCTTCCCCCAACACATGCACTTGGTAACCAGGTCCTGTCATTAGGGCTGGTTACAAATATGCAGGGCCAAAATGAAAATACAGAACACTTTGTTCAAAAAGCAGGAAAAAGGCTTTTTCCTTTCTTCCAAGGTCTCTCTCTCAACCTGTCCTGGTATTTTTTATTTGCTTTTAACGTTGCCCGCCCTTGTGCACAGGCGTACTCACATGGTAAGTGCAGACACCCTCAAACGTGCCCAGGGCTGCACCCTGCAACTTGGTACCTGGGGCATGCATGCCTGACCCATCCCTTCCTGCACTTGTGCCCAGGCCTTTCTTGGGGACAGACGGTAATAGTGGTCTCTGGGGACAGTGGGGATGGGTGGCTGATAATTTGTCCCAGGGAAATGTTGTGAGATGGCACCACGTGTGAACCAAGCTCCAAGTCCCTGGTGTATACTCCTTGTCCCATCTGACTTCACTCACAAAACACAAACTCAAAGATAAGGGTATTTAGACTTTCAAGACAGCGACAACAGGGACATAAACCCCAAGTGAGGGGCCCCCTTCTGGGTGTGGGGCCCTGTGCAACTCACTGGTTGGACCCTCTCTGCACTGGTCCTCAACATCCTTTCCATTATTTTCACCATTCCCTTAGCTCCTGCCTTTATTTTATACTCAGATTGTCCTGTTGCTGTTGACAGTTGCCACTGAGTTGATTCTAACTCATGGCACCCCCAGGTGTGCAGATTGGAACTGCTCCATAGGATTTTCGAGGCTGTGACCTTTCAGAAGTAGGTTGCAATGTCTTTCTGTTGAGGTGTTTTTGGGTGGGTTTGAACTGCTAACCTTTAGGCTAGTAGTTGAGCACTTAACCATTCATGCCATTGAGGGACTCCCAGATTATCCTATAAGTCAATAATCAACCCCCAGGAGTAAAAACTGTCCAAGAATAAAAACTCTTACTCTGTTAAAATAAAAGCAAAGAGATTTATTGAAGGTTCAGTACAGCTCAAGCCGGAGAAGAACGTTCAGCTCACAAAGTGAAACTAGAACACTCTGAGGTGGTAAGGTTACAAAGACATATTTATATGCTTAAATCAGGAGCTAACAATACACGATTTCTGATTGGTCCTCAGTGATGTAAGAAGACGGGGCGGGATAACTTGAAGCGGGGAATCGATAGGGATTGGTTCAAAGTGTGTATGTGAGCTTCTTAGATTGGCTACCTTAGGTAATTGCAGAAGTTTGTGACTACAGGGGGGGCTTACAGGGTGGTAACATTCCTTTCTCAGAACACTGGGTTAAAACAGCCTCCTTAGCAAACCCTCTGTAAGAGCGGCTTGTGCAGATTTCTCATGAGGGGCTTGAGTCCAGACTCTTCCTTTAAAAACTTCGTTTCCACATCCTTAGCTTAACCCAAAAAACATTGTCTTAGCTGCAAGATTGAATCTGCTCAAGGTTAACAGTTGCTAGGAGGAAAGCAGAAACTTAAAATGAAGTCAGAACTCAGACCTAGGCCAGCTATTTTACTTCAAACACCTCGATTTTGGAACTCTTGTTCATCTCTAATTCATCTTTCACATGGCTACAAGATTCATGTTCCTCAAACAATGTTTTAATTTCATCACCCTTGAATTTAAAAAGGAAACCCTGGTGGCATAGTGGTGAAGAGCTACAGCTGCTAACCAAAAGGTCGGCAGTTCAAATCCACCAGGCGCTCCTTGGAAACTCTATGGGGCAGTTCTACTCTGTCCTATAGGTTCGCTATGAGTCGGAATCAACCCGATGGCAATGTTTTCTTTTTTGGGGTGGGGGGGGACATTTAAAAACTCATTGCATGAAGTAAAAATTCTTGGACCACATTTGAAACCTTCCACAAACAAACTCCCACCCACTGCTGTAGCATCGCCTCTTAGGTACCTCCCTGCAGTGCTTCCTGTAAACCGTAGGCACAGCCCTGTGCTCTGGACCTTTCCACCTTCCTGTCTCTGCACGAGCCATTTCCCTCTGTTTCTTTTGTTCAGGTCCTGGCATCTCACCCACGCTGAGGCCCAGCTCAAATCCCACCTCTTCCCTGAAGCCACACTCGGCTGTCTGAGAACTAAAGTATTCTCTCAAAGGTTTTGAAAGTTATTTGTGTACCTGTCCTGTCTCCTCCCCTTTAAGTTTCAAGGTCTTTGAGGGCACAGTCTGAGTGTCCATACAGTGTCTTTTACACTATGGCCTCAATTAAATGATCCTCGAGTGAAATTTATCTATTTACTTATTCCCCAGCTCAGTCCAAAAAGCATCGGAAGCAGCTTGCTCCACATTATAAAGGAGATTCACAGACTGCCCAGAGAGGCCCAGCCATAGTGATGAAAGGTCGAATAAATGGTATAAAATACTACTTTGGGAAACTAGTATAAATGCTGTTCAACAGATCTCTTTATGTTCTTTAAATGGGAAAATAATGCTCTTAAGAGAATTACATCCTGTGTTGCCAAGCCAGCCAGCATTCCACCAATTCATCTAACACATTTGAAATCAATACTAGGGTCCATGCGTTTAAAAAAAAAAAAAATGAATTGAGAAGCAAATGTTTTAATGAAAACCATTTGGTAATATATCCAAAGAAAATTGAGGATGCACGTAATGAACTCAGGCCGCACTTGAAAGTCCTTGAAGCTTGGCTGGGTTTTGGAACTGTGTGGCTCAGAACAGGTATGTGCGTATGCCCCCTGGGAGATGATCTCTGTCCTCAGCGTGCATTCTGTTGGAGAGTGTGGCCGTTTCCTCATTTCACTCACACTTACAGGGCAACACTGTAAATGAACATATTTACAGCTTGTGGGAGGACATTGGCGGTTGAGTGGTAGAGTTCTCACCTCCATGCAGGTGGCCTGGGTTTGATTTCTGGGCAGTGCATCTCATGCGCAGCCACCACCCATCCGTCAGTGGGGGCTTGTTGTTGCTATGATGCTAAACAGGTTTCAGCAGCGCTTCTAGACTAAGATGGACTAGAAGGAAAGGCCTGGCGTTCTACTTCTGAAAATCAGCCAATGAAAACCCTACGGATCACAGCGGTCATATCCGCAACTGATCATCAGATGGGACAAGACCCCGGCAGCGTTCCGTTCCACTGTGCATGGGGTCACCCTGATTTAGGGGGCGACTTGACGGCAGCTAACAACAACATTATAGTTTGTAGACAAAACAAGGAGAAGACCGCAGCCCATGCAAAACTGCCATCTTCTTTGCGTGCCCCCCTTTCTCCCTTCTTCCTGGAGCCCTTCCTAGGCTTGCAAGGGGTTGATGCAGCCTCCAGCCTGCCCCGAGGATCCCCAAGACTGCTTTCTGTGTCTCAGGCCCATCATTTTCCCCCAGAAACTTGAGCTTCATCTATTTTTCAGGTCCAGTTAAGACAGGGTCTGAGCCCCTTTAAAAGAAGATGTTGATAATGCAGTTCTCCCCTGATTGTGTTTCAGGCGCTCCAGGGGCTTTCCACTGTCTGTTTAAGATTTCCTGAAGTGAAGCCATAGTTGGCTGGATTTCTGTTTTCTTTTTTTTTTCTAAATCTCAGTGTTGCTTGTGCTGTGGTACATTCCTTTCGTGTCTGGGTCGCTGGTGGGCAGTTAGCCTGTGCCATTTATATTCCCTCTGCCTTCCATGGCTTCCTCTTCCTCCCTCCCTCCCCACGCCACAGCAGAGATTGTTGTAGATAACTGAAGCATTCCTGCTCAGAGCTTAGGAGATGGAGCACCAGGCCTGGTCTGTGGGACCCTGGCTGTGTCTGAACCAACGGGCAACAGCCTTGGGTGAGCACTGCTTTTCTGAGCCTCCATGTCCCCGTCTGGGAAATCCACCTAGCCCTGGCCTGCCGGGGCTGCTGACAGGTGTGCTGTGTGAAAGCCCTTTCTAAATACCACAGCACCCTCCCACACGTTTTAATAAAGACGGAACCAGAGCCTCCCTTAGTTTGAAGTCTGCTGCAGAATTCAGAGAACAAACAACTGCTTGGTGCATCAGCACGTTTCTCGGTCCTGGTGGTAGTGTTTTAGAGTGTAGCTTACGTGGACTAAATGGAAATACGACTTCACCGTGGGTTTGTAACAGCAGCTCCACTTCGTCTTAGCACTGCTGTCTCAGGGGACATGTGCTCCAGTCGTAGTATTGCCATGATGAAAACTGAAGAAGGATCACTGGTTTGAAACATCCTCTAGGTTCATCGCCTCTGCGCTGGGCCTAGCTCGCAGTCACCCAGGTCCCATGTCTTGATCGCCTCGGTTCAGTCACGGAGAACTGTTGACTGGAATGGAACTGCTTTACCAGGAGGACGGGGACATTTAGAGAGACGCGTGAGCCTCTTCAGAGAGCTGAAGGACAGTCCTATGAAGGGGGCAGTCTGTACCGCTGTAATCAAGGGGTTGGCAGTGGGTTCCTTGAATGGAAGTCACAAACCATGGCTCCAATGCAGAAGAGCTTTCTAGTAATTACTGTCGTCCCGCTGTGAAGTGGATTGCCCAGCTAGTGTTTCCTGGTCCCTGGGAGCCTGTAACCTGTGACCAGGCAACCATTTGCTGAGTCCATTCTATCTGCCAGAGTAATGTTCCTTAAATTGCTTCTCTACTCGAAAGTCCAGTGGCTCCCTGTGGCCTCCTGAATAAACTTTCTCCAAATTTCCTGGTCTGCACTGGGGGCCTCCATGACTGCCCCACCCTATCCATCCAGCTTTATACGACACTGTTACTTTTCACTTACTTTCTGGTGCAATGAACAGTCAGTGAGGCATTTAAATGCCAACTGGAAGGTTGGCAGTTTGAACCCCCCTAGAGATGCCTCGGAAGAAGAGCCTGGTGATTTGTTTCCCGAAGGTCCAAAACAAAACAACCAAACCCATAGCTGTTGAGTCAATTCTGACTCATCATCAACCCTATAGGACCGAGTAGAACAGCCCCATAGGGTTTCCAAGGCTGTAAATCTTTTTGGAAGCAAACTGCCAGAGCTTTCTCCCACACAGCAGCTGGTGGGTCCGAACCGCCAACCTTTTGATTAGCAGTTGAGGCCTTAACCACTGCACCACCAGGGCTCCTTTCTAAAAGGTCACAGCCTTGAAAACCCTATGGAGTGCAGTTCTTCTCTGAAACACGTGAGATCACCATGAGTATGAGTTAAACCAAAAACAAACAAAACCTGTTGTTGTCAAGTCGATTTTGACTCATAGCGACCCTGTAGGACAGAGTAGAACTGCCCCCATAGGGTTTCCAAGGAGTGCCTGGGGATTGGAACTGCTGGCCTTTTGGTTAACAGCTGAGCCAATGTGCCACCAGGGCTCCAAGTCTAGTTTTGGTGAAATGAACATAATTACTTGCATTCTGTCTCTGTTCCCCTGTACTTTCCCACTACTTTGGCCTAGAATTTCCCTCTGTTGTCTGCACGTGCCCATCCCAGAAAAAACGGCATCCATGTCATGTCTTCCACGAAGTCTTTCTCGTCATTTTTTCTATACGCGCATACCTGGACTCTTACAGCATTTTCTCTTACGTGTGGTGTGTCTCAGTTTCTGCCTTGTCATGTCTTATTCCTTTTAGACTCTAAGTATCTTGAGGGCAGGAGAGTTGATCTATGCATTGTAGTGGCCTCCAAAGCCTCCCAGCGGAGTGCCTGCTTCATACTCAAATGTGCAAATGTTTATGTATCTAAAGAGGTTTTGAATATCGCATATTTGTGAAAATGTCAGAGGGCCTTCCGTGAAAAGCCTGAATTTCCACACATACCCCAAATTGTTGTCATGAACATTTTCAAAGAAGAATAGATGAAAGAAAAATACAGTGAACATCTATATTTTCATTACTGAGATTCAACAATTAATTTTGCCAAATTTGCTTCTTCTTTTTATCTACCTGTCTGTCTGTCTGCCTATCTATCTATCACCTGTCTGTCGATCTATCTATCAATCATCTATCTATCTAGGAGTCCCTGGGTGATGCAAGTAGTTAACGAATGTGCTTTGCTGCTAATGACAGATTGGAAGTTTGAGTCCACCCAGAGGCTCCTGGGAAGAAAGGCCTGGCAGTATACTTCCAAAAGTAAACCAATGAAAACCCTGTGGATCACAACAGAATATTATTCATTATTGTGCTAGAAGATGAGGCCCCTAGGTTGGAAGTCACTCAGGATACATAGTGACTGTAACGATGGACTTGAGCACAGCAACGATCATGAAGATGACGCAAATTCAGGCAGCATTTTGTTTTTTGTACGTAGAGTTGCCCTGAGTTGGCGCCAACTTGATAGCAGCTACCACCACCACCAACGTTTTAAGGTAGACCAGCTCTGCAGGGCTCTGGGCCCAGGTGCAGGACCATCACACTGAGTATGAATGATGGGGCGGAGAAAGGGCGTGTTTATCACACATGGGAGAAGGCAACCGTGTGTGAGTTCTTTGGAGCAATATTGCTGGAAGAGTGCACCCTTACAATTGTTTGAGGGTGCACTCTTCCAGCAATGATGCCAGAGAGAGGACCCCTTGCTGTCAGGGAAGTAAGACAGCCCCTCTGGAGACCCTTTCTTGTCAGTGTCCAAGTTACTCTGATTCTGTTGTCCTGATTCACCTGAAATAGGCAGGAGGGAAATCCAAGACAAATGAAACACTGTGTATGTGTGGGAATGAAACTCTTGAACCTTAATTCATAGTTTTTCTCCTCACTACTTCCTGTTGTTTCATAGATACCAACTATGGGGTTATGTATTATTTGCTTAATTAAAAGAAAAAAGTAGGCATTTTTTTCTCTCAGCTTCATGTAATACTAAGGGTTTATCACGTTAACTTTTTGAAAGGTGGTTAAAGACCAAACGGTTGCTGAAGACTCGCTGGTTGTGTGCTGTCGAGTCGATTCCAACTCATAGTGACCCTACAGGACAGAGTAGACCTGCCCCATAGGGTTTCCAAGGAGCAGCTGGTAGATTCGAACTGCTTACCTTTTGGTTAGCAGCCTGAGCTCTTAACCACTGCGCCACCAGGGCTCCAAAGGCTCACTTGGTAAACCCTTACTTACACTCTGAGTTGCTCTTCAGGCCTCTGCTGTGACTTTTGGGGTGTTCTTTGAACTGGAAGTACTTGCATGTGAGATCCTAGGCAGATAGATCTCCAGCCTTGGGAATTCTGCTCTGTACTAAATATTATTATAGGGATTTCGGGAGCCCTGGTGGTGCAGTGGTTAAGCATTCAGCTGCTAACCAAAAGGTCTGCAGTTCAAATTCACCAGCCACTCCTTGGAAACCCTATGGAGCAGTTATGCTCTGTCCTATAGGTTTGCTATGAGTCTGCATCAACTCAATGGCAGTGGTTTTTTTTTTTTTTTTTTTTTTTAAATAGAGAATTGACAGGGTATTTTTAACCATCATCAAGAACTGTAGGATTTGTCGTAATAGTGACCAAGAGTTACTTAAGACGTGGATTTGTTATCCCTGCACCGATTATCAAAGGTAATGAGTTCATAATTCCTCACACATTTTCTGCCCAACTCTGGGCCAGAAGATTGAGTTTAGGTTGGTAAGTCTGTTTCATGTTTGGTTTATTATGGTCGACTGAAGTCAACGTAGGCACGCCTATATTTGGCTTAACTCTGCATTTGCAGGAGGTAAAATTTGCATGGGAATTCTCAGGCAGCACCTGTCTTGGATAATTTGGAGGCAAGGGCATGGGGACCTGTATGCGTTTGAGAAGGACGATATATGCCTGTATGTGGTTATAGAGGGTGATAAACGGGGTGATGAGGATTCAATGATGATAGAAGCCTGAGTTTGGTATTTTCTAATTATGCTGTCAAAGAGTGTAAACAGAGAGGTCTGTTTACAGCGGTTCATTTTTATGAGTTACAATGATTATATCCGGATAATTTTGGTATATGGTAATCATTAGAGTAAGCTGTGTATCTGATTAAATAAATAATTTGTCTCTAATTTATGCCAATTTAAAGATGTCTTTTGTGTTTTCTTTGTCTCCAGGGGGAGGGAGGCAGGTTGCTATGGAGACAGTATTAGAAAAAGTGACAGGCAAGAAAGCTTAGCAGTTTTGATTTTGAAAATATTTGTGATGTAGGTAATTATATATGCAATAATGTTACGCAGCAGAGCCATCTGCCTTTGGAAAGATGTGTGTCACGGAATTTTATGATAAGACAATGTTTCTATTAGGAACAAAATACTGTTTGTGTTATTAGGTTGTTGAGGTCGTGAGGAGTAATAAAGATACAACAGAGCCCTACCGTTGTTTTCATTGATGTAATTGATATACAATGTGATATACTACCTATAGAATTTGGGAGGCTGTTTTTTCTCTTGAAAGTAAAATATTTCTATACGTAAGACTTACCTGAGACTAAATTGAGTATTCAATTTTGTAAGTAGCTAAAATCAGCCTTATTCTTGCCGATGACTGATTTTGATCAGCTTAAACGATGCCATTATTGTCTTTCTTTTTCTATTAAAATATATCTTTTTTTTTTTTTTTAACTGGCTGTTTTCCCTTTATCCTCATTTCCCCAAACATTTTGGTTTAGTTTTGTTGCAATTTGGAATGACTCCTTTTTTCCATATGCAGTTGAGAATTTTTTCCCAGTTTTAGAATTCTGATATGATTTAAAACAAACAAAACACTTAAGCATAGGACTCTTTACATTTAACAATTCAGTAACTATTTATTGAATGCCTGTGCTAGGCACTCAACCAGATAAACATGGTAAAACGAAAGTTGAATAAGCCAGGGAACCAGTAATCTTGTCTAAACCCCTCATTTTCTGTATGGAAGTTGAGCCCAGAGAGACAACGTGCTGTTTTCAAAGTAGCCCAGCTAATGAGTGACATGGCAGGTACTGGAGCCCAAGTTCCTGGGGGCAGACTGATCTGGAGGACCCGAACTGGACAACTGGCACGGGACATCCAAGGTTATGAAGAATTTGGAGCCAATAGCCTGAGCGTGTGGGTTTGCAGGTTTTCCGTGACATCTGCAGACGTGGGCAGGAGGGGGCGGCATCATCCATGATGATCATTGTGCATCCCCAAGGCCCGGAGAAGGGTGTGTCGGTGGAGTCTGGTGGGCTTCGTGGGTGGGAGTCACAGTGAGGAACCTCTGTTTTCCTGTGATAATTCCTCCTGGGTGTTCAGGCAGGGAGAAATGTGTGACTCCATTGGCTGTTCCTCCAGTAAGATGTACCCATTTCTTAAGCATAAATCAATGCGAAGCATAACTTTTTAAGTTTAGAAATCAATTAATGAACCCTACGTGAGACACCTTCTTTTACTTCATTGAAAACAAGCAAAACAAACAAAAAACCCCAGCACTTTACAGCTGGTAGAATTACTGCTGTTGATTATGACCAAGGGGCTTCCTTTTGGGAGCGGTCACGGAGGGCTCAGCTAGATTCGAGGCCAGGGAGGGGCGTGTGCACTTTCCGCTCAACTCTTTCTTCTCGCTCGGTTGGTGGTGGGTGCCGACTGCTCTTGACTGTTTGCTTTCACTCTGGTCTTCTGTGAAACGCACATCTGTCTTGGTTAATACACCCATTTATGCATGTCTATGGGGCCTCTGGAAGAAGCATTACTTGTAGAATTAAACTCAATTAACGGAAAGGTGAGCCTAGCCTTGTGGATTGAAAGCTGATGGAAGGACGGTTCCGTGGCAGGGATAAAAGGCAAGGAAGCAACCATGACAAATGGCAATATGTTAAGTGGAGAGGGGTGTCTGGCAATTTGCAGCAAGGATTGGTTACAAGCCTGAGTTTTGTTTAACGTCTTTATATATGATGCTGGAGGCAACAGTAAACAGCGCTTTAATGAAATTCACAGATGATGCTAAATCGGGATGTGTTATAAACAACAGTGGAGGCAGAGCACAGCCCTTGGAGGTTAGAAATATGGAGAAGAAATAGCATAGCTTTGTCTAAGAAAAATACAAAAGGTACAGCTAGGATGGAGGGGAGAAACGAGCTGAAGCAGTTACTTATTATGAGAACAGATTCTAGGAAAGCTGTGAGGCCATCGCTGATAACAGAGAGACGAGCTGAGAACACCAAGATAGTGAGCAGCATTCAAGAGACAGACAACTGATATTCTTTCTCGTCTTCACACCTGTTAATTTTCCTGGAAACCTGAACATGAACTCCATTGAATCAATAAATAATTTATTAAGTACCTACTTTGGTGCAGGAACTGGGCTAGCTTCAAAATTCCGGGAAGATGTTGAAAATTGAAGGCAACAGGTTCAGTTTTTTTGTTTTATCGTGGGTAGCGGACTCCTGGTGGTGCAGTGGTTAAAGTGCTTGGCTGCTAACTGAAAGGTCAGTGGTTCGAATTCACCAGCTGCTCTTCAGGAGAAGGATGTGGCAGTCTGCTTCCATAAAGACTTACAGCCTTGGAAATCCTGTGGGGCAGTTCTCCTCTGCCCTATAGGGTTGCTATGAGTCAGAACCGGCTCAGCAGCAGTGGGTTTGGTGTTTGGTTATCATGGGTGCTGGGCTGTCAAAGCAAGGAAGATGAGGGAGGGCAGTGGCTGTCAGGTAGGCCTCCTGCTGTGTCTGCCACTGTCAGGACTGCAAACTGTGGATCTGCAGAAGTAGGTTGGGGCCAGGTCAATGATGGCCTTAGGTACCAAGTTAAGGAGCCTGGTCTTTATCTTTTTCCTTGAGTGGCAAACCACAGGAAGGTTTCGAGTAGGGAAAAGACTCTGGTCACAGTATGGTAGGTGAATTTAAAAGGGCCAAAAGTAGAGACCATGTATCTAGTTATGAGTTTATTTTAGTAATCCAGGTGAGAGATGATTTTCTACATGTGGGTAACAGTAATAGAATGTGAAGGAGGCTGACTTAGTGACACCTTACCCAAACCGGTGGCTGTAGAGTCAGTTCAGGTTCATGGTGACCCCGTGTATGTCAGGGTAAACAGTGCTTCATAGGATTATCGATGGCTAAGTTTTTGGAAATAGATCACCGGGGCTTTCTCCCAAGGCACCTCTGGGCTTGCTTGAACTTCTAACCTTTCTCTTAGCAGCTGAGCACATTAGCCATTTACACTACCCAAGGGACTCCCATGGCGCCTTAAAGAGACTTGAAGCTTACCCCTGAGGCAAGACTTGATGATGGGGTAGAACATGGAGAATAGGGGAAGGAGAGAAGTCTGAGATGAGTCCCATGTCTCTGGTTTCTGTTAATGAATTAGGGAAAACAGGAAAGTGATGAAATTTGGAGAGCAGCAGAGGAAAACGAGGATTTCTCTTAATTGTTTTCAGTGTGCTGAATTTGTACTTCTGTGACATCTAAGAAGATAACAACCAGCAGGGTGTTGGACATAAACATCTAAAATGTAAGACTGGAAATATAGCTATTAACATATGGTTTATAGTTCACACCACAAGAGGAGATAAAACCACCGAAAGGGAGTGATTAGTGGAACTCGGGCAAATGGACTCTGTCTAATCCTCCAGGGAGCATCCACTTCGGATGGCTGGCCAGAGGAGGACAGCCGAGAGGTTGGAGGGGAGCCGAAGGCCAGGGCAATGGGTGCCAAGAGAGTAGAGATGCCTAGAAAGGAGTGCTTGTTCTCTACTGCCAGATGCAGCAGAGAAGATTAGTGAGACAAGGACCAAAGAATTCTGGGACATGAAACTAAAGGAAGAATATTAATAGACGATTGATTAGGAACCCATTTTGCAAAAAGAAATCTGACTATTGAATTTCCCTGGAGAATTTATCAGCCTAATGTTCTTGCTGACATCTGCAGGGTGTGGTAGTGAACTCAACACTCAGACTAGCTGGGATCCAGTTGTGGCTTTGTTACTCATTAGCTGTGTGACCTTGAGCCAGTCACTTAACCCCTCTTGGCTTGCTTCCTCCTCTGTAAAGGCGAGCCACATCTGTGTACATCAGAGGGATGAGATCGGAGGGCTGCTGGGAGGTAGTGGAGTAAAGATGGGTTGGAAAGTGTAAAGCCCAGTAGGGGAGACACAGAAGGCAGTAGAAGTGCTCTCAGCTAGCATTGTGGGGACCTGGCACCCAAGCCACCGGAGCTCTCCTCCTCCAAGAGCAGGAAGCTGATGCTTGGTGAGAGTGAGGGAGTCACCCAGGGTCCTACATCTCGTCAAGGGCAGAGCAAGATATCAAATAATTTGGGAAAACAGCTTTTGTACTTCTAAATGGAGCAATACTGCCCTTTGAAAAAATGAACAGCAGTAAGATTTCAGCTGGGATTATTAAAGTCTATGTGTATCACCATTTGCCATCTAAACACTCCTACGTGTCCTCCCACCCCCCGTGGGACTCTTCTCACCTGGAATAAGGAAATCAGTAGTGCATCCTATCAGGGCGCCTGCCCCTCTTGCTAATGTCAGAAGGGGAGGGAAGGGAGGTGGGCAGAAGGTGGCTTTGGGCAATGGGCGAAGAGAGAATGAGTGCTTCGTCATCTGACAGTGGTTTTCGTCGTTAAAACCAGGAGAGTCAATTTAACACAGGGGAAGGGAGTTTGCTATGTCAAGAAAAAGATGTTTTGACAAAGATCAATGAAACTAGATGATCTGTGAAATACACAGTTTAGCCAACTCCTCCCCAAACCACTTCAAACCTTCGGAACAAGAGCAGAAGGAAAATGAGTTCCAATTTAAAGAGTGTATTTACTTGCCTCGCATTGAGGAGTTCAATGTACGCCTCCTCCGGGAAGAGCCTGCTGTTTTCCGTAGTGGTTCTTCTTTGCCTCTGGGTGAGTACCTTGTTCTGTGCAGTTCTTCCTCACTGCTTCCTGGGTCCCAGCAAGAGAAAGGCGTTCTTGCCTGGCGACGCAGTTTATCGGGATGCTGCTACCAGGATCGCTGCCGTCAGCAGTTCGTGACCCACCCCACTTGCTGCTTTAACCTCACAAATCAACATCACTAGGCAGTTATTTCTAAAGACGGAGTGTCGAGCTAGTAGTATTCGTCCACTGTGCATATTATACCAGTCTGTTCCATTTTTATTTTCTCCTGATGGAGAAGTGGGATGTTAAGAATCTGCCACTGTTAGCTGCCATTGAGTCAGCCCCTGACTCGTGGTGACTTCAGGCATGATAGAACTGAACGCTGCCCGGTCCTGCGCCGTCGCCGTGATTGGTTGCAGATCAGACCGCTGTGATCCATAGGGTTTTCACTGGCTGATTTTCAGAAGCCGATCACCAGGCCTTTCTTCCTAGTCCGTCTTAGTCTGGAAGCTCCGCTGAAACCTGTTCAGCATCATAGCAACACTGACAGATGGCCGGTGGCTGTGTATGAGGTGCGCTGACCAGGGTTCAACCTGGGTCTTCCCCATGGAAGGGGAGAAATGGAATTGCTCTTTTTCACAGGACAGTGTGGCTATGAATGTGTCATCAGGCTTCTACTTGCTGGGACCAAGGAAGGTCTGCATGAGGGTCTGAGCTAGTGGCCAAGTGCCGATTTCCCAGAGACTGTTTGCTTTCATGTCTGACACTTCACAGTCTTACACAATTGTGGAGTTACTGGGGAAGCAAAGGGGAGATGTAGTATTAGAAAGAGATGCCAACCAGCTAACCCAGCTGCCAGAATGGGGCCACACGGGGGGAATTCGTGGCCTCTGTTGTCCTCAGCCAAGTGTCAGGTGGTGGGCATGGGGCTGCTGCTGGTCAGCAGGGCCAGCAGTTGGGATGAAGGGCTGGACACAGAGTGGAGAAGAAAGAGAATGAGGTGGATTCCCCCAGTCTCCACATCTGTCCTTTATTATATCCGACCATGACAAGGTTAATGGCTGAGGCTTCACTTCCTTCCTCCAAATCCTGAACTAACTTCTCTTTTGGTCACCTTTAACCCTGAAACGGGAGTCCCTGGCTGGCACAAAGGCTTAAGTGCTTGACTACTAGCTGAAAGATTGGAGGGTCCAACCCATCAGGAGATGCCTCAGAAGAAAGGCCCAGCAATCTGATTCCGAAAGGTCACAGTCTTGAAAACCCTACGGAGCACAGTTCTACTTTGCACACATGCGGTTGCCTGAGTTGGTATCGACGCGATGACAACTGACAACAACCTTGAAACATAGAGAAAAGGGGATTCTAGGAAACATAGTTCACAGCTTAACAAACCCAACTGGGGGCAGTGTTTACATGCATGCTATCTCATTTAATTTAATCCTCAAAGAAACTCTTTACGTTAAAATAATTAGATCCATTTTGCAGATGAGGAAATTGAGTCATAGGAGACTAAACAACTTGGGGATGGCCGGGCAGTGTGTAAACGGTGAAGCTGCGACTCGTACTCAGCATGACTGTAAATCTCTTGTTCTTACCTCCATGGTTATAGTGACACAGAGCGTTACTCACAGAAGAAAACAAAACCCAAACGCCGAAGAGTGGAACCAAATGTTTGTTAAACTTGGAATGTTTGATCAGATGCTCTGGGGGCTTTCATGGTTTCCAACCCAAAGCCGGTCATGTGCAGGTGTGAGGACTTTTCCCTCCCCACTGTAGTCAGGTGCTTTGATGGTGGCCAGGTTGGGTCAAAGCTGTTGGGTCACACACTTACCTGGTTGTCTGTTAGAACCTGATATTAATAGGTGTGATCAATATTTGTATAGAGCATATCCTGGAAGCAATAACACTTTGTATACAATTCTATCTTTCTTTGAAGCTTTAAAGTATATTTATCATTACTTTTAGCATATGGAGTATCGTTGGAGAACCTTGGTGGCCCTATTTGTAGGTATGTACTTGGGTCTGCAATTCCTATAACATGAGTGAGGTAGCAGCTAACTTATAATTGACCCAAACTCCCACATGATCATTACCTGTTGATGTATGTAATTTTCTGTTCTGGGATCACTATCCCACTGTCCCCTGGGCCTGGCTACATGTTAGTCATATCCCTGCTTGACTTTTAGTCTACTCAGTCAGTTGCTTTCTCCAGACTCAAGGTTTATCACCAGGATCGAGAAGTAGGCACATTCCTCCTTGACTGATGGGAGGAAGTCATTGTTGCCATCCCCAAACCTTGAGTATCTTTAGAAAGGCCTCAGAGCAGATTTCTCTCTACCATGACCAACCACATTATGCATATTTGATGGGTAAAATAAGTCCATCAGAAAGGGAACAAAATGCCTGAGAGGGGAATGGAATGGATGTTAAAGCCAGGAGGAAATGATCTCACCAGGAAGGGGATTGGATATTCCAAGACCTTTTGGGGTTATTATTTAACACCAGACGACCATGGCACGGAGTCCCTGGATGGTGCAGATGGTTAACATGCTTGGCTCCTAATCAAAAGGCTGGAGATCCTCATCCACTCAGAGCTGTTTTGGAAGAAAGGCCTGCCAATCTACTTCTGAAAGATCAACCACTGAAAATTCCGTGGAGCACAGTTCTACTCTGACACATAGTGGGGCCACCATGAGTTGGAGTCGACTGGAAGGCAACTGGTTAATTAGCTATAGCACAGCAATTAATAAGATTACCCCCCCCCCCACTATGTTTAATTAATGCCAGCCTGGAGGCAGCAGTGGGACACACTGGGCCTGTTTATCACTGAGGGCCTGGGTGTCCCAGGCTCCTGAATCTCTGAGCCCTTCTGTGAGCCCTCAGTGCCTCTGGGCCCACGGAATTGGACCTTGTACCTGTGAGTGACAAGAAACTTGCCCAGACAGTGCCATTTAGGTCACTCTTGAAGGCTCTTGGCTACAAATGCAGCTGTGGCTTTAAGAGCAAAGCCTTCTTTTTTTGGAGGAAAGTCAGCAGTGGCATTCGGTCTGACCAGGGCGCACTGTGGCTGTGCTTATATAGCAATTTAGACGAGAAATCTGGCCTTTTCTTCCCAGTTCCTTTGAAGTTGCAGTTCTAGGCATTCTGTAAATGGCATTAAGTTCCAGGAGGCCACAAGGGAGCTATCAGGGACCCCTTGTTGATTGGGGCATATGCTTCCCGTTTCCAACAAGCATGTTCAGCCCTCTCATTGGACCCCTTCCTCCCCACTGAGGGCCTCCACAGAGGGGGCTCATGTATTGTGAGGGACTAGGGCACCTCGGACACTCTGACAGGTGCATCCTCAGCCAGTGCGCTACAAGCACCCCTTGGGTTTGGGCCACCTTTCTGATGGGGTTGGAACCCCATACTATCACCTCACAGGCTTCCCCTATTCTAACGCCTCTCACTGTTCCTCCACACAGCAGCTGCCTTTAAAAAATTCTTCTCTCTGGAAGTTAAAGGCCTCAACAGAGAGGTGTCCAAAACAACTGGGTGAGCCACAAAAAATAAAGTTTAACTATCTTATGCTGGTAATCAGCTGCTGAAAAGCAGCCTTCTTAGAGCCCCCTGCCCCTTCCCTCCCCCTCAACTTTTTTATTCCTCCCCCCATCCCTACACACACTTCTCTCTTTTCCTGTCTGTCCTCAAATGAAAGAGAGATGTTGGTTTTCCCGTCTCTTCCTCGCTTGTTTTCTTTTCCACAGCCTTGGCTCCTGGCCCTGTGGCCTGGCCAAGTCTGTGTGGTTCTTGGCAGGCTAGTGCTACTTCATTCCTATTGAGCTTTTATCACCGCATCTAAGCGCGGATTCTACATGACACACATGAATGGAGCCCTCTGAAGAGGGGCCGCACAAAAGTCCTGCCTGTTACACAGATGATTAATGACGGTAGAGTGTGGGTGCCAGGGGCTGAGGGTGGCTGGGGGACGGGGCTCTTGGGACACTGTGCCTTTGGACTGGTGTTCCTTTTGGGCTTTTCTGAGTCTCTCGCTGGCATGCTTCACATAGGCTGAGCTGTCTCACAGACATCATTGTTTAGAGGGAGCTTCTTTCTTTGGCTTGTTCCTTTATGGCTTACCTAATTTCCAACTTCAAAGCTCCCGATGAGGAGGGAAAAATACAGTAGAAAAGGAAAGGAAAGGCAGGAACGCTGGAAAGGGAACATCAGGGTGAGCCTTGAGGGAGGTTGTGCTGGACTGTGTGGAAGGCAACCCTGGATGTATTTTCCCCAAGCCTTTGTTGTTCTTGTTAGTTGCTGTCGAGTCTGTTCTGACTTATGGGGACTCCATGTGTTTCAGAGTAGAACTGTGGTCCACAGGGTTTTCAAGGCCTGTGGAGCAAGTAGATTGCCAGGCCTGTCTTCTGAGGCACCTCTCCGTGGGTTTGAACCACCAACCTTTTGGCTAGTAGTTGAACGCTTGTTTGTGACACCCAGGGACTCCTTCTTAAGCCTAATTCATAAGAAACCCAGAGCAGGCCAGACAATTCTAGAAGGACTCTACCATTTTCCCAGTGGTCTCCGTGGGAGTTTGTACTTTCCCTCAGGGCAGGGGGAAAGGGTTGCCCCTCACATCCCACACCGTCCCACACACAGGAGCGGATCTCTCTGTTGTGGCCTGGCACGAGGGGTGTGCTGACTTGGTTCCTGGAGGTCTCCCAGGCCTGCCACATGACGTTCCATGGCTTGCATAGGTGGGAGTGGAACCCAGGAGACCTTCCAGAAGGAAAGCTCACAGCCAGGAAAATATGCAGAGGCCTTTTTCCTGGAGGGTTTCTGCTGTCACTCCTTTCACCTGTCTTCACTCAAGTGTGGGGATTTGCAGCCTGGGCCTGCGCTGATGGAACCCTGTGCGGCCAGAGAATGAGTTACAGGGTGAGAGTGGGAGGGTGTGAGGGACGTGAGTCAGGGTAGCAGTTTTTGGAAACTGAGCTGAGACGGAAAACCCAGTTTGAATCTCTTTTTCTGCCCCCCCCCCCCCTCAAAAAGAAATAAAGAAAGAAAAAGCCTGCCTGTCTTTACCAGCTTTCTGATAAACGTGACAAAACCTCATTTTAATCAGGGATCATTTATATGGCACTGACACAAAAAGGGAAATTTCAGTATTTGAAACTTTCTTGGCTCTTCTGCCCTCGATTCTGTTGCTTAAAGGAAGGTGTTGATTTCTTCTACTTCCCCAGAAGTCGCCCTTCTTTTGATTTGATATATGGGCTTCTAAGTTGCTGGATGAAACACTCTAGACAGTCTTTGAGTGAAAATGTTATGCTTAACAAAAGTGAGCTTCAATTTCCACTTCCTTTCTGCTCTGTGACCCTCCGTGGTGCTGCTCATGAGACAGAAACGTAAGAGCAGATGAAAGGATGTGTGTTACCAGCGCCTTCTGACCACAGAACCCCACAATGAAGCTTTTCATCTCCTGCTCAGAATACAACCTCATCACCTCCCCTCCTTAGCCAAAAGACAACACCAAGCTGCTCAATTTGGGAGCAGGTGCCCACAGGGGAGTGAGGGGAGGGTGGGCGTTGTTTTCTTACCCTTTCCTCGGGGTAATGCTTTGGGATTTTGTTCTCCAAGTGAAAACAAGCCATGGCTACTTACTAGGGCTCTGACCGTATTTGTTGTTTATTTAATGCACTGCTTTGCTAAAAGTAAGTCTGAGGTGATTTATAAATATATATATACACACATATATGTATAAACTCGTTACCGTCTAGTCAATCCCAGCTCATAGCAACCCTATAAGACAGAGTAGAACTGCCCCCATAGAGTTTCCAAGGAGCGCCTGGTGGATTCAAACTGCCAGCCTTTCGGTTAGCAGCTGTAGCTCTTAACTACTACGCCACCAGGGTTTCCAACTATGCCATCAGGGCTCCATATATATATTATATATAAACTAACAATACAGTAAGAAAAAAATAGATTGAGAAGATTAGATCAAAAGGGGAAAGTAAGGCTAGAATAACCAAGTGGAGCCAGAGAAAAATTAGGTAAAGATTCAGTGCATTTTCTAATAGTAGACCCATAGAGTTGAGAGCTTCCTAGTGGCCAAAGAAAAAGGGAAAATTTCCAAGAAATCGAGTGTATAGCAGGGCTTAGTCATACCATCTCCAGTGCCAGTTGACAATGACAGGGTAATTTATCGAAGCTCTCAGGGTATAAAGAACGGTTTATGTTTTGATCCTTACGATGACCCATGAAGTTGGCAGGACAGAGGAGTGCTGTCCCTATTTACAACCAAGGAAACTAAAACAGAAGAGAGTGGGTAGTAACTATGGCTGACCGTTCTTAAAGGCCAACTCTGTGCAAGGTGCCGTGCTAAGCCCTTCATAGGCATCACCGCTTAATCTTCACAACAGTCTGAAGAGGTGGGTGCGTTTTTGTCCCTGTGCTATGTTTGGTTCAGAGAAACGAAGTGACCCACCATGAAATCACAGCCTGAAACAACAGAGCAGAGATTTGATCCCAGGTATTTGTGACTCCAGACTAATGCTTTTAACCCTGAGGCTATAGTGCTGGATGCCATCAAGTTTTGTTTCCACACCTGTAAAATAGAACCAGTACCTGAGAGAATGAGAGTATGTGTGTGCTAGTGTAGCCAGTAAGACACTCATTACCCAAAGCCACCTTTGCCCCACAACCCCCCCCAGTCTCCCACCTGCCCCGCAGCCCACTAGGTGAGGGCATTGCCTTCTCTGCCAGCTTCAGGCGTGTAGACTGATGTAGGTTTGTAGACTTTCCTCATCTCTTCTTTTCTGGGATGACGCCCTTTATGGGAAGTGACTCCTCCTTCTTGATTAGAGTACTATTTGGGGCTCCAGCCCTCACAAAGCCCAGGACTGGCCTTGATCTGGGTGATTTCCAACTTACCCTCACCTGGCTTCTCACTCCCACCTGCGTGACCGTAGGGCTCCCAGCCTCCCTGGTGCCACATCTCGCCTATGATGGCAGGAAGGGGAAGGTCCTATCACTGGACAATCGGAGAATCTTGCATGTGGAGGATCTTCGGGGACATCTAGTAGAGTTGTTCCCAGGCTTTTGTTTTCTTGGCCCGGTGTCATTTCCAGAACGCTTTGTGTGCCTACCTAGAGTTCCCACCTCCTTATTTTGCCAAGAAAAACATTAAAAATTTCACCATCATTTCATAAAATAATGAACATTTCAATCACAAAAATAGAAAGGACAGAATCAGAGTAAGACACATGTTCCTCAGAAGGGCCACCGAGCAATGTTATGCAAATATACTAGTGAGAAAAAAAGGGATGTGTTAACATCGAATGGAGAAAAATTACAAGCTAAAATTTTATAATGTTAATATGTGCAATTGCTTTCTTGATATGAGCTTTTCAATTTGGGAGTCTATATTGGCCGGTGCATGGAGCCCTGGTGGGGCAGTGCTTAAGAGCTGTGGCTGCTAATCAAAAGGTCGGCAGTTCAAATCCACCAGCCTCCTTGGAAACCCTATGGGGCAGTTCTACTCTGCCCTACAGGGTCGCTATGAGCCAGAATTGATGGCAATGGGTTTGTTTGTTTGTTTTTAAATCGTACAGTGCAAATTTAAGTGGAGCTTGATTTAAAAATTCAGTTTTTATCAGTCATGTCCCTAATCCACTTTAAGATAAGTGTGCTGTTGAAAATAGACACAGTTCTTTCATCACTGTCTGGGTGGTTGCTCACACAGTGGTTGATCACCTGACTTGAGCCAGTGCCTCAAGCCCTGCTCCCCCAACATGACACAGAATTATTCTGGGAGAAGACTTAGTCAAGAGGCCCCTTGGCCACTGACCAGAGTTAGGGAACTGCACTTTAACTTGACGTTCTTATGATGACAGACGTAAGAAATTGAGAGTAAGAGCTTAGAAACTTTTCAAGCAGTTAGTCACTTCTGTGGTGTCCATGAGTGTGGTTTGTGGACTCCTTTCACCTGGCGATGAGTCTGTGTGCACCGGCTGCATACATGTTGTGCACAGTAGGGCCACAGACTGGTCTGCAGCAGCTCAGAAATAAGAAGGCTTGGTCTTTCACCACAGAGAGTGTGGGAAGCCCTAACTTAGCACAGCCGTAACTTTAGGTGCCGTCACCTGTCTGTCAGTTTGTCGTACTGTAGTGGCTTGCACGTTGCTGTGAGGCTGGAAGCTCTGTCACTGGTGTTTAAATACCAGCAGGGTCACCCCTGGTGGACAGGTTTCAGTGGAGCTTCCAGACTAAGACAGACTAGAAAGAAAGGCTTGGCAATTTACTTCTGAAAATCGGCCAATGAAAACCCCATGGATCACAACAGAATACCGCCCAGTGAACAATGACCACGAAGGTGGCGCAGGACCAGGCAGCATTTCACTGCGTTATGCGTGAGGACACCAGGAGTGGGAACTGATTTGATAGCAGTTTACAATAGCAACTGTAGACGGAAGCAGGCGGGGTGTGGTGAGGCTGGGAAACCAGGGCGTTTCTTTCAGCTGCCAACATCCCCAAACCTGTGACATTCCCCTGCTTTTTAATGTGTGTGCACACTTCTCAGGGAATTTGGGGGAACAGGTGTGTTGGACTAGCAGCTGCAGAGCAGAGGGATGGAGCTCTGGGTGCCAGACCCACCTTCTTCAGAGCCTGGGAGACAGCTGGGTAAGCCTCTCCTCTCCTGGCCTCGGCTTTCTCTTCTGTCAAACACCAGGATTAGATTGGCTAATCTCTTTGGGCTCCAACATCTGAAATTAGGTGATTCGCTGAAGGTGTTTTTAGTCTGCTTCAAAAAAAAAAAAAAAAAAAACACTGAATAAAGCTCGCTTCAATTCTCAGCCAGGAACTCTGTTTTCCTGCCGACTACACGGTGTTCCCCAAAGGCACTCTTGGCTTCTGTGTCTGGGTCCCGCGCTGAGGCTCAGGCAAGTGTGGAAGTGATGGGGTTCGGAGCCTGTCTGGCACCGGCGTCCCCCGTGACTGCGTTTCCCATCATGAGGTGTCCGAGTGGTGATGTGTCCCTCGGTGTGAAGGGTGGGCTCCTGCGCGGTGCCCAGGAGAGACAGTGGCTTTTGGCTCTGTGAACACTATCCATACCTCCAGACCCCAAACGTCATCATCCTGTTTCTCGGCAGAGGCTGGTGTCCCCACCCTGGTGCTCCTCTGTCCCTGACAGGTGGATAGGAAGTGGCCGAGGAGAGTGGCCGGCCAAAGGGTGTGGTTGTCATCTTCTAGCTAAGCCCAGGCATGGGCATTGCTGCTAAGGACCATTAATATCTTCATTTCCTTTCCTTCCTCTGTCACTCACACACGTGTGCGCGCATACACACACGCACACACACACTTGTAATTAACAGCTAGTTAATCACCATGATTTCAAAGCCACCTGAATGGTCCTGGTCACCCACCAGCAGCTGTGGTGAGGATCCTTCGTTTTTGTTTTCCAGAACTCACTAAGTATCAGAAGGCTTGTGTGAGCGGCGGTAGCCTGGCCTTAGACTGAATTGCGGAAGCGCTTTGTGATTCCTGCATTTTTACAGCAGCCCCTTAGGGAGGGGAGCTGGCCCGCCCAAGGTCAGCCTCTGGGTCAGCAGCTGGAAATACGCTGTCAGGAAGCTTACCTCTCAACTGCTTAGAGGGAGGTCAGAATGAAGGGCATCAGGAACCTGAGTGTGTGCCTCAGCTGTGGGGACAGTTTAGTAGTCCGTGAAGAGCAAAGAGCCAACGTGGAGACAATTTTCGTTTTTCCGGGAACAGCTTTTCAAGGGCCTGACTGATTGCCCTCCTTGGGGCCTCTCTCTCCCTTTTATCCATTGACCGCCTCGTTAGCACCTTTGCCAAAGGGCAAGGGGAACAGATTGTGGCTCTGAACTTCATTTCTTCTTGCCACGGTGTTTGTCCTTATATAGCGGTGTTCCCATTTGCGGTAGTTCAAGTTTATGTAGTTGTATCTTTCAGCAGAAGTGAGCCCTGAAGGATGGGACTCTGTGCTGCCCCTGCTGGTCTCTGCTGCTGGAACATTTGTTGTTGTTATCGTGAGTTGCAACCTGGTCCTGTGCTATCTTCATGATCATTGGTATGTTCAAGTCCATTGTTTTGGGTATTGTGTCAATCCCTTGTTTTCGCTGACCCTCTGCTCTACCAAACATCATGTCCTTTTCTAGGGATTGGTCTTTCCTGCTGACATGCCCAAAGTAGGAGAGCTGAAGTCTCCCCATCCTCGCTTCTAAGAAGCGTTCTCAAACCCATTGCCATTGAGTTGACTCTGACTCATGGTGACCCCACGTGCTACAGAGAAGAACTGAGCTGCATAGGGTTTTCTTGGCTATGATCTTTACAGAAGCAGACAGCCAGGCCTTTCTTCCTCTGCATCACTAGGTAGTGGAGCACAAACCATTTGCGCCATCTAGGGACCTCATCATTCTTCTAGTAGTCCAGTGTATACTCGATATTCCTTGCCAACACCATAATTTAAATGCATCAACTCTTCTTTTGTCTTCCTTTTTCATTGTCCAGTTTTTGCATAAGACATGACTGAAAAGACCATGCCTTGGATCAGGTGCACCTTAGTCATTAAGATGACAACTTTGCTTTCTAACACTTTCAAGAGGTCTTTTGCAGCACATTTGCCCAAATGCAATACGTCGCTTGACTTCTTGACTGCTGCTCCCATGGGCATTGATAGTGGATCCAAGTAAAAGGAAATCCTTGACAACTTCAGCATTTTCTGCACATGAGAATGCTCAATTCTTGTTTGTTGAAATTAAAATTTGTCAGTTTGACACATACATTTATAGAATGTAAGAGTTGAACAGACCTCAGGGTTTATCTAGCCCAGGTTCCTCATTTTACTCATAAAGAAACTGAGACCCAGAAAGGTGACAGGTAACTAGTCCAAGTCACTTAACTTCTGACTTCTGGTCAGCTGGTCTAGTAAATTGTGTGTGTGTGTGTGTGTATGTAGGGAGTTATGATTAGTGAGATTTTAACCTTTGCCTACAAAACCAAAAACCAAACACACTGCTGTCAAGTCGCCTCCAACTCATAGCGATCCTATAGGACAGAGCAGAACTGCTCCATAGAGTTTCCAAGCAGCACCTAGTGGATTTGAACGGCCAACCTTTTGGTTAGCAGCTATAGCACTTAACCACTATGCCATCAGGGTTTCCTGCTTTGCCTATAGGACTAAGCAAATAGTATCAAAATTAGATTTTTACTTAACATAGTAAAACAAGACTTGTTTGGTATTATTAAAAAACCAAACCCGTTGCCATCAAGTTGATTCCCACTTATAGCGACCCTATAGTACGGAATAGAACTGCCCCAAAGGGTTTCCAGGGAGCAGCTGGTGGATTCAAATTGCTGACCTTTTGGTTAGCAGCCAAGCTCTTAACCACTGTGCCACCAGCCCCTTGGTCTCATTAGTAGTACTAAAACTATCAGTGCATGCTGAGCAAATAACCAGAGAAGCTGGCCTGTATAAAGAAGAACGGGGCATCAGGATTGGAAGAAGACTCATTAACAACCTGCATTATGCAGATGACACGAACTTGTTTGCTGAAAGTAAAGAGGACTTGGAGTTCTTACTGATGAAGACCAAAGACCACAGCCTTCAATATGGATTACACCTCAACATAAAGAAAACAAAAATCCTCACAACTGGACCAATAAGCAACATCATGATAAACAGAGAAAAGATTGAAGTTGTCAAGGATTTCAGTTTACTTGGATCCATAATCAATACCCATGGAAGCAGCAGTCAAGAAATCAAAAGACGCATTGCGTTGGGCAAATCTGCAAAGGACTTCTTTAAAGTGTTGAAAAGCAAAATTGACACCTTGAAGACTAAGGTGCGCCTGACCCAAGCCATAGTATTTTCACTCGCATCATATGCATACAAAAGCTGGACAATGAATAAGGAAGACCAAAGAAGAATTAATGCCTTTGAATTGTGGTGTTGGTGAAGAATATTGAAAATACCATGGACTGCCAAAAGAATGAACAAATCTGTCTTGGAAGAAGTACGTCCAGAACGCTCCTTAGAAGCAAGGATGGCGAGACTGCATCTTACATACTTTGGACATGTTGTCAGGAGGGATCAGTCACTGGAGCAGGACATCATGCTTGGTAAAGTACAGAGTCAGTGGAAAAGAGGAAGACCCTCAATGAGATGGATTGACACAGTGACCGCAACAATGGGCTCAAGCATAACGATTGTAATGATGGTGCGCAGGACTGGACGGTGTTTCGTTCTGTGGTACTAGGGTAGCTATTAGTCGGAACTGACTCAACAGCACCTAACAACAACAAAACTATCATATGTTGGGCAAACAAAAAGTATGCAAACATGCTTGTTGTTTCTTGACGCCATGTTGGATTTAATCCCTTTAATTTCCATTTTCTTCTGATGTGAAAGGTTGCCGAAAGCAACTCTTACAAGCCTGGACATATCAGTGATGATGACAGTTCTATATCGACCCTGTCCTACAGTGGCTGTTGAACAATTGAACTGTGGCTAGTGTGATTTAGGAACTGAATTTTTAATTTTCTTTAATTGAATTTAAATAACCACATGTGGCTAGAGGCTACTGTAATGGGCAGTGAAGTTAGGGAATTGTAATCTAATCTTGTCTTATTTTTCAAATCTAACATTAAAGGAATTTGTGGATGTGAAGGAAGGATTAGGTCTGCAGGAAGGCTGTGTCTGAGCTAGGGTTGTTTTGACTCCTGGTGTAGAGTTTTTTTCCTTCCTGCTAGTCTTCTAGCAACCCACTAAGCTGGGTGATGTCAGAATAATTATTTAACTTCTCGGGGCCTCAAGGCTTCCTCTGGTTCTGGGATCCCATCTCTTCCCATTCTTGGTTACTGGGGATTGAAAGAGAACTATTTTAATTAAAAAAATAAGAATATTTGTTAGTCACTTATTAAATACTTCGGGGCCGGGTGTTCTTCGAGTCAATGTAGTCTGAGCTAGGGGAACCAAAAAAACCAAACCCGTTGCCGTCCAGTCAATTTTGACTCATACTGACCCTACAGGACAGGGTAGAACTGGCCCACAGAGTTTCCAAGGAGCGCCTGGTGGATTCGAACTGCCAACTTTTTGGTTGGCAGCCGTAGCACTTAACCACTACGCCACCAGCTTTTCTTCAGCTAGAGTAGAGAAACCAAAACAAACCAAACCCGTTGCTGTCAAGTCTATTCCGACCTATAAAAAAAAAAAAAAGGGTTTCCAAGGAGCAGCTGGTGAATTTGAACTTCCTGCCTCTTAGTTAGCAGCCGAGCTCTTAGCCACTGCACTTCCAGGGCTCCTGGGACATGAAAAATAACCTGAAGACCATTTCAAAATGCAGATTTCTGGGCTCCATCCCAGACCCATTGCACTGGGGGAGGGGCAGTTAAGAGGCAGGATATCAGCATTTTAACTAGTTCCCAGGTGATTCTTATACAAATGGTTCTACTTAAAGTGGCCTTTAAAAAACACAAGCCAGATAGACTTGACTTTGGGACAGAGAGAACCTCCAAGCCTGGTCAACGTGGGTGTCCAGCAAAGTGGAATTTTTTTTTTTTCCTTGAAACCTGAGCCCCAGAATTATTTCCAATGTGGTATACTTAGAGCCCGTACTCCATATCTAGCCAGTTTGGATGGTTTCAATTACCATCGTGTTTTAAATTCAGAAAGTTGAGCTGTATGCTAACGTACTCCAATGATTGTTTTATTTATTTAGTTTTTCTATAAATATTACAAATAGAGATAAGAGCAGAAGTTATTTTAATGTTTATTTTAATAAGTTAGTTTCCAGTTTGCTTTCTAAGGCAACGTGTTCTAATTCCTATTATCGGAGCTAGCTATAACGAATTACCAAAATGTGATGATTTTAATATTAAAGCCTTAGTTGGTCATGAAAAAATAAACCTAAACCTGAACTGTTTTTCTGCATAACTCTCATCTTGTCATTTTGACTCAGGGCAAACGACTTTTTCATTTCTAGGAGGAGACGTAGGAGGTGGTTGTCCCAAAATAGAAGCTGTTATCTGTCTCCCAGGTTCCTAAAGAACTAAAGCCAACTCCAAGTTCTGCTTGTCAGAAGGAACTTGGAGAAAGATTACCTCCTTTAAAATTTTTTATTATAATAGTTAATGTAACAACAGCCGTGTAAACAGATCATTAAACTCATTTTAAGTGTGACCTTGCCAACTCTTTCAAAGCTAAGGTCCTAATTTAGTGATGAAAATCTGCCGTTTTATCTGTGCTGTTTATGGTCCATGGACAAGGCGGAGCAGTGTAGGTCAGATGCTTAGATGCCTACAGGCTCATTTGCAGCTTCTGTGTTTAAGTGTACCCCACTGACCTTTTAAGACTTGAGTGAAAAATAAACTGTAGTAACAGACTAAGCCTTTTTAAGGTTTAGTAGTTTGTAGTTCTTTGTGCTGACTGTCAGGAGCTCTGCTGCTGCCTTGGTTAAAGCACTTGACTGCTGACTAAAACGTTGGTGGTTTGAACCCTCCAACTGCTCTGCAGGAGAAAGATGTGTCAGTCTGCTTCCATAAAGATTACAGCCTTGGAAACCCTATGGGGTAGTTCTACTCTGTCCTTTAGGGTTGCTATGAGTTGGACTCAACTGGACAGCAGTGGGTTTGGGTAGTTTTTTTTTTTTTTTTTTGGTATGTTGACTGTGGTTCAGTCTCTTAACTGTTTTCATTTCTTCTTGAATCACTGCTTGTTCCTGTGTCTTTATCCGTCTCTCATCTTAATTATTCATGTGTGATGCTTCTACTCATTCAGTAAGTCAATTCAGCCCAAGGTCTTTGTAGGGTTTATCATGTGGAAGGCATTATATCGTTCTTTGGGGATACTCAGATGCATAAAGCAGTTGCCCTTGAGTCGACTCCGATTCACGGTGACCTCGTGTGTGCCCAAGTAGAACTTTGCACCATGAGGTTTTCAGTGGCTAATTTTTCAAAAGTAGATTGCCAGGCTTTGTTTTCATGGCACCTCTGAATGGACTCAAATCTTCAGCCTTTTGGTTAGGGCCGATCGCGTTAACCATTGGTACCGCTCAGGGACTCCATTCAGATGTATACAATATGCTTTACACCGTTAAGTAGCTTGTAGTCTAGTAAGAGAAAGAGCCAGTTATAGAAAGGAACCAGGATTCTGACCATTGCAAGAAAGAGAAAATCTAACTCAAACCAGCCAAAAAAACAGAAATAATTTAGTGACTTCTGTAACAAAGTCCTTAGTTGGCTTCCGTTGTGACCAAATACATGCACAGATGATGTCATCAGGGTTTGGTTTCTTTCTAGCTTTGTGCCTTGTGCAAGGCTCTTTGTGGGGGCCTGGCAGCTCTGGGGTCTCTTCATGGGAGCATGATGGTGTTAATGTAGCCATCCTTTTTCTGGAGTCTTTTTTTTGTTAGCCTTTACAGAACATACATTCACTGACTGGTTGTGTGACCAGTTACTGTGGCCAGAGGAATATAACACCGTGACTCGCTCAGACTTAGGTCATGTGCTCCATCTTGAAACTGGGTGGACTCCACCCAGAGCACAAGGCCTGAGAGTTAGGGGAGAGTGGCTGCTGCCAGAAGAAGGGGATTGACCGCTAGGAAGGTAAACAATGCATGTCCATGCCAGGAAATTACTAGAAGAAGGTATTTCATGAGTCGCAAATAAATGAAGAATCAAATGGGAAGGTAGTGCTGAGGATGGAGAGAGAGAGAGAAATCAGGACTATTTCATGTTGGGGAATCCTTGGGAGATGAAAATGGTTAACCTATTTGGCCGCTAACCAAAACATTTGAGGTCAAGTCCACCCACAGGTGCCTTGGAAAAAAAGGCCTGGTGATTGACTTCTGAAAAATCAGCCATTGAAAACCCTATGGAGTACAGTTTTACTCTGACACACGTGAGATTGTCATGCATTAGAGGAGACTCCACGGCACCTGGCACTGGTACTTCACGCGGGAGTTTTTTGGGTCTCTCTGGGCCCCTGATCTTCCTTGGGAAACCACTGACTTTTCCAAGTCAACTTTGTGTGGAAGATCTGCCCTCGAGCTGGCCTGGCCCTGCCCAGTGGCTCCTGGTGGTAAGCTTCAGCGTCCTCTCTCTTCTAGCGCTCCCCGTCTGCCTGTCCAGTTCTCTAGAGATATGAGAATTCAACTCAGCCCCTCAAGGTCCGGCTCGAATCCCCCTTCTTCTGGGAAGTTCATCCCTCCCGTGCCAGCTAAGTTCATGCTCCCTTCTCTGAATTCCCGCCAACATTCGGTGTTCATGCTTGGCCCTTCCGGTGTCACTTCCTTTGATCTGTCTCCTCTTCCCACTTCATCTCTAAGCTTCCATGGGGTCACGTTTGTCATTTCTGATGCTTCTCCGTTTCCCTCTTAGCATGCAGCACGGTAGACATTAAACAGATATCAGTGTTTCCCTGGCTCCGAGGGGTATGGAATTTAAGTTTGTTGTGGGTATGAGAGTGAGGAGCACCTCAGTATTTTCTTTTCTTGTAGGAAAGTGATACCCAGATCCTGGTGTGTATACTGGATACTTGGGCTCTTGCTTGATGTATACACAGTCTCTAATGGTTGAATTTTCATGCAGCAAATTATGTACTTTGTAATGTTTGGCAAACACACTGCCACTTGCTTATAATACTGTCAGAAATTCAATCAGCGGCCTCCATAGCCCCCAGGAAGGTGCTCAGGTGGCAGGTGTTACACTGTGCGTGTCTGTTCCCCGAGGGCTTTTATTGTCTCATTAATGAGCAGGTGCAATAAATTGTCTCATCGACAGGATTTCTGTTAGTCTGCATATGTTTGGAGAGATGTGTTCTGTCCCCGCACGTCACCCTCTCCCTCCCCCTCACCACTTTGGGTAGACTGTTTATTGTGGAATAGTCGTGAATACAGCAGAGAGCGTTCCCATGTACCCTACCCCAAGTTTCCCATGCTAACACAGTACATTAGCATGTGTGGCACTTTTGATACGTCGTTATTAACTGAAGTCCTTACTTTATTCAGATGTTTTTAGCTTTTACCAAACGTCCTTTTTCTGTCCTGAGATCCCATCCCGGAGACCACATTACAGTTAGTTGTCACGTCTCCTTAGGCTCTTCTGAGCTGTGACAATTTCTCAGGTTTCCTTATTTTGATGATCTTGACAGTTTTGAGACATACTGGCCAGATATTTTGTAGTCTGCCCCTCATTTGGGGTTTTTCTGTTTTGTTTTGTTTTCTTTTTTTCCTGATTAGACTGGGGTTGTGGGTTCTTGGAAGGAAGTGCACAGAGGGAAGGTACCATGTCATTACATCACGTCATATCAAGGGTACAAGCTGTCTTCCCTTTTTTTCTTATCTTTCTTTTTTAAAGCAGACCAAAAATGCCATTTTCATTTCTAAGCATCCTGGGAATTCACTGGCCTGTAAGCCTCCCTTTGGGGGCTTCTCCCATCTAGGCTAAGGAACAAGGAGGAAGGCAGGAAAGGTCACACTCATTTGTGGAAAGGAGTTGGGTTTAACTGTGCAAGACAAAAAGGCCCTCATTATGTGTAATTAATCCTCCCGGTTCCTGCATGTCAGCTTTCAGACCGAGCAGTGGCGTTGGTTTCTGGGACGCAGTTATTGTTCGCTGGCCCTGACTGCAAAGAGGCTTTCAGTGGCTGGCCTAACCTGCGTGCACATGATTCCACCTGCTTCTGTCCCAGGAGTGGCCCGTTCAGTGTCTTTGTGGGAACTCTCCATTGAAATGTCAGACTTGAGCAGTTATTCATCCAGGAGCTGTTTACCTGGTCTAATTACTGCTCTTTCTTCTACAGCTGAGAGGAATTGGTGGGCGGATGTGGGAGGGGCAAGCTAATGCTATGAGATTTTGACAAGTGTGTTACAATAAAATAACTCCCATCGGAGGTTAATGCAGTTCTCAGCTATGTTAACTCTGGATTCCTGGATTTGTACCTTGTTGGGGTAGGATGGTTTTCTCTTCCTGTGCAGACTCAACTCCACCCATATTCCAACACGTAGTGTGTGAATTTTTTCCTTTCTCCCAGAAACATCTACGAAGAATAAATATAATCATCTGTTCACGGATTTTTCCACTGGGGGTTCCTGTTATATTCCTTTATTCTATGACAGGCTCCCTCTTTCCACCTCCTAGTTAACTAGGTTGCTTGCCTCCACTCTTGGCTGACATTGTGGCTGAGGACGACAGACTAATTTTAACATTAGCCTAAGTAAAAATGTAATTAGTATTTTTAGTCTGCTTCCAAATTAAATCATGCCATGTATTCTGAAGAAAACTATAGAGCATTTGGGATTTGTTTGTTATGCTGAAGCTTCCATTCCCTGTCTCCTTCTTACTCATTTTTAGTAATGTAGCAGTTTTTCATTTTACCATTTTACAGTCCCACCAGCAGTGTATGGAAGTCCCAGTTTCTCCACATCTTTGCTAACACTCGTTATTATCTGTTCTTTTGATTATAACCATTCTAAACCCATTGCCATTGGGTCGATTCCGACTATACGACAGAGTAGAACTGCCCCATAGGGTTTCCAAGGAACAGCTGGTAGATTCGAACTGCTGACCTTTTGGTTAGCAGCCGAGCTCTTAACCACTGTGCCACCAGGACTCCATAACCATTCTAGCGGTATATTATTTTAGAGCTGGGAAATAATATAGAATAGTGGCTAGAAGGAAACCCTGGTGGTGTAGCGGTTAAGTGCTACGGCTGCTAACCAAAGGGTTGGTAGTTCGAATGTGCCAGGTGCTTCTTGGAAACTCTATGGGGCAGTTCTACTCTGTCCTATAGGGTTGCTATGAGTCGGAATCGACTCGATGGCACTGGGTTTGGTTTTTTGGTCTGAGTAGCTAGAAGTATAGATAAGGGTTCAAGTTAGTACTTGGTCACTTACTACTTACTACCTGTGTAACCTGGACAAGTTGCTTAATTTCTCTGAACACTAGTTTTCTTCTCTGTAAAGAGGAGATAATAATACTGCCCTTACTTTGGGAAGCTGTGGGGCTTCACTGTGACCTGCTGTAACATGCATTAAAACTATTCAAGCTTAAAAAAATCTCAAAGATTAATGGTTTGTTTCTGGGGAACAGTTTTAGAGCTGTTAATCACTTTGCCAAAAAGAAACGAAACTCTTTCTGGAAGTGAAAGCTGGCTCATGATGACAGTGTTACTTGGACCTTGTATTAATGATCAAGAAGCCCTGGTGGTGCAGTGGTTAAAGTGCTCAGCTGCTAACCAAAAGGTCAGATGTTTGAACCCACCAGCTGCTCCGTGGGAGAAAGTTGTGTCAGCCTCCTTCCGTGAGGGTCACAGCCCTGGAAACCCTGTGCAGCAGTTCTGCTTTGTCCTGTAGAGTCACTGTGAGTCAAAATCGACTTGACAGCAGTGGGGCTTTGGTTTTTGTTGATGGTCAGACTCCCCAGGGCGCAGAGAACCAGGACATTTTTGCAGGTGCTGGATGCCATGCTCCAAACGGTACCTGTAGAGTCCGCGATTCTCCCAGGAAAGCCCTCCAGAGGTTGCTCTCTGACATTCTTTCCCTTTCCTCCATAGTGAGAAGCGCCATCATAGAAAAAAAGCATTACCCACACAGTTGGTGTAAATCCCTCTCTCCTCCTCCCTAAAATATACATGGGCATTTATGTTGCTGATTGTGAGCTGTGTTTATGAGGAAGGAGAGAAGAAATTCTTGGTTCGGTGAATTTTAGGAAATAGATTGTGTATTTTCTATGCTTATTTGTTCACATACGTTTAGTTAAAGATTACAATCGATGAGGGTTCTATTTTGTTTAGGAACAGGGACACTACTCTTCCATAGTACCACCTGAAGAAGCTGCCCAAATGGAGGAATTTAAGGAAAACTAAAGGTCAAGGTTGAGGAAAGGAAATCCTGACCGACCTTGCCCTGCCCTCTTGCTTTATTTTTACCTCCTGAAACCCGCGGGACTGTTTCCTGTTTGCAAACTGATGCTGCAGCTGAAATATGATACAGGTCAGACTCACTAGCCTGGGAACACAGCCCATACAGTCACAGGGACTCTAACCCAAGGTCCGAGTCCCTGGGTGGTGCAAACAG
Source organism: Elephas maximus indicus (assembly GCF_024166365.1). Lineage (NCBI taxonomy): Eukaryota > Metazoa > Chordata > Mammalia > Proboscidea > Elephantidae > Elephas > Elephas maximus. The sequence continues at coordinate 76,482,879 of NC_064835.1, read as the reverse complement.
TTAACTCACTTGGTTGCTAACCAAAAGGTTGGAGGCTCGAGACCACCCAGAGGTACGTAGGAATAAAGGCCTGGTGATACTTCAGACAAATCAGCCATTGAAAACCCTGTGGAATACAGTTCTACTCTGACACACAAGGGTCTCCATGAGTTGGAATCCACGCAGCAACTGGTTTTAATCCAAGGTCAAAAACATGGTCGGCTAATGTGGCAGGTCATGGAAGTCTGTGGGTGTCCTGATGGTCGGCTAATGTGGCAGGTCGTGGAAGTCTGTGGGTGTCCTGATGGTCGACTAATGTGGCAGGTCGTGGAAGTCTGTGGGTGTCCTGATGGTCGGCTAATGTGGCAGGTCATGGAAATCTGTGGGTGTCCTGATGGTCGGCTAATATGGTAGGTTGTGGAAGTCTGTGGGTGTCCTGTGCTCACAGACTCAGGTGACAAGGCCAGAGTACGGCTAAGGGATGAAGGATAAGCGTCCCCCAAGTACATTTCAAGTGGCCCAAAGAGTTAAATATTCAAAACCCAGACCACAGAAAGACCAGAAGAACCAACACCTAGAACAAGATAACTATCCAAACTGAGAAGAGAGAGAAGACAACACAAGTGAAAATTGTGTTGTTGTCTTGACCACACACAATGTTAAAACCAGGGCTTAGCTGGTTTGAATCCCTGTTGAGCGTTTACATTTCCACCCCAGATATACTGAATTGGAATCTACATATTAACAAGATCCCCAGGTGATTCTTATGTGTAATGAATTTTGAGAACCACTGCTCTACCAGTGCTTCTCAGAGTTGATCCCTAACCAGCAGTACTAACATCGCCTGAGAACTTGGTAGAAACGCATATTCTCAGCAGGAATGAGCTGGTTCAAAGCCCTGGTTAACACAAGTTTTTAAAACAAACTCATCAAACTAAAAGGCAAAATATACAGGGGGGGAAAGATTCTTCCAGAATATATTTCAAAGAGTTAATATTTTTAATGTATGAAGAATATGTTAAATGTGGTTGCTTAAAACTGTGAAAATCTGGTCATACAATGCAGCAAAGACTATGTACAAATAATTTGTAATAGCGGAAATGACAATAATTAATGTTGGAAAACATCTGATCTTTGTTATCTGAAAACATGGAAAATGTCTGATCTTAATAATAAAAAAGATAAACATTTTAAAAAGCAATAAAATGCCATTTCTTAACTGTTCAAATTAACAAAGAATTTTTTAAAAAGTTTGCAGTCCTTACTCATCAGACATGGAAGGGACTGGACAATGGGCTGGAGAAAGATGCTGATGAAGAGTGAGCTACTTGTATCAGGTGGACACTTGAGACTGTACTGGCATCACCTGTCTGGAGGGGAGATGGGAGGGTAGAGAGGGTTAGAAACTGGCAAAATTGTCACGAAAGGAGAGACTGGAAGGAAGGAGCAGGCTGACTCATTAGGGGGAGAGTAAGTGGGAGTATGGAGTAAGGTGTATATAAGCTTACATGTGACAGACTGACTTGATTTGTAAACTTTCACTTAAAGCACAATAAAAATTATTAAAAAAAAAAAAAGTTTGCAGTCTTGATAAGGCCGTGGTGAAAAGGTCACTGAGAGCATCCTTCTGTAAAACAGCACGATGTATTATTGTGAATCATTTTAAAATGTCCTTGTCTTTGGCCCAGTGATTATATTCGGGGATCTATCATAAGAAAATAATCCTCAAACACACACATATACACACCAACCACTTTTTACCCAAAGTTTTCATTTTAATATTATAAATCATAGCAAAAAAAATGGAGAACAATTTGAATATTATTAATAACAAGGGAATTGCTAGATAAACAATTGTGTACCCAGTTAATTCATTGTCACCCATCCAGTTTAAAATGATTTTCATGAAGGCTGATACAGTAGCAGAGTGTTGGCACTTAAAAAGAAGCAAGATACCAAGTAATTACCAAATGGTAACCAAACTTGTTGCTATTGTGTCGATTCTGATTCATGGTGATATTGCGTGTCACAGAGCAGAACTGCTCCATAGGGTTTTCTTGTCCATAATGTTTTGTGGAAGCAGATTGCCAGGCCTTCCTTCTGCAGGGCAGCTGGGTGGGTTCCAACCACCAACCTTTAGCTTAGTAGTTGACCACAAACCATTTGTGCCACCCAGGCACCTGGATACACATACACACATATACACACACTGGCATTACCAAAAAAATGTAAACGTTGTGTAAACGTATGCTTAGAAAAAAGGCTGGAAGACCACTGATGAAAGCACTCATAGGTGGATTTTTAAAATAAAAAGGGAGCTTTAAAATAAATCTCTCATCTTCTATATTTTAAAGTTTTATTAATTAGTATGCATTCTTTTTATAATGGTGAAAATAAAACTTCATCTTGATGCTCTTGACAGCCACCCAGGCAGTGTAGTTCCTGGTGTAAAATCTTGATCTGAGAGTTCTGGCTTAATGGCAATTTCTATATGGGGCTTCCCTATACAGCAGCTGTAGTTGTCAGGTGCCATCAAGTCAGTTCTGACTCATAGCAACCCTGTGTACAACAGAACAAAATACTACCCGGTCCTTTGCCTCCTCACCATCGTTGTCATGCTTGAACCCATTCTTGCAGCCAGTGTGTCAGTCCATCTCCTTGAGGGTCTTCCTGTCATTCACCGACCCTCTACTTCGCAAGCATGATTTCCTTCTCTAGGAACTGGTCCCTCCTGATAACGTGTTCAAAGTATGTGAGATGAAGTCTTGCCATCTTCACTTCTAAGCAGCGTTCTGGCTGTACTTCTTACAAGACAGATTTGTTCGTTCTTTTGGCAGTCCATGGTATATTACGTATTACTTCTCCAACACCATAATTCAAAGGCATCAATTCTTCTTCAGTCTTCCTCATTCGTTGTCCAGCTTTCACATGTGTATGAGCTGATTGAAAACACCATGGCTTGGGTCAGGCGCACCTTGGTCTTCAAGGTGACATCTTTGCTTTTCAACACTTTAAGGAGGCCTTTAAAGTTGCTTGAAATTAGTAATTTTGTGTGATGGTCATGGAACAGTACTGTGTACAGTTTTTACTTCTCCCATTCAAGGCAGCCCTAACCCATACAACAGGATTTGGGAGGAAAAGTAGCTGAAGAGGAGGTTCCATGGGAGGCCTTCATCGCCAAGCTGCACATCTGCCAGGATGTCTTGTGTCCATCAAGGTCGTATTAGCTGGTAAAGGGAGGGTGGGAGAGGGTTTTTTACTGATTAGTTAGTAGATAAGAACTACTTTAGGTGAAGGGAAGGGCAATACTCAATACACGGAAGGGGAGCTCAACTGGACTGGGCCAAAAGCAACGAAGTTTCCGGGATAAACTGAATGCTTCAAAGGTCAGCGGAGCAAGGGCAGGGGTTTGGGGACCGTGGTTTAAGGGGACTTCTAAGTCAATTGGCAAAATAATTCCATTTTGAAAACATTCTGCATCCCACTTTGAAATGTGGCGTCTGGGGTCTTAAATGCTCACAAGCGGCCATCTAAGATGCATCAATTGGTCTCAACCCACCTGGATCAAAGGAGAAAGAAGAACACCAAGGTCACACGATAACTATGAGCCCAAGAGACAGAAAGGGCCACATGAACCGGTGACTTACATCATCCTGAGACCAGAAGAACTAGTTGGTGCCCGGCCACAACCGATGACTGCCCTGACAGGGAGCACAACAGAGAACCCCTGAGGGAGCAGGAGATCAGTGGAATGCAGACCCCAAATTCTCACAAAAAGACCATACTTAATGGTCTGACTGAGACTAGAGGAATCCCGGCGGTCATGGTCCCCAAACCTTCTATTGGCCCAGGACAGGAACTATTCCTGAAGACAACTCATCAGACATGGAAGGGACTGGACAGTGGGTAGGAGAGAGATGCTGATGAAGAGTGAGCTATTTGTATCAGGTGGACACTTGAGACTGTGTTGGCATCTCCTGTCTGGAGGGGGGATGGGAGGATAGAGAGAGAGGGAAGCTGGCAAAATTGTCACGAAAAGGAGAGACTGGAAGGGCTGACTCATTGGGGGAGAGCAAGTGGGAGTATGGAGTAAGGTGTATATAAACTTATATGTGACAGTCTGACTTGATTTGTAAATGTTCACTTGAAGCTCAATAAAAGTTAAAAAAAAAAAAAAAAAAACCAAACTTGTTGCCTTCGAATTGATTCAGAGCAACCCCATAGGACAGGGTAGAACTTGCTCCAGAGGGTTTCCAAGGAGTGGCTGGTGGATTTGAACTGCCAACCTTTTGGTTAGCAGCCTGAGCTCTTAACCACTGTACCACCAGGGCTCTGTTAGCTGGTAGGGAGGAGAAGAACATAGGAAGGTGTAGAGAGCTCTTTCTGATGGCAGAGTGTTAAGCTTGGTTCCCACTCACAACTGCTAACCCGAGGGTGGGGAGACCAGTGAAGGGGTGACAAAATGAAGACCAGTTTTCCTGACGTTGCTTCATGAAAGGTGATCCTGCGGCCTAGAAGAAAGAGGAATGCTCCACTTTTTGTGAAGTAGGTCAGCAGATTGTTGGCGACATCCTTACTTTGCATCATTAGAAAATTTGGAAGGGACATTTTCTTCAAGAACTATTTTCAGCTTTATTGATGCCTTTGCTTCAGAGCTTCTTAAACGCAGAGTATGATTACAGAAAAAGGAGAGAGCTGAAAGGACAATTGCACTCAGCAGTAAGTGAGTAACACACCTTGTTGTTCAAGCATGTCCTTTTTCTGGAAGATTTATTCGTTGTTTCCACTGGTTGCTCTGACCGCACATAAGGAAAAGCTCTGGATGAAACAGAACCAACCAGTCAGCAGTGATCCCCACAGATGGCTTCAACTTCAGAGCTGTTCTGTAATGCCTTCCTTTTCTGAAGGGATGACACTGACTTTGCCTGTGGTTGGCCTACCTGGTTTACTGGTCTATGAATGGCAGTAGACCAGAGGAGGTAAATTGAAGCAACAGTTGGAGAGAGGATGACTCCAGTTGGTTTTTCTGCCTCCTGTTCTTCCTGTTGGTAGAAAACAAAAAGCTACATGATATATAGAACAATGATCAGGATAATAAAATCAACCAATTCCCTGGGTTTATGCAAGAACAGTGTCAAGATGGTTCTGCACTTGTAAAGACTTGGAAAACATATTTCTTCCAAGTATTTCAAAACTCAGGATCTTTGTGAACACTTTTAAGATTCACAACCAAGACCTCTTTCTTTTCATCTTACGTGGTACCTAGCATGCTTTGAACAGAGTTAGTAATCAGTAACACAACTTTGAATAAAAGGGGAAATGGTTGGTGAAGTATTAGCTTTGTTTTTACGTGGATTTTTGTGTTCTTGAGGGCCTCTAGGGAAGCTTTTACACATTCCCAGTGGCTTAAGAGAACTGCTTTTGTTAAGTTTTCAGTGGGTTGCTTCCAGAGTAGCCATTTCTTTCTCCTGCGCAAAAATAAACTGAATAAGGTTACGTTTTGCAAGTGCAAAGCTGGATCTTTTTTCCCCCATCAAGTAAAATTTTTCTAGATCAAATGAACCGCAGTGGTCTTAGGAGATTTTGAATTTAAATCTTTATTTGGTTTCACAATCTGACCAAGGAAAGGGGGTTAATGTGTAAATATGAGACTGGTAACTGCCCAGAGAGATTATCCAGGAAAACAGGGAAGAAGTGGAGGTGAGTGAAGGGCGATGATTTTAAGAATATTCTTAGCTGAATAATAGATCTTAGGGAAAGAGAATTTTCTGGCAAACACTCCAACTTAAACAGAACCACCCGTGGAGAAGAACCAGTGGCTCAGCTATGGAAGTTAGAGATCTTAGAAGGAGGGAGATGACTATTTATTTTACAAATCTTTGGGAGAGAACATTTCCGTGGCCACCTGCCTTTCATCACTGTAACTGAAAGGCTGCCTCTCACAGCTTCTTCCAGAACTTCTGATGGTTTTTCTTTGAGGCTTAGAAAAATGTGCACTGAAAGGTGAGGATTGATCCCATCGCTGGGCACGTGGCCATGATTACTTATTCTACAAAACGTTTTCTGGTTAGCAATGGGGTTGCAAAGAAGGATGCCTAAGTGGTTTTCAGATGGCTCGCTAGCTACCAAGAATGGATAAATCATTTAGTCTGTCAGGGGCTGCCAGGCCTCTGACCCAGATTCTTGCCCTTGATTTGCTTATGTGAGTTAAGAATGTTGTATTGCTCAGTGGAATGAGCCCTGTCTGAGGATTCCAGACCTGATTCTCTCATTTCTTCCTGCGGTACTGTGGGCAACTCACTTAACACCTCTGGGCTTCAGTTTTCTTCATGTGCAAACCTAGGGTTGGAGTTTTGATGGTCTGTTTTAGTTCTATCATTTGGAGAGTCCTCTGATAGAGACCTACAATACTTGTACTTACTGATAAACAGGGTTTTCACTGTGGCTGTTTCAGATCTTTGGAGTGTCTTCAAACACCCTAGCCTCCTCTACCACTGACCTAACTTCTTATTTCACACAGATACAAGAGGCCATTAGATGGCCTCCCTCCAACCTCTGAGCTTGTTCATATTTCCTCCGGGGCTCCTTCTCCTCTGTGAAACTGAGAGGTTTATCTTTTCTAAGTCTGCTTCCTCCTTTCATGCTATTAAGTCCATTCCCTGCCTCCTTGAGAACTTGATCTTATCGCTTAGCCTCTCTCGTGGGTGTTCAATCTTCCTTCTCCACCGGCTCCTTACAATCAGCATCCAGTCAAGCCCAAGTCTCCTCAAACAAATCTCAAATCTTCCTGTTGACCAAAAAACAAAACACTGAAACTCTATAAAGCACCAGAAGAAGAATTAGTGGTTACCAAAAATGTATGCTTAAAATAAATAACCTTAGTAAGAAACTCTAAGACCAAGAGGCCTTATTGTCTAATAAATTAATTAGAATGAGTTAACATTCAGTGATGACAAGAAGAGAACGAGACAAGTTTGCATTTCCGCAGGTTGAAAAGCAATCTCTCGGAAAAGCATTGGGTCTAAACCTAGAAAAGGTCTGTATCATCTTTGGCCTAGCAATTCCAGCCTAAAAAAAAATTAGGCAATGATTCATTTGTAAAGAATTTCATCACAATGACCAAATGAACCAAACCAAATGTTTAATAATAGAGGAATTAAATCATTGTCTATCTGTCTGTCTGTGTTTCTGTCTGTCTATCTAAACCCATTGCCCTCTAGTTGATTCCAACTCCTGGTGACCCTCTAAGATGGAGTAGAACTGCCCCATAGGGTTTCAAAGGATCGGCTGGTGGATTTGAACCGCTGACCTTTTGGTTAGCAACTGAGCTCTTAACCACTGTGCCACCAGGGCTCTAAGTCATAATATAGAGGAACTAAATCATAATTAAATCATAATAATGGAATATTAGAAAGCCATTATAAAGGATATAAGGATATGGGAACATTTCAAGTAAAACAAGTATATACAATTCTTTATATGCTGTGTTCTCCTCTTTTTTCCAATGCCATATGTGTATGCATTAGGGAAAAACAAAGAAATAAACCAAAAAACTCTCTCACATGCACACACACACACAAATACTGGAAGGAATGCTTTGAATTGTTGTTGTTAGGTGCTTGAGCTCATTGTTGCAGGCACTGTGTCAGTCCATCTCGTTGAGGGTCTCCCTCTTTTTTGCTGGCACTTTACCAAGCATGATGTCCTTCTCCAGGGACTGATCCCTCCTGACAACATGTCCAAAGTATGGGAGACTTTGAGAGTGCCTATTTTTTTTCTTTCTATCTTTTGAAATTTTCTACGATGATCTTGTATAACAGTTTTGAGCAGAAAATCAGATTTAGGAAACTGTTGCTCTCTTCCTGCTCCTCTGACATGTACACCTCAGCGTGCAGGTTTTCACCCCTCTCATACATCATGCCCCGGTGAAGACCCTGCTGGCCTGTCTTTGGCCTTCTTCCTACCTATAGCATTTGTCAGCTCTCTCCCCCATTACCTGAAATCCCTGTCTCTTGGCTTCAGTACCTTCCAGCTTGCTTTCTTCTGTTTTTTCTTTTTTTATCTCGTCTCTTCAAGAATCTTTTCATTCTGCTTGTTCCCCAGGGTATGGTCTTCACAGCTTGTTTCACGGTGTGTGATAATCATGAGCAATCAGACGCTGACTAGAGGCTTCCATTTCTCAATATTTCCTCTGGCAAGCTGTTGTTGTTTTTAGGTGCCCTTAAGTTGATTTCAACTCAGTGACCCTATGCACAACAGAATGAAATGCTGCCTGGTCCTGTACCATCCTCACAATCGTTGCTATGTTTGAGCCCACTGTTGCAGCTACTGTGTCAATCCATCTTATTGAGGGTCTCCCTCTTTTTTGCTGACTCTGTACTTTACCAAGCATGATGTTCTTCTCCAGGGACCAGCCCCTCCTGATAACATGTCCAAAGTACATGAGATGAAGTCTTGCCATCCTCACTTCTAAGGAGCTTTCTGGTTGTACTTCTTCTAAGACGGATTTTTTCATTCTTCTGGCATTCCCACTGGTCTATAGATCACAGGTTTTAGGCATTTGGTGGTCACTAGAGAAGCATCAGTTGAGTGGAAATGAGTTCAAGAGGAGAAGTCTGTGTTTTTGCCCTGACTTCCATGCCCTGGGGCTGGTCTAGCTGGGGTATTTGGTTGGCCTTGACTTTACCCTACTCGGGTTGTGCCTATCTTGTAAGGAAGAGGAAACCCAGTAAAATCAATACCAGTGGGCTGCTTCGTCAGATAGTTAAGGACTATTTCTTAAGCCTCTGCTCTGTACAGTGCTTCCTCAGAGTCGTTGAGGCCAGAATCAGTGGCTGACCTTCTTTACCATTCATCTCCTCAGACAGGGATGCAGTGACTCTGAGGGAATAGTGACCCTGACTCTGTGGCGCAAATAGATTGACAGGGCCTTCCCTCCTGCTCACATTATCTGCTCTCAAAAAGGGAACAAGCATCAGAAGATTTTAGAGAACAGCAGTAGGAAATGAGGAATTGCAGCCAAAGGGAATTATGTTCTTTATGTGAGACTAGATTGGACTTTAATGACTCATGGTTCTGTGATTCTGAATTTATGAGACTATTGGAGAAATTGAGTTCAGAGTGTCATGATTTATGGAAAGGAAAATATGGGCTGTTCACACTCCTGTCAGAGCCGTGGAACAATAGTGGGTAAGATGTAAAATATTGTATTTTAAGCAAGCAATTTGGAAGAAGATTATTACCTTTCACAAGTGCCTAGTGAGGGCTGAAAAAACGGTTTTTGGGGATATTTGAACAGCAGTGACCATCAAGGACTGCAGGCCAAGGGAACAGAAGACCACCCTTGGAATAAGGCTCAGTGGCAGCAGTGGCTGACATGACTCCCACCCAGTGATTGACAGTCAGTGGGCTAGAGACCACATCACTCCATACTCTTCACAGTTCCTTAGACCTGCTATGCATTGCTATACGTCTGAGCATTCATGCGTTCTGTTCTCTTATATTCATTGACTTATTAGCTGCTTATGGAATGTTTTCTGGGTGCCTGCCATTGTTCCATGCACTGAGTATACAGTGGTGAATAAGAAATACAGTGTCCCTTTTCTCACAAAACTGATATTCCAATGGGGGCACTGACAAACATGAGATATTAATGAAAACAGAAAATCAGATGGGGTTAAGCAATATGCAGATAATCAACATTCCAGGAAAATCTAATGGAAAATAACAAAAATGTCTATTTTTATGTTTGGCGGCCAAGGAATGTCTCTGAAGAGATGATGTCTAAGCTGAGACCAGAAGATATGAGTGATCTATATGATAAGAGGGAGCCAGCGAGGCAGAGATTGGGGAGGGAACACCTGGTCCAAAGGTGCTAAGGTACGAATGAGCTTAGCATCTTCCAAGGACCACAAGGGGGCCAAAATCATTTTGCAATCCAGTATAACGAGTTTGGATCATGTTCTCAGTGCACTGGGAAGTCACTGAAAGATTTTAATCAGGGAATGACATGATCTGGTTTGAGATCACAGCCAAGGAAAACCTATGGAGCAGCTATAGTCTGTAATACCTGAGGCCGCCATGAGTCAGAATCCATTCAATGGCAACTAACAACAACAACAACAACAACAACAGTTTGCTTTTAAAAGATTGTGTTGGCTACTGTGCAGGGAAGAGATTGAAAGGAATCAAGTTTGGGAAGCAGGTGACCAGTTAGGAAGTGGTTACAACATAAGAAAGAAATGGCAAAGACTTAGACTTGGTTGTAGTAGTAAGAGATGGAAAGAAGTGGACAGAGGCAGGATGTTTTTGGAAAAAGGATCAACAGGTCTTGCTGATGCATCGGATGTTCGACATGAGGGAGAGATAAATGAAGGATAACTCCTAGAGTTTTGGCTTCTGCAACTGGATGGATATTAGTACTATTTGCAAAAGTTACGAACATAGGTAAATATTCAAAGGGAATATAAAAAGTTCTAATGGGAGCATATTATGGTTACAATGTCTGTTACACATCAAAGTAGAGATGTCAAATAGTCAATTGGTTATACAGGTTAGAGGCATAGGTTCTTGGAGTTAACCTTATTTTTCTCAAAAAGCGTGCATGTGTAAATAACTCACACATATAACACCTGAGAAAATAATGCGCTGGGGGTGTTTCATAGTTGCCAAAAGACGTATAACATGCACGTTCTTTGAGTAAAAATACGGTAATGACATTTAGAAAGGATGACTACATGTTTCTGTTTTTTCAGGACAGTCCTGGCTTGCACCTGTTGTCTTGACATAATTATTAAGAGGATCCCTTTTTTACTCTCAAAGGTGTACCAGTTTGTACTGTAATTTATATGATCACTTTACATAGGTGGCATTTAAAGCTATGGGACTGGACAAGGTCATCAAGTGAGGGGATGCAAATAATGACAGATCCCTGGAGCTCTCCAATGTTTAGATTTTGGAGGAGACTGAGAAGAAGTAGCTACTGAAGTAAGAGAAAAGCCAGGAGAAGGTAAAGTCGTGGAAGCCAAGAGAAGAAAGTGTCTGAGAAGGAAGGAGTGGTCAAGTGTGACAGAGTAAGATGAGAACACACAAGGGACCATTGGATTTAGCAATTTGATAAGGACAGTTGCAGTGGACAGCTTGAAGGTGGAAGCCCAAATGGAAGGAGCTGAGGAGAGACTGTAAGACGAGCTTGTCACACTCTCTGTGCCTACACCTTTTGGAAAAAATTCTTACTTATATCCTTCATGACTAATTTAAATGTGACCTCTTCCAGTGAAATTTACCTAAGTTTCCAACAACTAACTGGTTGGAATAATTGCTATTCTGTTTTCTCATAGCACATTGTTTATGACTTTGCACATAACAGTCTCTTTATTGTTCATTGTGTTATAGCCGTGTGTGCGTATCAGCATCTCCTCACTAGACTGCAGACTGCTTGAGAGTTGTTGTTCTTGTTATTAGGTGCCATCAAGTCAGTTCCAACTCACAGCCATCCTTTGTACCACAGGACTAAACACTGCCTGGTCCTGTGCCTTGCTCACAATCATTGTTATGCTTGAGCCCATTGTTGTAGTCAGTGTGTCAGTTCAACTCATTGAGGGTCTTTCCCTTTTTTTGCTGACCCTGTACTTTACCAAGGATGATGTCCTTCTCCAGGGACTGATCCCTCCTGATAACATATCCTATGTATGTAAGACGTAGTCTCACCATCCTTGCTTCTAAGGAGCATTCTGGTTGTACTTCTTCCAAGACAGATTTGCTCGTTCTTTTGGCAGTTCATGGTATATTCAATATTCTCCTCCAACACCATAATTCAAAAGCCTGAATTTTTCTTTGGTCTTCCTTATTTGTCATCCAGCTTTCACATGCATATTGATGTAATCGAAAATACCATGGCTTGGGTCAGGCGCACCTTAGTCTTCAAGGTGACATCTTTGCTTTTCAACAATTTAAGGAGGTCTTTCACAGCAGATTTGCCCAATACAATGAATCTCTTGATTTCTTGACTGCTGCTTCCACAGGTGTTGATTGTGGATCCAAGTAAAATGAAATACTTGAGAACTTCAATCTTTTCCCCATTTATCATGATGTTCTTATTGATCCAGTTGTGAGGATTTTTGTTTATGTTGAGGTATAATCCTTATTGAAGGCTGTGGTCTTTGATCTTCATCAGTAAGTGCTTCAAGTCTTCTTTATTTTCAGCAAGCAGGGACATGTCATCTGCATAACACAGGTAGTTAATGAGCATTCGTCCAATCCCGATGCCCCATTCTTTATATAGTACAGCTTCTCAGATTATTTGCTCAGCATGCAGATTGAATACGTATGATGAAACGGTACAACCCTGACACACACCGTTCCTGACTTTAAACCATGCAGTATCCCCTTGTTCTGTTTGCACACCTGCCTCTTGGTCTATGTACAGGTTCCTAATGAGCACAGTTAAGTGTTCTGAATTCCCATTCTTTGCAATGTTATCCATAGTTTGTTATGATCCACACAGTCGAATGCCTTTGCATAGTCAATAAAACACAGGTAAACATCCTTCTGGTATTCTCTGCTTTCAGCCAGAATCCATCTGACATCAGCAATGATATCCCTGGTTCCACGTCCTCTTCTGAATCTGGCCTGAATTTCTGGCAGTTCCCTGTCGATATACTGCTGCAGCCGCTTTTGAATGATCTTCAGCAAAATTTTACTTGCGTGTGATATTAATGATATTATTCAATAATTTCCACATTCGGTTGGATCACCTTTCTTGGGAATAGGCATAAATATGGATCTCTTCCAGTCAGTTGGCCAGGAAGCTGTCTTCCGAATCTCCTGGCATAGAGGAGTGAGCACTTCATCCATTTGTTGAAACATCTCAATTGATATTCCATCAATTACTGGAGCCAATGCCATAGGTGCAGCTTGGACTTCTTCCTTCAGTACCATCGGTTCCTAATCATATGCTATCTCTTGAAATGGTTGAATGCCAACCAATTCTTTTTGGTATAATGACTCTGTATTCCTTCCATCTTCTTTTGATGCTTTCTGCATCATTTAGTATTTTCCCCATGGAATCCTTCACTATTGCAACTTGAGGCTTGAATTTTTTCTTCAGTTCTTTCAGCTTGAGAAATGCCAAGCGTGTTCTTCCTTTTTGGTTTTCTATCTCCAGCTCTCTGCACATGTCATTATAATACTTTACTTTGTCTTCTCTAGCCACCCTTTGAAATCTTCTATTCAATTCTTTTATTTCATCATTTCTTCCTTTAGCTTTAGCTACTTGCCATTCAAGAGCAAGTTTCAGAGTCTCGTCTGACATCCATTTTGGTCTTTTCTTTCTTTTTTGCCTTTTTAATGACCTCTTGCTTTCTTGATGGATGATGTCATTAAACAATTCATCTGGTCTTCCATCATCATTGTTCAGTACATCAAATCTGTTCTTGAGATGGTCTCTAAATTCAGGTGGGATATACTCAAGGCTGTACTTTGACTCTCATGGACTTGTTCTAATTTTCTTCAGTTTCAGCTTGAACTTGCATATGAGCAATTGATGGTCTGTTCTGCCGTCAGCCCTTGGCCTTGTTCTGACTGATGATATTGAGCTTTTCCATCATCTCTTTCCACAGATGTAGTCGATTTGATTCCTGTGTATTCCATCTGGTGAGGTCTGTGTGTATAGTTGCTGTTTATGTTGATGAAAAACGGTATTTGCAATGAAGAAGTCATAGGTCTTACAAAATTCTGTCATTCAATCTCCGGGATCGTTTCTATCACCAAGGCCATATTTTCAAACTACCGATCAGTAGCTTAAGGGTAGGGACTATTTTTTATCCATCTTTATCATCCTTTTGGACCATTTTAAAACAAACAAACAAAAACCCATTGCTATTGAGTCAATTCCACCTCATAACAACTGTATAGGACAGAGTAGAACTGCCCCATAGAGTTTCCAAGGCTGTAATCTTTATGGAAGCAGACTGCCACATCTTTCTCCCTTGAAGAAGCTGGTGGGTTCAAACCTTTGACCTTTTGGTTAGCAGCTGAGTGCTTTGACCATTGTGTTACCAGGACTCCATGCTCCTACCACCAGACATTTGAGAGGAGTTGAATGGCTGAGTGAATGAATGAGTTATTAACACCCCAGTTGAGTTGGTACTAAATACATATGCAGCGTAGCAGCCACAGGGAGTTTTTATTTTTGTTGTCTCTCCTCTCCCAACTCGTTGGTTCAGAGGCAGTGGTACCTGATGATCATCAAACATTATAGCAAATAAATGTAAGGAGGATATTTTCTTTTCTGCTGGTCCCAGGCTGCCTGTAATTCTGATGGAAACAGTAGTTTCCTTGAACTGAACATTCAGCGGATCTTCCATAGCTATTTTTCTGTTTTCCTTGTACTGTTTGAAGGATACACTATTTGTGGACTGGAAAACAATACATTCTAATCTGAGCTAGAGATAAAATGGGGGGGGGGGCGGGCGCGTAAAACATTTAAGAAGCAAGCAGGAATCACAACAAAGCATATCAAAAGCTTTCCCGGGAAAATGCTCACATCTTGGATTTAGAAGCCACTCAGCAAAGCGGTGTGTAGCTGATTTGTCCTAGTACAGAAACCCCTGCTAATATTGAGAAGATAAATACTATATTAGGTCTTTAGGCAGAGCCATCAGTACCGGTGTTCACCCGTGAATGCAATTCTGTCTTCCTGATGCGTTGGAAATACCCTGAAACAAATGCCAAAAGTGAGACTGAGAATTAAATTTATAGGCCCCTAGGCTGTGTGGAACTATGGCTTTAAGATTAGAGCTATTCCACCTAATAGTTGGTGAAGGAATAAGCTGGCAGAATGAGGGAAGCCTAGGAGCGCCAGTTAGTAAGAGAAGATGTTGCCGGAATTTCTGTTAGGCAAACAGAGAGAGGAACTCTGTGTGTTTTATTGGCAGCCCTGAAAACCACAGCCTTGAGAAACAGAAGTCAAAGGCACCCAGATCCGTGATGTGCAGTTCCTTAAACCAGCCTGTGGCCTCGGCCAAGTTCCTCCACGCCCTTGGCCTCAGCTCTGGAAGGCTCATTTGTGAAGCAGAGGGGAGGGGCTTCATGAGCATAGTCCTTCCTGCTGAAGCTGAGTCAGACTCCATAGACCTTCCCTACTGCAGCCTGCACCACCATCATGAGTGGGGCCCCATTCTTTATGGTGTAGACACAAAGTTAAAAGCAAGACATAGTCTGCCTTGGGCTTGCCCTTGTGTTTCAGCAACCCAAGGAAGCTCTTGATGTCCCTGGGGAGGTAAACATAGTTCTTGCTTGTCTTTTGCTGTTTGGATGGCGTCCGCTTGAAATTTCAGTCCTGTTGTTCTGGGCAGCCTTCTGCTGAGAGACCCGTTGCCAAGGTACACGTCTGCCCAGCTCTCAGCAGATGGGAGAGAGGGGTCTCTGGCTCATCTAGTCAAAAGCTCCCCCTGCCAGGCACGATTTGCTTCTTTATGGATGACATCCATGCTCTTGTTTGATGGACAGGCTGTCTGTCTGATGGGTCGGCTCTTCAGCTGCTCTGAGATTTTCAGACACAAAGACCCTCTGGAGAGCTGAACTGCCTATTGCCATGATCAGAGTGTAGACCGTAACTGTGGTCACTTTGTTCTTTGTGCTACTCGAGGCCAGCGTCAGCCTCTGGTGTAACTGGACTTCACTCTTGCTGCTCAGATGTGATTTTTATTTCCTTGTGGTCATTTCAGTCTAAATATTCAAGCCCTCAGAATCTGGCAAAATAATTTGCACATTAATCCTTCCTACGTGAGTTCATAATTTTCCTTTCCAAGTGTCAACTAGCGATCAAAAGCCAATTGATTTTTCTTTTTCTTGGCCAAGCTGTGCCTCTCAACTGATTCGTTATTATGGATACTCGGACTTTGAGGGAGACACATTTAAGGCTATAAAATATCTTCATGATTTTTCATGTTTGTTTCTTATCCCTCGTACTGAGACCAGAGGCTTTACTGTTTTCTCCCAAACTTGGTCACAATAAACATGCTAACCTGTTCGTGAAACTCATGGTATATCATTGTTTTCACTATGATTCCTCGCTGTTCAGATTTTTTAGTCAAAGTTGCCTCTTGGGACTCTCAGATTGATCTTTTGTGGAGTTGGTAGACCCCCTAAGGCTGAGGATCTCTTATGGAGCTTGTAGATGCTCTAAGGTTGAGGATCTCTTATGGAGCTTGTAGACCGTGCAAGGTTGAGGACTCTTAGCCTTGAAATCCAGAGCACTGAACACAATACTGGGCACTATTTACTAGACTCTGTAACCCTTTTGAGGAAAATGAAAAATTATGCCTCTCTAATGAAACTTGCCAAACTACCTCATCCATAGAAAGCAGTGTGGGGAAGCAAAACAGAGCATGGATTTTTGAAATCTGAGTCTGGAGGCCCAGCTGAAACCTGTCCACCGTGGGTGACCCTGCTGGTATTTGAATACCGGCAGCATAGCTTCCAGCATCACAGCAAAACGCAAGACCCTACAGTACCACAAACTGGCAGATGCATGGGGGGGACGTCCAGACCCCTGGTTTTAAATCTCAGTTTTACACTTAGGACTATGATAAAAATGAGTAAGTTACTTCTTTGAGCGCCTGTTTCATTATTTGTGAAATGGGCTGATACCTGCCTTTCAGGGGAGTTGTAAGATTAAAGTAGGCCTATGAAATAAAATGGAGTCCTTGGGTGATGTAAACAGTTAACAGGCTCAGCTGCTAGCTAAACGGTTGGAGGTTCAAGTCCACCCAGAGGCACCTTGGAAGAAAGGCTTGGCAATCTACTTCCAAAAAATCAGCCATTGAAAACACTGTGGAGCACAGTTCTACTCTGACACAATGGGGTCACCATGAGTCAGAGTTGACTCAATGGCAACTGGACTGGTTTATGGAATAAAATGCCTAAGAGGATGACTGATAATAGTAGATACCCAACAGCTGGAGTCCCCTACTCCCTTCCTTTCCCCATGAGCTGCTAAAACATTGGCCTGTAAGTATTTCATTTGATGTCTTGTAGAATTAACTCTACTGGTAGAATTGCTTTGATTTACCCTAAAGACAGATGCCTCCGTTTATATGAACTGGGAAGCAGTAGGGATGCAGGAGTGGAGATGATGTGTTCAAGGTGGTAAACCTGGAAACTCATTTGTTGCGTGTTGAACTGTGGACATGAACCCTGGACCCTGGTCTACATGTTTCAGTTCTGATAGTGAGTGGTACTGTGGGAATGTCATTATTCCATGTAGTAAGGGTGTTTGACACAAGGCTGAGGAAGAAGACAGGAAGCACTGATGTAGGCAAAGCTCTTAGGTTCTCCCTGACTTTGGATCCAGAAAAATGCTGCAGCAAAATTATGAGCAAGGATTTTCAGTAGATGAAGAGGACACACACACTAGGAAGTCTGTTAATTTCTTTCTAATCAAACTTACTGCTGGGTAAAATGATGTGACATGTTATATGGAATCATAACTACATTGAACTGTAAAACATTTTATTTTTTCATTTTCCCCTCTTTGGGGTGGGGCTATGAAAAAATGGTGTGGGGGCAGCGTCTGACCTCCTCTAACTTCGCAAGGGGGAAGGAGAATCAAGATCAACAGCCCAAGGCTGGTTCCTGTGAGGTGAAAGTCAGACATGCCTCCTCTCTCTGCCATCTTTCTAATTCTCACAGCAACCGTCTCTCTCACAGCACTCTCTGTTTTTCTGCTGGATTCGATAATTCATTGCAATGGCCACACAGACCTCACAGACCATACTCACGATTATGGGGTTTGTAAGGGAAGTAAGAGTTATAATTCAGGCTCAGGAACATCAGGATACAGTCGTCCCATCAGAACAGCCTCTTCCCAGCTGTGCACACAGGCATGCCTCTCCCTGGCCCAAGGCCTCTGCCCAAAGGCCCTCGGCTTTCTCTCTCCATGGGCCAGGAAGCACAAGGTGCCATCTCTTGCCGCTGAGCCTCTGCTGCTGGGCCTCTCTTGCCAGGTCTCTCCTGCCGCCACATCTCACCGTCTTCAGGGTTACAGCTTGCTTTCTCTCTTGGCCTCCTGCTTCCAGCTGCTTCTTAGCACAGGGATCCCAGGTCAAAAGGACATGCTGGCCCCTGGCTATTCTTCCTTGGTGCAACTGGTGGGATCTTCTCTTTCCTGCCTTTGAGGTGGCTCATTTCAAGGTCAGCGGGAGGCAGAGCTGACCAATTCCTTTGTTAGGCCACAATTACCCTGTCTGCAAGATAGGCCACACAAAAGTGAGCCTTCACACCACAGGCTAAAATCCCATGGTTGTATGAATGTAACCCAGAGATACAAAACTTGGAGTTTGAGTTTTCAAGGGACAGGTGGATCAGTGAGGGAATGGAGAACAGAATTAGCCCCACCCACACCCAGGTGCATACATGTTATGTGTCGCAATTATATCTTTAATTTCCAGTAGCCGGCGGAAGTGCCGAGAATGACTTTGGGAAGCTTTACCCCCTCCTCAGAAGCTCCTGCGGCCCCTCTCCCTGCATTCTCTGTTGGTCTCTCATGAGTGTGCACTTAAACAGAGCCAGCACAGTGCAGAACACGCTGAGCTTGACGAGAAGTCCTCTAGCTCACATCACCGCCACATCACTGCCCCTACATCCTCCCATGAGGAATCCTGGAATCGTGAGGAATTGTTGCTAACGCAGTAAGACCTGCGAAAGCCAGAACCCATATTAGTCAAAGCCTGTCAGAGGGAAGACGCAAGTATTTTCTATTAAAACGAGTGATAGAAAAGTGGTAAGACTGTACCCTGTCAAAGGCGGAAAACTTTCGAACCCCGGAAAGACAAGGCAGTCCTGTGGAGTTCCGGCTCTGGATTGTGTTTATGCAAAATAGCCTTCTTCCCCTTTATCCATTCTTCAGCCTTATCTGTAGTGGTTCTTCTTCTGCAGAAATTCTCGCCCAGTTATACTCAGTGGTGTCTTCCTCTAACCGTTTCCTTCTCAGGCCTGCGTTTGAGCGTCCCTTACTCCTCAGGTTTGACAGGCTGGTTAAGTAATTTAGTTCTGTCAAAGCTCCTCTTGTTGGCATTGTAGTATGTTTCACATTAGCCAACTGAGTTTTAACGATTCCTCACAGGAGTTTTTACATTTCAAATTGTGAAATATAGCGTGTAGCAAAAGATTGTGTTAAACCATATATACAGTTTAAAGGACAATAATAAAATGAACACTGTGTGCCCACCAACCAGGACAAAATAGGACGTTACTATTACCCAGAAGCCTCTGCTTCAACCCCTGTCTCCTCCCGTAGGTAGTCACTGCCCTATGTTTTCTGTCAATCACGTTGTTATGTGTCTTTCTATTCCTGAACTATGTGTAGTTTAACCTTACCTATTGTTGAATTTTGAATAAATAGGTTCATACAGTACCTATTCTGCCGCTTGCTTCCTTTAGGCAATGTGGTTTGATATATGTTGCAGCTGAGTGTTCATATTCACTGCTGCTTAGAAGTCCATTGTATGAATATAACACAATTTCTGCATTCACTTTACTGTTGACAGCATTGCTTCTCATCAAAGGGATTTATACTGGCATGCTCTGGGGATGGTGTTTCCTACATAGCGTTATGAGTGTTCCTATCCTGAGGAAAATTTCAACCTAAAAACTGCAGAGATAACAAGGACATACGTTGACCAAACGTGTGTTAAAGTAAGTTTGGGATTTCAGTTAAGTGCAAATAATGATTGTATTTGGTGAGCAAAGAGAAAACTAGAGAAGAAACTGATTTTTTTAACTTCAACTAAGAAATCCACCCCCCCACACCCTGGCCGGAAACCCTGGTGGCGTATTGGTTACGTGCTACGGCTGCTAACCAAAAGTTTGGCAGTTCGAATCCACCAGGCGCTCCTTGGAAACCCTGTGGGGCAGTTCTACTCTGTCCTATAGGGTTGCTGTGAGTTGGAAATAGACTCGACGGCCACGGGTTTACACCCTGCCCAGTGATTTCCTTCAGGATTCGGTTGAAAAGTTATTTGGTAAGAAAAAGGGCCTGAGCATTAATTTTTAAGATGGAGAGAAGGAAGCCTAACATATAATCTTCACAAAAATCTTTGAGCAAGTTGGTATTAACACCATGTTACATATGAGGAAGCCAAAGCCCAAAGAGGCTGGTTGAGACTCACCTGACCATGGGTCCACCTGGGCCTGTCTGACTGCAAAGCCGCTGCCTTTTCTGTCGTGACTGCCTGTTACCCAGGATCTTTGGAGGGTCATGAGAAGGGGAATCCCCCTCTCTCCTCCATCACCGTTCTTCCCATAAAATTTTTAATCAAGGGAAACACAGATGAAAACCTCGTTATTTTTACTATGACTGGCATCAGTATTTTTCATGGCAAGACAATACGCACGACATTGTTTTCTAATTCTAACTCTTGTTTTTTCTGCCCTTGAGGTTTTTCTTCTCCATCCCTGGGAATTATAACCTTCTAGAGTAGCTTGTCCCCTAAAGTTTTGATAATTCGGTAATTAGCTATTTTAGGAAAGGTACCTGAGCAGAGGTTTAACATTTTTCAGAAAATGTGAAACCCTGGGGCAAACCTCTCACCCAGTACTGGCTGGATAGAGTGAACCGCGAAAGACCAGCCATGAGGGAAATTTAAATGTATGTGACAACATTTCCTTTCAGCTCTAAATTAACATTTTATCAACATAAGTTATGTGGTGTATGATTTAGTTCGTGAAATTATCATGTAATAAAGTACTTATTATTCAAGTACTTATTATTATTTAAATAAATAGAGTGATAATGGACTGGATTTTACCTTTTTTTCTACTGTTACAGAGGATAAAATATAGAAAAACAAAAATACCTTTAACGGAATAATAATGTTATCATTTAACTCTGTGTTTTCTGGGCTACAATTAGAAAACGTCACAGTATAAAATGGATATAGAAAATGTATATTTCTCCAAGGAGGAACTGAGAACAAACTACCCAAACTTGCCGAATTTAACTTCAACATTTGTTGTAATTTATTAATTAGCGATTTTAGGAAAAGTGCTTAGATAGAGATTTAGGATTTTGAGGAATTTTGAAGCCCTAGGGAAAGATTACAGCCATTATTGATTGGATAGGACAAAAAGTCAAATCAGTTACTTGGAGTAAATTCAAATAAGCGCAACTCTTTCTTAAAATCACTTTTAAAAATCAGCTTTTTTTTTTTTAACTTAGGAACATAAGTTGTATTCTTAGTTTTCTTTATGAAATTATCTTTTACTACAAAATTTGACATACTATACTCAGAAAAATACCAAGTTTCTAAATTTTTTTAAAAAATGAATTGGGTTCTAAGAGAGTGGGTATTAAAGTTCTACACATTGAGTTCTTTTTCTTAGGTTCTTCAGTAGGCAAAAATACCCCAAAACAAAACAAGATAAAACTTTTAACATTATAACTACTACAGATGTTTTTAAGAGGAGTACCCAAGAAAAGGAAATCCTGGTGGCGTAGTGGTTAAGACCTATGGCTGCTAACCAAAAGGTCGGCAGTTTGAATCTTCCAGGAGCTCCTTGGAAACTCTATGCGGCAGCTCTACTCTGTCCTGTAGGGTCACTATGAGTTGAAATAGACTTGATGGCAGTGGGATGGTTTTTTTGGTTTTTACCTGAGGACAAGCTGAATTTACTGAATTTGATGCCTGTACCTGACGTTGTCTTTTTAGATTCAGGTTTAGTTTCTGAGCTGTCACTATGTGTACTTTATCTTTTGGCAAGCCGCCATTTTTATCTTTTTCTTGGCATCATCAGCTGTCCCAGTTTGCCTGCGACTGAGGGGGTTCCTGTGATGCAGTACTTTAGATGCTAAAACTGGGAATGTCCCAGGCAAACCACTCTAGTCTTCATGACCTTCAAAAAACAAGTTTTGGGTCAGATTTGTGCCCACATCTCTAGCCTTTAATTTAGGTCACCAGTACCCCTCGTGGAGGACCCTATGTGTGTCAGAGTAGAAATGTTCTCACTAGAGTTTTCAGTGGCTGATTTTTCAAGACTAGATCTCCAGGCTTTTCTTCTGAGATGCCTCTGGGTAGACTCGAACCTTCAACCTTTCAGTTAGCAGCTGAGTTCATTAATCATTTGCACCAGCCAAACCAAAATGAAACGTCTTGCTGTGAAGAGTTCATTCCAACTCATGGCTCCATAAGGTTTACTTGGCCGTTTTTTTTTTTTTTTTTTTTAATCTTTATGGAAGCAGATCCCTAGCCCTTTCGTCTGTGGTGCTGCTGGGTGGGTTTGAACCACCCGTCTTTAGGTGAATGACCAAACCAAACCCGTTGCCGTTGAGTTGAGTCTGATTCATAGTGGCGACCCTAGAGGACAGGATAGAACTGCCCCATAGGGTTTCCAAGGAGCACCTGGTGGATTTGAACTTCTGACCTTTTGGGTAGCAGCTGTAGCTCTTAACCACTATGCTGCCATGGTTTCCCTATGTAGGTTAGTAGGTGAGTGCAAACCACTATCCAAACCTATACCCAGATTAGACCAAAATCCTAACCCATTGCCGTGGAGTTGATTCCAGTGAGCTCCTAACCACTGTGCCACCAGGACTCCCTCAAAAAAATATTAAGGGACTCCTTAATTTAGATTGGAAACCCTGGTGGCATAGTGGTTAAGCGCTATGGCTGCTAACCAAAAGGTCGGCAGTTTGAACCCACCAGGTGCTCCTTGGATACTCTCTGGGCCAGTTCTACTCTGTCCTATAGGGTTGCTTTGAGTTGGAATCGACTCGACGGCAGTGGGTTTGGTTTGGTTAATTTAGATTAGTTTGATTGGTTTGTTTCCTGACACAAACAGTTTCTGTGAGAGGCGGAAGTGGTTAGTTGTGTTGAGGTAGCTTCAGGAGGAGTGGGTGCTGGGGCAGGCCCACAAGGACCGTCTTTGTTGCTCAGTGCTAACATTTCCCAAATGTGCTACTTGTTTGCTAATTCAGGCAATGTGGTAGCACCACTGACGTTTATGATTTGCATATTAGACCTAAGATTTTGAAGCAACACATTCTGATCCTTCTCATTTATTTAACAGCCCCTTACTTTAGGCTTCCGGGCAGGGCTGATTTAGAGTTTTGATAAAAATTGATTGTATCTGGGTCACTTGGAAAGGAATTTGCTTATCTGGAAACTAGAACATAGAACAGGTAGTTATTAAACGATGAGGCCAAGTTGAGATCAGGATTTCTGTTTGATTTAGATGCAAAGATTGCTATATAGGTTGACATATAAAGATTTATAATACGTGATTTAAGAAAATAATTATTCAGGGAGTGAAGACCAGGAAGTATTACAGGAGCATTTTGCCTTAACTTTTTCTTCACTGTCTTCATTATACTCCCAAATCATTATACTCTTTTAACTGCTGCTCCCACAGCATCTAGGGCTGCCAAGCTAGGTTGCACAGGCTGTGTACTGCACAAGGTGGGGGGAGGCACAATTCACATCACATTTATCCTAGATTGCCTTGAGAAAGGGATTTGTGTGTGTGTGTGATTTGTACAAGAATATCCCTGGGGTAGTGGCAGCTAGCCTGGCTGCCTTCCTCATTCTCCCAGCAACTGTACTTAGAAGAAAACATGAAGAAAATCAAATTTTTATTCTGCTAACATTTCCCAGCCTCCCTCACCCTCATTCCAGACCTGAGACAACTGATTCATTTTTCTAGTTTTTAACATGCAGAATAGTAACTTCGAGCACAGACCCTGGATTAGCACCCGTTTTTTTTTTTTTTCTACCTGCATTATTCAGGGCAAGTAACTTACCCCTTTATGCCCCAGTTTCCTCATCTGTAAAATGAAGGTGGGAATAGTACCGTTCTTCACTGGCTTATTGGGAGGATTAAATGAGTCAATGCTGTGAAGTGCTTAGAACGGTACCTGACGCGTTGTGTGTAACTGCCACTAGCTTTGATCAGCTTTCTACCTGGCATTGCTCCAGCGTACACCCAGATGTCACAAGATCACATTTTAAACACTGAGTAAAATTTGAGGACACACAGGTACCCTCAAAGATCTATTCCCGTGATCACGTGAGAAGATGTCCAGATAAATAACCAGTTTCTTGGTCTATGTACTTTTTTTTTTTTTTTTTAATATTTTAGGTGAACGTTGACAGCAAATTTGTTTCTCATTCAGCACATTGTACACAAAGCATTCTATGACATTGATTTCAGTCCCCACACTGTGTCAGCACTCTCCCCATTTCCATCCTGGGGTTCCTGTTTTCTTTCGTCTGGTTTTCCTACTCCTTCCTGCTTTCTCATCTTTACATTTGGGCAGATGTTGCCCTTTTGATTTCATGTAATTATTTGTTCTATGGACCACATTCTTTTTCAGTGTTATTGTTTATTTTATGGACCTGTCTATGGCTTGGCTGGAAGGTGGTTTCCGAGAATGGCTGCAGTTCTAAGTCAGAGGGGTGTGTTAGGGCAATATGGTCTTGAGGGTTCCTCCAGTCTCTGTCAGGCCACTAAGTCAGATCATCTTTTTTGTGAATTTGATTTTTTGTTCTATTCTGCATTTTTCTCCCACTCGGTCTAGGGCCGTCTATTGTGATGCTGGTCAGTGCGGTAGGTAGTGGTAGCCGGGTACCATCTAGTTCTTTTGGTCTTGGGATGGTGGAGGCTGTGGTACATGTGGTACATTAGCCCTTTGGACTCATTGCTCCCTTGAGTCTTTGGTTTTCTTCACTGTCCTTTACTCCAGATTGGAAGAGACCACTAGTTGTATCTTAGACGGCCGTTTGCAAGTTTTTAAGACCCTAGACGCTACTTACCAATGTAGGATGTAGAACATTGTTTTTATGCACTGTGTTACACCAATTGACATAGATGGTCTGTTTACTACTGGGTTTTGCTTCTACATATCTCAGCAATGGAGTCCTTGTATGGTACAAAAGTTTAATGTGCTTGGTTGCTAACCAAAAGCTTGGAGGTTGGAACCCTGATGCACCTCAGAAGGCCTGGCAGTCTGCTTCCGAAAAATCAGCCACTGAAAACCCTATGAAGCACAGCTGTACTCTGCAGGACGGAGCACATTCTTTTCGGATGTTATTGTTTACTTTATAGACCTGTCTATTGCTTGGCTGGAAGGTGGTTTCTGGGAATTGGCTGCAGTTCCAGAGGGGTGCCTTGGGGCCATAGCCTTGGGTGGCGGGGGTGCCGTGAGCCAGAGTCAACTTATCAGCAATTTGTTTATCCCGGCAGTCCCCCCACTTCAGTGTGTACTTGTTTATTTGTCTGTTGGCCTCTCCCAGGAGACTGAGCTTCTTCTTTAGAGGAAACTTTAATTTCTAGACTTAACAAGGCTCATGGAAAATGCTCCAGGGGTATTGAAGTGGATGGACCGGCACTGCTCCAGTGGTTGGGAGGCTCTTTCAGGACAGTGCTCTCTCCTTTGGATGCTATTATTCTCGAGGGCAGGCTAGTAGAGTTGTCAAAACCTCCCACAGACCTAGCTGGGCAGAGCTCACCACATTCTCTTCTCAAAAATCTATAAAATTGCTCTGGAAGGACTTTGATTCTGTATGTGGTTCCAGTTGGATCAGGAAGTGATTGTCATTTCCACCAGAGCTGAAAGCACAGTGTTGAGCCGGAATCACAGTTGAGACCTAAACAAAGGAAGCAAGAGGGAGTCTTTCTGAGTTGTGCAAGCCTATAATCCTCGTAAGACCTAAAAGAGACTTTGTGGTGGTGTGTCACAGCACAGGATTTTAAAGTTGTGTGTGTGAGTATATGTGTGTGAGACTCTTTCTTCATACGT
Organism: Elephas maximus indicus; assembly: GCF_024166365.1. Classification (NCBI taxonomy): domain Eukaryota; kingdom Metazoa; phylum Chordata; class Mammalia; order Proboscidea; family Elephantidae; genus Elephas; species Elephas maximus. The sequence continues at coordinate 76,457,105 of NC_064835.1, read as the reverse complement.
GTATGGGATTCACCTTTCCTAATGAAATGCAGGTAACTCCTGGGGGCCACATAGGACACATTCAGATTTGATATTTCTCTCAGTGACCTCATCATATAAGGTTTCAAGGAGACACCATATTTGTCCGTTGAATTAAACTTAACTAAATAGTCCACGTGACACAAACTAATGCTCAGATCCTAACCAAAAGGTTGGAGGTTCAAGTCCACCCAGAGGTACCTTAGAGGAAAGGCTTGGTGACCTACTTCTGAAAGTCCACAGCCATTGAAGACCCTATGGAACGTGACTCTACCCCGCACGCGTGGGGTCACCATGGGCCAGAGTCAACTTAGGAGCAATTGCTTTGGTTTTGTTGTTGTTGTTGTTGCTGTTTGTTTGTTTTAAAAGATATGCTAAGAACACATAACATTGTACATACTGTGTTTTGTCAACTTTGCCATTAAAAATAAATTCCTGGCACATGTACACCGATGTTCAATGCAGCACTATTTACAATATCCAAGAGGTGGAAAAAATCTCAATGTCCATCAACAGACGAATGGATAAACCAAATGTGGCACACATATATGTATTTATGATGCACTATTACTCAGCTACAAGGAAAAATGAAGTCCTGATAAATGCCACGACTTGGATGAACCTTGAAAACATTATGCTGAATGAAGTAAATTGGTCACCAAAGGACAAATAGTGTGTGGTCTCATTTCCGTGAAATATCTAGAATAGGCGAATGTATAGGTATCAAAGTTTATTAGTGGTTGGAGGGAGTCTTTGTTTAGGAAGCATTGAGTTTCTGTTTATAGTGGTGGAAATTTGGTGATGATATTGGCAATAATTGTACAACATGATTAATGTAATTGGTGTGACTGAATTGTACACGTGAAAAACATAGAATTGGCAAATGTTGCGTTATATATATTTTTACAGCAATAAAAAACTTCTGATCTTTTTATTTTAATGATCGGTATAAAGATATAAAAAGTTATGGACACTTCTAGAGTTGGATTTGAGTTTGTATCAGTCAATTAACTGGGTATCTTTTTTCACGAAAGATGCAAAATTAGTAAATAACCCCATCAAAATGATTTTGACGGTTTCTCTTACCAGAGATTCCATAACCCCTATAATTATGCAAATTTTAAATGAGGTAGGCCTAAGAATGTGGACAACTGTAAAAGGAACAACTTTCTGTGTCGTTTTAAGAAGCTGTTTATCAGAAGATAAACTACATCGGAAGATCTCATGGTAGTGTCTGGTGAGTACTAGTTCATTGTGTAGCCATGACACTTGCTGAATCTGTCTTCCTGATTTAATGAAGACAACAAAATGAAACAAAGCAATCTGAGAGATCCACCTGTCTATCGTTTGTACCTTTCCGACGCAGAAGTTTTCAGAAAAATAAGTAAAGACTGCCGAATTACTTTTTCTTTTTGCCCCTGTAAGTATCCCTCCTTCGGTTCAGCAGAGCGAGAGGAAGGAGAACCATCTTTATTTTCTTGCTCCGCCCAGTAGTACACACTTTACCCCTGACGAGTTCTTCTGTGTGTGCTGAGGTTGTTAGTTGCCCTTGAGTCAGCTCTGAATCATGGTGAGCCCACGTATAGCAGGATGAAGCATTGCCTGGTCCTGCGCCACCTCACGGCCTTTGTTGTTGTGTCCGAGTCCAGTGTTGCAGCTGTGGCGTAGGCCTGCCGACCTAGGGGACTCTTCTCCCAGCACTACGTCGGACAGTGTCCTTTTTGATCCATAATGTTTTCACTGGCTAAGTTGCGGAAGTAGAATGCAAGCCTTTCATCCCAGTCAGTCTTAGTCTGGGAGCTCCACTGAAACCTGTCCACCATGGTGACCCAGTTGTATTTGAAATGCTACTGGTGGCCTAGCAATGTGCAAGCCACCAAGGAAAACAAACTGCCAGACAGGTGGTGATGGTAGTGTGTGTGCGGATTGTTGTTAGTTGCCGTCGAGTTGATTCTGACTCATGGTGACCTCAGGTGTGCAAAGTAGAACCACACTGCACAGGGTTTTCAAGGCTGTGACCTTGTGGAAGTAGATTGGCAGGCCTTACTTCTAAAATACCTTAGGGTGGTTTCGAACCACCAACTTCTCAGTTAGTAGTCCAGTGCTTATACATATTCTCTTACCATCCTCTTTTTCCTTTTCACAAATATTTACATTTATTTGTTCAATACCTGTCTTTACCATCAGACTGTAAACTCCATGTGGGAGAGGCCAAACCTGTATTAATCATTTCTCTAGCCTTGGCTTCAAGAATACTTTTTTCTTGAGTTGAATGAACTAGGGTGATACCACCATTTTAAAAGAGATTGAAAGTTATATGTAGCCAACTGTCCCACCTAGTCAGTGGAGTTCTGGGAATTAAGGAGGTTGATAGTGCTAACACGAATCCTGAGGTAAACCCAGAATGTATTCTTGATTTGTCAATTTCAACTGATTTTCATCTCAGCGATACAGTCAACAATTCAATATTGTCTCTGGAAGGAAGTTGTTTCAAACCTATGATTTATTTTAACACAGAGGCAAGCGCTCACTTATTTAAACAAGGGAGATTCAAGATAGCTCGCAAGTACTTCTCAGGTCTAAGGTTGCAAAGGTTCCTTGGGCATGGCGGGGCGGGGGTGTATGTTTAGGGGGTGCAGCGTGGAGGTGCTGTGATTCGCCCCGGGTGTGTTGGGAGTTCCCGAGCTTCAGGAGGGTTTGCATCTGGGATTGTGCCGTATTTTTCATTGTTACTCTGTTTCTAGCCTTTATTGCCTCTATTTCATTTTCTAAATCTTTCTTTTCTCATTTTCTCTGTGTGGAGTTAAGTTTTACTCAGTGAAAGGGAAAATGCCAAGCTATTGATGAATGAATCACTGGAGAAAACAGCAAAGGAGGATTTTATTTCATGGTATCTTAAGTGTCTTTTTTTTTTTTTTTAAAGTGTCAGTACCAGAGAACAGACGGTGGTATCTCTTGTATTTCATTGCCCTGGAGACTAGCCATCACCTCCCAATCCCATCAAATGGTATTTTTATGTGTTCTTCATCAAGGAAGATGGATGGAGCCTTGTGGAGAGACCTATAGCTCTTCCTGGCTGGGAAGGCGTTACACCACCCTCTCTCTCCAAACGGACCTTAGCGGGCATGGTGCTAACACATCAGTACTGCTCAGCGGTTCTCATTTTATTGCAGTTGAATGTCACTCAGAATGAGCCCTGTATGTTCTAGTGGCTGTGAGCTTCTCAGTCTAGACAGCCCGAAAGCCACCAGACCCGCTGTTACCTACTTCACAGCCTCCATGCACTCAGCATCCTAGAACAGTATCCATGGAAGCAGGAGCTTCTCATGCTTCGTGTGGGCACCAAGATAAGTGTTTATTTAGGAAGACTCAATCAACTCATTCAGTCATTATGTGACAAGGAAATAATAAATCAACTGTTTCTGCTTTTAAACTATGTGGGCTTAAGAAAAAAGAAAGAAAACAGCCTTGTGGCTTTACTGTAAATATCAGCTGACCTTCGTGTCTGTTTGAAATGTCCACAGTGAGGAATTGAATCAGCCCAAGTCTGAATGGGGCGAGTTTAAGCCAAGAAGCTGTGCCTGAGTCTGTGGTGGCCGAGGGGGTGGGAAGGATCTTGAGGCGCAAAGCTGGCATTGTTTCCTTCCCTTGGCTGCTCTGGACCAGGCCAGACTCTGCCTGCCTCCAGCCACATACAGGACATTCTCTCTCCTTGATGCCCTGGTGTGTATTTTATGAAACCCACTGGCGCGTTACCCATTTCCTTAATTAGGCGGCTAGAACGCTTCCCTGTCTCAGTCTCCAAAACAAGCAAGGGACTCAGAGTGCAGAAACAAGGCTAAAAATGTATGTTTTATGTAAAGGAGACAGAGACACATTTTTAACTGGAGGCCTTGTTGGAAACTTCTTTTCCAACAAGAGTCACTGTGAACACAGACCACGTCACCAGGGTTAGGCCATCTTTAGAACTAGACCACGTTTAGCATTTGTACCCTCCATTTCAGTGGTCTTTTCCCCTGGGTAGTTCAAACGGTTAACATGCTTGGCTGCTAACCAAAAGGTTGGAGATTCAAATCCACCCAGAGGCACCTTGGAAGAAAGACCTGGTGATCTACTTCAGAAAAACCAGCCACTAAAAACCCTATGGAATGCTGTTCTCCTCTGACACACATGGGGTCACCAGGAGTTAGAGTCAACTCGATGGCAACTGGTTTTTTTGGTGTTCCACCTCTGGTTGCCACTGCGCACGCCCGCACATCCACATGTACGCGCCTGCACTTTCTTTTATTTGTTGACTGAGGTAGCCCTGCCATCCCCTGGCTACCTGGGAACCCACCTGCCCTTGAGAAGCAGACTGCCTGTCAAGACTTACTTGCTGATTCTGGCCCAACTGGGAAGAACCTGGAGCTCATCTGGCCCATGTATTAGAAACACAAAGGTGCTGGAGGCTGATCAAACTTTACCCCATAAATCTACACTTAAATACAAATAAACCCACCTTAATAATCCCTAAAAATAAATTCCCACGGGAAAGATTTCCAAGAGTCGGGACAAGCTAGAGCTAATTGTGTTGTCGATGTTAGGACCATCTAGTCGAACTTTGACTCATAGCAACCCATGAGACAGAGTAGAACTGCCCCATAGGGTTTCCTAGGCTATAATCTTCATGGGAGCAGACTGCCAGGTCCTTTTCCCGCGGAGCCAGCTGCTGGATGGATTTGAACTGCCAACATTCAGTTAGCAGTCTAGTGGTTAACCATTGCGCCGAGCTATTTGTAGGAAAGGCGATTAACATTTATTTAGGGTCTATTAATGCAACTGGCCAATATGACAATGAGGGAAAGGTGGTATTGCCATTTTGTTCTTGATGTTAGCTGCAGTAGAGTCGGCTCCCGACTCATGTTGACTCTGTGCACGACGGGATTGAACCACTGTGATCTGTCGGGTTTTCATTAGCTGATTTTTGGAAGTAGATCACCAGGCCCTTATTCCTAGTCTCTTTTAGCCTAGAAGCTCCACTGACACCTGTTCGGCATCATAGCAACAAGGAAGCCTCCACTGACAGGTAAATGGTGACTATCCTTGAAGTGCATTGGCCGGGAATCAAACCTGAGTCTTCTGCAATTTGAAAGAGCAAGGAACTGAGGAATAAAAAGGGATACTAAATGTAGTGAAGGCGGGATTTGCATGAAGGTCTTTCCAAGGTCAAAGTCTATCATCTTTCTGTTATCCCTTGAAATGTGGGGAAGAGCCTTCCTTGGGACTGCTCAAATCACTCCCACCACGGCTTTGCCAAATACGTAGACTGTGAGGATGGTGATGGGGATGTTATTACCAACTCTTATCCTTACCAGTGATTCAGCCAATCAGTCAGTCAGTGGGCCCCTGATTATGGCTCTTCCTACTGCCTGTTTCTCCAACATTAGAAATATGGTGCTGAGTGCCGTGGTGCCCCGTCCTGGTGTTTGTTCCCCTATGGATGCTGCTGCTCACCTCACGCCTCTGAGAGCCTAACTGTGGCAGCCGCTGGCTGAGGGTGACAGTCAGAAAGCTCTGGGGATCTGGATTGTTGCTAAAATGTGCAGATTTGAAACACTGCTTTAAAACCAGTAACCTGATCTACTCTTTGCTCCTCTCAACAAAGGGGCATGGCTTCCCTCCGGGTCCAAGCAAGCATACATCTAGACATGGCCACCTGGGCTGAGCTGGTGTGGAAAGGTGTTTGAGCCCTTTGGCTGCCTACTGGGGGGCTGCCCTGAGAAAATTAATTGGCTGTGATTTAGGCAACCAGAGCATTCTGTGATCAGGGATTTTGCCTGTTAGCAGAAATTTCAAAGAGACCCTCTCTGACAGTTTTACCTTTGCTCAGAAAAGCCCTTCTGTCCATGGGCGCCACCATGCCCCCTCTGCCTGGGGGACCAAAGGAAGATCGCTCTGAATCAACCTGCAGTTGAAGGCTGCCTTTGCAAAGGAAAGATGGCATCCCAGAAAAGTAGGGGATCTAGTTTTTCATTTAACTTCATCAAAGGATATCTGAAACACACCTACTGCCAAATCATAAATAATAGCTACGACATAGTCATGTGGCTCCAGGGTTAAATTATTTACATAAGCTGGGTCAGAGAAGCCGTAAGGCCTGGCTCTCAAACAGGGATGTGTCTATGTGCTTGGGTTTTTCTGACCTCCATGGGTCTGATGAAGCCGTGCTGCCAAGCTATGGGAAGCACCCCAGGCCCAACAGTTCCTGAGATGAAGCTACCATTGATGTGCAAACATCTGGCTCCCACTGTACAAACTGAAGGCTTGTCCAGTAAGGCCTGGCTCCTGACACCTGTCTGAGCCTGGCTAATTGTGAGGTGGTTGTCTGCTGGTGCCTCTGAGGCAGCCATTCAAAACTGTTTTAAAACCCGTTGCATTGACCGACTCATAGGGACCGCATAGGACAGAATTGAACTGCCCAGTAGGGTTTCCAGGCAGTGGCTAGTGGATTCGAACTGCTCATCTTTTGGTTAGCAGCCAGGCTCTTAACCACTGCATCGTCAGGGCTCCAGGTGTCTCGAAAACCTGAAAGGTTGGGATTCCTGCTGGCTTCTCAGTTCTTATTTCTTCTGAGCACTGTGATAAAGCGACACATTGACTGCTGTGCGGTTGTGAATGGTTTGGGGCCCTTTACAGCTACAGCCGTGGGTTTTAGGAGACAGACAGCTCCCGGCCTGGCCTGAAGTCTACACACTGCTGTATCACTGGCCGAGCCTCTGCACCACCTCTATTTCCTTCTGTGAAGAAGGTTTCTCTCTAGGGTCCTTTGAACTTTAGCATCCTAAAACCAGCTGCCATCGAGTTGACTCAGAGTCATGGCAACCCCCCCCCCCACCCCACCATGTGTCAGAGTACAACTGTGCTCCATAGGGTTTTCAAGGGCTGATTTTTCAAAAGTGGGGTGCCAGGTCTTTCTTCTGAGGTGCCTCCAAGTGGGCTTAAACCTCCCCTTTTGGCTAGCAGCCGAATGTGTTAACTGTTTTGTGCCACTCAGGGACTCCTTAGCATCTTAAGGAGCTTATTAATCTTTTTCTCCCCCCTCACGATTCCCTGGAGTTACCATGTTTCAGAGACAACTTATTTAGAGAGAGGTTGATGGCAGTGAGGAGAATCTGATTTAAATTAAAATACAATGATTTCTATACTTGTTCTCACTGCCTACAGAAGAAGGTTTTTTTTCTCCCTCTTACTCTTGATTTGATTCCCTTTTGCTGGGTGGAGGCTTCAAGCAGGTGATGTGAAAGGAGCTTTGTGGCAAGGCAGGGCTGCCTCCCCCCACCCCCAGCACGGGGAGTTTTGGGTGCTAGCCTGGTCTCTGGGCTGGGGGGGCAGAGGGAGTGAGTTCTGATTGCTGTCAGACCTCATGTTTGCGATGGGCTGTGTGCAACAGCCCTCTGGCTCATGGCACCTGTGTTCTCAGATACCCAGGAGCTCTCTCTGCTTCAGTTGTCTTCCCCCTGCCCCCCTGGCTTATGATGTTTATCTCAGCCCTGGGAATAGCGGGGAGGTTCTTTGGGATCTTTTCATTTTCTGAATTCTCAATGCATCTTGGGAGTAAAATTCCTGAGAGCCTCCCGGTGGCTATTTATAAACGTGCAGTTCTCTAACTAGGATTGGCAACCCTGCAATTTAGCTTTCCTCTCTGTGGTGCAAAAACCTTGCAGACTGACACCTCATCTCAAAGGCTCGCTTGGCGTCTCTGCGGACTGCAAAGGCTGAGTGCGGTGGCCTTGGCTCTGGTGCCACGTGTGGTCACTGAAGGGACACGTGACCTTGGGGACAGGGAGTGGCATGCACCTTATTGGTAGACAGAGGTGGGGAGTCAAAGCTCTCAGGGAAACCAGTGGGATTCAGCAATGAATGGCTGGGTGGTGATCACATTCATACACGTGGTGAGTCAGGCCATTATTCTTGTTGTTTGCTGTTGTGGGGTTGGCCCTGGACCCATGGTGACCCTCTGCACAGTGGAGTGAAATGCTGCCCTGTTCTGTGCCAGCCCCATGACTGATTGCGGGTCAGATTGTTGTCATCCATAGGGTTTTCGCTGGATGATTTTCAGAAGTAGATCTCCAGGCTTTTCTTCCAAGTCTGTCTTAGTCTGGAAGTTCCGCTAACACTTGTTCAGCATCACAGCAACACACAAGCCTCCACTCAGACAGGTGGTGGCTACACTTGAGGTGCATCAGCCAGGAATCGAACCTGGGACTCCCACGTGGAAGGTGAGAATTCTACCACTAAGTTACCACCACGTCCTAAACGTTAAGCTACAGCCTTGAAAATAACAACAACAACAAAAAACCCATTGTTGTTGAGTTGATTCCGACTCATAGCAACCCTAGAAGACAGAGTAGAACTGCCCCATAGGATTTCCAGTGAGCGTCTGGCGGATTCGAACTGCCGACCTTTTGGTTAGCCACCAAACTCTTAACCACTACACCACCAGGGCTTCCAAAATAACAAAGCTGTCTTTTTGTTTTTAGCAGTGAGATGAAATCCTGCAGTTAGCTACAGCACAATGGGATGAAAGGCTCCCTGCTCCTGTGCCATCCCCATAAGTGGTTGCAGATCTGACCATTGTGATCCATAGACTTCTCATTGGCTGATTTTTGGATGTAGATTGCCAGACCTTTCTTCTTAGTCTATCTTAGTCTGGAAGCTAAGTCTGAAACCTGTTCAGCATCATAGCAACAGGCAAGCCTCCACTGACAAGATGGGTGGCGGCTGCGCATGAGTCACATTGGCCGGGAATCGAACCCGGCTCTTCTGCAGAGAGGGTGAGAATTCTGCCACTGAACTGCCACTGCCCTTCCTTCTCAGGGCTAGCAGTACTACCACTGCCTCCACCAATTCTACTTCTGTGACCTTACGTTTGCTTAATGCTTTGAAGTTTAGAAAGCACTTTCAGAGAAGCTCGTTTGCTCTTCGCAGCCACCGCGTGGGGGAATTTACTGATTGTGAAACCTCGGGTGAACCATTTAACCTCTCTGAGTCTATCTGGGCTCAGAGCCCTGGCGTGTGCTTCCAGCGTTCAACTGGCCAGCCATGCTCTAACCCGTGACCTCCACTTCCAAGTATAGGACTGTCTCCCTTAGGCCACGCCCCCGCAGAAACAGGGAGAGATGGGCACAGACCGGAATGGTGGAAGCTCAGGACAGAGTCAGCCATGGTGGTGGGCTGGGGTGGGGGGGCTTGATGGCCTTAGGACCTGATGTATCTGGGTTTTAATCCCAGCTCCATAGCGGTTATGGGCAAGTCACCTAAACTCCTTTGAGCTCAGTGTTTTCATCTATAAAGTGGGCATGGTAATACTGTTTATTATCTGGAAGTTTCCAGATGCTACACGTGAAGGGCCTGGCCTAGTGCCTGGCCCACAGCAGGTGATGTGTGGATGAGAACAGATACTCTTTAAGTGTACTTGCTTAGGTTATCCCAGGTCAAATGAAGAATGGGGAAGAAGTTGCCTGTCGCCGTAGATGGGGTAAAGGATGGACTTGCAATCACGTAACCTAAAACTGTCCATAGACAAGCCCAATGAAAGAGTGAATTTAAGCTTCAGGTGCCCTTATATTGTGTCTAAACAAAGTTCCCAAGAGCTTGGTCTAAGAAGAGGGAGCTTCTTTTTCCTTCTTTTCAGAGAATAACTGAAAGTAAATAGACTAGAACGGATAGGCAGGATGGCTTCTGAGCCCCTTCCTGTTTAATTCTGTGATAGGAAGTCCATTCTGTGAATAAGCTTGTGTGGCTGGTTTGTCTAAGGGCCAGTCTCAGCTGTAGGCAGGCCCCTGGTCTGGATTTTAGGGCCTTTCTCTCCCTTTAGAGGTGGTTGTGTCTGTAGGCAGGAAGTTCAGTAGCATGACAACTTTGCCTGAGACGTCTTAGAGGTGTAACGCTTTTTGCCAAGGAGGCTCAGCTATGCTTCAGTAGCCTTGTATATTAGGCCGGTATCTCTACTGTCGCAGGTTTGCAGAAATTTTCTGCTCCATGATACAGGTATGGTTAATTAAACCCAGATAACGGCCTTCCATTTGTAGTTGTGTAGGTATAAGGAGCAGCTCTTGGCCGATGGCTTCTCCTGTCCTGTAAAACAAAGCCATGATGAGAAGGCGACCATCCTGTATCCAGGGCTCTGGGAAGCCACCATCCCTCAAACTGTGCTGAGCCACCCACAGCAGGGGTGCTAATTAATCACCAAGATTGCATTTTGCTTGTTTGCATTGTAATGTAGTAAAACGCTCTGCCTGAGCCATTAAACTGGCAGAGTGCGGAGACAGCGCGTGAGTCACGGTGATTAAGAGATGTCATGGAAGGGATGTTTAGAGTCATTGAAAATATCAGACCTTATAAGTGTGGCGCTGGTGAATGATCTTCAGTCAATGAAAACGCATATCCCCCTGCCCTGGGTGTGCCTTAGCCAAATGCCTGTTAGCTCCATGAGCAATTGGAAATCCACAAATCTTAAACAGATGCATTGAAAAGGAAAGGGGATATTCCAAAGCGGTACGGGACAGCAGGAGGTATTTATTGGGTGTTTGATCATTTTTTACTCTGGTGGCTGTGACAGTATGTCTCCTGGTGAGACACCTTGATGATGGGGGTAAGGATTAGGGCTCTGATGATGCTGGGCAGTGGGAAGACAGCCCACCGCGGCACCCTGCTGCTGCCTATCACACACACGGGGGACCCAGAATGCTTCCTTCCTCTGGCTGTTTTGTTCAGAGGCGCAGGTCAGCCCGACTGGTTATGTGGGTGTGTGCGTGTCTGTCACAGATGGAGAGACGTTGGCTTAGGTCCGTTTAGCCTGGAATTGAGAAAGTCATGTCTGTTTCGTTTGGCCTTATGCCTGTTGACCCAAACTCATGCCATATCATACAGACCCTTGTTGTTCAGGAAAACCTGCCCAGGAAACCACAGAGGCGAGGGCTGTATGAGGAAGAGGGCAACCCCGCTTTGAATTGCTTGATGATGAAGCAAGGGAAAAACATACCATTTGGATGGGGTGGGACCCCTTCCACCCAGAAGCCCAGACCCCAGAAAAAGGGTGGTGCAGGAGCGGGGCCTGGGTGATGAATGATATCCTTTGGGATCCGTCTGAGGGATGGATTTGGGAAGAGGGCAGACCCAGGCCACTCATTGCTACAGGTCTGCACCTCCCTACCCAAGACCCCGAGCAAATGTCTTCTGGAATAGCCCAGCCTGACGTTTAAGATGCCTAATCTAGACACCCTTGAGTGTGGCTGTGGGTTTCGTGGTTCTCTGTATTTGTAATGGGTATTTGGCATGTTTCTTCCTGAGCTTTCTGAGCAGAGCCAGGTGCAGTGCTAAGTTAAATAATAGTTAAGGCGTGGGTGGTGGCCGATGTTTCGAGTCCATATATGGACCCTCTCGTGGGAACAGCAGTCAAGCTGCTGAAATTCACATCTCGATGTGAGAACTAGCGAACAGGGCTGTGGGAGAATGAAGGACAGATCATTAATAGCGCACTTTTTTTACAGAGCGTTTCACAGTTTTCTGAGTGTTTTCGTAAATATTGTTCCGTTTCATCTTTAGACAATTCCGTGGAAGGCAGACAAATGATCCTCGTTGTTGGCAAGTTGACTCGGACTCATGGCAACCCCATGTGTGTCAGAGTAGAACTGAGCTCCATAGGGTTTTCAATGGCTGACTTTTTGGAAGTAGATTGCCAGGCCTTTCTTCCGAGGTACCTCTGGGTGAACTCAAACCTCCAACCTTTCAGTTAGCAGTTGAGAACATTAACTATTTGCACTACCCAGGGGCTACCCCTGTTTTATAGAAGAGGCAGAAGAAGCCCAGCAAGGGCAACATTTTGCCCAAAGATCCAGGATTAAGTCAGTGGTGGGACCGAGACTCTGAACAGTGCTTGGATTCTGTGTTGTTCCATTTAGAGGACTGCAGGACAAGAAATAAGTAAAGGAAAAATAAACCGAGACAGAATGCCAAACTACGCAAATTCCATCTCTTTTGTAAACTGTCTCCCATTAGCTAAACTAATTTGTAACCATCTCCTCCTCTGTTGAGTACCTGTAGCGCTTACTATTGGGATAATTCACTTGCCAGTAAAACAATATTGCCTTGTACCATTTTTTTGCTGTCATGAACACTGACTTTGATATTGTGGAACTTGTCAAGTGTTTATGGCCTGTCTCTCATATATTTTAGTTGCCTTGAATGCAGAGAGTCTGTTAACTTTCTGTGTGTCCACATCCCCAAAACTCTGCTTGCTTCCATCACTGCCCTGCCTGGAGAGTGCCTAGAGAAGACTGGAAACCCTTCCTGTTAAGAAAATGTGTGCTGTTTTTGTGCATTTATTTATTAGTCTTTGAATGGGACATGTATTTAAAATTTGGCTTTTCAAGCCTTAGCGTGAATGGAAGGCATTTCCAGACATTAGTCATAGACTCATAAAATGTTTGGAAGCTGAAGGCGCCTTTGGAGACCATCGAATTCAACCCCTTCATCTTACCGGGGGAAACCGAGGTTGAGAAAGGGCAAGTGGCTTGCCCTTTCCTTGTTACATAAGCTCTCCATTCTCTTGACATGAGACATTTTGATGCACTTCAATATGACACGTATTAAAATACTTGAATGAATATGTAGTATTTATTTCATCAGATCAGGGGGAGAGGCCACAGGACTCTAGAAAACAAGGTGCTCCAGCAGGACAAATTGCGGAGAAAACAGAAGGAGCCCAGCAGACCATCCACCTTAATGGGAGACGGACTGAGGGTTAAAAAAGAAACTAGCAAGCCTCAGGGCTCCCCTTGGCACTGCCGGAAAATGCCTGGGAAACATTATTACAGTGCTGGGACCTTTCCCATGAAGGTTGCCAGTTGAATTTTTCTAAGGAAGTCTTATTTAAAGAAGATCATTATTAAGATTCTGCATGTAGATAACTGAGGCTTGAAAGCTTAGAGAGGAATCACTTGCTAATTGGTTTTGTAATAGTAGAGATCAATGTCTCCGGCGACCATATTTCAGAAGCACCAGAAAGATAGTATAGTAACAGCAAGGAGCTTCTCATACCATGTAGGGGGTAGCCTGCAACTGCCTTGGGAAGCCTGGAGGTTGCTGCCTTTGAAGCCACAGTGGCCTTTCTTGGAGCCTGTGGCGGGATTTGAGGGACCCAGAGTGCAGGGTTTGGGCTACTCCACCTCTCTGCAGACAGATAAGCCGACCCAGCCAGATCAGTGCCTCATCACTTCAAAAGTTTTCAAAGGAAAAAAAAAAAAAAGCTAAGATACATAAGGAGCCCTGGTGGCATCATGGTTAAGCACTTGGCTGCTAACCGAAACACGGCTAGTGATTCGACCCCGTCCAGCAGCTCCGTGGGAGAATGACCTGGTGATCTGCTCCTGTAAGGATTACAGCCTAGAACACCCTGTGGGTCAGTTCTACTGTGTCACATAGGGTTGCTCTGAGTCTGAATTGACTTGATGGTAGCCAACAACAACAATAGCAACAAGGACACAGAAATCCTCTCGTGGGTTGGGGGGCTTAAACATGGAGGGACTGATTCCCTAACTTTTTCCCCCCCGTCAGGAGGAGCCAGGCAGGGAGTTAGCTTTTTGGGAGGTGGATTTCCATGGCCTGAGCAAAGCCAATAGTAAACTCAGTGCATTTCCTCAGAAAATCTCTCCATGAGAGACAGCACTAGAAAGGCCTATGAGCTGGGGCGTGTCAGTCCCCAACAAAACAAGACTGGGTACTCTGTCCTGCTCCCTTAGGCTGTGGGGTGGGAGAATGAGCCTTCTGAGCATCAATGCTGGGTCTTCCCGATGTCTTTCTTCTGCTGTCTACAAAAAACATCCTCACTGAAAATTCAGTGATGCTGATTGCACTTTCCATGTTGTGCCACCATTCTTGCTATCCTTTTCCAAAATATATCACCACCATTAACATAAACTCAGTGCCCCCAAACAGAAGCTCCCCCTTCTTCTGTAGTCTTTAAACTGGCAGAGTGGAGTCTGTGAGTTCTCCTGCCTGTGGCTTTTTGCCTGTTCAGTACAACTAGTTTTCCATGTGTGCTAAGCTCCTAAGTGGTGCGGTGCCTGTGTCGTGAGTGTGGGCCGTCAGAAGTGTCAGGAGACTGAGATGCTTTTGTTAGACTCAATTTCTATACATGAATCAGTGTTTCTTTAAAAGTTAACTTGCTGGCAGGGGAGCATCAAGGAAAAAGCCCACGAAAGACTCCAGGAGCCAGGGTAAAGAGCTCTTTGGCTCAGCAAGACTTCGAAATACTAGGGAGTTTCCTTTCAACCCAATGGCAACACCATCTTACCAGAGGCCTCCATTCCTGATAAGTCAACTGCTGTTCCTGCTTCTCCCCAGGTAACTCAGGTGAGCTCCCACCTAAAAGCAGAGAGCAGATTCTCCAGGAGAGAGAAGTTCAGTGTTACCCTAAACCAGCACTTTGAGCAGGTGGCCTAGTGGATTGTCTTTATAGATATTTTGGCAGTAACGAGAACTCTAGCAACTTAGGTCTATTCAGATCAAACAATATTTCCCCAGCCCAACAAGAAGCTCGAAGGTATATAAATCTTGGCTTGTTTCTACATAGTATATGGTCATGTTGACAGGAGGGAACTTACCATGCACAAAACCTTGGGTCTTACTCAAAGGATGTGATACAGTTTGGAATGGATTATCAAACCCGTTTCTCTTTCTCTCCAGTCTCACTAGTTCAGAAGGATTTTTTTCTGTGTGACCTGTGTGTTTTGTGCCTAAGAAGAGTTGACAGGCAAAGATTTTGTGTAATAGTAGCTCATTGGTAGTCCATAGACTTCTCTGCTCTTGGTAAGCTGTTTCTCCTTTGTTAATTGACATTGGTATCCAGGCACCAATGACTATGGGGTGGTCATTCTTACCCATATCCTGAAGTTTGCCTGTACATCCGTTCCCACCAAAAAGCAGACAAATAAGAGCAATAATCTATAACCCTGACGTGAGGACGATGTTAGCATGCATGGGATCACTCTAGGAAGAGCTGCAGTAAAAATGCTGACGATGAGAGTTGGCATTTGTGGAGTTACTGCTTGATGACAGGTACTGTACACTGTATAAAAAAACAGTTGCTATCGAGTCGAATCTGATCCAGGTCATAAGTTTTTCAATGACTGATTTTTTGGAAGTAGATTATCAGGCCTTTCTCTCAAGGCACCTCTGGGTGGACTTGAACTGCCAACTTTTTGGTTAGCAGCCGAGCATTAATCATTAACCACTCATAACACGCAAGGACTCCATATGCCCTGAAGTATTGTACTATGCAATGCACTGCCCGTGCATTGTTTGTGATCTTTTTAAAGCAGCTCAGATGTTTTACAGACAAGACTGAGGCCCAGAGAAGTGAAATAACCCTTTCAAGACTCATGGAACACACAGTATCCCACCCACTTTTTATGCCTCTAGAGTTCTTTGGAAAGGGATTAGCCCAATTTTAATGCATTTAGCCTCAAGGTGGGAGCCTTCTGAAGTGTGGAAACTCAAAAACCCTGAGTGGTAGCCTCATTTTTATATAGATTGAGCATTGTTTTAGGTGATGCCTCCCAGATGTGTGAATTTTCTAAACTTTTGACAGGTTTGCCTTTCTTTCTGTGAGGTAAGCTTCCTCACTATGTTTCCCAGTTACTACGTTCTTCCGAGAATGTACTTACAGTGAGAATAAGCTATTGCCAGACTTCATTCAGTCATAGTGGCCATTTTCTCCTCTATGCGGTCCAGTGCTTCCAGGTGTTACCGTCTCCCTTTTTTTCTAGCTTCTGAACAGTAAATAATGCCTTTCCAGTAAGAAATAATGCTTTGCACTAGTACTTTTCAAAAGATTAGAACTCCTATAAATTATTCTTACCCTGCATTCAATTTTAGGGCCCAAGCATTGCTTCCACGTGTAGCAGGTGGAGTGTTCCGCTGTGAACAGTTCTGCAGTACTCTAGGGCAGCTGTTTCTGCTTCTTAGCTGTTAGTACTGCTTTTGTTACAATGAAGAATACACATAGTGGTGGTAATTTTTCTGAGATTCAAATTCTTTTAGTTTTGTTTATTTTGCCTCTAAGTACTGCTTTTGCAGTGATAAAGAATGTATTGTGATAATTTTCCTGAGATTAAAAAATCCCTTGGCAGACTTCTAGCCAACATGACACCATAGACAGAAGCACCACACCGTCCCTCCACAGCAAAGACCTGAAAAACTAAGTAAAACACAGACAAACATCACTTCTGGAACCCGAAGTGTCAAATGAAGAAATAAAGAACTCAGCCAAGCACTGAATGGGATAAGAAACTCACAGGAACAGAGAGTGAGGAGAGCTACGTCCAGAGGTTCTCTATCAGCTAGCAGCACGGATCTGCCATCTTGGACTCCTTTTGGAGATCAGAGGACAGGGAGCATAGGAAAGCAGCTTCACGGAGCTCCTAGCAGGAGACAGAGCTTCCAGTAACCAGTGATATACACTTTCCCGCCCCTCATCCTCTCCCTGCTGCTCTACCTGTGAGCTTCCTGGCTGGCAGTGGTGGCTCAGCTGGCTGAGAAGTGCATCGTCCGTGCCACTTGAATTCACCCTGCCTACATCGGAGATCTGCGGATGGGAGTACAGGACAGCAGCTTCGTGAAGTTCCCAGCAGGAGACGGAGCACCCAGTAACCAGGGATATACATGTTCCTAACCCCATCCTTCTTCCCCACCCCCGCCTGCCCCCCGCAGCCTCCTCTGCTTCCTGCCAGCCCCAGTCTTTTTGCTGGGAGGCAGCTGCTTCTGCCTGAGGCCTCCTGGATTCACCTCGTCCACACTGGCCAGACCTGAGTGCCATTTGTTGCTATTTCTTTTGGTTTCATCCATGCCTCCCACCACCTCCCCGCCCACCTTCTCTCGAACACCTGGCTCCGTGTGCCATCTTTGCTTCTTCTTAAAAGGCTGTGAAGCGCTGCTCGACTGGGGAACCATCCGCCTGGCCTGAAACACCATACTGGTGGGATCCCCAGGGTGCTTTTCTTTCTTTCTTTTTTCTTTTTTTTTTTTTGCCTTGTTCTGTTCTGTTCATTTGTTTGTTTTTTCTTTTCACAGCTTGGGAGCACCTTCTAGCCAGGCTGTACTGCATGGCTTTGGAGCCACTTCTGCAGTCGGTGGGATCTCTGGGGGACAGTTCTTTTTTCTTTCTTTTTCCTCGTTCTCTTTTTTCCCTTCTGTCTTTCTTTATTTCTCAGTTTCTTGCCTCTTTGTACTTACATTCTTTTCCTGTCTCTTGTATACCTGCCACTGTGTGACATTTATACCCCCTCTTTTTTTTTTTTTTTTTTTTCCTAGTCAGGCTATACTGCACAGCCTGGGAGCCACTCAGCTTTCCTTTCTTTCTTTTCAAATTTTTATCTAGCTACTTTTTCTTCTTTTTCTCATTTTTCTCCTTTTTGTTTTGCTCCATTTCTTTGTTTCTCATCTCTCCACTCCAATGGCAAGCTCCCTTAGCACTCTTTTGTTGTTTGTTTGCTTTTGGTGCCTGCTTTTCTCTCCGCTCTCTCGTCTTTCCCATACACATATTAGGTCCATACATCACACCCACCCACCTCCTTCCTGCCTACCTGCACCATGTGCTGAACATCACACCCCTGAGCAGCACAGGCACAGCCTACTGGAACCTGCCCAGCACTGATTCTTGGCCCACCCTGTCAGCCCTAGTACGTGCCACAAACAACCTATCTCAGTCCCCCCCCCTTCAGCTGGATCTACCCTGTTGCACCATAGCTGAGCAACTGGACCTACCCATTGGACGGGGGGTGAAGAGTATCGTGACCACAGATGAACAAACGATAAAGAACACACAGCCTGCCTGCTCAGACATAACCAAATAAAACAAAAAGCAGGACAAAACAAACAGATCTGCATCCAGTAAACAAAGAAAATAACTACTGAATGTCCTGAAGACAGCAGACAATATCAAAACATTAAAAATCAGGACAGGATGGTTCCAGTAGGCGTCCAAAATAAAACACTGGATGACTTTCCAGTAGAAGAAGAGGCACTAGGACTACCTGAAAAGGAATTCAAATCTCTAATATTCAGAGCTACCCAAGAGTTAAAGCAAAAAACAGACAAAAATGAGGAAAAAAATAGGCAAATTCATGGAAAGAGCAGAAAAATTCGTGGAAAACACAGACAAAAACATGGAAGAATTCAAGAAAATAATACAGGAACAAAATGCCAAAATAAATTCACAACTAGAAATCATACAGAGACAGCAATCAGAAATTCAAAAGATAAACAACAAGATTTCATCAATGGACAACGTCATAGAAGGGCTGAGGAGCAGGTTTGAAATGATAGAAGACAAGATCAGCGAAATTGAAGACAAACATTTGGATACAACACTGTTTGAGGAAAAAATCCGAAAACAGATTGCAGATGACGAAACCCTGAGAATTATGTGGGATACAATTAAAACCAAAAATTTTTGAGTGATTGGAGTTCCAGAATAGGGGGAGAAAATGGAAAACATAGAATCATTGAAGAATTGCTGACAGAAAAATTCCCTAATATCATGAAAGATGAAAAGCTGACAATCCAGGAAGCTCAATGAACCCCGTATAAGATAAACCCTACAAGAAAATCACCAAGACATATCATAATCACACTCGCCAAAACCAAAGACAAAGAAAAAATCCTGAAAGCAGCTTGAGAAAAACAAAAAGTCACATACAGAGGAGAAACAATAAGACTAAGCTCTGATTTTTCAGCAGAAACCATGCGGGCAAGAAGACAATGGGATGACATATAAAAAATCTTGAAAGGAAAACATTGCCAATGAAGAATAATATATCCTGCAAAACTTTCATTCAAATATGATGGTTTAATTAGGACATTTCCAGATAAACAGAAATTAAGGGAATATGTAAAAAACAAACCAAACTTACAAGAATTATTAAAGGTAGTCCTTCGGTCTTTTTTTTTTTTTTTCGGTCTGAGAGCAAACAACATCAGACCACAGCCTGAATCTAGGATGTGAGATTGTACCAGCCAGATACCAACCTAGGACTATCCAAGGACTATCCAAAACCAAAAGAAATACAACAGGGAACCAGAGAGGTTAATTTGTAAATGACAACAACGTCAGAACAATAATAGAGGGAATAAATGGTGTAGATATGGAACTTTTTACACCTTTGAGAGGAAGGCAAGGTGATACCAACTGATAATAGACTGGCTCAAACCTAGGAAGATAAGCGTAAATATCGAGGTAACCACAAAAAAAAAGTTAACAAACCTACTCATAAAAATAAAGAAGAAAAAATAAAGTCTCTATAAAAACAAAAGAAATGAAAAAGAAATCCACAAACAAAAGGAATTCAATCACAAAAGGACAAATATTGTATGAGACCACTACTGTAAAACTCATGTAAAGGTTTACACATAAAAAGAAACAATTTTTGATGATTACAAGGGTGGGGAGGTGTGGGGATGAAAAAACACTAAATAGACAATAGATAAGTGGTAACTTTGATGAAGTGTAAGACAGTACACAATAATGGGGAAGCCAGCACAACTTCTACAAGGCAAGGTCATAGAAGCTCCATAGGTACATCCAAACCCCCTGAGGGACTAAATGTCTGGGCTGAGGGCTATGGGGACTGTGATCTCAGGGAACATCTAGCTCAATTGGCGTAACAGTTCATAAAGAAAAAGTTCTACATTCTAACGTGGTGAGTAGAGTCTGGGGTCTTAAAACCTTGTGAGCAGCCACCTAGGATACACCACTGGTCTCACCACTTTGGGAGCAAGGAAGAATGAAGAAAACGAAAGACACAAGGGAAAGATTAGTCCAGAGGACTAATGGACCACATCTACCATAGCCTCCACCAGACTGAGTCCAGTACAACTAGATGGTGCCCAGCTACCACCGCTGACTGCTCTGACAGGGATCACAATAGAGGGTCCTCAAACAAGCTGGAGAAAAATGTAAAATGAAACTCTAACTCAAAAAGAAGCACCAGACTTGTGGGCCTAACAGACTGGAGAAACCCTGAGAATATGGCCCCCGGACACCTTTTTAGCCCAGTAATGAAGTCACTCCTGAGGTTCCCCTCAGCCAAAGATTGGACAGGCCTAAAAAACAAAACAAGACTAAAGGGGCACACCAACTCTGGGGCAAGGACTAGAGGGCTGGAGGGGACAGAAAAGCTGGTAATGGGAAACCTAAAGCTGAGAAGGGAGAGCGTTGACCTGTCGTAGGTGGGTAACCAATGGTATTAAACAATGTGTTTATTAGCTGTTTAATGACAAACTAGTTTGTTCTGTAAACCTTCATCTAAAGTACAAAAAAAAAAAAATCCCTTGGCTTTATTTACTTGGGCTGTAAGTACTACTTTTGCAGTAAGGAAGAAACATTGTACCATGTTTTGAAAAGCTTCATGAAAAATAATAAAAAGGCTAAGAAGCACAGTAGTCAAAACAGCCTGGTATTGGTACAACAACAGGCACATAGACCAATGGGACAGAATTGAGAACCCAGATATAAATCCATCCACATATGAGCAGCTGATATTTGACAAAGGCCCAGTGTCAGTTAATTGGGGAAAAGATAGTCTTTTTAACAAATGGTGCTGGCATAACTGGAATTTGCAAAAAAATGAAACAGGACCCATACCTCATACCAAGTGGATCAAAGACCTAAACATAAAGACTAAAACGATGAAGATCATGGAAGAAAAAATAGGGACAACGTTAGGAGCCCTAATACACAAAACATTGCTAAAAATGACGAAGAGAAACCAGATAACTGGGAGCTCCTAAAAATCAAACACCTATGCTCATCTAAAGACTTCACCAAAAGAGTAAAAAGACCACCTAAAGATTGGGAAAAAATTTTCAGCTATGACATCTCTGACCAGTGCCTGATCTCTAAAATCTATATGATTCTGTTAAAACTCAACCACAAAAAGACAAACAACCCAATCAAAAAGTGGGCAAAGGATATGAACATGCATTTCACTAAAGAAGATATTCAGGCAGCTAACAGATACATGAGAAAATGCTCTCGATCATTAGCCATTAGAGAAATGCAAATTAAGACTGCGATGAGATTCCATCTCCAACAAGGCTGGCATTAATCCAAAAAACACAAAATAATAAATGTTGGAGGGGCTGCGGAGAGATTGAAACTCTTATACATTGCTGGTGGGAATGTAAAATGGTACAACCACTTTGGAAATCTATCTGGCGTTTTCTTAAAAAGGTAGAAATAGAACTACCATACCAACCCAGAAATCCCACTCCTCGGAATATACCCTAGAGAAATAAGAGCCTTTACACGAACAGATATATGCACACCCATGTTTATTGCAGCACTGTTTACAATAGCAAAAAGCTGGAAGCAACCAAGGTGTCCATCAATAGATGAATGGTTAAATAAATTGTGGTACATTCACACAATGGAATACTATGCACCGATAAAGAACAGTGACAAATCTGTGAAACATTTCATAACATGGAGGAACCTGGAAGGTATTATGCTGAGTGAAATTAGTCAAATGCAAGAGGACAAATACTGTATAAGACCACTATTATAAGTTCTTGAGAAATAGTATAAACTGAGAAGAACACATTCTTTTGTGGTTATGAGAGGGGGCAGGGAGGGAGGGTGGGAGAGGGTTATTTACGGATTAGTTAGTAGATAAGAACTACTTTAGGTGAAGGGAAGGACAATACTCAATACAGAGAAGGTCAGCTCAACTGGACTGGACCAAAAGCAAAGAAGTTTCTGGTCAGCAGAGCAAGGGGTGGGGCGGGGGGAGGTTTGGGGGCTATGGCTTAAGGGGACTTCTAAGTCAATTGGCATAATAAACTCTATTATGAAAACATTCTGCATCCCACTTTGAACTGTGGCGCTAACAAGCGGCCATCTAAGATGCATCAGTTGGTCTCAACCCACCTGGATCAAAGGAGATGAAGAACAACAAGGTCACATGACAACTATGAGCCCGAGACAGAAAGGGCCACATGAACCAGAGACTTACATCATCCTGAGACTAGAGGAACTGGATGGTGCCCGGCCACAACTGATGACTGCCCTGACAGGGAGCACAACAGAGAACCCCTGAGGGAGCAGAAGAACAGTAGGATACAGACCCCAAATTCTCATAAAAAGACCATACTTAATGGTCTGACTGAGACTAGAAGAATCCTGGCGGTCATGGTCCCCAAACCTTCTGTTGGCCCGGGACAGGAACCATTCCCGAAGACAACTCATCAGACATGGAAGGGACTGGACAATGGGTTGGAGAGAGATGCTGATGAAGAGTGAGCTACTTGTATCAGGTGGACACTTGAGACTGTGTTGGCATCTCCTGTCTGGAGGGGAGATGGGAGGGTAGAGAGGGTTAGAAACTGGCAAAACGGTCATGAAAGGAGAGACTGGAAGAAGGGAGCGGGCTGACTCATTAGGGGGAGAGTAAATGGGAGTATGTAGTAAGGTGTATATAAGCTTATATGTGACAGACTGACTTGATTTGTAAACTTTCACTTAAAGCACAATAAAAATTATTTAAAAAAAAAAGGCTAAGAAGAAAGAGAACAGAATAAAATGTATGTGCAGTCATTGCCAGGTGCCTTCATGTTTTACCTCGTTTTTCAAAATCCGAAGAAATAAAAAAACAAAAAACAATCTTATCATTGACTCATATCAGCAGGATTTATGTCATCCAGGGTCTGCTGGGACATATGGGATGCCAGATAATGGGTATCACAATCCATAACTCATAAGAAAAATTTTGAGTTGGTCCTTTAATCAGCATGTCTTCGTTAGTGAAAACACATAGTATAAACAAAAATATCAATGGAGAAAATAATTGGGTCTTGAAAGGGATAACTTGCCCAGCGGCATCTGGCTGGGAGGTGATGGAGCTGAGATTCAAATCGAGGTCCCTCTCAAGGGCCTGCATGTGCTCTAGAGAGTCAGGATATGGGTGTCTCATGCACAGCTTTTGATTCCCTTTTCTAGTCAGGAGGGCCCCCACTCCTGCTCTGGAAACCTGCTGCAGGGATTCCTGAATTCATACTGAGCCTCAGCAGGGACCCCCGGGGTGGTGGTCAAGAGGTGCCCTTCTTCCAACACCTGCTTGCCGTGAGCCATAAAACACAGATGCTGACGCCAGCCTTGTCCCTCACATGGGCTTGTTCCAAGATCAAACGAGAGATGGGATTGGTCATGTGCTGGACCAGTACGGCTGTGGGCTCCGTGTTGCCCACCACCCTTCAGAGTTTGCAGAGGATTCATTACAGCGAGGGAAAGAATAGTCAATGGTTATATTAAAGAGCCCAGTACAGTGTGGTTGCTTAACTGCGCTTCCTTCTCCCCTCCTGGGTCATTATAGGAGGGAGCAGGTCCCCAGCTTCTACCCACCTCATCTCATGCCCCAAAGAAATTAAAAGTTAATTTTGCTCAAAACAGAAAAATCCCAGGCCCTAAGGCTGAGGAGCCCTCCAGGGATTAAGCACTCAGCTGCGTTTAAACCCACCTAGCAGTTCCATTCCACAGGAGAAAGGCCTGACGAACTGCACTCAAAAAGATTACAGCCTAGAAAACCCTGTGGGGCAGTTCTACTCTGTCACACGGGGTCGCTATGAGTCGGAATAGACTCCATGGCACCTAACAACAACCGGGTTAAGAGAGAGAGAGGTCTGTTCCTTCTTGGTACTGTGGTGAGGTCAGCTTTATTTTTATTTTAAATACTAGTATGTAGTCTGGTTTGGTTATATGACTGGGTGTGTTTCAGGGGAAATAGCAAGGAAAAAAGTTAAATATCTGTGTGGCCCCCCGAAGGGAGAAGAGAGAGGTGGCCCTGGGTTAGGGAGAGGTTTGGCCAGGCTTGCCTGGGGCCTTGGGTTCCCAGAGTGTTCTGGTCACATCCTTGGATTTGGAGTGGCGTCATTGCCGATTGCGTTCATCTTGCCTTTCTCCAGCGCTCTGTATTAACTACCCTTGGGCTTATGCTGCAACGCTCGGCATAAGCCCCTCTCGCCACGTTACGCTTTCTGGAGCACAGATGCCTAAGTTGCCCTCAGAATCCTCAAGCTTTTACTGTTAGAGTTGCGACTCCATTTCTCATGACTGCAGCTTCAGCTCCATCCATGCAGGCAGTATTTACTGTTGAACATGGCCCTTGTCCTGGGACACCAGACTATGAGTTCAGCTGACTAGACTTCCAGGCTAGACCTCTAGGCCCCCACGTGGGGAATGGGGATGAAATGGAAGAAGGATTGATTAGCCTGAGGGCAGATGTCATGGCCAGTCTATCCATAGGAACCTTTTACTGTGGACTTTGGGGTCCAAATAGAATTCCTAGACAGGGCCCAGGTCAAAGTGATCATGGGCCAGCCCAGCCCCAGTTATTTCCCAGTTTTGCTTCTAAACGTTTTTCCACTCACCAGTCAACATGGACTTGATGAATTTCTCTGACTGTCCACTAAGGCCTCATCTGTAGAAGCTGAGGAGGTGCTACAAACTGTGTCCATCAGCCTCGATGGCCATTGGCAGAACCATGGGAGACATTTATAGATACCTGTAAATTCTCCTTGACTCTGTAGTGAAATCCTTTGTTTTAGTGGATGCCCCGGTGGCACAGCGGTTAATAGCTTGGCTGCTAACCAGAAGGTCTGCAGTTCAAATCCACCAGCCATTCCTTGGAAACCCTATGGGGCAGTTCTACTCTATCCTGTGGGGTCACTATGAGTCAAAAAACAACTTGACGGCACCTAACAGGAACAACAAACTCATTTCAAACTGAGTTTTTCTACCAGTGGCTTTAGTCAGCCCGAAACTTCCCCGAGGGAGGAGACCAGGGAGCCTATGCCCCTCCCCAGTGCCTCACTCCTAGTAGGTACTCGGTAAATAAAAAGTTTACTAAATTTGTTGAATAAATGGAGTCTCAAGACCAGTGCCACGCTTTATTAATAAGATCTCAAGGCACAATTTAAAAACCAGGGCATGTGGGCTGCAAGTTGGAAATCAGGACTCTGGGTTGTAGTGGAGTTTAAAATGGAAAGGATAACAGCTACTCACATTAAGCCCTTGTAAGTACCAGATGTTTTCCTAAGGGCTTTCTGTGTATTACTCATTTCATCCCCTCATAAGCCCCATGAGGTTAGCACTCTCACTGCTATCAGAGAGGTTGAGGAACTTGTTGGGTGTCACAAAGCTGGTACTCAAATCCAAGTGTGAACCTACATGTGACAGACTGATTGGAATCGTAAATGTTCACTTGAAGCTTAATAAAAATTAAAAAAAAAAAAATCCAAGTGTGACCCAGAGCCTGGGCTCTAACTGCCATGCTTAATCTCTTTACCAGTCCAATTCCTGCCGAGTCAGTTCCGACTCACGGAGACCCTATGTATGTCAGAGTAGAACTGTGCTCCATACGGTTTTCAGTGGCTGATTTTTTGGAAGTAGATCCCCGGGCCTTTCACCCCAGGTGCCTGGGGCAAACTTAAGCCTCCAACCTTTCAGTTAGCCCCCAAGCATGTTAACCATTTGCACCACCCAGAGACTCCTTATTCTCTATAGGCTTTTCTGAAATGCAGTGTTTCTCCATATTTGGTTTGTCAGTACATGGCAGGATATTTCCTAAACATATTATAGATTGAATTGTATCCCCCAAAAATGTATGTCAAATTGGCTAGGCCATGATTGCCAGTATTGTGATTGCTCACCATTCTGTGATCTGATGTGATTTTCCTATGTGTTGTAAATCCTATCTCTGTGATGTTAGTGAAACAGGATTAGAGGCAGCTAATGAGGCAGGACTCAGTCTATATAGCATTAGATTGTATCTTGAGTCAATCTCTTTTGAGATACAAAAGAGAGAAGCGAACAGAGAGGGACCTCCTACCACCAAAAAAGAAGCACTGGGAGTGGAGAGCGTTCTTTGGACCGGGTGTCCCTGTGTGGAGAAGCTCCTAGACCAGGGGAAGGTTGATGACAAGGACCTTCCCCCAGAGCTGACAGATAGAGAAAGCCTTCCCCTGGAGCTGTCGCCCTGAATTCAGACTTCTAGCCTCCTAGACTGCAAGAAAATAAATTTCTATTTGTTAAAGCTCTCCACTTGTGGTGTTTCTGTTATAGCAGCACTAGGTAACTAAGACACATGTCAAACTTCCTGGGAAAATTCTTCTTGTAAAAAATCTAGAGTTTTTTTTTTTTTTTTTGAGGGGAAGGGTAGGTACATCATGGATTGTTGTTGTTATGTGCCTTTGAATTAGTTCTGACTCATTGTGACTCTATAGGACAGAGTAGAACTACCCTGTAGGGTTTCTTATTTTTTTTTTAATCTATGGAAGCAGATAACCAGGAATTCTCTTCCATGGAGCGGCTGGTAGGTTTGAACCTCTGACCTTTCAGTTAGCAGCTGAACACTTAACCATTGCCCACCAGGGCTCCTTACATCACGGATAGTCTCATGTTTTGCTTTTGAGACACCACTCAGTTTGAGGAACTGTGACCCATTAGGCTGACACACAGAAAGAAAGCCTGCTTCCAGGGCTGGTTTAGTGCGTATTCCAGGGACTAGGCAATTTGTACTCTCGCTCTTTTGCTTTCTAAAATGGCTTGTTTTTCTTTATTGTTGCTATGGATTGAATTGTACCCCCCCCCAAAAAAGAAAGTGTGTCAACTTGGCTAGGCCATGATTCCCAATATTGTGTGGTTGTCCTCCATTTTGTGATCTGATGTGATTGTCCTATGTGTTGTAAATCCTACCTTCTGTGATGTTAATGAGGCAGGATTACAGGCAGTTATATTAACAATGTAGGACTCAATCTACAGGATTAGGTTGTATCTTGAGTTACTGTCTTTTGAGATATGAAAGAGAGAAGTGAGCAGAGATGAGAGGGACCTCAAACCACCAAGAAAGAAGAGCCAGGAGTAGAGTGTGTCATTTGGGCCTGGAGTCCTTGCACTGAGAAACTCCTAGACCTGAGGGAAGATTGATGACAAGGACCTTCCCCCAGAGCTGACACAGAGAGAAAGCCTTTCCCTGGAGCTGGCACCCTGAATTTGGACTTCTAACTTCCTAGACTGTGAGAGAATAAATTTGTTTGTTAAAGCCATCAACTTACGGTATTTCCATTATAGCAGCACTAGGTAACTAAGACAATTATTATTAAAAAAGAACATTTAATAAAGCCATGAGGCCATTTAGTGGAAATGGAGACACAGAGAACAGCTATGCATTAGAATTTAAAAAGCCGAAGGAGGAAAGAGGCTGAGGTAACGATCTGTGGCGAAGAAAGGCCTGATGAGCTATTCTGAAAATCCGTCCCTGTGGATCACAAGGGTGTTATCCGTAACTGATCGTGGGGATGCCACAGGACTATGCAGTGTTTCATATTGCTGTGCATGGGATTGACACGAGTCAGGGACTGACTCCATAGCAGCTAACAAGAACAACAAAACTATCTATGGTAGCTTGTGGGATGTGCTCACCAACTGCTGAAAAGTCATGAGATTTGAAAAACAAACAAAATACCATAAAATTGACCTTGCCTAGTCCCCTTTCTCTTTGTATAATTAAAATCTCTGAAAATCAGATTGTGGAAACAATTATTATAATTCTAAAAATAAGCCAGATACTAACATTGAGCGTAGGAAAATACTGCCTTGTGCTGGCAGAAATAACACAGCGCTGAGATAGTCTGGATTCTACCCACAAGCACTTGGTTTTCTTCAGCTATGAAGCGAGCAGGCTCTTTTAGGCCAGTAGGCTCAGACTGGGTCCCTGAAAACCCAGGGCTTGTTACAGGCAGGAAGAGACCCCTGTTTCAGAGAGATCAAGGCAATCTCTGTGTTTACCTTCGGTGAGGTTGCCTACGAGAAACCAGCATGCGTCTGTGCTTTGGGATGAATGTATAGCCACTCAGGGTAATAACTGCAGTTATCTGATTATTGTCAGAGCTCTGATTAGCAGCTGCAGGGTTTTTTATCAATAAAATGAAAAATATTTAATAAAAGAGATTTTTCGTAGAGAATCTTTTAATGTGTGGGATCCTTGGAAGGCTGTGGGAATACTAAGAGGTCCGTGGTGGATGAGGAGTACAGAATCACTGACCCAGATCACGAAGACTTCTTCCAGCTTGAAGGGTGTTGAAGTCTGAAGCATTTAGGGGGTGGAAAGAAAGTTGAAATGACCCACTGACCCCCGGAGAAATTTGTAGGAGGACGGAAGTTTTGCTTGTGTGTGTGTGTGTGTGTGTGAGACAGGAAATCCATTCCGAACATCTGATTAGAGGCTTGCCCGAAGCTGGAGTGTCCTTCTGACATGATGAGACTTATTCCTGTCTAGAGGAAATGTCAAGGGACACCTACATTTGGAAATGTCTCCATTGAGGCCTCCTTAATTTGTCCTTTCTCATTGCCTCTGGCTCTCATCGCTCTCCGAAATAGAATGAAATCCTTTAACTACTGTTGACACTGTGCCCAGTGCTCAGCACAAAGCGCAGTGCTCTGGGTGAGCCCTGAATGAGCCAGAGCTGGTGTGCCCCCAAAGCCCAGGTCAGGCCTTCACGCTAAAACAGCTAGCTTCAGTGCTAATGCTAAGCAACGAAGTCAGAAGATTGTCTGTTTCATGCTTTCCCTTCCCGAGGTTAAATGGCCCCAAGCTTTCTTACTTCGTTAGCACTGTGCTAAGAAAAGAATGTGTGTATACTTGCGTGTGTGTTCGTGTGTGTGCATGTACGTGTGCATGTGAGAGAGAGAAAATGAACCAGAGAGAGATTTATCCCAAATTATTTAAGCATCCTCCAGATATTCAGACCAATGATACAAACAACCTCTCTGTTAAGGACAGGGGTGATTGATGCCCACTAAGCAGTAAAGGGGAAACCTGATGGCACAGTGGTTAAGAGCTCAGGTTGCTAACCAAAAGGTCAGCAGTTCGAATCCCCCCGCCGCTCTTTGGAAACCCTGTGGGGCAGTTCTCCTCTGTCCTCTAGGGTCACTATGAGTTGGAATCAACTCGATGGCAACAGATTTAAGCAGTAAAAGATATTATCTGTAAGCTGATTTGCTTAAAACTGTTTGTAAGCAGCAGCTTTTAGTTTGCAAAACTACGAAATCTTTGAGACTTAAAAATTAAAAAAAAAAAAAAACCCCTAGCTATAGATAGACATTGGTA
Source organism: Elephas maximus indicus (assembly GCF_024166365.1). Classification (NCBI taxonomy): domain Eukaryota; kingdom Metazoa; phylum Chordata; class Mammalia; order Proboscidea; family Elephantidae; genus Elephas; species Elephas maximus. The sequence continues at coordinate 76,427,886 of NC_064835.1, read as the reverse complement.
TAAGCATTTATCGATAATGAAGTATATCATGCAGAAAAATGCCCCGTATTCATCAGCTCTCTGATGGTGGTCTCTCGCACTGGTTGACTAATCAGCAAGGGAGTTGGAAAAACTGGGGTCCCCTCCCTCCCATTAGTTATTTTCCCTGTACGTGCTGAGAAACTTTTTTTTTTTTTAAAGCAATCTACCTCCCTCCAATAGGAAATACATGTCAAGGCAAACAATGAAACCAGAAAGAGCTTCCTGTTAGATTTGCAGTCGGGAGTCACCAGTCAGGGAAAAGGGCGGTATCCAAATACAGGCATAACTAGCTTACAGCAAACCCAAACAAACCTCAAAGATAATAACTGTTCAGTTTGTAAAAGTGCTGATCATGCCAGAAGAAAGAAACAGATGACAAAAAAGAAATTTCCACTGCCCTCACTCAGAGAAAATCTTGTTCCTGGACTCCTTTTTATAAAAACAAAAATCGATATTTCTAAGATAAAGATGAAAAAGCATCTGGCTTTTGTGCTTACCTGGTTTTATTAGCTTCATTCCCTTTCAGCAGAATCTTAGAAAGTTCTTTGTCTAATGAGGGAGCTGCTGTGGATTTGATGGACCCAGTGAGGGGCCTCAGAATGAGGACACCGGTTTTGTCCAGGGCTTCTTAGCACCCACGTTGTAATGGCCGTGACTCCCAAATCTGGGAGGCAGGAAGCCCATTTATAGGTCTCTTTTCTTCCTGGACTTGCTTCCATACTTAATTTTTTTAAAAAGCATCATCACTGTGTTTAGGAGAGAGCCAAGTAGAACATCCAGCCATGTTTCTTTCCAAGGAGGCTCTGAGTTGAATTCCTGGGCAAGCCAGGACCAGCTGAGATGGTCTCCTCAGACTTCATGTCCTGAAGGGCTTCCTCTAAGGAGGCTGCGGTGGGGTTGGGAGGATGGAGCGGCTGGAACCATGCTTCCTTGCTTCCCAGAGAGAAGACTTATTGAGCTCCTCAAACCTTCAGTCCTTGCCACAGTTGTGTGGTCACGCTGGTGTCCTCCCTAAGGGGCCTGTCACACTCTAACTGAGTCTTCATGGGTGTATGTGGTCCTGGTGACCTACCGTTGTAGGCCAGCTGCTCCCTCCTAACTGCCTCTGATGAGACAACGTTCTCCTGTCTCCTTATGCTCTGTAAGTGTCTGGGAAAACCAGAAGCTCCTTCACCTCAGCCCCTGTCAGCAGCTGCCAAGGGGATGGCAGGGTCCATTTGTTTCCAGTCTTCGTGGTTTCTGTGTCTGCCCCTGACTTGGGGTCAATTGGTGGGGCCAGTTCACATAAACCTTGAACTCTGGCTACTGGGCTGTGAGAGTGGATTGGTTGCAACCGGCAAATTCTCAATTTCTTTCTCAGCTTCTAGCTAGAGCAGAGGTTCCCACTCTGAATCCTAATATGCCACCAAGTTTGAGAACCACTGAGCTAAGGGCATGCCCTCAACTGTGTAGAATCCTCTGAGGGGAGCACAAAGACTGGCAAATGGAACTTCTCCAGCTGTCCCTCCTCTTGGTGCAGCAGCCAGCCCTGGCTGCATGTTAGAATCATCTGAGGAGCCTCTTAGGTTCCTGACACCTAAGCTGTACCTCAGGCAGGTTAAATTGGGACCTGTGAGGGTAGGACCCAGGCAGAGTAGGTTTTGAAGCTTCCCAGGTGGTTCCATATCAGCAGGTTGGGAATCACTATCCTAGATGTTCTCACACCAGCGTGGCCATTGTTCAAGGCTCTTGTGAAACTTACCTGAGCTCTGGTTCAGGTGTGTGTTCTATGACTTAGTACAGTATGGAGCCTCCCTTGGTGCCTATCCTGCACTCTGGGGCCCCTCTCCTCCCCTGGTTTCCAGGCTTGGCTGTAACTAGCTCAAGTGAGCTCTACTAGGCCTGCGCGACAGGGTCAACCTTCCCTGTGAGCTTTTCCTGGTGAGCAGACATCCCTGGTGCCGTGTTCTTCTCTTCGGTCCCCTGTTTGGACACCAGCGAGGAAGCTGCCCTTCTGGGCTGGGCTGCCTATGGGCTCGTAGAGATCTAGACTCTCTGTCTTCAATCCAGAGTCAAGGTGTGATGGATGACAAGAGCTTGGAGGGACAGCTTCAGAGAATCAAACTTCCTCTGCTACTAATGTCTGCTGATTTTTATGATGTTAGAAAGGATGGAGGGAAAGTAGTCAGCTGGGATAGATTCATCTTCCCCAAGTGATTTTGAGATGGAATTGAAAACCCTGAGTCCTGATCCTTGAAGTCTCTTCTCTTTTCTTTTCAGAAGAATGTCCGCTGATGACTTCTTAAGCCATAAAACGTGCAATCATATTGGAGATGCTCATAGAAAGCTCAGTCTCCAGGTTACAGATATTTTTTTTTCAACCTGCAGGATCTTATTACCTTACATTTGCACATGGTGCAAGGGCTGCCTTTGGAATCTTTGCAATAAGTGGGTGAGGAAGAATGAGTACATGGGGTCAGGTCTACGTGGAGGGTGGAGGACTTAAAGGGAGTGGTTTTCTCTTTAACTGTGGTCCTGGGAGAGGTTAATGTGGAAGGAATCAGATTCCTAAGTTCTTGTTCATAATTTTTTGACAATGATAGAGAATGACTGTCACCAAATCAAGAATAATGGCGTGGAGATCGGATAACCTTGCCGCTCCCTTGGGGAATACAGAGGGAAGGCCTCCAACAAAATATTGCTATTTCTAGAAAACACTGCTCTGCTGAAAGTGTCATTCTGGGGTTTTCTTTTTCAGGTTGCCAAGTACAACTGGAGCCCTGGTAGCACAGTGGTTAAAAGCTATAGCTGCTAACCAAAAGGGAGGCAGTTCAAATCCACCAGCCGCTCCTTGAAAATCTTATGGGGCAGTTCTACTCTGTTCTGTAGGGTCACTGTGAGTCGGAATTGACTTGAGGGCAACTGGTTTTTGTTTTTGTTTTAAGTATAACTATTTCCTCTTCTTAACCCCTTCAAAAATCTAGTTCCCTCTTTCTTCCGATTTTAAGCACTAGAGAAAAGTAGTTGCCAGAATACTTGTCCATTTGAGGCATTGAGACTAAGCCTCAAGAAAACTCACTTGTTCCAGCATTTATTAATTACATCAGTCTTCAGTCCCACGGTCCCGCTGCAAAAAAAAAAAAAAGGAAAATGTAACTAGCACTAATAAGCTGGTTGTGTGGAGAATTCCTGGCTGCACAGAAAATTAATGAAGCATTAGAAAAGGGGATGTGATGAAATGCTTAATAGATTATGGATTGAAACTGTTGAAGGACCCAGATCTGTCAGGCACTGAATGAAGTCAACTGCTGTGAGCCCAGCAGACATATTTTCCCAGTGAGTCAGTTTCTTGCCCAGAGCAGCTGAGCCCTGGGCTAGGGAGCCAAGCCTTTCTTCTGGCCCCTTCCTCCCTGCTCACTCCACAGTCTCGGCCCCACCTGAAATCCCCGAGCTTAGTCTGGTTTGAATTAAAGATCAGCAGATTGAGGCCATTTACAGCTAGACAAAAGGAAGACCTGTGGAGGGAGACTGTTGATGACGAAGCATGGGTGAAACTGCTGTGTGTCCTTTGTAAGGGGAGTCCGTGGTCACCCATTACATATGGAAAACAGCCCTCTTGGAAAGCTGGGAGCGTGTTTCCAGGAATGGAAACGTCACTCTTCAGAAAGCAGTCACCTCTGCAGTGCCTTCTGTCCATGCTCACCCCCGTGGAAGGGTAGCTGGAGCCCTTCAACAGTCCTGCCCTGGGTGGTCATGAATCCCTGCTATAGGACGAATGGGCCCTGAGAATGGCCAAGGCTGCCACAAGAGAAGGGGGGCTTTCGTCTTTCTTCTACTGCTTGACCCAGGACGAAGAGGCATGTGACTTACCTGGCCAAACTGTTGAGGAAGACTCCATCCCTTCTCTGTGACCGGTAGCCATAGCCCAGGGTGGTATAACAGCAAGTCAATGAAAGCGGGGATGTGGCAATTCACGGGAAAAGCATGGTATGCTAAACAAACATAAGAGTCTCAGCGCTCTCTCCAGGCTATGTAGACTGGTGTCTGGAGTGTACTTCGGGGATCATTCCCAATTTTCTGACTTTGTTCCTGCTCTTACTCAGTGTTACCTTTCTCTAGTTGAGGGTGCTGTGCCAGGCCCTGGGCACCCAGGACAGACAAACTCCAGAACAAACAAAAGTTACATCAAAAGAACTTTGCTAGAATCTTGTGATGAAGGAAGCTGTGTACTGAGACTTATCCCGTGGCACCTGTCCCTGTGCGCCAGCCTCAGAGGGGAGTGTAGGAGGGGAGAGAAGACCGGCGCTGGCCTGCTTATGGCTTACTTTATCCGGTCTTGGAATCACAATTACTTTTAAAATTTTTATTCAGCGTTTTGGCCACTGCTTATTGGGCATATACTGTCTTAATTATAAGTTAATGAAACTGTAAGTTAATCTCCACTTTCTTCCTGTCCACCTCAAATATCCAATTCGGGAGCTTGGAGAAGCCAGAAAGCCTGAGCTAAGAAATACCAAGTGGTGTCTCTTGTCTCCCGAGATTGTTTGATAATAATAATAATAGTAATCACTGTCATCATCAAGTTTTGTCAACTTGAAATGGAAAAGTGGCAATAAACCAAGAATGAACTCTTCCAGAAACTCTGTCTCCAACACCGAGTCGTCCTTCCCTATTTGGTGTGATATTTGTAGACTTCTGTTTTTTAGATCCTATCTTCAGAGACACTTAACCTATCTCATGAGGAACTGCAGTAGATGTGCTGAGCAAACTTAAAACAAAAAGCTCAAAAGCATGGAGTGAAAACTTTCAGCATTTAGCTTTTTGGAATAAGAGCCTCCCCCACTCCAAAAAAAGCATTCAGACTATATTGCTCTATCCTTTCTGTTAAATCAACTTAAATGTTTTATATCAGCCAACACTAAATCATTCAGGGAGAGAGAGTTCTCTGGATACCCTCAAACGAGATCACAAATTGATAGTTCAAATCATAACTATGGCATCCCACCAGGACTCCCAGGAGGGAGGGCGTAATTCAAAAAATGGGGTGGGACAGAGATTCCTAGAATTCGTTGGAGTCACTATCATCAAAAAACATGATGGAAGCGCTGCTATGTCATTTTAGTACTGAGGCCCTTCCTCAATGCTAATTTCTTTGTCTGGACAGCAAATCATGTGTGACCTGTGACCTTTTACTTCATTGGATTTCTTTGGCATCAATATTGAAATCCAACATTTAGCTTGAAAAAAGAAAAACCAAACCTGTTGCCGTTCAGTAGATTCTGACTCATAGCAACCCTATAGGACAGAGGAGAACTGCCCCAGAGGGCTTCTAAGGAGCGGCTGGTGGATTTGAACTGCTGACCTTTTGGGTAGCAGCGTGAGCCCTTAACCACTGCACCACCAAGGCTCCATGTTAGGTTACTATCCCTAAAATGCTGTGCAAATCTGAACTGAATATGTTTATTCTGTAGCTTGATTATTGAAAATGGCTGGGACAAGCCAAAGGAAACTGAAGTCCTAGCTTGACCTATAGTTATAATCATCGTTACTCACACATATTCTCATCTCTGTATTCTCTTTGTCATGGTGGCGATTGGTAATTTTCAGATTGTAGTATCTCAGGTGTATCTGGTGTGGATGAGTTAACTCAACACTACTGACTGTGTGGTGCAGTGGTGCTATCCTGGCCCAGCCCCTCGTGTCATGGATTTTGCTCCATGTGGCAGTCCCATATGTTTAGCTTCCTCTGGCCAGCCTGTTTGGACTGATAGAGGGGGCCATCCCTGGTCTGAAGAATAAGACTCACGTGGATCAGAACCATAGAACCGACCTCCAGCTGATTGATTGTCTGACAGTTTTTTTCTGTCCAGCAAAATTTCTAGTAATTTTTGAACCAAAAGCAGCTTCTTGGAGTTGGTAGCTACACATTTTGTGAGAAATGCTGCCTCTGAAATGTAAGAGCTTCTGGAGAATGGAACCCAGAAGAACTATTAAAAAAAAAAACCCTGTTGCTGTCAAGTCGATTCCGACTCATAGTGACTCTGTAGGACAGAATAGAACTGCCCCATAGAGTTTCCAAGGAGCACTTGGTGGATTCGTACTGCCAACCTTTTGGTTAGTAGCCACCACTATGCCACCGGGGTTTCCAAGAAGAATTATAACAACAGCGAAATTGTGCTGGGCTATCCTGTGAAAGATCCAGATGAAGAAACCTGTCTGAGCAGACTCACTAGAGCCTAATCGCCCAGCTTGGCTCTCCACTGCAGTTAGCTCTCACTGCCTGTGTGTGTGGTGCAGTTAGGGGTAAAGATGCCATCTCTGCTTTCAGAAGCCGATACCACCTCTCCAGGATAAACATGTTATACACAATAGCTAGTTATTCTTTTTTCTTTTCTTTTCTTTTCTTTTAATGATGATGTGTACTTAGGCTGAAAGGAACTTTTGTACCCTTGGGAATCCTGCTGCAAGTGAATAAAAGGCACGCTTTTAGGCATAAATATAGTTCCTGACAGCTCTCCTTGACCATCAGTCTTTAGTATTCATGGAAATGATTCAGGCTGACCTGTCTGTGGTCTGTGAAGGGATGAAAGGGCCACGGTGACACCCTGTTGGCAGCGGGGCAGGGGGGGTACCCCAAGATCTTGAGGCAGTTGTAGAACTTGTGGGGGAGGATGGGTGTTTGAGAGGACCATGACTCAGAATAAATGCATCTCAAGAAGAGTGACTCCGAATGCTATGGCACCTGGCATAACATCAGGTTTGTGCTCATGGGTCTCCACTCTTGCTTTCCATTGGTTACCTTTCTTTAATATTCCCAGAACCAGGGCTTGCTCACCTTCAGAGTGCAATTTCAGTATTATGCCAAGACAACTTCCCAGCATCCTCAGTTAGGAGTCACAAAAGGCCCATTTTTTCCACTTGGTTGCTACGAGTTGGAATCGACTCTCCGGAAACTGGTTGGTTGGTGGGGTTAAGCTACTAGAAGAAATTAAATGAGAAAAAGAAAATGGCTACTTTTTAAAAATTGGTTTTAATTTCTCCAATGTGTTAGAGACCAATACAATGTCAAATAGAAGTTGTTTACCGAGTGTTTAGGGTTGAAGAAATATTAGTTCTTGATGACCATATGGATGACATAGGACAAATTGTTTAATCTTCTATATGTGATGTGAAGGCATGGCCCATTAACTAGCAAGATTATAGTCCTGCCTTAAAGATTATTACATGCTTGTTATCCTTTGGAAACCCTGGTGGCATAGTGGTTAAGTGCTAGGGTTGCCAACCAAAAACGTCACCGGTTTGAATCCATCAGGTGCTCCTTGGAAACTCTAGGGAATATTTCTACACTGTCCTATAGGGTCGCTATGAGTCGGAATCGACTTGACAGTAGTGGGTTTTGTTTTCATTTAGTGCCACCTGTCAGCGCAGGGGAAGGCCAACACCTGCTGAGTATGATAGGAGCAGGTGGGCACAGGACCCTTAGACAGAGTGTTTCCTGGGCTTATCTGGAAGGAGTGTGTCCATGGGGCAGCTGCAGGTGTCACCGAGGCAGGAAAGCTCTGAATCATGGATGAAGAAGAGCAAGATCATAAAAGGGACATCCAGCTTCATGTCTACCCGGAGGAGGCATGCTGAATCTTTGAGTGTGTCTGAATTTTTGGCAGGTAATAATTTTTTTTTTAATAGGGTTTTTGCTTTCTGCCTCCTTCCTCAAATCATACCCTCAGAGTCTAGAGGTACATATATATACCCGTTGTAAACACAAATTCTACTCCCAGAGTCCAGAGGTACATATGTGTACCAAATAAAATTTTCAAAATTTGTATTTTTCCTGCCAAAAATCCAGTGATTCAGCACCACCTCATACAATACCCTGTAAAAAAAAAAAAAAACAACAGTGATTTGCAGCACGTGCCTGTTTTTTCTGTTTTATACTGTTGTGTAGGGTCCTGCCTGCCTGCTTCTCAATGAATCCCGGAGGTATGGAAAGTAAAAGATAGCTATATACACCACCAGTAGGGAAAGCGCTTTGGATAATCCTCAAGAACATGGTCGTTGCTCCTTGCTGAAATACAGTGTGCCCTCAGGTGCTGCCAAGTTAGACGAACATTTACCCTACTCTATTCTTCTCCTGAAAAGTGGAAAAGATTTGGGACATTCCAGGAGAAATCAGATAATGAAATTTAATTGTATGTATCTGCAATAATGGAAACCCTGGTGGCGTAGTGGTTAACTGCTACAGCTGCTAACCTAAAGGTCGGCAGTTCGAATCCACCAGGCGCTCCTTGGAAACTCTATGGGGCAATTCTACTCTGTCCTTTAGGGTCGCTATGAGTCAGAATTGACTCGATGGCAACAGGTTTGGTCTGGGTTTAGCTGCGATAATATTGGGAACCATGGTGACGTAGTGGTTAAGAGCTACAGCTGCTAACCGAAAGATCGTCAGTTTGAATCTACCAGGTGCTCCTTGGAAACTCTATGGGGCAGTTCTACTCTATCGTATAGGGTTGCTATGAGTCAGCATTGACTCGACGGCAATGGGTTTTGTTTTGTTTTGGGTGACAATATTGGTAAATCTCTTAGAACTGTACCTGCCTATAGCGAGTGAGATCTCTATGTTTGTTAACATGATCTGAAGAGGGCTCCATGGTTCCTGTTTACTTCAACAGACACAGAAGGTCTACTGTTGGCCAGAGTTGGCAAGTGGGGCTGCATCTATAAAGAACAGATGATGGCCCCTACCCTCTTGGGTTTCTATGGGCTGTGTGGAAACTATTTTGTTTCTCACTGATTTTGGACATTATTTGCTTATTCTTGGTTCAGATGACCAAGGCAACTAGACATCTTAAAAGTAAACATGTAATTCATTGGTAAGCACTCAAACTGTAACCTGTTTCTATCCTATCCCACCCTTTGCCTGTCTATGAGGCAAAGATGGTTGCTATTTCTAAATTCATGAATTAGCCAAGGTTGTCCGGGTGCTTGATTAGCTTAGTCTTATAAAAAGAGTCAATTCTCCATTTAGCTGTTTGCCAACCTCCCCTTCTCCTCTAATATAACCACTTAATGCTTCGCCTCACCAATAATAGTTAATGGAGCGAGGCATGAGTTAGAGGGAGGTGAAGGGTTCAGGGGGGAACTGGTAATATGATCTAGGCTTTTCCCTTCAAGGTCAGTTGGCTTTTTAAGTTCACTCTAGGTTTATGAAGAGCAAAATTCATTATAGTCTGACATTATTTGGCTGCTGTTATGGAGCGGATTTATAGCCCAAGTCAAGTATGACTAGGTGTGGGAAGACAAAACTTCCATTCTATTTGACATTCATGGCCGGCCCGGTGTTTTCATTCTGTGGAGAATTTCGTGGTTTGGTTGTCAGAGAGTAACTCAACAGCTCTTCATTCGAGATGGCGTCTCCCCTCCCAAGGGGTGTAGTGACTCTGAGCTGGAGATGGTTGAAGACATCCTTTGGCAGAACCTGACAAAGATTAGAGTTAGGAAGCCCTTGGTTCTCCGCGATTGTTGTTCTCACTCTAAAGAAGCAGCCGTTCAGCTTAAAACTAGAGAAAATACTAATACTTTCCCACATTACTTTTCATGGTAATATGAACATCCCTGTTGTTGTTGTTGTTAGGCCCCATTGAGTTGGTTCTGACTCATAGCAACCCTGTGCACAACAGAATGAAACATTGCCTGGTCCTACGCCATCCTCATAATCGTTGGTATACCTGAGCCCATTGTTTTGGCCACCATGTCAATCTTTCTCATTGAGAGTCTTCTCTTTTAACTCTCACACCTTGTCATTGTTGTTGTTGTTAGGTGCCATTGAGTCGGTTCCAACTCACAGTGACCCTATCCACAACAGAACGAAACACTGCCCAGTCCTGCACCATCCTTGCAGTCGTTGTTATGCCTGAGCTCATTGTTGCAGCCACTGTGTCAATCCACCTTGTTGAGGGTCTTCCTCTTTTCCGCTGACCCTGTACTTTGCCAAGCATGATGTCCTTCTCCAGAGACTGATCCCTCCTGACAACATGTCCAAAGTATGTAAGACGCCGTCTGGCCATCCTTGCTTCTAAGGAGCGTTCTGGCTATACTTCTTCTAAGGCAGATTTGTTCATTCTTTTGGCAGTCCATGGTATATTCAATATTCTTCACCAACACCACAATTCACAGGCGTCAATTCTTCTTCGGTCTTCCTTATTCATTGTCCAGCTTTCACATGCATATGATGTGATTGGAAATACCATGGCTTGGGTCAGGCGCGCCTTAGTCCTCAAGGTGATATCTTTGCTCTTCAACACTTTGAAGAGGTCCTTTGCAGCATATTTACCCAATGCAATGCGTCTTTTGATTTCTTGACTGCTGCTTCCACGGCTGTTGATTGTGGATCCAAGTAAAATGAAATCCTTGACAACTTCAATCTTTTCTCCGTTTATCATGATGTTGCTCATTGGTTCAGTTGTGAGGATTTTTGTTTTCTTTATGTTGAGATGCAATCCATACTGAAGGCTGTGGTCTTTGATCTTCATTAGTAAGTGCTTCAAGTCCTCTTCACTTTCAGCAAGCAAGGTTGTGTCATCTGCATAATGCAGGTTGTTAATGAGTCTTCCTCCAATCCTGATGCCCTGTTCTTCTTCATATAGTCCAGCTTCTCGGATTATTTGCTCACACCTTAGAAAAAGAAAAAATCATTTGCCTATATGGGATTAGATGTTTGGGATATGAATGGCACTGATGGCAAACGTGTATCTCTTAATAAAAATAGCAGTTGTATTAGGGCAAACCTGGCGGTTACAGCCTGAGAATGAATATCAAGGTCCAGGCTCATTTGAAGATTATGGAGGATCATCTGTGGACCTAGGGAGGACTTGATTGATACATATATGTCCAGTTATTGGTTGAGACATATAGGGCCTTGTTTATACTGCTTAGCGACTTCATGAATTTGTGCCTCATTTTCTCCATCTCCAAAGTGGATGTAGCAACTGAAGAAAACCTGTATTTCACGTGTATGTTGTCTAACTAAATTTTATGATCACTCATTATGCTGTGAGTGTTTTGGGCTAAGGTACTGGACAGATCTGAACTGTTAACAGGTAAATAAATCAGAAAGAGAACCCCTTTAAAAAACCTTTACTCCTAGCATTTTGAGTATCTCAGCTTCCTCTATTGTTTTGCAGCTGGAGAAGCCAATTTTTATTTATTTATATGTACGCTACCTTGTTCCTGAAATGATTAAGATGCCTTATAGAAAGACACAGAGTTCCTGGATGATGCAAATGGTTAATGTGCTTGGCTGCTAATCAAAAGGATGGAGGTTTGAGTTCACCCAGAGGCACCTTGGAAGAAAGTCCTGGCAACATGTTTCCAAAAAATCAACTGTTGAAAACCCTATGGAGCACAGTTCTACTCTGACATACATGGGGTCGCCATGAGTCAATTGACATGATGGCAACTGATATTGGTATAGAAATACATACAATTAAGAAAATCAAACATTTAATTAAGCTTCATGTTTGGGGAAGAGTTTTATGGTCGAGAACTTAGATTGAGAACAGTCTTTTCCCTGAAAGGAGTAGTGAACAAATTGATGTAATCCAGCAGACTTGTTTTGAGTCTCTCTTAAGTGCCAAGCATTGTGCTAGGTGCTGGGAATAACAGTGAAGTAAACTCCGTGTTGGCTGTTGACCAGCTGCTTAGAGTCCATAGGAGTTGAGTAGGGACAGGCGGTGGTGGAGATGGCATGGTAGGTCAGGCCTTTAGTGTGTCTTCACTATTTAATTAAAAAGGAATTCTCAGAATTTCAGCTAGATCTTTGCAAATTTTATCCACCATTTTGGATTTTTCACAGCTGTCCTCTATCTCCGTTTGTGCAGTAACCTAAATGTGACTCTAGCCGGGATAGATATTACTGAGGTTTGTAGGTAACAGTTTCATTAGATTTTGAACTGTTTATTTCCCTGGTGTTATTTCATTTAGGGCTGTATGTGTGACCCAGGACTTGCTACAGAAATCTACTTTATGCTCTCAATTACGATGGCTGTATAATTTCATAAGATTTAGTATCTTCTATGAAGAGTCCTACTTCTGTTAGGGCATTTAGCAGCTGCCTGCATCTCTGAGCCATCCATGGAATACCAAGTAACAGGCGTTTATTCAGTTGGAAGTGCCTCCCTGAAACTTATTGTGTGCAGTGTTGTTATTTATTACCCCGTACTCGTCTTCAGCGTAGCTCAGAATTAACTTTGAGTTAAACAGGCAAGACTTGGGTTGGGACTCCATTTCTCCTACTCAGGCAAGACTTGGGTTGGGACTCCATTTCTCCCACTCAGGGTGACTCCCATTCACGAGGAGTCCCAGAAGTGTTTGGAGGCATGCATTCAGTCATCAGCACCAGGGTCATTTACCCCAAGCGTAGCTGTGGATGGATGTGTGGGCTTGGGGAAATGATTACTTGGAAAATTACGTTCTTCTGCTTGACAGCCTTACATCTTGAAAGTGGAGAAACAGTGGCAAAGTAACTCAGACTCTTTCCTCGTGAAAACGAATTACAAGGGCATTTCTCTTGCTGAAAGCCATTTCAGCAATTCACTCAGACTATTTTCTCTGCATTCATTTGTGGAGGGTGTTTTCCTTGAGCTCATGACAGATACTTTATTGGCAGGGATTGCCGATTCAGCCGCACTGGCACACGTGTATGTAACAGATTGGTACCTGCGGTAGGTGTGGGCCCACGGAGCATCAGGTTGGGGCTTTTCAGTTTGCAGTGATGATCAGTTTTGAGGGAACAGGGGCATGTCTTCTTCTAACCTGGTGTTCACTGCTGTTATGGATTGAATTACTTCCTCTAAAACGTATATCAATTTGGCTAGGCCTTGATTCCCAGTATCGTGTGGCTGTCCTCCAAATTGTGATCTGATGTGTTATAAATCCTAACCTCTGTGATGTTAAAGAGGCAGGATTAGAGGCAGTTATGTTAACAAGGCAGGACACAATCTACAGGATTAGGTTGTAGCTTGAGATATAAAAGAGAGAAGTGAGCAGAGAGGAAAAGGACCTCATACCACTAAGAAAGAAGAGCCAAGAGAAGAGTGCATCCTTTGGACCCAGGGTCCCTGCACTGAGAAACTCATAGACCCAAGGGAAGATTGACAATAAGGACCTTCCCCCAGAGCCAACAGAGAGAGAGAGCCTTCCCTAGGAGCTGGTGCCCTGAATTTGGACTTCTAGCCTCCTAAACTATAAGAGAATAACTTTCTGTTAAAGCCATATGCTTGTGCGATATCTGTTAGAGCAGCACTAAATAACTAAGACACGTGCTCTCTGCTTAACTAAAATACATGTGCCTGATGAACACTGCCTTATGGTCAACAATGAGGCACATAAGACTGATAGTGCAGTAGACCAACCATGTGGTTACAGGTATATTGTGCACTCTAATGCCCCAGTAGCGCTGTGTAACAATCCACCCCAAAAGTCAGTGGCATATAAAAATAAGCATTTGCTCCTCACTCATACTTTTGCAGGTAGGCTGAGGCTTGGCTAGTGTAGGCTGGACTTGACTTTAAGCTGTGGGTTGGGTCCAGGCCTGCTGCATTTGATTTTCATTCTCTTTGGATCACCTGCCACCTGAGCCATATTCTCATGGTGAAAGGCAAGACCACAACAAAGCAAGCACAACTATGCCCAACAAAAATACATTTCAAGCCCTTCCTGTGCCTTGTCTTCCATTGTCCCATTGGCCAAAGCAAGTCATGCCAAGCCCAAGGTCAAGGGATATGGATTTGGGGGAGGAAAAACGAATGAGTATTCACTGCCTATTAATCTACTCCAGGCACTCAACGTATACGTGTACATCCAGCAATCAAGAAAAGACCACAACTTTTAGGCTTGTAAGTTTCCGCACCCAGAAGTCAGTCTGCATGTGTTTGACTTTTAAGGTGATTTTTCTGCTTGATTGTGAAGCATGAGAGAAAGGAAGAGGGTCTTGGAGACTGTGATGGCCGTTAATTTTATGGCTAATCCATCTACTGCCTGGAAAGTCATCCATGTGGCATTGAGTGGCAGATGAAGAACTTTGGTCCAGATGTGCGTACATTTTGGGAAGAGGCTTCGATGTATACTAATTAGCTTGCTGAGAGGTTTGTTCACTTCCTATAAGAGATGACTTCAACTCCAGCCATTTGCACCATCTTTATTACTTTTACAAAGCTGACAGTCTTGAAAGGATTTCGAGGGTCAGGTATAGTTTTTACAGAGCTAATGAATGAAGATTTGAGGACACTGCCAGTTAGGCTAAATCTGCAGTTTACGGGATCTGTATGTGAGGCCACAGCTTTTCTTAGGCTGTGGAGTTTTCTTGGTGTAGGAGAAATAGAGATTTTTGACTAGAGAATGCTAGACAGCCCCCTCCCCCTCTATTTTGCTGAGTCTCTGTCTCTTGGCCTCGTGAGAATAGTGCAGTGTGTCTTTTCAAGAGTTCATCCTGTCCATGAGGCCTTTCCCCCACTTCACATTGATGCTGGTGAGATCGCTCAGTCTTGGGCTGGAGAAATCATCACGAATCCCCTCCCCTCACTGACATCCTGAAGGTCCAGGGCTGGAATGAGGAGTGTACACATTTGTCTATTCAGTGGGATTTCAAGGAAATAGGATACATTCCTTTCCCATCCCCTCACCTTTTCCCAGAAATGCCCTGACCACCCTTCCCTTTTGGAATCTTATCACTGGAATTTCCCACTTTTGCCGCTCTTGTCGGCTTGTGTTTCCTTTGAAAAGCAGTACCCTTGGGAGCAATGACGCCAAACCATTATAAACATTGATCTTGTTTCCAACTTTTCTTAAAATCAGGCCTAGTGAGAAGGGGACAAGGGGAGGGCTGCTTTCAGAAGAAAGGTTAGGGATGTATTAGGAGTCCCTAATGCAGTGAGACTTAGGCTGTAGGCCACTGGGCGGCATTGGGAAGCTGAGGAGTGAGGGTGGGGGGCAGGAGATGAGAGGATGCCAAAAAACAAATACCCCCGACCTCACGGATTTGGGATTATAGAATGCTATACAGGCTTCCTTCTTCTCCTTCTTCTTTTTTTGCTTCATCCCAGAATCCAACATAGTTCTTCTTTTCTGTCTGCTTTTCAGGCAGTCCTTTCTTGTTGCAGTGCTCAGTAAAAATCATAAACAGCTGACATCTATAATTAACTTTCATTATCTGCACTAGTGGAGGGAAGAAAAGACATGTAAAATACAAAATAACTGGTAATTGAGAACTTGGCAGTAGAATCCTAGAATGTTAGCACGGAAAGAGAACTTAGAGGCTGCTAGTTTAGCCCTCTTGTTTTAAATACAAGGAAACAGACGCAGAGGGCGGAAGGACTTCCCCAGGGTACACAGCCAGTCGGTGGCTGTTGGTTTTGGCATGCTTTGGACATGCAGCATTCACACACTGCCTCTGCTTTGGGCTCTACCTCTGTGCGCCCTTGGCTGGGCAGAGTCATCAAGGGCCCGGCCTGCTGGACAATCAACAATGGGGGATAGACCCTTCCTAAACGATGGAGTGATGACCAGATTGGGGGTTGACTAGGGTAATGATTCAACAGTAGCCCTAGTAGTTATATTGTTTTTATCTGCCATTGAGTCTGCCCCCAACTCATGGCAACTCTGGACTCATAGCAACTCCACACATAATGAAATGAAACACTGCCCAGTCCTACACCATCTCTATGATTGGTTACAGATTGGACTGTTGTGATCCATAGGGTTTTCAGTGGTTGGTTTTTGGAACTAGATCCTCAGTCTTCTCTTCCTAGTCCTTCTTAGTCTGGAAGCTCCACTGAAAGCTATTCAGCTTAGCAACACACAAGCCTCCACCAACAGGTGGGTAGTGGCTGCACTTCAGGTGCATTGGCTGGAAATCAAACCTGGGTCTCCTGCATGGAAGGTGAAACCTCTGCTACCGAACCACCATTGCCCTCTTGGTAATAGAAATACAGTGATTCAATTTCCCATCCTTGGAAATTCTGTGTAAGGGATTTCCAAGCTCAAAAAATGTACACAATAGACCAGCCTGAAAAAGATGGTCTTGAAACATTTTGAGTAATGTAAACAACTCTTCTGTTATTTAACATAACACCAAAAGGTGCTTACGTAATGTATCTGATTAAGTTGAATACCTACTCACTTAGCAACTGTCTGCTTTACTTTGTTTTGAGGGTATCTAGCCAAGTGGGTTGTGAGTCCATGACTTGAGAGTGTTGTGAATTTCGTTTTGACAAGGATCCCATTTCTCCCTCCATTTACTGAGCACCTACTGTGTGGTCACCTGTATTTTGTCCAGCGTCCATTATTGCATACTCTTTATGATAACCCTTTTGAGGTAGGTACGTTATCCTCATTACAAATGTGGACAGTAAAGCTCTGGGCCGTTAAGGAAGTAGGCCACATAGGTAGAAATGGTGTTACAGAATGCCAACAAAGATCTGTTTAAACTCAAAACCTCACTTTCCTGACAATTACACCATGCCGGCCTCAACACCTTCCTCACACATCAAGACAGGGTCTGAGACAAAGAGTAAGAACACTGATTATTGCACACGCCTGAGAGACAGGTATGGGTATAAATTGTCACCATTGCAGTAAGAAATGGAGTCCCCACCTCTGTGACACAGTGAGAGTCACAGATAAAAGAAGTTGAGCAGTTGTCTCTAATCTATGTATGACCCCAACTTCTGCCACACTGTTGAAGGAGAACATTTTTCTGTAAAAGCATGGCTGCCAATAGATGGCTAGAGAGAGTTTTATTTGGGTGGGAGCACTTTCAGTTATACTTCTGCCTCATGCCTGCTCATACCGTCTACCTCCTCCAGCCTGAATTCCACTACCGGAAGTTAGAAAGTGGGAAGATGGAACGGCTCTATCAAAGTATGTGAGGGGTTCAGACCAGTTCTGCTGATGTACATTCACCAAACATGATCTCCCTCTAGTCTGGTCTCAAGCACGCACCACATGAGTCAAGTGCGAGCTTTTGGGTTTTGACTCTGTAGGAGTATTTCTCATCTGTTTGGCAGCATCAGAGTGTGTGTGAGGGAATGATGGTGGGTATTTTACTGCTGGGTAATTAAGGATGGAACCTTTCTAATCAAGCTGTAGGTCTGCTCATTGGAAAAGTGCTGTACTTAATTTGAACGTGATGTTTTTGAGTGAGCAGCTGCCCAATTTTCCACAGTGCTCTCAGATCGGTGTTGAGTTAAAGCAGAAGTCTATCTCCTTTGGAGGGGCCAAAAAACGCAAACCTGCATGGAGATTTTATAACAGAGCAACCCACCAACCACATTGTGGGGAGTGGGCTAGAGCAGACATTTTCCCAACTAGAGAGAGGCAAAACCTAGAGACAGCCGTGTGTCTGACGTTAAAGGGCGTTGACCCACGCTGGGAACTTGGAGAGCAGGAACCTCTGAGAAGTCCTCGTGACTGAGCTAAATGGTGTGTTGCCAGGCCTTTGAAAAGATCCCGTGCTCAGGTTCAAGATGAGTCTCTGGTCAATGTCAAGAACATTGAAAAGATCTGAGTTGGCGCTTAGCTGGCTTGAGTCTCTGTCTCTAATTGTGTTACAACCCAGGGAAGGTGCTTTTGTTTGTTTACTTCCCTGTTTGTTTATTTCTACCTTTCCAAAGGAGCAATTTCTGGTCGGTGATGAATAGCAACTATTTTTGCTTTTTCTTATTGCTGCCTGTGTGCACTGGGGCTAAATCCTCATCATTCCTTTGCACATTACTGTAGTGAGAAAGACTTTTTGAGAAGGTGCTTATATCGGATGGCATTATTGAGGCTAACATGTTGATAATTGGTGCAAGTTATCTGTTTTTTCTTAACCAAAAAATGCAACTCAGGGAAACAATGAGCTTAGGATTTGCTGAGTTGCTAAAGCCTGGTGTAGAGTAGACTGGGTCAGTGCCTTCGGCTGGGGTCTCTAGAGAAGCAAAACCAGTGAAGCGAGTGTGTATGTTTGTATGTATGTATTAAACCAAAAAACCAAACCCATTGCCATTGAGTCAATTCTGACTCATAATGACCCTATAGGACAGAGTAGAACTGCCACAACGGGTTTCCAAGCAGTGCCTGGTGGATTTGAACTGCCAACCTTTTGGTTAGCAGCTGTAGCTCTTAACCACTACACCGCTAGGGTTTCCTATATAGGGTCGCTATGAGTCGGAATAGACTCGACGGCACTGGGCTTTTTTATAGGTATATATGTATGGATGTATGTATATATGTATATATAGAGAGAGATATCAAGGAAATGACCCACGCTGTTGTACAGGCTGGAAAGTCCCAAGTCCGTGGGTCAGGCTAGAGGCTTCTCCTGACTCATGTAGCTGCAGAGGCTGGCAAACCCAAGAGTCAGACTGTGGAGGTTGAGGAATCTCAAGATTGCCCCATAAGTTACTACTCAGGTCCCAAGAACGAGAGGTCAGATGAACTGCAGCTAGCTGCAGGATCCAGAGTGAGCAAAAGCCAGCGAGCCTTGCCAGCAAGTCCACCTCTGTTGGATTCCAGCCATACCGCCAAGGAAACTCCCTTCCAACTGATTGGCTACTCACAGCAGATCCTATCAGGGAGGTGATCATATTATATCGATCTCATCATGGAGGTGATTGCATCATTTTGCAACTGCCAAGCTACATCATAACTGTCAAACCAATGGGAATCGTGACCCAGCCAAGTTGACACACAACCTTAACCATCACAGTGAGCTTGATGAGTCTTCCTGGCCCCCAGTTTCATGAGCACGTTAGAGAACCCCTACGTGGGTCCCTGAAACAGGCATCACCCTGACCTCCAGAGTCTGACCTTGCAGTGAGAGGTCAAGGGGGTGATTTAAGACTGCCATTTGGACCTGAAACTACTTCAGGGCTTGGGAACACTCTATCAAATAGTGTGGGTAACATTTTAACTCATTCAAGTTCTTATCTTTATGATGGGAGATGTTTGTATATACCCATTTGCTTGAATTAATTTCCTTAATGTGGGCCTAGATAGTCATTTTCTTTTACTTTTCAACTTCTTGTATTTGTTTCATGTTTAGTAGCCAGAAAGGCCAAAGGTGAAAAATGTAGAGCTACATCAAATGGTAGAAATCAATTCTCGCTTCCTACAGGGTCAGTGCATCAGGGAGGTGAAGTGTGTGTAGCATTCCATGACCAGAAAGGGTGGCGCTGGAGGAGGCGTGCTCCTTTCCTCTGGGCAGGATAGTGAGTCTGTGGCAGGGGGAGGTTGAGGTTGCCAGCTTGATGGAAGGAGCACTGCATGGGGAGTCTGGAGGCCCCACTGTGAACTCCAGTGTCCATTATGAGACCTCAGGGATTTGCTGAGGTGCTAAAGCCTGGTGTAGAGTAGACTGGGTCAGTGCTTTACGCTGGGGTCTCTAGAGAAGCAAAACCAGTGAAGCGTGTGTGTATGTTTGTATGTACGTATGTACGTATGTATGTATGTATTAAACCAAAAAACCAAACCCATTGCCATCGAGTCAGTTGAAGTACATGTAAAATGACCCTTGGATTCCATTCCATTGCTGGGAAGGTGTGGAGAGACACTTGGATGCATGTTGGGGCACTTTAGTTAATCTCCCTGAGCCTTAATTTCCTCATATATACAGTGGTTAAATGGAATAGTATTAAACGCCATAAAGGAAGTCAAAAGCTTAGCTCAGGACCTGGTTCATGGTCGACAGTAATGATGGTGGTAGAATGATAAATTCTGAAAGACACACCGTGGATGCTAATGTGAACCACAGATATACCTGGTGCCCCAGAGCAATAATGGCTGTCTGTCTTATTTCATGGAGTCCTTGGGTAGTACAGTTAACAGGATTGTACCAACTGAAAGATTGGAGGTTCAAGTCCATCTAGAAACTCTCAGAAGAAAGGTTTGGTGACCTGCTTCTGAAAAATCAGCCATTCAAAACCCCGTGGAGCACAGTTCTACTGTAATACACATCGGTCGCCACGAGTTAGAATCGACTTGGTTACAACTAGTATATAGTTCTTATCTCATTGGATTGAGACTGAGTGTTCAGGTGTCTCTTCTTCTCAGCAATGAGCTCTCCCAGAGAGCAAGAGCTGTCCTGCCCTGTTTGTTGTATCTGTTGTAGACAGAGAAGGGCTCTGGAAAATTCTTGATGAATAAAAAACTTGGCTCTGCCTGGCTCCAAAACTTGTGTTCATTCTCTTTCTGCAACTCCCTTATGGAGTTGTGAGATTCTGGGAGGCTTAGCCAAGGCTGGGTGCTAAGCTGGAAAAAAGTCCTGGTGATTTATTTCTGAAAAATCAGCCATTGAAAACCCTAGGGAGCACAGTTCTACTCTGACACACGAGGGGTCGCCATGAGTTGGAATCGACTCCGCAGTGACTGGTTTGGGTTTTGGTTTTTGTGCTAAGCAGCCAGGGTAGTTGAAGATTCTTTTATATGTATTGTCAGTTGAAATACATGTAAAATGACCCTTGGATTCGGTTCCATTGCTGGGATTCTGTGTTTCTGTCCCTCCCTGTCCCTCATAATTCTGTTTGGAGGTGCTATTATATAAAAGCTTGAGTCTGGCATATTACAAATCTGGGGAGGGGTGTGGCCATTGGTAATGTCACATGTGTACTTTCAACACCCTCTATTAATTTTGTCACTAATATTCCTTTGTCACTGGTTAAGTGGCGATCTCATTTTTTAGTCATAATGAAGGATCTTGAAGGAATCTAAGCTCATGGGTCTCCTAGAAGGAGCAGCTCTGGAGAGAGAATGAGTTGGGAGGACTTCAGTTTTTCATCTCTGATATGCCCTCTGGGATTTCATTTTTGGAGGCTGCATTTTTATTATGTAGGTGTCATTGGTTTTCTTGAGCACTTGCATTCTATTGATGACAATGAATATTACTAAAGGGTAATTTTTTTATTGTGATAAATACATTTGCCATTTCAACAATCTTCACATGTACAGTTCAGTGACATTAATTATGTTTGTGTTGTTCCACCATCAACCTTATCCATAAATTTTACCGTCATCCTTAACCTCAGTGTCCCACAGGCATTGAGTACTGAATGATATTTTTATTCTTAACACATTTTGGGACAGATCATGAACAAAATTATGAGACAGTTTGTAACAGATGACATAAGTGAAATTTGATGATTGTCAGGATAGGCCAGGAAATGCACTGAGCAACAGCCTCCATGCTTAAGACTTTATTCTCTAAGGAAACTAGTCTACTGAGTGCTGGCTGGGAGGTAAGAAAAAAAACAAACAAACACATTGCTGTCGAGTCAATTCCAACTCATAGCAACTGGGAGGTGGGCCTAGGAAAAAATGGTGCACATCCCGTTCTCCTTACCGCTCGCTCTCTCACAGTGTGATCTTCATGTCACCCAGCTTAGGGAAAATCACTTGAGACATATTTGCTGCCGGGAGACTTTGTGTTTAGATGCCATGAGGAGCAGTTCAACGTGGATTGTTTTGGCAGGGAAGAAGAGTATGAATTGGCATCTGGAAGTGTGTGCGGTACCCTCGCCAATTTTCTGTTCCAAATGGTATTTTTGAGGCTTTGGTGATTTTTTGAAGCTCTTCCCAAGACCAGGCTAGGCAAATCCAGTGAAAGTTCCACTGGGTCATCAAACCTGTCTCCATGGTGTGTGCGTGTGTATGTGTGTTTAAAAACAGTCTGTGGCCCAATGTAGGATTTTGCACTTGAACATACTGAGTTAAAAAAGAAAAAAAATACTGGGCTCATCTTCTGCTTTCCTAATGACAGGGTTTGGGAAACTAATGAAAGATATTCTGGCCTTGCAGTATCAAAAGTAAAAACTAACTCAATGTAGGAAACAGCTGCCCCTTTCAATAATGTCATCCATGTGCTCTGCAACAGGTGCCTCCATTCTGCAGCCAGACTGCACTTATCTCATCATTGCCGAGAGATAAAAGCAAGACACAGAAGCAGTTCATCTTCCAACTGTGAAAGAATCCCAGAGGGAGGGGGAGGGTTGTGTCTGAGGCTGGAGTTTTCCATGGGAAGCTCTTTGAAAGAAGGGAACAAATTGATCCCTAGCCTGGGCATTCCAGTTTGGGGAAGCACAAGACAGCTTTCCCCATTTCACACCTACCTGCTGAGCAACCTAGGAATTTTCAGGAAGGATTGTTGAAATAGCAAGTGTTAATACCTGGATTAAGCCGCTCTGTGAATCTGTAGCATGCCCTTCCAAAGCGATCCTCCAACTTGTTCTGTGCTCATTAGACTTAACGCATGAAGTCTCAAGTCTCCCGTGGTTTTTTGCTCTCTATGTAAAAAAAAAAAATTTTTTTTTTTTATGTGGTAGCTTTTTTTTTTTTTTTTATGTATTTGGAAGTATCATATTAACAGTACATGCTGGAAGGGGGGATGGGATGGGAAACCTTGATCTAGTCATGGTCTGGAGCATGTTTGTGCTATGAGTGAGCTCGATGTGTTGTCTCCCTCTGTCTTCTCTGAGACTTCTGCAGGACCAAAGTTCCACTCGTGGCTTATGAAATCTTTTTGTTTGCATCTGTCAAGGAATCATGCGTGTTCCAGTGTGAGGGAACTTAGCATCTGGGATCCACCAATGTGTGAGTCTGAAGGTTATAGACACCTTTCCTTCTTTTTTGTTCTGCTTTGGTGGCCTCGCATCTGACATTGGAAACAGTGTCTTTGCAGGGGTGAGGGTCATGATCAGAGGCCCCCCTTCTTGTACATTTCTGTGTCTTCTTCCATTGCATTAATTCTACTGTTTTTACTCACAGGAGTTGTAGCCTGATGGACCCAGCTTTTCTCTTTTCTGCTCTGGGCCCTAAGGTTCTGTGGCCTGCTAGATAGTTTGCCTAGGATAAGCCATGGTGTTTTAGTAAGATCCTGGTAAAAACCTGATCTCATGCTTAACCATAAAATGTTTCTGATGGTGAGATGCGGACATGTAGCCCAATCAATGTCATTAAGTGGTGGCAGGGAAAATTATGTGGTGATTGGACACGTGAACGCAAGGTGCCTTGTATCTGGGTATTTTGAAAGTAACTTTATCCAAGGATTTTATTTCACTTTGAGTTCTCACAGTAAGGGATATTGTTGTTGTTGGGTGCCATTGAGCCGATTCCGACTCATAGTGACGCTGCACGACAAAGTAGAACTGCCCCATGGGGTTTTCTTGGCCAGATCTTTCTCCCGCAGAGCTGCTGGATGGGTTCAAACCACCAACCCTTAAGTTAGTAGTTGAGTGCTTAACTGTTGCACAACTGTAAACTCAAAAAAAAAAAAAACTCATTGAGTCAATTCTAACTTCTTATAGTGACCCTATATGACAGACTAGAACTGCCCCATAGGGTTTCCAAGGAGCAGCTGGGGCATTCGAACTGTCACCCTTTTGGTTAGCAGCTGAGCTCTTAACCACTGCACCACAGGCTCCTTAAAGTAAAGGAGAAGCAAAAGAAATGGGATAGATTTCTGTATTACTCTGATGGAGGAAATTGTGAGTCAAACACAGATTTAGTTATGATGACTAAAAAAATGTGGTCGAGGGACATTTTAGATCGTCCTGGAGAGAATCAAGGATGACATTCAGCCTCATGGTATTGTCCAGGCCCTCATTGTTCCCTGCAATTATGAAGATAAGTGAGAGACTAGAGGCAGACAGATGAAAGGGATGAGCCTTCTCATTTGCAGGGTGCTATCTTGTGCTGTGTGATCACTAAGCCCCATCTCTTCTAATCTCACACTAACCCCTCATGAAGTTGACACATTGCTATCTCCTGAGTGTTTCAGAAGAGCTAACTGAAACCCAGAGGCAGTCAGTGATTTGCTCAAGCTTTTGAATGGTAGAGCTGGAACTGAGACTCAAGCAGGCTCTTCTTTCTGCATCTCACACTGAAGGCTGACTAGCTCATTCCTGCCACTCCTGACCAGTGGAACCATTCTTAATTAGGGTGTGAAAGGAGCCTCTGAAGGAACCCTGGAGTGCAGTTGTTAAGCACTTACCTGCTAACCAAAAGGCTAGTGGTCCAAACCTATCAGCCACTCCAAAGGAGAAAGATGTAACAGACTGCTTCTATGACAATTACAGTCTTGGAAACCCTATGCAGCAGTTCTACTCAGTCCTATAGGGTCGGTGTGAGTCAGAATCGACTCGATAGCAATAGGTTTGGCTTTTTTGGTTGGATAGTGCAACAATTTGAGCTAGATTACTAACCTACAGGTTGGTGGTTAGAACTCACCAAGAGGCCCTGCAGGAGAAAGTCCTGGCGATCTGTTTCCGTAAAGATTACAGCCAAGAAAACCCTATGGAGCATTTCTCCTGTAACACATGGGGTCGCCATAAATCAGAATTGACCTGATGGCAACGGGTTTGGTTTCTTCTTTCACATGTATTTCACTGTAGGTATATGTTGAACAACATACGATTTAGGTAATAGACAGAATTTTACCTTTCTAGAATCTAAAAATTTCTGAATTCATAAACCCATCTGTCCCCGAGAGTTTTAGTTAAGTGACATGGACCTGTGTTTGAAAGAATGAGTGAGCAGTTTCCGGATGCCTGCCCATGTCTGCAAGTCATGCGTCAGCCTCCACTGTCATGGAAAACTGGGAAATAAGGTGCTTCCTGATTTTCCGGAGTTCAGACCTCCTAAACTGATTTTACTCCAGTCAGAAACTACCGATTGCATTCGGATTTGCTCTCTGTGGGTTTCGGTTCTTTCTTCTGTAAAACTCAGTTAGTTGGTAACAATGGTATCAGCCTGGGGGGAGAAGGCATGGCTGTGAGATTCAAAGAGATGCTGGTCACATGACACAGCATTTTACGTCCCAAATTTGCATTTTAAATATCTCCAGGGGACTGATTCCTGCTAGGGTGGGCGTCCGGAACCTGTCTGATGATTGTAATCACCGCCCTGTCCCAGATTCCCTGGCTTCACCCTGAGCTTGGTGCTAGGCATCTCCGTGCTGCCGGAAACCAAAAAAAGAAAGAAAAACAACAACAGTGAACAAAGCAGTTGGCGTTGAGTCGATTCCAACTCATGGCGCCCCCATATGTGGCAGAGTAAAACTGTGCTCCATAGGGTTTTCAAGGCTGTGACCTTTTAGAAGCAGATTGCTAGGCCTTTCTTCAGAGGCGCCTCTGGGAAACTTCAAACTGCCAGTCTTTTTGGTTAGAAGTCAAGTACTTAATCATTTGCACCACCCAGGGACGCCAGGCTTGGGGACCACACTCAGGTGGTGTTGCTGTTATGCCAGGTATTTTCCACTTGCCCCTCCAGAGTCACTCTCCACTCTATTCTGTGCTCTGGGAGGCTGACCTGTCTGGGCGACACCCCTAGGCATCTGAGCTAGCAACAGATCAGGATATTTACTTCCCTGGCTTGCTAGCTCCCTCCGCAGAGGCTCCAGCTCCCATCCTGAGGCCATTTGCATGGAGCTGTTTTCTCTGAGCTCCATTTGCCTCTCTCTTCCTTTCCCCCTAAGCCCTTTGCCTCTCTCTTCCTTTCCCCCTAAGCCGTCATGTTTGCCCGGAAGGTGAGGCTGTCAAGAAAACCCTTTCCATTTGACCTTTTACCTCCAAGAAGACTTCAGGAAACCTGGATGCACCATGCCTGAAACCATTCAGAAATAGCAAAAGAATCCAACTCCGAGGACCTTGTTATGGATGAATGAGAAAAGGAAGTTAAAAATCAAGATAACTGTCATGAAATTTAATTGCTTTTGCATAACTCCAGCTGGAGTTATGAGAGGCCTGGAGTCGGGGGTAGTTACGCATAGTTCTTCATGTATTAGGACACACGAACACCCAAAAGTATTCTCATCTAAAGACCAGTTCACAAAGGAGGAATGTCAATGTGAATATGCCAGCTCTTAAAACTGAATGAAGTCAAAAAGTGTGTTAACCTACAGAGATGTAATTAAGAACCCCATATCTGTTGCTGTCAAGTTGATTCCAACTTAAAGAGACCCTATAGGACAGAGTAGCCCTGTAGGGTTTTCCAAGGCTGTAACTCTTGGGCGCAGCCTGCCGGATCTTTTCCCCATGGAGCAGCTGGTGACTTCAGTCTGCCAACCTTTTCGATTAGCACCTGAGTACTTAACCACTGCACCACCAGTTCTCCTTAGAGATGTAATTAAAGATGGTTTTCTGCATCTCTGCATTATTATGCACCCAGGTTGCCTCCCAGAACAGATTTCTGGGCATGTAGGTCTGTCTGAAGTCATGAAGTCAGCCCTGTTGCCTTTCTGTTGAGGGTTGTTCGGTTTTCTGACAGCTCATTGGGATTTTTGCAAGGCACTGTATTGTCACCAAAGAAGGCCGACTTATTTTCATTCTTTTCTACCATTTTTTTTCCTCCTGGCATGACAGAATGCTGCCGGAAGCCTGGGAGATGCCTGTCCCTAATCCTTGCCTGCAGAGCAGGGTTAAAATGTAGTTGTCATGGAGGGTACACAGGGTAAGGCGGCAGATGGCTAGATACACTATGGGTAGAATGAAGTCACTTTCTTATTTAGTAGCTTCTGGAAATCTTTATACCCATGTGGTAGAAAAACAGATGGGTGTCCCGTAAAGAAAGCGATACCAGGGTATACAGACTATAAGAGATTACATCTTGACTCCAAACCATAGCTATGAATAAATTGACAAATTTATTTGTGGGCTTATCAAGGACATAAAAAAATCATTCTGGCTGGCAAATGAAAGTGGCATTGTGTTGTTCACTAACATTCGTTCGTCAACTGTTCTTGGAATGGGTGTTAAATTATAACCGAGGAGCTGGCATTGTAAAGCAGAAACGGGATTTTCCAAGCTGTCAAATGAAAAGAAAATTATTAACTATCTCTTCCTCCCTCACCCCGCTTTCTCCTCCTGCAAAAAAAAAAAAAAAAAAAAAAAAAAAGGCCCCTCTTTCTGCTGGCATGTGCCTTGAGATCTACTCTCTATGTGCAGGCAGTATCGTCACGAATGCCACATTGTTATCATCAACTGCCTGGAGATAATGCTCCTCATTATTTACTTCCAACTGGTATAGGATTTCACAATCTTTGCTTCCACACAAAAGAGTCTTAAAAAAAAAATTTCAGATAGTTACTTCACTCAGAGTTTCATGTACTGTTCTGCAAAGAAACCGTGCTTTGTATGTGCATTTGGGTTCTCTCGATGACATATGTCACAGTTTGACAAGGAATGTATCTAGGTGGCACTGCTCTTAAAATACCTTTGCTAGACACAGAGGGTAGTGGAAAGTTGTGTTAAGAATCTCAGTAATTATAGTAGCTACAATGTAGCACGGCGATGTTGTACCTGGCACTTGGGTGTTTTAGAAGCATATGGAAAGCTACATTTATCTTTATCAACTTTTATGCATCTCTTGTTCTACATGGCACAGATATTCTGACTTCAGTTTACAACCCGGGAAATGAAGCATGGTGAAGCACTTTCAGGTTGACTCCAGTAATGCCTTCTGAGGAAGTGTGGTCATGAAAAAAAAAAAAAAACCTTTAAAAAATAAATAAAAGAAGCCTGAAACAGAATGACAGGGAAATCTTAAAAACTGGGAAAATGGAAAAATCCATGAACGTTTTCAGACTCGGTTTCCTCATCTAGCACGTGGAAGGGGTGGACTGGGTGATCTCCGAGGCTCGTTCTAGCTCTGCGTGTCGTCCTCTGATTCTAAGCCTTTGGATTCCTTTGAGCTAGATCATTGCTTCTTACACTTCGAGGTGTAGACAGATCACTGGGGTCACCTTGTTAAAATGCAGATTCTGATTCTTCAGGGCCGTGTCGCACCTGAGATTTGACAAGAGCCAAAGAAGCCCCCAAACCGAAAAACCAAACCTGTTGCCATCCAGCAGACGCTGACGTAGAGTGGCCCTAACCCCCAGGTGGTGTCAGAAGTCCTGGTCCATGGACCATGCTTGGAGTCTTACGGACGTAGGTGACCTGTCCAGAGTGAGCCAAAACCTCACTTTGTCTTGATAAGACATTCAGAGCTTTGGCCGTAAAGAGAGACAGGGAGGGCAAAGCAAGATCTTCTGTTTCTAGTAATTCAGTGCGTTACACCTAACTACACAATACATATTTATTAAATTAAATTAGTCTGCGAATAAATGAATATACCAGTTGCTATGGAGACGATTCTGACTCAGGCTGACCCCAAGTGTGTCAGAGTAGAACTGTGTTCCATAGGGTTCTCGTAGGCTAATTGTTTGGAAGTCGTTTGCCAGGCCTTTCTTCTGAGGTGCCTCTGGGTGAACTCAATCCTCCAGCCTTTTGGTTAGCAGCTGAGTACGTTACCCATTTGTACCACCCACCCACCCAAACAAAAAAACCAAACCATCCCCGTCGATTCTATTCTGACTCAGGGTGACCCCGTGAGTTACACCGGGTTACAGAGCAGAGCTACTCCAGGGGTTTTCTTGGCTGTGATCTTTACAGAAGCGAATCACCAGATCTTTGTTCCACAGCACCGCTGGGTAGGTTTGAAAGTTCAAACCACCAACCTTTAGGTTAGCAGCTGAGTGCAAACCACTTGCACTACTCAAAGACTCCTAAATGAATGTATTTGGGCATATACGTGTATAAAATACTCAACTTTTACCCCACTCGCCACACACACATACGCACACTAAATTCCATTACCTGGAGCCCTCCATTACCTATCCAACTTCTTGACCTTATTCTTCAATATTCAATTTCCATTTTCCTCACTGTCTGCTGTACATACTATGCCTATGTATAAGATTTCTTCTTATTTCAATGTCTTTCCCCCTATCTATAGCCTATCCATTTTCCAGGTCAGCTCAAGTTCTAACCTCCTTAAAGCCTTCCTGACTCCTCCAATGCAAATTTCTTCCATTTGTTTCATTCCTGGTTTTTGAGAGCAAGGATGCAAACACTTGGCACAAACGCTGCCCCTGCTTCTTGGCTACAGGCAGTCCCCGGGTTACGAATGTCCAACTTACGGATAACTTGTACTTGCCCTTTAATGTTTTGTAAATTTACCCTCACGTGGTATAGTGGTTAAGCATTCCACTGCTAACCAGAAGGTCACTCCTTGGAAAACCTAAGGGGGGTTCTACTCTGTCCTATTGGGTCACTGTGAGTTGGAATCAACTTGATGGCAATGGGTTTGGTTTTTTGGTTTTGAAATGATTGAACCAGGGCTTCAAACCAGTTCTCCTGGTTCAGTCATGGCTGAGGAAGTGACTCCAGAACCGGAACCAGAACTGCAATGGGAAAAAATTATGGGTTGAAGCCCTTCCAGAAAGCTAATCTCCATCTTGGAAAACAAGGGCAGCATACTGATTGCATAGCAACCAAATTCTCTTGCCTGTTGGATTTTGCACACAGTGGGAAAAACAGTGTCCTGCTCAAAGATGACGGCCAACCACACCACCCTGAACGTGTGACACTCTCCTCAGTTCTGGTAATCAGTCTCCTGCATCAGGCTCCTAAAAGGGCTCACTACACCTCTTCTGCGTCTCCCGTACCAGGGCTTTGACCCATAATTGTTCGCATTCTGATTATGGCTCTCGATCACCCAAATTTTAAAAATTCAGGTCTGTTCTCGTGTCACCTCGTTGGCCATGACTGAACCAGTTTGAACCTGTTCAAAGCCCTGGGTTGGACCACCGCGTACTCGCAGCAGTTCTCCATCATAGTCACCTTCACTTGCTCCCCGTGCAACTTTTAAATCCTTGAAAAGACTTCGAGCCTTTTTTCGAATTAAACCCAAACCCACGGCTGTTGAGTTGACTGTGACTCATAGTGACCCCACAGGTAAATCTCTACAGAAGCAGATTGCCACACCTTTCTCCCACACAGCCACTGGTGGTTTTGAACTGCTGACCTTTCAATCCCTTTAACCGCTGTGCCACCAGGGCTCCTTTCTTGCACTAAAGTAAGGCTAAATAAGAACCGTATGCACCTGTTCCGACTTACCTGCAAATTCTTAAAGAGACACTCAGGAACAGATCTTGTTTGTAACCCGAGGACTGTCTGTATACTCATGGAAGATACTGCTGATTGGCCCACACTCCTTTGCTGCGCTCAGGATGGGGCTTCAGAGTTCCTCACAACATGGTGCTCTTGACAGCCACTAACAATTGCTTGAATTGTATTTTTCATCCCAGGTTTAAGGCTTAAATATTATCTTTATTCTTTGTGTATGTATTTCCTGCCCCATTAGCTTTTTTTTTTTTTATTTATTAGCTAGATAGTTATCTCATTGCGAAAGGGGACTGTGTGTTATTACCACTTTTCTTTTGTTGCTCTTTCCCTGCTGTGCCTGAAAGAGTGCCGGGCACGTAGTAGGTGCACAGTAACCGACGACTTAATTGTCTGAAGCAGCTCTGGGCTGTACATTCTCACAGGCTCAGTGAGTTGGTGACCCCTAACCCCTGACACAACCCATAATTCCTTTGATCCATGAGGTGTCCAGAACTGTCACTCAGTGTGTCGAAAGGAACATAATTTGAAGCATTTGTTCTCGTGAGTCTGGGGTAGAAGGGAGGGCACCATGTAACATAATTTCTTTGAAAATATTGCTAGGATTCTATGGAAGGTGCCAGAAAAGCAATAACAGAAGGTTGTCAGGAGAAAAAGAAGCAGAAGTTTTTATTTTTTTGCATCATGCTTGAGGGGGATGGGGATTGTTTTGATTTTATGTTCCACGTGCAGCTGCCTCTTTTGCTTTCGGTTGGACAAGACCCATCTGTCCAAAAAGCAGAGTGGGAATGCAGCTTTTCAGTGCCCACAATTGCTAGGAGCACCCTGCTGCCATGCAGGCAGGTCAGATGGTGGGGTATGAGGACCAGGCTCAGCTCCAGGTGGGCTTTAGGGCAGCGTGTGTGGAAGGAGTGCTCGCTGAGATGCTGCGAAGCCATTTCCATTCACGGGAATGCTCTGGGGGTTGCCTTGTGCGGCTGCGCCTATCTTCTTCTGAGTATGGGCAATGCTTTCATGTTAGGGAGACTCTCTGAGGAATTATGGAAGGCTGGATCACTTTCTGGGAGTCCCTGGCTAGGTGGAAATGGTTAATGCACTTGGCTGCTAACCAAAATGTTGGAGGTTTGAGTCTACCCAGAGGCACCTTGGAAGAAAGGCTTGGTGATCTACTTCCAAAACATCAGCCATTGAAAGCTCTGTGGAGCGTAGTTCTCCTCTGACACACACACAGGGTCACCAGGGGGTCGAAATCGACTTGACGGCAACTGGTCTTGTAGTCTCTGGGTGGTGCCAATGGTTAACGTGCTCGGCTGCTCACCAAAAGGTTGGAGTTTCCAGTCCACCCAGAGGCTCCTCGATAGAAAGGGTTAGTGATATACTTCCAAACAATCCACCATTGAAGACCCTGTGGAGCACAGTTCCACTCGGAGACACATGGGGGGTCACCATAAGTCAGGGTCTACGCAATGGCAGCTGGTTTGTTTGTTTTTTGATTTTTGTTTTGGGTCACTTTCCAATGGATCATGAGTTCCACTAGTTCTTCTTTGCTACGAAGTTGCCCCCAGGCTTCTGTGTTAATTCGAAGATTTCAAAGTGGGACATCTTAACGTGATAAGACTGCCAACCTCAACTGACCACTGTATCTGGCTCTGTTGAGGAGATGCTAAAAGCAGAACCATATTTGACATCTTTTTGGTCTGAAGATAATATAGATTTTAAAATGTTTCCTTCCAATTAAAAGCATATATATGCTCATTACAGAAAAGTTGTGATGTATAAATATACGAAAATAAAATTTCCAAGAAGGAAATAAAACTTGGCCTTTTTGTAATCCAGAGTAAACCACTGTTAATATCTTGGTATTCCGTGTATGTGTTTGTTTTCCAAACGTTAATTGGGATCACATTCAATATGAAGTTTTGTAGCCTGGTCTTTTTACTCAATGCTGTATTTAATCAGGGTATTTTCACTGTATTAAAATGTTTTTAAAATGGAGTATTTAATAGCTGTGAAATATCTCATTGTAGATCTTGCCCATAATTAATATAACCATTTTCACCTATTAGACATTTAGGTTTGTTCTAGTTTTTCTCTGTTTTAAATAATGCTCTCCTGTTGTCTTGAGTTGTATTCTTAATTTCTATTTTGGACATTTTTCACATGTACCCATTTTTATTTTCTCTTTTGCCAATTTTCTATCTGTATATTTTGCCTTGGAAATATCTGTTCTGTGGAGATGACATGCAGAGGTAGGAGGCCCCTGCCCGGGTCATTTAACAACTACCTGGCATTTAAATGGGATTTATCAGACCCACAGTTTAAAGGATGACCCTGTAAGTGGGTAAAAAGGGTGGGCTTTCACTGCCACACAAACAAAGGGAAACGAATGGAGAGAATGCAAAAACAGACGTGCCCAGGTGGTCCATGCTTTATGCTTTATGGTAGAATTTCAGAAATAAATATCTCTTTGCCTCTTGGATTATCACATGCCATGAGAGTCACGTGTGATTTGTGCTGCTTCAGGGTGTTTACATTAGGGAAGGACAGACAGGAAGGTTGAGGAAAATGCTCTTTCTAAAAATGTTAAACACTGTAATGCAAATAAGCAAGTCCACACAGCTAACTGAAAGTCTCATTTTTTTCTTTTAGTTTTGGATGGTAACTTGTAGGACTCTCAAGTGTCCATTCATGCTTTAGCCATCAAAATCTGGGAAAGGGGGCTACTGTCCCCAAATTCCTCACCCTGGCCCTACACTTCTTGACCAATCTGGGCACTCAGTTTATTGCTGGTCACCGACAATCCAGGACCAGAGAAAGATAACAGGGCTGACAACCGGAGAAAGGAGGAAGGGGCCGAAGAGGGTATTCCCCTCTCTTCACTCACACAGCTGCCCCCTACCCTCCATTACCTGGTGGGGACAGGCATCTTTGATTCCTAATTCTTGGGAAGAAGTTGGGCTTCGTATTGAGAGAAATGGTGAGCCACTGAATCACATATCAACACGAAAGGGCCCAATTGTGACTGTCTTAGTTTGGGTTCTCTAGAGGAGCAAAGCCAGTGAGATGTGTGTAGATACATATATAGGAGCCCTGATGGTACAGTGGTTATAGTGTTTGGTTGCTAACCAAGAGGTCACTCCCACCAGCCACTCCTCAGAAGAAAGATGTATCAGTCTGCTTCCATAAAGATTACAGCCTTGGAAGCCCTATGGGGAAGTTCTACTCTGTCATGTAGGGTCACTGTGAGTCGTAATTGACTGGAAGGCAGCGGGTTCGGTTTTTGGTATATACATATACAGAGAGAGATTTAATTCAAGGAAACAGCTCACGCAATTGAGGGGGGGGGGCTGGTAAGCCCCAAATCCATAGGTCAAGTGGCAGGTTGGAGACCTCTGCTGGCTCACGGGATTGTGGGGCTGGTAAATCAAAATCTGCAGGTCAGGTGGCAGGCTGGAGACTTCTGCAGGTCAGGTGATGCAGGGTCAAGAGAATGCAAGCTCTGCCAAAATATACATTTATATACTGGAGACAGGCCACATCTCCAAGGAAAGTCCCCACTGATTGGTTGATCACATCAGATCACATTACATTACGTGACGAAACAGCAACCAGTCCGATGTCTGCCAAACCACTGAGAATCATGGCTTAGACAAGTTGATACATAACACCAACAATCACAGTGACATTAATCATGGCCATGTAACTGATGACAAACCCCCAGTTGTCCCAGGTGCTTTTTTAAATAAAGTTGGGTGAGACTACGTCTCACATACTTTGGACAGGTTATCAGGAAGGATCAGTCCCTAGAGAAGGACATCATGCTTGGTAAAGTAGAGGGTCAGTGAAAAAGAGGGAAGACCCTCAATGAGATGGATTGACACAGTGGCTGCAACAGTGAGCTCAAGCCTAACAATGCTTGCGAGGATTGTGCAGGGCCAGGCAGTGTTTCGTTCTGTCATATATAGGGTTGCCTTGAATCACAACCGACTCAACGGCACCTAACAACATAGGTCCTTGTGAAGCTGTCAGTCTAGTAGTGGCCATTGTCCACACTCTAATGGTGACATTAGTCTGCTGTATTGTTGGTTTTGGGGAGGGAGGATTTTTTCAAACATGAAGATAGGTAGGCCCCTCCTGGGGAAGGTTAATTGGATCTTCAGTCTCCACGCAATCTTTTCAGTAAATATCGAGATGGGCTCTGAGCACGTTTTACTGTCATGAGTGTGAGTCCCTCAGCTGTTTGCTGTGAAGTCTCCCTCTGTTGGTGTGCAAGCCGGGGAGGCTCCTGAAGAGGGCAGAGCTAACGTTCACTCACAGCTTTTGTCCTGGCCAAAATAAAAATGTGCCCTTTAGGAACGGGGAGAATGTTCCTTAGATCCCCTTGTTATGTGGTTTAAAGATGGCGAGCCCTTCTCATATGGGATCATGTGCAGAAGGGACCCCATGGTACAGGCAGCCCCTGAGGTGGGGCCACTCCTCATCCAGGGATAAGGCTTTGAGTGATTAGCAGGCATCTCTGTATATTTTGAAGCTGGACAGTATTGCTAGTTTAAGTCACAGAGATACTTAGCAGCAGAGTGAGTGACAGAAGCCACACTCCTGCCTTCCCTGACAATGTTCTTTTCATTGAACATGAAAAGGAAACTGCTTGTTCACTTGTACACTTGATTCAAAGACACGTGATATTAATGAGCCCCAAGGCAGGACCCTAGTGTGTCTGTGGGAGGGTTAACTGGGAGGTTCTGAAGGTAGCC
Source organism: Elephas maximus indicus (assembly GCF_024166365.1). NCBI lineage: Eukaryota > Metazoa > Chordata > Mammalia > Proboscidea > Elephantidae > Elephas > Elephas maximus. The sequence continues at coordinate 76,393,166 of NC_064835.1, read as the reverse complement.
CTGAATAAAGCCTTCATTCTCCCAGGAACTTTCTCACCACCCCATCCTGTGTCTAGCCCATCAACAAAAGTAGCAGTTCTCCAGGAAGGTGAACCTTACTCTGACATTGGCCAGTTACACTCTGCCACACCTGGCAGAGAGGAAGCCCCCACCTCAGGCAGGGAGCTCCTCGCTGAGAAGGGATATTATTAGTAAGGATACTCCTTGTACGATCCTCTCCTCAATTCTGGTGCCAGGGCTCTTCTCCCATGGGACAGGTGTGTTTGGCCAATGCTGAGACCAACAAACATGGAGGCTTCCTAGGCTCCTCTCTGTCTCTTATACCCCACCTCGGCATGCCCTGTCAGCTCTGCCTCAAAATATCCATGACCCCACCACTTCTCTCACCTCCACTCCTGGCTCTCTGGTCTGGGCCACCATCACCTCTTCCCTGGATGAGGGCAGTAGCCTCCTGACTCTCTCCTACTTCTGCCTTTGCCCTCTATATCTATTCTCACACAGCAGCCAGAGTGATCCTGGTAAAAACAGTAGTCAGATCATGCCACTTCTCAACTCAAACCCCTCCAGTGCTTCCTCATCACAGCCAGCGTCCATGGAATTGTCTACCAGGGTCTGTACCATCTGCCCCACCGTTGCCTGTGCCTATACGATCACTTCTACTCCTCTCCTCTTTGCTTATCTACTTCAACCACACTGGCTTTTCCCACAACACACACCAGTCAGGCTCCCACCTCAGGACATTTGCACTTGCTATTTCTGCTGCCTGCAGTACCCTTCTCCAAACAGCTGCAAAGCTCACCCCTCTCCTCCTGGTCTTGCTTCCAGTGTCCCCTTCTCAGCAAAGCTTTCCCCAACCACTCTATTTAAAACTGCAGCCCTGCCCTCCAAGAATGCTTTCTGTCCCCTTTGCCTTCATTACTCCAGTACTTCTTACCATTTAGCCTTCTCTGTATGTGTGTATATGCATACATTTATATGCATATATACATATATATGTATATATATGTGTGTGTGTATACACACACGCACACTTTGTTAAATAAAATTTCAGGCCTATGAGAGCAGGAATATTTTTTTCCATTTTGTTCACTGCTGCAATTACATATTCTAGAACAGTGCTGCTTGCGCGTAGACAACTCAGTAAATACTTGAGTGATTGACCTTAAGGCAATGCTTAGGAAAGTCTGCCAGCCTTTGGGGCCTTTTGAAACAGGAAGACAACACTATGATTTATACCCCCGGGCCTTTGCCTTTGTACCCCCAGGATAGGAGGACTGCTTCCAAAGGTGAGGTGCTGAGAATCATAATGGAGTTACATTACCTTCGATTTTTTTTAATTTTCTCGTGTGGGCACGTGGGAAACTTGAATTGTGAGGCATCTCTCTTGCCCTACACTTGATGAATCCAAACGCCGGTCCTGGCTGGAATATTCTAAATAATCAGGTGGATTAAAAAAAAGGAAGAAAAAAATGAGAGTCCTCCAGCAAGCCTTTTCATTGCTCACTCTCCGCTCTCCGTTGTCAGCACCAGATGGAGGACGTGGCTGTGGTGCAGGCTAATTTATTTATTGATTAAAATGCTTACAAATCCTCGCATATACAGCCAGGCAGAACATTCAATTAAAAAGCCTGAAATGAAAATTCAGAGCTACTGAATGACAAGTAGGATGTGCAGAGCCAGCTAAGCAAAGGAAATAAAATGATAAAGCTTAAAGCAGGCAAGGATTTGTTTGATTTATTTACTTTGCCCTGGAAGGCACTGCAGTCCATAGTGCTTGGTAGTTGAGCGAGTGAATGAATGAATGGGTGAGTGAATGAATGAATGCAAGCTTGCATCATGTTATGAGTAGATATTCCATGGAGCAAACATAAGATAAAGGATGGAAATCTTGACCCGTGGGGCACACAGGTGCACGTTTCTGTGCACATGTACAGATGCAGGGAGAATAGTGACCCTGTAGTACACTCTTGAGATGCTGCCATGCCTTTGTGCACGTCCTGAGTGAGGAAAAGATAAGAATCCATGCTCCAAAGGTGTTGTATATCCATTTCCACGGTGACTGGCCAAAGGCAAGCCAGTTGCTGCCGAGTCAGTTCTGACTTACGGGAACCCCTTGTGTACTGAAGCAGAACTGTATCCTATAGGGTTTTCAATGGCTGATTTTTCACAACTGGGTCGCCAGACCTTTCTTCCAAGGTGCTTGCAGGTAAACCCAATCCTCCAATCTTCTGGTTAGTGACCGAGCATGTTAACTGTTTGCACTTGCCCAGGGACTCCGAAGGTACCATCGGTGAGCATGAATTGGGACTTTGAGTTCTTCTTGGTGGCAAGAACTCATACTTCCTCTCCCCATCTTCCTCTTCCTCTTTTGCTTTCAAAGTAAATATAGCCTTTGGCATCCACAAGTCTGACATTTCTTTCAACATGGGATTGCCTGTAGCTCATTTCTCAGAAATGAGTCTTGTGATCTAGGAACCCAGAGTCATCGAGGCTTGGTTCTTATTAAAGCAGAATAACTCAAGAATGAGGCCAGATGCTCCTGAGCTCTCGTGTCCTCTTGTGTCTGCCTTGGAGGCAGCCTAGAGCTGGGGTAAAGAGTTCGAGCTTTGGAGTGCAGCAGGCCTGGTTCAAATCCTCAACTGTGTCGCCTTTCAGCTTTGTGATTATGGGCAGCTTCCTAAACCTGTTCAAGTCTCAGCTTCCTTGTCTGTCAGAGGGCATAGTAATGACTACTTTAGAGTTGTGAGAATTAAATACAATTGAGTATAAGGTGCCCAGTACAGTCAAGTCTCAATAAATCACAATTATTATTTCAATTCTTATGAACACGCCAGCGTACTTTGCTTGAGGACTTATATTTGTCCAAAGACAGCAGACAGTTCAGAGGAGAATTGCCAGGTAAGTCTGTGTAGACCTTGTATTAGTTTATCAAAATTGAGATTTGTATCCTTATACAGGTGAGAAACTGACTGTGCGCTCGTGGTCCCTCTGGTTTACCACACGTGCCTTGTGTGTTTTTTGTGTGCAGTTTTTCCCGCTTGTATTACTCTCTTCTCTAGGCATGCCCCGATGTCTACCTTCTCTTTCAGCACAGGTGTTCTGGGACAGCCCACTTGGGAAGAAGGCTGTGCCTCAGAACGACAGCACAAGCGCACGTTTGGACAGCTGGCTTGTCCAAAGCACGCAAACAACCAGCTTCCAGCCACTTGTAATCTGCACTGCTCTCATTCCCAAGTGCTCCTGTGGACTAGAGGATTTTCACTTAGACCAAGCAAGGACCAATATGTACATTTGGTTAGAAATTCAGCTCAACACACTAACTGAATGAGGATAGGTAAATAGAAGTGGGTGTGTTTAGGGAGGAGGAGAGCTATTCAGCAACAGCCCTTGATTGGAATGTGTTTTTGAAGCTGATCTTGCACATTCCTGGCCTTCCTCCTTCCTCTGAGGGGGGTTCCCCAGAAGAAACACCGTTCTTATCATGGTTCTAGTCCCGTCTTGCCTCTTCAAGATGTTTGACAAGTTTGGACCAAACTGAGAAAAGTATGTTCTCAGGGGTGTTTTTCCAAATAGCTTCTAAACCTTTAGAGGGCCAAACATGCTGGTTCTTATGTCCCTCAGGCTCTCCACCACTTCTTCACTGAGCTGGGTCCTTTTTAGGCCTTGATCGTGAGATTCCATTCCCATCAGGAAGCCAGCAGTCACAGAAGTACCATAGTCGGCTTTTCTTTTCTGAGGTTTTTAGTGCCCGAAGATTCTGTCTGCTCTTTGCTCTCCCCTCTCCATACCTATCAACAGAGCAGAGAAGGCGGTAGAGAGGTTATTTATTTTATTTTTTAGACTTTTCCTTGTACATGGATATGCAAAGCTCTCCTTGGTGCTAATGGACCCTGTGCTGAGACATGTACAGGCTGTAGCATGTGAAGCTTTTAGGATTTTATATGTCTCCAAAGCTTGGAGGAGTGTCTTTACTCTAATGGTCACTGCTTCTTAGGGTTTTCTTCTGTGTTTGTGACCAAAAAAAAAAAAAAAAAAAACAATAAAAAATATGTATCTAATGCATCAGTCAGGATAAGAAAGATTATGCTGCAGTAACAACCCTGAAATCTCAGTGGTTTAAAATAGTACATTTATTTCTCACTCACCCTTCCTGTCCATTTTGGGCCACCTAAGGGCTTTGTTTAACATCTTTGTTGTCCGTAATCTGCAACATTGGTGGTCGGCGTGGTAGAGAGGAAGCGGGGAGATCTGGAAGGTTTTGCCTTGGCAGTTAAATGCTTGGCTAGAGAGCAACGTACATCACTTCTGCACACAGCATATTGGACTGAACTCTTCACTGGACCACACCCAGCCATGGTGCTGGGGAGCAAGAAGTGTCATCCTGCCATGTTGTGGAAAGGCAAAGAGCCAAAAATAATTGTGAGCAGCATTTATGACCACTGCCTTAGTCAGGGGCTCTAGAAAAGCAGCACCAGTGAGATGAATGGCTAGAGAGAGAGAGAGGTAGAGATGGATGGATGGATGGATGGATGGATGGATGGATGGATGGATGGATGGATGGATGGATGGATGGATGGATGGATGGATGGATGGATGGATATAGATAGGTAGGTAGGTAGGTAGGTAGACAGACAGGTGGACAGACAGACACAGAGAGAGAAAGAGAGATTTACTTCAAGGAATTGATTCACGTGATTGTAGAGAGCTGGCAAGTCCAAAATCCATAGGTTAGGCAACAGGCTGGAGACTTTTGCAGGCTTGCAGAAAGAGTGCAAAATAAAGAAAGTTAGTTCTGTCAAAATATCTGTTTATCTATCTATAGTCTGGAGGCAGAACACACCCTAAGGAAGCTCCCTTTTCAACAGATTGATTGATTACATTATATTCGATTACATTGTGAAAGGTGATTCCATTCCATTAGATTACCTTATGGAACGGTAGCTAGACTAGGTTTGGCCAAACCGCTGGAAACCATAGCCTAGCCAAGGTGACACACAAAATTAGCCATCACAGTCACCTGTTGCAGGCCATCTAGCTGCAATGAAGATCCTCTAGTGCCCTCTGGGAGCTTGTAGAAATGGCAGCAAACTGTGGTGTGAACACTCACATTGCTAAATTTTACTGCCTTGTGGTTTACGTGGCTTGGCACACCTTGGTCAGCAGCAACAGCTGGCTCAGCGGAGTGTGATCTCTTGGGTTTTCTGGGACTGAGACCACACAGCCCTGGTCCTCAGGAAGTTAATCCTGGGAGACACATTATCAAAAAAAAAAAAAGTACTCTTAAATTCTTTCTTTTCCCTAAACGTGAGATTCCACTAGCCCCTTGGAGGCTGAAATCAATTAAACGGGAACATTCTAGAGTGGGTGGAAAAATTCTGGTGATCCCTACAACTGAATTTGGAACCAAATTGTCGTGTTCCTTTAATTTTTAAACTCCAGGGTAGCCCAGGACACTGGGAGCAGCTTTACCAAGCTTTGGCAAAGTAGTACCTAAGTCCCTGATAAAACACCTTCCCTGTGTGTATACTTGTGAGTGAATTTGGAGCATTTTCATGTGAAGGAAAGCTCCTATCTCAGGCAGGATTAAGAGAAAACTCATGTTCAGTTTGATTGAGGGCGAATGCTGTTCTATTTTAGGGCAAGCCTTTTCTCTGCTAGCTCAAACCACATTTTTATTTAGATTATCTTTGTGTAGACTCATGTACTGCTGAGCACTAAAAATGATCAAACGTTGCTTTTTTCTTTTTTTTAAGTTGAAAAAATATTTTCACACCTAAGGTGTGGTAGCTAGTAAGTTCAGCGACTCTGAGATGCTTTCCGTTCCCTTTAGGACATCAAGGAGCAGAAGCTTACTCAGTCTGATACGTGTGGCAGGGAAGAGGGTTGCTATACAGGCCTAGTGAAGTCTCTCAAAGATAAGCTGAGCTAAATAGTCAGGCTCCAGGAGACACTTCTGAGACTCCCCATGTTCTCTGACAAATATTCTTTGTCCACTTCTCTTCGGGTGGCTTCCTGAGTCTCCTCTGATAACTCCAGTATATCTAACTGTCTTAGTTTCTTAGTGCTGCTGTAACAGAAATACCACAACTGGGTGGGTTTTAAGGAACAGAGATTCACTTTGTCACTCTTCAGGAGGCTGTAAGTCCAAATTGGGGTCTCAGGTCTAGGGAAAGCTCTCTCTTTGTTGTCTCTGGGAGATCTCTTTCAGCCTCTGTAGCCTCAGCATTTCTCAGTTCCTTGGCAATCTTCACATGACATCTATCTTCCTCCCATTTGTGCTTGCTTATCTCTGTGCCTAATTTCTCTTTTTATATCTCGAAAGCAATTAGGCTTAAGATACACTCTACGCCCATATGGCCTCATTAACACAACAAAGAAAATCCTGTTTCAAAATAGGATCCCACCCATAGGCATAAGGGTTAGGATTCCAACACATATTTTGGGGGGACATGATTCAACCCATAACACCACCTAAGCTTCATAAGACAGTTAACTAAAGTTCTCACCCCTCATTGTAACGTCCCTCCATCTCTTTACTCAGCCTTTAAAGCCACACTGATCAATAGAGTTTAAAGCTATTCAAGTTTAAATTGATTGAAATTAGATAAAAGTAAACATTCAGTTTTCCATCGCGAAACCCACTTTTCAAGTGCTTAGTAACCTCAGTGAACAGCAAAGATTGAGAACATGTCCATCATCATAGAAAGGCCTATCGAACAGCACTGCTCTAGAGTGAGAGACACTTTGGTCCAGCTCATCTTTTGAATCTGGCCACATAAGATAGAGGGTCTGGCCAGTCAATGGACGGACCATCCTGGGATGTCTTCTCCTTTTCCACTCAGCTCTGGCTGAGGGTAATCAATGAGGTTATTGGTGGGGCATGCTTCTTAGAGAAGAAAAGCATGAATGGAAGAATTGCCCTAGAATATATTCTAGTACAAGGAGCCCTAGTTGTGCAATGGTTAAGCTGATAACTGGAAGATTGGCAGTTTGAACCTACCCAGAGGTTCCTTAGGAGAAAGACCAGGCTATCTGCTTCTGTAAAGATTACAGCCAAGAAAACCCTATGGGGCAGTTCTACTCTGTCACGTGGGATCACTATGAGTTGTCAAATTGACTTGATGGCATCCAACGACAACATATGGACTGTACTTCACCAAAACTTAAAATTTACTTCATAATCCTATTGTCGTCATGCTAGGTAGTAGTTTCCCGCCATCCTCAGTCCCCAACACAGTGGCAGGGTTTTGTAAATGGAACAGAAATTTACTCTTTGAATAAGCTTTAGATCAATCAGACCAGAAAACCAGGGCTTTGAATCATTTCTTCCCTGTTTAGTCATGGCCGAGGAAGTGAAATTAATAAAAAATTGAGTGAACTGGAATGGTAATTAGAATGGGAAAAATAATGACGTGAAGCCTTCTAAAAACCTCATCTCCCTCTTAGAAACAAGGGTAACATACACATTGTATAGCAATCAAATCTCTGGGCCTAGGATTTTGAACAGAGTCAGAGAAACAGCGGCGCCCCGCTCAAAGATGGTGGCCAACCAGGCTGTTTTGAATGTGCATCACTCTCCACAGTCCTTGTAATCGAGTCTCACGCATCAGGCTCCTGAAAGGGCTCACTACGCCTCTTCCGAGACTTCCATTCCAGGCCTTCGACCCATAATTTTTTCCATTCCAGAGCACCCAAATTGCAAGAATTCGGGTCTGTTCTGGTTTTGCTTCATCAGCCATAACTGAGCCGATTAGAACTGGTTTGAAGCCCTGCAGAAAGCTAGTATTAAAGTATATTTGTTCAAATCCTTTGAATCAATAAGAACCAGAAAATCCTTCCTCACCTTGTGCAAATTCTGCCCTGGGGCTAGTACCCTTAGGATACCAGGACTAACAAAATATTTAAAATCCAAGTCATTTGGCAAAGATTTAAAAAAAACAACAACAACAAAAAAAAAAACACGTTACTGTCTAGTCGATTCCAACTCATACTGACCCTGTAGGACAGAGTAGAACTGTTCCATAGGGTTTCCAAGGAGTGGCTGGTGGATCCCATTAAAACCTGTTGCTGTCGAGTTAATTCCAATTCATGGCGACCCTACAGGACAGAGTAGAACTGCCCCATAGGGTTTCCAAGGAGTGCCTTGTGGATTCAAACTGCCGGCCTTTCGGTTAGCAACTGTAGCTCTTAACCACTACGCCACCAGGGTTTCCATGGCTGATAGATGGGTCCCTTAAATAAATTTGAAGCAAGCTCCACCCTAAATTCTCAGTGTTATTTTGTGAGATGCTTTAGAGTTTTTAAACTCTCACTTCTGAGATGCTTCATCCTGGCCCTCTCAGCTCCCTCCTAGCCTTCAGTTGTAAATAGACCTACCGACTCTGACAGCACCGAAGAATAACCACGCTGCCGGTTTGTGCAGTGTTAACATCCAGGTGGGTGAGAGGCAGTGGAGGGGGAATGGGTGGTTGAGCTAGAGTGGAACTGCCGTGGGTGTGGCAGACGGAAGAAATGGGCAGAGACCTGGGCTCACTCCCGAGTGCAGCTGTGACTCGGTAGATGGGAGGAAAATAATAATCGTAGTCGAGAGAACAAATGGCAGCTGGAGGAAATAAGCAGCTCAGAGACTCACCTTGAGAAGAACGGAGTGAAGCTGCTGAGATGACGAGTCAGCTAAAAATCACCTGGCTGATTTCAGCCATATCTGTAAAATCGGCATCAACTTGTAAGTATGAGTTTTTAATACGAGTTTAGCCATTTAGGCAAGATATCTGGTTACCTGAGCGCTTCGCAGGGTCTTGCGCTTGGTGTAATTCTCCATCTGACGGTTACCAGCTCATGCAGTGAGAGTGCCTCATAAGCTACTTTTAATTATTTTGATGATGTTAATCTCCTAGGACCAAAAAGCCCCCCAAAAACTAAACCCACTGCCCTCTAGTCGATCCCAACTCATAGCTACCTCTATAGGACAAAGTAGAAGTGCCCCATAGGGTTTCCAAGGCTGTAATCTTTAGGGAAGCAGGCTGCCACACCTTTCTCTCACAATTTGAGCCGCTGACCTTTTTTTGATTAGCAGCCAAGCCCTCCACAGCGCCACCAGGGGTCCTTAGTCTCCTAGGAAGGCGTCCACCATTGGGGGTATACTGATTTTTTCCTGGATTATTTCCCAGGGTTGTGAGGCTTTAATATATCTGTTCTTCTCTTGGTCTTAACCTGTGTACTGCTTTTTCCTTCTAAATTTGAGGATTTATGCTAAAGCGTAAGCATTTTTACTGAGGCTTCTCATAAATGAGCCAATAAAGCGCCATTTCTGTATACAATCTGCCTAATAAGGTGATATTGCGTTTCCCCATCTATCTCTTTCCGGGGGGTCGGAAAACGTTCATAAACCAACAAATGTTTTTATTAGTTAGGGACCACAGAAACATAGATTTCCTTTTATAACCTATACACCACAAAGTTTCCTGCCCTGAAATGCTCCAGATAAAAATTAGGGCAGAGTCATCAAGGATAAGTTAAGCATGACAGACTGTATGGTTTCATGGAGGTCTAGAAGAGGGACCACTTGGTCAGCCCAGATGGGGGGAAAGCAGAGCATTCTGGGAGTGGGACCAGACAGGAGCCCTTGGAGAGGAGTGATGTCATCAAAGCCATGTCTAGAGGGTCCCAAAGAAGAGTTGGAGTTTAGGCTGAAATGGAGTGGAGAAGAGAAGGCCAGGTGTGAGAAAGAGCGTAGTCTGGACAAGGTGAGAGGGGAAGGTGATGCTCTCTGAGGTGTGGGAAATGAATGAGGGGAACTGTTGTGCCAAGAAGGGGGCCTGGTGGCACAGTGGTTAAGCACTCACTGCCAAACAGGAGGTTGACCATTCAAACCCACCAGCTGCTCCACAGGAGAAAGATGTGGCAACCTGCTTCAGTAAAGATTACAGCCTAGGAAACTCTATGAGGCAGTTCTACTCTATCCTGTAGGGTCACTATGAGTTGGAATTGACTCGATGGCACACAACAATAGCTGTGCCAAGATCTAGCCATCAAGCAAGCACACGTGAGTACAGAGGACGAAAGGCAGATAAGCTTTAACTTTCCACTCTGTTGGTCCCAGGGTTCCTAGGTGGGTGAATGGTTAACACACTCAGGTGGAGGTTTGGGTCCACCAAGAAGTGCCTCAGAAGAAAGGCCTGATGACCTACGTCCAAAAAATCAGCTATTGAAAACGCTGCACAGTTCTACTTTGACACACATGGGGTAGCCATGGGATGGAATTGATTCAACGGCAGCTGGTTTTTGTTATGACCTGTCTTTGAGTGTTTGCCTTAAGACCTGGTGGTGGTGGTGGTAAAGGCAAGAAAATGAGCATTACAGCAGGGTGTTCCTTAACTTTATCCTTCTCGGTATTAAAAGGAAAAAAAGGAAAGAAAAAAAAAAAAACCTTGTCTTGCTATAATGGAAGTCAGAAAATTGAGCAATCATTGTCGCTAGAAGGAAAAGAGTCTATAAAATAGATTGCTAAAACAGAGTTGTGTTTAATTAAGATTTAAACCACTCAAACCCCTTTCCTCTTTCCATGGTGCTTTCAGGCCAACAGAAATCTCCAAAAAGACTTTATTATGTTTTAGTTGGAAAAAATAAGTTTTGTTCCTTTAAAATATTGAGGTTCAAAATATTTTTCCCATGCCAACACATCTTTCCACCTCTGAAGCGGAGAGTTTTTTCCCTGCATGAATTCTTGTTCCCGACATTTCCCCCTCTTTTGGTGCAGCAGACACAGCTGCCAGCAAAGAGTCCTTGTGAGGCTTAAAGAGTATCAGTCAGCCTTACAGAGGATTCTTCCATTAGGCACTCCTTTGAATAAAAGCACTTTCTCCAGAACAGTGTCAAATTAAAGGAGTGGCAAGCCATGGCAGGCTGTTGCCATTGACTGGGACCTGGAACGGAGAGCTTGTGGGACCTCGCTGTTCTGATCACATCGCCTGAGCCCTCCTCTCCTCGTCCCCCTCCACTGGGCTGACTACTGGGCCCACAGCAGGGTCTGATGCTGGCTGGGCACTAAGTGACCAGGGTACTTTCGAAAGTGAACAGGGGGTGCTATTAATAATTATGGAATCCCTGGATTGTGCAAATGGCTAACACGCTCAGCTACTAACTGAAAGTGCCCAGAGACATGTCAGAAGAAAGGCCTGCCAATCTACTTTCAAAAAATCAGCCATTGAAAACCCTATGGAGCACAGTTCTACTCTGACATTCATTGAGTCACCATGAGTGGGAACCGACTCAACAGCAGCTGACTGGTTTGGGTATTATAATTACACCAGTACAAGAGATGTCAACCAGGACCACCCCAGGGAAATATTTGGTCCTTCTAGGTCTCACCCATCTGCCACCACCAAGCAGGTGGCTGGGGCTGAATGCAAGTCTTTCCACAACTTCTTTTTCTGTTGTACTTACCTCAAACTTGGAACCGGAGAGGGAATGCAAAATAGAACAGTCCTTGTCAGTTGCTTGGCATTGGAGTCCTGTCCTCTCTCTGCCTGCTGTTTCCTTTCCATGTGGCTGTATGTGCTGGCATTCTCGACGAAGCCTTTGGTTTAAGCCCAGGGAGGCAGCAGCACATGCTCCAGTCTCCAGCACTTCCAGTTTGGTGTTCCGGTGGCAGTACCACGGAAATACTACACAAGAAAATGCATTACATCAGATATTGAAATTAAGCATTACTTGCCATGTAATTCCAGAGTGTATCCTTTCTCTAAGGAGCTCTGGTGGCACAGTGGTTAAGAGCTCAGTTGCTAATCAAGAGGTTGGCAGTTCAAATCCACCAGCCACTTCTTGGAAACCGTATGGGGCAATTCTACCCTGACCTATATGGTCCTTATGAGTCAGAATCGACTCGATGGCAACAGGTATCCTTTCTCTATAGCATTTCTTTGCACAGAGCTGGGAGCAGGACAGGGAGACCAGTAAGGAAATTATTGCTGATGGCCAGTGAGCTGTTATTGTTAGCTACAGTTGAGTTGGCCCTTGACGCGTGGAGACCCGGTGCACGATGGAACAGAATGCTGCCATCCCATGATTGGTTGCAGTTTGGACCATTGTGATTCTTAGGGTTTTCACTGGCTGATTTTTGGAAGTAGATATCTAGGCCTTCCTTCCTAGTCCGTCTTAGTGTGGAAGCTCCACTGAAACCTGTTCATAACAACACACAAGCCTCCAATGACAGATGGTGGTGGCTGACCATGAGGTGTATCGACCTGGAATCAAACCCGGGTCTCCTGCGTGGAAAGCCAGATTTCTACCTCTGAGCCACCGATGCCCCATAAGCCAGATTAGGCTGGCGACTACAAGAATAGAAGGGATAATGACCCCTAAGAAGGTGCTTTGGATTGTCCAAATATACGTTTTATGGCACTTCCCAGTTACACTTGCTATTAAAGTTAATCTAAAGGTAGATGAGAGCTTCAAGCGTGGGCAGGCCCTCTTGCTGATGGGCTTCATCTGTATGCAGGGGGTTTACTCAATTCCAGCGGGCCCCATCACTGACATTCCTTCCTGCTCTTGGATTTCGGCAGGAAAATCTCCTGCAGCGGGAGCATGTAGCAGCTGATTAGAGGGGGTACTCTTCCCCACCTCCTGAGAAGCCATGAAGCTTGCTGGAGGTGGCCTCAGAGGCTCGGGGACACTCGGTAGCTCTAATTGAGACAATACAGGTGACAGAAAAGAAATCCACTCTGAGTCCTTCCGCATGCCTGGCAAACCTCTGAACTTGGTCCCTTTTGAGCTGTTCCTCCAGCTGCTCATTGCTTCATTCATTCAGCACAATTAAGGAACTTTTAATAGGATCCTGGCATTTCAAGAGTTAACAATGCAGGAGTGGTTGACTGCATTCTTAGGGGCTTAGTACCTCAGTAAACAACTGGCAACAGTAGGATTTGTTACGGATATTTTACTTGTCCCCGTACCCCTTAATTTAATGGCACCCTGTCCCATTCTTTCTACCGCGCTTGCAGACGGGTTTTGTGAGTATGAAGACATGAGAGCGTAGCAGCAAATTAAGGTGGTTTCAGAGAAGAGTTCTCAGGGAGAGGCAGGCAGGAAACTGTTTTCATTGTACTTTCTCTCATTCTGATCAAGTGCCCTAAGACTCAAGGTCCACTCTTGTTGCTCAGACTTCCTTTATTTGTAGTTAGTTGCCACTGAGTCACCCACCTGACTCATGGAGATCCCATGCACAATGGACACTGCCTGGTCCTGTGCTGTCCCCATGATCAGTTGTGAATCGGGCCATGTGATCCGTGGGTTTTCATTGGCTGACTTTTGCAAGTGATCACCAGGCCTTTCTTCCTAGCCTGTTTCAGGCTGGAAGCTCCCCTGAAACCTGTTCAGCATCTTAGCAACATGCAAGTCTCTACTGACAGACGGGTGGTAGCTGCCCATGAAGTGCATTGGACAGTAATTGAACTCCGGTCTCCCACATAGAAGGCGAGAATTCTACCACTGAACCACCCCTGCTCCCCTTAATTTAGCATGCTGATAAAATGGCACATCAGTAATGAAGCAGACATGAGTGTGAGCGGAGGCACATTTTTCCAACTGGTGCCCAAGCCCTGTTCCCCCGCCAGGGCCCAAACCTTTGTGATGGGAGCAAGCCCATCACAATGGCTGCACTGCGTTTTTAGGATCCATCCACATAGAGGTGGCAGCAGAGCCATCAGATGCCTCTGTCACCCGTGACCTTTAGAGGTAGGGAGGGCAAGTCCCCTCTGTCTGTGCACCTTTGGTCTGCCCTTGTTCCTGCTATTTTTCTGACTTTGTGTGGTGGTTGGTGGCTTTTTCTGAGCAGGAAGGTACATGCTATGAATACGACCCACTGTAATATAAGTACCTGGAATGATTTCAGTGGGGTTAACAGTCAGTGGATTCCAAAGGCCCCCAGTCATTTAGGACGTTATACGAGACAAACCCAGCCTGAAATGGCAGGATCACTTTTCCTGTTGTTTGGTGAGTCCATCAGGGGATGGTCGCAGAAGCAGCTCAGGGCATTTGATAGAGTAGTTGACCACATATTCCCCTGGATTTCCACGGTTGATGTGGATTTTGAATAAATAGCTAGGGAGCTGTAGCTTGGCTCACGGATGTGTGCGCAGCATACAAAGAGATTTTGACACTTCATACCCCCAAATGGTTTTGTGACTTGAATCAGAGAGAAATTCTTTTCTCAGTTATTTGCTGTTTAGTATGTATGACTTAACATAATTGAGGGTATACGTGAGTATTGCAGTACATTTTTAGTTTATGAATGTAAGACTTTTATGTGTGCTTGTCGGTCCTCTGTGTAATCAGCAGAAGTTCTTTATTTCTCCCTTATATTTTTCTTATGGAAAAATATCTGAGCCTGTCGTACTATTCATCAAGTAATACCCACATTGAGTTTCTGTTGCTGGAATGCTGGGAGATACATATTTGGAAATTGAATATACATAAGTACCTTTTCACAAACTGAACTTTTATGTAGCCAAATTGATTTAATTCTTAAATCTATGTTTTAATATAGCTTATTGAAAACATTCTGTTAAGATCGTTATGGGAGCACTCTGCCAGGAGGTGTTAAGAAAGGTAGAATTTTGAGGGCAAATGTGGTTCTCCTTCTCTGTTCAGCTCCCCTTCCATATTTTGTGCTAAAGTTTTGAACAGATGCATTTTTATTTTGGCTTACACACGTCCTAAAAGTAATGGTCCTTGATAGCCAAACCGAAGGATTGAGGTAGTACTTGATTAGAGACCAAGTCTATGGAAATATCTTTTTGATTGATATACTCAAGTCATTGATTTTTCTTTTTGCTTGTCTGACTTCACTTTGAAAACGGCACTAATTTTAAGTGATGAACAAGTCGTATCAAAACTAATCATGTGGCTTGGTCAATGGACTTTATTAAAACAGTGGCTTATCCCTTTCTTTATTATTAGTATTGTTTTCATTAAAGCTTTGAAGTTGTTCTTTCATGTCCCTCCTCCCACAGCTACACGCTCTTCCAGTGGATCTCATGGAGTCCGTCTGACTGTCGAGCACTTGTTTTCTATAAACTGCAAATGTGCTTTTCTCCAAAATGACCGTTACACGGATGAGTCCAGGGAAGAGGCATTCAGCTTGAAAGCGCTGTTTGTTCTCCTGAACTGACTGGGGCGTCACAGCGGACAGCCAGCAGTCAGACACGGCACCTTGGAAACACGTGTATCTGTTTGTTCTTGGTTTCTTTTAGTGTGGCCAGTTCAAAAATACCTCAGTTATCTAGAACGTGCTCTATTCAGTTATTTCAAAATTCAAGATTCTAAAAAAAAAACACCCAGTTTAGAAAACAAAACATAAAAGCCCTCAGGGTCAACAATCCCTCAGAACTCACGTTCTAAAGCTGGCTGACTTCTCTATGGACAAGGCCTTCCCTCAAAGTCAGTTTCTTATTCTTTATGGTAATTCTAACAAGTTTGATTCTTGGATTTTATTTTATCATTTTTGTCATTGTGATAAAATGCAATACCATAAAATCCACCATTTTAGCTATTTTAAAGTGCATAATTTGGTGGCATTTAGTACATGCACAGTGTTGTGCAACCACCACCACTGTCTAGTTCTAGAACATTCTCATCACCCCATAAGGAAACCCTGGGCCCAGTAGTGCTCTCTCCCCATTCTCCTCCCCAATAGCCTTTGGTAACCACTAATCTGCTTTCTGTTTCTCTAGATTGGCCTATTCTGGACATTTCACAGAAATGGAGTCATATACTATGTGGCCTTTTGTGCCTGGCTTCTTTCACTTAGCATAATGTTTCCACGCTTCGTTCATGTTGGAGTGTGTATCAGTACTCCATTCCTTTTTACAGCTGCATAATATTCCATCCTATGTATGTACCACCGGTTGTTTATCCATTTCATCTGTTAATGGACATTTGGGTTGTTTCCACCTTTTGACTCTTACGAATGGTGTTGCTGTGGCTATAACATTTACTAGTTTTTGTTGAACACCTCTTTTTAAGTCTTTGGGGGTATACCTAGGAGTGGAATTGCTAGATCATATGATAATTCCATATTTAACTTATTGAGGAACCACCAAACTGTTTCACACGGTGACTCTTGATTTTTTTACCTAAAGTAAAGGAGTAGAAGAAAAGAGACTGACTTACAGGTAAGCAAATTTGTAGCATTAAAGGAGTCAGAAGACACAGAACCCCACCCAAGCCCACAGGCCTCTGGAGGTAGGAAGTTCTGTTGCTATTGCCAGGCACAGTAGTTGCCTTTGTCCTTTATTCATCCAGCCTCACCTGTGGGCGTGGGCTGGGCTCTGAGGGGCCATGGGTGACCTGGGTATGGGTTAGGGAACTTGTTCTGTATCAACGTCCTCAACCCTGGCTTTATGGTGAGGACACGGATGCCCAGGTCTTATACCACACCCACTGAACGTATATCCTGGGGAGTGGGGGCTTGTTATCTATTTTTCTTGCTTTGTTTGTTCTTAATGCCGTCATCTTAATGCATAGCTAGAGATGAGAACTTCGGTTAAAGTGTGAGACCAGACAACTTTTTTTTTAGAGGCAATAGTTGTTATTAGGTGCTGTGGAGTCGATTTTGACTCATAGAGACTCCATGTGATGGAGTAGAGCTGCCCTGTAGGGGTTTCTAGGCTCTTACCTTTAGGAGAGCCGATTGCCAGGCTTCACTCATCCTGCGAAGCCACTAGATGAGTTTGAACCGCCAACCTTTTGGGAGTTGGCAGATGAGTGCTACCAGGGCTTCTTAGAGACAGTGGTGATAAAGGGCAAAGCTAGCAGTGGCTCACACGTGAGTTTACCAGGTGCCCAGCACTGTTCTCCATCTTTCTGCGTATTTATCAGTTCATCTTCACACTCACCTTATGAGATACAGAAGACGAAACTGAAGCCCAGAGAGGCTTTGTACTTTGTCCAACATCACACAGCTGAGTGGCAGAACCAGGGTTCCAGTACCAGCCATAAGGCTCACTGCAGGCAGCTCTGACTGCCTCTCACGTCTGACATCCACAGGAGAGGTGAGAATGAAGTACTTCGGAGTTTAGATGAATTTCCTCAGCAGAAAGAAGGGAAGGCTTTGTCCAGGAGGTTGTGTTTTCCTTAGGACCTGGAGGATGCTTAGCGTTTATTTGTCAAGATGAAGGGTCAGCCACTCTGTGCACGGTGGCAGCATGAGCAAAGGAAAGGGGCTTGGGAGTTCTGGGTATACGTGGGGAATAATGAGTGAAGGTGGCTGTCATGGATTGAACTGTGTCTCCCCAAAATGGGCGTCAACCTGGCTAGGCCATGATTCCCAGTATTTTGTGATTGTCTACCATTTTGTCATCTGATGTGATTTTTCTGTGTATTGTAAATCCTACCTCTATGATGTTGATGAGGCAGGATTAGAGACAGTGATGTTAATAAGGCAGGACTAAATCTACAAGATTAGGTTGGGTCTTAAGCCAATCTCTTTTGAGATATTAAAGAGAGACGTGAGCAGAGAGATGGGGGACCTCATACCACCAGGAAACAAGAGCCGGGAGAATAGCATGTTCTTTGGTCTGGGGGTCCCTGTGCTGGGAAACTCGTAGACCAGGGGAAGATTGATGACAAGGGCTTTCTCCCAGGGCTGACAGAGAGAGAAAGCCTTCCCCTGGAGCGGGAATCCTGAATTCAGACTTCTAGCCTACTAGACTGTGAGAGAATAAATTTCTGTTTGTTAAAGCCATCCACTTGTGGTATTTCTTTTATAGCAGCACTAGATGACTGAGACAGTGGGCTTAGCTAGTGCAAAGGCGTCTTGGAGAGTAGTAGTGCAGAAAGTATTTGTAAAGATGTTTTGGGGCCTTGCATGTAAGACTGAGGAGCTTGGCTTTTGTTTCATAGGAAGTAAGAGAGACAGTTGGTGGTTTTGAAGCAGGGGAGGAAGGTGGTTAGAAAGACTACTGAGACCACAGGACACTGGAGCCATGGGGCACTGGATAGCGAGAGAGGCTGGAGAGAGGTTATCAGGATCTAAACCAGTGTGCATTTGGGAGGTGCCACAGTGGTGGAAAGCAGCAAACCTGAGCTGCTATCTAAATGTGGGCAGCTAGACAGAGGGAGGAGGCAGAGGAGATGCTGTACTTTGTAGTGGTGGGGGTGGGGGAAACGCGGAGACACGAGGTGGTGGGCGTCATAAACAGCAACAGCAGAGCCTTGCATTTAAAAACAACACGGTTGTTGTCGTTGTTAGGTGCCATTGAGCCAATTCCGACTCATAGCAACCCTGTGTACAATAGAATGAAACACTGCCCAGTCCTGCACCATCCTCACAACTGTTGTTATGCTTGAGCCCATTGTTGCAGCGACTGTGTGAGTACATCTCATTGAGGGTCTTCCTTTCTTTTACTGACCCTTTATTTTACCAAGCAGGATGTCCTTCTCCAGGGACCGATCCCTCCTGGTAACATGTCCAAAGTATGTGAAGCAAAGTCTCACCATCCTTGCTTCTAAGGAGGATTCTAGCTATACTTCTTCCAAGACAGAGTTCTTCATTCTCCTGGCAGTCCGTGGTATATTCAGTATTCTTCTCCAGCACCACAATTTAAAGGCATCGATTCTTCTTTGATCTTCCTTATTCATCATCCGGCTTTCATATGCATATGAGGTGACTGAAAATACCTTGGCTTAGGTTTTCAGTAACACTGGGACTGGGTTATTAAGAAGAATTTGACATGTATTTAATGTGGTCTGCTTTAAGAAAGTAGGGACTTGAAGGTCCCTGGGTGTCACAAACAGTTTGCACTTAACTGGTAGCCAAGAGCTTGGCAGTTCTAACCCACCCAGTGGAACCGTGGAATATACAGGCTGGTGATTGGGTTCCATAAAGACTTCAGCCAAGAAAACCCTATGGGGTAAGTTCCACTCTAACAGATGAGGCCTCTCCAAAGTCACAACCCAACAACAAAAACAAAGTCAATAACAAAGAAAGCAGAGACTTGGAATACATTTTAGGGAGTTCCCCCCCCCCCCAAAAAAAAGGCAAAATTGATAAGTCTTCAATTATCTCGAAAGCTCAGGATTCCAGAGAATTAGTATTTTGAAGGGCTAAATCCCCTGGGTCTGGTAGGAGCAACAGTAATGAAACTTTGGTGCAGCCTGGGCATCAGAGTTGGAGGCAAGGACCAAAGCATGTGCCAAGTCCCACTGGGAGAGTGGGTCAGTTCTAAACAACATGACCTTTGACTTCACCTCCCTGCAGGCATGAACTTCTCTGTCATATGAATAAAACTGAACGAATTCATTTTTATTATTCCTGCCACCTCAGAGTAATGCCTGTCACTTTCCATGGTCTTTAAAGGTTGTGTATAAATTTGTCAATTAGTCCTCCTTTACATGCATGGGGCAGACTTGCTCTTTAATGAACCCTTTGATGAATCTCTTTTAAAAGCCCGTAATCTTCACCAGCCAATTTTCTTATTCTGTATCTTATCCCATTTTGGTTTTTTTTTTTTTTTTTTTTTTTAAGTGAAGGTATAACTTCACTGGCACAGAATTTCTGCCAGGGAATAGAAGAATAAGATCACCAGAGTATTAGATGAACTCTGTCATAGACCCGTGTCAGAAGGAAGTGAATCATGGGTAAAATGCCACTGGTGACTTCGGGGACTCACAGAGACACCCTGCATGACTGTTATTCTCAATTAAACTGCTAGTTTTGGAACGACTTCCAACACTGATTCTAGAGCTGTACCGTCCAAAATGGAAGCCACTCCTCACATTTGCCGAGTGGCCGCCATATTGGATAGTGCAAACACAGAGCATTTCCGTCAGCACGGCTCTAGAATGATGAAGAAAAAGGCAGCAAGTTTTACTAGACTGAGTGTTATTGGCACACGGTCTTGCTTTATGATTTATTCCCCGGGGTCCCATCTATCAAATGTGAATCCCAACACCATGTCAGAGTGCCATCGGTCTTTCCATAACAAAACAGAATTTGCCAGTGAAAAAAGCCCAATGTTTTTAAAAGGTCCCTAGGTTCAGCCTCAACTTGGGGCCATTAACTGAACAATAACTGCTAAGCAAGGTAACTTGCCTTGTTCCTTGAGTCTTACAGCTTTGCTAGTGATTAAAAACAAAGGAAAATCAGCCTCTGTTCCATCTCAGTAGAACTATTTTGAGGAAAATAATAGTTTATATTCATAGAATACACTGGCTTATACTAAGAGGCAGCAAGACAGTATCTTAGAACAAAGCATAAATATATATATATTTTTTTTTATAGAATAATGATCAGTTTTTGGTGTAAGCAAAGGGGACAATGAGCATGCCTGCCTTAAATGTCCGTAATGTATGGGGACATAAATATTCAAGTAAAGGTATCCATGAGTCATCCTAACCTAGCTGGTAAAAGAGGGAGGCCTCCTTCTCTTGTTGAGGCTTCTCCATCCGCAGCTTGTTTTCTGTTCTCTTTCATTTTCGTCTTGTCTGGCTCTTCTGACATTAACTGAGGTCAAGAAATTTTTTGTGCTGACTTGGCGCAGATGTAACCTTGGCTGCTCTATAAGATGCAGAGTGTAGCGTTTTCATCTTGGAAGGCCCTTCATTTTTATGTGTCAATACTTGATTTAAGTAACAAAGCCAGCAGTTACCAGAACAATTACCAGGTATCAGAGCAAGTCTCTGTACTCTGTAGTGTATATAGTATACTATGTGTTGTTGTATGCCACCGGGTCGATTCTGTCTCATAGCGACCCTCTAGGACAGGGTAGAACTGCCCCATAGGGTTTCCGAGGCTGTGATCTTTATGGAAGCAGACCACCACATCCCTCCTCAGTGGAGCTGCTGGTGGGTGTGAACCACCAGCCTTTCGGTTAGCAGCTGAGCATTTTAACTACTGCACCACCAGGGCTCCTTGTATGCTATATTGTGCTAGAGAATGTGGAGGACGTGAGCCTTTTTCGATTTTTTTTTTTTTTTTTTTGGAGCTTTTTTGGTTTAACTGTGTGAGATTTTATGCCAGTGTATCAGAGCCATTTTCACTTGAATTGCAGGGTTCTAGTAGTAGGGATTTGATGTGGCGGTAGAAGATGCTTTTCTAGCATGCAGTTCCAAAGCAGAAAAAAAGATCAAGCTCTCAAGGGAGAGAGAGTATAAGAGGGGTCTGGAGACAGGTGTTCAGAACTGGTTCGTCGAGCTTTAGTGCTTGGAGAAGGTTCCACTGAAGCCCTGGTTCCTAAGTTTCATCTCTTACAGCAGGTCTGCACAGCTCTAAGTTGGCCTGCGGGGGCTTTGCCTGGCATGCTTCGTGGACTCCAGGATGGATGACTGAAGGAGGGTGAAGTTCACATCTTCCTTTCAGGATGTGGGAGTCAGTGCTGATGAGGTCACTAGCGACTGTGGCCAGCTCTGCTTGGCCCAGCTGAACAAGGGAGGGCTCTGACATTCATGCTGTTTCTCGTGCAGACACTGCCCTTCCGTCCAGAAGAGATGATCAAAACTTGCACAGCGCTGCCCAGCCTGTATGCATATCAGAGTGTTCATCGCTATGCAGGCAGCCTTTAAAAACATGGCCCATAACATTGAAGAGAGTGGTGCTAATGATTAACGTGTCAGCTGCTTACAGAAAGTTTGGAGACTTGAGCCCACTCAGACGTGCCTCGGAAGAAAGGCAGGGCGATCTACTTCTGAAAAGTCAGCCGTGGAAAACCCAATGGAGCACAGCTCTATTTTGACATACATGAGGTCACCATGAGTTGGAATCAACCTAAAGGCAACTGATACTTTACAGATACTTTTCCTCACCTTAGACATTCCTTCATTTTAAGGTGTTTGTGGGATCACAGCTATACCTACCACTTGGATGGATTTTTTTTTTTTTTTTTTTTTCCTAACAAAGTGAACTTCTGGCATAGCTTTTCTTGTTCATTAGCTAAAGTTAGCTCCAGTGCACACAGCCTTGTTGTCAGGTCCTTGCCATGGTAAACTCGCGTTTAACATGTCGATGGTGAGTCTTGGATCTCAGAGGAGTTATTTTGTGGGCAAGTGGACATGTGCTGCTCTCCTCTGAATGAGTTGAAGGAGGGAAAGGGCACAGGCTCTCTCTCTCTCTCTCTGGTTGTTAGAACTCAGTGAGAAAATTCTGTCTCCCTCAGTGATAGACAGGGAGTCCCAGCCACCCATTCCACCTCCAGCCCATTTCCATCTGGTAATAGATTAGCATTTTCAGAGGGAGGCTTGATGTTGCTAAGTGGCTTCAGGCTCATAGTAAGAAGCTCAAGCCTGAGGTCCACTTTGGCCAGGCTTCGCCTCCTCTGCCGTGCTGCTCTTTCTAAGGTACAGCATGATCAGAAAGCCTGGTTTCTGTACGTCGCTGTCACTGGAAAAAGAGAATTGACTCTTTTTAAAAAATATTTTATTGTGTTTTAGGTGAAAGTTTATACAACAATTAGGTTCCCATTGAACACCTTTTATAGAAATTGTTCTGTGGCACTGGTTACACTTTTCACAGCGTGCCAGCATTCTCATCATTTCTGTTCTGTTTATTCTGTTTCCCTTGGTCTAGCTTCCCTGCCCCTCCTTGACTTCTCATCTTTGCTTTTGGGTAAATGTTGACCATTTGGCCTCATATAGTTGTTTGTTTAAGGGGGCACCTTGCTTACGGGTGATAATGTTTATTTTGTAAGCCAATCTGTTATTTGGCTGAAAGGTGACCTCTTAGAGTGACTTCAGTTCAAAGTTCATAGGGTATCTTAGGGTGATAGTCTCAGGGGTTCCTCTAGTCTCTATCAGTCCAATAGATCTCACTTTTTTAGGAATTTGTATTTTATTCTACATTTTTCTTCCATTCTATCTGGCACCTTCTATCGTGTCCATGGTCAGAATGGTCAGTAGTGGTAGCCAGACAGAGAATGGACACTTGTTTAAATAAGTTCAGGTGCATAAATATTAAACCAAAAAAAAAAAAAAACAAACCCAGGGCCATCGAGTCAATTCTGACTCATAGCGACCCTATAGGACAGAGTGAAACTGCCCCACAGAGTTTCCAAGGAGCGCCTGGCAGATTCGAACTGCCGACCCTTTGGTTAGCAGCCGTAGCACTTAACCACTACGCCACCAGGGTTTCCCATAAATATTAGTTACCTTTATTTTTATATCACGGTATGAAAATAAGTTAAGGGCAGAATAAGAGGGATTCTTCCCTTTTGAAAAGAAAAGTTTTACCTGAATGTAACTCTGCTTATGAATGCCTTCATGGTGGCCTGATAGTGACTGGTGGATATGTCCCAGGGACTTGAAGAACTACCCACCTCCAGTTTAGACTCCTCAAGAAGACAAATGACTGGTGTCTTAGTCAAGGGGAAAGACTTGGGAAGTCAGTTGCGATTTTACTCAGCTTGAGAACTTGGTCGAAGCTGCCACTTGTCCTAAACAAAGCTGCAATGAAGATGAAAGAAGACCTATAATAGAACAGAAGGTCAGTCACCACAAAGTGGAAGGGAAGAAGGCCAGTTATGACCCTTGCTCTCTTTCTGTTTCACTAAACCATGAGAAGACTGAATTTCCATGTTCCAAAAAAAAAAAAAAGCTCCCTTTAAGCCAAAAAGCCATTCTAGTGATATTGAGAGTGAGAGTTGAAATCCTTGCCTAATTTCAGATAAAACATAAGCATTTGGCAAATACCAAGATTGTAAAGTTGTGCAAGCAAAAGAATCACTTTGAAATTTGAAGCATAGCCCCAGATGTTTGGGAGTATTTCCATTCGGCTGTTCCTCGTAGCGTGACTGGTTGCATACCTCCCAGACACTAAAACCCCATCCGCGAGTGTTGGCTCTTCGCTAGTTTACTGCTCATGCCTGCTGTAGGAGGAAGGAATGCCACTAAGCTCCAGTTAATTACGAGAGAATGGTGTAAGAGGAAGCAAGTCGGGACTGCTCTCAAAACACTCGTTTATCAAAGTGATTGAATTGCAGCACATTTGAACTCTAAATTTTGGGATTTAGGGGATAGATGATATCAGAGAAGTGTGGTTTGCTGGTGTGGAGAGCCTTTGTCCAAAGTCAGGGCGAACATAGCCAGATTCTAATGGCAATCATAGGAGTGTCAGCATTCAGGTGGCAGTGTTTGTTTCTGTAGCTTGGTTGGTGAGAATGGGGACTTCGTGAAGCCAGAATGGTTCTTTGGATTCTGCTCTGGCCAGAAGCTGGTCCAGCGCAGGCTAGCTGTTAGCAACAGGCACAGGTGCTGACCCTTCTGGGGGTTAACATCCAGATCTAAAGGCAAAGTAGAAAGGATAAGCCCCAATTAGCCCTGGCCTGAGGCCACTCCTCCACTCAAAGGCAGAGGTTGGCTTTGAAGAGAAAGAGGGACGCACTTCAGGAACCAAACCCAACTGGAACTGCTTGCCTCCTGAAGATAGAGCCAAGAACATTAAATATGCAATGAAACTTTACTTCGAAAACTCTCTGAGACATCCTTATTTAAAGCCTCTGTTCCAGAACAGATCAAAAGCACTCACCTGCCTAGGATTAAAGAGAGGAAAGTGAATTAAATATTCACGTCCCAGGGCAGGGCCTGCGCCTGCTGCGTGCATCTTGTCTGGTGCAGAAGGCTTTAGGAACAGTGATTACCTGTAGGGATCTACAGCAGAGTAACTTGCCATCTTTGCCGTTGGTTTTCTCCAGTACTTTCTCCTTGGTTGTCACTCTATAAATGTTAGCTAGTGACAGGAGAACAATTTTCCAGGACCAAGGGTTAAGCTTGTTACCTTATTTGTGCTGAGAGGGAATTGGTCCCTAGAGCATTTTGATAGAAACTCTGCATTTATTTCCGC
The DNA here is from genome assembly GCF_024166365.1 of Elephas maximus indicus. Classification (NCBI taxonomy): domain Eukaryota; kingdom Metazoa; phylum Chordata; class Mammalia; order Proboscidea; family Elephantidae; genus Elephas; species Elephas maximus. The sequence goes on along the minus strand of NC_064835.1, from coordinate 76,368,337 downwards.
CTTCTTGTGAACTAGTGAAGGGCAATTGGCTAGAAAGAGGCAAGTGGTCCTCAGCTGTGTCTTGCCTGTAGGCTCAGTGGAGAAATCACAGAAAACCCCAGCATTTTTCCTTTAAATGTCCTGGGTGGAGCAGTTGGACTTAGAAGCCCTTTGCCTTTCTCACTCTTGCAGCTTCGCTGGGGTAGTGACTAGCCAAGGGAAATACAAGTTAGCCAGAATCAGTGTTTCCCATGCCCAAGGTACAGTTTTAGTGCCCAAAGGAAAGCGAGTCCACACGACAGAAAATAACTTCATGGGGTTTGTTCCAAAGCAGAACGTTCCCCCCGCACCGGCTGATCCTCCCTTATCATCTCTGCTGTTTTTAAATATTAGCTTTATCTCCCCACCCTCCCTCTCTCCAGTTTTTTAAAATATGCTAACTTGCAGAATGTCTGGCCAGAGCCAGATGCTGTGGGCAGGTGCAGGCCTGGCTCCCTCTCCAGGCTCTGCCTGCATTCTGGGTGGGGCCATTTCTGGCAATGTCCCTCCTCCCCTTGGCCCAAACTAGAGTCTTTTCCACCCAGAGAAAGACTCTTCTGCCCCTTGGAAAGGAGAGGGCCATTATTCACATCAGTCCGTTTTTCCTACATTTCGGACTTAGAAATCTCCTCTGTTGTTGTATTTGGGATTCCTCCTGGCAGGAGGGAGATGAAGGAGAGCTGATAGAAGCAGAGAGGACTAGAGTGGGTGATGGCGGGGTGAAGGGCCCAATGTAAGCAGCTTCCATTCCCAATGTAAGCAACTTTCCTTTGAAATCTTCAGGGAGCTTCTTTTCTGCCTTGAGCCAAGGAAGTGGCCTTTCATGGTCCCTTTCCTTGGGTCTGGGATGGGGAAAATATTTTTGTGCTAACTTGAATTTTTCTTGGCCAGCCACCTCCTAGCCAAGCTGTGAGGAGGAGAAAGGGAGAACCCTGGCCACCAACCTAGGGTTTCAAGGCAGGCTCCGAAGGCTAAAGACAGCCTCTGCACCCCAAACAATGAAATAAATAGCCACTGGGTTGCGTGATTTACAAATGACTTGTCCTGCAGTATCTGATTGGCTGTGGCCACAACTGGACCATCTGTCAGTTCTTAAAGATCTAAGGAGCAGCTCCTTCAATCCTCTGCCCATCCCTGCCTGTTAGCTCCACCTCTCGTTGCCTCCTTACCCTTAATTCCATCTTTGTTACGCTGTTTCTTCTGCATCCATTCCACTCCCCACCTGACCTGGAAGGAGCCCCGGTGGAGCAATGGCTAAGCATTCAGTTGCTAAACAAAAGGTCAGTGATTCAAACCCACCAGCCTCTCCATGGGAGAAAAGACCTGGCAACCTGTTCCCATAAAGATTACATCTTGGAAACTCTGTGGGGCAGCTCTGCTCTGTCCCATAGGGTTGTTATGAGCCAGAACTGAGTCAACAGCGTACCACAACGACAGTAACAATTCTACCTGGAAAACGTCTACTCCTCTTTCAAAACCTGGAATGTCACTTCTTCTTGAAGCCACCTTTGACCCCTCCAGCTATATAGCTGTTATCTGTCCCTTCTGTTTCACCCTTCACTATGATTATGTCTCCATAAAGACACTGGTCATGTTCCATTGTCTATCGTACATGGCTTTTTTGTGATGATTAGGGCAGTGGTGATTCTGTGATAGAAATCTCACGTTCCATACGGGAGACCTGTGTTTGATTCCCGGCCAGTGCGCCTCAAACTCAGCCACTACCTATCTGTCGGTGGAGGCCTACATGTTGCTGTGATACCAAATAGGTTTCAGTGGATCTTCCAGACTAGGAAGAAAGGCTTGGTGATATACTTCTGAAAATCAGCCAGTGAAAACCCTACGGAGCTCAACGGTTCCATCTAGGGTCACCACAAGTCAGGGGGCCAACTCGACAGCAGCTAAGAACAGCAACAGAATGTATGTAACTGTGAGCTCCCCAAAGCATAGCAGGCACTCGTTTAATGTTTGTGGAATGAAGGTGACTGTTCTCTCAGCCCCGCTTTGGTGATCAGTATCAGTTTTGCACTCTTCCCTGCTCCAGTCATTATCAGTAATTCAATTTTGGAGGGTTGGTTCTGGGTGGTGGAGGTGCCACATGAGAACCAAGGTGAGAGGTTTCTTTCCTATTCTCTGGGTAAGTGTGCAGAGAACAGGAAAGAAGAGGAAGCTAGGGGCTCTCACTCTCCTAAGCCCATCTGGGGCAGCACACGAAATACCGATTTTAACCGCAATGATCACAAAAGCTTCTTTCCTATTAGCAGAACAACCTCAGGTCCAGTACCATATTACTCACATCCTGGGCAGTGAGTCACAGCTTCCTCTTTGCATTTTCTAATCCAAGGTCAGTTACACCCTTTCTATGCTAAAAGGGAAGTTATTTTACCTGTCTGAGCTACAGTTGTTATCCAGAAAGCAGCTGAGGTCTATCCCATGCTAATTAGAATGTTTAAACTCTCTGCTTGCTAGGTTACCAAAATTGGTTATGGATTCTGGAGCATTGATACACAATATGCAGAACTATTGTTATTATAAAATTATTGATGTCCCTCTCTGACTTAGTTACCTAGTGTTGCTATAACAGAAATATCACAAGTAGATGGCTTCAACAAACAGAAGTTTATTCTCTCACAGTCTAGTAGGCTAGAAGCCCAAATTCAGGGTGTCAGCTCCAGGGGAAGGCTTTCTCCCTCTGTTGGCTCTGGAGGGAGGTCTTTGTCATCAATCTTCTCCTGGACTAGGAGCTTCTCAGTGCAGGGACCCCAGATTCAAAGGCTGTGCTCTGCCCCTGGCACTACTTTCTTGGTGGTATGAGATCCCCTTGTCTCTCTGCTCACTTCTCTGTTTTATATATCAAAAGAGATTGACTTAAAACAAAACCTCATCTTGTAGCTTGAGTCCTGCCTCATTAACATAACTACCACTAATCCCACCTCATTAACATCATAGAGGTATGATTTACAACACATAGGAAAATCACATCAGGTGGCAGAATGGTGTACAGTCACACGATACCGCAAATCATGGCCTAGCCAAGTTGATACATATTTTTGGGGGACACAATTCAATCCATAACTCTCCTGTAAGATGTCAACCCATAGGTAAATGGGGTGGTCAAAGCAACAGGTGAATAAGCAGTGTCATGCAAATCAACTTATTTCTGGAAGAAAATAAAACTCTCCAGCCATGGTGCTTTATAAGAGTATATTAGAAAGGCAGAGTGGCATAATGGAATACTCACTCAATTTGGTGGCAGACCTGGGTTCAAATCCCTATCTTACTACTTGTTGTCTGTGTGACCTTATACAATTTATTTAACCTCTCTGAACAACAAATGCTTTTATCTGTAAAATGAGGATAGTATTGCCTACCTTTCAGCAGCATTTTAAAATGTGTATTAGGATATGTGTAAAGCATCTAAAGATTGCCCCACAGGAGCTCAAAAATGGTTGCTATTAGTGGTAAATTTTAGTATTGTAAGTAATGATAACTGAAACCTGTTAACCTGTTGCCATCGAGTCGATTTCGACTCATCACGATCCTACAGGACAGAGTAGAACTGCCCCATAAAATTTCCAAGGAGCGTCTGGTGGATTCAAACCGCCTGCCTTTTGGTTAGCACCCATAGCTCTCAATCACTACTCCACCAGGGTTTCCAGTGATAACTGGTAAGTATTGATATAAGTATTAGCATTCATGAAAGAGGAAATCATAGACACACAAGATGCCAAGATGTGTGAATGCATCTCTTAAACGCTTCTTCATCGTTCTTCTCAGTCTTTGAGGTATACGGCCAGTAATAGAACTCAGCCCCTCCATCTTAGGATTCACTTTTTATTAGAATGCTCTCATCAAAACCCCGTTCCTTTACTATCTTGCCACTTAATTTAGTAAATTGGTAGAGTAAGTGTGGCATGTAAATTGCCTTTGTCACTCCAGAACATCACCCATTGCCAAAGACGGCATGGATTCGAAGCATTTGAAGTGGAAATTAGTTGAGTCAGGGCATACGGTTGGCTAATTTTGATGATCTGCTTATGGTATTTTAAAAATGAGATTGTGCTTTGTTTCCCTTTTGAACAGGGAGAAAAGTGCTGTTGGTAGTGTTTTTATGAAAATTGAAATCTAATAAACAGTCTTCAGTGACCGGGATCACCCGAGATCAGACCGGTCAATAGCAGGATTGACTTTTACCAAGCCAATTTAGGAGCCTTGTCAAGACAGAAACCCTAATAAACAACAAAGAAACCAAACCTGTTGTTGCCAGGTTGATCCTGACTCATGGTGACCACATGTGTTTCAGAGTAGAACGGCTCCATCGGGTTTGCTTGGGCTGTAATCTTTATGGAAGCATATTGCCAGACCTTTTTTCCATGGTATCTCTGGGTGAGTTTGAACCATAGTTGAGAGCAAACGGTTTGCACCATGCAGGGATCACACTGTCAGAAAAGATCTGGTGAATATGAATAAGTGTCTACAAAGTCCTTGTTCCCTGTCACGCAGCTCCAGGTAAGATAGATTTCTGGAGGGGGGAGGATCTAATTCAACTAACATGTCTTCTGTAAGAGATGGGTAAGTAAGGGATTGGTCACATGTGGACATCAAAGATTTGGCCATCGTCTGGGGTCTTAAATGCTAACAAGCGGCCATCTAAGATGCATCAATTGGTCTCAGCTCACCTGGATCAAAGGAGAATGAAGAACACCAAGGTCACACAATAACTATGAGCCCAAGAGACAGAAAGGGCCACATGAACCAGAGACTTACATCATCCTGAGACCAGAAGAACTAGATGGTGCCTGGCCGCAACCGATGACTGCCCTGACAGGGAGCACAACAGAGAACCCCTGAGGGAGCAGGAGAACAGTGGGATACAGACCCCAAATTCTCATAAAAAGACCAGACTTAATGGTCTGACTGAGACTAGAGGAATCCCGGCGGTCATGGTCCCCAAACCTTCTGTTGGCCCAGGACAGGAACCATTCCCGAAGACAACTCATCAGACATGGAAGGGACTGGACAATGAGTTGGAGAAAGATGCTGACGAAGAGTGAGCTACTTGTATCAGGTGGACTCTTGAGACTGTACTGGCATCTCCTGTCTGGAGGGGAGATGGGAGGGTAGAGAGGGTTAGAAACTGGCAAAATTGTCAGGAAAGGAGAGACTGGAAGGAAGGAGCAGGCTGACTCATTAGGGGGAGAATAAGTGGGAGTATGGAATAAGGTGTATATGAGCTTACATGTGACAGACTGACTTGATTTGTAAACTTTCACTTAAAGCACAATAAAAATTAAAAAAAAAAAAAAGATTTGGCCATGAAAATCCCAAAGTTCTGGCCAATTCGATGGATGACCACTGCTCATCCAAAGTCCTGGTGTGGTCAGAACCTCAGAACTCAGCATGAAGTGGTGAGGGGCTATTTTCTGGCAAATTTTCTAGCTGTGAAGATTATCAATTCTGGTTATTCAGCACCAAGACAAATACCACATTTCAAGAAGTGGATGACTTTTTTTTAAAATCACCTTGACAACTGAGAAAGTACAGCAGGGAAAGGGAAAGGGTAAGAGAGAGGAAGGAGGAGGGAGAGAGAGTGTAGGAGAAGGAAAGAGAAGGGTTGAGGGGAGGATGAAAGAGAGAGACAGAGACAGGGAGAAAAGAGAAAAGCAGAGACATAGACAGATGAAATACCTGGCATGGCTTCTAAGAGCCTGAAATCCCCAAATAATCCCCACTCCTTCTCCCTTCCTAGCTGAACTTTCTGTACTTCGCATTTTCTGTTGAAGTCATAAATCCGGATCCTGCTCTGTAAACCCACCAGATCTGAGAGCAGCCAGGCCAAGGTAAAGCCAAACCTGCAGAAATGCATGCACCATGACCACCTTGGCGGTGGAAAGGTATGGCAGAAACCCAGAATGTTGACCTAAGACATCTAAGCTCTACTAGCCTTAGAGTTGAGCTTAAATAAGCCGATAAAATTGTCAGTCTTAAGGAAGCTTGGATTTCTAAATAAGGCTATAAATAATTTCACAAATGGGGCCTGTGCTGTATAATAGTGTGTGCTGATTTTCGAGAGCTACTGCAAGAATAAATTTGCTGAATGAATAAATCTGCTGTAGCTGCCAGTTGAATGTGAAAGGACGGTCCGATGCAGAAATAACCTTTTAAAAAGAATGCATTAACTGAGCACAAAGGGTACCCACATAAGTGATTTCTAATTCATTAAGGGATAGACTATCAGCTCATTCTTTTGTTTTTCCCGCAGTTCAGAATTGAAATGAGGACCTTTCTCCAACTGGGAAACTAGGCTTCTACTGTCAGTGTGTCCCCCACATTAGGATACAAGTAGACAGCTTTATTGCCATCAATTAAAATTCCACGTACAAATCTTGTAATGTTAAGATGAGGCTAAGAGGTAGCTTTTCACTGGCTGGATTGGAATTTAATGAGAGGAGGCAGACGTCATAAAAAAAGATAAATATGGGATGTGGGCACGGTTGTTAAGCTGTGTTGCAGAGGGATTTTCTTGCACAACGTCAGTGTCTTTATCATTTTACCCCCGAGGTGTTTCATTAAAATGTTATAGCAGAGACAGGAGGGAACTTGCAGATATTTTGTGGCTTCTGCTTCTGACTTCCCTACTAGTTTTGCTCAGGCTTCCGGCATGTACCCCAAAGAGAGGCATCCGGCTTCCATTGACAATGCAATGGATGGAAAGGGGACGTGTGCACTTCTGAAGTGGGAAGAAGGGGCCAGAGGGCCATTGGGATCCTCTGGCTCATCAAGTCTGGGTGTCGTCAGATGTTTAGCAAGGGTTGGCACAGGGGCAGGTGTCTGCCGAGTGGGTGACACAGAGAAAGACAGAATGAAGAAGAAACCTGTGTGATTCTGGCTGTAGGCTTTGCACTTTCTCCATGAATGGGGAATTGTTTGAGTGAAAAAAAAAAAAGAACATTCATGCATACATGTACACACACGCATACGGACACACACACAGACTATACATACTATCCCAAAGAATGCTGCATGAGATTTAAAAAAATAAACAACCCAAGTGCATTTTCTTCTAGTCTTTTGTAGTGTGTCCTCCCTCTCTTTCTCTCTCTCTTTCCAAGAAGAATAGCCCTGGTGGTGGTGGGCGGAGAGCGAACTTAAAGCTCCCCCAGGGTATCAGTCCAAAACGTGAAGTGAATCTACTTCTGTTGCCCAGGGTTGGTGGCCTCATGGAGAGCATGTGAGGTTTACTTTTATATCTAGCTGTGTGCCCTTCAGGCAGCTCCCTGAAACCATCAACTCTGTGGAAATGAGGATCATGGCAATGCCTGCCCTCCCTCCCTCTCTTCCTCCTCCAAGGGGTTGTAAAGTTCAAAAGATAGAGTGGGCATGAAGACTTCTTTCTAATCTGTTAAGATATTTTATGGAGGTTAATAATATCTCAGAGAGCTAGTTTTTTAGACTTTTTTTTTTTTAGTTTATATCCTGTCTTTTTAAAATGGTTTTTAGTACGTTCACAAAGTTGTGCAACCATCACCACAATCTAATTCCAGAAGGTTTTCATAACCACCAAAAGGAATCCTGTACCCAACGCAGTCACTCCCTGCCCCCCTCTCCCCCAAGCTCTTGGCAACAACAAATCTCCTTTCCGTCTCTGGGAATTTGCCGGTTCTGGACCTTTCACAGAAATGGAAACATATAATATTTGGCTTTTTGTGACTGACTTCACTCAGCATAATGTTTTCAAGGTTCACCCGTGTCATAGCATGCACCAGCACTTCATTCCTTTTCATGACTGAGTAATATTCCACTGTATGGATATACTGCGTTTTGTTTATCAGTTCATCCATTGATTGACATTTGGGTTGTTTCAGCTTTTTGACAACTATGAATAGTGCTACTATGAATATTCATATGTAAGTTTTTGTGTGAACATATATTTGTGTAGATCTTGGATATTATATACCTCAGAGTGGAACGGCGGGGTCATATGGTAACTCTGATTTTAACCTTTTGAGGAACTGCCAGTCTAGTTCCAAACTGGCTGCACCATTTTACATTCCCACCAGAAGTGTAGGAGGGTTCCAATTTCTGTACATCCTTACCAACGTTTGTTGTCATCTGTCTTTACGGTTATAGCTACCCTAGTGGATGTGAAGTGGTATCTCATTGTGGTTTTGATTAATCTTTTAGATTTTAAAATAATCATGAAAGGTACAGTCACCACCCACCTTGGGAAGGAAAACCAAGTTCACAACCTATCAACTGTATTTGTAAAGTACTAAGAAGTTCTTTGAAGATAGTATATCAGCAGGACCAAGCTGATCCTTTGTGTCTGCAATCCTTTGCTCAGAAGCTGTCAATACTTTCCAGTAGTAAAAAAAAAAAAAAAAAGTAAATGAAAACTAGCGTCACTCTGTAAACACTGAGTGACGCTGACGAGAGGGTGAATGTATGGATGCAAAAAGCGACCATAAATCTGCTTCTGATTTCAAGGAGCAGCATTTTTCTCCCCTCCCAATGCAACCTGCATGACTACAAGTGTGAATGTTTGAGTGTGTGTGTTAACATATCATCTCCTGGAAGGAACAGTTTAGGTGTTGTTTCCCCAAACCCTCTCCTCTTCCCATTTCTAATTGGTAATGACTAAAACAGAAAAAGGCAATCAGAAGATTCTGGCAAGGAAAAGTCTATTCTGGGACAGGCCTTTGGCTTGTGTAAGAAACATTTTTTAAATGTGTGTGTGGTTTTGTGTCTTGTTTTTCCTAGAGGCTAGAAGGGAGGATGTAATGGCTCTTGCTGGGTCCTAGAGGTCAGTGTGGGGTTCCTTGGTCAGATTTCTTTTGTGGTGCTTGGAAACAAATTCACTAGTCTTTAATTTTCTCTAAAAATCAATACTTCACTCCAACCCTCCCGCTGGACTTGTTGGAGTCAGAGTGGGTCATTTTACATAGAGCAGGGAAAGAAAGCATTAAATCTCAGTATGAAAGTGGAGTTTTAGATACTGCCTACTCCATTTATGTTCTTGGTTTCCCCTTACCCCTATCCCCATTGATTGACCTGCCATTACAACATCCCTCAAAGTGATTGGCCCCTGTCTGCTTGGGTCCCAGACAGCTACACAGAACTCACCACCTCCTGAGGCAGCTGCCCAGTAACATTCACCCAGTGATCTGGGTTCCAACCTGTGGGTCACTCAGCACATGTTTGTCCCAATCTTTTACATGGTGGCCCTTTAATTAAAGTATTAAAAAGCAGCCATTACCGCATCCCTACTAATCTCCTGGTTGCCAGGCCAGGTGTCCCATCTGCTCCTCCTAGCACCCACTCTGAATATCTTACATACTATGCCAGGCCTAGAGCACTTTGTAGGGACTGCAGGTTCCTACTGCTTTCTCTCCTAATTACTGCTGTACACTGATAACAATGATTTAAGATGCACCTCCTACCCCTTCATTCCTTTCTCTCCTGGTAAAAAGCTAGTAGAGGGTTAAAAGAGTCATGGTGTCTAATTATAAATAATAGTCTTTATACCTTATTTTTCACAATATTTTTATTGTGAACGTATTATATATATAAAGGAGTCCTAGTGGCATAGTGGTTAAGAGCTCAGCTACTAACCAAAAAGTCAGTGGTTCAAATCTACTAACTGCCCCTTGGAAAGCCGGTGGGCAGTTCTACTCTGTCCTATAGGGTTGCTATCAGTCAGAATCGACTCAACAGCAACGGGTTTGGTTTGGTTTTTTTTTTTTTTTTTAATTATATATAAAAAGTTTATACAATGTGTTTAAGCAATAATAATAAAACAATAACCAGCGTATCTACTATGCAGCGTCAAAACATCAGGATCACAAGATGGTGGACTAGTCAGACGCACCATACCATCCCTCTGTAGCAAAGACTCAAGAAACCAAGTAAAACAGGTGCAGATAACAATCTCGGAGCCCTGAACACCAAAAAGGAAGAATAAAGAATTGAATTGAACCCCGACTGGAAAAAAAAAACTGAACAAAGGCCGTGTAAGAGGAGCGAAACTGAGCAGAGGGGCCCTGTCAGCCGTCCCAGCTCAACGTGGCCATCTTGAGACAAAGCCAGCAGCGACCCCGGGTGAGGAGCACAGAAAGGCAACTTCATGGCATGCCCTTAAGAGACAGAGAAACCATATACATACAGCCAGAAAGAAGCAAGCTGAGTGAATCATGATCCAGATCTAATGAAGGAAAACACAGAAAGGAGAGTGAGAATTCCAGGGATCCTGATATCCAGAGAGCAGGGAGGGAGCCAGGATCCAGAGTCAGGTATCTAACAATGGCAGTCACTGACTTCCAGGGTAGATGATGAGTACAAGGTTGGCATGTTATCAGGAGGGACCTGTTCCTGGAGAAGGACATCATGCTGGTAAAGTAAAGGGTCAGTGAAAGAGAGGAAGACCCTCAGTGAGATGGTTTGACACAGTAGCTGCAACAGTGGGCTCAAACATAGCAACGACCGTGAAGATGACACAGGACCAGGCAGTGTTTTGTTCTGTTGTGCATAGGGTCACTCTGAGTTGGAACCAACTCAATGGCACCTAACAAGAGTGCTCAATATTTTATAGTTAGAATCATTGTGTTTTTTCATGACTTGCTTCTTTCACCCAGAATCATCCATGTTGACCCATGTAGATGTCATTCATTCATTTTTTTCTACTCTGTAGTAGTATCCCACGATTTGAGCATATCACACATGCTCCAGTTTGTAATAGGTAGACATTTTGGTTGCTTCTGTTTTGTGCGTGTGTGTGTTTCGATGCACACAGAAAACAGTAATTTTACCATAAAGAATGCGAGGGTATATTCTTTGGACTTGAATAGCTGGGTCATAAAGTACCCATTTATACTCCCACCAGCAGCAAATGAGGGAAACTTTTCTATACCCTTGCCAACATTTGCAGTTGTCAGACTTTGTCATTTTTGCCAATCTGGTGAGTGTGAAGTGGCATCTCATTGTGGTTTAATTTGGAGTGGCCCGATTAACAATGTTATTGAGTATCTTTTCTTGTGTTTATGGATCATTGTGTTTATCTTTGGTATTATGCCTGTTTGAGTTCCTCCTCTTTTTCTTGAAGGGAGAGAGTACTTATCTAGCAATTACTCTATCCCCACTGTTCTAAGTTGTTGGTTGCCTTCGAGTCTGTTCTAACCCATAGAGACTCTATGGGACAGCATAGAACTTCCCCAGAGGGTTTTCTAGACTGTGATCTTTAGTAGCTTTGGACATATTATAATAATCCAATAAAGTAGATTTTATTATGATGATGCCGGTCTTATAGGTAAGGAAACTTAGGCGCAGATGAAGCAACTTGCTCAGGATCCCACAGCCCGAAAGGGCAGAGCAGGGATTAACACCTGGGCAGTCTGCTTCCTGGGCATACACTCTTAACCACTGCACAAGCTTACCTCGGAGTTGTTTATATGTCCTGGATGCCGATACCTTGATTCTGATATGTGTTGTAAAGATCTTCTACCAGTTTCTAGATTTTCCTTTTCCTTTCTTTTTAGTACTTTTTGATGAATAAAACTTTTTAATTTTAATATGATTGAACTGAACAATTTTTCTTTTACGGTGAGTGCTATGTGTCTTTTGTTTCCAAAACCAGTTCTTACCCTGAAGCTTGATATGAGCTTGTAAAAGTTTTATAGTTTTGCTTTTCACATTTACTCCTTTAAAAATAATCTTGTATATAGTGCGATATAGGGGATTGTGTACTTCCATATAGAAAACCCAAATTTGCCAATATCAAATATCATTTATTAACTAGTCTAGAGCCTTTCCCTACCGATCTGCAGCGCCCACTCTCATCAGTCAAGTTTTAGCTATGTATGGTTTTGTTTTGGGATTCTCTGTTCAGTTGTTGGTCTATTTGTCTATTCCTGATTCAACTATAGTTTTGTAATTACCATAACTTATTGTAAAGCCTTCACATCTAGTAGGACAAGGCCCTTTGCTCTTCCGAATAAATTTTTTATCAGTTTATCAAGTACTTCAAAATCCTGTTGCGATTTACATTGGAAATGAATTTCAACTATACATCAATTTGGGAGAAAATTAACAGCTTTTCTAAGTGTTCCTACTCAAGAACATAATATTTCTTTCAATTTATTTAGGCCATCTTTAATATCTTTCAGTAAACTTGCATAATATTCTCTATAAAGGGAATACACAGTTTTTAAAAATTTATTCCTAGTGCCATTTACAGTAGCAACAAAATAGAAAGTATCTTTTTAAAAATTATACATTCTGTTTGTTGATGGTGTAGAGAAAAGCAGTTGACTTTTGTATATTGGTTTTTCTGTACAGTAAGTAACCTTACTAAATTATTATTAATGGCAATCATTCATAAATGAAGTATTTTGAGTTTTTACATAGACAATCATATCATCTGCAAATAATTATAGTTTTGTTTCTTCCTTTGCAATCGGTCTACCTTTCCTTCCCCTCTCCCTCCCTTCTTTCCTTCCTTCCTTCTTTCATTTTGTCTAACTGCATCTCTAATACAATATCAAATAGGAGTGATGATAAAAGACGTCCTTGCCTTATTCCTGATCTTTAAGGTGATGTGCTCAAGATTTCTCTAGTAATGATGATATTTCTGTAGGTGTTTTGTTAATATTCCTTATTGGGTTAAGGAAATTCTATTTTGTTTCAGTCTAAGAGGTTATTTCTAGATTACAGATCAGTTTTGAATTTTATCAAATATTTTTAACTTTTACAATGATACAGTTTTTCTCTTTCAATCTGCCATGTGACAAATGACATTAATTTTTCTGGTATTAAAGTTACCTTCCATTCCTTAAATACCCAAATTAGACGTGATGTATCATCTCTGTTTGCACCTTGGCTGAGTCAGTTGGCCAGTGTTTTGTTTTGGAGACTGGATCATGGTGGTGGTAGTTGTTAGGTCCCGTGGAGTCAGCTCCGACTCATAGGGACCCTGTGCACAACAGAATGAAACACTGCCCTGTCTTGTGCCATCCTCACAATTGTTGTTATGCTTGAGCCCATTGTTGCAGCCACTGTGTCAATCTGTCTCATTGAGGGTCTTCTTTTTTTTCGCTAACCCTCTATTTTACCAAGCATGATGTCCTTCTCCAGAGACGGATCCCTCCTGACAACATGTCCAAAGTATGTGAGATATAGTCTTACCATCCTTACTTCTAAGGAGCATTCTGGCTGTACTTCTTCCAAGACAGATTTGTTCGTTCTTTTGGCAGTCCACAGTATATTCAATATTCTTCTCTAACACTACAATTCGAGGGCGTCAATTCTTCTTCAGCCTTCTTTATTCATCATCCAGTTTTCACATGCATAGTGGTGCACCAGGTGTATTTCTCATCCGTGCTGACACTGAGGGCGTAGCCCTTTAGGCCACAGTTTTACTAGGGATCTCCTAGTAGACTCCCCATCACGAATGGCCTATGCCAACATCAAAATGTGCTCCAGAGCCCCACGGTTCAGCAGAAGCCTCCCAGTAAAAGTTGGCTTTGGCGCCCCCTTCCCAGGGCTTCTGCTTCACTTTTGACTTTTGCGTAATCCTTCCTTTCATGTCTGCTCAGAAATATATTTCTTTCACTTGTTATGATGGATACTCTCACATATACGCGGTAGTGGAGAGTCTAGTGTAATGAGCCACCAACATACCTAGCATCCAGCACTAACAGTTACCACCATTTTGCCAATCTTATTTCATGTCTCCCTTTACTTTTTTGTTGTTGGAATGTTTTAAAGCAAATCCCAGATGTCATATTTTACCTGTAAATATTGCAGTATGTATCTCCAACAGGTAGTCTTTAAAAAAAACTGCAATATCATGATCACACCTGTCAGTAATTCCTTAATATCATCTAATACCTGTCTATGAACATATTTCCCTGGCAGTCTCTAAAATATTTTTTTCCAGTTGTTTTCTTTGAATCCAGATTAAAATAAGGTCTACACATGGCATTTGATCATATTTTTTATTTTTCCTTTAATCTCTAACAGTTCCCACTGCCCTATTTTTCCCCATGCTATTTATTAGTTGAAAACCCAGTTGCTATGATTTCCACTCATAGCGATCTCATGCTTATCAGAGTAGAACTGTGCTCGATAGGGTTTTTAAAGATTTTTTAATAATATTTGATTGTGTTTTAGGTGAAAGTTTACACAGCAAATTAGGTTCCCGTTTAACAATTTTTATACAGATTATTCCGTGACATTGGTTACAGTTTTCACAGTGTGTCAGCATTCTCATTATTTCCTTTCTGTGTGTTCTGTTTCCATTGATCTAGCTTTTCTTCCCCTCCTTGCCTTCTCATCTTTGCTTTTGGATAAATGTTGACTATTTGATCTCATATAGTTGATTGTTTAAGGGAGCACGTTATTCATGGGTGATATTGTTTATTTTATAAGCCAAACTATTATTTGGTTGAAAGGTGACCTCTGGGAGTGGCTTCAGTTCCAAGTTCAAAGAGTATCTTAGGGTGATAGTCTCAAGGGTTCCTCTAGTCTCTATCGGTCCAGTAGGACTGGCCTTTTTAGAATTTGCATTTTGTTCTACACTTTTCTCCCATTCTATCCAGGACTATTTTGTCCCCGGTCAGAATGGTCAGTAGTGGTGGCTGGATGGTCTGCAGTGGTAGTCAGGCACCATCTAGTTCTTCTGGTCTGAGGTAAGAGGAGGCCATGGTTCCTGTGGACTAGTTTCTTCTTTGAATCTTTGATTTCCTTTTGCTCCAGGTGAGGAGAGATCAGTAGTTGTATCTTAGATGGCTGCTCACAAGCTTTTAAGACCCCAGATGCTACTCACCAAACTAAGACGTAGAACACTGTCTTTAAGAACTATGTTATGCCAGTTGACTAAGTTGTCCCCCAAGACAATGGTTCCAAGCTTTTTAACCCAGGAAACCAATCTCACAAGTTTTTTGGACATGTCTAGGAAGCCTCCATAACTGTGCTCCCTATGTGCTTTGTTATATGTATGGATCTGTATGCAGCACACACAAACGTGTATATACATATGCCTACAGATATACCTATACATGGATGTGCATTTACTCAAATATAACTTCCTGTACATGTAACCACACAGCTATTTTTTGGTTGTTGTTACTGTTGTTGCAAAATTGCATGTGTTACAGCATTTATCAAAATTACCCCTTCTTCTTGTGTACTTCTTAGTATATTTACCTTCGATAAAAATTTTTAATAATATTTTATTGCATCTTAGGTGAAGGTTGTGCTAACTTCACCCATATTTGGTATTGCATTTCCCATCGCCAAAAATAACAAGTACCTACTGTCTAGAAAGTGATTCCCCCTCACGTTCCCTCCCATCCCTGGTAACCATCAAAGAATGTCACTTTCCATGTGTATATCTATTCTTAACTTTTTATAATAGTGGGACCATACAGTATTTGTCCTTTTGTGATTGACTTATTTCACTCAGCATAATGTCATCAACTCGACGGCACTTGGTTGTTTTTTAATGTCCTCCAGATTCATCCATGTTGTAAGATGTCTCATGGACTCTCCATCATTCTTCACAGTTGCATGGTATTCCGTTGTATTATGTACCACAGTTTGTTTATTCCTTCTTCCGTTGATGGGCACATAGATTGTTTGCATCTTTTTGCTATTGTGAATAATGCTGTAATGAACATAGGTGTGCATATGTCTATTCATGCCACTGCTTTTGTATCTCTTGGTTATGTACCTAGGAGTGGAATTGCTAGATCATAAGGTATTTCTATTTGTAGTTTTTTGAGAAAGTGCCATACAATTTTCCACGGTGGTTGTACCATCTTACAATCCCACCAGCATTGCATAAGAGTACCAATCTCCCCACTACCTCACTAGCATTTTTTGCAGGGGTGAGATGGTATCTCATTTGTAATTTTGATCTGCATCCCTCTAATGGCCAGTGAGAAACCCTGGTGGTGTAGTGATTAAGAGCTATGGCTGCTAACCAAAAGGTCAGCAGTTTGAATCCACCAGGTGCTCCTTGAAAACTGTATGGGGCAGTTCTACTCTGTCCCGTAGTGTCACTATGAGTCGGAATCGACTCGGACAGCAGTGGGTTTTAATGGCCAATGGGTGCCCTGGTTGCACAGTGGTTAAGTGTTAGGCTACTAATCAAAATGTTGGCAGTTTGAATCCACCAGCCACTCCTTGGAAACCCCATGGGCGGTTCTATTCTGTCCTATAGGGTTGCTATGAATCGAAATTGATAGCAATGTTTTGTTTTGTTTTTTTAATGGCCCACGATAGCAAGCATCTTTTCATGTATTTGTTGGCCACCTGAATGTCCTCTTTGATGAAGTGTCTGTTCATGTCCTTTCTCCATGTTTCAATTAGATTGTTTTTCTTTTTTTGTTGAGTTGTCGAAGTTTGCTATATATTTTAGAGATTAGACCCTTAGCAGATATGCTGTTGCCAAAGATTTTTTCCAGTATGTAGTTTCCTTTTTTTACTTTCTTGGTAAAAAGTCTGCAGAGGAGCGTGAGTATTTAATTTTTAGGAGGTCCCAGTTATCTAATTTATCTTCTGTCATTCATATGTTTTTGGTTATGTTTGATAAGCTGTTTTTTTAGGCTGGGTTCTCTAAAGGAGTAAAACCAGTAAAGTGTATAAATATATAAAAATGGAAAACAGCTCACTCGATTGTGGGGGTCGGAATGTCTCAAGTCCTTGGATCAGGATAGAGTCCTTTCCCAATTCACGGAACTGCAGAAGCTGGTGAACCCAAGATGAGCAGGTCAGAGAGCAGGCTTCTGCTCACAGGCCATGGAAGTCAAGGAATCCCCAAGGTTGGCAGGCAAGATTACAAGGTTTCTCCTGATTCACGTGGCTGCAGGGGCTGGTGAACCCAAGATCAGCTGGTCTGGGAGCAGGACTCTTGCTCGCAGGCCATGAAGATCAACAAATCCCAAGAGGGACAGGTATGCTGCTAGCTCAAGTCCCAAGAATCAGAGGTCAGACAAGAGACAGCTGCTGGATCCAGAACAAGCCAACAACCTTGGCAAGGCAAGCAGGAAGGAAGTTGGTGGCGGAAGGTGGAGGGATGAAGGCTGAGGGGCAGTGAGCTGCCACAGGCCCCACCCCCTCCAGTACCACTCATCGGGTTCCATCGTGGGGTTGATCATGTATCAGATTTCAACAGGGAAGTGATCACAACATTATACAACTGCTAAAACACTGGGAATCATGGCCCAGCCAAGTTGACACATAATCTTAACCATCACACTTTTTACGCCAAAAATTAGGGTCCCTGGTTTTGTCCCTGTGTTATCGTCTAAGAACTTTATGGTTTTATCTTCAACATTTAGTCTTTGATTCATTTTCCCATAGTGTTTTCAGTGGCTGGTTTTTTAGAAGTAGATTGCCAGAACTTTCTTCTGAGGTGCCTCTGGGTGGACTCAAACCTCCAACTTTTTGGTTGGCAACCAAGTGCATTAACCATTTGCACCGTGCAGGGACTCCATTGGTTGAAAAAGCCTAGTCATTTGCCCTGTAGAATTTCCCACATTCTTGATTTTGCTGAATGTATCCTTGTGGTGTTATTTATCATGTTCCTCTATCCCCTGTATTCCCTGTAAGCTGGTAGTTACATCTAGTGGCTTGAATATATTTGTTTGTTTATGTTTGTCTTTTCCAAGGCCACTTCATAGGTGGTTCTGTGAACCTCCAGGTATAGCAGTGCATTTTAAAAATTGTCTGAGTGCTTTTTTATCTAGCATTTTTTGTTGTTTCCATTAGGAGGGTTATCCAAGGTGCCTAGAGTGTGATACTGATAAAAATGGAAGTCCAGAGATAGTTTTTCGTGATGAGATTGTTCTCCGTTTAGGTTCCTGTTTGTCATGTCATCATGTAATGTGACAGCATTGAACTTCTCAGAGCCAAACCTTTGTGCATACGGACCAGAGAGACTATGCCCTATCCGTGATCACATTAGTGGGAGGGATGTGACAGTATCTCACATGAACAGTGATTGTGCTTGATAAGTTAACTGGATGTCAAGAGACATATTTGACACTTGTACAGTCCCCCTCTGGAGAACAATTACCGTTCATATAAAGGTATAAAGTTATAATGAGTTTGTGCCACTTTCTTCTTCCTGTGTCCTGTTGTCTTCTTGGGTGATTGATCATGTGTCCTCAGAGGCAATCTTATGAATATCATGACCTAGTATCTTCCTAACATTTCTCCTGCTAAGGTTTATTTCCTGTTTTACTTCATACGTCCTCTCATCTCCAAAAACCGTTTATTATCTCTTCTGTTTGATGTTCTTTCGTGTGGATATTTCTGTATATTTTTTTGGTTTTACTCCCCATTCAGTCCTCTTCCAGTTTCCCTCATTCCCAGGCCCAGTCACGGAACAGAACCCGCCTCTTGGATGGATGGTTTCTAAACCTGTCCTTCCAAGAACCTTACTGGAAAGTCCTGAGAGAAAACAGCGCATGGGAAGAAAGGGCTTTTACATGGAGAACAAACCCCATTACAAATATTTCTGGGCCCAGAGAATCAAGTTGATCTTCAGGAAGTGTTATTTACTAAGGCTTTTTCAAATGGATATAAATCATTGGATTTCTTGCCTTAAGAGAAAAAAAAAAAAAGATTCCAGAGGCCATGGCCATAGCCGTTACCCATTCTCTCTGTGGTTGACTGGAGAACAACGGACGACAGCCTCTCCAGGCTGTTCAGCCTTCCTTCTGGCATGCTTCTGAGATTGATGGCAGATTGCGATCTGTCTGGAACTGTCAAGCCTCCTCCAGCAGAAGAATGCTTCAACAGATAGGTTTATACATTTCCAAGGGCTGCATGAGGGCAGCACTCCACTTGATTTAGGGCTAAGAAGTAAGAAAGCAGAAAGGAAGGTAAAATAAATTGCAGGAGCCTGACATAAACTAGGCAATAGATGGTTTTTCTTATCGTAGCCCCCAGCTTCCGCCTTCACACCATCTATTCTTCCATTGTCAGGCAGCTTTGCAATTTTTGGAGCTCAACAAGAGAAGAAAAGTTGTATTAAACTGAATCGTTTCCAGAAGTCTCTGGGAATCATTTCACTTTAGGTCCAGATAAGCCACAACATTCTCAGTGGGTTCTGTATTCCCCAGTCACGGTGACAGTTTGAATGACATTGAACTAGGCATTGAGAAGGGAATGACGTAAGAAGGCAACATTCCTGGCCCTTAATAATGTTTAATTTAGTCTAGAAGGAGCAAGTGCTAAAAAAAAAAAAAAAAAAGCCTATGTGTGTACTGAAATATATGTAGCATGTGCATGCTATCCTCTCTCACTCTAGGGTGGCTGTGGAGGTGCTCTGAGGGGAAAATGCTGGAAAGAATGGCTTCTGCCCAGTTTCTGTCATACTGGAATGTGTGTAGTAAATGTGCTCAGTTTTGTGACCTAAAGAAAGAAGAATGTTACCTTTTCCTTAATTTTAGTCTACATTGCAAATGTTACTCCCAAACTGAAGAAAAATGGCAAACTTCTGCTTGTACCCATCTTTCAGTGTGTCTTATCTTCCTTCCTTCTTTTTTCTTCCTTCCTTCCTCATTTTGGCACATCTCGGAAGTATCTATGACTTTTATTGTGTTGATTCCTAAAAAGTCATGTATGTTCTATATATTTGTACCTAAATGAACATTCCATCTTCTTCATAAACTTTGTGAGAATGGTAGGGTGTGTCAGTCCTTATACCGTTATAAATGTAGTGCCTTACACATTACCTGGCACAGGGAAAGTGGTCAGTGTTGGCATGAATGGATGGAGGGAGGGAGGGAGGGAGGGAGGGAGGGAGGGAGGGAGGGAGGGAGGGAGGGATGATGGATGGAGGAATGGATGGATAGAGGGATGGATGGATGGTGGAGGGGTAGATTGATGGATGAACAGATGAATAGATGGTTGGATGAAGAAAAATATTTCAAATATGTATCTAGATACACAGTTGGACACCATCAGTTCCTTCACACCCCTAAAGAGGTATGTGTATCCTCACCCTGGCTCCCACCAATAAGCAGGTTTTGTGTTACGAGACTGAATTCCTATGAAAAGGGTCTATGAGTTACTCACCTCTGTGTCTCCATCACCTTGCACAGTGTGTGGAATGGAAGTTCCCCAAAATATATGTTCAATAAAGGTTAAATCATTCGTTAGTGGTCCAAGCTCCCTATGAAAAGCCAGGCATTTGGAGTATTTGTAGGATCTGTTCTGAACGTCGAGCCAAAAAAGACTCCCAGTCTTTCCCTTTGAGCACATGAAAATGCTCTGTCCAAGATGACCAAAAGATGAATGTACGGTTGTTTCTCACTTCTTTCCATGCTCTCTGTCTGCGTCTCTGTTTTCTCGAGCATCAGGAATGCTGGGTGTTTGTTTCATGAAACCGAAATCCCCAGACAGTTTGCACAGCTCTCATAGATGCCTGCCCCCAGCCCAGCAGGGCTCTGTGTTAAAGCAAGTTATAGGAATTGGCCCTCAAATGATTTCCTCATTTGTAATCAATTAGCAGCCAGCCAGCCTTCTTTCCTCCTCCATCCCCCGCCTCCTTTTTCTCTCCCCTCCTTTCATGTCATAAAGAAATTGATTTGAGCATGAGAACAGGATCTCTCACAGGCCAGGGGCCTTAACAAGGCATTGCACTTGTGTGTGTGCATCATCTCTATTTAGGACATCTGGCCAGTGTCCTTAATCCTGAGAAAAAAACCTGTAGAAAAGGTACCTGTGGAATGTGTGTGTGTGTGTGTGTGTGTGTGTGTGTTGCAAATATGAAACTTCACCATTATTGCTAGCTGTGGCTCAGAAAAGTAAGTGCTGGCTGTCCTGGTTGAGATTTCATTGGCCTCCTAGATCCACAACACCAGTCACCACTGGACCTACACAGCTCCTTCTGAGCTCACCAGGTTTCTTAGACCCCAACCCTGCTCAAAGCTTCTTGCTCTGGTCCCAAGACCTCCCTCCACCCCCACCAAAAAAAAGGTTACTGTGTGAACATGAGCCTTATGACCTCAATAGCAATTTTTTTTTTAGTTTCCTAGGATTGCCATAACAAAATACCCAAAGTGGGTGACTTTAAAGAACAGGAACTTACTGTCTCACAGTTCTGAGAGCTACAAGTCTGAATTCAGGGCATTGGCAGGGACATGGTCCCTCTCCTTTAGGGGAAGATCTTTCCTTTTCCAGCTTCTGGCCCTTTGGCATCTTCCCCCATGTGACCTCATCTCTTTGTTCTCCCCTTTTATAAGACACCACTCAAAAGGGAGTAAGACCCACCCTACTCTGGTATGACCTCATGAATTGATAACATCTTCAAAAACCAAAAACCAAACCCGTTGGCCTTGAGTAAAATTCTGACTCATAGTGACCTGTAGGACAGTGTAGAACTGCCCCCACACAGTTTCCAAGGAGCGACTGGTGGGTTTGAACTGCCGACTTTCAGAGGAAGATCCTGTTTCCAAATAAGGTCACAGTCAACAGATAGAGGGATTAGGACTTCAAAATATCTTTTGAGGGGACACAATTCAGTACATAATAGTTAGAACTTAATATTATCTCCTATGAACCAAAATTGGCGAGCTCAAAAATATTACTCAGAAATAAGAGAAAGTTTATGTTACAGCACAGAGTATTTTGACTACTTCAGCTCCCAGGTAACCACCTTTAGAAGCCCTGGTTTATTTTATGATAGTCTCTTGTCAGGCAACAGGAAGAAGCTGTGATTTAGCAACTAGAGAATTGATGAGGAAGAAGCAGTAGGAGGAAGAGGCCGTGGTGGCTCAGGAAGTCTGTTGAGTGAAGTGACCAGCATCTCTGAAGTTCATGGGTCCTTACCTCTAGCTCAGACACTTGCTAATATCAAGCCAAGGCCTACTGGATATGAGCCATATACTAACAGAACAGGCCAAAGAGTTTCCCCCACCATATGCATTGGGACTTAGACGAAAGACCTCAGTATAGCACAGGAGTTAGGTGCATGAGCTTGGGTGTGAGCCTGGCTCCAAGCTCCAGCTTTGGTGCATACTGACAATGTGAACTTGTCTCCTTTAGGCCTCAAGGTACTCATCTGTAAAATGGTTATAATAAATAGTACTTACCTTATAAAGGAGCCCTGGTGGTGCAGTGCTTAAAGCACTTGGCTGCCACCCAAAGATCAGCAATTTGAACCTACCAGCCACTCCATGGGAGAAAGATGTGGCAGATTTACTGTCTCAGAAACCCTGTGGGGCAATTCTACTCTGTCCTGTAAGGTGACTATGAGTCGGAATAGACTCAACTGCGTCCAAAACCAAACCAAACCAAACCCACTGCCGTCGAGTCGATTCCGACTCCTAGCGACCCTATAGGACAGAGTAGAACTGCCCGATGGAGTTTCCAAGGGGCGCCTGGCAGATTTGAACTGCCAGCCTCTTGGTTAGCAGCCGTAGCACTTAACTACTGCGCCAACAGAGTACTCTATAAAGTTGTACTGAGAAATCAAGGAGATGATTTATATAAAGTGCTTAGTTTAGTGCCTGACACATAAATATTCAATAAATGTTTATTAGTAGTAGTAGTTATTTTATTACTCTTGTTATTTTTATTAGCAAAGGAGGCCAACTGGCTGTTCAGCCCAAGCCACCCAGGATGGCCATTCTTTGGTGACATTAATACAGGACAGGGTAAGCTCACAGCATGTGGCTCTCCTGCTACTGCCCTTCATTTCGGTGCTCATGGCAGACCTCACCAATCAATTACTGAACACCTTCCATAGGCACAGCCGTTAATAGTAGATCTGAGATACCTACACAGCATCATGCCAGCTCTACAAGAGACTGATGTATAAACCAGAATGCCAGTTGATTATTTTTCAGTAAGATAAAAGAATTTTCCAAGGGAACTCAAATACTCTCAGTGTTAGGAAATCAGCTTCATGAGCACAGACTCTGAGCTTGGAGAGTGGGGTGATCTAAATGTCTAGTTTCATCATTGTAAATTATCATCTCCACGTTGAGGTACATCTATCTGCCTGGACTGCACTGGAGTCAAGTTGCTTGAACATGGATGTATGTTCAAACAGACTTCAGAAGGAATTTCTTCAGGTACCTATTTCATCCATGACAGTCTGACTTTCCCTTAAACTCCCTCTCCAAGATCAGGAGGAAGGAGGTGGCACCTTGCTGTCACTTCCACTTGCGGACTGCCCATGGATGCACTGTGTGTTCTCGGAAAGTCTTTTACTTTCTCTGAGTCCCACGTATGTGTATGTGTGTGTTACCCTCCCTACGGTCTGTTTTCAAGGTATCAGCCAGAGGGGTGTGGTTAGAGTGTATGTCGAACGTGTCATTCCTCCGCCCAGAGCTTTCCAGAAGCTTCTCATTTTGCCCAGTGTAAAAGCCTTTTTTTAAAGGCCAAAGCCCTTACAGTTAAAAATCCTCACACTACCTAACTGCCTCTCCTTTACTGCCATCCTCACTTTCTCCCCTCCTGCCCTATTGACCTTCCGCTGTCTTTGGGCAGACCCATCATGGTCCCCTCAGCCCAGAAACATGACCCGGCCTGTCCTGCAGGCCTGGAGCACTCTTCCCCCAGAAACCGCATGGCTTACTTCCACTCCTACTTCAAGTTGTTCTCACTATCCTCTTCCCAGATATATATATATTTTTCGTAGCACTTATTGTCTTTACTATACTATGGATTTTTACTTTTTTACTTTGTATGTGTCTTTCCTCTTCTAAAATATACACTCTCTTAGGATAAGGTGTTTAGTCTATTTTGTTTTCAATGTATTCCCAGTTCCTAGAAGAATGTCTGGCACATATTGGGTGGTCAATAAATACTTAGTAAATGAAGGACAATATTAATAACAGCTCTGAAAAGTCTTGTTAAGCTCTTTGGCCCAATGGCACAATGTAATTACCAATACCCTCGTGATAGTTTTCAGATGACCTTGTCCTTTTTGCAACAGAGAGGCCCAGCTTCTCCTATCCTCCCATGCAGGTGATTCTTAATGTAACTGACCTAAAGGAGTTTGTCTCCACAAGAAGAGCTGGTGTAGAGCCTCTTGCAAATCTATCTGATGCTGTGAGTCTGTCAGCACTTAACTCATCTGATGCCATCTGAGCCCAACAGAAGTACATACCGGGAATCTTTGGCTTTCACCTTTAGCTATGAGAAGTCTTAATGATTTTTGCCAATCTTTCAAGTACTATTGTTTAAAATATATGTCGGCCATGGCTGATGTAAACAGCAGAAAAAGAGGCTCTTTATCCACCAGAGGGAAGCAGCTGCTGCCTTGAACCTGCCCCTCATCCCACCTGTATCTGAAATGGATCAGGCAGACCCTCAGTGGCCTTGCATGGTGCAGGGTAGAGGGACTGGATTATTTACCCGTTTCGCTCTATTCCCCCATCTCTATCCTCTGAGAGCTCATTCACCTGATCCTATTTTTAGACAAGGTTATTGCTCGGAGAACAGCACCCAGAGGCTCTTAACTGAAATTTCCTCTTCCCTCTCAGCCAGCTCGTCTCTGACTGCACTGGTTGACCTGACAGTCCGTGTGGATTCTTCTTGAAAGAGCTTGGCACCTGCAAGTGTTGAGCAAAGCAGGTGTGGGGTAAGAAGGCCCTCTGCTGCCTCTAACCCCACGCCCATTCCCAAGAATGTGTATGGGGACAGCCTTCTTCTGTCCCCTGCTGCACACCAGAATCCCAGATCACTCCGCTGCTCGGCCTTTCCTGGGCTGGGATTGGTCTGCACTGTTGTTTCGTTAGGGCGTGTTTCTCAGTTTAGGTTTACTGTGCACTGCAAAGGAGGCTGGGCCTGACTAGTGGGCTGAACATGCTCTAATTTGCCGGGCAGGAAGCGGGAATGTTAGACTGTCTCTTTGGAGTGGTTCTTAGAATGCCTATTCCAAAGCGAGGGTCTTGGAGGTTGGTATGCAGTGGTTCAGCCGCTAGTGTAAGCTCCAAAAAATAGTACTTGGGCTCATTCTCTTGAATTTACATGGTATATTAATTGTATCCTTACAAATGTATTGAGTTAGTTCTTGCCATGCAGAATAAATGATCAGAAAACGATGGATTCCTTTGAGCTATTCGGATGGGGTGGTAATAAACTGTGAAAGCAGAACCTTGGCAGTTCCTGACGTCAGCAGGATACAGAAGGCATTTGCAGCCTGGTGGGTAATTTATTTGTATTAATGGACTGGATGTCAGGCTGTGCCCACAGGCTGGGGGTCCTGTTGAATGTGAATGTAACCAGAGCCTGGCTGGGCTGGAGCAGGCAGGATTTACACACACACACTCACACTCTCTCACACACACACACACATACACACACGCTATAGAGGCAGCTCTGCCTGGATAGGCAGTGGTGAAGCTTCGGTGCTGCCCCTAAAGGATTTTTCAGGAAAGACCTTAGTTCTGAGTCGTGCAGTCATCTCCCCTCTGACACTGCTCAGGGCTCAGCCAGTGACGGTCCCAGAACCTCAGAGAAAAACGAACTTGTCTATATTTGTCTAGTGCAGGCCCTCCCCTGCCAGTGGTTGAGAATTCAAGCTATGTGATCAGTTTTACCTTAAAAAGAAACCCAGTCTATCCTTGTTGGACATATTCGTACTGCCTGGAAATTCATAAGAAACTGTATGTAGCCATTTTATTGCATCAGTTTGATCATCAGCTTTTTAAAAGGTCAATTCATTGGCTTCTTGCTTTTAAAGATGCAAAATAAAACAAGCCTCGTCTGATTGTCCGTTATTACATTTTGTAAGACACAAAGCAAGGCAACGTACAAAACACAGAGTGGTGTTGTTTTTGTTAGGTGCTATCGAGTCGGTTCCGACTCATAGCGACCCTACGCACAACAGAACGAAACACTGCCCAGTCCTGCACCATCCTTACAATTGTTGTTATGCTTGAGCTCATTGTTGCAGCCACTCTGTCAATCCACCTTGTTGAGGGTCTTCCTCTTTTCTGCTGACCCTGTACTCTGCCAAGCATGATGTCCTTTTTCAGGGACTGATCCCTCCTAACATGACCAAAGTATATAAGACACAGTCTCACCATCCTTGCCTCTAAGGAGCATTCTGGCCTCACTTCTTCCAAGACAGATTTGTTCGTTCTTTTGGCAGTCCACGGTATATTAAATATTCTTTGCCAACACCACAATTCGAAGGCTTCAACTCTTCTTCGGTCTTCCTTATTCATTGTCCAGCTTTCACATACATATGATGCAATTGAAAATACCATGGCTTGGGTCAGGCGCACTTTAGTCTTCAGGGTGACATTTTTGCTCTTCAACACTTTGAAGAGGTCCTTTGCAGCAGATTTGCCCAATGCAACGCGTCTTTTGATTTCTTGAGTGCTGCTTCCATGGCTGTTGATTGTGGATCCAAGTAAAATGAAATCCTTGACAACTTCAGTCTTTTCTCCATTTATCATGATGTTGCTCATTGGTCCAGTTGTGAGGATTTTTGTTTTCTTTATGTTGAGGTGCAATCCATATGGAAGGCTGTGGTCTTTGATCTTCATCAGTAAGTGCTTCAAGTCCTCTTCACTTTCAGCAAGCAAGGTTGTGTCATCTGCATAACGCAGGTTGTTAATGAGTCTTCCTCCAATCCTGATGCCCCATTCTTCTTCATATAGTCCAGCTTCTCAGATTATTTGTTCAGCATACAGTTTAAAAAGGTATGGTGGAAGAATACAACCCTGACGCATACCTTTCCTGACTTTAAACCAATCAGTATCCTCTTGTTCTGTCCGAACAACTGCCTCTTGATCTATGTACAGGTTCCTCATGAGCACAATTAAGTGTTCTGGAATTGCCATCCTTCGCAGTGTTATCCATAATTTGTTATGATCCACACGGTCGAATGCCTTTGTGTAGTCAATAAAACACAGGTAAACATCCTTCTGGTATTCTCTGCTTTCAGCCAGGATCCATCTGACATCAGCAGTGATTATCCCTGGCTCCACACCCTCTTCTGAAACCAGCCTGAATTTCTGGCAGTTCCCTGTCAATATACTGCTGCAGCCGTTTTTGAATGATCTTCAGCAAAATTTTGCTTGCGTGTGATGTTAATGATATTGTTCTATCATTTCCACATTCGGTTGGATCACCTTTCTTGGGAAGAGGCATAAATACGGATCTCTTCCAGTCAGTTGGCCAGGAAGCTGTCTTCCATATTTCTTGGCATAGACGAGTGAGCACCTCCAGCGCTGCATCTGTTTGTTGAAACATCTCAATTGATATTCCATCAATTCCTGGAGCCTTGTTTTTCGCCAATGCCTTCAGAGCAGCTTGGACTTCTTCCTTCAGTACCATCGGTTCCTGATCATATGCCACCTCTTGAAATGGTTGAATATCGACTAATTCTTTTTGGTATAATGCTTCCTGCGTCGTTTAATATTTTCCCCATGGAATCCTTCACTATTGTAACTCGAGGCAAGAGGTCACTGAAAAGACAGGAAAGAAAGAAAAGACCAAGATGGATGTCAGAGGATACTCTGAAAGTTGCTCTTGAGCATTGAGCAGCTAAAGCAAAAGGAAGAATTGTGAAGTAAAAGAACTGAACAGAAGATTTCAAAGGGCCTCTCGAGAAGACAAAGTAAAGTATTATAATGACATGTGCAAAGAGCTGAAGATGGAAAACCAAAAGGGAAGAACACGCTTAGCGTTTCTCAAGCTGAAAGAACTGAAGAAAAAATTCAAGCCTTGAGTTGCAATAGTAAAGGAACACAGAGTAGGGATTAGCAAACTACAAGCCATGGGCCAAATCCACCCCAAGATCAGTTTTTTATAAATAAAGTTTTACTGGAGCACAGCTCCATCATTTACCCATAATCGATAACTACTTTTGTGCGACAGTGGCAGAGCTGACTAGGTATGACAGAGATCATACGGCCTTCAGTGCCTAAAATACTGTCTTTCCCTTTACAGAAAAAATGTTTGCTGGCCCCTGGCATAGAAGATAAGGGCACTGACTCTGGGACCAAACTTCCTGGTTTCAAATCCCAGTTCTGCCACTTACTAGCTGTGTGACCTTAGGCAAGTTGCATAACCTCTTTGTGATTCAGTTTCCTCATAAAATGGAGATAAAAATAATACTTAAATCATAAGGTTGTTACGAACATTTAAATGAATTAATAATTGGAACATGTTTAGAATAATTTCTGATAAATTGTAAATTTTTTAAGAATAGGGGAAGCATCTAAGACTGTGGAAACATCCAACTACCTATTCAAATCTCAGTCAGCCCTTCATTTTGGCAGTGAAATTTGAAAACAACCTCAATGTAAGATAACTTTCCTCCTTACCTTCCCCACCTCGTGATGGCTCCTCATTTTAAAGAACGTTGCTTTGTGGGTCTAATTGTTTCCTGTCTGATGTTGCGCCTGTGTGACTTTTCCCTGAAAATAAGGACAAAGACTTGATTGACTGGAGGAAGAATGGAGGCTGGTGTGGCACGAGAACAGAGACTCCTACCGCCTACTTCTGCGTGACTGCAAGGGCTGAAGCGCAGTAGCCATGGTTTCCATTGCACTTGGATTCCAGTGAAATAGAAGAGAAGTCTGGCAGGTGAGGGTGGCATAGCAACAAGAAGGCACGCTTCTTATTGGAGACAATGAGACACAGGCAACAGAAAAATAGATATGTTGAGGAAAGCTGAAAATAAGCTACAGAATATTTCCTTTAACTCGTTAGAACAGTACGTGAGGGGTTACCTGACATCACTGATGAATTTATTCATACCTCTGCTTCCCCTTGCTTTCTTGGGCTAGAACATTCCACTGTTACCTGCTCCCCTAGATGGTGGTGTTGTTCTTAGTTGCTGTTGAATTGATTTTAGACTCATAGAGACCCCATGTGACAGAGTGGAAGTGCCCCACAGGGTTTTCTTGGCTGTCAACTTTACAGAAGCAAGTTGCCAGGTCTTTCACCTGTAGAGCCACTGGGTGGGTTTGAACTGCTAGCCTTTCAGTTAGCAGCCAGGTGCTTAACCATTGTGCCACAGGGCTCCTCGCTCCCGTAGGTAGCACTTCCAATAAGACAGGCATAGTGCTGGGAAAGCAGGTAGACCATATGTTTGGAGAACCCCAGATTTTTATTGAGGAGTCTCTGGATCCCATTCCTGTTCTCTATTTTATAGGCTAGGTTTTCTGGATTCCTGGTTTTTATTATTTTTATGCATTCTCCAACTGATTTGGGGACTCTGAGAATACACTTTATATCACAGCATTGATTGTTCACACATACTTCCTGATCATTCAAATAACAGTTTCATTTCTCCAGAGGGCAATAATTATTACGTCACTGCCTGCATCAAAACTAAAATTTTTATATTCTCAGTGCAGACCCATCAGGCTGTTCTCCCTCATCCTGCGAGTGGGAATGCTGCCTCTGCTGGCCTTCAGTATCCCATTCCTCCTACTGATATAGAATCCTGAGACTCACAGAGAAGACACCACAACTTCAGAGGAAGAGCTGGAGGAACCTGAGGCTGCACAGCTCTTTACCCATCCCAAACATGGAGAATTTGTCTTCCCAAAATAATTTCCAAGAAAGACATTTTCTCAACATCTTTTTTTTCTCTCGCTCCTGTGCCTGGGTTTCCACATCGAAAACCCCCACTTGCACCCATCTCACTCAGCGTCCCTACTAGGATGTTCAAGGCCCTACACCATGGTCCCCTTGTAGCCCTGTAGCTTCATCACCTCTTCCCTGCACTGGTCCGTCCCGGGTCCTCCAGTGTACTTGGTGGGCACATGCACAGCTCGGGGCATTTGCATTGGTTCCTTCTGCTTGGAATGCCCTTTCCCCAGGTACCCCCAAAGCTCACCCCCTATCTTTATGCAGGTAACTATTCAAAAGTTACCTTCTCAGTGAGGACTTCCTGGGCCGCTGTATCAAAATCTTCAACCTATCCCCCTCCCAACATTTCACATCTCCTCCCCTGGTTTCCTGGATGGCACAAACGGTTAACACGCTCGGCTACTAACCAAAAGGGTTGTTTGAGTCCGCCCAGAGGCACCTTGGAAGAAAGCCTGGTGATCTACTTCTGAAAGCTCAGCCATTGATAACCCTGTGGAGCACAGTTCTGCTCTGACACATGGCCATGAGTTGGCTTCAACTCAGTGGAAACTGGTTCCTTGGTTTATTTTTCCCCCAGCACTTATCGCTTTCTAACATACTCTAGATTTTACTTATTTTTGTGTTTATTTGCTATCTCCCCCACTGGAATGTAGTAAGCTCCATAACCAAAAGAAATCCAAACCCATTGCCTTCGAATAGATTTCAACTCATAGTGACCCTGTAGGACAGGGTAAAACTGCCCCATAGAGTTTCCAAGGCTGTAAATCTTTATGGAAGCTGACTGCCACATCTTTTTCCCACGGACTAGCTGGGGGGTTCAAATCACCAACCTTTCAGTTAGCAGCTGAGCACTTCAACCACTGCACCACCAGGGCTCTTTGTGAGTTCCATGAGGGCAGGGATTATTGAGGGTTTTGTTCACTACCATATCCCCACTGCCTAGAACAGTACCCCACATATAGTGGGCACTTGTACTGATTTGTTGAATAAATGTATAACATTTACTAAAACTCCTTATATACTTATTGGGAGGATAAAAATGAAAATTAAATAAAGCCTGTGAAAATCTTTAGAACAATTCAAAATGCCAGATGCATTTGAAAGGTGTAATTCTTAATGAAGCAACCGTAACAGCAAGAAAACAAAATCTTTTTGGAGGGAAATTATATAGACGAGATTTCTAGCACAAAGTTACTGAAACCATAAGGTTGATTTACACTGACTGGCACGATAAGACCTTTCAGGAAAAGTTACACAGCAGAACGTGTTCCTCTCCCTCATTTTTGAAAATCCTACTAAGCTCTTTGATATGTTAATAAAACCAAACCTGTTGCCATTGAGCTGATTCTGGTTACTGGAGACGCCATGTGCTACAGAGTAGAACTAAGCTTGATAGGGTTTTCAGTGGCCGTAACCTTTCAGAAGCAGATTGCCAGGCCTCTCTTTCGCAGTGCCACTGTTTGGGCTCAAACTGCCAACCTTTCGGTGAGTAGACAAGTGCAAACCGTTTGCACCACCCAGGGACCTATTTTTAATATATTAGGAAATTTAAAAATCCTTATGTTTTAGGAATTTCAGAAATCATCACTTGGCCATGAAGTCAGCAGGTAGAAAAAAGATTCTCCTTTAGCCCCAGGGGACGTGATTCCAAGGTACAAAGGCAGGCTAGTTTTCTGGACTGGGTGAACGGACAACTGAAGACCTCATTTTCACTTTAAAATGGGTTTACATAGTTGCATTAAAGCATGAAGGTTTTGAGAAGGAATTTCTCATAGCTATAATAGAAAATAATTGGATTGACTCAGTAGCATACAAAATACATTTTGAAGCAAAGCTGCCACCAGTAAATTTCTCCCGTCAGCACAAAGAAGTTTACTGGCGTGCCCGTGGCTAATAAATGCTGAGGGTTCCCTGTGACCACCCCTTCCAGCCTTCAAGCCGCTGTTGAGTAAACCAATCTTTGAGCGATGGTGTGATGTAAGAGCGGCTAGAGCCCAAATTAACGCAAAATTCAGGGGCAGCATTTCCTCAGTCGCTGAGACACATAGTATTTGCAGCGACTCAGGCGAGCATTTGTTTCTCTGTAATGAGAGTTATTCCCATTAATAGCTTGTTTATGAAGTTCACCTGAAGTCTATGACAGTGACTGTGACATCCAATTTTGTGCTGATTCCATTATCAAAGATAGCAAAGTGTTTTGTAAATGAATGTCCGGAGTTAAGGATTTCTGTAAATCAGCACGGATATAGAATACCAAGGAACATTCTCCAACTCAAACCATGTCCACAAACACCCAGTGAAGTGAAGAATTCTGCCTCAGTGCCCATACATTGCAGCCCAGAGGGTCGTCTGAGTCCCATAGGGGCAGACCATCATCCTAGGTGGATAGCAAATTGCAGATGTAATGAAAGCTAACCAAAAAAACCAAACCCATTGCTGTCAAGTCGATCCTGACTCACAGTGACCCCATAGGACAGAGTAGAACTGCCTCATAGAGCTTCCAAGGAGTGGCTGGTGAATTCAAACTGCCGACATTTTGGTTAGCGGTGAAACTCTTAACCGCTACGCCACCAGGGCTCCGATATATGCATGAATTAAACCCAAACCAGTACCTATAATTTGATTCAGGTTTTAAATATTTTAACTTAATAAGCAAACCCTAGGAGCCCTGGTGGTGCAAACAATTAAGTGCTCAGCTGCTAACCAAAAAGGTTGGCGTGGTTCGAATCCACCAGTGGCTCCATGGGAGAAAGATCTAGTGATCTGCTCCTGTAAAGATTACAGCCTAAAAACCTCTAAGGGGCAAGTCTCCACTGTCACAGTGGGCCACTATGCATTGGAACCAGCTCAATGGCTCCCAACAACAACAAAATCTTAAATCAGGGCTTGAGATTGTCATGCCTTTCTACTATGTCTCTGAAGTACCTGAAGCCCTTACAGAGAGAGGAGAGATACAAAAAGGGATTCACTGGGTGACTTTTTCTCTTCTTTAAAAATTTTTTTTTTTTTATTTTGAGATTGGCCACGTAATATAAAGATTAAAGAACTAAAGTCTAGGCCTGTCAAAATAAAGTCTGTCCCCATCTGTATTGAGAGAAGGGCTTGGCTTCCTTGGTCTCGTTGCCCCTCTGCCTTTTCTCTTCAAGAAGGGACCCAGGAGCTCCTGGCCTGGGCTCCTTGGCTCAGAACCCGTCAGACACGCTGTGGTGGCTGTTCCTTCTGTGGTCCCGTGCCTGTCTGTTATGTCACTCAGGGGCTAGTCCTGTCTGTGGTGTCCCCAGTGCTTTCCACAGTGTTGCCACCTCACAGGAAGGAGGAAAGAGGACACATGGCCAACAATTTCATCTATGTAACAATAAGGAGGAAACCCTGGTGGTGTAGTGGTTAAGTGCTACAGCTGCTAACCAAGAGGTCATCAGTTCGAACCCACCAGGTGCTCCTTGGAAACTCTATGGGGCAGTTCTACTCTGTCCTATAGGGTTGCTATGAGTCAGAATCGACCTGATGGCAGTGGGTTTGGTTTGGTTTTTTTGGACAATAAGGAAACTCAGGAAGAAGCAAAAGCGAGTGGTCCTTAAGCCGTTACTCTGCTCACATGACCATTTTCCAGAGTTTATAAGCACTGCGGAAGGAATTTGTGAACCTTTACAGGGCTTTCAAACACTCCTTCTAAGAGATCTATCATTCTGGTGATGAAAGGACTTTTTGTTTTATAACTGACTCTGCCATATTAGTTGGATTATCTTCATGATCGAGTGGCTTTTGCTAAGGTCTTTTTTTTTTTTTTTTTTTAACGTGGCTTGCAGATTTATGTGTTGGGTACATAGCAGTGTGATGTGGCCAACTTTGCTGTTGTTGTTAGGTGCCAGCGAGTTGGTTCCGACTCATAGCAACCCTGTGTACCACAGAAGGAAACATTGCCCAGTCCTGTGCCATCCTTGCAATTCCTGTGCTTGAGCCCGTTGTTGCAGCCACCATGTCAATTCATGTCGTTGAGGGTCTCCCTCTTTTCTGCTGACCCTGTACTTTACCAAGCATCATGTCCTTCTCCAGGGACTGATCCCTCCTGATAACATGTCCAAAGTATGTAATACACAGTCTCACCATCCTTGCTTCTAAGGAGCATTCTGCTTGTACTTCTTCCAAGACATATTTGTTCGTTCTTTTGGCAGTCCATGGTATGGTATATTCAATATTTTTCACCAACACCACAATTCAAAGGCATCAACTCTTCTTCGGTCTTCCTTATTCATTGTCCAGCTTTCACATGCATATGATGTGATTGAAAATACCATGGCTTGGGTCAGGTGCACCTTAGTCTTCAGGGTGACATCTTTGCTCTTCAACACTTTGAAGAGGTCCTTTGCAGCAGATTTACCCAATGCAATGCATCTTTTGATTTCTTGACTGCTGCTTCCATGGCTGTTGATTGTGGATCCAAGTAAAATGAAATCCTTGACAACTTCAATCTTTTCTCTGTTTATCACGATGTTGCTCATTGGTCCAGTTGTGAGGATTTTTGTTTTCTTTATGTTGAGATGCAACCTGTACTGAAGGCTGTGGTCTTTGATCTTCATTAGTAAGTGCTTCAAGTCCTCTTCACTTTCAGCAAGCAAGGTTGTGTCATCTGCATAATGCAGGTTGTTAATGAGTCTTCCTCCAATCCTGATGCCATGTTCTTCTTCATATAGTCCAGCTTCTTGGATTATTTGCTCAGCATACAGATTGAATAGGTATGGTGAAACAATACAACCCTGACGCACATCTTTCCTAACTTTATACCACTCAGTATGCCCTTGTTCTGTCCGAACAGCTGCCTGTTGATCTCCGTATAGGTTCCTCAGGAGCACAATCAAGTGTTCTGGAATTCCCATTCTTTGCAGTGTTATCCATAGTTTGTTATGATCCACACAGTCAAATGCCTTTGCATAGTCAGTAAAACACAGGTAAACATCTTTGTGGTATTCTGTGCTTTCAGCCAGGATCCATCTGACATCAGGCCGACTTTAGTAAACACATAAAAACATGTTGTTGTTGTTGTTGTTGTTGATGCCATTTGCTCATGGTTTACCAATGGTGAAGGAATTTAATAATCACAGGAAACCGTTTTATAGTATTTATGATGTGCCGGGCACTGTTATGGAAGCCCTGGCTGCCAACCAAAAGATCCACCAGGTGCTCTTTGGAAACCCTGTGAGGCAGTTCTACTCTGTCCTGTAGGGTCGCTATGAGTCAGAACCTGTTGAAGGCAATGGGTTTGGTTAGACATTGTTATAAGCAATTGACATATATTAACCCATTTAATTTCACAAGATCCTGTGAGAGAGATACTTTATTATGCCCATTTTGCAGTTGAGGAAACTTAGGCACAAAGAGTCTAGTGTGCAGCAGAGGCAGGATTTGAACTACAGTCTGGTGCCAGGGTCAAACTCTTAAACACGGTCATGCCCTGCCACTCTCAGAAGTCCTCCAAGGCTGAGGATCCAGTTCTAAAGCAAGTCACCTTTCTTTGTCCCTAGAGCCAGATTCCTAGGGAAAAGTAATTATTTACATGGACATTTGCAAATATCTCATTTTTTCACTTACCTCCTTGAATTATTTCTTTGTAGCATCAAAACAATGATGTAGGAAAAAATCATTTAAAGACAATGTGGTTAGTTTGGGTTGACATAATAAGGATCTAGAAAGAATCTTCTGCTCCCAGTTCCCCTCCTGACAAAGGAAAGAGGCTGACAGAAGGCTTTTAATTTACCTCCTTGACCTCTTGGCACTTTGAGGCAGTTGCAGATCCCAGTCCACAGTGAGAGGAGGCTCTTTGATCCAAGGCCATGCATCACAGGTGGGCCTGATGAGTGTTCTTCCCACAGGAGGTGGAGAGGCCAGCCTGCCCAGTCAGCCGGTTCAGGCTCCAACAGTCCCTGGGGTGGAGAGAGCGGTGTGGACTGCAGTTGGGAAGCCCTTTGTCCCCTGGGAGGAATCACCAGGAGCGCGTAAGGCCGGTGGCCACTGGACAGAGACTCCCTTCTCAATGTAAAAGTGATGGTCCCATACCAGGCATGCCCCATGACTCCATTACCTGCTCTGATAGGTACACACTGTCGAGAATTTGTCTGGAAATGTCTCAGATGTTACTTCATAATTTGGGGATCGTCTTCCCCAGGAGTGGAAAAATGAGCAATTCTTCTCTGAATTGGATAAATGTAAGCTGAGGTCTAGACCCTGCTGGCCTAAGAGATAAACAATCCACACCTTTCCTTTTCCTTCCAAATCAAACACATCATTATCAGAGCTCTATGAGGGGCTCCCCTACCCCTTTGTGAGACCGAGTCAGTCAGGGTGGAGGTGAAGAACACAGACTTCACAACTGGACGGCCCTGAACTTGAAGCCTGGTGCCCCTCTTCCTAGCTCTGTGACACTGAGTACCTTATTTGCCTCTCAGAATTTTTCTTACTCGTGAAATGTCAACAATAATTCCTACTTCACAGGGTTCCTGTGAGCGATAATTCAATTATCTACAGTATCTGAGGTGGAATAGCAGCTAAAAACATGATCATGTTGTTACTTTAGGGTTGGCACACAGGCTCAGAAGTCAGACTGCCTGGGTTCAAATTGGGCTCTACCATTTTCTACCACTTCCCTGACCTTGGACAAGTTACTGAGCTTCGCTGTGCCTCAGCTTCCTGTCTCTAAATTGTTGATGATATCAGGTCGTGATAACTACCTTGTAGGATTGTTGTGGGGATTAAATGGGCTAACGTATGTGAAGTGTATGAAGTAGTACATGGCATATATGAGGTACTCATTAAAAATTGGTTGGCCCTCTTTATGAAGAGGTGATGGTGACTATGAAAATCACGACGAAGAGCTTCCTTTTGAAAGAGAACTAGTGTCACTTGAACTCTGGACAAAAGCCTACAGGAACCCATGAGAGGGTAGGGAAAGGGTCTTTACACTCAGGGACAACCAGTCAGTCTTTTGCTCGCTTTACTTTCATTAAACATATTGAGCCAATGTGAGCTGAATGCTACGCTAGGCACCCAAAACACAGTAACAGACCAGGAGGGCGTATTCCTGGCCCTCATCTATGTTGCATTTGCTCCCAGTACAGAGTTACTAGGCGATTACTGGCCGTGTCTGTGCTCAGAACATTCTGCCTCTTCTAGCACTGGCATCCAGGTTCCTGCGACATTTGTTGCCTCAGCAAACACTGTATGATAATTGTTTTTATAGCACCTTCTTCATTAAGAGACGAAAAGCTCTTTACATATCATCCGTTTTATTCTCTTGACATTACTAGGAAATGTAGAAGGACGGATTTGATTATCTCCAGTTTATGGGAGAGCTAAGCCTCCGAGAATTAAGGTACTTCGTCACAAGCCACTTTGCAAGGCTGCCACAGAGTCAGGGCTGTCTCCGATTCCCAAGCCACCAGCAGTGTGCTCTTAAATGTAACACACACTAAATGTACACAGGTGGTCCCTGCTGTCCTCTCCCCTTTCCCCAGTATTGAGGGGGAAACAGTGCAAGCAGCTGACCTTGGACCATTATTAACCTTGACAGTCTATACTAAGGCTCAGCAAACTTTTCTGTAAAGGACTAGACAGTAAATATTTTTGGCTTTGCTGCCCACACAGCCTTTTTATCAGCTTCTCAGCTCTGCTGTTGTAGCTCAAAAGCAGCCATTGGCAATCTGTAAACAAATGGGCATGGTATGTTCCAATAAAACTTTATTCACAAAACCAGGTGGTAGACTGGATGTGGCCCGAGGGCCGCGGTTTGCAGACTCCTGATCTATGCTAATATTACCATATTTTATGCAAATAACTGGTACCTTCTAGGTTTGTTTGCCGACTGTGCCTTCCCCCATGAAGTATTTTCATAATGCACTATGCTGATTTTTTTAACAGCAACATGTAAAAAAATTTGGCATAGCAGCACTTATGAAAATACCATGTGGGGGGAGGGCACCATTGACAAACAAACATAGAAGGCGTGCACTATTTGCATCAAAATACAGTAGGTATTTTTCCCTTTCTCCTCTCTTTACTGACTACAGAAAGATAAATTCAATTATGTGGGTGGGTGAACTATGTTTGAGAAATAGTATTTGAGTGTATGTGTGTAATGCACTCAGCTGCTAACCAAAAGGTTGGAGGTTCCAGTCCACCCAGAGGTCCCTCTGTAGAAAGGCCTGGAAATCTACTTCTGGAAAATTAGCCACGGATGACCCTACAGAGCACAGTTCTACTCTGACACACATGGGGTCACCATGAGCCAGGGTCCACTTGTCAACAACTAGTAGTAGTGGTAATAGTGTGTGTGTGTGTGTGTGTGCATGCGCACACACACATATGTACTCATTTGTACCTATACGTGCCAGTTTCTGTACAGTGTATGAAAGATGGGTTCAGGAGCCTGAACTAGGCATTCTGAACCCTAAATGAATACTTATTAGTGACCTAAATATATGACTACCAACCCTGGGGTTAAAACTTCTCCAGGCAATTCTAATTATCTCATGTCTTCATAATTATCAGGACAAACTTTATTTTAATTTCCTTTGTGAACGAGATGTCATAGAGCTTTCTTCACGCTTTAGGGGAGGTTCATGAAATACAGCACAGAGAAATGGGATATCACAATTACCAGAGCGGGAGGATCTCTGGCCTAAAGGCAGCCCCATGAGTACTTCGCGGTCGCAGAGACAGATGGTGAGAGAAGAGAGGGAAGGCTGTGCCCCCATTTCATATGGCAGAGCAGGATCTGTTCCGGGCCCAGGGGCCTGAGCAAGCCGGTGGGGTAAAGTGATATCTGCGGGGCATTGTGACCATGTCTGACAGAACACAAGGTACACACATGTAGAACAGAAGATGCTCTGGGGGGTTGGAAACCTCATTTTGTTAGCTTCTTTCAACTCCTGAGTGGAAACCCACTCTGAAAATAAAGGAGAGTACAATCACTGAAGTTGAAGGTAGGAGTGCCAGGAAGTGAAGGCCCCTGGCTATGGGGAGTCAAGCCTGGACCGCCCTGGTTCTAGAGCCTCCTGAAGCACAGTTTGGAAGCTGAGGTGGCCTCATTAAAGTCTGGCTTCTCTTAAACATCTGGCCCCACACCTTTAAGCCTGCCATTTGTACAGTTAAGTTCTGCCTGTCTACCAATAGGGAGTAGAAGGGCAGGTCACTCTTCTTTAACCCAGGGGGACTCCAGACGTCTACA
Source organism: Elephas maximus indicus (assembly GCF_024166365.1). Taxonomy (NCBI): domain Eukaryota; kingdom Metazoa; phylum Chordata; class Mammalia; order Proboscidea; family Elephantidae; genus Elephas; species Elephas maximus. The sequence continues at coordinate 76,329,528 of NC_064835.1, read as the reverse complement.
TTTTAATTTCAGTGAAAGGACCCCATTTCATGCTTTGTTAGAGTCTTCTGTCATGCCTTTCAGGGCACACCTTTTGTGTGATAGTTTGCCTCCTTTGCAGTCCCTATGGTTCTTCTTGCCTTCACTCTCTGCTCAGCCAAATGGCACTCTGAATGAAGACACCTGCCAAATATATATCACGGAGCCTTGGTTTTAGCTCCTTTCCTGTGATTAATTCCAACCCTTTCCCTTTCATGGAAGCTTCTCATTTCATTCCTGACTTTGGGATGTTTCACTGCTCATTTTTCCTTCTATTATAAGGAGGAGAGAAGAAGATGGGAACTCACACTGATTAGGGCTCCTGTGTGGTAACAGCTCTGTTATTCTCTTCAGTACACCGTGTGTGAGGAAGGCCCTTCCAAGGCACTCTGGATGTAGTTACGAAGAAGTTTGATTAAGAAGTCTGAAACTCATGTTAAAACTAAATGCTGGGAGTTACTGCTTAAGGGAAACTGAGTTTCTGTTAATAGTGATGAAAATAGTCTCGGAATGGATAGCGGTGATGGTTGTACAACGTGATGAATGTAATGACACTGAACTGTACACATAAAATATGGTTGAAATGGCAAGTATTTTGTTATATATATCATACTACAATGCAATTTAAACAAAACTAAATGCTGACAATTTCATAGTTTTGCCTCCTGACCCCCCAACCTTACCCTAACCATGTATAATTAAGATTTGGGCAACACAGGAATTCCAGAGAAGTTCTACTAGGGCATCGTTACCTTTGCAAGCCAGAAATAGAGAGGTTGCTAATGAAACAGAGCCCCTGGTGAGGCTGTTGTTTGATTAGAATGCCAACAGTGGATTGTAGCAGTTGTACAGAAACTCTATAAGCACACAGCTGGGATGTTTGTCCTTACAAAGCTAACCTGGCCTTGAAAAGCCTGGTGCCAAGAAATGCAATTGCGTCTCGTCTGAAGCTGCTCAGGCTTTGAAAAAAATGCTTGTGTCTCAAAGGGAATATATAAATAATTATCCTTCAGGTCCTACAGTCTTCACTAATAAAAAAAAACTAATAGGCAGTACAAACTCCCTGCGGGCACCGGACGCAAACCCACTGAGGTTAAGGTTCTGATGTGAACTCAGAACTGAGTCAAAACTGAGGGCCAGCTTGTGGTTCAGGATCAAATAGGGGTTTCTGTTGTTTGGTGGAGCCATGCGTTCCCATCTTCCTCTTCAGGCCAGGTAGCAAGAGGTGGGCCTCTAGCTTTGCCTGAAACAAGAGAGCAGCAGCCAGAACGCACTCTTGCCGTCAATCGAGCACTGTTGGGTGTGTCCCTGGAGAATGGGGAGTAGAGTTCCAGAGGTCTGGTCATCGTAAGTGAGGGGAACTCTTCACTTTATAGGAGCAAATTAACTGCCTTTGGAGTCTCCTCAGAGCCGATGTGGAGCCAAGGGTCAGCCGGTGAGTGTGTCTGTGTGTGCACATGTGTGCAAGACCGCATCTGTTCTCCAACAGGATTATCTTCACTATTGATATTTCCATTAATGTTGGCCATAAAAATCTCCCCAAATAGAAAAAAAAAATTCCCAACTGAGCTATTTCCTTGCCGTGTACAAGTATTTTCTAATGGCTTCTCAGTCTGCTTTCCAATGACCTTAATTTGGATCTTGCTTTTCTCTTTGCTAGACTAAGCGTGATCCTAGTGTCCTCCCTCTTTACAAGGTAACAGATGTGAGTGGCTCAGCAGTTGGCTTCGCATCTTTAGATGAGTGAATCAAGTTTCTGTTGTTTTTTTTTTTAAGCCTGAATTCTTTGAAGAGAAGAAGGAGTGTTGTTTTGAAAAAGGTTTATTTTTCGTGTCATGATGATTTTATTATAAAGTTGTATAGGCTAATTTGAGAGGTGGTTTGAAGTGCTGCATTCCTTATATGGCATAATAATGACATTGCTTTGTGTGGCACCTTTTATCTGGAGGAATCCAAAGTGCTTTACATGTTCTACATACAAATGACTCCATCCAGCCCTAAGTCACCAGATGTCTCTAAGGCGAAATGTAGCCTTCATTAAATCCCACGCCTCCTAAACAGTTAGGAATGGGAAGTTAAGCCCAATCGTCGTCTAGCAAAATACCATTAACTTCAGAGAACTGACTGCCAAATTGTGCGCGGAGCAGCAGGGAGACTTGAGATGAGAGCTTTTGACAAAGTCTGGGAAAAGTTTAAAAATAAAAATAAAAACGAAAAAAAGTCAAGTTGCGTTGAAATCTCCACTAAGCTTTCTTAGTGAAACACGAAACTGAAACATAAAATTCTGCTAATGATGGCTCTTGCTTATCGTCAGTTCCTATCGTCACAGTTGCATCCCACCACAGCAGCTTAGGCATGTCCTCATCCTATCTGTTTGGGGTAACAAGCTGTGCATTTGTCTTTTATTGTTTTTGTCATTCTATTGTGATTTTAATGGCTACCGGGCCCATAAGTTGGTGACACGAGTAAAGAAATTGTGTCTTATTCTTTTTTTTGGCTACAAAGCACCATGTACTTCAGAGAAATATATTGGTACCTATTGTTGTTGTTAGGTGCCATCGGGTCAATTTCTACTCACAGCGACCCCATGCGATGGAGTAGAACTGCCCTATAGTGTTTCCTAGGCTGTGATCTTTACAGGAGCAGGTGGCTGGGTCTTTCTCCCACGGAGCTGCTAGTAGGTTTGAACCACCAACTTTGCAGTTAGCAGCCGAGCACTTAACCGTTCGTGCCAGCAGGGCTTCTTAGTGTCTTACTCACTTTCGTAGTCTAGAGTCTAGGGCAATGTCTGGCATGTTACAGGTGTTCCCTAAATTCTTGGAAGAATGAGTGCACAAATGTGGGGAATGGAAAAGCCATCAGAGTAACAGAGGGAAAGAAACAAAAGCTGGGACCCTATGGGTTGATTTTAACGAGAAGAAGGAGCTTGAAATGTAACTAGCTGTGAAACTCAAACTCAGGGACCTCCTAGTTGGAGTATGATGCAGTAACAGCTTCTTCACCGAATTTGTGAATTTAGGAGATGGGGACACTCTAGTTAAACATGTTATTTAAAACACGATAATGCCAAAATACCACGTCGTTTCAACTTATTCGACATCTGAGAGTGTCATATTAAAAAGTATTGCTTTAAAATGAAAGTGATAGCCTTTAACAGCAATATTAAAGTAAATGTTTTGGCCTGAAAAATGTTTTTGATCAAAAAAAATCATAAATAGATCTCAGATCTCAAGTTCCCTGAATTAGTCAGAATACAAACTAAACTGCTATAATAAAAAGACACAGCATAGCTGCCCACATGAAATAAGGTTTCCTTCTTTCCCGTCTGAGAGTCCAGTAAAAAGCCCCTTCTCTTTGCTCCTCAAAGTGGAGCTCCGATTGACACTTTCCCCCTTGATCTTTGCAAGGTGAGTTGTTTACAGAGAATGGCCATATCAGATTTGACTTTCTTTTCTAGCTTCCCTTGTTCCTCTTGCCTGTCCTTCTTGTTACTGCAGGCATAATCCTTGTATGGAAAGAGCCACCATCGTATCTGCCATTTCAGCTTGTGGGAAGGAAAAAAGAGGAAGTGGAATTACCTTATAAATTCCATTGTAAAACAAGGCCCGGCATTCACAGGTATCACTTTTGCTTACATCCAGTGATGGAAATTTTGGCAGAGCTATGCCTAACTGCACGTGAGGCTGGAACATGAAGTCTTTAGCTGGATGACCTTCACTCCATTGAAATGTGGGATATTATCACTAGAAGCAGGGGAGATGGATATTGGGGGACAATTAGCAGCCTTTTTTATCACATTCATCAGAAACCCTGGTGGTGTAGTGGTTAAATGCTACAGTGGCTAACCAAAAGCTCGTCAGTTCGAATCTACCAGGCGCTCCTTGGAAACTCTCTGGGGCAGGTCTACTCTGTCCTATAGGGTCGCTATGAGTCCGAATTGACTCAACAGCAGTGGGTTTGGTTTTTGGTTTTGATACCACATTCATCAGTTCCCTGGGTGGCACAAATGGTTTGTGTTCAACAACTAAGCTAAAGGTTGCTGGTTCAAACCCACCCAGTGGCTCAGAGGAAGAAGATCGGGAGATCTGCTTCCGTAAAGATTACAGCCAAGAAAACCCCATGAATCAGAGTCAGCATGAAGGCAACAGATTTTTTGTTTTCGTTTTTGCCACATTCATCCACCCTGCAATGCTTAATTTAGTTCCAATTAGATAATATCCCCCTCTTGTAGCCTCCTCACCATTTCTAGAACATGCCATGCATGTTTCTCTAACAGTTGTCAACTCTTTGTCAGACACTGTGTGCTAGGTAGGCCCTGGAGACATGAAAATGAGTAAGACACTTATCCATCTCTAACGCCATGCCTTTGCCCAGACTGATTCCTCCAGCCGTATTGCCCTCCTCCTCATTGAGCAACCACTGGGATTCTTCCGTTTATTGACACCCAGCCACTGTTAGCAACAGGACTTTTGGTGACATGGACCCTGAGTCCCAGACCTTGGGAAAAATAATGGGCAGGGAAGGTTCTTCCAGCCAGGAATTCTTACCCCGGCCCGAATCCCAGATTTGTTAATCCATATATTCCTTTATTCAATTGATGTATTCGAGCACTGTAATCTGTGTCAGATCTGGACCAGGAATTGAGGGTGCAATAGCGAACAAAAACACAGTATCAGTCCTCGTGGAGCTTATAGTCTATGGGGAAGACATCCATGGATAACATAGTCACACAAATAACGTGACTACAGCTGTGACAAGTCTTAGGAAAGAAAGGTGCTGGTGCAAAGGGACTGGATAAGGGAGACCTGATTTAAGGAAACCCTGGTAGTATAGTAGTTAAGAGCTACGGCTGCTAACCAAAAGGTTGGCAGTTCAGATCCACCAGGCACTCCTTGGAAACCCTGTGGGGCAGTTCTACCCTGTCCTGTAGGGTCGCTATGAGTCAGAATCAGCTCGAGGGCAGTGGGTTTGGTTTTGGTTTTGACTTAGCTTTAAGGTCTGAAAGTTGTTTCTTTCTAAGGTTCTTTAAATAATTGCTTGTGTCTGCCTCTTCCACCCTACCTTGCTGGAGTGGGAAGACCTGATCCCAGGCCATTCTCCCATTCCCCCTGGGTTCTGGCCCTCTGCCTTCCCAGCGCTCCATGTCAGCGTGGTGCCTGCCCTCACTCTAAACACAGCAGTCGTGATTTAGACCCCTGTCGGCAATTTGGCGTAATGGAAGCACATTTGTCAAAGCCCACTGCCTTGTTTGATCCCAACAGAAGATGGAAATGGTGCGCTGTGCATGCTTGAGCACCCATCTCTCCACGGGGTAGGACATTAAGCCCAGAGGAAGATTTGTGTGAGACAGCTGAGTAATGAGCCATGAAATTGACATTATAAGTTTTAATTATTATTAATGCTTTGCAGTGGTGGTTGGTGTTAATTATGCTATAGGCATCCCAGATGTATTTTCCCCTTTTCCTTTTACTTTTTTTCCTAATATCTTGAGCCCATATAATGGCAGCTTAGTGGCAGTGTTTGGGTATAATTCCTCCAGAGGGAAACTACAATGTGAGAAAGGTTATCAGTAAACCTTGCTGTGGTCAGAAAGGAAATGGGTTCTAGAGAAACCTGCTCGGTTTTCTTGGACTTGGAGGTAGAGGGGTTGAATTTCAGCTGTCCCTTAGGTTGCTGTTGTTCAATTTGCAGAAGTCTTCCCTCACCATGCAGCCCTGGTGGCACAATGGTTAAGAACTCAGCTGCTAACCAAAAGGTCAGCAGTTTCGAACCTACCAGCTACCCCTTGGAAACCCTTTGGGGCAGTTCTACTGTGTCCTATAGGGTTGCTATGAGTGGGAATCAACTTGATGGCAACGGGTTTGGTTTTTTGAGGGGTTCCCCTTACCCTAATGGCATTCATCTGCCTCTAGACCTTTTTTATGGACTAATTAGTTCATATACTTATAAATGTTTGAAAATCAAGGACTCTGTGGAGGTTCTCGGTGTCACCATTATTTAACATTTTCTGATAACCAGTTTCTACTGCATATACCCCCCTGAATAAACCACCTCTCAGCTTCATCCTTAATTTTCTTTTTGCCCTCAGAAATGGGCCCTTCATCTTAAAATGGTTTGCTACTTCTCTCAGTTCTTGTTCTGTAAGATGCTGATTCCTAGGCGGTTTGGGGAAAGGGGTCAGAGCAGCGGGCATCTGACTCTTTCTCCGTCCCTTTCTCCTCTCTTCCTCTTCCCTTTTCCATTTTCTTTCTCTCACTTCTTAACCTTCTCCTCCTTGCCCATCGACCGACACTGACAATATGTGACCACGTGACCACACTGTAACTGAAGCCAGCCAAGGTCTCTGTTGCTTGTACCCCCAGCCAGTCAGCAGAGGGAGTTTGCCCAGATGTGCAGCCACTGCCTATGGCAAGGTGACTCAGGCATGAGCGAAGTCCACACGTTGTTCCAGCCTCCGCTTCTTCAGGGGGTGCTTGGCGCCTTCTCTGCCCCTGGCTTAATTGCTAGAAGAATGGCTCTTTGCTTCTCCATGAGGAGCACTGATTGGTACTCTTTGTCCTGGATCTGTGTAGGGTGCGTTGGTTGGCAAAAGATTGCCATATCAGACTTGTCTTACTTTTCTAACTTCCCTACTCCTCCTCTCTGCCTTTTCCTGTCTGAGAAATAGCTTTAGTTTATTTCAACTCGTGAGCATATGTAGGGCACTTACTATGTGCCAGAAACTCCTCTGGTTCTGGGGTCCCTGTTCTGAGGGCTTTGGTTTATAGGGGCTAATGCAGTGGAACGAATAATAGACTTGAGCTGCCCATGAAGAGTTACAAGAGCACAGCCTGGGGAGGGAGAGAGGACAGAGGAGGTAGCACTGGGGATCAGTCTGCAGTGGAAGCCATTTGGGCAACAACCCAGAGGTCCAAAGCACAACCTCTTTGTGAAAGAGGCTGCTGCCCACTTGGCTACGGTATGAGGAGTGGGGAAAAGTGTTGAAGGGTATGGTTGGAAAGGTGTACTGAGACCAGCCTGGAGGAGCCTTGAATACCATGCTAAGGAGCTGGGATTCCACTCTGGGGGCCTTGAAAATTTACAAGCAGTAAGATGATAGGGTCACCTCTCTGTTTTGGCATCCAGCATCAGAGTGGGCTAACGGAACCTGGAAATTCAGTAGAAGAGGTTTGCGTTGGTTTATGCAAGATTTGAAGACAGATAAGATCGTTGTAGTGGAAGTGTGGACGGGGGATCAGTTGGTTAGATTTCAGACGTGGAATCAACAGGATGTGATGACAGATGATGAGACTGATGGAAAGGGTGGGCACAGGGATAACTAGGGGTCCTTGCTTAGCAACTTGGTAGTGAGTCCATGGCCAAGATGAGATATACAAGAGATGGGACTTGAGGGACAGGTCATGGCTTCAGTGTGCTTGTGGGATGTCCAGGCAGAGATGGCTGGCAAGCAGTTAGATTGCTCAAAAAAGCAGTAAGAACCACAGATCTGAAGATGTTTAGCAGCCTCCACAACCCCTACTCTTTACATGCTAGTCGTGACAATCAAAGATGTCTTGAGATTCCTAAATGTCCCCTGGGAGTAGGGGCAAAATTGCCCTTGTTTAGGGATTGACTGGCCCTTGTGGTTAGTGGAATTCTTCTGGTGGCACACAGCTGACACCCTCTTTCATTCTTTTCTGATCGCAGTACTGGTATTGTAAAATGCCCCTTTTCCTTAGCTCTCTAAAATTGGAGCCTATTACAATGTATTGTACTTACAGTGTATTGTACTTACAGTACGAAGCCATCCAGGATGAGTGTTATTGGACGCAAATGGATTTTTTTTCCTCTTCGAGTTCTGCAATGAAAAATCCTCTGGTGTTACTATTTAATTGGTTAGTGGTGGCCGTTTGTCAATTTGCCAGCAGGTTCTCTCTGTTGCTGGAACATAAATGTAGAGTGATTGAGTTGCCAACATATTATTAAGTCCTCTACAAAGAGTTTTTCGATGTACTAGTGCTTCGGGCTTTTGTGCCTTTATTGATTGATTCAAATACTAAAGCAGTCTCTGGCATAGGCGGCCCTGGTGAGAAAATGTGGCTTCTAGTAGGAAAATTGTTGCGTACTGACACAGGGACAATGGGTAAGATTTGTGTTTGGTTTTCTTCTGGCACAGAAGTGGACTTTGGCAAAGCTTCCTAAGCCGAGTGGGTGTTGGCCACCCTTAAAGAAAAGGAAGAGAAATCCCTGTGGCCATTGGTCTTTATGGAATGGTGCCCATTAGAGAAACCCACAAGGTGGATGAGAGCATCAAGTGAAGTTTTAGAGTTGTTCAACAGACTCCTTTTTGCTGGAAAGTAGAAGATTGTCAAGAATTTTGTTTGGGTTTCAGAGCTAGTCTCTGTTTGAGGCCAAAGTTGGCAGATGGCTTTCGGATGGGCTGACTGACTTTGGGGGCATGACAGGAGCATTCTGTGGTGGTAAAAGGATAGTGTTTTGCGTTCTTGAATTGAAGCTCTGGACCAGACTTCAGCAGGCAAGAAAAAACTATGTGTTTTGAGCATAGGGTCTGCAACAGCTGGGAACAACCTTTTAGAACTTTCAGGCCATTGGGGACCAAGGTCCTAGGAGATACCTTTTGGTGGACACTTGACTGCACCTCATTCCGTGGCCAAGTTGTTTGTCTCATCCTGGTCATCATAAATGTGTGCCGTTAGGCCTGAGAGCTACTGAGTGGGACAGGCTCATCACAATCAAAGCAGATCTGTCATCACGACTTGAAAAACTCTTTAAATCGTATGCTGTGAGAGTTTATAGATTAAAAGAGGATAATTTTCATTGTTGGAGATCCTCTGGTTTTTAGACTAAATTCACTGAAAAACACCACCCAGTGGAAGTCAATTCAACAGAGTAGTGGGTAAGAACATTCCAGAGCCGGACAGCCTGGACTCGGATTCTGCCTGTCTAAATTATGTAATGCTACCATAACAAAAATACCACATAGTGGGTGGCTTTAAAGAAAAGAAATTTATTTTCTAACAGTTCAGGAGGTTACAAGTCTGAATTCAGGGTGTTGGTTCTGGGGGAAAGTCCTTCTTTGTCTCTTTCAGCTCCTGGTTAAAAAAAAAAAACCTTGCCGTTGAGTTGATTCCAACTCATAGCAACCCTATAGGACAGGGTAGAACTGCCCCATAGAGTTTCCAAGGAGCACCTGGTGGATTTGAACTGCCGACCCTTTGGTTAGCAGCCATAGCACTTAACCACGACGCCACCAGAGTTTCCCAGCTCCTAGTAGCTGCTGGCAATTCTTGGCATTACTGGGCTTGTAGATGCACCTGCTTCCATTATCACATGGCATCTGACTTCCCCTGCATATGTTACTCTCCGTGTCTGTTCTCTTTTTATAAAACATCACTCAGGAAGGATTAGGTTTAAGACCAACCTACTCCAGTGTGACCTCATTAACATAACAAAAGAGAACCCTGTTTCCACACAGGGCCACATTCACAGGCACAAGGGTCAGGACTTCAAGACACCTTTTCAAGAGATGCAATTCAATCCATAACACTGCCCTGTCACTTATAGGTGTGGGGATTTGGGCAACTTACTTTATTTCTCTGTGCCTCATTTGCCTCATCTGTAAATGAAGCTACCATTAGCACCTTTTGGACACAGAGTATGGAGCCCTGGTGGCACAGTGCTTACATGTTCGACTGCTAACCAAAAGGTTGGCAGTTCAAATCCACCAGCCACTCCTTGGAAACCCTATGGGAGAGTTCTGCTCAGTCTTATAGGGTCACTATGATATAAAGTGAGTTTCAAAAAAAAAAAAGCCAAACCCATTGCCGCCAAGTTGATTGTGACTTATAGCGACCCTATATGTGAAAGGCTTAAGACAGTGTCTGGCACCTAACATGAGCTATCTACTGGTAGATTATTTATCTAAGTGGTTGTGTAGACCCTCTTGTCTCTGCTTGAGGAGCTTGTGGATTCCGGGACAAGAATTCCTTTTACATGGTTTCCACTGCCAGGGCATTCTGTACACGCCCACAGCAACAGAGCTTAACCTCATCACCAGTTGCTGTCGAGTTAGTTCCGACTCATGGCCACCCTATGCATGTCAGAGTAGAACTGTGCTCCACAGGGTTTTCATTGACTGACTTTTTAGACATAGAACACCAGGCCTTTCTTCTGAGGTGCCTCTAGGTGGACTTGAACTTCCAACTTTTTGGTTAGCATCTGAGCGCATTAACTATCTGCACCATCCGGGAACTTCAAGCAATAGAAATCCCCTCGGAAATCCTATGCTCTTCAGAGCAAATTCAACCTCAGGCAGCGGGAAGGATAATGCTTAGTAACCAGGCATTTTATTTTGCTTTCAGAATATTCCCCAACTTCCCTATGGAAAAGCTCTCTACAGTTATGAAGGGAAAGAGCCCGGTGACCTCAAATTTAACAAGGGGGACATCATCATCCTGCGACGCAAAGTGGACGAGAACTGGTACCACGGACAGCTCAATGGCAACCATGGCTTCCTCCCCGCCAGCTACATCCAGTGCCTCCGGCCCTTGCCACAGACCCCGCCTCAGGGCAAAGCACTTTATGATTTTGAGATCAAAGACAAAGACCAAGACAAGGACTGCCTGACCTTCACCAAGGTAAAGTGAAACCACCCTCAGCACACACACCCCCAAACTTTGGTTCTTCCGGGCCATTTACCGCCTCTGTGAGCACATCCTGTGGTCCACTCACATCTTGCCCAGCCAGAGAGAGGGTCTACAAGTTAAAAGCATGGGTTCTGGGGCCAGACATTCAGAGTTTGAATTCTGGCTCCTCTTGGAGACTTTGGACAAATTTCTTAACCTCCCTGTGCCTCAATAAAAGAGCCCTGGTGGCGCTGTGGTTAAACCGCTTGGCTGCTAATCAAAAGGCTGGTGGTTTACACCCACCAGCCGCTCCACAGGAGAAAGATGCAGCAGTCTGCTTCCATAAAGATTTACAGCCTTGGAAACCCTATGGAGCAGTTCTACTCTGTCCTATAGGGTTGCTATGAGTCAGAATAGACTCGATGGCAGAGAGTTTGATTTTGGTTTGGCACCTCAATAAATGGAGATGATAGGAGGATGATAGGTATTACCCACTTTATAAGTGAATGAAATGAGATGGCACCCAGCCTAACACAGCCGCCCGAAAACTGACACACAGTAAGGGCTTGAAAAATGGGAACCACTGTTAGCATTAATAGCAGGACCTTCCGTTGACCTGAATAATGGATATTACCTTCTGGTTTTTAAGTGGTAACTCAGGAGCAACAGAATAAAGAATCACCTGGGCCCATGAGAAGGGGCAGAGGAAACTGCTGCCAAGAGCTCGTCTGGCTCACAGGGAGGTGACTAGTGTGACCCAGAAATCAGCATGCTCCAATCTTCTAAGAGCACCAGAGGCAGGAGGGAGCAACGTGGTTTAGAGCCCTTTAAACTGTCTCTGTATAGACTTGCCAAGAAGGACCAATGGTTGGTAACAAACTAAATGTTACTTATCAAATGTGAGTTGTCCTGGGAGATCTGAGTGGAATGCCGAGGAGCCTGGTTTCTGGCTGTCCTGGCCCTCTGAGGTTGTGAAGTCTTAAGGGAAATAGAGGTGACAGTGCTTAAGCCCTGATGGTCTCATTCCCTTATGGCGATAACAGGAGCTACCGTTCATTAATCATCTATTAAATGCCCGGCTGTATCATGTGCTATACATACTCTGACTTTATCTTCACAACTGTCCGAGGTTCCAAGGGAAGTAGGTGCAGACTTGTGTTCCCGATGATGGAACCAAAGCTCAAAGAGGTGAGGTTATCCAAGGGTGATTGGTCCCCTCTCTCCTTTGTCTTTTCTTCTGTCTCCTATTTCTCCTCTTTCCATCCTTAGTGCTGCCTATCTGCTCTTGCGCACGCGTGTGCACACGTGCACACAGAGTTGTAAATAGCAGAGCTAGAATTCTAACTCAAATCTCTGACCTTAAAACCCACATTCTTTTACTTCCTACACAGGGAACTATTCCTTTAAATCAGGCCCTCAAGTGCCTCAGGTGCCAAGAGGTCATTGCTATTTTCTCTCTTTTGCAGTCAAGCATTGAACAGTCATCTGCTCTGTGCAGAATTTGGCTGTATACAGAGATCTTTGGACCATCCACAGGGCTGGGGAAGTACCACGTACACCATTTTTGAGCAAAATTGGCATGTCCACAGGGTTTTTAACTGCAACCTTATTAGGATCAAACCAGGCTATTATGTGACTTTGAAAGTGAAAATAGACAGGGTCATTTTCAGGTGGAAAGGAATGGGACCTCCATAAGGTTAGAGAATCCCAGAATGTTTACTTTGTTCTCTTGGCTTTTCCTCATGTGTGCATCCTCTGTGCTGGTTTCCAGGTCCCTGGTGCTAACTCTGCAGCCCGGGCCCCCTGCGGTACTGCCAGTGCTGAGCTGTGCTCACGTCTGCTATTTATGTCTTGTTCCATTGTTCAGCCTGACAGTGAATAATCTATTTTCCATTCAGAGATTCAGCTCTTTCTTACTTCCTTTCATCAAGGTGTTGTGATGCTAATTTCAATTGTCATCTGGCTGATGAAGCTTCCTAGGAAGCCAGCTCCTAGGCCCCTCTCTTTGTCCGAGGGCCAGCATGGCAGGCTGCCAGGGACGTGATTTAGCAGGTAGAGGGAACACCGGCCTTGCTCAGTTCTCTGCGGAATGGAGCCCTCCTTAGAGAGAAGAGCCTCCCGGGGACCCGTGATGCTCTGTGCTATGACTTGTGACCAAGAGTCCTGACTCCAGCTGCCCTTTTTGGTCTCTGGTTAGGCTCTTACTAAGAATAGAGGCCATGTTCTTCACCTTCCTATTATACCCCCAGGCTCTTCCTAGCTCGTTTGGCTCCTGTGACACAGACAAGGTCATCCTTATCAAGATAGTTTTATAGTAAGAAGCCTTCTGGGCCTCAGGTAAACTCATTTTTTTGCTGAAAGGTTCCTGATGTTTGGAGCCTCCTAGGCAGGCACAAGGAGCCCTCGTGGCGTAGTGATTAAGAGCTTGGCTGCTAACCAAAAGGTTGGCAGTTCAAATCCACCAGCTGCTCCTTGAAAACCCTATGAGGCAGTTCTACTCCATCCTATAGGGTCACTATGAATCGGCACCTAACAATGACAACAACAGGCAGGCACAACTTCTCCTGGTGTAAGCAAACTCCTGTTGATCCTACCGCCACCATAACCCTACCCTGATCTACCAGCCTGTGCTGGGAACACTCTTCATTCTGTGGGTGAAGACCAGAACTCATTGGGCAAGAGGACAAAAGGGCGTTCGGTCCATTTATCCAACAAAAAATGATTGGGCCCCAACTCTGTGTTGGGCACCATGCTGTTTACAGGGGATACAGTGATAAAGAGGCACACTAACTCCCTGCCCTCCTGGAGCTTGTAGTCTAGTGGGAGAAACAGGCAATGAGCAAGTCAAGAAATAAATGCAAAAAGGATAATTCCAGAGAGTAATGAACTATATTGAACCACCCAATAGGTAGACAAAGGGTTCTAAAATATTTAGTGATTAAATTTAATGTTTAATATTTCAAAAGAAATATTAAAGTGATCCTCATGGGAGAAATTAGAACTTTGTTAGGCTTCTTGGATCCATTTTGTGATGGGTATTGTTTTTATTTTTAATTTTGTTAGGTGAGTAGCATGATCTTTTTATCCCTTGCGGTTGAGTGGATTCCAGCTCATAGAGAACGTATAGAACAAGGCAGAACTACCGCTGAGGGTTTCCAAGGAGTGGCTGGTGGATTCAAACTGCCAACCTTTTGATTAGCAGCCGTAGCTCACCAAACCACCACACCACCAAGGCTCCTTTTAGTGCTTAGGGCTCATAAAAGTCTTCATCTATCTCCGTGAAGTGAGTGGGCATTAATGCTGTGAGGCTGGGGTGGTCACGGAAAGCCTCGCTGAAAAGGAGCTATTTCAGTTAAAATTCAGTGTAGCAAAGGAGCCAGCAGTGTTAACTGACACAGTGGCTGTACTCATAGGAGGCTGCGTGGGAAGTGTCAGCACAGTACGTTTTTTCAAGGGCTTTATTTTCTTGAGTCCTGTAGATTCATGTGGAGAGTTAGAGGTCCATGGGTGTGATTCTGAAAGAAAATCATACTGTGACCACCCCCACCCCACACCATATTCAACATAACCTTTTCAACAATACCCACTTTGTCCTCTTACCTACTGCATTGGTTTCCCAGGGCTGCCATGACAAAGTACTGCAAACTCAGTTACAGAAATTTATTGTCTCCCAGTTCCGGAGGATGTTGTTGTCATTAGCTGCCATCAAGTTAATTCCAGCTCATAGTGACCCTGTGTACAACAGAACGAACACTGCCTCGTTCTGCACCATCCTCATGATCATTGTTATTATGCTTGAGCCCATTATTGCAGCCACCATGTCAGTCCATCTTGTTGAGGGTCTTCCTCCGTTTTGCTGACCCTCTACTTTACCAACCATGATGACCTTCTCCAGGACTGGTTCTTCCTGATAACATCTCCAAAGGATGTGAAATGAAGTCTTGCCATCCTTGCTTCTAAGGAGCATTCTGGCTGTACTTCTTTGAAGACAGATTTGTCCATACATCTGGCAGCCCAGGAGGGTAGAAGTCCAAAATCAAGGTGTGTCAGCCAGACCATGCTCTCTCTGAAGGCTATAAAGACAGATTCTTTCTTGACTCATTCTAGCTTCTGGTGACTCTTGGCAATCCTTGTCATACCTTGGCCTGTAGAAGCATCACTCCAGTCTACTTTCATCTTCACATGGCCATCTTCCCTCTGTGTGGCTCCATCTCTTTTATAAGGACACCCTTCATAAGGACTCATCCTACTTCTGTGAGACCTCATGTTAACTGGTAACATCTTCAAAGACTCTATTTCCAAACAAGGCCATGTTTGCAAGTACTGGGGTGAGGACTTCAACATAAATTTTTGGTGGGACACAATTCATTTAATAACAAGACTGTAGAACAAAGCTTTGAACCGTGCCTTGATATCACTCCCACCTCTAGTAGCTGCCCTGTTCTAGCTGCATCTCTCCTTTCTAAACTTCTCTAAATATAGGCTCCAGAGGACCATGGGCATGACCCTTTTCTGCTCAATTTCTATTTTCTGTTGCCAGCTCTGTTTTGCTTGATATTTTTCTTTCACTCTGTATTGGACCCAGCTCATTTCCTCCATGCCTGGAATACAGTTGAAGTGCACAAGGCTAGTTCAGTTTAACGACTTTCATTTATGTCACACCTCAAGTGACCAAATGGTTCTTTAGCATCATTTGGTTTGTGCCAGCTTGGCTTTGGTTCCAGGGGATTTTTTTTTTTTAATATGTTCCATTCTGGAGCCAGCAAAGAAAGATGGAGTCACTAAAAACCACTGATGGTACTAACTTCCCTTAAAAAAAAAAAAATCATCGTGGTGGTGTTAATGAACTTTAAAAAGACATGAAGCAGGTGAAATCAAAGGAAAATTTTTACCTTTAGTGTTGGCTGTTAAAATGACATTAACTAAAGTCATTCTAAAACCAAAGTCTTTTTTTTTTTAATTTAAAAAGGGAATTAATAATTACTTTTTGTAAAGCAGCTATCAAAAGCATATTTTATAACTTCTTAGTTATAAAATCTTAGCCCTACTCCAAAAAACTAAAAAAAAAAAACAAACAACCAAACCCATTGTGTGGAATCGATTCCGACTCACAGCTAACCTATAGGACCGAGTAGAACTGCCCCACGGGGTTTCCAAGGAGTGGCTGGTAGATTCAAACGGCCAACCTTTGCTTGGCAGACGAGCTCTTAACCACTGCACCACCAGGGCTCCTCCAAAAACCAGACATATGTAAATAAAAAGATGAAAGGCAAGAAGTATAGTGGTCGCCAAGCTCTGTTAGCTGTGTCTTGAAAGGCTCATGAGATGACTTGGGGCAGGCTGCCCTCTAAATTCTCAGGGAGGGATTGCATTTGGCGCGTAGGCAATTTGGTACGATGACCTTACTGAAGTTATGCCCCAGTGATTACCTCTGTGACCTTAGGGCAACGCAACCTCATTGAGCCACAAGTTCCTAATCTTCAGGGTTTTTGTTATTAGTTACCGTCAAGTTGACTCCAACTTATGGGAAACCCGTGTGTGCAAAGCAGAACTGCTTCATAGGGTTTTCAAGGCTGTGACCTTTCAGAAACAGATTGCCAGGGCTGTCTTCTGAGGCACTTCTGGATGGGTTTGAACTGCCAACCTTTCACTGAGTAGTTGAGTGCTTAACCATTTGCACTACCTGGGGACTAATACTTACCCTATGCAGTTTCAAGGGTTAAATGATATACTATAAGCAAAGAGCTGAGTGTAAGTCTTGGCATACAAGAGGGAAATATGAGTTGCAGTCTTTTGGGGGTGACTTATTTATCTTATTTTCATTCAGGTACCAAACCAACCGTACCCACTGCCATTGAGTCGATTCTAACTCATTGCAACCCCGTAGGGTTTCCAAGGAACTCTGCTGGCGTGGTGATTAAGAGATCGGCAGCTAACCAAAAGGTTGGCAGTTGGAGTCCACCAGCTGCTTCTTGGAAACCATACGGTGCAGTTCTACTCTGTCCTATAGGATTGCTGTGAGTCGGAATTGACTCAACTAGATTGCCTCAGGCAGTGCCTGGCCCATCTTCAAATCACTTTTCCACCCAACCTACAGTGGGAACACCAGAGTCAGCACACTGGCCCATAATCTATCCTATTGCCAGGGGGAGAAGGCCCAGGACTTTGTGTATGAAGCTACTGCTCCATTCTAATCCTCATCTTGGACCCTCCCTTCTCCACTCCCAACCCTGCAAGGTCCAAGGGATGCTTTGAGTTGGCAAAAACCCTTTTAGAAATAATACCACCTAGCATTTTGTCCTGACTTAGTCTTTTGTTCTGTTGGTTTCACCATAAAATTCTGCCATATAATCTTCTTATGCTATTGAATAGTTAATCATCATTTCTCATATGTGTGAAAATTCTCTCCATTGTGAATGAACCCAGCATTAATCCCAAACCATGTTCTTCTGATCTGGGGCACAGACTTAGATGGATAAAAATCAAATACGGTAGACAGAGTTTGGGCTCTAGAGTCAGGTAGACGTGGATTCAAACCACTACCCTTTTCTATACTATATGATGACTTTGGAAAATTTACTTAGTCTTTGAGTCTCTTTTTAAAGTATAAAATAGAGGCTGATATTAGGATTAAATGAGCCAAGCCATTTAAAGAACTGAGCACAAAATAGCTATTCGATAAATACTTTTTGCCCTCTCCTTTCTTCTGATTTCAGGAAAAGCTGTGATTCTGTCAGATAATATATGTTAGTTTTTACGTTAGCCCAAAATGCACACATTAAATATTCTTCTTAAGCCGTATACTGATGGAGGGCGGAGAATTTTGAGGACTAGTCCGCTATACCCTTATTTTCCTGGTGGCTAAATTTTAGCGGGTTAGTCCAGGGAATCTGAAGTCACACCCAGACCCTGCCTTGCGGCCACAGTTCTCTCCCTGAGAGCTAGCAAACCTCGCAGCCCAGCTGAACTAGGCACGAGGGCCGGGCATGTACATCCACATTGCTGCATCTGAGCTTCTTCCAGAGTGGGAACCTAGGACGATGCTTTCAGGGTTGGGAAGAGTACGAGAGTGTTTGGAATGAGCTCCAGGAGAGCTGGGCTCATGATAATTCTATCCTCCTTCCTCACTATGTGTTCAGTTTAGGTACATCCACCTTGAAAAGGTTATCAGAAAAACTAAGAGGGACCCAGCTGACCTTTTTGTAGCTCCTTTTATTGTAATTTTCTCCCTCTGGGCTCAGGTAGCAGCCCTGCAGCATCCTCTCCATGCCAAGAGGTCATTCTGTGAGGAAGGCCCCTTTAATAGAGGGTTACCGTCGCAGGCGCACAGGAAAAGACGGAAATGGGGAGCCAATGGGAACTCAGGCAATGCATTTGTCTAGAGAATGTCCTCGCCCTCACCTTTCCTTTTGACATCATATAGGGTTCTGAGAAATTGTATAGAGAATCATTTTGGTTTGCAGGCAAAGGCTGGGAGATACCTGAAAACTTGTCAGAAAATAATTTCAAAAAATATCCAGAATCTGAGCTCTTCTGCTCACAGACACAGCTCCCACCCTGGACCTGACAAATCTCATTTGTCACCTGGATTATTGTAGCACCTCTTAGCCAGCCTCCCTGCTTCCATCCCAATACAGCCTGTTCTCCACTCAATGAAACTACAAACCAAACCTGTTGCCGTCAAGTAGGTTCTGACTCATGGCCACCCCGTGTGTGTCAGAGTAGGCCTGTGTTCCACAGAGTTTCCATGGCTGAGTTTCCCCAAGTAGATCACCAGGCCTTTCTGAAAGTCCAGATGCCTTTAATGTACGTAAGAACCATATCACACCTCTGCTCAGAGCCTTCCAATGGTTTCTCATCTCCTTTAGAAGTTAAAGTCATTATTGCCCCAAAGACCCCATGTGATCCAGCCCCTGGCTACCTCTCCCACCTTATTTCTTGCCACTCGCTCCCTCCGCTTCCAGCCACACAAGATTCCTTGCTGTTTGTCTCATGGCCAAGCCAGCTGGCTCCTACAAGGCCTTTCCATTGGGCTCCCCACAGCCTGGACCACTTCCTCAAAATCCACCTAGCTCTCGCCTCACCTTTATCAGATCCCTGCTTGGCTGTTTCCTTCTCAAAGCAGCACACCCTGACCACCCTGTAAAATAGAGCACCCCCCAAAACGTACACTCAGCACTCCATATCCCCTCACATTCCTCTCTTGACATCTGGTATATTTGTTTTCATGTGAAAATCGTCTCTTCTCACTGCAGTGCAAGCTCCATGAGGTTGGGGTCGTTACCTCTTTATTACAGAATCCCCTGCATGTCCAACAGTGCAGGGCACCTGGGGTGTTTAATAAATATTTGACAGTGAGTATGAGGATAGTCCTCCTTTTTAAGGAATCAAAGAAGTTGAGAGAGAGAGAGAGAGTGTTCTGCCTTGGACGGGGGTAAAGGGTCAGCTATTGAAAGAATCTTACTGTTGAAAGTATGAGTGGTGCAAATGGGTAATGTGCTTGGCTGTTAAGCAGAAGGTTGATGGGCCGAGTCCACCAAGAGGTGCATCGGAAGAAAAGCTCAGCCATTGAAACCTTATGGAGCGCCATTCTACTCTGACACACATTAAGTTGCAAGAAATTGGGATCAACTTGACGGCAACTTGTATCTTGAAAGTATAAGTTTATTCCTTTCCAACCTGCTTGGTCACTTGTTCATTCATTCACTCTTCAGATGCTCATCAACCATTGATTTTGTTCCAGATACTGGGCTAGATGCTGGGAGAGTTAGATGAGTGCCACAGAGTCCCAACTCTCAATCACTCACAATCCAGTGACAAACACTTACGGATTATCAGGCCACACGGGGACTGCACTCTGCTGGCGTGTGTGTGTGTGTGTGTGTGTGATTGTGTGAGGGCTTGTGGGTGTGAATGTGCATGAGTGTGTGTGTGTGAGTGTATGTTGTGTGAGAATGAGTGTGTGTGCACACACACCTGCCTGTGTATGTACACAAGGGAGCGCCAGAGGCCAAGGGGGTTCTGACATCTGATGCCTCTACCTCCACGTGGGGAAACCAGGCCCATCTTTGGCTCTAGGCTTCCCTCAGCGCTGAGACTCCCGGAAAGGTGGGCTCTGGAATGTTGCCTCACCTTTAAGTGGCCCCAGGCCTTTGGCAGCCTCTGGAGTTCAGACAGGGTCGGGGTGGGGGGAACCCTTTGCCATTGCCGTGGAGTCGATTCCAACTCTTAGCAACCCTATGAGATGGGGTAAGAGAGGTGGAAAAATGGGAGAATGCCCCCAGGCTGTCTGGAAAGTCACTCCCACCTGAAGGCTCAGCAGGAAACCCAGCTACAGAGCGAGCCTGCTTTGTGTTGGTGGATTAATGGCAGCTAATGATTCCATTAGGAACCTGGCTGTGAATGGCAGATAGTTATCAGAGGCACAATTTTGTGTTATTTCTGCAACAAAAGGCTGAGGGAGTTTTTGAGCTTTTCCTTTTTTTAATTTTCCCTTCTTTCTGTGAAACAGAGTAGTTAAGAATGATCTGTCTTTGACTGACTTGTGTCTGACAGTGGGGCGCCCGTCTTTAGCAGGGTGGGGGTCCGGCGCCCCGCTGCATCCTGGAGGAGGCTGTGGGTGGTGGCGAAGGGCGAGGGAGTTCACCACCACTCAGCAGAAGAACCCAAGACGCTGTGGCAAACCAGAAGTCGGCATGGGCAGTTTCTAAAGGAACCGTTTCTGGTCCCTGATTCATTTCTGCTTCTTAGAAACCAGTTGACTGTATGTGAGAGAAAGTTGAAGTGGCACTCCAGGAGAGCCACGGACTGTTTACTATTCATGGCCCTTCAGGGACCGTTTCTAGGTGTTTTATACCTAATATTGCCATACAGCTCATTTAAGAGAGTAAAATATTAGACACTTAAGTGATGGTTTATCCAGAGTGGTAGGTGATTGCAGCTGCTGAGGGAATTTTCCACGGCTTCAGTGATCGTGGCATTTCAGGCTGAACCCTCAAACGATTGATATGCAAGCTGTGACATTTATCAAGCTGTACCTTTTTAAGAGGTATCAAAGGACAGCGTGTTCTGTGAGCCACCTTTAATGGCATCCAGGGGGTTTCTATGAGGACATGGACATACCTGAACTTGACGTGGGGACAGGGGGCTGGCTTGTCGGGGCTCTGTCTCTATAGCTTTTGTTCCTAATGGAGGCCCATCTGGGTTGGCAGTTTTATTCTTCCCCAGGTAGACGTAAGTGCACAGACTTTTGC
Source organism: Elephas maximus indicus (assembly GCF_024166365.1). Classification (NCBI taxonomy): domain Eukaryota; kingdom Metazoa; phylum Chordata; class Mammalia; order Proboscidea; family Elephantidae; genus Elephas; species Elephas maximus. Next base: position 76,308,632 of record NC_064835.1, on the reverse strand, counting down.
AGAGTTAGGTAAATAAATTAGAAATGCAGTTTAAAGGCCCCTTTTAGGTCTTAAATGCTAGCAAGCAGCCATCTAAGATGCATCAATGGGTCTCAACCCACCTGGAGCAAGGGAGAATGAAGAACACCAAAGACACAAGTAATCATGAGCCCAAGAGACACAAAGGACCACATAAACCCAGAGACTACATCAGCCTGAGACCAGAAGAACTAGATGGTGTCTGGCTACGACTGATGACTTCCCTGACAGGCAACACAACAGAGAACCCCTGAGGGAGCAGGAGAGCAGTGGGATGCAGACCTCAAATTCTCATAAAAAGACCAGACTTGATGGTCTGACTGAGACTAGAAGGACCCCGGAGGTCATGATCCCCAGACCTTCTGTTAGCCCAAGACAGGAACCATTCCCAAAGCCAACTCTTCAGACAGGGATTGGACTGGACTGTGGGATAGCAAATGATACTGGTGAAGAGTGAGCTTCTTAGATCAAGTAGACACATGAGACTATGTTGGTATCTTCTGTCTGGAGGGGAGATGGGAGGGCAGCGGGGTCAGAAGCTGGCGAAATGGACATGAAAATAGAGAGTGGAGAGAAGGAGTGTGCTGTCTCATTAGGGGGAGAGCAATTAGGAGTATACAGCAAGGTGTATATAAATTTTTGTATGAGAGACTGACTAGATTTGTAATCTTTCACTTAAGACACAATAAAAATTAAAAGAAAGAAAAGCAGTTTAAAGGCCCCTTTCAGATGGTGGGGCCTACCATGTTACCTGTATCCTTTGCAAATGCGTGAACCACTGAGCCTTGGGAAGCAAAGGCAGCGCCTTTTTTTTTTAATAGTGGTCTTACACAGTATTTGTCCTTTTTATGATTGACTTATTTCACTCAGCATGATCCCCTCCAGATTTATACATGTTGTGAGATATTTCAAAGATTCATCATTGCTCTTTATAGTTGCGTGGTATTCCACTGTGTGTATGTACCACAGTTTGTTTATCCATTCATCTGTTGATGAACACTTAGGTTGTTTCCATTTTTTTGCTATTGTGAATGATGCTGCAATGAATATGAGTCTGCATATGTCTGTTCGTGTGACGGCTCTTATTTCTCTAGTATATATTCCTAGGAGTGGGATTGCTGGATCGTAGGGAAGGCAAAGTATTTTTTAATACCCACTTAATGTGCACGCCCCTGCATTACAGTCCTTTAGGATCACCCTGAGAGCTCTGAATGCAGAGGAGAGCCCTGAATGCAGGGGAGAACCACTGCCATGCGGCATTGGCATTCGGTGTATTTTTCAAAGCTTAGATATCAGGGAATAGGGGAAACAGGGTATGGAAGTCTACTGACCCACCATGAACAATGAGTGCTTTACACGAAACCTGTAAATGAAATGGAATTGTGTGTCTGAAAGTGCAATGACGCCGGGGAAACAACTTTCATTCATAAAATCCTCGAATACTGCCATATTGGCCCAGAAATTTTCCTACCCCAGCTGACTATCGGTAATGTGTGTGGTGTCTAGTTGGGTTTGGTTTACTCATCTACATGGAGCAGGGACTGGTAAATTCCAGCTCATGGGACAAATTTTGCCTACTGCTTGATTTTGTAAATAAAGTTTTATAAAAACACAGCCAGGCTCATTGATTTATGCATTGCCTATGGCTGCTTTTGTATGGCAACAACAAAGTGGAGTGGTTGTGGTAGAGACTGTATAGCCTGCAAAGCCTAAAATGTTTACTATCTGGCCTTTACAGAAAACAGTTTTCTGACCTGTAACACAGAACTCAGCACTATGGAGGCCAAGCACACAGGCATTATCCCTGCACGTTCCACTCACAGGGTTATTCTAAAGCCATGAATAGCCTGCCATATTGAGTGTGTGTGCCTATTAGGAGTGAGTGAGTAGGTGTATCAGGGGAAGCCATTCTCTACCTATAAAGCAGCAACTTAAAATTCATGTCGAAAGTAATATCACTGAATTGTGCATGTAAAAAAGTATTGAAGTGGCAATTTTCTGTTTTATATATAAAATATACATACATATATATATGTTATCTGTATATATACCCAAAAAACCCATTGCCATCGAGTCAATTCCGACTCATAGCAACCCTATAGGACAGAGTAGAACTGCCCCATAGGGTTTCCAAGGAGCGTCTGGTGGATTCAAACTGCTGACCTTATGGTTAGCAGCCGTAGGACTTAACCACTACACCACCAGGGTTTCCAATATATATAAAATATGTATAAATATGTATGTTGTATATATTTACATATATATAAAGCATTTGGCTGCTAACCAAAAGGTTAGCAGTTCAAACCCACCAGCCCCTTCTAGGGAGAAAGATGTGGCAGCCTGCTTTCTTAAAGCCTTGGAAACACTATGGGGCAGTTCTACTCTGTCCTAGAGGGTCACTAGGAGTTGAAATTGAATCAACAGCAATGGGTTTGTTATATATATATATATATATATATATATATATATATATATATATATATATATATATATATATATATATCTCAAATGTATATACCTATATATATAAAATGAAATTGAATTATAATATTACATATAATATTATATATTTAAAAAATAAAAACAAGCCTGTTGCCATTGAGTTGATGCCGGCTGGTGTATTTGAACTGCTGACCTTTCGGTTAGCAGCCGTAGCTCTTAACAAGCATGCCATCAGGGCCTGCCATCTAACATGTTATCTGTCCCTTGCACTGTCACATTGTCTGCAAATCAGTTTTTTTCTGTACAAAAGAAAAATAAATCATTTTTGATTTTTCAATTTTGTTAACAATTTCAAAATTAAGTGAAAACAGAGGGGGTCATCAAGAAGCATAAGAAAATGTCTGGCCTCTTGTTTTCTTCATGTTTTTTTTTTTTTTTTTTTTTGGTCTGGTCTATAACACAACAGTTCTCTTACTACAAAACCAATATTCATTATGGAATATTTGGAAAATAGAAAAGCGCAAACAGTAAAATAAAGATGCCCTTTTTTGTGTGATGATTATCACACAAAAAATATGTCTTTGTAAAACACTACCCAGGCGATTTTAGCTCTCTTTTACAATTACCCACGCTTATAATGTTGGCATATATATTTTCAGACTTTCTCCTAGGTGTATGTATTTAGTTCTTAGCAAAAAATAGGGTCATGGTAGTAAAATAAATCATGACATGTCCACATAATCGATGCGATAACTACGGTTTTATATCCTACTTTTTTTCATTTGAAAATAATTATCAAGTCCATTAAATAAATTACGGTACATTCATGCAATGGAATGCCCTGACGCAGCTGTTAAAGGCGCGAGGGAGACCTGTGTGTTGGTCGCTGAGCGATCTCCAAGCTAAAGTAAGTGGAAAAAGCAAGCTGCAGCACAGTGTGAGGAGCGTGCTGCCATTTGCGTATTTTTAAAAATGATGTAGGTGTGTGCACAGATCTGTATGTGTGTGCATGTGTATACCCTCTGCCGTCGAGCCGATGCCTGCTCATAGCGACCCCATAGGGTTTCCAAGACTGTAAGTCTCTGTGGAAGCCGACTGTCACATCTTTCTCCCAATGAGCTGCTGGTGGTTTCAAACCACCAACGTTTCAGTTCGCATTCGCTCACTTTAACCACTGCACCACCATGTGTAGTCACATACATATGTGGAATATTTTTGTATTTCTGGCAGGCTGAATAAGAAATGGTTGCTTGGAGAACTAGGACACTGGAGGCCAAGGCTGGAATTTGTTTTTTAAATTTAATTTGAACATTTCCATTATAATTCTCATTATGGTGGCACAACACTTAAATGCTCGACTGCTAACCGGAAGGTTGACAGTTTGAACCCACCCAGCAGCTCTGCAAGCAGTCTGCTCCCATAAAGATTACAGCCTAGAAAACCCTCTGAGGCAATTCTGCTCCGTCACATGGGGTCTCTATGAGTCAAAATTGACTCGATGGGACCTAACAGCAACAACATATCATTTTTAAAGATGAGTATATTCCATTGAGCAGACAATGCCATCATTTAACAAATCTTCATCTGTCGTACAGTTGTTTCTAGTTTTTCTCTACTTGATAAAGCAGTGACGAACATCCTCAGAGCTCAATATTTGTGTACATCTTTGACTTTCCTAGAATAGACTCCTAGAGGAGGCATTGTTAGGCCTCGGGCATGCAAGATTCAAAGCTTTTGCTATTTGATAGGAATTGGCAAGCTATAAATTTATGTCCCCACCAAAAATGAGAAAGTACCTAGTTCCCTGCATGCTGGTCAACACCATGAGTTGGCTTTATTTTCATCTTTGCTAATTTGAAAGATAGGAGGGAATAAAAGGGTAAAAAAAAAAAAAAGTATTTTCTTGTTGAAAATTGTATTTCTATGATTACTAGTCGGGTCGAAATTTTAAAATATATTTAATGACAATTTGCTCTTTTTCTTTTGTGAGTTGCTGATTTTTACCTGTTTTTCTCTTCAGGTATTTCTTCTTTCAATTTTTTAAAGAGTTTTATATAGTAAAGATATTATGCTATTCTCTCTCATATACCCTGCAATTATTTTTCTAGTTTATTTGCCATTTTGTTTTATTTCTGTTGTTTTTCACATGAAGAATTTAGTTTTTCTATAGTCAGATCTTTGTTATCGTATTGTGAAAGAACTTCCCCAGCCCAAGATTAAACATTATTTATATTTTCTTCTTCTATATTCAAGTGTTTAAAAAAAAATTAAATCCTTAATCCTTATTGAATTAATTTTGACATAGTGAGTTAGATCACTAACTTTGTTTTTCTTCTAATGGTTAGCCAATTTTAATTGCGTTTTCTAATAGATTTTTCCTGGTATGTGGAAAAGCCAATGACTAATATGTATTTATTTAAAAATTGGCAATCTTATCCAAACTCTTATTTATCCTAATTTTTAGTTGCCACACTGTTTTTCTAGGTAGAAAATTGATTACCTTTCTTTCCAGTATTTATACCTCTTGTTTCTTTTTATTTTGTTATTTCTTGGCTGTAATTTCCAGACCAGTGTTAAATAATCATGCGAATATTCTAGTATTTTCCTCATTTATGAAATCTAAACTGGTATTTTCTTTTTATTTTTTTATGTTGTTGTTGTCGTCAGGTGCCATCAAGTCGACTTTGACTCATAGCGACCCCATGTACAATAGAACGAGATGCTGCCTGGCCATTTGCCAAATTTAAAACCTATTTTTGATATTTTACTGTTGTGAAAACTCTGGCTGATAGGAAGATGTCAGTGTAATGGATTGAATTGTGTCCCCAAAAAATATGTGTTAGCTTGGTTAGGCCATGTGTGGTTGTCTTCCATTTTGTGATTTTTCTATGTGTTATAAATTATAATCTCTACCTGTGGCTAAAAGAATTAGGGTGGGATGTAACACTCTTGCCCAGGTCGCATCCCTGATCCAATGTTAAGGGAGTTTCCCTTGGGTGTGGCCTGCACTGCCTTTTATTTATCTTACAAGAGATAAAAAGAAAGGGAGGCAAGCAGAGAGCTGGGGACCTCATACCACCAAGAAAGCAGCACTGTGAGCAGGGTGCGTCCTTTGGACCCGGGGTCCCTGCACCTGAGAAGCTCCTCAACCGGGGGAAGATTGAGGACAAGGACCTTCCTTCCTCCAGAGCCAACAGAGAGAGAAAGCCTTCCCCTGGAGATGACGCCCTGAATTTGGACTTTTAGCCTGCTTTACCGTGAGGAAATAAATTTCTCTTTGTTAAAGCCATCTACTTGCGGTATTTCTGTTACAGCAGCGCTAGATGACTGAGACAGTCGGTTACCTTTCTGAGTGCATAATTGGCCAAGTCTTATGGTCCTCTCTTTGGCTGAATCTTGAGTTAATGAGTGTGCTCACGACTCCTCTGCTTGTGAGCTTGTGAGGTGAGCAAGACAAGAGATTAAAGTGGCGTTGTCTGTTCATCTCTCTAAAGCCAATCTGCCACTTTGGTCCTAGCGTGTATCAGAAAAGCCCAAACACTCTAATGATGGAGCATTTGCTAGAAGGAAACCCTTCTAAGTATTATTCTCTAGCCCGATAATCAATTGCCTGTATGTAACATGTGAAAAGGTATGATTACCTTACAAAGCCTATCGTGTTTCTCTGACCTTGGATATCAGTTGGAAAAAGAAATATTCCAAAGTTGCAAATCATTTTGCTGTTTCTTTGTTTTTAAAAAAGCTGGGAAACTGGGAGTGAGGACAGAGAAAACAAACGCTATGATGACCCTCAAACTCTACCCTATACTCAGGAGACAATAAGAGGGAGAAGGGGTTTGGAACAAACCTTGTGGGCATTCCCAGTACAGATTCCCACCCTTGCCTTTCCCTCTCTTGTGTTTTCTGAAAGGTGTATGTAGTTCCCATTAGATCATCTTACTTTGCCCTAGATGAACACCCCAAACTGTTAGGCCACTCAGGTCACAGTGAAGAAGATTTTCTGATAATTTTATTAAGTCTACCCTGACTGGAAGACTGAAGAAGAATTGATGCCTTTGAGTTATGTTGTTGGCGAAGAATATTTAATATGCCATGGACTGCCAGAAAAAGCAAACAAGTCTACCTCAGAAGAAGTATAGCCACAATGCTCCTTAGAAGCAAGGATGGCAAGACTTCATCTCATGTACTTTGGACATGTTTTTACCAGGAGGGACGAGTCCCTTGAGAAGGACATCATGCTTGGTAAAGTAGAGGATCAGCAAAAAAGAGGATTGGATTGGCACAGTGACCACAACAATGGGCTCAAACATAGTAACAATTATGAGAATGGTGCAGGTCTGGGCATTGTTAGGTTCTGCTATACATAGGGTTGCTATGAGTTGGAACCCACTCAACAGCACCTAAAAGCAATACTACCCTGACTGAAAAAGTCCTTCTCTCTGACGCTAAAAAGAAGCTTCAAAGTCCCATAGTATTACTTTACACTAAAGTACTAAAGGTTGGCTGGAAAGGCAGATGCTACATTCAGGTCTAATAGGAGTTACCACATTTGGCTGCTCTTGATCGTCAACTCTTTAGCACACTAGATTCCCAGGTTGGCCAGCTGATCTCCTAACAGATTGTTGAGGGACAAAGGACAGGTAGGTTTAAGCAGAGAGACCTTGGAGGAGTACCACTATCTGCCCTGGGTGCTGAAGGAAGGATGGTTATAGGAAAGGGAATGGAGACGAGCCAAAGATACCTTTGGGGTAGGCACTGATTTTTCCCATGGCTGTCTCTGGTAGAGACCTCTGCCCCTCTTTATACTGTTGCAGCTTGGTTGTCTCTTTTTTCCCTGGTTCCTCTCTGGTCATTCACCCTTTTGTCCTCCATCTCTTCTCAGTCTTTCTCTCTCTCACCCACCCCTCCTTTCCACATGATCCTATAGCTTGTCTCTGAGGCTCTGGGCATTTGTGACAGATATCCTGGGTATTTTCTTTCCTCGTTGCTTTACACCTCTTCTTTTCTCCTTCCGTCTCCTTCCACTTTGTGCATTTATGCCTGGTATTGTCTGATATACCAAAGAATTTAAGAGGGTTATTCAAAGCTTTATGCACCCACACCTCTAAGTAAATAGAGCTGAGCTGGATTATTGTTTTGTTCTTTGACGCAACCAGAGCATTAAAACGTTTTATACTTTGGTGACTTTATTTTCATACGATGTATTTTTATTTCACTCAACAAATAACAAGAACACAAATTTTCAAACACCAACTGTGTTGTGAATTGACACACTTTTCCATTTGAGAATCTTCGCAGCCATAATCCAAGAGAGTGAAGGAGACCCATGGGTGAAGATGTAAGGGTTGACTATTTTTTGTATGTCACATACCTGAGTGGATAATAAACCAAAAGTGGTAACGTAAAATCCTTTCTTTGCCTCAACAATACTGACCAGCCTCCTTCTTTTCTTTTTCTTTTTTTGTTGTGTATGTATGTCCGTGTGCTTGTGTACATGGTGGGCTCCAAAACTTTCAGGATGAAATTTTGACTGTGATCAGAAGAGTCGATGATAACTGGGCAGAAGGAATGCTGGGAGACAAGATTGGAATTTTTCCTCTCCTGTATGTGGAGGTAAGGTCATAGCCTTCGGAACTCACTTCCATTTTGCCATTACCGTTTGTTTTACCAGAGGAGGGGAGGCCTGATCTTGGAGCTCCATCTCTAAGAGAGAAAGAGGCAATCCCACAATAATCTAAAGTCATATAGCTGTTGCATAAGAGTTTTGACTCAGACCACCATGTTAACGCTATGAACGTTGCGGTGGCCAGAGTTTTGCGTGGACCTGTCATGGGCCCGGCTACACCTTATCTCGACATGTGGAAATGTAGGCAAGGGGCCTGTGCCGAGCCTTCTCCATTTTCTCCCAAGAAACTAGAGGGCCCGGCGACAGTGGCATCCCTTTTTCCAGGGCTTTCCCAAGTACTGCTACTCTCCACACCCCCAAAACCAGAGGAACAAGTTCAAACCCAAAGGCAGCCTTTTCCTCTGACACTGCAAAGAGATCTGAATCCAAAGCCTGCTGTGTCCCCTAGAGGAAAAAGCTTTTGGGCCATTTGCAAAGTCCTCCTAGGAACCTGGATTGTTGGGCAACTGATCCAGCTGAGAGTCGTTAAAGGGAAGATGATGTGAGGCTAATGGTTGGGGTTAATTTAGGACCTATTAATTTCCTGTCTCCTTTCTGTACCTAAGAAGCACTAGGTTTCTAGGTGGTAATTTTAGACAATTGCCAAATGGGATACATCTTAGAACTTTTAAGTTTTAAATACCTGTTTACCCTGGCCTCTTTGCCTGTATGTAAGAGTGTTCACCTTCTGACAGTGTGCGTTCACTCTTTGACAGTGCAAGTCCACGCCTGCACGTTCATGAGCTGCACCATTCTAGGTCACATGCTTTTGTCCTATAACCACCAGAGGTATCCCATAATAATAGTTTGAGCTAATGTGTACTGAGTGCTTGTTGTGTGCCAAAGGCTTCTAAGTACTTACTCATTTAATCTTCTCGACAATCCTAGGATATAAAAACTATTAATATCTCCACTTTACAGATAGGGTAAGAGAGGCACAGAAAGGTTATGTAGCTTTCCCAAGGTCACACAGCGGATAAGTGGCAGAGTGGGGATTTGAACACAGGCATTTGGCTCTAGACTAGAGTTCACTCTCTTAGCCCTTCACTCTCCTGCCCCCACATCATCTCCCACTAACAAACTGCAGTTTACATCAGCTTAGGGTAAAGCTCCACAGAGCCTGCCTGCCTGCCTGCCTCCTTACCTCCTGCTTGATCCAAACCCAAACCTGTTGCCATCGGGTCAATTCCCAGTCATAGCGACCATATAGGACAGGGTAGAGCTGCCTCATAGGATTTACAAAGAGTGGCTGGTAGATTCAAACTGCCGACCTTTGATTAGCAGCCAAGCTCTTAACCACTACACCACCGGGGCTCCTCCTACCTGGCAGTACATCTTAAAATCTTAAGAGTCGTACGAGAGAAGGAGCCAGTAGGTGACATGACTAGCTTTGCCCTGTTACCCACCTACCCAAGCAGTGATTAGGTGCCAGTAGATGTTTGTTAAAAACGCCTGATGATTCTCTGTTGCCTAGAGTATAAAACCCATTTTAACAGAGTATAAAATGCGTGGCATTCAATGCTTCTCGCAATTTGACTCTAATCTGTTGTTCCAGCCTCATTTCTTGTCATTTCTTCTCCCTTCCCCCGAAGATTCTGGGCCAGTGGTTCTCTCACATTTATTCTGGATAAGTTGCCCAGACTGATATCTTCCCCTAACAGCACAAGGTGACAACAGCACGTGCAGAGTACCCTCTCTCTGTTACATTTGTACTCGTCACAATTCCACTAAACACCTTGTAAGTTCCCATCTATTTGGGCATTTTCTTCAGGTCCCAGGGGAGTGTTCTTATCAGTCCATGTGGAGACTGCCCCTTAAGATCAAAGAACTTAATGCATGCATTCCACTTGCTGTGTTAGTCCAGAAGTCAAAAATCTGAGCTCACAGGCTTTTTTAGGAACTTTTCTCCCCAGGAAGAATCCTAAAGGAATCTCCAAAGAAATGTACAAGAATGTTCCTAGAACCTTTATTATGATAGTCCAAATTGGAAAAACTCAAATTTATATCAATAATGGAATGGTTAGATAAATTCTGGTACATGCATATAATGGAATACTTCCAGCAATGGCAATAACGAAATACTACTACATGTAAAAGCAAGGGTGAATCTCACACATTTTTGAGTGAAAGAAGCCAGATACAAAGGAGTACACTCTGTATGATTTTTTTTTTTTTTTAAGAAGTTCAAAAACAAAACTACTCTGTGGTGATAGAATCAAAGCAGTACTTACTTTGGGCAATATTGGCTGGAAAGGGGAGGCTTCTGGGTTGCTGGAAATGTTTTATATCTTGATCATGGGGATGGTTACACCTATGTATGTGTCTTAGTCATCTAGTGCTGCTGTAACAGAAGGACCACAAGTGGATGGCTTTAACAAAGAGAAGTTCATTCTTTCACAGTCCAGTGGGCTAGAAGTCCTGATTCAGGGTGCCAGCTCCAGGGAAAAGCTTTCTCTCTCTGTCTGCTCTGGAGGAAGGTCCTTGTCATCAGTCTTCCCTTGGCCTGGGAGCATCTCAGTGCAGGAAGCTCAGGTCCAAAGGACACACTCTGCTGCCTGTGCTGCTTTCTTGGGGTATGAGGTCCCCCTGTCTCTCTGCTTGCTTCTCTCATTTATATCTCAAAAGAGATTGGCTTAAGACACTATCTCATCTTGTAGATCTCAATATAGCTGCCTCTAATCGGTCTCATTTTTTTTTTTTTTTTTTTTTACGTGATAGTGATAGGATTTACAACACATAGGAAAATCTCATCAAATGACAACATGGTGGACAATCACACAATACTGGAAATCATGGCCTAGCCAAGCTGACACATATTTTTGGGGGACACAATTCAATCCATGGTAGTATGCAGTTGTAGAATGCTGTACACTTAAGATTTGTGTGCTTTCTTTTTGAAAGCTACAGTTTAAAAAGTTAAGACAATCTTACAAGGAACCCTGATGCAGGTAAAATTAGCTCCTCTGTGCTTTAAACGTGGGGTAGTGGTTAAGTGTTTGGCTGCCATGACCAGAAGGTCAGCAGTTCAAATCCACCAGCCCCTCCTTGGAAACCCTATGGGCAGTTCTGTTCTGCCCTATAGGGTCGTATGTGAGTTGGAAACGACTCAATGGCAGTGGGGTTTTCTGCTTAAAGGCCTTTCACCAGTATGAACGCTTAAGCTTCATCAAGGAGGCCAAGAGTTTGGAACGGGGTTTGAAAACTAATCAACAGAGCATTTTGTATTTGCTGAGCCCACAGACATATTCAGACTGATGAGTTTGGCCACATCTGTGGCCTTCTATGGCTTGATTGCCTAATTACTGGAGAAGGTTGGTTGAAATTCTCCCCGTTCAAGGAATGTGAGGAAGCCTCCTTCATTTTGCCTCTCCAGCGGCCCTTCATGACCCACACCTCCGCTCACAGGCCCTGCCTCTGCTCCTGGATGCAAACTCCTCCTGCCCTTCTCCATTTCCCCTGCAACAGGAGGGCGCTGCAGGGTCAGGGACCTTCTCTTGTCTTCAGTAGCAATGGCAGCGCTTGGCCCAAAGCAAACTTACAGCAAGGGCCTCACCTTCTTTTCTCTCCATCCAATTTCCTGGCATCTGGTAAAGCCTGTAGCAGCCTCATAGAGCGCAAGATACTACGTAATTGCTCTTGGAGACTTGCTGCCCAAAACCACTTGCTGTCTGAGATATTGTTGAATAAACTGCTAGGCACCTTGGTTTCTGCAACACTGAAGGTGAAGAAGCCCAAGAAGGCTGTTTTCTGAGTCTGTGTTCTGCTATTTATATATTAATTCTCTGTTGAAGAGCTTGAGGTACATGACAAAGTCCATTCCTCTCACCCCATACATACTCTTAAGAGGCAGATCCTGGTGGATCGTGAACTTTACAATTTAGCCCAGCCTGTCTTCCCAATAAGGAGCCCCGGTGGTACAGTGGTTAAAGAGCTCAGCTGCTAACCAAAAGGTCAGCAGTTTGAGCCCACCAGCCACTCGGTGGGTCAGTAAAGACGTACAGTCTTGAAAACCCTATGGGGGAGTTCTACTGTGTCCTGCAGCGGCACTATGCATCAGAATCGACTTGACAGCAGTAGGTTTGGGTTGGGTTTGGTCTTCCCTGTGGGAGGCCAACCAACCGTTTGAGATGAGACTCAGTCAAGGGGTAAGAATTTTCACAGGATTTGTATTAGATGCAGACTGGTATTCCAGGGGAGACATGTTGGATTTCCGTTTTCCGCTGCTGTTCAATCAGAGAGCTCAGTATTAGAAATGGCAGTACATCTGGAGCATTGCTTATATCCCTGGAAGAAGAGCATGGTGCTTGTGAAGAAATGCAGCCAAATACGTTGACCTTTAATTGGTGGCATACCTTAACTAATACTTCTCATAAAACTAAATTACGAAGAGGTTTCCTCCTCCAGGAGGAAGCATATCCATTAGAGAACAATTTGTTCACAGAGCCTTCAGTTCCAGGCATGACTTGAAGCAATGGTACAGGGAAATCCAGGCTCTCAGAATTTTTAACCAATGGGACCATTCCACAAGAGATGAAAAGATGTTTGTGGGCAAAAGTCCTGGCTGTGAATTCCAGCTCTACCATGTGCTCACTCCTCTCCTAGCCCCAGTTTCCCCATTGTTTCAAGGCCGATCATGATGGGTGACCAACATTGAATCCTTAAGAAATAAATGAGAAAGTGCCTGTGAACTAAACAGCCCTATACAAACACTGATTATTTCTTTGCTCTGGGTTTAGCCTAGTGGGGATGGTGAGACAAAATGGTATAAACATCCTTAGGGAGCTGGCTTGGACTTTCTTCTTCTAGAAACCTGTCTCCAGAAATATATTTCCTGATATACTTTAGAAATAATCCTTTCACCCTTGCTGTCCACACCTCCCCACCAAATGTCCACCTAGTAAATGGGTCAGTGAACATCAGTCCACATCAGTGACCACCAGGCCGGCACTAAATCTGCCTAAATCTTGCTCATCCGAAGAATCCTCCTCACCACTCATGTGTGGCTTTTCTTCCCCCAAATCCTTTGACATTCCTTATTTCTTTTCCAGCTCCTGTTCCTGTTTCTCCTACCTATAACCCCTTGTCCTTTTCTTCCCATGAGTAGTGATGAAACTGTCATACTCCAGTTGCCACCATCAAAGCTGGACTCATGGCAAGTCTCATTAACACCTGTTCATTCATTCAGCTAACTACCTGTACAGTGTCCACTGGCAGGGAGCTAGGGCTGAGCTTGCACTGACGTCTACTCAACGCACAAAGAGCAAAGGTGGGGGAAGCACAGAGGACTTGTAAAACATGGCTCTTGCCCTTGAGGAACTTTCAGACTATTGGCTAGGAGAAGAATCTAACCAAAATACACAGACTTAACCTTCCTTCTATTTCTTTAGCCCTTTGAGGAGCAGGATAATTTGTCATCATTTTGATTTTTCAGCATGCACTCGTTCTAATGGAAATGAGATTGATTCAATCTGAAAGAAATTACTTGGACACAGGAGGGGCAGGAGAGCACGTCCCCCTAATCATGTGAAGGCTGTCAGTGCTGATTGCAGTATTTAAAATGAGCCATTGAAGAAGACATGTGAAACCGCTCTATTCATTTGACTGAGTCCTGGGCCCTGCCTCTGCCTTTCAACAGTGACCACCCTGACTTTGAAAGCAACACATGAACATGTATAAAAAGGACCTGCCAAGCTGAGCTCATTCTCCCTTTTGATTCTCCTTGAACCTTGTCGCCAAGACGGGCATGCTTAGGGTCTGCCATTAACATGGCCTTCAGAGATAATCCCAGGAGCACAAGGCCCATTCCTCATTAATATGTACTTCATGAGGTAGTTATGGGAGCTCTGGTGGTGCAGTGGTTAAGAGCTTGGCTGCTAACCAAAAGGTCAGCAGTTTGAATCCATCAGACACTCTTTAGAAACAATATGGGGCAGTTCTACTCTATCCAATAGGGTAGCTATGAGTCAGAACCAACTCGATGGCAATGGATTTGGTGTTTTTTTGTTTGCTTTTTTTGGTAGTTGTGAGGGCTAAAGAAAATAACCAAGCATACAGACAAAGCTTGGCACAAGGTGGGCTTGACAGTGCTATTTCCTGTAGTTTCTGTGTTTGTTAAATGAATAACTGCTCGTTTGTTCATTCATGTATTTAGTAAAAATTTTTGTGTCAGCCCTTAGCATTTAACATATTTGACCTTGCATGGCTGAATATTTTTTCACAAGTATTCATTTTACCTCCTAAGCTCGGGTGTAAGCTTTTTGAAGGCAGGGCTATTTCTATGCAGACACCACAGTACCTGCCTTGGTTTACTGCACAGAGTAATGTTTGCTGTTGAATAATTGTATGGGTATTCGAAGTGTAGACATTCGAAGCATAGGTGACAGGAGAGTGTTATGGATTTAATTGTGTCCCCCAAAAATGTATATCAACTTAGCTAGGCCAGATTCTCAGTATTGTGTAGTTGTCTACTATTTTGTGATCTGATGTGATTATCCTACATCTTGTAAATCCTAACCTCTATGATATTAATGAGGCAGGATCAGAGACAGTTATGTTAATGAGATAGGACTCAATCTACAGGATTAGATTGTATCTTGAGTCAATCTCTTTTGAGATATAAAAGAGAGAATTGAGCAAAGAAGAAAGGGACCTCATACTAACAGAAAAAAGGAGCCAGGAGTGGAGCACTTCCTTTGGACCTGAGGTCCCTGCACTGAGAAGCTCCTAGATCAGGGGAATATTGATGACAAGGACCTTCCCCAAGTGTTGACAGAGAGAGAAAGCCTTCCCTTGGAGCTGGTGCCCTGAATTCAGACTTCTAGCTTCCTAAACTGTGAGAGAATAAGCTTCCATTCCCTGAAGCCATCCACTTGTGGTGTTTCTGTTAGATAGAGCAGCACTAGATAACTAAGGCAGAGAGGTAGTTTGCTTGAAAGCTGCTACAAAGGTTGGTTGAGGGAATCGGCCTCAGTCTGAAGGGAGAGCCAGAGACAGGACGCAGGGCTGTGTTCTGCCTTTTCTGTGCTGTGTCTTGATTGATGACTTGCCTGGGAACATGGGAGGCATGTTAACAAGTTTGCAAATGATGCTTGACTTAGTGAGAAGAACCACTGCACGCTGGCCAGAATCAAGATCCTGAAGACCTTACTAGGCTGAACACATGATCGAAACCAATGATGAAATGTAATGAGTACAAATGTCAAGTTCTGCCTTTACATTCAAAAATCTGTTGTTCAAATAGAGTAATGGGGAGACCTAAGTCACCAACAGTTGATAAAGGAAAGACCTCCAACCCCTGAAAACTGCTGCCCTGAGATAATCTTTAAACTTCAAACCGAAAATTTCCCAGAAGTCTTCTTAAACCAAACAGTAGTTTACTTAACCAGTAAAAAATGTCTGCCTTGAGTACTATGCTCTTTTAAGAACTACGTACATGGGATCAAAATGACAACAGCAACTTGAAAGATTAGATAGGAACCTTAGGGGGACGTGAATTTATGTTAATGGTGAAAGAACAACTCAGAGAAGGAGGGTGAGAATGGTTGCACAACTCAAAATATGTAATCAGAGCTACTAAATGGTACAAGTAGAAACTGTTTGTTTTGCTATTTTGCTGTATATATTCTCAACAACAAAATAAATGGAAAAAAAAAAAAACTCCGAAGTTGCTCAATAATATAATGGTGCTGTGAGTTGATATCAACTCGACAGCACAAAACAACATATTTATATGGAGTAAAATATTTTAAAATGTGTATGTATGTGAAGAGGAACCCTGGTGGCACAGTGGTTAAGTGCTTAGCTGCTAACCGAAAGGTTGGCAGAACGAACCTCCCAGCTGCTCTGTAGAAGAAAGATGTGGCAATCTGCTTCCATAAAAATTTACAGCCTTGGAAACCCTATGGGGCAGTTCTACGTTGTCCTATAGGGTCCCTATGAGTCAGAATCAACTCCATGGCAGTGGGTTTGGTTTTTGGTTTATGTAAGTGAATGGATACCTATATAGACCTATGTATGCATGACTCAGAGGAGAGAAGAGTCACACAGGGCCCGTAAGTATTTTGCTGCATTTCAATTCGGCTGTGGGAGAAAAGATCACTAGCTGTTCCCTAAGGGAAGGTTTCATTACCATCATGTATTTGATTGGAGCTGTAGCTATTCCAGGCATTTTACATTAATTGTCTGTGTTTATTTGAACAACTTTTCTTTGAGGGTTATGGGTAAGAGATGATTATCCCTGTTTGGCTGATAAGAAATGTGAAGCCAGAAGGGTGATGGCATCAGGCATTGGACTTCCCAGGGAAGTAATGACAGAGCCACAGGGGCTCTGCTGGCCTGACCCCAGTCCTGGGCTCTTTGAACAGCATATGGGCAGGCAAACATTGAAAATGGGGAAGGGGCAGTTTCTTGACTTGCAAAGGAGGAATGGCTCGGTTCTATTGGAACGATGTAATGCCTTGGTGCTCTTCTGGAAATAAAACATTTAACTTCTCTTTCCAGGTAACCTGGAAAGGCCTTGTTTTCTTCAGTGTATATACACATATGGATAGAGTTGGTCTAAGATGGAAAAGGTTGCAGCATGTAGTGAACCATGGGTCAGTGACGACCTTGGCTTGACTCAGACATGGGGAGTGGAAGTGGAGGGGCACAGATGAATTGAAGGAGCCTTCTGGTAATGTGCTGAGGGGCTGATACTTCAAAGAAAGCACCATAGCACTACTGGATTTAATAAGACAATCCCAGGATCTAGAGAAGAGAAAGGGCAGTACAATTTTCTTAGATTTTCTGCAAGCATGTCTATGTGAAGAGACGATATCATGATGCCCTGGCTGGTTGCTCCCAGACTTGCTGCAGACATCTGTAACTCTCCCCACTCTCCCTCAGCTACCCTGTGTAGAGATCCAAGAATTCCTAGGTTTCTTTTCTGTGACTTGTCAACTCCATTGCTTTGGGAATAGAGGCAAAATAGGCAGAATTTTAGTGGTGACAAGTTATACTTTATTCATCCACCTGGCCCATGGTGAATGGGAAGGAGATGGGCTTTGAGGGGACATCTGGGTCTTGGATGCTGCAACAGGTCAGGTCCAGGGTAGAGGTGGAAGCTTGAGTAGAAATTCTCTGGTGGCCTCCTACCTGGTGGTAACCCCAGTGAGAAAAGTCCTGAGGCCTGAACAGGCATTTTCAAATGTGTCTGCAGTAGCAGCAGCAGGAGGCACTTTGCTGACCGCCATATTCCACATTTGGAAAGCTGTGTCGTGTACGGGCCATGGCAGCAGGCGGAGGAGGAGCCAGGCCTGCCGTTCTGTCCTCCTGGAGCTGTGCACCCACATAAGTAAAGTATTCCTCAGGTGTGGCTCAGAGATGATTTGCCCAGGAACAACAGGAACAAACCAAAGTATCACCCATACTCCTTTGCCCCCAGAGCTGAATCTCCAGCCATTACAACTACCCTGAGCTACAAACTCATATCTGCAGCTGATGAAGCTTGCCAGGTGTTCTTAGCGGCACCACAGTTCTTCATGTTCCACTCTGAAGTCACCAGGACCTTCTTGCTCTTCACATCTCCTTTATTACCCATCACAGTAGAGTTTCCAAAGCCAAAAACCTGGTTCTTGTCATTTCCCCTTTCTTCTCGCTTCCCAAATCTACTCTGTCATCAGTTCCCATCAGTCTTGTCTCTGTAAATCTTAGTGAATTTGAACATTATTTAACGCGCAGCTACTATGCATGAGGAACCGGCCTTGCCATTAATACATTGGTAAAAAAAAAAAAAACAGAAAAAATTCCTTTCCTCAAGGAACATGTTTTCTAGTGTAGGGGACAGACAACAAATTATAAGCATATTATGTAATGTAAGCATGTTAAAAAGTGATATTGGCAATGGAGAAAAAATAAAACAGAAGGGACAGAAAGAATGTTGGGCAAGTGGTCCAGGAAGAGGGAACAGCCAGTGCAAAGGGCCTGGGGCAGAAATGTGCCAGGCATGCTGGGGAACAACAGGAAGGGCAGGATGGCTGGAATCAAGTGAGCAAGGGGAAGGGTAGTAGGAGGTGAAGTTTGTAAGGTAAAAGGAGTCAGAGCATGTAGGCCTTTTTAAAAACATTGACTTTTGTTTTGGGTGAAATGGGGAACCATTGAAGAGTTTTTGAACCGTTTATTTTAAGTGGATCACTCTGACTCTTGTGTTAAGCAGAGACTGGTAGGAGTGGCAAGAATGGAAGTCGCAGCCAAGTTAGGAGGCTATTGCACTCATCTGGGTAAGAGATGAGCTGGCTCAGGCCTGGATGGTAGCCACAGAAGTGGTAACAATGATTCGATGCTGGGCTCTTATAAGAGTATGGCCAACAGGATGTCCTGATGGGTTGGTTGTGAGATGTAAGACATCAAAAGGAGTCATAGATGTTCCCAGTGTTTTTGACCTGAGCAGACAGAGGAATGGAATTACCCCCTGACTGAGGTGGAGAGACGTGAGGGTGAAGTGGGTGACGGGGAGAGGCAGGCATGCAGGTCAGGAGCTCAGATCTGGGGAGATTGGGATGTCTATTAAAGAGCCACGTGGTGAAGTCAGATAGGCAAGTGGATATATGAGTCTGAAGTTCAAGACAGGGAGTCTTGGCATATAGACAGAGTTAAACACAAGAGCCTAGATCAGATCACTAAGTAAGTGAGTGTAGGCTGAGTCCTCCCTTCGTTCAGGTCTTCATCATCTGTGTCCTGGTGTCTCTTTAAAAAACTTCTTAGACTCCGACACTAGCCTTCTTCCACACTAAGCCCCCCCTCCTCCCTGTAGCCAAAGTGGTCACTCTAGAAAGTGTCTCATCCCACCCTTCTCCTCTAATCCACAACCCTCTTTCTTCCTTCCCAACCTGGACTCCTGCTGCCTCCAGGATAATGCCAAAGCCTGCCAATGCTATACAAGAACGACACAGTTCTGACTTCAGAATTTCCAGCCTCATCTCCCAGCACACCTCCCCTTTACCACACCCACATGCTCCTTATATTCTGGCCACCCAAAGGTTTTTACCATTCTCTTTGCAAACTCGAAGCTTCTATACAGCCCTGTTAAGGTTCTCTTCGCTTTACAGAACATAACTCAAATGTCCCCTCCCTCCATGAAGCCTTTCCTAGAGTTCAAACTCCATCTGCTGTGACACTTTCTTCATTTGGGGACACAAAACTTATAGTATTTTTTTTTTTTTAATCTCTTTACTCCTTCCCACTTAAACTGCAAGGCTCCCTGGGTGGTGCAAATGGTTAAGCACTTGGCTACCAGCCAAAGGGTTGGTGGTTAGGACTCACCCAAAGGCACTTCGGAGGAAAGGTCTGGCGATCTACTTTCAAAAGGTCACAGCTACTCTGCACACATGAGGTCACCGTGACTCGGAATTGGCTCGACAGCAACTGGTTTTTTGTTTGTTTCTTGTTTACTTAGGCTGTAGTCCTTCAAGTCAGGAACATTTTTTTGTTCGTTTTTAATATCTCTAGTGCTTAGAAAAGTGATGGGCACACAACAGGTGCTTAATAAATGTTTAACTGCCTGAGAGACAGCTTGTCAGGAGATTAGCAGCCCAAGAATTAGCCAAGACAAGGACTAGAAGGCAGGAGGGAAGAGGAAAGCTGGTTATAGGGAACCCAAGGTAAAGAAGGGAGACTGTTGACATGTCATGGGGTTGTTAACCAGTGTCATAAAACAATATGTGTACTAACTGTTTCATGAGAAGCTAGTTTGTTCTGTAAACCTTCATCTAAAGTACGATTTAAAAAAAAGAATTAGCGAAGAGCCAATTCTTGGATAGAGCAAAAATTCAGAGAGGTGGGGCCAAGATGGCGGACTAGGTAGACACTACCTCGGATCCCTCTTGCAACAAAGACTCGGAAAAACAAGTGAATCGATCACATACATAACAATCTACGAACCCTGAACAACAAACACAGATTTAGAGATGGAAAACGAACAAATACAGGGAAGCAGCGATTGTTTTCAGAGCCTGGAGCCAGCGTCCCAGTCAGGTAACCTTTGGCGCCTGAGTTAGGGCAGGGCGCAGGGGAGCTGACGGCTCAAACAAGGGGCACAGCCCTACCCCCCTGAACTCACCCCGGGAGGGGGCCCAGCCGGTCCGTGCGGTGGCGTGGCGACACAGCCGGTGAGAGAAGTCCCCGGGAGGAAGTGACTGGTCTTGGAGTTGGGAGAGCAGCGTCCCAGCTGGGGAATCTTGCCGCCAGGCTTTTGACTCGGCGCTGTCACGGCACAAGCACGGGGAGCTGCTCCATTCCCCTGAACTAACCCCGGGAGGGGGCCCAGCCGGTCCGCGAGAGTGGCACGACGACACCGCAGGCTGGACGAGAAGCCTCCGGGAGGCAGTGACTGATTTTGGAGCCGGAAGGGCAGCGTCCCAGCCGGGGAATCTTGCCGCCGGGCATTTGGGTGCCGTTGCGGCGCAAGCACAGAGAGCTGCTCCATTCCCCTGAACTAACCCCGGGAGGGGGCCCAGCCAGTTCGCGGAGGCGGCGCGGCTACACGGCTGGCGGAACGAGAAGTCCTGGGGAGGCAGCGACTGATTTTGGAGTCGGGAGAGCACCGTCCCAGCAGGGGAACCTTGATGTTGGGCGTGGGACTGGCAGCGGAGGATCTGACCGCGGCTTCGGTGGGCCAGATCCCCGGGGACAATCTCCACACAGCCAGCACACGTAGGTGACACGCCCCTCGGGAATCTCAGATAAAATAGTCATTCCAAGCAAGACAAGCAACTCTGGCTATATTCAGAGGTGCTACTCTCGTATCTCTCTGATCCCTCCCCCACCCTCCCCAGGCAGCTTCATTAACATTGGAATTTCCTGAGCCAGAGGGAGAACGGCTCCGGCCCCACGGCGGCTTTGCTTCCCCCCCCCCCTTTTTTTTTTGGTCTTTTCCTAACCCACTCTTCTGGCCTGAGAGAAGGAAATACAAAAAACCCAGGGACCAAAAATCCACCCTTAATTGGACTAAAAACACAGAACCAGCTACAGCCAAGCATATATGATCCAAATCTCAGACTTTCATCCTTACAGGGAACAAGGTGGTGGTTATAATCCAAAGGTAGTTCTGATAGGGATCTGACTGCATTTTTTTTTTAGCGGATTTTCTGGAAAAACTAGTTTCCCAGTGATGGCTCGGAGACAGCAGTCCATATCAAACCACATAAAGAAGCAGACCGTGACAGCTTCTACAACCCCCAAACAAAAGAATCAAAATCTTTCCCAAATGAAGATACAATTCTGGAATTATCAGATACAGAATATAAAAAACTAATTTACAGAATGCTTCAAGACATCAGAAACAAAATAAGGCAAACTGCAGAAAAAGCCAAGGAACACACTGATAAAACAGTTGAAGAACTCAAAAAGATTATTCAAGAACATAGTGGAAAAATTAATAAGTTGCAAGAATCCATAGAGAGACAGCATGTAGAAATCCAAAAGATTAACAATAAAATTACAGAATTAGACAACGCACTAGGAAGTCAGAGGAGCAGACTCGAGCAATTAGAATGCAGACTGGGACATCTGGAGGACCAGGGAATTAACACCAACATAGCTGAAAAAAAATCAGATAAAAGAATTTAAAAAAATGAAGAAACCCTAAGAATCATGTGGGACTCTATCAAGAAGGATAACTTGCGTGTGATTGGAGTCCCAGAACAGGGAGGGAGGACAGAAAACACAGAGAAAATAGTTGAAGATCTCCTGACAGAAAACTTCCCTGACATCATGAAAGACGAAAGGATATCTATCCAAGATGCTCATCGAACCCCACTTAAGATTGATCCAAAAAGAAAAACACCAAGACATATTATCATCAAACTCGCCAAAACCAAAGATAAAGAGAAAATTTTAAAAGCAGCCAGGGAGAAAAGAAAGGTTTCCTTTAAGGGAGAATCAATAAGAATAAGTTCAGACCACTCAGCAGAAACCACGCAGGCAAGAAGGGAATGAGACGACATATACAGAGCACTGAAGGAGAAAAACTGCCAGCCAAGGATCATATATCCAGCAAAACTCTCTCTGAAATATGAAGGAGAAATTAAGATATTTACAGATAAACACAAGTTTAGAGCATTTGCAAAAACCAAACCAAAGCTACAAGAAATACTAAAGGATATTGTTTGGTCAGAAAACCAATAACATCAGATACCAGCACAACACAAGGTCACAGAACAGAACATCCTGATATCAACTCAAATAGGGAAATCACAAAAACAAATTAAGATTAATTAAAAAAAAAATGCTCATAACAGGGAATCACTGAAGTCAATATGTAAAAGATCACAATAATGAAAAAGAGGGACTAAATACAGGAGGCATAGAACTGCCATATGGAGAGTGATACAAGGCGACATAGAACAATACAAGTTAGGTTTTTACTTAGAAAAATAGGGGTAAATAATAAGGTAACCACAAAGAGGTGTAACAACTCCATAACTCAAGATGAAAGCCAAGAAAAACGTAACGACTCAACAAACATAAAGTCAAACACTACGAAAATGGGGATCTCACAATTTACTAAGAAAAACGTCTCAGCACAAAAAAGTATGTGGAAAAATGAAATTGTCAACAACACAGATAAAAAGGCATCAAAATGACAACACTAAACACTTATTTATCTATAATTACGCTGAATGTAAATGGCCTAAATGCACCAATAAAGAGACAGAGAGCCTTGGACTGGATAAAGAAACACGATCTGTCTATATGCTGCCTACAAGAGACACACCTTAGACTTAGAGACACAAACAAACTAAAACTCCAAGGATGGAAAAAAATATGTCAAGCAAACAATAAGCAAAAAAGAAGAGGAGTAGCAATATTAATTTTTGACAAAATAGACTTCAGACTTAAATCCGCCACAAAGGATAAAGAAGGACACTACATAATGATAAAAGGGACAATTGATCAGGAAGACATAACCATATTAAATATCTATGGACCCAATGACAGGGCTGCAAGATACATAAATCAAATTTTAACAGAACTGAAAAGTGAGATAGACACCTCCACAATTATAGTAGGAGACTTCAACACACCACTTTCGGAGAAGGACAGGACATCCAGTAAGAAGCTCAATAGAGACACAGAAGACCTAATTACAACAATCAACCAACTTGACCTCATTGACTTATACAGAACTCTCCACCCAACTGCTGCAAAGTATACTTTTTTTTCTAGCGCACATGGAACATTCTCTAGAATAGAGCACATATTAGGTCATAAAACAAACCTTTGCAGAATCCAAAACATCGAAATATTACAAAGCATCTTCTCAGATCACAAGGCAATAAAACTAGAAATCAATAACAGAAAAACTAGAGACAAGAAATCAAATACTTGGAAACTGAACAATACCCTCCTGAAAAAAGACTGGGTTATAGAAGACATCAAGGAGGGAATAAGGAAATTCATAGAATGCAACGAGAATGAAAATACTTCCTATCAAAACCTCTGGGACACAGCAAAAGCAGTGTTCAGAGGCCAATTTATATCGATAAATGCACACATACAAAAAGAAGAAAGAGCCAAAATCAGAGAACTGTCCCGACAACTTGAACAAATAGAAAGTGAGCAACAAAAGAATCCATCAGGCACCAGAAGAAAACAAATAATAAAAATTAGAGCTGAACTAAATGAATTAGAGAACAGAAAAACAATCGAAAGAATTAACAAAGCCAGAAGCTGGTTCTTTGAAAAAATTAACAAAATTGATAAACCATTGGCTAGACTGACTAAAGAAATACAGGAAAGGAAACAAATAACCCGAATAAGAAACGAGAAGGACCACATCACAACAGAACCATCTGAAATTAAAAGAATCATATCAGATTATTACAAAAAATTGTACTCTAAGAAATTTGCAAACCTAGAAGAAATGGATGAATTACTGGAAAAACACTACCTACCTAAACTAACACATTCAGAAGTAGACAACTAAATAGACCCATAACAAAAAAAGAGATTGAAACGGTAATCAAAAAACTCGCAACAAAAAAAAGCCCTGGCCCGGACGGCTTCACTGCAGAGTTCTACCAAACTTTCAGAGAAGAGTTAACACCACTACTACTAAAGGTATTTCAAAGCATAGAAAATGACGGAATACTACCCAACTCATTCTATGAAGCTACCATCTCCCTGATACCAAAACCAGGTAAAGACATTACAAAAAAAGAAAATTACAGACCTATATCCCTCATGAACATAGATGCAAAAATCCTCAACAAAATTCTAGCCAATAGAATTCCACAACATATCAAAAAAATAATTCACCACGATCAAGTGGGATTTATACCAGGTATGCAAGGCTGGTTTAATATCAGAAAAACCATTAATGTAATCCACCACATAAATAAAACAAAAAACAAAAACCACATGATCTTATCAATTGATGTAGAAAAGGCATTTGACAAAGTCCAACACCCATTTATGATAAAAACTCTCACCAAAATAGGAATTGAAGGAAAATTCCTCAACATAATAAAGGGCATCTATGCAAAGCCAACAGCCAACATCACCCTAAATGGAGAGAACCTGAAAGCATTTCCCTTGAGAACGGGAACCAGACAAGGATGCCCTTTACCACCGCTCTTATTCAACATCGTGCTAGAAGTCCTAGCCGGGGAAATTAGGCTGGACAAAGAAATAAAAGGCATCCAGATTGGCAAGGAGGAAGTAAAATTATCTCTGTTTGCAGATGACATGATCTTATACACAGAAAATCCTAAGGAATCCTCCAGAAAACTACTGAAACTAATAGAAGAGTTTGGCAGAGTCTCAGGTTATAAAATAAACATACAAAAATCACTTGGATTCCTCTACATCAACAAAAAGAACATCGAAGAGGAAATAACCAAATCAATACCATTCACAGTAGCCCCCAAGAAGATAAAATACTTAGGAATAAATCTTACCAAGGATGTAAAAGACCTATACAAAGAAAACTACAAAGCTCTACTACAAGAAATTCAAAAGGACTTACTTAAGTGGAAAAACATATCTTGCTCATGGATAGGAAGACTTAACATAGTAAAAATGTCTATTCTACCAAAAGCCATCTATACATACAACGCACTTCCGATCCAAATTCCAATGTCATTTTTTAAGGTGATAGAGAAACAAATCACCAATTTCATATGGAAGGGAAAGAAGCCTCGGATAAGCAAAGCATTACTGAAAAAGAAGAAGAAAGTGGGAGGCCTCACTCTACCTGATTTCAGAAGCTATTATACAACCACAGTAGTCAAAACAGCCTGGTACTGGTACAACAACAGGCACATAGACCAATGGAACAGAATTGAGAACCCAGATATAAATCCATCCACGTATGAGCAGCTGATATTTGACAAAGGCCCAGTGTCAGTTAATTGGGGAAAAGATAGTCTTTTTAACAAATGGTGCTGGCATAACTGGATATCCATTTGCAAAAAAATGAAACAGGGCCCATACCTCACACCATGCACAAAAACTAACTCCAAGTGGATCAAAGACCTAAACATAAAGACTAAAACGATAAAGATCATGGAAGAAAAAATAGGGACAACCCTAGGAGCCCTAATACAAGGCATAAACAGAATACAAAACATTACCAAAAATGACGAAGAGAAACCCGATAACTGGGAGCTCCTAAAAATCAAACACCTATGCTCATCTAAAGACTTCACCAAAAGAGTAAAAAGACCACCTGCAGACTGGGAAAGAATTTTCAGCTATGACATCTCCGACCAGCGCCTGATCTCTAAAATCTACATGATTCTGTCAAAACTCAACCACAAAAAGACAAACAACCCAATCAAGAAGTGGGCAAAGGATATGAACACACATTTCACTGAAGAAGATATTCAGGCAGCTAACAGATACATGAGAAAATGCTCTCAATCATTAGCCATTAGAGAAATGCAAATTAAAACTACGATGAGATTCCATCTCACTCCAACAAGGCTGGCATTAATCCAAAAAACACAAAATAATAAATGTTGGAGAGGCTGCGGAGAGATTGGAACTCTTATACACTGCTGGTGGGAATGTAAAATGGTACGACCACTTCGGAAATCTATCTGGCGTTATCTTAAACAGTTAGAAACAGAACTACCATACAACCCAGAAATCCCACTCCTCGGAATATACCCTAGAGAAACAAGAGCCTTCACACAAACAGATATATGCACACCCATGTTTATTGCAGCTCTGTTTACAATAGCAAAAAGCTGGAAGCAACCAAGGTGTCCATCTACGGATGAATGGGTAAATAAATCGTGGTATATTCACACAATGGAATACTACGCATCGATAAAGAACAGTGACGGATCTGTCAAACATTTCATAACATGGAGGATCCTGGAAGGCATTATGCTGAGCGAAATCAGTCAGAGGCAAAAGGACAAATATTGTATAAGAGCACTATTATAAGATCTTGAGAAATAGTATAAACTGAGAAGAACACATACTTTTGTGGTTACGAGTGGGGGAGGGAGGGAGAGGGGTTTTTTTACTGATTAATTAGCTGAAAAGAACTGCTTTGGTGAAGGGAAGGACAAAACTCAATACATGGAAGGTCAGCTCAACTGGACTGGACTGGACCAAAAGCAAGAAGCTTCCGGGATAAACTGAATACTTCAAAGGTTAGCGGAGCAAGGGCAGGGGTTTGGGAACCGTGGTTTAAGGGGACTTCTAAGTCAATTGGCAAAATAATTCTATTATGAAAACATTCTGCATCCCACTTTGAAATGTGGCGTCTGGGGTCTTAAAAGCTAACAAGCGGCCATCTAAGATGCATCAACTGGTCTCAACCCACCTGGAGCAAAGGAGAATGAAGAACACCAAGGTCACACGACAACTAAGAGCCCAAGAGACAGAGAGGGCCACATGAACCAGAGACCTACATTATCCTGAGAACAGAAGAACTAGTTGGTGCCCGGCCACAATCGATGACTGCCCTGACAGGGAGCACAATAGAGAACCCCTGAGGGAGCAGGAGATCAGTGGGACGCAGACCCCAAATTCTCATAAAAAGACCATACTTAATGGTCTGACTGAGATTAGAGGAATCCCAGCGGTCATGGTCCCCAAACCTTCTGTTGGCACAGGATGGGAACCATCCCCGAAGACAATTCATCAGACATGAAAGGGACTGGACAGTGGGTGGGAGAGAGATGCTGATGAAGAGTGAGCTAATAATATCAGGTGGACACTTGAGACTGTGTTGGCATCTCCTGTCTGGAGGGGGGATGGGAGGATAGAGAGAGTTGGAGGCTGCCAAAGTTTTCACAAAAAGAGAGACTGACTGGAAGGGCTGACTCATTAGGGGGAGAGCAAGTGGGAGTAAGGAGTAAGATGTATATTAACTTATATGTGACAGACTGACTTGATTTGTAAACGTTCACTTGAAGCTCAGTAAAAGTTAATAAAAAAAAAAAAAAATTCAGCAATTACCCAAGGCCAGTCACTATTTGGGGGACTTGGTGGCATATCCTGAGGGGAAGCAGGGCATGAGGGAGAAATTGTCATTAAACTAGTTATTAATTTAAAGAAAAAGTATGTATGATGCTCATTATAAGTGTCCTAGGACTATCATAACAAATTACCACAAACTTGATGGCTTAAAACAACAGAACTTTATTCTCTCACAGTACTGGGGACTAAAAGTCAGAAATCAAGGTGTCAGTAAGGTTGGTTCCTGCTGGGGTCTCTGAGGGAAAACCTGTTCTATCTGCCCCTCCTAGCTGGTGATTGGGAGCAATGCTTGGCGTTCCTTGGCTTGTAGGCACATCCCTCCAGTCACTGCTTCTGTCTTCGCATGGCCTTCTATTGGGTCTGTGGCCTGTGTTCTCAACTCCCTCTGTCTTGGTCTGTTATGGAGACACTGGTCATTGAATTCAGGGCTCACTGCAGTCTAGAATGATCTCATCTCTAGATCCTTAACTTAATTACAGCTGCAAAGACCCCATTTTTCCAAATAAGGTCACATTTGCTTGTTCCAGGGCTTAGAACTTGTACATATCTTTTTGCCTCACACTGTTGAATCCAGAACATTCGTATAGAATGCAAGGCTGGGGCTGGGTGTCTAGATACAGCAGAAATAGTATAACATTCCTTGTTTCAGAATTTTAGTGTTTACGCAGATCTTCGACTAGCAGCATTCTCCCTGAAGACCTCTGTGTACTTCCTCACAGGCCATGTGCTGCCTCTGTGTGTTTTATTTCCTCTTGATGTTCATAACATAGAGATATCACCTTTATGTGGTGAGCTGGGATGGGAGAACATGTCTCCATGGGGCCGAGTTCCTCCAGAGTCTGAGCTGGCAGCCAAGGGGGGACACTGTATTTTAGGAATGGATGGGAAACCTCTCTTTTATCTCAATTCTGGGCCTTCATTTGTGCTGCTGCCTATAGGGGGTACCCCCCAAAACAGTTGCCGTTGGGTCTACTCTGACTCATGGCAACCCCGTGTGTGTCAGAGTAGATCTGTGCCCCACAGGGTTTTCAGTGGCTGAGTTTTTAGAAGCAGATCATTAGGCCCTTCTTCAAGGTACCTCTGGGTAGACTTGAACCTCCAACCTTTTGGTTAGCAGTCGAGCATGTTAACCGTTTGCACCACCCAGGGACACCCAGGTGCCCCCCGACCCCATCTAACCTGGATTATAGCCACTGGTCTCTGAGAAGCCAGCTCCCGTATCCCTTCGGTGAGGAGCCCCTGCAGTGTGACCTCCATCCCTACTGGTTTAAAGGCTTTCTTTGGGTTCCCATAACTCTCTGTACTTAACCTTGGTCACAGTACTTAGCTCACCAAATTATAGTGACCAGTTCACTGCCTTGTCCACTTAGACCCTGAGCTCCCTGCAGACTGAGCTTGGTCTTGTCTGCCTTTATATCTCCAGTGTGTGGATCAATGCCTGGTACCCAGAGAGAACTCAGTTAAATGTTTCATTCATGAGTGGATTGATGAGCAATACACCACTGGAAACTTGCTTTCATAATATTTTATGTCACACCAATAAACATTCACAGACGAACACTGTCTACCCATTGAGCATAGATCATGATGCCCTGATACATGGAAAACGGGGCTGGGCTTTTAACATTGAGCATGCACTTGGGCCCAGAGGGAGTGATTACGTGCAGATGCTGAGGAAGCTCTGTTCTGTTCTTCTGCAGGTTGCAGGACTTCTGGATTGAAGGTGATGGTGTATTCTGACCTCTTTTGGAGGCCATATCTCAACCTTTATTTAACTTAAACATGCAGTGCAGCTTATATGTGTTTCCTTGTTTTGTGCTCTTGCACTTAAACATGGAGCTAAGGAAATGGCCCTTCGTATTTCTCTGAGACTTGGGCAAATGAGACAATTGAAGTGGAGTTGCACCGGTGCTCTTGATGAGCTTCTGTTTGTGCACAATGGAAGAGCAATGAGCTGCCTCCAGCCACAGTGTAGAAAGGGGTAAGGTTGACTCTTGGGATCCTAGGTACTTTTCCCAGGGATCCCTTCACGTGAGTGAAAGGAAGCTGATACCCAGGGAGACTGGGTCTGCAGAAGGTGCATGTTGGAAATCCAGGTCAGCAGGGGTGTGGAGGAGGGAAGGATAAAGCTCTGAATAGGGATTATATTAGTTCAGGGAACACTGCCTGCTATAAAGGAGTCCCTAGGTGGGTTTTTTGTTTAGGTGATGCAAATGGTTAATGTGCTCGGCTAATAGCCAAGAGTTTGGCTATTTGAATCCACCCAGAGGCACCTTGGGAGAAAGCCCTGGCGATCTACTTCCAAAAGATCACAGCCATTGAAAACCCTACGGTGCACTGTTCTACTTTGAACTACATGGGGTCACCATGAGTTGGAATCGACTCAACAGCAATTGGTTTTGTTTTCTTTATGACAGATAAACCCTGAAATCCTATTGGCCTAAGCACAGTAGAGGTTTGTATCTTGCTTGTGTGAAACCCAGACACTGTCCATGATTGCCTAGGCTGAGGGCTTGGTGGGTAGAGCTCTGCTTCACACAATCCTTAGGAAACCAGGTTGATGGAGGCCCTACTATCCTTAACACATGATTTCCAAGGTCATGTGCTTCAATAACACCTAGTAGAAAAGAGGGACAGGAGAGAGAGAGAGAATAGAGGATGAAGTGGGAGGTTTTATGGGCCAGCTTTGAAAGTGGAGATCAGCACCACCACCTGCAAGCCATTGGCTAAAACTCAGTAGGGGGACTGGGAAATGTAGTCAAGCTGTCTGCTCAAAGGAAGAGGAACAGTGTTGCCAATCTCTGCTCCAATGAGCTTGGAATGTGTGGATCCTCAGAACAGAAGGGACCATCCTAATCGAGGGCCTTTGGTTTACTTTATTCAGGGTGTGTTTCATTAGAGTTGAGAAGGGAATGACTTTAAATACAAGTCTCTTTCAGAGGAAGCCTAAAGAAAATCTCTCCTCTGTCACAGCTTCCCCTTCCTACCAATCTTAAAAGGCCATTGCAGTTGCATATGGGAACAAAGATAAAGGGCCAGTGATGGGTGAGTAGAGAGGAAGTGGACCTCGTTCCTGAAGGACAAGGAAAGGGACATATCTTGGTAGGCTATCAGAGTTGAGGTGATGTTTTGATTGAGTTTATATTGGATGGGGCACCCTGGAGGAAGAATATTATAAGAGGAGACAGATAAAAATGTTAGAAATAGATGTGATCATTGATGAACTGCAGTTCAAAAAGAGATGGAAGGAGATGGAATGAAGAACTTAGATGGAGGCTCCTTCCTTGATGAGAAGAAGAACAAGCCCTTCAGAAGAAAGGGGAGAGAACAGGTGAAGATACTGAGATGTACTGAGGGTTGGAGGGATGATGAGAGTTTATGTCAGGTTGTCTTGATCTCACCTACTTTACAGAAAAGATTATGTGTTGAAAATGACAAGGTTCAGGACTTGAAAATAGAGGAGATTTGAGGAATTCACCAAAGGGACTATGATAGGGGCTTTGAAAGAGACTTGTGAGAGATTGCAGAGAGCTGAGGAATGAAGGGCAGGTAAAGGATTCCTGGGTGTGGGGCCTGCAGTGTGGAAATGCTAGAAGGATGTGTGTGTGTGTGTGTGCGCGCGCGCGTGCATGCATCACTCCAGGGCACTGGTGTGTGGTTGAAACACCCAGCCATAGGCTGCAGAGTAGGCATGGTGATCAGTGAGGTTGATTGGAAGGACAGTGAACAAAGAAATGAGGCCCCGGGAGCTGAAAAAGGTTCCGAGGAGGAGAAAGGCCAGGTTGAAACAGATGTGATGAGGTGGCAGGACGGAAGGTAAAAGCTTGTGGTGCGTGATATCTCAGAGCAGCCTGCTGAGGTGCTCTGTGTGCTGAAGTCAGGAGTTTTGTCTTCCCTCCCTCTGTCACCCCAAATTGGATCAAAGACAGCTCTGACATTCATCACTCCACACTTAGCTGGAATGCCTCCCAGCACTTAGTCGCAGAAAGCCTCTTTCCAAAGCCTAGGAGCAGAACCGTGGGCAGAGGTTCATCTAGCTTCTTGTTGCCTGAGGACAGCTCCACCCACTGCCTGACTCCTCTTTCCACTGTCTTTTTTTTTTTTTTTTCCTCCTGCTTCTACTGCTTCCAGATGCCAGAGATCCGGAATTCATCTCATTCTCTCGCAATGGTGCCTGCATCCTTGACTGAGGGCTGCTCTCCGTCATGTGCCCCGGAAGTGAAGTAACTCTCTGGCACCCAGAGAGCTTAGGGACTACATCTCCTTCAAGGGGCTGGCAGCCAGGGACAACTGCAGACACTTCTCAAGAATAATCATATTCTGGGTTGTGGGAGAGATGGGGGAGAAGGGACAGCTCCAGAAAGTGCCGGCCATTCTCATCCCAGAGCTAACGGGAGCATGTGGGAGAGGATCCAGAGAATTCTGACTTGTGGAACCGGATTCAAGGCCTTTGTCTCTTAGAGTCAGTATATGTATGTTTCAGTTTTGATGTTGAACAAATAGATATATAGATATGACAGACAGATAAGTTGCCGTCGAGTCTATTCCAACTTATAGCGACCCTTTAAGACAGAGTAGAACTGCCCCATAGAGTTTCCAAGGAGGGGCTAGTGGATTTGAACTGCTGACCTTTTGATTAGCAGCCGTAGCTCTTAACCACTACACCACCAAGGTTTTATTATGGGAAAGAGTTGATGTGATGATACCTACAGATCCTGGAAAAATAATGGAGACAAAAACTAAAATCTTGAGTTACCCCAACTTAAGTAATAGCCCAAAACAAAAAAAGTAATAGTAGTTACTAATGACAACTGATTTCCATTTGAGATTCATTATCTTCAGCACAGTAATTATTACGTATGTTGTCAGATGGTTTTGTTCTACGTCTCAGTTGGCTGCAACGTTGAACTCGGTTCATTTTGCTCATGTAGCGCAGTTGTCTCGTCATCTCTTTATTTTTTATAAAGAGAGAATATTATTTTGAACTTTTGCCTTTAAATGTGGGTTAAAGCATTTGGTGATAGTTTATATAGGCATAACTGACAGCTTTTGTTGGAAACCAGATAACTCTAAAGTTATTATGCTTTCATTGCAGAGAAGCCAGCGGGAGATGACTTGTTATTTATCCAACTTTGTACTCTTCATTTTTACACCCCTTAACTCTGGGCAGGCAGCGTGTTTTCAGGGAGGAAGACGAGGAGTCCTGAGGGAATGCCCCTGGTGAGGGTTAGCACAGCACCAGAAGTCACAGACCACCTTTCTTCTCTTCAGAGCCTACCACAGACCCTATAATTGTGATAAATGAGGGACAGGTTAGCGGTCCTGAGTTCCTGGTTAAAGGGGAGCTCATTCGTAGTCACTAGTCCTGTTCTCTGCTTTTTCCCTCCTCCTTCCAAGTACTCCCTTAGCCTCTCAAAGAGGAAACTCAGCATGTAAGGAAACAACATGGGTGACGGGAGAGGAAAGAACAGGAGAGGTTCTGATTTTCTGCTTCCGGTTCACCTTCTGCCCCATCATCTGAAAATGCAAGACTTGGAAGACCTCTTGGTTCTGTCTTGACTCCGGGATCAGATGACTATATGGCCTTGGCTGAGCTGTCTGATGCCTCTGAAGCAAATTTCTCCCTCCATACAACATGGAGAATGCCACATCAGAAGTTGTGTCGTGAGGATCGATGCAATGAGATAACAAGTAAAAGGCCCGTGTAAGTTGTCCAGTCATATAAGCAGAAAGCAGTGATTTTGTGGCACTGGCTTCTGGGTACAAGCTCTTCTCTGGATGATGGAGCAGCTCTGTGTACCAGGCAGGAAGATTCCTGACAACTGCTAAGGAAACAAGAGCCAGGCATTTCCCATTCACTCACCAGCTGAGCCAGTGTGGGGGCAGTGGCTCCCAGCAAAATGGGGCTCTCTTCAATAAAGGAAATCCTTTATTTTATTTTATTTTTCTCTTAACGTTCTTTACTGCCTACCAAGAACCAGTTCTGTTAACCTGTATAAAGTATTGGCAGAAACTTGCTCTGGTGTTAACATGAGGATGGACTGAAGCCGTGTTTGAGGGCTTCTGCGTTTTCCTGACACACTCTTCTCCACACCAGTTACTGTTCAGGCTGTTAGGAGTTTAGAGAGTGTGTGGAGACAGACAGGGGTCTGGAAATGGCAGCATTGACACTGGATACTCATTGGGGAGCCACGAAAACCCCTAAACGACAGGTTAGCGGCCTGACCTGGCTTTAATAACATTTCACCCTGGTACAGTTTTAAAACTACCGACATGAAACCATGTCTCGACATTTTACTGCACAGTAATGAGGTGAATGTTATGTGGCTTTAATTGTTCCCGGTGATGATCCCTCTCTCATAGTCACTGAACCAGTTGACTTGTGTCCTGCTCAGCACCAGGGCTGCAGGCTGATGGAGGGTGGAGGCTAATGGAGTGTGGAGGCTGGTGGAGGCTGGTGGAGGCTGGAGGCTGGTGAGCGAGCCTGACCCTGGTGCCCTTCTACAGAGACCTTCGTCAGCACTACAGAGCATATTTTACCAGACTGCACCCATTCTCTGATAGGGGGATTTTGTTTTGAGCACATTGCCGAATTTCTGTTTTCTGTGGAAGGAAATGAAAAGCACTCTGAATGAAGGGAATTGGCAGGTTAGAAGTACAAGGGTCCTGCTAGATAGAGGGGAGCAGAGTATATCTGTCTTTTTGTGGCGTAGTTTGGAAAGTGGTCTGGGTGCCTAGGTGGAGTTGATCTCAGACATTGTCTTTTTTCTTCTCTAGAAGTTTGATTCAGGTCTTTTTTTTTTTTTTTTTTGTCTTCTATATTTCTCCTTTACACACTCATGCTTGCTCTACCTCTTTTGATATATGAAATATAAGAATAATAAGTATTTCCATGTCCTTTCCTGCAAAATTCTATCATTTATGCCATTTCTGGTTCTTTTTCTACTGATTGACTTTTTCCTCGTTAAAGGTTGTATTTTCCTGCTTCTTCGCATGCCTGGTAATTTTTAATGGAATACGGACTTCATGAATTTTATCTTTTTGATTGCTGCATATTTTTGTATTCCTATAAATATTCTTGAGCTTTGCTCTGGGGTGCCACTAGGTTACTTATGAACAGTTTGATCCTTTTGAGGCGTGTTTTTAGGGTTCATGAGGCAGGATCAGGCAACCTTTAATTTGGGCTCTTTTTCCCCACTGCTCAGGCTGTAACCTTCTGGGTACTCTACCACACGCCCCATGTATCAAGACGTTTTCTCTCTGGGGGTGGGAACCACGAATATTCCTGCTCAAATTATTCCACCTATTCTTTTTGGGATTTTTGGGTGTCTCTGTTGCAAATCTTGGGTACTTGCCTCATGTCAATGTCCTGATCAATACTCAGCTGAAGACTCAAGGGGGAACCTCTGCAGATCTCCAGAACTCTCTGTCTCCCTTAGTCTCTCTCTCTCTGCATAGCGCTCTCCTCTCTGTTACTCTGCCCTGTAAACTACAGCCACCAGAGTCTCCTCAGACTCCAAACTCTATGTCCCTAACTCAGGGAGAAAGCTGAGGAGCCCCAGCACAATGATGGAGCTCACCATATTTGCTTCGTCTCTCTCAGCAATCACTGTCCTGTGCTGCCTGGTGTCCAATGTCTTAGAACCACTGTGTCATATACTTTTTTTTTCTGTGTTTTAGGCAGGAGAGTAAATCTGGTCCATGTTACTCCATCTTGGCCAGGTGGAGGTAAAACCAAACATTGCTGTGAACTCGATTCCGACTCATAGTGACTCTACAGGACAGGGTAGAACTGCCTCATAGGGTTTCCAAGGAGTAGCTGGTGGATTTGAACTGCTGGTCTTTTGGTTAGCAGCCGAACTCTTAACCACTGTACCACCAGGGCTGGATGATTTAAGAATTTTGAAGTAGAGGTAAGGAACTATAATCAGAAGGGGGTTTTTTTTGGCTGAACAGAAGTTATAGATGGCTCGTGAATGTGAGCTGTTGTATTTGCAACTTCAGTGCCAAAGAGTAAATATTCAAGGACTTCTTATTAGCGAGGTGAGGAACTGGTAAAAAGTGTTTGAGGTAATGATAGAGATTGGCTACAACCTAGTCCCACAACCTTGGTACTGTAGTCCAACCTCCAACATGAAACCGGTAGTCCTGTTCGTTACACTGGTGGCATTTCCCCCATTTCTTCTGATCAGATGTGATCCCTCCTTCCTCACCTCACCCAGAGCCTAACTCTCAGGACACTTAGGCTTTTACCACGTTAGACGTAACATGAAAAAAGTCTCTGGGAGGAAACAGAAGAGGACCACTCGGGTTTCTCGTATAGAATGTTATGGGAAATGAGAGGTTTTTTTTTTTTTAATTTTCTTTTTTTTTTTTTGCACATCCTTTTTTCTTCAAGTCCTCTCCTGCAGCAGACAGCTTGTGGTAGGATTTCCCCTGGCCCTGCCTTGTGTACCCCTGCTGGTGTTTCTGTGCCCAGGTGTGAACCGTGCCTTCAAGCAAACATAGTGCACTGATACACCGGTGACATCCCAGTTACCAAAGACGTGCTTGGTGAGGAGGGCAGAGGGGACACTCATCAGAACAAAGAGAGGAGTGGGAAAAGGGGAGCTTGACAGGTGCCATCTAGGAGCAAAGTGCTCTATGGGGGAGAACAAGCCACACACCTAGCCTTCACCAACACTCCATTCTTTTCCTTAACCTACAATAGAATTTTCATACAGGGATGAATAAATGTAAAGAAATCAGACAAAATTCCATAAAAGACTTTAGGCGCATTGATTTAGCCAAACCATGGCCTGGGTATGTACGTTTTCCTGCAGGAAGCTGATCCCCAAGGCATAATCCAAGCTCGCATGGTGTAAGATTTGTTTTTTCTCCAACAAAAATAAGTAGATACATAGGTACCCATTCCCCCTGATTTCTCCCATCTTTAACTCTTTTTGAACTAGTCTTTGAGATTGGCATCTTGTAGTATAATGTCATAAATTCTGTAATGCTTTGCTGTGTTTTTCTTGACCCCCTGACTACGTACGTAAGCCCTTTTAAAGCCAAGCCTGTAACACAATTATTTTCCTTCTTGTTCCTGACACAGTGCTTGGCACATAGTAGGCAGGAAGTTTGTACATTTTTGCAGTATCCTTGGGTTGTGGGTCAATATTTCTCAGAACTAAGCAAAATAAGAGGAATTACTCGTTGACTATTTCTGAACAGGTCTTAGCTTGCAAGCTTTCAGCGTGTTCTTCCTGGAGACTCACGGTAAGACTGAGTTAGTGCTTGAGAAGCCGTTGGTGCTTGCCCACCAGTCTCACTGGAGCTTCTGTACTGGTCGGTGAGTGGCCTTGCCCACTGCCTGAGAAGCTCGGATGCGGGGGAGCGGGGGGTGGTGGGACACAGGCTCACGCTAAACGTTTTGGGGCCTGGACAAAGGTGCGCTTGGAAAACACATACCATATTCACCAGATTTATCCCAAAGGTCCCTGGGCGGCACAAATGGTTTTACTCGGCTATTCACTGAAAGGTTGGCAGTTTGAATCCACCGAGAGGCACCTTGGAAGAAAGGCCTTTAGATCTAAATAATGTAGTAGATTATGTATCTGTGTGTAGTCGAGTCAATTCCAACTCACAGCAGCCCTGTATGACAGAGGGGAACTGCTCCATAAGGTTTCTTGGGCTGTAATCTTTACAAGAGCATAAGATTACAGCCACTGAACACCCTATGGAGCAGTTCCACTCTGTAACACATGGGATTGCCAGAAGTCAGAATCGACTCCACGGCAGTGGGTTTGGTTTGGTTTTGGGGTTTTTGATTTTAGCCCACTCAGTCTTAGCCAGGAAATCTCTGCCCACAAGACGCCCCCAACCTCCTACATGCATAGGCATCGCGCCTTTCAAAGAAAAAAAAAACCGAACCTGTTGCCATCGAGTCGATTCCAGCTCAGAGTCGGACCCTATAGGACAGAAGAGAACTGTCCCATAGGGCTTCTAAGGAGTGGCTAGAAGATTCGAACTGCACATGTTTTGGTTAGCAGCAAAGCTTTTAACCACTGCGCCACCAAACGATGTGGAGGCTGGAAAGCCAGGTCCTAATTTAGAATTCCCAGAGTTCTATGGGCTCTCAACCAATGTGTCACCAGGGCTCCTTGGCCACAATGGCCTTGAAATATTCCCCTTCTCTAACCCCTACTTGGTTGCCTCTTCTCTGGCTCTTCCTATCTCATCCCTGAAGGGCATCACAGTCCTGAGCCTGGCTCTCCTCTCTTGGCCCTTCCATTGGAACACCAGATCCCTTCCACATCCTCAAACACCTTCAGGCCTTTCTTACATCCATGTGCCCATAAAACCTCAGAATAACTCTGGGAGGAAGACAGTGCTCTCCCGTTCTCCTGAGGAGAACCTGAGGGTCGGCCCTCATCCAGTATCCCACAGCTGACAGTGTTCCACGCCAGACTCTGAAATTAAGCATACAAAATGTTCTTTACCTTCATGAATGATAATGAGGAAACATCTTGTTGTTGGGTCATAAACCCAACAGCGCTCTGAACTGCAATCTCACGCCACGTCATTTCTTTCTGAACGTGATGAGGATCGAGGCTACGTTCCGTTCTGTTTTCTCTCAGTTTCTGAGTCTTTAGAACCTGACAGCCTGATTGAAAGATGACTCTGTTAACCTGGAGATGGGCTGCATGAAGCCTCCCCCACACTTTCAAGAACTTGGAGGGGGAAATTGTTCTGTAATTTTCCACATAACCCCCCAAGGAGAGGCTTTAGCCATTGACATGGAGCTGCCCGGGGGAGAGAAACCTGCTTATGTTTACCTTTCTCCCTTGAGAAGACCTTTTCAGCGTCAGCTGTCTTTCAGGTGTGAAGGTGAAAGTGTACCTAGCCATCTGAAGATCTGGCTTTGGGTGTTTGTAACGTTTATAACGTATTTCTTCGCCGAGGTTCAGAGGCTGTGTTCAGTGTAGGAGAAACAGCATGTCTGAATTTGTAGCTGGAACCAAACAAACTCATCCAGAATCCCTAGGGAGGCTCTGGGCATCCTTCTTCCATAGCACATAAAGGATTTGTGGGAAGATCTGTCCTGCAGTTTGGAGCTGCGGCCTCACCATTAATTCTAAAGCTTGACAGTGAATTGTCACCAAGGTTAACATGCTGGGCCAGCTGGGAAAATGCTTTGGTTGTCATTATGTTTCTCCCCCCTACTACCTTTTATTACTACTTCCTGTTTGGAAAAGGAGGAAGGGTAAGTTGGTGGTGGCCAGGACATTTTTAAGACTCAGGTAAAATGCTCAAACTGTTCTTGTACGTAGTATCGGGAGACTGTCGATAGACACCTCAGTTCCCCCTACCATCTGTGAAGTGAGGAAGCACAGCTAATTCTGCCTTCATCTTCTTCCTTCTCGACTTCCTCAGAGAACCTCTAAACTACTATCTGTGGCTTTTACTTCTTTCAAACTCTTTCAAAGTGAGAGCGATTAAGAACAATAGTTTGAAGCCACTGAGGATTTTCTTATTGTTGGGAAGCAAAGACAAAGCCTTGGTTCATCAACAATACTTTTCCGGGTGTCTTTGTTTTCAGTACCTTTTTCTATCCCAGTTCCCAGGCTCACGGAATCCCCTTAGCGCATTGCAGAGCTTGTGCTGGAAGCCATTTTAATGAGGGTTTAGACGGTTCGTAGTTGCCACAAATTCTTATACTCTGGGGCTGGCCCCTAATAAACAAAGGCAGGCCATTCCTTAAGTCACAGCCCTGGTGGAAGAAGTGGAGTACCCCAGCATCCGCAGGGACAGCACACAGTGACAGCCACAGTCAATCTTCCTGATTTCAACTGTAAAATAAATAAACTTGCTGGTGCCAAAACAGTTTCAGTCCGCTTGGAGATGTGCCTGTACCTTTCGCTGTCAGTATTTGGTTGGCACGTGTTAGCCCTTGAAGGAAAGAACAAGTTCCCACTAACACAAATTAGTTCTCCAAGTGGTTCCTTTCAGGCCACAAGTGAGCCGCTGTACATTCATTCATTCATCCCTTCACTCATTCAGCAGAGGTGTATTGAGCATCCAGGATGAGCCAGACACTCTGCTAGCAACAGGGATATAGCCGGGAACAAACAGATACGAACCATCCTGAAGCCTGTCTTCTGTGGGAGGAGACAAACACTCAAGACAGGAAATAAATGATAAACCAGAAGCTTAAAGTCGTTAAGTAATTTCCCAAGGCTACGAGTCTAGTAAAAGGCCAAGCTTGAAATAGAAATTCCTATCTATCCAGGGCACGGTGCACTTTTCTCACGCAAACCGGTTGCCAGCGAGCCGACTCTGCCTCACAGGGACCCCGTGTGTGTCAGAGTGGAACTGTGTTCCATAGGCTTTTCAGTGACTGGTTTTTCGTCAGTGGATCACCAGGCCCTTCTTCCAAGGCAC
This sequence comes from Elephas maximus indicus, assembly GCF_024166365.1. Lineage (NCBI taxonomy): Eukaryota > Metazoa > Chordata > Mammalia > Proboscidea > Elephantidae > Elephas > Elephas maximus. The sequence continues at coordinate 76,268,611 of NC_064835.1, read as the reverse complement.
TTTTGGGTGAATTCAAACCACCAACCTTTGGGTTAGCAGCCGAGTCCATTAACTGTTTGTACGACCTAGGGACTCCGTTATATTCTCCAAGGAGAAAACAAAGCTGGAAAGAGGGGATAAGAAATGTTAGGGGTAGAGGGGGGTTACAATAAGGAAAGGCCGTATTGAGGAAGCAACACTGGAGTGTGAAAGGGAAGGTGTGAGCTCAGCTGACTCCAGGCAGTGGGCATGGCTCACGGCTAGGCCCTGAGGTGGGCTGTGGCGGTGGGGGGCCGGGGGAAGGGTCAAGGAACAGCAGGAGGTCAGGGTGACTGAAGCAGGCTGAGCAAGAAAGAGACAGTAAGAGGTGAGCTCGGAGAGGCACCAGGGAGGCAGATTTTAAAGGGCCTTTCTGGTCACTCTGAAGACTCTGGCATTTGCTCTGAGTGGGTGACTCTGGTTTGGGGCTGTCTCCCTTTCAGACAGCTTCCCTGCTCAGTGCATGCACCTTTGTCCCTATATCCCGCTGACTCTTCCCTGACCACATCCTTGTCTTCTCTCAAGCCCATCTCCTGCCTTTGCGTAGGTGAGCTTTGGTAGTGACAAATAGGAAAATAATCACTGAACATAGAGAGACCCTTCTAGACTAAATATTTCTAATCTATGGCCACCAGAGACCCAGTGGGGTCCTTGGGCTCCCCAGGGATGGGTCAGAAGGCCTCACGGCAGCTCCTAGCAGACCTTCCTCCCTTCCCTCCTGCCTGCCCACAATCCATTCTCACAGAGCAACCGGAGTCATCTGTACAAAAGATAACTCAGGCCACTTCACTCCCGTTGAAAGCCATCCAGTGTGTCCCATTGCTCTGAGAATAAACTTCAGACTCCCCACCACCCCCTCTTCACATGTCCCCATGTCTCCTTCTCACTGTACCCAGCCACACTGACCTTCCTTCTGTCCCTCTGACAGGCCGGGCTCCCTCCTGCCTTGGCATAGATGTCGTACAGCATAGTGGTTAGGAGCAAGCCTTCTGGAACCAATCCACCAAGGTTCTAATTCCAGCTCCATCACTTACCATCTGGGTGACTTTGGGCAAATCATTTAACCTCCTTGTGCCTCAGTTTCCTCATCTGTATAATGGGGAGAATGATCTTATCTGCTTCCTAGGCTTCTTATGAGGATTGAATGAGTAATGTGAGCAACGTGCGGAGAACGGTACCATCATGAACTTTAACATTATTTTTAGGTCCTACTGAAACTCTGGGGCCCCTAAGCCATCACCCAGTGCCACTCAACAGAGAGCAGTCAAAGAAGTCCCCAAGCCTGGCTGCAAAATTGTATTTTAGTGCTAGAGTATTGTTTTTAAGGCTATGGTATGAATAAGAAAAAAAGAACGTGAACCCTTAAAAAAAAAAAAAAAATTGGAATATCCTTCCATTTCATTTGGAAAGAGGAAAAATAACCATTTGAAAGATGAGTATCCATGAACCGTGTAGGGCAAGGGAGCCTTGTCTGAAATAATCTGAGACTTCAGAAAACGGGTCACCGGCACCCTGCTACATGCAGCCAAGAAGAGCCTGAGGACGGAGCGCAGCGTGGGCAGAAGCAGGAGGACTGTGGCCCGCACGCACGTTCTCAGGCTTCCAGGTGTACAGGCCTCCTGCGGTCTCCTGGAAAGGCGGATTCTGACTCAGAGGGGTGAGGCAGGGCCTGAGATGGCTGCATTTCTACAGAACTCCCAACCCAGGAGGTGCCGGTGGAGACACATCTCTCTCCACGTTTGAGCCACGTATGTGTTAAGGTTGCAGATTAAACTTTACCGTCAAGAGTCAGCAGGAAGGAGAACTCTGACAGATGTGACTGGGCCCAGGCCTGAAACCATGGATGGAAAAATAAGCTCAGGAGCCCAAATTTTGAGTTCTGTAACCCTTTTCCTATTTAAATGGGGGTGAACGTAGTTGAACTTTGCTCTTTTTCTTACTTCTCACTGCTAAGTTTGCAACACCCTTCATGTGTTAACCTGCTCATAAACACTTACCTTTCGGGAGAACTGATTGGGTTATTTGTTGGCGTTTTTGTCAGAGCAGTTCTTCATACCCTGTTCTTTGATCCAGCTGAGAAATAAGATAGGTGTCTGAAAGATGGAAATTGAAACTGACATCCGTCAGTGGAGGCTTGCACGTTGCTATGATGCTGAACAGGTTTCAGTGGAGCTTCTGGACTAAGACAGACTAGGAAGAAAGGCCTGGTGTTCTACTTCTGAAACTCAACCAGTTAAAAAATGATGGATGACAACAGTGCCGTCTCCAGCTGATCATGAGGATGGTGCAGGACCAGGCAGCTTTGCATCCTGTTGGGCATGGGGCCACCATGAGTTGGGGGCCAACACCGTGGCAGCTAACAACAGCAACTAAGAGAACTTGCCTGGGGAATCCCTGGCATGGGCGCAATTCTGATGACTCGATTATTTCCTGGGCTCAACCACGGTGAGGGGAATTAGGCCCAGCGCTTTGCAAACTCATTCGTCGACGTCCCAGGCCACCATGGCTGACTATGCAGCTTGTTCACCGCAAGAGGTGCTTAACGGGGAGGGTGCCTCTCTCTAACCTTCAGGAAGGGGCTGTATGGACTAGCAGCAAAGTGATCAATGTTGTCTTAGTCATCCAGTGCTTCTACAACAGAACTACCACAGGTGGAAGGCTTTAACAATCAGAAATTTATTCTCTCACAGTTTAGGAGACTAGAAGTCTGAACTCAGGGCGCTGGCTCCAAGGGAAGGCTTTCTGTCTCTGTTGGCTCTGGGGGAAGGTCCTTGTTCTCAATCTTCCCCTGGTCTAGGAGCCTCTCAGTTCAGGGACCCTGAGTCCAAAGGATGCACTCTGCTCCTGGCTCTTTTCTTGGTGGTAGGAGGCCCCCCACCTCTCTGCTCACTTCTGTCTTTCATATCTCAAAAGAGACTGACTCAAGATACAACCTAATCCTGTAGATTATGCCCTGCCTCATTAACAACATCCAAAACCAAAAAAACCCATTGCCACTGAGTTGATTCCAACTCATAGCAACACTATAGGACAGAGTAGAACTGCACCATAGGGTTTCCAAGGAGTGGCTGGTGGATTCGAACTGCTTGACCTTTTGGTTAGCAGCTGAGCTCTTAACCACTCCACCATCATAAAGGTTAGGATTTACAACACATGGGATAATTAGGTCAGATCACAAAACGGAGGATAACCACACAATACTAGGAATCATGGCCTGGTCAAGTTGATACACGATTGAATCCATAACAAATGTGAATGCCGTTCTAGCCTGAGTGATGGTAAGGGGTGGGGGAGGTTTGTCAGAGCAATCCATAACGAAGCGTAAGCTCGGCCAGACTGCTCCTGAAAGCCGCCAACACTTTAGAGGCAGGTGAGGTAACCCCTGCTCTTTCTGCTTTGCCAGGGCCCGATGGGACGGTATGATCTGCTTCTCGTGGGAACTGGCTCCTGGCGTCTATTTAGTCCAACCTGAATACCACAGTGCTGAAATGAATAACATTTTCTACCTCCCTCTGCTTCAATTTTTAAGCATCATTTCTTCTGAAATCCTTGCCTATGCTTGATATGTAAGGATCCCTGGTGGCACAGTGGTTAAAGCGCTCAGCTGCTAACCGAAAGGTTGGCAGTTTGAACCCACCAGCTGCTCTGTGGAAGAAAGATGTGGCAGTCTGCTTCTGTAAAGATTACAGCCTTGGAAAACCATATGGGGCTGTTGTCCTTTGTCCTGTGGGGTTACCACGAGTCAGAATCGATTCGCTGGCAACAGGTATGGTATGCTGATCTTTACAAGCAAAATTAGGCAATTGTCCGTGTGGTTCAGGTCTACACACGCTTTTGTCTTACGTGCCAGGATAGTTCTTGTTTTAATCTCAATTATCTGAATAATTGCCTCTATTTGTCAACTGACTTTGGAAATCTAACCATGACCCCATCTGTACTCTAGTTCCCTTGAGAGAGTGAGCAGTGCTTGGATTCTAATACAGAGAAGACAAAATGGAAAAAGTGGAGGCTGCAGTGGGCTGAGTGGGGTGTGGGTCACATGCTGGACTTTTCAGTGGTAGCCAGGGCACCCAAGGCTCTGGGTCTGGGTTGTATTCAGGAGGAATTATTCGCCCCTCCTCTGGGTCTCCATAACACTATTGTAGTGCTTCGGATACTGCTTACCATTTTTTCAGCTTTTCATCCTCAAGGGTAAAAACTTCTCATGTGTTAGACGCACAGAACACGTTTGTTGAATGAATGGGTGAGTGTCAGTCTAGAATAATGGCATAAGACATGACAATATCTCCATTAACAAAAGGGCAGTGCTGAAAACAGGCCTGTGAGGTCACTACCACTTCTTGTAAGAAATGGAAAGGAAGAGAAATGGCCTCCAGCCTTGGTAACTGTAACTGGCATCTTCTCCTTGTGAGAATTTGACTAATTTGCATACCATGCTTAACCAAAAAAAAGTCTGATTTTTAAAGATCTACATTTAAATCTCTCAAATGAACCCAATTCTCCTATTGCCAATGGCATAAATATACCTCAATAAACATATTAATTTTTTAACTAATTTTTTATCCTAAAGATGTAGCAAGATTGAAAAAGCCTTCCCATGCTCTGCAGAAGTGAAGGGCGGGCCTGTGAGATATAGTAGAAAAGGCATAAGCAATGACGATTATGCCACTTGTTGGCTGCGTGATTTGGGGACAAGTCACTCAGTCTCTCAGAGCCTCGGTTTCCTCGTCTGGAAAGTGGACATGTTAACATCACCTCAAATGGTTGATATAAGGGTCTAATGAGAATCTGAAAGGCCATGCTATTGGCATTTGTAGTGATTAAGGGAGATCTTGGATGTATTGGCCAATGGTCATCACCGGGCCATTTACTTTTGACCAGCTCCATCAAGAGTTGAGAGCCCGTTTTGATGGCCTTTCTCGTCACAGGCTCCAGCTGTGCTGTAGCTCAAACCTTTAGTGATAAGAGCCAGAGTTGGAAGGAAATCACTCAATTCTCCACCCTTCCCCTACTGATGACTTAGTGGCATTTTACAGCTAAGAAGTTCTGATCAGAGTGCAGCTCAGCTATCTTCACCTACCTATGTCAGCAAGGCAGGAGACGCCTGAGACTTCTCATGACAAAAGCTTCAGGCAGGTAAAGGTGTTCTTCATCGGCTCCTGAGCTTGTGAAGCTCTAAGGGATAATAGGCCAACTGTCACACTGGTGACCTATACCATAGTCAGCCCACCAGGGGAAGGAGTAATAGATGAAAGGCAAATGCCAAGCAAGGGTCTCAGGCAGACACCGTGATCTTTGTGTCATGTGGATATTTCACAGTGAGGGCTCAAAGACATTTTTTAACAGTACTGCTCCCCAGAATGAAGCCAATCTCTATGTTCAGTGGTGCTTCTGTGTATGTTACTATGTCCAGGAGAGAGTGAGACTAGCCGAGCTATCACTTGATGACCCTGCTTGCTTTTTGTTGACAATAGCCTGGCTCTCCATAACCAGCCTGGCATAGCTTAGGCCTCCCAGGGCAGACTCAATGCTCTGCGACCAGTGTGATCTGGGATCCGTGCTGTCACAGCAGGATACGTATGGAAATCAACAGTAAGCATTGGAAAACTTCCATAGCATTATGAAGAGCAAGGAGCTTGCTGGTGGCACAGTGGTTAAGAGCTCAGGCTGTTAACCAAAAGGTCGGCAGTTCAAATCCACCAGCCGCTCTTTGGAAACCCTATGGGGCAGTTCTGTTCTGTGACATGGGTTACTTAGGAGTAGAAAATCAACTCCACGGCTCCTAACAACAACAACAAATCTAATAGTAAAGTTTTTGGTTTGCATTTTTTCTCTATTTTTAATTCTTTTTTAAAAGCAATTCGTCTTTATCATATTTTACGTATCAGTCTGCTATGAATTGGGAATATTTTTCAAATTTTTAAAAATTAAATTTAAAAAAAGGTTATTTGACATAGACGGTTTGAGAAGTACCATGGTCAACCAGTGCTTCTCAAATGTGAACGTTTATGTGCAGCAACTGGGCATCATGTTGAAAGGCAGATTCTGATGCCATTGGTGGAGGATAGGGCCTGAGATTCTTCATTTCTAACAAACACCCAGGTGATGTTGCTGCTACAAGGTCCATGGATCATGCAGAGAGTAGCAAGGCCCTAGAGGCCCTCTAGAGTAGATTCCAAAACAAGCCCAGACCTCAGCATCTATGAGGTTGTCTTGATACCACTGTCCTGGCGTGGTGAATGACAGCCTATCTGTTTTAGGGAAGGCTGACCCTTTACCTGCCTCCTTCTGCAGAATGCTGACCTCATTATCTCCCTATGTTGGGTCTAGCTGCAAATTGAATGGACCTCCTCTTTTCACCTATTCGTGGCTAAAATTATTAAATCCAACAGGGTCAATGGCAGACCCTGCAGCAAACAGGCTATGAGTTGTCCCCAGGAACAGCTTGGGCCAGCAGTCTCTGAGCACACTTCCTCTCTCCACCAGTGATCCTGGTACCTAGCTCAGAGCTTGCAAACTGGTGGCTCTCAGGCTGGTGTGGTCTGCAGGCATGTTCTGTTTGCCCTACACAGTGTTTCCTTTTTTAATTTCAAATTAGTTGCCAACATTTAAAAATCAGAAGATTTCACATTAAATTTACCTTTTTGTGAAAATTTGGAAACTCTGGTGACAGGCCCACATTGGCAACAACCGACTACAACCCAATAGTGGCCGCCTCCCATGCACCAGTTTGCTTTACTGTCCTCCACTCCATGTGGTCTCCTGAACACCGAGGCTGAGTGTCTGGTGCTGTTTGTCACCAAGTCAGTGTTGCTTTTCTCTTGTAGAGTTAAACCTGGTTCACACTGCTCTTCTGCATGAGCTGCACAGCTTCTGCAGGCATTTGAGTTCATGATCTCTCTTCTAGCTTGTATTTCTGCCTCTCGTCTGCCAGGAACACAACCTTCTTACAGATCTTTCTGGGATCCAGTTGTTACCATTGCAGGCACAGTTTCTTCATCTGCTGCCCACTTGTTCTGTCCATATAGGAAGTGGGAATTGTGTGCACCGGATTCCTCTTAGTAAGCCCAGTCTCCTCCCTAGGAACCATCAAGGTCAAGTACAATGTGAAGGAAAGGAATCATTACTGTTTTCAAGGGGTGGTAGATCAGCTGTTGGAGAACTTGTCCTAGCATTTGGCTCAGCATTGGAGACAGGTTCCCAGGCCGTTAGTCTGTAGACTCCACTTCTTCTGTTCCTTTCTCCAGCCTTGCTCTTGCAGTTCCCTTGCTCCATACTGCGCAGATTCTTGCCTGACACTGCCCCTAAGTCGAGAGGCTCCTACTCATTTAGAACACCCTTGGATCCCTGATCATGCAGCTGGGCTGCTAACCAAAAGGTCAGCAATTGGAATTCAGCAGGCGCGCCTTGGAAACCCTATGGGGGCAGTTCTACTCTGTCCTACAGGGTCACTATGAGTCGGAATCGACACAACAGCAGTGGGTTTTTTGGGGTTTTTTGAGGGGGGAGGGCGGGGGAGGTCTCCCACACTCTATTCAGCCATTCTGACCAGACCCCTTTATTGGTTTTTGGTCCTGAGGGTTCTCTCTTTGACAGAGAAAGCAGCAGCTGCAAGGCAGAAGTTGAATATTTTCACTTTTGCCATTCATTAGCTTTCTTGTAAACATCACTAGAAAAAGCTTTATTGGCGTCTTTACCATTTCTTTAAGCCTTGAATTACTTTTGGCCTTACTTTTTCTGACAGGTTTTATAAGTCTGGCTTTTACAGTATCTCCCTTTTCTTGTTTTTTTTTTTTTTTTTTTTTTGCCCCTCATTACGTGCATGGGTTGTTTGAAAACCAGAAATTCATTTTGAGATATCTCTGGGAATAACCATACTGTTTTCTCTGAATCATCACCTTTCTTTCTGCGTAAATTAATCAGTGATTACATAGCCAGAATTGCATTTTGAGAGCCTTTTAAGACATCCTTGGAGATGTGTTTCCTTAAAAAAATAAAAATAAAAAGCTAGTATTTACGAAGCACTTAGGATGTGCCAGAACTATGCTCAGTGCTTTGCAGGCATCATCTCAGTTCATCTTCATGACACGCTAGGAAGTGGGAACTGTTTATTCCCCATATTAGAGACAGGAAACAAAGGGTTTAACAACTGTGAGTAGCGCTTCAACCCAAGCCGTTGAGAGCCCAGCTCTGCTGCCTTTTAGGGTTCCATGCTATTGGCCCATGCCTCTCAACCTCTCTGGCGGAAGAGTATGGGATTCACACCTGGCTCTGCCCAGGCTGCTCCAAACTGAGAGAGAATGGGAAGGCTTCCTGCAAGCCTTTGACCACGTCCATTGTGCCAACTCGTTCATTCTTGTTCAACAGAACCCAAGGTAGAGTGGCTGGCTAGTCCTCATTCAGTTCCTTGACTTCCTCTGACTTATAGAACCCTTAGCTTTTAGCTCCAGGGATCAAAGCCCACAAATCTGTACCATACCTTGCCTCTACCTACCTGGCCTTCCTCAGCAGACACACCCCCCCACTCTGTCATTTTCTCAACACACTAAGCTGGATCTGTGTTGTTTACTGTTGGATTCCTGGCACACCTGCTACCTGCCACACGGTTGTTGTTAGTTACTGGCAAGTCGACTCCAACTCATGGTTAACCCCACGTGTAACAGAACTTAGCGTTGCCCAGTCCTGCACCATCGTTGGTGTGTTCAAGTTCACTGTTGTGGCCATTGTGTATTTTGAGACCCTTCCACCCTAGGGGGCTCATCTTCCAGCACTATATCGGCAGGCACAGATTACCTGATAAGCAAGGTACGCACAGGCTTACTCGTGCTTTGTGCACTATGGATTAGTAAGTAAGCACAATTAAGCCTGTGTAGCTTACTGTAAACTGGTGCATACCATGCTTACTGGTTAATCCACCCCTGTATATCCGACAGTATCCTGTTGTGATCCATAGGGTTTTCACTGACTAATTCTCAGAGGTACAGCACTAGACCTTTCTTCCTAGTCTATATGAATCTGGAAGTCCCGCTGAAACCTGTTCACCATGGGTGACCTTGCTGGTATTTGAAATACTGGTGGTATAGCTTCCAGTGTCACAGCAACATGAAAGCCACTGACAGGCAGGTGGTTGGCCACGATAGGCGCTATATAAATATTGCTCAGGGTCAGGCAGTCTATGGGAACCCACTTCTGGCCTGCTCCGTGTCCTGCTTGATTTTCCATCATAGTGATGATCACCACCTGACATTATTTGTTTACTATTTCCCCCCTTCCCCTCCGCCATAGTGGCTCTCAAACTTATTGCCTATTAGAATCACCTGGGAGGTTTTGAACTATCCTGAGACCTAGGCATCCCATACCAATTAAATCAGTCACTGGGAGTAGGACCGAAGCATGAGTTTTTTTGTTTTTTTGTTTTTAATTCCCAGGAGAATCCAGTATGAAGCCAAGGTTGTAAGACAGTGTTCCAGAAGCTTGCTACTCAAATGTGGTCTCCTGGGAGCTTGTAGAAATGCAGAAACTCAGACTTCAGCCCAAAGCTATTGAATCAGAATCTGCATTTAAAAAAAAAAAAAAGATCCCCAGGTAATTGATGCACATTGAAATAGAAATTCCCTTAGAGCAGGGTCTTTTGTTTACTGCAATATCCCCAGCACCTAAAATAGAGCCTGGGACGTGGTAGGTGCTCAGTAAATATTTGTTGTTTGAATGGTGCATCCATGAAAAGATTCATATTGCTGCCTTCTTTTAAAATTGTATGCACCTGTCCTCCTACATGTTTTCGCTTTCTGGTTCCTGAGTTTCCTTGAAGATGTGGGCTTTTTTGACTCTTTTCTCTCCACTCTTAATGGGACTTTCTGGGGATTACGTAGTCAGATCCTGGTCACAGGTCTCATCACTCCGTGTAGTGACTGTGTGTAGGCTGTACTTCCTATGCTCTGGGCTGTAACCCATGGGCTACATAGAGGGTGTACACATTTAAGCCCTTATGTTCTTCCTCCAACCTAATTCCCAATTATTTTGCCTGTGAACTATTGGACACCTCCCACCTCATTGTTCTTCTTCTCATGTTATATCTGATGTCCTCTCTTATGTCTGATTTTCCAATTTTTTTTTTTAATTTCTCTTATATACATTCATCTTAAAGTCCTCTTGATCAGAAATCAGTGGGCCCTGGGTAACTCTGCTCTGTCCAGGACCCCTAAATGAATACAGGGGTGCTGTCCCTGACCAAGCACCAAAATCCAGTGCAGACCTTGGGCTCACCCTGGGGAGTCTCATGACTCACTTAAACCTGACACATGGGGCAGCCTTCTTGTTTTAACCTGGTCTCCAAATTCAGATACAGGGGGACCACTACAATTCTGAGAAGCCATCCCATGAAACTACTGAAGCAATGAAGAGACTATTAAAACTAAGCTAATAAAGTTGGTGAGACAGAGGTCTAGGAAGAAGAATGCAAAGGCGCAGAGGCAAAAAGGGTCACAGGAAATGGCAGACAGCCGCTGACCAGGGGAAAACAGGTCTTGGCCTTGACTATTGTAGTCCCATTGGACTGTGGCGGAGGATACATCTCACTGCTTTAGCTTACCTCCCCTACGAATTCCACGTCCCCAGTAGCATCCGGATTATGATTTGGCTTAGGGGTGCCATGGAGCCCTGGTGGTCCAGTGGTTGAGAGCTCGGCTGCTAACCAAAAGATCGGCAGTTTGAATCCACCAGCCACTCCTTGGAATCCCGATGGGGCAGTTCTACTCTGTCCTGTAGGCTCACTATGAGTTAGAATCGACTACACAACAGCAGGTTTTGGATAGGGGTGCCAAGGAGCCCTGGTGGTGCAATGGCTAAGTGCTCGGCTGCTAACCAAAAGGTTGACAGTTCGAACTCCCCCAGCAGCTCTGAGGGAAAAAAGACCTGGCAATCTGCTCTTGTAAAGATTATAGCCTAGAAAACCCTAAGGGACTGTTCTACTGTGTCACCTGGGGTCCCTATGAGTAGAAATTGACTCGACAGCACATACTGACAACAATAGGGGTGCCAGCAGAGCCAGGGGGCTCTGGTCCTGCTGATGGGGGCGCTCCTTTCCATGTGGCAATTATGGTCCTCATTATAAATGAATACTCAAGATTTTTTTTTTTTTTTAATTTTGGTGCTAATGTTTTGTTTGCAGTATGTATGGAAGTTGAAAACGTCTTCTGTTTTCATCAAAAGACTATCAAAATTGGAGTCACTGGATGGATTGGTTAATCACTATTTTTGCTGTATGGAAGAAGAAAGCACAGTGTGTGTGTGTGTGTGTGTGTGCGCGTGCGTGCACATGCAGGTGTGTTTGTGTGGTTTGGAAGTATCCTTTTGAGAAACAAATGAAGTAACCATCCATGTGTCCTATGTCTTGTGAGAGTAATCCTATGTGGCTGAGCAGTTTGAGCCTTTCATCTCCGGATGAGCATCTTGGCAGGGGAGAGGGGAACGTCCTAAAACAGAATCCCAGGAAATGCTCCTTCGACTTACCACCTACCACCCCCTCACAGCTGGCAGCCAGCAGTCACTCACAGAACATTCTCAAAGTCTTGGTTGTGCGGGAGAAGGCAAAAGCCTCAGACGTCCATGACTTCCTCTGCCCTCCCCCAGGATACTCGGGCTAATTCAGCCAGGATTCCCCCATGCCTGGTGAGGCAGAGCTGTAGCACCTACTTAAAGGAAGCAGAGCCATCTGGTCTGTGTGCAGTGTGGGGCCTGTGAGCAATAGGAGCCTGCACCAATTTGGAGAATGATGAAGTGGGAAATCATGTCCACTCCTAACGGGTCTGAAACAGGCTCTGCTGTTCCAGGCAAATGCCAGCAGGTGCAGGGCGTTTTGTGCTAATGGGCCCATGTGGACATTTGCAGCTGACGAGACGGCCTTCTAATTGGGATGGCATCGGTGGCGCCCAGCAGCCAGTCCCAGCTCTGAGCATTGTACTGCATGAGTAATTAGAGCTTGTTGGGAAGACGATGGAAGTTTCCCAATACAATAAGATTTGCCACCAAGGACTGAGTCACAAAGGTGCTGGCAGTCATCTCAGATTCTGCTACATCCATGGCTTGTTTGTTTTCCACTTTGCTTGCCTGAGTCTAGCCAGCCAGGGTCTCCCATCCTGGGTGATAAATTATTGAATAAATAAATAAGTGAATATGTATGTATGTACGTATATTGAGAACCTCTGAGTTAGTCAGTTCCAGACTTCCAGAACAAAGACATCACAGGGCAGGAGGAAAGAAGCCCATTGAGAAGAAATTTGGCTCCAGCGTGTAGCTGTTTGTCACAGTAGCACTCAACAAGATAAAACCTGTTTGCCTTCCTCAGGAGGGGTCTTTCACAGGCAGCTCCCTAGCCTGTTGCAAGGATTTCAGGGACTATAAAGCTATTGATGAAATGTTGAGACTTCACCACCTTGAAGCAGAAATTCTTATTTTCTTGCAGTTTGTTGAAGCCACTTATCTTTAACTGAAGTTTATTTGCTCTTGCTTTTGACATCCATCAAGGGCTTTGAATTGTTGAGCCTTGAATGAGGGCTTGAATGAGAAAGGCATGCTGCCTCTCTGCATCCTAGCTCTCCATCAAAACGGGCGGAGGGTATATTGTTATTTGTAAACAGCCTCTTGAGAAGACATATTGATGACTGACAAGTACTAGTAATGAAATGCTTCGTAATCATTATGGATTTGGCATCGCCTAGGTACAGAGCAATATAGTGTTCTTGGCTTCTGTGGCCACAGGATTATAATAGAGAGACTGGAAATCCATGACATCAGCTGAAATTATGGTACCATATACTCAGAAAGAATTCTGCGGGAGACCCAGGTTCAATTCCCAGACAGTGCACCTCATGCAGAGCTAATACCCGTCTGGCAGCAGAGGCTCACGTGTTGCCGTGAGGCTCAACAGGTTTCAGTGGAGCTTCCACACTAAGATGGTTTAAGAAGAATGGCCTGGTGATCTACTTCTGAAAAACAGCCGATGGAAACGCTATGGATCATAACAGCCCAATCTGTGACCAATCGTGGGGATGGCGCAGGACCAGCCAGTGTTTCATTCCATTGTGCACAGGATGGCCAGCAGCTAACAACAACATAGTCTGAATGCATTCACAGTCAATCTTTGGGTGCCTGGATTTTCTTGTTTTGAAAATGGAGTTTCTAATACCAACTCAACAGAGTCATGGGGGAACTAAGTGAGGCCCCACAGGTCCGTTGCTTTGGGGAAGAGCAGAATTATTTTAGCCCAGCTGTGGGCATTATTGCCGCCACTATTTCTATATAATAATGTTCCAAATGGAGACACATGGCGGGTAGTGTTCCAAGTGTGTTTTGAGGCCGTTTAATGAAGGGCATTATGCATGCCGCTTCCTGCTTCTCTGTGTTCCTCTTGGCACTGCAGGGCCTGGTGCTGAACACAGGTGTTCAGGAGGCCAACCCTCAGGTATTCTGAGTGTGCCTTTTGAAGGGCTGTGGTGGGAAGCAAGGCCCTGGTTTGTTCTTTGAGCTCCCACTTTTGAGGAAGCAAGTGAATAAAGCCATAAAATAGAGCAAAACAGATTGAGCATGGTTGGAGGCCACATTTCAGAGGAAATAATCCTGGATTTAGACCACACATTTTGGAACCTGGAGTGAGTTTTTCATAATCTCCCTCTGAAAGACAGGTGTTTGTAATGGAAGGGCTGACCGCCCACCACTCGGCTGTGTGGCTGAAGGGGCTGTAACACCCACGGCATGTGTAGTCTACGTGGCTGTACAAGGAGTGTGCCCTGTGATGGATCCAAGCTGCTCTCATGCTGCTTAAATTCAGCAGGCTTTTTGTTTTTTTGTGTGTGTGTTTGGTTTTTTTAACTCTTCAAGGTGGCTACCAGCTGCAGATGCTAGTGATATATGCAGTGTGAGAAACAGGTATTTTTCCCTTCACCACTTAACTGGAAGGCTGGGAATTTCCTAACCCAAGCTGGTGTTAGAATCCACTGCTTGGGTGTAAGAGGAACTTAAGGAGTAGGTGTGGTGAGCCTGGGCCTCGTCAGCCGTGGTACCACCTTGCCTTCAGCCACATGAAAGGGCTTACCAAACCAAAAAACAAACCCATTGCCATCAAGTCGATTCCAAGTCATAGCAACCCTATAGGACAGAGTAGAACTGCCCCCGTAGAGTTTCCAAAGAGCATCTGGTGGATTCAAATTGCCGACCTTTTGGTTAGCAGCCGTAGCTCTTAACCACTACACCACCAGAGTTTCCTGAAAGGGCTTAGCAGCAAGGAAATGACAGCAGGCCGCCTCTATGCTAATGTCAGGCAGGCACAGAGGAAATGGGCATGACTCCCTGAGCCAGGTGATGCGCAAATGCTAACTGGCTCCACGTTTATCTCTTCCTTGTCTGCTATGACCCTTCCTACCTTCCTCGACAGCACTTCCTCACCTCACTCCCCCGTCTAAATCCTGTGCATCCTGTCAGACCCCACGGAGTCCCGTTTTCTCCACAAAGGCTTCCAACTGCCTCCCCAAAGCCTCAGTTGGTTTACTCCTTCTCTAAACTACCCCGTACATATAATGCCAGTTGCTCGCCAGTTGACTCTGACTTACGGCAGCCCCATGTGTGTCAGAGTAGAACTGTGTTCCATAGGGTTTTCAGTGGGTGATCTCTCAGAAGTAGATCACTAGGGCTTTCTTCCAAGGCACCTCTGGGTGTTCTCGAACCGTCAACCTTTTGATTAGCAGCTGAGCAAGTTAACAATTTGTACCACCCAGGGACTCCTGTGGATAATAACCAAACCCTCAATACTAAATTCTGTGCTATTTTATTGTCTTTTATTTCAGTCTTGCCAGCACTGTTCCCACCTAGTTTGCAGACTGTTGGAACAGGGCTCTGTCTCATACATCCTTGTCTAACTTCCCAGACACAGACCAATGGAGCGTCAGGCAGATGGTAGATCTTCAAGGCTCTGAGTGCTGAGTTGAGAGCCCTCAGGGAGGGAGCTGGGGGAGACTTCTCTGAAAACCCCCACGTTACCTGTTTCTCTTCCATCTGAAAATGCATTCAGCCTGGGAAGCCTGGGCAGCGGGCCTGCACAGCAGAGCAAGCCAAGGAGCACGGGAAGCCACATGGCCTTCCAGTACTTAGGGAGGGCAGGTAGTCATAAGCTGCTCTGGAAATAAATAGCTGACCCAGTTTGCAGCTGTCAGCAGCCCCCAATCCGAGCAGGCCACCTCGCTGTACACTGTTTCCTGTGAGGTTACAGCCAGGCTTCTCGTGGGAAAGCTGTTTCAGGAGAAAGTAGAGCATCTCGAGCTGACCTTCTACACTTAGCACGCACCCTCGCTGAGCACTGTCCCCTAGAGCGTAGCTTGGCTAAGGCGCGAAGGAAACAGATTACCCTCGTGTTCTCCTCCTGCCCTTTCACCA
Source organism: Elephas maximus indicus (assembly GCF_024166365.1). Lineage (NCBI taxonomy): Eukaryota > Metazoa > Chordata > Mammalia > Proboscidea > Elephantidae > Elephas > Elephas maximus. The sequence continues at coordinate 76,253,167 of NC_064835.1, read as the reverse complement.
TCCTTTGCCCCTGCTGTTGATGGGCCACCTCCCCTGGACACCCCATGCCATAGGCTGGCCCTGGCAGTAGACTGTGGGTGAACTGTCCTGACTAAGCTGAGTCCCGCTCTCTGGAGCATGGCCAGGGGACTAACCCCCAGTCACCTCCAATTCCAGTGCCAGGGATTTCAGGTGCCTTAGCCTTGGTGGTGCAATAGTTTAGTGCTAGGCCACTAACCTACTAACCGAAAAGTCGGAGGTTCAAACCCACCAGCTGCTCCTCAGGAGAAAGATGTGGCAGTATGTTTCTATAAAGATTACAGCCTTGGAAACGCTGTGGAGCAGTTCTACTTTGTCCTGTTGAGTTGCCATGAGTCAGAATCGACTTGATGGCAATGGGTCTTTTGTGTGGAGACTTGTTTGGAGGCGGGGGGCGGGGAGGGTAGCAGCATCCTGTGTAGGTTGGGCCTGCTCAGCCTCTGGGTGGCTGGCTCTCTGACTGGACAACTCTGAGATCTGGGTTTCTGGGTTAAAGCCCCTTGGCTCAGCTGAGCCTTTCTAACCCAGTCTTGGTTTTCTAGTGCTGCTATGAAAGAAGTACAGGCAGGTAGCTTTAAAGAAATTTATTTTCTCACAGTTAGGAGGCTAGACGTCTGAATTCAGGGCACCGGCTGCAGGGGAAGGCTTTCCCTGGCTCTGAGGAAAGATCTTTGTCTCTCTCAGCTTCTGTAGACCCAGTATTCCTTGGTTTCTTGGAGATCTTCATGCGACATCGATCTTCCCCCCATTTGGGCTTGTTCATTGTTGTGCCAATGCTGCTCATTAGGGTTAGGACACCGATTAGGTTTAGGACACCCTGCACTGATATTGCCCCATTAATGTAACAAAGAAAACCCTATTCGCAAACAGTATTGTATCCACAGATATAGGGGTTAAGGTTCCAACCGATATTTTGTTGTTGTTGTGCTTTAAGTGAAAGTTTACAGTTCAAATTATTGTCTCATACAAAGTTTTATACACACACTGTTGTGTGACCCTAGTTGCTTTCCCTATAATTTGACAGCATACCCCTTCTTTCCCTCCCAGATTTCCGATGTCCATTCAACCAGCTACCGTCCCTTTTTGCCTTCTCATCTCACCTCTGGACAGGAGCTGCCCATTTAGTGTCTTGTACCTACTCAAGCTAAGAAGCACTCTCTTCACCAGTATCATTTTATGTCTTATAGTCCAGTCTAATCTTTGTCTGAAGAGTTAGCTTCAGGAATGGTTTCAGTTCTGGGCTAACAGAGAATACAGGGGTCCCTCCAGTCTCAGACCATTAAGTCTGGTCTTTTTACTAGAATTTGACTTCTGCACCCCACTTTTCTCCTGCTCCATGAGGGACTCTGTTCCATTCCCTATCAGGGTGGTCATTGGTGGTAGCCGGGCACCATCTAGTTCTTCTGGCCTCAGGCTGATGGAGCCTCTGGTTTCTGTGGCCCTTTCTGTCCCTTGGGCTCAAATCTTCCTTGTGTCTTTGGTGTTCTTCATTCTTCTTTGTTCCAGGTAGGTTGGGACCAATTGATGTGTCTTAGATGGCAGCTCGCTAGCTTTTAAGATCCCAGTCGCCAGTAACCAAAATGGTATGCAGAACATTTTCTTAATAAACTTTGTTATGCCAATTGACCTAGATGTCTCTGAAACCATGGTCCCCAGACCTCTGCCCCTGCTACTCTGTCCCTCAAAGTGTTTGGCTGTATTCAGGAAACTTGTTAGCTTTTGGTTTAGTCCCTTTGTGCTGACTTCCCCTGTATAGTGTGTTCTTCTTCCCTCACCTAAAATAATTCTTATGTACTATCGTGAATGCCTCTCTCCCTCCCTCCCCACTCTCATAACCATCAAAGAATATATTCTCCTGGGTTTAAACCTTTTCATGAGTTCTTGTAACAGTGGTCTCATGTAATATTTATCCTTTTGCGACTGACTAATTTCATTCAGCATAATGCCTTCCAGATGCATCCATGTTATGTTTTGCAGATTCATCGTTGAACTTTATCATTGTATAGCGTATACAATACACTACATATATACGTTGTGTGAAAATACCATAATTTGTTTATCCATTCGTCCACTGATTGGCACCTAGGTTGCTTCCATCTTTTTGCTGTTGTGAACAGTGCTGCAGTAAACAAGAGTGTGCATCTATCTATTTGTGTGACGGTTCTTATTTCTCTAGGATATATTCCAAGGAGTGGGGCTGCTAGATGATGGTATTTCTATTTCTAGCTTTTTAAGGAAGTGCGAAATTAATTTCCAAAGTGGTTGTACCATTTTACATTCCCATCAGCAGTGTAAAAGTGTTCCAGTCTCTCCACAACCTCTCCAGCATTTATTATTTTGTGTTTTTTGGAATAATGCTAGCCTTGTTGAGGTGAGACAGTATCTCATTGTAGTTTTGATTTGCACTTCTCTAATGGCTAATGATTGTGAGCATTTCCTCATGTATCTGGTAGCCAACTGAATGTCTTCTTTGGATAAGTGCCTGTTCATATCCTTTGCCCATTTTTTAATGGGTTATGTGTCTTTTTATTGTTGAGGTTTTGCAGTATCAGGTAGATTTTAGAGATTAGACGCTGATCAGATTTGTTGTAGCCAAAAATCTTTTCCCAGTCTGTAGGTTGTCTTTTTACTCTTTTGGTGAAATCTTTGAATGAGCGTGTTTGATTTTTAGGCGCTCCCAGTTACCTAGTTTCTCTTCTGGTGTTTGCGTATTGTTAGTAATGTTCTGTATTCTGTTTATGCCATGTATTAGGGCCCCTAGCATTGTACATATTTTTCCTTCCATGACCTTTATCATTTTAGATTTTGTATTTAGGTCTTTGATCCATTTTGAGTTAGTTTTTGTGCATGGTGTAAGGTATGGGTCTTGTTTCTTTTTTTTTTTTTTTTTTTGCAGATTGTCATCTAGTTATACCAGCACCTTTTGTTAAAGAGGCTGCCTTTTCCCAATTAATGGACTTTGGGCCTTTGTCAAATATCAGCTGCTCACAGGTGGATGAATTTACATCTGGATTCTCAATTCTATTCCATTGGTCTATGTATCTGGGTGTTGTACCAGTACCAGGCTGTTTTGACTACAGCGGCAGTATAATAGCTACTAAAATCGGGTAATGTGAGGCTTCCCGCTTTGTTCTTCTTTAGTAATGCTCTACTTATTAGAGACCTCTTCCCTTTCCATATGAAGTTAGTGATTTGTTTTTCCATGTCATTAAAAATGCCTTTGGAATTTGGATCGGGATTGTGTTGTACCTGTAAATCACTTTGGGTAGAATAGGCATTCTTACAACATTGAGTCTTCCGATCCATGAGCAAGGTATGTCTTTCCACTTACGTAGGCTTCTTGCAGTAGTGTTGTAGTTTTCTTTGCATACGTCTTTTACATCTCTGGTTAGATTTATTCCTGAGTATTTTCTCTTCTTGGGGCCTATTGTAAACGGTACTGATCTGGTGATTTCCACTTTGAAGTTCTCTTCATTGGTGTAGAGGCATCCAACTGATTTTTGTATGTTTATCTTGTAACCTGATACTTTGCTGAAACCTTCTATTAGTTCCAGTAGTTTTCTTGTGGATTCTTTGGGATTTTCTGCGTATAAGATCATATCATCTGCAAATAGAGATTATTTTACTTCTTCCTTACCAATCTGGATGCCCTTTATTTCTTTTTCTAACCTAATTGCTCTACCTAGTACCTCCAGCACAATGTTGAATAGGAGTGGTGATAAAGGGCATCCTTGTCTGGTTTCTGTTCTCAAGGGGAATGCTTTCAGACTCTCTCCATTTAGAATGATGTTGGCTGTTGGCTTTGTATAAATGCCCTTTATTATACCAACCCATATATTTGAAGGCTACAAATCCATAAAACCTCCTGACTTTCTGTGACAGGAATGTTATCTTCTATCTCCTGTGCATAGTCATCATCCGAAGGCTGGCCCCCTACCTTGTTTTAAGGCTATAGGGGCAAGGGGGTGTCCCCGATGACTGAATCTTGGTAACAGCCCTTTGTCCATTCAGCCTTCTGGACTACTGGAGATGGAGCATTTCTCTTTCTAGTCTTCTTTAAAAAAAATTTTTTTTTCTTAATTTTATTATCACAGTTGCAAGGGCAACTTCTCAGAATGCATTACGTACCTCTGCCATTCATTGGCACCCAGCCTTCCCAGTGAGTAGCTCATCGGCATCCTTCCCTCACCACAGACAACATTGGCATCTCACTCGCTATCCAGGTTCCACAAGCAAACACAGACCTCACTTTGGTAAGCCTCTCAGAACAGAGTCGGGGGATATGTGCCTACATTTGCCTCATTTGTCCCAGAGGAAAACAATGGTTGGGATTGGGCTGACACCCAGATCTTGAAGTAAGTTTTAGGAAAAGAAGTGCTTCTTTGAAGTTGAAGGATCGTTCTACTTTTGAATCCATTGAGAAGAGATGGACTGGAGCTCTGCAAATTTCTTGTCCACTTGCAAGAACGCGACTGGTCCCTGGTTCTTTTTGTTAGTGTTCAGAGTCAGGTCAGAGAGGCATTCTCTGGCCCTATAACCTATCAGAGCTTAAGTTACTATTTCATTCCAGAGTGTCCATGTTTCATTTAGAAAGCAGAGTTTGACTAAGCAGCCAGGGTTCTTACTAGCTAACCCTGCTCGTTGCGCCAGTTGTATCAGATCAGTCCAGGGAAATCTCAGCTTCCCTTTCCTGGTCAGTCCAGGCCCCAGCTGCTCCACACAACCCTTTCTCTCTCCTCCCCACTCACCTGGGGCTAGGTCAGCAGGTAACAGCCCCTTCTCTCTCTCATTGCCATTCACCCAAGGCTAGATCAGTGAGTACCGGCTCCTCTCCTGTTTCTTAGGTCTGACAATTCATCGAAATGACTCACAAAATACAAGGCAAAGTGCTAGCTTTAATCTGACAATGAACAGAATACAAACGCAAAGGGCAAAAAGTTTCCATATTCCCAGGGGACATGCTTACCCTCCTAAGAGCAAATGCTTACTCAGGGAGCTCCACTGAGGTCTTTTATTGACCTTACCATATGGCTGTGATAGAAGACATCATGCCTCTTGAGGCTTGGTCAGCATCAGGCCCCTTGGTGATCCCTCTTGGTCTGGTTGCCCTCATTCGTTGGTTGTGCTCAGGCTCTCAGGAACCAGGACCAAAGGCCAAATTGTGTACTGCAAGGGGGTCCTCCTGTACCTGGCATCGACCCAGACAGTGACTGTCCTCAGGACATTTATCCTGTCAGAGCTGACATAGAGCTCATGTCTATAGGCTCCAAATTTAAGAGCATGGTGTCTGGAAAGAAAAAAGGAGAACACAAATATGAAGCCTAAGGCTCAGGCTTAAGAAGCCAGCTGGGGCAGTCATTGCCTGGGGAACTTTTCTCTAGCTGAGGGGTCAGCAGACTACAGCCTGCATGCCAAAATAGTTCCACCTCTTGTTTTTGTAAATAAATTTTTGTTGGAATACAGTCATGCCCATTCACTTATGTGTCATCCGTGGCTGCTTCTGCGCTCCAACAATAGAGTTGGAAAGTTGCAACAGAGACTATATGGGCTGCAAAATCTAAAATATTTACTATTGACCTTTTATAGAAAACATTTACCTATCCCTATACTGTAGCCTATAACACCCACAACTATTTGTATTGTTTTTTTTTTTTTTGTAGGAGGAGAAAAATAAGAAAAGAAATTGCTTTAGTTCCCTCGTGTTTAACTGTGTACTTTTCTAGGTAGGTCTGCCCAGTGGGCTAGCTGGCATTTACTCAGTTTCTTCTGTTACTTTTTCAGAATATGAGCAGACATAATGGAATGTTACAGAAATTTACCTAGCATAATAGCATTTATTTAACCCGTCTTGTGAAGATGATTCCAAGCTGATTCTAACATCACATTTCCTTCCTGGCCACCCCTGTACATACAACTCAGGTTTAGCAGTAAATAGTTCTCTCTGCTCCATTCCTTCAATCCCTGCAAATAGCCCCTTTAGGTGTGAACTTAGGTTGCATCAAATCCAGCAGGAGTCTGGGCAGAGCTCCTAACTGGTTCATTCAGGTTAGAGCCCCTGCTGAGAATTTGCATTTTTAACAAGTTCCCAGGTGATGCTAATGCTGCTGGTTAGGGGCCAATTCTGAGAATGGCCAGTAGAGCAGTGGTTCTCAAATTTTCTTATACACAAGAATCAACTGGGGATCTTGTTAAAATAGAGATTCTGATTCGGTATATCTTGGGTAGAAATGCAAATTCTCAGTGACAGTTTGAACCAAAATGAACTGGTTCAAAGCCCTGGCCCAGGGGGGCACTATTGCTTGATTCTTCACCCACCTTGAGGTCACACTGACACCCCCGTACACAAGCACAAGCAGCCTCTTCCTCCCCCAACCTCCTGCCCGGAGCTGGTCAGCTCATAGATCTGCCCAGGGCATGATGAGGCTAACCATGCCCAGCCCCTTCCTACCTCCAGGTGTGACCCATTGTGACAGTACAACCCTACAAACGAAGATGTGGTTTTAGCTGGTGTGGAGTATTCCAAATTAATACAAATTATTCATAGAACCGAGCCCCTTATCCCACCTTTACTGACAAGTACCACCTAGGATCAATTTTTTGTCAAAGGCAAACTCTGCCTTTAAAAACCATCTATTATTTTGTAGAACAGTGTATATTGATTTCCTTTGTTGTTGTTAGCTGCTGTCAAGTTAATTCCAACTCATGGTAACTCCATGCGTGGCAGTGTAGAACTGTGTTCCATAGGGTTTTCATGGTTGTGACCTTTCAGAAACAGATCACCAGTCCTGTCTTCCAAGGCACTTCTTGGTAGGTTTAAACCACCAACCCTTTGGCTAGTAGTTGAGCGCTTAGCCACTTGTACCACCCAGGCACCTGCTACTGGTTTCCTAGAGCTGCCATAACGAAAGTACCACAAACCAAGTGGCTTAAAATAACAGAACTTTATTCTTTCACGTTTTATGGAAGCTAGAGGTTCAAAATCAAGGTTATCTACAAGGTTGGTTCCTTCTGGAGGGTCTGAAAGAGAGTCCGTTCCATGCCTCTCCTAGCTTCTGGTGGTTTTCCATAATCCTTGGCTTGTAACGCATCCCTCCAATCTCTGCTTCAGTCTCATGTCCATCTTCCCTCTGCGTCTGTGTGCCTCCATGTCTCTTCTCTTTTTATAAGGACACCAGTCATATTTGAGCCCATCTTACTCCAGTATGACTTCATACTAATGTAACTACTTACATCTGCAGAGATTCTGTTTCCTGACAAAGTCACATTCACAGGTACTGGGGATTGGGACTTCACCATACCCTCTTGAGGGACACAATTCAATCTATAACAAACAGGTTGGGAGATATGGGAAGGAGTAATGTCCTGAGTTCTTGCTGAATTGCTCAAAATAAGAAATTATTTACTGCTCATGAGACGAGGATAGCTGGGGGAACCAGGGGCCAGGGGCGGTCAGATCAGCTTCTCAGTCTCGATAACCTGAGCAGAGACTATTCCTAGAAAGATGACATCCACGGATCACACACGACATACCCATTTCTGGTTTTCTCCCAGTCACCAGACCAGACTCTCCAGTCACCAGCAGTCATCTAGTGGTGAGAACAGAGCATACTGGTCACATGCCTTTAATTTTCTACCAGAGTGGCCAGGATGGCAAAGGGAAGGCTGGGACTCTCTTGTCATGGTGAATGGAGGTGGCAAAGCGGAGCGATGTGGTCCTTCCTCTGGACCATCTTCAGGTCTGGGTGATAGCTGTGCTTTCCTCCCTAGCGTAGCTTCTCCCTCATTCCTCTCTCTCCACGCAGGGTTTGCACCTCACCCCCTGTACACCCAAAGCCTGGTAAAAGATTTGGGTGAGACATGGTGGACAGCCTTCAGAAAACTCTCCCCATCTGTGTCCTGCGTCCCCTGCTCTCTGTCACAACTCTGCCAGCCTTTGCACAGCTGCTCCAGAAAACTCAATAAAATCTACAGATGTCATCCCAGCCTTTGTTATTTCTTTTAATGCAGTGCTCGTGCTGGACGCGGCTGTTAGGAAGATGTGACCAATTTGAAGATGTTGCTAATGTCAGTTTTTAAATGCCAGCACAGGCCGGGAGGGAGAACAGAGAGCTGGAAATAGAATGTGATGAGTATTTAATGAATCCTCCCTCCCTCCCTTCTTCCCCTTTTTTACATAGCTCAACGACTCTGCCAAGCAGCTTATTGAGATGGACAAGACGTGCTTAGCGGCAGCGTCTGGCTGTGATGCCTCCTTGCCCTCTGACCCCAGCGCAGCAGCCACTCTGGCCCCAAGTTCCACTTTAAGCAGCACGGGAGCGGTCAGTGCCTTTCAGCGGCGTATTGATGGCAAGAAGAATGCCAAGAAACGCCACTCCTTCACTGCACTCAGTGTGACGCACAAATCCTCCCAGGCCGTGAGCAATAGGCATTCCATGGAAATTAGTGCTCCGGTTCTCATCAGCTCCAGTGATCCTCGGGCTGCAGCCAGAATCGGAGAGTTGGCTCAACTGTCGTCCAGTGCTCCAACCCAGGTAACAGTCACTTTGTGATGCCGGCCATGGGTGTGGCAGGGGTAGGCGCCCGCCCCTTCTCTGGGCCCCAGGTCTAGGCCTTGCGGCTCAGCTCCCCATGGGTTCTTTGGGACTCCAGGCACCCACATTTCCTGAGCTAGTGTAAAGGAAACTACAGCAGAACTGCCCTTTCTAATGCCCTTTAAATGCAATTTCCTTCTTGCCACCTGACATTAGGGATTTCCCCTAGGCCTTGGTAAAAATGTCTCCCTGTTACTACCCAAAGTAAATATGCAACCAGTATTCTTAGCGGTAAGGAGTCCCTGGGTGGGAAAAACAGTTAAGCACTTGGCTACTAGCCAAGAGGTTGGTAGTTCAAACCCACCCAGAGGCGCCTCGGAAGACAGTCCTGGTGATCTGCTTCTGAAAGCTCCCAGCCTTGAAAACCCTATGAAGCAGTTCCACTCTGCATACATGGGGTCGCCGTGAGTTGGGATCGGGCTTGATGGCAACTGGTTTGGCTTTAGGGCTCCACCTGCCGTTGAACGTTCGGTCACTAAAGCCTGGGTTTGGTTAGAAGGAGCAAGTCTCATGAGCTGACGCTCCCTACCCAGGCTTCCAGCAGCTCACTGGGCTCCGGGCTCCAGCACCCACCACTGCCCGGCTCTCTGTGGTCCCACACGTCGCCAGCCTTGCTAGTTTCCCATCAGAGGCGTTTGAGGACCTTGTCTATCATCCACAGCAGTGGTTCCCAACCTTGACCATACTTCCCTGTCATCTGGAGCACGGAGCAAAGTCTGATGCCCGGGTCCCCCTGATAATCAGCCTGGGCTGTGGCCTGGCCGTGAGAATTTTAAACCACCGCCACCCCCTCCCCCGGGGAATTCTAATGTGTGGCCAGGGTTCAGAACCACTGGGCCATCTCACAGAGACTAGCAGCCCTTCTTTCAGGTCCCAGGCTTTGCCACAGTGCGTGCTTGAACCAAGCCCTGTGTCACATAGAGGGTGACCGGCTCTCTTCGGGTGCCTAGGACTAGGGGTTTTCCCAGGACACAAGACTTTTACTGCTAAAACGGGGACAGTTGGTCACCCTAGAACATTTTTCTTCCCATCCACTAGGCTCCACAGGGAGATGTTTGGAGGCTTTTGGAAAAAATGTCTTCTTTGTCATCTTTGTGCCAGGCCATGTGCTGGGTGCCAAAGAAGCAAAGACACTCAGCCTTGGTCTCCATTCCTGAGAGACCCAGACCCTGGTGGGGGATATGTAAACAAAGGGCCGTTCAGTGTTCCTTCAGGGCTGGTGCTGTCCATCCCAGCTGCTAGCGTCATCCAGGGAGGCCTTTAAAACATTCCAATCCCAGGGCCCATCCCAGATCAATGCAATCAGAATCTCTGCGGAGAGAGAGGGGTGAGCGTGATGTATCAGCCAGGCTTCGCTGCAGCAATGCCGTGTAACAAACAGCCTCCGTGTGCACAGAACCGGCAACTATATTCCTCACTCGGGGACTCTGGGCCAGCTGCGCTGGGCTCCAGGTTCCAGGGCAGGTTCAGCTCTGCACCATGTATCTCCTTTGGGGCCCAGGCAAAGGGGCAGTGCCTCCCCGGGGTATCCGCTTCTCGTGTTGAGGTGTGCCAGGCTGCTACCTGTGCCCACTTGCCATTGATGAAAGCAGGTAACATGGAAAAGCCCCATATGGATGGGAAGAGAAACGTACTCCTCTTGTGGAGGTGGGGGAGGTGTAAACGTTTGCTGGGAAACAACCTGATGAACCCACTGGAGTTCTTACCACCCCCCAGGTGATCTACTGCCCTTTAGGTTGCAGAACCCCTGCTTTAGGCCAGGGATTAGCGAACAATGGCGGGGCATGGGGAGTGGGGAAGGGGTAGGGGAGGCTGATTTTACACAACTCTTGTGCTAGGTATAATTCTTACATTTTTAAAGGGTTGTACAAAAAGGAAGAAAAAGGAAGAAGAGGAAACAAAAGAGACCATACACAGCTCTCAAAGCCGAAAATATTTACTATCTGGCTCTTGACAGAAAAAGTTTTCTGACCGGTGCTTTAGATTAAAGCTTTGTTGATGTTGACACAGAAAAGGTTATAAAAAAAAGTAAAGGAAGAAAAATAGTAATTATGTAAGGTTAGCTGAAGGTCTCAGTTTGGGAAAGGGGAAAAAAAAAGACAGAATTGGGAAAAAAGAAACCATTGACATTGAGTCAATTCCGACTCATAGTGACCGTGTAGGACACAGTAGATCTGCCCCACAGGGTTTCCAAAGATTTGGGTTTGAACCACCGACCTTTTGGTTAGCAGCCAAATGCTTAACCACTGTGTCACCAGGGAGGAGGGAGTCTTAAAACACAAAAGGGGAGGTTGCTTTGACTTTCAGACCTGAAATTTAAAGACACTGATTTCATGTTCTTCCAGAGCCCAGAATCTTGTATGTATGTGGTGATGGGGTAGATCGGAAATTTGAGGAGATTCCAGAACTATTTTTTTTTTTTCTTCCTTTGGAGTATCCCGTGGAACAGCACCCTGCGTCTCATGGAGGTTCTTGTGCATCAAATAACCATTTCAGAAAATTCGACAGGTTCTAGACATAGAATTTCAATGATTTGTTCTAGAGAGACAAGAGCATAGGAAAGAAGGTGTTGTAGCAGAGAATACTACCCTTGGATGGTACAGTTCATGCTCTCGGTTACTAATCAAAAAGTTGGAGGTTCAAGTCCACCCAGAGGCACTTTTGGAAGAAAGACCTGGAGGTCTGCTTCTGAAAGATCACCAAAACCAAACCAAACCCCTTATCTTCGAGTCAATTCCAACTCATAGCGACCCTATGAGACAGAGTAGAACTGCCCCATAGGGTTTCCAAGGCTGTAAATCTTTGCAGAAGCAGACCGTCACACCTTTCTCCCGTGGAGTGCCTGGTCGGTTCAAACCACCAATCTTTTGGTTAGCAGCCAAGCACTTAACCACTGCACTGCCAGGGCTCCTTTGAAAGATCATAGTCGTTGAAAATCCTATGGAGCACAGTTGTACTCTGACACACATTGGGTCACCATGAGTTGGAATCGACTTGACAGTAAGCACAGGGGTGTGTGTGTGTGTAAAGCAGGGAACTAGCAGGAAGGTTTGCTGATGCTGAGGGTGGGGGGCGCCAGCTCAGTCAAGGTGGAAGAGGAATTGCCTCTGCCTGGGGCATTGCTGTTCCTCGCTGGCAGCACCTTGGGGCCCACAAGGAGACTGTGAAGATGCAGCCCCAGACTACCCACAGTGCAGGAGAAGGCGGAAGGGGAATTTACCCTCCTCTACCTTCTTTTCACACCTTAAGAGCTCAGCTGCTAACCAAAAGGTCAGCAGTTGAAATCCACCAGCCACTCCTTGAGAACCCTATGGGGCCGTTCTACTCTGTCCTATGGGATCCCTATGAGTCAGGATGGACTCAATGGCCACAGGTTTGGTTTGGTTTGTTTTCCCTGGTTTATCCGGTCCCAGTGCTGGTGCAAAAGACTCTGTCTCGCTCTTCCCTTTACCACTGAAATGCTTCCACTTTCTTATATCAGATGCCCTCAGCTCTGCATCAAACCTCTGCCTCCACCCCTGCTGCTGAAACTGTCCGGGCCAAGGTCACTAATGTCCAGGTCCAGAATCCTTTGCTCCATCCTCCTCCTTCTTGATAATCGTTCGTAGCATTTGGCAAAAGACCCCTTCCTAAATTTTTCTCCTCCCTTTGCTTCTGTGATGTACTCTTCTGGTTCTGAGCACTTTTTCTTGCCTCTTATAGTGGATCCACTTTCTCTACCCCTCACATAAATATTGATGCTCCCTGGGTTAGTTCCTTGGCCCCTTTCTTTTTCTATCTTGTACACACTTTTGTCCATTCCCATAATTCCAACCACAGCTAAACTCTCAAGTGTCTAAATTCTGGCCTCTGATACCTTTTCCGAACTATTAGATTCTTTCCACCTCTTCATGTCTTTACCTGGAAAAGTGCCTCAGTTTCAAAACATGCCACCCGCATTACCACCCCGTTGCCGTCAAGTTGATTCCAACTCATAGCAACCCTATAGGACAGAGTAGAACTGCCCCATAGAGTTTACAAGGAGTGCCTGGTAGATTCGAACTGCCGATCTTTTGGTTAGCAGCTGTAGCTCTTAACCACTACCCCACCAGGATTTCCTAAAACATGCCAAAAGAGAATAATTCTTTTCCTTCTTCTTCAAACCTATATCCTCTTCTTTATTCCATTCGTATCTCAATGAATGGCACACCATCCTCAAATTCCCTAAGTGAAGTGATCTCTGTAAAGAAATATCTGGATTTTTAAAATTGAAGGATGCCTGAATATTCTTCCTCCTCTCCTCTGATAACCTTTCCTCCCTCATCAGAAAGTTGACATGTGAGTGCTATTTCATTATTCACAAGCAACTGAGCTGACCGTGTGACCTCTCCAAATAGCAGGAGAAATAATTCATGAGGGTGCAAATGTGAGCAGGATGGGCCATCTGAGGCTCAGCCTGACCACACACCACTGGGAGTCCCTTAACTGGACGTGAACCAGCTGTGCCCTCCTCTGCAGCTGTCTGTGGAGACCTGGGGCCTATGGGGAGTCAATAAATGGCTAAAGCCGTCCTGGTGTGGAATCCACATGACCTTTCAGGTGCCATGTTGTTTTACTTGTGAGACTATTCGGTACATGAGGCTGCTGAAATGGGTCACGTTGACCACCAAAGAAGAAAACTCATGTATATTGAACCCTGCCTATGTGCCAGGCAGCAGGATACAGAAGCAATTGAGACCTAGTTTCTGCCCTCAAGAACCTCAAAGTCCAGTGTGAGAGACAGCCGTAAAAATACTAAGACAATAAGCTCTGTAAAAACAGATATGTAAAAAGTCCTGCAGGCACAAAGACAGAGGAGAAATTAATTTGGTTGCTGAAAAAGTGACATAGTCATGGATGCCGCAGAGAGAGGTAAGCATTAGGTAGGTCATGAAAAGTAAGCAGGACTTTTCCATATGGGTTTGTGTTTGGGTGTTGAGTGGAAAGCACAATGGTGAGAAGGGAAGAGGGTTGACAAGAAAGAAGAAACAGCCTGGGCAAAGGAGTCAGTTGACACAGGCAGTCTTGGAGAGGGAGAAACCTGAACCAAACCAGTACGGGGGATGCAGCCATCAGATCTGTGTAGACAGAGCTGGAGTGGACAGTGACTGGTGGTGAAGCCAGAAAGGCACCTGGGGCCAAGTTATGAAGGACTTTGCAGGCCAAGGTAAGAAGCTTAGAGTCTATCCTAAGGCAATGAAGGAAACTTCATAAGCATTTGTAGAAAGACCAGACTTACTACAGATGGATTCAAGGAGAGACCCCAGAGGTACAGAGTTAGAAATCACTTGCTGCAGTCTTGGTGAGGGGCGAGGGAAGCCTGAACCAAACTAGTGTAAGGGTGATGGAGAAGAGGGACATGTGGATGTGGCTGGCCTCTTAGTGTCTGCCTAACATCCATGTACTCCTCTACATTTCCCAGCAGTTATGTTGGGACCAGGTGGTGGTCTGGTTAATGACGAGAGGAAACATGACTAGTGTCATTTCTAGTTAAATGCTATAGTGCCTCTTCCATCCCTCTCTTCCTGTTGGAGGCTATATGTTCCAAGTAATTATAAGATGAAGCAGCCTGGTCCCCAGGTCACTGCGTGGGCAAGTCACTAAGGAAAGCTGCCCAGACCCACCCTGGACTTTGCATTAGTACATAATAAACCTTCACTGTGTTGAACCACACTGGGATTCTTACAGTAGATGACCTATCCCAGCCTGACTAATACCATGAGAGAAGCGTTTTAGAATTAGAACACGGACACCATTTGGATGTCAGAGTCAATAGAAAGAATGGAGTCAGGAGGTCATATTACCCACAAAGCCTAAAGTATGTATTATCTGGACCTTTATAGAAAACGTTTGCCGACCCCTGATCTAGAACATTCCCAGTCTCAGTGGCAGGGGTAGGGAATCTGGTAACTAGTGCAGTGGCCCTAAAAGGTGTCCACATGGCGGTGACAGGTGTCACTTCTGCTCATGTTTCATTGGCCGAAACGAGTCGTGGCTCCACCTAACTTGAAGCAAGGTGGGGAAGTGAGGTCCAATACGGAGGAGGAAACCCAATCACTCCACCTTTCCCATTGTATTATAAGGCTTAACCTGCTTACCACAGAGATTGGGAAAACTTTGCAGTGTTGGAAGTGGCTGTCTGCTGAAGATGACTGCCACGGAAGGACTGACACCTTTAAAAAATGAAACCGGTCAAGAAAGAGTGTGTCATTTACGTAATATTTGTTCTTGAACTACTTGTATAAAACACATTGGCTTTTAGGAATAAGTGTGGAATCCTTGCCTGCTGAGGCTGAAGACCCAGGTTCGATTCCAGGCCAGTGCACCTCATGTGCAGCCACCACCCATCTGTCAGTGAAGGCTTGTGTGTTGCCATGATGCTGAACAAGTGTCAGCGGAGCTTCCAGACGGAGATGGCCTAGGAAGGCCTGGTAATCTACTTCCAAAAATCAGCCAGTGAAAATCATATGAATCACAATGGTCTGGTCTGCAGCTGATCAGTGGGATGGCACAGGACTGGGCAGAGTTTTGTTTCATTGTGCCTGGGGTCACCATGAGTCAGCAGCTAACAACACCACATTTAGGAAGGGGACTCCCTCAGGCAGGGCTCTAGAGCTGTGGCTATGAAGTGGCCGGGCTCTGACACAGCTATGCTCCCTGTCCAGCTGAGAACAAGCCTGCTCTTTCACCAAGACATCAGTGTTGGTCTCAGCTTCAAAGAGCACAATGGTTTACAAATCAACTTCCAATAAACAAACAAAAGCCCTTGAGATTGGGAAAATGCCTTTTAAAATCGATGAAAGGGGCAGTGTTTGATATTCAGTGGGGAGAACATCAAAAGAGAAAATTTCTCAAATGTCTTCCCTGTGTCTAAGAAGTAAATTAGAAGAAGTCCGCTCAGAAGCTCTCAGGGCATCTTTAAAATTCATCACCATCCAGCGTAGGAGGTGGCCCGCATTTGTCTTTTTAAGTGCGGCTCTTTTTGTTTGCAGTGTCTTATCTCTGCTACAGGAAAGATGCGGTGAGCTGGAGAAAGCGCAGGGAGAAAAGCTGAAGAAACTGAAATATGACTTCATTTCTCAGGGCCCTGGCAGTTTAGAGACTTATTTAGTCAGCTGCTTATCAGCTCTGTGGCTCCCTGGGTCCAGTGCAAAGCCCGGGGCTCTGCCAAGGACCGCACTCACCTGCAAAGGGCAGGCTGTGCGGATGGTGGAGCACCTGGGCTTATTTTTAGCATTTTCAAAAAATCATAAATTTAATTACATGCCTTATAAAGAGCCAAATATATATAGTTGGCAGTTGATATATAGATATATATACCAACTGAGCCTAAACCAAAAACCGAACACGTTGCTATCAAGTCAGTTCCAACTTGTAGCGACCCTATACGATGGAGTAGAACTGCCCCACAGGGCTTCCAAGGAGCGGCTGGTGGATTCGAACTGCCAGCCTTTTCTTTAGCAGCTGAGCTCTTGACCACTGTGCCACTAGGGCTCCCCAAATGAGCCTGAGATGGTTAAAAAGCAAAAATCTCATTGTGAGTGAGGATCTGGCACAAGAAAAACTTCCTTCCACAAATCTGGAAATAGCTGTATCTCTGTGACTCACCATCCCTTGCCTTTAAGGTGTGAACTGAGAGCACCTTGGTTGCCTGTGACCTGACATCTCTGCTTCCATTGACCATCAAGCTTTTCATCAATAGCATCAGGTGCCGACCGCCTTTCCTTTGCTACTATGATGACAGAGGAACCCTATCTACAGGTTTCTGTCTGTGCCGCTGAGCTGTTTGCTGGTCGAGCAAGGGAGGCATAAGTCAAGGAAGGTCTCTGACATTTCCTTGGCACTTGGTAAGCTCCCTGGTACTCTGCGGGGGCATATGCTGGCACCAGAGATGCCAGATGAGCTGGTGGTTCCCTCATTCCTTCCTCTCATGTTTTTTAAGGTCATTAGTGTTAAAGATACATCCTTGGTGGATGCAAGAAGGCATTAATAATGGATACTAATCTCTAGAACTCATGGATCACCAGGATGTGAACATAAATCCATGCCATAGAGGCTAGAAATTAGGGAGTGCCATAGAAACAGCACAAAGAAAAGGCCATGGAAGCTCTGGGGGGGGGGGAGGGTGGATTTACATCTAGAAGGAATCAAGAAGAAGTAAGGCAAGAATTGATGTTAAGAGTCACTGAAGTGGGTTCCTCCAGTATCTTCCATGTCTCCTCAGGGCCTTGGTGCAAAGGCACTTGTTTCTGGACAGAAGGATGTTAACAAAGTTAAGAACCTTCCTGTTCTTGACTATAAAATATTGATGAAAGAAATTAAGAAGACCTAAATAAATGGAAAGACATCCCATGTTCAGAATTGGAAGACTTAGTATTCTTAAGAAGTCAACATTACCCAGAGCGATGTACAGATTGAACCCAATCCCTATCAAAATTCTAAGGGCCTTTTTTGCAGAAATGGAAAAGCTAATCCTCAAGTTTATATAGAAATCAAAGGACTCTAAGAGCCAAAACAATCTTGACAAAGAACAAAGTAGGAGGACTCACAATTCCTGATTTCAAAACATACTATAAAGCTACAGTAATCAAAACAGCAATGTCCTGGCGTAAGGATAGACATTATGGTGTGATGGATCACTTTTGTGTGGCCTTTCTAGCCATGGTCTTGTAACTCCTACTGAAGTGATTGGGCAGGACTGTGATAAGAAATTGTAGCCCATCAGGGATTGGTCAATTTTGCCATCCTGTTGGGTTTGAAATGAGCCATCCCAGAGGCGGGAAAGAGAAGATTCCACTACCACCAAGGAAGAACAGCTAGAAGCCATCATGTCCTTTGGACCCAGGATTCCTGAGCTCAGAAACTCCTGGATCCAGGAGACAGAGAGTGAACTGTAACCCTGAAAGTGGCAAAAATCGGTGGCAGAGACCTGGCAGCAGAGACCCAGCAGCAGGATATGGCGCGATGGGTTTCCCAGCCAACAAAGAGAGAAAGCTGATTGCCTTTGGACAGATGGCCTAGGGCCAGGGAGCGGTGTGCCTAGGAGCAAGGCTGGGAAGAGGCTGTCCTGATGGAAGAACTGTGTCCTGGGTGTTCCTGAGCCTGAATTGTAACCTGTTGCTTCCTATGAGGCAGTTCTACTCTGTCCTATAGGGTCGCTGTGAGTTGAAACAAACTCAACACCACCCAACAACAACAACCTCTCTAATAAACCTCATAATCGTGACTATGGTCTGTGAGTTCTGTGTGGCCATTGCAATGAATTATCAAACCCAGCAGAGAAGTAGAGAGTGTCGGGGGAAGGATGGTTGGTGTCGGAACTGGTAAAGATGGCGGAGAGAGGAGGCATATCTGAGTGCCACCTCATAGGAATCAGCCTTGGGCTGTTTATCTTGATTGTCCTTTTCCATTCTGAAGCTAGAGGAGGTGAGACATTCCCCCTCGAGCTGTTTTTACAGACATGTAGACCAAAGGAATAGAATTAAGAGTTTAGAAATAAACCCATACATCTATGGCCAATTGATTTTTGACAAGGGTGCCAAGGCCGTTCCATGGGAAAAGAATAATCTCTTCAATAAATGATGCTGGAGTAGCTGGAGACCCACCTGTAAAAGAATGAAGTTGGATCCATACTTCATACCATATACAAAAATTAACTCAAAATTGAACAATGACCTAAATATAGGAACTAAAACTATAAAATTCTTCAGAGAAAACAGGGGTAAAACTTCAAGACCTTATCTTTGACAATGATTCTTAGATGTGGCACCAAAAACATGAGCAGCAAAAGACAAAACAGATAAATTGGACTTCACTGAAACAAATTTCTGCGCATCAAAAGACTTTATCAAGAAAGTGAAGAGACACCTTATAGAATGGGAGGAAATATTTGGGAACCACATATCTGATAATGGTTTAAGATCCAAAATATATAAAGAACTCCTACAACTCAACATCAAAAAGACGACCCAATTAAAAAATGGGCAAAGGGCTTGAGTAGACATTTCTCTAAAGAAGATAAACACATGGCCCACATGAAAGGGTGCTCAACAGTCTTAGTCATTAGGGAAGTGCAAATCAAAACTACAATGAGAAACCACCTCACACCCACCAGGATGGCTATTATCAGAAAATGGAAACTAGCAAGTATTGGCCAGCACGTGGAGAAGTTGGAACCTTTGTGCATTACTAGTGGGAATGTGAAATGGTGAAGCCTCTGTGGAAAACGGTTTGGCAGTTGCTCTGGAAGTTAAAGATAGAATTACCAGATGACCTAGTAATTCCACTCCTGGGTATATGCCCAAGAGGCTTGAAAGCAGGGACTCAGATACCTGTACACCAATGTTTATTGCAGCAGTAGGCACAACAGCCAAAAGGTGGGAACAACCTAAGTGTCCATCAGCAGATGAATGGATAAATAAGATGTGGTACATACATACAATGCAATATTATTCAGCTCTAAAGAGAAATGAAAGTTCTGATACATACTACGACATAGATGACCCTTGAAAACAATTATGCTGTGAAATAAGTCAGACACAGTAGGACAGATATTGTATGATTCCTCTTAGATGAAAACTCTAGATCAGGCAAATGCATAGAGATCAGTTTATTAGTGGTTACCAGTGGCTGGTGGGAGGAGGGAATGGGAGTTACTGGTGAAGGGGAACTAAGTTTCTGCTTGGGGTAATGTAAAACTTCTGGAAATGGACAGTGATAATGGTAGCATGACCTGGTGGGTATAATTAATGACACTGAATTGCGCTCTTACAAGTGGTTAAGATGATAAGCAATTATGTTATATATCTTTCACCACAATAATATTTAAAACAAAATAAAAAAAGAACCTTCCTCATCTCACCCTGGATTCCTGTCTACCACATCCCTTACTGCCCTCCTCCCCCACCCCCAGCTGCTGCTATACACTCAGAGCACACCCTGCCCTGCCCTCTCTCTGTGCTGGGCTCTGGACCTCCTGCTTCCACCCCCAGGCATCATTCTGGACTATGTGCAGGTGGGGAGGACTCCCAGCAGCCTTCCAGGACTCAGCCATCTCACCGTGAGCTCCCACACCCCGTGCTGGTTATAGGCATGGCTCTTATAGCCTTGCTCCTTCATCATCTGTCTATTCCACCAGCCCCTGTGCTTTTTAAAAGCAGAGAGTGTGCCTTACTCCTCTTTGTAACTTCAGTTACACAGTAGACTCTCAGACAGATGTATGGCTAGATGGACAGACACACTGAATTAGAGTCAAAAGTAGGATTTTTGGAGCCCATTTCTCCTGCAGCTTCTGGCTGTATAGGAGGCACGTTCAGGGTTAAAGCAGAAGAGACAAGTCATTGGGATATGAATATTATGCTCTTTGCTGCAAAACCAGATGACGGTGCCACTTGGTCTTATGGAGTCGCACGGAGAGTTGGGCTCCACAATAGCT